>NC_139419.1:8001666-10815000 GCF_905368555.1 Meleagris gallopavo | reverse complement strand
AATAGTTATGTAAGAAAAGCGTTTGAAATTTTTTTACAATATATATTGGGAATGTTTTCACTTATATAAATAACTACTGATAATATGACTTATGGAAAAAATGATTACTACCATCTGTGAAATATAGTGACTTCTAAACAGATTAAAAAAAAAAAATACAAAAACCTACAAACCCAGAAAATGTGTATATCTGTCTTTAGAAATTAGTGTTTATATCACTACCGTGATTTGTGAATAAAGAAAAATGGTTTGTAATATCAAAATAAAAGCTTAGTCTGAAAAGGTAAAAATATGTTGGTGTTCAAAATCATTTTGCTTTTCCTTTTTCCCCTCTTCGGACCGCAGAGCTGTGCCGGGCAGCACCGTCTGTGCTGTTAGGTGAGCAGGTGTGCCTGGCAGGGCTCCTGCTGGGAGCTGAGGAGCGCAGCAGCTGGGTGGGAGTGTGGGTGTACGTGTGAGGGTGGGTGTGTGTGTGTGTGCTCACGTGTGTGCATGCTGGGGCCTTGGGGCAGTAACCTTGCAGCTGGCTCATGCTAGGTAGCTGCTTTTGTCACAGGGCAGAGTGATGAAACTCAGTATGGCAACTGGGCTGAATGTTACCCCTCAGGTTTATTCAGTATTAAGTGTATTTTTTTCAGGCAACAGCGCGTGGGATGTGAAGAAAGATGTTTGTTTTTTTGTTGTTGCCTTTTAAAATGAGTGCATTTTAACAGGATATTTCTTATGTGAGAATCTCAGATATTCCATGGGCTGCCTCTGGCCTCTGAAGTGAAGCGGCTGTGGGGGCTTTGGGGATTGGGCCTGCTGAGTGTGGATGTGTGTGTGTGTGTGTTTCACTCTTCGCTCTGGCAATGGAAGCTGGTGTGCTGGGCTCCCATTGCCTGCCCTTCTCATAGACAGCTTCTGTGTCCGTTCACGTCCAAGTGCAGAGAAGGAAGGAAGGAAGGAAAGAAAGAAAACTCTGCTCATCTTAAATGGACAGTGGTATTTTTGCCGTTCCGCAAGGCTTCTGGTTGTCCCTTCCAGGTTTGTAGTCCTTAGGAATGACAACAACACCCGTGTAGGTCTCTGCCCACCTGGCAGGTCCAATGGTTGTGATGAGGCTGATGTGGTTCATCATGCATGCTACACGAATTGTTTCACTCCTCTGCCTAGGTTTCCATTATGTTGTGAATTAGGAGGAAAAGAGAAGACCTAAAGATAGGGGATTAAATACTGCATTTTTTGCAGTTCACAGCAAGCTTTACTCTAAAACATGTTTCGATCTTCTGAGAAGGTGAAGAAATAGACCTCAACGTGTGCCAGCAGTGGTGGGGAGGTGTTATCTTATGCTTGCTTCATATCTTTGTACAAAATATGAGCACTAAATGCTCATGCACAAAGAGTATATTGACAGTATTTCCTTTGGTGGCTGGACAAAATGACAAAGGCAGTAATACTGAGAAAGATTTGGGCTGAAGAAAGGTGAGAAGGATGTGAATAGATAAGGGGATGCACACACGGTACCTGAAGCACCCTGTAATTCATGCCATTGGATTCATCTGCCTGTTGTCCAGTGTCAGTACTTCACGATTTAAATCACGAGCTCTTCCTTTCTTGGCCAAATAGGCAGCATGTGGTAAATTAATGAAAAGGTGTATTTATTGAGGAATTGGCTCAAGAATAAGCAGAATATCAAATGTAACAAAAAAAAAAAAAAAAAAAAAGACAATAAATTGTTCAGGGTATTTTTCCCAATTATTTGGAATTGTAGTGCAGCTTTCATTGCTGACCATGCAGCAAAGATCAGGTTTGATATTTTTATGAAGTCTCAAACCACCTCTCTACGGTGTGTCCTGCACTTCTCCATCTTTGATTGTCTTTATGTGCATGCAGGGCATTTATTAGCTATGTATTTGAGTAAAGCATTATGTTTTTAAGCTAGAATTTTCTTTTACTCCTTGGAAGAGCTACTTGTCTTCAGTGTGAACTGCTGTTGTGTTGCATTGCTCTTCCTTGAGTGATTTTTTGCTGCTTTTTTTTTTTTTTTTTGGTTTTACAGTACAGATGCATGAGGAAAAAAAAGGTTGCACACAAGATTTCTTCTCTAAAGCAGAACTGAAATACTGTTTTGGTAGGCAGAAGGGAGTGAAGAAAAACAAAGAGCAACCTTGTTTCAGTTTGAAGGTAAGATTTGAGTGGGAGGTGAGATGAGAAGGGAGACAGTGATTTTCGGAGGTCTTTGAAGAATTTATGAAAGTATTATCAAAAACAATATTGTTACCAGATTTATAAAAGTTTGTTGTAATGCTTTATTTCTTGCTAAAGGGCGTAAGCTTCCTTTCACTGTAATGTGAGCTCTACTCCAAGTCTTTCTAGACTGGAACTTGAGTCTTTACAATATGTAACTTTACATATACATAGTGATGGAGATGTTTGGCTTTTGTCTGAAAGAGAATTTGTTTTCTGGCAGCTTTTATGACTCTCTATCACTTCCCTAGTGCTCAGCATAGCAAGAATTGTCTTGCAGCACTGTATGAAGAACACATGAACAGGCTAGCATCAGAAAGAGCCCGTGAAGGCATTTCCTAAGAGGAAAAAGGCTAAAATCCACGAGCTAGTCTGTATTTTCATACTTGGAAAATAAAGGTTTTTATTTCATGCTGGTTTGTCTTTAAATGTGTGGATATGTACCCTATATCCACACAATGGATGAATCTGATGCAGTGTCCATGTTGTGTGACAGTGAAGTGTTCCTTCTGCTTCCCATGAGACAGGTTGACTTCTTTTGGGGTCCTGTTTCCAAGAAGTTTACAGCTGAATAGCTGAGCTGAGCTGAGGAAAAGCTTGTTATGTTTAAAATAGTTTAGAATACTCCTGTCTGCTCCTCAGTACTGCATATGGACTAGTTTAGCCTGCTTCTGTAAGCTTTGATTTACCCATGTATTGCACTGGGAGCCTGCATGCCTGACCAATTTAATGATTCCATTGTTTAACAAAAGACTTATAAGTCAGGAGTTCAGTAAATAGGAAAACTGTTAAATAAAACATAAACGAATGCAAAAATAGTCATTTAATGAACATTATGAAAGGACACTAAAAACCAAACAGTTCAGTCCAATGGATGATGTATAACATCTAAACAAATATGACAACTAATTAAAGATGAGATTCTGCCTTTTGGATGACAGGCCTTATAAAAATGAACAGCTAGGTTATGTTCAGGGAAAAAAGCTGCATTTCACAAATGTCAGGCAGACAGCTCAGTAAGCAAAAAAGCTCAGTTATCCAATTAAAATAAATGTGCAGTGTTCTCAGTATAAAGAGCTAAAGCATCCTTATGCCGAGGAGTTAAGATCCTGAAATGTAAGTGGAGCAAAAAGCACTCTTTATGAAGATTAATGTAATCTATCAAGATTAACATTTTGCATGCTGGCAAATTCATATAGTAATGTGTTTCAATTCTGGAAATTGGAAACATTAGACTAAGATCAGTACCAATTTAAACCCCAGGTAACCCCAAATATAGAATAGAATTCATTATTTGCAGCCATAATGGACTAATAAACTTGCCCTGATGGCTTCTGTGGGAAATAGGTGCCTACAGTAGCTGCTATCCTATTTCCTGTGATCCTCTCAGATACCTCATGTAAAATGTAATAATGAGTTGCACAAATGCAATTTAGGGCAAAAGTCTTCATCTAAAAGTAATTCCTGATTTATTCAGGAGTAATTCCTGTTCAAAGAAAGATTAAGGATGTTTTGGAAAATTATTTTGTGCATAGGTGGTTTAAGAGAGGCCACAAAGTTTCAAGACAGCCAGTGGGTGACATAGGTCAACCTAATTTGTCAGTGGTGGTGTGTTCAGCAAAGGGAGGTTACTGAGAAGTCAGTGGTGCAAAGGGATTACAGTAACAAATGAGCATCTTTTCTCAGAGATTAAAAAGAAGCACCAAGGATCATTCTCAAAAAAACTCCCTTTCTGTAATCCAATATTAGATATTTCCCTTTTTTACTGATCTTGTAGCCATTGGTAGGTTTCTGCCAGTCTCACCCAAAGTCACAATAGAGAAAAGATAGCTGGTTAATATTTGAGTGTAAATTTCAATATAGACCCTAAAATAGCATGGCTGCTTCCTGTCACAGTCTTTCTTACGGCAACCTTTATCCCTCTTAAAAACCAGCCTCTATTTAGCTCATGCAAGTATGCCTGGATCACAGGAGACAGCTGTGGGCCATAAGTAATAAAAACTGATCTGGGAAGCTCCTAAAGCACAGGAGGAGAAAAGAACATGAGCACAGATTCCTCTTTGAACATGGAACCAGGGGACATGATCTGCACTCAGCTAATAGTTTGCTCTGTAATCCTTCCTAAGACATTTCCCCAGGTAATTTCCAGATAGCCTCCAAAACAAGAGCTTCCAGGACTGGAAAATCAAAGCCACACACAAATTTTCAAACGAGATCTTCAATTGAAACCATTTGCAGCAGAATGAAGTGGAGTGTTATAATGTTCTGGGGTTGCCCCTACATAAGGGGTTTATAAAGCAGAAAGCAGAAAATCATTACTCGGAAGAAACCATTAGGCTTCACCAAGGATGTCAAAAGGGAATTTGTGAAGTGCCTGGTTTATAAAAAACATTTTTAAAATATTGTCAAATGTTGAAATCGAAATCGAGGTGAGAATGTCAGCTTTGCAGTTTTTGAGGGAAAAAAGAAAAAAGAAAAAAAAAGAAAAAAAGAAGATTGGGGATGCAATACTCCCACCGACGTGTGAGTTTGCCACCCACAGAATTGTCACATTTTTTGTGAAGAGAGCAGTTGCACTTACAACTCTGAGGGTTTCTGCCGTCCTCAGCTGGTTTTTCTGGGAGCTCTGTTTCACATCTGTGTTGTACACAACTGTTGATGTTCACCCAGAAAGGCACTAATGCAACTTCTTATTTAATAAGAGTGATAGCCGTGAGATAAAAATATTCTCAAGACATTTCTAATTTGCACATTCAGCTAATAAAATAACAGAGGATTCATCATTGACTTGAAAGATCTGGAGCCCCATTGCTCCACAGTTAGAAAGTAAAGTTGTTTCAGGTAAAAAAAGCAAGAGGAAAAAAAGCCTGGGAAGCTGAAAAGCAGCTGTTATTGGCAGTTCTCATATGCTGAGAGAGAAATGTGCATGTTGCCAAAGCCAGTAAATTCTGCTGTACAGATGAGAAATTCTTATGGGATGACTGGATTTTGATGGATGTCGTCTTCTCTCTCTCTCTCTCTCCCCCCCCCCCCCTCTCTCTCCTCTCCCTTCCCTTCCTTCCTTCCCTTCCCTTCCCTTCCCTTCCCTTCCCTTCCCTTCCCTTCCCTTCCCTTCCCTTCCCTTCCCTTCCCTTCCCTTCCCTTCCCTTCCCTTCCCTTCCCTTCCCTTCCCTTCCCTTCCCTTCCCTTCCCTTCCCTTCCCTTCCCTTCCCTTCCCTTCCCTTCCTTCCTTCCCTTCCCTTTCCTTCCCTTCCCTTCTCTTCCCTTCCCTTGCCTTCCCCTCCCTTCCCCTCCCTTCCCTTCTTTTTTTTTCTTTTTAACTTGACCCAATGTCAGGCTATGCTATAAAATTTTTTTCACTCTCCCTGTCTTCAGCTGTCTTTGTCCCCTAGGGGGGGGAAGACTTAATTTGAGCACTGAGATTAAGGAGAAGGCATGCATCACCACAAAGTGTGCCAGTCATCCAGTGTGAATCCAGTCTGAAGTCTCTTGTATCTGGAAAATGAGAAGTGGCAACATGAATACGATAAGCAGAGAGACATGTGGCCTACTTTCTTATAATCTTCTTTTATAGCTTTACTCTCAGTGGCTTTGAGGGGAAGTGAATAGTGAAGGTTTTTGTTTTTTTTTTTTCCCCAATGCCAAATTAATGGAAATACATTTAAATTTGTGCTCTTATTGAGTTCTCATTTTCTTTCTTATTTGGTCAGCCAGCATCATGGCACCGCTGTAGAGTTTTACAGCTGTGTAGAGCCTTCCACAGAATGTGAAATGAGAAAAGAGAGTATCATTCCCAGAACACCCAGAGAAACAGATCTCCCATACAATGAATTATCATAAGACAACTGGAGATTTGTGGAAGCAGAAATCAAGTATCTCACTCTCACTGAAGGTCAGAAGGAATTAGGTACCATCAATTACAGCTGCAGCAGACATAGCTGAGTCAGCTGAAGTGTTTCCCATTGATCTGTCCAAATCCAGTGGGAGCTCATCAGAACTTTTCATCATTCCAGCAACCTACAGTCAGGACTAGTGGAAACTCCTCATATATTGGTTGCATTATTATATTATGAATCTTCTGACATTTTCAGTTTGTTTCATATAAAGCACACTCAGCATTTTAAGGAACTGATGTTTCCTAAAAAGATGTGATCCAACTTTGGCAGACTTGTTTGCCTACACTTGCCTAAAGATTTGACAAAAAACTTGAAAAATATTTTTAACCTAGAAATTTCTGCACTTTTTTCTCAAATTGGAAAGTTCTTATTTATTCCAATTTCATTCCTAAACTAAAACTTCATTTTGTTCAGTGTTAAGAGATAGTGTGGAATGGATAGGGTTTTTTTTTTATTTGTTTTTGGACTGTGTAGTTAACATCCTTTAGATCAGAAATGGTATAACTTTATTACATCAGCTTGCGTTAGCAGCTTGCTGCTTTTTTCTCTCATACACTAATCAAACTCTAATGATAAGCCTTAACATAGCCATGAATATCTCCTGCCTGCGTATCAGTGTTATGAAAAGATGTTCTGACACTAATTTGATGTATTTTTCTCGTAAGCTAACTTTTTTTTTTTTTTTTTTTCCCCTTCAGTGGACAAAAAGCTGTACTGCAAAAGGTAGATGACGTATGTGCTGTTAGCAAAATAATCTGTGCACTGCTGTTAGAGGAGCAGTCTGGATTATTTTCTTACTCATTTCCAGACTTACATTTTTAGTCTAAAAAGGAGGAAGGTGGGAAGGGGGAAGGAAAAAGAGTAAATATGTTGGTATGCAGGTTTGCTGAGGGAACTTAATGGTGGGACAACAGAGGACATGTTGCTGAGTGTGCAGAACCAAGGGATTTTAAATAACTTTAAAGCTGCTAAAAGGAAAACTCATGTCATATCTGGTGCTTGTGATCATTCTGCAGAAAACCAGATGTCATGAAAGAGAAAGGTGTCAGTTACTTTCCTGAAAGCATGCAACATTAGTGATGGTATATTTTAATCAGAGAATAGACAATGGTGTACATTCATTAATTATTAATCAAAATTAAGGAGATAGACATTTTTTACTTGAGGAGAGGAATTTCAGAATTTTAGAATGAACCAAGTGAAAAACTGCTTTTGGATAGATGTGTATATTTTCATGTGTAATAGGCTAATTATATTTTGATTCTTGCTCACCACATTTCATAGATATTAGGAGACATGGAATTAACAACATGTAGTTTCATTGTTAGAATGAAAATAGAGTTTTGACGTCACTGAGTTCATCTAATTTTTGATTGAAAATTCCACCAAAGCAGAAGAATCCACAGCTGCTCCCCTCCTCTCCTTCTGGGCACACAACTGGAAGAATGTCTGAGCTTTTATGGCACTTTTATGGCACGTAAGCCTTGGGATGCTGCGGATTAGTACTGATTAAGCCCAGACTTGGGTTAGATTGGTGAGCTGCAGTAAGAGCTGAGCTAAATTTTCTGGCCGATGGCTTACAGAAAACAGTTGTTAAATATCTAATATGATCAAAGAATAAATATACAAAGTAAAACATGCACATGGAACCATCTATGGGTTATTAAAACATCACCATGCGTTGCCTGAAAGAAAAAAAGAGTTCCAAGCTATCACTTATGTCTTGTAGCACTGATTAGTGAGTCACAATCCAATATATAGGCACAGGCTGCATACCTGTAGGAGTTTGAATATGTTCTGAAACTTTTCTGCAGTCTAGATGTAAGGTCATAATGACAAGCGCTAAAGCATGGAACAAAGCTATGGAAATTCACTGCAGTCTGTCCTGACAAATTAATATGCCATAGTTCAGACAGTGGGATTAGTGCTCTTTTCCTGCCCAAAGTGCCAGTCATTCTTCAAGCATTTGGTGGAGTCAGGAGCTGAGGGTGACCCAGCCTGTTCTCCCTTATTTCTGCATAGCCCTTTTAGCGCTCAAAGATTAACCTAACCTTGAAGAAAATACACAGTGGAGGCCTTTCTCCAGTGAAGTTTCATTCCTCCATATACACAGTACAAATAGATGTTTTTGTTGTGTTTTTTTTTGTTGCTGTTGTTGTTTTTTGTTTGTTTGTTTGTTGTTGTTGTTTTTGTGCTTATGCTTTCCTGAACATTTTGTGTAGTAATCCACCCTAGGCATGTTTTCTAAGAGTAGTTGAAAACCAAGCTTTTCTGGAATCTCAATTGCAAATGCAAACCCATTAATTCTTTTATGAGCTTGTTCATAACATGGAAAAAAAAAATTAATGACTTATGCCAGATGAAATTGGTAGTCTTGGTGAGAGGCTTAGAGGTTTTGCTCTTCAGCTACTTGTACATCCACCTAACTAGACAAATCACCAGTAGCTTGTAAAACACCTGTAGGACACTCCTTCCTTTTACAAAAGAAGCATGTCCTAAATAGTAGTAGGAAACCATAACAGAGGTTTTGCTGTTAGGTGGTAAACGATGCCTTTATTTACAAATGGCCATGTCTTTCAGAAAGCTTAGCTTAAACTGAAAGATCCTCAAAATGAGCCATGCAGATGTTTGCAAAATGTCCTTATAATGAGCTTTATAAAACATTCGGGCCTTTCCTCTTTATGTGTAGTTTCTGTAACTAAGATGTATTTAATTGAAATATTTCTGAAGTTTAAAGGACTGCTATTAAAGTTTAGCAGTTATAATTGTGCTGTTTTCGGTAGGAATTGCATTCCTACAGTGCAGCTTATGAAGATTTTCTGACATCTCATTTTAATATTTGGTCCAGGTGAAGCTGTTTGCTTAAATAACAACTCAGTGGGGTTTTTGTTGGTTTCTCTTTTAAAGACTCTTTTTACGTTTTCTAATACTAAACTAGGGAAGACTGAGAGATCAAACAGCAAGTAAAAATTTAAGAAACGTAACAGAGTCTGGAGTTAGGAAGGAAAAAAATAAGTAACCAAACAAATAAAAGATCAGTGAAATCCTCAAAGATTCATGCTCACTCAGTACTACTGTGTTGACTATGTGAAACAGATACGTTTCAAGAAAGACCTGGAGAGAGGGGCTGTATGTGCAGCGAAGCAGCCTACCAGCACACTTGTGGAGCAGCTGTTTCTTGAGAGTTCCTTAGACCTATGCTGAAGAGCATAATCCAAATCCATTTTAAATGATAATGTGAACCCCTTCTTAGCAACGTTCTCTTCCAAAGCAAAATTCATTTGTGCTGTGAAAAACACAAAGGCAGCTGCATTTCAGTTTTTGTAGCCAAGCCATGTCCCAAACCTCATCAGCCTGGTTTTAAGGCCTTTGTTATTAGCCCCGACTGATATATAGTACTGTGACAAGCATAAGTTTTCTCCTTATTCAGCATGAAATTAACTTGATATGTTCAAAGAAGCAAAGCTATCAAGCTAGGATTGTAATCAGTGTTAGCTTCTTCAGGGGAATCTTCACAGCCAAACACTAAACCATCATCTGTACATGCAACTGCTCCCATGAGCATCCCCAGCACTGCAGCGGTCGTTCCACACATGCTCAGGAGCAGGCAGGCTCCAGCTGCCCTTGCAAAGGGGTGACATAAGCAAAAAGTGTTCTTCAGCCCTCCCCCTGCCTTTCCACAGTAGCCCCATAGTTGTCACAATCCAGCCCTAATGCATTGTTTTAAATATGCTCGTAACGAGTAAATGCATTCCCAGCCATTTGGATCTGGTATTTTAAATGTTTAAATGCCTTTTGGGAAGCTTTTAGGCTGAAACGTTGTTAAGACACTGAAATATTAGTAAATCTTGCAAACGACACAAGTTCTAATGTTCCTCATTTCTGTGGTGCTGCATGCTGTGCTAATGACCCGGTGACTGGATTTTCTGCTTTTGAAAGCAGAACTACATGCTGTAAAACTTTCATCTAAGTTGAGCTGCCTCTCTCTAATGAATTTTTTATTTGTTTACTTATTGTTTCTCTAGAATTTAAAAGTAGCAATTAAAAAAAAAAAAAACCAACACACAAAAAACTCATAAAACCTCACCCTGAACAAGGAACTTGCCCTCATTTCAAGTGTAGTATAAAGATGATGGCAAATCACTCTATGTCCAGTAAAGTTAAAAGAAGAAAAATGCATAAATCTACATAGTATTTAAGAGGACAAGAAATACATAATTCATGTGATGATAGATGTATATATATCCACAGCAGCCACACAAATATGTTTGCCACACAACACAGTGTGCTGTCAGCTCAAGATCAGGCCCAGCTTTCCTTCGACTCAGTCACATAAATCAGATCAAAATATTGGTCAACATATTTGGCTTGTTCCCACGCAGGCAATTCACTCATTAATTAATTCTGTGCTTAGTCATTGTGGAGATTAGTGTTTTGGCTCTAACAATGTAATTAGAAGAATATATGGTTGAGATGCAGTTATTTTTGCCTTATTTAGAACCGACTCAGCTTAGGAGTTAGGCAGTTGATAAAGATTTGTGCAGAGATGAAATAGATGGCATTTCCTTTATTTCCAATCAGCTGTTTTTTTCTGCTCTTGAGTGATGTCTCCAACAGCCATAGAACCATAGAACATCCTGAGTTGAGAGGGACCGGGATGATCACCGAGCCCTGCCCACAGCCCCAACATGCTTTGCTCCCACTCCTTCTCTGGCCCTGCCTTTCTGGAGGTCACTAAGAGCAGAATGAGCCTGGAGCCAGGCTCAGAGCGATGGCACTGGAAGAGCTGGTGGAATGGAGAATCTCCAGTGTAAAGGTAGAAATAAGCAGTCGAGAGCTGGGGAGAGGCAGGAGTTTTCTGCAGACAAAAATGGATGCAGAACAGACCTGCACCCAAGGTATTTTCGAGCTGGGATTCAGCTTAACCTTAAAGTGAAGCAACAGAAAACCTCTCCCCTTCCTCTCTTAATTATGGAATTTCATATGAGAGCTCCAAAAGAGGAGAGAATAGTGTGTTTTGAGAACTGTAGGTTCTTATTACGCTAAAATCATAACATCTAAAATCCTATTCAGCTCTTGCTATAAATAAATATAATGAAGAATTTATTGATATTTCCACTAAAATTACTTAGAAGGCAAGCTTTAAAAAAATGACACAGATAATTAACTAGGAATATTTCTCAGAAGAGATTTGTTATATTAAAAAGGCACGGAAATTACTACCGTTAATCAACTATATTGTATTAACAATTCTGTATAGATTAATTAAGTGCTTTAAATATGAAGAAATAAAATAAATTGGGAAATAGGTGAATCATAGTCTTGAATCTAGGTCTCTTGTCATGTTGCTTTCCCTTTACTTATTAAGTACCCAATTTACTAAGAATTCATATTAAATAATTCTAACCTAAGCCATTTTTAATACCCAAATTTGTAAGTAACAAAGATCCTGGATGTGAGATAAGCAACACTTTCAATTCATTTGTCTCAAACACTGGCGCTGGCCTCTTCTTCTCTCCTGCTTCCAGGTGTACCTGCTCAGCAAGGGTCAAAGGGAATCTGCTAAACAGAGCATTTGTAACGTTTATCCGTGGTTGTTTGGCTTGTGCTGGTAGTACCTGGCATAACGAGGTGCTCTCCTGACTTAGCAAAACTGATGCTGTCTAGCCATTATCTTTAGATTGTAAATGCATTCAGCCCAGTACACTTGAAAATTTTTTTTGCTAATGAGAGTAATTTTGCCTCTGCACTACTGACTTCCTTAAGTAAAAGCCACTTAAACTAACCTTATTTAAAAGTGCCAGGGTATTTTTTAAAGTACTGTCAGAATTGCAGGATACAATTTATCTTTCTTCTTGTGGAAAGAAATGAAGAAGCTCCTCTCTTGCCTGGGCTGCACAGCACTGGCAAAGAAGGAACCTATTATGTTGATGGAAAAGTAGCAGGAGCAGGCCTGCAGTATTCTCTTCAACTCCTGTACATGTTTTTCCAATTCAGCATCAGGGAAAATATAAAAAATAACAGGGTTGCTCCCTCTATCTACTGCACTTACATCACAAATAAGCATCCATCACAGCAACCAACAGAGCTGCTCTAGATATCTTCTTGTTCAGTAACTGCTATTGAAAAGGCAGTCCAGAAAAAGAACATTTCATTGTTTCAAACAAAATATTCAATCTGGAAAGCTCAGAGACAAAGATATTTTTAAAATAGTTATTATCTGGTATGTCTGGCTCAGGAGAAGGTTTAAAATACAGTTGGCTCACATCTTTTTATTTTAATTGTGTGTTGTTCCAAGTGTTGCCGGGTAATACAGAGGACTATGTACCAGAAACAGGTCACCCGCTGATTTCCTGCGGCTGCTTCATTGAAAAGAATGTTCCTTAAAACTCCAAATCTCTTCAGCCACATCTCTCGTACTCAAAGAGCCGTTCTATAAAAAAAGTTTTGTTATGTGATAGAAATACACAAGCATATTTATATAAAAAGCAAGTTCACTCAAAATAAGCTAAAACTATTTTTGGTGACAGACTACGACTCAGACAGAATGAGTTGCTTTTATTTAATTTATTTTACTTTATTTTATTAAGACAGTAAATCAGAGAACTCCACCTGCCAAGTTCAGCTCAAAGAATACATTCGTGATTGCATTACTTGAAATATCTGGGCTATGCTTTATAGTGGAATTAGGCTTATGCTACCTGCAAAACTTGCCTTCTGTGATTATTTTGAAATCTGAAAGAGGCAGTTTTTCAAGAAGTCTTCAATTTTCTCTTTTTCCTGGAGTTTGTTTTAAAAACAGTGGTCAGTTTGCTATTGCCCAGGTGGTAAACTAAAACTCTGAAAATTGGTACACTTGTTTTTCCAGTCCAAGGCGTTTTTCAGGCATGTCTCCAAATACAGCAGTGCTATTTGTGAGGAGCCAGGCATTAACAAGAGGCTTTATTGGTATTTGTGTTCCCAAGAACTGTGCCGCTTTGCTACAAGGTCACTTCTGAGATGTGAGGAAGCTGGAAGTCAGACCACATTTTTCATTTTCAGGGGGAGAAGTTTTTTGAGTGTGTAGAGATTTGTATCTCAGGAAAAAGGGCACTGGTGAGTGTTACTCTGTGCTATCAAACCCATGGTTGTCCTACTTCAGTTTCTTCTCTTGTAGAGGCGATGAAAAATCTCTTACTGTAGTAGGCTAGAGCCAACCTTGGGTACAGAAGGTGGTAACAGGGTGCGTGTGACGCCACCATTGCCCACAGCAAAGGCAAGTTCTTTCTGCACACCCCCATCCCCATCCTGCTGAGGAGGGATCCCCTGAAACTTTTCACCTGGCAGTGTGGGATTATGTGGAGAAGAGTGAATGCCATGAAACAGAACAACAGGGACGTTTGGAGAAAGGAAAAAAGGCTGTGAGACAGAATGGGAACTCTGTGGGCAGTTGAAAGTTAATACAGGCAAAAGGCAGGTGAGATGCTTGGCTGATGAAGAGGCAATAATTGAAGATTGTTGGTTTTAAAGCAGTTTAATTAATAGCGATGGCATGTAGGGTTTTTATATATTAAAGGAAAAATGCAAACATTGTGAATTTCTGAGAAAAATTGGAAAAAGAGGCTTATGAAGCTATCAGTACAATTTTCACTCAAAATTGGTGGCCTGCTTACACAATGTTACTGGACATTAAAGGATAACACTGCAGCATCACCATCAAAAGCAGAGGTGAGGAGCACAGGGCACAAAGCAAACTTTATACAGGATTTAAGCTGGATACGAGGGGTGTGTGATATGTGTTCTTCGTGGAACTTCATTGCGTAGAGTACCAAACTGCAAACCCTTGTCAGCATGTCTCCGTTTGAATCAAATTCCGTGAAGAGGTTTTGTTCATTCAGGGCGCTTCCCAGCAGTACACCAGAGCTGCCACGCCAGTCAGTGCAGCACTTCATCTGCCTCTCGCAATACATAGGTTATTAAAATTGTGCTGTACCAAGTAGTTTTAATGAGTTAATAACTTGTACTCTGCCTATTTGTGATGCAGACTCATTAAGCAGATGTGAACAAGTATCATTGCGAAAAACCTCCTCTGGCTGTGGGGACTGTCAGTTGAAGATGCATCACTTCCATGGTACTTGATTAGAAATGTAAGTTGATAGTTAGGCAGAAGAACTCGCATAAACTGGAGTACAAACACTTAATTGGCTTTTTCTGCTTTTGCTGGGAGGTGCCAATTAAGCAAACTCTACAGAAGTTATTTAAGAGGGCAGTAAGTTCAAAACCAAAACTCAGAGGGAAAAGGGGGCAGTGCAGGAGATGTGCTGCCCTCCATTAGATGAGAAGTCTCCTAATTTGTGAAGCAGTTGTATGTAGTTTGCAACAGAAGTACAAGCTTGTACAGAAAACACCCTAGAGTAGTTACTGCAGCCACTTACAAGAGAACAAGAGCATGCATGTTCCCCCCACCTCCACACACTCATAATCCTGCCTTGACAGATAAAAAGGTTTAAAAATTCCCTTCCAAGTGCCCGAATGCTGGCTCTGTATTAATCTCTATATGATTTAGTTGTGGTTGTTGGGGTTTGTCCTGAGATGTTAGTATCTCTTAAGTGATACCTACCTACCAGTCTTACTGAAAGTAATGATAACCGCAGGAGTGGAAGAAATAATAAAGAAGCCATTTCCTACAGGCAAACCAGTCTGACTACAAAGAGAATGATCTGGCCATAGGTGTGCTCCAGGAATGTTCATCGCATCCCTTACCTGGTCCCAAACATACGAACTGGTGATGGGAAACA
Organism: Meleagris gallopavo; assembly: GCF_905368555.1. Classification (NCBI taxonomy): domain Eukaryota; kingdom Metazoa; phylum Chordata; class Aves; order Galliformes; family Phasianidae; genus Meleagris; species Meleagris gallopavo. The sequence goes on along the minus strand of NC_139419.1, from coordinate 10,800,098 downwards.
TGATACAATTGCACAGATATTTTCAGTGTAAGCCATCACAGTATTAAGTACTGACAGAACTATGAACATATGAAAATAGGCCTCTAAGCACCTGGGCAATAGTGATGGTCAAGAACAATTATAGATCATCAGGCTGTGTGTCTTCAGAGTTCTTCAAACTGTGTTTAGAAGAAGAAAATAGGCAATCCCCGAGTTGCTATGATTTTCAATTGTCTGAGGTGATGCAATCAACCAGTATTACTTAATAAGGTTTTGTTGTTTCACTGCATATGTCATTAGAGGGAGAAGAGTACTTGCACAGGCACTGAAATACACACAGAACTGTGAAGAGCCTATAGTGTGTCTGGAGCTAAGAATATCCATCATCTGTCTAATTCTTCTTCCAGAAATTGTGGTAGGGTGAATTCTAGGTGCTTTCTCATGTGCTAGATTTCTAAATATACAGGAACCAGGCTAGGGCTGGTTGTGCTATGAAGGTACAGCACGTGTTGTAAGCCTGGCACTTTCCCAACGCACATCTACCAACTAGGTAGATTTACCTCCAAGATATATTGGCTGAACATTCTGTGCATGTGCTGTCCAGTTCTGATGACCCCCAAAATTAGACTTGCCATACAGAAATTGGGAGTTTGAACATTCCAGAAGCTTCAGAAATGCTCATGTGTGGACTGTGCCTTTGCAGTAAAAAGTATCTATTTCTGTCTGGAGGCACTGAACAGAAATACATGAATGGAATCTTTGAGTCTGAATAAGATAAAATGAAAGTAAACTAGAAGAACAGACTTTGAATTCACTTTCTGCATAAGTGAGACTTTTCATTATTGAAATGGAATCACGGTCAATATCGTACAGCTAACCCCACATTAAACTTGTGAGTATGGATAATTTTATCCTCAGTGACCAAGATTGCAAGTGAGCTTACATTGGTACTTCAATACAAAGGCTGAAGATAAAAGCAAAAATCAGAAGAGTATTATGAAAAAAAAAAAATGGATTGTGGGTTTCTGGGTATTTTTGTTTTTTTCATAGAACTTCTGATAAACAAAAGTTCTATGTCTTGGTGCACATCCCAGCTACTGCCTCCTCTTACACCAGACGGAGGAAGATTTTCAAATACCATCGTTGTAAATACTTTGTGAAATGATTGCTCAGTAGAATGAAAAAGTACATTATGAGTTACTGACTGAGGGAGAAAAGCTGAAGTATGCAATCATACCTTAATAAGCAAAAAAGAATAAATTGTATTTTTGTTTTGTTTTGTTTGTTTGTTTGTTTTTAATAATGGAAAAGCTTACCCTGAAAATATTAGTTGCTGTGATCATGGAGTCAGTTAGCTTCTCTATTCTTTCTTTTGCTTAATGTGTCAGCAGCAAACTTAAATGTAAATAATTTTGCAAAATACAATCACTTGTAAACACTTGTAGTATTAAAATAGGAGCATTATCAAATGAAAAAGAGGTTGCAGTTTTGTGTGAAGAGACTTAATTGGTGACTGCGACCAGTAACTTCAATTGAATGTTCAGGGCACTCGTCCAGCCCAAGTGAGTGATCAGAAGGATGGTACTTTAACAGCAGTGTGCATTAGTGGTAAACAACCATCACGATGTTCTTGCTTGTTATATTACAGCTTAAATGTTCTGCAATGAAGAACAGTTAGTTCTACTTGTATATAGCTATTACTACGAAGTGAACGAGCTATTGAGAAGAATGGTTTTCTAATGGGTAACTTCAGAGTCCTGCAGCAGAGTCCTCCACTACTGAAATGTGTGACAGCTCAGCGCTCAGCACTAAAAGCTGCACATGCAGATTCTCTGCCTCTCTTTCCCATATCCATGTTTTTTTAATATTTTAGGTCAAAATTGGAGTTGCAGAAAAATACAGCATTAAAATGAAAACAAATAAACAAAGAAAAACACTAATTCCCAGTATTGTTTTATTATTGGATCATAAACTGTAAATCAGAGTAGGTCAAAAACAGCTCAATTTCTTGCCAGTAAGGCATTAACAGAATATACATACAGACCTGCTAATGTTTTTCAGCTTTTCTTTGTTACATAAGAAATCTGCTTATAAACCTCTCTGTATCTTGCTGTTTTTTAACAGCACTATAAACTAGAAGCTAGAGACTGCATTCCCTTATAGGGTAGATACTTGAAGAAAAGACACATCTTTAAGATCATCATTGTTTTGACCTTTCTTCTCCATTTCTGCTCAATTCATACTGTGATCAATCAATAGCTGCTGTGGAAACACTGGGTCAATATCATTTGAGCTGGTTAGTATGTCAGAATGATACCACTTCAAATTCTGAAACCTTGCTGTACAAATAATAACAAAGTTTAAAAAAGAAAAAAAAGAAACGAGTTTGAAGGAAAAGGGATATTTTTCTTTGGAATATCTGCTTAATGGCTTGCTTATTTTAACAATGAAATATCACTTCTTCAGTGTTCCTGAGCTGACAAGTCTGGATTTATGCTGACATAAGTAATTCTTTCTAAGTAAAAAGTTTGAAACAGACAAAAAATCCTAGATCTGCCTCTCTAATCTCAACGAGATCATAGGGGAAACTGAGAAAGTATGAGTGTAAGAAAGTATTTTTCTCTTTTCTTTACTAGGTTAGTCTGAACTGTTCTGGTTCATTAAATCTAAAAGTAATCTGGAAGGGTAGCCTAATTTTAATTTAAATGAAGTTGGAGATTTCTGAGTTAAAAAGTAGCACATGGCTTGACCAAGGTTTTGGTTTCTCCTCCACCAGAACTGTTGAGTGATGGAGTCTCATTCTCTGACAGGTGTTGAGAGGCACTCAGGATGCTGCTTTCAGATTTGGGTAAGCCTTCAATTCATGGTACTGTTCCAGAGCATTTACCTTTTTTCTTTTTTTTGGTAAACAAAGAAAATCTTCGCTTGCAGACTTAATGGAATACATGAACCATCTGTGAACGTTACTTGCAGCTCATTTGCTTCATTGGCAAATATTAAACTGTTGTAAAGATCCAGTGAAATTGTGGAAATGGGTTTTAACATTAAATTCAAAGTGCAATTAGAACATTTCACTACATAATTTTTTGGCAGACTAAGATAGTAAGCAGAAGATACCCAGCTTTCTGATTTATTAGTCACAGATTATTTCTGTTGGACTACAGAAGCTTGGATACATTTTTATACTGGTATGTGTTTTAGATGATTTACAGCTTTATGAAAAGACAGCAAATGTACCTAGGTGTTTATTTTGTAAGACTTGTTGTCGTTGTTGCTTTTAGCATATTTTCAACCTGTTATCTCCATTACTTTAAGCTGAAACCTACACAATTTCAGGGAGTAATGACAGCAATACCTTCACATTTTAACTTTCCGTATGATCCTGCGTGGTCATGAGAGAAAATAGTTAATCATCAGTGTGGCCCAGGATGTTATATAAGTAAACACCATACTGGAGAATAGCCAGTGTCACTCTGGTCTTCAAAAAGGGCAAGAAGGAAGATCCAGGTAATTACAGGCCAGTCAGCCTCACCTCTGTCCCTGGAAAGGTGATGGAACAGCTTGTGCTGGATGCCATCTCCAGACAACTGGAAGAAAAGGAGGTTATCAGGAGCAGTCAGCATGGGTTCACCAGGGGGAGGTCATGCTTGACCAACCTGGTAGCCTTCTATCTATGATATTGTCACCGGCTGAGTGGATGGGGGGAGAGCAGTGGATGTAGTCTACCTTGATTTCAGCAAGACATTTGATACTGTCTCCCATGACATCCTTATAACAAAGCTGAGGAAGTGTGGGATAGATGAGTGGACAGTGAGGTGGGTTGAGAACTGGCTGACTGGCAGAGCGCAGAGGGTCATCGTTGGCGGTGCAGAGTCCGGTCAGAGACCTGTAACTAGAGGTGTTCTTCAGGGGTCGGTGCTGAGTCTTGTCTTGTTCAACATCTTCATCAATGACCTTGATGAGGGGATAGTGGCCACCCTCATCAAGTTTGCTGATGATATGAAGTTGGGAGGATTGGCTGACACGCCTGAAGGCTGTGCTGCCATTCAGCGAGACTTGGACAGGCTGGAGAGCTGGCAGTAGGAAACCGGATGAGGTTCAACACAAGCAAGTGTAGGGTCTGACACCTAGGGAGGAATAATTGCATGCACCAATACTGGCTGGGGGATGAGCTGCTGGAGAGGAGCTCTGCAGAGAGGGACCTGGGCGTCCTGGTGGACGACAGGTTGGCCATGAGCCAGCAGTGTGCCCTCGTGGCCAAAAAGGCCAATGGCATTCTGGGGTGCATTAAAAAGAGCATGTCCAGCAGGTCGAAGGAGGTGCTTCTCCCCCTCTACTCTGCCCTGGTAAGGCCTCATCTGGAGTACTGTGTCCAGTTCTGGGCTCCCCAGTACAAAAAAGACAGGGATCTCTTGGAAAGAGTCCAGCGGAGGGCCACAAAGATGGTGAAGGGCCTGGAGCATCTCCCCTGTGAAGAAAGGCTAAGTGAATTGGATCTGTTTAGCCTTGAGAAAAGACAACAGAGAGGGTTCGAGGTCTATAAATATCTAAGGTATGGGGGGCAGAATGGTAAGGCCAGACTGTTTTCAGCAGTGCATGGAGACAAGACAAGGGGAAATGACCAGAAACTAGAGGATAGGAAGTTCTGCACAAATGTGTGCAAGAACTTCTTCACGGTGAGAGTGATGGAGCACTGGAACAGGCTGCCCAGGGAGGTTGTGCTGTCTCCTCCTCTGGAGATATTCAAGACCCGCCTAGACACCTACTTGTGCCACCTGGTGTAGGGAACCTGCTTTGGCAGGGGGGTTGGACTCGATGATCTCTGGATGTCCCTTCCATCCCCAAGATTCTGTGATATTGCAACAGCCACGTAATTAATCCCGAGACATCCTAGTTCAAAGAATCTTCTCACTAATAATAAAGTTACAAAATAAAATTATTGTTGAAATCCCTAGAATATATGTAAAATACAGATACAGAAATATGACTGCAATTTATTTACTAGAAGCATGCTACAAATGGTCTCTGCTTTGGTGTCTCCTACCGACCAGTGAGGAATTATGATAGGTAAGAGCTGACCAGTGATGCACACACTCCTTGTGCTTTTCATTTACATACAGGGTGCTCAGAGTAGGAATATATTTACTGTCTCATGCAGCTGAACACTAGGAGCTCAGCTCTTCAAATGAAATACCAAGCAGCTGAAATTGTTGCACAGTTGTTTGTAGTTTAAAAGCTTTTCAGAGCAAAAACTGTCTTTTTGATTGTGTTTATACAGTAGGGTCCTATTTGTGGTAAGGTTCCCAGGTGCTAGCATAATGCAAATAGTTATATTTTTAAGTGCACACTATGAGCTCCAATCTAGCTTCAGAAGTAAATATTTAAGTACCTCTAATGCTGAATGTCTTGGTATGCCTGTTTTAATTTAGTTTATTTATTTATGCAATAAAGTTGGTCTCAGGAAAAAAGCGTTGTTACTGAGATCAGTGGGTGTTTGAACTCCTTAGCACTGTACTGGAAAAGATGGACAAGAAGTGGAACAGCTGATTTGAACTCTGTAGTGGAAATGCTAAGTCACGGCTTGAACCAGTGATTAAGCACCTGTTGGAAAGGCAGGGCCAACCCAGGGGAGCTCAGGTGTGTGCAATGTACCTGAGTGACGGGAGGGGCTGGAGCCAGGATCCACCCCTTCTAGACCTCATTTTAAAGCTGGCAGTGAAGGTAAGGTTATCTACTGGCGATTCCTGTATACCTGGGGTCTTCTGAGGGTAAGCAGCTGCTTTCCTTTATTTCTGTGCATACAGCTGCTGCGTTTGAGCCAGTCCTCATTTGTTGCAGCTTAGGATCTTGCTGTTCTGATGTCATTGCTGTACTTTCTTTCACATTGCAACTCTAAGATGAGATTATATGAGAATGTTTGAGTTGGATGGTATCTGGGCGTTGCAGATTACAGAAGTTATTCCAGACCAACTCTTGTAGGTTTCACCAGTGTGGGGGAGGGAATGCATGAAGGATGTGCCCTCAGCAAAGAGTTATGAGACCCAGCTATGACAGACAGTCCTAAAGGCAGAGGTTTCCTACTACTCTTCCTGTCAGGGTGTTCTAGATTTCGTTTAAGTTCTAGTAAATGCTTTAAAAATAAGTAGACGTTGAGCTCAGAAAGTATCTTTAATTATTTCTACCTGTTCCTATATCCTGCATGCAATGGAATTCCTTCTAGCTTGGTTACGAAGAGCAGCTCTCATCCCAGGTCATTTCTAGGTAAGCTGGAGCTGTCACCAGCACACGGTTCTTCTGTTGCTGGGAAAAATGCACAAACAGAAAGCAACTGGAGACTGGATGGCTGTGGTGGTAGCCCTAGCTAGATGATTCTCTTTTCCATATAATATGGACTTGTCTTTTTTTATTTGGTAAAACTGAGTTCATTATTTACTCCTGGACCTCTCAATTTATCTAGCCCCCCATTACAAAGCTGGTGGCTGCTGTGACAACACTGGATTTGTTGGTCCCCATATGTTTAGTGGTGTACGATAAATGTACTAGGGAAATAATCATGTTTGCACTAAGTAGTGTGCAGGTATTCTCAGCTGATAGAAATGCTGGGTTTTTGTCTGTGCGTTTTGTTAACAGTAATAATTTTGACAGCAATACCTTAGGGCAGGGAGGATGTGTTGCAAAAACTAAATGATTTTGACTAGATTTTCTTCAGAAATCTGTTAGCAAGTGCAAAAGTTAATCATTCACCTGATCCTTAGTAACTACTGTAGTTCTTGGATGTATCTGTCTCTGGGAACAATAGTTCTATTTAAGGAGCTTCTGCAGATGGCTTTGCTGGGGGCAGTCATTATAAGAGATAAGGTAGCGGTGGTGAGGCAAAATTTGAAAGCATAACGTGTTCAGGATTTGGAGATAAGAATGGGAATTAGTTGGGTTAAAGGTAAATTAGGATGTCAAGTTTTGGCCAGCTGTCAGAGGTGAAGGCCATTGTTCCAAAGCTCGATATTAATCCTTGATCTAGACTCATATGTCGGGCAGGCAATCTGCTTCCTGTCCTAGATGACATCTGCAACATCTGTGAGTAACTTTCTGTGTGGCTCTACTGATGTCATGCTGACAAGGAGTTCTGAGGGAGACCTGACTCTTAGCTTGAATCACGTCCTCTGGAAAGCCAAAATGAAAGGAGGCTTTGGGGGAGATGAGACAAAAATACTTGTTTCAGGTATGCTGGGCCACTTGTCTAGATGAATGTGCCATTGGGTTTAATGTGCAGAAGTTGACCGTTTCCTCACCACAGCTAAATACACGGATCAAACTAAATATTTCTTGACAGAGAGCTAAAGAATTTCAGGGAGCATCATGCAAATGAACCAACCTTCTCGATACAATTTCCCTGCAAACACTAGTGATAAATTGGCTGCAGCAGCAGGAACCTAACTGAAGAAACAAACTTTTTTTTTTTTTTTTAGCACTTCTGGAGGTTAATTGTTGAAATGATCTCTACTTGATAAACACAACAGTAGAATTTGAATGTTTGCTCTCAGATAACAACCTGTATAGTCTATGCTGCAAAGTATTCATTTGAGACCAGAGTATCTCCCAACCTCTGTGGTGCTGCAGATCATTTCAGTTCTCTTCAGAGACTGAGTACTTAGGTATAAGTGCATGCTAATCCACCAAGTAGGTGGAGCAGGAAGATGACCTCTGAGCTGCAAATCCCTCTGGATGGGAAACAAACAAAAAGGAATGGACTAGGGCAACTTTGCAATATGAAGCTGGCACATAGTGATGATAAACAGTCAACACTGGCACGATGCTGCTGTTCAGCTTTCAACAGAGTTCTTCTTGCTGCTACCACTGGGAAAACTAATAACATAACAAATGAAACTATTGTTCAGTTTCATTAAAAAGAAATCTGATAAGATGGGTAAAATTGAATTAGCCAATCTCAGTAGAGTTACTGCTTGTAGGAACAAAAGCAATATTAGCTCTAATAGAATGTATCCCAAATAGTTTTGGCTGGTCCAAGCAGCCATGGAGTATGAATTTTGTGTGCAGATGCTGGCACAGCCACACAGCACGCTAATGTTAGCATTAGTGGGTCAGCGCTCTCCGTCTCCAACAGCGGCTCCATAGCCAAGGCTGGCAGTGAGACTTGTTAGATCAATGTGATGAATTGTTTTCTCTTGGCAAAACAGCACAGAACTTTCTTCCAGTGAAGCTGATGAGCCACCACTGAGTGTCAGTCAGGTTAAGGGGTCCCCTGAGATTTTGCTTTCTGAATCCCATGCTTTGACCATCTCTGTGGTTTGTATGCCAGTGTAGGTAACTGTAAATTTCTTAAAAATAAATAAATAAATAAAATAAAGTAAATCATAAATCTGTAAAAGATTTCCATGTCCAGGTTTCTTGATGCTATAGGCCAATGCTGGTTTTTATTTTGACTTTTTGGGTCTCATGCCAAAGCCTCAGGAGATCACTATTGTCTTTATCTGTTCATTTTTTGTAATGGTGCTAGCTTGACTTGGCAGAATTTAAATGCTTGTATCTCTTAATGGTGACTTACAATTATTATATCTAAATTAACCATCATTTGCTTGTTTCTTTGTTTTTTTTTTTTGTGTGTGTGTGTTTTTCTTTTTTTCCCCTCAAAAGTAGCCATAAACTATGTTTAGTGTGGTAGTGATGTTAATGCACCTGGTAAGATTTATAAGCTGTCCATAACACAGCCCAGTTCTCTGTTGTGTAACTTGTTGTTGCAGGGTATCTGTAAACACAAATAGTCCAGAATAGTCCAGAGACACTGTGTTTTTTTTATAACACATAAGATACAAAATAGTTAGATACAGAAAATTCTAACCTGGAGAGTATAGAGCAGAGTTTCATTTACCAGAATACATGAAGTCATTTGTTAAAGGTAAAAACAGAGGAGAAAAAGGATGAAGTGCAGCTATTATTGTGCAATGTGTTGCCAAAAGGCACTAATCGCCTGTGGAAAACTCTTAGAAAGAAATGCAAGAAGTAGAGGAACAGTAAGGACTGTTTGGCTTTGAAATAGTGCAAAGTGGGAGCTGGAAGTGAGGCTGAGGAATGCAGTTATAATCAGATGATATTAAGCTTTTTTTCCAAAGCATACTAGTATTTTATATTATATAATCATCTATAGATGATGTTTGGCAACAAAAGGGATATCTAAGGCAGTTAACCTGAATTAAGACTTTCAGAGGATTACCTACCTAGTATTAAACCCCTTTGAAGTCTCAGTATTAGAATGTCCTTAATTCAGTTTAGGGTTCTTATTTTTAATATAAACTAATGTTATTTAATTCTGAAGTAAGGACTTACCAGTGATTATTTTTACAGCTTTCTCTACTAGAATTAATTTTCCAGAAATGCTTGTTTGTTTTTTTGTTTCTCTAATAGTAGACTTTTGGCCACCTCCTACTTATCAAAACAGTGTTGCTGTAGAGCGAACTTTTTTCCTTAGCATGGTTGCATGGGCACTTTGCAGTACTTGAGTAGCTGTGTCGTAATGCTCTATAACAAGTTGCATCTTGTGAAGTATCTCTTATGTTGTATCATTCTTGCGAAAGAGGTGCATTCTAGCCATCCAGGTTTAAATAATATGTTATCGGCTTTAAAAGCCTACTGTCCTCAGATGATCAGATTGAGCTACTAAATTTTCAGTAGGTGAGGAAATGAAACGTTTTGTAATAGAAATTCAAATCTCCTGCCTTTGGAATGAAATGACCTTGCATGGTACAAGATTTACATTTAAGCCAGTGGGCACTAAAACTTGCTATATGCAATCTTGTATTTTCAACTAGCTATAACTCCATTTTGTAAAATCAAAATGGAAATTGTATTCTGAACACTTTTATTTTAGCAGCTTTAAATATAGTCATATAAATAAAACTATTAGGTGACAAAGACTGATTGAAAAAGAGAAAAGATTTGAAGAGCAATATGTTGCAGAGAGTGCGGACGTGTGGCAATTATCACAGAGAAAATGTACTTGGGTCAGCTCTGTGGTGTTCATGAAATATGAGATGGTAACAGGGAAATGGAGATGGGTAGAGGTGTTTGAAAACCCAAATTAGAAAACAGCTGGAAGCCGGACTGTTCCCAGTGCAATCCAGGGTGCTAGCAGCAAATGTAAGAGTCCACTGTAGCATGATGTGTGCAGAGGTTTTAAAACGGTGACTAAAAAAGCCTTTTGTATAACGCATTGACAGTGTTATTACCAGTTCTTTCATATGCTGAAAGACCAACTGAGTCCATTCTGCATCTTCTTCTGATTTGTTTGCTTGGACTTTTAGGATAGAAATAACCTATAAACTTAATTTGAAACCTGATGCCTGACTACCGTGCTGTTACTGTTGATGATGATGATGAGGGATGGCCTCAAAATGTTTTCAGTAATTACATTAATTCTGTTTTCACAGGAAAATGTGTTGTTATCTAGACTTAAATCATATACTCTGCCCAGTGACTCTTAGAACTATAAAGGAAGTATTGAAATGAGACACCAAGCAGTTCCGCTAGAGGAAAAAATCAAACACAGTTCCTCTCAGGACTTTATTCTACAATCCTTGTCTTAGCTGCTATGTCTTGTCAGCTCCCCTGGCTACCTCTTCTCTGCCGATGACTCCTGGCTGTGAATCTCCCTTTTTTGACTGAGAGAAGAGCAGTGTGTGAATGTCTGGATTTTATTGTGCTGACCTCCAGTCATTTTCAAGGCAAGGTTTGAATTAACATCGCCATTTTCAGGGAGGAGAAGAAAGGGTGATGGGGAACAGGGCATTAATTTGGGTCTTCCTTTTCTGCCAGCAATAAGCATTACTAAAATGGCACTAAGAGCAGAAATTGATAGTTTAGTGACTTTTTTTTTTGAAGACAGAAACAACTGGGGGTCTTGGAGAGGATGTAGACATAATATGTCTGTAGAAGCCACGTTTCCTGGTGCAATTCGTCTTTCTATTCTTGTTTATAGCATGGTTTCCTGCATTCAACTTTATTATAGTGCTATAGCTTTTGTAGTTTTGAAGAACTGCAGAATCGTTGAATGGCTTGGGTTGGACGGGACCTTTAAGATGATCTGGTGATGAAACTGTGCTTTGTTTTGATAAAATCGAAAGTAATGCCTCCAAGTAATGGTAGAAACTACAGATATTAGTTTAGTGAGCAAGTTAAATATTATAGTAAAATTCAGTGAGATACTGGAAATGGTAGGAAACAGAGTTCCCTCTTGATTGATCTCTGCCACTCTTATAATCTTGGCCTTTTGGCAACCAATGAAAAACTAAAATTTGATTCCTGAAAATCTGCTTTCAAAGTGAATTAACTTGAATAGGAATCAGGGCATCCACTCGTTAGAGTATTCAGAAATGAAGTGTACATTTTTTCTTCCTTAGTCCAGGTTAACTTTCAATAATAGACAAGTCCTACTAAGTAGGTTTTAACACTATTTACTTAACTTTGTATCAAAGTTCAGAATATCTTAACTTTGCTGTGAATTACATATACTCTCTGCAGAGCGTTTGGAGTTGGTCTATTATTGTAAAAATGAGAGTAAAAACATGTCCCAAAAATCTATAAATAATCTCATTTATTATATTATTTGTACTATGCCTTCACTTCTGCCCATTTCTCTATATGACTACTGAAATGATCTTGAAGCTTCAAGTAGCTTCAAGGAATTAGTGGGACAATTTTGATATATTAAGGTAACTTTTTAATCGAAAGTATTCTACTTTCATATCAGGAGATTAACTTCTCACTAGTTTCATGAAGCAGTAGTATGTTTTGTGGTGGTTTTTTTTTTTTTTTTTTTTTACTATTTTTCAATAAAAAGTGAATTGTAAGGATAAAATCTAATGAGGATCCAGTAAAACTCAAAATGCACGTTAGGGTCTACTGCCTACATGCATACATCTGTCTTTCTGCAGAATTTACTTCTCCTGTTAAACTAATGCTGCATTTTTATTGTTTAAAGAGAGATGTGATGTGAGTGGTCAAAAACCAGGGATGAATGTAATGATGTGTGACTATCTGACATTAACCATTTTGAGAAATGGTGAAATCTAACTATAGTGGAAAAGAGAAGCAAAAGGATATTAAAAAGAGGTTTTGGTTCAAAGGCGAAATATATATCATTTAAAAGCAATCAGTGCAAATGGGGAACAATGGTAAAATGCTGTCTAGATAACCACTTCTGAGGTATATCTAAGGAGAAAAGTAAAGCAATTGTAAAGGTGATGATATCCCTGTAAGGTTTCATGAATATCAGAACATTTTTTTCCATACAGTTCCATTATCAAAATGGTTTAACTCAAGCCAACATGCTCACGATAGGTTCACTTTTACCTTGTAACAATTTTACCTTAAAAATGCTTTATTGATTAACCAAAATTATTGTGTCTTTGGGGACCGCTTCCTAAAGTTGCTATTGGAATCCCTTTTTTTAACAGTGACTTGGGGAAGCCTTTTCAAAAGGAATAGTGTTATTGTTAATATGAGGCAGTGCTGAAGCTAAACATTGTCCCAGTTGGGAAGATGAAGAAATTACAAACTCCCACTTCACTTCTTGCCTATACTCAGTTGTTGTTGCTGTTTGATTATATGAGCTTTGAAGATTTTTAGAAATAATGGCCGCATCCACATCAAATTGTGAATTCAAAGGGTGATAGAAACTGCTCTCGTGGCTTACTTCTGGATTCAGGAGAGCCCAACTGCTGTTAGATAATGCTCTGTATGCTGTGAGATGTATCATCTTTTTGATGGGGGAACAAACAATATTTCCTGGTAGTGCATGACCGCTAAAACATTACTGAGCTAGCAAAATTCGTACTCTAGTATCCTCAGCTTGACTTTGGCATTTTCATTTCTTGAAACCTGTAGCTCTTGTAATCATTTCAACTCCTGCATGATTCATGATGCAGCTGTATGGTTACTTTGGATTTCTTGTCTAAAACAATATATTTTCAAGAAACTGAATATCTTTTCTATAGTTGGTAGCTACTGGAACAAAAATGTACATTTTTGACTTGTTTTAGAGGTTTAGCAATTTCTTTTTGTGTGCTATATGCCTGTGCAAGTTACCTTAAGAGGATAATAATTCCTGGCACTTCATTTGCCTAGAGAGGATAACTCATTAGCCTAAACTTAAGCAGATTTAAGAAGAGTCTGTTTTCCTCAAAAGAGAACGGTACTCTTTTTGCTTTGGTGCACTTGCTAATATCTCTGGCCAGGTGCTGCATTCTCTGATTGAGGCAGCAGTCCCAATAATGCGTTTTGCGGCTGTCAGCATGTGGTTCAATTACCAGGCTGCTTTCTGTAGCTTTTCCCAACTCCTTGTTCCAAACAAGAAAACAAGCGTGAAATACCTGAACTCTCACTGCAACTGTGAGACAAAGCCCTGTTCTTGTTGGTCACTGAGGAAGCTCCAGAGAAACAAGGCACCTGGGAAGACTCTCATGAATTTCCAGAGCTCTGGCAACTTACCTGCAGCTTGCTTTTGAAGTCGGAGACTTGTATTGTAGCTACAAGAATCAGCTGATGGAGTAAAGATTAAAGCATGTCATCCTACCCTGATAGTTATTGATATTTTAATATATCTTTTAAAGTAATAAGTTGTCAGACCAGACGACTTCCTTTGCTGGTTTGTGAAGAGACTTCTGCTGGTGATCTGTGAATGTTTCAGTTCAGAGCAGTAGCAGAAACCTCTTCCATCCTTCTGTTCTATCAACTTGTATGTTAAAGGAGCTTGCTTGTTTCCTTTTACCTTTTTGTGAGAGTGGTTCTCCTTTTTGTTTTTTCTTTTTTTTTCTTCTGAGAGACATGTATCCTGCTTAAGTATTGGGCTTTTTGTACTTTCTCTCTTTCAAAAATGAATGGGCAGGCCAGCACAAATTAGGAAGTATAACAAAGCGAGAAGAAAAGCATTTAACGTAAACTTCTTCCACTGGAAGACAGCCCTGTTTCATAAAATGTTGTCTGCAGAGAGCATGTTCTTCGAAAAGTATTTGTGTTTCTGCATGTTATAAATGTATGTAATGGCTCTTGAAATTACAGCAAGTTGATGCTTCTATATAGACCAAATACAGGCAAATTTGAAGCAACTGACTTTTGTAAAGTGAGACTAATAACTTGATCTAGTTCTTGGCACTTCCAGTCATCATAGATGAAGATTACCCCCAGACCAGGCTTTAATCTACATTTGTCATCAAATGGGACTGCCATTTCCCTCTATTTCAGTGGTGTGGAGACAGCCAGTATTTCTTGCTATTACAACCCAAGTGAAACACAGGAATAAGTAGAAAATAGAAACGTAACTCAATTTGCTTCTCCTTGATCACATAGCTTAAAATAAATTTGCGAATTATTTCAAATCCTGTTGAATAAATGACCAGGGCTCAAACACATAATCTACATCTCAGTGATAAAATGGCAGCGCTCTTGGTTGCCTTACAGCTTACGATTTGTCCGTACTGATGACAAACTTTTTTTAGCTGAGTGCACTGCTTATGGTGCAGGTTCCTGTCAGTATGAATTTGATTCATTTTAGCTTATTGCACCAAAGGTTAAATCATGTCATTTCTATCTGTGGCTACATGGGTTTGATTTGTGGTATATGTCTAACTGGTGAATACATAACATAAGATTGATTACGATAGCATTTCTGAGAGTGTAATGATAACTTCTTATGGCTTTCAGCTCTATCATTGCGCTGGTATCATGCTGTTCTGAAATGAAAGGCAGTTTGAGGACTCATGTTACACGTGTCATACTAACTTGCAGGAAAAGAAGGTGGGGAGTGTGTAGCACAGTATTCGCAAGACCTGGGAGGGGAAAAAATTACATTTATTCATTATATCTCTCTGTAACATAAAAATTGTTCAAGTACTGAGACATTTCACAACACCCTACGTGAAGTAACATATTCAAGATAATACAGTGAATGGAGCTCTATAATAGCTGAAAATGAGTAAAGTGGAATCTGTGAGTGATCTGTGACATCAAATCTAAGTATCTGAATTTTGAAAGGTCAATTTTCATGTTAAGGCTGATGAGAGTGAAGTGTATTCCATTTCTTGTGACCATCTTCTCAGATACACAGTGGATCTACTTTTTAAAAGCAGTTAGTGATTTGAGTGCCCATTTAATGTCATGAAAACTAATAGGCTTCTTTCAAACCTACTAGCTATATGGCCTGCGTTGTTCATTTTGACAAAATAGCCCCTGATATTCTGAAAGCAGCTGAAAAATGCATGCAAAGGGGAAGCCTGTCTATGCAGAAAAAGAAACATAAAGTGAAATTAAAAATCAAACTAAGCACAGAAATTTGATGGTAGATCTGGGAATGTGTTTCTAATGTTCTGGATTCTGATTGATCATCAGCAACAAAATATCTGGCACCCTTGACTTTTTTTTGTATATGCTATGTAATTTTTGTATATGCTTTTTTTTCTGAATCATGTGACCTATACAGAAAAATAGTGTTTTGTCAAATGAGGAATTTGCCTGTGGCCTGAGTCATGGAAAAAATGGCACTGTTCGCTTCCAATGAAGTGAGTAGTTTGACGTCATTCATCTCAGAACCAAACAGACTAAAGATGGGTGCTATATATCAGGAGAAATCCCCAAAGTTTCTCCCTCCTTCTAGAACTGATCAATCTCACAAAGATCCGTAAAGCACGTCCTGGTGTAAATGGGCATTAAATATCCAGGGATCTTCCTGAAGTAAGTGAAAATTGAATGACCACTGGATGCTTTTAAGGTTAAATTTTATTTCCTGTTTGACACCTTCACTTTTTCCTATCATTTCCACCTATACTTTTTCTTTTTGTGCCTTTTTTCTTTTTTTGCAGTGGCGCAACGAGAGGGAATATTATTGAAGCCACTACGTAGGCCTCCTGTATTAATTTCATCTGAAGTGGAGGAGGAGGAATGAAATGTTCTCCCTGCTTACACAATGATAGCTAGTTGTGGAAGTTCCTCTCCAGAGATTGGACTGAATATAGGTGCTGCAGATGATTAACTGTGGTTGTCAGCGTACTTTTTGATCAGTTGAAATAGGCAGAGAGCACAACAGGGCCACAAGTACAGCAAGAAGTCAACTTCTTGCCTTTCTTTCAAGATCATGCGATAGGATGAGCATTCTAAAGAACGCTGGCTGTGCTAATGGTGTTGGAATAGTGAATGAGGATCCTGACTCCTGCTTTGATGTTTTGTGCTTAACAGAGAGAGGACTTGTATGTTCCTTGTAAGCAGCCAGTACTGAACCAACAAAACACTCAACTACTAAATTTTTGTTTTGTGGCTCCAAATAATAACAAACTATGCAGGCTAAAAGATGTTAATCATCAAAGATGATTCAAATCCACTGATTGTGTTTGTACTCATTAACTAGGTCTTCATATTTATATACTGATGTTCACAAGTACCACTTAGAAGCTGGATATGTTAATTAAGCTGTTCAAACACTGTTTACAATACTTCAAATTAAAAGCAAATTGGATTTGTCTGTAACTACAGCACACGTGTAGCAGGGACTGGATTGTCATATCTCTTGGAGGTACCGTAGTCAGAAAACCATACTCATCATTAACTGAATTCTAGTGGCAGATTACACTACTTGGAATTGTTGGTTCTGATATATTTGTGGATATGTGTATATGTTCATTTTTTTTTAATCTCGGTCCGCAGATAGTTAAGAGCCTTTTATTTGGTGTGTCCTGAAAATGTAAGAAGACATGAATTTCATGGTTGTTAAGTATGCTCAAAATATGCATTGAGTCCCAAAGAAAATCCCTATTTGGAAGTACTGAGTTAACCCTCATCTAAACTTGTCTTTCTCAGCCTGATCACTAAATGTACCACAGTACCAACATCAAGAAACTCTGGTACTCTCTGTATTAAAGTATTCAAGTATGTATTAGTTGTAATGAGTAGTTCTGCAGAACTTGTCCAGGAAAACACAAGCTACGATATCCTCCAAAATTACAGAAAATAACCATTTCACGGTTCACGTTGTATGGGTGTTAAGTACAGAATAAAATAAGAAGACTGAGAGCTGAATTAGGAATAATTCCATTGTTCTGGAGACCTGGGGGATTATACTCTTCCAAATTATTCATGATACTGACTGTGTACCATATTTGCTCTTGTCACTATGGGTGCTAAATCTGTGTGACAGAAGTTTCTAAAAGACATAATAGCTGCAGTTGGCAGGAAAAAGGAAGAGAAGGAAAGAGAGATGAGTGGGGATCTGAGCGGAGGGGGTTTTTTGACTTTTTTGGTGAAAACATGCTGAAGAGTATCACATGAAACAAAAAGTCAAGGGACGGTTTTGCAAATACCTGTGATCTTTCATGAATCTTTAAAGTGTTTTGTGTGGTGTTTGCATATCTATGTTTCCTATGGTTCCCTTCACTGTAATTGCACCCTTGAGCACTAGTCTTTTGTAGTGCTCTCCAGAATCACTTCAGTTGCTCTTTTCTAATTACTAACACCACTAAAAGCAGGAGGAGTTGAGGTGAACCCTTGGAATTACAGCTGAAGAACTTGGCTACTTCAAGCTGAGTGTCATTATATAGTAAATCTGTGGGGTGTTTTTGTTTTGTTTCATTTTCTTTTGTTGTAAAAGAGTTAGGAGGGAAATCATGCTATAACTTTCTCTGAGTAAATGCAGTGCTTCTTTTTGTCCTACTTTTACTGTGAAAGTTGCTAGGAAATTGAGGTCAGAGTACAGAAGACACAGTTCAGAAGTTTTGAACCCTTACATACCTGCTTTACCGAAGAAGAATAATGAAACAGAATAGCCACAACTGCTAGAATAGTTTCAGTCTATTGAATTGCATCAGTCTTAGACAACTAGATTTGAACTGTGACATGTGAAACAGAATGTTGTAAATAGCATGGCTGTGTGCACAGCACAGTCCCTTTCTTTGCCGTGCCCTCTCCTGTAAGTCTGTCTGGCTTAGAATTCTACAAAAGCTTCTTTCTCACTAATAATAATAATAAATATTGATAATTTCGAAATGTCTGGACTTCTGAACTTCAACTCAAATATATTTGATATGGTGTGTACTTTTTCTTGACTTTTGATTCTCTAAAATAAGCTATTCTGTTCACACAGCAGTTTGTTTCCAGGTAGAGTTTGATCTTTTAAAGAAGGTGCCTGAAAATTTGAGATCTTTGCAATAGGGATAGGAGAACTAGTTAAATGAGATTTGATTCTAAATAAGATATGATTCAAGTGTAGGTAGTGTTTATGGCGTTGGAGGGTTATTGTTGGTTTGTTGTTTGTTTCTTACTCTCTTATGTTGTTTCTGTAATTCCTTATTTTGGGCGGAACAGATGTATTGAAATTATTTTCCTTCCCTTTGTTCCCCTTCCTGGAGAAGATGCATTCACAGGTACAGGTTAACTGGTATCGCTGAGGTAGGGAGCTGGCCTGGTGTATTTCAGACCTAATCTGATTCTGGAAATAGCACAAGAAAATGAATTCTAATGTAACCTCTTGACCAGTGGGAGAAGTAATACCTTATTTTAAAAAAAAAAACAATGAAGAATATCCAAAGTAGATGGATATGAAGTAGTTAACCAAGAATGAACTCTCTGTATATGTTGATTATTGTTAAGTAGGTGAAGGAAGGATTCCCTCTGAAATGACTTGGAAACTGTGGTACGTTGCTGGCATCAAGACCACATGGAAATGATACGGAAGGTCTGGACTTGTCTGAGCACTGACAGTCTGCACACCTTCTGCACTTGTTCGGTGAATCAAATTCAGGTTTAGACAAGTATGCTGTTGCTTACAGGGATACTTGATGTCCAAATGGTGTAGATATTGTAAGTCATCACTAAATGACTTTGTGAAAGCTCACTACCTTCACACTTGCTTTACGGATTGTTATGCTTACTATATTTGTTAAGTTCTCAGAGCAGGAAATAGAAGAATAGACAATACAGAAGAATCCTGTATTCTCTATCCTGGGCTACAAAAGTGCTTTGAAAATGTATTGTATTAACTACCTAGCAATTATCACCAGCAGTTTCTTCTTGAGATTTGAGCTATTACCTACCAGTGAAGGAGTATGTGCGCTACATGCTTTAACTTCATCTTTGGGTTCTAATTTCTAATGTTACTTTCAATATCTTCCATAGTTTCGCTTTTATTTTTAACTGCCGCTGACATTTTTTCTAAGCTGTATCTCATTTTTAGGCTCTGTGCCTGGAATAGAAATACTTACCTTTTCTTTCATATCTTATGTGTAATTTGTTGGTCTTGACAATTCCTTTATTCTGAAAAATATTGCTTGGAAAAAACGGTTTTAAAACTCAGCAGCAAATTGGGCACTTTTTGTCTGTAGGCATTCAAAATGCCAGATACCAACTTGTCTTGAATGTTGCAACAAAACATGCATCTCCAGGTAATAGTTTGTGACACACCTTTGTACAAAATAGTGCTTAAAACTCACGTTCTGGCTTTTCTTTTTAGGCAGACAAAGGAAAATGCTAGGGGAGATAAAAAATTAAAGCATTTGCTTCTTCACCCTTGGAAGAAGAGCTCTGGGAAGGGATAGGGAGATGTCGGTGTGAGATTCTGAACTTGCTTTGGATTGAGCAAAGGTACATTTTCTGAAAAAGCTGTCACCATAAGTTACAATGTTGTGCTATGGCGAATTGCCACCCTGCACATGGGAATACTCTGAATTGAGCACAGTTCAACTTCCCAGGCACACCAGCTTGGATAATGTGAACGAGGGAGGGAGGGGGGAGGAAAGAGATCTTGCTTGTCAACATTAAGATGGTAAATAAAAAATTAACTGAGCTTTTCCCATATGCTATGCCAGTAACTTGAGAAATGTCCCAGTGGCTTTCAATCTTTTTATCAGGCTTTTGAGTGGAGAAGTCTACGATACACCCTTTAAAAGTCAGTTATTGTAGATGGAGGTGCAATCACCTTTTCTACCCTTCCTTCTAGAAGGTGAAGCTAGTGTGCCAGTACAACGCCTCCAGTAACTGTGGATGTATGCTTGTCACCCTGGGGAGGCTGCTGACACTGCACAGGGAGGCTGGCCTTTATGCTGTGTGCACTGGATCATGTGGACCTTCCGAAATGCTGTTGCATCTTCCTCCTCTATTTATTTTCATATGACAAAGTTTTTGCACCGAGAATCTTACAGCTACGAGCCGAAGGTTCTTTGCTTGTCTACAGCAATGTGTGGCACAAGGAAGTCCTTCAGTGTCTCTTTGCCTAGCATTATCCCAGGCATAATTTCTATTCAAATAAGCTGTGGTGAATATGTTATATTGGTGTTGACTATCTTTTCCAATATGAACACAAAAAAAAAAACCTCTTCCTTGGAATGTGACTGCAAGAAAACCTTCTCTTTAAGACGAGAACAAGGAGAGGATACTTGAGTTGTCTAGCGTGGAGAAAAGGAAGCTGAGAGGTGGCATCATTGCTCTCTGAAAATTCCTGAAGAAGGGAAGCTGAGAGGGAGGTGCCTGGCTCTGCTCCTGGTAATGGACAAGACACAACAATTAAACAAAGCTGAGCCCTGCATTTAGTTCAGATTAGATATTAAGAAAAAAATATTTTCTATGAAAGTGCTGGGACAGAATTTGAAGATGGGTGATTGATACCTCAAGCCTACCAGTGTGGAACTCAGAATAGTTGTAGCTTTCTTCCAGATGGGAAAAGCAAAGTATTCTATTCTATAATGGGCAGTGTTTGTACAGCAGGCCTTTGCATTGGCATTAAACTAGTATAAGACAAAAAGGAAGTAGAAAGTTAGAGAAAATAACTCTCTCTGCCTATTAGATTAGGAAAAAATAGACCCAGGATTTGTCAGCTTTGGATGAGAGAACGTAAGGCTCAGTCAAAGAGCCTGAATGAGAGTGGATGGAAATTACTGTGCCTTGCGGATAGGCAGGTCCTCCTGAGCAGCTGAAAAGCTCTGTAGCTGAGCAGTGAGAACACTAGCAGGGTGATGGGCCTCTGCTTTTTAGGAAGTAGGCAGTGTTGAGCCTCTTGGCGTTTTCCTGATGGTGCTTGAGTATAAGTCTCGAACAGATTTGTTTCAGTGTAAGAGCAAGGACTATCCATTCATAAAGAGATGAGCTCAGAGCATCGTGCACTCTTTGACAGTGCTGGGTGACATTTGACTGTATACAGTGGATTTTTTTGTTTTTAATAGCTCATGAGTCTCAACTGAAGTTTTAACAGAGGAAAACTTTCAATTCTAAACTCTTTTGAGCGATTAGCTAAACCAAGTTTCAAGCGAAGTGTATGCAAGGAAATCTATACCCAAGAAAATAAGCTGTTAAAGTAATTGAACCTACTGAGGAACTTTCTTCATAACAATAGATCGAACTAATAATGTTCATTATGTCTCATAACCTGCAATCAATTTTGTAAAGGCAAGCAGATGCATTCCTCTTTGGTGATACTCTGCTATATGTAGGATGGAAAAAGCTACCTCTCAGGTGACAGCATCTTTTTTACAGTGAAAATATAGATTAGACTATCTTTCCTTTCCTGGACTATATATACATCGCAACACAACCTGCTTTCCTTTTTTGCATTTTGACCTTTTTCTCTGACTCTTCAGTATGCTCAAGTCTTTCTTTTAGCTGTAAGTTCTAGCTGTACTCCTGTCCTTACAGTTACTCCTATAGTCTGAAATCTTCAAAAAATCCAGTCCCCTTTATAGAACATTACTGTTCATGTGTAAGGCTTCTGTGAAAATTCAGAATAATGTGATTATAACTGAGTAATAAGTTAATTTGAGAGATATTGAAGAAGAGGTTGAAAATGCGGTATCTGGGAAAAGTATACCACCTGTCTTCTTAAATAGGGATGTGTAAAGATCAGGGGAAAAATCACAGTACTTTATGAGTTGTGAGAGACATAAATAAGGTTTAATTTTATTATAGGGGTCTGTTTAATATTCTTTTATTCTCATCTAAATATTCTGCTTAGAGAACTCTCTTTGCATCCCCTCAACCTGGTCAAATCCTTATCACGTCATTCAAAACTCCTTTGTTTACCCTTTGAAAATGTAATTCTTTATATGCGGCCAACGTAATATCTTTCCTTCTACCTTTGCCTCCTGATGTCTTAGAAATAGAATTCATCTGTGAATGTTTATTAGTTCAATCCTCTATTCTAAAAGAGTAAATATTTGCTTTCTCAGTTGTGAAGTTGATATAAATTTTGCAGTAAAAACTTGCCTTGATTAAAAACATCAAAATATGTGACAATTTGTACACGTACAAGAAAATGGGGTTTAATTAGCTAATTGTGAAGAGCTTCACTGTCTCTTCATTCCTTTCTGCCCCATGTCTTTCACATGTGGATTTTGCAGTGGGTACAACACCACTTGTATGAAGTTAGAATAAAACTTGGATTATGTTATCATCTATCAGGCACTTCTGAAGTGCCTGAGGAAGTTAGGACTAACCCTAAAACTTTCTGTTAATATATTTTCTAAAAATCCACAAACAGTTGTGGTTACACACCTGGTACAAGTTCGGCATAAATGTAGCTGAATTTTAAATACGTGCTTTTTTTCTACGCCTGCAGTCACCTTAGTATACATACAAAACCTATCTAGAGGTCACACTCAATGAAACGGCAATACAATCAGTTAGCTTGGTATGTAATTTTTTTTTTTTTTGCCGTAGTAATGTTTTGAAGATGTGAAATGAGATCATTTTGAAAACTTTTGCTGGAAGGATAAAATAAACTTGTAGAGAAAAAACATGGATTGCTTTGATCCACGGTAGTTCTGGGTTTGATATTATGATTAAGTTTTATAATTAGCTTGGAAATTTTATATAATTTATATATATATATATAAAAGTATATATTTTACATAATATATAATTTATTTTATATATAATAAAACCATTTAGGCTAATTAGTTGAGGGTGAAGGTTGCAATACAGGACAAGGTGTTCAATGGTACTTGAGTCTCGGTAAATAGAAAGCTAGATTGAATACTGCAGCTCTTTAGATTTTATACAGTGCAAAGCCAGGTGCAGCTTGATTTCATAAAACAATAACCCCTGGCTGATGGAGTGTAATATGGCACATCTTCAAGAATAAATGAGACAAAATATTCCAATTACAGACTAATCTTACTTCTTTCTATCCTGAGCCAAGTATTTGCCTCAATTGTTCAGCAACAAATTACCCCAGCAGCAGAGAACTGCCACAGAGGATAACAAAGCGGTATCTGCTCAGGGAGATTAACTGTTGATCAGATTCTCATATTGAGAGTTCTTGAAGGGGGGAAAAAAAAAAAAAAAAGCAAACTAATTCACACCAGATGAGACACTGATGTCTTGTTCTTTGTCTTCAGAGGAGTATTCTGTGCTGCGTTTGCCAGGATTTTTTTGGAAGCTGTTTTTTGAAGATTTGTGTCTTCTGCACAGCACATGGTGGAGTTTATTTAAAAAAAAAAAAAATCAAACCTACAGAAACAGTTTTATGAGGGGTGGGAAAACTTAGCCATGTTTAGAGTGACAAATAGTGCATGTATTCAGAACCTCTGAGACCTTTAATTAATGATTTGCCATTAGCTTCTTAATGTGCACGTATTCCTGTTCTTTTGGATTGTTGTGCAAAGATTGAGGTTGATTTTTTTTTTTTTCCCCTGTTTGCCACAGAGGTGAATTTATGAAGGCGCAAAACTGAACTGTGAAGAGACAACAAATTGGCAAGCTAATTTCAACCACATTGTGAATATCAATCTTAATTGTTTTGAAGAACTATTAGTCAAAGATATTAACGTACATAACTTATTTGGATTTATTCCTTTTTGCTCTGAACTTAGGTATGCCCTCTGCCATCCTTCCCGTATCCCCTTTCAGCTACTTTAATGATTGTCTTTCTGTGTTTCAGGCACGATATGACATCCTTTTTCTTGTAGCAAATTAATGTTGTTGCTCCACATAGACCCGTTGTAGAGTACAAAATACTTTAAAGACTGGTATGCAGCAATAATCAGTGGGTTTGTAAGTATTTTCTACAACTTAAAAATGCCTCATTGCTGTGCTGTAAATGGTCACTTGATGTGATGCTAATTTTCATAGCCTGAAAATACGCCTTGTTTTCAAATAAATAGAAGAGCCATGTGAAGATGGCTGAATTCGTTAAGCCAAGATGTTCAGTGAGTGGTTAGCAGCCATTATTTAGGGAAATGCAGGCTTTAACCTATCTTGATATCTTAGTACAATGCTTAACCTATGCCTTCTCTATTATTAAACACTCAAATCTAGGTTAACTGTGCTGCTTAGTGAGCACAAGCTGCTGAAGAGAGTTCATTTCCTTGCTCTTTTGAAATATTCTCTTGAGGGAGAATAAGCGGTATTTAAAACAAAACTCAGCAACCTTACTTGACCCTGAGTTATTCCTGGGACAACCTAGATAGTGACTACTGATGATTCTGTGTCTGCCAATTTAAAAATACAGGTTTCATCGACCTTGTTTTGATTGTTTCGAGCAGCACACACTGCACTCCTCTTATGTGGGAGAGATAGAAAAGAGGAAGCATAAAAAAGACACCAATCCAAAGGTGCTGATCAAAATAAAATCGTTATCGTAAAAAAATCGTAAAAAAGAACTGCTGTAAATCAAGTAATTGTATTGTATTTCATCAAATATTTGTATTGTATTATCCGTATTGTAATTTTGCCAAGTGCTGGACCTCCTCAACAGAGTAGCACGAAGGACTGAGTTGCCTTCAGCTGGGAAAACTGATGAAATGTACTTCAAAGCAGTTAACTGAAGAGTGACTTCGCTGTTATTTTCCCCAAGCACTGTAAGTAATCAAGTGTACTTGTGTTACCGTTATGGTTCCAGCAGTGATGTGCAGCAGCGTGTAGTGGGTCCATTTCCTCATGTGCAGATTGTCTGTAGTACTATAAACTAGATTATCACGGTGTTTGCCAGTGCTCTGCATTCTCAAAATGCCCATCCATCCTTCAGACATCTGCATTTAGCCAACTGCTATGGCCTTGGCCAGCCAATGCTGCTTGGCAAATAGAAAGGCGGTTTCATTAAAGATCGTTTGGTTTAACCTACTCAGAGAAGTGGATGTCTGCTCATTTACCTTGTGAGCTATTAAGAGTAATATTTCAGCAGGTTATGATTTGAATTTGGAATGACAGCATGGCCAATTCTGTTGTTGTTCTTTTTTTTTTTTTTTTACAGAAGCAATGGAGAGTGAAAGTCTTTTTGTACGTTTAGTTTTTTCAAAACTCCATGCACTCATTTTACAAACTATTTTAATAATTCACATTCATGTGAATAAACATCTTTCTTATTAACAATGTAGAAAAGCATACAAATTTTCTTCTTTTATTTAAATAAAAACTTTGGGCAGAAAATCCTACTTTTTCATGCTCTGACAGGAAGCTGTTCCAAAACTTTTCCCCTAGTCTCTTAGGATACATGTGCTCCTTTGCAGAGTGCTAGTAGATGGTAATTTTCATTGGGAAAGTGTTGTTATTACAGGTTCAAGTAAGTCTTTGTGCACTGCACTGGAAAACAGTCCTGAATCCTAGTTCTAATGAGAGGTGGCCAGAGCTTTACATGGGCAGATCCAATACTAAGAAACCTGGTTATGATAGTTTCTATGTCACTGCAAATAACTCTTGCTTTGTGGCCTTTTCCGTACCCAGACTGTGTTCATATAATGGAATTTTAGCATAGATCTTCAAACTTTTGGCCAGGTGGCACAACTGTGAATGCCAGGTTCTAAATTCAAGAGATTGCCCTGATCGAAGAACTAGAAAGGTTCTCCAATGACTCTCTTTACTTCATAATGGCTAGAGAAATAGGCTTTGAAGCCACTCCTGCAGTAATACCATAGGAAAAAGGAACAGTCCGGATACGCAGCTCATTGCTTCTGTCCCTTACCAGGCTATACAGACTATATGTATGCTGCCTTGTTGGTTCTGTTGGTGGTTTTTCTGTTTGTTTGCTTTCTGTATTTTTTTTTTTTCAGTGGTGGTTTAAATGCACTTTTTTTTTTAAATTTGCAAAGCGTATTAATGCAGTGAAGTTATGTTGGATCAGAGCATGCAAAGGAATATGGCTGTCTGAATTACCTGTTGGAGGTCTTAAAAATGCAATGCTAATATATTTATGGCAAAGAACACACCTTTCTTTTAATGGCTGGAAATGTGTGCCAGGTCTTCAGGGCATGCTACATAACATTGCCCTGAGAAGAAGTGTCCTAGTTTCCAAGATGAAAAAGTTAAGACAATTAATTATGGAATTAGATGATGAGGAAATAATGAAGGAGACATAAGAAATTACAGGGAGAGATGTCACAGAAGTAGTTCTGAACTTGCATGCTAGGGCAATAGAAGTGGTGCGAAGTTAATTTGCACATACACATTAGATGTATTAACTGTATTCTTTCCTTATGTAACGTGTCTAAATAATTAAAATCTGCTTTTTATGTAACTAAAAGAACATGGTGTCATCAGCAAAATGTTAAGTATAAGGAAGGGTTTAGGGAAAATTTTTTCTTTGCCTTAGCTGTACCGATGATAACTTGAGCAGTCTTCTGCTTATTTCATAATTGTCTGGGCCGCATTCAAGTGAGGTGTGCATTGGGAAAGTCCTAATGAAATTCACATGAGTTCTTTTGCTTCTCCCAGGCTCAGCCTGAGCTAATCTCATTTTATTTGGGGGCAAACTGTGTCTTCTACATATAACAGTATTCTCCTTACAGAGACAGAAATCAGACCCACATTCAGATGGTTTTTGAATTTAAAATCTTATCTTTTGTAATGAATGGAGGAAGGAGTTAGAAATCAACTCTGCCTAGGTTGCATCTAAAAAATGAGTGAGGTAGCCTCACTGCAGCAAGCAAGCTTAATTGAGATGCAGGTGTGTGCAATCACATTGCTCAGGTAATTGACTGTAGTCAATAAGCTACCAGACTTCAGCTCTCTGTGGGCCATTATAAACAAAATACGCAGCATCCATAGAAAGTTTGATGCTGGTTGTTTTTTTTTTGTTGTTGTTGCTGCTTTTTGAACTTTGTTTCATGTTTGCATATAGTTGTGTAGTTATAATATTTCATAAAAAGATGTACGTTAGAAAACATTAGAAGGTGTTAACATCCTCTTTTTAGATTTTGCTTGGGCTTCCTGTGCTAGAAACAATTCAACAGGTGAAGGTAAAAAAAAAAAAACATCCGTGCCTTTAGTAGTCAAGCGGAGGCACTGTAGAACTCTTCTGCTGATCATCTTCAGATGACAAACAAACCATCCCCGCTGGGAAGAGAACATGACTTCATTCTACTTGCTATGATTAAGACTAACTTTGGTAATGAAGCAAATGCTTGTTGTTGTTGTTGTTAACGCTTTTTTTCTGTGAATTTTAATTTTGTTTTTAACATTCATTAATTGTCTTAAGAACATCAATGCACTCCTAAGGCATTTTCCAATTACAGAACCCTCTTTTAGTTGCGGTTATGTAATGTGATGTTTCAAGGTGCTTTTCTCCTTTCAGTGCCAAATACATCTTAATTTTATTTGGCACACAGTAAATATTTATTTTTGTTCTCCTAGAGATAAAGGATTTTCAGGCAAGGTTTTTGAGTTGCTTTGAAACAATATTTGTCTTGATAATTGGATGCATTTATCCTGTTTTGTTGCTGCTTTTTCTTTTAAATGGGTTGCTGGTGTTCCTCAGTGGGTTTTATCCTTGACAGTCCTGTTTACAAAAGTAGAAATCTTAGTTTAAAATGGGCTACATATTACATGTTTGTAACATGAACCGTGTGGAAAGAAAACTAAAGAATAATTCCATCAATTCCATTAAGTTCTTGCCAAAACGGATTGTGTGTTGGGGGCTATTTGTTCGTTTTGTTTTTTTTTTTTTTTTAAGCTATTTCAACACCTGGTATTTATTTAAGAATTCATCAAGGACCCATGTTGCTCTCAAATTGCTTCTCTTCTCAAATCTCATTTCTGTTTCTCTTCGGATGAATGTGACAGACTGCTTTGCATGCCTAGGAAGCTTTATTTCTCGCTAGGTAGAATCACACGTTGACATCTCTCGGGGAGTCCCATATGCCACGGCACCTGACCCAGTCCTTAACGCCTATGAGATACGTGACAGATCTGGAACAATCTTTTTTAAAGTTTCTCTCCTGTCACCTTGCTGTTTTAATTTAAGAGTTATCTTAGTAGCATGCAGAGAGGAATAGAGTATCAGAGTATACATTACTTTGTATTCTTTTCAAGTAATAAATAATACACTCCAGGCTGTGATGCCAGCAGGTGTTCTTTCCTCCAACACTATGGTTCTGGAGATAGTGTTTGTTCTGGAGTAGGTTTAGGGTACTTCAATTACTGGGGAACTAATAAAATGGCACTGAAGAGTGCTTCAGGTTTTTATTCCCAGAAAGTAACTTCAAAGACTTAAGTTTTGCATGTTAGGTAAAGGCATGTGAAAAAGGAGTTAGAATATTTAATAAAGTTGTAGAGCAACTTTGATATAACGAATAAGCTTCAGACTCAATTGTTGTTCAGGCGGATGAGTTATAATCATTAATAAGCAGGATGTCTCTTTTATTATGGCTAAGTTAATTTGCTTAGATCCTTCCTGACACTCTGAAGGTTGTTGTTGACTCACTTTTCTTCAATGTCAGCACATTGATTAAAGTATTGTAATTTGTATTCCTTTTTAATAAAGGAGGAAAGGGGTTATTGATATGATGAACAAGATTTCAGGTTTTGGGTTCTGGTTTCCGAAGTTGCTACGTTGATTAGCGATATGCCTTGGTGGACTCTATCAAATTCTTTTCTCAAAAAGCCGGGGAACAATTATTAATTTGGTAGAAGATGGCCACTTCGTTACATGTTTTAGTGATTCCTAGGGACCTAGTTTGGGACCAGGATGCCTTTGACACTGTGCTACCCAAACACTTAGAGGTTACTCTGACACTGAAGAGTTCCCACTCCAAGTATTTTACCTCTGATATTTTGAAGCGAGGTAAATTTCTTATTATTTAGTGATAATAAAATTAATTGAAGGTGGTCATGGAAAACTGAGTGATGTTCAGCTATCCGTAGTTCTGCTGAAACAGAATATACATCAGGTATAGAGCTGTTTATGGAAACTAAACTTTCTTGACAAAAATAGAAGTACTGTACCGTTCTTTATGAATGTAATTCATATGAAATTTATGTAAGAACATTCTAATCCCCTTTGCCAGCTATTTTGACTTCTACACATTCATTAATGAATAATAAACTGTTACTCCTTTTGACAAAGTAATTATTTTACCAATATATAACGTCATTATCCTAAACAATTTAGCTACCAAGAATCAGAATATTACTACATTCTGCTGAGCCCGTTACCTGTCAGAACTTACAAAAGTGGCATCTATTCTAATAGTTTGGGAACTGAGGTATTTTTTTAGTGTAGTAAGTGTTTCACCTTAATCTTCTTGGAGGCAAAATGAAATGCACAATATAAAGAGCTAAGAAAGTAACATATTAGTCCGATTAATGTATATAATAGTCTATATTATCAATCTGTCATTAGTAGTATTTTAAGTTCTTCTTTAAAATGTGCCCTAGTGCTCATTATTCTTGGGCATTACTCTAGCCCACCCAATTGCATCTGAGTTCCATGCCTACTTAAGGGGCTGCTGGTCACTTCCCATCAACTAAGTTGGGCAAATCTTGATGCCTTATGTAGAGATTAACTCAGCACTGCTTGGTCTTTTTAAAAAAGAAAAAAAAAAACAAACAAACAAAAAAAAAAAAACTTTCAGACTTCTAGTAGTAATGGCAAAAATCATTGTCGGGGAGCAATGTATTTTAATTTTAAAATCCTGGGAAGTCCTCAGCAGATTTCTATGAGATAGAAAACCTCTAGGGAAATACTATTTCCACATGGGTTAGCGGGAAGTCTGGCTCCATTTTCTGCTAGCCCTATTAAACAGATAAAACAAGGTCAGTGTTCTAGTTCTTCTTTATTTTCCTTCATTTTATTTCACTGGATTTCAAGGAAGGAAAATGAGTGGTCCTTTTTTCTCCCCTCAGCATCAAAAGCTCTTAATTGTTTCGACTATTTTTTTTGGTTGTGAAGCAGTGGCACAACCACGTGTTATACTGTGTGTCTATGTACGTGCACAAAGACTTGCGGGGTTATTATGAAATGCTTTGTCAACTGATCTGAGTCTATAGTTGTACACTTAAAATAAAAGGAAAAAAAAAAATACTTGAAGGCATTCTAATGCATCCTTGTATCTGCCACATCAGGGAGTGATCATTGCAAATGGGATTATGCAGCAATATAACAAATGTATTTTGGTTTCTACCCTCCAGGTGTAATCAAATAGGGAGAAAGTAGGAAAAACATTCCCTCATGCATACATTCTTTTCCCTTATTTTTTTTCTGTGATTGCTGTTTCACTTAGTTTTAATGCATTTTTTCTTAAGCAAAGGATGAAAAATTTATATGCTGTTTTGAAATGATATTTTGTATTATGGAATTCAGCATTCTCTTATGTTAGTTTTTTCTGTGGTTGCTGGGGAGGCAGACTAGATCTATGAGGTGACTCTTTTTTTGACAGCATCTAAACTTATCCATGCATTTAACATGGAGCAATTTGTTGCGATATCTGAGGGAGGTACTAAAAAAAAGTGAGCTTATATGATCAGATTTATGCAGAGATTGAACTTTGTGCATCTTCTTCATCAGTTCAGTACTGGTTTTGTTCTCATTACAGCAGGTATTCAGGTGTATTAATTTGGGTAGAAAAAGCACAGCATGTCTTTTCCTTCATTTCTTTTGCAGTCATATATTCCTACTTCCATAGGTAGATGGTTTACTCACAAAAGGTTTTCCAAACTGTTTGTGGCATGGAATGAAATTCTTCTGTTGGCAGAAGTTCTGTTTGAGACTTTAGGTCTGTGCCCTATCTAGTACTTTAGGGATGTTTGTAAATGGTGTAAGAGCAGCGTAGCTGCCCACTCCTTAGGAGCCTAACTGAATTTCAAATCACTCTGATGACAACCTCAGCAAAATGCTAACGCGGATCGCTGACATCCAGAGAAAACAAGATTATATGTTTATGATGACTGTCTTGATTTGGGCTGGAGCCATAGGAGTGAAACACTATAAAGATGCATGCAGTGTTTTGTTCACTGCCTCAGAATGAGGAGTTTTATTTCCCAGGCTGTCAATTCAAGCATTTTACACCAACACTAAATTTTAAATGTAACTCTCCTTCCAGCAGCGTGTGGCAGAAATGTGCAGTTGCACGACCTAGTGTTGCTGCTAATGCATCTGCAGTTTATGCCGTAGACCAGTTGCTCATTTAAAGAGGAGTGTGAAAGGCAGCTTTTAGGAGAGCCCAAACCTTGGCATCTGAGGAAGAGAAGGAACGCCTTTTCTGAGTGGTCTGTTTGCAACAGCCGTGAGTAGTCTTAAGTGGACATCTGTTCTTGATGGGTGAGGAGAGGAGGAAAAGCAGATATTTCAAGTGATGGAAAAACATACATTTACCTTCCATTCTTCTACCTTTTTAAGTGAAGACGGTGCAAGTATTATATACCTGTTGTCTTCCAGTGTTTCTAATTTTATCAGTTGTTGTGCCAAGCATGAAAATTCCTGTGACAAAGGTACCGTTTTGCTAATGGTTCATGCCCTAGTGGATACCCTCCATTGTCCTAAAATATGCAATCATTTAATTGTCATTGCAATCCTATTATATTGCCATTATGGAATGTCTGGTGGGGAAAGCTATGAACATGTTATTAGTGCTGAAAGGGACAATTTACTGAATCTCACTAAATGCCATTGCTTCTCAAAAACGAATCAAAATTAGTTTATTATGCATGTCTTACTTCAATATTTTGCTCAGGTAATGACTGTGCACCATTGATCATCTGCTGAGTTGAATTTTTTCTGCACAATTTTTAGTTTGCTGCAACAGTAGGAATGTTAAAATCTTCATGAACCCCTTTCCACCCACTTTTATTATTATTATTTTATTCTTTCTTAAGCTCTTGTTGAGCTGGAGTTGTAAGTATGGGTTTTCAACTGCTCGGAGCTCGCAACACGAAAGGTCTCACGTCATAAATTCAATACAAAGAAATGCTTTCTCAGCTTCCTCTTGGCAGTTGTAGTCACCTATTTCATTTATTTGAGCATATACTTCCTTCCTTTGTTTCCTACTATTCCGTAAGCTCTTTAAAGCATTGAATACGTCTCAGTGAGTATCCCAAGTAACATTGTACTATGCTGTGTACGTCCTCACCAGAGGACTCCAAATACTACCGAAGTACAAATAATTAATTGTCACGTGTGACCATTGCTCTCAGTGAGGGTTGGTTGCGTTTGAAGCATGTACAGCCCTTCTTCCTGTGGGAGAATGTGCTTATCAAACGAGCTTAAAATTATAGGTTATTCCCAGAGATGGTTTTGGGGATCACTGGAGTTGAACTTCTTTATTGATTCTAGAAATTGCATTTCTTTCCATGGATGGCAAGTTGCAAGTAGGGCTGAATGTATTCTCTCATCTTTGAAATTACCATGCAAAAGGCTATGGGAAATCCAAAAGAAAATGTCTCTGTAGAACGCTGTGGAGAACAATGTGGCCTTCTCCAGTGTATTATAAATGTTGGAGAATAAGCTATTTCGACCATGATGAAAGAAACAATGTTAGAAGTCCTTTAATATTTTTCATACTTCAGTGTCTTTGTAAGTGTATGAGAGTAGTAATGCAAATTATGATGAATAATTTGAGCTGGGCTAGACATCTTAAGGTGTAGTACTTGAGGAAGGTATCAGTATTGAAACGCAGATGTATGTTTATACTGCAAATGCATCTCCAAGCAAAGCAATAATAATTAGTTGTGTAATTGTTCTTAATGTGGGTGGCATGTTTATCTATTTTACAGGGCTTCTGCCAATATTCTTTTCTTTTAGATTCTAATTTTGTTCATGGTAATTTCAAATTTGTAGTTGTAGGCTGGCTGACACAACACTAATAGAATTATTGCTGTACAGCTTAGTTTGGAAAAGGGCCTTTGAAAAGCTATTTTGAATTGGCTTGTGGCAGTTCTCTTGTACATAAACTCATTTTAACTGCATAAAAACTACTATATTGCACCTAGAAACTGCAGAGAATGTACATTTAGATGTTATGAATAACTGCAGTTAAGTAGAAACGAAACTGAAATAAATCTGAATTTTATTTGCACTTTACATTCATTTTAATGCCACTCAAGCTGCTGCTACTTTTTTTTTTTTTTTGTGAGAGTAGAATAGCTGTTAGGGATAAGAGAATATGTATATGTTTATCTGTGAAGTGCTCAAGTATTGTTTTCTTATGTGTAACATAGTTTACAACCACACAGGCTGTGCAGTGAAATTTTGACTGCTGGATATTATTTTAAAGCTGGTTTTTCCCGTCATGGAAGGACATCGACTAATACAAGATAAAGCACAGGAAACTGAATGACAACTTCAGAATAGGAGATGTCTGTGAATAAGAGGTGATATTTGTGCTTTTGCAGTCAAGATGTTGATAAAAGATAATGGTGATAGTATGCATGCAAGGATTTACTTTTACAGATACTAATTCATTCTTTATATCATGCTTGTGAATTTTCCACTGATGAAACACTTTAAATGGCTAAAAAAGAAACACGAATCTGTAAGTTGCCTGGCTTCTGCTAGCACCTATTGAATAACCCCTCTGTCCTGAGCATGGCAACATGCTGAGAAAAGGCCCATATGCCAAACACAAGAACTCTTAGCAAAAACGGCCTTGCAACTGAGTAGTTCAATTGATTGTGCTGCTCTTCCACAGCTCTAATTCTAACTAAGGAAGCGTGACACAGCTCAGGCTATCCTGCCCTTGTGCAGCGCTGGTTGCGATGACTGTGCCTTGCTAATCCCCATCTGTTGCCGGGATTAGTCTGCAGAGGCTGCATACTACTCCCCCAAGTTGGAGGGGATCAACCCTGGTGGTCTTACAGCCTGTGCGAGTGTGGCCTCTCCTTTATTAAAATGAGTTTTTTAAAAATACTGAAAATCAAATCAAGAGTTGGATGTTCTTGTTTTCCTTTTTCTTTTTACATAAAACTACTGAATATGTTAAAGGCCAAGATTTTGCAGCCATGAACTGGATTTAGTATTGCTGTCTTTGCTTGAAGAATCAGAGTGCAGTTTGCAGTGATCAGGCAGCAGACACGATTAAATGTGCACCGTTTCCAGGACTCTGCTTCTTTTGAGTTCTAGTGCTTCTGGGCACTTCGCTGGGAAAACCTGGGAACCTTGCAAGGAACCCCTTAAGTGTGTCTATTTTTCAGGGCTAGGAAGATACAGAGTAGCTCTAGCAGCTTCCGAAGACCTTCCAGCTGCCCTTGATGAGAGCTCTTGCAGCCTTTGTCCTCGCTGCCCATTCAGACAATGAAGAGTTGAGCATCCTGTCAACAGCTTATTAATAAGTTCATTTATAAGGAGTCTTCTTTCTTCTCTGCCATACATTGCTGCAAATATATTGGCGTACCTTTCTGGTGCAGTCTTTGTGAATGTACGCCACATGTTTGGTGTACACCTGACTCTCTCAGAATCATGCTCTCGGTCTGGCTCATCAGGAATAAAATCAGGCCTATGTAGCGTTTCCACCACAGTATAGTCTCTCTTTTTCTATGTCAGTCCATTTCTTTTTCGCAGGCATCAGATCGTCTTTGAAGGGGTATCTTTCTTTTACAGCTAATGACATCTGCTTCCAGAAGGTAAAGGCCTGGTTCTGGCATGTACTAATGCCTCTGTCAACGGTTGAGTCCCTAGCAATGCCACCCAGTTGGCAAGCTTCTCTACTATCTAGCCACAGACTGTTGGCCCCATTGTCCCAACATCGAAGTAACCAGGTGACAATAGGCTCATTTGGATGATGTGAGAAGTCTGAGAAAAGACTTTTGAATTTGATTCATTTTCAGAGATCAATCAACAATAGTAACGATATCTTACTCACCTCTTACTCTTTCAGGACTTCTTGTTGCCCTTGTAGCCGTGTTCTATGACTAGTAGGGTGGAGGGATCCGTGGATTTGCACCTCTGGAAAAGGGAAACGGGATCCTGAAATAATTAACAACAGCGGCAACGATCTGAGGAAAAAAAACTAATTTACTAAATATAGTATCAGAATGCACGATAACACACCATAATACAATATAATTAGAATTGAAGCTAATAAATCGAATGTAATGAGAGAGAAAGAGAGAGAATGTCCGAAACGTGGATAGGCCTCACCACAAAGCTGAGATGAGATGCGCAGTCCGGTTGAGCAGCAGGGAGATGGGAGGAGAGCCGACAAAGAAGAGAGAATGAAAAAGATGGCATCAGGTGACCTTGCCAGGAGTTATATCTCCTTTCTGTCCCCTGTGGAGCGTAGTTCTTCTTCTCTTCCGGGCAGGTACCCAGAACTTGAGCATTAACAGTTAAACTCCCAGTGATGTTATGATGTGGAATACCGAAAACCAAAAATCATAAAACCATGACACATCTCTATTGCTCAGAACTATTGCACGGGAACTAGCTGAGCGCTGCTCTTGTGGGAGCTGCTCTGTAATTATCTTTGTGTTAATTCCTCTGCTTCTCCCTTCCCTTTTTTTTTTTTCCTTCACTTACTAAAATATCTTTAGCTCAACTGATGAATTTTCCTGTTTTGTCTCTTCCTGTTCTCTCCCCTGTCCTCCAAGGGGGGAAGGTGATCAAGCAACCGTGTGGTGCTGAGCTGCTGCTTCTTGTCAGCCTACCCAGCTTCCCCAGTACAAGAGAGATAAAGACTTACTGGAGTCCAGCATGACACTACCAAGATTGCTAAGAGATCGGAGAATGTTTAATATGAAGGGAGGCTGAGCGAGCTGGAGTTGTTTGGCCTAGAGAAGGCCTCAGGGCATCTCACCAGTATATGTAAATACCTGAATGAAGGAAAGATGAGAGAAATGGGCTCTGTTCAGTGTTGCTTAGTGAGAGAAGAAAAGGCAGTGGGCATAAACTTGAAAACAGCGAGTCTTCCTTCTCAGGATGATTGAGCACTGGCATAGACTGCCCAGAGGCTGTAGGGTCTTCTCCTTGGACCTCTCCCAAAGCTGCCTGGCTGTGGAGCTGGGCTCTGTTGGAGCAGTGCTGGGGCAGAGGGGCCCAGAGGTGCTTCCAGCCTCTGCGAGGAACTGTTGCATACTGACCACCGCTTCTCATTCCCCATCTCTCAAGTTTTTCTGCAATTGCTGCTGAGCTGCTGGTTGCCAGGATGAGTTTTCCTACTGGTAGGTGGTGGAAGTAAGGATATGAGGTACTGAAAATAAATTTTTTCCTCATCAGTATTAGGTAAAACTTAGCAGGAAAAAAGGGGAAAATATAAACAATCTGTGTACCCTTACTCCTGCTATGGAAAGTAAGATGTAATTATGTTTGCACTCTATTTTCTTCTGTGCTTTAGAAAAACAAATATCACCTTATTGGTATGCTGAAACGTGTTTGGAGAAGCCAAATATGTTTTCATTTTAACATCCAGGATAAAAGCAGAGTCAGTAGTGAAACTCATCTCATTTAGATGCCATATTTTGCCATTAGTATTTCTTCGTATTGTTTTCCCTCACGCTATTTAGGGTTGTTGAATCATAAGGTGATACTTAATGTTCAGTAGCGAGTTATCCTAACTTCCATTAAAGAGATTGGGTTTTCTCGTAGCAATAAGATGTAGTCCTTGCTGGTAGCTGGCCCCAGGCTCTCTAGTGCATTTGCAAGGCCTTGGTCCTTGTCAGACTGGCTTTGTGCATGCTCTGTTTTCCCTGCTGGGAGCTTTGGTTTCACTTGGTTTAGCTGTAACCATGACTCCTCCTATGGCAAGATGGCTCTTCAAAATTTGTTTCATGTTTCATTGCTGTCTTATAACTGTGGGGTTTTACGTAGGCAGTATTAACAAGAAGGTGTGCAGCCTGGTAGTGTTCTGACTAATGTAGTGGTGCACTGAAGAGAAATATTGACTTTTTTTTCCTTAAATTTAAACTTAATTTTATCTTGTCCTTCCCCTTTTTTCTTGAGTGAGTTTAACCTGGGAAAATTTTAATTAGTGTCCTAAGTAATGAACATAAGATAATGCGTACCTGTCTTGGTAATACCTTTGTGAGGGTTGTAACTGCAGACATCAAAGCACTGTATCAGGAAAAACAATCTGAAACTAATTTCATATGATCGAGATTAAAGCGTATTTTTTTCTGAATGAAATCCTATAGTAACTGGAGTTCTGCATGGTGAGCAGAAATCCAGCCATCCTAAACTGAAGCTTAGAAATGTGGTAGGCTTTTATGTTCATTATGGCAACTCAAGCATTAGGTTGCAATACAAATTTACCGTCATTGAACACTTCTATGAATTCACTCTTCTAACACCTGACACTCTTAAGAGGTAAATGCATTAACATAACTTTTGCTTTATAAATAAGCTTGAAGCACTGTTCTCACTTCAACATGAGCACTTTCAATAAAGAGAAGATGCTGCAACTTTCACTGCAATAATCCATTTCCTGTGTGGATAAACTCAGGCTAAAGGTAAAGTAGTTTGTCTCTATCTAATATTGTAACTATGTTACCTTCTGCCTTTATAGACCTGGGAACCTTCCTGTTAGATCACAAGGAATGCTGGGGGCAGGTTACTTTTCTCCCTTGCAGCTGCTTTTGTTTCTTTTCCAAATGTCTTATTTATTGTGCGAAGTCTCTCTGTGCTTGCTTTGCTAAAAATCTCTATCATCTCATTACTTCTTTTAAGAACCATGAATAGAACTCATCTTGTTCGGTGTTGTTTGCTCAAGTGGTGCCATGTAGTCTTGACAACACGAATAAGTTGCGAAGTCGCATGCAGCTGATTTTGGAACCTACCCATCTCCTGAGACAAGTAGGGAAGTGAGAGAAAGGTAACATTAAATTTGTTGTAATGTTGTAAGATAAACTTTCCCATAAGAAGGATAGCAACTGATTGGGGGGGGGGGGGAAATAACAAAATCCCACAATGTATGGTTTGATTTCCACGTTCTCTGAATAAAGGGATCAAATTCATATTTTTCTTGTGCCAGGAAGGATGAAGGGACCGATACTGATATCTTCCCACTCCGCTTCCTGTTTTCCACTTTTCTCCATGGATTCTGAGATTTATTTTTAACTTGGAAAAGCTGCAGTTTACTGGTACAGCCATTTAGCTTTTGTAGTCATAAAATTTAGGGGAGAGTAATATCCTTTTCATACAACTTCCAGAGTGCTTTCTAAAACCTTTATTGCTGTAATGTTTCAAATTCAATAAGAATCCTTGACCTTTGCTTGCTCGGTTATTTTAGAGATGTTGCATCATTTTGATTCCCTTGTACTACTGCACCATCAAAACAAAATATCTATCTTTATGGAAATGGTATAGCTACATCAGATAAACAAGACTACATCTTGTCAGTTGCTACAGTAAATGCCACAGAGAAAGATAGATAAACTAGTAAAGCAGAAGTAATTACTATGGCATTGCAGAACAGGCATAATTTGTATGGACAGAAGAAATCTGGAATGGAAATTACATGTGTTCTTAATGTTTAGAGTTTACTTAAAGTCTAAGAAGTTTTCATATAAGAGAAAGATATGGAAGCATTTATTTGAAAACTTGAAAGTTTTCTTATGCTTCAGATTTTACAGCTATTTCCACACTTCTAAATTCAAGAGACCAATTAACAATTCAGAAACTCTTGATCTCATTGGCAGGAAAAAAAAAAAGGCTGGTTCTTCATCCTTTTCTATTTGTGAGTACTGATGTTCTCTCATTTGAGTATTTTTAGTAGATGTAATCCATAGATAGACTTACACGTTTTCTCATGGAATTTGTGGACTTTCACGAATTCTTTTTGCTCTTATCCCAGTTTATAACTGAAGAGTTAGACATGATAGATATGGAAGCATTCATGAATTGCAAAGGCATAGTAATACTACATCTGTGTAAAATACACTACTTTTAAAGTATGTGATTAAGAATGATTGTGAAGTATTGCTGTGTTGAAGTTAGCAACATTGTGTTTTCTCACACACGGTGGTACGCTGAAAAATATCACGAGTGCCCAGCAGACCACATTAACATTTTCAATTTAAAATTTATTAAAGGAAGTATGTGTCACGTTTCCAGTTGCCTTGTGTGCATGGAGAGACGTTATCTTATAGTAATAGATTCGTAGATCCAAGGAAAATGTTCCAAATTGCACTTAAGGGCACAGGAAGCCTAATTAACTTATGAAAGTCCCAGCAATAGATTTCCTTGAGGAAAATAAAGAAAAATGTGGAGAGTTTAGTTTTACACTGATCAACAACTCTGTGTTCATTAACAGACACATAGCTTCTAATTTGCGATCTTGTTTGTCCTATGTCAACAGCTTTCAGCAGTGCTTCTCCACGTTCTGTTTACTTTAAAGCGTAGTTTCCTTAGTGAAAAAGAAAACTGGGACTAAACTCGAAATATTTTTCCATTCATTATGTGTTGGGTTTTTGCTTTCACCACCAGCTGCTACAAGATTTTAGACCATTCCAGTATGCATTCTAACTTTGTATGATGAGTTGAATTGCGTGCTTACAATGCCCAGGCTGACTCAAGAGATTTGCCTTCTTGTCCTGATCTCTGCTTTAGCTAAATCTGAAGTTTAAGTCCTGTAAAATCAAGTCCAACTGTTATTGTGGGGCCCACAAAATTTTTATTGTTCCCCCCCAAAATTTTTAAGTATAATTTTCCTGCCTGTGGGTTTTGTCATCTTCTCATTCTTCTGTTGGATTCATCTGTAATGAATCAGGGTGCATTTATTATAGAAAATTATAGAAATATAGGAGCAGAAATCCTATTCCCTTTACCTCAAAAGAGGTATGTCATGAAATTATTTTAAGGAAGCTTAGCATTAGTTTTGTTTAACTCTCAGTGTCTTTGACTAAGCACAATTGAGAGACATAGGTATTACTTTGCAGTGGGAGAGAGAAATCTAAAAAGCCCTTTGGCTTTCTGAGGGTTTGTAAGTTGGCAGAAGTTAATAGAAGTCTTATTCAGGCAGCTTCTCATTTGGTGCCATACTAGAAGAACAACAACATACACAGTTTTCCCCATTCTCCTCAAGTGCTTTCATGTGAAGCATCTTCTAAAATGGCTTGTGGACATTAAGTGTGAATCTTACAGGATGAAAGCAGTAGGATTTAAAAAAAAATAAGTATAGAACAGAAAACTCTTGTACAGTTAGCTGAAATATCTCAACTTTTTCTTTGTGTGTGACTAATATCAAGTAGAAAAAGGTTTAAAATCAAGTGGGGAAAAACTGGCAGCAGCTGTGCACGTAACACAGCAGTTCAGTCAGCTCTGCAGCTATCAAAATAGTTCTGCATGTTTTTGGTTAACATTTTTTATTTATCTTCATTACAGATACCCACTATAATGCTCCTTGTTCTTTCCTGCTTCACTGTCAGTAAAAAGGGAAGGGAGCCTCTGAGCATCTCTGTGCAGTGCATATCTTTATGGACTTTTTCACTTCATGATGAAAAGACAGGCTTTTACAGATGTAGTGTGAATGAGAAGCTGAGCTATTTCCTCAAAGCACAGCCTCTGTTTAATGGCATTTTCACTACAGCACTGTTATTGAAATTTGTGTGGGTGATGTCAGTTTGATAGGCTCAGCACTTTTAGGGGACATTGACAGAACCTAAATTGGAAAAATGCAACAAATGTTAGGTTTTAGCAGAGTATTGACTTCATATAGATTGAACAGAGGAGAAAAATATTGTGTGGTGTGCAACTTGAACTTCACATTGTCTCATTAAAGACTCTGCAATGGATAACGCTGTCTGTCTGTTTTGCCCTCAGCTGTAGACCTAGTAGATCATTCGTATAAGGAGTAATAATATACCACTCCATGGCCCTTTGCTATAAGAGCTACAGGGTATTTTAAAATCTGTTTTCATTACTTAGAAAAATCTACACACAGTTTTTTTTTTTCTGCATAACTGTTCTTTGTGGTTTTTTTTTTTTTTTTTTTTTTTTTTGTTTTAATTTATATTACTTCCCTTATTTCTTTTCCCTGGCCCCAAATCTATTTTTTGCTCATTTATTTGATCCAAATTTCTCTATTTTTATACAGCACTTTATCGTATATCTTTCAAAACCCTGCAGTCCGCATGTAATTAAATACATTTGCCTTCTTTCCTCTTTTAATAGTCTACCTAAGAAAAATGTATCAGAAGAAATACTAGCTTATATCAATGGGAAAAAACTTCCTGTTGTCCTACTGGGTTAAACTGATGAATTGAAGAAATGAAAACCTGGTCAATCAATTTTGATTTTCACAAGAAAAAGCAGTAAGTCTAACACTATATGCACATTCATTTCTTCACTTGGTTTTACATTATTAACTGCGAGGATCCGTTTTAGAAGTATACAGGCTGTAGATTGAGAACTGTTTCGTGCTTTTGTCACCGATGTGAATCCAGTGCAACTTAATCTGACGTTAGCCAAAACATTTACTAACCAGCAAAGAACAATTGTTGGCTTGCCAGGTTGGGTATGGCTCTTTTGTGGCCAATGGAATCACTCACAGTGATAAACCAAAACGCAAATCTCTGTGTGATGTTGGTGGAACTAGCTGTAAATTGCTCAGCTGAAAGGAAACTAATGTGTCCTGACAACGATTTCCAGAAGTTTAAGGTGCTCCTGATGACCGTTTTGAAGGTTGTAATACTCAGCCTCCTTCCAAGAGATTCACATGGTTATGTTGTTTTATTCACGTCTCCCGTAGAGCTGCCATCTCTGAAGAATTGGACCCGAGCTTTCCTTT
This sequence comes from Meleagris gallopavo, assembly GCF_905368555.1. NCBI lineage: Eukaryota > Metazoa > Chordata > Aves > Galliformes > Phasianidae > Meleagris > Meleagris gallopavo. The sequence goes on along the minus strand of NC_139419.1, from coordinate 10,758,219 downwards.
TTCTTCAGTATGTAATAGAAAAGAGGTCTTGTTTTTGGCCTTATTTATTTATTTGAGCAGTTTTCTGCAATGTTGGATATGTTTTGCTGCAGTGTGTGACTCCATCTCAGACTCTGCCTTTATGTTCATTACATATATGTGATTTCAGTGGGCACCTGATTTCCACTGCAGTACCGTGCACCTCTCCGCTGGTTGTGGAGCTATAAACATCCATTATAGTGCTGGCTTCCTATTCCTTTACTAAGGCAATTTAGTTTTTCTTCTTTCTGAGGCAGTGTGCTGGAGACTGAAATCTGTTCCTTTAAGAGCAGTGACTGTGAAATGGAGTTGATCTTGGGGCACAGTTATTTTCTCAGATAGTCTCGGGCCCTGTAAAGGCGTTGGTAGTTAACTACACCCAGTTCATTCTGCATTCTTAGACTTGTGTAAGAACTGTACATCATAGCTATATTTAAATCAAGTGCAGCCAACAAAAATATTTTGTTTTTACTTATTAAATCTTGCTTCGACCTCTTGGGAACTGTTGGTACTGAAGTACTGGCTCTTCATGAACTGCTCACCTCACATCTCATGTACAATGTATGGCTGTACGTACCACATTTCATTTAAAATATTCTATGTTGATATTGTTACAAATGCAGAAAAGCTCATATAAGGTCTGTCCGAGTGGGAATAACTTGCACGATGTGATGGATGTTACTGATAATAATGCACAGTATCTATTGTGTTCACTAGCACATTAAAACTACTGGAAAGCCAAATAGTAGAAAGAGCCTGAGCTATTCTCACATGGCTGTAATGAGCTCTTTATCCTGGAAGTTTGGTATGGAAGTAAGAAAACATCTGTATTTTATTGTGAGGTAAAAGTAGCCCAGCTAAGGTTGCAGGGCGTATGACTTATTCTGTCATCAGCTACGCAAATCCTCCCACCTTGTTCAAACAATTGGTTAACATAATCTCATTGCTTTCTCAGAAAAGTAAATAAAAATTATATCCATGCAAACACTTCTGGTATTGGGCACTTGTCATACCTTTGCGGAGCACATCCCACAGAGGATTGTGACTGGGTGATCCTGATATAAAGCGCTTTCATTTTTCTAAAAAATAATTATTCAAAACTCATTGTTAATGTTCAGCTTGTGCCAAAAGCTTTCATTTTTTAAAAAAAGCTTACAGTATGAGTTTATGCGCTGGCCTCTGAAATGTTGAGTTTTGCACAACTAATGTGGGAAAAGCTATTTTCCCACATTTGCTTTCAGGAAGAGTATAGTTTTGACCTTTTGTGACCAAAGTATAATATATTAAATTCCACAAAACCCAAACTAAAGAGTATTATTAATATTTCTCCAGTTTGTATTCTTTCCAGGATTGCAACATAAGGCTGGATGTGATTATTCTGTCTTGAAACAAATGCAGTAATAAGTCTGTGATCTGCCAAGGAAAGATGTAATAACATCCAGACGGTCCTTTGTACTGTCAAATGAAATGAGGTTATTTTGACTAGCGTTTAGGATATACAGCATGTGACACAGCTAATTTTTGCTTTTGAAGGATCATGTTGGGTTTGTGTATCTGATGTATATAATTCCAAATACATCCCACCGAATATTGACGCTGGAGCTCAGCATGATTTTCGAAGTTTCAGAACCATTAAATGGTATCGTTTTTCCTAGTTCTGTTCCAGCCTATCCCATTTTGTATCAAAGCTAATTTCTTAGCTTTTGACTAATCACAGTTGTTTGTAAGGACAAAAAAATGTGTTAGATTTTCCACAATTTTAGTAACACAAATATTTTGTGAGATCATTTTACATTTTGCTTTTCCCCCACTGCAATAGCCATTGACTGCTATTTCAGACTTCTGACACTAAATAACCTTCTATCTAAATCTGTTGGTAACAGCAATACTCACAATCTGCTGCCAAATACTCCCCAAGTTCTGAGGAAATAGTGTATTTGTGACTCACTGCAGCGCAAGCTTTCCTATTGGTGCTGAAGCTTTGATTTCTGATCACGTCATTTGTTGAAAAAAGCATCATTGCCTTGGTGCTGTATGCCTGCCCATGTGATCTAAAGGGATTCATTTTCAGTGGTCATTTGAAGCCAGTGCTCTTGGATTTGGGCAATAAGGACAGAACATCGCTATCTTATATTTTCTGTATCTTGATGCCTTATTAAGTTTCAGACTTTCCTATATGCCGTAAGGCAATCAAAAATGACACGTCCGTTGTATCTCTGTTTCATGGCTTTTAAGCTAATTTCATGTTGATCAAGCTGTCTTTTTGGGAATAAAAATACAACAATTTAAGAAGTTTCAAGCCACTATGAAGCACAGTTCAGTAGTTTACTTCGGAGTCTGCTGTATCCTTTTATAATTCTGTACCCTCAGACTCCCACACCTCCCTTGTGATGGCACTGCACATCATCCTTGTTCAGCACTCTGGTGTAGCTAGGAGCAGGTTGCTTCATTAGACTTGTTTCCAGATGAGCTGGGGAGGTGAAGCCGACTGCCTGCTCTTTTATTTATATATTTGTTTCTACCTCAAACCAAAAAATCATAAAATCAAACCAAATCAAACAAAGAAAAAGAGCTTAAGCTCAGCTGTTCTGTATATTTTGCGCGTAGAGAGACAGACGGTGGGCACCAGCTTAATAAACAGAGGACTTCGGGTTGATACAAATCCTGTAGATCTAAAATATATTGCGCTGTTGTCTTAACTTACCCGATGTATCCAAACCTTGCAATGCACTTGCAAAACAGATTAATTACTTTATTTAAATGTCCATTATTTCTCTGTGTGCTGTTTTGGGGCAGTAGGTACTACGTGTCAGCACTCCACCTGTGCTCTGCTATTACTGATCACCAAGTGCTCTTTTTAATACATCAACTGTGTGATCCATCATACATTGTGATCTTGCCTATCTCTTTGCTATCTCTTTGTTTTCTTTCATAAAATTAATATTGCTTCTACAGCTTTTTTCTGCAGTCTGATTTTTTTTCAGTAACACTTGATTTTTATAGGCTAAAAAACATCCTGCAGAGAGAGATTGTTGATTGGTAATGTTCTTTTTTCTAAAGAGCTATTTTTACCTTACAGTGCCTTTTTCCATTTTTGTGGCTGCTTTTTCAAAAAGAATAGCAAACCTACTATATCTGAGAGCCATTATGTCTATCTTTCTCATAACTTGCTGCTGTTGTTTCCTTAGGAATTTCCTGATGATACATATGTTGCGTATGAACAAGATGCCCTTTCTGTATTTCTTTTTATTCTTTTTTTCCCCAAAGGCTTTGTGTTCCTAAAATTTTAATGTAGAAACATTTTTCTTGTTGTTTCAAATCTGTCTTATTGTCAAATGATCCATAACTCTTTTTTATTCAATCATTAAATTATAAGGTGCTACCTTTTTATTTCTGTCATTTCCTCCCTGATCCACAATTGCACACCCTAAAAGCGGACCTCAATCTTTTAGTCTTCTAAAAATATTCTTTCCTGGGAAAAGCTGCAGCTTCTGTTTGACATGAACTGCTGCTGTTATTCATTTGCTCCATTTCAAAGCAATTGCAGGAGCAGAACCCATTTTGGCTGTGCACTGTCTTGAGGATGCACAATGCAGATAGAGCAGTCACCACGCGTGCAAGCGTCAGACAAGCTGCAACATATGGGTGTATGAGGATTGATTTTTTTTTTCTTTTTTTTTTTTACTGGATATTTGGAGGAGAAATAAATGAAACTTTTCCAACCTCTTTTCTATCTTTGTGGCTAATATAGTGTTTCTTAGCTTAAATCAGGTTAAAGATATTCATAGAGAAAATAGACATATTTATCCCCAGTAGACTTTTCTAAAGCATGTTACTGATAGATAAATAATAGGGTTTGTTTGTTTGTTTTTTGTAATAAGCCTTCTTGAAATGCCATGCTGGAGTATTTTGGGAAAAGTTGTGAGATTTCAATGGAATGTGTGAATTTAGGTCTATGCTGCAGTATCAGTAGTCTCTGTAACTTCTGTAGCTGACTAGCATGAGTGATCTAATTCATGTTAACCTGGTGATGAATGCAAGCTGATCTGAGTTGTTAATTTGTCTCAGCATCTTAACCCCTGGGGAGACTCAAGATGAGACAGAGATGGCATCCCAAGTTGAAATGCAGGTAGTGCTGTTCTTGCTGCTATTTTAAGTTAGATTGATTGACATATACTAAGGAAAATACTGTAGTTTTTCACTGTACAGTTAGTGTCTAATACTGTCAACAAGTTTTAAACAATTGCAAAATATTTTAGAATTTTAAAATGTAAGAGAAGTATACAGAAACGAATCTGAACTCAGCCAAATTTGATGAACAAGGCTAGGTATTACTGACAACTTTATTTCTATTGAGTATCAAGGTTGGTGACAAGACAGATTGTAATGTGTTGTTTTCAGATAATCTATATACATCATTTATTTATCTTTCAGTTTTGAAAGATTTGAAGTAATACAGATATTGTTTCTTGAGAATTAAGAAAACAGAGGTGGGTTAACGGTAACAAACATGACAACCAACAGCTCAGATGGTAAAGGCGAAGTCATTTCAAACAGTAATACAGATGTCTGTGCATCTGTGATGCTAGTCCTTTGTACACAAATTCTGGAAGTTTAAAACTGAAGGATTAAAAATAATAGTTATTTGTGATACTGTGTTTTGAAAACCTTTCAGTAAGGGTGACAGAGCACTGGAAATGGTTGCCCCGAGAAGTTATGGATCTCCTTCTCTGGAGATGTTCAAGACCCACCTGTGCAACCTGGTCTAGGGAGCCTGCTTTGGCGGGGGGGTTGGATTTTGATGATCTTTAGATGTCTCTTCCAGCCCCTATAGTTCTATGATTTCTGTATTTAGTGAGCTTTAGACAGTTTAAAAGTATTGGTAGATGTTCTGTTTCTATTCAACCAGATATGTTGAATAGATATTGCAGATATTGCAGAATTGTTGAATGAATCTTTGCTCACTTAGAACCACAGAACAGCTGTTGCAAATCATTCTTTTTTATTTCTTCTGCTGATGACTCTTTAATTTTACTGCTATCTGCTCAAAAACAAAAATGTAGTAAGGGATAATGAGTGCATGAAATTTGAAAAGCTACTTTACTTGATCTGTTCCTCACTGGTGCTTGAGAAAAGGATGGTCCCTAGATCTTTATGATAAACACTGCTATAGCTGATACCTTGATTTCTCAATCAGTCTACTTGTCAGCTAAGATTAGGCGGTTATAGTGTTTCCTAGTGTTTCCCTGACCAGGAGCAAGCCTGACAATATGGATTGTGTGGGAACAAGTTAACACAATTGGTGAGCAGAAGGCTCTGTGGAAGCAGGCACAGGCTGCTGATGGAGAGACAAGCAGTCCCGCTGGTGCAGAAGAGAAGGAGGAGGGAAATCTGAAATTCAGAAAAGGCCTCTAATAAAGGCCTCTAATATGTGAACAGAAGAAGGAAAAGGCAATATTCTACATGCAGAGTTCTAAGTAAATTTCTCCGTAAGCTGTTGTCAGTTATGACCGTGTGCAATAAATGTCACTCCTGAAAGTTAAGATCCCTAATTCTCTGATAATTAACAGCATTATTTTTAATTGCTACAATTATCTATGTATATTTATCTATGTTTATATATACTGGGTATACACATATCTATCCATATATTGTTATCTATGGATAATACAGACAATTATCTCAGTATTATACGATCTAGGAAGTCTACAACTATATGTAAATATATGTAAAAAAAAAAAAAGGCCTCTGTTTAGCAAGCTAAGCAGAATAGATGTATATGTGTAACATTTATTACTAGAAATAATGACCTAAATTATTTTGTTGTTAGAGTTCAAATAGTTTCACTGTAATAGGGTTTCCTCTGAGCATATGTATGATCTGTACTTATTTATCAAAAGGGTTGTTACTTGTGTCAAAATTACAATTTGAATATTGCTTTTAGATAGCAAGAAGAAAAAAACAGTAAAAAAGCTAGAGAATGAGTAAAAAAAAAAAAAAAGCCCTCTTAAGGATGGTATTTATAAAACAAAACAAACAACAAAAAAAAAAAGGCAGGAGCAGCAGGGCTGATTTAAAATAATAATAATAATTTATCATTATTCTAGTATTGTCATGGCGCTGAGAAACTTTGACCAAAAGGAAACATCTTCACAATTTACATGGCAGTCTGTGATGTGAATCTGGCTATGCTGAAAGTTTTAGTAAATATTTATTTTTAGATTATTGGCCTTGTTGGCCTCTCCTACTTTTATTTTGAAAGTAGCAATTCACTATACATAGATGTAACATCTGAGTGTTTTTCCATAAGCCTAAAAACTTGTACAGGTTTAGGTTTTCTGAAATATTGGGGTACATTTATAGATAACTATATTTTTATTATATGACTCTATTCTAATTATCCAATGAAACAAAAATATCTTTGACATTTGATATTGTATGGTTTTACAACCTATTGAAGACTTTACCCTTTACCTATCCAATATAACATTAGGAAGAACACTGTGTCAGGAGAACTAATTAAGACGAGAACTGGTTTATACTACAACATAGCAGAGAAGAGATGTTGGTAGAATATAATGGTAATTCAGGTGTTGGTGGCTTTTCCTAAACAAGTTTGGTTTGTGATTTTTTTTTTTTTTGGGGGGGGGGGGGAACTCAGCTTACTGTCAGTTGACATAAGGTTACAGCTGTGTCGTGATGGCGTTCAGTTCAGATGTGACTGTGTAAAAAATATTGACTCTGCTTGTATTAATGCTGTACTGAAATGTACTTTGCACAAGAACTGTTTGAAATTAGTTCAGTTTGCTCCCCCACTGTAACATATGACATTTTTCTAATTAGGGCAATGTTTAATTTACTGTCTCATGGCTTTTTGAATAAATATAAATTGTCATACTAAAGTGACAGGTGTAAAACCCTGGGTAGCTGTGTTAGAGAGGTTAATTTGCTCTTAATCAAATCAGTTCTGCTTCACTTTCTCATGGGGAGTGAGAGATAATAGGCCTGTTTAACTGGAGATTAGGCAGCCCTTTCCCCGGAATTCCCAAAGGGTTCACCTGAGACTTATTGTGTCGTATCCTCTATAAAGATATTTGAATATATCAACATTTAAAGATATGCTACATCCACTCACATGGGGATTGCATTACCTGCAGCACCAAAAGGGCAGCTAGTACTGAAAGATGCTAGAGGAGAACCACTATGTGTTGCCTGAGTGAGGCCCCACCCCTGCCAAGTGAGGGGACAGAGAAGGGACAGAGACACTTACTAAGCTGTGAAGAGGGGGGAAAAAGTGTCCTCACCCTATTGTTGTATTTTGCAGTGAGAAATGTGTCAATATGCCCTGTTCAGAGAGTTGATAAGAGAGGCAAGAGAAATAAATGAAGGAGACTGCCAATTTGTAGGAAGTGCAATGCAGGGATTCGTCAAGGGAATGTGCGAGCATAAATAAGGAGTTTGGTTTGTAGGATCAATAGATGGAGGCTCTGTGCCGAAGGCCAGTGCTGCAGCATGTGGAAGAATTTGATGGGCAGGGGCAGTCCCTGGTGAGACAGCACGAGCATCCTGACACAAGAGATGCATAAGGAGAGCTGTGAGATGAGAAAACTGAACAAACTCAGAGCGAAGATGTATTTTGCACTAAGAGAGTAATCTCGTGTGCAGAGGAATGTCTCAGACTATGGATGAAAGTGACAGAAGTTCAGTTTGCCTCTTAGATTTCAGGTAAGAATTCAGTATGCAATTCAGAGACAAGTTTCTTCAGCAAGTTTGCAGATGACACCAAGCTGTGTGGTACAGTTGGCATGCCCAAGGGATGGGGAGCCAATCAGGGAACCTAAACAGGGTCAGGCAGTTGGCTCAGGAGAACCTCATGAGATTCGGCAAAGCCAAGCGCAAGGTCTTGGACCTGGTTTGTGGCAACTTTTGCTATCACTACAAGCTGGGGAACGTAAGGATGGAGCATAGCCCTGCCGTAAAAGGACTTGGGTGTACTGATGGATGGTAAGCTGGACTCGAGCCAGCAATGTGACCTTGCAGCCTAGAAAGCCAATCGTATCCTGGGCTGAATGAAAAAAGTGTGGCCAGTAAGTTGAAGGAGGGGGTCCTGCCCCTCTACTCTGTGCTGGTGAGACCACATCTAGACACAGTCCAGTCCTCAGTACAGGAGGGATGTGGACGTGTTGGAATGAGTCCAGAGAAGGGCTACAAACGTGATCCAAGGGATGGAACACCTTTCCTATAGGGGCAGGCTGAGAGAGCTGGAGCTGTTCAACCTGGAGAAGAGAAGGCTCAGGGGAAACCTGATAGTGGCCTTTCAGTGTCTAACATGGATCTGTAAGAAGGAAGGGGACAGGTGCCTTACTGGAATCTGTTGTCATAGCACAAAGGGAAATAGTTTCAAAATAAAAGAGGAGAGATTTAGGTTGGACTTAAGGAGCAAGTCTTTTTTACAATAAGAGCGGTGAGACACTGGGACAAGCTGCCCAGAGAGGAGGTGGAATTCTTGTCCCTGAAGACATGCAAGGTCAGGCCTAGACTAGGCTCTGAGCAGCCTGGTCAAGCTGCTGATGTCCCTGTTTGCTGCAGGGGAGTTGAGCTAGAAGACCTTTAAGGGTCCTGTCCAACTAAAACAATTTCACGTTTCTATGATTCAATGTTGTCATCTTATTTTCATGATCTTCACTCTAAACAATTATTTATGGACAGCAAGTGGTATCAAGTGGTATTTAGACTGATGCTGTTACGCTCCTTATACGTTTGTTTTTAATTAGTCCCATCTTTTCTTTCGCTATCATTGTGGAAAATGAAATAACTATACCTGCATGGGAATCTGTTTGTGAAAGAGAAGTTAGAAGTGGGAATTTTCAACAGTCCTTGTGCATGGCAGATGTAGGAGGTGCCATTACTGGTTTGTCATAGACAATATGAAGGGATGTAATGTGAAAAAAACGTCTTTGCCTATGTTCTGCTGCAGTGTCAGAGCAAAATCCTCTGAAGAACATAAACTTCAGTAGGATGTAAGCGTAAATTTGTGCCAGATTTGGTCCTTGAATTGCTACACTATCTAAGAAAAGTATGCTTTGGCCAAATCTGTACATCGTGAAAAAGCATGGAAAGGTGATATTCCACATGCAGAGTAAGCCAATTCCTCCCATAGTGATTATATACATAGAAAAGCCATGTTCTCTTTAGGTAATAGAACATTTTTGTAGCCTTTGGTCATAGATGAATGTTGCAGTGAGTTAAGTCTGGTTGTTGCTTCTGTGTGTCTTTTATTCCTGGATTGTAACATGCAGGCTCGCACCTTTGACTTTTCTATTTATTCAAATAAATTTTTTGTAAGCCAAACATTAGGAAGTTTGCTTTTTTTTTTTTTTTTTTTTTTTTTTTGCTTAACCTACATTGTAGGTAAAATAAGCAAATCCTCTGACATGTTTAGAGTCCTGTATTCTGGATGTGCTGGGCAAAATAAGAAGGATAGATACTATCGCTCTTCTATTATTTATGGACTATAAAGTCTTTACAGTGGCATTGACAAAGGGTTTATAGTCAGTATACAAGCTGGTTATACCATAAATTGTAATGTTATATGATAAACTGGAAGTTTATAGCAGTAGTAGATATCAAAGAAAAAAATGAATTTTGGTCTGAAATGATCTATCATGGGATGGAGTTGCTACACGTTTAAATATTCAACCATTTTTATCTTCATTTATTTTGAAGTTACTGATAATTCATGTGCTACAGAACAAGGATTTATAGGTTTATTTGGAGACTGCTGTGAGGGGAGGTAGGAATAGACCCTTTGAAGTCAAGAACAACACATTTTGGTATAGTAGCTGAGAAACAGCAATGCAATTAAATTGATTCAAGTCCTTGGATTCCAGCTCTAGAGATGGCAAAAAGAGTTGTTGCTAAATAGTTGGTCTGTTGCTAAAGGGCTCCCAACAATGCAATAAAATAGTTGGATTACTATTTCTAGGAATGTAAATGGAAGCTACTTACAGCAAAAATGTCTTAAACATAATTTAATTGCTTTGAGTTTACATAAAAACTAAAAGCAGTAAAATGTCAACAAATGTTAATTCCCCTTTCTTTGCGAGCCTCACTCCTTCCTTTAGCTAATGGTTCTGTAAACAAAAAAACAAAAATATTCTTAGTGTTTACTTACAACGCTTTTAATTTCCTTTAAAAATAGCTCTTTGTATTTTTTTTCCTCTCATTGCAGGGAATAACCACATATTACTTATTCTGAATTCATAATTTTTTACAGTTCTTTTTTGTCTTCAAAGCCTAAGTACTATATGGATTGAATGACACTACAAACTTAATAATTTGCAGGTAAAATTTTTTTTCCCGCTTTTGTATCTGACTTGAAATATAAATTGTACCATATGAATTGTCAAGCTTTGAGAACTGTTCTGTTGTCTTAATTTGTGATATGCTTAATACATCTAGGCTTTGTAGAAGTTTATGGTTAGATAAAAATTAGAGGAAAAAACCTGTTATGTTATATGAGTACTTGCAGTTAGTTATTGGCGGCATAGCTGTAGCGTATTGGTAAGACATAGTTTCACCAAATGAAATCAAAATCTTAGCACGGCCCCTGCTGCTGGTCCCCGGTTGTTTCACTGGTGCCCAGCACCAATTTCAGCTCGAAATGGTTAAGGCAGTTAGTGGTGGCTGCCTGCCTTTCGCAAACGGTTTTCATTGCTCTTTCTCAACTATTACAGATGAACAAGTCCTTTCTTTTTCTCTGCCTTGAATTTTGTCTGAGGGCCTCCATTCCTTTTCGTAGCTGGCACGTATTCTTCAGAGATGAGAGTATATATGTTATGAAGGGAGAGGGGCTTTAAAACCTCTTCAATAGTCAGCAGAACAGCATGAAAAATTATGTTCGGGGAGCAAAATATGAGCAGTATTTCAGTCTCTCTCTATTGCCAGGGGCCCAGGTAATATCTGAGCGTATGTGCGGCGCATATTTGGCTTGCTTCCAAGCTCTGCTCCACTGTGACTAGATAATGAATATGTATGAAAGGGGAAATAGGGGCGTGAGTTGTTTTTTGTTTGGTTTGTTTGTTTGTTTTCCAAATCAACATTTTTGTTTCTGGAAACTAGTAGCTACTACTTTCCCTTGAAGTGAAATCTTACATTGTGTGTATTGTTAAGGTACAATGCTAAGCATGAAAAGATGCATCTCCTCCAGCCACGTTTTCCCTTTCTTCTTGAGTTGTTTTTCAAGTAACATAAAAGTTCTCACTTGTACCATGTAGCAGTCAAGTGGCCTTGTTTGTTTTTGTTATGCTAGAGGAAGTCTTTGAAGAAATAAAGAAGAAAAAAAAAAATACAAAAATTAACCAAAAAATAAAAAAGCATTTTGGGGTCAGACTCTTCTTGTTTTTTAGCTTCTGTAATTGTTTGACGCTCCTGCAAAGGGAGTGGAAAATAGTTATGGTAGCATTCTCTATTTACAATGTTGCAAACAAACGCATCACAAGACTTATTTTTGACATCTGTGTCACTGATGCTTTGACTATGAGTTAGTACCTCAGGAATTTCAAATAGGAGAGTTTTATGGGTGCTTTGGCCACTGTTCCACCCCATAAAGCCTAATAAAGTTGACATTACTGTGTACAAGATAAGTTCTTTCAAGACGGGCACGTATTTCAGTCTTAATAGTCTCCACTGCCACTGCAAATCAGCACTGAATATTCACACAGGGACAAATTAATCATTTAGCCAGAGTATTTCTAGTGAATTGTAGGTAGTTGCCAGTGCTGGAGGAGATAACTATGGGAGAGCACTGCTGCAGCACTCAACTGCTCTTCTCACAGATTGGGATCAAGGATTCTCTGTGGTCCCGTCCACGCTTTGCTTTTATCCCTCCTCAGAGCCCAGACAGCAATTATAAGCCTTAATTGGCCTGAGCAGCCTCATCAAGCCTTCTGCCCTGGAACCCCAGTTAAGATCTTGTTGACCTGAGACCTGGTTCGTTCCCTTGCCACATCTGCTTGGTGCTGGGCTGTAGGGGGGTGCTGCCATGTCACCTCTGCCCTGGTGCTGTGGGGCCAGCCCTTTGCCTGCCGCTCTGCAGAGTGGGTGTTGTCAGCACAGACTTGTGTAACTTCCCAAGTCCAATTATTTTCCTCTGTTACTGTGATCTGCGTTGGTCTATTTCTGTTTATTCTACCAAAATTACCTTTTCTGTCTGAGAAGTTGTGTAATCTGAAGCTTAACATTGCTCCCTTTGTACAACTTGAAGAATGACATTTTTCAGTGTATTAAAAGGCAAAGAGAGAAAGGGAAAAACAGAAGGAGCAAGCGATGGTAGCTTTTGTGTGTGCCTGTTAAGTAAAATGGCTGGTCAAATGACTGTGTTTCTATGTGAGGTCATCACTGATGAGTAAGTAGTTCCTACCTCATAAAATCTATTTAAAATAGTCATGGATCTACACATATCTCTGAAGCTACATTGTTCAATCAGTTTCACTCTTATTTTCTTGATAGCTGCAGTCATCTCTGAATCTAGACTACTAAAAGATAACCGGATGCAGTGCATGTCAGGCCCTGGGCATGTCTGCTGTGAGACTAACAGACAGTAGGCTGGAGAAGGTTTCTGAGGGCCTGAAGGGCACCTCTTCTGTGAAGATGGGCTGAGGGAACTGGGCTTGTCCAGCCTGGAGAAGGCTCCAGGGAGATCTCATTGCAGCCTTCCGTTACTTAGAGAACTTAAAAACGAGGAAGAAGACTGACTTTTTATACAAGCAGGTTATGACAGGACAAGGGGAAATGGTTTTAAACTAGAGAGAGGAGGTTTAGGATGGTAAAGCACTGGAACAGGCTGCCTGAAGAAGCTGTGGATGCCCTATCCCAGCAGGTGTTCAAGGCCAGGCAGGGTGGAGCTCTGGGCAGCCTGAGCCTAGTGGGGAGCAACCAGACTATGGCAGAGGGTTGAAATTGGATGGTTTGTGAGGTCTCTTCCAACCCAAGCCATTCATGAAGGGAGGTCCTGCTCTCTTCTCCTTGATAACCAATGACAGAATGCATAGAAACAGCACAAAGCTCTGCCCAGGAATGTTTCAAACTGGATGTTAGTACAAATTTCTTTACTGTGAGGGTGGTCAAATGCCTGAACAGGATTCATATTGACGTGGTCGGTGCCCCAAGCCTGTCAGCGTTCAAAAGGCATTTAGATAATGTCCTTGGTAATATGCTTTAACTTTTGGTTAGCCCATAAATAGACAGACAGTTGAGCTTAATGATCTTTTTGGGTCTTTTCCAACAGAACTATTCTATTGTTTCCAAAGACAAAAGGAGTCCTATAATTTACAGGAAATCATCTAGTAGAGGAGACTGAGAGAAAGAATAACCGTGCAAACTTAGTCCTGGCTCATGCCAGCAAATTCGCATGTGAGGGGACTCTTAGAAATGGCTCAATAGCAGAATGATGCTCAATCAAAAATGACAATGAGCTCCTGGCACATGAGACACAGTATTCGTTTAGCTTTTATTTGTCTCAATACACTCAATATTTGAGTGTACCTAATGGAAGACTAGTCCATAGCCTTTGGAAGATGTGGTTTTGGTGTTTTATCCAATAGTTTTGTAGTACTTTGATATGTGGTAAAATTTAGCATTGTTCGGGTATTCTCCAATTATCTCTTTCTACCTTTTCCAGCAGTATAAGAAAAGAATGGCATCATTTTATATTATTACTTTGCTTTACACTTTATAGTCGATAAGAATATAGAACTTGCTACAGGAAAGCAAAAATAAAGAGAAAAAAAAATCTCTACAATAATTAAGCAAGTTCAGCTAATTATCTATTTTGTATTTATTCACTACTCAGCATCTCTGCATAATTTTTTCTTGCCCAGATCACTCAGAGATTAAAGTAAAGCTTACACATAAATAGATAATATTTCCCCTGTTCAGCTGTGCAGCTCCCTGTAAGGCAGAGGAACACGTATGTGCATATTTTATAATGCCACTGAGCCCACATTTTTCATTCTTTTTAAGTCTCAGTAGGCTTATGTCGCTGTGACCATTGGGCCTTTGATCAGCTTCGCTGTTTGAAATCTCGGAGTGGCTAATAGCTTCCTGTTAGCGAGGGGGAGGAGATGAGCACTGAAGCTTACAATCACAGTCAGTCACTTGATGAACTCCTGAACTGAAGTGTTTTGGAGTGATTTTTAAAGCGGGAGTTTGAATTTGGTGAGTTTGAATTTTGCGGTATTGGAGTCTTGGTACAGAAATCATGAGATTCCTTTCTAAAGAGTGAGTTAAAGAGAGAAGCTGGAGAAGTGCACAGAATGTAAACGTGCGCAGTTCTTCAGTTCCAGAAGAAAGTATAGCACACAGGCATGTTGATTTGCGTAAGGAAGGTCCATATTTATCTTTATTTGAAACTGGATGCTAGAGAGGGTCAGATGAACTCCCTAATTGAAAGTTCAGTCTCTTTTCATCACAATACAGGGTTAGAGTCTGCACTCAACCTCGTAAAGAGGCTGGGTATGTAATGTCCTTAGAGCTGTTCTGCACCATGCTGTAAATTACAGGTACAAATTAGGATGCTGGAAGAGAAAACTAGATAGTGTTTTTAAATATTTTGAGACAGCTAGTATGACAAGACAAACATTTTGAACATACCTGCAGTGTTTTATACTGGCTACTGATTATGAGAGCTGCTGGTGATCTTTTGGTTAAAAATAAAGAAATAAACTGTACTGTTTGTGTGGTCTCTCCATAAATAAAGAGTACTCAAAACAGTAACAGAAGGGGGATGTAGGGGAACAGTTAGGTCGCTGCTGAAACTGGTGATTGAGCACCTGGTGGCTGGCCCAGGGAGCACAGGTGGATGGTTTGCACCTGTGCTTTCCAGGTGACCAGAATGTCTGGACAGGGTGGAGACCCCCACTGCTCATATGAGGGCCAACCACAGAGAGGTGAGCACCTCTTGGGCCTTGACTGCCTGCTAGGAGGAGTGCTGTGTGGCCAGAGATTCCCCCTCACCCAACTGGTGTATTCAGCTCTTTTTTCTGTATATGTCTCTTGTCCTGCCTGGGAGTACTTTGCCTGGTATTGCCAGGAACCTGTCAGAAGTAATTTCACTTCTTTGTGAGCAGAACAGGGGAAAACCCACCACAACTAAATGCTTGTTTCACATAAAGACGTAGTAATAAAAAAGATTTAGTGATGCACCACGAGACTTAAAGAAACGAATTTATTACATAACTTGTAGCCTAGTTTTAGAAGGCCAGTTAATAAAAAGGTATAGAGACTCCTACTGAAGTAGTGACATGATTCACTTGATTGAAATGTTATAAAATCGTAGTTATGACTTCTTTAGGAGGGATCATAGAGGTAAATAACGCTCTTGTAAAAATCGTTTGCTAAGTGAGAGATACTGAAACAAAAAAAGAACTCTACAGTTTAAGAAAGAGCTGCTGAAGGCTGCATGCTTCAGGAAGAAGAACATAGGAATTTCTAAATACTGCATGCTGCAACAATAAGACTATATTATTCAGTACCGTGAAAATTGTTATTAGCTTTCCTAATTAGAGGCTGTGGAACTGACTACAGAACTAAATGGTGGTGATTGTTCTTTGTTATTCTGAGGTATATTTAATGCAAGCATTCAAAATGTTCTTTCAGAAGACTAAATAAAAGTTATACATTGAGCAACAGAGAGCTGGGAACACTCTTTGAAGATGGTGTGCTTACGTATCGTCCAAGAATGATACTACAAATACTGGTGGATCTGTGGAATATGGCTACGGTGGGATGGTAACTGAGAGTTGTTTCAGCCCAGGATGTGAACGCAGTAGAGGGGAATCCCCAGCAATCATGGGCACGCGAGGCTATATTTGATGGGTATGGTTCACAGTAAGCTCCTTCTGTTTTAGCTTTCCTGTTTGAGGATGCTTTTCTGTTGGTGGTAGGTGGTTGTTGTTTTCTTTCAAACAAGATTCCAAGAAACAGTGGAAAGCATGCCAGATATTGGTACGTTTGCCTTGCTTATTTGAACTATTCTATAAAAGCTTAAAGTATGAAATTGTTTGGGAAGCCTAGCTATACTTCCTGGAAAAAAGCAAATTTCAAGATTTCGGGAAAGGTACTGAGTCAATGGGGAAAAGGGTGACTTTCTGTTGTTTTCAGAAGGCTCTTGTTGCATTTCCTCTGAGGTCTGTAGCAGTAAAAGGTTTTTTTCCTCATGCCTGAAACTGTTTTTTTCTTTTAAATGTTTTACTACTATGAAATCTTAATTAAGAAAAAAAAAAAAAAAAAAGCTACAGAATCTTTTATATCAGTTAAAGGGTTTTGCCAAAGATCTTGGAGATCTGTCTTTTCAAAGACCAGAAATTGATGCTAAAGGTAGAAGAAAACAGAAAATAGATTCAAGAAGGACTTCAGAGGGCAGAGTGTTCTGCAGATCCACTGTTCTTACTGTCACCCCTCTACAGCGCATCCAATCCGTGACTATCAGATGAATTGGATCTTGCAAAAGGCATCATTTACCGCAGGGAAAAAGTGTACAGGAGGCATCAAGGAGTAGTCTGAGAACAAGAGTATCATTTAAAGAATGAGTAGCTGCTGACTCACCAGAAAAAAAGTCTGCAGAGGCAGCTAATTTACATATCGAGATACTTAGCTTTTGTAAACACTGCCTTCTCTCTACAGAGAGCTATGCAAACGTCTGATCGTATATCACTTACACAAACACATTAGTTCTCTTAGCCACTTTGGACCTCTCCATTCTCAAGAAATATAATCCAATCTGTAGTCTCAATTTAACTTGTTCATCTTTCAGTGCAGTAGTTTATCAGGACAAAAGAAGGGAAGTAAGTACTAGAGTTTTCCAAGTTCCTTTGGAGAGTAAGGTATCCACCTCCCACTCAACAGCAGAGGGATTTGAGTAATTAATTGCCTTTGAAAGTTCCAACTTCTTAAATTCGTTTAAAATATATATACATAATGTATGTCAATTAACATTGCCTTCAACTATTGTTTCTTCCTTTTTTCTTTTTTTTTTTTGTCCTGTAAAACTCAAAACACCAGTAGAATGAATACACTACTATGGCTTCTCTTGCTTTTCTGTGCACTCTGCCCCTGGAGCTTGACAATGTGCTTTCTGAGCAGCCTGATGGGCAGGGCATTGGACTAAACCTCAGAAATTCTGGGTTGGATTTCTGCTGTTTGCTATTTTGTATCTTCTTTTTGTTATTAAATGATGACTTAATACAATGCCACGTGTTTCTGAAAATGAAACCCTCTCAACAAATTCATAGTTTATAAGACTGCGTGTATAAATAAGTATATACATATCTGTGAGTATGTGTATGAATATATCAAAATCCTTGTGTGGAACACTAGAAGTAGAAAGGTCCCAACAAGGGAAGATGATGTTATCAGAGAAGCAGGGTGCATAGGTTCACAGTAGATATCAAAAATGTGTTTTCATTCCATTTACTTCTTCACAGGCAGAAGTTGGTAATAGACTATTTTAAGACCTTTTTGAAAGCTGCCTTGGAAACCTAGCTACTAAGCCATAAAGGGAATGTGTAAGTCCCCAGAAGGCTTCCTTTCTTTTCTTTTATAAATATGTAGAAGGAAAAAGCAAGATAAAAAATACAACTTCAAAGATAGATGTAAAATAATTTTCCTTTATCTATTATCTTGCCTACTGCAATGTGCTAAAGCACTTTTCTGAGTGTTATGGAATTTAACGTTAAACAAAAACAAGCAGAAACAAAAATCTGTTCTAATTTCCTTCTAATTTCTCGCTCAGAACCAATCAAGCTAATAGTCTGGGGAATTTAAGACAGCGCATTATCACTTTACTATATTTGTTTTTACTTAGGAAATTTGGTTACTTTGTTACTGAAGAAAAAAAGTAGAATTTGGTTATAAATGTAAACAGTTAATGATTTCATGAAATATTATTTAAATGATCTCAAGGCAACTTAATCTTCAGTCCTATTGGCTAAGGAAAGATTCCACCCAAATATCCGAAGTTCTCCTAAAGCTGTTGAACAACTTCAAAAATTAAAGCAACATTGTTTCAAAGACATTTCAACTTAGCATTCTCGTTCCCATTTTCAAGGAGTGTAGGTATTATCAAATACATTTCTTAAGATCTGCAGAAGAAACAGTAGGAAACATCTGTGTTTCAGTAGTAGTCTGTCATACTAAGAAAACGCTCACGGTTTTTTTTTCCATATGTGTTTTTTTGTTTGTTTGTTTGTTTTTGTTTTTTTCCATGTAAATGAGAGGAACGCACAAGCTAAAGGTTTTCAAAGTGTTAATGTACCCATAGAAAAAGCAGAATGTATATTTGGGTTATTGTAGTGTTTTTATGTTATTGTATTTCTTTATGCTGAGTCTCAAACGTTTTTTTACCACATTTAGGAATGTATGTGATTTGTTTTCAGAGGAAAACATACTCCTAAATTCCTTAGAAGAATCTCAGTAAATCTATTATGACCTTAATACCTTGAGATAACAAACAGAATGTTTATGTTCATTCTTTGTACGCTTAACAAAAAAGAGTTAGATTAATTCTGAACTACAGGCATGGCAAAAAGCAGTTATAATGAATTTGTAAGCAAGGAGAATTTTCCCTGTTTTGTATTTATTTGTTTATTTTCTTGCAGCTTTAAAGAAGCCAGTAGTAGTAAGGATGGAGGAAGTTTGTCTTTTAAACGACCAGTCTGGAATATACAAGGCACTTACATTTTTCTTCACCTGAGATGTTTATTTCTGAGTTGATTCATTTTTTCCATGTTGGCATATTTATATAAAACAACAGAAACAATATTTCTGATGGTCTCAGGAACTAAGATATGGAGGAGAAGCAGTGCCTACACAAAATTTACTTCTTTTGTGTAAATAATTGTGAAATAATGTGTTAATGATTTTGGCAACTTATAAGAGCAGAAGAACAAAAAACCTTATAGACAAAGATAAAAACTTCTGTTTTAACCTCCTGTCTAAACTTCAATAGAAGCAAGAATAAACTTCTATAGAAGAAAGAATGTTCTGACAGAAGTATGCCTGAAGCCAGGATACAGTTTTTGGGAGATGAGGAAACTGAAGGAAGGCCCTCTCCCATTTGGCGTGGAACAAAGGTAGATATGGATCCATGCCAAGTATGTATTTCTTGATTTTGCCATTCTTTCTTGTTTTGTTGCTTATCTGTGTATGGCCTTTCTTTCTTACCTAATATTTATGAAGTTGAACGTTTTAAAATCATCTTATTTCAGCACATGATTTTTTCATGAAAATCTTGCCCTCGTTTTTTACCGTCTCTTTGGATGTGGTTATTTACCTCACTTGGCAGTGAGTTCTGCTTACTGACAGAATTACTGGGACATCTATAGAATAGAGGCTTTCAAATGGGAGCACGGAAATTCTCCTTGTGAACACAAACACGTTTGCATAAGCATGAGAAAGATTTCTGAGTGCCTACAGGGCAAAGCCTCATTTTGCAGGCTCATCATTTGGACGCAAACTTTATTTTTCTGTGGCATTATCTGGTTTTGTTCCACCACTGTAAAACCCTGTTTTCCTTGGCTTCCTAGTTCTGAGTGAGAACTATAAATGTCATAATATGCTGAGTTAATGAGGGAGCACCAGCCTGGGCTCCCTGCATGTCTTTGCTTTGTGGTTTTAAATCAGAAAATGAAACCCTTAAATTTATCCAAACATAGCCTCTTCTTTGCCTGTGTGGTTTAATGTGGCTTAATTAACGAATGTCTTAAGTGAGGATTCAAGTACCCATGTAGATTAAATGAGCCAATTTAGGATCCTGCAGGAGCTGAGTCCCTCTGAAAATACATTGTGTCTCTTTTTCCACAAAGGAATACAGAAAACACTTAGAAGGTACAAAAGGACAACAAAAAAAGACGAGGACAGGAAGCTCTTTCTTCATTAAAGTTTTCAGAACAAGTTCTGTGCCAGCAGAAGACTTTGACCTCATCCTGGTACTTCCAAACCTGAGACCACAAGGTTTCTTCCACCTGTGCTTTTATTCAGAGTTTGCAAGGAAGATATCTACTGCTTGACCTGCAGTGGTGACCACAGGTGTCATCCATGACAACCAATGCCAGCTGAATGAAAGAACAGATAAATGTTATCTCCCAGCAGATGCAAGTTTGACATGACTGTCATGCAGTTGGGACTGTCGTGGCCTGAGAGTGCTGGATCTGTCTGGCCCATGACTGGCTTTAACGCTCACAGTGGGGTGACAGCTCCAGCCCTGGGCTGACCAAAACTTTGAGAGGGCCCTGAAGAGCGCAGGAGCTGCAGCAGTCACGGGCAGCACCAGAACCAGTCTTTTGTGCAGCCAGGGCTGGGCCTGGGCTTGGTTCCGATTCCATGAGGCTTCAGCCAGGTAAACAATAACTTCTTGTTTAATGCCTATGTGATGTGCATTCCTTTTTAGTCCGCAAGAAGGTTTTAAGTGTGACACTGCATTATTCTGGGCTGAGAACTTCATTTTGCACACAGTGCCCCAGCAAAGCTGCTGCTGCCCCCAAGGTCTCACATTATTGCCACCATCGGATGCTGATCAGTGTTTATTGCTGAAAGTTTCCAGTTATTTTCTATTATGCGCTCATTTTTGTATGGTTGAATATTCATTGCAACTGGAAAGCAAGGTTCTCGATTAGGAAGCCAACTTTTGCATAAATGAAGACACTGTAGAATAAAATTCCATATGTAGAAACCCTCTAGAGACCTACCAGTAAGTCAAAGGAAGTATGTTACATTTAATTTCCACAGAGATGTAAGATACCAGCACGAAGGAAAGAGAACTATGTACTTGTTAACAGTTACCATAAAGGAGACAGTAAGATTAGCATATTTAAATCTTCAGAATTAAATATCAAAATCAAAAGATTTCTCTGAATTTATCACCTAAGGTGATGCTATTGTTGAAAGAAAAAATACTGAGAGTGTTAAATGGTAATTTTCTGTGCACTTCACAGTAAAAAGTTATTCAAAATTGCATCCTCTCTGTGAAAGAGCATTTATTAAAAAATGTAGCAGCTCACCACACCTTGTATAGACTCTGAGACAATTAATGGTGAAGACCTCTGGAAACAGAAATGAGATTTGTTTAAGTAATTGCTAAGATAAACATTTTAGAAATGCTGAGATCCTGTTTTTAGAAGTAAGCAAGATTTCTAAATCTATCAGGTACTCTTGAGAGTGCTATGATTTGTTATCTCTCTGCAGCATTTCAGTGTTTAACTGCCCGTTTGAAGATGCTTTGATTAAAAAATAGTAACAATGTCCGAGCATTTGGGATATCTGCAGAATTCAGTCAAAGTGACGTAAGTTGTGTTATGATCAGACTTGAGACTGTCAATGATCCATTTGCCAAATGATGTTCTAATATAAACATAACCATAAGATGGTATTTTTGTGACTACTAAAGCTTTGCTGTCTAAACACTGGTTACCTTGCTTCATCAGAAATGGACTGTGCCAATGTGTTGACTTGTATTGAAGGCTGATTGAGCACAGATGGGTCAAAATGGTTTGGCACCTATTCCTCTAAGGAAGTATGGACACCAGATAGCTGGTTTTCACTGCTGAGGGGCAGAAAAGAGTGTTACTTTTTCTACAGGTCTTTGTCCTGTAGAAGTGTTAATCCTGAATTTGTTTTGCCAGAGTTGACAGAGATTTCTGGTCTATTTTACAAATGCAATTGCTGGTATAAACAATTTACATTAAAGTTGATTAGGAGCTGTTTCAATTACACAATTTTGTTCCAGGAAAGCCGAGTTAGTAAAATGAACCCAGGATCAGGAATGAGTTTTTTCAGAAGGGGATTTTCTAGTCGGAAACCTTTTTTTGGTAGCTGCTAGCAGCTGTTAGTCCCCTAGCTAAGAGCTCCTACTGAGATGGGGAGAAAGGCCTAGCCTGGCAATCACTGACCTAAATGCCTTGACAGGCTGCTCACAGTTCAGCGATGGATGTGATTTTTTTTTTCTCATTCTTTAGTTTTTCCTCATTAAGACTTGCTTTCTTCCCAGTGAGAAATGGGGAAACATTTTAATTTTTAGAACTGATATGATACGGTAACTGTTTTGTGCTCAGCTCCATTTACAATATATAAATATAATACATTTTCACAGAGAAGAATTGATATCCTAGAAGTATTACTAGAAAAATATTTTTTTTCCAAACATTTGAAGTGAATATTCAGTTTATGTGGTCGTTCACTATGAGTGCTGCTGAACGTAGCTGTTTTTATGGAACTGTTTTGATGCTCTTGAACATTGCACAGAAAGGTAGTATGCACGTTTTGTTACTTACTACTTATAAAAATACCTTTATATTTCTTATTTATTCTTTTTAAATAAGAGCTGAGGCTTTGTCTTGATTGTTATGTCCTACTGGAGTAAAAATTACATTATATACAGTTATACTAAAGCAACAACAGAGGAAAAGACCTGTGGTTTTTATAGGTAGATATTGCAGTCTCTTTTACTGGGTTGGCTTACAAGGCAAAAATGTTCATTCTTTATTTGTATGAACAGCCAACTGTAGCAGCACCAATGTCTGTAACTGGATTTCATTATGGAAATTCGGCTAAAAAGGGCCACAGGCACAAAAATCCATTAAAATGTTTCTATTGCTTTACATATTCTTCTGTGATAAAAATAGCCCTATATTTGAATTTAAGAAGCTTTTGCCTAAAGGGTAGCAGATGGATATTAAGGAGATTATAATAAAGAAGAGTATTATAAAAAAAAAAAAAAAAAAAAAAAAGGCTGATGGGGGAGTACCATTCTTTCATATTTAGCGAAAACATTTGTAAGAGCAAAAGGTATTCCAAAAATTGTCTCTTTTTAGGTAATTAATAATAGCTTATTGATTCTTTCTTACTACTATGTGAAGGCCTGATCCTAAAATGGGCTTGTTCTGTAATGCTCTGATACAACTGGCAGCTAAAAAATTGGATGGATCTAGGACGCTTGCATTGTTGTTACTGTAACTATGTTGTAAGATGTGAAGAGTAGTTGCCATCTGAGCATGTTTAGAAATAAACATAAAACAATGTTTGGCTTATTAAGAGTTTGAAAAATCAGTTATCACAAGATTTTGAGACTGTGCAGTCATTCTAGACTATTTCCTTTGCTATTTTGCATCTGAAACGTTTCTGATATTTACAAAAGTGTCTTGACAGATTTAAAGGTTTCTTAAGTTTCTTGGAAGCTTCTGGTTCCCTTAGAGTGCTGGCTGAGTTTCCAGCAGGTTTTGCTTAAAACACAGAGGTAAATTCTAACCTATTGTGGCTGTACTGCATAGCTTGATATGTCTCCAGTCAGGGACAAATCACATTTGCACAATAAGCTGAAGCAGGTCTACAATACATAGCTCCCAGAAACATGTTGTATTGGAACATGTTGCTGCGACCAAACTGTCCGGGCACACGGTACAGTAAAGCGATAGCTTATTGCTTCTCACAGAGAGCTGGAAAATCTTTCACTAGTTTGGATTGCCACGTCCTGCATCCCATGTCCTTTGGGGAAAGGGATTCTCTGGTTGCAAGAAGTCACTGCATGCTCCGGAGGTCTGTACTGGAAAGAAGAGCAGCTGACAGAAGGAAACAAATTTCACATGTGGCTCATCTGAAACACACTCTGGTGTGCTGGCAGTAGGTGTCCCATTTAAGTCTGATGGGATTAGCTGGCTTCAGTGGGCTTGACATCTGTGTGGCTAAGGTTACACTTCTCTTTCTCTTTAAAGTGTCATGTCTAGCTGGCCCTAACAACATTTCAGTGATTGTATTCTCTTTTTTACACTTACTATGTCTTGGTTTAATATTGTGAGCTGTGTTACGAGGAGGGATTTGCTAGATATTGTTCATGCTATTTGAGTGAGCTGTGGGGCTCTTCCAGTGAAAGATAAGGGAAGAGAGGGGTGGGAAGGAAACAACTGGAATAACCCAGAAGGGTTAAACAAAGAGACGACTGCTGCAATGCCTAACTGTTTTTGGCACCCCTTTAATGTGAAACCTTTTCATCTGAGTTATACCTTCAGAAGTCAGATCTCACAGTCAGATCTCACTAGACTCCCTTTGAGTTTTGTGATTCCATTTCTGTCCTAATTACATTTTTCAGAGGGAGATTGCTCTTCAGTTTTAGTGGAGCGGAATTTTTTTTTATGCAACGGTATGTATGTATGTATATATATATATATATATATATATATACATGTGTGAGTATGTATATTTGTATCTAGAGAGAGACTCAGACTCAAGTCTTTTGTTCTTGGCACTCACCATATGCTACTGTTTAATATTTAATCAGCCCCACCTCATCAGAAACACTGCTGGCCTCATTAGATAATTAATGGCTGCCTGCATCTCATTTGCTTCAGTTGATACATCTGCAGCCAGTAATTAGAGCAGGAGTTTATTAGTTGCACTGGCTTGGTTTATTTGTGAAACAATCTCTCCTTTGATTGAAGCCGCTGGGATTGGCATATGTGGACGGCCTGCCTCCCTGTTCAGTAGGGCTCTTTTGTTTACATTTTTGCTACAGTTTTGCAACACTGCACATTCTGGCAGTCCTAGGAACAGTTGGTGGTGAAGATTTGCCTTTTATAATTTAGAAGATAATTGGGTAATTCAGTGCAGTAATGCTACTGCAAAGCAATTCAGTAACTTTGGGGAGGGGGTAGGAGGGAAATCTGGTAGACAATTTGTTCGTTTATAGTTCTGTTTCTTTGTGGGTTTTGTGTTTTTGTTTTTTTCCTTAAATCAAACATCTTAATAAAAATGTTCTGGATCCACGAAGGATACGCATGAAACCTACGAAGCAGCAATGTATTGGCCAAGCTTTGAATCTGAAAATTTTGTATCAGTACGTTAGCTAAAATCATAGTGGTGTTCTCAAATGTTGGTGAGTGCATGCCAGGGTTAAACCTCTGCGCTCGGTCTGTCTCCTCATTTGCGGCATATAAAATATACTGTAATATTTTTGCCTGTCCCTGTGAATTTATGATAGATCTCTCACTGAGTTGTCTAAAAGGAAACTTTTATACAATTGACTATATTAAAATAATAGGACAAATTGTTCCTCTCTCTGAGAGAAAATGCTGAACCTCATATTGTCAGAATTCAGCCTCTGGAAGATTATTTAGTATTTTTATACCTCCTCAGGTACAACAGCAATCCAAATTAAATGGACTTGTGTTCTCTGAGAGAGAAAGTCTCATGGCTGTTTCTCTGCCACTTAAGCAAGTTTCTATACTGATAGTTACTTAGCCAAGCAGAATTGGAATTGGGGAGCTGCTCCCTCCTCGTTGCTTACTTCTTCTTTGCACCTTTGTAGAGCAATTTCTCTTGGCATAGTCTTTATATACACAGACAGTGCTTTATTCATCTCTGCAATGGCATGTTTACATATTGAACAGCCTGCGTCAACAAGATGCAAGAGCTGATGGTTAACGCTGGGAAGAGAGATGTACCAAATTCAACTGTCTTTACCTCTGTGAATAGAGAAGGAGGAGGGGAAAGTGGTTTTTATTATTATTATTATTATTATTTTATTTTATTGCAGTTTTGTTCTCCGAAGTGTGAGATTATTGAATTGGTAATGTTTTTTTTTTTTTCCCCCTATGTCAGAAAAAGTAATTAAAGCTGTTAACTCTGGTGTTAGCCTCAGTGAGGATTCAGCTTTTGTGAATACCTGCAGTTTGGTCTTGTTCCAGGATCAACCTGACAGATCTGGCCATCCTTGCCTGTGTGCAAGGCTTCCTGTAACTAAGCCGTATTTCTTCCAGTACCTCTGTTTCTACCAGTACATGTACTTCTCAAAGCCTGTTCTACACTGGGATTCCCTTTCTTGCTTGGTTTACCCTCATACATCTGTGAAAGGCTATTGTAGGGCTGTGTGCAAATGATTTTTTTACCTTCAACTTTGCTAAGGCAAAAAAATGTTCTAGTCAAAATTTAAGCCAATGCTTCTGGATGAGTTTAGGCAAACTATTCCAGGTTTACATCATCTTCACCCTATGTAGGGATGGGTTAAAAGTTATCCTGGGCAAATTATTCAGTTGAAGATATAAACTATCTTTAAGTAAATGCTTGGGGCCACCAACTCCCCACTCCTGTTCTTTTCAAGCAGTAGTGAAGTGCTACGGCCATGCTGGTAGCTGTCTGTCCCATGCAGCCCTTTCTCCCCCCAGTCTGCGTCTGAATTTTTGTTTGCTCCCTATTTCATGAGGCGTATTTTGTGCTGATCTTGGCTGCCTCTCAGTCATGGTTGATTCTGCCCTGATTTGTAGAGATCTAACCCTGGAGACATGGTAGAATTCATCCTAAGAACACCTTTAATGAAATGGTACTAATCATTCTGGTTTCACAATTAGAAGGGGTGTCTGTAAGTGGTATTTTTACCATATTTCTTATCAGTCTTCAAAACATCAAAAACAAACAAACAAAAAACCCCCATATTTTTCTAGTAGATAATCCTTTATCGTGTCTCTGTAGCTTCACTTAGTCTGCACTGACAGATTCAGTATGTTTTGACAGTTCTGACCTGATGAAAAATCTTGTGCTGTGTTGGTAATTGATTGTACCCACAAATGACTCACGGACTCTATTTTGTTTCTGTTGTTCAGCGTGTCACTTGAGCTTTTTGTTTGTGTTTTCTGGCTTGATTTCTCCACAGTGAGTAGGGCTTTTGATTCTCATTCATAAGGTGTTGTTGGGCTGCCTCTGGAAATGGGAGGAAGGAGAGACAGCCGTCAGCACTTTGTGAGCAGAGCACAAGCCTAATGATTGCTGCCTATGCTCCATGGGCTATGCACAGGCAGTTTGGACACTGCTGCCTGGAAATCTGGAACACACTGGTTGGTTAATAAGTGCTCCTTTGTTCATACTTTCCTTTGATCGTTTCTCTCATTGACAATGTACTGAACCCCAGTAGTGCTTAACTTCTGCTTCACTCTGTTACACATATGGGGCTACTCACTAAAACACATTTTGGTTAAATTTCTAAATAGCAATACAAGATCTGCTTATGTGACTTACTTTAGCACTTAGCTAGACTTGCACCTGTCTGTGTAGCCTGCCTGTATTCCTTTGTGCGTTCTATGTATTTGGACATACTGTGTATTTGCTAAAATTCCTAAAAGGTAACTCTTATCTGAGGCCTCCTAATGACATAAATGCTGTTTTAAATGTCAGGCTTTTTTGAAACTTGACTGTTTCATGGTGTTACATTGCCATGTCTTCTACGTACTTGGAGCATCTGAGTATTTAACTTCTTAGGGTACCTTTGAAAACCTTGGTTCTATTTCTGGAGTCCAAAACACTAAACTTTGTTTATACTATGTGGGCATGACTGCTTTTATTAGCTCACAGAACTCTCATCATTGCATACATATGCAGTTATGTGCAACTTTTTTTTCATCATTGCATAGAATCAGCTGATTCTTCAAATTTGCCCATTCAATAAAAACCCAACAACAGAATTTGCAAGACTAGAAAACAGTTGTTAAAATTTCATTAGGAAATGAAAATTTTCCAAACTACTGCAGTCTGCTAGAAAAATTTTAAAGTAATATATGAGTGCAGCATATTTCTACAAGCTGAAATCTAAGACAAATGTAACTGACATATGTAACAGTGAAAAGGACGCTATAATGCACACGAGCTACTTTAGTTACAAAATGATGAAAGGTTACAAAAAGCTCTTTATATCCTATTTTCTTCTTATTAAAACAATGTAGTATCGCTGTTGTCAAGTTTATATATTCAGAATCTATCTCCTTTCAGTAATGTTGGGCTTGCTGTTCTCTCCCAGGAATGTAATTATATTGGTTCCAAATAAGGGCTATTTGATCTCATTTTATTCCTCCTTTGTTTCTGCACAATGAAAGCGAGAGGAACTCAATTAAAGTGACTTAGTCTAGTCACTTGACAGAAGCTGTAACAAGAGAAAGGTTTGATTCTCTCCTCCGTTAAACCGGTGTTTTGCCAGTGTAACTACATTGACACTATCGGAGTTGCATTGATGGAAAGCTGGTATAATAGAAGAAAGGATCAATCCTGAAGTTTCTCCAAATAGGCCATTTGAACGAACTACCACTTTGTTTCTCTCAGCTGAATTGAAACCAATTTAATTTGCTTTCAAAGTGGGCTATTCTGTGTAGGATTCCCAAAGTGAAGGTGACCAAAGTGAACAAGACGTGTTCACAAACTTTGTTTGTGCTAATAGTTTGTAATCCCATACAAGTATACATTTTAAAAGTCACGTGCCAGTGTTTGTCACTGCTGCCAGATTCTTAATGTGGGAGTGCTACTCATTTAAAAACTCAAGTCTTATACTTCCTTATCAAACTCTAAGTGTTAACAGCTGCTTTTTTAAACAAAGGCATGGATTTCAGGTGCTATGTACTCATTCAGCTTTAATTTTGAATTCAGGTAATCGTTCACCATCCTGAATTTATGTTTTGTAGGTGCTACGTCAGACTGTCTCTCTGTAAAATCCCAAGACTGTACTTGCTATAGCCTGCAGGGATTGTTAACACTTGGTAATTACTCCAAAATAAAATACTTCTATTGTTAGGATGAAAATTGAAAACACTGCTGCACATGTTGCTCTCTAGAAAGTCCAGAACTCAAGGACATCATTAGAAATTTGGAACGATTCAGTGGAGAGAAAAAAAAAAAAAACAACAAAACCTTGGCTACTTATCCTGTGTGAAATACAGGAGTTGATTATTAAAGCTTTTTATAACTGCTCTCTTTTGCTTAACATTTGGCTTTCTCCTTTCCAACTAATTTAGACGTTAGTCAGAACCTAGGCTACTGGAATATATATCTGGATGAGTGATGTCTTTATAGAGGCAACTTTGAAAGACTGAGGATTAACCTGACTGGCAAACCTAATCTTTTCAACTTTTTTTTTGTATAGGTCTGAGGCTTTTCGGTACATTCTCTACTCCCTTCTCTTCCATATACCTTTCTGTATGTGCACCCATTTTAAAAATTTTTAATCACTTAAATTTTTTTGAAGTTTATTTGGAAACTTATTTGCCTATGAATCAATAGAGAAAGGCAATTATTGCAGCACTATCGTGTTTAAAAGAACTTTATTAATGTTATAACAGACATCAAATACTTCTCCTTTATTCATTTTCTTTGAAACCATAGAATGATTCGGGTTGGAAAGGACCTTAGAGATCATACCAAACCCCTGCCATGGGCAGGGTTGTCAAATGTTAGATCAGACTGCCCAAAAACACATAAAGCCAACTTGGTGCACCAACCTTACTCATCCTACAATGCTGTTGTGAAATTTGTGGCCACTAAGTTTTCCAGGTTATTAAGATTTCCATGTTAAGCTTTATCTGGTAAAAAATCACCTGAAATTGCTTGTTTTCTCACAGGATGCGCTCATTTCCAGTGTGCAAACTGTTCAAAACTGTATCTCCTGTAAGCCCTCAGAGGTATGAGGAATATTGTTCATACAGTTAAGTTAGTTAATGTCTCTTTAGTGAAAGGAGAAATCCTTTAAGACTTCCTTTTACACAGCTGTATCTCCCATGCCTGGGTTAACCCCAACACTTTTTCTGAGATCATTCTTCCTCTTTTCTCATGCTTCTAAGAAGTAAGGCTAAAAACAAAGACTTTGTTTGCTACTCAGTACATCAGAATTGCATTCCATCAACAGATGAAGAAAAGTAAAATTTGCAAGTACGGAGGTATTTTGTTTCTTCTCTAACCTTGTAGTCAATTTGAACTTGTCTAGAATGCATCTAATGGTCTCTGGATGTTTAATCAATTCCCGATTAAGCAAATTTTTCTCCTTGGATTCAGAGGCAATTCAGTGATCAGGGAATGCTTTAGACAACAATGCTTGGAGATATTTTACCACATACAATTTTTTGATACCAAATAAGTGTGATAGACTGAAACATCCTGGCAAGAACTAGAATTCAGGTGATAAAATGGGGAGATGGAAAAACTTCAGAATTTGCCAAAGATTTTTCATGATCTGTATATGGTTGCAGCTGCTGTATCACGCTGCGCCTCATAAGCTCTGAGAAACAAAATAGTTGAAGAAAACTTGGTATGCAAAAGTTCATGAAAAAAATCAAATACAGGAAATTGTGACTTGCCACGTAACAGGTCTACTAGATTTGCAATATATAGCAGAATAGAAACAGTTCAATCAACGCTATTTACCCTGTGTGTAATTGAAGAACAATAGGCCAGTTACTGAAATAAAAGGGCAGGAAAATCTACTAGGAAAAGAAATTCAAGGAATATTGCTATTTTATATGGCTTGCATGACATTCAGGATATTGTATGCTAAAATAAAGCTGACAGAAAATAATGGCGCAGATAACAGAGCTATTCATAAAGTTTTTGAATAAATATTACTTAACTAGAGGATATAATGAGTCACAATCTTGTGTTGGGTAGTGGGGGGAATCTTCCTGTTTCTGGCCAGTGCTCTTCCTGGATTCGTTTGCCAAGGATTCTGGATCTTACATCCTTGGGCTGGATGATGAGTTCCACCTCCAGAGGCTCTTGGAAGATTTCCATCTTCCAAGAATTTGTAACCCCAGCTTGGTTTGAGCTCCCAGCCTGCTCAGGACCTTGAACTGTTTGGAATGTTCTTTTTGTTTTGTTTTTCCCACAAAGAAACTGAACTTTAACTTTTTTAATCCAAAAGAGGAGGGGGAATAAATGTCTAAGTTCAGTTGTTCATGGCAAAGATTTCATCATGGAATGAAAATCTTTTAATGTCAGTCTTCTAGATGACTTTCTTACTGAACTATGTCAAAGTTGTCAGGAAAATTCAGGAGTAGAGATTATTATTTCAGAATCTTGCATTTGAGACTGAACAGGAAAGTTAGTTTAAAGGTTGAACTCTGATCATCTGTAATGCTGGAGTGAAACAGTGGGGCATTTTGAGTAGTAGATGTGCTGCAACGTGCTTTCTAATTCTGATCCACATTCCAGAAAAGATGAAGAAAAAGATGAGTCGTAACTTAGTTCTGCATATGTTCCTAACAAGATTGTATTAAGGGAAAGTCCAGGCTATATTTTATACCTATCTAATTCTAGTACCTACTTTCTCACTTGAGAAGTGTATTTCCTTTCTTTTTATCAACTATGCATAACTCAAGTACTGCTACAAAAGCAGTGTAAACCCTTTTAGTATTGTGCAGCCTTCGTTATGTTTAGCCCTGCACACTAGTTTTATCTCCATGCACCCACCACCATAGCCACCTACCCCTTCGTCTTTATCAGGCTCTGAAGAGGAGCTTCAGTCTGAAGGGGGGTGAGTGGTGGTCTGAATTCTGATGTGTCTCTCTTTACTCGCTGTAGAAAGTGCACCATCCACACCTATAGAGGAGATAGTTGTCTTCTCATTATTAAATGTTTTATCCTTACTTATTTTGATTCAACTTTTCTGAAGTACTTTGAAAAGTAATCAAGTATGACAATGCTAGGGTTAATTAACAGTTGGTATGCTGCCAGCAGTTCCCCACAGATGTATTGATAATGATACTGATTTTATCTGATCTGTTTTCCTAGGGAAAAAAATTCTCTACAAGAAGCGAAGACATGATGATATGAATGTATAAGGACGGTAGGTGTCCTTCCTGCTGTTTTATGAATGTGTCTGAAGAATTTCCTTTGTGAGAAGAAAAGACATTCAACCTAACCCTTATCTGTATTATACCACAAAAATCTATCTTCAAATGACATCAAACACTTGTCTTAAAACCACAAAGCAAAGAAGTGTAAAGCAGAGTCTGAAAACTCATCTTACAGATTGCACTGAAGTAGTACCATCCATGTGAAGGTTGCTTGCTAAGTGAAGGCATAAGTAGTTACTATCCGTGGTTACAGACTTGCCATATTTCAAGTTTCCACCTGTCAGCTATTCTCAAATACCTATGCTAACAAGACACATATCGAGGTCTTTGTGTTGTGAATCTGGAAATGTTTGTTCTAACTACGATGGTCAGGAGAGGTGTAAGGACATTCACATTTTGCTGCTCAACGATTTCTTTCTCTCCTGCCACAAACAAAATGAGAAATATGATGCCAAGAAATCATGTAAGAAATGAAAACAAAACAAACAAGTAAAAACAAAGCAAAAAAAAAACACAAACAAACAAGACAATAAGAAATCTAACAGAAGTGCTCAATAAGTGTTTGTCATACACTTGGTAAAGAAAGTAAAAAAAAAATTCCATGTGTGATGTGCAAGAAACTAGATATTCAAGTGAAGATAATGTCTTCAGAACCAGTGGTGATTAGATTTGTAAAAAAAATATTATCTAAGCTGGTGTTCCTTTTCCGGTGTTCTAACTCTGTCTCCAACATTCACCAGGTCTGAAAGGTCTGCATAACGCAGGCTCTCCGGAAATTCACACACCATATAACTACTTATAGTTTTTTACAACCATCAATCAAATCAATGCACTGGGCTCACTGTATTTTCAGAGAGAAGTAATGGTGTTCCATTCAGACTACTGTCAGTGTTGCCATGCAGCAGAAACGTTAGGATGAAAACTCAGTGCAAAATGGATTCGGCCAAAGGTGTTAACCATTGTATGGGGTTACTGTTATATTAAGTACTGTTAGAAGGGGTGGCATGTGAAAAGAAAACGGGCTGCCCCTGCATTGGACACGGCCAGTAGAAGAAAAGAGAGTATTAAAAGCAAATACAAGTACCTTTCTGGCTGGTGAGGAGGAAGTGAGAGAGCAGCTAGGTGGGTGTCACCAAACCACAAGTGCTGATAGAGATTAAGATCTATTCTACAATATTTATGTGCCGTTTTCACATCTCTGAATGCTTCTCAAATGCCTTCATCAGTGTTTTTCATTTGAAAAGCAAATAAAATGTTCTTTGTATTTTTCCAAACCATCAGAGTAAATTCAAAATTTGACCTCATTTATTTTGCTATAAGATTTTTTTCTTTCAAACATGGAAAAATATTTAGGCTTTCTTGGGGTTTTATTTCTTCTTCTGTTGCAAATATTCTTGATTATAAACATCGTTTTTGTTTAAAGTGTATGTGTACCTGAGGTGACCTTTTCTTTGCATTTTGACTTTCATCTTAATTCTGTCTTTTCCTTTGCAACTTCTGGTGTTGCCATCATTTTAATCTTGCTATAACTGCTGAGCTTTTTTAGCAAACTCTAGGCTTCTGGACACAGGATTAAAGATGTGTTTTGTTGTAAAGGATCAAAAATTGGCTATAGTCTGAAATTTTATTTTTGCTTTAGCTTGATTTCTAAAGTGCCTCCTGAAAAAGATAAGACAAATCCCAACCTGACTGACCGCCTTCAAAGCAGCAGCAGGGCATTTACGGAGTGCTAGAAGAGAAGATTGATGGAGCATTAATGAATTAAACAGGTGGAGCCTCCTCACTGATTGCTCCATTTTCCTTCCAGTTTTTTGGCAATTTCATGAGAACTGTACCTCCCCATCACCAGATTGTGGCATCTAGAAAGTGCAGGAATGTGTGCTACAGAAACACTGAAGAGTCAAACAAGCGCTGTTAGTAGCAGCTCTGCAGAACAGTCTTCCTCAGTTATTTATCCAAAGAAGAATTGATCTGATTTTGGGTGGTCTTGTGTGGAGCCAGGAACAGGACTCAGTGATCCCTCTGGGTCCGTTCCAACTCAAGATTTTCTGTGATTCTAGGATGAATGATACTGGATCACTCTTCAGAGTTGAAGGTCAGTTAAGTTTATTCAAAATACTTACTGGGTTTGACTGTAAAAATAAGACTTGTGTTCCCTCATGCTAAGGAACTTCTGAATAAACAACAGCCAGAACAAAAATATTATTCCATCTCCAGCTAAAACTTGAAATACATCACTTTCATTCTGTGATTAAGTCAGTTGATGGAATCAGTTGTGCTTAAATGTTTCTCAGGAAAAAGCAGAAAATTTTCACTACTAAAACTGGACAACTGGGAGGCAAAGAGGGACGATGAAAAGAACCCGATCCTCTCAAGACACACATTTATGCACAGACACATCACTTCACGTCCTGGTTTCAGCCCAGTCGCTGTTATCAGCACGCCGACGTTCGGCCGCAGCAGGGAGCGGGGCCACGCGGTGGAGCAGAGCCGCCCCTCACACAGCCACCGGGGCGGAGCGCGGCCCGCACAGGTGCTCCGAGTTCGGCCAACGGTTCTGCCGCGGCACGAGGCGGCGATAAGGCTGTGGGGGCTGCCGGGCCTCGGCTGTAGGGCTGCGACCTCGTGGGTAGCAAGGCGCGTGTTGGTGAGCCGCCCGATCGTTAGCGAGCGGTGAGTAATTGCGTTGCGGATGCGTGTGTTGCTATTGTTGCGGTTTTTTGTTTCAGTTTCCCTTTTTTTTTTACTTTAGTTTATTTCAACGTGTGAGGTCTATTTTGTTTCGGTTCCCGCCCTCATCTCACGCGGAGAGGAGCGAGTGGAGGTCTGCTTGGTGTCCGGCTGCTCCGGGTTAAACCATAGCAGTTATCAGTAACCTAGAGCAGGAGTTGCTGGCCTCCTGTTTTGCTTTGGTTAGAGAAGACTGTTGTGGTTTCCCTGGGACAGCCGTGTGACCTTTGAATTTCTGGTGAGCTGAGATGCATGAAGCCTTTAATGGGGTGTAGTTGTGGCAAGAGGACCAAAGGGGAAAACTCTTCTTTTGACCGGTTTCTCAAACTTCAATACCATGTTAAGCTTTTCTTGTCTTCATTGCAAAACTTTCTTTCACGCGAGGGTTTGCAAGAAGGGATTTGAGATTTTTTTTTTTTTTTGGTAGGTTTCTGTTTCCTTGGCATGTCTTAGAGGCATGACAGCCTTTTACATCAGCGATCAGTCAAGAAAAAATGATAAACTGAGCAAATAAAATATTTGTCTTGATCTGTACAAAGAAGTTCCGGTAGGAGCTCGCTGTGTGATTTCTTGGACCCTGAACTTGTTGGAAGGTCTCTTGACAGCCATTACAGCAGGGATTTCCTTATTTCCGTGTTTCAATCATACAAAGAGTCAGAATGCTGTAGGGTAATATTATATATTGATGACTTTTGTGTTAATGTTAACTTGGGGAGAAAAGGAGGAGAGAGATGAGATGCACACAGAGAGGAATTAGGTTTGAATCAGGTTTGTGATATTTAATTTAAGCTGCTATTTAGTGATATAGCTTAAACCATCTGTGTTTTGGTTATAACAAGCTGCATAAAGCAAACAAAAACATAGATGGCGGGGTATGTAGTGTACATCCTTTTACAAATTTAGTTTAAAGTAAATGTGCTTCAGCTCAAAAGTAACCTTTTCTTTTCAAACATCCCTTCCTCTAATATTCTGAAGTGTAAGAGAATGAGCTCGCTTCTTACTCAAACATACGGTACTTTATCAAACTTGTATATAAATTACTTGATTCTTCATACTGCTGATATTCTTCCAATTGTTTTAATAGACCATAAAAATGGTAATACTGTGGTAAACCATTAAACGCTTAGCCATTTAGCCCAGCAGTATTCCTTGTTTAATAGTTTTACTCATTTAACACTTACGATTTGTAACAGAGTAAATCTAATTTTAAAGTAGGTTGAGGAAGTTAAACCACCTCTGGGGAATAAATCTACACTCCCTTACCTGGAGGGCAATACTAATTGCTATCCAGACCCAGAACAGGCTCAAATGAAGTCAAGCTTCAAGGATTACTAATGAGTGAGGCTTAGATTGTATGAGCTAGAAGTCTTTGAATGCTATTTTTTTACTTGAGAAACTGACTGAACAAAAAGTCTGAGAAAATCCATGCAGTCAGTAG
Organism: Meleagris gallopavo; assembly: GCF_905368555.1. Taxonomy (NCBI): domain Eukaryota; kingdom Metazoa; phylum Chordata; class Aves; order Galliformes; family Phasianidae; genus Meleagris; species Meleagris gallopavo. The sequence continues at coordinate 10,722,390 of NC_139419.1, read as the reverse complement.
ACTGCTGGTGCTTTTAAGCATTAGTAATTATCAGCCTTCCTCCTTGGGATGTTAATGATAGTGGTTTGACCTTACCCCAGCATTCCTATCTAAATGTGTAACTTAGCCATCAGTTTGCTTTAAATCAAGCACGAAATCTGTCTGAGTGCCATTTCATATGGATATTAAAAAAACATCAGGGTCTCCTTGGCTGCTTTTGTCAGCTAAATCTTTTGCAATTCTGTGAATATATTAACAGATTAAACTGACCTTCCTTAAATTTTATACAGTAAGTTTTTCATTGCGCTGAAGAGGAGCTCACCTGCTTTTATTGCTGTGCACGTGAGCTATTCGCAGATTCTTCTTTGTTTCATAACTACTAGTATTACTTTGTGTTAGATATATCTAGTTATATCAGTGGCAAGGCAGAACTACTTCATGTAGAACCCTTCATTCTTTCCATCGCTTTTCCACTGCTCATATATAAATCTTGAGTTAACTCTATTCTATAGTTGTCCTGTGTTGCTTTTCTCCACCTCCAGGTCAGTTTTTTTTCCACTATACAAAGATAAACTCAAAGAATGTTCAAAAATCTAGCAAGCTGTTTTTAAGGCCTCTTCAAAACAAAAAATGAAAGCATTTGTAATGATTGGCTAGAGAATTTTAATGGCGAATAAATTGTAATATGAAACACTTTGTTGGACAAAAGAGAATGGGAGGAAAAAAAAAAAAATCACATCTCTATTGCTCATTTAAATCCTGTTCAAGCCCAGAGGGTTTAATAGATACTTAAGTGGTGCCCCAGAGAGGGTGATGGGAACTTACGTGGTGCAAATACCTTCATCTGACTTTCTGCAGCAGCTGAGTTTTGCCCCGACGGCCAACCTCAGTTAAAAAAAAAAAAAAAAAAAAAAAAAAAAAAAACCTAGCTATTTTCTTTGAATAATGAAGCTGTGGAAAATCCTGCAAGTACATGGAAATCAGAAGTAGGAACAGGCCCTAGAGGATTTTTAACCTAAATAGAAGAGGCTGTATCTTCAGCTCTGAAAGCTGTTACTGTTTCACTATTCTTTCTTTTTGCCTCTGGGTTATTCCTGAAACGTGTGCATCTTCTGTTCTGTGAGATGTACTTGGCTTCCTTAGATGTAGGGAGAAGCAGGAGGAGGTGGACGTTGGCATGGCCTCCAGCACTTTGTTTATGAGAACACCCTTCGAGCAATTTTATGTCTGCATGAGGTAGAATCGTTTCCAGTCTGCCCTTGAGCAGTGGATCAAGCATTTTACCTCCTCTTACTCTTTTCTGCTTTAAAACTTTATATTCCAGAGTTTTTAGACAGATGAGGTTTTTGTTATTTGTAGTGGTGTTTGAAGCACTTTCTGTTTCCCAGCTACGTTTCACAGTTGATTGTGCTAAAACTGTAAATTTTTCTTCGCAAAATAGCTAACCTGAGACCAGGCCCAGCATGTTGTTTCTTCTTCGTAATGATTGTAGGACAGTGGTGTGGCACAATCATTGCTTCAAACGTCTTGTATTAGAGCTTAGCCTAAAGAAAGGGGACAGAGCACTCTGTTAGCCAAAGTGGTGACCTCGGGCTATGCGCCAGTAGGATCCTGTACTGAAGGTCTGGTGAACTGAACTGAATGCTGGCTGAATTTCTCCTGGGAAAGAAGCCACATCCACCTGCTTGTTCTCTAGTCCTCCCATTGCTAATGTTTGAAAATTCCTCAGCTTTCTCTTTTTTTTTTTTTTTTTTTTTTTTTTTTTTTAAAGCGTGTTTATTTATTTATTTTTCCAAAATGAAGACAATGCAGCTGGTGACCACAGCACTAGTATCTGCTAGTCCTAAGGGACTGTGCAGGGTATCTTGGACTCCCAAGGCTGGTTGTCTTCAGAAAAGCATGTGTACATGTGTAGCTCCACATTCTCAAATTTATGGTTAAAATACTACAGAGGAGTGCTGCACTCGCTGCTGGAAATGAAATATACGTTATTTCCTATGAGTGGGAATTACCTGATCTGCTGGTTTAATCCTCTGAGTAATTACAGGTGTTGCTCTGCTGTAACTGTTGTTTGAGTGGCCACTTGATACTGGCTTGCTTCGTGTGTTAAGAGCAAGAAAATTTGCTCAAATAACTATGTGTCATCTCCTGGCTGCACTGATTACTTAATGGTGATGAATACATAGACTATTACCTGGTTTATTGTATGGCTAATTTACAAAAATAAATTTCCTTTTCCACTGAGCATGAGAAACATATGTGCAATTCGGTAGTGGTTACTTGTGTTATTAGCTCTTTTCCCTCTACAACAATTTGCCAAAATAATTGCTTCAGCCACCATGACCTTGTTATGTGATGTTTCTAAGATGTGCGATAATTTATTTCTTACTATGGCTTTCTTGCTTAAATTAGCATAATTTTTTTCTTAAAAATGATCAACCTGACTCCTCTCTTCAGCAGTAACATAGACAGAAATTGTTTATGCTATTTTTGCTTTCTTAACATTTTAGGTTATCTTTTTTGGAAGATTACTAATGATAGATTAGGAAATAAACAGCAGCTTTTATAAAGTGATTATAGTATGTAGCTTTGCTTCTACAAGAATTGTTTTTAAACACCAGAGTGAAATTAATAATGAAGAACATTTTATTTTAGAGTCTGATTTCATAAAGCCTATGTGAAGATCTGTGCGGATAAGAATATACATATAAGAGTAGATGCTAGCTTTTGTTTCCTGTCTTACTGATTACATAAGGGCTGCAACAAAAGTAGTGCCTCCTACTTAATGCTGTTGGCCCATGCTGTCAGAAGCAGATGTTGGTGGGATGGCAGAAGAGGTTGAATCTTCACACCAATATCCTGTAACTTTTTGTTGCCTTATGACAGATGGCAGCAGAGGGGCACTGTGACAGAATAGCGTCTGATGTGAAAGTGGGAGTGAAACAAAGGTGTGTCACTGAAGTCCTCCATGCAGAAAAAAATGGGACCCATTGACATTCACCTGTGTTTGCTGTACACTGATGTAGGCTGAACAGTGGATGTGAGCACAGTGAGGCAGTGGGTGATGCATTTTAAGAATGGTGACAGCAACATAAAAGTCAAGCTATGTTCCAGATGGCCATGCAGATTTGTATGGTGTGGCAGGTTCTTGTTTGCCACCGGTGAAAATGCATAGCTAATGGTGGTGGCTGTGTTGAAAAAATAGCTTTCTTTAGCTCAAAATTTACTCTATCAAACAGTGTTATTGTATTCTTTTATCTGTCGTAGTTTTCATGGAAATAAATTGGAGGCATTATTTTTGGAGTGACCTATGTGAATCTATAGGTTTATCATTTTATTGTCAGGGAGGAAAAGCAAGGAAGCATATTGTGTATCAATTTGATCACTCTTTTGTTGATTTTATTGATTGACAGTTGATCAATGAGGTACATATTTTAGATGGTTGTTAGATTTTCTACTGATGTACTCATTCCAGAAGTCAGGTTGCCTCGTTTCCTATGCTTTAATTCCAGTGGCATTAATACTAGTTTAAATCATAGCTTAGGTGATTGCGTACTTTAAATCCAGTGTCCTTTAGAAACACTGGGTAGTTCTGTTCATTCTAGAAGTTGGTACTGGCAGGCTGGTTTGAGGCTGTCTTCTATTCACCCTACCCAGAGAATCTCTCCAGTCTGGAGAAGTCGCTGAACTTCTCTGTGGTGAAAGGGTGTGTGGGAATCATTCTATTTGCCTTCCTCGTATGCTCTCCAAACACATCCATCCAGCAGCTCCACGTGCTTGTGCAGGCTTGCTGATTCTTATGGATGTATTTGATATTTTTATTCTTTATGTCTCTTGTAAGTTCCTCATCAAAATCTTTTGGGGTTTGTTTTCATGGTTCTGGTTTTATGTTAATCTTGTCAGAGTTTATTATTCTTAATTTTCTCAGGTGGATGCGACTTCTGCTTTTTGAAGGGTGTCCTTTTATGTCTAATAGCCTCTTTTACTTTGCTATTTAAGCACACCAATTTTTCTGGAAGCCCATTTAAAATTATTTTTGATAGGTAATATACTTGTACTCTGAGCTTTTACTGTGGTTCCTTTAAAGAGTTGCTATGCCAGTTTATATAAAAAGAAAGCTTTAAAATATTTATATGAATATTTTAAAATTTTAGCTACTGCTTTTTAATTTATTTTTAAATAGTTTCTTCGTTTTTACATCATTCTTCTTTTTCAAGTTAAGCAAGCTAACCTTTCAAGTTAAACCTCTTGTGGATTTCTTTTGGGCCTTCTTTTTAGCTTTTTTTCCTTTTTTTTTTTTTTTTTTTTTTTTTTTTCCAAGGAGTTTTGTATCTGAGCACAGAACAGTATCTATTTCAGAGTATTTCTTGGGGAACTTCATCTTAAATCTTGAGCCAGTTTAAGAATTGCTTCTCTTCCTGTGAGTTTTCTCATTAGCTGCTCCAAAAAGCAGATTTCTGTGGCATCAAAAATGTCTACCATGTGTGATGTATAGCTAAACTATATTATAATCAGGAATAAATAAAATGTTTCATTATTACTGTGCTTTGTGTTTTCGCATTTCTTCAGTCTCCCTGGCAATTTGTAGCCATTACTGTGCTAGTATATTTTAGATACGTTACATTTCTATTTCAGTATTTTTTGGTTAGTTCTCTAAACCTTTGTTTTATTTGAAAATACAGTGCTGGAGTATAGATTACTTTTTTATACTGCTGCAGTCTGTGGGGTTATAACAAGTCACCCTGCACGTCCAAGGCAGCGATTCAAGAAACTTCATGACTAATGAAGTTACAAGTATGGAGAAAAGTTGTTTTTTTTCCTGCATTTCTGTAGTGACTTTATTTGTACTGTAACAGAATAAACTTTATCATAAAGTTAAGCAAGATGTATATTAAAGTAATGGAGACAGGCTTCATAGCATACATAGCAAAGCTGAGAATTCTGCTTTACTTTTATAGGATATATATTTGATGGTATGGCTCCTGTAAAAGATGGAATCACAGAAAACATTTAAAAATAGAAGCTTCTTCAGAAATGCATTTTGCAACTGAAAGTGCAAAACTTGTGATTTCTTCTGAGTATGCACTGGATTTTTTGATTAATACTTTAAATTATTTTATTATGCTGGGAATTTTTGATGGAAAAAGACTTGAACTGCTTGCTGAGTGATCGTTTCAGAGACTTCCATGTCTCTAGATTGTGGAAAATGAAGAATTAAAAAATGTGATTCCTTCAAAACTTTTGTTATAAACTATGTCTGCTTTAGAGGAAAATAAAGGAGAAAAAAAAAAATGAAATTGCTGTGTTTGCTCTCACATAAACCTTCAGTATACCTTGCTATTTGGCTCTTTGTGCTGGTACAGATCACAAGGCCCTCTTTCAGACTGTTCTGAGTCCAGTTTACTTGTCTCTCTCCATTCAAAGTTATTAGGAGCGTTTTGATTTTAGGTAGCAGGATTTGGGAAAACATGCCCATTAACCTGGCCTATTTCTCTTTCTATTTAACTTGAGTAAGTTCTGTGGTGTTAATTATTCAATTGCAATTTGATGAAATTGCAGGTCTTATATTATGAAAGATAGGGTTATGATCTTGAAGCTGAAACGATATATAATTACATGATTTTATCCTGGAAACTCACTGTTCATTTCCAAAAAGAGAAGATCAAATGTATCACATCTTCTCCTCCCTCACACTCTGCTTGCTGTTGTGTGGGACATTTTACCATGGAATGTATAAAAGCAAAATGGACATGTCTGCTAAAAAAAATGTCAAAAAAATTTATCACGTGCAGCACCTAATATGCTCTAATTTAGTCACATCTGCAACTTACATACGGTTCTGACTTTGATCTCCTTTTAAAAGCAAAATTGATTTTATTATGCAACTTCTATTTTTCGTCTGAAAAGAAGCTCACATACTTGTGTTCTTGATGGAACGCTTTTTGAAGACATTTTTCTTCCTACTGAGCCCAGACCGGTTCTATTTAACAATGGATGAAAACTAGATACTCAAACTTCCTTAACTGTTTTGTGATCTTCTATTATTGAAGTTAGAAAGATTTAAGAATGAAATTTCCATATAGTAGTAAAAGTGTGTTATTTTAAATTCTTTTTATTGGTATTTGTCTCGTGAAAAGGAGAAAGTAGTTCTTTATATGCCTTGAGCTCAAATTGTAGACTTGATCTCTGCACAACAGAGGTGAACATTTGTGGTAAATGTGTCTCTCTTAATGAGGACCTGCTGTTCTGTATGAAACGGTGTCGCAAATAATAATAAGCGTCATCTGGTTTCTGCAGTTGCAATAGCAATAAAAAATGGCTAGTGAATCTCTGCTCCACAACTGTGCCTTAAGAGGAACAGCAGGCCCTCATTACCTGTCCACAGCAGCTGAGTTAGACTAATGCACTTACGGTCAGTGCTGCCTAAGCTTATTGTCTTTGAGGTTTTTTTTTTTGAAAGGCGAAAATAAATATTTTCCTCTCTTTCAAAGTGATTTGGTGAGAGCTCCCTGATGTTGATTATGCTGTTTTCAACCTGCTAGATTGCTAATGGACTTTCTGGACTTGGAGTCTGGGAGCTGTAAGGATTGGAGTTGAACACGGTTCAAACTGAGCTCCTGAGCTGACATATAATCATCTGATTAAGAAGTAGGAAATCAGATTGTGATTTCTTTTCAAGAGGATTTGCTGTATTATTCTTGCTTCAGTAATAAATGCACAAAAGCTTATTCTCCATGTGGAGAACATGAGAAGTTCTGTAATGCTTCTATTAATAACGTCAGTTCCCTCCATTTTGCCATTGTGTGCTCTTTCCCTCTGGCCTGACTGTCAGTCTGGCTGCAGGAAGAAAGTGTAAGAAAAACTGTAGAAGAGTATTTGGCCTGAAAGCAAAGACTGAATCAAGATCTGAAGTGCCGTAATCATTTCGGGGAAATGATCTTGATAAAGAGATTGGATGTACCAATTATGTTTGTTTCACTGAAGTCAAAAGAAACTAGATGGGAAAAGACTGGCTCTAATTTATCCTGCGGCCTTGCATAGAGCACATAGAACGTCCTGCAGATGCAAGGAAGACAACTTGAAGAAACCAGTTGGGCACGTACTTGCTGAGCTGAGGAGGCTTGCAGTGGGTGAGTAGCAAAGGCTGGCTTGTGTGGAATTGGCTGTTCCATGCAACTTGGCTATGGGTGGTTACTATGTGTAAAGATCATGACCAGACAAAACTGTTGTACAGATTTCACTAATCAAGAATGTTTATTACGAATGGAGTATCTGAAGATGCTAGTGGAAGTGACTGCTGGGCTGATGAGGCTCTCCAATCTTGAGGGTATTAAGGTCTATCTGCTAAAATGTCAGAAACTTCATAGCGATGCCCACTTTTTTCCAGTTAGCAGTAACAGTGATGTGCGTTCCCATTTTCAAAGAGTCCAGGAGTTTGTACAGAACTTCAGGATTTATGCTTAATCCTGAGAGAAAGGCAGAAATTGGGAGATGTATGAGAGAGTTGGTATATTTTTTCATGTACAGGTTTATAATGCAAAGGCAAGAAGCTGCTTTGTGTTTTTATTGGTTAAAAGCTCTTGATTTTGTCTTGGTGTTATATTTTAGTGATTTGGAGAAATGGAAGAGAGAACTATTTTTCTGGATGTCTTTTTATTTTGACCAGAATCCTTTGGCATCGTTGTTCAGCACAGGAATTTTTACGCAGTATCCTAAATGTTAGTAAGGTACTTCATTCATCTGTTCAACTGTAATGGCATCTTAATTTTTTAAAAGCCTCTCAGCTGAAGACTGAAACAGTTTTACTGTTGTTTTTATGTGATTTGTGACAAAAGAATCCGATAGTATCTCAGACTTGCTGTGATCCCTACTGGCTGTATTCATAAAGGCTTTAATATGATTACCTTGATTTTTAGTGAGATTTGAGCATCAAGCATTCAGATGAACTGAAGTTGAGAAGAGTGTTTCGTATTTCTTTGTTACTGGATTTTTCAGTGAACTGGACTTCTGTTGCTCAGCATTTCTACTTCAAACAAATGGACAAGTTGTCTTCTTATCCAGAAACTGCTTTTAAGTGGAACAACCGAGAGTTTTGTGAATTTTTTCCAAGATTTACAACTTTGACAGGAAGTTGAAATTGCTTTTAAGTCTAGATTTTCACTAGGAGACTAACTAATTTTTTTCTGAGATAAACGTACTATCTGAAGTTAAGTTCCCTATAATGGTTACATTAAAATCTGATTTTAAGTAATAGTTTTTGTTACCTAAAACATGAAACATGAGCACGTGTTTCACGTATCAACAGCATGTGAAAGCCAGTTCATAACTCTTGCTAGTTCTTGCTGTATCACACTTAATCAATTTGGATTTCTAAAAGGATTATAAAACTAAAAATTTACGTGAACATTCCATTAAGTCTATAGCACTACTTAAAAATCACTCTAAAATATTAGCATATATTTCATTCTCCTTACAGAAATTCACATCTAGATGTTTGAAAAGTTATTTTAGCCATCGGTTATTTGTTAGCCATTAAATTCCAGGAGCAGATACTTGAGACGACCAGTGCTTTTTCTGCGAACATCAGAAGCTCAGTGTGTACAGACACACTTTTGTGCTTACGTCTTTGTACAGAAAATTGAGGAGTATCAGTCATTTTTTTTCCATTTCTTTTTTTGTTTGTTTTACAGAAAAAAAACGAATGAAGCATTGCACGCTGGAAAACCCTGCCCTTTTCAGAGTCACGTCGGCTTTCCAAATATCATTGGAATAAGGGTTTTACATTTTATGAAATATTCCAATTACCCATCTTATCTTTGGAAGATCAGGTTCAGTGAACAGCTTTCATGTGAAGGCTCATAGTGGTTGTCGTATCTAATAGTGACTGTAATTGGAATGTCTGTGGGAAAGGTCTTCAGAAGTTGGAGAATTCCTTTCATAAGGCATCAGAGAGAGCTTGAACTGTAAAGCCTTTTTTCCAGTGCTGCGCAGCTTTTGAGCATTAGCTTAATTTGTGTACTTTAGTGTACTTCACTACATTTTGTGTAGTTTGCATATGTAACTGGTGACAGTTCAGAGAAGAAATTTAACATTAAATATCTTAATGCCCCAAAAACAGGAGGTAAATTTTGGCTTGTGATCTCAGCTATAAAAGAAAATCAGAAGGAAAAAAAAAATGCATAATGAATAAATAAATATGTTACATAAAGTAAATGAAAAATACAAAGGTGAAAAGATGCTCTAAACCTTTCAGTTCTGATACCGTGTTTTTGATACCTCAGAAAAATAGACTCTTTATATGTGATTTTTATCTTTACTCTGCTCTTTTACTCCACTGAAATATGTGTTTGTTTGAGGAAGTCTCCCTACAAACTGTTTAAAATTCTTATTGAAACGATATTACATTCCATACCTTATTATGATAGAAATTCTGTTGGCTGGACTGTTCTTATACTACATCCAGTGAGAGCTGCTGTGTTTCTGCATTGGTGGGGTTTGCAGTAATGGATGTCACAACCCTCTGCTGAAGCTTTGGAGAAAATTGGCCATCAATCATAACGTATTTTCAGTTGTTCCTATTGAATGAGTTTTCTTCATTTATTTAGAAGCTGTTATGCTGTCATTTAATAGTACAAGAGAAAGAGGGGAAAAGCCCTTTAAATGAGTCTTGATGTGCTTTTTTTTAAATAACGATGAGCTGTTCCATTTTATATTTAAGGCACAAAGATATAGAAGTTCCTTAGCAATAAGTTTTTTAGTTGGCTCATATAATCAAAGCAGTACAACTGGAATATGAGCATCTGCTGTGATCTTAGTTTTCAAACACAACAGAAAAAAGGAAAATACTTTCCCTATTTTTTATACTTAGAAAAGTCAAAACTTTTTCCTCGTGTAATTGCCCTTGCAGATCTCATCAGTGATGGTTCGCATGCTGTGTTTCACAGATCACAGAGGTTTCGAAGCTTGCTTTCTGATGAGTAAGAAGTTCTCCTTAACCATCAACTCCAAGCCAGGCTTGTTTCCTTCTTTTGCTTTATTTCTTACTTTATTGCTATATCTTCTTTACTGATGCTTAACTCACCAGTTCTGTTTTTTTGTACTGTGACATTGCACAGTAGGACCTGGGCATAAAACTCATTGTGCAGCAGAAATGCTGTTGTTTGAAATTGGTATTCCCTTTTCTTCCTTTGCAGACTAAACGCAGAAGTCTTTAAAATCTCACACTCCAAAAACACAGAACTCTAAAATTCCTATATCCTTTTTTTTTCTCATTTCAATTCATGTTTTGAGACAGTCAACACTGTAATAGAGGAATCATGTTGACATAGATGTCTCTGAATGACGTGAGCAACTCGTGCTCTTTCATAACCTTCTATTATTTTACTCCACTTCCAGATTTATAATTGTTAGAAGTTATTTTGCATGATAAATAATAAAATAATGCTTCATATATATGTCTGTCAAGAGTGTGGTTACATGATTTGAAACGTTCCACAACATTATATTACTGAATCAAATCTGTTATATTCTGAACTTTGTGATATTCAGTAAACTTTCATTTAGAGGCATCGTGTAGTAACTGCTCCTTAAAATGCAGTCGACAGATAAGTATCTCCTTTCTTTTCACAACTTTACTTCACCTTTCACTGTGCGGTGCCTCTAAAACTGAACAGCTGTTTCTTATTTAAGAAACACATGCGGAATATCCTCTTCTTTAAAAACTTCTGACTTACACCTGAAGCCTAAAACTTCAGAGCTGAAATTATGAATCACGAAGCATGTTCACATCAGTGTTAAAGAAATTCCTTCTATCATGCCTTTTTTAGTCTTTAACTTAAAAATCGTTGAATCTAATGCAAGTTTTTCTTTAATCATTTTATGTTCAAAAAAAAAAAAAGGAAAACCAACCTAACCAACAAAAGAACAATAGCACCAACAAAAGAACAAACAGAAAATTGTAGAGAAAGAAAGAAACAGGAAAAAAATAGATGTACACTAGTGCATAATTTCTTCTTTAACAGATTTATCTTCTGAAAGTACTGGAGAGAGGAAAAAGCATATTAACAGTGTCTAGTTTCTTTCTTTAAGGAGCAGTATTTCATCTTCAGTGTGAGTTTTCCTTGCCTTGTGATGTAAAGGTAGCCATGGTAACTAAACATTTAAATCACTCCTTTACAGTATTTTTTCTTAGGCAAAGGGTATATAGAACTTGCACTTCATTGTTGGCCTGATGAATTCCGCTTTTCTTTAACATTTCAGGATAATTACTCTTACTTTAAAGTACTTAGATAAAAATGCCAAATCTGTGAAGGAGATCATGAATTTGCCTTTGAAACTTTGTTTCTGGATGAATGATAGGGGATTTCTGTACTTAGAAAATCCTCGGCTCTCACGGAGAACATGAGAAATCCCACGACCCTCAGGAAGTGTTGGTATTTTGTTTAATTATACAACAACAGCAGTTCTGCAGGCAACGGCCCCCCAGCAGTTGCAGTGTCTCAGAAAATGCTGAAAAAACACTTGAGACAGTGGGAATACCTGCAGCAAGCAACGATGGACTTTTTTCTAAGCAGTCCCTCATACCTTTTAGCACAAATGAAAACAAATATTGAACTTTTCTCTAATATTGCAAACAACTTTCGATAGCTATATTTATGTGGGAAATAAATATGCATCCATACTTGTGGCGCTGGTGAGGGACGCAGCCACAGTTCTGCTGTGGGGGAAGCTTGGTGAAAATGAAAACTAATCTCTTTCCTTTGGATTTGTAAATGTTCCATAACACCATAGATTTAAAAGGGGGGGTTGCTAACCGGCTTTTTTATCAAGTGGTTTAGGTTTGTACTTTCCATGTGTGCTGCTTGCTGTGTGGTAACTTTATTTAGCTCTGCATTAGGACACTACTACTGAAATTCATTACTATTAATATTTCGCACAATCTGTTCATCTCTAATCAGCTAAATAAAACTTTCAGAAACTTGTAGCCTAGAGGTACGTTCTGTGCACTTCACTTCCACAGCTGCAGTGCACCAGCATCATTTGTTGCTGAAGAATAATGTTGTTTATTTGTTTTAGGTTTTAATTTGTTTACCTTCTTATCCTGTGGTCTTAAATTAGAACCAAAGAACTACTGCTTTCAGCAGCTGTTTAAAGATTTTGAGTTCTGTTTTTTTTTGTGATGCTGATCTTGATACATAGTCAGCTGAGAGACAGAAGAGAACAATGCAGATTCTTTGTGCCAGATTGAGTATTAAGTATTCTGAGGACAGTTGTCAACCAATAGATCTGTGTGAGACCTTTTGGGATCATCTTACGTCAGAATTCTTTAGTGTGGTTCTTCTGGATTCCGCATGAAGTAATAAAGTGATACCCTGACATGACAGGGTTTTCTTTTTACTTAGGAAACAGTTGTAAAAAGAGTTCACAGACTCAGCAGTCTCAATTAATTGAAAAAAATTATATTTCTAACAGGGTGCGAGTTGCTTACAGACCTGCTCCCTGAAGGGCTTTCTTTCTGACCCAGCTTACTGATTTCATCTTTGAGTCGTGTGTTGGTAGATGTGGTTTGTCACATCTCTGCTACAGGTGGAATTTCCGGTTCCCCTTCCTGGGTCTTGCCAGCCCTGTCTGCCAGAGTTGGTGCTTGAGTGAGGGGAAAAAAAATTTTGGAATGAATCTGAGTATTATTACAGTTTATTGTAGCATTGTGCTGCAGCATTCTTATCCAGTGCTTGCTAATGCCTCTTTCAAGGGAGGTGTAGGAGGTGGGGGGAGAATTAAGAGAATTTTATAATATTTATTTAAAGACTCTTATAGTCAGTAATAAGTCAAGGGTTTTCATTGTCCTGTTGCAACCAGTACAGACCTCACTGGAACATGTCTGGAGTTAAGCTAGCCTTTAACCTCATATTTTCCATATATTGTGATCAACAACTAGCTCCAGTGCACAGAACTCCATCTTAAATATTTGTGCTTTGAAATAGTCGCTCACTCGTTCCCTAATTCATAGAGGGGAGCGGAAGGTTGTGTCACTTCAGAGTTTGCTGTTTGCTGCACTTAAGTGTGAACTGGAAGACGTTCCAATGGGAGCTTGGAAGGATTGCTTGATGTAGCAGCAAGTGCATATAGAGTTTGAGTGGTGAAGTGCTGGATAAGAATGTTGGAGCACGGAGGATCCGGGGAAGCAAAGGCTTTGTGCACCTGGTGTGTTTCTTTTTGAAGTAAAAAGTATGCTTGGTCTCTCATGTGGGATGTGTCTGCATTGGTAGATGCTTCTTGTAAGTTAGCTGTCAGGAAAGTTAGGTAAGGTAGCTGTCAGCATTGCTCTTTATCTGTGATTGTGCCGTGTGCAAGGAAAAATAAATTTAAGCACTAGAGCAAACACATGAGCATTGTTGTTTTTTTTTCTATTTTCTTAAATTAGAAGTAGGAAAAAAAATGGCCCAAGCCTTCCATAAGATTTATGGAAAAACTAGTTAGAAATCACTGAGAGCACTGTGCTGAGTGCCAGGCACCATGCTTCCTAGCCTTGCATAGCAGCTGAGCAATGTTTGACTGTGCTTTTTGCAGGCTGGCTGCCTGGGATGTAGCCAAGTTAGACAGCCAGTTTCTTAGTCTTGGTATGTAAATAAAGGAGGTTTGTGTCCCTAAGTATCTGCCCCTTTGACTAGAGGGAAAACAGCTAAGAGGGGTTAAGGAGAATCAATTCCCTGAAGCACAGTGCACTAGGAGGAGAAAAAATGTTTGTTGGTTTGGTTTTGTGTGTTTGTTTATTGTTTTAAGTAGAGGGGGGCACTTAATGAAGTGGAGAAAAATCTGAGAGTCAAAGGCCCCTAATTAGGTTTCCACTTGGTATGAGTTTTGTTTGTCTGACAGATCTTTGGCAACAATGCAAAGGGGCTCTGATGTATTTAGAAGTGTTTGTATTCAATATATGAACTATTACCACATCTCTAGGCAGAGTTCACTCTTGAAATGAAAATTCACCTGCGGTTCTGCAAGGTGAAGGGGTTAATCCCCAAATGGCTGCAAACAGTATGTATGTGCGAGAACTTTGGATTGCAGAGCAAAGTGGTAAATGCTGAATGTGCAGAATGGCTTAATTTCCTGTGTGCAGGTCTGAGCAAGGTTATTAAGAGACCCTTTCAAGTTGAAGATTTTCCCCAGGGAAGCTCCAGAAACACAGTAGTCTTAAAAGGGAGAGGAAAAAAAGAGGAGGAGAGAAAGGAACTATAAAAAGAGACCGAAACGTGCAGATGCTGTCTGTGTGCTGCATAGAAGCTGGAGGTGATATTTTGTATAAACCTGAGGTGAGGCCAGGTAGCAGCAACGGTAATGGGAGGGAGAGACTGGGCTTTCATCAGTGCTTGCTCTTGCTACTTATACCTTATACTTACTCAGATATGTTGCAGGTGTAGAGAGCACACTGACAACAGGAGAGAAAAACCTGTGTGTGCTGAGCAAGTGAGTGTGTTGAATCAACTGCTACAGCTGAGAGAAGGAAGAGAGGGAAAATACAGTTTGTTCTGAGTAGAGATGATTAGGAGAGTCTTTATGTGTGAAACTCTGGTATTGCTGCATCATTGGAAATATCATTCTATCCAGGCAACTGAAGGCATGTTGCTGTGGGGGGAACTGTGAGTTTGTCCTCAATCCACTCCAGTAGTTTCCTGGAGTGCTTGCAGGGTGCTGTGCTGCTTTTTCAGCATGGTGTTTGGTGTAGTCACCTGCCTGAATCGGGGCCCAAAAGCATGAGGTTTCCTGGAGCTGAAGAGCTCTTCATCAACACCCCGTCCTTGTCAGGTGGCCTGTAGTGCACACCAGCCACAAAGATGCCTTTGTTGGTCTCCGATTTTTCACCCATAAGCTTGCAAACTGATGTGTGTCTGGCGTGCTGAAACCGGAACATGCAGAGAACATTGCCAAAAGACATGTTGCTTATTTACAGCTCTTTAGGATTATGCCTTGTGCACATAAGCATGCGTTTTCCTCTCCTACACTGTGCTTTTAGAGCTCTGAAGCTGGGAAAGGAGAAAGATTACTCTGTTGCTTAGAACTCTGATCTGATTAAAGGTCTTTATAAATGTGTTTTCACGCACAGCTGGGGAAAGTGCCAGAGTGTTACAATAACTCTGTGGTTCCTGTGTTGATTCTGACGTGTCCCTCTGTCGTTCCAGCATTTGATGTCCTGTACCTTGTATGTGCTAATGTGTAAAGAGGCAATTGTCAATTAAAAAGGTGTTCAGTTTATACAAAAGCTGAAAAAACTGTGAAACAGTGGAAATACCATCTTTTATATGCTTTCTTGGTGTCAGTGGTGTGCACGTGTCAAGCAACTGCTCAGATGGAAGGAGGAATGATTCTCCTGTGCTTGGATAGAGGCCTAGATTCTCGCAAGCTCAAAATCCCCCTGAAATTTTTGATCAATTCGTGATGCTGCCCTATAGTAGGATGCTGTTGGAGGAGAGCTCAGGTATGAGGAATAGTTTCATTTAATCACACTATGTCAGCATTATGTCTCAGCTGATTTAATTCCTTGGCGAAATTAATTATTTCCGTGAAAAATGCTGTGTAGTGTCATAGGCAATGAGATGCTTCAATTCTGTTTCTAGGATGAGAGATTAAAGTAGTTATTGCTGTAGCATTATCTCGAAAAAACACCAAATGTAAGTCAAGTATCTGAGAAAACAAAGGAGAGTAAAACAAGTAAAAGGGAATATATAATGGCACTGTATTAATTTTAGCTTCTGCAAATGAATGATTCTGTGTGGAAATGGCAGGGACATTTCAGATCAGTTTTTTTTTTGCGTTCTAAATTTGGAAAGTTTCAGGACCCACGCTGTAGTGTGAGAAGTATTTCAAATATAATTATATCCTCCTTTATTTAAAAGCACATAGGGATATGGAGGAAGGGTATCATAGAATAGGCTCCCTTTTAAAGTAACCTAATGAAAATCAATTGGAAAAATCCTGTAAATACTTCGAACCAGATGTTTATCAGCACTGCACAGTTCTGTACAATACATTTGTTTTGGAAAAATACTGGGTGGGGGGAAGTGATAAAAAGTTCCCTTGGAAGAAAGATGTCCTACAGTTGTGAGATGTGATTATAGGTTTTTTGTTTAAAAAGTCTCCTTTTGTGTTTTATGAAAAACTGAAAATATAGAACGGGATATGCCCATGTGACAGGGCTTTTGTGCATAGTAGGGTTAGATAGCTGAGTTAATGCTGACCATGGAAGTTAACATGTTGGTCATCTGTATGCATTATGATACTGTAGGTATCTCATGTACTTTTACATGTTTTATTCAGTTTAGATTGCATGTAGGAGGTCATTTAATTTCTCTGTGGTACTCAGAATAATATTTAATTATGTTTAAGCCTTCTCATTGATGAATTCCTTAACCTCCTTCCTTAACCTGTAGATTAAGGGCCAGATAAGTGCTTTTCAAATTTCAGATGATGCAAAATCTTGAAAAATGCGCAATAATTTTTGTAGATCGGTTTTTGGGTACTCAGTAAGAAGTGCTGTAAAAACAGAAATTTACATAAAATGTGGAGAATTTGTACTACAGTTTAATTATGTGGTTAATTTATAGTTCATTAGTGAAGAATCGGCTGGAAAAGTCCAGCAATTCTGGAAATGATCTTCTGATGTTTCCTAACTCTGTAGTTAAGCTTTCTGGGGTAAAAACTTGTCTAATATGTTTGGAAATGAATACGTATTCATCTAATATGTAGTATTGTGTAGATACTGTTCTGGGATTACAGGCCATGTAACCATGAGAAATCATTCCTTTCTGTATTCAAAATTTGCACCTCGTATTTTTCTGCATCAATGAAATGGTTTTTTGACCTGTAGCAAGGATGTGATGATGGAAAGCTTGTTCATCAAAGCATTGTAACAGCATAGGACGTGAGAAATGTGTTATGTTGGTATTTGAGGATACAGAGCTCTTCCTGTGCAAAGGGCAAGCTCTGTCATAGTGGGCTGTTCCACTGCAGAGATGGAAAATGATACTCAAAAATTGCCAGTTGTTGCAAGAGCAGTCATTCTTAACAGCAATGATGTTTATAAACAGGAGATGTGGTAGCGTACGTAGTTTCCTGCCATGAGTGACCTTGAGCTTTAATATACAGTTGTCTGTATTGATTTTATCTTACAGCATGTTTTTGAACAGAAAAGCAGAAAGAGCCAAATCCCCCTTATTGTTCTTGAATGCTGCAAGACTCCTTATGTGAATAAGTGAACCAGGAGGTGACTCTATAAAAAGAATATTTAGCTGGGTTTTTAGATCATCTGCCAGATCCTAATCTTTGTAGGCATAGAAACAGGGTTTTTTTCTTCTTTGACAGCCTTGCATCTGAAATTAGAGTTTAACTCCTACAGTTGTCAAAATAGATTTTCTGTGGTGTCAGAGTTTTTTTTTTTTTTCTAGCATCAAAAGAATATTCAGTTTAAGTTTCATCCCTGTCTTACAAAGACTTAGGTTAGATTTCTATATGGGCTTATTTCTCATCTTTAGTTGGAAGTTTAGGTGCTGCCTAGGTGCTGTGCCCAATTATTCTAATTTCTTCTATAGGAAACAATTTTAAAATGGTATTTAGGCAATGTATGCCCTTGGATACTATACATGTTGCTTACCCAGCTGTAATATATTTGTCAGTCAATGACTCTCTCTCTCTCTCTCTCTGAAGATATAATTTTACCAAACTTACTTAATAGGGACCTCCAATGCAGTTGAAATCTCCTGGGCTAAGCAAAGTAAAGAAGAGCCAGGAGGGATTTCTAGAATTGATCCAGTGCATTTATAATGTGTGTAGGGAAGGCTGCAAATTTTTGCTAATTTTTGAATGAATATTTACTGCTTTTTTCACAGTTTCCTCTATACTGCATATACTTAAGTATGTATTATGTGAATTAAAACAAAA
This sequence comes from Meleagris gallopavo, assembly GCF_905368555.1. Classification (NCBI taxonomy): domain Eukaryota; kingdom Metazoa; phylum Chordata; class Aves; order Galliformes; family Phasianidae; genus Meleagris; species Meleagris gallopavo. The sequence goes on along the minus strand of NC_139419.1, from coordinate 10,704,480 downwards.
CAACATCCATGCAATTTAGATGATGTTAAGTGCTTAGCATAGATTTTATTCAATGAAAAGGAAAAAAATGGAGCTTCATAAAATTCCCATTTGGGTTTGTGCTATGTCTGTGATGTGTATGTTAACCAGTTAGATTACATAGGAAAGGTCATATAAAAATACTACAAGAAATAGTAAATTTCCTTTATTTCTTTCTGAAATTCAACATTCAGCCAACCATTAACTGTTTCTAATGTGAAGATAGAAACAACATACAACAATATGCAGTTACAAGCATGGACACATGTAGGAATGTTACTTAATGCCATTAACAGACAATGAGGAAGTTATATACTTCCATTTGTTTAAAATTTTCTGGACGGTTTATCTTTCTAATGATAAAGGATGTACAGGTAGGATTTCCTATTTCCTTCACAGTAGGTAACTGAAACTTATGCATCAAATTAAACTCACCTCTCTCAGTATGTTTGAGATCCTTCTCTAGGAAATCACATTTCTGCACAGGAGGAAGAGGAGCAGGTAGAGATAGTGCATATCTTGTCTATCATTCTGCTTCAAGGAGGGATCAACTGTACTTTCCCTGTTTCTGACAGATGAGTATATAACAGTTCTTAAAGATCCCCAGTTATGAAGGTTTTGCAGTGTCCTCAAAGGAAATCTAGCCTGAGCTTAGGTGTTCTTACAATTACAAAGATATTCCTAATATCTAACCTAAATCTCCTTAGCTGTGAGTTAAGCTCATTAATTCTTACGGTATCACAAGTAAAAACAGCTAGTAGATGACTTCCTTCCTTTTAGTACATTAGGAATGTTATCAAATCTCTTCTTTCAGCTTTTTTCTTCTATTTAAGCTTCTCTTGTAGGACAAATTGAAGACCTTTAATCGTTCTTTTTTCCTGTTTTTCCAAATTATTCATCTTTTTTCTTGAAGAGCGTGACAAAAATAGATGCAATATATCTGATGCTATCTAGATGAAATATTTTCTCTGGAACGTAGCAAAATATTCCTTTATGCCTTCCAGGATGTTGCTTCATTTCTTTATAAGGGCATGACATTTACTGACTCATAAACAACTTATGATCTGTTATAACTTTAAGATCAGGTCTTCAGTGTTCCTTGTTAGCTGACTGTTTGCTGTAATTCCTTTTGTGCTTTTAAATTTATTAGTTCTTTTTGAATTGCACTTAGTTTTCCAGACCATTTCTCCAATTAGTCATATTTTTCTGGGGCATTTTTAGGTGAGTTTGTGTTTGCTTCTGGGTTTTTTTCCCAACTGCTTTTTAGTGTTATAGAACACCTTGCAGTTCTGTATTCTTTCAAAACATGGCTGTAACTGACCACACTGAATTGTATGAGAACCAGTCCAGACAGTGAAGCAAGCTGTCTAGATAACCCCTCACTGCTGGTGGGGTACCTAACAACTGGGGAATATTGTTTTCCATTCATTTTTGCATCGACAATAACTCATCTATTTCAATTTTTTGTTTGTTTTAAGCTTGCCCATAAGATTGTGTCCACGTACGTACGTATTTCAGAATGTCTAAAGACTTCTTTCTTTCTGTTTTCCATAATCTGTTACTTGCCATAGAGTGAAATTAAACGCATTTCTTGTGACTGCTTTGTGCAAAATCTGTTTTGGACTGTTTCTCATCCTTTCGAAGCTTACAATTAGGCTTATAAAATATTTGTCCCAGGAAAGTAAGCTAATTGCTCTGTAACTGTCTGACCACTATATTTCCATCCTGTTTTTAAACACAGATATGCACAACATTTGTCCTTTTGTTTGCATATTTGTGTAATCTTATGTTACAAATGAGTATTAATTTTGACATTGCTTTAGTTAGGTCTCTAAACCACTTAATTCACTCCAGATGATTTGAGAAGTGTTTATCTTGTTTTGATGTTCTGAATTTGTTCTTTATATATTTTGAAGGTATTTTTTCACCTAGTCACTGGTACTACTTTTACCAACTTATCTATTCGATCTCACCAGTGCAGATTGAAGCAAAAATGAGATTAAACTTCTGGCTTTCCCCATTTTTCTCTTCCTAGTTTTTCTTCGCCACCTAGCATATCAGACGCCCCCCCCCTTTTTTTTTTTTTTCTTTCTTCTTTGCCTTTTGGTCTCCCATTTAATGCTGACATACTTCAGTATGCTGTCAGGTGACTGCCTGAAATCCCTTGCTGGTTGTCTGTGTGCTTTTGGCTCTTCTATTTTGTATGTGTGCTTATTCTATTCCTCTATAATTAAAAAGAAAAATAGTTTCTGACCTTTGAAGTAAATACATTTATGATTTAGGCAAGTGACTTCTTGACAGTCTTCTGTGCCACTTGTGCACTTAAGTAGTTCCTCTTTGCAGGTTGAACTCCTGGTTTCCCTTGTTTTTCTTTCTTTAACTGTAAACAGCCTGCTGTTGATCTGCCTGCTGGAGGTCTGGAAAGGTTATTTATTCATAGCATATTGAACTCTACTTTTGTGAGATATTGAGTTTTATTTAGTCATATCCCCTCTTTTCACATGATTATCAACTCTTACCTCAAGAGCTCCTCTGGGCGAACAGCAGAAGGATTACTGTCACTGTGGTATGATGATACTGAGGAAATCACAGAATCACACAGAAACGTGTGATTTGTAGCAAAAAATGGATAAGAATTTGAGAGAGAAGTATCCTACAGGTGAACTTTGGAAATGCACATGATGTGGTAGGGGTTAAGTATTGCTGTCTGTTTGTATCGCCAAAATATTTTGTTGTTTCATATTGTGTTTCTTCTGAGGGATTATTCTTTTCTTTCTTAGCTGCTCTCAGTGTTTTCTCTGAGTCTGTCTTTCCTCTTTGGCTGTGGAACATGAGTCTTCTGAGGACTCTCCTGTGTTGGCTTTTTATCAGGGAGGAGAATTCACAAACTAAGGTTGAAGTGAAAATACCAGAATAACTTTTTGAGAAGTATGGATGCAAGACTTTAAGAAGTCCTTCATTTCAAGTTCTTGCTTTAAAAAGAAAATGTTACGCAAGCTTTTTCCATTTAAATTTTCTTGTCTCAGCAATTCCATTCTCTTTCACAATGAGGTTGTTCTAAGACAGTGTTAAATCGGATGAGTGGATGAATTTGGGAGATCAGTACTGAAAGGCTGCTTAGAACGCATCCGTTTTGACTATTATTTTTAGTTATTCAGTTTTTGAGAACACCGCAGACATTGTCTATGGGATTTATGTCAGAGGACTGTATGGCTTTTTTCCAGCTCCTTGTGTTTTACACTTTAAATGAATGTTCATCTCATTAAATATAATTCCAGAAGAGGGCACGTGGTGGAGACTGTTATTTTTTCTTTCTTTCTTTTTATTTCTTCTCTGCATCAGCAAAGGAGTATGTCATTATTTCAATGTATGAAGAATTCCATGGAGGACTAAGTCAGATATTGTTTTCTGATTCATTATCATATAGTAAATACAATTAGCAGACTTGGTGAGTTTCCTGGATGTGGCCAGTACTGCAGGGATTTTGTTGCTTTGCATAGGGAGATGAGGGAATGACGTGCTATTTTTTTTTTCCCCTTATTGTCTCTATGTCAAAAAACAAACAAACAAAAAAACAAACAAAACAAAACCTGAAAGAAATCTCTTACTTCAGTTGTACAGTATTATACTAGCATGTAATGTTTTTCTGTATATTGTATGATCTTAAGATCGATGAATGTTGTTTAGCACTGAAGTGTTGTATGCCTCAAAAAATGACAAAAATGGATTTTATGCATATTTTAGATGCTTGCTATACCTTTCATAGTGAACAAGATTATCAGCATCTCAGAATGATTGCTGAGCATAACTGAGAAGATCAACTTTAGTGGAAGCGCATAATCTCAAGTTGCTTTATAAGCATAACATTTTAAGAAATTTTCTCTATCAACAAAAGGTGTTTTTAACTTATTTAAATGTTCTGAAACTTTTTTCTGGTGCTGCTGCACTGCTCTGTGCTTCATGTAATATGGTTTCAGTCTAGATTTTGAAACCAGCATGCAAGCATTTATTGTAAGAACTGTATTTTTATACTTGTTTGTTGCAAGGTTAGATTTCTCTAAATGGAATGCATTAAGAGAAATGTGCAGCGTCTTCACCACAGTGCGCCGAATCCTTCTGTTGACAGTAACTTATTCTAATTTCAAGAATAAGCAACCTTGTACATAGTGTTTTCGTAAAGTCATTACCACAAAATACTGCAGTGACATCTCCTTTTCTGTCAATAAGCTGATGAAATGTTCCCCACCTACCTCCATTAAAGAAATCTAAACCTAAATTAACCAAATTCATAAGTTATTTCATAGAATGAATAGAAACTAACTTGTAATGTTGAAGGACATAAAAATCATGTTTAATTTTACTTGATTGTACTAATAGTACTTAAACGCAACATATAGCGTGTCTCCAAAGCCTCAGACTGTTAACCAAAGAATCAGTTCTGGGTCAGCGAGGATTTGAGTGGTTAAAACTGCACAGTTCATGGGGTGAGTGCAGAGTCCTGAGCAGCTGGACTTATTTCAGAGAATATGTAAAGAGGCGAGGGATTGGAACATGGGAAATTACCACTTAACGTAAGATAAAAGTTTTTTCACAGTAGGAGAGGTAAATTACTGGAATGGGGCCCAGAGAGGATCGCCGTTCTGGAGATGTTCAAGTCCAGACCCTTGGCAAATTGGTCTGGCTGAACTTGCTTTCCCTTGAGATTTGCAGTAGAGACTCCTGGAGATCCTTTCCAGCTTACTGATTTACGATGCCCAGAACAACAGCTAATTCAGCTTTTTCACAGCTTTGCTTCTGCAAATTAAACTGGAATTGAAAGGACTGACATATCTCAAAAGGCCTTTGGAATGAAATATTCAGGAATGTTTATCAGTCAAAAAGCTGAGCAATTTCAGGTTGATATGCAGTCTTCTAGATGTTTCTAAAACTGAGCTGAACATCAACTCCTAGACTTTTGCAGGCTGTCCATGCAATTCTGAATTTACTTTCTAAATTGGCAAGTAACTTATTGAATACGTTTTAAAGAGCATAGCAGAACTCTGAGCCAAGAAATACAAAATGAGGTGGAATGTGCTTACAACCGCATTAGTAAATGTGTATGTGATATGATGATGAGTCCCAGAAGTTGCATACTGAAAACTGCATTGTTTAACCTTTTTATTTCACCCTTTCATATGCTTGATTAATATCACTGCGGCCACTTTTTGTGTAGATAAGTTGTTGGTTTTTTTTTTTTTTTTTTTTTTTTGTAAAATGCTAAAATATGTCAGTAAAGGTATGACTTTGATTGTTGTACAATCTTCTGTTTGTACAACTTTCTATATTTTTTCTATTTATTATAGACAGAAAATACTTTGGTTTTTCCTCCAAAATTAAATAAACATTTAATTAAATTAAGATTCTCTCTTCAAAATGGAGTTCACAAATATCTAATCCCAAAGCTGCAATTTCTCAACCTTCCTCCTCTTCTGTGAGATGTTGCTATGGTTATTACCCTGCTGGGTAGCGAAATGCAGTAAATTTGTTTAGCAATTCCTTTCTTCCACAATACTGTACACATATATGAGAGGCTTGTATTTACTAAGTGCATTGCTGTGACAAGGATGCTGTTTTTCGCAAATCCTTCTAATCTGAGTCATGGTTTATAAAGCACATACATTTTGGGTTAGTAACAGAAATTGGTTATCTGGTAAAATAAATTTCTCTTGTAGCAAAAAAATAATTTTGAAGAAAGCTTTGCCAAGTATTTTTTTTCTATTTCCATTCTCTGAAGAGATTTAATGACCCATTTCTTTGAATGACAGAGCAGAGGTAGTGTGTGATACCTTTTGTGTTTTTAGGACTTTATTAGTCAGTTGGCAAAATAATCAGAAGCTTGGGAGATAGTAGTGCTTCATGGATCATAATCGAGGCTTGATGAGGAACAGAACACTACTGAGATGTGTTTAAAAGAATGGTGAAGATAATTTTCCTGCGGCATCTGTCATGCTTCAGTCTGATCTGACTTGCCTCAAATCTTAAAGCATGAATGTAATATAAATGGTAAGCAATAATAAGATTCACAATGGTGTTTTTGAATGAAGCTTGCATCTTCAAAATAGCACAATATTTGTAAGGCAGTTAGCTTGTAGATTTAGTTCTTGAAACAACTGGGCTACATTGAATGTAAGAAAGCAGTTGAAAATTTAGGAGATTTTGTCATAGCAAACAGCACAGAAATTTTCAATTTTCCTGATGGATAGTTGGGTTTAAAGGGATAAAACTGCAGAGAAGCTGAATGTGTTCGTTGTATTAAGTGAAAAAGGTGTTGCTCTGTGGAGGTAGATTTCAGAGCTTCAAAGAGCAAACGTAATTGTGATGATATGTCAAAAGATGCAAGGAAACAGGCTGTGGATTCAACAACAGTAGGCTTTATTTAGGTGGAAAACATAGTAGGTTAATGTTTGGGAATGATAATGGTAGAAATTGGTACTGCTCCTTGTGATTTTTTTCAGAAGTTCAGGGGAGATCAGTCTCAGAACCACCTTATCATGCTGTATACAAGTAGATACTTTTTGCTTTCATCTTTAAAGGCAGGGAATGTATTTAAACCTGGAAAAAAAATGCATAGGCTAATTAGGCTTATTGCTGGAGGGAAATGGGAGAAGATTGCCACCTCTGCCTGGTAGCAAGCTGGAAGGCGTCGTACACTGCTTCAGATCCCTCCAATTACTTAAATATTTAGGAATATACCATATACATATTAAGCAGTGATGCATTTCTATGTCCAGAATTTTGTTACTGCTGCTGTTTCTTTTCATGTTGCAGGAATTTTGTATTCTCTTGCCCAACGTACAGCTATAGGAACAGGCAATCCTTTCCTTTTAATGGACAAATGTCATTTCTTTGATGACTTTACGTTGGAAAGTATCTACTAAATGTATGCTGCTTTATCAAGTCACAAGGTGATTATTCTGCTGTGGATTCTCCTTAGTTTCATCCAGTCTTGTTATAATGACTCAAGTGATAGAAATTCCGCCTCTTCCTTTGGGAGAGTATTTGTTCTATAGCTTAATTAATCCCACAATCGGGTGGTTTTTCATATTATTCAAACCAAATGTTCGTAATTAAATCCCAGCCTATCCTGCTTTGCATGCTCAGCACAGCATATTAGAATCGATGGTTTATGTTTTTTGTACATTATAGCAGCAACCTCAAATTATGTTGGGTTTACTTTGTTAGATTTTCTTCTTACATATCCTGTTGCTCTTCGCTGTTCACTGATGTTTGCAGAATGGAAAAATTCTGGAGTCTGTTTTTTAAAATAGGAAGAAATTGTTGAAAATAAATAGCCTCATAGGCTTAATGTAGAAATGACACTTGAGACTCGGTTTCTGGTAGCCTATGGGACGGTTATGCCAGGAAGTTGTCCGTTGTCTAGCTGGATTTAGACTCTTGGCTTGTTTCATACAGCTCAGGAATTAACATCTCTGTATGATGTGATGTCCATCCACCATGCCACACTCCCACATGCTGGATCTTATAGCAGTAATGATATGGAATCCCTGCACGGCGAATGAAATAAGGGGGCAGGAATATAAAATGATCACAACTTATTTCGGTGGCATATTAGATAAAAGCTCAAATGGCATTTCATTCTTTTCCTCCTTTCAGCTGTTTGCGTATTTTAGTGCTATATTTCAGATGTGTGTTGCTAAGGTTTCAACAAACTCTTCAGTTCATTTTCATAGGATGAAGTGTAATTTTTACTGCATTCTTCTGGATTTTTTTTCATTCAGTCTTGCAGAAAAAGTACATCTGTCAAATGCACCTGTCTTTCTGTACTGAATTGTCAAAAATTGATGCATTGCTCCCAGATGCATAGAGATGTGTTGTTCTCAGGCCCTTATTTTTCCTTTCTAAACTGCCTAAGTTTCTCCTAAAATTTATTTACCACAGAATTGTGTAGTAAATTCACAGTAGATTAACTGCTTTACTCAATATCTACTAATTCACTGGCTTAAGTCCATAACATTGTTCCCCAGATCTGAGGAAACTTGCTCTAATGCGTAGAATATCGCAGAACATGAAGTTTTGTGGAAGTTTGGCTAGTATTATACACTTTGAATTTGGTTTAGTTTCTATGGTATTTTTTTTTGTCTTTGATATCCTCCCTTCATTCCCGATCTCAGACTTCATTTTTCTATAACCAGACAAGATCAGTCTATCTGTTTCCATGTTCAAGTTATTTGCAGAAAGATCTTGTGAAAGAATATGCCCTTAAAATTGAAGCGTTCAGGAAAATAAGCTTAAGTGAATGGCAGACTTGGAATGTAACCTGCAACATGTCAATTTATGTGTAGTAGGAAGAAAATTTAATAGAGATTATTTCCTCCAAACTACTGATAGTGGTAGTCACACTAGAAAAATCTTGGTGATTACAATCAACGAATCTTATAATCATTTTGATATTGAAGTTAATATGTTGATTTTGAGATTATGATCATGTTGATGATAAGGACAAATTATATGGCAATTATGTAGTTTGTAAGTTGGATCAGGTTCCCCATGCTCTTTAAATATCTCTAGAGGTGGAGATTTTACAAGCTCCCTGGGGCTCCCCTCCAATGTTTGAATACCCCTCACTGGGGGGAAAAAATAATCCTCATATTTGGTTTAAATTGCTGTAATTTGTGTCACTTGTCTGTCATCCTTTCAACACTTCCTCCAGCCTGGCTCTGTGTTCTCTGCATCTGCCAGCAGGCAGCTGTAAGGCATTAAGATCCTTTCCCACTTCCTTTCTCCTGTTTTCACCAGACAGGAAGAAGAGAACAAGGAGAGGGTAAGAGTTGTGTGCCCTTAGCGCCCCAGTAACTCTCCAGTGGAGTCTCTCCAGTTTATCAGTGTCCTTCTGGTACTCAAGGCCTGTGGGGGTTGGAAATTTGGAAACACCAAGGATCTAGATGTGCTCTCAGCAGTGTCAAACAGATGGGAATGCTCACTTCCCTGAGCTTGTTGGCTACACTTGTGCTAAAACAGCCTGGGATGCTTTTTGTCTTCTCTCTGCAAGGGCGCAACGCTGCCTAGTGCCCAGCCGATGTGCACGAGGGCCCCAGGCTGCTTTCCATCTAGTCTACCACACCTTTCCTGTTGTGTTGGGTTAATCCAGCTATGGCCAGGCCTCTGTTTGCCTTAGAACTCCCTGCTATTCCATCGGCCTTTTCCCCTACCAAGCGAGATACTTCTAGAGGCAGTCCTTCCCCCCCAGGGCATCAACCACTTTGCCCACATGCCAGTAGTGCCAGTCTTCTGTGTTTTACATGTGTTGAGGGGGTTTGGGCTCAAAGCAGTGTAATTGTGAATAGCAGCACATTAAGATTTGCTGTGTGTGGTTCAGCTAGCTTCCTAGCGATTGCATGTCAGTCAGCACAGCTACGGGAGGTTGGTGATGACTGGTGCAGAGGAACTAGTGTATGCATTAATGAATGGGATCACATCAGGTAATACAGTAATGTGAGACTTGTGAACAAAGAAAAATAGAGACATCTATTGTTTTCTCTAAAATGAGTTTAATCCCTAGCAGATTGCTTCTGGGGGAAAAAAAAAAGATACAGCACAGGTATATAGCTGTAAACTTCGGATACTAAGGTAGAGTAACTCCTCTTATTCAGCAATAAAACATTAAAGCTTGTTTCATCTATTCTTTTGACAGCTGCATCTTAAATGACCTGGAAAAGAGGTATTCAAGCAAATAGTAGGACTTTAAAACCCTAAGAGAATTTAGTCACTAAATTGTCTACAATTACTTGACACCCACACATGCTGGCTTTAATGTATTACACTGAGCATGTTGATGAGTTCACAGGCAGTTTTGCATTAAAATCACTGAGCAAAGCATGGAGACGTTGCTTTTCACTCTTTATGCGAGGAACCAAACTTAATAAATACTTTGTGAATATAGCTTTTTGTGTTAACTATATTTATGTTGGCACATATCATTTTTAAAGAAACTGTTAAGCATAGCGTTAAGAAGTGGGAATGTGTATATAGTTATGACATGTAAGTAGGGCTGTGGACTGACCTCTTCATCAAAGTAAAGAGGTACATAAACAGAGATGCCAGGGCAACCTTTTTCCATTTCAGCATTGTAGTTTTCCTTGAGGACCAAAACTGATTTGTATTTTATAGAGAAAAAAAAAAAAAAAAAAAGATAAATTCTTTCTTCCATTTAAAGGTTAGATCCTTTAGCTTCAATTAAAATGATAATAGTTGATGGAAGAATGGGATCTTGTAAATTTATAAATTTACATAAGGTTTTATACTGAGTTTTTTCATTCATATATTTTTTTTAATAAGCAAACTTTGGTTAATGAAGCCTTATGACCTTAGTAAATCTTACTTGTGTAAATAAGAAAAGCTTCAGAGCAGAATTATAGTTTAAAAAAAAAAAAGTTGGAAGAGAGCTCCGTATAGCATTTCTGACTTCTCTGCATTGCTAGAAATAAAGCCAGGAAACGTATTTTAGGTTTTCACAGATTTTCAGTGTAATAGCTTAGGAAACTCTAATGAAAATGAGGAGGCCTTAAAGAACACCGGCATTATAAATACTGTGAAGAAATATCAACCGTTTCAGGGAAATTTTGCTGTGTTACAATAACATCTTAATACCAATTGAAATTTATCTTTTTTTTTTTTTTTTTTTTTTTTTTTTTGCTTCACCTTCCTTTTGTATTAGAGGACTAGGATTCCAGTGCTTTACAAAACAATCTGAGGCATACAACCTTCCTGCTAGTTGATTTTGGTGCAATTTAATATTAGGCCTCAGTTTCCCTGTCTGTAAATGGAGATAATGATACTTATCTCCTGTAAATCACTTTGGGTACTTTTGATTATAAAAGTTGAATATGATTATTCATTATGTTTGCTTCCTATGAATATTCTAGTGAAAGTGTTTCGCAAGGGGATGATTAATTTTCAGCAAATATTGGGGACTTGAGAAAGTGAGTTTATATCCTCATAAATATAAATGTTCTGTTTCAGATATTGAGGAAATGTGACATATTTGTGTTCCAAACAACTAAAGCCAGTATGCTGAAATAATGAACGCTGAGCCCCCATGTGTGTTAATCGCGTGTTCTTTTCATGCCAAGGGCTATTGAGTTTCCCTTGTTTCAAGAGGCAGTGATTCTGAGTGGGGAATATACATAGGTGAAAAAGCATGGAAGTGATGCAAATGTACAGTTGGCTTATGATTTAGATACACTTGGCATAAGTTATGATTATTTCCATGTGCTACTGTGACAAAATATTGGATGCATAGTCTAACAAGGTTTAAGTACCCAAAATGCTGATACATCAGTCAGGTTGCATTGTGATCCTGTGAACATCACAGATTCCATTTTAATGTATCTGTGCGTATGTGTTAAACAATATTCTCTATATTTATTTCAGAAAAGCCTTGAATGTCAAGAAAAAACAAAAAAGGAATCTATAATTTGTCCTTATAAAACTTTCCCGTGGCTGGTCACCCTCACTGTGAAGAACATCTGCAAATGTAAAGAACAGAGCTATTCTGTCAAGTTTTGGTTTCTGAGTTGTCTCTGTAAAGCTGCCTAGATGGTAGAATCACATAACTGTAAGGACTAGATATGCTAAGGAGATCATTTTCTACCCAAAGTAATAAGACATTTTCTAACTTGAATTGATATTTGTCATATTTGCATTCTCCATTGGGTTTCTCAGTTTTCTATAAAACTGCCAGATGCTCTACAGACACAGGGACTAGAGAAATGTCTCATTCCTGCTTTTTATTCTGTCACATAATGGATTAGGGTTGTTTTTTTTTTTTTTTTTTTAACTATTATTGATAGAATATATGAATTACCTTTACACTATATTGTCTATTTTCTTGTCAGAACAGCAGCTTTTATTGGCTTCAGTCTGTCACTTGCCGGGTAGGATCTGCATTTCTTGCTCCTAACTAAAATTCTACCTTATTTGTTTCAATGAAACTTTCTCAAGAAATGGTCATTTATTGTGGATTTTGTTGCTGTGTCATCCACAGTTCTTATTAGGAGTATTTGTATTAACCTTCAGAATTGTGATAAAACAATTCTACATCTGGTGATTCTTTTCTTGTGGCTTTCTACTTCTCCACACTTGCACTGTGATCCTCCGTGAAGAACAATTTTGGTGCATGGGGAGATGTTTACCCCCTTGATGTAGGGGTATTCATAATAATAGTAAGAATAAAGCAGAAAAATGTTCCTACTTGAAATAATTAAATCTAACTAACAAATCTAGAAAAGGAAACATGAAAATAGGTATCGAAACTGCTATTTTCATCTTGCTATTGAAAAGCAAGATGTAGGCAGCAGCTATTTTACTGTTTGACAAACATGCTTGTGTATGTTTAACACAATTCTATTTCACTTTGAAGGGCATGGAATAAGAAGCTAGAGCAAGAGGGTCTCATCTCTGTCCATAAAGCAGAATCCTTACCATTTTTATTGCAAACTCTATGCCTGGGGAGGAGCAGAAGCGAACTGCCAAGACCAGTCAGAAACAAGTTGCATCAGGAGAGACGTTTATGTGGTGACTGTAAATTTAGTTGCTGATATGAGTAAATAGCTCTTTCAATAAACAACAAAAATTCAACCCTCCTTAGAAAGACCAATGTAAGGCTGCCTCTAATCTATGTAGGGAACAATCTCGATTCCTAGAGATAAAATACCAGAGGCATAATTGAAGTATGGGCAACGTGAACCAAGGGAAGTTTTCAGGTAGTCCAAAAGGCATGAGGCAGTAAGCAAAGAATATTCATACATGAGTTTCTCTAGTATAGCTTTTTTTTAAAAAAAAAAAAAAAAAAAAAGATTATTTTCACTTATGAGAGGTTGCTGAAAAATCATTGCCCTGTGTGTGGGCTAGCGGTCAGCAAACATTTGTTCCAACCCTCTCTACCAACCTGAAGATTAGTTGGGGCATTTAAAATGAAAAAAATAATAATAATCAAACAACAAGGAAAACAACAGCAAGAGCTAATAAACAGGCCAAAGATCTTTATAATTTGGTCAACTTAATTTTATTTTCTTTTTTTCAGAGTTTTGAACAGATTGAATTGGGCCTGAAACGTATGATTGTTTTGTCGCTCCTGCTGCACCAAGGGATTTTTTTTTTTTTTTTGGCAGTTATCATTAAATAAAAACTGCCAGAAAGAGTTGAGCTGGAAGAACATATTTGAAAGATTCCTGCACCAGTCAAACTCGCTTAGCCTTAATCCCTTACATTGGCAGTTGAATCCAAGAGACATGTAGTAGTGCACAGAGGAGCTATAAACAAACAAAACTTGAAGCTCTTAGCACAAAAAAAAAAAAAATTGTTCTTGTAAATACATTGCAATAAGAGCTTCTGAACATCAGTGGAGAAAGAAATAAGATGTGAGAAACTTGAACTTGGTGGCCTTCCAACCGTGGGGAGAAAGCAACAAGAAAGAGGTTGAGGCAAATCCTAAAGACAGCACGAGAGGTTTCTGAGGGTTTATTAATAAAATACATTGATAGATCTCATACAGAAAACTAAACCAGTTGACCATTTGAATAACAAAGTATTTGTTTAATACACTGCAACACACAGCCCTAAGGAATTTTGTTTTCCTTTTATTACACTTTATACCATCACTGTTGTACCACCCCTTTTTTAGCCCATAGTTGTTTGCATTATGCTACCTTTTCACTACATGACATAGGAAATAATTAAATATGCATCGATATTGCATTTTCAAAGTGCAGTGATGACAGCAAGGATTCATTCTTATAACTAAGAGTGTTTTACTGTGAATAGCTTGAATATCCTGCTAAAAATGCAACGTGAAGAACTTTTGTCCTGACTTAATGATGCATATGCCTTAAGCTGAAAAAGCAACATTTGGAAATGTTAAGTTTTAGTGGATTGAAATTCTACTACATTAAAAATACTACTCTACTGTAAAATACAGACTGAAATAGAAATGTTACACCAAATGGATAGCATATGAAGAAGCTGAAGTTCTTCAGTTGGCCCCTTTTTATATGTGAAAGGTGTTTGCTAGTGGAAAGAAGCATAACTTTCTACAGCTACTTTTTCAGGTGGGGTAGATGTGTGGGAAATTAGGAGAAAATTGTCGAAGACAAAACTAACCTATCAACAGTGAATTTGGTTGCTATCTTTTTGTATTATAATTTGTGATTTAATTTTTGAATGATATTAATTTTGTGTGAATTAGTGATTTAAGCAATCTGTACGTATCTCTTTATACCATCTGTGATATAGGTCTAATGCTTTTAAGCATTTGGTAAACTAGTTAATACAGTGTTGAAATGTTGGAAAATTATGAAAATGTTGGAAAATGATGGATGCCTGGGATACCTCTTTGTCAGCATACGGGCTTCTTCACAGTGGGAACACTGGTTTGCCACCTTTTTGCTCCCGCTTCAAAATTGGCAGTGGGGGCAGATGGGGACAAAAAGGGTAACTCAGCTGAAGAGCTGAGATGTAGCAGGGTCTTCTCAGAAAGCAGGCAAGGGCTTGTCTGCAGAGAAATCACAGTACTTCTCTATGATTAGAAAACTGTGGGAGGGGGGAACAGAAGAAAACAAATCGTAGAGCTTCTGTAACTCACTTCTTTTTGTATAAAGTTACCCCTTAGATTACTTTCTCTATTGTCTGCTGGTATGATTGCAAGGAGAGCATTGTAAAAATCACACCCTGTCCAAATGTGTGCTGTAAACCGTGTCGTGAGAATGTGATTAGGGCTGAATATATCCTCTACCTCCAAGCTGCCTAGGTGACTTAGCATCCCAGAGCGTGCTACTTCCTCCAGGCCAGGAACGCTGTGAGAATGCAGAGTGAGAACAAGGAAACCACTGGACAAGTGCTTCTGTGTGTAAAGTGGCCCTGCTGAAGCAGGGATTAGGAATGTAGCATACCTGAAGGGTTTGCCAGCTTCCTTAGGCCTGGAGCAGAACAGCTGTGTAACTATGCTGCGTGGGAATAGCTTTGAGGTCTCTGATAGACCAGGATCTTTTGCTCCATTTGGTGTCCTACAGGTGTCCGATACCTAATAATGCTGTTAAGTATCACCTCTCATAAGACGCAGGATTTAATTTTGTTGGTTTTGCTCTAGAATGTTCCCTATGGAAGTCAGTACTGCAGGAGAGGTGGTAAGGGGCCACTGCAAGAGACTGAATGCCTCCCAGGCAGATCAAATGCAACATAGGCGACAGAACACGGATGCAGCATAATGTGTGATTAATACACCATAATGTATTAATCATGTGCCTCACTGCTACCATCTCTGGAGAGCGGAGAAATTATGATTTGTTGTCTAAGTGTGAACTAAATAGATATTCCCTATTTATTTTGCAATACTCAGCCCTCAAGTCAGAATGATATTTTAATTGTGTGTTTTCCATCCACATCCTAAGGTTTATTCACTGTTTCATATTCACTGCATCATAATTTTGTCCTAGGCTTTATGTGGGACTTATTTTCACTTACACAAATATCTCTTCATGCTGTTCTGTCACTGAAAAGGAGAACTTGAAGTGGGAGTAAATTACACTAATATCTAGTGCTGTTATTGTCAGAAGGATGTAAAGCAGTGTTATTGTAGCTGAATATTATGTCCATCTGCTCATTCCTGTACTCAACGAAGAGAAATCCTTTCTTCAGATAAAAAGGATTCAGCGAGAAGAGAAGAGCAGACTAATGTAGATCAGTGGAAAATACAGCAGCCCTTTCAAAAACAGTAGAAAAATGTGTGTTTGTTTCCTAAACAGACATGCTCCTTGGAATACTGTATTGTTATCTCAGTTTAGGTAAACTCTTAATGGCTGAGAATTGTAGATCTGCAATATTTTGGAAGAGTGAATGTGTGTGAGTGCATCCGTGTGCCGTCCCTGACAGTAGAAGAAATTATTTACTACTGGTGAGCAGGGATGGCTTACTTAAAATAAGTGCTTACTGTTAGAGCGGTTCTATTGCAGTACACTTTCAGAGAATTCCTTTAAAATTGAAGTTAATTTGAGGGACTTGTGCTTAGAAAAACTATGATTTGGTATTGAAGCATTGTATGATAAGAGGAAAGCATTTGAAATCCATTTAGAATCTTCTACCTGTTGATCTTCATTTCAGAATCCAGTGCTGTCAATAAAAAGTAAGGGAGCTATTTGTTTGGTCTTTTATCTATGTACCGTTGAGCTAATTTTCACTGAATCCAGAATATTCTTTAGGAAGGAGAGCACTTTCTCCCTTCAGTCCACACTTTCTGTTAGCATCCGTGCGAAATTAAGGTCACAAAATGAGCATATTGAAAGAAGAAAGTGAGAGGGAAGTAGAAATACCTTTCATTGTTTTATTCACTAATTGGGTTTGATTTTCAGTAATTTTGAGTCCATTAATTTCTAGCTTCCTGCTCCCCTTGTTTACCAGAAATTATCTCAATGCAGCTGTTGGGTTTTATGAGTAGGCATTTTTGGTTTGGACTAATTCACTCTTTCTGCCTTCAGCTTTTGTTGACTTCAGTAAAATGGTTTTATTTATCACCCTGAACTTTTTTTTTCTCTGGATAAGTGAAGTAGATTTCTCTGTGGAATAGGAGCTATAGAAAAAGGTACTAGTGTTTTCTTTATTTCTGTTGCATACTTGCTGTTTTAATTAGTCCTTTTTGCCTGTTTTCTTAGTGACCTGCAGGAAAGTGAAGCAGAAGTAATATAGAAAGTCAGTGTGAGAACATATGAACCTTAGTTTATATTCAACACAAATTTTAGCACTCTGCCTTTGCTTAAGAAAAAGTGTGGAAGGAGATTAAACTTGGTGTGTATACTTAAAGAAAGATACTAACCTTTTAAATGGAAATGTTTGTGCTGAGAGCTTGGCTGTTTGATAAGCAAGCGTTTGTGCTTCCATGAAATGAGGAAAAAAAGATCACCACTTTACATCTTAATCTGGTATGCAGAAATGAAAAAGGGCAGTAACAGGAGTGATAATTTTGTGCAGTTTAAAAGTAGTGAGTAGCTCAAACTCTAAATCAGTAATTTCTCTCCCTGTGCAGAGATCTAAACCGTTTTCGATACAGTGGATTGTGAAGTATTTCAGTGATTATCCGTGCTGTTACAACATAAAATTTAGTGGTTATGTGAAAGAGCATTGCGCTGTCGTCCTCGGATTCCAGATTGGAAGTTGTTTAGGGGGAAAAAAAAAAATCTCTACAAATCTATATTTTATCTTGTATAGCGTTCACTAAGGCTTTACAGCAGGCTTAATCAGTTGAACATGAATTAATGATGGTTATCAAACAAAAAAGAATAATGAATTCCAAATAAATACTTACTGCTTAATTGAAGTTGCAAGAATTTTCTATGAATAAAATATATTTGTATTTACAATGCATAAATTCAGCAGTGGCAGCATTGGCCATAAAGAGTTTTCTGATTCAAGCATTGATGAGCTGTATTAAATTAGTAATATCTTGAATACATTTCTTAATTATGTCACCAACCTCATGTGCAAGAATGCTGCTTAAAATAAATTGGAGGCCATTTGTTTTGTCTGCACTAGAAGAAGAAAATGGTGTTTTGATTTTATTTTTAAATACAAGGTTTAAATTGAAGAGTCCCAGTTAATGACAGAATGATTTGGATTAGTTTTGCGTGTGTGCATGCAGGAGATATTATTCAGTTTCCTTCTGCTTTGTCAAAGACAAGTCGGGTGATTTTTTTTTTTTCATTTGTGCAATAATTAGCATAGATTCATGTGTATCAATCCATAAATATGCTACTCTGAATCTTTTTAGAGAGTAAGGCCAAATATACTGAAGGGTTGTATGCATGTGGCAGTTTTCACAGCAAGCATCTTTTAACAACTGCAACCGAGCAACCAGACAGAAAATGTCAACTGAAAGTACAACCAGTGGGTACCTGTGGGTTGTCCTGGGTCAACTGAGTGAGTTTCTTATGCAGATGCACCTGAGGCTGCTAGTCCTGCAGAATGCTCACTGTAAAGAACAGAGATGGCTGAGAAAAGGGCAGCTTTGCTGCATACAGGTTTCTGTGAGCCTGGACTCTATCGTTTAGCAGTCTGGGAGGAAGAATGATTTCGAAACCCAACTGTACTTTGTGACTGACTTAGCACGTGATCTTTGTTAACTGCATCTTCGTTTTCTACATCAGTTTCCTATTTGTGAAATGGGAATAACACCTACCAACCTACACAGCTGGGACGGTGTGAAAAGTCTTTTAATCCATCGAGCTGAGCAATCCTCAGTCACTGCAGCGTTAGTTCTGGAAGGCAATTTGTTTTCAGTTGAAGCAGCATCACACACTTCAATATAAAGCTTGGATGAGAAATCTGCTTTTTAGCACATGATGAATATAAACCACTTTCTGTTTTGGAAAAAGCGGTACCGCAACTATTCTGTTCTGAGAGCCCAAGTTATGATAAAATCCTTCTTAAAAGAGCTCTGAAAAAGAACAGCAGTATATGTATAAGGCAAAGGAAGGAAATGCAAGATCATGAAGGGCAGAAGTCTTAACGTGTCAGCAGTCTTATTCTATTTTGCTCTCTTTTTTTTCTTCAGTAATTTTCAGTACCTTTAAGGGAGGTAATTGTAGAACAGCTTGTACACTTAGGGGTATCTCGCTGTTACAAACCTCACAAGTGTGTACAAAATGCTAAGTCTTCAAAGATGGATGTATGGAAATATTACTGAGGTGGTAAGGGGTGGCTTGAGGAGTAAGGTAAAGTGCAATGGATGGCAATGAAGAGAGAGGCTGGGATCATTTGAGGAAGTGGCAGAGCTGGAGTGCAAAGAAACAATTGTATTTGAGAGAGAAGAAGGCAGTGGGGTAACCAGCCTGAAAAACAGTCTAGATCTTAGGCTGGACTTCACAGTTTCAACACCTATGTGTCACAGTGGGATATGCCCACACCTGTGTAAGCCCAAGAGAAACTGCTTATACCTCTCTTTCTAACAAACAGAGAAATGAGGGGAGATGTTGCAGGGATTCGTTTTCCATATTGCCCTGTTAGCTCTCAGAATTTCTCAGGCATGAAAACATGTTAGAAAAATATTTGGCTGAATGAGTGAAAGACAGAATGTAAAATAGTGATTGATGCGGGTAATCACTCTTTTCTAGTCAAGGGCACATACACCTGTGGAATGGTATCTGATGCTGCATTGGGCTGCCTGCTCTCATTTGCTGCAAGCAGAAATGGGCTCACAGTGAAAGAAGTACTTGTGATTTCTGAGAATTGTGACTGTATCTATTGAAACCTTTAAGCAGTAGAGCACACTAGAGAAATGCTGAAATGCTTCAAGGCGCAGTTCTGCCTTTGGACTATATAAAATTTTCTAGATGTGGAATGAATCCTCTTGAGAGAATAAAAATCTTTATCTGCAACTTGGAAATACGCTAGGAAAAATGTCATCGTGAGAGGTAGTGAGTGAAGGACAGTGTGTTAGCATAGCTGGGATCTCAACAGTTTTCCCTTCCTTTTTTTGGATATTTTTTGGATATTATGAATGATTTTCAAAGGTATGAATGTAAATTATGTACTTTACTTGCTTTGACTTTATGTTGCTATACTTAAGACAAGATACCAAAGGATACAACTGTGGGTTTTTTTGTCATTTTTTTTTTTTTCCCCTGCTTGCAATAATGGCAAATCAAAGTAAGGTTTCCAGTGCTGCTTAAACTCTTAATCCACTGTATGTTGGATTCTGCTTTAAACAGAGGCCAACACTAGTTCGCCAAGAGAGACTGGAGAGTTTCCCACGCAACAGTACTGCTAAAATGGGATTTCCAGATAAAAGCTTTCAACAGTTGATATTGCCACTGTAGTGCCAACCTTTAGAAACAGATTTACTTTTGTTGTGTGAACAACAGGATTTTCGTTTTATTGCCTCTTGTTCACCAATAGCAGGAATAGGTAGAACAATCATGGGATGTCTTCTAAAATTGTCTGCCTCCTTAGCTCTCAACTTGATTATTCCATATAACTTGTCAAATTAAATTGTGAAATCTTCAGTGATTATGCCCAGACATGAAGCTACACCAGTGTGAAACCTCTCAATTCACTTATATTATGTCCATAAAATAATTGAGCTTTTGAGTTGCTTTGTTCTTTACAATCTTAGCGGAAGTGGTAATGCAGACTTTACTCTTCAAAAATGTATTTTTCTGTAGCACGTTGTTTTAAAGTCACGTAATTTTTGGTTTTGTAGTCATGTAAAAGAATAATTAAAATAAAGCATTTTCTGCTAGTTAGATTTTGAGGAGTAAAATGGCATCACACAAAATAATCTTCGGAAGGACTTTAGCGAGAATATGACTGTTTAAGGACTTGGAGAGAGCAAAGTTTTGCATCCTGGTGACAGTGCCAGTTGTGTTCTGTTTTTCAAATGTTGTCAAAAATTATAACGCGTAAAAGCTTTCAAGCACTGAAGATTAATCCTCCCTCCCAGAAAGATATAGATTGCAGTCAAATTCTATAAAGCTTGTTTTGCTTCCAGCTACATATTTTTAAGTATTATTCTGAAGCAATATCAAAGCAGATGGTGCAACAGCAGCATTGAAAAAGCATTTGGTGTATTGTAAGTGTCAGGTTAGAATTCACAACCTGATGAATTGCCCACAAGTTCAGTGATAAAATGGTGCCATTTCTTTTTAAAATAAGTAAGTTAGGAGCTATTTTCAGAAGTAGAATTAAAGTAAAAAAGAAAATAAATAACCCATATGTCCCTTGTTGTTTTTAAATATTTAAGCGTCAACTAGAATTGTGAAAGCAGCAGTTATGTGTTTTGTATTGCCATAAAGTTTTCCATTTGTTCAAAAATTTCATGCTGTGTGAACAGTGCTTTCAAAGACCTTTGCAGCTGGTATTGTCAGCATATGCAGTAGATTGGAGTTTTACATAATACTTCAAGAACAAACACACTTGGCTTTGAAAGAAACTTTGTTTTATAGGTAGCAAATTCTTAACAAAAAAAATTCCGCCTGGAATTGGAGATATCTCTATCAAATGATGGATAAAAAAAATTGGTGTTTCGGAGTGCTGAAAGCATTGAAGTTGATATTCTTCAAACCTTTAAGGATATGTGATGTTATTTTACATTTCTGTTCTAGAATAGGGTGTTAAAGGGGAAAAAAAAAACCCAAAAACAAACAAAAAAAAACAACTCAAGACTATTTTCTTAATATAGACAATAGACAATTTCCTTGTAGCTGGGAATTCTGGCAGAGATATTTGAGGTTTTATACTCATATTTCAGTACAAGATTTGTGGGTCATCACTTAGCCCTCTGTCTTCCTTGTTTCTATGAGAAACTGTGGAATGAGATATTCCCAGAGAATAAGAAATGACTTATTTTAAAGATTCTCTGCTCTCCTTTCTGCTAAGAGAATCCCTGCTGACAGATCCATGGTAGAATATATCTATTTGCCATCCAGCAGCATTGGTTCCTTCGTCAGTGGTAGTGCAGCCAGGAAGTCTTTTGGAAGAGAGCCAAACATTGTATTATTTCTGGATTTACGTTGGTTTATTGGTGATTGTAGACTGCAGGAAATTTAGAGCATATGCTTTGCATTTCCAAATGTGTTGCCATGCTGGAACTGATGCTTTGTTAATGGCAACTGCTAAGCTGAAGCTCTTGTGTGCTCGATGACAGTGTCTCTGTGGGATAATGGTAATGAAAGTACATTGATCTCTTGGCTACTTTTCTGAAGTAAGTTGGTATTTCAGTTGTTTCTCCTTTTTTGGGGGGGGGGCTTAGCTGTAAATTAAATCTGATTATTTAGATTCTGACTTGTAGATATGCTTTAAGAAAGGAAGATATCTATCTCTGTTCCTTTGCATGCAATTATCAGCAGGCTGGGACATACTGCTAACATAAAATCACACTGACTAATAAAAGCTCCAGCTTGGTACCAAACTCACAGTACTAATTTGGTGCAGACTGAAGTGGTGAGTGGCACTGCATGTGACCAGGCATATCACAGATATAAGCGATGGGACTGATTTGTTCTGCTGAGAGTGAGAAGCTTCTACCCATAGAGTTTTCTGTGACTCAACATGCTGACCTATGGGGAAGTCAGCTTCTTCTCAAGCGACATTGGAAATGAAATAGCTATCCAGAAGTTCCACTGTATGACAGGTTTATGGCTATAAATATAATACATGGGGCATGTGATTTGAAAGAGATCTGGAACTCTGGTCTGAAAAAAAAAATTCTGAAGTGAGGAAAAGACAAATGGCAGGGAGCCTTTGTACATGAGTGAGTTTGTTTCATTTACTATGAAGAATAGTGGATGTTTAATCAAAACTTCAGTGAATTTAATATATACTATAGCTATTCTAGTACCTATAGCCTTATTTCTTGCATGGTGTCTTGAAGGGAAAATAACCTCTTCTAGGATTTTCTTTTAATGAAATGTATGTAATGTGTTTTCTAAACTTATGAGTGTGATGCCATGAGGCTGCTTTGGGAGGAAGTTTGAGAGTTCTTTCACGTCTGTGCACGAAGATGCTGGCCTGGGTATTCATCCTGCAATCATGAGCCTTCATCAAGGACAGTGCTGTCCCCTCTGCTGCATTCCGAGGGAGGGTAGCACAATACAGTCTGTGTATTTCTCTTATTACCTCCAAAACTTCTCATCAGGGGTGTAGGAAAGTAAGTGCTTTTTTAATGAACAACTGTAACTTTAGTAGGAAACACCAAATAATCTCCATCTTTATCTCTTTCTTATCTCTTTCAGAGCTTAGTGTTTAAATTCTATTAGTGCTAAACAGATACGAATGAGATATTTGTAATTGCTTTCCATATTTTCATGTAAATTTATGGCAAATTTCTGTAATTCAAACTGCACCTAGATATGGAGACTCTGGCTCATGTTAGCTGTAGATGGATTGAGCAAGCTGCACAGAACCAGTGTCATTGGATTTGCAGTCCAAACCCTTTGTCTTCAATACTTAGAGTATAAACATATATCTCTAACTAATATGAGACTGTGAGCTAATGGAAGGTTTGCATATAGCTGTGGAGGAAAGAAAGCAGCAACTATCAAAAACTTAGGTCAGTTCTTATGGTGTAACCAATAGAAGAACCTTTACCACAGATCATTTAGCTCACACAGACTTCTGTTTTTGCAGTGAAACTGGGATTATCAAGGAAAGCTGTTGTTAAGGTCATACTCAGATATCTTTTTAAGGCCCTAGAAGGATGGCAACCAAGTAGCATGTAGGATATGTTTACTGCTAGCTTACATAGCAGTGATTTTTACAAAATCCTTGTGCTGTAACTTTTCTTGATCTTCTGAGATTAATGTTGAAAAATCTTCAACATTTAGGGAAAAAAAAAAAAAACACAAAAACAAAAACACAAAACCATGAACGTTTCCAAGTAAATGAGCTCATTTTTCCACTGATACGGAAGTAAATAATGGTTTGGGAAGGTATTTGGGACCTATACTTATTTTTCCCCCGTACTTTAGGTATGCTGTCTGATGGTTGATGGAGAACAAATGAGCAGAACTGACACCATATTCTAGAAAATGTGGCTGATGTTAATTGTCAGCAGTGGTGTGTTCAGAATCAAACTAGAGAGTGAACAAACCAATTATCCTCGATATTCTTGTGCTATGTTATGGTCTGGGAAAGGGATAGAGCTGCTTGTTTTTCTCATTCGTGTCTTGCGGCTGCCTTCTGATAAAAGGGGTGACTTTTTTTCCCAGTTGTTAAAAGATAAAAAGAAATGAGGATTCTGCCCTACCATTCTCACTTGTGACACGCTGTATTATTTCTTTGGATGACTTCTGCAGAATAGATGTTACCTAAATCCGGGTTAATTCTGTGGTCCAAAATATGGGAAAGACAACATTTCCTGATATGAAAGAACTACCATAAAACAAAAATACTGAGGCGCTTCATTTAACTTCTGTGCAGCAACTGTTTCGTACTGCTGATGCGCTCTGCGAGTTGCCTTGGAAACAAGTAGCTGTGCATAGGCAGCACAAAGAGGGTCCACACTTTGTGGACTCGGCCCTTGGGGGCCCCATTACAGAATTTCCTATGTTTAGAAATACTTTGTAACAAGGCCCCAAGTGTCGCTTATTAGCAGTAAAGTGTACAGCAGCCTTCATCAGCATCAACTACCAATTTGTTTCTTATGGAAATGAATCCACGTTGATAGCGCATAAGATTTTTTTGGAGATTTTATGAGCAGAGTTCTCCCTTGCTCTTTTTATGTTGCCACTTGACTCACACTTCTCTCATTTGTGTGTTTCTCTATGCGTGATATTGATTTCAGCCTTCTTGGTGAAATGAAGTAAGTTGTGAGGGGGATGTGGACAGAGATGGAGGAAATAAACTTGTATAGAAGCGTTTTGTCTGTGATCTGTCTTAGATTACAGCGTTGGAGTGAAGGAATTTTAATCACTGTAACTGTGCTGCCTTCTTTTTTGAAAAAGTTTGCGCCTTCATCTGTATTGAGACATTGGTTTCATTTCTTTCAATTGTGGGTTTACTCCAGGAGGAAGTCAAGTGCCAGCAGGCTGCTTTTTTGGGTCCTTAAGGGGGGTGAGGAAGGAAGACAGAAGGGTACAAGAGATGAAAACTCATGGTTTGAGATAAAGGCAGTTTAAAGCAAAAGTTGCACGCGAAAGCGAAGTAAATTAAGTTAATCCTCTTCTTCCTATTGGCAGATGGATGTTCAGCTGTTTCCAGCAAAGTAAAGCAGTTCGTTGAGAAGAAAAACACCATAGCACTGAGTGTTTTTCCCCCCTCCTTCTTTTTACTCGGTATTCTCTTGCTGAGCATGACAAGGAATGTGATATCTCTTTGGTGAGGGTCAGCTGTCCTGGCTGTGTGGTTGTCAAAATCCTTATGTGCCCCCAGCTCCTCACGGGCAGGGCAGAGCCAGAAAAGTCTTGTGTGTAAGTTGTGCTTAGCAACAGCTAAATGTTGGTGTGCTATCAGTGCTGTACTCATCATAAATGAGTACATCCAAAATGTAACAATACACAAACTACTACAAAGACCACTATCTCTATCCTAGCCAAAACCAGTACATCTGTAAAAATGTAAGCTCAAATATTAACGCCATAGAAACAAATGTATGGCTAATTGATTTCCCATTATATTCTTACAAGGTCAAATATATTCTTTAACATATCTTATTCATAAGATAGCCAGATATCCCATATGAAAACCAATTTCTGTTCCTAGGCAAGCTCAGACAAAAAGTTTAAGTTTGGGAGTGGGGGGGAATCTGTTTCTTGTCATGGAATTTTGTTTTTGGGAGTGCTGGATTGGTTAATTCAGCTTTAGTTATTACATTATTGTTATGCAAATACTATTACGATACGTGTAAGTTGTGCTGAAATAATTGCTCAGGCTGAATTGACAAATAAAAGAAAATAAGTGAAAGTAAATAAACACAAGTATAGGATCATTCTCTCTCCCATACGGAAAGAAAAAGCAGTTGAGAATCACTTCTTTGAATCAATTGAAATCAGCAAAGGGAATTTTCTTAGTGGAAAGGGAGACATCAGATAAATCTCTGGCATGCAGTATTGTGCCAGGAGCTGGAGTGTGCTGTGAACTGGAGATGCACGCTCAGAGAAGTTCACCTGTCAGGCTCCAGACAAAGCCCAGGAGCTGCCATAATACAAGCTATGTTACGTCTTCACTAGAAACCAAACTAAGACAACAGGAGCATGACTGGTGAAGGCAGGGAGATGGAGTTGTCTTAGGTGCCATTGTAGTAGATTCCAATGTGGCTTTACCTCTCTGAGGGAAGGGAGCATGTCGAACAGCAGAGTGAAACCTATGTGTCAACTAACACCTCTTGGTGTCATGAACTGAATGCTGCCATTAACAGAGGTGCTAAGTTCTCCAGGGTATTTTGATCACCGTTCTCTCCATAGTGAAAATGTGTGGATTTCTCTTCAATTCTGTTGCTTAAAGAAAGAAAGAAAGAGAAAAGGGAGAAGAGCGTTGAATTATTTGTATTGAGCTGGGTGGTTTCTTTTTCTGACAGTTGTGAGATGTTTGAAGGGAATGGCTAAAGACTACTAGGAAAACCATAACAAATAGGATAACTTAATTTTAAACCTGTAAATCTTTCGCTATTATCTTTTAATTAAAAACTGGGGGAAATACAAGCCTGGAAAGCTGAAAGTGAGAAGCATATACTGAATAGATGGCCTTTTCAAGCAATCACAGTTCTGGGGTCTTTAAGAGCCTCTTTTCTTCAGGGCTGAATTCCTGTAATCTGAACTGTGCATACGCGACTACATTCCAAGATCTGTATCTTTTGAGTAAACAGCTTTCTTGTCATTAAGACTTGACATTTCTGTTCATTGTGGCTGCCTCACTGCAATAAACTTTCCCTGGAGGATGTACAAACTCCATTTTCAGACATGAATATCACAAAGGCTCTGCATAGGAAATAGGGAGGAGAAATTCGTCTTGCTCACAGAAGATGACTGGAAAGAAATACTGGTTACTGACAGATGCTATACATTTTCAGAGAAGAGAGGATATAGAAATCAGAGAAACAAGGCAGACTGTTAGGTCTCTGGTCTAGTGTAATCCGTCACTGATGTAGGATCATTTTCCTATGGAAAATTCATGTTGATGTTGTATAGTAAAGTTTGAAGTATCTCTAGTAATAGGGCATTTGATGCTTTCACTGTGAAATTGTACTAGAGTGAGTAATCTTCATCTGTAGGTATTCCTCTAATCTTCTGACAAAAATAATGGAAAAAAGAAAAAAGCTTCTCTGTGCAAAAATACTAATGAAATACTGCTATAACAGATAAAACTGATGTAAAAATCCTGCAAGAGAAATGAAAGGCGAAACTCCAGAGACAGAAAAACTTCTGAATATGAAATGGTAAAAAATGGAAGAGAATGAGAACAAACCTTAATTGTCTGAATTTCACTGTGTAAAAGATCACCTTTTATGAAACCTGTTGGTTTTTTTTCCACTATCATCTTTTAATTGCAGTCAAAATGTCCTTTGAATACTTGACATCATTTGTTTTCTGATGTCATTGACTGTTACTAACAGTACTGTTGTCATTAAAATGGTAAAATGGTAATTTATATATACATACATGCTTATAATATTTTAAAGTCTGAACTAAGATACTAATTTGTAAATTAGTTACTTTTTTTTTTTTTTTACTCCCATTTGAGTAAGTGTGTGTGCAACTATTCTCTGAAATTCCCACACCAAAAAAAGAGAGAGACAAAAAATCACCAAAAGCAGTAAGCATCCCGAACAGAAATCCTTTAAATTGTCTTTCAGGAAATGAAGAGTTAGGTTATCAGTGTGATTTCACACTGCTCTCTAACCTTTCCACAGTTATTCTAATTCCCCCTAAGTTGTAGTTATGCTTTTATCTATCCCCTATGGTTGTCAGGAGTGTTTAAGCTATATTTGCTTTCCCGTGGCCATATCCTTTATCCTGGCTACTGGGGACAGAAAGCGCGTATTTGCTTCTCTGCCCAACAGAGATTACTTTTTCATGAGAGGAAGTAAAATAATCAACTTTTCTGTGTTTTATGTTTGGGTATTCCACACGGTATCTTTGGGTATTATCTCAGATATAGTGAAACTCTATTATGCATTAAATGTTTCGCTCAGTACTGACTGAAGCTGGCTTATTTAAAGATGTCAAGAAAAGATGTAAGGAGGAGCACTGTGGGCACAAGAGTCAAAGTAGAAATCCTGAAGGTGGCGATTGGCTGCTGTCGGCCCGGATGTTTTGCTTTTTGCTTTTCCATATCACTTTTGTTTTGTCATTCCCTATCACTTACTACTTAAGAAACAAATTCCAAATGCATGTTATTGTTTGTAAAAAACACTATAGGAAGAATCTTCAGTTGCTCCTCCTTCATATGTTACAGAATTCTGCTCAGAGCCTGGTATGGCTGTTGCTTGCATTGAGGTGCAGTGATCATCTTCTGTCTGCAAATATTTCCTTCCTCTTTTGAAAGATGCTCGGTTAACAAGCCAGCCCTGCCTGACTCAGGCATATGAAGGACGCCAGTTATAAAAACAGGGACAGATGCTTCAGCTGTAATACGTTTGCTTGGTGAGCGGTCTCTTTGAACGAGCAGGCTGCTCAAAATAAGCACGCTCCCATTGCAGTTCTCCTAGATTCTGTTGCCACAAGATTTAGCTTTGTTACCTGATGGGGCACAGCATGCTGTCAGCTCTGCCTTTGGTTATCTGATAGCAATGCTCACTGTCTCCTGAGGAGCCTCATCTGTCTCTCCTAAAAATGATTTGCAGCATTTCTAATGCCGGTAAATTTGGGAATCCTTGCATAGATGAGTCACTAGCTTCATTCTGTGTAGCTCAAAATAGATCTAAATCAAAGCAATGTTTGAATTGCTAGTGCGAGCTGGACTTTGTTCAGCTTTCAGTGCTCCTAACATAACTGAAGCTGAATCAGTGTTAGCAGCGGTGGGAAATGATGGAAAAAAGTCCCCCAGTGACTGCAGCCACTTGGGATGTCTCTTGCCCCAGGCAGAGCAGCTGCTCGTGTGCTGCTCTGCTCTCCTGCATCCTGTTCCGACTGCTAGTGCTGCTGGGAGAATCCTGGCCAGGCCTTTTGCAGGTGCTGCCTGTGGGGCTGATGGAAGCTTCTCTCACAGAGAGGCCATTAACTCCTTTGTGTCCCTCAGCCTGTGCTTTTTGGGGCAGCCCTGTCCAGCTAACACATCTGGGAAAAATACCTTGCAGTTGGGTGATAACAATCAGCTCACAGTGCCATTTGTAATTACAAAAAGAAAAAAAAGAAAGATAAGGAACACAATTATTTATGTACGTTCAGAATTCCAAGATGTGATATTGGAAGAGAACTGGGGACAGAGAGTGGTTAAACAACATCTGACTGAAAGTGAAGACTGGTGAAAAATAACAAACTCCAAAATAAATGTGGTAAGGTACATTTCTAAAAGAGATGAGATTACTTTGGTAACATTGTTTATTTGGATTCTTTGACCTTTAGAAGGAGTGCAGTGAAATGTTCTCAGGTAACCTTTTTGTTCTTTTTAAATAGTTATTTTTCAGAGCTCAACAAAAACAACACTCTCCTTTTCAAAAAGGATTTGGTACAATCACAGAGTTTGCAGTTGCGATTAAGGCACACTTTGTATTTACTGCCAATTAGTTTAATTGATTTGAAAGTCTGAGTACATCATAAGTGGACGGGATTTACCTTCCTGAATTGAATGTACTTTAAAGACCAGCAGAAACAGTGTGTGTGGGAGAGGGAAGCTGAGTACAGCAGAAAGTCTTGGTCTCTGATGGCATCTGAGCTCAGGGCTGCATCCTGGGACGAAAGTTGGCAGGAGGAACTTCAAACAGTTTCATCTCCTTGTAAACCTTTTATTTTCCTAATCTAATCTGCTAATTGAGCTTCGCATCAGAATTTTGGGTCAAATATTTGAAGTTAGTGTTGTTCAAATTGAATGCGGTCTGGGCTTTGATTCAGGGAATTTTCTGTTTATTCTGATGTCACTGCAGTGTTACAAAAAGGAGAGCAAGGTGACATGTATAACCTGTTATGTGTCAGCTGCTGCTGTGACTGTACGCTTGTTTGTGTGTGTGCATTTTTTACAAATCAATAGTAGCTGAGATATGCAATATGCTTCTATTTAATTGTAAACACAGCCTGCTTGGTTTCTAGGTAGTTGGAGTTGCCAACTTGATAGGAAGGAAGGGTTAATTTTGGAGAAAACGTATTTCTCTTCCAGCTTCACTCTACAGTGAGTTGCATACAGAGGTATATGTGTGCACTGCTACCCTGGCTCCTGCTGTACTGGGTTCTCACCTTCAGATCCCAGTCTGGAGAGGGTATCAGCTGCCAGGGCTGCAGCAGGGTGCCAGCTCAGTGAATCTGGCTTGTGCAGGGCTCTACAGAGCTGATCTGGCATCAGTACTAAAGAATGTCTCTTAGCTTACGCTTCTGGCTAGGGTGAATTCTTTTATTTTATTTATTTATTTACTTGTATATTTTTGCAGCTGCCAAACTAAGCAGAACAAGATGAGAGGTAAGGAAATCACAACCAACAGATTGGGAAGGAGAATGGGAAATTTCATGCTCTGATGACTTGCTTGGCTGTCTTCATTCTAGGCTACTCTTTCGTGCAATGTCTGGATTTCCCTGCTCCTGAATTGTAGTGCACATATTAAAAATGCACTCTAAAAAAAAAAAAAAAAAAAGGCAAAAATGATTTGCTTTAAAGGCATTCAAAGATTTGAATTTGTGAAATGTTGAACAGTGACTTAACTGTCGATCCCTTCCAGTATCAGATGATTTCTTTACTCAGTGACATTTCAGGTTTCCTCTTTTTATTTTTATTTGGCTCAGCTCCACAGAAAACTGTAATCCTTCAGGAATTCTCTCTAGCAAACTCCCATTCAAATCACTGGGGACAGCAACAATCTGTCAGCACAGTCTTTTACCGTGTTTCCTTGTTATTTATAGATTAGATCTTGCATCACTGAAATATTTCTGCCATATTGTTCAAGATAAAGCCAGTAAATTCAATATGCCATTGTGTAGCCCCTGACTTGCCTCTAAGGCCTTGTTTTTCACAGAGAGAAAAAATACTTTATAGAAGAGTGGGAGCTGTCTGACTGCAAAATGGACTTGAATAATAACACCAGACTCTCAGCTGAAATTTTATACCATAGATGAATCATCAAGTGCTCATTAAACATCTATCTACTGTAGAAATAGATAACAAATCTTCCCCTTGATGTTACCCTTAGGATCTTGACAAAAATAATCGTATACTGGAATGTGAAAATGGCAAACTTGACCAAATCATCAGCAGTGGTTTGGCATCCATCTGATTCTTACCTGAGTAATGCCTTCCTCCTGATGTTACAATAACTCTTACGTAAGACCTGGGGTTGAAGTGGGAAAAGGCTGTACCACATTCTGTCCTCCTTGGACAAACTGCATTCTGGATAAGATATCAAATGCGCATCTCTTCACATCAAAATTGCGTCAGGACACATCATGAAACCAAAGAAAATACACAGCCTTTTTTAAAGATCCTTTTTAATTTCTGTCTTTTAGCTGTAAACTGGATTTCATGGCAAAAGGAGGAAAATGTTTTGAATACGAAATAGATTCTGAATAGTTTTTCTAGTCACAGTCTTTGTACGTTCTACAGCCCCATTTTGTTGTTCTTTAGAACTAAGTTTTCCTGTGCCTTAGAATGGCTGTGTTTGATGCCAGAATGGAAGCTCTAACATGCTATCAATGAACTGAATTCCCTTGCGATACCTGACCCCTTATTTGCACTGTCTTAAAAACATACAAGGCGGTGGCTGTAGTAGTTCTGTTCATATTGCAATCTCATCGTGTTTCAATACCACTTGGTTCTAACCCAAGTTTAGTTTGTTGCTACAAGACTGTTTACTGCTTACTACAATGACAACACCTTGATTTATTCTAGATGTGGGCATGAGCTATGTGTTACAGATGAGTAAATGAACAATGGTGTTGGGGTTAATGCATGCCAAACTGAGTAAATTTCAAGCCATATGTAGCATTGCCTTTTTTTTTATTTTTTTATTTTTTTGCTCAGCTGCAAGGCGTGGTAGGGAATGAATGCATCTGAGGAGAATGGGCCTTGTTGGCAACTGTGACACAATGAGGTTAACTACACCTGCCAGACTTCACACTTTCTGATGTGATCTCATCAAAACTGTGCGACTCTAAGCTTATAGGCTTAGTCCTGCCTTTATACAGGGCATTCTCCACGCTTAAAGCTGACCGGGCCTAAGCGCCAAATTATCAAAGAGGGCTTCAAAATCCTGTTTTACAGAGTAAGAAAAGTATATGAACTGAGCTAACTCAGGATTCTTAATGAAGGAATCCAATTGTATTTTCTAGCTGTGTCATTTGATGGAAGAGAACGGAACAAGTTTTACAAGTTAACAGTACAACACATTGTAGGTTTGGGTAAAGTGGTATCTCATAACTGTCACTTTATTTTTTGCATAAATACTTGATATTTGGTATTTTGATAGCCATGTGCAACTGCAGTCTCAGCAAACAAAATTTTCAGATCTGCACAATCATGTAGAATAACCATCCTGGGTAGTTTTGAAATGATTTGCTGCTGTTTCACTTCACTTTTAAACAAGAAGTCACCAGGAGCAGTTTCCAGCCTTCTCATTACTTAATCTTAATTGCATTAACTATTAATTTAGATGGTGTTAGTGCTTTAATGATATGAGAGTCAGTAAATGGCTATTGTTCATTAGCCATAAAAGATGTATGTTTGGGGTTTACTTATTTATTTAGTTTACATCTAATTAATGTCAGTTTTGTTAGATGTAAAATAATACAAGGATGAATGAGGTAAAGATATTTTCATTCAGAGAAAACTAAAATATCTCCAAAGTGGTCTTAGTGGAATAATTAAATAATAGAGTTGCTGTGATCAAATGTTTCTCACTTATTATTTTTTTTTTTTCCCTCCATCATTCTGTACTTAACTATTAGAAAGGTAAAAGTCATTTGAGCAATTTTCCTTGTGGTTCATATTTTGGTTACTGGACAAAACTTGCTGTGAAGCTTGTGTTTATGTTCCTAAGGCTTACAGATCCTTTTTGGATTAAAAAAAAAAAAAAAAAAAAAAAAGCAGAGGTGGGATGAAGGAGGTGACCAGGAAACTTGTTAGCAAGTGACCTTAGCCATGCTGCATATGATACTTTGCAGCGTGATGACTTTTCTGTGCAGGTGAAGTTCAGGAAGGGCAAAGCAGCTGCTCAAAGCATCTGACTCACAGGGATGAAGAGAGCCAGGAGGGGGGGTGTGTGTGGATTTCTAGCATGAATCTGTGAGAGCTGTGTTTTGCACGCATCCTTTATTTGTGCTTTCTCTGAAAAATTGAGTACTTTTATTTTTCAGGCCTTGTCTCTTAATTGATGCAACTTTCCTAATGCCTTTATAATAGACAGTAGGAAAGGAAATCCTATCAGAGGCGAGTTCTTAATCGCATGCATATATTATACTCCACAGGATTTTTCCAGCTCATTTAATAGATTCCTGATGCCCTGGTAATTCTGTCTTTCAGATAGTTCTTATTTTCAAAAGCTGTTAAGTAGAACTGTGAACATTTCTCAATCATTTCACATCAAATCTAAGCAAGGAGGTTAGAAAAACATCTGAGTGGCAGTTTGTTAAAATGCGGACTGTTTACAAATTATTGTGTCAATTGGTAAAGGAAGCAATAAATAATCTATCAACTTGATATTTTAATGTTCCACAAAGGAATGTATCCTCACTTGCAAGTAGCAAATGAATCTTCTCTGTTTTGAAAGAATCTTATGAGTTCTTAGCGTTATTCGTAGGTTGCTTCAAAAGAAGTGCTTCCTATTTATTTTCATGAAAACTACAACAGGTTCAAAGAGCACAATAACAACGTTTGATACAGCAAATTCTCAGGTACTAAGCGCTGTTTCTTCAACACAGTCACCACCATGAGCCAATTCATGTGGATGAGCTGATCCAGACGCTCTTCATTTCATGATGTGACAGCTGTGTGTGGCTGTTCAGAAAGCAGCTTTTGCTTCACTGTTGCCGCTGCTGAAACGCACCACCGCTGCCTCGCTGTGCTCACATCCACAATTCGGTCTCCATAAAGGTTTAGCAAGTGTTGATGTGTGTAATTTTTTTTTTCCACATGGAGTAATTCAGTTCCTCCCCTTTACTACATTCGTATTTCCATATCGGACACCAATCTGTCAGAGTACCTCTCTGCTGACATCTCTCACGTGGCAACAAAACGTCATGGAATATTGTGGGCAGGTTCAACCTCCATTGCCATACCATCAATCACCTCTGATGTCATGGGCCAGCATAAAAAAAGAGGAGGCATTACTTATTGAGCAGCCCTCATATATACACATAGATATATACATATATGAGGATTTGCTACTTGTATGGTTTGAGCGAAATATTTACTTTTATTTAACAGTATGCCTTAGGTATGTGTTTTGATCTCTTGAGTGAGAAGGAGTTTTCAGCAGCATGGATTTTTCCCAGCCAGCGTTAATTTTTAACATCTTTTTGAATGAGGACTTACAGTTGCAGAAATGTTGGACAATTGTGCATTTTCATTCAAATCTACAGAGCCAGGAATCCACTGGTGCTGCCATCTGGGGATCTCCTCAACTTGGTGACTGCATTTCAAGAGTTACAAAATGCTGTATTCTGTGTCACTCTATGGCCATTAAACAAGTTAAATTCAAACACATTTCTTGTGTGCAACAGAACATATGTATCTCAGCTGCTGAGTCACTGCCTATTAGCTGCTGCTTTTTGCTTGTAGCTAGTAAGGAGGCAATGCATTCCTTCTTTTGATCCGTTAATGGCATAACGTGGACCCTCTGTTGCCGTGAGAAGTGATGTGAAGGGCTAGGAGCTATTTTTATTTGTACTGGTGCTTTTCCCGTGCTTCCTTGCATGATTACAAAAAAAGGATTCTGAGTTCCCAATCTCATAAACTGAAATATTCAGAGTAGCAATGAGTATGTACACATCAGAGCTTTCTGAATTCCAGATGATTCGTGTTGTGCTGAGAGAGCTGTGGGAGTGGTGCTCTGCAAAATGTCTGACTGAACGCAGATAGCATTTGTGCAGGTGCCCAAGGAGTTGCAGCAGAGCTGTCGTCAGATACCCTGGGCTCTCATTTGTTGTGGAGCAATTGGGGTCCTCCATTCAGATCTGTTTATAATTGCTTTTTTTGAGAAGCTGGCTTTAAAGCTTACAGTAGTCCTGGCATGCTCTTTTGCCCCTCCCATCATACCTCAAATTATGAGGGATCCATCTTTTCCTAATGTTCTTTTCAGAGCCAGAGACACTTCTATGTGTGAATCTTTCAAGTCCTGATGCATTGTTCTGGTGGATGGGCTTTTGGAGGGCGTTTGTGTCTGCTGGTAACAAGGCTTTGTCCCTTCCCTCCCTTCCGGAGTCCTCATTCTGGAGACTAACAATAGAATGTACACAAATTACATAGATAATAAAGCCAAAGCAGTCAGTCACCTTCAGTGTGCCTTTCTCTGCTGGCAGAACAAAACAAAAATCTAGTTGTCTGGACTGACACGGTATTTCCAATGCTACAGTCACGGGAATGTTCTTTTGAAACAGTCTTTCTTCCAATGGATTCATTTGTCAAAACCAGAATGTGCTGGAAAAGGTCCTGATAAACTTCTGGTGAAACATGCAGGTCTCTCAGAAATCCATTCGCCAAGGTATCTGCTGAGATGTTCTGGAGATGCCGTATGCTAATATTGCTGGGGTGGAGAAACCCAGGGAGTCAGAGGGAAGCACCTGGGAGCGGGCAGCCCTCATCCATGGGCAGCGGTGTGCTGGGAGGTGAAGCCCAGGTCTAGGCTGTCTGGCTGCAGGAGCGGGCTGGGTGCCTGGAAACCAATAGTTGGGAGCTTTTGGTTGACTTTATGCCAAACATTATGATTGTTTTACGCAGTTTTAAACATTTATTTCACAGAAACTTCTAAAATGCAATTCTCGTGTTATTCTTTCCCTTTTAAAGTTCTGTTAAAAATTTAAAAAGAAATCAGCTTCTGAGAGTTGGAAAATACGTTTTCGTGAAAAGGGCTGTTTGTTGCAATATGTTGCTGAATTTCAGACGTAGGAAATGTATTTTGGAGGTAATTCCCTGATCCAAAACACCTGTTTGTACCGGAATGTTTTGGTTTTCTTTTTCTGAACCATTCTGGCTTTTCACAGATGAAAGGAGTGTCTGGTGTGTATAACGCTTTGATTTATCAGAGGTAAGCTGTGTTGTTAGTAGAGATAAAGGACCTTGTTTACAAGGTGTCTATATCCTCAGAAAAAAGGAGTTTCCAATAATTGAGTAAGATGTCCTGAATGTATAGATTAAACTAGAAGGCCAACTGCAAACATGATGAACTTCAAAAGAGCAGCTTCACATCTCTCTGGGGACCTTCATTAATGAGTCACCAGATAGGCAATTACTGTACAGTTCTTGTAATGACCAGGATCAGACACAAGCAATCAGCACAGTAGGCAGCAAGAAAGCAAGCAGAAAAAAACTGTGAAAATATGCCATTAAATCTTAATTATTCTTCAAAAGAAAACAAGCACAACTAGGGGGCAAATAACTGCAAGGAATATACAGAACTGTATGAAAACCTGCTGGCTCAGGGCAATGATATTTAGTTATTAGCAGCTTCAACGTTTATTTAAAGTTAAGCACTATGTTCACAGACCATTCAGAGGTGTATTTTCCACCTGCTAGAAGTCTGAGTAAGAGCTAATCTTTGCTCCCACAGGATTGCTCCTCAAGAACCCAGCATTATTGCTGTCTCTATTATAAGAGCCTGTAGAAATCACACCAGGCTGGGACCTCAAGTATACATACTGACAAGGAAAGACGGTTGGTTGGTGTTTTGGTGGTTTTATTTTCCCGATTTAAACCGTCAAATGAGGAAAGGCCACCAAGGGAGGATAAGAAGTTAACGCTGTACAGGTCAGGCAATCATGATGAGGTCCCAGTCTAGAGTAATAGTTGCATAAACATCTTACATTTGTACCCAGAATATTTAATGTGGGTACACGGAGCTTATTTACCTGTAAATGCTTCCCAAATCCTGAATTGCAGAGACAGTTTCATTGCAGCTGTGCAGTCCCATTGATCTCACTGTATTTCTCTAGGGAAATTCTTTGATGATTATGGGAATATGTATTTCTAGATTAGACTCAGCTTTCTTTACAAGGCATAATCACCATCTTTGAAATAAGGCAGTCCGATCCATGTACAGTTACTGGGGAGGAGGATTCTTCAGAATACGAGTTAGTATGCAGAAACTCCTGTACTAGAAAGCCACGTGTCTTCCATCTATGCTGAATTATAAAAGAAGTTTTAAGCAGTGGGCAACAAAGATTGAACTCATATCTGCATTGTTTGTCTTTTGCTTTCCTCCAAGCTGTCTTCATACAAGTAAACTTTTCTTTGTCTTAAAAGGCCTGAATGATCTGCTATCACATGAATTCATTACAAATATCCTCATGCAATTTGTGAATTGCATGTGTGGCCTTCTGTTTTTTCTTTGTAAATTATTTCCATCTTTCAAGAAGTTAAAACTGTTCAGGATCAAGTGGACAAAGAAACAGTACCAAATTTCTTCCCAGTGTTAGCATCAGTGTCACTTTTCTGAACTCCTCTGTTCTCCAGGCTTTGAAAGATCAAGGTCTGGGAAACGAATTTGGTCTTGTCTGCTTCTGGCAAAACAAATAAACAAGACTGCAGTTAGAGGCAAGAAAAACAAACAAACAAACAAAAAACAAAACAACAACAACAAAAACTTACACAGAACTAATCATACTTCCAATAGCTCTACAAAACCGATATGTTTATTTGGTAATAGCAAATTCAGTGAAATATATGGTCTGTCTTCAAAGTCAAAGAGATTTGACTTAGAAACTTGCTTAGGATAACCTTCCTTCACAGAAGTATGTTGGGGAAGTCACTTATTTGCACTCTATTGTGGATTTGGCTCCAGAATATTGTGGGAGTAATTGTGTGATGGCTTTCTCTTGAGTATGTTTTTCATAGTGCACTGTATTTTCCCTGCAGAAAGAATAATTATGTAAATAACTGTTATCAGACTATCGTGTGCAGCTAAGAAGTGTAAGTTGCATTGTCTGATCATATATTTGTATAATAAGTCTGGCTCTGTAAAAGATAAAAGTGAATATTGAAACTGGTAGTTTATATCTATTTTTGTGTACGATTCACCTAAGGTATTTTTAACAGTTTAAAGATTTGTTATATCTGATACAGCCTATTCAGGTAAGAGATCACCCAAAGGAAATAGGAGTGTTCTGCATTCAAAGCTCCCAAATATGAGGATTGAAAGCAGTGATGCATCAGTGCTTTTTATTTCAGTGTTGGCTGTCACCATGATATTCCCCTCGTAGATATTTCTTCAGTTTTTGTGGGAAATCAAAAAGATAAAAGGAATAAATAATCTGTTGTGCTTAACATTTCTGATCTCTGAAACGCCTAAAAAGGCCTAATTTTTCATCTTTTTGTATTCGAAGTTGTTGTTTCACTTAAGTCTTTAAAATAATATTTTAAACATTAGTATAGAGTATGTGGTAATGTCAGTTTGGAGGAAGAAAGATGCATTTGCTAGTCTTCTGTCAATACCAACTAATACTACTAATAAAAATTTAGTTAACGTGATGATAGAACAGCTCATTAAATTCACAAAACAGAAGTTTGTCCTACTGTAATCTATTTCAAAATACGTCGTTAGACATAAAGTTCTTCCTAAACAATGCAGCATGCTCTTTTGGAGAGGTTTTAGCATGTCAGGGTTTGTTTTCAATGAAATGACATTAAAGAATTAGAAATTCAGATTAATAACAGCTCTTGTTACTTCTGTTATTTTTAGCAAAATTGGTGAGCCAAATATATACTGCAGATTAAACTTAAATTCTCAAAGCCAAATTTTCTAAATAGGAACTCAGTGGTAGTTTTCCAGATCTTGAACTTTTATTAATTGACATTATAGTTACACAGAATGCACAGATTTTCTTCTACTCCTTCTTTTCCCTTCCCCCCGCATGACTTACAATTATCTCTTGCTATTCCTGCTCTCTTTACAGCAGCCAAAAGTGGCAGCTGAAACTAACCTGCGTAATTCCCTGCTGATTCGCAATGAACTAGGTGAAAACTGGAAATAATGATACATAAGAATACTTACTTGATCGTTAGGTAATGTCTTTGCAGTGGTTTATAAACTGTGCTACTGCTGTAGTGGAAGTAGGATAAATTGCAAGCAACCTGCAAACATCATTCACAGCGTGCCTCATCTACAGTCAGCCTGAAACACAGTTTCTCTGCAAAATTTCTCTGTGCTAAAGAAAACATAATGAACAGTTTATCGTGATATTCTTCTCTTGCTTTGGTACGTGCAATGTTTTAATTCTCCACAAATCTAGTCTGAATTCATCAATATGAATAAATGGGTATTCGTAAGGCTGACGTACTGATTTTTTTTTTTTTTAATTATTATTATTATTTTTTTCTGTGGGGGGGGAACAAGAATAAACCCTCTTACTGGCCTCCTTTGGCACCATTGCCCCTTCACGTAGATCTCTGGTTGGCTAGAGAAAATGTCTGAATCATGAAATATCTGGGCCTATCACATCTGGAAAGCACATTAGTAACAAAAGATGATGTTTAGGAAAACGTGGATGTTTAGTAGCTGTAGGCAGCCTGCTGTTTATCCAAACCTGTAAATATTATTTCATGTTCTGTGTGGATCTAAGGAACACTGACAGCAAGAGACTTGCCAGGGTCGCCTAATAGACTCTCACAGTTGGCATTAAGATTCAGGAACTTTTGGTTCCCCTTATCTATATTCAGTTTATTGTCAGTGGTATCCTTTAAGTATTATACAGTCTTTATTTTTTGCATCAGCATGCTCTATTTCAGCAATTAATATTGACTATCCATATTATGTTTCATTTCTGTACTAGGTTAACATATATTTATTACCAACTATTGTGAGAACATGACCTAAGCAGAGATGTCTTGTCATAAAGGACAATTTCTCTTTTGTTTTACTTTATATTTCTCCTTTGCTTTCCCACTTGCCCTTTCTTATGTTTGTTGACAACTTTGATGTCAAATGGGCTGACAGGTCAGAGTGACCATTAGCCTTTCCTTGTGTTCAGATGGAAACAAGTTATTTACATGATATCCTTAGATGGTGGTGTGACCTGGTGCAAATCTTAGTTCATTCTCAAATGCACATCTAAGAAATACTTGGCAAAGAGTTTGTCTTGAGGTATAGATTATTCTGAAGATAGTTTTTAACTTCAGTGACTTTGTCTCATTGTCTTAATGCTGATTTGGGCATGTGTTGTGTGAAACTCCCATTTGAAGTTCTCTCTCTACTTATCTGTCAGTTTTTGAGTTCTGATAACTTTTAGATCATCGTTAAAAGACCGTTTTTGCTGCTGTTGTTGTTGAGTGAGGTTTTTTGACTGAACACTTCGTCCTGAGCGCTGTGCATAAAAAGATGCGTTTTGCTGCAGCAGTCTGGCCATGCATGTATACTTGTTAAAGCAATTGACCTATTGTCTGAAACTCGAAGAGAATTCTAATGGAGGAAAAAGAGAAACTGTGCGAGCACTGCATAACAGTACTGTTTTGTTTATGAAATCTCAGTGTAAATGCAAAATTACTTTGCATTTTTCCAATAGTTCTTCAGCTGAAGACCCGCTAGAAGCTACAAATATTTAAATACTCAATTTGAGGTATAGATGTTTGATTTCTATCGGGATACGTTCTTAGCCAGTCAAACCCTGAAGGACTTCTAACAAGGTTTGTAAAATTTCAAGTACTGGTTAAAACGGACTAAAACCTCTTGATTCTTGAAGAGGCTGGTGCCTCTTCTGACAGCAGTTCCCAGTTAGGTGCCTCCTTCATCACTTATTTGAGCTTGCTGTAAGGAAGCTCTTCATGTGAGATAACTGTGTACGTTACACGGTAACACAATATAGAATATTTTAAATAAACTTATTGTTTTATATGTAACTAATGATTTAAATAGTATCTTTCAGTCTACAAACGATAATTCTCTATTAAAAGGACATTGTCAGCTTAGCTAAGTTTTTAATCATGATTATTACATTTTACTCACTTCTTATTGTCAGAAATTTTGTGATACTTTGTATTGCTCCTTCAGTTTTCTGCCCAGACTTTCTTGGCTGAGCAGCTGTCCTGCCTTTGAACAGTGTTGGCTTCATTACCTGGATAAGCCACATAGCAGTGTATGCATGTGCTGGGTGCCTTCAAGTTTTCTTTCTGGGTGCTGTCGCCAGGCAACTCTCCTAATAGAAGGAATAGAACAAATAAGAAACAATAGCACAATGCAGGCTTTGTGTTTAAATGATGCGTTATATCATGTTTAATTTTTATTTTTTTTTTCCTAAAAAGTTTAGAAAGAGTTTATTGTTGTGCATTTCATCCTGTGCATTCTCTTTGGAGGATGAACCAGACTGTAGGTTGGCTTACTCCTCAAAAGACTTCATAGTTTTCTTCCCTCCGCTGGATAGGGGAGTTTTAACTTGTTTTTATTCTGCTCATTAGCAGCCTCACAAAACACCTTAACTTCATCCTTAACTAATGGCGTAGGTAGTTCTTGTTTTTAACAGTTTCTTTCTGCCAGCAGATGTTTCATCTAGATTCACGTATACTATTCTCTTTTAACTGCCTTTTCCCAAACCAACTCATAGAGCAAATGAAGTTTATTGTTGTAAATATTCCCATGACCTGGTCTAGCCACAAAGTATTGTTGGATTAATGAGGATCATTGCCACATCCTTCATTTCTGTTTACATCATTAAAAGTATATAAGTATGAGCTGAGAAAGGGAAAAAAAATTCCGGATTCTGTCTTAAAGTATATAAATTCAATTTAGAAGATTAAGCATACCTGCTTCAACAGCAGGAAGCGTTTTGTAGTACCTGATCATTAGCAATAGCTAAAGAAAGAGCAAAGGAAATATTTTCACTTGCTTCACAATGAATAATTTTGTCTTACTGCTAGTTTTCTTCTTGAAATATAAGCTAGAGATATATTTCATCATTAACCTTTTGAGCAAGGCCAAGTATAATTGGCAATTCTCCTGCAAAATCCATTTGTCTGTATTATGCTGTTCCTTTTATAGAAGAAATAATTGTCATTTTTTTGTGTACTTTCTTTTTCAGCCAACCTCTGTAAAGGATCAGAAATATTATAAAGCCCCCAGAAGATATCCTATTCCATCTAAGTTTGCCAGGCAACAAACTGTGATTGTATTTCACTACAGTTTGAAAGGGAAGCGTAGTTTAGAAATTCTTTAAAAATAAAAAAAGAGTTT
Source organism: Meleagris gallopavo (assembly GCF_905368555.1). NCBI lineage: Eukaryota > Metazoa > Chordata > Aves > Galliformes > Phasianidae > Meleagris > Meleagris gallopavo. The sequence continues at coordinate 10,662,479 of NC_139419.1, read as the reverse complement.
CTCTTTCGTACGTTGAATTCTTACCCTTGTGTCTCTTTAAGTATGACAGCAAGATTCTAAGGGGTGCTCGAGCTATCTCTTAACAGGGCATACCATACAACTGAGACTTGAAAGTTGTGCAGTGGCATACACCTGTTTTGTCTGAAATAGCCTACTGTCAGTAATAATGCTTTTTGTTTACTGAAGAGCTGATCAAAAATTTGGCCAGCTGTAACTGGAATTGCCTTTTAATGTCTTAGTTGTCAACCTGCAAGTATGTCTTTTTGACAGTATATTTGCAAGAATATATATGGCATAGTAATGCATAACAGAACATGCTTAATGTCTGGAGGAGAGACTAGCTTCAATCAAAATGAAGGATGATATCTTTCAGTACTTTTATGACAAATGGGACAAGATCTCAGAGAAGGGCTGCACTAAGATTTTTAATGGTCTTTACTTACCGAATCAGTATCTTTTGCATCCCTCTGAGCCCACCCTGCCCTCCCAATCATTGCTTGCTGATTGCTGAATATTTGCTCTTTGCCCCTTATCATTTTTTAATACATTAAAAGATACACCATCAGGGACATAATTTTTATTTCTCCTATTAGTTATTCTTCTGCTGAGTGCACTGTTCACTAGTGGGTACTAGCATGCTGTTTTACAGAAGATATGACACAAAAGGGGCACATATTTTCATTAGAAATGCAATTATCAGGCTGGTGGTTGATGGTTTACTGCTCCTTTGGCCCCCAAAATAATATATTAGACAGAAGCTGCAGTAATATGTTTTGATACATCTGCTTTATTCCAGCAAACTTTTAAAGTCCATGGGAGTTCTGCCCTTGACCTCCTCCGGAGATGAATATAGAGCACTTAGTTGGTGGAATCTTGCTAGCATTTTAGATCTACAGATAAAAACCACAACAGTAGAATTCGATATCGTCACTTTTGGCGTTGCTTTCATTACACTATCAAGTATCTTTTAGTATTCTGTCTGCCCATTTTTGACTTCTCAGATCTCTGGATCCAGGTTAAATTGTTAGTCATGGAAAGCAGCTGTTATAAAGATGCTGCAGCGCTGGCCTCTGTATTTTAACACTTTTTCTTAGAAAGCTCGAGGGAAGTAAATTAGTATCCCATTAGTATATGGATTCAGGAACCCTAACCCTTTTTGGAAGGTGTTTTTGTTTGTTTGTTTTGAGGTATCAGATTATTTCCCCAAAGAGGGAAATACTTCATATGCATGCAAATGATAAAATGGAATCTACTCATAGCTGATTTGGATATCTTCATTGAGAGTGTCAACAGGCAAGCTTTTTATTGCGTGGCTTTGAACCTGGACAGCTCAGGCTTTTACTCGCTAGAAGCAACGACTCTCCAAGAAGCAAATCTCAGATGTTTGTAGTGCCTTGCTGTTTCTTTTTCCTGAAGAAGAAGAAAGGCATATATAATAGGAAACTCCTATTTTCTTCTGTTTCTGTCAAATGTCCTTTGCTTATTGTGGAAACTATGTGTTCATAGGTTGAATTGGCTCATCAGTTATAAGCAATCTGTCTAATCAAAAAGTATAACTGGATGATGGTATAATGCTTTATGACTTGAAAAAAGTTTGCTATTCATTACACTGCTGTATGGAAAATGATGTTTCCTCGAGATTTTAACTGTGTGAGCAAATCTAAATTTGATATGTGAATTCAGGTTGTTGGCTTTAGTATGCATCTGATTTAAAAGGGATGTAAAAATATTTTTGTATCCATGCAATTATGCTTTTTTTTTCTTTAGGGCTGTAAAATGAAGCAGATATTAATACCTTACACTAATAAAAATAGTCTTGTAGCATTTTTACGACCCCCTTTATGGAGTATTTTGTGTTTTGTAAATAAAAGTTAGATTACTACTGTCTGATATTATTAGAGGAAACATAACATTCTTATAATTTTAAAACTGATTACATTAGGCATTTTAGATTATCAACTTTTTATTCTAGAATTGCAAGAATCTTTTTGATTGCAAGAAACTTCCATTCTCCTGCCATGTAGAAATCCATCTTTTAAGAACCTGAAATTAAACCTCTAGACATTTAAAGTATTGGTGTGGCCAATGCTGCAATGGAAAGACAATGGCAAAACTGAGGAAAAAAATGTAACTTGTCTTGTTCAGGCATCTTCACCGTTGTTTGAAAGCATTTAGTGTTTGAAAAATATTCTGTCAAATTTCTAGCACTGAGAAAACAAGAAAACGATGTTATTTTTGTATTTTCACGTAAGGATAGTCTATATTTGGCTAAAGTATGTCATTTTATCTTTGAGCTTAGTTGTATCTGTACAAAATAGGTACAAATACATTAAGAACATTAATCCAATGTAGATCAAGCTGTATTGTATCTGCAATCACCATTTTATATAAATGCAAGTATGCAAGCATGAGTACTGAGCTGTATATACATCTCTGCCTCTTAGGAAAACCTTACACTATTCAGTCGATAACTACCAGCTAAAATGATGTGATAACTTCTGTTTGTATTATTTCACGAAGTCAGAAGAATACTTTTGTAAAGGACATTAGAAAACCTTTTCCAACGTGTTTGGTTCCAAGAGAGCATTAATTCCACTGAACAATAAAAGTAAGAGATCACTCATCTTGCCTTAAGGCCATGACCAAACTGTAATCTGTTTATTGATAACTCTGCAGCCTTGTGCTCTCTTTTGCTTCATAAATTTTACTACAGAATAACCTTTTTGTTGAATAACAATATGTTAATTTCTCTTTGTTTAAGCAAGGTATAAGCAGTTAAAATATAAAGCCTAAATATAGTATGTTCTTACAATATTGCAAATCCATTAAAGTAAACTGGAACCCATCAGATCAATAGTTAAACACCATTAAAAACAGTTCTGAGAAGAAATCATAATTGACTTTACCATATGTTTCATTTTCATATTACACCATCTTCAGAATGAGACAATCACTGTTCATAGGGAATCTAATTATCCACTGTCAGTTAAGCCCTCAGTAATTGATCTCTTGACAGCTGGTAATAAGTCCCAAACCCCATTGCAAATTGCCTTTAAATACATGTTTATCCACTGGAGAAAGATGGGGAGAAGAGCTCACACATTGAACCAAACACTACAAGTAGCAAAAACTGCCTTCGGGATAACTTTCTTGCACATTTCTCTTCAGTTTTGTGTTTTCCTCTTCTCTGACTACTAGAGATTTGCAGGTGTCAACCAGCAAATTCTGTCAGTTTGGCATTTGTATTCTCGTCGTATTCTTCAGCTTTGGCTTTTGTGTTCTCTCTTCTATTAACATCTAAAAGTATGTTCAGATAATCTTGTGATTTTTTGCATGAATGTTTGTTGAAAGCTTTCTTTTTGTGTAGCTTTACTGAGAAATAATAAGTGTCTTGAATAAATGTAGAGTTTGTTAGAGAACAAGGAATATGGGAATGAGAGAAGAACTGACTTGAAAGTCTTGTACTACAACTCTTCCAGGATATAATACTGTTCCATCTCTAAGGTTTAGACTAAAAAGAAGTAATCGATTTCCCAGATGAGCTCTAGTTCACCTCCTCAATTTGTTTTTCTTATGCTTTGATCTGCCCTGAGGGCGAGTATATGCTGTTTTTAAACCTTAAAGACTTTTTCAATATAACTGCTGTATGAACTGCTTTGAATACGAAGATTAGAAAGTCAAAATTCACTTAGCTAGTCAATGACAGAGAGACAAAAAAATGGAAATAAGATGAAAGAGTCTTTATGAGTGCACTTAGGTATAAATATACAGAAGGAGTACTTGATTTCAGAGAACATGAAGGACAAAATTATGTTACTTAAATTATATAAAATTATCTGGTTAAAGTTTAAAGAACAGGATAAATTCCACGAAAGGTTTAAATGATAAGTGAATGCAGCAAATCTTGATTTACATCCTGGTGACTAGTTGTATTGGTTCCTGCAGTTATGAATTCCCTCAATAAATACACATTGTTGAAAGAGTTCTTTATTGTTACCTTTCCAGACAGTTCCTCATTCTGGGAGCTAAAGACCAATAAACTGTCCAATTCTGCTAAAGCTCAGTAGAAAATTTACCATTCTGCTTCAAAAGCTGAAGGATCTAAATTTCTTTACCCTAATTTGTTCTTTTGTAATAACTGTTGTAATACTTCACAGAGATAGTGTGAATTGAATTAATTAATAGGTACAAACTATATTTGTGTCTTTGCATTAAAAGACCTGCTCCATATCTGTCTTCTATCTTGTTCTCTATCGCAGAAGTATTTATGGTCTTTGACATAATTATATACAAAAGAGGAAATTAAAATGTTTCTAGTGATTGTCCTCGTTAGGCAACTACATCTTTCAATGCTTTTAGGTCAGTGATATAGCTGTTGTACAGCAGTGAATCAATAACTGATTGGCATAGCCTTTTCTTTTAATTGTCTAATTGACACTATCTTCACTATAGGCAGATCACATTACCCCCCACCCCCTTTTTAGCTCTTAAGAAAGAATTGCCTGATAATAGAACTTCTGAACTTTTTTTTTTTTTATCATCAGACCAGCATGCACATCCATCTATCCCTATTGTAATCTGCTTTTGAGGTGTAAAAGGCTATTTAGTATATCTTCTCAGTAACTACTTCTGAATAATAGGAGCACCAGAATTGAGAGTACTTTTTATTCTCTGAACAACTGGAATACTTCAGAGTAGGTGAATAAATGAGCTCTTTAAGTGAGAATATCAGGAAATCTAGATAAGATGTTATTATAGGAACCATAAAAATAATTCTGTAAATACTATTCTCATGTTTTATTAAGCTATATGTTCTGGTGACTCTCAATATTCAATACATATTTCAATATCTGCTTTTTTTCTTTTTCTTTTTTTTTTTTTTTGCATACAGAAAGCTCACGTTTTATTTGCTTTTGTAATGAGTGCTGTGCTGAATATAATAGGTTATGAAGATAGCACCAATGTAACCTCACCCATCTTAGAAAGAAATAGAAAAACAACTAACATTAAAGTACTGTCTTAATGATTTTGTCCTTAAGGTCCAGAGAGTTTCTAATTTCTCTGGAGCAGCATATGTTTCTGTGTAAGATCAAGTGGGTTATCTAATCTTCTCCTTGACTTTTCTGATCCAAGAGTAATTTTGCACTCTATCTGAATATGAAATCAAATGCCTCCAGTAAAGATTTTAATCTTGTGCTCTGGGACAGAAGTAACATCTGTCTGTCAGAATAAATGCCTACGTTGCAAAGATTGTGCTGACTCACTGCACAGATGTATCTGTGCACAGCATGGTAGGCAGCTGTGCTCTTTGATTATTGTGTAAGAAGCAAGAGGAAAGGGGCAGAACATGACCATTATATCGCACTGCATATGAGACAGAATCTGAGTATTTACTATGTGATCTTTTTGGTAGGTGAGCTCTTCCGCTCTCTTCTTCCCTTAAAAGCAGTTAAGTGGGAGACTGTCTGAAAGGAGACAGCATTCATTCCTGAAAAAGTAAGTGTGGACTTCCAGGAATATGTGCTTATCATTTTGCAAGTACAGTACTATTTTTCGATATTTGGGATACAGCAGAGAGAAGTGCTCGGCAAAGAAAGCCAAAATTCTCTAATGTATGTTTTACTGTGATCTCATTCTTCCATGATTGCATATTTTCTCTTTCTAGACAGATTATTGTAATTCAGTAGTTTGTAGAGATCCTATTGTTGTCTTATCAATACAGCAATCACTTGCTGAGAGATGAGACTTGCTCAGCTGAGAGGAGACTGTTCATGTCCTTGCTGTGCCTTACCCACCTGTGTGGCTATGAGCTGCACCCTTCTGTGCTGCAGTTAGAAAAAGGACCCACTTCAGAGAGACTGGAGCTACGCAGGCATACTCAAAAGTTTGGTGCAGAATGAAACAACTGCTGCCTCTAAATGTAGTCATCTTGGAGTTCATTGGATTTTGCCGCTTTACAACCCTCAACCCAATAATACCACCCAAGTCAGTTTGTCTAGTCACAAGGGAAGGTTACTCTTTTGCTGCTTTACTCTTGTTTATTCCTACACATATAAGTACACAGAGCTTGAGCCCATCCCAGTGGGAAACGTACTTATTTCAAATTATGCATTTGTGACCAGTGCTTCAGTAGTAATGTCTTACATTTTATAAAAATTTCTTTCATCTGGGAGGCTTTGGAGGGCTTTGAAAGCTCTTACATCATGAAGGCTGCAAATTATTTGTAAACAAGGGCTTGCTACTTGCAAACTTAGATGTTATTTTGTAAAGTAAGACAAATTGATTTATTAGAAACAAATCCTTAATGTTACTCTTGTTTACAGCACACCTCCCTTAACAATAAATCTCCAAGCCCGTGGGCACTTTCAATTACTGCAACTTCCTTGCTTAGCAGAGGAACTTATAAACGTCTTTCTGTCAGATCATTCTGAAAAAAAAGATCTTTGTATGTAATGAAGACTGTGTTTCTAATGACATACGTGTGTGTGTGTGTGTATAGGCATTAAATGGATATCTTCTGTGGTTCGCTTCTCTTTGCCTTTGACAAATTACAGGAATTACTGCAGAAAACCTGAACCTTTTTTTTAAAGACTTAATAGGGACATGAAAACTTATTCCTATGTGTTGCGTAAATGGGTCAGAAATGCAATGGAACTCTTTTAAATGAATCTTTACAATTTATTTAAGATTCTTTTAATGTATAAAATGGCACTGGTCTTCTCAGTATTTCATGTTTTATGAATTTGAGAGAAACCCAAATATGCAGCTGTAAAGGCAGAGATATCTCTCCCGCAGAGGATTTTATGGCATCATTTGAAGAGGCGTCATGTTTACTTAAATAGTTTCTTGACCTACACAAATAGAAGAGGAAGATTCAGGCTCATTTTACAGATGTAAAAATGAGATGTGCACTGAAAATGAAGTTCAGATTTCCCAACTGTCCTTCTTTGCTATCACATTTACAAAAAGTGTGGAAGATGTAGGAATCACAGCTGACAACTCCTACCAATTGGTCCTCTTAAACTCTGTGTATGTTCATTATAAGTTTTTAAGAGGCATGTTGTGTTTTGGATCGCTGTTATCATTATCTACTCATAGTTAATGGCAAAAGAAAAAAAAACAACAAAAAAACAACAAAGCTTAAGTAGAGAGTTATCTGGCTGAAGTTTACTGAACACACAGCCAACATTAACTGCTGCAATCTGTGCTTAGAAGTACCTATTGATACAGTAGGTTGACTGAGTTGCTAGTGGAAATTGGAGATATTCATCTTTGAAAAATCAGTCCGGCTTTAGATACTTGAGTCTGTTAGAAAACTATTTGTCGGTATACTGGTTGGAAAACATTGGTGAATATTGACAGTGTTATGCTTAGTTATTAAAGTAATAGCATATAATCTTTTATGTCTCTGTTTAAAAATATTCCTTAAAATAAATAACAATTAAAATATGTGAAGCATATGATAATATCATAGAGTAACTCTAATCTCATTTTGTAAAAGTAATGGATAGATTGCAGCAAGCTTCACAGATTAAAAACTTATTTTTTTGCCAGGTTTGTTTCCTTTTTATTGAACAGGATGTAAAATACAGACTACCTTCCCATACAGTATATCAGAGTGTAAACTCTACTGCTGGTAGGCAGTGCACAGTTAATCATTTTGAGTTTCAAGTTTAAATGCTGCCTGTTACAGCTGACATCTGACTTTCTGAAGATTAAAAAAAAAAAAAAAAAAAAAGGATAAAAAGGCAGAAGTTCTTCTCTCACTCACGATGCATCCACTCTAAGAGTGAGCAAACTAGCACAGTGTATTGATCACAGAAACTAGTGCCCAGAAGTGCACAAAGTGCATTCTTCTGATTTATGTTACTGGCATATTTTCACTCTCTCCTATCTATTGTCTTCTTTACTCTTCAAGTGTTAGTATTACTGGATAAAATATCTTTTATCTACAATTTAAATATAATTGTATTTTCCAAAACAGGAAAACAGTGCAAAGTTTGCCATTGTGCATTTCTTGTGTTTGCCCCTGTAACACTGCAGGTAATTAGTGTCACTTTGACACCTGAACTTTGAATGTAGAAAGAAATTATGCACTAGAATAAACAATTCTAGTACTATGCCACCCCTGAGAAAGGAATATTTAATCTGATAGAGATTAAAAGTAGAGAATTTGATAGAAAATAGGCTGGGATCTATGGAAACAGTGATGTTAACAGTTATGCCTGCAGTAATACATATGCATATATATGTATAGGACTTCTTTGTGCCCAAGTAACATCTTTAGCTTGCTTTTAAAAATTGGATTTAATAAGTTCACGCCTTTTCCAGATCTTTCTTACACTCTTAGCAAGTGAATTACATGGGCGAACAAATCTGTCCTAGGGTATAGTGATTTTTCTATCTCAGACCTGGCGATCTGAGTCAGAAACTGCAAATAAACTGTTGGAATTGAAAAACTGTCACTGGTTCCCATCTCAGGCCTATTTATGAGGTGCATTGAGGATGTGGAAGAGACAATTTGAAAATAACTTTGGCTCCACAGACAGAGAATTTAAAGAAGTCAGATCCTGCAATTAACTATGTTTTAAAATGCCAACTCTATAAACAGAAGTTTTTATAATATAAGAATTACGGGATGATGAAGGTCTGAAAGGAGATTTGCTCTGTTCATTTTAAAATTGGGTTGACTTCAATTATTTCATCATTGGTGCTGCAGTGTGTGTGGCCTATATAGATAGATATGCACACATATATATACTTTTCTTACTTTGTTCTGCTCTTCCACTGCACTCTTCAGGCTTCCATTCTAACCTTACACCATGATGACTTCTGAGAGTATCAATCCCCAATGTTCTCTTTACTTTGTGCGAGGAGTTCTGATGAAGGGAAGAAAACATACATTCCAAGCCTGTACGAATGACATGTATGAGACATTTGGTGAGCTCCTAGTTTTGAATGCAACAGAGCTCCTTTTTTCTGCTTGAAGATCCGTTATCTCAAATCACTGAAAGTAACAACAACAACAAAAAAAAATCCAACAAAAGCCCAAGAAAACTGCCACAGCTGTCAATGTAATTTATCCTGTGCTTTGAATCAGCACCCTGTATGTAGGCCAAGGAAACTTTAGCGCTCTTGCCTGTTCCTTTCCTATAATAAAACCCTTAAAACCAGTGTATTTCTATCAAATGCTGGAGTTTGAATGAAGTAGCGTATTTTGGCAAAAGTTAATGTTGCTGTAATTTGTAACCAACTTAGGCAGATCCTCAGTTACTGAAAGGGGAGCACAGTGAGAGTAAGGGGTACAGGATTTGAATGATGAGTCCTTGCAGTGAACGTTACTTCTGTAAAGAGGCGTTGCTTGAAAGGTTGTCTGACCTCTAAAATGCATTAATCATTCACCTCTGATCTAAATCCATTTCAGAGGCAAAACATTTACATGTTCACTGCTTCCTTTTATGTAATACACAGAGTAGGGCAATGATAACTCTTAATCTTTCCTATTTATTTAAGAATGAAATTAACTTTGTGTGGAACTAAACGTATTTTACAGAATTAGTTTTTGTCAACGGCAGGTACAGTATACTGTCTGAAGTATGTGAATTAGTTATATTGAGGGTGACACCTGTTAAAAATGACCTCTATCTAAAACATTAGGTTTTGGATGCAAAACTGGTATTTTTCTGAAGCCAGCTCTATGAGTGACAATGCAAAATTCACCTTAATAAGCAGATCACTTTATAACTGTTGATAGCTTTTGGCAACATTTTAAATTGAATGGTAGATAAATTAAAATTCCTTTGGCGTTAACTTAGATAACACAGATTAGTAGCCAGAGCCGTCACCCATTCTAGAAGAAGTACAACGCCTTCCAAATTAATTTAAAACAGGAAGGATGGCATTCAGCACTACAGAAAATAACACTGCATTGCAATAGATGTAGTAGAAATGTTAAACAGGATAGGAAACTACACAATAGCAAGGAAAAATCTAATTGTGTTTTTATCAGATAAATTAAAATGGTAATACTTTTGACGAAAAACATAACATGAAACCTGAAGGATAGATGAATTAATATTTACCCACAGCTGGTGGTGAAAACAACTGAGTGACACAGGACAACATTTCCAACTGTAGAAAGTCAAAGTTAGCCCTTCATGAATTCAAATCTTAGCTATTTCTTAAATATCTTTATAAGGAACAGCAAGATATTTGCTTTTTTAAATAATGCTCACATCCAATTATTTTATACAAAGAGATGAAAGAAGCCATTGAAAAAATCTAGTAACTGCCAAATAATGCAATTTACTGGGCTTATTTTTGGTAACTGAAGATCAGCTGAACAGCTAAATACTTATCCATCCCAAGGAGAATGAAAAACAGTGTGCAAAAACTATCCTATAGAGAAAACGTCTCCAACCAATATCAGATGTAGATTTAAAAATCAAAATGGAAACAACGAATTTAAAATACACTCCAATTTATTTGTATTAGGAAGTTAAATGTTCTTGGATTTCAGAGCTTAGAAGTATCTGAGAGTATGAGTGATCAAAAGCAATTTAATGTTGATGTTACAGGATCAAGGCAGTTCTGAAGTCACATTGCATCTTTTTCTTCCTGTTTCAGAAATCCTTCTAATGATCAACTATAAAGAACACTGTGGAATTAGTTCAATTTCTTATTATGCAGGCAGAAGTCAACTTGACTCTGATATGCTGTGTTGCACCTGGAAGGCTTAAATAGCCATAATTTGATTTAACTAGTGAAATGAGAAAGCCTGTCATGGTAAAGAAGAAAGACTGTACGCTAATTTGACAGCATCCTTTTCTTTGCTAGAGGAGCTTTGCAAAGTAATGTCATAGTTCTGGTCACTTCCATTCTTATTGACTATCTTCCTCAATCTTTGTGGCTGTAGGTTGCAAATTATTACTATTTTTTTTCGCATACGTTGTTGTTCCCTGAAAGTACAAGGCCTTATTTGATATCATTTCTAAAATGAAAACAAAGTCTTCCGAATTTCTTAAAGTCAGTATCTCATTTGTCATGACTCATCAGCCACTGGTGAATTGAAGAGTAACAACACGGATCTTACACTGCAGTGTTCGGGATAATACCTGCTGTACTGATATTTAAATATGTTATAAAATGTAGAACATTTATTTTCCATTCTAAATTTCCAATATGCTATAAAAACAGTGCAAACCATATAATGGTCAAGAAGTGTTTTGAAAAATAATAACATTGGAATATCTTACTCCATTTCCAAAGAATGAATGCAGTGTGGATAAATCGCCAGAATCTGAAATACAACTTCTTTTCCTGTAGGTCATTAAGGTCATGTCATGAGCAATAGCACACAAAAACACCGTTTACAACAAGACCAGCAAATAGAGTAAAATCAGATTTTCCTTCCTGAATTGGAATTCCACTAGCCATTTGAGCATTAATGATACGATACCTGCTAAAAGTTTCATTGTGTTAACTGTATTTTGAGATTTACCAGTAAACAATGCTGTAAATGTAATAACAATCATAAAGCTTTCCACAGACTTACAAGCATATAATGGACTTAATATAAAATCAAGGCTAAAACTGACCAAACTACTCATCCAGCAATAAAACCATTTCCATGGGCAGTAAGATACCAATGATTAGCTTCTTGATATTCATTAGATAAAGGATCTGTTTTCATTTTCAACCTTAAGTATCTAATTAGCCCTCTCCCAAAGACAATATCTGAGGAGAATGTTTTCTCGGGCTAACACAGATGTCTCACATGATCCCCCATGGCAGAATGCTACATAAAGTAGTGCTTTGTAGTGTAGAATCAGCATGCTGTGCGTGTTTTGGTGCTCTGGGTGTCATCTTCAATGCCAACAAATAGCAAAATTTCCCAGAACCAGCAGTGTCGTAGGATTCCTTGTTGGACTCTCAAGTACTCGAGCAAACTCTAAGCACAAAAAGTTTTTGAATGTGTAGATCTAGATGGCAGCATATGTCCTTTTCATATACTCGTGAATCTCTTCCAGTAATGAGAGCTGTGCTGAGAGGGTGAAGGAATGTTTATGGGGAAATGCATATGTATTCAAATGGCAGAAATATTTCTGAGTAGTTTGACCTTAGAATTCACTTTGCAAGATGTTCACATTTCAGGCACATGGTGAATTGTGTCCCCAGTCACTCCAGAGCTCTCTGCAGCACCTTTGTCTTCATGCTTTTCCCTGCTCCAGCGTGGGTTCTCTCCACACTTGAAGCACCACTCTGCTCCACGTGTGTTCACAGGGTTGCTGCTCACAACACTTCCCTCACTGCAGGCCTTTCTGAAATCAGCTTCCCTGCAGCACCGAGAGGCTGAGCTGTACCCTGGTGGTGCCTGGAGCCAGGAGAGCCCCCACCTGTTCTCACAAAGGCCCCAAAGCCCCGCTGCAGCCAAAGCTTTGACATCTACACCTCATCCAGAAGGAAATCTCCCTGTGTGAAATGAAGGCAAGAAACTAAACTAGGTATCTGTCCCATCCTCTTTGTCTCTGAAACGAGAGTCTGGGGAAAACTGGCAGCAGACCTGGATGTAGAGTCTGTCTGATTTACAAATTCACGCTGAGGTTTAGCATTGCTAATAACCAATGGATTCTTTTTCTCTCTTGGTTGTCAATTTGCATATTCAAATTTAAAAAAATGAGGCAGTTTATAGAAAGGAAACAGAAAATCAAATAATTTACAAGCTGACTTAGTGCATTGCACAGAAGCCTGTCAGGTGTTTCTAACCAAGTAATAAAAGCTGCAAGACCATTTGACTCCTGGGTGTGTTGTCCCTAGGCAAAGTATTGCACATACATTCAATTAGCTTTTGCAGCACACTAATTTGAGCTTATGAGGCATATTGTCCCCACAGCAAAAAAAATGCTACAGAGCTATTGTAGTGTAGCGTACAACTCAGCCTTACATGATTAATGAGGTTTTAGAATTACTGCTAGCTCATATGCAAGCAGATACATAAGTTACACAAATTTAAGTTCTAGGTGGCCAGTTCTTCCTGTGCTTTGTGTCATTGCTTGAACTTTTCTTTATCTGAAATGTGAAGTTTATTTGAATAGGAGCAAACTCTAACATTTTGGAACAAAGAAACATGTAGAAGAACTTGATGTAAGACTTGGGAGTGGGTGATATGTTTTGTGGGAAGAAGTCTGCAAGAGGTGTACTTTTGGATTAGGAGGGAAGATGTGATATTCATTAATAAATTCAGTATGATCTCATTCATTGTGAGGAAGAAAACGCTTACCTTATTTCCTTTGAAGTTAAGAACTTTACTGTTGGTACTGATTTGAGTTTTTTTTAGCATTTAATGCTCAATATGGCTGTATTAACAAGCTTTTTCTTTCATTTTACATTTAAAATGAAAATTTAAATGTGTTCTTGATTTGCATTTTTATAGTAACTGCAGCTAGTTTCTGATTATTTTCTGCTGTTCCTGGGGTGCTGCTTGATTTCCAGAAATGTAAATTTTCCATAGGTCTCCCTGAAGAAAAACTCATACCCTAGACAATAGTCGTTACCTGACCCAAGGATGGAATTTGGGCTACACTCATTAGAAGGATATTTCTCTGCCTGTCATGTATGTGTGTACATATGGGACTTGGATAGTGTTCATACGTGGTTGAGCATCTTGAATAAGTAGCTTAGATTTGCAATAGAAGACAAGCATTTCATACGCTGTCATATATACCATTTAATTATTGGTACTAATGTATACTGACTGTGTACTCTTTAGAAATCAACAATATCACGAATCTGTTCATGCGTTAAAAACTACAAACATCTTTTTTTTTTTTTTTTTTTTTTTTTTTCTTTTTTTCTTCACTTACGCACCTAAGCAACACAAAGACTGGGTATTGTTCCAGGCACAGTTATGCAACTTTAGGTAAAAGAAAATATTACTATAATTAAAATGGAAATGACAGTTAACTTTGATGATTGAAGAAATATCCAAAATATTTCAAGAAATCTTATTTTATTGCAGATATATGGAGTATGATAATACTTCCATATTTTTCTCTTCAGCTAATGTGAAGAAGGTAGAGTCAAAATGTTATTAATATGTAACTTACAAGTAATATAAGCATAATATATAGATATGTTATGATAAATGTAGATAAAATATATGTAAAGTTGAGGTGAAAGAGGGGATAAAGCATAATATTTCTCCAAGCAAATCAGTAATTAAGTGTTTTCGGTGTCTACCCAGTCTGGACCAACAGGAGGCCTGATATCATAACACCAGCAGAGATGTTAGTAACTCACTTGTAAGTAATTTAGTATTTCACAGATTCATTTCCATCAACAAAACTAAAACACGTGAAAGTCTGATCCTGTGTCTTTTGAAATTTTGTCATTGATTTTAAAGACAGCTGTATCAGGTCTTCGGTAGACCTTTAAGTGACATAGCGTCTCGCTCATTTATTTCTTCTGGCTACACTTTAAAGCTGAATAAAAACTATACTTGAGCACAAAAGGAAAAGAGGGAAGGGAATGATAAAGTCTCTGTGATCCAGAGAAGATGTGTTTCTGCCTTTGAGGCTGTGCTACTTTGACAGGAGAATAAAAGCAAAGGACTTGCTCATGTTTATAGGATGCCTATCCCAGAGTGCACTTTGTATCCTGGCTACACAACAAAACAGCTCATCAGCAAAAAGCCTTCTAATAAATCTATAAAGACCTTTCAGCCTTTTCCATTTTGTTTCAGTGATTTTTCAAGCAGCTTTGTAAAACCATTCCTGCCGCTCCCCATTTTATAAAGTAGTGGTCAATGTAGAGCATGGAGGAAGGCAGTTTGTTTTGTAGTGTTTTCAGTGATTTATAATTTAGCCAGTACTGAACTCCTTTATTTATTCCAAACAAACATTGGTTGCTAGTTGAGCCTGGCTAATTCATACCTTGAATTAGGTAATTTCGTTTCAGGACATTTTGTCCTCTGCTACGGTCTTATTCTTCCTCATTGGTAGACTATGGTCCCCTCCTCCTCTTTCCCCCCCTTCCTCAAATCTTTCACATTTAACTGGTTACACAGCTAGGAATATAACACTTCAAAGGTATAAATAATAATGAGCTCCTTTAATAAAATCAGACATAAGTTATGCAGCAGATGTCAATTATAATGGATTTTAAAGGTTTTGATCTAGAACCTGGGTGGCATTACATTTAGACTAATAACTGTAACTATGATTTATGTGTTTGCAACTGAAATGGTTTCAGTGCTTCGATATACGTCCAAAGTAAAATTTATAGTCTGCTACAGAATGTATAAATAATGAACAGCCATATGTCATATTGCATTTAAAAATTTGACTTCTTCCACAGCCAGCATAAGGTAAAACGAATTAAAATTTTAAGTTCATTGGGGATCGAGTTACTCTTTAATACTTTAAAGGAGCTCCACAAATGCAAAACTGATTGAATTACTTTTTTTCCCCAGTAAAATATAAGGTGTTTTTAACTTTGCAGGCATATTCAAATTAATCCTATGCAAAGAGTAAACATGTGCTGATGAAATGATTTCTTTTCTTTTTAAAAATAATTGTCAAGTTTTTCTTAGTATAACTATGATAATGACTGTTGACAAAGAAGCGCCGTACAAAGGATTTAAGTGGAAAGAGGAAATACTGTAAATTTTCAAATGACCAAACCCCAAGTGCCAATTTAATGCTAGAAAAAAAATTCTGTAATCTATTTTGATAAGGTGACCTGCATTTGACTGTATGGATACATCTGACTTTGTGAGATATTCTAGTTGGTCATTTGAAAATAAAAAAGTGCACCTGACTAATATTTTTGGTCCACTTGCAGCAGAAACACCACCTAACCCTCCATTATGTCATATTGTTTTTTGAAATCCTTTTCCATTGTTTTTTTTTTTTTTTTTCTTCTTCTTTAAGTTATTCTCAGGTTTTATTGCTGTTCTGTTCAGAGATGTGGATGCATTATTGAGATTGATGTATTTTGTACAAACAAAATAGTAAAATTGAAATGCTATAAACTAACAGTAGTGTAAGCTGCAGTTAAAATGTTTGTGTAAGACCCATAAGGGTACTATCACTACAGTAATTCTGAGCAGCAATGGCAAAGGGCTTGGCCCTGGCTCAGTTTTGATGCTGGCAAACCTGGATACCCAAACATATGGAAGTTGCATTTTATCACTGATGTAGAAAGAACTGCACTTATCAGGCCAGTTAAGAAGCAAATGGCTGCATATTTAAAATATATATGGCACCCATTCACCCTTGTACATGAAAACACCCTATTTTGCTAAGGACTCTGTAGCTGAGAGCAGTGGCAGCAAGACTGGTGAAGGTTTTAGAAGTTTTCAGTTGGTCATGCAGAACTGGAGCAGCTCCAGAATGGTGGATTGCTAAGAAAGCAGCACCAGTGCTATTTCTCTGTTCTCAGGAAGATTTGGACTGCCAGAAATGTCTGTTACCTTGTAATGGAAACGAAATGAGCAATAACAGTTCTGGAGACTTTTACATAATTTATGTTTGTTCATCCACGAATCAGAGTGAAAAACACCGTAAAATTTACAGAACTGAAGGCTTGGCAAAGAGGTGTATCAAACTTTAGTTCAGGTTTTTTCCATATGGACGTGCCCTAGGAACCTGGTCCAGAGTTAAAGTACAGTGAGTACATATGGTCTATGAGACTTACTCCTCCTGCTTCAAGATCAATTCCTTTGAGTCATCATGCCTAGTGTAAAGTTATCTCTTGTCATCTTTCGTTAGCATGAAAGTGCAAAAATCACATATTGAGGGAGCTCTGCCTTAATGTCTTCATCTTACAAAATATCTACAGCCGCTTAAGGCAAGTGGGAGCTTGTGAACCTCCAGGCACACCTTGCTGTGTAGGGTCTGTGGTGGCTGGGAAGCCAGGTCTGCGGTGTGGGCAGTGCTGGGCTATTATAGTGGGGGTTAATTCTGCAAGAAGTGGGGCTTGCAGGGCCACCTTATCTCTGGCTGATAGAGATTAAGTCTGGCAGCTTGCATTAGATTGTTTAATGTTGTGGTTTTTTATGTTAAAAAGAGCTTATCAGAAAGTGTTGTTCAGCAAAGAACAGCCAGTGAATTCAGAGCTGGTGTCTTTGCAGATGATAATTCGTACAATATGGAGATGGACTTGAGCTCATCTGTATCTCTGAAAGCCATTTTTTGGTGGATTTCTTTTTATTAAGAGCCTGTTGGTGTTCCTGGAAACTTTGACTCATTGTTTTTAGTAAAATTTCGTAGTGAACAAGATGCCAGAGGAGAACAGATCTGGGGAAGAGCCACTGTGACCACCTGAGTCCTTCTGGTGAAGGGCTGGAGCTGCTGCCAGCCATCCCAACCCTCTGTCTGTACTGTCCCACTGATGGCTGGGGAGCCGGCAGGTCAAGAGATATGAGCGGCACAATGGAGAGCACAAGCAAAGGGTAGTGATGCTAGTATTTAATGATGTGAAGTGTGTTACTATTGGTGATTCTTCTCTGTAGAAATTTGGACAATAAGTGTTGAGATAATTGTATTTCAATTAATGATAATTGCCATATTTTTATCAGTAGCTTATAAGGTGCTTTCCATTTTGCCCATGACAAGAGACAAAGCATAATGAATTTACGTCCTGTGGGAAACAGGTTATGCTAATGTTTGACTCTGTGAGCCTGCTCTCCTTACTTCTTCAGATCAATTTTTCACCTCTAAATGTTTCTCAGTAAGTTAAGGAAATACTTCTGGTATTTACAGGAAGCAGAGCACTGGGTGTTCAGCACTGCTCATGACCTGAAACCTCCTTTTTTCTTTTGTACTTGAGCGCTGTTTTCTTTTATTCCCTTGAGCATGGTATCAGGACCAAACTTGGTGAGCTCTTCAAGAAGCGAAAATAAATGAATGAAGTATTTGTGGTGAAGCCATCAGCAGAAGTGACAGCCGTTCCTCAGCAGCCCCTTCTGTGTTATTGGGAAGTTATCTAACTTCTCATAGAAAATGCTATTGATTTTTAGCCTCTTTTGTCAACTAGTCAATAGCCACACACATACTCGTGATCTGTTGCTCTTTTTTTCCTGTTACAATAAGTACAACTATATGTTGTCCTTCCAGTGTGGCAAGCTTGCTGTTTTTTCTCTTTAACTTTAGGTATTAATACATATGCTAGGTTTATAAGTGTTGAAGTCTATTTTATCATCCCTTTGAAAGGTGTCTTAGCTGAGACAGGTGCTTCTGCTAAGAAAATGGTACTGGTATCTCAGTCCTAACATGCCTTTGGGCTCTGACAGACATTTGGCAGCAGATTGCAGCTGGTGCCTGAAATGGTTACTGCTCTCACCTTGTCTGTCACAGATTTAGTTTGTCTTCCTACAATTGGCTGAAAACTGCAGCAGTCACGGAGCTGGTTTATGCATACCTCAGATACATCTCCTATCTCAGAAATGGCAACATCTGGTCATGAAGAAGAGCAGGATAGGAAATGAGGAATGAAAGTAGTTAGAAAGTTCCAGATGAATATGTATTTTAAATAATGTAATTGAGAAAGCTGAAATGTTAATAGAAAGATAAGAGGTTCAAATTAGAGTCAGATGTGGTTTTTTGATTGGCTGTAAATATTGTTTTGCTTTGTTTTTAATTTGCGAAAAGGGGAGAAGAAAAAGGAAGAGAATCATACTAAGCTCATTAAAAATGTTTTGCCTGAAATGGTGCATTTTAAAAATTTTTAATTAGATTAGATAAATAAGATTTTATTTTAAAGTAATTCTTTATAGAAGATGGATTTTAAAAGCACCATGCTATTTTGATATATTGTCACTGGTTATTATTATTATTGCTTTATCTAAGATGTTTCAAGATTAATGAAGAAATTAGTTTTCTTGTCAACGTACTTATAATAAAAAGAGAATAAAGAGGGAAAGTAAGCCTTCAAGAGTCTTACTGTTGTATAGTGGCAGTAAAAAGTATGCCTGGATGAGTAAGCAATGAAGAAAAGACGATACGTTTTTGCTGAAGTTCAAGTTCTCAGTTAAAGTTGCTTATGAGAATGCTATTTACATAAAAAAAATTAAACATAATTTAAATGACAGAATTACAAAAACAAGTTATCACAACCACTGAGTAGTTATGTTTAGTTTTTGTAATTTCCTCCCTTGATCAGTGTTCCTTACAGATATTTTCTCTGGGTAATTACCCTCAATCTTTTCTTAAAAGTTTTTTTTTTTTTTCCCCCTATCCATGGTCCTTTAGGTAACCAAACAAACAGTATCTTCCTTTTATTCTTATGTTCCTGTAAGATTTCCTTTTGTAAGATAGCGTAGCTACTTCCATAGAGTTTGTGATCTCCTATGATTTGATACTTGTACTGTTTGATACATGTGAAGACTGGGAACGATTTCGTGGGTGTGGAGTTTAAGCCGCTTAAAATTCAGCTAATTATATGCAGTGTTTTCAAGAGCCTGATGACTTCACAGATGTGTGAATCCAAATCAAATCTCCAACCAAGTTGCAGGGTTTTTCAAAAGAGTAATTTTTATTCAGGCTTATTGCTGTTCTTGAGATCTGCATTTGCAAAAAGGAGAGGAGGAGGCATTGATTTCTTTTGTTCTCTTATAATATCGCAGATACGAGGAGTATATGGATAATTTCTCTTTTTAATTTGCTTTGTTTATGAATTGCAATGTCTCACTGCATTAATCCTTGAAAATAGCTATATGTAAAGAATAAGAGGAACTGTGAGATTTCAGTGACTAAAACCTGAGTCCAGTTTAAGTGAAGATAATTTCTGTTAAGATTAAAATATCAGAAACTTCCTTGATTTCTGTTATTGAGCTATTTAAAATGAGATGGTATAGAGTCACTTTAGAGGAAGTAGGCCATTTTATGCTATTTTCAAATCGGGTAAGGCTGCCTTTCATCTAAACCTAGAGAAAGTTCTTGTTAACTAGATCTGAGATCTTCAGAATGTCCTCTGCAAAACTATGAAAAACTTTGTAATGAACTTGACATTTTTGAAGGTTGAATGTGTGCCTACGTGTAATGCTAAAAATTTTTTTACGGCCTTCTTTGGCCTCCAAAGATGTCTGAAAATTTCAACCATCTTCCCAGCTCACCTTAAATGAACATTTTGATTAAGCCCGAATAAGAAATTAAAAAGAAAGTATATGTAGTGCCCCAGATTCCTGCTCCAGACCCCCTACAAGGAAAAGCAAAAAAAAAAAAAAAAAAAATCCCTCATGGAGACCATTTTTCGAAGTAGAAGTAACGTAGATCAATTTCAGTTAAAATATGATCGTTCTGGCTGTATCAGCCCTGCTTCTCTAGGAGCCAACTTGGCATTCGACATAGAGCAAAAAAAATAGTTTAATCAGCATTTCAACTCCTATGCTGAGGAGCTAAAGTCATTCTGGTAGTGTGACTGCCTTGGAAAAGCCTGAAATGGGATGTGGGAGACCTCGCCAATATTTCAAGGCCTCTGTGCCACAAATTTTTATGTGTCTGTTTTACAGTCTGTAATATTGTATTTTATACTTGGGCTCTGTAGAGTGACTCGCAGATCTTGTTAGGTTGAACCATTGGCTTCAGTGTGATTAGCAGCAGTAGTGAACACGTGCCAGACAATACAACATCTTTGCTAATAGATTTTTTTTGGTAGAGTTATTATGGATCTGTTTTACTAAATTGAAATATCTTAATGAAATTGTGAGTAGTTTTGAAGTGTAGTTCATTATGTAAAATTGCTTAAAAATTAAATGGTAATAAAACATTATTAATGCAATACTAGTGGAATATATGAAACCAGATTTTGCCAAAATTAGTATAAAAAGATAAATGCTTTTGAAAGGATTCATGTTAGGAAACATAGGATAGTGTAAAGTCTATTGTATTTATTGATGATTATTCTGGATCGAGTAATGAATTCATCTGTAAAGTAAACATGACACGTTTAACCTCATACAGCTCTAAAAGACTATATATTGATTAAATAAACATAACTCTCTGTGGCATGGATTCATTTTTCAAGTAGTTAGATTACTATTTGAGGAAGGTGGATGTCTCCAGAATTTCCTAAAAGGTTACCACATCTTTGTGATGGCAATAACAATGCTACTATGGTGTCTTCTCAAGTGAGAACTGGATGGACAATGGTAACTTCACCAGTCAGGATTATTGCCTTGGTATCCTCCTTAAAGCTTGGGAGTTATTCCTATTTTGATATGAGCCGCATATCAAGACAGCAGATGATATGCTACTATTATTTCATTTTTTGGCAGTGACTTGAACACACATGCTTGTATACATGATCTGTATTATAAAATCTTCCCATGCTAGGTCTGTCTGAAGGATGGAGACAGGCAATAATCCTTGCTGCAAATGAAAATTACTTCAAATGTAACTGCGGGTTATTGTTTTCTCTCTTTAAAATTTGTTCTTCAAAAACATTAGAGTTGTATGTTGATGGCAGACAATCAGGAAAATCCACAGTTTAGGGAAAACATGCCATATGTCTTGTAATTCCAGGACACGATGGGGTATCTCCTTAATGACTTCCTCAGCACCCCCAATTGTATCTTGGCGTTAGAAGACATATGGAGCTTTTTCCCCTTAAGTATGAATTTCTTTCCTGCCACTGGTTTTTCTTACACCCTTAATCTGCTTTTAATGTACTGTAGTTGTCTTTTCCTGTCAATAATCTTTTATCCCTTGTTAGGCAACGTAATTACAAATGGCAGAACTACAACTTCTACTTTTAGCATGAGATGAATGCTTAAATCCTACTATATTTTTCAAAAATTGAATTAAAATTGGTCTATTGTGCTAAACTACATGTTATAAAACCTGTGCGTTTTCCTTGCTGATAGCATAAATGTTTAGTGATATTCGGCATTCTGTTGTCTGTGGGTACACGTATGAAAGTTGACTGTGATGACAGTTTTTGTTTCTGAACACTTTATGAGACCTTGCCTTTAGAAAAACACTTACTTTTAAATCTGATAAATTCAAATATTTGTGTCACAGGGTGCAATTTGGGCCTCCTTATATAGGAATGACATGAGAACTACAATCCCAGCTTACAGGCTGTGTCTTTTATTTAAATCTCTTATATTTTTAAGAAG
Organism: Meleagris gallopavo; assembly: GCF_905368555.1. Classification (NCBI taxonomy): domain Eukaryota; kingdom Metazoa; phylum Chordata; class Aves; order Galliformes; family Phasianidae; genus Meleagris; species Meleagris gallopavo. The sequence continues at coordinate 10,640,362 of NC_139419.1, read as the reverse complement.
TGAAATAAACATTTCTTTCTCAATGCAGCAACGACAATCAAGTAAACAGAAAATACAGGAAGATCAGAAAAGAATTTGCACACATTTTTTTCGAATCAAGAAGTATAGGATTCAAATTGCGTTCTAATAAATTTATGAAGAGGTAGTATTTCTGATTTAAGGTTTTATTTTAAAAGAGTTTGGACAGAAATATTTGTAATTGGGCATGTCCTTCCTTGATCCAAATCCTGAAGAGATCAACAAAACTTTTTATTATGCTTTGAGCTTAGATTTAAAATATCATGCATGGGAGAAAAAAAGAAAAAAAAAAAAGAATGAAAGAAAAAAAGAAAGATGATAAAGATAGATGATTTACACTGTGATACTGAGAAATTCTGTGATACATGAGGGCACCAAAGCCATTTGCTATCCAGCCCACACAGAAGAGACTTGACCCTGAATTTCACTTCAAAGCAGGTGTTTTATTAAATGAGGGTGATCTGAGATGTGTGTATCAAAAGTAGAGCTGACTAGTTTGCTTTCCTCCAACATAGAACAAAGTTGGAAATAAACTAGGTCACTGATTGTCTGTCCAGTTGACAGTCTGCTCCTGGGGCAAGGCGAGCTTTGATGTTGCTCAGTGATGGTAGTCTGGCACTTTAACTCTTAAAATTCACAGAAATATTATTGATTAAACATGAGAATATAGTATTTAATTGTTTGAGCATTTTAGTGCTAAGAAGGGATGTATCCTATATCAGCTACTAGAAAAAAAATTATGATCACCTAATTTTTATGCTTTATCTGTGATGAATAAATACTTCTTGGGAGCCTGTAGTGGTAGGATGCACTGAGGAACGTTCCATTCAAAGTAAAGGACTACTTTGTAGTCCTTTGTAGTCCTTTGTTATAACTGTAGGTCTGATTTCAGGCTTGAAAACAAGCTAATTTTTCAGTCAGGAAATTCTTGCAGAAGAAACTACCTCCTTTGCATTTTGCATGGAGTTGTCTGATTTCTAGCCACATTGCAGAAAATTCCTGGTCTCCTGAAGTGTACAAAATTTCAACACACAGCAGAAGATAGATGATTGGTTATTATCCAACTGTGAAGTTTGGAAGGCCTCCTAGTGGTCTGCTGAATGGAACGTTTTTAGATAAAGCTGGGGAGGGTTTGGCAGGGAGAGAGCTGATGGTCCATGAAATGCTATTCAGCACTGCCTCATAACCCGCCCTCCTATTGCCGGTACACTATTTGGATAATAACAAAAAACTGAACAAATTCTACAGATGCTTGAGTAAAGCCTTCCTAAAAATGTGTCATTTATGAGAACTCATAAATGAGAGTTTGGGTTTATCGCGTTCTTAGTGCAGGAAATATTACTTGTGTGTGTATGTTTTGATAAATACTGTGAGTTATTTCTTTTTTCTTTTGTTTTCTTTCTTTAGAATGGCAATTTTAAGTGGGGGAGATCAGTTGCTTACTGTTCACTGGAGTACCATTTACTGAAGAAAATATATTTCCCTCCCCCCCCCGTCATGGTTACTGGCTGGTCATCACAATCACCAGATGCCAAGCAGTAGAACACAGTTTTCCAGAAAATGGCATCTGGCTTCCTGGCAGAGTCAGCAGGCACTTGTGTTGATGGTTTTGGAGCTGCAGCTGGGTCTGGGTGGCTGCTGAGGGAGTATATGGGCCACCCTGTCATTCTAGATGCTATTTACCTTTGGCTCACCTTTGCTTCAGAATCATTTAAGCATTTGTGCCTTTTATAATGCTGTCAAACATCAGTCTTTGAAATGGCTTTATGTAGATCCATTCACAGTTAGGAAGAAGAAAGCCATTTTACATGCATTTACTTACTTTGTTTGTGTACATATAAACTATAAATGTGCTCATATGCGCTAGCAGATAGTTTATTTATCCACCAGGATGCATTGTACAAGCACACGTATTAAGACATTAATTTAGGAAGGAACAAAGAAGAGAGGAAACCTGATAATCTTTCTGTAAATGCAATAATGCATAGTCATACTTGATTATGTTCCAAACTTAAAAGATGCAAAAGGCTGAACTGCAGCGTTAACATTACTGCCAGTGCCATCAAGTGGCATAGAGGCACAGTCCTCCACAGCACTGTACCTCTCGTATCCCATGTGTACCATGCTAGGGCTGGATGAGGATTGTGCCCAGGGCTTCACTGGATTACTCAGTTCCCTCCAGAGTGATCCCAAATGCAAAATCTTCCCTAGAGATCAATACAGCTGAGTTACCCGATCCAAGTACCAATATCCCATGAGGTCTTGGGGGAGGAATAATCATCTTATCTTACTGTGTTTTACTTCTCTGTTTGCCCACCTCTTGTCACGCACCTGGAATGTACCTGAAAGTACTAGGGGTAGACGCAATGACTGTTCACTGTATTTGTACTGAGTGACTTGATTTCTGGAGTTGTCCCTACTGGCAGAGGAATCTCTCTTCGTATCTCGATGGTGATGCAGAAACTGAGCTGAGTATGAATATCAGCACTTTGCCCTTATTTTCTTTTTCAGGCTTTGGACTATCCAGTTTTGGATCACAAAGCATTGCTCCTTTCATTTTATCCACATTGTTAGTACTAAGACAGCAACCACACAATAATATTGCTGTATGAAAATAGGCAAAAAGTCCTTGTTCTGATTTTAGCAGTAGCATCTCAGATGCAGAATTATTGCTTTTACATCTAATTGCTAGTCAAAGCTATGTTTAAAATGGAGTGGTGGCAAGGATTCAATGTACATCTGTTTACTTATAACTGAGTGATCTTCTGTTCAGTCATATTATGGATTCTATCTAGGTGTAGGGATTCAGCTTCCTTGTGAACCTCTGGCTATGGCTCAGCATTGTCTAGAATATGTGTTTTGTTCCCCTGCTAGTAGTGACAAAGCCTTTGACAGCATCCTGTGGAAGATGGAGCATACCTGAATTCAATTTCCTTGATGTCCTTTGAGCAAGCAGCATTTCACTGACTTGGTATAATTTTTGATAAGCAATGTCTGGGGATAAAATCCCATATGGCCTTTTACATCATTCTGCTCTGTACCTGGGAAAGCAGAAGACTATATCAGTAAAAGAATCTGCAGTGTTCTGAAGAACATGAAAAACACTGGAAATGCTGCGCAGTGAGAAACCTTGCAGTGAACTTAATACTGCATTCAATTTTATTTTTCTTTGATTTTCATACACACATGACCTTATTACGTTCCTAAACATAAACATATTCTTCTTAAAATATATCTTCAAAGTATACTTGAGTTCTAGCCCTATAGGGACTTGACATATCAAAAGAAATTTGCTGACATAAACTGGTGTGTAGGGCTTGATCTATTCTAATATATGATTTTAATGTTTCTCATTTTCTTGCCTTGCCAACTCACATCTATCACACACTGTCACATTTAAGTTTCCTAAATTACTGCTTTTAACTTTTTGTCACTTATTCAGCAAAGAGATATATTCTAAAACTCAGGGTTTTTTTTTTTTTTCCTTGTTTTTTTTTTTTTTTTCCCTGTGATTGTATCTTAATATTAATAGTTTGAGGGGAAAATGGAAATTTCTGCTCAGTTAAGGAGACAGCACTTTCTGATAGATTTGGGATTCAATATTGTCCTGGTTTCAAATTCGAGACCTGATTTAATTTCCAAGCAAAGCACAGAATTCAGTGAGGCAAATGGTATAATGGCATGTGCAAATAGGAGGGATGTTCTGAGCATTGTAATTATGAGCAAGACAAAATCTCCTCTACATCTGTTTATCAGTGATGGATAGGTAGATTCATTTCCTATTGTTTGTGTTGATGACAAAGTGCTCTGATAAATTCTATTATTTGAAGGATAAGAGGAAATAATAATTACCGCCTTTAATCAAGCTGCTTTGACCTCATACTGACAATTTCAGAGTTGCTTCTTTCTGCGTTTAAGGCTGATCCTATGTTTTGGCCAAGAAGTGTATTCTAAGAGCTCTATGCCTTTCAGGATTTGTGAAATAGGAAAGGAACTGCAGATGTGCAAAAATTTTGTGCTGCATTATTTTTCTAAAACCCTTTTCCATTTTATATTACTCTTAATTCACAGCTTGATTCTTGTTTAAATAGCATAATCTTTTAGTTTCTTATGATTCTGGGGTCTTTAGTATCATTTGTGCCATGAGCTGATTTTCTTCTGATAACTATTGCTCAGAGCTTATCATACTGTAAACATGAGTCTAACATTCAGCATGATAAAATGTACAAAATAGTTTTACAATAAAAAAGATAATCTTCTCTTTGTAGCATCTTAGAATAACTTAGAGGCTGTTTAATGAAACTCTTGTTACATCATATGAACTTTGGGAATAACGAATTGAAGACTAAGGTGAAATGATATGCAACTCCAGTTGGAGCTCTGATGCAGTTTGGTCAGAGAGACCAACCCAGTCACTTTAAATTTGGCTTCAAGTTTTGGAATATTTTTGAGAATGATACCCAGATCTGATTTTAAAAACATTAAATGATAAAGAACCTGCCACGTGCCTAATAGCCTGTGCCAATTATTGATTACTTGGTAAATAAAGTATACATGACTACTTGCTGCTCTGAATTTGTCACGTTTAAACTTGTGAGCAATCTAAATCTTTCTGTATCTCTGTGGTAGATTAAGAACTGCTCCTATAAATAACTTCCACAGTAATTGCAAGTAATTAACTTTCTTTTGGAAGAATTTAGTTTTTAATTATCTGACCATCATATGTTGTTTCTAGAACTAAAGATTGCATTCTAATTGTAATTTTCAGCTTAGCACCAGTTCAAACACAGTCAGCCCAAGAAATACATATTTTCACTTTGGAAGAAAGCTCAGTAAAAATAATCTGGGCTCTCAATTTCTTTTAGTAGACACCAAAAAAAGACAAAAATAGCGGGTGGGAGCACAAAGATGTAAAATCACAGCATGGCTGAGGCTGCCAGGGCCCTCTGGGTCCCACTGCCCCAGCAGAGCCTTGCAGAGCAGGGCCCAGCCCCATGGGCAGGTGGCTTTGGGAGAGCTCCAAGGAGGAGACCCCACAGCCTCTGGGCAGCCTGTGCCAGGGCTCCGGCACCGCACAGCACAGCAGTGCTGCCTGACGGGCAGAGGGAACTGCTGTGCTCTGGGTTGTGCCCACTGTCTCTGCTCCTGGCACTGGGCAGCGCTGCAAGGAGCCTGGCTCCTTTGCAGCCTCCCTTAGCAAATAATACAAATCGGTCTAGCTGGTAGAAGGCTGAACTGATTTGTAGGCTTTGTGGCTAGATTATTTGAAGGCGCATTTTGCAAAAAGGAAAAGGAGGCATTTTTATGAATTTTTATGAGACTTTTGGTGTTCTAGGTGCAACATGTGATTTGTTAGGAATGCTCACGATACCTATTGGGAGCCTATTTTTTTTTTTTTTATTGTTAACTTCACATGCATCTCTGTCTGTATTAATGCATAAGGATTATAATAGCATCACATTTGCAATGCATGTATGAGAGGCTGCCTGTTTTTCTTGGTAACAGATATATAGATGTCAGAGACCCATCATTCGTAATCAATTTTACACTGGCAAAATGGAAAATTTATCTGTGATGGACAGGAAATATATCAGTGAAACTAATGTCTGAGCTTCTGAAAAATTCTTTGTCATAAAAGGTGAGGAAATACCATGTTAAAAATTGTGGCAGATGATAGCTCGGTTTCCTTTCTAAAATGAAGTTTTCGCTGCCAAGCAACTCTTTTTTTTTTACCTGTATTTAGGTGGAACAGCACTTAACATTCAGTATACTTAGTTATGTTCGAAATCCTCTGCTGCAGTTTTCTTTTTTAAGGGTATCATTCTGTCACCCAGAAGGTGAAGTGTTTGTTCTTCTGATCTTTAAGAAGAGCAGCGCATTTATATTACGTAGAAGTTGTACTTCAGTGATTTACTTTCCTCTGCAGGAGTGTGTACACAGCACTAGATTGGTTTGCAATAGGATGGTCTCATCTTCCTCCGGTCACATAGGGCAAATGTATACACATTTTCTGGAAGAGGAATAAAATTTGTAATATAGTTAATCTACATTTAAACAAACTATCCATCTAGCCAGCAGGACTGGTGAGGGGCTCTGAGCTATGATGTGGAGTCCCACCTTGTCTTCTTTTCCTCAGAAGAACTAGGCATGGACAACTCCTCTAATCTCAGGTCCCGGAGACCAGGGGAAAGAACTGGAGCAAGGAAGGTGGTTAGGGAATGCTGGTCGTACGGTATGGCGTATGTGAAGGCTTGAAGAGCAGGACCACCTAACAGAAAATTCTGGTATATTTTTGCTTCGTACTAACAGGTACAAAGCAACTAGATCTACTAGATGAGCTATCTTGGAAGAATGCAGTGAGTCTTTAGATTTAACATCCTCATCACTTTATCTGAGCCTATGTAATCGAGTAGATTTCTTACTGGTATTTTGATGATCAGATAGCCACAACTACTTAGGCCATGAATTAAAGCTTAAATCTTCCTTTATCCTTCATTTATCACTACTTTTGTGGTTAAAAACCTCAAGTTCTTACCAGACTTTTCTTCAGCATTATGTCACATTTTTCAATGTGACATAATATGGGTAGTTTATTCATTCACTCTACAGTTCCTTGATTTATTTTATGAAACATGCCAAGAAACAATTCATGTTAAATTTTTACTTCCAAGAACTAATTTAATTTTGACTTAATTAATATAAAATTGTCACAGAAAAATACAAATTAATCTATCATTTGAAATTTTGTTTTAGTTAGTAAAAAAATAAAGACAATTTCATAAAAATTGAATGACAGTGGACCTTCTTAAGAGGAAACCTCCTAGAGAGGATTTGAAAGAAGTTTTCTGCAAAAGCAAGATGTTGAACAAGTACAGAACTCCCACCACTGAACACAGAAATCTGCTTTATTCTGTGTTCGTTTTTTGTGAACACAGAGCTATATGTAACAAAGGCTTCGAAGTCAACGCTTTTTATCCAGTAAAGCAGCAAACAAAATATTTTCATTTCAATTAAGTGGTCTTCATTTCCCAGTGACAACAGTTGAGCACATGACACACATTATAAAGGCCAAAAAGCTTTTTCAGTGCAGCTTTACTTTCAGAATTTTGGAGACAAAAGCAGGAAGAAATGCTACTGTGTATTGTAACATATATTCCAAGGTAGAACTTTTTTTTTTTTTTTTTTAATTCAGTAGACATTGTGGCTGTCAATAGGAGGAAATGAGATTATATGAAGAAATGGGATCCTACTCCTTTATTTTCTAATTTAAAGGGATACTATTTACATAAGGCAGTGACAACTGAGACGTGATGAAGGAATGATTCCTTATTGTTGCCACTGGATTGAATGGTGATTTTTCTTTTTGATCCTAAAAAAAGACCACTTTCCTCTAATGCTGAAGTCTGATCCTCCTAAAATGTTATATTCCCTAGCTAAAATTTCTCAATAGCAGTCCTCAAACGTTGAAGACTGGGGAGGGTGCGACCTGATGAAGTTTGCCTGAGGTAGTAATCCAAGTCTTAGGTCTGTTTTCTAAATGCTTTTAACACTGTTCCTTCCCTTTGATTAATTCCTTTCACTGCATTTTTTTTTTTGAAGGTAATTACAGACCTGTAAATGAAATAATAAAATCATTGCAAAAATTTTTCATTGTGACAGACTAAATACTGTGATCCTCCTTTGTATTCAGTTTTCTGAACCAATTATTTGGCCACTTATATGGCCAAACATACTTACGCAGTAGTCCAAGTAATGGTTTGAGTGAATACTAGCTGCAATTTAAACTTCCCACATATATTTAAAATACATAAAGCTCTGTCAAAATTCGTTAAAATTTATATTTTCATTCCATGATTTTTCAGCTATAGATGTATTTTTATTTAACTAAAGCTACTGCCTTAGAAAAATATACCTGTCGTCTTTGTAGATTTGGGAACAGCGCTAATTAAGGTAATGTGTGTTCCCTGCTGATTCTCTTCTGCAAAGAGATGCGTAAGAAAATAAATTTAAACTCTGAATCATCAGACAAACAGGTTTGTTGTTGTTGTTGTTGTTTTGTTGTCTTTTTTTTTAATTTATTTGCTATCTAGGATATTTCTATAGCTTTACTTGGCAGCTTTAGAAAGACCTAGGGTTCTCTTAACGAAATTTATGTAATAGCAGTTTTGCATCATTATTCATGTGGTATCTAAGAAAGTTTGGATAAGTACTTTTTTGAAGGGTTGACTGCTTTTTTAAGTAGTTGATTTGAAAGATAAGGTAGGCAGTATGTTTTCATACACAGAGTGGTAATTTCCCATTTTAATTAAACGAATCTGTGAGTTATGATTGAGTTGTCAAACTGTTATTACTCAGATGGATATTCAACTCAAAATCAAGTAAGATAAAGCTAAAATCATGTGCAAGGTGAGATGCAGCAGCAAATTTTTCCTCCCTTCTCTCTCCATCTGGAATCTCAGATGACCTCTTACTCTAAAAATGTATGTGTGGTTCTGGGGATATTAGAACACAAGATGTGGTAGTACTGCCCAGTTGATTACAGAGCTTTAGCATCAAGCTAGTTTGCTGCCTGGTGAATGTCAGCAGAAGGGGACGCTGCATAGTTGTCCGTTAAGCATCCTCTCCTTCTAAGCCAATATCTGAATGCTGCCTTCTTTCTCTTATCAGTAGAGTTGCAGTCCAGAAACTGAGTGTAATTTTTCTTTAGCTAATGATATTTCCCCAATATCAGCATTGCTTGAGGCTAAGTGATTCATTTTACTGGAGAGTAATGTCAGTAACTATTTGAGATTAAATTATGTAGCTAATTTTTCAGAACTTTACTCTTTTAAGAAAATTTGTTCACTTATGCAGTAGAAAGGAATGTTTCACTTATCAGTTTTTACTTGTGAAGTGTTTTGAAACTGTAAACAGCTCCTATCATTGTCAGTTTATAGAAGCAGATAACACAAAAATGTTTTCAGATTTGTGATCGCCTCCATGCAAATGGAAGTAATGTTATACTCAGAAGGGTGTTTTGAAGACAAAAGCAGTTAAAAGATCACTGCACCTCTACTGAGTAGTTCATCACTCTAGCAAGTAAGAGGATAACAACACGAGGGTGCTTTTAGTATATGTATAACATAGACAAATTCCATTGTTTTGAATCTCTGTGTTCAAAAGACACTTCTGCACAATTTCTGTATCTCATTCATGTGAAAAGTAACTTTGAAACACTTGAGTACTCTTTATTTAAGAATCGTCAGAGCAGCCAGAAAAGCATTCTTATGCTAGATGAGAAAATCTCAGACTGTAATAGTAGATAGTCAGAATTATGTTACATTATATATTTTGACAGAATGTACGGGGTAAAAGATGTTAAGTGTAAAAAAGCACAGTATTTTCAAATGAAAAGAGAGAAAAAAAACTTGATATTTTAAACTGATTTTGAAAATATGGATAATGATTACAAATCACTGTCTAATGTAGAATCTTCAGATATGAGAATGAAAGAAAAAGCATGGCTTTCTGTAATTTTTCAGACCTGGCCTGAGGACGGTTCAGGCTGTGTTGGTAAGTGCTTCTGTAAATGACGTTTAGCTGCCTACATAGTAAAGAATCTCTGCAGTCCGGAGATGTCAGTGGTCCTGCAGTTGAGTCTGGCTTAGATCTAGCCTTTCCAGGTACATCGCAAGCATTCCTGCTGTGAATCAATTGAGCTTTTGAAAATTGATAGTAGATAATGAATGGATTTATTTTTATTACCTCAAGATAACTACCTACTAAGATTGTATTTTTAAAGAAGAGGTAAAGATAAAAGGCAGCAAAACAAAGCATTCTGCCGGCAAAAAGCCTGGTACTAAAAATATGCATTCCTCTAAGGACATAAAACCTTTACTTTGGAATAGCAGCCTTCTACCATTAGACAGAAGACTTGGGCTGCTCTAGGTAGATACCTTAGATTACTGTTAGAAAGCTCCCACCTCTGAGATGCACACTGAAGATTTATAGCTATTCCTTTATAGCTCCTATTTCTACTTCTATTAACTGAACAGTTAAAAACTGTTTAGCCGTTTCAACTTAATCAAGAAGTATGCATTTTTTTGCCCTTTTGAAATGGCTTGCAGTTTAACAGAGAGTAAAACTGCCATCTCAACACCAGTGTTAGATAATTCTGTCATAGGAATCAGTAATTTACATCTCTGGATTGCTGCGAATTACCCATACATACATACAAATGTATACATACATACATATATGTATATATATATAACTGAAATGTTCACTTTTTAGGTGTGGATGCTTTGTTACACATACAATTCTAATAAGATGTAAAGGCAACTATATAAATACTTCAGAGTCTGTACAGGGAGCTCTGATATTCCTGTGTTTCATATGAATATAAAGCATTTGTTACCACAGAATCTCTGTCTCTCTCTGCGGAACTTATTGCCTAAATGTGAACTAGGCAGGATATGATCAACTCTTCTCCCATCTCCAGTTATTTTGATATCTTAATACTACTCAAGGTGGAAAGTAAGGATTCTCATGATTTCCTTGAACCTTAAAGAAAGTGTGGCGTAAATTTAAAGTTACCATGTTGCTAGAAATTGTATGAAGAGCATGAGCAATAACACTATGACATAACTAATTTTTACTTTCAAAACTTCTTAGAGTAGCATACTATTAAGGATGAGGAATCTCAGGCATTTTTAGGGAACAGAGAGCTCCAGATACATTGACATACAAGACTTTTTCTGAGTGGTTGCTTACACATGCTAATCATATCTCGTTGTTTTTAGGCTTAGATATTTCAAAATTGGCTAAAAAGTAAGGGGACCACAATTAAGAAAGTCCTTGTTTATGTTTGGTGTTGACTGCTTTAAGTCAGAGACCCATTCCTTACAATTCTTTCTCTTCTGATCCTAGGTTGTTTATCAGGGATCTCCGTGATTTCTTTACTATTCTATAGACACACAATAATGTTTGTAATACCTTGCAATACAAATTAGAAGATTTAAAAATAGTCCATCACGCCAGAAATGGCTGCATATACATGAAGCTTTTTTTCATTAACAGTGTGTATAACACCTGAGCTAATTCACCGTTTTTGGGGGACAGAAGGATGGCAATTACATCCTACAATCACCGAGTGAATTTTGTCGTAATTACACCTAGAGCATGAAGTAAAGCAGAATTGGAAAGGAATAAAGGTTTAACACCAAAATGAACTTTGTAAGAGGCTGCAAATGAGCACATCTTTCTGAGGGTGATCCTTGCTATTTGGTTCTTCTAGGCTGGAAGCTCTTACTTTGGCTGCTGCACTAAGTTATGGCAAGTTACAAAAATATGAAAGGGAAGCTGATGAGAAACTTAAGGCAGGAAAGCTGAAAGGTAGATTTCTTTATTCTGGATGAAAGAAGATTACTCAGGAAAAAAGAAAACAGGCACTCCTTTACTGTGTTTGGGTCTGGAAATTCAGAGACTTTCTCAGCAAAGTTAGTTGCATCTTCAGCTTATCAAAAGAAGAGTGTCTATAGGCCAACGTGGCCCATATTCTGCCAGAAGATCTAGATGCCATCTTGGCCACTGAGGAAAATTGGAGCAATGTGTCTTTTGCTATGCACTCGTTGATCCCCCATCTTACCTTTTTTTGACTTATATTCCACCTTGCACACTTTTCCACTTCTGTGAGGGAATTTGATCACAAGAAAGTGATAACATGGTGTCTTTAGAGAATGCTAGTGGTGCTCTTTAGATTTTTCCGTAGGCTTCTGGAAATTATGCAGTACAAGGTGGGCTACCCATAGCTACCTTAAAGTATTATAGTGATCTTAAGTTTTCTTTTATGTTTACCGCATTCTAGTGTCTACTGTAGACAGTTTAAAGTGTTTCCCATTGATGTGTCATGTTACTAAAGAGAAAAACACAAAGCGGAGACAAGATCTTGCATGAGTTAACCGTGAACTAAATATGGTAGAACAGACAATTTACAAAACCTCAACAAAGAATGGAGCCCTTTTTTTCTTATTAGCCACTATGATGCAGTAGGTAACCATTTTGCTTGAGTAATAGATGAGATTATTATAAGATTATGCAGTCACTCAGTTTTAATCAGCTGAGTGAGAAATCTCTGCTTCCTTATCAAAGGGCAGCAGATGAAAAGCGACATCTCCACAGATCATTATGAATGTAGCCTTGTAAAAGGGGCCACTCATCTCCTCTCTTTGCAACTAGAACTGCTACAGAGGGAGTTATGTACTGGGTGAAAATGCCTTGATTAAAACAGACTGAAATCTAAACACAATTAGACTGAGGGGATGCAGAAATGTTTGGTATTAATTGCATATCATAACAAGTGCATAAAGTGAAACAAAAAAGCAGTGGGAAAATTCTCAATTTCCTGATGAATTGTCCAAAATTAAAAATTAAAACAAATCTGTTCTTACGTACTCTTCATAGAAATATTGTCTTTTAGAATGTCCATATAGTCCGTGCAGTAATAAAAAATAATGTTTGGTTCTATTTGAGCACATGCGTCAGTAAGAATGTTTTTGTTTTTTTTTTTTTTTTCTTAAAGGAGATCAAATACATACTTGACAGGGCAGAAAGAAATTTTTAAAATGAAAGCTTTGTCTTCTCATGCACAAACTGTTTTGTAGTGTTTCTGTGTATGGCTGTTCTCTTCCAACACAAATCAAAACATTTCTGGACCCCATATTTGCCCTTAGAATTGAAAAATCAGACGCAAGTACTCAGCTTTGGTGTTGCAATTCATCCAATGTTGGGTCAAAGCAGTTATTTAGAAAAGAGACAACTTTTCAGAAAATATCAGTCAGTGTGTGTATTTTCTCACTTCTATTCAGCTGGGGGAAAAAAGGACATAAGCCAAACCTCTGTCGATTTAATGTTGTTAAATCCATCTGTGGCAGCTTTCTAAGGTAAATAATGACAGTTTGTCTATGATACTGAACTTCACGTTTTCTTGCATCTTCATATAATTTAACAGCTAAATTCCATTCTCATTTACAGTGACTTCACTGTAGTTTTTTTTCAAATTAGCACCTCTTCAAGTGAAAATGCTGGCTTAAGTATCTTTTTATTTTGGTCTTGGATTACTTATCTGTTGTTGGCTTTTCTAGTTAGTTGGCTACTATATATTGTCTTCTGCCACAGTTCCTAACTGCCTTGTGGAAGCTTTCTGTGTACTTGTGGACTCATTTGAACAAAGCAGCAAAACCCTTCTGCCAGGCTGCAGTACGTGTGATGTTTTATGAAGACAGTGCATCCCTTGTATCAGATGTGTCCTTGGATTGTGGGTTCTGCAGCTCCAACTCCAGCCAAACACCCCAGCATGCAGTACTGTGGGAATTTTGCAGGCTTTTTTTCTCTTCCATTCTCCTCCAATAAACCGGCACCTGGCATTTAGAAGTGATAAACACCTTGCATACAGTCAAAATTTAACTTAGTGTAAAAGTTCCTGGAAGTGCTTGTGTTGTATTTTATGTGCCAAAGGACCAAGAGTGTTTGTATTGAATATTCAGCTCAGGCCAAATTCTCTCAATAAATGTGAGAGAAGGAAATTAAGATCAGGTTTCCTACTTCCCTTGTTCATGATTGGTGCCCTCTGTGCATCTGCTAGGTTTAACTGTGATACCATTTCCACTCTGAAAACCAGTTTCTGCAGGTGGCTTCCTCAGTTAAGATATTCTGATTAGAATATGATAAATGTGCCTTGTAAGGATCTTTGACATCTGGGGCAGCAACAACATGAGGAAGTGTGCTCCTGCTCTGCTTGCCGTACAAATCTGGAACATAAGATACTTTTTTTTTTTTTTTTTGCAAGGTCACTCAGGTAAACCATACAACAACAAATGCCACTGTCAGATTTCAGGCCACACAAAAAAAGTATTACTTTAATTCCCAGCAATAAGCAATAATTTCTCACAGTAGTTATTTTTTTCTGTCTAGGCCTCACACAATAGTGGCATTTACAGTTACTGCTGTTCTAGCAGCATCCTCCACTGACTTCTCACTAAGTTGCACTATCTTCCTTTAGAAACTCAGGCTGACTGTTTCTCAGGAGAGGAGCTCTTACAGAGTCAGGAAAATAGCGTGCTTTGGAAATGTAAAGTCTTTCTTTCACTTTCTCGCAGTATTCTAAGTAAAACTGTTAGTCTTTTTCTTCAAGAAGACCAGAGATTTCCACTTTTTAATCTGTGCTCCTTTCTGGACAAAGCTTCTGAAAATGTGGATGGAGGGAACAGTGCAAACAGTGCACTTTATTTAAACTGAGCAATTAAGAAGGAATGTTATTTCTGCGGTGTGCCCCGGTGGGGCCTGGAACTGGCTGTGTCTGGCATGGGGGCAGTCCCAGCCTCTCCTCACAGAGGCCCTGCTGCCAGCATCGTGACACGTAAACCCAATGCAGTTATTAAGCCGTAGTCATATCTTGAAATTCCTTTCTGTCCTTGGCAGCTGTACAATGGACAGTTCATTTGGCAGGCATAAACCTTCACATCATCTGGCTACTTTGATATTAAAAGTTTACAGAGTGCATAGAGCACGTCTGCTGTGTGGAGGGGGTCCCTGTAAGCAAAATCTTTTTCTTAGGACTTAAGGCTTTACAGATGAAGTTTTGATGTATTATTTAAATAGTTTGCCCTGTAAGAGTTCTGAAGAGCTGCCCTTTGAGCAATTGCAGCCAAGTAAGTTTTGCTCTGTTTCTGTGGCAGCACTGAATTTCAGTCTCTGTTTCATTTCACAGGTTCCAGAGCCTCCATTGAATCTTTGTAATGCAGGAGTGCCGTACCAGCCTACACCTAATGAGTTACACACTGCAAACTGTGAGTCTATATTGACTTCCGAGTGTGTAATAATGTGTCCTCATAAATGCTTACTTATATCTTTCTGCATTTTCTACAGAGCGCAGACAAATTGCACAGATATGTTCTTGAATGGTGTTAAATGCCAGAGAAGGAATCATTAGCTTTAAAAGCAATGTCTGCCATCTTTGAAAATGAAATCTGAAATCACGTATACTTCTCTGGCTTCACTTTATGCTGAGCAATGGCTTCAGTGCTTTTTATGTGTTTCACAGCTGCAAAGGCACTTATTTTTTGTTTCCCCGTTGGAATGGCTACAGCATTTAAAACAGATTAAAGAAATATCTATTTCAGGCATAAATTCGGTAGGTTAAGAAAGAAATTGAAGATTTCTCTCAATAACCCAGGGAAAGACCATCCTGCAGTAGAACTACCACAATCCAGCCACACAAAGGGCTGCAGGATTTGATGTATCTGCACTGCTGATGCATTTCTGCTGCATGTTTATGGGCAATGCAGAAACATTTCTCTAAACAGGTGGAGATGAAACACAGCCTGCTGGGACTGGGATAAGAGATTGTTACTATGTAGTTTACAAACTGATATTCCCTTCTCAGTGGTGATAATTGGTGAATGTTTCTGCAATTTTAATCAGCAGTCGTTCTGCTCCTGCAGTAGGGCATCATTCCACTGTAAGTGGCAGGGTGAAACACAGTAAGCACAGCATACCCGGCAGAACACGTAACCTGCTGAGTTAGTACTATCATCTCTATCTCAGGATATGCAAGTAACAAAGGCAGCCTTTCCTAGAAGAAGAATAAAGAAGTTAAAATTACTGCTTATTGCATTCCTTGCTCATCTCTACTCCTATCCCCCCCCATGATGATTAGAAGATTGCCAACTAAAGACAAGAAAAACAATCATTTCTGGTACACTTAGTACTGTCTGAGTCATCAATCCTTCACACAGACCTATGGTCCATTTCCTTTTCATTTTATTCCGTTGGCTTATAGATTTATAAAGTCGTTAGGGAAAAGAAATTCAGCCTCTTGGTCTATAAGAACCTGTTTAAACATAAAGAGGCATTTACTTACAAATGGCACTGTATTGCCTATGCATTTATCTTGACAGTCCAGTTTAATTTATAAAGCATAATGTGCTTGTAACTCAGCCTGAGAAATGTAGTTTAGCAAGCAATATTGACTTAGTAAATCTCCCTTCTCTCTCTTATTGTAAATCTGATAAACCTAAAGCAGCATTCTGGGTACTAGAGAATCTAAATATTAAAGCGGTGCTCTTCAAGAGGATCTTGATAGTACTTCACTTAAAACTGCAAGTTGAAGCAATAGTTTATCCTATTGTGAAGTGGTTTAATCTTTCCTTGATCATTTCTCAAAGATGTGGATGTGCTGTACAGTAAAATTGCCAGATTTGTGCTGAACTGCAGCTTTAGAAGCCATTATTCTGAAAAGGTTATCTAAATTGAATGGCTTTAAGATGACTTGTAAAGTCATTAGGAGACTTCAAGCCTTTTATGTGTTTGACCACACAACCTGATGTGATTCATATATGCTCTGAGATGCAAGCTTTAAATCTGTTTGCTCACTACGTTGCAAAATGGAAGTTGATGTTTTCCCATTTCTGACAAAGGAAGTGCAACATTTTATTTTATCTTGGAGCTTATATACAGATCAATTATGTAAATCCCATAACACTGATTTATTTGCCATATAAATAGTGCTGGGAAGATAGAAGGTTGTAGTTGAATCACAGGTTATAAGTTTAAACACCGGCTTCATGCTTTGAATGCCTGAATCAATCTTCTCACCCTAATGACTCAATTACCTTTCAATTCCCAAGAAATTGTAGGTTCCAAGTTTCCAAAAAGATCTGCTTTAGAAAAAGCACATAGATCTTTATACTTCTTGTACTTCTCGTGCCAGCTTAAGTCCTGTTAAAGCAATAGAACTACATTCCATTTTGAAGTTTTTTTAGTATGCTTAGAAGTAGTTTAAAACTTATGCCTTTTCTTACTGTTCTTTGTGATGTGAAAACACCTAATGAAAGTTTTTAACAAGTGATTCTGACAAATACTTTACTCAGCTTTTCTTACTAGGTCTTATTATGTATACTTTGATAACATTTCAAAATACTGAAAAGTGTTTTCATTTCAAGTTAGTTGAATATTTTACCTACTGGTTAACTAATTTGAGATGCAGTTCTTTTTCTGTGGTGTTCAAAGAAAAGCTTCCAACTTCAGTAGCTAATATAAATATGATTTTACTCTCTGAGTATGCAGGGGTTCGGGGACGCACCGTTTGTATCTGTCTCTATATTCTTAGCATCATAGTATGTTCTCCTGTAACTGTCTTCTCTGTTACAGGTTTCTGTTAATAACTGTCTTCGACATGACTTTTATAACCCAGTTTTTCAGTCAGTTTTTCATTACCAACCTTGATATAGCAAGATGTTGCAAAGAGATTATTCCAGCACAAATGGGAGAGGTTGCTATCTGTTCAGATACGGACAGATGGCTGAACAGTCCCCTGCACTAAATAATCCCGAGTCCCCAGCCTCTCCTTTCTCTAACAGTGCACCTTCTACTAGAACAAAGGACAAATGTATTTATTATCTGTATTTATTATGGCAATATCTTTTTCATATTTGGGTAAACCTTTTTTTTTCAGCCTTGTGATCATGGAGGGAAATGTTCTCCATGTTGTGCACAATTTTTATTCAGACTGGGGACCGACATTAAGATAAAAAAGTGAACAGGCTACCATGATTTTCTGGTATTATTCTTAGTTAGACTGTAAATTCTGAAGGACTTGGAAGATCTAAACTGTTCTACTTACTTTTTTACAAATTGCACTGAGGATGAGAATGGGCTTTATACACTCAACCTAGAAAGCAAGTCAGATTCTGATTTCTGCTATTAATTTCAAGCTCATGCTAATTGGCTTTAGAAATGTTTATTTTATGTTTGCAAATCAACAGTGTCCTCTATGAATCAGATAAACAGCAGTCCAACTCTCACATAAATCCTCTGCTTTAAATAAGTAGAAAAAAATCATGATATTCAACTTTATTGATTGCCCTATTACTTTTTAGGGGAATTGCTGGCAGAGTTTTTGTGTTGACTGTAATACAGGAAATTCTCTGCAGTAAAGAAAGGACGTTTGCAGATAATGTTATATACAAACACAGACTTCTGTGAAATGTGATAGCTGCGAATGCGTCTGAAGTCTCAGAGAATACCCTGTTACAGTGGTTTGTCATTCTACTGCTTGAGTCATTGGTAGTGATTTGTAATCTCAGTATGGAAACAAATACTTTTTTTTTCTTGAAGCCAGTTTGGCAGAGAAGGCAACGTAACAGTGAAGTTACATAGTTAAACTTAAGTCTGTTTTTTTCAAGGACAAAATATCAGCACTTCGACAAGATTTTAAAGTTCCTTATTAAACAGTCCATAAAGTCTTAGACGTCTTATCAGGAAAGTAAGGTTAGATGATTAGAAAAACAAATTAAACCCAAATTGCTTACAGAGTAGATTAAGTTGGTTTGCGCACAGCGTAATCTAAAGCATTCACTGAGATTGTCTGAGATGTTGCAGTGGGCTGAACTGTGGCTTGGAGGGTAACCCAGCAAAAGAAGACTTCCTTGCCTGCCAGAATGGTTTACGTGAAAATGTCTTCTCCAGCTATCGATAAAAATTATCTTGAGAAGCAACTGCAAGGAATATTGACTTCAGGCTAATTGCAGGCTGGTGACCTCCCTAGGACAAAATGCATATCCTTTTCTAGAAGACTGGTTCCATTGTATTCTCTCAATTCATTCTGTGATGAAAAGAAATAAACTCTGAGATACAAACATAGTGTTAAAATAAGCCCATTCGTGTACACATCAGACATCTGGTGATCTCTACTGGCAGTAGAGAGGAGTAGAACAAAGATGAATTTCTGACTAGGTATTTGTATAAGGGCTAACCCCCAGAGGCTCTCGTTAGGCAACAAAAGCCAGACAGACTTCTGAAAGTTATCAGCTGATGCTTGGGGGATTTGCAAATGGAGAAGACTGACCAGAGTTAGCTCTCACTAAAGTAGTTCAGGCACTAGAAGCATGAGAGCTACATTAGTGATCAGCTTTGTATGGGCTAATTGGTCATGCTAAAAATCTATTTCTTGTGAAGGCCATCGCAGTTCAGGTAAAGCTGCATGCAGCTGTACCCTGCAGATACCTAAATGAAATGAATGCATTTTGAAGAGAGCTCAAAAGCGAGGCCAGCAAGAGCTGCTGAGTGCTGAGCACTTAGGGAAATTTGGTCATTTTGCTTTAATGTGATTTATTGGTCTTAACATCAAGATATAAAATAAATCACTTTGATTTTTCCTTAGCAGTACAGCTGGAATCTACTTGTGCATGTTATCCATGGCTGCTCTCTGACGTTTGTGTGTTTATTATGCACAGCAATTAAACACCCCTTTTTCCTAGACAAATTAGAGCTGTGCGAGTTTGTGATTCTGTTGGCAGGCTTACAAATCTTGCTGTGCAGTGCTCACGGTGTTTTCTAATTTTTCTGTGTCATGATGTATCTTGTATGACTAGAGTTGTTTCATTTTCATAGCAAAGCTATAATGATTTCATACTGATTAAGTGGAAATAATGCCAGCTTCTGTAGCTTCTTTGCTCTGCATCTCTTGCCTAGTTTTCACAAGGCTGCACCAGATAGACCTCCTCTTATGCAACAGAGGATGAAGTGCGTTCTCCCAGCTTACATGTATGCACGTATAAGTGTGTACATACTGGTATTTATTTTGAGTAGAAGTTTTCATGTGTATATACTAGCTGTAATAAATAGGCAGTTGCAGCTAGGTGTTAATGATAATCTGCGATTACGTTTCTTTTGCAGCATGAGCATACCTTTATGCTGCAGTCCCTTGCTGTGTAACTTGTATGCTTCTCAGCACAGCTACATAGCAGCTGTGTGAAGAAAGGCAAGAAATGTCTCAGCATATAAGTGCCCAACATGTTTTGCTATTGAACAGTGTTTTTTTTCTTTCCCTTATGGATAAGGAACACTGTGTTGCTTGATCCCTACACACAAGATGTGTGGTACTCAGGAGCTGGGCTCTGGAAGGCCATCAGATAAACAGCTGTTGGGCTTAAACAACAGACATTGAGGCTGGCAGTACATCAGATAGGTTTCTTCTGGAAATCTGCCCGGTTCCTATCAAAAACTTGTTGAAATCAACACATGCCTACAAAATGTTTTGATTTTTGCATGTGGAGTGTTTTTCTATTAGAAAACCTACTAGATGTGTTCCAGTAATTTTTTTTCCCAGTTAGAATTCCTAGCAGAACTGAAGTGAAAGCAATCAACGTTTAGTGAGTGTTTTCTGTGATAGAATGTGAGATGCCTCAGAGGGAAATGCTGGGTGTTGCAGAACAATGATACCGCTTGGTATCAGTGATAATCCTGTTGCAAGCTTTCAGTATCTCTTAGTGGCCACTTTGCAAGCTTGGTTGCAAACTTTATTCCCGTAACCGAAGAAATCTTTTCTGATATAGCTGAACATTCATATCACATTGCATAGGTGATTTATAAGGAGAGATTCCGTGTGTTGCAATAAGAAATGAGGTTCTCCAAACCAAAGGATAAATTTAGCACACCACAATGTGTTTTCAGAAGCTAAATTTTGTTAATGTGATCCATATGTTTATGAGGACATCATCTGATGAGATCTGTATGAGAGAGGAAGGCTGGAAGGGAAAGAAAAAGAAGAAAAAGAAAAAGCAGATTATTTCAGATTACTTTAAAATCCCAGAGACAAATCAGAAAGAGGGGAGAAATGTGCTGTGTTCTCATGAAGGGAAGTGCTGGAGGGGCAGAACCTGTGTGGGTAACAGTCTGAGCACCATGGTCTGCTAAAGCACCAGCTCTTTCTTCTTCTTCTCCATCCTCAAAAATAAAAGGCAGCAGCAGCGGGGGCAGATAATCTTCTCCAGCCTCTGAAGGAAAATATTATTTTCCTTTTTGTAATGCACCAGCTGAAAAGCTGCTTTTCTTTTCTGAGCTGTAATTATTTATGCCAGTGTTATAGAAGATACCAGAGCTTGACTGAAATGTTTTGGCAGTATGTGCTGTGACAGGATGGTGGTTTGGCAGGCTCTGTGCTCACTCCATACCAGACAAGAGCCAGATATGTGGGGCTGGGAGACCCTATTGTCCAGGGAAGGTGATGTGTGGGCGTGAGTATCTAACTTACAGCATTTAGACTGTGCATAACAGGGAAAATTGGTTAATGAGGATGAGATATGCTGAAGCATAACACAGAGGCTTGGTCAAGGAGCTGTGGGAAGGGAAAGGACGTGCTCAGTCTGTTCAGAAATGAGATACATCTCGAGCAATAGTTCCTGCCAGAGAAGTGAAAAGCACAGTGCAGAGGCCTTTGCCTTGCTTGAAGGAAGGGATTCCCCTCTTCCTGGAAGCTCAGCCCTTGGTACGGCTGGTTGAACCAAGATTCCTACTGCCCTATCTTTGCTACTGATATCAGAAACAAAAGAAATGTAAGGAAAGGCTTACATTTATCATCAGCTTCATCAGAACTTCTGGGTTAGTTTGGGACCCTCAAGCACCACTGCAAACAGAGGGAGCACTGCTAATACGTGCTGGGACCTAGCTTATGTCTCCTGCCCTCAGTGACAGGCACAGCAGTAGAATTACAACAGTGGCCTCCATGGACTGAGTCAGATTGGTAATGGCATAAGAAAGCCGTTTCAGAGGGTAGAATGAGGTCTGAAGCACTACAGGAAAACAGTTATACACTTAAATGTGTAGATGTTCTGAGTTAGCTGATCAGAGCTCTCAAGGTATCAAAACAAGAAATGCCCTTAATGATGTGAGTGGACCTTCGTTTTAATGCTTGAAGATTACGTTTACTGAAGGACCAGGCTAAAGTAGCCTCCAATATTCTGTAAGGATTGTGACAGTCTGAATTTGAGCTAAATTTTAGTTTCTGTATCAGTATCAATTTCTAAAATTAACTGTTTTGGTTTTTGTTTGTTTGTTTGTTTTTGCTGGAGCTCACTGTGTGCCACACAAATCCTGAGCCCAGATGCAGCTGTGAGTAATAACTGTGGTGACTGAAATTCACAAAAAATCTTGCTCACTTCAATAAGCAAAGTTTATTTAAGGTTGGCTGCATTCAGAACCACAACTGTTACATTAAAAAATAAATAAATAAAACCCAACAATGTTACTTTTCCAGAGAGGCAAAACATTTTTATTGGCACTCAGATTGACATAGTTTAGTGGAGAAATATTGGTGGTAGGTAGATGGTTGGACTTGATGATCTTGCAGATCTTTTCCAGCCTTAGTGCTTTTATGATTCTATGACATGGATATTGTGAATTCAAATACCCCCAAATGAGCAAATATCTAAAACAGAGATTTCCATTTTGCAATTCTGAACTGGGATGAAGGTAACCTATGGTGAATTTCAAATCCAAAGCAGAAGTATTTTGATTGTGAATTCACCGAGCAGGAGGCTCAAGTCTAACTCAATGTTTTGTTTTGTTTTGTTTTGTTTTGTTTTACCTTTCACTTGCTCCTAGTGTTGTTGCTTTGGGGTTTGGCTTTCTCTTCTGGAGATTTCTCAGAAAGACGGCAGAAAATGACCTTTATTTTCCCTTCTTGGAAAAGGTATTTTCTCTCAAAAGAAACATTTAAACTTCCAGCTAATTCCTAGGGATTCGGAGGGATATTCTGCAGAAAGGTTTCCTCTGAAAACAAGTTGGCTGCTGCCCTAATATTTAGAGCAGCAGCATTTCTTGGCTGTGGGGAAAATGAGATGGTCCAGCTGATTGAGGTTATGGCTAAGCCAAGATGAGTCAATTACCTCGATGTGCTGAGCAGCCATCCAGAGCACAGGGAGAGCAGCTATGCCAGGGCTTGTGCTTTCTGCCCTGACAACAAGCAGCTGCAGAGCTGCGGCTGGGGAGCAGAGCTGCGACCATCACCAGTCTGGGAGAGCAGTAACTTCGGTGCATTTTATTTATCTGGAGTTGGTGCCATTGGAGCTGGTTTGTTTTCAGGTCTGGTAATAAAAATGTAGAGGCAACATTTGAAATGCATACATTTTCATACTGTGCCTTTTCCAGTCTTTGTCAGGCAGTGCAGATATTGCCAGGCATTTGCTGACATAAGGATATGACACAGATGCAGAAGGCCTTTGGCATTCATCTGAGTCAGAAAGCTGAGAACACTGAGACAGTTTCACGCCAAACATTGAATGGGTTATCCTGCAAAAGCGGGTGTTTAACGGCCTCATCCTTTTGTGGGTATTTTATGTCTTTGTGATATTGACTTGAGGCAGGCTGTACAGTCATTACTTTGACTCACATCTGTGAGACTCAAGGCCCACTCCTACCCATCTGCTGCCTACCCTTTGCAATAATACCATTCTCTGGTATCTCCTTCAGTTTGTTTTCTGGGAAAACACATGCATTTTACATGACATTTTATCACTATGTGCTCACCAGTGCATTCATTAACAACCATTTCCTCAGGACTTCTCATGCAGCTTAGGCCTTCTGCATCTTTGTCTTGTAACTTTAGCAGAAAAAAAAAAAAACAAAAAACCAGACCCAAAACATTTCTCCCCTCTACACATCTCTCGGCTAAAAAGCATTTTTGGCTGACTGCATAAAAAAAATTAAAATAGGTGATTGCTGACAGCTCTGACCAAAACTGCATAAAAGTGATATTCTGATGTTTACCTTTAGAATGTAATAAAAACTAAATGCAAACCGTACTGCCGTAGGATGTGCCTTATGAGGAAAAATTTGCTTTAAAGAACCCTGGAATTAAAAAGGAAGAAAAAATACCTGTAATCTTGCAGCTCTATCTTACTTCCATAGGAATTTTGGTTTTTACCTTCCCTTTAAAAACAATTCATAATTACAGGTGGAAAAGTTGAGAGTAATGCATGTAAAAGCTTGGAAGTGGAAATTAAGTTAACACTTGCTACTTGCATTTAAAAATTCATTTCAGTTAACCTAAACAGTACCTGAGTACTTTCTTTAGCTTGAATCTTATCATTTGAAATAATTTCCATTTCAAAGTATATGCTGGTTTCCCTTTACTAGCTTTCTATCTCTTTAGAAACATCCTGAGCAGTATTTCCTATAACTTGGTCTACTTATTGATCCAAGAGATCAATACAATTTTACTTGCACTGCATTTGATGTGAAACTGGTGCTTTTCAGTTTGCTAGTTTAGCCCAGCCATCATTACCCTCTTCTTCAGTTTCAGATATGACGCTTAAATCTTACACGAGTGGAGTCTTTCTGAGACTCTAGCATCATTTCCTGTGCAAGATCAGCTTTCCAAGTACATCCTTTGTATACCAAGCTGAAAAGATTGCAGTTAAGACGATAATAGCATTCAGTTTTGCTTTTGGTGGGCTGCCAAGCCTGAAAGATGCTACTTTGTTGGACGGATGAACTTCTGTATGTTACTGCAAATGATTTCAGATGCTTGGTCTTCCGAGGGCTTTAGGGTAGCATCTGTCTCTACAGTGTCTAACTTTCTTCCATAGTCAATAGATGCCAAGTGTAACAGCAAATCGCATTTGTCTCTACTTTCTCATTAATGTGATGGATGTTATATAGGTGCATTTATGCAATTCCTTTGATGTTGTTTTTGTAGTGGTTTGTAGAGTATGGTATCATTACTCTCGTCTTTCATGTAGATACTCTTGCC
Source organism: Meleagris gallopavo (assembly GCF_905368555.1). Classification (NCBI taxonomy): domain Eukaryota; kingdom Metazoa; phylum Chordata; class Aves; order Galliformes; family Phasianidae; genus Meleagris; species Meleagris gallopavo. The sequence goes on along the minus strand of NC_139419.1, from coordinate 10,615,776 downwards.
AAGAAGATAAATACTGGCCTTAATCCTGTGTACAAACATCTTTTTCAGCTGTCACCATCTTCCTTTTGCGTACAAGGTTATTGAGCAGTTTTGTAGGCCTACCTTTCTATTTCAGGAATGCAGCACACAAATCCTAAATGACAGAGCTCTTCCAGAAAAACCCTTCATATAGGTTTAGGAATGACAAAACCCTTTCTTTTCTCCTCTGCTCTGGCATTCTCTGCATCTTGAGAAATGTTTACTAGCTTAACTTTTTATTGCCTGACATAAAGCAGTATGTGACTGTTGAGATTTTTATTCCACATCAGCCAGTGACTGTCATTATGCATTCATAATTTACAAATCTTTGGAATATGTTTGCATCATTTGGTGCTTTTCCAATAGACAGAGAATAAATGGACTTAGTACAGAGACAAACAGGTCAGTATAAAAACCTGCATTAACCTGCGCTCACTTTGGTTTGACAAGATCTGCAGTCTTCTCAAGACAGGGATACAATCAATACTTATTAAAATTCTATAGTTGTACAATTAAATGTTTTCCATCAGTGGAACATCAGCAGGACATAGCCACATGCAAGTTTCTCTTTTCATTTGTTGAAGAGCTGCCAGATTGTGCAAGAACCTGATCTGTGGGAGGGTCAAAGAAACCTGGGATGTGAATGACAGCCAGCTTACTTTTCCACCTCCAGCCGTGCAGAAGGAGTGACATTAGCTCTTGGTGGGACCAGGCAAAAAATCTATTTCATGCATTACTTGGAGGTTTAAGAAACACTGCTATATAGCTCAAATGGAAGTTGCTTTTGGCTACATTTTGACCTAAAAAGCTGTCAAAAATGGCTTTTTCTTGAATAATATGAAATACTAAAAGAACCAAAACACTTTGCATATCCAGTTCCGTATTTTGTTGCAATCTGGTCTCACTTTATTTATTTATTTTTCAAACTTGGTCCACTTACCTGGCTATAAAATAGAGTGACTTTAAGGAAAGAGTCATCGTCTGATAATCTTGTTTCCAAATAAAAACATCAATTATTAAAAATCAGGTCTGAAATTGAAGAGATACTTATCTGACAGATATTTACACACGTGATTATGGTTGTGCACATAAACATCACCAGTGGGGATGTATACTTAAATTATGCATAAATATCTGAAGCAGTTGTTCATACAACAAGGAATGACTTCATAACTTCAGACATTCAAAAAACCATTGTAAAGGTACAAAGAAAACAAAGCTTAGTGAAAAAATGCAGATGCTTTTCATGTATGTTTCTTGAATTTTAAGTGTATGTGAATATTTTGTTGTTCTTTGAGAGATAATGCTTTCATTATAAGTTCTAAACCTTACAGAATCTGCCTTTCAAGTGAAACGAAAGTGTTGTGATTGTTGCCACAAAATGTTAAGATATGACAGATTTGGATACTCTACCTTTCATACGTTCTATCCAGAGAGTTTTTATTTAAAATATGGTATTAAAGGTAGGGAATGAATAGTTGTCTGTTATTTTACTGCTTCATATTTTTTAAGTGAAAACATTAAAAGGTGAAAGATCACACCATTTAGTACCCGTTTCTAGTTGGGAAAAATCCCAGATCCTCTGTGAAATTCAAAGGCTGTGAGATCAGGTAGTGAAGATCTTTTTTTCGCTTTAAAGCTTGAACATATCTTACCTTCCACCCAGAAGAGGTAATAAATTTGTGCCTTTTTAGTGTAGTTATGAATAGTGCTGGCTGAAGATTGGGTAAATTGGGATTATTCTTTTAAAAATTGACACTGGTGCATTCTTATCAAAAGCATGGCATAGCTGGCTGCAACAGCAATGTCTGCCTGACATTACAGCGCTGTGAAATGCTATCTAGGTTGTTTTCAGGTTTATTAGTGCTATCTCAATTCACTGTAGCAAGATGCACCAATATCCTGTGGGTTCTTACAGCAGTCCAGCCTCAGCACGGCACCATTGCACTCCATGCTAATCATCTTGTCTCGGGAAAGCGATTAAGTCCTTGCTTGATGTAAATCTCCATGTTCAAGCTGCTTCTGGCTCTACATGGTCTTATTTCGGTGCTTTGTGTCCTGTGCTCCATTGCACCCAGTAGAAAATACCCAAAGACATCAGGACTATGCTACTTGGAAGCAGAAAGGAAAGAGAGATTTTGGTGCCCAAACTGCAGTCCCGTGGCCACGCTTCAAACAGCTGTCAGTGTAATCTATGGCCAACCATGAAGAGTGTTAAAATTTATTGATTGATACTTTGCTGGCTCTGATCTAGTTAAGACTGAAATATAAATACCAGATAAAAAGCATTTTTTGTATTTAGGAAAATATTTGCGAAGCTTCATTTGGAATAGTGTAGAGTTGAAACAATAATGTGCTGTAAAGTTTGGCTTTCTATAAATGCCCCTTTGTGACAAAGTAAAAACAGACACAATTTCCTTTAAATCAGTGCTATGCAAACGTGAAACACTTATGCTGCTTACTTCACTAGAGCCTCAGTAAGCAGATGGTGCAAGCCTGCCAGTGAGTACTATACCTCCCAGGTGATATTTCAGCAAGAAAGATCTGTTAGTCAAGAACATTCTCTCTCCAGTCTGTGGGGAAGAAATTTATGGAGCAATGTGTTATGGGACTGCTGATTTCTGAAACAGGAGATGGCCTTTTTATTTATTCGTTTGGGATTCTGGTTTTATAGCTTTGCATGCTGGTTCATCTCAGTGTCTTTCAGCAGAGCTGAGGCTCTGGAACAGATATGCTTTCTGCATAGGATTGTCTGGTTAATTTTTTTTTTTTTTTTTATATATTTCTAATACTTATGATGGCACTGAGATTTCTCTTCCCTGAAAAACATACGTATTCCTTTCTGCTGATTTATTTCTGACTTGTGCTGTCATAAGGATTCTCCCAGGACATTTGTTGTTCACTCAGTAATTTAAACTTTGTGAGTTTCTTTAAACTTTGTTTAAGTTAAATCCCAGTGTACTTTCCTCTGAAAAATTTTTGCATTCAATTCCCAAAAAAGGTTTGTGATTTATTTATTTATTTACTGTTATCTTTTTAGTTCCACTGACAGTTTTCCATCTCTAGCTCACAGCCCTCTGGTCAAGCATCCTTGGAGAAAAGCAGACAAAATATTCTGTGCTGGAATATTTTTGAATTTGGAAGTACGCTAATGGATTTGAAAGTTTAGCAGTCTGGGGAATGACTGCTGAAGAAGTTATTTGAAGATGTACTGTTTTCAATACCATTTTCCCAGTCCTTGATTCTGCAGAGTCTCCACTTAGTGTACCTACACCTGTGGGAAATAGCGTGTGAATATTTTGTTAGCATTTTGGTCACGTAAGTGAGAAACAAGTTTGAAAGCAGGAGGAAGACTTCAGCAGAAAAGGAGCTCCTCTAATGTCGTACTTGAAACAGCAGTCAAAACAAGTCCATTCTTTCTACTGTACAACAGCTAAATAATTATGCAGATATTAAGCCATATTCTGCTTTGATGCGTGGATGCCAACAGTGATCTTAGAACCAGGTCTTAAAACACTTATTAGAAATATTTCTTAATAAGCAAATTCGCCCATTAAATTACGTTGCAGTTACTAAAGTCTCGGAGCCAGTAGGGTGCAGCTCAATGTGTACTGAAGGCAAGTGGAGCATCCCAAACTGACTTTGTTCATTTAACTCACCTGAGGAAGGGCACACATTCTTCTCTCAGCTGCCACCAGTCAACACCAGATGATTGGTGCAGCACAGAGCAGTGCTGTAGGAGATGCAGTACTGCGGGGCATGTGCACATGTAATGGAAAAGGCCATCCTGTCCTTCCGTGTGCTGTGAGCTGGTGTAAGTGCATGTAGAGTCTTGTACTGTTCATTATTTTTGGTTAACTACTGCAAACAAAAGCAATGGGAGAAAATATTTTGTAGAAATCAGTAAAGGATCTGAAACCCACTTATACTTCTTTTCTTACGGCTCTCTCATAGTTACATCCTCTGTGGATTTTAACTTAAGATCTTCGTTAGTAGTTGTTCCTATTTATGAGGACAGAAAACCTATGTGGTGAAATTAATGTCTCTCTAATGCTGGGCAAGGCTAGAGAAAGTCACAAAAAAACTTAAAGATAAAGATATTTCTGTGTTTTGTAGTGAACGAAATCTGCTGATGTTGTCAAAGTAACTACAGTGTTTCTATACCATGCTTTTTGTAACTTTGGCATGATGAAAATATACCTAACAGATGTGAAAAGGTTTCTGCAGAGGGCAAGTTTTTCATGACGAAAAATAGCAAATAACAGTAACTGAAATATGAAATATAAAGTGTTTTGAATAAGTTCAGCTTTTTATTTTTTAAAAAATGTTTTCCTTATTTAGGTGTTGTTTTTTTTTTCTGTTTGTGTGTTTGGTTTTTTTTTGTTTGGTTGTTTTATTTTTGTTTCTGTGTGCACAAGAACCTTAAAGCTAGATAGCATTTCTTTTAGGAAATACAGAGTGAGATACTGGTTGGGTTTGGGTGCTGTGACACCCGCAACATGTTAACTTTGTAAATGAAAGGTTGAGATTATTTCAGTGGTAACAAGAAAAAAGGCTTTGCAGGAGATGCAATGGAATCTTTAACTAAAGCAATGCTCATAAACTCAACCTCTTGATATAGTTGCCAAAAAGTTCATGTTAAATCATATGTCTGTTTTAGCAATTAAGCAGATCCACACAATTGAAAAGCTTCCTACCACTGCTTTGTTTATCTTTTGTTTTAGTGATCTAAAGTGAAATACTAGGCTTCTTACTGAGTTTGTGACCCAAATGCACTGAAATGTTCAGGACCACTATACTCTCTGCTACCAAATAGTCTACTTTACGTAGATACATAGTGGTGTTGGTGGGGAGACAAATTGTTTAGATTAACCCTAACGGACAGTACGGACTCCATAATTAAAAATTGGAAAGCACACATTCCCAGAGTTTGTGGCTGTGGTTGGAATCCAGCAATGAGTCCTTGTTTGCTGCAAAGCTCTGTTCCTTTGGAAGGCACAAGAAGCCTGTGTTTTATGTCTCCAAAATTAGACTTGTCAAGCCTGAAGTTACCAGAAGGATGGGTTTGACATTAACTGAGATCACTATCTGACCCTTCCCATCAGTAAAAGGCACCAAACCACACTCCATAACTAAATTTTTCACAAGTCTTCTTTGCTTTGCCATCTGTGCTACCAACTGCTCTTCTACTGTATATCGTCTGCCTGAAGATGTGCTAAGCAGGTGTGGCACATGCTTGGCTCATTCCTGCTTTGCATGTGTAATGTAATTATGTTTGACAGACTTGGTTTGATTGAGAGAAAACTATGAATTGGATTAAATGTTTTTTGTTTAGACTTTATTAGCTAAAGATGCCACTGCATAATTAATTTGTGAATAAGCAGCAATCTTGCAAATGAGGCAGTGAATCAAAAGCACAGGAAGACATTATAGCCTCTTCTCAGGATGAGTTTACACATTTCTTATTTGTAGTATTCATTAAAAATACATAAAGGAAGGTTAACGGAACATTGCAAGAAAGAACCACAAACAAACCAGCCAGCCACAGAAGCCTTCATATATGCACAAGTGAAGAAACTGGGAGCAAGCCAACTCAAAAACGTGAGCCTGTGCTAGACGGCAAAATCATTAGCAATATTTAAGATCTGTTCCTGCAAGTTTTCTGATCAACCCCAGTGTTCTGGAGAAAAGACATTGGTAGAACCATACCCTTCTAGTTTTGGTGTAGAAAATAAAGATTATCTTTAACGTGTAGGGAAAATTGTACTTTGAGGTTTTTAACTTGTACTCAAAGAAAATGCTCTATTTACATTTCTGGGATAGAAACAAGCTGTTTTAATTCCTGTGCTTCAAAATATTTTCAGTTGCATCTGTTCTACGTTATGTTTAGGTCATATAAATTGTGCAAAAGCATACAAACCATTCTACCACGCAAAGAAAATCTGTAGGATGCTGTGATCTATTCAGAACCCATTTTGTCACATACCAGTTCTCTTGCTGCAGGGCTGCAACATCACAGCTCAGACAAGACTTGGGGCATTGAGCTCAATCTTGGCCCTTCGCAGGGCCCACAGCAGCATGTGGCTAGGAGTCCTGAGGGTTCCACTCAGTGACAGCAGAGTCTCATCTGTCCTCAGATCCCCAACACTTGATCAGATTATTTGAGATCACCTGATCAAATTGTTTGATATAAATCTACTATGTTTCACATCAGTTTGTCTCCCAGGTTTTCTCTCAGCCTACACCCATCTTTGAGCATGTCTTCTCCTGAAAAGTCACCCTACTCAGCACTGTCATGCATGCTTTCAACATTCCCTTGGGGTGCAGTACACCAGCTTACCTCAGTTCAACAGAAACAAATATACCTAGCTCAGACGTGCAAGGACGTTTTCACTCTAGGTTATCAAAGATGTGGGTTTTTCTTGAACCAATGACAGCTGGTGGAAATAAAGTATCCTAATGTTCTCCTTGAAGCAGGAAGGTTCATTGTTCCCCTTTCCTTTTCTTTTTCTTTCTGTTTCACAGTAGTAAAGTGCAATCTTTTATCACAGAAAATTGTCATGTGTTCGTTTGTTGTTTTGTAGTTATATATACTGATTTTTGATGATAAATAATGTCGATACTCGACAAGATATATTATCAATATGTATTAGTAAAAGCTCTTAGTCCAAGCAGCAATTTTCAAATCCTACCATAAGGGAAATATAAAAAGAGGTCCTCTGGAAGTGCAGTTCAGGAATGAGATTAGTTTGCCAGTAGGAATTTACTAGCTTTACAACAATTGATGCTAATTAACCTTTCACATTATTCTAGTTGATTTTATTCCTTTATTCCAGCACGTGAGGGAATCCACCAGTGTTCCACAATGGATGAGAAGAAAATAGTTTTTTCAAGGACTATCGCACTTTTGTACACCTCCCATGGAAACGTTATAAAACAAAGTGATAGGAGAGGATTTTTTTTTTAAATACATTTAGCCATCTAATGTCTTCCAAATGCCCCTTTTTCATGTCTGTGTGAAACAGTGCTCTGTTTCTGCTTCCCAGCAGTGTTGCATTCCTTCTTGTAAGCTTGGTAATCTCAATTTGGCAGGACAGAAGATCGATGCACGGTCATTTTACATTTTTTTCCCTTTCCAAAATAAGTAACTTTCTATCTTTGACAAGGTTTTATGGAGTGGTAAGGTTGCTGTCTCCACTTGTATTCTAACTCTGGTCATTGCTGAAATCCTTTCAGTTACTTGTTCTTCCTAGGATTTTTATGTGCTTCCTGTGCAATGTTTGTGCCTTGAACATTCACACAGATGTATTGCCCTTGCTACTTTATCTCCATTTAATGAGGCTTTTGTCATTAGATATGCTTACAGATTTTCCATGAATTTCCAGTGGTGCTGGTGCTTTCTGTGGAGATGCTCAGAACATTAAGCACGATAGCAATGCTGTTGATTTTTCTAAAGACTTGAATCTTTCAGGAACTGTATAACGTTTAAACACAGTTTTCTCTCTGTTGTGATTTTTATTGCAGAATTCCTCTTTGTTCTTTGAGTTTCAATTGACTCCATTGCTTTTCAAATCCCTCCAGCTTTCCCTCAATTTTATTTACCTTGGTCTCAAAGGAGGCTGTGGAAGCTTGAAGGTTATCGATTTTTAAATGAAGAGATTGAAGAAGTTCTTTCACTGAGTTGTCTTGTAAAGCATTTGAAGGTGGAGAGGCTGTGCTAGGCATGGGAGATGGTATCTGCAGGGTGGACTCACCTCATGCAGCAGGTTTTATTTTACGTGTGCACTTCTTTCAGGCACCTCTGGCACATTTTTGTTTGGTTGTCTGCCTCAAACAATGTCATAACACTTAGGAGACAGTTATCTTCAGGGTTTCAAAGAGAGTGGTGGTTTTATAGGCTTGTGTGTGTGAAACAGGAGCTGTGACCTCTGCAGCAAACCTGTCAGATGACACATCATTGGAGTACTTCATAAAGCCACCCTCATCTGCAAGTGCTGTATGTTAGGGCGACATGGCTCAGCTTCCTTTGTCTGTCCAGAGTCTTAATGAGACTCTGGGCAAACAGCAATCTCAACTCCTCAACCCTTTTAGAACCGGAGTGGGAAGAGGAAAGGGATCACAGTATAACATTTGGGAGTATAGCAAGAGGAAAATAAATGACTTTGCTAACAAAGACTAGCAGTAAATAATCTTGAAGCAGGGAAGGTTGCACCTTTTTGCCAAATTGAAAAATTGTGCTAGAAACATAGCCCATTCATTTAAGAGCGAGCTGCTATTTTCTTCCCTTCTTTCTCAGACTTAGGGTTTGAATCAGAATCTTTTAAGTTATGAGTAACCAGATGTCTACTTTTCCCGTCTCTTACCTTATTTTTAGAGCATTCCATCCTCAATGAAAATTCACTGTTCTAATAAAGCTGTTAAGCTTACCACTTTCTTAAGGAGTCAGATCTGGTGGCTCAGTAAGTCATATATGCCCAGCTTCCTTCTGACTAACTTCATTTCTGCCATGTTGCTTGAAGATTTAGTCCCCATTGGAGATTGTAATCATCAGTAAGCATTCTAATAGTATTTGTAAACATAGAGAAATGTGTTTGATGAGGCTAGGACAGACTGAAAAGGTATGAAACAGATGGCAGTCATAAGAAATCTTTTCCAAAACAGTGAAATTAAACTGGTAGGCAAACTTTTAGCCTATATATTGTATTATTTAGCTTAATTTTTATTTTCCAAGGAAGAACATTAAAATTTCAAACCTGATATGCACAGTACGTTCTCCTTCAGAGCAGCAGTTTTCATAACAAGCAGGGAGTAAAAGAATAAATTAAATGCCCTCTTCAATTAGTAATTGCCTCTAACAGATGGAACGAGGAGTTTCCAGGAAAATACCCAAACAAAAGTCCTGAAAACCATTGATGCTGAGAATGCTTGGAGTTGGGAGCAAATATTATGATATAGGATGATTATTTACTTTGAATATATTGATGATAAACAAAAATAAGATTGAAATACTATATGTTCTCAAGGGGATGACAAAATCCATCACATTTCAGATTCAACTTTGATACTTCATTAGCCAATACTGATTGCTTTGCCATTAATACATAAATATCCAAGAGTTGATTACATTTTTTTTATTTTCATCCAATAGTGAAATCATGCTTTATTTTCAGAGTAACGTTCTTTAAAGTTTCCTAAGAAATGCTGAATCTGCAGCAGAGCCTTCTTGTAATTATTGCTTATAATCTCTACAGTGTCTTAAATAATGTAAATAATTATGCTAGTCTAAACAGCATAAGCAAAATTAGGTATTCTCTTCCAAGGTTCTTCGATTCTGCAAGTTGTTTTTTTTTGTTTTTTCTTTTTCAGCTGAAAAACTGTTAAAAGTCTCTTCCACCTGGCACAACTTGTAAATAGCTCCACAGAGTTCAATGTGCAGCATTTACCTCTCCATATATCACATTACCAAACCTTAGATGTAGTGATTATTTGAGTATTAAATGCTATATCTGTGACTTATGCGGGCTGCTCTGAAAGTAATGCAACTTTTCCTTAACTTTGCTCTTGCCCTTATAGTTATAAATCTGCTTATAGGAGAGTTGTTCCCAAACAGTGCTTCCTATTTTATGATGTTGGCCCACAGTGATAGAGGAAGATGTTGGTGGGACAGCAGTAGAGGTTGAGCTTTCCCACCAGTAACCCGTTGCACGTTATTGTTGTGTGACAGATGGCAGCAGAGGGGTTCTCTGACAAAATGACATCTGACATGGAAGTACAGATAGTGCAAGGATGTGTCGCTGAATTCCTCCACGCAGAAAAAATGGCATCCCTTGACATTCATCAACACTTGCTGAACATTGATGGAGACCAAGCAATGGATGTGCGCACGGTGAGGCAGTGTTGTTGTTTCAGCTGTGGTGACAATGACAGCAGGTCACCTCTGCTGGTGCAGATTTTTACAAGTGCAGTATGCAGGCTCTTGTTCATGGCAAAAACACGGAGCTTCTGGTGGTGACTGTGCTGAAAAATAGTGTTTTGTAGCTGAGGATTTGCTTTATCAACAGGTGTTATTGAACTCTTTGCATCTCTCGTAGTTTCCATGGAAATAAGCAGGAGGCATTACTTTCAGAGCAGCATCCATTCATGTAACAGAAAACATTTGCAGATGTTGAAATGAAGTGTATTGTTTATTTACTGAGAAGAGTAACAGTGAAAGTTCTAAAAATGCTAGTAGACAGGGATGTTTTTACTCAAGTAACTGATTCAAACCATATTTGTAATGCTCTGAGCCAGAATTTTCAAAGCAGCACCAGCAAGTTACATGCCAGACTCACTGTGTTTCAGTGATCTAGAGAATTTAATTAAAATATATACTAAGAGAAAGAAAATTCAGAAGATCTAAAGGGAATCAGTCTGACAGTTTCTGAACTTCCTTTTAACAAGGAAGGAGAAATTTATTAACACATGTTCTTTTTTTGTGCATCCTAATCTTATTTCCCAATTTAGCAATACAAGGAAGATGTCCTGAGTTACTTTTAAACATCTCTTTTTTTTTTTTTTTTTTAGACCTTGAAGAATAAATTGGCCTTGTAATACATTATAATGTTAACACACATGACAGTGAGATTTCTGAGCGTAATATGTAATTCTGAAAAGCATCATTTTCTGATTCAATGTATTCATACAGTCATAGTACCAACTATATCTTTCTTGTCTGTCTGTCTGAGAGGATAGGCTGTCTATTTAACAGGACTGGGGTATCTGCAGCTTGGAAATCACTGTTATGCCAATAGTTGCTAGTTTTCTACACTTCTTCTGATAGCTGGAAGTTGTATATAATTGACATTTTTTTTTATTTCCACCTTCTTCATCTTTTGTTCAAGAGAACGTGGCATACAACACTAGTTAGGAACTAGATTATGTATGGAATCTCAGAATCATTTACATTGAAAAAACCTTCAAGACCATTAAAACCATCAACCTGAACTACAGAGTCTGATTACATCCCTTGGTGCCATATCTCCTAAATATGAAATGGAATGGGGACTCTGCCATTGCGCTGGACATCCCGTTCTAATGCTTGCTTAATGTTGTTGGCTCCTTGGACAAGACTGAAATATAAGGAATAATAACTTAATTATGTTTTGATGGCTGACAGCCTTTTTGGTTTTGTTTTGATTTGTTTTGTTTTTCTCTTTTTATAGCATTCTTTTACGCTTGGTCTTACCCACTTCTTTTGGTAAACGGGCTTTAGTGTTTGATTATGATCTTCTGAGGCTCTGAATTCAATAGGATTCCTCTGGGCACTTAGAAGTGCATTTTCTCATTTGAAAAAGAAAAAAAAAAAAAAAAGAAAAAAAGAAACCCAACCAAAACTTATCTGTGTGTTTGTTTCAAAGAAGTCCTCTACCTATTAAAATTAATGTGTGTATATGTATACATATATATATTTAACTAGAGTTGATATTTTCTGCCTACCAGTTCTTCCTTTCTCTTTATGAAGCCAATTTTGGCCTAATCTGCTGTACCACATAAATACAATATGTCAGATTCTACTGTCTGTATTGCTTTCCTGGATAGACTGGACCTTATGTGTTCCATGGTTTTTTGTTGTGCCTGAACGAAAGCCAGGATGTTATTGCATCACTTCGTTTTATATCAAATTATGTTGTCACATAATTATATAATTGCCAAACACAAGCAGATGCAATGGTTATAGTACAATAAAATGTCACAACTGAGAACACTTTGTGTTTTCATTTAGAAGTTTGGTTTTCCATATTAAAGTTTCTAACATAGTTGGAATGTGAATTTCAAGATGTCTATATTTGTTTTGTACTGATGTGTTCTATATTTCTTTTCTACTGATGTGTCTTTATTAAGTTTTCAGCATTAAGAAAAAAAAATGAAAATATCAGTACCTAAACTACAGAAAGTGCATAGGTTATGTTGAAGTCTGCCCTGTTAGCAATCACTTCAACAATGTAAGCGCTTTCAGTGAGGGCCAATTTAGGGGCTGGGGAACTTCAGTGGGGAAGGAATGTTGGCCCAAGCCATGTTCAAGCATATTTTGTGGAAAGCAAATCACACACTGCATTATAAGCTGCATTTCCATTAGTCAAGTTGATCTTTATTGACAAAGAAATATGTGGTGCATTATGACAAATTAACCTATGTGAAATGCAGAACTATGATGATAATTTCTCTCTCTCTCTCTCTTTTTTTTTTTTTTTAAGTCTGAAAATAAATTACAAGTGCAAATACATAAAAATAGAAGTTCCCAAATTCCCTTATACAGTTATTACGTAAGTATTAAGACTTAAACTATTATTTCATTTTAATTAGCTTTCTAATTATTTATTTTCTTTCCTACTGTATTCAGATTCTGCTGTAGGTGGAAAAAGCTGTTGAATTTACAGTTAATTTAACTTCTCCCCACCTCCCCCCCCCCCCATCCTGGCTGCATTCATTACAGGCAAATCAATGAGAATTGATAAACTCATGATGGGAAAAAAAGAATATATTTGTATTCATTACAGAGGATCGGAGATGATAATAAAATGAAATGTTGTTATAGTGAGATATAAACCCAACCTAAGGAATTGTTCAATACGTGAATAGCTAGATACATTTCATTACTGTGATATGGAGCAGCTTGATAGCGGAAGCCAATAATTTAAAAAGTCTTGAGCACAGGGTTATGCTGACTATACAGTTCAATACGTTAATTGACAATAAATCCTGCTTGCCTATAAAAAGCACTTCACTAGTCATTTTCAAGATGGTCATGATTTTTTATGATGCGGAACTTTTAATTTACAGGGATGATAAAAATAGATTTACTTTCAGCCACTTGTATTTGATTTAATTACCTAATCAACTATAAATCATCTACTATTGAAAAAGTAATTTAACAGAGATGATATTTTGTCGTCATTTTTTTCTTAACTAGAATATAGCCTTTTGTAAATGAAGCTGAATGTTTTAGAGGAATTAGAAAATTTGACCCTTTTTGAGAAGGTGTTGGAAATTGTTGGAAAGTGTTGAAAGTCAAGATTTTGGTTTTCCTGAGCAAAGGCCTTGATTTTTGGAAAGATGTTTTTGTCATTTTTAAATCTCCCGTTAGGAAAGCACGCAGGAAGAGCAGTATGGCTAGGATGGACCATGGCTGATAGTGATCTGCAACAGGCCTTGCATGGTGGAACTTCTCTGTGTGCAGGAGAGCAGCGTACCGTCCAGTCTAGTGACAGTAAGCACATGACATGGCGACGGAGAAGGAAATGCCCATGCCGTATTCCATGGGGGAATGAGAAACCAGTCCAATTCCAAGTCAGAGTGACTAGAGAGAGGATTGTGAGACTATGCTGTAATTTGTAGTCCCTTGATGAAAGCAGGGTAAGTTTTTCTACAGTTTAATGGATATTTCAGAATATCTGACATAATGCATAAAAAATTGCTAAACAAAGAGAAGAAAAAGGGGAGATAAAAAGAAATGAAACAAGATAATATTTTGAAGGAAGAAGGATGAGGTTTTATAAGAAATTCAACCTGTAACATGTATATTTTCAAGGTCTAGTTTGAAAAAATGCTATGAATTTCATAAATTCTACTAACAAGAGTGAGTATGACATCCCCCAACCCATATTTATATGAACCTGATAGTACTCTGTTAAAAAAAATGGTCCAGATAAAGAGCTTTTGAAATACATTCTGAGAGGAATTTTAGTCAGATGGATTACAGGTGTTGAAAAGAGACTCCAAGATTATATAATAAGAATTGATTGAAAAATTTTGGTTGTTTGATATTCTTGTTAGACATTATTTTAAAAACAGCTAAAAGCCCAAACTCACCCAACAAAAGAAGTTCATCAAAGACAGATTTCCTGTTTCGTATATAGAAGGAAAATTAAACGGGAAATGAAATGCCTTTGGTATTTTTACAAAGAAAAAAAAGTCGTCTAGATAACAAAAAAACAGTGTGTCAGTGTTAGATTATGAAAATAATAAAAGCTAAGAAAGTACACAAAGTAAAGATAGGAATAGTCCTCAAGAATTCAGGTCACTTTATGAGTTGGGAAGAAAGTCAACTTCTGTAATATGGGGTAAAGAATCATGTGAAATGATGAAAACTGGACAAGAATGCAGATATTTGAGACTAAATTACTTTGATTACTAAGGCTTTATTAAATTTAAGGAAACAAGCATAATGTAAAGCATGTGTGTTAACAAAAACGTGCATTTTTATTAGCTTTTTAACAACAAATTTTATAAAACATTTAGAAAATAGATATATTTTATATCCTTCAACTCTTCCCTGGGAAGACACAGAAACTTTACATTTTAATCTCCATAATCAAAGGTTTTTATACTGGGAAGTCTGTCATGTAATTTACAACCAACACGAAATTAAATGTGCCTTCATAAAATTCCTGAGAATTACTTTAGACAAATGAAAGTTAGATGGGTATCCCTATACCAGGTGAGGCTGGGTTGAGGTACTTGGAAACCAGTATAAGAAACCTTAAATAAGATAATTAGGATAGAGTTTACCTACACAAAAAACATTGTTTCCCGCGTCTTAGTGAGATGTTGGGTTTAGAGACATGGAAATTATATTCTCTCTGACTCTTTAGGGCTTCTTTTAAACACCAAGACAGCTGACTGTTAGAATGCATGGGATATTAGCACAATCATTTGCTCATACATGGCTGCTATTTGGGATGGGTTCTTGAATTACCCATTGTGTTTCAGCTGTTATTGACTGTCTTATTTCAGGCTTGGTTCTGGATTTTCTGAGAATAGATTTATTTTTTAACTGTTTATGTTGGCTGGCTGTTTTTTTTTTTATCTTGATGTAAAATTGTTGCACTGGAAGATGTCAATTGGAAGGTGAAAACATGAAGAATCTAAACTGTTTTTTTCTTTGCTCTCTTACAATTGTGTATATACAGTTGTGCAGCCAGTATGCTTCCAGTCGTTTTATCCTCCTGGGATTTAGGAATAATTCTAGTACTAGTTTGCTCAAGATTATGAGCTGGCCATGCATAAAGTCAATTTGAGTGAGGTTGTGAATGTCCCTTCTCTGGAAGCTTTCAAAACCAGTCTATATGGGGCTTTGAGCAATCTGGTCTAAAGGGAAGTGTCCCTGCCTATAGCGAGGGGAGATGGAACTAGATGATCTTCGAGGTCCCTTCCAATCCAAACCATTTGATGATTATATGAACCAGTTATTAAGTTTCTCTGTATTTTCTAGGGGAAAAAGAGTGAGTTTCCAAGGTCATTTTTTTTCATTGGTGATTTCAACTACTTTTTGGCCGAGAACATCGCCTATATAAGTCAAGTACAAATGACAAGTCTAAATCTATTTAAAGATAACAGTCTACTCTAAAGTTTACTGGCAAAAACCAAGAGCCAATGCCACCTGCTTTGGTAGTTCAAACAGTTATCTGTATTAATTTGCCTAGTTTACCTTTTAGTTCCCTGTGAGATCTTGTCCAAAAATAAATCTCTGCCAAGTAGGTTATCTTATGCAAATCACCTTTCTTAACATACAGTAACTTCTGTATTAACTAACAGTTGCTGAAAGGTAAAGGGCATGGAAGTGTAGTCTGTGAGAAGAAGTAGAAATGAAATTGCAATGAGAAGAGTGAACGAATTTGTGATGTCTGTATTGCACTGAGCATGAGTGAGCTTAAGACGAACTCTCACAGGTCCATTTTAACCAACAACCTTTTGAATTTTTGTACATGAACATTTCTGTAAGATTTAACCCATCTCCCTTTTCCTGACCTCACATGCAAGGCAGGTTCTTGCCCTTCCAGAAGCCAAAGGCAGAGTGCAACCTGTGCATCCCAGCACTGCGGTTCCCATAGCAACAGCAACTCCAACCTCAGAAGTTTCTTCCCCCTTCAGTGCTTATTTTCCATTTGCATGCTTTATCATGCCAAATGTTTTAAAGAAAAAAATCCGATTAAATGTATCCTGCTCAAATAATTTTGGAAAGGAAGAAGAGCAGAAAGATAAGAACAGAATTCACTTAAGTGATTTTTGATTTATATTGAGATAAATTTGCTTGTATTTATATTTTATGTATTTTTTTTAGAATCTTTTTCTTCTCACACTATGATAAGCCCCCCTGAAGTCAGGAGTTTTATTGTCTGTAACACTGATGTTGGTGTAAAAAGAGTATAATATGTAACAGAGTACAACTGAATCCTCAGATATTAAGATCTGTGAGCTACTTCAATTCATTTTTTTTGTATGTTTGAGGACCACGACTCATAGCTGCATCAAAGTATGACGGACTTATAAATTTACACTTACTCTTGCTTCTACACTTATTCCCATCAGAAACTTACTGAATTTATCCCTATCATGTGTTTTCAGGCAGAAGTATCACAGATGGACTTGAGGAGGATCTTCCTTGAGCAAGTGTAGGTCCCAACTCCCCCCTGTATGTTTTCAGATATTCTATCCTTTAGAGGCCCTTTGATCCCAGATTAGGACTGTGAATAATATTGAATGTCTGCTGCTACCACAGAATTAAGGCAGAATTCTACAGCGAATTTCTCTAAGAAGGATTAAGGGCATTCTGAACCCGTGACTTTTTTTAGACTGAACTAGGTGTAAGTACCTGCTAATTGACACTTGTTCTAAAATGATAAACGAATAACAAAGCTTCTTTAAATGAAGAAGAAACTGCAAGAATTACTGAGGAGCTGTTGATACTAACAGCAGAGCAGAAAGAAATATTACTTATTACCACAATAAGCAGCCATTAATGGAGTTTATTTTAAGCCTATCATTCTTGAAGGCACTAAGAGATATATTTTTTTTCTATTGTTCCTGCAAATCTGTGTATAAATTGGGAATTGACCCAGACACCTGTTATTTAAACCCTTCCATCCGTAAAAA
This sequence comes from Meleagris gallopavo, assembly GCF_905368555.1. Lineage (NCBI taxonomy): Eukaryota > Metazoa > Chordata > Aves > Galliformes > Phasianidae > Meleagris > Meleagris gallopavo. Next base: position 10,598,847 of record NC_139419.1, on the reverse strand, counting down.
GGGTTAACTTTTTCTTCCCTCAGCATTTGCTAAAAAAGTTTTTGTTTGTTTGTTTTGACTTTTTTAATAATTATCAGGATGGTCTCTGAACAATCACTGAAAGTGTTTTCAAGTTTCTGATGTAGTTCTCTAGCACAGATTTTCTTAATTCCCTTTCCCAGAGCAAGTTTGTGTGTGTCACATCTGTAGTGTTTCTAATGAGTTGCTAATGAGGCTTTGCAAATGTGAAGGCGCAAAGATGTGGTAGAACTGGGGAGTTGATGCTGCAGTCCAGAGCTGTTTTGGTGAGCAAGGACATACCATCTGTAAGAGAGAAGTTAGTTACCAACCTTTTCTCTTCACATTTTCCCGTGTAACTTTAAAGCCTAAATCTTTGAGAGAGCTAAGATTTCTGACTCTACCTGGATACTTTGTTTATTAAGAAATCTCAATAATTGATTAGCAATGCTTTGTATACCCTACGTAGACAAGAGTCTTGAATTTTAAAATTCTTTAACTGGAAAGGGAAATTATGGTCTTTACCCAGCAGTAAGAGAATGGCTGATTCTCCAAAATCAGTCTCACATTTAAAATTGATGAGGATCACGTTTTAAATTGGTAACAGATGGAGAAGTGCTGAGTTTTGCCTTACTGTCTATAATGGTTCTTACGCTAGAATGTGTTTTTATTTCTTGCACAGTTTACTTGAGTCTTATAATTCTAGAAAAATCTCCCATATACAAAACAGGGCACTTTTAGGGTCTACAGCGTCTATTGATTTTCCCCTCCAAAGAACATTGAGCCTGACTTTGTTGAAATGAAATGTGAGCTAATTAAAGTGAAAGCATTTCATGCTTTTCATCACTTATTTTGATTAGCTGAATCATATTAAGTTAATCCACTTAGTCTGCTGTATCTTTTCACTACAAATAGTGAAAAGAATACTGGTGAAGAGAGTAGTTAGTTGGTGCATTTTCCACTACTAAGGAAATTGAGTAGAAGTAGCAGGTGTGCTTGTGTTAATAACCTTAATTGTGTACACATTTTGGATCAAATTAACCTTTTGGTATCTATCTCATATGGAAAACATGAGAAGCTGCATCACTGAGAACAGTCTATGTTACGTTGTCATAGAACATGGTCATGGACCATTATTCAACATTTCTGCAAGTTGAGAAATAACTTTAATGTGCTTTTCCTTACCGCTTAAGCTGCTTACTTACCAAGTTCCATCTTCTTTCTAAAAGAGACTTTTTATTTGTGAAAGTATTTGTAGAAAGAATACTGGCATTATTTTATAGTGACTTTCTAAAGAACCAGACAAGTCTGTTTGAAGCTTTTCTTTGGTATTAACTAGATATTTTATCATAAGTGAGCAGGGCGTTTCTGGTTCACTAGTCTTTATTGCTTTCTTGAATGCACTTCAACCTCATTCACAGTTCGAGTCTATATAATCCTTAGGTTTTTCATACTTTTAAATCCTCCATAGTATTTTCTGTATATCTGACTCTGCTAATATCTACAGAACTCAGGTTTTAAAGCACTCTCCTGAGCTAGCATAATTCTGCACTGAGAGTTAAATACCTCTTTCGCCCATCCCTTTACTGCTCAAAAACAAGGGAAATGTTTTCTTTAGTTCCAGCATCCCCTAACCTCATTTTTCCTTGCTTTTCCTTCCATGCTGTTGACAAGAACAGCAGGGTTTTGGTGTTTTTTTGTTTGTTTGTTTGTTTGTTTGTTTTGTTTTGTTTTTGCTTGCTTTTTTATTTCTTTTTCATTTTTGGAAATGACTTGATGTTCTCTTGCATGTTTCTGGGCACACAGTATAAATGTTGAGTATGATTGAACACACATGTAGCTATAGTGAAGTCTTGTGTAGCTGAGTGCCTGTCCTGGAGTCACTGTTCATACTGACAGATTCTCCTGACCAGCATCACATCCTGCATTTTAAACTAAATGGAATCAACTGTGTGATATCTGATGCTTGAAAGTCGCTATTATAACTGGTATATGTTCACTGTGGGCAAAATACATCTGCCGCTTTATGCTCCTGTTCTGGATGTGAGAGTCCAGGTACTAGCTGTGGAGCTGCAGGAGTCTCTGAGAGGGTTAAGCTTATGATGGTTCTTTGTGAGCTATCTCCCTGCCTCTGTTTCAACCTGCTATCTTCCTGTGTTATTTTCTCCCTGTCCTTTTTTTTTAGGGTGGGGGGAGCAGGTAGGTAGGGGGCTGGCAGCTGGCTGATGTCCACTCACCACAGTTGCCACATGCATTACTTCAAGTTCTTAACGTGGTATTTATCTGACTGTCTTCCTAGTCTTCATCTTCACTAGGCTTGTTTGCATCCTCGTTTCTGCACGAACTGAAGGTAGTGTGCCAAATAATAAAGAGAATATTACATGAAAATCCTTCTAGTAATGCAGACACAAAATTAAAAAGAACTTGTGTGTTTATCTTGTTCACCATTCTTTAATGTCTAAACTTCAGGCAGTGTGAGATGTTAGGATGAGATGATGCATTAGAAAAGTCACAGGACGTAAGTGCATATTTTAAAAATGTAAGACAGCGTAAAAGATTTGGCATGAACTTCTGCAGAATAGTCTTGTTTTTGTGTGGCACTTCATTTGTAGTCATTACAAATGAGAACGTAAGTTCAAATTGACCTACTGTGGGTTGCTAAAGTAGCTGCAGAATGAAGCTGTGTTCCCTGCTCACTTCTTACAACTTGAGATGTAGCCTCTTCATTTGTCATCTGCCTTCCCTTGGTTTGCCATTTGTTTATATAAAAACCTGTTCAGCCTCAGGGAGCATGATCAGAAAGCAGCCAGGTCTCCTCTTGCGCTATGCAAAATATTTGGCAAATCTGTTGCCCTCCATCCCTCTTCTAATTAAAAAAACCTCCCTGTTTAAGGTCAGAACATAGTGTCAAAGCAGGAAAACCTACTAGATTGATTTAGAAAGCTAAAAAGAAGAACTTTTCTTACTAAGCTGAGAACAGCTGTGTTCCTCAGGCTATGCTATTTCAGCCCAGAGAGCACAGACTTTCTGCTTAGTTCCATTAAAAATTCCTTCACAACAGTGCCTAAGCATCTTCCCACGCGAGGAATCAGAATATTTTAGTATGCTATAGTGGCCATTAAATGTTTTAAAATCTCTTTTTTTTATTTTTATCCTCCCAGTTAAGGAGTTTCTTCTGGGGTGTTCGGCATGGCATTGGATGGGTTGATGGGCCTCTTGGCATTCTTTGTGATTTGTCTCTCTTTGAAAACTACTTCTGCAGGATTTATTACATTGATTTAAAGGCTAGTATAGACTCTGGCTTATCTGAGTTTTCGTTCTACAGAGGGTGACGGCAAGGAAGTTTATCTGATTGGGTTTATTTAGTGGTATTGTACTTTTTTCACATACAGCATGCAAGATAAGAATGCTTCATAGTCTTGTTCATTACCAGGAGTGAAATCATGTGGATTGCCAATCAAAAAGATCAAGAAATATTCAAGTAAATTTGGGTTTTGTCATGCTGCATTGGTCAGATGGCAGGGCCTTGCTTTCCACAGGCATAAGGCTCTAGGTCAGTCTGGTTTTGGTCTTCAGGGTGGGTAGGTCCTATTAGCCTTGTATGTTCTGAGATGCTACAAGGGGACCTGATCTCAAAAAACATGACTAGATATATAAAGCTCAAGTGTTTGCAAGAGTAGAATCTACTGAAACTGCAGTTCTGATGGAGTGAACACTTGTTGTTTGGTCATCTATTACGGTATAGATTTTGCCATCACTTTTCTGTCCGTCTTCAAGTCTTTGTCAAAATGAAGGAGCTGTTTAAAGTAAATATATTCATATATCATATTAGAGAGAAATAGATATTGCATAGCAAGAGTGGAAAAAGACATGAATGTCATGTAGTTGTTTAAAGGTTAGCAAAGTTGTTTTGACATTGTTTTCTGTAGTACTTTAACAAAAAATTAATCTGTTCTTGACTGTAACTAGTAAATGAAAGCAGCAACTAATAACTATTAGTACGTGAAGCAATTTGGTTTTGGATTTTTCTCATCTCCAACACAGCAGCTGAAATCAATAAGCAAGTTACTGATCAAACTGCCTATACCCCTTCCCATTCTCATCCTTGCTGCTTTAACCTTTAATGGAAAGTACTTTTGCTCAGCAGGCTACAATAGAAGAGGTATTTTAAATACTCAGAGAGAATGAAATCCAAGTCATTTTTCCTGTCTCTTCCTATATATAAGTAAATTTTTTATGTTTAGTTACATGAAGATTACAATCTGCTGCATTACCCTTTCATTGAAAATTGAAATATTGGAATTGGCTATTGTTAGTTAAAGAAAACTTTAGTTAATTTTTGAGACCACTTAAGAGAATCATTGAAGAGCACACTTTTCTTCGGGTGATTGGTATGCCAGAGTTTTCCTAGGTTTCAAGACACTGCAGATTGTTTAATTCCAATTTAGTTACAAAGTTGCAAAGAAGGATGTGCAATAAAATATCTTAATTGTTCTACATTTTCAGGCAGTAGGATTGATCATGGTTTGTGTATTACCTGCTCTCTTTAATAGTCACTAGCTGGAGGAGAGACGCATTTTTATAAGCCACCTGTACAAATGCAAGGCTATCAAACTGCCTTCTGTTGAGACTGTATCACATTTAGATTCAAAGAAACAAAGCATGAGGTTTGAAATGGATTCTTCCTCCATGCAATAATATGGATAGATGAGTAGATCTTATTTTTAGAGAAATAATGTATATATTTTTTTGCTTATGTCTTTTTTAATGTTGACCATTATTTGTAATTATACACATAACGAATGATATAAAGAAATTTAAGCATGGAGCACATTGTGTTATGGTTATTACAGTTATATTTTCTACTAAAGAAGTCACTTACAGTGCAATGCAAAGGGATTTGCGAGACTTTTCCTTTGGAATTCATGATGGGAAAAAAAAAAGAAAGGAAAAGGAAAAGGAAAGGAATGTTTTGACTTCGACCAGCTTTCTGTGCTTTCCAGCCTTTGGTGGGGTGCCAGATTTAACAGTGGCTTGGAAGGTGTGTGGGAATGGGAAATATTCTCAGTGACATCATGGGCTTTTTGCACTGAGGCTAGCATTAGCGTTTTACGTACAATCTGATATAACACAGAATTGGAGAAGGTACAGAAGCAGCGAGTTCAGAGAATAGAGTATGCTCAATTCTAGACCACTGCAAAACAGTTCACAAATAATTAAGGAAGCCAAAAAAAATCAAGTACATTAAAGTGCTTCAACAGAGAAGCAGCAAAAGTTTCAGCCAGGATTCCGGCATCCTTCTTGAGTAAGATAAAATGAACTTAATGAATGATTTCAAGGGATGATGAGATTGTTACAGGCTGAAAGTGAATGGTTTTGCGTGACAGAGGTTAATTCAGAATCTAGAAGTACACCAGAGTTCTAGGAATTAACAATTAGCTGTGTAAGAAAGAATCATCTACTGTAGATGAAGAAACCATGAACTCTTTAAAACTGTTTGGTATCTAAGAAGACTGTTAATAAGGAGACCTTAAATAGAAAAGAAATGAGTTTTTCTGAGAACAGCAGAAAATGAAGTCTGGTTTCCTACACTTTTTTGCATCTTAAATACCCCACGTGTCTCTACTTTAAACACACTTCACATGTGCATTCTTCTTGTATTACAATCTCCAGTTTTCTCCTGCACCCCCCTGGTTGTCCCACTGTTCTGAGATCCAGCTCCTGTCCTGTGCTCATCTCTCACAGGCCTTTCCCGTGTTCTGACAGCCCCTGTTTCAGCCCAGTTCCTATTGGTACTACCAGTGAAAAACTTACAAACTGTGATACTTTCAAAGCAGCACTTGGTGTTGAAGCCCTCTGCAGTAAGAGTACGAAAGTACATATCCTCAGCTTTCCCTGAATTAGACTGTTTCTTGACAATAGATGAGTTGATCTGATGAAAGGATTATGACTACACACACATTTTCTCCAGAGCTCAATAATTATTTTCCCCATTCAGGCAAATATGTGGGGTGCTGTGTGAACTTCTGGTGTAGGTCATGCACCTCACGATTGCCACACTAGACCTGTTACACACACAGAGCAGCTAAGCAGGTCCACAGATGTCTGCAGCAGATATGGTATGGGGATAAGGCTCATTTGAGCAATGTAACAAATCTTTCCAAAGATTTCCAAAAATGTTGTCAGCCAAGGTGCTTAAAGAGTGTTGACTTTCCTCTGCAAACTAATAACTGGTTAAAAAATAGAAACAAAGGATAGACATAAATGCTAAATTTTCACGCTGGAACGATGTTATTAATGAGGTCTCGCAGGGCTATGTGCTAAACTTTGTGCTGTGTATTTAGAGGAAGTTTCTCTGACAAAGTCTAGTTGATGTAAATTTATGCAGGGCAGCAATCTATAGCAGACGTTGAAAAGTCAAAGGAGGACTAGTTAATACTGAGTTACTTGACAATTAGTTCAAAGTAATGTTTATGAAGAAGAAAGTAATTCTAACTTTATGTAATTAAGGGCTCCAAATTAAATATTTCCACACATTAAAAATGTATTGAAGTCAATATAAATAGTTCTCTTAAGACACCAGGTCAACTCCAATTTGCTGCTGAAACAATAAGTTGAATATTAGGAGTTGATAGGAAATCAACAGGGAACTCAATAGAACATACCCATATGATGAAAGACTAAATAAACAAGCACAGCAATACAACTCTGGGAAGTTAACTGGGGAAAAAAAAGTCTGCTTTGAATTTCATCAGTGTTCAGATCTAGAAAACTGATCGTAGTCTCGCATTTTTTCCTTAAAGTGAAAAAGATGGACAAGCTTACATGGGAAGGCAAGACAAGAAACAGGAAAATGTTGCTCCTATTCTGCTAGCAGCTGACGTTGGGTTTTGTGTAAATGGCCAAAGACTACTTGGTTTCTGAAGAGGGCCTAGCTGTCTGACAGCCGGCATTTCAGTCCTCAGTCTAACAAAGTAGACCTGTTATCCTCTGTGAGTCAGATTTACATAATCCGTGTTTTCTTACAGTGTTGGCATGCTTTTGCATTTCATGGTGTTTTTTTTTGTTTTTTTTTTGTTTGTTTTTTGCCTGTTACCAAATGTTGCAACATTTTAAAATTATTTAAAGTTATTTTATTTCATAACTATGGAAAAAATATTTCTCGGTGCGCTATGGAAACTGTTACATTATTTTTTGTGAAATAAGCATGTCTAGAAAGAGGTGGTTTGCCACTGCACAGAATTAAATTATGAGAAGAGATACAGAATTTGAAAAAAAGAGACTTCCACCTATTTACTTCTATGGCAAACTATCACCTCTAAAAATATTTATAACCTTTCTTTAAAGTTGCGTGGAAAAAAAAGATAAGTGGTTGAAAGCATCTGAAGTATAAAGTAAAGCATTCATTGTAATCAGGTCCCTTATTCCCTTTCAGCAGCATTTATTATTTAAAAAAACACACATTTTTATTCTTTTTTTTTTTTTTTTATGAATCACTGATGGTATTATTTGCTCTTTTCTGGAGAGAAGGAAACAATGCGTTGATAGGAGCTCATAGACACTGCTTCTGGTAGAACTCACTGTTCTTCTCTTGAAGAGGGGAGACAAATGCTTGCAAAGGAGAAGAGAGCAGCCCGGACTATAAATACATCTCCTGTTTGTGAACTGGATGTTTGCTTGCAGCTGTGCTAGTGGGACTGACAAGCAAAGGGCACACTCTCATCTGCCCCTGTGTAACCTATGGGAGGGCTGCAGAACGATGAAGCCAGGAGATGTTCTGTTTGTCCGGAAGAAATCCTTCCTGATGCTGCTGAGGCCTCTCCTATATTTTTTTCGGTGCAAGCAGAGTGCTGCGCTGTCAACTTTCCCTGACATCGCATACACACAAAAACTTTGCTCTTTACTTCTTATTACTGTGCTAGTGAATGCAGTTATACTGCAAAATGTCACCATTACCAGTTTGTGTTACTTGCAGGGTGGTTTTATGCTCTATCTTCATTTGGAAAGTGCTTTGCTGGCAGATATATATTTCTCTCCATAAAGCATTCTTAGCAATCTGAAAAACAGCAGTCTGATCCATAGTGAGGAGTCTAGCTGACAGTGCAAAGAGGAGATTCTTGCACGTGTTCATGCACTATGCATGAAATGCAATTACTCAACCCTGATGTGATCAGGGCATTAGGCTCCTCCTGTGAAAAATTTCCTTGTATCCTCAGTGATCCCCCGGGTCTTGTCTGATGACTTAGAAAGTAAAATGAGGGGCAAAGAGTGCCTTTAAAATAGATCTGTTAGGGTTAAACAAAGAGAAAACTGATTTGCCAGGTTGGAAATGGGTGAAGAGATTTACAATAACTTTTAAAGGCTTTTAAGAAAATGTAGGCAAATGCAAAATCATGTAAAACCAGAACAACCCTTTAGGAATAATGAGATTCAGAAAGTCACAGTGAGTAGAAAATACCAGTTAAGTTGTTTTTTTTCCTTTGTTTGTTTGTTTTTTTCCATTTCAAAGCCAACAAAACTGGATGGGAACTGGGTCTCCCAAAAGCTCATTTCCACTGCACTCTCTCTCAGATAACAATTTGAAGTAAAACAGGAACAACAAACCTCACCACAATCTCCACATCCACATGTAAGTGCTCACTATTCAATTACAACACCAACCTAACCTAAGAGATGTCTAGATCTGCTGAGTCTGATTTCAGATTAATGGACTCAGCACAAAGCACATACAGAGCCCCTGGCTTCACGCTGAGCCTATTCTGTTTCATCTTATCATTCTGACATCCCGAACTCCTTGCTAGCATCAACTTAGTAACTGCCTCTTTTAATACTGAATGGTCATTATGTCACATGGACAGTATCTTCTCTATCAACATATCTTTGAGATTTTAAAAAACAGGTAAATTTGAAAGGAAGATCTTGTTCTAGCATCATAACATAGCTTCATCCTTTACTAACTATGAAGTAAATCTAAACAGATATGAAGAAAATACATTAAGGTACTACTTTCAACAATTCTGAAATAAAGGCAGAAAGAAACTCTCTTTTCTATGCCAGGTAAATTAAAATGTCCTTGCCAAATGTGATGCTTAATAATGCAGTCAGAAAATGCGGATGGCTGAAGCAAATCACGGCAAACCCAACTAAATTATGCTATTTAAACTTCCCTTTTGGATGCCAGGCACTGGGAAAATTTAATTATTGCAAACCTATAAAATGAAAATTCAGGTTTAAGAACAAATATTCCAGTATGGTTATTGTCAGTTTTAATGTTAACTAACAGTTTCTTCACATCTAGATTCATAAGTGTACTGTAATAAAACTAAAGCATGCATGCCATTGTAACTTAGAAGGTAGTGATTGCAAATCCTTGAAAACAGTGCCTGCTTAACCAGAATATTATCAAACTTCAACATCAGTAATATGACATACTGAAAAATTATTCATCATATTCAAATAACAACAAAAAGATTAATGTACATGGGTTTTAACCTCATTTATATTCAGTGACATGTTGGATTTATATTGGCTGGCTTCTGTGAATATTCAAACAAGTAATGTTGCCTAAACAGTAAATTTTAAGTGACATTAGAAAATTTATGCAGAATTGTGGAATCACAGAATGGCTTAAGTTGGAAAAAGACATTAAAGATTACCACTCCCTGCCGTGGGCTGGCTGCCCCCCACCAGCTCAGACTGCCCAGGGCCCCATCCAACCTGGCCTTAAGCACCTCCAGGGATGGGGCATCCGCAACTTCTCTGTGCAGCCTGCTCCAGTGCTTCACCAACCTACGAGAAAAGAATTTCTGCCTAATATCTAATCTAAATCTCCCCTCTTTTAAGTTTAAAGTCATTCCCCCTATCGCTATCTGCCCATGTAAAAAGTCGGTCTCCCACCCATTTGTAAGTTCCACCATGTTTCTGTGATAGCAATTAGGTCATAGTTTTCTAATTGCACCACAGTTTTCAACTCCTTCTGCTTATTTCCCATGCTGCGTGCATTGGTGTAAAGGCATTTCAGCTGAAGCTTGGAAGCCTGAGTGGTCACAGTGGAAGTCAGATGCCAAGAACTATTCTCACTCAGAAGAGAATCAGAAACAACAGGATGAATATCAGATGCTCATAATACACACAGTTGGCATCCAATTAATAGACTATAAATTGGAAAGATTTTGGCAGATAATGCAGGGATGAATAAATTACAGGATTGTAACCTGTCAGCAGACAAAGATGGTAATTTTCTTAAATAGTTTCCCACTCTAAAACATTCACACAGCATTTTTAATAAACAGATTCTTATCAGGGCATCTCGCGTTCCAGATAGAGAGCCTCTCCTGCTGTGGTTTTAGCAATGGCAACCAATCCAGCCCCAAAGCTGGATTTTGTTTTAAACCAACCAGGTTCTGAGGGCACTTAACTGGATGAGAATCTCCCATGCGTAAAATGAAGTTTTGGAGGCCACAGTTCTCCTTATCATCTCTCTTAGGGCCAGTACCACAGGCATCCGTAGTGGCAGCAAAAGGACTCGTGACACGAGGCCTCCATTAATTGTGTTTCTCAAGATATATTCACAATAAGGTACTGTAGTGAGTGAGAGTTCTCACTGCTGATCTTGTTTTTGTTCCAGTGGAAATTTTCCTCTCCACACCTTTTAATCCATAAAACTCCAAATCCCCTCTCTCTGCTGCAGTCTATGTGTCTGTGCGTGTGCTGCCTTCCTCTGCAAACATCGGGGCTGTTGGACTTGACATCCCACACAAGATTTTCAAATTTGGCAAATAGAATCCTGCTGCATTTGGGAGCAGGAAATGGTCTATGATTCCAGAAACAATCGGTTTTCTGTTTCCTTACAGATGCACTGTTTGGAAATCTATGAATGTATTTAAGATGTATGAAGGCAGATGCATCAATATTTTTGAAGCTGTGGACTGTAGAGGTTCCATCTCTCAGATTGCCATTGATGATGGAGTTCAGAGGCATGGCCTTACTTCACAGCAGTGCTGCAGGATGCTGACTCTCCCAGCAGGTACATGAATGCCAGAGTATCATCGATGAGGAAACATGGTAGAATGTCCATGCAGGAAGCGCATAAAGAGAAAAAGAGAATTAAGTCTTCTGTTATGGGAATGAAATGCAAGGTTCATATATGTGCAGGTATTTACTTATGTAAAGTAATGAAGATAAGCTCCAGATTCTTTCAAAGAGTAATTATAGGCTGAATACTTAAACCAAGTAGTTAGATAGAAGATGCAAGATACTGTTGCCAAATGTGCCAAAAACATAATGGGATCTTCAGTGAGTAGTTATGGTCAGAACTTTTGTTTTTTGTCTATTCCAGAAGAGAGCAACCAGCATATTGTTGATGCTGACTGTAAAGTAGTGCAAGGGGGAGGTGAAGATTGAAAACAAGAGGTCATTTTATTATTCTATAGTATGAAAATTATAGTGTGGTCTGGGATGATAACCAAAAAGGCTATAATGGGTTTTCATTCTTTTTCCAGGGGTCAGTAATCATACCCTCTTTTTTTTAATATAATTTGTAAATGGCTCCGTCTACCACTGCTGACATGTCACTTGTCCCTGCAGCACTAAGGCTGCCATGCTGATCTTTCAGATTTTCTGGAAGTGGTCTTAACTCTTGATGACAGTTGGGAGCTGCTAAATTCCAGGAAGGCCAGTTCAGCCCTGAAAGATATAGAGGGAAACAGATGCTAGGGAAAACTTTTGTGAGAAGGTGAAAGTACAAAATTAAGCAAAGGACCCCTTGCTGGTCAAATCCATCTCACATTAGCTCTGAAATCCAGTTAAAGGGATTTTTGTTCTCATTCAACGTTAAGACTGATGAAGCCCATGGAATTTGTTCTGCAATATAATATTCCCATTTGTTGTATTCTGAAATGCATGTTACGATGCACTTCTGAAAGTAAAAAACATCTTCCTGGAAAATAAAAGTACCTAAAAGCAAATGAAAATGGTAGTGTTTACATTCAGAGACTAAATATACTAGTAGTATCTCATAGGTATAGGGCATTCCGTCTTCAGAACTTTAATGATCACAGAAGTTGGAAGGCAAAGTAGGAATAACTCTAAACAATTTGGACTGTAAAGCTGATTTGAATCATGCCAGTATGAAAACATTTCAGGAGAGCAAACTGAGCCTCAGATATCTTCTTAGACTTGATAGTCACTAGCTGTAAAATTCTTTCATTTATGAGAACTTATGAATATCTACAGTTTAAAGTTCAGAATCTGTGATCTTTCCATTTATGTCAGTGTAATCTTGATTTGCTAAGATTATACTAGATTTAGATCAAATGGTCTATATTAATCCACACTTAATGACGTGTCTCAGGGATGTACTTTCTCTGGAAAATTATGATCATAGGTTAGCTATAGACTGCATATGAGCTGCTTGTGCAGAATGTGAATTTATTACTTTTGTCAATATCTCTAGTTGTTGTATGCTTGGTTTTCAGCCCAGTGGGCTATGCCCACACACACTGGTTAATGGGGCAGCTGTTATTTAATGGCCACTGTTTGTTTTGTCTCAGAAGCACAGTGCTATTTTCCCACTTGTCTGCTGTGTTTAATTGTTTGTTACTCAGAGGAACACTTCTATCTGACTCAGGCTCTAAACATTTTAATATGCTGAAGGTTAACCACTGAAAAAGTTAAGTTTCTTTTTTAATGAAAAAGGAAACCCATATCTGCTCCTCAGGAGGGCTTCATCTCCAACAGCCAACATGTATTAACAATTATCCTTTGGAGGGAAAAGCTGTCTAATTACTCTATTACCTCAAGAGCAGAGCACACACCTGGGAAGCCACTAGATCAAGGTTCAGGTCCCATCACTGCCTTTGATATTAATTTATGACTTGGCATGTGTGTCTGATAATCAAATAATGATCTGCTTTAAAGAGTTAAGACAGCTGCATATTGGATTAATTCTAGCTTTTAAGGAGATCTTTCTTCATTAAAAAAAAGAGGGTTTCACATCTTTCCAAACTATTTTTTGGAACGCAGAGTGGAAAAAGATGTTATTCAAGCAGTCCAGTTGTGTACACGGAACTCGATTTCAGAAAACAAGGAGGAAGAAAAACGTGGAGTTTCCTCTTCTGTTCATTCAGTCAAATAGATCTACCGATTAGACAAAAGTGTTCTTGAAGTTTGGGTAATATTTTCCTAACAATCTCTATCTTATTAAAATTAGTCCTTTCTTCATCCCGTTTCAAAGAAAGCTTGTATTAGTTGTTAGTTTGTCGACAGTCTGTGACTTCTTCTATGAACAACTAGAGCTTATGAATTTCTCACAACTACATTAGCTTGTGCACAGTCAACTTTGTTGCATAAACATTTTCTTTCCAATAGATTCATTAGGCCTTGAAATCTTTCTTGTTCCGCCTAATGGTTACAGATATTCTTTTGACACGTCATGTGAACGTCTTCCTCTAGAGAGAAATAGGTATGTCTTTGCTGAATGAGTCACGGCCAGTGATTTCACATCTTCTGCTGTTATAGTGTTCATCTGTTAACTTCACATTCATGTAACTGAGTTGCCATTCAGGACTCTGGGGTGTGATGTGTGTTGAAAGGAAATGGAAGGGAAGAGTCCATTTGCTCAGAAACGTTCTTTGAAACATTTAGTTTGTACACTTAGCTATGAGACAATTTAGATGAACATGCAGTCTGAAGATTTTAGTTTGTCAGTCCTTTGGCAGGAGGACTTTGTGGCAATTTTTGGTGCTAGTGATGTTTATAAAGAACAAGTCTCCCGGGCACTAACACAGTACAAATGAAATTGGTAATCATTACGCGTTAGCGCTTTCATGAATGGAACTGCCCTTTCTTTTTTATCCTGAATTAGATTTCAGCTGGATATCCCGAATGAGCCATTATGAGATAAGTGAAGGCAGAAAAATAGGCTGCATTGGTGATATCTATGCACTGATATTTTTAAAGTTCAGGCAGTACAGCTACTGTCATCTTTAAATGATAGACATATATTCAACAAAATATTTGATAACTGACATACAAATGGTGAAATTTCTGTTTATGAAATGTAAACCCAGGCAGTAATCCAAGTATTCTCTTTTTATAACTACAGTATTTAATAATTAGAAAAGGCATTTCAATAAGTTCGCTTTTCAAACAAGGTCGGGTATTAAATAAGAATTACATCTTGCAAAACTGTAAGAAGTTATTTTGTTATTTATACAGTCATTAATATTACTGAAAAGATCTGTTCCACTAATAATGATTAGATAGATGAGCAAATTCTTCCAGCTCCTGTGTTGTTAAATGCCACTGACTACTCTAGGCCAAAACAGACCTGCTGAAGCGAAGGCTTGAAATGGCATAGTGGTGATTCAGGCTTGAAAAAAAACCTAACTACTTTGGCTGTGCAGCTGAGGTGATGCAATGACTGCAACGAGCAGGTGAGTAACAAACTTCAGCATTTCTGAATACCGAAGAACATTAACCTGCCCCTTTCTTTTGATTGGCCTCCCTGAAAAAAACTATATTAAAAACTATAAACATTAATGTGTCCTGGTGAGGAACTGATGTTATTAATAGAGAATGAAGTCTGAATATACGCCGAACTAACAGTCATTAGTAGCACCTACGCAGTCAATAAGTACATGACAAACCTGAGATTAAAAAAGGTCCTGTAACTGACTGGAGAATATATAAGTTGACATGGAGTGGACTGAGTGGTTGTGTATAGATAAACATCATGACTCGTTATGTTTGGACTGAAGTTACTGAAGGAATAGACATCTTTCTTTGGCTGAAAGTTACCAGTGGAAAATTCAGTTGAAGCCAACAGGTTTTGGAATACCCTTACAACTTTAATAATCTGTTAATATAGAAGTATTGGAAGAAACTTATTTGCATATCTAAGTTCTGCAGTAATGTCTCTTTAGGTGTAATTTTGGTTCTTTATTGCACCAATATTTCAAAATATGTGTTTATAGTTGGCAACTCAGCAGCTTTCAAAAACGACATTCAGAGTTCTCATAAACCTTAAACCATACAGGAGAGTAAAATAGTGTGTACCTAAAAAAGCAAACAAACAAAAAATTCAAACCCCAGAAATTAAAATTATGCATTTGGTAAACCTTTACCTAGTTATTTGCTAATAGTGAGTGGTTAACACAGTTTGATCTATTCAAAAGAGATCTATAGTATTTGGTATATATTGTGCTCATGTCTACAGAGACAGTTAACCAAATTTGCCAGAGCTTGTATGGGCATAATGCAGCATCTTACGCTAGGAGTCACTGCAAATCACTTACTGTTCATCCAGAAGCAATTTCTGCCTTGCTCACACTCCTGTAGAGGAATGTCAACCAGATGTGAAAGCTCTCATTAAATGCCTGGGCCACAGATCACAAAATACAGAAACACAAGTTGTAAGGAGAACATCTTGACTGCCATGCCCTCTTCCCTGCATTGAGTCAACTTCAAATCTTTCTACCATGTTCAAGAAAAAGCTTAAATCAAAGAAAGCAAAAAGGTGAGGCACAGAAGTCCTTTCAACTGATATCCCTTCAGCCTCCTTCTCAAGAAAACCATATTTTTTTCCTTCGGCAAATAAATTGAATTACCAACTACTTTCCGGAAGAAGATTATATTAATTATATTCTTCCTTCAAATTTTTCGTGTCTACCGAAAGTTTACCAGTGAGTTCTGTTAAAAGCCAAGAGGTATTTTATTCTCACCTTCTGTCTTGTTCCAGCTCTGATAAGTACTTACGGCAGAACTGCTCCTCCAGCTGATCCTGTCCTGGATCAGCTCCTCTGCTTTGTTAACACTGTTGATCTGTAAAGCTGCTCCTCTGTTGTGCCTTGAAGAATCCTTCTGGGTCAGCTTCTTTTATTTCACGGTGTGTTTGACAAGGCAAGTGTGTTTAAGGGGCCTTTTCCAGTGCTAACCACATGACACCGGTGTGTTTTAGTTGCACTTCCTCTAGTATCTCAAAGCTTTTCATTTGGCCTAATCATTGGTATCTGAATTTTTGTCTCAGGACTGGCTGAAAAATACCAAATGCCCTGTTAACTCCTTGATCCTTTGTGGTGTATTCCTAAGGATGGCACGTGCATTCTAGCAGTGCGTGAGTGAGATTTCCAGTACCACCAGTGAGACCTCCCCAGCAGGCTGCCACTGGTTGCCCTGACCTAGGAGTCACTGCAGAATAATCTCAGTTTACTGACTTGTAAAATGTTCCCTAAACGCTGCACTTTTTATAGCTTTTACTTTCGGAACGATGGGATCATCCAGGGTCAAACTGATTTTCATGACCTTTGTTTTTCACTTCTAAGATCCATTTGTTTAGCAAGTCTGACTGGACTGCTGATCTATTGCTGCGCTCCCTTTATTGATGAGAAATCTCCCTTTGCAGGCACAAATGACAAAAGTACTGTACAACAAAGGTCTCCATTGCTGGCAATTCTCCTGCAAAATACAGTTTTGAGTCTCAGCTGTTAAACAGCATTGTAAGTTTAGGGATGTTTTTCTGCTCCCAGTTGAGCCTCTTTAGCTTTATGGTTAGTAGCTTAGGTGCAAAACTGCAGAAGTAGACTTACATGGAGATTCACATGGAGGTAGCTGAAATATTTAGCCACTCCTATGCTCATTATCTTTACACACTTAGGTGAATATGCTTGAAACTCATACCATGTCACACTTCTGTTGCTGTGTTGATAATTATTGGCTGATTACATATACATTCCTTTAAATGCTCCCCTGTGTTAGTTCTGTCCTGCTAATTACTAATTTAATTGAACTTTAAAGGGCTCATAAGTTGGTTCAGGCTTGGCAAAGTTCCCTAAAGATTGCCTGCAAAGTTTATTTGAACTAAAAAAAAAAGAGAATCATTTGCTGATAACCCTAAGCAGACATTCTTGGCAGAATACATGTTCTTCCTGCAACTGGCAGGAACCAGAAATGTCATGAATAGATTTTTTCATATTTCAGATTTCCATTTCTTACACATAGTCCGGCCTGAAGCTGAAGAGAATGTTATTAAATTTAAATGCTTTCCTTCTTGTCTACAATGCTGGCTTGACAGCAGTGGAAAATAATTTTGTCTATTTATCCACATAAGTACTGCGTCCACTCAGAGAAAACACAGGGGATCAGCGTCAGAGTCAAGAAGATACTTTACCCTCCGTTTTCAATTTGGCTTTTGTAAATTGCAGAGTGCAGCTGCAAGGTGCTGGCATGTACTTATCTAATACCTTAAGAGACAAATGAAGGACAATTACATTATAAACATGGGATGGATTTGAAGAGGATATATAGAATTAATGCTGTTGTGGGAGCTCTGAGCAGCCTGCAAGGCCCAACATTCATTCTCTAATCTGATATTAGCTTCTCCCATTTCTTAGCAGGCCCTAAGAGAGCTGCCAATGGATCAGAGGAGGCTAGACATTCAGAGCTTCTCAAATCATTTTCAATAGCCTTGCCTGAGTTTTGTGGAGACAGCAAGCCAGGTGGAATTTTCCATTTTCTGGCTTTCCAAATAAGAGCAGTCCTACTTTTGACTCTGGTTTTATATAACCAACAAAAATGACAGATAGCCTTGAATTTGGAAGATTACATTGGCCTGTTCTCAGCAGAAATGTTCTGTCATCATTGACGTATGTGTTTAAATGAGCACTGAAGTGTGAATGGCCATCTGTCCGGGAAGTACGAGAGATCCTGATTACTAAAATGAAACCACAAAAAAGCCCTGTGCTTAGCAGCAGCAGTAAACACAAAGGGAGAGAGAGCTCTTTTCACACTGCAGATATTTATAGTAGATAGATGATTATAACTCAGCAATTGCCTAGACTCCCTGCCCCATATTTTCTAAATATGTTCGGTTCCAGTTTGTTGTTTTTTTTTTTAAATATTGAGCTTTCAATATTTGCATCTTTTGTAAAAACAAACAAAAAGATGCAATATTTTCCCTGTCAGAAGTAGTTGCTTTTTGAGGGGATGTTGTTTGTTTTCTCATGAAGAGATGTGCTCTGCTTTGTAAGGCTCTCAGCTGGAACGTGCTCTAACTTCAAATGAAGATTTGCACTTCCATTTCCTCATGATTGCTGTATAGCAAGACTGAAGGCTATTCCTGGGCGCATCTCTTCCCCAGTAGGCCTGAAAAACTTCCTAAGGAAAGGCTTTTGAAAAATCTATAGAGATTTCGATCTTTAGAAGGTTGCTGTATCTGATTCAGACTGATTTTTGGCTTTGATTGAAAAAGTTTTCAGTGGCATAGCAGTGGAACTGAGCTTGGGCTCCACACTAATTTCAGTGTTAGTAGAAGCTCCTTACAGAAGATATCCTGAAAATTACAGCTTCTGATATTAAACCACTGTTTTATCAAGCAGGTTTTTTTGGTAAAACAGTAACATGTAATCTTAAAAATTCATGACCGTGTTGGCTGCTCTCTAAGGTTTTCACGGTGCTGAAGAAGTCTCTTGTCACTGCCTCTTCAGCCATCAGTTGGACGTCTTTTTAGAATTCTCACCTGCCTTCTTGACAGGATCAAAGCAGTCTTTGTCTTTCTGCATTTGCGTCCTTCGTTGCTTCTTGTAAATACTTTTTCACAAGCATATTGTTACAAAGATACACAAGGGGTCAGTTTTTATACAGACGAGTACACTGTTGACTTCCTGAGTCTGCCCAGGCACTTTCCCTGTGTTAAATTTAAGCAACAAAATACAAGCATGTAAATCAGCGGATGGAGATGTGCGATGTTTGTAGGTAACTCTCTACAAAATTTTCATTTTCTTTAAAGCGTGCTTCCACATAGCGGGGCTCTCTGTAAGGCACCAAGTCTCTGTGGAAAACTGAAGAGATAATTAGATAGCAGAATATAACTGCAATTTATTTTATTTTTGACTTTGCAGTTTAAAAAGCACCTCAGACAGAAAAATATGTGGGAAGCCAATTAAAGCAAGGCCGTTTTTTTCCTCCTTTTTGTTGGGTGTATGGTTCAGAGAGCACAGCAGCTTTGTGGTCCTATTTATTTATTTATTTTGAGTGTAATCTGAGGAAATGAACCATGAAACACAATTAATGAAATAGCTGTGCTGAATCACATAAACTGGTGTCTGCACAGCTGCCACTCATGTCACAAATGCATCTCGCGCCTAATGTCCACCAGGAGAGTCATTAGCCAGCCGCCTTTGTGGAGGGCCTCCTGTGCTTTAATTTCAGTCTATAATAGAGTGGGGAGCTGAGTGGCCTTACAATGTTGTTGTTGTTGTTGTTGTTGTTGTTGTTTTCCCAGCAAAGATAATGTAAAAGAGAAATAGCTGCTACAGGAAGCATGGATTGAGATGGGGTTGGGTGCATAGGCAGGGTTCAATTACTAGATGGAAAGAGATATTCCTCTGGGTAGAAAATATCCAGCACTGGGTCAGGGGCTGTTCAACCTGAAATGTAAAATGACTGTCTGTAGGTTCTTGATATCAGGAGGCACTCCCAACTGTACACATTTGACTTCTGTACGTATCGTGACATGACTTCATTTAATGCGTCTGCATTCCACACTCGCAACAGAGTGCGTCAAGAGGGCAAAGCCAGTGAGACTGTGGGGCCGGTGCTACGGGGCTGCCCCGGTCAGCCCGCTGAGGGGCACGGTGCGAGTGCTGCAGGATCCAAGCCTTGCTTCAGCTTGCTGAGGAATTAAGGGCGGGAGAGGTTAGAGGACACCTTCTCTGAGTGGTTGGCGAACCGGCTGAGCACTGAGTGCTGTATGCTGTGTTGCCACTGATAGCAGTTTTATCAAGATAAATCTAGTCTTGCTCAGGAGGATATTAATAAATTATCTGGTAATGAAAAATGTGAGAGGAACCATACTCTTACATCAAGGCCTGATGATTACTTTGATAGATGCAGTGGCAACATTTTCCTGACAAGGCAGAAATGAAAAACATGACACATGGACCTTTAAGGGTGACCTCAGAGGAAAACGCAAGTTGCTGAATGATACGAAAATAGAACAGAAAAACAGAAGCTTGAAGGGGCTCAATGTCAACAGCCAGACAGATAGGCTAGACTGATCAACTGATCATTGAGTTTAGTGTCAAACGTAGAGCCGGGAGAGAGGAGCCTCAGATTTGGCAGGACAATAAATGTAGCAGAGGCAGCTTTGAAGTACAGTCTAGTGTTAAGAATGTTAAGAATAAAGAGCAGGAGGAACATTGAGGGGAGAAAAATACCAGGCTCTGATAAACAGTGGGTTAGTCAGGAAATAAGCCCAGAGAGTGTCATCAATAAACCTGCCCGCTTCTTTTGCAGGTATGTTAAAAGCAATACTAATTAAAAAGTAAATGAATGTAATTAAAAATACCCCTTCAATGGTTTGAGGATTGCATAGGAGGATAAGAGAGAAGGTCACTGTTGGAGGCAGAAATTGCTAGAAATAAGACAACTTGGAGCACAAGATGTAAAATCATAGAAGAGTGAATGATATTGGGGCATGACTCGATGGCTTTAATTTATTTCGTGCTTGGGAAATGTGTTCAGTGATTGCCAGAATCCCTGTGCAAATATGCAAAAGTTGTCTTTTGTCTTATCTTACAGATGTTACTGCTACAGTCTGATATTTGAAATGAGCCAATGTAAACTGAAAAGCAATACATGCATTTTAAAAACACAGAACTTTCTATGAGTGCAACTGAGGAAAAATGGTGGCAAAGTGGAGCGAGGGCTCATTCCCACGTGTGCTTCTTTAAGCGAGTCTCTCTAGTATGAAAAGACCGAATTTGGACTCCCCTAACACCTGTATGTCTCTTCGGAATTTTTATTTGTGAAAAGGTAGTGAGTAATCTGTTTTTTTAGAAAAATTCCCACTTTCTCAAATGGGCAACTCCTAAATACCACAAACGGCAGGCAAATCTATTGCAGAAAGGTGAAGGTGCTGATGCGATCTTGAAGGGCAAGGGTAGATTAGGAGATGTTCAGAAATTGTTTTAGAAAAGTAATGATTTGCTGAGCATGTGTGTGCGTGTGTGCAGGGAGGTGTGGGGATTTCTTTTCATCGTGTCTTGTAACTACACCGCAATCACTTGCCAGGTGTCAGCAAGGTCTGGCCTCTGATCCTGAAGTGGAACATAATAGATGATCTAGCAGGGGGTTCAGCAAACATCACATACAGCTTTAAACTGTCATTACAGAAAAAATCTAGGAAGGTGACATTTAGTGACATACTGGGTGACATTTGAAATGACAGCACTTTCTTTCAGCTGCAGCATTCCCTCCTGTTGTGAACCAAGGGAATCTGTGACTATCTGTGACTATTGCTTCTTTTATTGATGACCCCAATGCCTGCAAAATTCGAGCAAAGTGGCTGCACGTGGTCTGTATAAGGTATCCAGTGAGCACCGGTGCGGTGCCGTCGGAGAGGGCAGTCGGAGTGCATTTACCTTCCGTGGCGTGATCTTAATGACAGATCTGGAAAGGAGCTTTAACTTCTACCCCGCTTCTTCAAAAGCGTTTAGTGGGGAACGAAGCAAGAGCGGCAAAAAAAGAACAAAACAAAACACCCAAACAAACAAACAAACAAACAAAAACCCTTTGGAGGAACTGTGCCTGTTTTACTCCATGGACTTCTGAGACTGGAAAGTTTCACAAGTAATAAAAAGAGCAGTTCAGTGCTTGAGTTTCAGCACCTCCCTACTGCTCTCAAGAGTCATCAGTAAGTGTTCACCTTCTAACACATGTAAATGAGCTGAATGCTTACTTCTGAAAGCTCTCAGAGCTATGGGAAAACTTCGCTAATTAGCAACTACCTGAGTTCTTGTTGACTGCTTCCTTTTCTCGTTGCATGCCAGTGAGCCAGAGTTTCTTTTGATTGCTGCTTACTTTTGCAGATAAGGGTTAAAAGGACTCCTTGCAGCACTGTGATCGCTGCAACGAGGCAAGCTTTGGATGCATTTAGCCTGGATTCTGTTGTAAACATGAAAAGCTTATGGATGGGTCTGTTCTGGTTTTTGCTTTTGTGTTCTTACAAGGGGGAAAAAAAGGAGTGGATTTTAGATACCGTTTGCAACTATTTACTAATTTTATAGGAGGAAGTTTACTTTCCAAGTTTCTGCACAACTTTGAAGAAAAATCTCGTATAGAACATGCAGAAAATTATCAACAAATGAGATATATTATTCCCATCATATATTATATCATTAGTCAAGCTACTCTTTCAAACAATTTTATGAATCAGAATTAGTCTTCTGGGAAGACATTCTGTGTCATTTGTTATCAATATCATTTTAGATGCTATTAACTAGCAATGAAATTTGGATGCAAGTAACTTTAATGGTTGAGTGTTACATTAGCACATCATGCTCTAACCATATATTTTTTACTTGCTCTTAAATAACTGCTGTGCTTTACAATTTTACCATATTCAAGAAACAGAGGTGTTTGATGTGCAGTGTGAGGTAGAGGAAGGAACATGAGGAGGAACAAGGTGAGAGGTAGCAGTGAACCCTCTGAACAGCACATAATGTGCATAAACTTTGCTTTTAAAACTTGTAAAACCATCTTTAGAGGTGGAATAAGCAGAGTATTTTTATTCTTTTAACCTGTCTAGATTCTATTCAATGAATGAACAAAATCCTGAAGCTCCTGCTATATGGGTTAGATGTGTATCTGTGGAGCACAACAGCTGTAGGGCTTACAAGTGGCACAAAAGCTTATATTGGCTGTCTCTACAGGGAATGAATTTTAGCTTCATGAGTACAACTTTCCAAGAATTGGTGTCCACGAGGAATACAAGAATCACCTTAACGGATTAGCCACTATTCTACCTAATTTAGTGTCCCGTTCCTCAAGGCTTATATAAGAAACAGTAATTCTGGTTTATGAAGCAAGTGAAAAAAAGAGCAGATATCGGTGGTGGGGGGAAGAGATGAATATTACAACTACCAATCCTAATAGTTAATACATTTGGATAGAAAGTTGGAAAGCTACATATCTAACACAGCTGTTCAGATAATGCACTGGAAAGTTAATATCTGGCTTCAATGGGGCCTCTCTCTCCTTCCCTCTTCGACCGCTTTGATTCTGTATTAGGAAGCTACTTAAATGAGAAAACGTATCCTATCTGAGAACTCTTTCGTTTTCAGCTTTCTCCTAAGAGAACTGTTGGCAGCCACAGTTAAATTTCAAACAGTCCTTTTTGTTAGAACTAAGTTTGTGTAATGCCATAGCTTTCTCTGGTATTTCCGCCTTCTTCGTAGAAACCTTGGAAGGCCTTCTCACTGTTAACTAGAGGACAACATTTTTAGGCCTGCTGTAGCTTTTGGTTTCATTAATATCTTGTATCAGAGACATTCTGTTCATTTTTTATTAACATATATATCAGGTGTCCTCAATTACATATACATTACCCAACCCACCATCTTGTCTAACATTGACGCTGTTTAATTCTTTTTTTTTTAAACTGGATTAGTGGTGTATGATAGAGAGTGAGCTTATTCAATTTGCAGATATTGCCAAGCTAGGAGAAATCAGCATGCTGGAATGGCAGAAGGGCAAGTCGGGTGGTTTTTTATATGGTTGTTATAGATACATAGTTCTGTTAATGCAGAATGATATTTAACAGAGACAAAAACAAAGTATTAGGTTACATGGGAGTAACCAAGTGCTCAAACACAGGGTATAAAGCCATGGGCTAGGTGAAATACAGTGAGGACTTGGGCCGCTGTTTGGGGGATGTTCATCTTGGCAGCTGCATGAGGAGCAGTTTGTGCCTAGCATCATCCCAAGCCTCCTTCTGCCCTGCAGCGATTGTTCTGCTTCCATCGTGCTCAGGTTTCATCCACAGCTCATTTTCAGATGGACCGGCAGCTCAGACTACAAAAGCACTGTAGCACTGGAGCCATCGCAGGGGACGCAGCATGGATGTGCAGCTTGAGTTGCTGCAATCACGCCTTTTGACAAAAATATCATCTTGGATAATCTTAAAATAATGTGAAATGGCACATGTTCTCCAGGTTTTATGGCAGATGGGATAAGAAGAAATTCCAATTAAAGAAAGTAAAATTTAAGTGAGGTGTTAGAAAAAGCTTTCCTTTGATCATGCCGTGTTGGAGCAGGGTGGCTAGAGAGGTTGAAGGTCCCAACCTCAGACAGACACAAAGGCAAAGCCCATTTTCTGCCTGCAAGCAGGGAAACAGATTTAACTGATCTCTGGAGGTCACTTCCAGCCCTCTGATTCATCTCTCTTAATTATTTGTAGTGCAAAATGAGTAAAATGAAAGGTTTTCCTTGAGGTACAAAGACTGAATTTTGCAGAAATCACCTATCTCTTTTATTCCTTTTATTGTTAATCGCTTCACTGTAGGCAACTGGATTAGCCTTCTTCTGTTTGATCAGTGTGAGGAAAAGGGGGGAAGAAAGAACATTAATCATATCAAATTTCTCTCTCAGCATTTTGACAATAAGATGGCATTTATGAAGAACTCGGGTCATACAATATATATCTGTCTGTCATTAAAGAAACACTCTCTAAGCAGTTTTATTAATCATAGAGCTCACTACAAAAAAAAAAGTGTCAGAGTGACCCCACCTACGACATTAATCCTCTGAAGATATTCTTGATGGATATCTTTATCTTGATATCTCCCACTAGAAGATGCCAGCTTTGAATGAACATCCCAGTCTATTTCAATAGAAATGGTAAAATTGCTTTTATGCTTTGTAGTTTATTTATGACCATCGTGCTGTTTTGTAAAGGATTTTACTTAACTATTCATTTTAATGCCTGGAATGACTGCTGAAAGCTGATAGAGAAGAGCATGGAGACACTCGCAGTCACTGACTGAACGTTTATACAAACCCACTTGTGTTCTCATTTAATTATCAAAATTTATGATAAAAATTATTAATTGAAAATGTTTGTCTTTACTCAAAAGACCTGCTAAATCTTTGAAGCTTTGTGGTTTCATTTTGAGACCTTGCTAGAATTTTCCTCAGTCTTCTTTGCTCTTCAACTTCATTTTCAAAGCTTAGAATTGAGGCTAAGATTGCCTGTCCCTTTTGTGTCTTCATTTAAATAAAGAACTGAGGGAGCTATAGGACTGTACTTGGAAATCCTGTAGAGTATAAGCAACTAAATTTTACTTTTTTATTTTTAGCACAAATATACATTCTTCAGCTTTTGAAATTAGAAGTTCAGCCCGATAGATCTTACTGATAGGCCCCCAGCACCAAGATCATAAGTGCTTGCTAGGAGAAGTCTTGCTCTTAGCAAGAATAATTTGCTTGGATAACTCTTTGGATTCCATGGAGATCAATGCCTGGCTGGAACACAGAGGCAAAATGATACTGAAAAAGCCCTGTAGGACTGTTTATTCCCTTTTCAGACAGAATTGATAATTATTGTTCCCAGTACTGTAGCACTCCCCTTTTAATCCTTCCAATAAACTGTTTTGCATCTTTTTTCTTTTTTGCTAACGAATGAGCAGACGCATTTTCTCTAAGTCACGGTGGGTTTAATTCATGACAACTTGTCTTTGCACCTTCTAAAACCAGCTGAACTGCTGGCACTCAGAGCACAACCCGCTCAGACTTTTTAATCACTTTCTGATAGAATCTGGGAGATGGACAAACTCAGACAATCAGGAGGAGATTATTGGTATGAAAATCCAGAGAGACTGCAATGTGTTGCATAATAGTTACAGTAGCTCTTTGAAAAGGCAATAGCGAGTAGCTGATGGCAAATAGATCCCTCAATCTATGAATTTTAAAAGGCAATATGCGGTATAGAACAATATAAATCCAGGAAGACTGCCATTTATCTGCACTTTGTTGTCTTAACTCATGCAAAGACAGCAGCATTGCATCATCTGAGGAGGAAAGTTTGATTTAGTATTTTTTTCCTTGAAAACTCATAGGCAAATATCACAGTAATGATTGCAGTCCATGTAGTTTTGAGATACCAGTTAGGAAAAATATCGGTATCGAGATAGAAAGCCAGGAAAGATATCGGTAAGGTTATTACAGTTCTATAACTTTATAGATTCCAGTAAAACTAACGGGCTAAGATGATATCCTAAATTAATATGGACTTACGTACTTACAACTGTGTTTTACAGAAGTGGGGCCAGCGTAGGCATCTTTTGAGAATACTTGCAGAAACGCTGAAGATTTATCGAGTATGGGACAGACCTAAAGGCTGCAAAGGTTTGAGCAGTGGGTACCGTATTGTCTGACAATTGTGGTATCACTGTTTGGGCTTGCACTTTCTCTTGTTTTCTGTTGAAGAAATTTTGTATGAAAAATAACATTAAATCAGATGAAAAGTAACTCTGTAATCTAGTGCTTTCAACTCTCACCTAGAATACAGGAAATTGATCAAATATGGGCTGGACTTGAAGCTCGCATGTTCCGGATAGGAACCTGTGAGTCTTTACTCACCAAAAAATGCAAAAAGGAAATACCTTCATCACATTAGAGCCATGGGGGAAGCTAAATGTTCCTTTTCTATGAATATTATATCGAGTAGAAGTTTTCGTTCCTGACAAGCCTTGTTAGATATGAAAGCAAAGCAAAATGATAATTCATCAGGTTGTTTTAAAACTGTCTGTATAATCACTATGTTGTATTTAAGCAAGTAAAACATAGCACCTGTATTAGATGGGGCTGGGAAGCTGAGGGATGAATGTTTCTCTGTTGTATCCTTAACAAAAACCTACAGCATTTCCAGTAGCTTTGTGTACTTTCAAAGCAAACACTGTCTTTCTACATATGAGTATGAAGCTGAGAGGTGGGGGAATAAAGAAAGGTGAGCTACTTTCACCATGGTGCAAAGCCTGGGTCCCTGTGACAGTGCATCAGTTGAAAAGCAGGGCTGTCACAGCAGCACAAAAGGGATGGGGCTGGTGCAGCTGAGACCGCCATAAGACCGAGGGAGGACGTGTTTATTTAGGCACGTTCTCTGAGTTTACCTCTGCCACTTTAGTTTGAAGAAAATAAACTGTGCTTCTGCCCACAACTACATAATTACATTGTACTCTAATATCTCTCGACTTCAAAATGACAGCTAAAGCAGATTAAAGCTGTTTACAGCCTATGGGAAGTAGTATGGTGGCTGCTGGCAATATTTCTTTCTCGCTCAGTAACCAAAGTCCAGTCATAAATCTATATTCTTCTTCAAGGAGGAAGGCTGTGATTAAAGGATTCCTCCTACAGCTGTGGCTTGGTGATAAGAGCTTTATGTTCAGACCCTCCTAAGCAACAAAAAGAAAAAAAATCATTTTTCATTAAGTTAGCTACTCTAATTTGGGTGCGGGGGGAGAAGCAGACAAGTAGTTTGGTCAATGACTTGCTGTAGACTTGGTAGAGAGCATTATATGCAGTATTTCTAAGCAGCAGCTGGGGTTTGAGAGATAGACTGCAGCCCTTGTACCACCTCACCTGTGTCCCTGCTCAGTGGTACTTTGCTCTGTGACGTGGATATTGTGAACGTAAAGAAGTTTCTTTTTACGTACTTGTTAGCTGTCCTCGGCCGGTGTCCGAAATACAGAATGTGGGAAGGCTCTCCCCAAAACACAGACCCGTGAGGAAAGAGAGGCAGCCCTAAAACCGAGTGCTGCTGTCATGCTCCTTCTGCAGCCCAGGCCTCGCAGAACTGCCTCAGAGGCCAAGGGAAGGGATCCTGGGGATCCCAAAGGACTCCAAACAGAGATTTTAAGTGCTCAGAGCTGTACAGTGCTGCAGACATCACAATGCCAGGCAGGACTTTGAATGAAAGTTTCTGTGACACCTTTATCACTGGAAAAATAACAAGACAGATCCGAAGGCACCAAAACAAAACCCTGCAAGTCAAAGTGCAGCGGCTTTGATGCATGTTTTGCAGGGTCTGAACATTTCTGGTGACAGAGCTCTGCTTGATTATTGTAGGGAAACTAATTAAACTCTACACCAAAATCATTGGGGGAATAATGTGATGCCTGGTACAAGAAAGAAGCACGAGCAAACTCTAATCCTTCTGCAGCTCCAGACATGAGTTATCTCACTGCAGCACATGCCCCCAGTTCTGCTCTATAACTCTGCGGTAACAAAGGACACAGTCAGAGATTCGATGACATGTTTTTATATTTTCTTAATTTTTTAGAGTATATTTATATTGGAACCTTTTGCTGGTTCTGAGTTTACAATATTCAATATTTAATTTGCATAGTAAAGTGCCATGCAAAATGGGATGAGGGTTAATCAAGGGGTTTTATCACTCTTTTTAATTATCTTCATTATGTTAGAACAAAGATGTAAATTTTAATTTCACCTTGTTAGCTAACATTTTTCACCAAAAGTTTGGATTTGCGAATCATCTGTCATTTTTAATAGGAGCAGATGCCAGTGGTTTTTAAGAACCTAAATGCCTCAAGTGTTGTTGGCTTTATTAATTTGATTGATATACAACTTAATATAATTTAACATAATCATTAATGCCATTTAGCATCAGTGTTGATATTTTGCAAGGTAGGCTGTAAGCAAGAACAATAATGCAAGAAGAGAGTTTGGGTTTGATTTTAGTTCACCTAAATCTGCTCCTGACTAGAGCTAGTCCTTTTAAGCTCACGCCTGTAAACACTCCTTCCTCGTCCCTATTGAATTTTTAGTCACAGCTATCACCTGGAAGGTTATTTTCTAGAGGCATGCGGTTA
Source organism: Meleagris gallopavo (assembly GCF_905368555.1). NCBI lineage: Eukaryota > Metazoa > Chordata > Aves > Galliformes > Phasianidae > Meleagris > Meleagris gallopavo. The sequence goes on along the minus strand of NC_139419.1, from coordinate 10,570,186 downwards.
TCTTACTTGCTGAGAGGCAAGCAGCAAGCTTACTCTTGGCCCAGAGACATTTACCAATAGTGTTTTATATGTTATATTTATCAACTCCCCCAGTCGCAGTGAAACCCACTGAAAAACACACCTGCTAATGGAAAAGGACTATTAAAGCACTACTGTGCGTTCACCTTGCACTAAGCTAGCTGCATATAGCCCTACCATAAATCACAGTTAAATGATTACATTCCACCAGAATAAATGCTGAAAGAATAAACTTCCAGCCAACAGGGAGACTATGCTAACAGAATGAAAACTCCATTCATTAACAGGGTGACTCTACTCAGCTGTGTGCCCTGTGATAGTGTTAAACAATAGGAAAAGGTAAACATCCTTGCCAAGCACTCTGATCTGTAGCAGCTGCTAATAAAGGAGGGGGTATTAAGGCACTTGCCATGGCTTTATGCCTGTAGTCTCCACGCGAGGTAAGGTAGCTTGAGCTGTATTGTTGGGGTTAGGGATGAGGAGGAATCAGAGGGTAGGTTGGGAGCATATACAACTTCCATGGCTTGTAGCAGGCCCTATGGGGGCTGCGTGATGCTAAGAGAGTGTTGGAAATTGAATGGATGTGGGGAGCTGTTCAGTGGAACTTTAGAACTGGTGAGTGAAGCTGGAGGAGGGGGATAGGGATTGCCTCGCTTGGCTTTTGTGTCTGAGAGGACTTGTGTGTACCTCAGTTTTGGTAAAGTGAAGGGGAGTTCTAGAAAACCTGCAATCGTTAGTAAATGAGATAATTTGCTAATTAGAGCTGCTGTGTTTTTTTTTTTGTTTCTTTTTTTGTTGACTAATGTGTTTCTTATTCTGGAAAAAGATACTTAATATTTTCAAATTGCAAGTAAGTGCTTGAAAGCTTTCTGTTTAATATTTTGATGGAATTGATGTGAAGTGTGCTGGGCAGCATTCGGGCCCTGACAGATACCTCCTTTAATTTGTTATTAGCTCTTCAAAATCAGGAGAAGAGTCGCTTTCTCCTAAAAAGCTCTGTTCTGCGTGCAGAAAAAACAAGCAGGCTGTTCCCCAGGAGCAGTTCAGGGAGTGCAAAGGGCTTCTGGTATGCTGGGGGCTTATAGAAGTGTGGGAACTGAGACAGGCTGCCTTTTCTCTCCTCAGAAAGAAGAACCTCTGTATTCTGAGCGCAGGAGAGAGAAATAAGATAAAGGTCTTCAGTGTAAAATAAAATTTACCGGAGCTGTATGTAAAGCTTTTGGGTTCAGGGAAACCCAATTCTACCAGGAAGCCTTAAGAGAAAAGAAGATGTGGACTGAGTTCTGTGGGATTCCATTCTGAATACCCAGAATGACTCCCACTGCACCTTTTGCTATTGCTCCCCGTCCCTGTCTTTAGCTCTGCTTTGACATTTTCTGTGACTGTTCTCGTGCATGTGTGTGCTATTGTCCATGTTGCAGGCAAGGGAAGCTGGTGCACTGACCTAGCAATGTCAGAAAAAGAAGAATTAATGGACTCATTTAATAAATGTAGAGCCTAATGTAGGATGGTTAGATGAAATTTTGGTTTTTAAGTATGGACAGGTACTTTTTTACATTATGCTTCAATAAAGCATTTAAGGATAGTTATGAATAATAAGTAAGTAATTTTATGCTGAATGACTGCAGAGTATAGGACTGCTCCCTCCCTCCCTTTCTCTTATATGTGTAAAAATTTTTTTCATTAAAGGCCGTATATTCCATTCATTCCTGAGATGCAGCTTCCATTGATGCCGGTTTATGGTCCTGAAACCTTGGCTGAAGATTAGGAAGGAAGACATAAAGAGACCTTTATGGTTTTTTGTCTTTGAATAATTTGAATCAAATACTTTCCCAAAAAAATGTCTTTTACGTGCATTTTAAATTCCTCCTCTCATAGTAATGTCTCTTTTTCTAAGCAACTTGCATTTTGAAAATATTGTCTCCTGTTCCTTTAATTGAATATATAGTCTCAGAAATTAGGAGCTCCTTTTCAGTTGCACTGAATGCTTCGAAGCAGACCATCGTCTGACTGCGTGATTTCAAACAAGAGGAAGTAGGAAGCTGTTTCACAGTGAAAGCATGAGCAGTAACACAAGAAAACAGCAGTATTCGTGTCTCCTATCTGTTGTAGTATATTGCATTGCAATTCGTAGCATTAGTGAAACAGAAACCTCAATCTGACAGGCTCCTCTCATTTAGAGTGAGGTTCTTGGTTTCCTCTGATTATAGGCCTTCTTCATAGTTAGTTTTTTGGAACATAGCTTCAAGATCACGATAGTCACGTGAAAATACGAACTTTCATTACGAGGTTTATATATCCATGCTCTTTTTCCTAAATATATATATTCTGTGACACTGCAGCAGTCTGTTTTCCATCTGATCATATATTACTGTTTATATCCCCATTTGAGATTGTTCTTTCCATGAAGGATATATAGGAGCAGAATATGGAACTCAGCGGCATCTTCAAGTCTGTCTCTTTGGTATGTGCCCAGAGAAAATCATAGGTTGGAAAAAACTTTTAAGATCATATAGTCCAACTGTGTACCTGTCAGTAATATAGCCCATAAAACTGTGTTCTGAAGAACCACATCCACATGCTTCTTGAACATCTCCAGGGATGATGACTTCACCACCTCTCTGGGCAGCTTGGCTGAGGCTGCTTCCAGTCCACTGACATCCTTCTGCTTGGGATACCCAGCCATGTCCAGCAAGAAGCGTGCAGGTATCTTCTCAGAGCTGGCAGGGTGAGTGCGGTCAGAATGACGTCAGTGTGGGTTGAGTGTCCCTGCGGAACCCAAGTGTGTTGCTGGGGGCAGGAAGAACAGAAGGACGTGGCCACACACTGCAGCCTGTCTCCGTAACGCTGACAGGCAGAGCTCCGAGTTGTGTGCTGCTTCAGAGAACCTGAAAGACAAATGATAGTTCAGCAAGATAGCTATATTTTAAACAGTGTTATCTAAATGAAAAATAGCCTTCAGTTTGCAATAGCTTGGTAAGATCTTCAATTTTCAGTATGAGTCCCTGGCAATGAATGAGCTGTTTAGAACCTTATTGACAGCATTTGCATAGCCGCGGTGGCTCAGAAGGGTGTATTTTGTCAGTTGCTGAGTACAATTTTGGTTGTTGTTTTAAATCTGTGACAGTGTGAAATTACGAAGTGTTAGGTTTCCAAAGCCTTTATTAACGATGAGTTGCACAAATTCATCTTTGTACAAAGGACTCTACTTACATAATGAGAGGAGAGAAAGCTTAAAAATTAGGTCTCTTCCCTAGCTCCATCACAGGAATTCTATTTATTTATCTGTTTTTTGTGTTTTAAGTTTAAGCAGCACAAATTCCTGAAATATTCCAGTGAGATCGTGCCTTGTGAGCCCATTTTTAATATTCAAATACTGAAGTGTTTGATTCTTTTCCATGAGTATTCCTCCGCTGCCAGAGAAATAACAGAGCCCTCTCTTCCGTAAGTTGTATGCATACCTGAGTTTTCACCTGGCTTTTCTGGCGAAGGAGCAACACCAGCAGCAGAATTTTAGAAAATGCACCTGAGTTCTTTCATCAGGGCAGCTTGAGAAATTGAGGGAAGAAAAGGAAAATAAATCTGATTTGGTGTCTTCAGAATAAGCTTTGTTTGAAGAAGGCCTTATCCTTCTTCTGCACTATGCAAGTCTAAAATCTCAAAACATAGGAGAGTGAACTCGGAAGAAAAAGCTGCTGCTTGCCCTGGTGCTGCGCAGGAACACCTGGATGTACTTTGTTTTGATAGTTCTCATTTAATTATGCAGCTTATATAATGATTTTTCTATCACAAAAGAAAAGTTGTTATACATGTATGTGTTATTGCTACTTTACTTTTCCACAGCTTATGCTTGCACCCAGTCTAGTTGTATGGTCTTCTCAGAGCCAGTATCCCCAGCTGGCCAGCACAACAGGTGCAGGCGCAGGGCATGCAGACAGGGCTTGCTGCTCACAGGCCCCCTCTGAACCAATGGCTTTGCTTGACACGAAGCTCTGCACAGGAGAGTGGATGGCTTTTTTTAAACATCTATTAAATTTATTTGAAATAAAATATCATCTCTAGTGTTTAACAATATAAAATCATAGCCTAATTATTGATAATTCTTTTTTATATTTATTATACTTTATTAATAATGATGAACTCATTTAGTATTAATATGGGTGTTCCAAGGACTCCAGTAGTGTTTCCTCTGTAATTTATTGTTCATTAATGTATCATTATTTCCCTCTAACGTTTTAGAGTTGCTATAAAGCTGAGGATATGGCTAAAGCCGGGATAAGAATTTACCTCTGCAAGTAGCTAAAGAGAAACTGAAAGTTCTTGTTTTAAGTCCTAGTTGTTTTGCAGTATGAAAGGGGATTCTAAATAAAGAGCAAAATCTGGTGTTTCACATGTGTGCTGGACAGTCCTGCTATACATGTGAAGAGAGCAAAACTGATATTCAACTTGGAAGGAATCAACACTGTGGAGCTACATACAAAATAGTATAGCAATTAAATTTACATTATAGCTGTTGAACCATGGCTCTGAACAGCTATAACAGTGAAAGTTACTGGATTAATATTGTGTGTATTTCCTTGGAAGTTATCACAATCCCATATTTTGAGAAAACAATTTGTCTCGTTTGTCTCACGTTGACGTCCTCTTGCCTTCCATGGCATCCACTTTATCATCTTTGTGAGGGACTGAAAGGAAGTCGTCATTTATTTTGAGTTCTGTTCTGTCTCTGTGCGTGTTCCAGCAGACTGCAATAGCCCTGTGTTTTAGAAGATTAGCTGAAACACAGAACTAGGTATTACTTTTTCCTGTATTCAACTTACTGGTATGATATTGCTGCAGTTTCTCAAGCCAAATCCCCTATTGTTAAACCCTGGGTGAGTGGCTCTGTAAGAGGAAGTTAAACCCTTCCACCTTGAAAGTTATTTAAAACAAGTTTTAAACCTTTCCAGCTACTCGTAGTTCTCTTTTCAGAAAGTGAAGGAAATCACCACAGCTTCCTATCGTGAAAGTGATGCTGCTGTCCAGAGTGTTTGAGGATGGGAATGTCAGAAAGGCTGCTGGGAGATGGGCTTTGCAGGGACTATGAGAACGCTGAGGGCTGCGGGAGGAAGCAGCAGCACTGCTGGTGGCTGTGCGAGCAAGCAGCAGGCGGGCACGCTCCCACTGTGAGCCTGGAGTGTGAGGGCGTGTTATGAAGGTGCCGTACAGACACATTCTTGGTATTTTGTGAGTTTTTCCTGGATGTCTTTAAATATGACAGTACCAGGTGTAGTCAGTTTGTAGACTGGGAGACAAGTTCATCGTGCCCAAGCTCTTCTCAATACTAGGATGGATGCATATAGTTCAACATAAGAAATTTAATAATGGAGTTTTCCATTAATAGAAGAATAATACCTAATGGTTATTGTCTGGATATTTCTGTGGCTTCTTCATAAGCTGCTGTCCCTACAGATGAGGTACATAACACCAGCACTCCTAAGGCCTACAAGTAAGCTATGGCTTTGCCACAGCTCTGCCTTGCAGCGGGGTTATTCAGCATCGTGCTATGTGGGAAGAAACCTCAAGCTTCTTTCTTTAACCCTAATGCGTCTCTTGCACTTACCCATTCTCTTGATCCTCCAGATTATTCTCTGGTAGCTGAGATGCAGTCTTAATACTGTACCTTGTGAGAGATTTCTCAAGATCCAACTATGTATTTATATGTTATGGTTAGGACACAGGCACACAAATCTTAAAATATGTTTCTAGCAGAGGAGAACTCCGTGTCTCACTGTAAGTGACTTATCAAATGACTGCGTATCGTTTGTATCTGCGTGGAGTTCAGTGTGAATGGTTTGTTAGACACTTACACTTTGTCAACAACCTCTACGAATGCATTTACTTTGTGTAGCACACTTCATTATAAATGGCTTACAGAACATATCTATAACCTTGATAACACCATTTACTTTGTTAGTAATGGATCCTCGAACACTTAGAGCATAACAATAACCAAAATGCATATAAAAATTTCATGGCAAATCTATTGTTACTTATTTATAGCATGTGCACCAAAAGCATTACAGAATATTTATTAAACATTTATAGATTATTTTTGCTACAACTAGTATGTGATATAAATACATTATACATCTCACAGTAAATCATTATCGGGCATACCTTGAAAGTAAAGAGGTACTGGGAGGATCTGGGGTCTGTAGAATTTAAGAGATTTATTTTAATCACGCGCAATTCAGATTCTTCTTTGTGTTTATTTTTGTTGATTTAAATGGAAGAGGGGTTAAATATGTAAACCCACATCTCTCAGTAAGAAAAAGACAATGGAAAAATAGTTATGTTGAAACCCTTGGTCTTTTGGCATGCGCTGTATTGAGTATCTGCCAGCAATTGCACACCAAGCTCTAGAAGCTGTAAACCACACTGCTTTTCTAACAGCTCTTCTGGTGGGTTAGGTGGAATGTTTCCCGGAGCTAACAACATGAAACAAAGGTTATTCTCTCTCTAGCGTTAGTTTTTTATTTGCTCTGAATTATTTTTCGGCTGGTTTCCAGTACCGAGACCACATTCTCTTACTAACTGGAATAGCACACAAGACATGAGCGTGTGGATGCAGGCAGATCAAACTAATTTGACTCTGTATGGTTTTATGTTCTATCTGATACCTACGGTCTAGAGCGATGAATTAAGGTGTCTCTTAAGTCCACATATAGTAAATAAATAGCTCCTGGTTTACTGAGGGAACAATATAGGGTTCTCATCCAGAAGGTGTTCATACAACAGTTTGATAACGCATGTGAAAAGTTTCTCTTTCCAGTGTGAAGTTACTTGCATATGTGAATAACGGCAAGAACTCCTCTCCGGTTGGTTGCAACATGCTATCAACATTTATCTTGCTATTACCTGACATAGTTTCCCTTAGCAGTGTGCTATTCAATAACTAAATAGATGGAGTAATTTAAACTCTTACCTAGGCTTCAGGGGAGCTGGATTCCCCACAAACAAGCACATCAGTTTAGCGAAATGACTGTCGATATAGGAAAGGTGCAGAGTTTTAAACCTGTTAAATTACTCCCTTTCTTGCGTGTGTCTATCCATTTATTCTCAAGTAACATCTCCTCATTAAGTGCAGCTTTATATTAGCTGTTATTTCTCTTCTTTTATCCTAAATGGTAACCTATTTAATTAATTTTGCTCTAATATAGAGGGAGGATATAGCTGAGTGTTTTCACAAATGGGGGCGTGTAAGTAAAGAATCGGGATAATCTCTCAAACTCATTTTCTCCCGGCCTTGCAATGTTTGCAGAGCATACAAGTCGTTGCTAACATACTTGGGCATAATACTTCTTATTTCTTCAGAGGAAGATATTAAGAATCTAGGAAGTGGTGGAATATCTGTTTTTTTTTGTTTCTTCTAGTTTCCTTTTCAAATTCATACCTTGCAGTTTCATGCTGTTGTCTCGCTGTCATAAAAATACTGCATTGAAACCTAAAAGACATGGGGAAAGTGGAGAGAAAAGCAGAGGGTGTTTAGAGCGAAGGAAATGCATAGGCAAGTCACTGAGACATCAGCCTCCTTGAACAACAGAGAATTGCGTTATGTCTTCATTTTCTTAATGACGTTAACTTTGCAGCTTTGGAGTTGTTTTGTATTCTTGACAGTGAACAAGGAACATATAGATAGAAAGGTAAAAACTGCTTTCAATGAAGAAGGATGTTCAGTAAACATAGGCACTATCTGTACAGGTACAGAATCCCTCTGTACATGGAGATGCATGCGGAACAAAAAGTGCAGAGCCCCTTTCACAGGTTGCGAGCTGTGGTTCTGTTTTGTGGTCAGTGCAAGGGCTCATCTGAGGTCATTTTTGGAAGAAAAGCCACTCCAGGGATTCAGAGAACTTGCAGAAGGGGGAAAGTACCCTTGAGTTTACAGCTCTTCAGTGTATTTTTTTCTATTACTTTCAAATTATTTCGATTTGGAGATTATCATGTTGTTTTCAGGTATGGACTCTCAGATTTGAAGCGACTTGTAATTGCTCCTAGTTGGGTATCAGGATGAGTGAGAGAGGGAAGAGACGTGGCATTTTGCACTCATTTTAGTACTTACAGGCAAGTTGTGTGGAAACACTTAAATTTAAAAACCAGTATTGCATAGCAATACTATTGATTCCTCTGTAGCTTGTATCAGTACTCCCCCAGTATTTGTGAAAGAAAGTTTACATGGAAAAAATAAGCATCAATTATACTTATTTTCTGTGTGGTTTGACTGATAGTAATGTCAAAGAAAGACATTTAACTGAATAATCAGTAAAAGGAGAATAGGTAAGTAAAAAAAACTCGCTGTGCTTCATCTGAAATACTTAGTTATATCTGTAGCAATGTTAATGACATGATGAAGGCACCACATGGACACGTGGAATGCAGGAGAAATGCAGGTGTACCTTTATCAAGCAGTTTTTCAGTGAATGAGCTTTGAATTACTATTTCTTTTCAGGACTTTTCCTTCCATACTCCTCTCTTAAGCATGTAACAAAAGTTCTGCATTCTAAGAGGTCTTTAATTTAGTTTTCAGTATTTCAAGTGTTAGCTTAAATGGTTGCATTTCAGATGTGAGAATTGAATACAAATCTAATAAAACAGCCAGGCATAATTTGTTGCAAAAATCTACTGGTGCAATAGCCACTTTTAATAGGTGTTTTTTCTTCAAAAATCTCTGAACACCGTTAGGTTTTTGGCATTTTCAAATGCTCATTAGTGTCATCCACAAGGGTCTAAGATAGTCATTATTAAAGAATGAGTTCCCAAGAGAACTCAGTCGACAGAAGCCAACAAGTGACAGAAGTTCAGTAGTTGCTAGGTGAGTCATTCATTGAGGTGCTGCATGGATAAATTAGCTTTCAAAGTCCTAAGCTGAACATGTAAAGAACACAGATGTCATGTGGCATATTCTCCAGAGGTTAAATTTAGGTTCCCCAGCTCACACTGCCAATTTTAAGGAAGAGAAATGTCAGCCACCGCAGAGCTGAGGCTGAGGGCTTGTTGCTTGTGCAAATTCTACTGACATTGACATTAACTGACTCTGGAAGATAAACTATGGATCTGCTTCAGCTGTCCATGATTTCATCTGTATTGCTTGTTAGTTCTCCAGTTTGTTCCAGCACAATACCAATTTGCTCCAGTTGACTTGACAAGCTTATGTTTTGTGCCTTGTGTTTGTCTGGAGGTAATTTATAATCCCAGCTACATTCCTTGTGTGATTGTACAGACAGGTATTGTTTGTGCTGTTTGCTGGTGCTGGGCAGTTACATAATGCTGAAGCAAGTATATAAACATGGATTTTATCAGCATGAGATGTGTGTGTAATACCAACTAAAATGTTAAGCTTCAGAACAGTCGCAGATATTACCTTTTTGAAAAGAAAGCTCTTCAAAATCAAGACAAGGATTAAATTGGAATGGATAAATTTTCCACTGAAAATCTCTCATTTTTACATAAGCAAAATGTATCTGCCTGCGTTTAATTTTGGTAAAAGATTCTTTGAGAAAAACTTTCTTGTAGATGACATGAATGCATTTTCCTACGAAGCTCACAAGTGAACCCCTGAAGACAGTTTAGATCTTGCCCACCGCTTGGCCCAGTCCTTTTCTGTGTTGCTGTGCCCAGCTCGGACAGCGGGAGGAGGCATACGTGTAATTGGGAACTGGGCTATGCTTTCCCACCCTACTGATGGCTGCTTTAATTAGAAGCATCCCCAAAGCTGCTTCCCATCAATGACGTTCATCTGTGTGCTGTTCTCAGAAACCATGCAGTCTGATTGTTCAGGTAAAGGAATCCCAACATAAAGCTTCTCTATCTGGTGTTCTGAACATGGCTCCTCCAGAGCCTAGGCCTGCCTCAGGCCGCTCGGAGGAGCTGTGTGCTTCCATTTGCTTGTGTTCTGCCAGGCACACAGTTAAGGCACTAGAAGCATTCAGATAAGTGAGGAGGATCACAGTCGTACTGAAATCCAGAATTCTGTATGACAGCTGTCTGGATGTGGTTGCTCTTATCCTTCAAGCTGCCCCACACCAGCAGTGGTTTTTATGTGGTGTTCCCTTCTTCCGACAATCAGAACTCCGTTGCTGCCTGCAGCTCAGTAAGGACCAGAATGAAACCTACTCCAAAACCCACAGAGGTCACCTTTTTGATAAAAGCACAAAAGAGATAATTAAATTAATGTAATAATTGTACCTAGCCAATTACCTATTTCCTACCTGTACTGTGGTTTAATGAGCTCAGCTAATGAACTGTAATGTAATTAATATCTGTGGAGGGAAGAAGGAGTAATAAAAGAAACAGTAGTTTCCTTCTATGCTTGCACCTAATATTTTTTATAATGGCAGGTGGGAAAAAAGCTTGAAGTTAGTTGAAAGGAAAACGTTTAGCTAAGGATGAGAGGTTTCAGGCATGAATCTTCTGCAGAGGTCTTGCCTGAAATTATGCACCTGAAAAAAATCTGTGCAATTACAGAAATACTTCAAAAAATACTCATTGCTTTTCTGAGACCATCCTTATAAAATACACGAGGGAGAAAGAGAATTTAAATTAATTTGCAGATCTGAGATATTGCTGAATAGTGCATTCTCACAGTGCAGGATCCCAGTGTCTGACGTCGTGCACAGGCTGGTTGATTTGGTCCAGTCTGGCTTTGGTTTGTGCGATACCTCGACCTATCCAGGATGATAAAGTCAGGCTCTCTGGGGAGCAGTGAGCCCTGCTTGGGGGAGGCCCTGCAGGACTTCCTCCAGTCCCCATGTGTAGGCAGGGGGTGGCTTTGGGACCACTCCAACTCTTACATCCTGGGGCAGGAATTGCCACAGGTCGATGAACCTGGAGATGGAGGCGTTGTGTGGAGGCTGCCCTAGTAATGCACTAAAAGGCATAGGGAGAAAGTAAAGCGAGTCAGAATCCTGCTGTGAATGTAGGTTCATTTTCTCTGAATTAAGTTATGCTTAATCTATTAGGGAGGCTGTGCAGGAGATCTATCAACTTGCATTTCAGAGCCGCTGGAAAGCAATTCACATTTCTGCTTTAGTATCTTAAAATCCAGCACTAGTTTTAATTATTAATAGGCTTCATGCTATTATTATTTACTTGCACGTATACATTAATCATTGCATGGGTTTGCTAATTTTTCATTTCCTTCAGAAATAAATAAATAACTGGTGACAAGATGCTCAGAGCCCTCAAGAGAATATGTTCTCCTCTGATGGGCAAGTAACATCTGTGGGCATTTTGCTGGCTTAACAGCGTGTCTGTCAGAAACTTGGTGATTCAGAAAATTTACTAGCACTCACCTAATGATTAATTAGCCTCTTCTGCAAAGAACGGGGTCTCTTCATTATGCATATTGTCACCAAAAGTTTCGTCTGCCTGCTGTAATGTATATGCTAGAGACTTAACAAGTGGAGTTCCAGTAATCAAGAGATGAGTTAAAGTTGTTTTTGTGAGTAGAAATAAAATTCATCTGTAAATGTTTAAGTTAGTCTCCAAGAATTTTAATACGTATGGACATATGTGATATTATAGAAAATTTGTTTTATCCGAACAAAAATACTGTAGGATACTAGCTTTATGTAAAATAAACTGTTAGATACAAGAGGTGGGAATGATTTAAAAAAAAAATTGTTTTATCTATATGTAACATGCACTGTCTGAAAAATGCTTTGAAGAGAATTTAATTTGTAATGTGAACATGAAGAGTTTTGCTCAACAAAGCTTACATCTGTAGCCTTCTGTTACACAGAGCCCATCAGTTGTCGTCTTTGGATTCTGTAGTGTACTGAAGGGCAAGGTCAAATGGGCACTTGGGTACCTAAATCCAAATAATTATCATGTGTGTTGAGGTGAGTTAACTATTTGTTCTTGTAAGCAAATACATTCAATGCTGAAAAATAGATGTGAGGTAGAGTTTGCAGCTGCTTCCTTAGTCCTTGATGCCTGTTGCCTTTGCCTCAATTGAGTGAGGCATGGCAGCGTGTCTGTCCCTGAGTCCATAGGGGGAATGAGGGCACAGAGCGAGTGACCTGCCTGGGCACTGCTGCATAGTGCTGTAATGTGGTTTGCAGATCAGAAGACAAAACTTGCTCTACTTGATCTTCTTGTTTATCTCTGTAAGTATCTATGTTGAGGGCTGCTCCGGAAGTAATGCCTCCTATTTGATGACATATGCACATGACATCAGAGATGGATACTGAGAGGATGACTGCAGAGGTTGGACCTTCCAACCAATGTTCCGTTACATTTTGGTGCAACAGATGGCAGCAGAGGGCACTCTGACAGAATGGCATCTGACACGGAAGTGCAGATGAAGAAAAGGTGTGTCACTGAATTCCTCCATGCAGGAAAAATGGCATCCATTGACATGCATCAACACTTGTTGGACGCTGATGGAGACCAAGCGTTGGATGTGAGCACAGTGAGGTGGTGGGTGGTGCATTTCAGCAGTGGTGACGGTGACAGTCACCTCCACTGGTACAAATACTTATAAGTGCAGCATGCAGGCTCTTGTTGATTGCTGGCAAAAATGCATAGCTAATAGTGGAGAAAATTAGTGTTTTGTAGCTGAGAATTTGCTCTATCTACTAGGGTTATAGTGCTTTTTGCGTGTATTGTAGTTTCCATGGAAATAAATAGGAGGCATTAAATCTCGGGTGACCTAAAAAGTTTTCATGGCAAATACATTTCTGTCTTAGAATAGATTTTTTTTGCAGGAGATATTTGTGGGAGTCTTTTTATAGTTGTTGTTGTTTTTTAATATATCCAATGAGGAAGCAGAAAAATGCCATGTGACTTGTGTGTCTAATTAAAACTATTCAGCACAGTTTGAATTTACAATTTTGATTTCTTGCAGTAATCTGCTTGTGAACAATCTAGAGGCAAGGAGTTATTCATAGAAACTGTTGAGTAAATAATTTTCAGATAATGAAAACATTCAAAAAAGTCAAGATAGTTAATTAGTGAGCAGAAGAAATTAAATTAATTGAATGAATAATTCATAATGAATTATTCACCCAGCTCTATTTTACAGAGTGTGGAAGGTCTGAAGAAGAGCCAGTGTTTGAATTAACTCCAAACGGAAAACCACATCTCTATTTCTGCTGTGTTGAGGTTATTTATTGATGTGTAAAAACAAGCTGGGCGAGCCAGTCTGTTTAATCATCTTACTCTTCTTGCTCTGTAATGTGAGTCATGCTGGATTTGAGACAAACATAGAAGCTTTGCTTGCAAATGTGCATTGGGGAATATGTGTTAGAGGGTTCTTTGTTTTTTTGTTTTTTTTTTTAATATATTTAAAAGTTATGAGAGAAGCACAAGCAGAGATGAAAAATACTCTGTAGAAGTGTAAATCAGGTAAAAGCCTGTATGCTGCTAATATTTGCAGTTGACATATGACACAATAATGTCCAAATATTTCTGCTTAACTTCATCTCATACTGCACAGGAACGTATCCAAAAGATAGACTGTGTAAGCTGTATTTGTTTCCTTGTAGTTGAGGAACTCGTTGTTCTTGATTTTGTTTTTCTAAAGAATTTCTTACTTTGCTTCTTATTCTTTGGGAAGAAAAAGTTATAATAGCAATCAAATAATGAAATATTGGAAACCCAAATTTGTGCTGAAGTGGTTGATTTTGAATCTGCCCTGAGACATGGCAGGCAATAAGTGGCCAGAGCTCACCTGCTTTTCCTTTTCCTTTTATTTTCCTTCCACTGTGCTTGGAGGAGAACAAATCACTTGATAAAAACAGAGCTACATCTTCTCTGTGCTGTAACTTCTGCTCTTGAAGGAACTGGGCTTGTGGTGGACTTCTGCTTCGTTGCTCCGTGCATCAGTTGTTCTCCTGCTCTATGATGTGTCTGATGCGAGAGTTTCCTAAGTTAATGCTGCTATCATCTTAGAGGTGAAAGATGTAAAATTTCAGTGATCTGATGGTCCTCATATCCACTTCAGCAGTCCTGGTTTTCATTTTGGGTTTTTTTTTTTTTTTTTCCCATTGGAAGTATGTGGATCTAAAAAAAAAAAAAAAATCGAAGGTGAGAAGTGCCATCCAGCGTCACCTAACGTCAGGTTGTTCTTTGTTGTTCAATTTTCTCTGTAAACTAGGAAATGCTAAATTACGGATGTAAATTTCTGGAGACACAGCATCTGTGGATATTGGTAAGATATGCATAACCATAAGGAAAGGAAGAAGCTGAAAATTCAGTAAAATATGTATTGCCATTATTTTCTTGGGTAGTTGAAAACAGTGAATGGATCTGAGTAGCCCTGGAAACCACAACTGTGCTATAGCAGTAGGGCACTTCAAACAATCGCTTTCAGTCTGGGTTCAAGGTCATTAAAGGCAGCACTTCTCATTTACTGATGGGCTCATTTAATCCACAGCGTGAACAGGAGCTGTGCTACAGTTGCCTTTGCTGTTTTTCTGCTTTTCTTTACTTCAGATCAGTCCGGTCAATCCAATATCAGACTTCTGTCAAAGAGCACTGTTGGGAAATATTATGGGCTACTTTCTGTAATATTAGTACATTTGATGCTAATTGAGAACTGTGGCGATATCCTATGTAAGCTAAAGGTAACTGAAGTGCTGAGTCAGAAAATCTAGGGCAGTAATGACCGAAATTAAATCACAAAAGGGTCCTCGCTTATGTTTTATTTCTATATGCTTCCAAAGGCAGTTCCCAATTGCTGACATACTTAGGCTCTTAGAAACCCTGCTAGAGTACTCGGCACAAGGATCAGGTAGCAGGTGGTGGTGTTATCCATTTACTGCAGGTCATCTCCGCATCGGCAGGTACAGAGCAGGACTGATTGGATGAGAAGCAGGCTTTGACCGCAGGTGGTTGGAAGGGATGCGGAAGGAATGAAAAATATAATTGTAACTGGTTGTGTTAGAGAAAGCAGGCTAGAATTTAAAAGAAGATATCAAGGGGTTGTTGTGCATCACTGAACAGCCATTTAGATTTGACTGCAATAGTACGGAATTTGTCATGGTGGTTTAGTTAACATGTTAGGTTTTGATGAAAAAGAAAGTGTCTTTGATCGCTCCGCAGAGAGAACGGAGTTTACATTTGGAGCAGTGCAGTAGCTAATTTTATAAGGTCATGCAGTTCAGTGCCCCCTCCACCACAAACTTGCTGAGGGGAGCAAAAGCAGAAAGCCCATGGAACAAGAGGGAGAAAAATGATTAAGTTGCTCCAAAGAAAATTGTGCCTCTGCTTTATGTTCATAACTGCAGATTCTGCCATCCTATTTTATAGGATTGTTGCATAAGATGTCATTGATAGCTCAATAGAGGGAAGAATATGCTAAATTGAATGAGGTAGCACAAGGCTCATGAAGGTGAAGATTTCACAGCCTTTTTTCAAGTCATGGCAAGATTCAAATCTTGCATTACAATATTTTAGAGGAATGCTGTCTTAGCCATTGAAAAGGTGGCATGTATTTGTACTGCACTCTTAGCCCTGCTATCTGCGGCACCCCTCAGTGACAGCTCAGCCACCGATGTGTTGGGTGTGTTTTGTAAATACAAAGCATTCATATCATTGGAAGCTGTCGGGGCTGTGACGTGAAGTGATACGGTGTTGTGGAGCCATTCTTCTCAGCTGGATGTGATGATGCAGGGTTTTTGTTTTTTTTTTTTGCCAGAAAATCTTGTTCAGGACAGGATGGAGGTGGAAGTTCTGAGAAGGCTGCTCCCAAGAGGAGGGTGGTATGGGAGCTCACTGCCTCCCATCGAGCAGAGACCACAAAGCATCACGGCGGATGCCCTGTGTGTGCCATGGGCAATCGTATCATTAGGATAGTGGCTGTATAGTAAACCAGTCCCATGTGAAGGATGTTTTGTCAGTACTGTTGCTCTCACGACTTGCGGACAGCATTTAACCCACGTCACAGACAAGTTCTGCCTGTATCTGCATCCGGCCTTTTGCAAAACCAGGTGCCTAGTTCATCACTGGTGAAACCTAGATGTGTAATTTCCAATAGAAGTCAATAAATGCTAAATTCTTTTTTTTTTTAATGTGTGTGTATCTCTATGCTTTTTCAAAAGGAAGTGACCGGCTTGATTAAAGTTACTCTTGTTTATTGTTTTTTTTGTTTAAGTTTACAATGGGTCTGAAGTGTAAGAATATTATTTGAACTGAATTATTTAAAAAGTTGGGAAAGGAATAGCTAAGCAGTATTTCATGCCTTATATCTGCCAACAGTATCATTAAATTGTAGAGGATTTCTGGTATGCTCTGGATAGATACATCTATTTATATACCGTTTTTCTTTTGTTGTTGTTTTTACTACAAATGTCTTAACAATAGTGCAGCAAGAAAAATCTGACACATTGTAAAGAAAGAGGTATATTTATTGCAGGTTTGAGTTTCACCAGGAAAGCTCAGAACTGCATCAGGCTCTCAGCAATGACAACCATTGCAGTTTTGTCCTACCTTGCTGTACCTCAGAGGAATGCTTACTATTTAGCGTTTTCTGTTTGGTTATTTTCATGGCTTACACTGAGATTTAATTCTGTAGTGTCTATTAAATCAAAGTCTAAGTTATCAGGGCAATAGGATTTTTGTTTTTTTGTTTTATTTGTGTGTGTTCTTTTATATTAAAAAATAAAACTTCTGCAATAGGGTGTATTTGCCTGAAGGACGTAGCCAGGTGGGCTGGGGAGGGGGAAGCTTGCCTGGGGCTCCTTGGTGGCAGGAGGGAACAGTTTCTTCCTGCACCGAGTGAAGAGGGCAGCAGAGCCTGGAGAGGCCAGAGAGAAAGGCAGTGAGCAGAGGGAGGCTGCAGGAAGGGCTCCTTTGCTTAAATACAGGTATCCCGTACTGCTCCAGGGGCTCCAGTAACCTGCCTGGCACTGGCTGCCGCTCCAGAAAGGCACTTGTTTCCTGTAGGTCTTCTGTCCTAGGGAAATCTCCAAGGGGATGAGGTAGCAAATAGAGGGAAGCATCTTCCTCACAGTCTGAGAGTTCCCACTGCTGGGCTGGAGAAAGGAGAAAGCTGGTGGCGTGGGATGAATTTGCTCTCAAACCTTCAGACTATCTGAAGAGAAACAGATGTATACTCTTTTTTTCTATGTATTTCCTTTTCAAAAAAAAATTAACTTCGTGTCTCCAAAAACTTGCTAAAACCATAAAATTCATTTAAAAGAAAGAAAAAAAGAAAACATTAAGGATAAAGGCTGTTGCTCCATTATATCATAAGCTTTTAAAAAGTATTTCAGGTGTTTTATTGGGCCAATGCTGGGTGACTTTTGGCTGCTGCAGTCCTGTTCACCTTAGCTTCTCTGGAAATCAATAGTGTAAGGGCTTTGCTCTGGTGTCAGTATTTGTTTATCTGTAAAAGTCCACAGACTAACACAAGACACAAGGAAAAAGCTGCTTCCAGAGGCACAGTGCTATTTCACTATTTGTTGTAGGAGTGCCAAAAAAATCCACAACTTTACTAAAGTTAGTCACCAATTTTTTCAGCTGTCCCAAATAGCCCAGTACAACATAGTTTCTTTTGGCAGCTCTAGTGAGTACTGTCTGACATGGATGTTTTTCAGAGAGATAAATTTTCTCTTTCATTTCATAGATTTGGAAGGGCCTTGTTTTCTCTTTCTGTGTTGGATGGGGCTGTTAGATGCAGGTGAGTACCTTTGCAGAATGGAGGGACGGGCTGACCTGACAGCTTGTCAACATCTGATGCTGCTCTGAGCTCGCTGCTCTGCAAAAGGCACGCTGCCGAATCAATTAAAGAGAGTTTTCAGTTGGTTGCAGTGAGCAGTTCGTATAGAGGTACGGAGTGTAGGGGTGTCGATGGTTTACGGGCTGGTTCAGCCCAGTTCCGTGACTAGCGGGGCGGAGGGATTTCGCAAAATCCACACCTCCAGAAAAAGGGAACAGGGGACACCAAAATAATTAAAAACAGTGGCAACGATTTGAGGAGAAACAAAGTAATTTACTAAACATAGTATCGGCATGCAAAATAACACGTATAATAATACGATATAATTAGAATTGAAGCTAATAAATCAAATAAAATGAGAGAGAGAATGTCCGAAAGGTGGATAGGCCTCACCACAACGCTGAGATGAGATGCGCAGTCCAGTTGAGCAGCAGGGAGACGGGAGGAGAGCTGATGAAAAAGAGCGGACGAAAAAGATGGCATTAGGTGACCTTGCCAGGAGTTATATCTCCTCTCTGTGATTGCAAAGCCCCCTGGGGAATGTAGTTCTTCTCTTCCAGGTAGGTACCCAGAACTTGAGCATTAATAGCTAAACTCCCAGTTCACTACATGATGTTATGATGTGGAGTACCGATAACCAAAAATCATAAAACCATGACAGGGGAGTGTGTTCTTCCAGACTTGCAAGTTTTGGCTAACGAACTCATCTTTCTTCTCCCCACGGGTGTGAAGTTGAAGCATTGTCAGTGGAGTTAATACCATGAGTGGAGAAAGACATTGCAGGATGCTTCAAGCAACGGAGGAATCTGAACAGCGGCAATGTAAGTGAAGGATCAGTACGCCTGGCAGTACAATTTTGAATGTATTTTTGGGACTTTTTTTTTTTTGCAAGTGAAACAAAGCTAAAGCACTTGTAAAGAGTGCAGATGTCATCCTGTATATTTTGCAGGATCAAAGCCCAGTTAAAAGCAGATAATGCTGATGTTATTTATCAGAATTTTAAATGTTTAAGATCATTTCCCAGTACATCTTGACGTTTTCCTTGGGCATTTAGAGTACCATTTGTGTCTGCTTTTCAGCTTGCAAACAGGCTGTCTGGACACTGTGGTAAGTAAGCGAGTCACACTACATTTGTGACAATGTCTGAGAGGATTTCAGTGTTTTCTAGGTAATACAGCAGTGTTTCCAAGTAAAGAAACGGTGCTATGATGTCTGTGTGACCTATGTTCTAATCAGCTGCTTATGCTGGCATGGGTGCCTAGGTTGGATAGGTACATAGATGTTCCCTCTTGTATATGGTGAAAATGATTGACCAGGAATCTGCCTAAACTTTGGGGGTACAGTCAGCTTGATGCCAAAACATGCTCGTATAAAAGCAGCTGGTGTGGAGTCAGGCCATCATTTACTGGTCTTGAGGAGGTAGTCGCAAAAAGAAATGATGGAAGTACAGAGAAGAATAGCGTCATAGCGCCTCTTTCTGAGGAATTCCTTTCAGTACGTTGTTTAGCATTGTGCTCTATGATAGAATCACTTTTATTATTCAAATAACACACGTTGTGTTTCTCAGGCGTTTTTATGTCCCCTTTTCCAAAGTGATTAAGGAATATTTTCTCTGTATCTGCCATATATTTGACTTACTAAAAAATAAATTGGTGGTCGATTAGTAGATATGTTAATGGCTTCATAAAGTTTTAAAATATAGCTTGCCAAATGCAGTACTGTGTATGTAATCCTTAATACTTTTCTATTTCCTTTTGTTGTTTGATGATTGGTTTGTTCTGGAACATGTTTTGCAATTACAATAACAGATTTAATGTTGTTTTGAACTCCGCCAAAGTCTGATTACATTTTCTGTTTTGGCCTAAGTAATTTCTTTGTACTTCAATTTTCTCCGTATAAAATGTCTAGATTGCAGATCCTGGTAATTAACTGCAATTCTGATTTTTAGTTCAGCACAAGGTTAACCACCTTCTATAAAGGAAAATCCTATTTATTCAGAATGAAGGAATTATAGGGAAGATATAAAGTAACAGAAAGGCAGTTTACATACAAGTCTGGGTTACACGAAGTCACGAGCGCTGACATGGAGCTCCTAATAGAAAAGCAGAAAATGATATCCTCTCGAGGGTTTAAAACTTCTGGAGAGCATTTAGAGAAATATCCCTGCATATGCACCTTATGCTTATGCCTTTTCTTGGACAATTGCTTTTGGCAGCTGGAGACTGCATTGGGCTTTGGTCTGACCCTCTACAGGCATTCTTATGTTCTTAGAAATCGAGACACCTCTAATGCAGATCTTTGTAAGTTTTCAATAATACTGCAAGTATTCATGTTTTTGTGTCAGGCTGCCCAGAAGAACCAGTAGAGATTGAGCTTGGTTTATTTAAAAAAGAAGCCCCAACCTGAAGATGTTTACAGGCCAACTAGACAGAACGGACAAAGGCCAGGGGGAAGTAAAAGTAAAGAGAAACGACATGATCTGTTTAAAAAAAAGACAGCAGGAGCTGAGAGAAGCCTCAGGGTCTTGCTTCATTGTTTTTCCTGTAGGTCAGCTTTGTTTTGATTTTGTTGTTGCAGCTTCTTTCATATTTATTTAGAGCTTCATTTCACATGTTTAATGCATCTCCTCGTGTTGCCATCACCTTCTCAGTTACTTATTCTCTTTTATAATAATGTATGTTGTAAATTTTCAAATTATCTCAGTCAGAATGGGAGAAGTAGCTAAGTATTTTACATGCTTACAGGTGAACCAGATTCAGTTCTAGCTATCAGCATGCACTTTAATCCGAATGTTAAAATATTGCTAAGATCCGGTATGTTTTCCTTCTTCTAGGCATTAGTTTTTTGTTAAATTGGAGTATTCTGGTATTTGTGGGACTGAGCAATTATCCAGCCTTGCTGTGTATGTCAGAGTGCTAAGCTCTAGAGAGGCTGAAAACTTGTCTCTTCATCCACCATGAACATCTAATTCTTCAGGGGTCCATCTTTCACTGCAGAGAAGCACACATTTTCAGTGATCTTGCCAACAAGAATTGAATAGATTGAAGCTTTTTAAAAAATTGAACAGGTTCTTTTGTCTTTTTTTTTTTTTGGCGTTGTTTTATTGTTTTTGTTGTTCTTGTCTTGATTTGTTTCTGTTCTCCAAACTACTTGACTTTTTCTGCTTATAACTCTTTTTACCTCCTCCTGTGAAAGACTACTGGTGTGTCCCCTGGTAATTGTAGAATGTGTGCTGGAAGCTCCTTCTTCAAAGATATATCTATACAAAAATTCTCAGGTGAGTATTGCTCTCCCTTGATGTGTGTAGTTCTTTCTGCAAAAATAAGAAAATCACACTCTGTCATTCCCAAAGATGAAGTCAGATCTTTCTTTCCTTTTTTTATTTTTTATTTTTTTGAAGAATATATTTTAAATCACAGTCACTTTGAATTCCTGTATTCTTTTTATCTGCACGCTCCCCAGTTCTCCTGTTTGACAGCAGCAGGTAAAGATTCTAACCTCTCAAAAATTATACTGCACAGCAATCATGCAGAGGGTGTAGGGGGAGTTGTCATTCCTTGTGCTTCATAACAAGGGTGGGAGGCGGATGTCTATTACATGCTAAATTTTTGGAGGACAGTATGAATACAGTAATTCCAATCTTACAGTAGACTTGGGGAATAAACAACACACACTCCTAATGTCTGAAGAAAGGAAACCTCCTATTCATCACCTTCATTTCAGCAGCGAAGTTAGATGGCTACATATCACATTTGATGTTCTCACTTAGAAACTATTCCATCTCGCACAACAGAAAAACTACTTGTGTAGCAGTGAGTTAAGCCAATACACAGATTTGGGTATTACTAATAGAAGTCAAAACCTGAGACTTTCTTGTAGAAAGGAGTACACATTCCAATATGAAAAGATTTTAGAAGATTTGTGGATGAGAATTGAGACAGGTGTAGAAAATGGTAGAGATGAGAGAGGACAAGGTCACTCTGTTTTTTCTTGGGAGATTATAAAGACAAAGCAATTACAGAGTTTTCAGTTTTAGTTTTGGTGTGATTCAAAGCCCACCCAAGCACTGACTAAGACTCAGTACAGCAAAAGCACACCCTTCATTTGGGACAGGGCTCTTTGATTTGGAACATTGACAGTGTTGTTTATGACTTTCTGGAAGAATGGAAGCATGCTAGGGCATGAATCAATGCAGCAGAAATATTATTTTTTTCCTTACTTTCCTCCAAGGCACGTTTAAAATTCAATTTGAAAAAGCTGGGAAAATACTACTTTGTATTAGTCTTAGCACTGCACTCTGATGACACAGACATGTTCAGTTGGGTACCTGTTACTCCAAGCTGGTGGAACACAGGGTAGTGAGTGTCAGAACAACTTTGGGAATTCAGTGGAGCGTGGAAGTATGGAGTATCTGTAGTCATAAAATTAAACTGATTTTTACACAGCTGCTTTGGGTCCGCGGTTATCATGTGCCTCTGATCTGTACCCTTGTCACTACAGGAAATGAAGAAAGCTTTTCTTGTTCCATTTCTTTTTTTTTTTTTTTTTTTTTTTTTTGCCTTTGAGTCCAAAAACTCAGAAGGTTGCTAAAAGATTTGTGATCTCCTTGGTTTAAATAATAAACGGTAAGAATGACAACTACTCTTTAGAATTAAAATACTTCTTATCTCTGTTAGCAATAATATTTCAGAAGTACCAGTTAACCAAATATGTATTCCAGAGATGCTCTCAGAAAGATGAAATTTAAAATCCTGAAGTGAAATTCCACTTCTCCCCTGACAGTGGCCACACTGCCTCCTTCTCATTTACTTGCTAGTCACATACTGCCTTGATAGGTAAACTCTGAATATAATGTGTTCCAGTAATCCACTGCAGTGACCTAGAAGCACTCTAACAGGTGATCAGATTATTGTGAACAAGAGCCTAAAAAATAGCATTTACCAGTGTCACGCACACCCACAAAAAAGAAGCTAAAGTGATCTTTGGCTATCATCTCTGCAAGGTTCTGTATCCGTGCTGCTGTTTCAAATGGCAATGTGTCAGTCTTTACT
The DNA here is from genome assembly GCF_905368555.1 of Meleagris gallopavo. Taxonomy (NCBI): domain Eukaryota; kingdom Metazoa; phylum Chordata; class Aves; order Galliformes; family Phasianidae; genus Meleagris; species Meleagris gallopavo. The sequence goes on along the minus strand of NC_139419.1, from coordinate 10,547,413 downwards.
GTTTGCTCTGAAGAGCAAACATTATAACTTAAAAAATGACAATAAATACAAGTAATAAACTTTCAAATTTACAAATGTTGGTTAGATTGAATTTAGTTTTACAAATACCGGCTTTTGTGTGTGGGCACGCTAGAAAATGTTTCAAGAGAAGCTTGGCATGTAGTGCTATGAAGATGTCATTCTCCCTGAGAAAAAAATAAGAACATTGTTTTGGTCATCCATGCTTGTCTGGGAAAAAAAAAAAAGAAAAGAAGCAATGCATTTGCACTTTAATACTGTGTCATATAACTAGACATCTATAGCTCTGCATACATTATTAATACAACTTTATTGCCAGCTTTATTGGTTTCACTACTGCTTCTCCTCTTGGGAAGCCATGTAAAATACCAAGACTGCACAAACGCCAACATTACAGGAGCCACTATATACAAAGCAAATAACATTGCACAAATACAAATATTCACTTGAGTTGCTTCCTGCAATTCACATAACATAATAACAAATAGTCCATAAATGCAATCCCCCTAGCTACTACTATTATTCCAAGTATTTTATATTTTTATCTAGGACACTTGTGCTGCTATTGGAATACTGAACAAAATTTTATTCCTACATTTTGTGATGAGAAAAGAGAACTTCTATTAAGCAGAAACTGAAATCGTGAAATATTGTTCAGAATCACTGTAACAATATAGCAGATGCTAAGGAGGTGCAGTGCTCAGTTTTTCTTTGATTCTAGAGAGCAGTTCAGAAATGAATTTAAGACTTGAACCAAAGAGACAACAGCAGTATCAAACATGTACGAAAGGGAAGCACTGCAGGCAGGATTATTATTGGAAGTTAACCTCAGGAAAATCACTGACATGTTTTTCTGTGAAAGCTTCCTAATCTACTGAATCTCAGACTAATTTGTACAGGCCATCAGTTCCATAATCCCCAACCCTTCCAATTACAGGGTTGTGTGTGAGTGTATGGGGCTGCTGAATCATGGCCTGAACTTCTGATTAATCACCTGAGGTGAGCAATGAGTCAGCCGTGGGAGCACAGGTGAAGGCAATTCACCTGTACTCAGGAAGGGGTGGAGCCTGGCTGCACCTCTCCTAGACCCATTTAAGAGCTGACTGCCAGGGGAGAAGATCTCTTCTAGAGATCTGCTCTGCCGGAGTCTATTTTGTGAGCCCAGGATAGGGTGAGTGTCTTTCTTTTCCTACTCCAATATAATAATAACATCAGCCAAACTCTTGGATATACTATACCATCTGTATATTCATTGATTGTACTGTGTATGTGTGTATTGTGTAATATAGTAGTTTACTAGATGCTGAATGTGTGAGGGCTGTGATTCAAACTGGAAACGTTATGTGGTGTTTTGTGTGTATATGCATGAGAATCGCTGCAAGGAGATTGGTTTTGTAGTGCGTGGTGATGACCCTGCAAGGAGCTCTGGGCAGTCTCAAGCTCAGCTGATGCTTCTGGACTGTTTTGGGGGAAGTTCTGAATAACAACCAGGGAAGAAAAGAAGACAGGATGGATGATTAGGAGCACATAGTTCTGCATGCCAGGCTTAAGTATCATGCTTAAGAGTTTGTTTTCCTTTTTTTCTTGTCTGTATGAAACAATAAAATCTCTTTTGAATATCTTGCCTGAAACCTGCTTGAAAATAATTTCTGTTGAAGAAATGAATGTGTAACATGAATTCAAAAGATAGTTCTATGCCATAGAAAGAAGTCTAAGCTAAGGGGTGGTGTGGTTTAGTCTCAGTACAACAGGCTGCTTGGGTGTGGCTGAGTGAACAATAAGGGTCAGTACGTGTGCTGCCTTCAGTGATAACATCACTGCACAAACAGGTGGTTCCTCTGCTGCAGTATGCTGTAGGTTCCTATGATGGATTCAGGATGTTCAAGCAGATTCTTTATGATCACTTCACTGTAATTTCTAGGGGCACGTTCTCCTTAATTTTCTATCAGGTAACATTTAAAAATGTATGCAGGTATTTACTTTCTCCAACATCGGACCTTTTTCATTCTCCTACTTCATCCATCCTCACGCTCCACACAATTTCTTATCTGTCTGTTTTATTCTATTCCAATTATATCCTTCTGATCATCTTTTTTCTGAGTTTAAACTTTCTACAATAAGCTTAAAAATATTTATTTGGGTACAATTTATGGTGTTATCAGAGCAAATTGGTCACAACATCTTTTTAAGCCTTAGTTTTGGTCTTTGGAGTAGGGTGAGCACTTTTTCCTTTGTAAAGCCTTTCCATTTGCACTATTCCCTTTGTCTTTACGCCTCCTGTATCACCATTCCATCGTGTTGATCTTTCTGATTGTTACACCCAGTCACCCTGTTTTGGAAGGGCAAGCTACTGCCTTTTCTCAGGGTTTGGAAGGGTGGCTCTCATCCCTGGCAGGTCTTCCAACATAAAAGGAGCTCTCCATAGCAAACAGAAACCAAGAAAAAATTTATAAAGGTCTCCATGAGCCTGACACTTCATGCTCTGGAGCGAGTGCTCTGATTTCTCCATTCCTACCCCTGTCAGCGTTGATAATACTCCCTTACCTGACACGAGCTGTTATTGCCCTTGACTGCTCTCCATTTATACAAAGGTTAACTCTCCCCCTCTATCTGTGCTGTATAGCAATATACTGTTTAGAAAACAGTGATTCTATTGAACACCAAGACGGGTGAATTTGGCATAGTTTTTTTTGTTGTTGTTTTTCCTAGACAGTAGACCATTGAGTTGATGCAGCTTAAAGCCTTTCTCGCTTCTGAGAAATCCCAGGAGAGAAGCTACAATTGTCACCATAACCATGGTGTGGCACAAGTCAGTTGTGTCTGAAGTTGTGTCCCCCTCAAAAAAGTGGCGGTGGGAAGCTCTCTGTTTTAAATATCCCGGAGAGTGACTTCAGATGGCTCATTTGTATCTGGATGTGAATGGGGAGAGTTACAAATCACTGCAGGCAGGGCAGGAGATTCTGACTGACATCCCTGGAAGGGGGAAAAAAAATCCTCTTGTGCTTCCTCAGCTCTTCCTCTGACATGGTCTTTCTATAGACGTAATCTAGAAAAACCTGGGTGGGAGCCTTGGTGCTGCGTTCTCACAAGTGCAGTCAGTGAGCTCAGTTCTTTTCCCAGTTTCAGTATTCTGGTTCAGGTTGCTCTGGTTTGTATGCTAGAATGGTTAGTCTTATGAAAAGTTGAAGAGAGGATTTTTGTTCAGCATTTTTCATTTCAAGTTACCTCCTAGATACAGAAATTATGACATTTGGAACACTCATACTCCTCTAACAACAGACTGTGTAGGTAACTTTATAGCTGCATTTTTTTCCTTTTCAGTTCCCTGAAGTCTTATCTGCCCTGCTTCTTTTTCTTCCTGCAGGAAACAGGATCTTCAGAGGGTTTTCAGAAATCTCTTTGTAATATTAGTGAACATGTACAGGAAAACCCTCAGGTTATGTTCAACTCCTGATATCCTTCACTTTAGATTTAAGAAATTCCCTTAAACTCTCATTAGTGGAGACCTTCTCATTCCTATAAAAGTTTAAAGAAAATCTGTGTCTAATCAGAGATTTAGCACGGCTCCTCTGTGTGGTTGGAGAAAGGAGATTCTTTGCACTTCTTTGTTCTGGAGAGAAGACAATTGTTAGAAAAATGCGTTTTTATTGACATGGCCCTCTTTCTCTCTCATCACTTTTCGCCTTATTACCTTTTCCTATTCTCTGCCTTTTGCAAATCTTTTAATTGGTGAGGGGAAGAAGTCAGATTTTGATTAAACACTGATGAAACTGGGCAGGATTATTTGTTTTCCCTCTGCTCCTATATAAACTGGCATTGGTACAGAAGCACCAACTCCGTATTTTTGGCAGTTTCTCACAAAATCTGGTCCACTGTACATTAAGGTATTTTATTTGTGTATTTCTGAGAAGAGTGGCACAAGGATAAAGAAGAGAGGAATCTGGGTTCAGTGGAGTTTTGCAGTTTCTTTTTTTTGTCATGAATTTGCAGCACTTTAATTTTGTTTTTTGAAGTTCTCTCCTTCATGGAACCAAGTTACTATTCTAAATGTAGAAAATTGCTCACAATCAAGATGAGGAGAACCTGGAAAGTATCCATAATTTTGAACCAAAGGAAAGAAAAAATGGGACTGAAATTAAAAAAAAAAAAAAAAAAAAAAAACCAAAAAACTAACTGTTACTGTTTCAGAAATTTTAAATGTGAACGCTTAAGGGCCTGATATACAATTCAAGGCTTTTGAGTGAGTATTGCAGACCAGATTCTACCACAAAATAGAAGTGCTCTTTTATTTCTGGGCAGCGAGCTGCCTTCTCTTGCTCTCTGGGGCTCGCAGCTGCTGTCTGTGACTTCTGTTTCTGAAATAATTGCGGGACTAAAATGAGGGGAAAAAAAAAAAAAAGCAACCTGTTCTCCTTCCCAGGTATGTTTAAATGTTGGGAGGGAGGGGGAAACAAACAAGAAAAAAAAAAACCCTGCCTTCTACATGTCATGAGAATATTGGATGCAAAATATTGGCTGACAGCTATTTAAAACAAAACAACGAAAAAATAGTACCCCAGCATAACAACATCTGTGTCTGATTTGTCTTCTCTAATTCACTAATATGCTGTATGGACTTTCGTAGATAAGTTTGAACAATTAGAAGTCTTAAGGAGTTCCTGCAGCTTAATACATCAACTGACCTAAATTTTAGAGACAATGCCTATGTAACTCTAGCCCTGAGCAAGCACTGGACAAAACAGGGAGGTTTAAATCCCATTGGAAAGCCAGCTTTAAGCTATTTGATTTTGCTACAAAATACTTAGAATCATTAGAAACCTGAAATATATAATGCTGCCCAAGTGCTACAACCGTTTTAGCTATGTTGAAGTTAAAATTTTAATGATTTTGATTCCAGAGTTAATGCTGAACTTTATTTTTGTTTGGAGTTTGGATCAAATCATGACAGTTTAAGGTACAGAAAAGAAGATGATGTGGCAGTTTTGGGAGAAAGGAGACTTTTGGAAACTAGTAATGCTGGAAGAAAATCTACTAACGAGAATTGCAGGCACACAGTACTCAATGAATAACATATCAAAAAGAATCGGTGTGTTTCATATTGCTGTATAAATAATGGGAGGAATTGTACGAGGCCCATCCGTGGATAAATAAATCAGCGCATGGTTAAGTATTTCATGCAGGGTTCCAGGTGGATAGTTTTGTATTATAAAAATGAACTTTTATTCACTAGAAAAAGTGACCTCAAGATGTAGGCAACAGCAATTTTGATGGCAAAAATCCACTAAGCTGCAAAAGGCACACTAAAGTTGCTAAAGGTTGCAGTGTCACTTGCAGTTTACTACAGATTGCTTTGCTTTTTGTGAGTCCTGTTTCTCAGGAATTTTGTTTTTGTGATCCATTGTTTTTTGTTTTGTTTTGTTTTTTTTCTTAGTGGTACAACCCAAATGAGGTACAACTGTGTTCAAATGTGCTTATGGCTTTTCATATGCTGAAGTACTCACCTCAAACTTGGCTCATTTTCTTGGGCTCTGCCTCTAGAGGATAACTGCTGATTGCTTTTGGTTAATATTGCATATATTTAGCACTGTTTTTGCTTATGAAATTCCTCCCCATTCAATCAGATCTTATTTATTTTATTTATGTAGGCCCATTATAAAATTATGTAGAACATGCAAGTTTCTAAGGGCCTTGTTCCCTTAATTAAACAATTAACTTGCCATTTTGGATTTGATCAAGAAATGATTGAACATGACAGACCGTCTCTCCTCTGGAGCACATAACTGTGTCAGGGTCAATTATGTTTCCTTTGGAGTCAGAGAGAAAGGGGCTTTCTCATAAATTAGAACATACTACTGATTTACAGCAGTAAATACCATACCTAACTAATTTAGTCAATGTTCTTATAAGATTAATAAAATAATCTGCAGACAATTTGGGATGTCAATGAGGTGGTTAAGAATTAAATTACAGCAAACTGAAGAAACCTATCAGCTGGGTGAATTTTTTTGATTATTTAGGAAAACGAGACAATATCTAACACGAAGCATATTTGGTCTATTAAACTGTGTTTTGGGAGCTGAGACTGTTTTTCTCGGTAAGGATATATTACTACATGAATATTATTCATGCACAAGCCACTGGCGAACATTAGCATCAGTCTGATGGTTTTTTCAGAGCAAAAAGCATAAATATCTATTTCTGGAAGAGTGATGGAGCTGTAAATCCTTGTTCTCTACTCAAGTATCAAAGCCATCTTTGTGCTTTGGGAAGGACAGGGTGTTTGTTGGGGTTTTGGAGGCTGTAGAGGGAATTATTTCATATCTAACTAGTTTTGCTAATATTGAGGTGTACTCTGTCCAGGGGATGCAATACATCAAGATGTTTTCTTTTATCTTAAGACAAGTTTGTCATTAAACCAGCTGTCTGCATCTGTCTATTGGCTTATATTATTGTACCTGTTGGTGTCAGGGGATGATAGAAAGTAGCATTAAAACCAAGCGTTGTAAGTTACGACTGTGCATGGAAATGCAGCAGCCACGTGGAGTCATTTCATACAATATACGTGGAAAACAATTGCTAAGCATCTTTGGATAATTTGCTTTTTTTTTCTTCCCTTTTTTTGCAAAGCTGAAGGCATTCTTGATTTTTATTCTCAAGTTTATTGTAACTTTATTATGTTTTCAGACTATTTACTAGAATCAAACGTGTTCTTTATGCAGTTATAAAATGAATAAAGAAATAATTTAAATAGTGCTTTTATCACAGAACAAAGAATCTTCATAACTGCTTGCACTTTATTAAAATGAACACCACTCGTTTTGGCACTTGTCTGTCAGATGCTTGCAGAAACTGAGTTATTTGCATATTAGAAACTGTTCACAGATACATTGAATAACATTTTATTAAGGACATCTGGTCTGCTAAAAATCTGCCAAAAGTTTGGATCAGATAACTGCAGCAATCCAAAATTATAGAAGGAATACGTTCTGAAAATGTGTTAAAATGACTGTCCTTCCTTCATTTCTTAGCATGTAAACTTGATTATTTTGCAGGAGCTGATCTTGTCAAGGGTCTGAGTCTTCCCCACAATAGCTTGTTAGATTTCTTTTTATCTTACACAGAACAAAGAAATATCTGCTTCTGCAGATACGTTTATCCAGTGAAAAGAATGTGCTCAAATGTGCTAGTGTTACAAAGAGTAAGTAAAAATTAACTTCCCAGGTAAGCTGATGTATGGCTTTGCATTTCATAAGATGACTAAACTGAACGCATGCTTTAGACTGCCTGCAACGTCTGTAGATTGTGGAAATAATTTAACTTCACTCTTTCTTCATTACAAATATTCTTACAGAATGCAGCTGTGCTTTTTACATTGGGATAGTTTGGTGGCTTGTTGCACCAATGTAAGTATTTTTTAGGTGTAATTCAATAATCTGTTCTTTAATGAAAATTAAAATGTGACTCCACCTCCTAGAAGAGACTCTGCAGTTTATATTTGATACTACTTACGGAATGATGCCAGTGTCAGTATGCCTTCTGTATCCAAGTTCCATTGTATTTTGACATGTCACTTTGAAAGGGCCTAGGATTCCGGTCAATCGAGCTATATAGGGTAGTAATTAATTTTGCTGTAAGAATGTCAGCGTCTGAGAATTTCTTGAGATAGGGCTCAGCCTCTGCCCTGTCCTAGGCTGATTGGCACTACTTCTCTTTTAATAGCATGGAAAGGATGCTTGGTCCTCGTGGCTCTTGGGTAGCCTAACGTAACTATTGACAAGGAACAAAAGGGTGAGCCCTGCTGTGATTTGCACATAATAATTCAGTTAAGTTAATAACAGATGGTGGGGATGACATTCTGCAGAAGGTATTTCTGGAAGACACCTGCCCATAACAAGTGGTAACTAATGTGGGTTTAACCTGCAGTCCCACCGTGTGATTTTTTTCAGCAGTAAATCGGGCTCAGGACAGGAGCTTTACCTCTGAACCATTTCAACCCATCCCCTCTCACAGCAGATGTGATCACACTGTGCATATTCAACCTATTGAAGGGCTGTTCGTGTGGCCACACGTTTGCCTGCTCTGTGAAACCATCCTTCTCCCTGAGGATATGTGGGTGTGCGTTTTAAGTAGCACAGCTGGATCACTTAGGCCTGTCAGGAGAAGAGCAGGATGGGGGAAATTAAAACGCAGAGAATGTGATTGCTACGTGCCCCCTCCTTGCCAGTTTCACTAAAATTATGGTTCTCTGACTGTTTTTCAACTTACTCTATAAGCATTATCATATGTAAGTATGACATGAATAAACATTACACGTTGTGTAACTGCAGACCAGTCAATGATAGGAATTTCAAACACAACCTGTGCAGATTTCAAGGATGTAACAGGACTGGAAACAGAAAATGGCCAGTGCTTCATGTTTTAGAAACATGTCATTTACTGACATGTCGCACAGCAAATATGGCTGAAAGAATTTAAGTAGAACTATGCAAACTATTTAAAACACAGTCCAGATACAGTGTCAAACTGTCTGGTTTCAGGCGCTATTTCATTTTGAACCTTTCAATGTGTTCTTTAACAAACTGACAGCGGTGTGAAAACTTATGTCCTATTTCAGGCAAACCCAGGCTGATCTCTGAGTGCATGTGAAAGCCACAGAATAACAAAATAGACTTTCTCCATGCGTATAAAGAAAGGCTGGGAGAATTGTGGTTTTCATGCTGGAGAAGAGAAGGCTTTGGGGAGACCTCACTGTGGCCTTCCAATACCTAAAGGGGGGGCTACAGGAAAGCTGTGGGGACTTGTTATCATGGAGTGTGCTTACAGGACAAGGAGCAATGATTTTTAAACTGAAAAAGGGTATTTACACTATGTGTTTAGATTGTAGTATTTAGGCTATGTATAAGGAAGAAATTCTTCACTCTGAGGGGTGATGAGCTGCTGGCTGCCCTGAGAGCTGTGGGTGCCCCATCCCTGGTGATGCCCAAAGCCAGCTTGGATGGGGCGCTGGGCAGCCTGAGTTGGTGGGTGGCAACCAGCCCAATGGGTGAGCCTTAAGGCCTGCTCCAACCCTAACCATTCTGTGATTCTTTGGTTCTGTTTTTTTTCATATACTATTTTTATTTTCACTGTGTTTAACTTCAGACCCTTTTGTTTATTGCCAACGGTAGCGTTCTCAGTTTCATTTTTTCCTAGCTTGTGTTTAAACCATGAACAATCTAGATTAACAAGCTTTGTGAACTTTCCATTGGAAAAGAAATCAGGGTGCTATAGGAAAGGACTATCTTTTTTTGGTTTTGCTTGTTTTTTTTGCTTCTTTTTTTAAATTATCTGACTCAGTTCTTGCCGCTCAATTGAATACCCATAGAATGCTTTTCATGTTCAGTAAGGATAAAACAGTTTCAGTAGAAATGTATCTTTCTGGTTATAAGAGTGGAATTTCCCCTGTTACAGACAGGGAACTTGTTAATTTGGCTGCTTCATCAGTGCTATGTAGGAGTGTTCTGTTTCACTTGATGCAGGATGATGGAAAATGAGTAGCTGCGATTCCAGTTTTATAGAGGTAGGAATGAGTCTTATGTTTCAGCGATCACTATTGCTGAACAGATGAAATATTTACTAGCCACTCGAAAAATTAGGAGAAGACTATAATTTCATCTTCTGTACTTCCAAAGTCAGAGAGAAAGAACCATTTTTTTTAAGTCTGTTTGAAAACATGAATTAAAAAATATGCTGCTTAGTATTTCATCCAGTTTAAACAGTACGATTAGTGAGACACATACTGTTCAGCATGTCCTCCAAGTTTAATAGCAAATGATCTTTGTTTACAAAACTCACGTTTTTTCTTTTGTTTTCCTTTATTAATTTTCACTGATTGGTCTTCCTGCTATCAAATTACTTTGTTTTCTCATCACTGATCAGTCACCATATGACATGTGTCACATACTGTGTACTGGAGAGGAAAATAGCAGTCTGTTTTCAGAGGTAACAATTCACAAACAACTTAAGTTTGAACTTATGTCATCTCATTTAGATAGCAAATATTTATGAACAGTGTGTACCTCCTAGGAAAATCACAATTAGCTCGTAAATGAGTTGCTAAATGAATACACCAAATATTTTTGCAATTCGTTATTAACTCTTTTTCCTCATTTTACTTCCAATCTTTATGGCTCACTTAGATAGATAATACTCATTATCAACGTGTATGTTATCAGAAGGATTCACAGCTCACAGCAAGTTATTCCCCTGCTGGATGTAACTGCTGGTGGAAGGCAGTGTAACCTCCTGTGATTGCTTTGTTGATGTCCCCTTGGCACATTTGGAACTTTTGGTGTGTCGGAGGGAACTGAAGTGGGGAGTGAACGTTAATTTACATTCATCCTTCAGTGATGATAGATATTATTCTTGATTCATCTTAGTCTTTGCTTTTTTGTTTACCCATTATTGAAATCTTTGGTTGGTACTCTGTTCTTCATTCTTCTTTTGCTGGAATATTTGTGGATTCTGATTATTTCTTTCTTCGCTACAGTTCTTCACTGTTCCTTCATTTGTTCTGTATTTCAGAGACTGGTCCGAAAAACTTCCAAGGTCTAATGACAGATAAACTATTTACTGTATAGGTTATTACGTTTCCCAGCATGAGTGAAAAGGAGACGTGCTTTAATAAACTGGTTTTCTGCACAGCCAGCTGACTTACCTGCACTTAGCTCTTTGGCAAGGAAATGACAGACTCGGAAAACTAAGCGTGAAAATCGAGGACCTCCCAGAAATTAAGAATATACTTGAATGTACTCAGGAGTAGAACGGAAACTCTTTGCTGTGTCATTGGCTGTGAGCACGCTGAAATGCTTGCGGATTTTTCTTCTCTTTTCCTCAGCCTGGAAAGATGAAAATGTCAACCTTGTTTCTAAAGTGAGACTACTTAAGGGGAGCCACGGCATCTCCAAAATGAGAGGGAAGCAGAGGGCCTAGGCTCGCTCACTAACTTGAGTAAGATTTGTAATGTGCAGTAGAAACAGACTAATTGGGGCTTACATTCAGCAGCTTGCAATTGCACTTTCATCCAAGACTGTGCTGGAGGCAGTTCAGTTGAACTAGCTGCTGAAAATACAGACATCTCCCAGATTACTTGTTTAAAATCTGCCTCCAGTAAAATTTACTCCCTGCAGCTGCTATCATCTCTTCTACCTGGAGCTGTGTAACGTTCTCCTTGCCTGCAAATACCTCACTGGGCAGCACCACTGATGCATCATCAAGAACAACAGAACACTGTGTTGTGTATAAGCTCTGGAGAGCCTGAAACCTCACCAAGATGCTGTTCACAGCCTGCTCATGGATTTAGGGCTGCTTCTGTGATGCTAGAAGCTAAAATCCTCCTTAATTGTAATTAAAAATGAAAGTCTCTAGGATGAGGTACTCACACGTCAGTATGTTTTCTTATCTAAACTTGATCTGCGGATAAAAATGGGGGCTGTCAAAGAGCAAAATTTACCACTAATAATGTACTCTTGCCTTGCCCTAGCACCTTATAGCCTAGAGAGCAGAGCAGTCTGTTAAAAAATTCAGCAGACGGTCTTTTGTACTGAATAACTAACAACACTGAAACCCTTGCCAAGAACTCTAAGTGTGGAGAGAGAGGAGGAGAATTTTACATGTAGCATATGAAAATGGGCTTTTTGTGAAGTTAATTCTGGAAGGCTTCAGCCTCAGTATAAGGCCACTCTAGAGAGGTGAGATGGTTCATTCTTCGCGTTAAATTCTATTGCAAGTTATACAACAGTGGTTAAAAATTTTCTGACAGCAAGTTTTTCCATCACAAAATAGCAATTCATTAAATCACAATATGTGTTAGGACAGGGCTGAATGGTTAAGACGTGGCTTTCTGTACTCCTCTCTTCTCTCAGAGGAAGTAGCCCTTGAGATCCTGATGTCAGACTGCTGTGAGAGCAGGCTCTGAGCTCGGCAAGCATTTCCAATCTTCCCTTTTCCCACTCCCTCTTCCCCCTGCATTGCAATTGTGCTCCCTGTTCGCAATATTGCTGAGCTGTCTGTAATGATAAATGATGTGCCTTTCTTTAAATTTGCTTTCTGCTCGGTACTAGATATTGGCCAGCTTGGATGTGTGTTCTGGGTGGATAAATTACTTTGGCAAGTCATAGAGAATTTATGCACGTGGCAACAGATGTACCATGTGTGGTAGGATTTTTCTTTGTTGTTCTAATTATGTAACTTGATTTTACCTGAGGCAATTATATTTTCACAAACTAAGATTCGGTTGCTGGATTTTTCTGTTGTCAGAAATATGAACTTCAGTGCTGAAAGCAATGTTGGTCTCAAACAACACAGGCCGATGCGGAGCTCAGCCATTACCCAGCTGCACATCACCCTTTGCTAAGCACTGCTCATTTCCCAAGGTTGGGCTTCGTTGTCAAGTGAATCTGTATGGGTTCAGAGAATAGAAACTAGGTTTTGATTCCTAATGAGAGTTATTGTTATTTGTAAAGGTAGCTGTGGACAATGTTTAAGAGGAATTTCAAATACGTGGAACGGGGCTGCAGTAGAGATGAAAGTATTTTTGTTCTTAATTTAGAAAGTAGTCTGCCTTGATAGTCAGGGAGAAGCATGTCAGGCTTCATACTATTTTTGTGCTTCTCTTTGTTTTAGCTCTGAAAGTAAAGCTTCACATGGAGAAACAAAATAATTTCAGTTCTCTGTGCCCCTTTTCCCCTTTATGTTTAAATGACTGCTAGTAGAACGTGCTGGGCTTTTAGGAGCAACTGTAGAGGGAAGATGTTAAAGGTTATTTATGTATTCATAAATCTGTATTCAGCCTTCAGTGTGTCCTGAAAGGGATTTCCATGGATAAATTTTGCTATGCTGAGTTACGTTTTCAGGCAAAAGTTTTGCCGAATGTTAAGGCAGCATGCAGGGTTGCTAGTTGTCTTAAACAAACAAACAAAAAAAGAGACTGTGTCACTGTAGTTTGACTAAGCAATATTAAGAAATGTCTGTAGAAACTGTTCTAATTGCCTTTCTCAATACTAGTACCCATGTTCTCTGGATCACTTAGTAAGTCCTTCCCTACAATGACATAACACTGTCTCTAAGTCAAGGACAGCACCAGAGAAAAACTCCTGTTCTCTTCAGTGGGACATGGAGAAGGACTTGTTGCTATTAATGAGAATTCTTTCTCATTTAAAAAAAAAAAAAAAAAAAAAGACTGATACAGGAGAATTTATGGGGTAAAAATATGATAAGTTACCTAGTGGGGTTTTCTGTGGGCTCAGAGGTGAACAACTGAACCGTGATTCTTGGACTGAATGGAACTATTGACATTAACTTGATTTGTACTTCATCTTTGTGATGTGGACTTTTTGTAGTGTGTTTTCATGCAGCTGGCTCCAAGAATCCTTTTGTGTAAGATTTCTGGTCTTTTGGTTAGGATTCTCTATTCTCTAATGCTAATCACCTAGACAAATATTGTCACTAACATAAAATAATTGTAAATCAGTGTTTTACTACAAATTACTTAGGACTGCCAATAACCATAAAATTTCCTTTTTAAATCCTGAAAGAATAGGGAAGCATATTTAACGTGGAGGTGCTAAAAGTGAGGAAGGGAAAAGCAGTAAGGCTCTTCCTTCAGTCCGCTCGTCGTGAACATGTTGGGCTGTCTTGGTGGGCTAGTATAGCCATATCATAGTTAAAGGTCACTGGAAGAAAATACTTTTGTCTAGAGAGAGATGTGAACTGAAGGCAGGCAGTTGAGTTTGTGGGTTGGGGTAGGGGCCAGCTCCTCCAGGCAGCCCAAGGGCTGACAGTTGGAGTTGAATGCAGCTGCCAAGAAAGCGGGCCCAGACTCATGGCTCACCTCAGCACTCGATGCAGCCGGGGGAAGGGCTGCAGCCAAGGCCTCAGCACAAGCTCATTGGAAAAGGATGTGGCCCACTGTGTCCTTCTTCCAAACCTGGGGCCTTCCCAAGGACCATGTATGTTTGCTATTCAAGCCCTTGAAGAAATGCTCTACAAAACAGACCGCTAATCTTTTCCCTACAAGTACCTAAAACAGAAAAAAAAAAACAGTCCATGCATTTCAAATAATATCAGTTGTGTTTCATTCAATTATTTTTCATTTCCCCAGTAATTATTCTATTCAGATAGAAAGTATTATGCAAACATACTTCTGTTAGGATGTTTCTGTACACCAGGACAACATGTACCCATAGCTCCCCCTTTCCCCACTTCCACAAGAACTGAGGCAATGCAGTTTGTGATTCAAACTGTAAATCCCAACTCCTATAAATCCTTCCCTGCAGCTCCCTTCCCCCACAAATAACAGCACTGTAAATAAGTGGCCAGTCTGAAAAAGAGTAGGTGGTGTGTAATATTAAAAACAGTAGCTTGTTGAGCAAGGCTATTTAATAAGATTCTGAGTACCACATAATAAAGGTACTATCAGCAAATACCAGACTAGCATCTCAGCTAGCTTTACTGGGCTGTGAGTTATTGCCGTGGTCAATAGATCTCTTTTCTGTAGCATTCTGCTTATGTAGGTGATAAATCTTACAGTCTTATGGGAATAGGGTCAGGCTTCTGCTACTCTGCCCCATTATTTTTCTCCTACATCATTTAGAAAACTGCTGGACCGGACCATTTTGGTACAGCGACTTTTTGTTCAGCTACATACTAAATTTTATTGTGCATATTAAATTTTAGCTCAGACCGTGTTTTAAAGTCCATCTTGATAAAAGTTGAAATAAAATCTTAAGCAAAAGAGCAGATAAGCGTAAGAAGTCGAAAACAAACGCAAGTGCGAGAACTAGAAAGCAAATGCTGATCTAATGATTTTTTTTTTTTTTAGATGCCCAGTACAAAAAGATAAAAGCAAGTTCTGTTTTTGATGACAATAAGTTTTTATGAATGCCTGTCGACTCAGAAGCATGAATAACCCAGTAGTATTGGCACTTGTTCAGAGAAACTTTCAGTAATTCGATAAGCTCTGGGAATGTTCTAACCAAGGGGTGGTTTGAAAAGTTCTTGCTGCTAAAGCAGAAGCAACATAAGGTGACGTTAGGTAACAGTGAATAAAGCATTTGAATCTTTCAAGCTTTTGCTGTCCCCTCAGTGCAACTACCTTCCAGGAATCACAGCTCCTGCTCTCCCCATTTGCTCTGGCTCTGATCCTTGTGCTCCTGGGAGAGGAGAGCTTACAGCCCTGTGGATGCAGGTAGTGTGCAGAGAAGGAGGAGGAACGCACTTTGTCTTATACCCTTACTCCGAGTGAACAGAATAGACCTTTCATTTTTGTCCTCCATGTTCAGGCAATGGGATGAGACAGACGTACAGTGGTGTCAAGGTGTGAAGGCAGCTAATAGAGCACAGAATGCTATCGCAGACATCTCCAGGTGCATTGGCACCTGCTGCTTTTAGTGTATTAGCAATAATGTGTTACACATCTAGTGCCACAATAAAACATCGCAGCCCAAAGGGGATGAGGACAGCATATCGCTGCACAGTCACGGGGTAGATGTTGCTGGGCAGATGCTTCTGTTGTTTATTTATTCATTAGGCTATATATAGTGCAGTAGAATACTAAATTGCATTTATTAACGAAACAACTGTTTTTAAATTATTTCTAACGGTTAAGACTGAAGAGATTGTAGGGACATTTGTTCAAACACACAACAAGCTGTGAGGAAGAAGAAGAAAGGAATAGTCTGTTTTCTACTTGAATGACTAGAAGTAAATTTTTGCAAGAAAGTTTCAGCCCAGCTGTTAAGGAAAACCCCCTAATGTTAAGGATAATGAGGCACTGGAATAGGTTACCAGTCAGGGACTCTCCATCAATAGAGGTCCTTAAGGCAAAAGAGATGTCAGGAAAAAGCAAATGTTTGCAGCATATCAGTACATCCCATCCAGCCTCATTTCTCTTTGATTTTGTAATGCAGATTGTATAAGGTTCACGTAAATCTTTGTTTCACAGATAAAGTCTGTTAACCCTGAGAAATTGGTTCAAGCTTTTTTGTTGATTCTTCTTCTATTTCCTTTACCAAAAAACTATTTTTTCCTTCCTGACAGGAGTTCCTCCATATCTTTTTCACAGATTTTGCTCTTCACTAGACCTTCCAGGCAAGTCCTCTGCTGTCGTCTTTAGTTTTCCACTCCGCAATGCTTTAGTACGTCCATCTAGCTTGCACAGGACAAGTTTTTCTGTTACAGTTCTTTTTTCAGTAACTGGAATGAAGTTTGAGTTTCTTGGATTTCAGATTTCTGTAGGAAAGCTCTATAGCTCTAATACGAGGTCTTCGATCATATGTTCTTTATATTAGTCCTCAGTGTCATTCTAGTTTCTCAATTAGAGATCACTGCAAAGCATTTGTGCAACTGTGGGATAATTAGTCAGCCATGCTTTCTGTGAAGAAAAGGTGCGGTGCCATTGAGCCACCTGTTAGTTTCACTGAAGAAAGTTAGATTATGGAGTTTTGTTGGCTGTTACCTTTTATTATTATTATTATTATTATTATTTCAGACAGGCTTAGATGAAAGTACTTGGGGTGTCTGATACTTAGCTCATATGTCATATGTTTCTTTATCTGCTATTTCTAAAGTCCTCAAGAGAAAACTTTATTATGTGCAGGGATTTTCTTTAGAAATGTTTAAGTGTTTTTGCTACCATTGGAATTGAAAGGTACGAGATTACACGCCCTCACGCTTTCATAGCATAAGACTAAAAATATGCAAAAGTCTCTTATGTGTTGTACTTCGATCGTTCTGAAAAAATGGTGCCCCAATGTTTGTAGTGCACAAACTGCATGATAGCTACCTTTTGGGTGCCAATCAGAAGTACAAGGCTTAATCATAAAAATATCTTCCAAAACAAAAACAAAGGAGTACTTTAAGCTAGTTTATTTTTTTTTTTAACTTGAATAAGCAATATACAAAGAACGATTTTCTTTCATTACTTAAAAATGGTCTTGTACTTGATCATCTAATTTAAGAATAGTCAGAACAATGACATGGTTTCCTGTAGCATCATTAAAAGGTGAAGTAGTTCAGATAGACCCATTCTTATTACCCCATAATACTGAGTAGTGAAGTGGCCTTCGCCAGCTGTAGAAACATACCCTCGCATAAATTCTGCTTTGATCTTTATCAAACTGATGGTCTTTATAAATAGAAGCTCCATTTTGTTTATTAGGGTATTTTGTTCTATGCGGGTAGGTTAAACTAGAGTTGGAACGTGATGATCCTTGAGGCTCCTTCAATCCAAACCATTCTATGATTCTTGCTAGTACATTTTCTTTTGTATTTGGTTCTGCAATCAAATCCAAACCCTTCTCATTTTTCCTCCTTTACCTCAGTTGACTCCTGAAGTGTTCTTCACACATCTATGACTTGCTACTTCCTCATTCAGCACCTTCTGTTTTTCAAAAAGATGCATGGTTGGAAGACAGGAGACGTGCAACGTCGCTGTCAGGGTGTCACAATCACTTACGGAAGGGAGAAGTTGTGGTGTAGTGATCAGTCCATGCAACTGAAATATGCACTTAGCTTATGCACCTGTTTGCTGAAGAGCTGGGATGCGCTTGAAAATTATTGCCCGGCTTCAACCAGTTGTTGAACAATACAGGGAAGGAGAGAGCCTGTAATTATAGGTGGCAATGAATTAGTAATTCCCTGATCCCATGTTGAATTATACTGGGCGTACTGAGAAAAATGCGCTCGTTTACTTTCCTAAAGTCTGATCACCTTCCTAACAGCATGGTATAAATCATAGAACAGTTACTTTTTTTTTTTTTTAGTGTTTTTCTTTTAAAAACACATTGCATTGGTTGACGTATATATTCTAATGAACAAATCAAGCATGTTAAGGTTAAAAAAAAAAAAAAAAAAAAAAACCTGAGAAAACAAGTTTCCAGAGTGTCATGAAATCCTATCAAAAAGTGATTTAACTGAAAATAAAACTAATAATGCTGGTCTTTGGTCTGCCTCTAACTCTGAGACTTCAATTTAATTATATGTTCCTGAAAGCTAGTTCCTGAAAGTCTCTTCATTATGAAATCTGGTGGCATGAAGTATTGGAGTGGAACGATAGAAAAAAGACTTTGTTTTTTTTTCCTTCTTTATCCAGAAGACCATTCAGTCTTTTTTTCTTGTTTTTTTTTTTTTTTTGATAGCAGTGAAGCTTTGGATATTGGTTTTACACACTCACATTTAACTGCCTGCTTGGCCTTTGGAAAGTAAAAAATACTTATAATTAAATTAGAGTGCTCCTGTTTGTCTTTAGGCTATATTAATTTCTCCAGAGAATGATCAGGGCAGTGCATCAGAATGATGATCAAATACTGTCAGGCCAATTTTTTTCCTTACCACTACCTTAGTATGGAAATACTCTAAATAGATTAAATAGTTTAGGATAAGAAAGTGGTAAAAATTATTCTCATGATTTTAGTGTAATTATGTCGAGTCTTTAGTACTAAATTTTACAAATTTTACTCATCTTTTATAGCTCATGGTCTCGTGCTCTCTTCTTTCCTTAGTATAATCACTCCTAACAGATCATTTGCCTTGCTTATCCTTACTTGCATGTAAATCCTCAATAAGTGTGTGAGATGCCTCGTAAAGTTGCATTCAAGAAATATTCGGAATGAATATTGTTGGTTTTATTCACAAAGCAGGTGAAAACATGGAACGTCAATCTGAGATTGTGAATTAGCTAGGCCAATGCTTATAGAATTAGAAAATGCGGCATAGGGTAATTAACATTTTGTGTTTTTCATGGTTATAAGTACTCAACTCATTGGTTTCCTTGTTAGGAAAGGCTTTGATAAGCTTTTCCAGTTCAAGCACATTGAGGACAGAAATTTCTTGATATTGTGCTTCAATTCATTAACTAATAGGTCTTATTTTGGTTAAAAATTTGTAATTAAAATGTCTCTTCTGAAAGTCTGTGCGAAAATAATGAGGCATTTATTCGTACGTTAATTATGGATTGAAACTGTATCTCAGATTGGAAAATGTCTTTCTTTACATAATGTAGCCTGTAGGCTGCTGAGCCTTCTCGGTTAGGGTAAAGCAGAAAAATACTTTCTATTCCTATATGGATATTGTACTCAGTAATTAATGGCAACTTTCTGTTTGTGGTAAAGTTTATGGTGACATAACAGGCACTGTATTTGGGGTGAAGATTATCAACTCGTTGACAAAGCACCAGGATCACAAATGAAATGCTGGAACAAATTGTTTAGCTCATGTAGAAATGGAAGGTTGCTTTGTTGTTGTTTTAGCCTGCTACTTTCATTACAGACACAGTGCAGTTGCTGAAGTGTGGTGCTACATTGAGATGATTAAAGTTGTATTATCTAACCATTAAAAAAAAATCTTAAAGCATTTTAATGTTCTTGATCCTTTCCTTCATGTATGCGTTTAATATTTTATCAAAAAGAGTAACAAAAAGTTCTTGCTATGCGTGAAAAAAGAATGAGAAATTGAGTTAGCCCTTTTAAACTATCTAGAGTAAAAACTCTGTTTCAAGACCTTTTTGAAGCTGGATCTTTCAAAATCTTATCAGTGTTAGTCTCTGTTAATTGGGCAGGTACATAGATACTTGTGCAATAACATGCAATATATGAGAGAATTTTAAGAAGCAGCAAATTTTGGTTAATTCAGTGAACCTTTTGGACTTTAAACATGAGATCAAAATTGCTGGGTTACCTCTCATTGCCTAATTTTAACATTGTACCTCTTTCTCTGCAACCTATTTGTGAAAGAGACCATAAATATATTAGCACATATTATTTCTCGTGTATATTTTTTAACTAGAAAAACTTTATTAAAATTAGGCCAGATAATTCCTAATCTCACAGAATCTGTTTCTATTGAATTATGAAGAAGAGCAAAAGCCCAAGCTTTCACTTGATAATGAAGTCCAGACTGCAATCTCTGAAGCCTTAAATTCTAGGGAAACTGCTTTGTAAAAATAGAAGCCTATAGTTTATTTGTTCTACCTGATAATGCAATTTCTGAATTACTGGGTGTGTTTAGTCATTTGAATGTGAGAACACCTTTAAGAGATGCACGAAGAATTGCATGACTTGTTCATTTCACAAGTTTATACAAATCTAGACAACCTCTCACTTTTGAGCGTGGAGGCTTTATGAATGGAGATAATAAATCCTTTGTAATACAGTATCACAGCACGTGTGGCAGAGCGTATTCTGTTTGTTTGGGTTTGTTTTCAAATCACAGTTGCTGTTGTTTTTCAAATGGCAGAAACAAAATACAGGTAACTTTTGTGTAGAAGATAACACAACCTATGGACTACCTAAATAGAGCTTGGAGATGCAGAACTTCATTTCTTGTAAATGTCAAAGCTAGTATTACTCTCTCTGCACCAGGCTATTCTGATATTCTGTGTTCGTGATGACTGATACGGAGTACTTGGAAGAAAATGTCCTCTTCCCTTAAGCTAGACTGTGTAAGCACAAGGAA
This sequence comes from Meleagris gallopavo, assembly GCF_905368555.1. Lineage (NCBI taxonomy): Eukaryota > Metazoa > Chordata > Aves > Galliformes > Phasianidae > Meleagris > Meleagris gallopavo. The sequence continues at coordinate 10,526,905 of NC_139419.1, read as the reverse complement.
GCTGAATGTTAAACTGGGGGGAAATTTGGTTTGCACCTTTAAGAAACAGTGTTAATACTATGTTAGACTCCAGATGCTCTTTATCATATAATCGTTATCATAAAAAGTCTTAATGTAAAAGATCCTAATAGAGTCCCACAGTGTCTCAGGAACAACCTGGACTGGCCTTTGCATTTAAATTAGAGAATAATTAGATCCAGGAGGAGAAAAAAATGGTGAAGTGCATTCTGCTGTTCTCCTCTAAGGGAAACACGCACACAGTCCCAAAACTATTAAATAGGCATTGTGAGAACATAGAATACATTTAACATTTTGGAATGAGAACTTACTTTATCATCCATAACTGTCAGAAAGTGTTGCGTTGTCCTTCATCTGTCCATAAGCTCACTTCAAATGCTGAGTCAGAGTTAATCTGAAAACTAACTGGTAAGAAAAAGGACAAAAGCATCCAAAAAGTAGACCTTTCACTGCCCGTGTCAACAGGGAGCGGCATACTAATGTGTACACAGATTACTGTGTACAGTAATACACAGATTAATGTGTACAGATTTACAGTCAGTACACTCTTGACTTCTCTCGAAAATGTAATAATGCTGTCTACTAAGGAAAATAGTGCTACAGGGAAAGACTTCATGAAAGAAGCCTCATATGTATGGAGAGTTGACTATTTGCCACTAATCAGAGCAAGGATATAACACTTCATAAAATTTAATTTTAGATTACAGACAGCAGTCATTAAGTTGCAGCGGTTTGGGGTTTTTTTGTTTGTTTGTTTTGTTTTAACGTTTAATAGTCTAGTTCAGTAACATTAGTTACTATTAAACTTCGAGTGGTCAAGCACTGGAATGGGCTGCCCAGGGAGGTGGTGGAGTCACCGACCCTGGAGGTGTTCAAAGAATGGTTGGATTTTGTGTTGAGGGACATGGTTTAGTGAGCACTATTGGTGATAGGTGAATAGTTGGACTGGATGATCCTGAAGGTCTTTTCCAACCTACGTGATTCTGTGACTCTGTGAACTTAGTTACCTTAAACATTGTTCTTCATTAGCTTTGGAGAACGCCACCTGTTGCCTATCCCCTACTGTTACCTACTGCCCTATCATTCCTATATGACACACCTACTGCAGATTCCTTCATGAGGAAAGAAGCTAAGAATTGAAATGGGGTGGAAGTAGAGTTTAGGCCCTCTTCTCTCTGCACTGACTCCCACTGACAGCCTGACTTACTGAAGGTGAATTGCATGCAACACAAGACTGTCTCCGCAGAAAGTGTGCCAATCAGAAGCACAGTTACCCTGGTTTTCCTCAGAAGGTAGGACACTGAATGGTACTTGAATAGGGCTGGTACTCAAAGCTTGATGGAGCATTTAGAATGCCCTTTTTAGCAGTTTCTCAAAGAATTTTTACTAGGCCACACACGTATAGATTCAGGCTATTTCTAGTGACCACAACTGTAGGAAAAATGAAATGTACCTTTTGCATCTCTAAGTGTGGCTCACAGTTCATTATCTGTTTCAGTATTGATACTGGGAGAATCTGCTCAGCCTTTCCTGACATTGGGAGTTATAGAAGAGAAGCTTAAATATTTATGTCACCTTAAAGCATGAAGAAGTTGCTGCCTGTATCATCACCTATATCCCATTTTGAGGAAGCAAAATGCAGAATCACAATACAGTGCAGCACATTTTTGTGGTAACAAGTAATAGAAGATTTTGTGTTGTGAAGATGGAAATGAGTGCTAATGCAGAGACTGTTACCACTGTGTTTTATAAATCTGTCTCTATTTTGTTCTTTTAGAAGTTATAATACTTTCAGATATTCACTGGTTTTCCTCAAGGTTGGGAAATAGTTGTGTGTAGTCACCTGGAGCTGAAATATTTCCTTTTACTTGCCAGTAAGAGATTTATTTAGACATCCTTGCTGTAGTGAGAAAATAGCTTGTGTATATGCCCTTTAAAAAAAAAAAAAAAAAAAAGCAGTCTGCAGAGAATATACTTACCTTTGTGTGACAGATAAATAGTTCCATTGGGATGAAGTTAAGGTTAACGTTGTATTATAATGATTTTGTTATTCAAGCTACAGTTTAAACCAAGGAAACTCCTGAAAACCTCTTGAAGATGGAGAAGATTTGATCCAGATGCAGTTTTCCTTTTGAGATATCATTATGTGCCTAAGGTGATTGCCAAGTATCTCCTAATTGACATAGGGCATCCAACGTAACCATGTGAGAACAGAACATGCAAGATCACTCTGTGAATAGCTTTTCTGCTTAGTGCAATGGGATTCAGAAAGAAAATGAAACAGTTCCTCAGATTGCTTTCTGGAGAGACTGACACTTCTTGAATATTCTCTGCGTTGCTTGGGCAGTATTTTAAGCGCCGATGTTCAGCCTTTTCCCTCTATTTAATCTTATTACTTTTTACAGTGGTTTACATTAACAAAGTATTGTAACGATTGACTGTGCCTCCTGAGTTCAGGAGCACTTTATTGATGTTGACAGAAGCTTTCATTTTTAAACACATTTCTATAAAGTGAACAAAATCTGGAACACCATATTTGGCAGTTTCCTCTCATGCTACCATTTTGTTCCAAATGAAATATGACAACACAATAGCTTGCGGTAATTACAGTAATTGACTTCAGAGAGTTCAAGATGATCATGTAATTAGCTGCTTTATGGGAGAGAGAGCACCACCATCTCCCTGTTTCCATGCTTCTGTGGTCTTCAAAGGTATTTTATACAGGACTACAATTCACTTCTACCTGAATTCTAAATAAAGTTCACAATGCTGACTTGTGAATTTAAAAACAAAATCTAACTGCTGTAAGGAAAAAATGAGTTGCCCTTCCTCAACTAGGAAACGTTGTCATGTTGGTGCTCTTGTAAAGCCAGCACATGATGAGAGAGGTTGTAGTTGGCAGAGAGATAATTCATTTTAAAATGTCTCTTTTACTAAGGAATTGCAGGTAATTTCAAGAGAATAAATTAGATGCCATAAAGGATCTTTACTGATGTCTTTTCAAACTTTCTATGGGAGAAAGAGAGGGCAAATAGAGACTATGGAGAATTTTTATATAAGCTGTGAATGAAACACATAAAACTCTAATTGTTAGGAAGACACTGTGCTCTAAGTGGTTCACATATAATAGGATCATTTCTATGCAGCTTCAATAGAACATTCTTCCATTTTCTGGTAAACAGGCTTGTGTGCATGGCAGACAATTTGCGTTTCTTTGCTTGCGAAACCATTTTGCAAAGAAAGATTACTGCTGAAAGAGATCACAATAGAAACAAAGTCTTGTGAGTTTTACTCAGCTGACTGTTAGTTAGAAAAGAAAAAAATAGATTTCTATGATACATGCAGTAGTAGTAAAGCTTTAATTTTTGAAAAAGCTAACTAGATAAAACCTGTCAAAATAAGATTATTATGGATATACACAGCTTTGGAAGCTCGAGATAGAATTTTTCCTTTTCACTTTTTGTATCCTGTTTCAAAACAGGAGACATCAAAGCTAAAAAACTTCAAAACATAAAATAAATCACTTGAAGGGTAATAAGACACCTGAAGCGCAGTATGAGTTAGATTCAGGTCTTCCAGATAATGTTAATACATTGGAAAGACATTCTAAGCTATATATTCTAAAATATATATATTCTATAATACGTATATTAAAATCCCTATTTTGTTCATACCTGATTTAGTACTGCGTTAGTATTTGCGGTAAATGCACAGAAGAAATCTGAGCACCTTGATCCAGTGGTGAAATAGGAGATTGGGCCGTGTGGACTCTTCTAATTTTTTTTCCAATCTAAATTATATTATGATTCAATGATTAACCTCTGCTATCCTCTTAATACAAGATTATATCTTCTGAATTCAGACTTGAGCATAATTAGCATTAATCACTTCTGTGATCCATGGTAATTAATTGTGTGATTCTGGTCCAGCCCACTTGTCAAGTAAAATGTTAACACAACCACTGCAAGCTCTGGCTTGTATCAGTCCGTGTGATTCTTCCACCTACAGAGACGTTCCTTGCAGTAGGCGGTACTTGAAGTCCTTCTCGTTGCCATGGGGGAATAATGAGTAGAAAGAAAAGATAGAAATTTCCCAGGTAGTAAGGAGGTTGCACTTGGACATGGCTGTTTCAACACATAGAGTAGCTCATAGCATAGTTGTTATTGTTACTTGGTATGCAGGCACACAATACTGCTGGTTTGTTCTTTCCACAAATGAGAAAAGCAGCACACATCGGCTAGTAGAGATCATAAAAATCCAGGTTCGAATGGACCTACCTCACCATCTGTGAAGCAGTTGTTCTTTCAGATCATGCAGTGTGAATCAGCGCTTCACTCTCTTTAAAGGGTTTGAAGGTGTAGCAAAGTCAGAATTTCTGCATGAAATATGTAGCAGAGCAGTTAGCTAAGCAAGAACATCTACAACTTTTAAGTGGCACCACTAGAGTTAGAAAATTAAGTGAAATCCTCTTCAAAGTGATAATTGCACTGAAGCCTGCATTAAACAACCTCTCAAGGGACTTAAAAAATAATATATACATGTATGTATATATATATATATGTAGAAAAAAATATATAGTAAGTCTTGAGGGAGGGAGGTTGATTTTCTAACTCATGTTAATTTATGTTGCATTTGCCTTCAAGTTTAAAGTTTCAATGATGTCCTGATCTGCTGATTAGGATTTTGATGATGTGCTAGCTGTGAACAACTGCGTGAGAACTTTTTTCAGATATAGTTTCAAATAGACATCTGTGTATTCAAAAAATAGAAAAGCAACATATTTTTGGTCATTTGAACTCATTTAATAAGCTTTCTTTCAACGTAACTATTGCCCAAATGAAGCATTTTTATTAGTGTTGCAAATGATCTGCAATACAATCATAATATTGTTTCTCAGCCATCTGGGACTCAGTTACTTTTTATTCTCCATTTTCCTGTGGGCATATAGCATTATTTTTTTCCTTGGCTGTTTTTCTGACTTCATCCTTCCTGTGTGTACAGAAATGATTTTTATCAGATGGGGCTTATCATTATTGGCAAAGCATGGGGCTGTTATGCTATAACCAACCATTACAAGATCTAACCACTTCTTTTTCTATTGTATTATAAATCATAGGACCAGGTAACCAAACTGAAAACATGATTTCTTTAACTGCTTAACTTCTTTGGAAAGGTTATTTTCCTACATAGTGGTTCTGTTTCTGAACTTCTCCAACTGACATTTGGAAGTCACTGGAAAACATCAGGGCAGTCTTTGGGCAGAGTGGCTCTGCTTGGTTTTACTGTAGTAATCAACCACTGTGCGAGGTACTGAAATACTTAAATACTTCGAAACGCCTCTGTAGTTTGTTATACAGTAGAAACAGTGATGGTAGTTTGTGAGAGATCTCTTCTCTTATGATTCTAGTTACCTGATTTCTATCTTTTGCTGACTAATTTTAAGATGGCTGTCAATCTTTTTTCTGTAGTCTCCTAGGTAACTCCCCTGACTCAGTGAAACTGATTATTGGAGTGCAAATAAGTATCCAGAGTAACTTCTTCTCAAAACCTTTGCCTTCAAACAATGTGATTTTATTAAACACTGTTCTGGTGTGCAGTAATCCTTAGGTAGTCTTGCTATTACTGCACATCCAATTAGTCAAAAACCAAAAGCATGTTTATATGCTGTTTAAAACATTAACCTGTATTGTCAGTTGCTTTAAAATATGACAACAAGTATTTGTTTTTCTTTTACTTTTCTCACTGTCTGTGTTGCACATCTGCTAGAGCCTCCCTGTATTTCTGGGATAATTTTCAAAATGAACAGGGGAGCCTAATCAACTTTAAATAAACCAGCCATCGCTTCACATATCTCTGTGGTTCTCCTTTCCAAGAAACCACGAGTGGTTTTCATGTTGGAGACAAAATATTTTCAGCCAGCTGAAAGCTGAATGTAGCGCAGTAAGAGTGGGAGGCATGTGCTGGAAGGGCATTTTTCATTTGTATTAGTGTGCATAGGCTCCACAGGTCCGAATTAAAGCCAGCTGTCAAGGAGGTGGTTTGGCAGGGCTTGCAGCTGCCATGCAGAACCAGGCTGCTGTAACAGGAGGTAGTCTGAGCAAGTCCAAAAAGGATTAGCCCGAGCACCTTCCATTTTCTCCTTTTGGAATGGATGAACATGGTAAAGCAGTTATTTCCTGTGGTTACTTATTATATGCAATTATGCCAGTTGTGTGAATTATGTTTTTTTTCTCCAAGAAAGCCTACACAGGTTGCTGCTTGGCTTTTGTTGTTTTGTGTGTGTATGTGGTGGTGGTTGGGTTTCTTTTTTATCTGTTTGATTATTTTTTTTTTCTTTAACACCTCATAATGATGTGTAACAGAGCTCTTCTGCTTCCCAACTATCTAATTCCTTTCGCTTTGAAAAAGTGTGTGTATCATGACAGAAACAAGCTGGCCAGCATTTTGGTCATGCTCTTTGATTGTCCTAGGTTTGCCATGGTGTAGTTACAATTTCAATGTATTTTAGACTCTTTTGGAAGCTGAAGAGCCTTAGGAATAAAATGATTTACAGGTATATTGTGTTCCTATGCCCAGAGCTGGCGGTGGGTCCTCTGTCAGCAGACATGGAGGCTGCCCCAGCTCCAGACCCCAGCAGGACGTGGTTAGCCCAGGGAAGTGTATTTTGGAAAAAGCGTAGTGGGGCAGCAGTGAGGGAACACGTGTGAGCAGCTCTGAGGTGAGAAATGGAGGAGGGCAGGAGGTGCTCCCGGTGCTGCAGCAGAATCCTGGCAACTGCTGGGGAGGCCACTAGGAGCAGGGAGCGTGAGGAAGAAGAGATTGCTGAGAGAACCACTGTGCCTTTACTCCAGCAATCTCTGCTTTGTGCTGCTCTCTTTGTAGAAGAATCTTTGTTGACTTGCCTTGTAGAAGGAAGTAGGTGAAACCTTCATGAATAGCAACAGCAAAGGAGAGAATTTTGGAGTGGAGCTGTGCATCAGAAAGGGGAAGGAAAGTTGATCTGCTTCTTTGTAAATATTTGCTTCTTTTCTACTTTTTCCTCCATAAGCAAATGAGTACTCAAATATTTATATCAATTGGCAATAAATTAAATTCCCCAAGCCAAGTCAGTTTTGTCCATGATCGCTAAGTGGTTTCTCTCTCTTTGTTTAAACTCTGGAGCATTATCACCTGCGTCTGTCCTTCTGTCGGGGCCCTGAGTGAGGCTGGGCTTGGCTGCCAGCCCCCCACAGCCAACACTGAGCTCATCAAAAAAGTGCCATAGAGGTGAGGGTTTCTCTTGTTTTCCTTTGGATTTTGACAGTTTCTCTAAATTTGAAGAGGGGAAAAAAAAAGTAGAAATTCCTCCATTTTAATCCCCAAATCCCCAGTGAAATCTGTTTGCTAGACCTCCTTGATTCCACCCCTGTTCTTAGGAAAAGTCAAATTTGCAGTATTCTGTTCTAGATAGCAGTGAGATACTAAGTAAGATAGTGTTGCCCATTACTGCTCTTAGCCTCCATCTAAGGGTGCTCCCAAAATTAGATATCTCCTGATCAGATACTATGATATTAATTTCCACAGAAGGTATGGGCTCTTGTTTTTCTCAAACCGGGGAATCTTCCTTCTCAGTTTGACGCCATGATTAACATCCTAACTTGTACGATTTCATTTTGTCTCATCTCTGGATCTCATTCAGCTTTTTCTTTAGACCTTCATCCCACAACACAACAGGGACAAAGCCAGCTTCCTGACAGTTACTTAAAATCAGTGGATTGACTTTGTGACTGCTTAAATCACAAACTGAGAGAAAAAAGTTTCACAAGTCATGAAACACTTTATTTTTGCATTTGATTTTTTAAAATACGTTTTGAAAAACATATACCTGCATTCCAGGATACTTTTTTTTTTTTTTTTTTTTAATTTCACAAGTTAAATAATTTTTGAATTTTAGAATCTTGGTTAAAAGAATTTGAACCTGCCACAAATATCTATGTGGCTTCAGCTGCCTCACATGTTAATTTTTTCTCTATAGAAACAGTTCTCTTGAAAACTTTTAGCCAGCTTTCCTTTGACTCATCTTTTGGCAACCCAAACTGGAATTCTAAAGCAACTTATGAAAAACAGTTCTAAAATGTAACCGATTTTTCTAGACAACTAAGTAACTCAAAAAAGTGGCATCTCTAAAGCTCTTGTGGCCATATCTACAGGGCTTTAATGGTTCCTTCTATGAGAAGACTTCTCTACAAAGTCTAAAAGAGAATTTCTAAAAGAAAATTTAATTAGTCCATTGACATCAGCTAGGTCTAGCAGCCTTAGTCCTTACAGCTTAACAAATGTAGGGAACTACATCAAAGGCACAACACCTTTTGCTATTGATTTTGGTTTAGTTCTTTCCATTTGAAACAAGTGTTCAACACACAGCACTCTTCTGATTGCTGAAACACGTTGATCTAAAAGGATCACACAAGTTATGGGCAAGTATCAGCAATAGAAGAGAGTACTTTTCCTTTGATTTATTTCATTATGGAGCTGTGAACAACATGGACTCCCATCTCCTTCTGTCCTGGTTATATTAGTATTCCATACCATGACATCATGCAGCAGGCTGTTGGGTGTAGAGACATGGAGCTTTGTGGAGCTGTATTTCCTAGTTTCATGCTCTCTAGCAGTTTCACGTGAGTTCTGATTCTCTAAGAGGAACATGCATAAGATGTCCTACATTTCCCAAGGGCCTCCACACGATCTACGATTCTGTGTGACGGGGGTAAAGTGGCTTCCAAATTCCAGCAGCACAATGAGCAGCAGCAGCATAGTCATAGCCTTCCTCTCTCTCTTCTACTGGAGTTATTAATTGTAACTCTTTCTTATTATTTTCTTTCATTCTTTTAACATTTGTGAATATGCTATTCCTCCTTATCTGAAATAGGTTGTTTTTCTTTCCTTTTCCCCAAAGAGGCAGAAAGGGCCCCCTTGTTCTGTCGCACTTGAAACACCACACATTTGAAACGTTATTACTAGAGAAAAGCATGTCAACAACAACAAAAAAAACATAATAGGATTTTGTTGTGGGTTTATTTGTCAGTGTTTTCTTGTTTGCGTTTGTTTCATCACCAGGTGAAATGTTCCTACCTTTTAGTTTCATAGGCATTCCAGTGCTGGCCTTGATGCTCGCTGTATGAATTGTGGCTCTGGTAGCAGTGCATTTCCACAAGGAGACAAGGTGATAACTCTTCTGACTGGTTATCTTTTTTTTCTTTTCTTTTTTTTTTTTTTTTTGTCCCAAGAATAAATCTGGTGGGATGGATGTGTAAGAAAATTACCATTGGATCAATGGCTTTACAGGCAGAAAAAGATGGCCATGCAGAGAAGGATGTTTGTTTTTCCCTTATTTTGGAAAACATTCTTTCATATGAGCTGTAGATTGTGTAGTCCACATGAAGTAAAATGCAAAGGAAAAAGTAGAAGGAAAATGCAGCAATCTAGGGAAGTCGAGTTTTGAATTATAGCATCTCATAAAAGCTGCAATAAAAACTGGGGCAATAGTATAAAAACAGGAAGAAACTGTCTCTTTCCTGAAGAGATTTTAATATTGGGTTCCAATCCTGCAAAGAAATATACAACTCCTAAACTTAATACATAAGTTATTGAAGTCATCAGAATTCCAGGACTCTGAATTGAAATCTTTATTGCCAGAATATTACATCTGTAGGGATGAATGTCCTGTTGAAGTTAATGTGAGTTTATAATGTAAAGAACTAATGTTAACAGGGCCTGTGTGTGCAATCAAGGTTACAAACACCGATTTATGGACTTAAGGTCTAGAATCATATATGAGGCAGAAAATAGCTGCTGTGATCTCAAGTTAATTCTTTTTGAATATCAGTATCTGTCTTATCAAGCTTTTCACACTTGAATTGAGCATTTTGTTGTTTTACCCTGACTCTTCATTTTCTCTTCATTAGTCCTCTTAACTATAGGCACTGTGCTTTTTCAAGTTGCTCAGTTTGGGGGGAAAATTGTAATACGGTCAAATCTCTTGTTTGCAGAACATTAATTTCCAAAGCACAAATCAAACACTGCTCCCCTAAAATTCATCATGCAACACTTGACTGAAAACTGTCTTTCCTATTTACTTGTTTTTCCATTGGAGAACGGTTTGTTACAGTAGCTTGATTTCTTCCTGTTCTCTTACAACTTGTTTGGTAGTGTTTTTGAATGTCTTTGTCCTGTTATACTTAAACATAAAACCCAAAGAGATCTACCTCACTTATTTTAATTTCTAACATTCTTTTAAATTAGGATGTTAACAAGTTCCTCTGCTTAGCTTGGGGCCCATATTTCAGTACATTTTACTTAAGCAACACTATGTTTACTGGCCTTGAGGTTTGATCCAATCTGTGCCATTAGGCTGCTCTGTTGTGTGGTCCTCTTGACAAAGGTGAAATTAGCGTATTTCAGGTGCATTTCATGTTATGTTAAATCTCCTAAATTCCTTCATTGGTGTGTCTCAACAAAGGCTGCGGTTTGGCTACCTTGTGTTCTGGTGTCAGGGCCAAGGTACGGCAAAAGTTAGTCTAAGTGGTCACTGGCAGAATCCCTCTCACTGCAACTGTTTGGATACTGAAAAAGCTTGCCTTTGCCATTTTCTTGCAGTGGTGTAGATCCCAGTGTGTTATCGAAGTGCATAGTACACTTGCAAGCAGAATGTCATCACATAAAGGCAAAAACGAAATAACTGAGTGAAGCTGAGAAGAAAAGGTATTTGATCTAAAAATCTGTCACCTGAGATGTGTTGATATTGGAGCCTTTTAGTACAAGTACCTGGGGAGATGGTGGAAGTAGAGTTACAGGAGAGGGGGAAGTCATCAAGTGAAGCCTGTAGGAGTTGCACCTGCTATTGCCATTTATCAGTCTTTGAAGACTGCAGGAGAGGAACTCCAGCGTCATGATGCTGGGTTGGAATTTGGCAATGTAAGCAGATGTCACATTCATAATCTTCTCTTTGTTAGGTATAAGATAACAAGACTAGGCATACAGGATAAAGTAATCTTTTGAAAGACTGCAGTCTGGAAATGCCTACCTTCTAACAAGGAAGCGATGGCTGTATTTTTCATCACTTTTTTTTAAAACTCATTTTAAGCATCTGTTGAATTTTTGACATGAGACTCAATGTACGTTGCAGTCTAACATCTCTGAATAAACTAAAGTCAAAACTGAAGGTACTTCAGGTACTTCAACTTCAACTACTTGTGTGCTTCACAACTCTTTTTCCTACCAATTTGCCTTTTTACCTGCACAGACCTCCTTTTGATGCTACAAGAGAGCCTGTATAAGTACCATATAGAAAGTTCTCCAGGAGTAACAGGTCTGTAGGAGTGCAGATGTGCTCTTAGAAAACAAATCTGATCTCAAACATGGGGATCTGATTCTTTCTGTATAGAAAAAGATAGAATCTTACAAATACTAATACAGATGTTGTCAAGGAGTAGGCTGATACTTCAAGGCAATGAAAGTTGGGGAAATTTTGGGCTATTAACGTAGACCTGTTATTTATCTTGTGAGGGAAAAAATGATAAACTTCAGATCGTAAAATTCAATAAAGGACCAACAAAGCATACTGAATTATTTGTTGTAGATTTAGTTGCTTTTAAAGTCTATCTATTTCTTCTTAGATCGCTTTCCTAGCATAACATAAAATACAGCTCTATTATTAGCCCAGTTGTTTTCTGCTAATAGTCCTTTTATGGTAATCCTATTCCATATGCAAAGGCCTTCAATCACCCCTTACATAATAGGTGAGCAGTGCACTTGTTGCACAGTTGGTTTGTCTAGTTATAGTAAATAGATCTGTGGATCTAAAACCCATGTCTTTTGAGTCATGGTTTAATAGTGCAGTGTTTACTTTTGCCTTTTGTTCAGATTCTGCCAAAGCAATTTTGGATTGACGGAGATGAGTTCAAGTTTAAATCCCTTTGGCTGTGTTAAAACAGTGAACCAAACTGAAGGCACAAAGCAGTAGGTCTTATCCTAGGAGGTGAATTTATCTCAAAAAAGCCCCCAAGCCAAATCAGGTCAGAGGGACCAGAGCCCTTGAGGATGCCACTCTGAGCAGCATCACACTGCTACCTAAAGCCATGGCCTGCAGCCAGTCAGGCTCAGGCTCTGGCTGGAGCTACATGATGAGGTACCTCTTTTCCAGTTCCATCTCCTCTTGGGCTGCTTTCAGGTTTCCTGAAACAGCCTGAGACCTGGCTTCTCTTCTGCCTCGCTGAGCACTGAACTGTTTCTGGTGCTCAGGTGCTGAGGCTGCAAGGCCATAGGGAGCAGTCCTGCTCCTGCTACTCCCAACACATACGTGCTTTTTTTTTTAGCACTGGTTTCCAGTTTCTTCTCCCTTTTTGAGTAGGCTGTTGGCTTTTCTATATTAACTGATTCCTGGTCTCAAACTCATCATGTGGAAGCCAGCCGCTAGTCACCAGTGAGGCTAAACCCAATTTCTATAGACAGCTTGTGTTTTTGCCATAATTGTGAAGTAAGGTTGGCAGTGTTAGCATATATTTCACATTTGTGTTATGGGAGTTTCTTCTACTAAGAACGTTTTGTGAGGTTATCTTTGGTCTTATGTCAGTGTCATTAGTAGAAGAGACAAAACTTGCTTAACAGATTGCCCTAGTTTTATGTAGATAAGCCCTTTAAATGCTGTCTTGTCCTGTGGCAGACCTGCTTATTCAATTATAAGGTTTACCCCTATATAAAATAAGCTTGCTTTTTCATAGAATCACCAAGGTTGAAAAAGACCTACAAGGTCATCCAGTCCAACCATCCACCTATCACCAATAGTGCTCACTAAACCATGTCCCTCAACACAAAATCCAACCGTTCCTTGAACACCTCCAGGATCGGTGACTCTACCACCTCCCTGAGCAGCCCATTTCGGTGCTTTCAGAGAAGTAATATTTCCTAATGTCCAGCCTAAATCTCCCCTGGCACAGCTGAAAGCCATTTCCTCTAGTCCTATCACCAGTTACATGAGAATCCCCAGCTCACTACAGCCTCCCTCCAGGTAGCTATAGAGAGCGATAAGATCTCCACTGAGCCTTCTCTTGTCCAGACTTAACAATCCCAGCTCTTTCAGCAACTCCTCATAAGGCCTGTGCTCCAGACCCCTCACCAACTTTGTTGCCCTTCTTTTTTGTGTGATGATAATTCAATTTATAAGGATCCAACTGGTGTATGAATAGTCCAGCTGCAAGGCGTGGCCTGTGATTATTTGGGAAGGAGACTACCCCTCTAACATACAGTTTATTTTTATTTTATTACAATAATAAAAGATTTGCACTGGCAGGTATAGGTGCCTATATGATTTTCAATAGCTTTCCATTTCTAGCTGGAGGATATTATCACTCCTCTTAATACCTGGCGGATGTTATCCAACTTTGTACTCTGGACTGCGCCTTAGTCTGTGCTACGATATAAGCAATCTGCATACTTAAATAACAGATAAGGAGAGCAGAGAGGTAAAATCTAGAAGAAATAAGCTAAATCCATGGAGGGTTTAGAAAAATGCCAAGGCTCATACTGTTACCAAGGTAATTCTCTACTGCTTCTTGTTTGGCACAGAATAAAGACACAGCTGAAGAGCGACTGCTGTTTAGTGGTAATATCAGGAACACGGTGTTCACTGAGGGATCTGATCATAACCAACGCTTAGCTTATAAGAACAGTTCCTGCTTTTGCTGATAAATGTTCTTCAAATTCATTTTGCATACAGTGTGCAGAAGTATAATTTTTGCCTATAGAAGTGACGAATTTCTGACTCAACAAAGAAGACTTTATTTCAACCTTGGTGGTATAAAACAATAACATAATCACCTGCCAGTCAACATAGAATGGCCATATTTGCTACATCCACCGTGAATGACGTGCTTACTAAATGGGACAGCAGTGCTTACAAAATATCATTGCATCTAAATCAGTTAAACTCTCCCTATTACTGTAATTGGCTTTTAGGGTGGGAAATAACTTCATTATATCAGTACCAATATTTACAAACGTCAGTAGTATATTTATAATTGGCCAAATTAGTATAACCATTTTAATGCTAAAATAATTTGGTATCCAAGTACTGCTAAAGTGATCTTATGGTTGATGTTGCTGTAGGCAGCTCAGCAATTAAATTCCAGACAGAAGATTCCAGACTACTCAAATTATCATTCTTCTGGATGTAAGGACTAGAAATAAGTAGCAAGGGTGTAATGTGTGTAAGAAGATCTTCAAAAGCATTTGAACTGAGGCACTGGAAGGAGACTTTCAGTAACGTGATCTGCCTGATCTTGAGTTGGGAGTGGAAGGGTGGTCCAGGGATTACAGGAAGTTGTCATCTCTTATGCTAGGCCTTGGTCACTGCATCTGTTTGGTATGACTATGAGAAATTGATTTTTCTTTTGCACGTCTGCTTGATATTGCTCAAGTTTGCCCCTATTGTCAGTTGTAGAGGGACTATCTTATCTGTATGCTAAGTGTTGAGAGAAACAAGTTTGAATCATAAGCTGCAAACTTTTGCATAAAACTGGCTGAAATTTCTTTTTGAAAGGAAAAATCAAAATCTTATATTTGAAATCTAGTGTTGTTTTTTGATTCTCCCTCTTCTCCCAAATATCTGTTGTGGTTTTCTGAATAGTTGATAAAACACTTGGAAATAATCATCATAAAAACATGCCGAGTTTCATAAGCTAGGCAGAATGTTCAACCAAAAAGTCTCCCACCTCAGCCCTTCAGGAATTCGAAGAATTAGAAGAGTAATTAATGACAGCAGTGAATAGCACTGCCTGGCCCCATTCTGCTGGCTGATGTGAAAGAAGTTTCACAAGGAGTTTAATTTCCCTTTACTCTGGGCATACTTGGCTCCTTTCTATTTGTTGGGTAATGCTGGCACTTCTATTAATTGAAACCAAGTTGCTTGTGCTTAAATGGCTATATGTGCTATTTGCATAGGGGAGTGGTCAGATTTGTAATGTGTTGACTTTATGGCACGCTGGATTTTTTTAATATAGCTAACATAGCTTAAGTTCACACAACAACCCTGCTCATTGATCTTAAAATTCCAATAAAATACGAAGAAAATAGTTAATTTTCATATGGCATAATGCCTGATTAAACATCAAATCTTAGTTTTACACTAGATAAGCTTCCTGTGTGTGTGTCAGGTAAGGCTTGGCACTACTTCAAAGAGGAGTACAGAGGCATAGAGCCTAATTTCTACTCCTTTCTCTTTTTTTTTTGTTTTTTTTTTTGTTTCTTTTTGGATGATACTTCTTATTGATGTTCATCAAGCCTAAATGTGATTTTTATATGCTAGTAAGGGTAAAACTCTCTTTCCATTAAATAACATGATTAAATAATGCCTTGTATCTTTGTTGTTATTTATGCTATGATACATTTGCCAATTTTATCCATTTTCTCCCCAATTTCCCTGTGAGGTTTAGCACTTGGCATCACTGCAAAGAATGGCGCACCTGTTTTAGCCATGCGTTGCAGTTACAAAGGAAACAAATCAACTGTTTTTTTGATACCAACTGTTTCCAGATGTCCCTATTAGACCAATATTATCTGATTTAGTAAATGTATCCCTGCTACTTTATTTAAATGCCACTGAATCTGTTTTTAAATCCGTGGGGTGCCAGAAATACCCTGTTGTTACTTCCTCGGCACATTTTGCCAATCATACCTAAAATTGTTTTTGCGCATAGAATTGACAAGATTAGGTTTCAATTAGCTGTGTTTCTGGATTTTGATTGTGTTTCCATAAGGGTAAAACAATCGTTCTCCTTATGAGTTGGCCAGCTGTACTTCTTACTTAGCATGCAATAGTTCATAGGAAGGGTGGTAGCTTGGCGTACAATTTTAATTACTTGACCAGCTCTGATTTGTTTAGACTTAACACAGCAATTCAGCACACACAAATATATTAGCACTTTAGGGAAGAAACAGCAGTGATTTCCTCTACCCTACTCTCAGTTCCACAAAGAATAGGTTTTGTAAAGCACATAGGTAGGAAATATACTTCCCCTTTTCCTCTACCCACCACCAAACAATCTCCCTAAATAGACTTAATCATCAGGGTTTTTTTTATTCTGTAAATAATTTAGGTTTATTTTTGACCTATAAGTTTCTTGGAAAGTTTTATTTCATACTGCAGTTTCTGAACTGCACTGCTCAAGGATTTATTCCAGTTCTACCATGAACTTAGAAGAGATCCGCTCTGAGCGAAGATTATCTGCTATCTGCCTAATGCAGATTTTGCTCCTTCTCCTGAAGTATTTGGTGCCAAGGGCTGAAGAGACGTCTTAGTGAAATAGACGGTCCTCATGTCCAGTCCAACAGAAGCATCTATATTCTTATTTGTCACTGTTAAACAGCATTATTCTCCCTGAATTTATAGAATAGGAGAACAGATAGAGGAACAGATCCCATGTATGTCGTCGTAACTTCATCCGGTTTGTTGACACAGACTGAAAACTAATTGACTGTCTGTTGTAGGAAACGTAATGCCTTAGTATTCCTAGGTAAATGTGAATGTACATGCTAAGAAGGCTTACCATTAAAAGATGAGTGAATGGAGAACTTAGTGTGTGAAGGCTTGGGAAAGCAACAGAAACATGCAAGTGCCAACTAGTTTGCTCTTAGCTTTGATGAACGCTCTTCAGCTCTGAGATTTAATGTTCTGTTTGCCCTTCTGTTTGTACTGTCAGTGGAGCTTCACTAGAGAAATGTGGTGCTAAGGATGCTTTTCTCTGCGGTTCAGGCAACCCATCGCAATGTTCTCGTTTGAAAAAGAGAATTACCAGCGTTTAAAAAACTGTACCTAAAACTTATGTGGCTTGTCTTCTCCGTCATGTTGAAAGCAATCGTTGTATCATCCTTGTCCCCAAAATACAACACTGCAATTTGCTATCAGTGTCACAGGTCAAAATATTAATATTCTCCATGCTGTAAGGAGGCCAGTGAAGTTTTAAACTTGGGTAAAGGATTGCCCCTTTCCTTTTTTTGTTTGAGAAAGTAACACTCTCCAGGGATACTCTGGATGGCTCACGGTGACTGAGATTAAACTAAAAATGAAAATAAATAGTTTATTTAAGATCGTGGTTTTTCGTATTTATTCTACCTTGATTCTATGCATTTCTGGATTTCACAACTTTGTTGTTCTTTTTTTAATTCCAAGTTGGGCTTACATTCTTGCCTCATGCCTGAACTTTGTGTCCAGTAAAACCTTCCGCTTCCATCTCAAATCTCAATGCCTGAGTTCTTAAGTGATTCCTACCACTAACATTATACACATGCATCTAAATTTCAGTTAAGGTGATCTCAAAAGTCGATAATAGCTTGATTAGAAATTGTAGGAGCTTTATCTTTGTTGTCAATGTTTTGAGAGTTAAATTGCCAGTGAGACTTTTAAGGGAAAGAAAATTGTGGTAGAATCACATGGCTTGTGTTATTTTGGGTATTCTCTTGAGTTATTGCTTCCTCCAGCTGAGAGAAAAAAAGTGGTTTCATTTTACTGTGTTATTGCGTTGTATGAGGGGAGTTTGATCATTTTTCCATACAAGAGTGTTATCTTTTCTGAGGTGACATTCGTATCAGAATACAATGATGCAACTCAATTTAAGGGAAAAACTAAAGGGGAAGAAGGGAGGTCACAGAGTGTGATCACAGAAATATACTACTGCTTGTCACTGAGACCTATGTAAATTCTACTGCCTTCAGTAGCTGGATACAGTTATGATTCCATCATCTAGGTTTGTGGTCCAGTGAGGACCAGCACATGTCCGGAGTTGAAAGATTTTATTCTGTTAAAAAGGTATTTGGTGTCCATAAATACCTGTCACGAATGGAAGGGAGCAGAATAGAATAGTGAATAGAATGATTTCCTAGAAGGAAATTGTATCTGATAGTACAATTCTTCATCACATCAACAATATAACAAGCTGGTAGGAAAAATGATGTATCATCTACTTTTCTGTCTATGGGGTGGCTTAGGACAGCTTGGACTTTGTAGAGAAGGTCTGGAGAAGATGAAGAAGAGTAATGCTAGCTGTTTCTTCCCCCGAAAAAACAAACAGCCAAAACAATTGCTAGTGGGAATGCAGCTGCTAGACAGTTGTTGCTTGTTTAATCTTTCTGATACGTCAGATTGCTCAGTCTGAGATGCATGAGTGCTCCAACAGATCTGTTCAAGAACATCTGTAAATGCCCAAGATGTAATTCAACTAATGGAGAAATAAAATAAAGAAGAATGATGATACTAGTTTCTGTAGACATAGCCAACACTGCGTTTTTTCTTTTTCTTTTTTTTTTTTTTTTTTTAATCTAATGCTATTACTGTAAGAGGCAAGAGGCAGAGTTGATAGATCTACTTTCTTTGCTGTTGCAGCTTAGGAAAGTTCAAGAAGTCAGCTGTCAGAGTCTGAGGCTCTCACAGGCTAAGGAATTTCAATTTCAAAGTATGAGAGATTGAAGTCTTGAAACAAAAGATCATCAAACACTGATAATTCCTGACTGTTGCTGGAGCTGTGAAGTGGGTAGGCAACAATGCCTTTTTTTAAGGGCCAGTGAGTGTAACAGTGAATCTTGCACTCAATTAATTCTGTTGGGCAAGGGAAGGATGATATGAGGCAATTCAGAGATGAATGAAAAAAACATTTAAAGCCATTGGGAAACCAAAACAAAACGTGAATGCTTTCAAACTAACGGGAGAAGTTCTGTGAGAACTGCTCAATCTCATTTCCAAAGCAAGACTTTTCTAGTAAGCCTTGCTTCAAAGCAAAGTGTAGTGAAACACCTAGTCCTCCTCAGCTCCATGGTAGCATGTGATGTGCCGGCAGCCAACAGTAAAATATATTCAGTTTAGCACGTGTATGATATGTGAGTATATTGCAATACATGTGACATTTATGCATTTTATGATTAAACTACATAAAAGTAATATTAGGCAGACCAAAAATCTGAATTTTCACCTCTGAATGATATCTAAAATTCAGCTTGAATTACTTAAGAAATTTTGCCCTTCCTCTACTAGATTTTGCTAAGTGTATTTTCCAGCAAAGAAGCAATTTGTCACAAAAAGTGCAAAACTTTCAGTATGGTCACCTTTAAATCTTCTTTGTTGCTGCTTTCTAAGACAAGCTTTTTCAGCCTTTAGATTTAGTTTGCAGATTT
The DNA here is from genome assembly GCF_905368555.1 of Meleagris gallopavo. Taxonomy (NCBI): domain Eukaryota; kingdom Metazoa; phylum Chordata; class Aves; order Galliformes; family Phasianidae; genus Meleagris; species Meleagris gallopavo. The sequence continues at coordinate 10,507,690 of NC_139419.1, read as the reverse complement.
GTTTGCAGATTTAGTAGATTTACTCTGTTACCAGATGTATTATGTTGCATTTGGCTGTATTAAAATGCATTTTTTACGTTGCAAGTGAATCAGATCTCCCTGTAATAGTAACTCCCTTTCTACTTACGCTGCAAAAAGATTTGTGGCAACAAGAAACTTTTCCAGTTAAAAAAAAAAAAAAATCATGATATCATCTTACTGCTGATAGGAATGTAAAATGATGCAGGGCTAGCTCTTTCTTTTTATGTCTGGAAAGGGACTGGCTCTCTGGTTTCTGCATATGAACAACTGCGTCTTGAGGTCAGTCATCTGGCCAGTTTGTTAGTACGCCATGTTTACATTATGCAGTGGAAGTTCCTACTAAAAAGTTGAAAGACAAGGCATTATAGCTTCCTCTGTAATGGCCCCCAAGTTGCTTAAGTAAATAGACTAATAACACAATGATGTTTTTTTCTATGAAAAATGCTGAGTGGATTTTTTTTTTCCCATTGCTGACGGTGTCCTAGACAAAACATTTAAATGTTTTCTATACCATTAACCAGACTCTTTAGTAACCTATAGTTCTCCATATCATATTAAAAACAATAAATAAAGATTGACAGTCCTTGCATCTTTTAGAATTTCTTCAGTCTGTTGTCATTTTAGCAAAAAAAAAAAAAAAAAAAAAAAAAAGCATTACTAATTTGGAAACTGTTTTTATGAAAATCCTTTAAATCATTGGTGTATATTCTCTTGCTTGGTTGATACATAAAACAATTGAATTCTAGCAAATGGTCTCACTATCTTTCTTTTGAGAGAAGATAAGCTTTATATTCTATATGTGGCAATAAAAGATCCCTTCTTTGTTCTTGCGGCAACTTGATCGCCATGCAGAAAACTAGATGCATTCATCTAAATTTGAGTTTGTTGAGAATAAATACTTCTCTCAGATTTCAAAAATCTTTTAACCGTTTTTTTCCTAAATTCTATTCCAGCACTTCATGGTTCTGTCCTCAGCATGCTTTGGAAGCATCAAGCACATCACATGAAACATAGCTCTTTAATCTCCTTTGCAGGCAATCAATAATCTTACAGTTAATATCATAATTTTGGTTGAAATGTGTGTGGCTGGAGGGTAAGGAGAGTTTGCGTGAGATTCTTGAGCTTACTTTAAGACAAAACAACAACAGCAACAAAAAACAACAACAAAAAAACTTAATCTCCAGACCTGAGGTGATGTAGGATCCTCTTAACTTGTGTGATATGTTTATGTGGTAACATGGGAACATCTTCGGGATATACTTAGAATTAGTGCCATCTTGTACTGAATGATTGTTTGGAAGAATTTGTTGTATTTTGTTCTAAGGGTTATGTGGTTTTGAATGGCAAGAGGTACCAACCAGTAGGAATTGCTCTGAGTTTGCAAGAGGTGAATGTAATCTAAGATCCTCAGGACAGAAATTGCAGGAGCAGTCATGAGGGCTATGTGGCTTCATCAGAGATCTGTGGATGGACATGGATGGACATCGATAGGAATCCCCTATTAACCTGATTTTGCTATGGCTCATCAGAAGTGTATACATAATCACACAGACGTACAGAACAGTGGCTTCTGTGTTCTAAGTTCATTGACACAAGGTGTATTTTGCTTCTCACTCTAAGTTTGAAGTGCTTACTTCTTTGACTAGTGAGGAAAATGTGCCAAAATGCTGGTGAAACTTCTCTGCAGCACATTTAGTCGCAGGTTGCTGTGGAAAAGTAGCTTGTGCACAGCGCTGTGCTAATCTGGCTGTATTGTTCCCAAAATGAAGTTAGTTTAAGTACAGCCTGTAAGGCTACAGGGAGCTTGGATGTATTGCCAATGTACTGCAAGTAGAGAGAAAGAGATGGTACTCAAAAGAAAAGAGGATGTATCTGCTGTCTATCAGTAGATCGTCCCAAAACATCACCAAGGGCAAATTACTCGAGAACTTTAATCAAGCGACTGACTTTATCTGGATAAAAAACATTTCGGCTCTATTTTCACTCAGCAGCCATGTTTGTGTGGCTGTTTCATTTTGCATTTATGGGCCTGACACATTGAAGCACTAGCACTCACATCTAAAATCTGAGACTGCGCACTAGGAATTTTTATTTAATCAAAATACTGATTTAAGAAAAAATTGATAGTGATTAATTACAGATTACCAAACAGCAAGCAGACCACTTATTTTTTTGAAAATGTTACCCCTGCCACAGATATCAAAGGGAGATGTTGCATTCATTTCTTTTTTTGCCTATTTATTGCATTTTCCTTTAGATTGGAGGCAAAAATAAAGGCCAAATCTTGCATAGCTTTATTCAAGACAGCAGCATTCATTACTACCGTGGTGTGTGGTAACTGTTGAGTCCCAGCCTGAACCACTGATTGAGCACCTAGGAAAGGACTCGGTCAGCCCTGGGAGCACAGGTGAAGGCATTTCAGCTGTGTGACCAGAAGGGGTGGAACTTGGCTGCACCCTCTTAGACCTCCCTTAAGGGCTGACTAACCTTGGGGAAGGGTCTCTGGTTGGAGATTCCGCTCTTGTGGAGTTTTCCCTGTGAGCCTACATTTTCAGAGAGGAGTGAGTACTTTTCCTTTGTAACACCTTTCCATTGAGCGGGTCCTTCTGTTTTTATACTTTCTGTATCACCATTGCACCAAATTGATCTCTCTGATTGTTATACATGGCTTTTGGGTGGTTTTTTTAAATTTGTTCAAAGAATTGATAAAATAGAGTTTTATCTTTAAACAGGCCTGATCTGGTATTAAATGGGGAGGTTGGTGGCCCTGCCTGTGGCATTGGGGTTGGATCCTTGAAGTTCCTTCCAAACCTGGCCATTCTGTGATTGTTGACTGGGTGAGACCATCTCTGAAGTCCTTGCTGATGGGTGGCAGAGAGAAAAGGGCAGACCACAGAAAGAAGTCTGTAGCGCTGCTCCCCACACTCAGAAATGGTGAGTCACCATGAAAAAGCAGTATCAGCAGTAGCAATAAGTGCCAAGATTTATGAAGAGCTTTTTTGTCTGTCTTTTGTGCCAAGAACAGTCTTGCTTCTTGCTTTTCTCAATTGTTGCAGTCTATTCAATAGCTTTTGAGGTGATTAAATCTATAATACTTAATTTACTTCCCCTTCCCCCCCATTATTTTTTCTGAACTGACTGCAGATAATGAAAGCCATCTTGCATACTTAGAAAGCAGAGGTTTGCAGAAACGTTCTTCATCTCAGTAATGCATATTTGAAGCCAGTCAGACCAAACATGGAATATATGAGTTTCCTCATCTGAAATGCATGCAGAATATGTGTAGTTGATCTGTGTGTTTTGCATCACTTGCAATGAGTTTGCATGTGTTGGTTATATTTTAGGACAACGGTATTTAAACAGTGAACTTGTGAACAGCCGTAGTTCATTCCTTTGTGTATCAGCCCTACTGCTATTCATTGCACATTCAAGCACTCTACATTACAGAGGATTTCTAGCAAAGAGATTTTTCTAGCCTTTGTAGTGCATCAAGTGCTTTCTAGCCCTATAAAGCATTGTATGTGAGCGTAGCCCAAAAGAAACACGAAATACTGCATTTTTCAACACTTCCACTCCATCAAATCCAATATTCTCATCTTTGAGTGTTTTATGGGAAAAAAAAACCAACCCAGTGCATTTTTAGATGGATTGCACAAGAGCCCAGAATCACGTCTTTATCCTAACAGAAGGCCTGTTTATGATTCCCTGCTTTGTGCATGCTGCAATTAGTGCAGCTAAACTGAAGCAGCTGTGGAATTGAAAAGAATTGTCCTCTTACTGCAGAATCTCTCAGAAAGTGCAGATCGTGGGAGGAAGATCCATCAGGGCACCATAATGTGAGGACATAAAACTGTGAGAGAGAACATCCAAAGGAGGGGGGATCCTTGTGGGTCTCTTTTAATTTGGGCTATTTTATATCTCTGTGGTTCTGTGATCTTTGAATTGCTATCCGTACCCAACTCAAATGCACTGCAGCAGGGAGTACAAAATGCTAGCGTGTATTTTGTGTAAGTAAAACAGCAACCGTGAGATGCACTGTGAAATGAGTGGTGCCCAAAGCTTTGGAGTATGTGAAATAATAAAAAAATCCACTTCATGTTGGAAAGGCCTTCAGGTTCATAACTGTTGCATGGAGAAATTCCTGCTTAAATCTGCAATGGTACAGATTTCTGTAGGCATTCAGAGAGCTAAATGTATCTTCTCTGTCACCTTGATAAATACATGATATTATGAAAAGATGAGGAAATTCTTTGGTATAGACTTGCTTTCTTGAATGACATCTTTACGTAGTTTTGTGATATATGTATCTTGGACCTGAGAGCATGTTGGTAACTACTGCTATGTAATCTTCAGAAATTCTGATTATTTGCTGTCTTTGGTTCTCTGTCAGCAGTGAATCTGTGTGATGTGAGCGAAGGTATGTGCATTATAAAAGGGCATATTCAGACTAAATAGGAGAAGATGAACGTGGTCACAAGGAATTCGTGACATTGAAGACAAGGATCTGCCACCTACCTCCAAGAAATAGTGTCTTCACTAAAGTGAAAATAACAAAAATATTATTCATTTTGGGTTTATAGACTTGAATTACTTTATGGCTAACACTTAGCTGATAACATTGGTAATGTGGAGTAATGTGTTTGCAATAGGAATCATGGGATTTTGATATTTAGTCAGTTCTACCATTGATATACTGTGTCAGACTTTGCCAGCACTGTCCCTCCATATCTGCTATAAGAAAAGATGGATGAGAAATTTGCTTCTAGAGATCTAGTAGTGTTTCAATGCATTGAGATTGTAAAGGTTACATGTAATCATAGGTTAATGATATTTGCAGCATTATTTTACAAGAAAGCATTTTTAATTCCATCTCTTATAATATTTATTTGTAATGAATTCTGCATTTTGCTGAAAAAAAAGTAAATATTTGCTGGGGATGAATATTTTCTGTGCCCCCAAAGGAAATACTTTTCAAGGTTTCGTTAAACCGTCTTGTGTTTCTGTCGTGATAAGGCAGCTTGTGGCATTCATGGTCAGCCATTAAATCACCTGTGTCACCCATATGTTGATGCAACAGCACCGCATGCAGATTTTAAATCAGAGTCTTAAACCAGTTATACTGTGAATTTTGGATTGATTGCTTCTTGGATTTTTCACGTCTGTCCCTGTAGCATAAATTATTGTCAGTAGGATTAACAAAAGTAGCAGCAGAGAGCAAGGACTCAACTGTGCACCCTCTGAGTGTTACGTAGGCTGTGATCTGAACAGCCTGGGTGAATCTGATGCAAAGCAGTTACCAGCATTTGCCATGCTATTGCCAATCTGCCCCCATAATGGAAATAAGTGGGTGAATGTTGAAGGTGATGGGGCGTTTCTCCCTGTCTGTTGTCCTGAGAAGATTTCATATATTCAATTAAGTAGTTACAAAACAACAGCAGCGAACTAAAAACTATTTCAAGGATACAGAGATAAAGAGAAATAAAGGTTCTACATATGTGCTCAGGCAGCCTGGGTTCGCAGGCAGGGGTCAACAGAATGAGAGAAGGACCATCTGTGGGTAAAATGTTATATGGGGATTAAGATGCCCAGGTTCATCTTTTGGCAAAGGCCTCAAGAGTGCAACCAGCTTGTATGCTCTGTGCTCGGGGTGCCTCTGCAAATTCGAGATAGTAAAGTTCCTCTTCACTCACCCTTGGCTGGTATTGTCTGCGAGGAGTTTAAGCCTTTGGATGAGGAAGCTGTTTCATCTTCTGTACATTGTAGCATGCCATGCACTGTGCTATCCAGCTTCCAGAATAGTTAAGTCAGTGTTTCCACCCGATATGCTCAATGTTAGATACATTTTGGATCAGTAATTTATCATAATTTTGTGAGATGGAAGGGAGTATCAGCAGACTTCTTGAATATTGAGGTTTGATTATTTTTTTTCCTCTTTTCTTCAGGGTTAGCACTTCATATTATATATATTGCAAGGCAGAGAAATTGCTCACTTGACAGCTGTGGATAAAACATGAAAATTTAGATAATGTTTTAAATTCACCAGGGACAAACCTGTTTCAAGGTAATTTATAAATTAAACTAAATCCAAATATTGTCTCCTGACATGTAACTGTAATTAGAAAACTCTCTTGAAGAGGAAAGAGATGGCTGGTGTACAAATTATTTTGCAGCTAAAAATAGGAAGTCTAGAAGTTGGGTGATACCAGGCAAGTCATGTGTTGTACAAGCTTTCTTCATTTTGCATTTAGAAGTTTTTTTTCCCAGCTCACCAGCTTGACTGGCTTCAATCTTTCTATGTAGAAGTAAATGGAGAGGGAGTCATATTATGAAATGTTGAATTATTTGTGACTGCACAGTTTCTTCGCTGCAAATTTCATTTCAGACTTCTCTCTTCTTCCACCTCCCTTGTTTCTTTGTTTTCTGCCTTTCGGGGGGGGGGGGGGGAAGCACTCCTTAGAGAAAAACTCTTCATATTTTTGCAGTTGTTACTTCAGAGCAGTTCACTGTTTCTTTTTCCAGACTTGCTCCTTATGATAGCAGCAGCCTACAAATGCTTATATGTAAGAAAATGCAAATGCAAGGGGAGGCTATGTAGTGGCCTTGCTTAGAATCGAGGGCTGTGAGCCTCTGGGCTGCCCTGCGCAGCTGAGCATCTGAATTTTGAATTGCTTTGCTCCTCTTTCCTGCTTCTTTCTTTCCACTCCAATTTTATTCAGTGCGAGGCAGTTCTCTTTGCATTCTTGCTTTTCACCTGCTCTGTGAGTTTATTTCATTTGAGGAGCTGCTTACCTGTCACTGGCTGCGGTGGCAACATTTTAGGCATGGAGGAAAGGGAGCTGGAAGATCTTCCTGAATTCTTTCTTACCAGCCTTATAGCTGCATTTGGGCTCACGAATGAGGGCTGTGCTGCCAAGTAAATGCCACAGGCTTTCCCAGCTTTACAGTTCAGTTCTGATAAAAATTCTCAGCAGTGAGAGAATCATTCATTCGAGCATATGAATCAGAAAAAGAAAAGAAACAGAAATATCCTTTGCAAGTAGGAGTATGTGGTAACATATCTCCAGCAGATTACACTTCTATTCAATTTCTTTGTAAGGGGCCATGAGTAAAAAGGTTGTTTTGTTTTGTTTTTACCTGGATCCGCTAAAATGGTATATGGAAGGACAACATATTTTCTTCACCTTTTACCTCCGAGCAGTAAACATTGTTGCTGGAGACCATTAAAAGCTAGTTGTGTCAGCTCCATTTCTAACTCTGGCACTCTTTCAGGGTTAAGTAGCACTGATATTAATGGGAGGTGACACCAGTCGAAACTTGTGCCAAATTCAGGTACAGCAGGCTCCAGGGCAACCTGTATTCAGTAGGTTTCTAATTCTGACCTGTAATTGCAGTCATTTTCAGAGACATAATGCTTTCCAACTGAGTTTTCATTATTTTACTATAAGCTTATTTCACTATAGCTATACCTACAGCTGTGTTGTGGATAAAGTAGATGAAAAAAATCTGTAAGAAAGATATATGTCTTCTGTAAGTAAGAATGTGTAGAATTTGGATAGTTTCCAACAAGTAAGTGCTAATATCAATTAGCATTTTAGATGTTCTCTCTTTGACCCTTGGGAGGATGCACACCTACTCACACACAGAGTTAAGCAACTTAGTTCATGCACGTCTATATGGAGCAGAAATCCAGTGGCAACTGCTGCTATAACTGGGCAAATAATAGTGATAACTAAGTTACTCCTAAAAAATGCAGTTGTCTTCTCACTAAAACTATTTTGCATGGTTGTGGTAGTTTTGAAGGAGGGAAGAAATGTTGTTGACTGAAAGTAGCAGGATTTTCAATTTCCAAAAGAATCTGTATGTGTTTCTAAATCAGAAATAACTATATGCAATAGGACATTAAAATATGCATATACAAGATGAAAAACAAATTGTTTTTATTTGGATTGGAAGATGCATTTTTATCCCTAACCTGGGATATTTCAAGGCTTCTAATTCAAAAAGTTAATCTAAAGTCTATTCTTGAAATGGTGACAGTTGTAAGGGCACAGACATTCAATTTTACACAGTGGCAAAATAGACAAGATAAACTCTTTGGCACATGTACTTAGAATCAGAGAAAAACTATGTTGAAACAAAGGCAGCAAAGTAAGTAGGGGATCGAAACAGAAGAATGTATTCGCTAAGTATAAGTTACGTTTATACCTGTTGGTAGCTCTGCTAACCGTGTGAAGTTTTTGCTTGAAGATAAAATGTACGTGAACCCTGCCAAACATTTCACTATCCCTTCAATGAGTCCTCAGTCACCAAGCATTGCTGACATTGAACTGTAAAACACTCCTGACAAATTGTTAGTCTCAATTTATTAAGCTTTTTACTCCCCTTACGAATAGGCAGGAGCTACCTTGAAGGTTTCTTTTTTGTTGTTTTTGTTTCGGTATATCAGCCAAGTAGATTGTTTTCTCTGAGTGTTGCAAAGTGGGTTTTTCTTGTTCCAAATTGATGGATAGCCCTTTTAAGATTTTAGCAGAAATTACTCCAATAAAATAATTACTAATGCATGTAATCTGAACTAAGATCATAGGCAAAAGAGCTATCTGATGAAAATACTAGAGTTTGAATTTAGTCTGTTTTTGCAACATAGCCCTCAGCTGTCAGTGTTTTTTCTGCATCTTGCCTTAAGAAAAAGTCTTTATTTCATCATCTGAACTACCATATCTTTAGAAAATAGAGCTTACCTACTGTATTGAAGGGAAAACCTGCAGGACAAATGATTCTGCTTGATTTATTATACAGCAATCGATACCACTGAGAGTTACTTGCAGACTTCTTCATCCATGAAAAACCTGTTGAGGTAAATAGGAAAACAAATCCCAAAGTGTGATTAAGTCTTTATCATTATTATATATTGTTTAAGAGAGTAGTAATGAACACAGGTACTTGCAGAATTAAACGCTGAGGGTTACTACTGAAATCATGCAGTTTTTTTTCAGACTTCAGGTGATTAAGTCATTTCCAGGATTGTTTTCCAGGATCACCCTTGTGCAGTGACAAGTGGGGGCTTTAAGCTGAGGTGGTGATGTGAACAAGGCCTGTGTGAGGCTGAAGACTGGGATGCTGCTTCCACCGTGGTACAGCTGTGGGACGCAGCTTTGCAGTGCAGGAAGGAATGGTCCCTGCTACATGCTGCTGGGGTTCAGTTCTCAGCCACAGGTTGGACTATTTGCCATTTAGCTCTCTAGCAGTGCAAGTGGAACTAGGTTATGGCTCGAAATACTCTTCTTTCATAGTTTCATAGACTCTTTAAGGTTGGAAAAGAGTTCTGAGATCATCTAGTCCAACTGTCCTCCCTCTACCATCATGTCACTAAATAGCATCCCTAAGAAGCCACGTGTTCGCAGTTTTTGAACCACCTCCCTGGGCAGCCTGTGCTAATGCCCCACCGCTCTTTCTGAGAAGAAGTTTTTCCTAATATCCAACCTGAACCTCCCCTGGTGCAACTTAAGGCCGTCACTTCTTATCCTATCAATGCTATGTGGCAGAAGAGGCTGACCCTCACCTTGCTACAGCCTCCTTTCAGGCAGTTGCAGAGAGCCATAAGGTCTTCCGAGCCTCCTCTTCTCCAGACTGAACAGCCTCAGTTCTATCAGCGTGTCCCCTCATAAGGCTTGTGCTTCAGACCCTTCACAGCTCCACTGCCCTTCTTTGGAGGCACTCCAGTGTCTTAATGCCTTTCTTGTTGTGAAAGGTCTCTGTTCAAACTGAACAGAGCACTCCAGGTGCAGCCTCACCAGAGGTGATTATCTCCCTGCTCTTGCTGACCACACTATTTCTGATAAAAACCAAGTTCCTTTATTTCTTATCTTGTTATCTTTTCTCAAAAGGAGAAGAGATAGCAGACAAGCGAGTGAATTCTTGTGAATGAGAAGGTGATCACACCTGAAACCATGCTGGATTGGTCCTTGGGAATTCATTTGGTTATCTAGTTTTATATTTCTTCTTGGATTAAGAGGCTCTAAGGAATCAAAAAGTTGATGCGTTTGCTGCTGTGTATAAGTACTGATATGTTTATGCTATGTGGGATAAAGGAGCAATTGTTGAGTCAGTGAACGTAATGCTGATGACAGTTAAAAAGCAGAGAAAACACAACAGCATGCTCATCAGCTGCCTGCGTACTTATGGCTTGCAGTCAGCTTTGGGAATTTGTTCAAGCCTTTGTTGTGGGAGTTAGTTTGTTCAGGTGTATGTCACAATTTTGCCATCACATTCCTGAAAATATTATCTAGATTCAGTCACAGGCAATAGACAAAGTGCAAATCTTCTGAGTGCATTCAAGGAGTGATTGTGATTTCTTAGACCAGATCCTGTAAGTGGATGTGTGTCATCCCCTTGGAAACATGCCTCAGCAGTTCCTCTTTTGAAGAAAAAGCCAGAAAGCAGAGCTGACTTGGAAGGAAGTTTGTGTTCAGGGTTCATCTAGATTAGAGACTCTCATTGCTGTCCTCAACTCACAGCATTTAGAAAATGTGTTAAGAATTGTGGATGTGTTTGCAACTGATGTAACAAGAATGCTGTTGGCCAACAAGCTGTCTTATCTACGTAACCTTGTTTTGCAGCAAGCTGTATTTCAGGGGGTAGCTAGGGTAGAGGTCAGCACTCATCTGTCATAAATTACTGCTATTTTTCTTGGACTGAATGTATTTTCTTCTGTCTATGTTTTCTTACACTAGCTTTTTTAGAAGTTGCTATGTTATCAGACACTATAGAAATGTCTAGGTTATGGTACTGTTGACCAATTTTGCGAAGGATTTCTTTTATTGGTTTACTCCTGGAAGCTAAAATAAAGGAGTGATGGGTCAAAAATATGGCCATGCTTCTGCAAATAACTTACATTTTAAGGAATTTTTCAGAGCTAACATAAATGAGTGCTTTCTTCAGTTATGTCCAGTGTGACACCAATACAGTCTGGATTTAATTTCTTATTGCAAGGGAGAGTGAAGAACTTTCACTTAACCCATTCATTTGTGATAGAGGTAGTACCGTCCATGCACTATACATAGAGAAGAAAATAGGATCTGTTTTACTTTCAGATAGTATTTGTCTTAATACTGAGCGTTCTGTCATTTTCTCAGTCATTTTAAATTCACATAGGGGCAAGTTTCCTGTATCTTCAAAAATACTGCATTTTTTGCTTCACTGCAGAGGAAATTGCTGCAAACTATTGTTTTTCTGTTTTTCCTTCTAGTACTTACGCAAAGCTCAGTTTAAACTAATACATCCATTCTTTGATTTCCATAAATGTCCAGCAGACTTTGAATGTCAGTAGGTGCGATTTTTATTTTTATTTTTTCCACATGAAGGAATTCAGTGATAAGCCTTTGCTTCATCCACCCTTCCATGTCAGACGCCATTTTGTCAGATTGCTGTTCTGCTGCTGTCACACAGCAGTAAAATGTAACGGGACGTTGGTGGGAAGGTTCAACCTCTACTGCCATCACACCAACATCCGCCTCTGATGTCATGGGCCAACAACATAAAGTGGGAGGCTTTACTTTCAGAACAGCTCTTGTATATTGTTAGCATGATCTGATCATGGGATAAATAGCCTTGTTCTTTTGAATTTCAAATCTGCATACTCCCGAAGGTTCTTATTAACCAGCTCCATTTGCTTCAGTCTTAATATACATAATGTTAGAAGGATGGTCCTGTTTTTTTTAAATGCAAGTAATACTTTTCTTTCATTGTTTTTTTCTGATTAGTAGTCAACGTAAAATTGAGGAAGGCTCAATTGCAGTTACCAGACTTGCTTAGTAGAAATCAGACGAGTTGAGAAGCACCTTCAGTGCAAATTGTACCCTGCAACAGCCAGCACAGTAATGTGTAAAAAAGACATAATAGATGAACTGCAGAGCAAACTGAATTAGATACAGTTACAGCACCATAATGAACTGGTGCCTTTAGTAATTAGCCAGGACTGAAGTGATCTACTGTGGATTATATTCTTTGAGTCACTAATAATCTAAGTCACATTTCCCCTCGTTGACATTTACCAAAGGCCTCAAGTTAAATGTATTTTTCTGGTGTTTCATAGCTCACTTTTGAATGCTCAAAACCTGCATGTTAATGTTGAGAGCTTCTGTTTAAATTGTCCTTTCTGCAATTTTGCACGCTTCTAACTTTATTACAATTCTGTCCTTTAAGTCTGATATATCAGACATTACAGCAGTTAAATTACAGTATAAAACTTGTCTGCATTCAAAATTGGTAATAAAATTTAGGTCTTTTTCCCTGAAACTAGATTTTTATAGAGCTACCTCTCCAAGGGAAGATCCACCAACTTCTCAAGGGTTTCACCAATGCCCAGACCTGTATTGGGCATGCCCAGTATTGAACACGCTGCTTCTGGGCCCCATCTTCATTGTGCAGCTCAAGTGTACTCAAAGGTGCAAAACACAGTGCTGCTGTGGCATCGTGCTCAACCTTCCCAAAACTGCTGCTTCTCATGCTGTCTCCTCCTTTTCTTTTGTTGCTTTATTTTTGTAGATTTTACATTCTTCAATTCAAAAAATATTGCTCACTGTGCATTTTTATACTTACTGCGCTCTTCAAAGTTCACAATAATGAAGTTTTATATCATAACATAAAAATGGCATTTTGAGTTTTGAGCATATGTTGCTTACTTGTTAAAATTTGATGGTCCTTGAACTTGTGCGAGTTTTCTCAAGTTATACTTTCCATTTCTACTCCATAACTTTGAGGCCTATAGTCTAACTCAGCAGAGGAGCTGATGGTTTTGTCAGTCTGTTGCCTTTGAGAATGGGAACTTCATATGAAAAGGTATCTAGTCTCATAACAGTCATGTTAACTTGTTTGTTTCTCATGCTAAGGAATCCTGACTCCACTGAGAAATACAAGCACTACTCTAGTATGAATAACAGGCAGTGATAAGTGCTTAGTTAAATATTTTTACTGTCTTCTCTCTTTTAAGCTATCTTTGGAATTTTCATCTCATATCTAAACCTCAGGCTAATGTATGTCAGGTGTTGGCATAAGAATCATGAGGCTGAAAAACAGACTTGAGCAGTCAACAAATTTAGTATTTTCATTTTGCTCAAAACATGTATATGTGGATAGTACTTACTAGCACTTATTTGCATAGGGAAAAAGCCTTTAAATGCTGCTGCTTATCTGGTCTTCAGCCCCGTAGCATTTATAGCAAAGATGCTGTTAGCTGAGTTGTGTTATTTAATCTGGTGTTTAAAAGAAAATGTCAACCAGACCAGCTATGAAAATTAAACTATTCCAATGCCTTTAGGACTTCTTTCTTCCATTGGCTTCAACCTAAAATAAACAGTTTTGTTTTTTTTTTTCCTATTCTTTACTGAAATCCGTCTTCTGTCCCTGTTTCTCCTTCTGTGTGACTGAACTTCTGCATCTGCTTTTCCTTGCTTCTTTCCAGTATGTTTCATTGCTCCTTGCTTGTGTTGCACTTCATTTCCTCCACTGTTTTTATACTTAAATCCTTCTAGCCACCTGCATTTTTAATGATCTATTTTTTGAGATGAGCCAAACACTCAGTGCTGCTGGGATTTCCTGTCACTCTGCCTGCCAGTATTGCCCTTCTTGGCTCTTGCTCGGTGATTTGTGCCGTGCCTGTAAGACCGCTCCTCAGAAACAGGTGGTGGTGCCTTTCTGCACATCTCTGGTTGGGCTTTGGCAGCTTGGGAGGATTTGCGATCAACAGTTAATAAAATTCTCTTTCTGAATGTATGTATATATTTTTAATTTCGCTTCTGGAATGCCAGCCAGAGGATTGTTTTACATTTCAATTTTTACAACTATTAGGAATGCAAAAACTGTTAGCGCTAGACTCTTTCTTTTCTTCTGTTTGTGCAGCTGATTGAGTGTTTCACACTGAGTTCTCTTACAAATCCAGCTGAGACAATTCTTGTCTGTGTTAGCTGAGGGTAGGGAGCGTTCTATATAAAGCAAATAGCACTGTTAATCCAAACCCTGTCTGTGCCAGTGTGAAAGAGCGTGCCGTGAGAGCGGGACTGAGCAGAGGAGAGCGAGTGCCAAAACTGACTGGAGAGCGTAAGGATCCCTGAGCTTCAAGCATCCCAGTGGAGTACTGGGAAGGAGGGCACACTGCTTCAGGGCCTGGGAGACTTTGCTGGTGTCTTCACACCTACAGCAGCGTTGGCTGTGGGTGCCTGGGCTGGGCTGAGGCATAACCTGCGCAGGGGATGGCAGTACTGTGCCACATCACCTGAGCTGACTGCCCTCTCTGGTCAGATGTTTCTGAATAAGTTTAAATCTAAAACCAGGAAAGGAGAGAGTATATGAAATAGTGTAGGAAAAGTTAAATTCTTTGTGATCCCACAGGCCTTTCTCAAACACTTTTGGTACATCAGTGAGGTGGTATTTCCCTAGCGAGGAGCACGCTGGATGCCTGCTGCATCGTGGCCCTGCTGCTGAGGGCTGGGGCTGTCCCACAGCAGCTGGAGGAGGACTGTTACAAGCTGATCCTCTAGCACATTCCCTGGCTGCATTATGACCTGGCATAAGCATAACCTGAGGCAAAGGGAAGCAAACTGTCTCACCACAGCCCGCCAGGCCCCTGTGCAGAGTGGTTAGTCACAGCACAGCTGCAGAGGGCAGAGGCAGATGTAAGACTGACTTGTTCAGAAATATCTTGCCAGAGCATTCATGCTCTTCGCTGCCTCCTGTGATTTTTTTGGACTGTGAATGAGGTATGTAAGATGAATCTGCTGATTTGTAGTATTGTACAGGACTACTGAAATTGTGCCTGAGTTGTTACTTTTCGAAAAAGATGCGGTAGAACCTGTACTTGGGTCACTTTAATCTTTTCAAGAGGAGGAGGTTAATAAAAGAGGCTTTCTAATCCCAACTGGTTCCACAGTGAAGTATATTCTATTCCCATCACAAGTGCTTGAACAGGTATCTTAGCCTTAACCTTGCAGAGGTACACAAATGAAAATTGGGATTTTATTAGCACTTTTATTAGCGCTGAGGTAGATTACTTAAAAGATGGAAACATGACCATTCAAGTGTCTTCTTTAAAGAGAATTGGGAAGATGTACAAGCTGAACTTCTATTAAGATTGAATGAACATTAACGATGGATGAATACTCCTGAAGTCTCCTCTTGTGCTGTTGAGTTTTTTTTAATGTCAGTAATCACAGTGCACAGGCCTCATTTTTTTTTTTCTCATTTTTGCAAAGTGGGACATGCCTGCTAACTTAAAGAGCCATCTAGGCAAAGCCATTTTAAGACAGTAAGAGTGGAAGTTAGTATTAAAACGCGCTCATGGTTTGTTTTTCTTCATGTTTGAAGAATGATTGATATTGGAGTGATGGATTGTGATCATGATAGACTACTCTGTTTGCTGTTGACTTGTATGACATTTGCATTGCACTCACAGTCCTATTAGAAATGGGAACAGCCAGGTCATTGCTGAACAATTTTAATGAGAAGTGTCCTGTAAAGGAAAAATGATAAGTCTTGTTTAGAACACCAGATTAAGGTATTATCTTTTCTTAAAAGTTTGGATTATTATAGTTTAAATTGTACGGTATCTCAAGCCAAACTTAAGGTGAAAAACATCGCATTTGATGTGAGACTTCTCCCATCCCTTATGTAGGTAATAATTAAGGTTGTTTTTTAAGAACTGAAATAAGCCAGAATAAACAAAACCAAGCCGTTCATTCAGAAGGGTTTTGCAAAGGAATAAATTAATAGAAGGCTCATTTTAAAGAGCAAGTTGACTGTGCTGGTGCTATATTGCCTCTGTGTTTCAGTGCAAAGATAACAGCATTTTGCATATGCTTCTGCTTTATTTAAATGTAGCCTTAGCACATCATCGTAATATACCTTTGAATGGAAAAATCTGAACTTTGGTTAGTGATATATTGTTGGAAGAATTGTTGGAATAAGGCAAAGGTTAAGGTGGTCATTCATCCAGAACTCCAGCCAAGCTCTAAATGAGCCATTCTTTATCTCTGGTAAGTTCAGATAGCTTTCCTTTGTGACTTCTTGTTTAGCTTTGTGTGCTTTCATCTGAGACTAAAATAAAAAGACCTAAATTCTAAAAAGATATAAGGTAGCTCCTTTTCAGAGAGATTCTATAGATCTGCAATAGTTGGATCTTTCTTTTGGGCATTTATCCAAGCCTAAACAAATCTCTGCATAGTCTGAGGAACAAGAACTGAATTGATATTACACAAACTGCTTCCAGAATTGAAAATAAAACAGCCAACAAGTGCGAAAGGCAGAATAAAACAATTCTGTCTTTCCCAGCTGAATAAGAAATAAGTAGATTGAGCCTCTAGTCTTTTTCCTTTCCACTTCACCTGGAAAAGCTATATTTTCAGGGCAGAATATATTAACTCAACTTAGAAAAAATAGCTCTAACTCTTGGATCATCCCAGACCACACAACATTGGGGCAGAGAATGGAGCTTGATTTGTTGTTCAAAGCAATTCTTCAAGTGATTTCTACAAATCATTTACAGTCTGTAAATTCAGTTCATTTTGCTCTATGCAGAAGCAAACTGTCTTGCTACTCCTTGAGCTTCTACATGCTGTTTTCATGTTCTCCTGGAGTAAATTTATGATTTTGTGTGCACACATTTTCCATTGCTCATTCTAAGTCTTCTGCTCTCATTGATACTTGAGTTTAATTGCATCAGTATCAACTCAGTCAAAGCCAGTTGTTTCAAGTATTTAAAACAAGTTTATAAAGAACACTGGCAGCACTTCCCACTTCTCCCTGGATGTGGTTGATGGGTGTCTTAGATTCACCTGTTGTGTTCAGGGAGAATTTCTTCATCCAAGTGAACCCTGCTTTCTGCTTCTTTTAAACATACAGTTTTGGAGCGTGCCCAATGGGAGAACCAGAAATTCTTCCTCTGTGTGTGAAACACAAAACCATGTGTATAAAACCTAGATGTTAATTAAATTAAAAAAAAAAAAAAAAAAAAGCTGTTGTCATGGAGAGATGTTCATCTGTGTGTAGTGAACTGAAATGTTTGCTCCTTGTTTGTGTAATGGTCTTTACTTAGATTTGGAGTCCTTTTTTTGGGGGGGGAGAATGTTACCTATGGGCTAGTACCGGAGCAGAGAGGAAAGAAGGGTCCCTTTTTCTTTGTTCTCTGTATTGCATGCTCCTGCATGAGTGTTATATAGAGCCCCTTCAGTCAGTAGCTTTGATTTTGCACTCTTAATTCTGAAGGCATAATCATGATGTTTTCACTGTGTAAGTGGGGAGAATTTGTTTCAGATTTATCTTTCCCCTTGAAGTGATGGTTGTATCTAGATACTAAGAATGTGCAAGAGGAAAATCTCACGCTAGTCAGTCTGCTGCTGATGGTCGAAAAAGGCTTAGAAACAGCATAAAAGTCAAAAATATTGTAGCTGTAAATGGAAATGTTTAAAGTTGGAGGGAGATTTATGGATGAGGACAGCATGAATTGGCACTGGAATCAGTCTCTTCCATTATTTCTCGAAATGACTCTTTTAGTAGCGTTGAAATCAAGATACTCAAGTTGGAAAATTAATGAGAAGGAAAAGCAAATGATTAGGAACAATGCCATGAAGTAGTTAAGTACTCAGTGTACTGAAATACCTGACCCCATAACTGCTTATATATGAATACAGAACAAAGAGTAGATTACACTTGTTTTAACAGGCAAAAGTAGTCTCTGAATGCAGATAGCATTGGTATTGGATGCTTGGAGGGAGTTGAAACCAAGACAAGGATGCTCTACTGGTCCTGCACCAGTTAGAAGGGAGAGTCTGCTTCTGACTGGTGAATAAGAGCTAATGGGAATTGTGTTCCCTTTGCCACCATACGGGATTGAGCGCTTGAGCTTTGTGGAGGCATGCCTGGGTAGGTAGTGGGGAGGGAGAAGCAATTGTCTAAAAGAAAGAAATCCAATTCAAAGATGAATGGGGTAAGCTTGAGGAAACTTCCAACCAAACTGCTACAATCCAGCTGTGATCTGAACTTTTGTGTCTGCATGGAACATCACTTTCTGGAGTATGCAAGTCCAGAAACATAACAGGTAGTACCAACGAAATATTTTGTGGTCAGAAAGGAAACATTTCATTTCTCTGTTTAGCGAACTACAGAAAAGTGCTAGAGAATTGGAAATAACCTTGAATGCTCTGTTTTACCACTATGGGTGTTTAAGGATGGAAATTCTTCCAGTACCTTACTTTCAGGTAAATGGCACTTCTCAGCTAAACCTCCAGATCTACCCAGCTGTTCCTGTTGTTTCTGTATGACGAATGCATGACAATACATTATTGTAGTTTTTATCCCTTATTTTAATTGCTTAAAGTGAGCTGTTGGATGAATATTATCTAGAAATTCTTCTGCAAACCCAGAAAAGTATTTTGAATGGCTAAGGTCCTCTGTGAGTCACTGAATAATTTTCTTTTCCACTCTTTATTGGGAGAAAAGGAGCCTTAATACAAATGCTTAGCTCTACTGATGAGCCTTTATGTGTTTTTTTTTTTTTTTTTTTTTTTTTTTTTTTTTTTTTTTTTAATGAATGAGAAGAATACAAGGATTTCTGAAGGTTTTTCTCCTAAACTCATGTTTAGTTTCCCTTTATGGCCTGGAGATAAACAGCTATCATGTTTTTTTTGCAGTTTCAGAGAATCCTGAGAGTCGAATGGCCGTTTTTAATGGACTGCTGTGTAATAAGATCTTTTGCTTCATTTTGTGTTTTTCTTTTTTGCTGTTAAGAATTTTTCACTTTGGAAATGAACATTCACAAGTCTGAGAAGCTCTGGGAAGTCACAAAGATCGTACGGCAGACTTGATTGCACATTCCACAGTGCACCAAATATGCCACAACGTGAACACTGCTCACAGATTTTTACTTTTTTTTTAAATGCTGCATTGCTGTTTTGGGACACTATCTGAAGTTGTGTTGCTGTTTTTTAACTTAGTCAGAAACACTCTTGCTCCAATTGGATTGGTAGTGCAAATGGCAACCCGCTGAGACATCATTTCAGCCTTTTGAGTGCTGTAAAAGGAAATATTTCAGGGCTCTTCGTATCCCACGTAGCACATAAATGGTAGAGCAGTCTGTTGCAAGTTGTAAGTAATAATGACCGCTGATCTAAATTGGCTTAAGAATACAGTTAGGATTCACTAACAGCGTAAAGTAATCCAGGAGAAAAGCACTCTCACTATGCGATGCTGTTGCGGTGCAGTGTCTCAAACAGGTTTTGTCATACTTGTTGGGAACACAGGTGTCCCTAAATCCCAGCCATAGGACAAACCAGGGCCACACAAGAATGAAACAGAAGTAAGGTAAACTTGAAGTGAATTATGGATCTACTCCTTCACATGTTAACTTTAGTTCTTCAAATAACTTCATATTTTTTATGCTGATGATGCTGTATTCTTCATCACCATAAATCATTGCTTTATGCTGATGACACTGTTCATCTATCACTATTAATCATCTGTAATGCTTGAGAAGGAAATGTTAGTGAAGAATACAGTTTATTAAACATCACCCAGCGGGTGGCCTGAGAAGGTGGATTACCTGCAGACCAAAGAGGACCTTCATAATGCAATGATCCAGAGAGTTCCAAGCTTGTGAGCTGGGAGTGGGAGCTGTCAGCAAAGGCAAACAGGGCTGGGACAGGCCAGGAGGAGCAGTGATGATGATACAGAGTGGTTGGAAGTCTGGAGAGGCTGGGCGCAGGGCAGGGGCCAGCAAGGAGTGGTCGATGTGGGATGGAGCTGTTCATGGAAAGGCCACGGCACATCTTGGGAGCAACGCAGAGTTCTGGTCAGCGGTGCTCTGTGACACTTTGGGAAACTGTGGTTGAAATAGATGGTACTTGAAATTTAACTTTCCTTCCCTTGAGGTCTCCCTGCTCTTTGGAAGCACAGAATGCCTTCTGATATTTCCCTTGTCTGATCGGGGAATAATCAGTTTTTGCAAGTCAGGGAAAGTTGAATGGCAGCAAAGATTGACAAAACAAATGCCTCAAGCCATAGCTATTACTAAGAGTGTTCTAGACCTTCGCTCGGTTCTTTGATCCAATCTTTGATTAGATAATCTGTCTGTGCTATAAACTTCAAAGACCACGTTACTTGTTTGTCATCTGCTGAGATTATTTCCATCCCTGTCCACTTGAATCTGTGTATTTCCCATAAGGCACTGATTACTTTTTCGTTTTTAATTTTTAATTTTTACCACACTTTGATGATGGTGATATTATACGGGGTCAGTGCTCAGTCAACTGTTAAATAAATTGCAAATTCTACAAAACACAGCCAGCAGAGTCATTACTAACTGTAATGCTGAAACTTCAAGCAAAATTACATCTGGCTACAATGCTATTCGGATGCATAAATTATACAGCCTCTGATTATCTTAAAGAAAATTCAGCTATTAAACTTATTTTATGGGCGCAAAACAAGAGGAACTGCCAAAAGGAGTCTGTGCATCCTAAAAGTCACAAGAAGAAAAATAATTGGCAAACCTTTTCCGCCTGCAGTTTTATAGAATGTTCTCTCTCCCTCCTGATGTTCAATCAGCCTCCACCAGTGGCACAGATAAAATCATACAACAGCAGAACTGGTAGGGGAACGCAGCCTGTGTAGCTTTTGAACAGCAGGTGGGTCGAACATTTCAAATCTGACCCCAAACAGCACATATCTTTACGCGGGGAGCTAGGAAGGAGGCTCTCCAGGGAAGAATATTGTAATTCAGCGCAGAGCACAATAAGTCAACTTGGTTGCGGGCAGCTACAGAGTTCCTTTGGAAAGCATTCTGGCTGCCACTGTGCATGCAAGGAGTCAGTCCTCTTCACGTGCAAATGGGTCCCTGATGCGTCGTGTCTGTATTAAGGCTAGAGAGGAATGAGGAGTGCAACCCACAGTGGTTGTCTGTGCAACAGCTGAAATGCATATAGATTACAGATCAAATCTGTGTCATTAACCTCTTAAACGCAGAGGGTGGGCATACTGCTTCTTTCTTTGTCCTCCCACCCCTAGCTTTATGTCTGTATTAGCAGTGTTAAATCTAGAGCTATCGTTAAAGAATACATGGGCCACTTGTTTAAAACAGTCCTGTCATTACGTCTGCTGAGTTGCTTAAATGCATTTTAAATCATTCACATATTTGACAAGTAATTGCCAAAATAGGTTATATGTCACTGACCTTTATCAAAGTCTGATTTTTCGAAGTCTTGTCTCACAGTTCTGTTCTGTGAAGACATTCAGGGAAGATAATTGCTCCCTAAACTAATTGCCTTCTCTGGTGTGCTTTTCTGGGCTTTCGCAAGACAGAAACTTACACTCTTTGTTCCTACAATGGGTCTGATCTCTCTTGTCTGGAAACTGAAGGAGGGACCCGAGTTCAGCTTTGTTCCATTTAATTCCCTTTCTTCCTCCCTTTGTGCATTGTTTCTTGCATTATGAAGTATTTCTGTGCAGATCTTACAGAGGACATCGTTGTTTTATGACCTAATATGTGGTATTGTATTAAGCATATACGCGTGAGTAAAAGGAGTCCCAGATAATGCCCTTGCTCTCGCTGGGGAGCGTACCAAATTACTATCACAAACGGTATGGAATGTAGATCTGTTTTTTTTCTCCCTGATTAGTGATAGGTATTCAGTATTTCCTTCCAAGTTCATCTTCGAATCACAGGGAATTGAAGTTTCTAAGAATGTTCTTTGTTTTAACTCAGCACTATGATAGAGTCCACCTGAATCCACCAGCTAGCATACTTTTATCCAAACGCGGCGCTACTCCTGAGCTGAAGCATTTTGGTAACTCTTAAATGTTAGCAAAAATACGAATGGTACTGAATCATAGCATGGTGTTCATGTAAACTGTTGTCAGAACACAGAATTTTCATGCTGTTACAAAGGGGTTGTTTCTTCTAGTCTAACTTTGCTTCGGAGACAATTCTGTCTCTCTAGGAAAACGTGAAAATGCCTCTGCCCAGCCCATTTACTGGAATCTGTAAGCATTTCCAGTGAATTGCATGGGTAGCACTGAATGACTTCATTAATAATAATATCACCTTAATTTATCAGAGAGATAGAAATGTCTCTTCATTTTCAGCTGCAAGGAAGACAAACGTATCTTAAAAATCTGATGCAAAGCTCAAGACAATATCTCCCATTCTCTTTAATTGTATTCTATTAATTTTAGAGTATTTAATGAAATAGAATTTGTCAGTTCTTAATTGGTTAATTGTGCAAGGCTTTGATTTCCCTACTTTGTTTAAGCAGGACTTGGAGAAAGGGGGGAGTGTGATTCTTCTTCTCTCTCAATCACAGCTGGTATTTTCTTAACTGAGAATAGCATGATATACAGAGGAATTATTTCTAATCAATAGGTAACAAAAATGATTGAAGTACTAAATTGCTGAGATGGCCTCTTTTGGCTATTGAAAAACAAAAAATTTTAAAACAAGAATATATTTTAAATATCAATAGCATCTTTCAGATTACCAATATAGAACACTTCAGATCTAATGTGTACTGGTAACAGCAGGTTAAAATTAAGACAACGAAAGTTGCTGTTCTTATCTTGAAAAGCAAGAGAGTAGTGGTAGATAGCTGTGAGGTAGTGATTGGTTAAGTTTGTATTTCTATCTCTGCTACTGTTTTCCTGTGCCACTGTGGGGGGAAAGCATCTTTTTTTTACCTTCTATTTTTACTCATTTTTTTCATTTCCATTCTCTTTATTCCTATAATCCACCTAATATATTAATTTGCTGTTCTTATTGGCTGTTGCACTGCACTCTGCATGCTCCGTGTTCCGAGAGGTAAATCCTGTTGGTGTAAAATACTGCAGAAGGCCTTGTCAGTGGTAGCACTGGACAGAATCACGTTCCTTTCTGGAAATATTACTCAGAAATACCAACTAATTTGGAATACCTCATTTCTGAATACATTTCCAAACGTTGCTGTTTCTAACATGTCAAAACTCTTTTATGTTCCTGTTTCATTTGCATCCTGCCATTACTCTGCTGTATGAACAGACTCACAGGTCAGGTTGTAGCCTCCTGATGCTCCAAAATCTCTGGGAGACAAATAGATTTGTGTCTTGGGAGCAATTCAGGACAGTGCATCGCAGGAGACAGATTCCATTTTGTGCATTCTAAATTCATGGAAGGAAAAGTTTAGACAGATCTCTGCAGGAGCTATAGAATGATTATAATTCTCAAGAGACACCTCTACTGTTTTTCCATATTTAAATATTTGAGATTTTTTTTTTTGACAGTTCTTTCTAAATTCAAGGAAAGTGCACTTTTTTTAAGTGAAAAAAATATTGCAATATTGAAAACCCTGCTGTCAAGTAAACAAATAAGCCAGCAGCCGTGAGTGTTTGGCCATTTTCCTTACACACCTTATCGTAAAATACTCATTTTCTGAAAAAAGCTGCTTTCAAGTTCATCACCATTCCAGGGGGGTCACAAAGACTGTATTTCCAAGCTTTATGGGAAACAAAGCGCTTGCTTTTTGGTAGAACACTCATAACAGCAAAACACTTAAGTAGAAAACATCCCATTCTCAGAAAAGGAAGAATCATGTCCCACTTATATATGAATCATAAAAAAATCAGATGTCTTCACAGGTTCAGTTGAGAGCTATTTTAGCATTTTAGGCATCTATTTTCCTAATTCCAGTTCTACTTCTGGTACTTCAGACTGCAGTAAGTTAAGAGACAACTGTTACACATTTAATTGTATCTACCATGGTGGAGGTCCGGTGGGGTGTTGGACCACTAAACTACAGTGAATGAGAAGTTTTAAAATTGTGGCTGTCCACAGCCTCCATCCCAAAGTTTGAAAGACTTATTCTGTATTTCTTCTAAACTTTATTAATTCCCTTTCCCATAGCCTAAACTTGAAGTAATTCCATAGATAACAGCTGCCCTGGTGTTTTCTATCACTGTATCTGGCTTTTTACTACAGAGATTCCAGTGTTTGTAGATTTTATACTACAGATGCACACTCCTTCTGCTGTGGACACCAATGTTTTAGGAAAAAAAAAAAATATTCTATTTAGAATCGCAAATATGATTTTTACATGCAGTTAAAATGCACGAATGTCTTCTGTGCATTTGTTGTGTTTTCCTATCTTTTGGATTTGTGACCTCGAGCTCAAGTTTAAAAAGAAACTGGGAAATCTGTTTCTTTCCATTGAGTGATTTAAAAAAAAAAAAAAAATCTGTTCCAAATTCTGGGTTATAGTAAATGAAATTTTGCACTCCTCCTTCTGGTTGTGCTTTTAAGGAGTGTGCATGCTTGGAGGGCAAGAGTGAGACTGTCAATTTTTTTGGTTGAAAAGTTTTAAAATCTATTTCTGTGAAATATGTCATCTAGGGAGCATATAATTTCTTCTATTAAAATGCTGTGTATATATGATTTAAAATAACAATGCAGGCAGATATGCTGATGTTGTGGTGGTTTTAATTTCAAGGATCTTAAAAAGAGAACTATTTCTGTTTGCTTAGGATCATAATCTGGTGGTCCTGGGCACGTGAAGCAATACTTTACTATTTAAGTGCCTCTAGTAAGATCCATAAGTTTTCTGAAAACTGTGTCAGATGAGTAAAGTTGTTGATGTGGTGCAGTGAAGCAATATAAGATCAGTAAGCAGTCGAGAGTTTTGTCCAGTCCACTAAGTAGATTTCTGGGGCTGCAGACTCATGCCCATGCTGTAGATAGCCATCTGCGGAAGAACTGTTTTGCTGTGGTGTGAGCGTTGGCACGCATCTCTGCAGGTGCGGTAATGTCTTGTTACAGCTGTGCCAGCTGTGGATTGGGCCCACGGAAGCCTCATTTATCTGAGACTTACATGATTAAAAGTTTGCTATTTAATGCACTCGGGAAGCTGCCTTCAGTTTAGAAGTGCTAGCAACTCTTACTCTTTTTTATGTTCCGGGAGCCCAATAAACATCATCTCCTTCAGCTATACAGCATAGCTGTTCTAGATGCCTGGTTGCTTTCTTGGATTGTGCTGCCTTTCTAATTAAGTTGGACTTGGGGATTTGAAACTGAATTGTTACAGGATGTAAAATAAGAGGCTGTAGTTGAAGACTGGCAAGTCTTGGACTTTAATACCATGGAAAGCCAGAGGAGGCTGAATTTGCATTTCCGTCTTGTGGCCGTGTCCCACCACAAGACTATCTGCATGGAGGTTTAATGGTGTTTTCTGTCACCTCTTATTCTCTAAATAACTCCTATTTTTAAATGAGAGATGATATTTTTTGCTGTAGTGCTGCTTAAAGTGAGATGACATATCCCCAAAGTTGATGACCATTATCAGCACTGATAGACTGAATGACTCTCAAAAGGATCCTAAAACAGCTGAGGCAGGACAAGGCATGACAGAAAGCAATCACTCTGCTAAGGAATATAAGAAATATGTTCAAAAATAGGAACAAGAAGTATATTTACTAAGTAGCACTACTGTGCATTTATTTAAAATGGACTGTAAATGGAAACTGCAGATCTAATCTACAAGCTCTATTCAGATTGTGGCCATGTGTTAAATGTAAGCAAGACAGCCCTTCCAGCAATTCCTGTCAGAATAACTGAGAAAGTAAATTATATGACAACAATATCACTTAGGAAAGGAAAAAGATGAATACCTCTGATCACAGTGTAAGAGATGTGACATAGTGAAAGTGGCAGCTATAAACCAAAGAGGTCTGTGGAGGGCAAGTAGTGCTTCAGATGGGAGTGTGAAACAAGGGTTCCTTGCAATGTAAGAGGAAAGAGAAGAACATACTGTTAAAAGCTACAGCCTTGGGCAGCATGGAATAGGTTCTGAAGAAATGATTGGAGGAAAGCCTCAGTTGTTTAGAAAGATTTCTCTAAGTTTGGAGAGTTAAAATTACTTCCTTGCGAGCTTCTTGAAGCTTTTAAAGGATGTGCAAGAGCCCATTGCTTCAAATATCTTCCACTATGCAGCAATTCATGTGGGCATCTTAAATACTGCCATTTGCAATGCTTCATTTCAATTGGATCAAAATCCAATATAAATAGAGAAGTCATTGCTGTGATAAATGACAAAGCTGGCATTCACAAACAACATATTTCGTATGCATTTAATTAAAGCACATACACTGTTTGCACATTAAGCTGGAATCAGAAGGGGTACTCTTGTATTCATGTGACACACGGCAACTGTTAATGCACAAGGAGATAGGTTGTGGTTTTGATAGTGTAGTCTGTGTTAGTGTAATGAAAAGGTTAATGCGTAAGCTTAATGCAGCATAAAGATTGCTAGGATGTCAAATTTGGACCACCTTCTTATCCTTTCCAACGTGTTTTCTTATTCATATTCCTTCGATCCTTTTAAATATGTATAAATTGTGCTCAAGTTACAAGGTAGAATGATTTTTACGTGTATAAAAATATGTTGACTAGTACCTAAATGCTAGACTCCATGGCTGTCACTGCCTATTGTATATAATTTTCTAGACACACAGCTAGCCTTAGGCTGTGAAGGTAGGAGCTCTGTGTCAGAAAGACTTTGACAAAAGATATATAGCTTTTAATTTGCCCAAGGAACAGAGGGAGCAGATTTATGACCTAAAATACAACGCTGAGAATTGGCTGTATACTTTCAGCTAATGGGTAGAGAAATGAGGAAATTCGCAATGGCTAGTTCATGCATAGACTGCCTTTTTTGCATTTTGTATAAACAGTCCAGAAAAATTTACAGGGCTATAATTTCAGAAAAATGAAGTTAATAGTATCCTTGTGAATGTATTCTATATCTTCTACTTTTCTTGAGGTTACTGTTTCACGTAAAAATTCTCTCTCTAGCCTGGTTTAATTGATGGCTTTGTTTGCATGTGTATCAGGCTAGATTATTAGCATTTTTTAAACAAAGATTTATGAGGAGGTGCATTTTCTTTGTTAAAGGCTATTTTTCATTAAGAGCCTTTGCAGACGTTGAAGTCTCAGAAAACTGGAGCTCACGTCAGCAGCAGATCGGTAGGGCCGGTGCCATATGTTGTATAAAATCTTATCACCTCTGCCGGAATGGAGTCGCGCAGATTTATGCTGGCTGAGGATTTGGCCCACAGAATTGATCTCAGAATGGCAGAGAGGCTCAGATGATGTCCTCTGTTCTTCACTACTTTGACAAAGATAGCTTTGGAAAGCCATTTTGATTTTGTGGATTTATCCTTTGTCTTGACTGTCAGCAGACATAGCACTTCAAGATCAAAGGGGAGGAGATTTGAAGATTAAGCGTCTTTGAACTGGAGATGTCCTGCAGCCCCATAAATTCCAGCAGAGATCACTAAATCGAGTGTGCAATCATCAGCTGATTTGTTTTAATGATGCAGAGATCGAAAGCTGCCTCAGAGGTGCTGTGAGCTCAGTGCATGCAGAGCAGTGGTGAAGGTGTGCAGTCAGGACCCCGCGCAAGGCAGCCCTTTGATCAGCAGTGCCCGCACATCGCCGCGAGCTGCTGCCAGCGGCCGAGCTGGGGCTCAGCCCGCGCCTCCTCTCTTGTTCTGTGTAGACGTGCTGATCTGATGGATGGCTTTGGCCTCCTGATAGCTGAGGTGATACAGAGCTGTCCTAGAAGTAGAGGACTCGGAGTGACACTGATCTCGTCACTGTGAAGTTAGAGGGGTGCATGGAGAAGGGATTAAGCTCGTGCCTGTGGTCGGGGTGTGGGAGAGCCACTTGGACGCGTCTCCTAATCTCTACTAACACCACGTTCTCTGCTCTCTTAGTTTCATTTGTTTAAAGACACCAAGGGATAGAGAGTCTACATCATCTAAGAATGTTTCCAGAAGTTAATTATACTAACAATTAAAAAATTGCTTATTTTTAACTCATCTGCTTCCAAGAGCTGATTGCTCATGTAATATATCCTGTGCAAGCACCTTCAACCAGCACTATAGTTGCTGGGCTGCAGGAATTGCTGACTGCAGGAGCAATGGGTATTTCTTTGGAAGTAGTTGGTAGATGCATGAACTCTGATTGAACACAGCTAGAGATACATTGAGTCACCTCATTTTTAGCTTTTCAAAGATTTAGAAACATGAAGAAAGTGTATTAGAAGAAACTCCTGTAGGATTATTTTGCTATAATCCCCATTTATTCTTTGTTTCTCCATGTAATAATTTGCATGCTAATTAATTATTAGATCTGAATTTTCTACGAATTTTTCTTTTCCTAACAAAACTCCCTGCTAGATTCATTTTTCATGAATAAACAATCCACTTAAGCCTACATGCCAAAGGATAACATAAAAATTTTATTTGAAAAATAAATTACTGCCTTAAGTAGCTTCTGTAGTGTATCTGCAAAGTGCCAGTTTTAGAAGAGCCATGGGACAATTGATTTAAGTTAAATGGCTACAGATGATATCGTTATGAGTTCTGTGAGAAGCCCTTGTCAAAAGGTATAGACTGAATTTTTTTTTTTACTGCTGTTAGCATAATTCCTATTTAAAAAAAAAAAAAAAAGAAGAAGGAAGAATAAAGAGATCAGGACAGCAATTATTCATATTTTCTGTGAATTTACTGGTTTTGTTTGTTTGTTTTTGGAGATGGCGAAGAGAGACTTGGGTGCTGATGGCAGCTCAGTATCCAGTTTGTACAAATGGTAAAATTATATGTAGTTTCCAGCTTTTAAAAGCTGGACAGCCACTGGAGGAAATAGCGTCTTTCTAGTGAGATCTACTTGGGGTTTTGCTGGAATGGGATTTCTAGTACATTGTACCTGGCATAATGCTGCACAACTGTGTAGAATGTGCTTAAGGATCAGTAGGTCAGGTTTGGTGGTGTTGCCCACTTGTTGGGAGGTAAAAATCCTCCTAACTTCACCTTATCTGTCTTAATGAGTTCTAAATATTGATTTCCATATTTGGGTGAATTTTTTAAATGTCTTTTAATGGTGGAATTTTCTTTTGGTATTGTTCTAGTATTCTGTCAGTTTATAAATGGTCAGCCTATGAATCAGATCCTGTAATGGCAGGTTTCTGTGTGTGAAAGAAAAAGAGCTTTGTTTCTGTTGTAAAAATTGTATAGACTAAGGGCTACAGAATATTGCATTTATTTAAAATTCAGATTTATTTTTTCTAGCTAGTTCTGTGCTCTGAATGTCATATATTGAATGACTGCAATGAAATATAACTTTGTGCAATGAAGTATAACTGTGCAATGAAATACATCTTTGCACATCTATTAAAAAAAAAAACCAGCTTATTCTTGCTATTGGATTATTCGACATTTGGAGCTGTCTCATTGATACTAATTTAATTAGCAGGCACTAAAATGTTCAGGGCCCAAAAAACATTTTCTGGGTTTCCATGAAAATTTGTAGCTGATGCTACTCTCAGGAGGTAGATAAATGTCTCTATCAATCAGTGATTAAAAAAGGCAAGAGATCTCTTGTAGGTTGCTAGAAACTTGATGTTACAATTAATCAAAAAGAGGAAATCTTCTAGCTGGAACAGACTGAAACAAAATATATAGCAAGATGAACTCAACCACACAATTTTCTGGTATTCTGTCAGACTCTAATGAAATCCATATAAAAAATAAGCATGAATCCAAGTAAAGTTTAAATATAGAATAAACCCAATATCCCACTACTGCCAGGCTGCGTAGATCTGCACACTGGCATCCTAAATTCATTACTGGCTTTCTTGTTAACTTGTTTGTCATCTGCATGTATGCTTTGTTTTAGCTATGAGCAGGAGGACAACCCCTTGGCAACTGGGGCCTTGGTTTGTAAGGAGGTGAAATCCTGGCAGAAAAGAGTGAGATTGTTTTCGGCACTTGTGAGAAGCAGCCCTCGGGCAGTGGATGGCCCAGGATATAAAGGGCTGCAGCCTGTGAGTGGTGGAGTGCTGCAGCTCCTTCCGGGGTGCCCTGAGCCGCTACCTAGTGCTCCTACCTGCAGGCTTGAGAGCAGTGGGGTGCCGGGTGTCCTGCAGGCCTTGCGTAGCCCCAGACAAGAGCTGAAGGAGAAGAATTCGGAGCGAGGTTCTGAGACAAAAAGCATACAGCAGACTCTTAATGGCATTCCTTTAGGGTAGAATTGCTGTTACTGACACTCAGCTCTCAAGCTAACATGGCTATATATACATCAGATGCATAAGTATGCTTTTCCTCTCTTTTGCAGAAAAGAAAACTTTTCTAGGATTTATTTAAGAACCCTTGAAAATCCCTAGAAAAATGAATGGACGGTTTCCCTCCAAAGCTCCCAGCAGGAGGGGAGATTCCATGGGAATTGGCAGCTTCTAAGTACAAAATTTCTCCCTCCTCCTAACCTCCCCTCCACCTCAAGTACGTCGGGAGGGTAGAGGGGAATAAAGATTTGCTTACTATTATTTTTGTATACGTATCCTTCCCATTCACGAAAGGCTTGCGTGGCCCCTTTGTGCTATTATATCTAGAAGTAAGAAGACATTTTTAATAGCACTGTCGCTTTTCAACCAAACCGGTGACAGATACGAGTGAATAATATAAATTCTCTAGCCATTCCTTGGCATTTATTTCAATGTAAGTGTATTTTTTTTTCAAGTAGAAAGCCCAATAGTAATTTATCAAGGGACAAATCATTTTTTCTTGGCAGTGGAGTCTGCAAAATCCCCATTTTTAAAGCACTAAATCTCCCTCCTTTGACAGGAGTAAGAAAGCATTAAAAGCTTTGATTTAGCTGGATCATACAAAATAGTTTCTCATAATTATCCTTTTGGATGATATATGCTTGTCTTTTTTCTCCTTCTTATTAAACCTGAGGTCTCCATTTTTCATCCAGCTATATTACTAAATTAAATTGCCTTTTGTTGTATTCAAGTTAAGCACTTTGCCAAAAGCTTTCCTTGTTCAGGGAAATAACATTTACCCAACGTACTCCCTGTTTTACTGTTTAAATTTACTGTTTGCAATTGTTTGGTTTGCTAAGCAATTTGGGGTTATTGTTTGTTTTAATAGGAATAATGAATCAGTGTAATTTAGTGCTCTATCTTAGAGTACGGTATCTGGAGGGAAAAAAAAAATACACGCAAAAAGCATCCAGAGCTTATTGGGAATTTCTATTCAAATTGAAATATTGTTTGCAAAATTGACAGAAAGCTTCTCGCATGTCCAGCTCTATGAACTTTCTGGTCTTATTGCTCCATGAAAAGGCAAGCAGGTTGACCATGAGAAAATTCCATAGGGAATATGGAGGACACAGTCACTGATAGAATAATAGAGAACAGCTCAACATGTCATCTTGCTCAGAAAGTTTGCATCTGCATGTTAGAAAATTGCTGCAGAAGCCAGAGGCCGCTTCAGCGAGAGTTAGAATTCTGTTCTTGCAAGAAGAAAGCTAGTATTTTATTGGACTAAATTACATCAAAATCTATACCGAAATGTAATAAAAAACACCCATGATCAGCATAGCACAATAAATTGCTGATTTAAGGATTTATGAAATGCTGTCTAAGATATCATACGAGGAATTTAATTCAGAGGCTAATGTTTTCATGCAGCTCTTTCCAGTGTGCTTTGCCTAGGTGAACGCTCATGGAGCCCAGTACCTGTGAACTAAGCTCCCTGACCATGGCCCATTCTTGCTTTGAGGCATTGCAGATCGTGCCCTGGGCTCACCACTAGGCATGTCACCATGTGCCCCTTGCTCAGCTGCAATGAAATTCACTGCATTGAAACTAGTCTTTCCTGGGCTTTACCAGCAAGGTTTTACAGCCCGATCATAGCCTGCGAAGGTGCACTTTGTTTCGCTTCTACACCGATTGCATAGTTAATAACTGTGTGAATTAGAAAATGCCTGATAAGCATGGAATTGAAGACGGTAAGACAGGATTGTGCAGCTTTCAAATTCATATGCCTCGTGATCTTTTGAACAAATTATAAGCATCATGGATGTAGTTCTATCTGTGGGTTGGATTTCAGTGGGTCGATAGCCTAATAACATACAAAGATAAAAGATCAACACAATACACCTTTGGATCTAGTGTTAAAGAGAGCTTATGCATGCTGTGAACTTCCCAAGGCTTTTCTGGCATGATCAACCTAAGGGAAGAACTGACTTTTTATAGAGAGGTCAGAGCGTGGCAGTGAGAAGGATCAGAGATCTGAAAACGCATCTCTAAGTAGTCAGAAAGTTTTGAGCGATGTGTGAATGTGGAGTATGGATCTCAGCTTGATGTACAGGAAGTTATGGTCTTGGAGGCCTCTGTCAGCCCTAAAATCTATTAATGTGTCATTTCCAAAGATAGCTTTGGAAATTGCTCCTAGAAGGCTCCCCTTGCCCTTTGTATCTTTTATTATAAATTGGAAAGGCATTCCTTCAGAGAGAAACTTTTTCTTCTTGTCTATATACTCCCATTTTTTCCTGTTTTTCATCTGAACCCTCTTGCTATAAAGATGCTGATATGACTACTTGTGCTGATAGTTTCAGGCACAGCATTAATTTGATGCCAATTTGAACTAGTTTTTTTTTTTTGTCACTGTTGTTTTTCTTTTAAAATTAATATTCTATGGTATTTTTAATCATCTTCCTTCCCTGCAGTGCCTCCTATAAAACGCTTTGAAAGGGCATGCAAGCCTTTGTAATAAAACATTGTGGTAAATATTCAGCCAGTTGTGCAAGCTGGGCATTAGTTTTCCTGCATCGTTTCTAATTTGTGATGGTTTAGTAAGTGATTTACATATTTCAGGAAGGTTCGTAGAGCCTCGCTTCTAGGCAGCTAAATATCTCCAGTAGGGTACCTCTTAAACTTTGTTGCAAACCCAGAGAAATTATAAGGATTTTTAATATTTTTTTTTATGTTTTGAGTGGTCTGAAGTCACAAGCCATACCTTCTTGTACTTCCAGTTTTTCCAGTTCATTTCATAGAATCATAGAATCACCAAGGTTGGAAAAGACTTAAAAGATCATCCAGTCCAACCGTTCACCTATTACCAATAGCTCCCGCTAAACCATGTCCCTCAACACAACATCATTTATATTATAATGCTGACAATAAGTAGTTAGATCGAGTCAGTTTTTAAAGAAGTCAAAAATTCTAGAATTGCTGACAAAATTGCATAGGAATTTGATGTGATAAGGGTACACACACATTGTCAGTTGCTAGTGAAAGCTAAAATCTGTTATCTTGCGAATTCTCAGAGTTTAGTTAATATTTTCTTCAGCTGCTAAGGTATTGGCACATACAGAATCACAGAATCATAAAATCATCTTTTGAGTTGCAACAGACCCTTAAAAGCATCTAGTCCAACTCCTCGGCCATGGGCAGGGACACCTACAGCTCGAGTGGGTTGCTCAGAGCCTGGTCCAGCCTGACCTTAAATGCTTCCAGGGATGGGACTTCCACCATCTCTCTGGGCAACCTGTGCCAGTTCCTCAGCACTTGTATTATAAAAAACTTTTCTTATGTCCTATCTGAATCTTCCCTCTTTTAGTTAGAAACCATTTTCCCCTTGTCCAATCACAACAGAATCTTTAGAAAAGTCTGTTTGCTTTCTTCTCATAGAGCCCCCTTTAGGTACTAAAAAGCCGCTATCAGGCCTCCTTGGAGACTTGCCTTCTCCAGGCTGAACAGCCTCAGCTGCCTCAGTCTGTCCTCATAGGGAGGTCCATTCCTTGGATCATTTTTATAGCCCTCCCTTGGACATACTCCAGCAGATCCATGTCTCTCCTGTACTGACTCCTCATCTGGATGCAGTACTCCAGGTGAGGTCTCACCAGTGCAGAGCAGAGGGGGAGGATCACCTCCTTCAACCTGATGGCCACCCTTCTTTTGATGGAACGCAGGATGTGGTTGGCTTTCTGGGCTGTGAGGGGCACACGTCCAGCTTGCCATCTACCAGTACTCCCAAATCCTTTTTGGCAGGGCTGTGCTCCTTCCTTACATTCCCCAGTTTGTAGTGATAGCAGGGGTTGCTGCAATCCAGGTGGAGGACCTGGCACTCGGATTTAATGAACCTCACAGATTCTCCTGGGCCTACTGCCTGAGCTTGTCTTGATCTCTCTGAATGGCATCCCATTTCTTGGGCGTGGCAGCTGCACCACACAGTTTGCAAAGCTGTCATGTGAAGTCTGTCATAGATTAGGAGTTTTCTGGGTTTTTTGCAAAAAAAAACAAAAACAAAAAACTACAAATGTTAGTGAAATGGAATGTGTGTGCACTGCTCTAGATATTTGCTCCTACACTTATCATTTCCTGGTATGAGATTAATCAAATATTAATAAATCAATAATGAATGTCAGATCTACGGAACTATCAGGTATTCTGCTGGATTTAACAGCACATTTCATCAAATCTGTGAATCTATCTTACGGTCCAAAGCGGGTTACTAGTTTCTGAATATTCTGAATTATCAGCAAAAAGGCAGGCATGAAACTTAGTTTTCCTTATTCAAGTATGCTTTCCGTATTAAAGTATGTTGTATAAAACATTTGCCTGCTTTTCAGACTCTTAAGATATAACCTTAAACTCCAATCTTGATGTTTTAAGCACTGCTTGATGTTTTATGTGGATTTCGGCTGAAATTTGCATCAAGCTTTCAGATAGGAAGCTCCAATTTGTTTCTAAAAAATGTATGGGATTCTTCACTACTGTATGCAGCTCTCACTACTCAGCTTCTGTATAGTTCTGCTAATTATCAATCTAGTGTATATTTTGGATTCTGCTACATTATTAAAAGCATTTAATTGTCAGTTATATGAAGGTGAAAAATCTCTACCAGTATGGAAGTTGGAAAGCTCTGCTAGAGCCATGCTTCACAAATTGTCATTTGGGCAGTAAGTAATTGGGTGAAAGCAGTGGGATATGAGAATGTTTGTTCATTATATGCATTCACAACCTGAAGTTCTCAGCATGCCAATGTGTTGTCAGTCATGTGACAAAATTATATGGAAAGGATAAACTGTTACTTTGTGTGGCTAAAAAGGCATGATAGCAATCAGTCATATTGTAAAGGAATAGGTGTGCTGGAATGGTAACGAGAATACACGCCTGTTATGCTTGCTGCACACTCTTCCTTACCAAAGTACCTGCAGTCAGCCTTCAGACTTCAGGGCTTGTCACTGCACAGGGTCTTCTTCAGTCTTGAGCTTACTGGGGACTTAGCTTCTCTACTGGACTCTCTCAGAGGATGAAGAAACCTACTCAAACAAACTAGAGAGCTCTCTAAAAAGAGATTCCAGTGGTGAAAAGCAAAATGGTATATATATATATATATATATATATATATATATATATATATATATATATATATACATTTTCATGTGGATGTCTCAGAACTTGGGGGTTTGGCTGTTCTGCATTCTACAAATGGATTTAATCTTGTTTGGTGGCCCCAGCAGACACGAGTGTGCCTGCCAGAGAGCATCGCGTGCAGCTCTGTGAAGTCTGTGCAAAGATGCTATGAAGAGAGACGAAAAATTCACCTGGGCAGCCTGACCAGCTACGTCCACTCCATTGATCAGTAGGCAGACAGCCAGATGACTTTAACTAAGCTGCTTCAAATTTGTCATTGCGATGATAATGAGGCTCCAATAGCCTCAAGTTATTGGTAAGTGCTGTCCTGGGATTTGTTTCAGGTATCTTATCATCATCCAGATGAATTTTTGCCCATCTAACTCAACAGTTAGGAGACTTGTAAAGAGTGTCAGGAGCTGCGCTCCCAAATGGAACGATGATGGTTCATAATAATGTATTATAAGAAGCTACTGACAGACCCTCAGAAGCCCTTGGCATTAATCTCTGCCTTCAGTATGGATGATTGTTATGTACCTTTCCTAAGTAGGTAACAGTTGTGACATGGGGAGAGTGGCATTTTGTGTGTTGTCAGCACTAGGCTCTTAAGGTCTGTGATGACATTTAACCCATTTTATATCGTCTTTGCAAGCAATTACGTATTGTGTAAGTAAAGTCATGTTTGGCACCGAATCCGGTCTCCTTTTATCACACTCTTCGGCCTGGAGATGCCCTCTGTGTTAGAATTTAAGAATGGTCAGAATTAGACTCTGTATTCAGGTGGTAGCATTAGAAAGTGACAGAATTGGAAAGGGTGAGTTTTTCATGGTGGTGATGTTATTTGAGTTGAACTGATACTCTAATTTTAGGAATTGTAATTCTGGTATATTCTCTGAGCCTGGAAAAACATTTCCTTGTCACAATTTAAACTTCAAGTGTTTTTACTGCTTAAAAAACCCTAATCTTTTCTATAATTCCTTTTAACTTAATGCGTTTCTACTGAAAAGAAATAAATTCCAAAAACAATTCCAAACAGAATCCCTTCAGAGTCTGCTAAATGACCCTCTCCAATTCAAAATAAAATTTAGATTACGTGCCATGCTTTCAGACAAGATAAACAGTTGTAGAATACATGGGAATGCCAGAGAAAGGTTGAGAACTGTCATGCTTTCTTACATTTTTCATGAGATTATGCATATCTGGAATGTATTTGGGAATAAACTGACTTGAATTCAGACTGTTTTAAGTACAGATAAGATGTGACCAAAAGTAAATACAGAACTCCACAGAACTACGAGGCAATTCAGATATTTAATGTCATGGAAGCCATTTCTGACTCCTTGGTATCCCATAGATATAAGTTGAGGGCTTCATTTGTTGCCTGCTGGGATTTAAGGAGAAGCCACAATTTTTTTTCCCTTGTACACTGGCCTTTTAATTTAAATGGAGAGTAATGCAGAATTAAATGTTTTACTTTATGTTGTTATTTAGAGGCACCATGGAAACTTCATTCAGATTCCACGAAAACATTACACAACTATTGGATTCTTCCAAACTGGCACATGAGATGACATTAAAGTTGTTAATGGTGGGTTTTTGGATGTTTGACTGACAGTTTAAGATTGCTGATTATTTTTACAGTTATTCTTTCTGCAATCTGTTTAGATTTATATAAAAGAAAAATACAAAAGAAGAGGAATTGAGAAGTTTATTAAAGAATTAGTTGTGTAACTAAAAAATTCCAATGCTAAGTGATAATCTGTCCTTAAATATCAAGACTTTAATTTATTGAAACTTGTAGGCAACTGTTTATAATTGTAAAGCACAATTGTCTTACTAATATCACAAACGGCTAGAATTTTATTAATGTTCTGCTAGGGCCTCTGTATTAATTGCACACAAAATTGCTGTTCTTGTGTTCTTTTGTTGGAAGTTGATCTCCCACCTGAGCACTGGCACCCTCCCAGAGGAGCGTCATCCAAGACCAGGCCTCCAAAGTGCTTTCTCCTCCTGGTGCTGGAGATTGGAGTGAACGAACTTGTATGGGACAGTCTGAGATGCTGGAGTTTCAGCCCAAGCAAATGCTGTCAGAGTCAAACCTCATTCCATTAACATTTTAATAAAAAGTTGCTTCTAACGTCTGCAGTTGAAGTAGACAGAATCTTTCTAATCCTCTCTGAGCTGCATTGGTATTCATTTCAAAACAATTTAAGAATGCCGAAATCAAGGGCAAGAACTGAAAATTAACAGTTGTCAATTCAATTCCTTGGCACCTGCTTTTATTGTTGAATTAAAAAGGCTCCAGCAGCTACAACTGGCTCCTCCAGATATTTAAAGGAGCTTTAGTAAGAAGAATGGAAAGAGCATACCTGATGTTGCAAGGAACATTAATTTTAAAAATAAAGTATTGAGACCACGTTCTTGTTAGAACTGGATATAATGTAATGAAATAGCAAAGAAAAAAATGTTCTTAAAACTCAAATTTATATGGAATAGGCTCAATTAGAAGAGACATTCGTGAACACCAGCTCACTAGACCTTAGACACAGGTTTCAGGCAACAAATTCTTCTCCTGTATGTAATGGGTGATATGAAAAAATCCTGCTTATTAATACAGTTTTTGGAAATTTAATCAGGTTGATAGTAACATTATCTCTACCTGATTATTAGTCAAAAAGAAAATCAGCATGTATTGATCACTGTCTTTACACCCTCAAAGAAATTCTGATTGTGTGCATGTTTTTGTGTACATACATGTATGCTTGCCTTAAAGGTGATTAGAAGATATGTGCATGGTCAGAGACTCTCATTAAAACTAATGGGATTTTGATCATGCACATAATTATACTTGGAATCTTCATTAATAAAAAATAGGCTGGTTTGTTTTCACTATGTTTACTTTTAGTGATTCGTTATGCATCTGTGATGGAGCTCCCCTGTTACTGGCCAGGCGCATGATGGATATTAGCAAATGCTGCTGTGTATCTTCTTTCAGTTGTGTTTTGGTCTGGAGCGGAAGGTTTAGGTTTATCTCTGCAGTCATTCCTAAAAGGATGTGCTGGGCTAGAGGTTGGTGCAGAATTTTTTTCCTCGTTAACGTAAATAATGCAATGTCTGTACAGAAGAATCTCCCGTGTAACTTTCTCCTCCAATAAATTTCACGTTATCTGTGATCTTTTTACATTCTTGGAGAGATGCACAGCAATCCAGTGAGGCTGTGACTTCAGATATATGGCAAAGTGCCCCTCGTGAATAGTGAGCACGGATTGGGTCCATCTATTTAAAATTTGGCAATCAGGAACAGTCTTGCTATCTATCTGTGAAATTAATTTCTACTTTAGTACTTCTTAACCAGCAATGACCGAAATCAGTGACTCTTAGCATTCCTCTTCTGAGTCGGTTCATTTGGGCATCTTTAACTAGAAATAAAAACCGGCAAAAATGCCACTTGAAATCAAGTCATTGGAAAACAGCTTGAAAACAAGAAATCTTTTCATGGAAGTGAATCTCTACTGAGGATGCTATTTTTCATCATTTATCTCAGAGTGTAATATGAGATTTGGAGTGGACTTGAGATTTGATGTAACCATAATTTATTATGGTTACACTTATTAATATCATTACACTTCACAAATCCAGGAACATTTCCACCAATTCTATAAGTAGTAAACCACTTAAAAACAAACAAACAAAAAAAAACCCAAGGTATTTTCCATCTGCAGTGCTGTGACAATAAATAAAGAAAATGACAATAAATCCATACCCAAGTTGTTGCAAGTCCATCATGTTGTACATCCAGTACAAGGCTATTTTGATGAGATCCTAGTGAAGTTCACCAAGACTTTGCCCAAACAGTTTTATGAAACTTGTTGAAATACTGATGTATACAAGATGGTAGATGTTGATCCCTGACTTTTAGAACATTATTTCTGTATAATTTCTCTCTCCTTGTTTTTTAGATATTATTGTCGCTTGTGTCAGAGCTAGGTAAAGCATAATTGAGAAGTTGCCTGCAGGCTAGTAATGGATTCAAATAATTTAAAGTTTTCTTGAATTCTCATAATTTTGAATGGTTATCTCACTTCTGGTTTGACAGATGTCTATAACTGCAATACACCCCTATGCATCTAATTTTTATTTATATATATTTAAGAAGCACCCCAATTTACTTTTCAGTGTGAACAAAGACACAAATTTCTTTCAAAACTATATTTGTTGAAGTTGATTTCTGTGCTTTTATTATCTCTGAAGACTCGGCCCCTTGAGATGAGAGTCTTTTTTCTGATTTAGCAGTACCTAACACGGGGATGACAAATAACTAATGACCTCCCACTAACGCAAAGTCACAGTGGCCTTGGGATTTTGTGTATCCCATAAAAGTCTTTCACAGCTATGTGTTCAAAGATTTGAATAGATAACTCTTTGACAGCTACACGATACAGTAAAATGGAGAATGTGCATTTGGGCAGTAGAACTTTCTTCAAATTATATATCTCAGTAGTCGATGTTGCAAGAGCTATGTAAAGGCAATTGATAGTTTAAGACCTTAACGAAATTTATCCTGTTGGGCTTTTTACTGAAGTCTGGGGAATGTGAATGCTGCGCACTTTAACTAGTCCTATAGCATACTGTCATCCTGCTTGCCTCTAGCAAAGGCAAGTTGAAAGAAAGGTAGATCATCCATCCAGCCCACTGAACAGAAGAAAAATGGCAATATGAATTTTGTCCCCTCAGTAGATTTGTCTCACTTCTGAAAGCACTATTGCATTGTTGTTGTTTTGTATATTCTTGTCTTTAATCCAAGTAAAGATAATGAAACAAAAGGGAAAAGTCTTCAGAATGTTCCCTGCTTAATCAAATTAAAACTAGGAAGCAATCAGCATAGTGTGCATCTAGAAATTATATGGAGTATGCTTTTTTTTTTTTCCTTTTTTTTTTTTTACAGTTCTATTTATAAGAAGTAAGACCTGGAATGAGTTATGGAAGTCATTTCCTTATGTATAGAAGTGAATTTTATCACATGTCTCACCAAGTTTATGTCTTCTACTTTATCACTAGAGTTTCTGCTGGCTTATAGCCACTGTCCCATTTTAATAAAAGAAAGGAGAGTGGGCCTAATCTAGAAAATGCTTTAAGCCCATTTTTAATTTTAGGGCTGCTGAAGAATTGATGACATTGGTGGAGACATTCTTGCTAAGGTAGAATTTACTATACGTATGTTTAAGAGCTTAGTTTGATTTGTTCCAAAGGGGATTGTGGAAGTGCTGAGCATTTCAAGTAACGTTATTCTTTTTCACTAATATTAGAAACTCTGCATAAAATATAACAAGATTTCTATTTTTGATTTGGATATGATATGTCTAGACATGTTAGTTAACCATATCTGGAAGCGGTTGTGCAACTTAGAATACTGTTGTTTTCTTTAAAAAATCATGCCAATTTGTAAAAATGGGTGAAAGGAAGACATAATCTGTTTGATTCTTCATGAGTTTGCTGGAAACACTGAATGAGCTGTGTACTGTGAAACAAAGCAAATCTTCCTTGAATTAAGATTCTGTTTATTTTCCAGTTTGATAAATCTACACTTTGGACTGTAAGTTGTTTTCTTTGCTGTTAACAACAGTGCTTTCACATGAAAATGCACACATAAGAACATGCTCAGTATTTTTAGCAGATTCTAGGTTGCTGTTTTGTCTGTTGTTTTTTTTTGTTGTTGTTTTTTTTATGTTTTGCTAGATGCACCATAGTTCAGGTGGACTGTGAGAAATCCCAGGCTAAGCTTTCCTTTTACTCTTTTTTATAGGCTCCGTCTATTGTATTTTGTATATCAAATAATTTCTCATCCTGCTTTGCAGTAGCATCCATGCATGAATGATACTTGGATTTATCATTCTTTTGGGTTCATTGTAATAAAACATAATACATTTTTGATGCCTTCAGATGCAGAAAACGTAGTTGCCAAAATCCCAGAAATACTGAGCTGATCTAGTTGTTCATCCCTGCGCGCTCCCAATATTCTGCTAGAAATAATATGCATTTCCATTTAGCCTATGGAAGGTATTGCATTACAGCGCTTTTCTTAAGGTGGCATGAGAATGTTCAAGAATTGAAACAAATGTAACGTGACATGATTATCCTGAATTAAATTGTAATTAAATCTGGTCAATATTACAGTTTATGATTTTGTGAAGTAGAATGCTTTTATAGCTCTTGTCCTGTCTTCAACAGAGGTAAGTGAATCACTCTCTAAAATAGAGTATGTATTTTAATTCTTCACTGATATCACTAGAACTCTGAATTCCATTTAGAATATATGCTTCAATGTTGTAAAAAGTGGTCGTTCCATATACCGTATTGAATTTCATGGTGATTTTCATCTGCTGAGAACACTGCTGAAATAATTTAATGAATGTAATATTCTTATTTTTTTCCCAGTACAAACTGATTGTTTTTTGTTTTCTCAAGGACCAAACAATTATTTGTAAATAATTGAAGTTGATTGTGAGTAATAGATAATCAAAAGTTGAGGACTTTAATGAATCTATTTCACCTTTCACTCCTTTTCCTTCAATATCATAAAAAATTAACTTTGTCCGGGAAGGTTTGCTACTAAAATTTCCTTAGAGAAAATCCCAGAGTAAATTATGCACCTAATCCTCAAACATTCACTTGGCAAATGAGTTCCAAGAATAATGGTTTTAATGGAAAAGTAGCCTAAATGCTTGTTGATATGGTGAAGATGAATAGATTTAAATTTGACTTGATGGTTTTTGTGCTTCTTTACAATATTGAAATCTGATTCATTTGGCTCTTAGTCATTTGAAAAGCTAAATCTTTTCCTAAGATCTAATAGATCTTAGGCCTTTGTGTTTCCCCAAAATTTTTTTCACAATTATGTGTGAAATACATGAAATTGTGCAAAGAGCAATGATTGTGATCAGTACTGTCGTATGTGAGCTACTACTGAGATGTAGCTCTTGCTGCTCACTATTGAAAGTGTGAATAAATGATAGGTGGTTGGGGTTGCTTGTTGCTTGGATTTTTCTACTCTGCAAGTAGAAAAGACATATGGCAGGCCCCATCTTTGGCACCTTGCTGGGTGGCAATGAGCTCTGTAAGGAAGGCTTAATCACAGCTACTGCCTTAACATGGACAGAACCATTCTGTTTGTTTAAGGTAAATCCAGAAGAGGGAGAGCAAAATACATAGCACATACATGCATCAGCATGGGGCTGCTGTTGGACCACCCATTGGAATTGCTGTCTCTGGTAGGTCAGTATTGCTTGCAGGGGGTTTCAGGAGACAGGTGGGCACCTCAGAGCTGTGACACCTTCACACGTAGGCAGAATGCCATTCTGGAAGTCAGGTTTCCTCAACAAAACTGAAATAACGAATTCAACTGAAATGAAAAGGATACAAACAGATTGCTTTTCATGCTGAAAGTGGAGTGGTGGTTACATCTGT
The DNA here is from genome assembly GCF_905368555.1 of Meleagris gallopavo. Lineage (NCBI taxonomy): Eukaryota > Metazoa > Chordata > Aves > Galliformes > Phasianidae > Meleagris > Meleagris gallopavo. Next base: position 10,464,941 of record NC_139419.1, on the reverse strand, counting down.
GTTGCAGTATAAGCTCAAAAACGGTGGAAAGACCAAATATAGCCAAGTGGCGCGCTCAGGGAGGCAGCTTTACAGCCACACAGCTTCCCACCACAGGGCAGCAGAGCCCACAGGGCTGTGGGCAGCCCTCGATGTTTTGCAGGGGGCGCTGCAGCCCCCAGCACGGCGGGGAAGCTGGCTCTGATTGGTTGGTTTGAATTTGCTCAAGGCCCAACGGCTCTTGGCTCTGTTCTCTGTGCTGTGTGAGGCGCTCCCTGGACTGCATCCCTGAGGGCAGCCCAGCTCGGCCAGCTGCCTCAGCCTGCAGCTGTTAGCTGCTCACGGCTGGAGCGAGGCTGTGCTGCCACAGGCAGAGATCAATACCTTTCTAGAACGTTCTCCTGCTGGTGGTAGAAGTGGAACTGGGAAGTTCCATCCTGAGATTTCTGGGTAAGACAGCAGTATGTAAGACCTGTACTGCAAAAAGGTCTGGCTGTGGTGGTGGTTTTGCATGCAGTACTCAGCACTGTTATCAGAAATATGCTGTGTGGAAGACTGATAAGGTCTGGTGGTCTGGAGGAGCTTCATCCTTCCTTGTGAGCAAACTCTTATGTAGAAGACTGCAGTGAGAGAACGGTTTCTGTCTCCTTTGTCCAACAGCACAGTTCTTTTTGGCTTTGGGGCAGCTATGGTAATAATAAAACTTGTTATAAGCTTTGTTTCACCTTTCCAGACAGGCAGTTTCTCTTCTTACATAACTGAATCTTCCATGTGGTGAAATGTAGTAACACATTTTCAAACTAGTATGGCTTGACCTTGCTAAATTCATTGAATTAAAAGCTGGCCGTCCTGGTTAGTCAGGCTGTCTAACTGGCAGGGCAATGCACTGCTGCTGTGGGAGTGTGCAGTCATGGCCAGACTTTTCCAAGCCCCAGGAAAATCATTTTAGCCCTTGTGGATCATTAAATGGCTGTTTTAGTCACAAGAGCCTTTGAGTAGCTCCAGATAATATGCTCCAAAATTGTTTGGGTTTGGTTGTTTTTGTGTTTTTTTTTTTACCCTGCTGCTCTAGAAGTTTTCTTTATATATTTTAACATTATTTATAGTAATCTTCAGGGAGCGTAGACTTAGGAGGTCACATGGGATAAAATTTATAGCACAACCACTGAGCCATTAGAGAATTAACTGAACAGCCTACATGGCCAGGATGAGACCTGAGGACTCTGAGAACAGAGGTGAATTTCACCCACTCTCAGGAAAGATCGATTTCTCTAAAAGCTGCTATGCTATCACTGAAGATTGTTTTTTTCACACAGTATCCTCTTCCTGCATATTTTCAGCAACTGAAGAGCAGTGTGTTTGTAGACAAATTGTAAAGATGAGTTTTTCCTTCCTTCTAAGTCTTCCAAAGATCCCAGTTTGATCTCAGCATGATTTTGAAAGCTTTGATCTTTTAAGGTTTAATTTAGTCCAATGGCAACTTAGTTCTCCAAGGCAATTCACCTTTCCCTGTCTTGTTTAAAAGGAGGGAAAAAAATAAGGTGAAAAGGAAAGACAAAAAGCACTTTGTAAGTGAGGAACAAAAGCTTCATTAGAGAGAAAGCATCTGAAAATCTGCTCTCCAGCAAAATAACCCTTTGCAATCCTATTAGCCTGCCGTGAAAGAATTGCTCTCTGTGGTGCTAAACTCTCTACACACCCTTTTAAATCCATTTTGAGATTAAAAAAAAATCCAAATAAATAGTTTATTTACTGTTTCAGTACAAAGCTAATACATTTAAAAAGTGTAAAATTGTTTCACAGTTGTGTAGGACAACCTTTGCTAAACTCAAATGGAAATAAATAACAGTTCATTGTACCCCAACTGAATCTTTTTTTTTTTTTTTTTTTTTTTTTTTTTTGGTCAAACACTCAGATGCAGCCCTCTGTTAAAAATCTCATTATATCTCTCATCACATGGCTGCACGTTCAGTTAAAGTAGCAACACGAATTGGTGGCAGTGGCCATATCTCCCGTAAGATATGACCATAATAATGAATGTTGCTTTGAAACTTTTTTTTCCTGCTTTCCATCCCTGTATGACAAAGGGAAGGTACTGGTAGGAGTCCCGAAATACTCCTGTGCTCTTAGATTTGTTGGTTGTTCAGGGGAGCACTGGGGTGTGTGATTGCAAGCATGGTCTGTTTCATGGTCGAAGAGCACATATAGAAAAGAGGTGATACTTTTTAATGGATGAAATTAAATGGAATAAGAGTGTAAGAGCAGCACAGATAGAATACTGCTAATGTATTTATTTTGTAACATACTGGTGCGCAGTTGGCATTGTTACAAAGACCACTGGTCCTCCTACCCCAATAAAAGTTACTGTACCAAGGGCTTAGAAAGAGCTAAGGAACTATAATGTACTTAACTGATTATGTAATTCTGTTCCCTAAAGGAGAAAAGAGAGTTTCTCAACACAGTTGATGATGAGCTTGCTCCCTAGAGCATGAAACATTAATCTACATTTCTAAAGCCTCTTAGCTGAATGTTAGTGGCCTGTGAACCTGAAAAGGTTTGGAGCTGGATGAATTGTTAGGGGGTTATTGGTGATATGAATTTAGCAGTAACTGAGTGAGACCTGCCCTTCTGTGCACCGAATGCTTTTCAAAATTACCATTATTTTGATCAAATTTTCTTAATTGTTGGATTGAAATTTTGTTTCATCATTCTTTTTCATCCCCCCCCCCCCCCCCCCCCCCCCGGTGTTAATTTACTGTAATGCTAAAGCATAATTTACAAATAGTATTTCACCTTGCCATCATGTTAGCAAAGTGCAGTGGTGTTTTATCTTGCCATCGTCTTGGCAAGTGTCTGGGAAATCTTATATAACACAAAGAATATGTTTTTGAAGGTGAAAATGGAGTAAGGGCCATAAATCCTTGGGTGCTCAGCAAGTTTGTGTCAGCAGAGGTGTTTGAAAAGAGACTAAAATAATGTTTGTCTACACTGTGTTAAGCTTTCCAGGTTAGCAGTGCATACTTGAATAATGCAGTAACAAACTGTTTTACCTCTTTGTACATCATGTGGTCTTGGAGTTGACTTCTTTGTTCTGTTTCGGTTCTGAAATACTGAACAGTGGCTGTAGCTGAAGACAGATAAGGATCAGATGCGCTATGTGATGTGTTGTTATGCTTTATGCTATTAAGATACCTTTCTGCTGTGTGTTGATGATGAGCTAAAGCTTCAACTAATCCCTGGATGTATAGAAATTTGACCCCTGCTCAAAGTAGCCATATCTGTTGAAGTTTTATTTCTGTTCTACAGGAAAGTTGGGAAGTGGGGAGGGGTGATGTAGTCCGCCATTTTAAATCCTCTGAAAAATGGGTCTGCTAGATCCCCTACTGCAGTTACCTAAAATTGTGGTGATATCTTTGCTCCTTGCCCATTCAGTCTGTAACATGTTATGATCGTTGCTGTTAGCTTTTTGCTGTACAGGGAACTGTTCTGTTGGTGCTTGTTGATGGGATATGTTTGAGCCTACAGTCCAGATCTGAACTGATACTTAATATCTATTTAATATTAATATTCTTCATCAAAGTCACAATTTTATTTAAAATAATGGTTTTCTTTTCATGCTTTTTTTTTCTAGCCATTGATCATTTTATCATGATTTTGTACTCAATATGACAGCTTAGAAACTTTTTATTTTCTAATAATGCAAACTGAAGGTCTCATGTTATCGCTAGAGTCTGAAAATGATAGTTTTAGCCAGCACCAAGAATAATGAGACTTTCAATTTGGTCACAAGAGATGATAAAACTATTTCTTGTAGCGTTTCCAATTTTTTTTTTGCCCAGGTGAGAAATACTAGAAAAAATATTCTGATGGGTTTTGACTATCTGCTCTGTTCCCAAAAGGATAAAAACTCTTTCATATTAACTTAGAAGGAAAGATTTGGGCTTGCTGTTTCCTGTGATACATTTCATACATTTCGATACCTGAGGTCTGAGTAATTTTGAACTTGAGGGATATGTGGAATATAAACCAAGCTCAGTATCTGTGATGGTATTTAAGACAAATGGATTCATACCTTTGTTCTGTGCCATATCTTATCAAATTGGTGATGCATTCACATTAGCTGATATGCAACATATACAGATCACATATGTAGCATAAAAATCATATACTTAGTCTCTTCCCATCGTTTGCTAGGTAACTGTCTTCCTCTCAGCCTTTTTAAAGGGAATTATAATAACTTAGTGCTTTATCTAATTGCAGAATGCAAAGAAGAATGCACTTAATTAAGATTTTAATTAATTTTATGGCCCTCACTTGCTCATTTTGCCAATAATATCGAAACGAAGCAAGAAATTTATAATCGAATGATAATAGTAAGTTTGATAACTGTAATTTTATGGTAAGCTAGGTCAATCTAGAGCAGCCTTGAGGAGAAGGACTTAGGAGTGTTGATCAGTGAGAAACTCAACACATGCCAGAAGAAAGCACTTGTGGCCAGAAAGCCAACTGTGTCCTTATCTGCATCAAAAGTGGGGTGGCCAGCAGGGTGAGGGAGGGGAATTCTCCCCTTTACTCTGCACTTGTGAGATCCCACCTAGGGTACTGTGTTCAGCTCTGGAGGTCCCAGCGTAAGACATGTGGAGTTGAGCTGTTAGATTGCATCCAGAGGAGGCCACAAGGATGCTCAGAGGACTGGAGCACCTCTCCTGTAGAGACAGGCTGAGGGAGTTGGGCTTGTTGAGGAAGCCTGCAGAAAAGAAGGCTCCAGGGAGACCTCATTGCAGCCTTCCAGTGCTTAAATGGGGCTTAGAAACAGGAAGGAGACTGACTTTTTACACGGGCAGATAGCGACAGGACAAGGGAGAATAGTCTTAAATTAAACTAGGGGGGATTTAAGTTAGGTAATAGGAAGAAATTCTTTACTCAGAGGGTGATGAGGCCCTGGCACAAGATGCCCAGAGAACTGTGGGTGCCCAAGGCCTGTTTGGGCAGGGCACTGGGCAGCTTCAGCTGGTGGGTGGCAACCATCCCATGACAGAGTGTTAGAACTGAGTGATGTTAAGGTCCTTTCCATGCCAAGGTGTTCATTGTTTCTATGATAAGCCGTAAGTGTTTGTCCTTCTTTGTCTGGCTTCAAAAGATTGATTAAAGGTGATATTTAACAGTCTGTGTGTATTTTCACATCACTGAAAATAAAAGCACCACATCACTCAACTGTTGTCTTGAAATAAGATATTCTGGAAATATTTAAATGCTAAGCAGGAGTTACTTCTTCAAAGGTGCCAAGGGTGTGCCATCCCCATGAAAATTTCAGTCAGGACTGCATCAATGACATCTGTCTGAATGACTGGTATCTTGCGCTCAGTGAGGATGCCAGAGGCTGGCAGCCACAGTGTGTGTGCCAATAACGTGCCCATCATTATAGCATGTAGAAGAGGAAGGGCATTTAGCACCTCCCTTTTGAAATCCCCATCGGTTAAAAAGACCAGCAGCCAGTGGATTAAGGCCATGAAAAATACGGATTCTGAACGCACAGTAACAGGCTAAAAAGGGCTGCTAAGGTAATTTGACAGCTGCTAGAGGAACTGTGCTCTCTGCACTGATTAAACAGGTTGAGTTGCTGGCCTGGGGCTTAGGCTGTGCTTGGGGATGGGATCTGAGTGAGGCTTCTGAGAACAATAAATCTCAGATACATACCAAGAACAGGGAACAGAAGATGTTGCTTCAGTAAGGCAAGGAGTAAAACTAGACCTCTGTTTGAAATAATAAAGTTCAGGGACTGGGGAGTCTGATGGCTTTCATCTCAGCCTAGAGTGAGATTCAGAGATCAAGAAGCAGAAAACGGAGTCACGGAGGGACGGCGTGTCTAACAAGTGGCTTCGTTCCTTCACCAAGAGCACTGTCATGTCCTGCAGCTTTAGTCTCAGTCTACTTTTAGGTTTAAAGTTTAGAAAGGAGGGTGCAGGAGTTCTGTAGAAAGTGGGATGAGATGATTCAGTCAAAAACATACCTACATATTTACAGAGAGGGAGTATTATGCCACACATGTGGGGGGCAATCTGACTAACATTTATAAATATCTAAAGGGAGGTGGTAGGGAAATGGATGAGGCCAGGCTTGTCTCATTGGTGTGTGATGATAAGACAAGGGATGTTGGCCTAAAACTTGAACAGAAGATGTTCCACACAAACAAGTGGAAAAACTTTACAGTAAGGGTGATTGTGCAGGTTGTCTAGAGAGGTCGTAGAATATCCTTCTGTGGAGATATTCAAGACCTGCGGATGCCTATCTGTGCAACCTGTTGTGGGGTACCTGTTTATGCTGGGACGTTGGTCTTGATGATCTTTTGAAGTCCCTTTCAACCTTTGCAATTCTGTGATATCATCTGTATAGTCTTAGCCTGGAGGCTAATAGCATCCATGATACTGCTCTCAGAATTTAGTGTAAATCCCATGGGGGATTACAGTTATTACCTGTGTTGTATCTCTGAGATTAGTATTAGTCTTGGCCTATGATTAGGGATCAGAGAAGGAGAAATGTAATGCTTATGATGAGGCTGACTTTGGGAAGATGAGGGCTGCTTTTACATCCATTCTCTGCACAGTCCTCAGTTGCAGTTAGAGCTGCTCTTCTGAGCTATGGTTGTCAGCTTACAGTTAGGCTTGGAATTCTGAAGAAAAATAGGAGACCTGTAGGAGGTGTGGGGCAGAGAAGAGACTGCAAATGTCAATTGAAGTCTGCTGCTGGAGTTATCCCCTCAGTAGTTAGTATCCTGGGACCTTACTCTCTGCCTGGTATGGCAGTTTTGATGAATCTTATGCTGAGGGCTGGAGTCTACTGAAACTCAGACCTCTCTGACTTGCTGAACTGTGTCTCTCCTGCACATTCTGGTGCACTGCAGTGTCCCGGTCTCACTCAACACTGAGCTGGTAGGACTGAGCAGAACCTGTGGTGTGCACTTCCTGGTTGTGCGCTGCATTGGTTCGTAGGCATTTGTGGGGACTGCTGCCCCAACTGAGTGTGTTAGAGCTGCCACTGTGCTAGTCTGAACTGTGATTTACTGAGGTCTATAATCTACTTTCGTTATTGATGTTCGTGTGAATTTTGTGAAATGTCACTGTTGTTTTTTTTCAGTGTTTATATCGACGATGGTTTTTTTTCTGTTTTGACAGTTTTTCTTGTTAATCTCTTTTTAATAAAAAAAAGATAAAGCTTTTCTTCTGCACATGCCCTCAAGCATGGAATTGCAAGTCATATGTCTCTGCACCTGTCAAAGGTACACAGAGATCCAAAATGCAACACAAACATGATTGAGGTTGGAAATGTAAAGAGGAATGGGATCCATTTCCTTAGTAAATAGCTCTCTCTGCCATCCGGTCTATTTCAGTGACGCTTTATTTTAGGATCGAAGGATTCTCAGAAACAATTTCTGCTAACATCGGCGTAAAGCATTAGGGCTTTGAGGATAAGGTGAATTATGTGTCTTGAGTTAAATCATTCATGATATTATTAATAAGTAACTCCAGGGAAAATAACTGGAATTTACATTTCTGGGAAAAAAAAAAATGGAAATGTAGGGCAACACCAGCTGGCACATGAGGAAAAAAGAACACATTACCTGCTTGTTGATCATTTGGAAACGCGCAGTGGACTAAGCTCTGCTTCTGTGCTAATTCATGGCAAACCATTTGCCTAGTTCTGACGCTAACAAGAGTCTCTTTCATATTTGCAGGCTCCCAAATCTCCCGTGATAGTGCATGTATTTCAGCATGATGGCTGATCAGGCCTGCACTCTGACACATCCTGCACTGATCATTTATCACAGTCATATGTGATTTATTTACTTCCGACTCTGTGAGTTAGCAGGCTGCCTTCAGGATAATGTGGCTACTCAGTTTAGCTGTGCTGTAAATTAATACATTTGTTTTACTTCAGACTCACAGACTGTGCTTGCTTGGGTTTCTTTTTGACTAAAAATGTAGAAGAATTTACTGTTGAACTTCAACATGCTGATTTTCACCAAGTTAGCACTGGGTACAACTCTGACTCTCAAATCTTTTTTGCCTCTTGAAAATATGGTGCTCCTTGTGCTCTTTTTGCTATTCCACTGCTTTGTCATATGGTGCCGTTGCAGCTGTTCAGCGTGGTACAGAAATTTTGTCCCACCTGGTTCTTGGACATGTATCAATTTAGGGGCATTGGGAATAAAATTATAACATGTGAGCTGGAGACAAATTTCTCTTAGTTCTGTATTAAAGTGGAGTTATCATTACCAATCCCATGTTTCCTTTGCACATGTTAGCAAAGGGAGCATGATGGAACCACGTGCTCTACAAAATGTGTTCTTCCAGAGATTTTGTACTGCACAACTCTGAGTTACTGCTGATAGTCGTTATATTAAATGGCAATTTTTTTTTCTCCCATGCAAGTTTACAGACAAATCATGTTTGAGTTTTACTAAGTTGTCTGACTTTTTTTTTTTTTTAAGCCTTGGAAATTCATTGGTTGATTCAGGATAGATTGTTTGATTCTAGATTCTGTCTGTCATCTTAATCTTAGAGGACATTTAAACCCCATCAGAATCTGGGGGTGCCGTGAGGCAATTTTGCTTTAGCTCTCCTTTGATTGCACGTATATAAATTCCTTTAGGCGTTTGTCATAAAAGCCACATGTGGTCGCAAAGCTTTCCGTTCTGCTGAGACTCCACACACAGCATCACAGGAAGTATCTTCACTGGAACCCCTCTTTTTCAAGTGAAAACTCCACCAGTCCAGCGTAAAGAAAACAGTGTCAGCATGTATTAAAAGTCTCAGATTCTTTCTCACACAGACTGTGCTTTATTTGTAATAGGTGTGATTTAGTTCATTTTTCCTAAAATGAGTGCACTAGTAACACAGATCAGCAAATGTTACAGCCAGAACTGCATATCTGGTGCATGTGTGTGCTGTAACCTTTTAGACTGAAAAACCAAATGTATTTATATATCTTACATAATTTTTCCTGTTTGCCTGATCATTGCCCTTGGCGTGCTGCATTATAGCTTCTTATTAGCATTCCCCTTTGTAATGGAATATTTTACGTTGGGTACTCAAATATCTATAAAGACACTAGTAAAAAAGTCGACATTTACAATACTGCAAAAGGGCTGCTAGGGTGTCTGTAATGTCCCTGTGTTGGCATTGGATGTGGATTTAGTAGTGAGATGCAACCAGCATGTTCCAGCAAATGAATTAATTCCATCGCCAGTTAGAGAGCAGAATATTTCCATCAGGCCAAGTTAGTGGCCTCCTTTCACAACCTCGGTACTAAATCTCTTAGAGGCTAGAGAGCTCTACATCTTGGCATTTTTCTTTTCTTTCTGCAGAATCTTCTTGTCTTTCCTGAGAGAATACGGAAACCTATGCGTTTCGGGTATGAGAGGCCTGGGCATGGATCTCATTCCAGCAATCCATCCTTTTCCTCTGAGCAGATTCTGAGCCCTTCTATAACTCTCTGCGTTGGTGTTTTTTTCCCCTACCTATGGCTGAAGTACATTAGGGAGCTTTAATCACTTTTACGATAAAGCCTAGTTCAAATTTATCTGTGGGCTTTAGAAGTTTTGAATCACTTTTTCGAGTTCAAAAAATGTGATCCTGGCTCGTTGCTACAACTCTGCCACTACCTGTCTGGGAACCAGTGTGTTTTTTCTAAACTTTGACGTAAGGTTCGTGATCCGCTGGCCGTGTGCTGATCTGCATTACTGTTCATTTAGGCTGTGTGTGTATCCGTGTGTGCGCTGTTACCCCTAGCTTCATCAGCTCCCCGCGCCACATTTTCCTGGAATTTTGGTTGAGAACATAATACCTACAGATTAGGAATTTGAATAAGCAGTGTGTAGTTGAAAGCTTTGATTAAACATCTGATTAATATTTTAGTATGACTTGCTTTTGAAAGTCATGTTTTTTATTTAGCAGCCAAAGTTTAAGAGCTGTGTTTTCAGAATCTGGTATCTGTCTTTGTTTTAAGGTCAGCTATTCCATTCATCCTTTTAGCTAACTAATAATTGGTGCGCTAAGACACATTTGGGTTATTCAGAGACTAAAAAATTCATGGTGTCATAATTTCACTTTATTGGTTCAGTATTGGAAAAGTCAAGAGAAGTCTGGTGCTTCAGATTCATTTGTTTAAAACTAAAATATTAAGCTTCTGACAGTGTGTAAAAATGTTGCATTTGAAAAGATGTGCTCTGATTTAACTCAAAGCAATTACAATAAATTATCACTGGCATAAGTCTAAAATGCTGAAGATCTTATTAGAAAATGTGTTCCCATTAAATCCTGGAAGAGAAAACATTTTTAACCGTATCAATATTTATTATGAAATTATTTCTTTAAAAGGGAATAAAAAGGAGGTTTAAAAAAAAAAAAAAACTATAAAGTAACTGGCAACCATCATGCTGCAGAAAAGCATCTCACACGAGTTAATTTTCTCCAACAGAGACCAAACTGCAATTATGTTAGATGTTAAGCTTTTTTAGTGCATTAGTGGTGAGCGTTTGAGTACTAGAGCAATAAAGGTGGCACGAAACGAAATCTTGGAAATCACAGACACCCAGAAACTGGAACTTTCCAGAGCTAAGTGAGATACTAAAATGCCCAGCTTGCAGGTGTGTCAAATGAGTCCCTGACAGCCAAGAGTTCTGAGCACAGGAGACAGTCTGCTGTCTGTATCTGTGCAGAACTGTGGCGCCCAGATGCCTTGCACTGTAACTCAGCTCAGGCACCAAAGCTGAAGCTTTTTTTTTGTCTTGTTATTTGCTCAGGTTTGTGCCTTAATCCAGGTCTCGTTTTAATCAGACGTGTGGTAATCAACCTCTGTAGAATTGGTAATTATTTATCGTTTGAGGCCTTCTCCCCTCAAGGCTCTGTCTGTTTGATTTATGTACCTGGCACCTTCTTTACCAGCTGCCATCCTGGTATGTATTTATTTGGATCTAAAGAGGAAAGAAAGTATAGTTAAGTTCCAAGCCTTTAAGCAATGTGAACGTTTCTTTTTATTGCTATGTAATGTTCTCCTGAAGTGTGGAAATCTAGCCAGACAAACTTGGGATGCTAAGAAATGCAGAATATCTTACTTCCTTTTACCAGGAAAAACAATATTGTATTTTTTGAAGTAGGAACATAGTGGTTATTTAATGAACAGGTTTTTATAAGGGAAGATTCATCTTAAGTCAAAATCTTGTATTTTGTAATCACTGTAATAAAGCACAGCCAACTGGAATGTTAAAGATAGTTTTCTTTTATCCTTTAGATGAAGTTTAAAAGACTTGCTCTCTTTCCACCATGCTAACCATTAACTTTTTTATCACTTCAATACCTGTTGTTCAGTGTCACGAGTTGTGTGTTCTGCAGCTCTAGTTACTTAATACAGTCAACAGCATGCGCTTCTCTCTAGCACTGTTTGACCATGAGTGGCCAAGGTGGCCAGAATGATCCTGTTTGGACATCCCTAATAATCCTCAAGGACTAGGGAACTGGGAAAGATTGCTGTCCTTAATTCATAAAAGGAGAAGTCTTCCCCTGCCTGCCTACCCACCCAAAAAAGGAAACAATTTCCTGGTGGATGAAAATAAATACGTACAGGATCAAGTCATATCTTTAGTACCAAAGAGAACTGCTTTGGTTGTGGTTTTTTGTTTTTGTTTTTGTCTGTGGTTTGCTGTGTTTGTGGAAGGGCAGGGCTTGGAAGAAACAGACAAATCCAAACTGGGTTGTGGCTTGATCTCTCTTGCTTAATTTGGATTTGGCATCCAGTTTCAACATCCAAATGCAAGGCTGTTTCGGTGCCTGTGAGGTGCCTACAGGGAGTAAAGCCTCCAGCAGAGAGCAGAGTCAAGACTCCTTTGGCTAAAATGGCATAGAGGTCCTGCAGGGAGCAGTGTCCCCCAGGCAGTATCTACCTCACAGGAGCCTGGGAAGCAGGAGCTGAGGTTAGGTGCCCTTTGCAGCTCCAACATGGATATGTATGAAGTGCATCTTTAGGCAGGAGCTGCAAGCATGGTAGTGAAGAAGAGGCTGGGAATGCAGTACCTAATTTACCCCTGTATGGCACTTTCAGTTAGGTTTCCATGTCACGTGGTAGTCCCATCTATATGTAGATGTCTTAGTCCGTTAAGTTTGCTTCATCCATTGATCAGTCAGATGGAATGTTTAATCTCAAAATCTGTCTTGGAAGAGAGTTTCTTGTAACTACAGAAAAAATTGCGTGCTTTAGCCTCTAGGTAAAATTTCTCTATGCCGACGATATTACAGTGCTAAACAGATTATACAGATTTTTTTGTTGTGAAGTTTTTAGTCTCTTGCACTGATCTGTCTCTAGTCTTCTTCTAACAGTTTGTATTTGCATGAAAATGTGCTGGTACTTGCCTGATGAAGATGACAAGGAACCATTGGCCACACAAGTGGCATTCTTATTTGTATGAACATAGTTCTTTAAAACTGACAGACAAATACGTTGCTTAAAGCATGTTTAGAGTAGGTAATACAAGTATTACACTTACTTGGAGGGTGAAAGTAAAGAAAGAAAAACTCTCAGGATACACTTGGATCATGTGCACTTTTGTCTTCAGTCTGTGATGAATTCTCTGGATGATGCAGCAGTACTTTCTCCTAATAAATTCCAATTAAACTGTCAGAATGTTCAGCTATTCAGTCTACCTCTTCTGATTCTGCTAGTCACACTGCAATAGCATATCTAAAGAACTGCAAACATTTCTCATGTTAATTAGAAGACTGGGAATTCTTTGTTATTTACTGCTTCATCATCAAAGATGATTGCAGTTTTCAAAAATCTGCTGTGTTTCTCATGTTATGATTTCTGCAGAGAAACTCACCGAATGCATTCTATCAGTTCAGATTCTTGCAGAGCAGGGGGAAAAAAAAAAAAGCTTTTATTCTTATTTATTACAATAATCTGTTACAGACATCTTTGTGAACACTGCTTTCTTTTGTCCATGAAAATATGCTCACATGATCTCAACTTGAACATAGCTGGGCTCGGGTACCACTGATGATTGCAGAGATACATGATATATTTCAGGAAAGAGCCTTTACTTGGGCAGTAAAGTCAGGAAGCACATAACATTATCTGTCAGGTAGCTGTACCCAGACAGGTTGTCCATCCTGCAGTGTTGACACCATGTTACTGTGCTCATGGAAATTCCTTTCTTCCTCCTCCAGTCAAATATAGCCTGTATATATGCTGTTGTAGTATTCAACTTCAGAAGCTGTGAGTTCCTTGGCACTTTAAAATGGTGGTGATTTCTGTTTGCTTCCCTGTCTTCTGACTGTGCATTTTCTTATGACCCTTCCCTTCCTATTTGCTTTCTGAACTACCAGCAAAAGCTGGTTGAGATTTTCAATGTAAACAGTAGAACAGATAAAGCAGTTACAAAAGCTTGTTGAGATGTGTCATTATTATGATCTGATACTTTTCAGCAGAAATATCTGCTGGCTTGGGGTGGATGCTGATGGGAGAAAATATGGGGAGATTGAAAGGCATCCCAATTCTTCAAGTGTGTTGTGCCCAAAGAGTCCAGGAAGGCACAGGTGGTACATAAGCTGAATAATTCTATGGTTCTTTCAGTGTTTGCAGAGAGAATTATGCCTACGTCCTTCTTGTGCCCTAATTTATGTAGGGAATAGGTAGGTAACTGTTAAGTGTTTGCTGAGATGGAGAAAATCTTGATTTCTAACAGCAGCATGACATGCCAGCAGGCTCTAGTGTAATATTAGGCTCTGTGCAAATAAAGCCCTGATTCTAATTGCAAGAAGTGATTGTGCCATGGAAGAGAATATCTCCTTTTATACTGATTGACATTGAAGTCTATTAGGTCACTGGCACACAGCATGAACTCAAGAAGCAGAATAAAGCTCCATCTGTTTATATACTGCGAGGTTACAGACAAATCTGAAATAAGTTACTTGTTCAAATACTTTATTTTGATAGTTTGTAATTTTTCAATGAGAGATTTATTCGAGTTGGAAAGATCCTTTCTGTCAATAATTAGAAAGTTTCACCAAAGTGCTTCTTTCAACCATTCTCCTGATCATAACAGCTAAACAGCTCCCAGGTTATTTGGTTGTTCAGAACCCCAATGGATCCATGTTACTTTGTTAATACCTTAATATCTATGCCCAACTGTTCTTTTTTTGTGTATGTGTTATTATTCTTTCATCAGCTGAATATACAGTAGACATTTGGCAAGCTTGTCTTCAGGATGAGAGTTAAGAGCAAGTTTATTGAGAATGCTGTCTTTTAGGTGTGTAATTAAATGCGTTCCAGCTAGAATCACTGCTCAACTGTTTACAAAGCCAACCTTGCAAAGTAGTAAATTATTGCTTAGAAGCTTTTACAAATTCATATTTATGTTATAGCAAAGAAGTTTACCTTGGGAACAGTATATTTAAACTGTCCCTGAAAGATTGCTTTAATGGATTTTCATGTGAGCTTCACAGATAGCATCTTGTTTGTGTCAGATTGTGCTGTGTAAATAATTGTAGGTAACACTGTTAAACTAAAACATAAATCCCTGGTATTAAAGAACTTAGTAATATTTTGCGTGTTTTGATGGAGAGATTTGCCACAGAGCTAAATAAGATACTTAGAAGTAGAAGATAATACATGATGATTAAGATCGAGGACCTTGTTTAAGATTTCGGTGAACTTCCAATGTTCAGCACTCTTAGAAAAGGCATTAGCTGATATCTGGGTAGCAAGGATTTTTGGAACATTTTTGGAATTTTTTTTTTTTTTCTGGACTAATGTTGGCAGTGATTACTGTAGCAAAATTAATGTGGTAGTTCTGCTTTACTTCCTGGCTCTATAGGATCTTTGTGACCTATTGATCTTATTCAAACTAACTGTATTACCTATAGTAATACCAGCATCATTAACTGAGAAGTTCAGATAGGCATCATAATCCAGAAAGGCTGCTGTGAATGATACTGTCCAGAATTAAAGTTTTTTATAAGACCTCATTAATGAGAAGTATGGGCAAATGTGAATTTATTAGATGTGCTCGGTGAACTAGCCACAGCCTGTAAATGTCATTTGGATTACTGCTTCTACCCTTTTGTACATTCAAGGCAGTTAAAAACACCACAAAAACAACAGTGAAAGTAAGAAGAGAAGCAGGATGTGTCTCTTCCTATTTGCTGGTCATCAGAGTATCCTTGTGAGACTCTTTCATCAAAAGCAACAAAGTTTCTCTGCTTAATTACTTCCCTGATAACTCACAGAGGAGTTGTGCTCTGGGAAATCTTCCAGTTGAGTCATATGTTTTGTGTTGCACCATGAAGATTGCATTGGTCATAGTTATTAAGCTTCTGTAAAATCCTAGGAGAATTTCCTATCAGAAGCAATAAAATCACTTCAGCTTACTGATACTCTATCATCTCCAGATTTTTCTTATCTCTGTTACATATCTCTGAAAAGACAAAAGTGTTCAGCAGTCGTGGGTTGTGCCTGGAATCAGGCATGATGCTGCATACCAGAATTTAGACGTGGTCTTTACAGTCTGAAAAAGCTTCTATTTGGGAGTTACACTTAAAGTTTACAATAGCTACCATATTTCCTCATAAGGCTGTCAGCACATCCTTATGCTTCACTATGGTGGCCTCATTGCAATAAAGGAAAGTGACACCGCAAAAAACTCCACCATGGAAAGATCCATAAAACAAACAGAACAAAAAAAATGCAGATGCAGTTCCAAATCTAGTGAGTTTGGTTTTGAGCAGTTTGAAAGCACAACCAATTTCTTAAACAATAAGGCATCACTTAAGAGTTCTTAAACAACATGAGAAGAAATGACAAAGTATTGGTGGTGCCCTTAAGTTTTGTTCATGTAAGTTAATTTTTTTAAGATGTGCTTCAGCCTTCACTTTGCCAGTTCCTGACCACCCTCTGGTGTAGAACCCAGCCTGCCCCTCCTGTGGCTCAGTTCCATGCTGTTCCTTCTGGTCCTGTTGCTGCCACCAGAGAGCAGAGCTCAGGGATGCCCCTTCTCTTGTCTGAACAAGCCAGCTTCCCATAAGCCATGCCCTCTCGTCTTTTTCACTAAGATGTTGCTTTCTTTGAACATGTAGAAATTTGAAAAACAAGATTTTGGAAGTCTCACGGATCTCACAAAAAAAAAAAAAAAAAAGCTGATTTTTTTTTGTAATTTCTTTGTTGTGGGGTTTTGGTTTGTTTTTAAGTTAAAGGTGTTTTTCTGTAGTAATAGTTTGCATTAATGCTTCAGTGCATCTGCTCATGGTCTGTGGAAACTGAGGACGGGCATCAAACAAAAATCGTTACTGCTGTAGAAAGTTACTGTCATATTTTAGCCAAATGTCAATTGATTCTGTATTTGATGCATTTCCAATTTATCTGTAATTAGATTATTTACTTATCCTTCTAACACTTGCCAAATTTCCTTCATCTTCCTTAATACTGCATTTAGCTAATGTGCCTTAAACTTCGGTATTTATGAACTGTCACACTGAAGTATACAAATAGGAAAAGGAAAGAAGACTGTGCTGTTGCTGTTGGTTTGCTATTATTGTATTTCTTCATGGATCTCCAGAATAATGCCCAACTGCATTGTTCAGGAACTTTAAAGAAACAGATAATTTTGGGGGGTGTTAATACTTGCATAACTCTGGAGGAGGGATCTATGATGTTATAGGAGCAGAGTTCTAATTACCATATTCTTAATCCTCAGAGAAGAGATCAATTACCATTTGGGTTTTGGAATATCTTTCTTTTTAAAACAGTATTTTGCAGATGCCTCGGCCCCACCCCCAGAGGTGTTCAATACCAGGCTTGCGGGAGCTGTGAGCAACTTGCTGTGCTGGGAGGTGTCTCTGCCTACAGCAGGGGGCTGGAACTAAATTATCTTAAAGGTCCCTTCCAGCCCAAACCATTCTATGGTATTTTCTATTTTTGACATATACAGGTGGTGTTACAATGGGGAAAAAAAGAAATAAAAATTGATCTTTAGACTTGGATTGTCTGAATTCCCAACTTCCTGCCTAAATGTTTTAACAACTCCTATTCTTTACTAAAATCACTACAGTACAGAAAAGGATTTGATGGCTGTAGAAGGAAAGCAGAGTTATACTCAAAGGAAGAATACAAAATCGTAGCTGATGAGGCAAAAAATATTGGCAAGGTCTGGATCTTTATTGTTCATCTTTTTACTGTTTGTTATTGACTGGCAAGCAATCTGGTGAATTTGTCAGCCTGAAATGGAGTGTGCTTCGGAACTCAGTGGGACAGAATGCATACAGCAAGGATGTTTCCTATGTAGGATTTACCCTTCAGTGTATTTCAAAGAGCGGTCATCAAAACTCCTTGGCTTTGGTTAAATGTTATCCCTGCACTTTGACAGTTCTTGGGTTTTTGTGCTCTTGCAATTCCCTAAGCTTGCCATCTGTCCAGGGAAACACCGCACTCCTTTCCATTGATTGGCATTGAGATGATTGAGCTTCTCATCTGATTCAGCACTAACTGCAGAATGCCTTTCTGTAGGATTCACCAGGTCATTGCTGGAATCACTCAAGGATTCCAGCATCAGTGTTGTCTCAGCATGTCACCTTGACATGCTTTATGTGTCTGATATGAATTCTTGGGTTCTGTATTGGAATAACATTTATTCGGTTAATAAATACTCAGATTTTTATTTCTTTTTCCTTCTGCCCTTTCGAATCCATTTGCAGACTGAAACTTTGACTAGAGTCTTCCATTTGCTGTGTTGTCTAATGCTTCCAAAGGTACTAAATAATTTGAGTGTATTCAAATGGAATGAGGATATGTCTGTATCTGAACTACTTCCTTTATTAGGAAAAATAGATTCTTCAGTCAGAATGTATCTTTTCCTTTCCACTGCACTTACATTGTTTTCATTCGTGATAGTTCAAGGTCTTACTCGCTGGGTCTCCACATAAAAAGCCAATCATGGAGGAGCTATTTTGAGTAAGAAGCTACTATTTTGAGTTAACAAAGCTATTTTGATTCTTTCTGATGTTTAATGACTTCATTAGGCATAATCAGACAAGTGATCAGCATTCAGCATTTGTTTGAATTTATTGTTTTATAAGAGCATTTAGTATATGAGCGCTGCTGTTAGTAATAATTTCTTCCCTTTCTTATGTAATTAAATTTGCTCACCTGCTTGGTATTATTTTCAGTCCTGAAAATGGAAGTGAGATACCATGTAGAATGTTTGCATGTACAGCAGAAAATAACTGACCTTTACATAAGGCTCGGTGAGTGCTCTAGATTGATAGTTCGTATTCCTCAGTTTGAAACAGGTATAGCTATTCCAAAGAACAGCAATTCATTGTTGCACAACAATTTAAATCCATCTGAAGTTACTGCATTTTAATACTTCAAGTGTGTCTATAATGACAGAGAGGAGGGAAGGAGTCCTTGTTTAGAGTTCAAGGATAGAAAAGGTATGTCAGAAAGCTCTCTCAGTATATCACATTTATTGTGTTCTTATGCTTTGTTGCAAATGTCACAGCACTGCAGTTGCATGGAAAGTGAGTCTTAGCTAACAAAAGGCTTCACCTTTCCTTTTCCTCACTATACTGTACTTTGTAATAAATACCTAAGGAAACAGCATTTCCTATTTCCAAGTATCTCTGCTACACAGTGGTGAGGTTTCTTCACAGAGGAAATTGTGTTTTCTGTACAATAATCTACATTTGAAAAGATTTTTTTCACATCTTATTCTTAATATACTTTGCTCCAATGTAAAGAATGTAGTACAAAGAAATAAGAACTGAATTTTTTTAAAAACGGAAATTGTACTCTTTATTTTTTATGATTTTTTTGTCTGAGATGAACTTACCTGCCTTTGTGAAGTCAACATAAACTCCAAACCAAGAAAGCTAAAAAATAAATGAAAGGTAAATTAAAGTGTATAAATTCTGTTCACTGTCCCATGACGCTGTGATAGAGTTTACAAACAGTTGAGAGTCTTTGAGGTTGCTTTGTTCAAAGGAGTCATTTAAATGGAAAATTACAAAAAAGTGCTGACTTCCCTGATAAGCTGTCAATAGGAGATTTAGGGCTCCCCATGTGCCATCAGCATGCTTTAATTGATTACCGTGTTACTATCCTGAGGTGTGCTAAAATAAAGGTTACAGAAATCCTGAGGATATCACCTACCTTTTTCAAACTGCACAATTAAGGGTACAGTACATAATCTGAGAACAGAAGCTATCATTCAGAAATAAGTGTTCTGCTTTACTTGGAGGAAAGAAGTTTTCTAAAATTCATGGACAGCTCTATAAAATGGCTGCCTAGAGGAGTGGTTGTTAGGTGCTTCGGGAAAACAACACCGCAGATTATGGGCAGTATTACACACAGGACTTGGGGAAAGATACCGGGGTCAGAATCTACATGGTTCCTGCCATAAACGTGTGTGTTAAAACTGTTCCTTATTTTTGTGAGCAGTTTTGTGGAGCTACTTTTAATAGTTCTCATCATCACCTGTGGAGCAGTGGCAGGGCTGATTAGAGTTATATTTATGTTTTGCAATCTAAGCTGGCTAGTAGTTTACACACACTTGATTCTGTCTTATACTTCTTGCTGCCAGGTGTAGGTCAGGAGCGTGCAGATCAGAGGGAGAGGCTCTGCAGTGTGTTCACTTGTGCTCTAAGCCCGAGCAAGAAGCCAGCAACTTGTCAAGCTCTAGCAACAGGGTGCCAGCAGATGGTCTGCACTGCGAGCATCCGTAGGTCAGCTGTTCTTGGTCATGGTGGGATGTCTCTATTCCACACTGCTGCCTGTGGGTCAGCTTTCAATTACCTGGTGAATTTTTTGCTGAAATAAAATGATCACAGGTTATCTTCTCAAACTTTGTCAAAAAAGTAGTGTGCTTCACAAGACTGACAAGTAGTGCTGTGGGTGCCCTTCTATTATGTAACTTCCTAAAACAGGAACGTACACTGGAAACTGTTTAACAGAGAAGCCTTTAGCACAGAAGAATTTTTAGTGATTAAATATTGGAAAAACTTCTGTTTTCTATAAATGAGAAGTTAGAATCATGCCTCATAATGGAAGTATGTTATAACTGAAGTCTTTTATCCTGTTTTAAATTTGATTTTGTTTCTTTGATCAGCTACATTAGGCCAATACAGGTATTAGGAAAGAAAAGACATGCAATAAATTACTCCAGGAAAATACCGTGATCACACCTTTTTCTTCAAAAATCAACTACACGATTTAGACAAATACCTATTTAATATACAATATGGAAATATTTCATCTAACATTTTTTGAAATTGATTATTTTCTCTGTAATATGTTATTAATGTCAATGCAACAGTTCAGCTAAATCAAAATAAATCAAAACACTCCAGGAATTTTCATAGTATTGGCTTTCATCTGCAAACAGGTAAAAATAAAATTTTGAAATATTCTGATAAACGAAAGATATTCTTTCTCAAACAGCTCTAAATATTGCCCGCTGAAAGATGTTTCGAGGTGTGGAAGATGACAGTAGGTGCTGTGTTGTGGTTTTCATGAACAGCTGCAAGTGGAGTGGTGGTGTAATATTTTTATAGCTGCAGTAAACTTAAATTGTTATGGATTGAATGCTTTTTTTCTAGCCAGTAATTAGCATTTTCTAGTGCTGAAGTATTGTATTTCAAGATATTTATATAAGTATATGATAACAACAAATGAAAATAAAAGGAGATAGGAGGATTTGGTCTATAAAAGATGCTTCTCTGATCATTTCAAAGTTCTGAATCCCGACAAGCAGCTGCTATTGTCCGTGCAGTCTTTTCAGAGTATATCAACAAGATGGAATTCCATGTAGTAAATGACTAAAACCGCTTTTGATCAGAATGTACGGTAGCAATCATTAAATATATCTTGTGTGGTGACAGTGGAAAGGCATTGTTCCCCATTCTGCTCAATGGTCCATGCTGGAACACTTGTTTCATATCTTGAAACCATTTATGATTGCAGTTAAAGAAGTCAGTGCTCTAACAGTGCCAATGAATCACGTAAAGTCATCCCATTCATCTGTCTGTTAAAAAAAAAAATAAAAAATACGAAAGAGAATAAAGACAAATACAGAATCCAACCATACCCAAAGTTGCGTTAAAAATGCTGTTTATCTTCTAGTCAGTGGAATGGGATAGGTCAGGAAGTAAGCAGTTTAGATTTTGTTCGGGCTTTAGTTTTTTACTTCTTCGTTTCAAGTCTTCTTTTTAAAATAATGATAGTAAAAGTTGACTAGCTGAGTTTGCATTTTGAACAGCTGTCCACCTGCAGATGTGGCTCTTTGTTAATCAATTGAAAGTTTGTTTTTGTTTGCCTTATTTATATGACCTTGTTGCAGTGTGGCTGTTGTCCACCTTTGTAACAGGGGCATAAAAGGAAAGTGGGTTTATCTGATCTTAATTCCTGTGAACCTTATAAATTCAAGGTGAAGCTCTTTGTGTTTGACTGACAGACTTAAGCAAACTTTTATGATTTTTATTTTTTTTTTCCCCAGGTAGACTGGCCCTTGTGCATTCAGCCCTCATGTACAGAAAATATCAAACTCTGCCAGGATAGACAGGGTATTTTGCTTCATGTGTGAAGAGAAGAGCACTGCCTGGAGGATTCTCTTTTCAATGCCAGAAAAAGCAGAAGCCGGAGAAGCTTGCCTGACCACACTGCCCAGCTGTAATGAATGAGTGGATAACATCTGACTGTTAAACAGAACCACGTTTTCAAATGCATCTCTGAAGGGCGTGATGGAGTAGCCAGCATGGATTCCCTGCAATTACTAGACCATGTTCTACAGAGGATGAGTGGCTTCCTGAAATGTCCATTCAAGACATGGATTCTGGGTACTGTTTTCAGACTATTCATATGTTCTCAAGGCCTCTCGGAGCCCCTAAGCAGATTCTGCACTCATGAAATTTATGCTTCAAGTGCAATTTGCTCAGGATTCTTGTATCTACCTTCACATTGAACCAAACCCTGCTTTTGAGATGCACATGCTGAAATGTGGATATGAAATATCTGTAAACTGAGGGGAAGAAAATTAAGTAAAGGAGTTAAAAGATGTATTGCATGACCATGCATCCCCTGTGTTTTATATCTGGCGCATCTCACACTTCACAACTAAGAGGATGTGGAAAGAATAAAACTCTTGCCTCAGTGCAAAGCATGGACAGCTGCAGCATGAACCACTACAGGCACTACTGGACAAGGTCTGAGCTCAGAAGAAAACAACCTGTTTGTGCTGGTGATGTGCATCTCTGTATAAACCCGTTTGGAAGAAGTCTGTTTGTGATTTGGTAAGTAGCTTCTTTTTTTCCTAAAAGAAAAAAAAGTCTGGAGCTTATCTATTTAATGATCATCTTTTATTAGAAAAGTGGATATAGAATGTCCATTTGTAAAGAACACAAAGCTTACCTTGTTAGTGAATTTCAAGGGTCCTTTCTGTTGGCTAGCGTTATCTTTCACCACCTTCATCAGTAACTGGTAGGAAGACTGTTGTCAGCTCCCTACAAACTGCATCTTAAGAATCTTGGGGTTGAAGTGTTCTGTCTGTGCATATCTGTATTGGATTATTTGATGTATTGAGCTTGGCTGGCGGTTTTAAAGTTGTGACTGTGTGTGCTAAGAAGGCCTTCCAGGCGTCTCTTCAGCAAAGGAAGTAAAACAGACAAGTTTGTGGTTCTCAAATATATTATAGAGACTGTTTGGTAAGTGTTGGAAATATTGTGAAAAAGAATAACTAGCAGCAAACATAATTGACCTGAAGTCATCAGGGCTGAATCTGGGAAAACAGAATTTTGAAAAGCACTGTGTGATAAACTTAAAATGCTTGTGGTTCAAGTGGTTTATAAAGAAACTAAGCTCTAATTAATTTCTTAAATTGACATCTCTTTTCTTCTGCTTTCAACTTTTCTGAGAAAAGATTCGTAGAATCAGGACTTAGTCTAGAGAATCTGTGTTTCTTTGCACAACTGCACTGTTTTCTTATGAATTTCATTTGCAAAATTGCTTAGACTTAAGGCTGAGAGGTTGATATTAAACATATTGTCATTACATCTGTGAATGGAACTCTGGCTTCTCATGTTGGATTTCTACTTTTGCTCTTAATTGCTATTCAAAGTATTGGGTTTGCAGCTGTGAAAAAATCATAGCATGTTATTTTGCAATAACATTGACAATGGTAGAAAAATTGTGGTGCGAGCACAGGAAAGGGAAGGGCCTGCATGATAGCCATAGCGAGATTTAAAGTCGGGTAAGTAAATAGGATGACTTTGAAAAATTGGTGAAAATAATGGAAGTAACTGGAAAAGACTGGAAAGTAGGAATGTATATCTTTGAGATATGTGATTAGCCGATGTGATCTTTCACTGAGGAAGGAAGAATAATTCAAAAGTCAGGGCAAGCCTGATTTAAAAAATAAAATAAAATTTGAGATTTACAAATAACAAACCTCTTCCACAGAAAGCAAATACAAAAACTTGTTTTGAGTTTAGTCATGTCATTTGGTCTGGGCCTCAATGCAGATCTCTTTCAAATTGACCTCGTATTATCCATCTTTTATCTTTAGATCTCTAGGACTGTAGACCCAGTCCTACAACTAAAAGGCTAAAATTATATACTGAAGATGGAAACAGAAACAGTGGTGCATTTCTAAGTGGATTCAGATTTTTATGGTAGTATTTCATGGAGATGTAAATTTTGTCATGGTTCATTAGAGTATGTTCCCACTGAAGCAATAGTTCAGAATTGATTTTGGTCAATAGTTGACTGCTTATGGTTTTAGGGAGCCAAACTACACAAAGTTTTTTTCCTATTTGCATGGTAGTAGTAGTACTATAATTAGTATTTTATTTGAGGCTAAGCTGATGGCATTTTTGATGGTTGTGAGCAATAATGCTCACGTTCATGCTGAATGCAAATGGAAGAATCACATTTTTCCAGGCAAATAACAAATGCCTTTTTATTTCTTGATAAGGAATAAAGTCTATTGTTAACATGGGCCAAAGTTATACTCCTTAATAAGTCAGTAAGAAAATTCAGTCACTAACAGGAGGAGCTGAGTACAGATGGACAGTCACTTCCCTGGTGCCAGGATGCCATTGGCTTCCTTGGCCACATGGGCAGGCTGCTGACTATTCAGCCAGCTGTCAACCAGCACTCCCTGGTTCTTTTCCGACAGGCAAATTTTCAGCCATTATCCCCCAAGCCCAACCACTGCAGGGTGTTGTGACCCAAGTGTAGCATCCAGCACTTAGCCTTGCTGAAAAGTGGCTTGGCAAGCCCCTCCACCAACTCTTTCCTTGGGTGTATCCCATCCAGCACCATAGATTTGCAAACATTCAGATAGTGGAATAGGTCAATTAAAATTTTCAATTGGATTTTTAGGGGCTTCATTGCACTCCCAGTCCCAATTTTCCATCCCAGGAGGATGGGTACCTGGAGAATATTGACCTTACTAATAAAGCCTAAGGCAAAAAAAAATTTCGTACCTCAGCCTTATCTTCATCTTCACTGCATTTCCCTTCACATCCAGTACAGAATTGAGATTCTCTTTAATCCTTCCTTTGCTTGTTAATAATAAATGCTTTTATAAATATGTTGTCTTTTACTGTACTGGCCAAGTTGGCCTTTGTTCCTTAAAACTTTCTTGCTATGCAGTTTGATAATATTGTTACAGTCTTCCTGAGCTGACCAACCAGAGATCATAAACTCTCTTTCTCTTTGCAAGTTCCTGAAGGTGCTCTTTGGTCAGGAGGCTGATCTTCTCTCTGGACAACTTGACTTGCTGCACATCGGGCCTTTAGGCTCTTGTTCCTGAAGAAGGCCCAGCCTTCCTGGAGTGCACTGCCTTTCTGAACCACATTCCAGGGTGCCCTATCTGCCAGGCCTCTAAATAGGTCAAAGGCTGCCCTGTGGAAATCCAAGGTAGCGGTTCTGCTACCTGCCATTTTTAATTTACCAAAGCTAGCATTTCATGATCACTGTCCTAAGACAGCTCTTACCATCACATTTCATTGCACTTACTGCAATTGACCTATATCCACTGGGAACTCGACTGAAACCATCAATTGCTCTTTACAGTAGGACAGTGCGTCCTGCAACCAACTTTCTATATGTCAGCGAGTCATTGAGTTTTGTTGGGGATCCTTGGATGCAATATGGTTTAGCAGCTGTCTTCATTACTCATACAAGCATTTGGTGCAGTATCTGTGGTTTGTTGTCTTTTTTCTCATAAAGTTTTCAGCAGTTTTCCTTTTTTTTA
The DNA here is from genome assembly GCF_905368555.1 of Meleagris gallopavo. Classification (NCBI taxonomy): domain Eukaryota; kingdom Metazoa; phylum Chordata; class Aves; order Galliformes; family Phasianidae; genus Meleagris; species Meleagris gallopavo. The sequence goes on along the minus strand of NC_139419.1, from coordinate 10,439,668 downwards.
CCTTATTAGTGGAGTCTAGGATAAATGCCTGAAGTCTCCTTTTTGCTTGTTTTCCATCTATTCAAACATTTTAAAGTTTTGAATGAATTCAGCAGTACATCTGTAGTCAGGCAAAGAGTTCTCTGAAGCTGATGGCAGATTTGCCTCAGTTAGGGGTACAGAATTTAGCCAAAGATGTTGGACTACTTATGTAAAACAGTAAAGTTTTTCTTGCAAATTTCATACCATACTAGACTGAAGTCTGCTTGTTTTACACTATTAAACATCCCATCTTTTGTCACAGAGTGGAATTTAAGATAATATATTTCCTCTGCTGGGTCTGTTTATGCTTGGAAATTATGTTGCTGTATCCATGTATTGAAAATTTATGAAAAGTGCTAGCATATTTCTTGCTAGGTATTTTTTTTTTCTACGCATTGTTTTGTAACTTCAGTGTGGCTTGAAAACTATTTCTTGCCCACAGCTAGCAAGAAACAATGATTTCATATTTCCCAAAGTGGAAGCCAGTCAACAGCATTCCTCTTTATTGCAAAGAGGGGATACAATAATAAAAAGACATTTGCTTGTGGAATATTGCCAATAAAGTACAATAATATATTAAAGCAGATACTTAAAGTTGAAATTTATGAGTTTGTTTTTCTGTGCCAGTCAATGTATTTTCATATGTTAACATCAAAATGCAGACTCTCAGCAAAACCTTTAATAATAAAAACAGCAGCTGTCAAAAGCAAGTGGAGAATTTTAACTTTTGATATAAGGAGTTTATCTTGTGATTACTTTTTTCTCAAATTCAATTTTCATTTACTATTTTTTTCTAGTAAAATATTAATCAGCTTGTTCCTTCATATACCCTTCAGTGGAGCTCTCAGACCAATAGTCCTTCTGTTCTGCCCCTTCTCTTCCAAAGAGATTAATTCAGAAAATGAATATTTCACTTAGGGAATAGGGAAACTAACCAGAGGTAGGGATAGCATTATTTTTAAATAAGGTAAACAACTTACATATTCCACATGTTTGCATGTGGAATATGTTGCTCTTTCCTAAATAAAATTATCTCAAATAAACTTAACTTTGTTTTTAATGGAGTCTCTTAGTATTTGGTAAACCATTCCTGTTGATATGCGCACATGTAACAGAGTATTCAGAATTGAAGGATGCTTCTTTAAGGACCAGGAAAGTGAGGCAGGGTCGAGCTGGTAAATTACCTCACCTGTTTACTGTCTGCTTGCCAAACAATCTGTATGAAACAGTGTTGTCTGTAATGTGCCCAGAACAAAGTATGGTAAATTTAACTGCTGAAAGCATGTCATCTGGAGCTCTGTGAAAGGTATAATTAGGTTCCAGAAAAATTGGTTTCAGATATCAAACTACCAGTTTCATGAGCAATAAGATAATGTCTATTTTTCAACCTTTTGTTTATAGATGGCCATATAATGCTATTGATCCCAGATAGATCTGCTATTGACTTTCATTGAAGGTCTGTACAAGGACTAAAAACAGCGTCCAGCCCAAAGTTTGTAATGGAGAAAACAAGAAAACAAAGACTCACAACTGCAATATGTTAATATTGCACCCATCCAAACAGCGCTCTTCAAAGACGTACACACAGTACAACTCACTAAATTTAAGCTGTAGTTTTACGTTTCTATCAATTTCATCTGATTTGAAGATACATAAGAATGTCTCTTTTTGAAAAAACAAGTCATTTTGTATGTTTTTTAGTTCTTTAACCTGAAGATTAACAAAACGCTGCTCAAAATGCTTGGTTTTGGTCATCATTTGTGGGAGTATCTGCCATTCAGGAAAAGCTGTACAGCTATGCTTCAGGTAAATGGTTTAACTTAAGGATGTATGCTGTCCCATTGCAAGATAGTTACAGGTACATGGAGACTAAAGGTTTAGAAATAAAAAGCAGGTAAATGAGGAAACAAGCTGAAGGTCAATGGGAGCATTTTTTTATGGACTGTGAAAGCACTCTAAGGATTGTGACAAATTTTTTGCATTTGAGAGTTAGAAAAAACAGAGGCAAAACTTGCATTCTGATGGGCTTTCATGTTGTATCACAATTGGGAAAGAACATTCTTGTCAGTTTTTAAAACAGTGCCTGTGCCTTTGTTAAAATATAATTATATATGGACAAAAATGAAGAGAGATCCCAGCTGTTAATATACTAGAGTACTCTGTGAAGCAAAAGTGAATGTTTTTAGTTTTATGCACAGCGTGCCTTTAACTTACTCAGTTTGGAAAAAGTAGACTAAGAAAACATTGTCACTGCAGGTCTTGTTACAAGGGTTCTGTTATTTTCCTTTCTAGAGTGAAGTGTGATGATAGGGACAGATTCACATCCGTGTATAAACAACCATAAAGCCACACTTATGTGCAGTAAAGAAGTGAAGCAAAAAATATTGTCTCATAACTTCCAGGTTATTTTTCTGGTTTAACTTTTTATTTCTGAACCTGCTCAAATTTACATCATAGGAAATATATCAGTGAGGAAAAAAAGAAGCGGAATATTGTTACTTTAAAACATCAGGGCAATATAGCAAATAAGGCAAAATAAGTGTTTTCTTAAATATCTCTATATCTCTGACTTCCTGAGCCTGGCAATTTTTTTTCAGCCACCAAGCAGTTTCTTTTTAAGGACTATTTTTTCATCTACATCCACTGTCTGACATTAGCCCTTCCTAAATGGTAGTAAATGAAAGGTTATAGTTCCGCAGGAGCCTGGCTACAGCTTTGTCCTTGGCTGCTAAGTATCTACTGAGTGGGGCTTTGTAGGGCTTTTTTTTCCTACTATTCAGATAGTGATACTTGAAATAAATTGAGATTTTCTTCTATTCAGTTAGGTGTGATACTGTGAAAAGATTTTGCTGTCTCTGGTTTGAATATCCTGTGGACAAAGAAATGTCTTTTACCTAACAGAGATACCACATAGAACAAACTTTCATTCCTTATCAGGTAACTTCCTTTCAGAAAGAAGTTTCAGTAAGGAATCTGAACTGCACTGCCTCCAGCCTCCTGGTGCTTTCATTGTGTTAAGTTAGGTGTGTTTCTGCTATTTCAGATAGTCAGAATTTCTCTAGTTACTACATATGCATTAAACCTGTATACTAATTATGTTTTCCAGTGGGTGATGCTGTTAATTGCCAGAAAGAAGTGTATAAATCAAAGTGATACCCTTTAATATTATTTTACATTTAGCATTGTCATCTTTGTCATTAGCAATTTTCTCTCCTCTACCCTATTACATTCCACAAAGAATGCATGTGTATTTAAAAATATTGAAATACTTCATATTTCATTTGGGTTTTGTTTTGCACTTTGAAGTTCAGAGTGAATGGAGATGATAAACCAGAACTGCTAAAACTGTAGGGTGAAGGAATCTAAAGATGACATAATTTTTCAGTGACAAGTCAAGTTCAAGGTTGTTTCTCAGTAAATGCTTCAGAGCAAGAGGTGAATGAAATTGCAGAAGCTAGAGGGGATTATCTGTGCATTGTGAAGAACAGAAGGGAATGGACTTGAGTCACTGTAAAGCTTGCCAGTTCTAGAGTTACATGGAACATGCTAGTAAATGAGATGCACTGAGAAATGTCTGCAGATCATGGGAAAGACAATTACTAGTATCTAATAACTGATGAGAATATATGTGTGCAGAGCTGTAAGGTCAAAATAGTGCCATGAAGAGGTTGACATTATGCTTCTTCTCTGCACCTTTTGGGCAAAATAAACTCAGGTGCAAGCTGGGAGCTGGCTGGATGAAAACAGTTCTGCAAAGGCTTAAAGGAGGGCAGACAGCACAAATCCCACAAACCACAGATATCTGCTGTGTCTGGAGTGTAGCTAATGGGTGCAAGGATCGTTGTTGCAGTCCTCTGTGCAGTGCTGATCCGGTTACCAACAGGATGGCTCTGGTTTTGAGCCCCAGGGATCTGGAGAGATACTGAGAAGCTGACCTGCTGGGCAGGGTTTTTGGGATGGCTGGGAGCCCACAGCGCATGATGGGCGTAGGAAAGTTGAGGGACTGGAGCACGCTTATTCCTACAGAGAAGCTGAAAGAAATCTGATGGCTGCCTCTGACTGAAGGTGGATACAAACACTAGAGAGATAAACTCTTACAGTGATGCTGCCAGCAGACAGACAGAGGAAATGACCATGAACTATGGCAGGGCAAGTCCAGACTGGATGGCAGGGTTTAGCACTTGATTGTTTGCTAGGGGTAATTCAGGCCCTTTGTTCCTGGAGATCTGTATCTGTACTTGGTGTTCTGTGTGATGTGCTGAAGGGTGACAAAGATTATAGCTCAAAAAGGAGCCTTAACTGCTGATGTTCCTTGCAGCAGGACTTGTGTGGTGTCACCAGCTGCCCTGCTGCAGGTGTTACCAATCTCTTCTTTAGCAGTCATTTCCCAGTATTTTCATCTGATCATCTTCTGGAATGTGAATTTGCTTGGCAATTTTTGGTCCTTGTCTGCCATCAATAAGACGACTTCTTCCTATCAAGTATATTTTAGAGAGCTTTGTTTAGTAATTCTCAGCTGTGTGTAGACAACAAAACCCAGAGATTTTGAAGCTTTAAACAAAAAGTACATTGTAATAGAAATACGATTTTCTAGATCATATCAAAGTCCCGCACAGACAGATATTCTCTCTCATGTTTATTTTTCTAAATCTTCTTTGACATCAGTAGCTGGCTGTTTGGGCTGGAAATGTTGGTTTTTAGTGGTAGCTTTATTACAGCCTCCCCTATCTGAGGCAGCAGATATTTGATATTATAGTATACGTCTTCCCAGCACCATGTTTTGTAGATTCAGCCCTAACATTGGAGCCTTCTCCAACCCAGTGCATAGCACAGTCCTGCCAGGGGTACAGGATTGTGTAATCTGCTGTTCTTGTTCAAGGTTACCTTACAACCTACGAGCACACCCTCTACAGTCCCTCCTGGTGAAGTTCTAGAAGAAAGGAATATGCTGTGTGTGTGTGGGCATACATTGCCTTTTTCATAGTCATCTATTTTGAAGTTATTTATAACCAGAAGTTATAAATATCTGCTGGTGACCTATAGCTTGTCTTGTAAGCATGCTTACGTGGAGAACCTAGGAGGCAGAAGAATGTTTTTAAATAGCGCTGATAGTAGCTCTCCATGTTAGTCATTTAACAGCCTTAGTTTCATCATGTAATCAGTTAGAGCTACACTGGCCAACCTTGCTAATTCATTTCATGTGTTGAGAGGAAAATGGGTGTGTGCCATTGCTGCTGTTATGCCAAATAGGCTGCATCCCACAGGGGCTTCTGAGTATTAGTGTGGTCTGTATAAGTAACCAGTAACCTTAAGGAACTGCAGATCCCTGGAATGTTTGGATGACAATGAGTGCTGAGAAACAGCAGTGGGAAATGAAAACTCTTTAGTAAGTAAAGAAAGTCCAAGAATTGTTTTGGAGTCAGGGTTTGTTTGTTTTTGTTGTTATTCGCAGTATTTCTGTAAGTATTCACCTCCTTCATTTATACCAACAATAAATCTACCACCTGTATGGAGCAGTGTGTGTTAACTGATAATTTTTATGCATAGAAATTTTGCCATGTGATATTTTGTAAAATAATGTTCAAGACCTTTTTTTTCTGCTTTTGTATTAGCGTTGCCATAATAGTTTTCTGTGGCTTTTGATAACTGACTTACATATATATTACACTATTTTTAGTTTACCCATTCCTAACGCTTATACATGAGGGTCTTGCAGCTCCTGTGTTGAGTATGGTCATCTCAACCACTAAGAGTTTTGGATCACCAAGATTTATCGTTTCTGTTCTGTATGAGCATTTCTTTTTGAAACAACTTTCCTTAGAGTCTTCCTGTACATCACAAGATTGTGCTACAGAAAATACAGATGGGATATTGAACTGCTTCGTTAAAATCACGTTGATTTGTCTAAGGCACTCGGTTCGTCTTAGTTTAGATTCCCTTCCTGAGATACAGGTCAGATTTAAATAATAAGTGATGATTGTAAGATCTTAATTAAAATGATACACTTTGTGAGTAGACAAACGTTCTTTAATTCGTGTTGGGATGGGAATATCTTCTTACTCCTTGGGGAAAAAAATTAAAAAAAAATCCTTGAATATGCCAGACCAAATTAATTCCTGTAGTTAGCATTAGTGACTTAATTAAATTAACAAAAGATGATAAATATGAACTTTTATCCTAACTATGTTTTATTATTTAGGGGAGCATTGTTTCTGTTGGTCTTTGTTCTGTTAGAGCTGGTTGTGTTGTTGCTTTTTTTTATTGTTTTCTGTTTTCCCCTTCAGTAGTAAAAAAAGAGCTTAATAATTTAACTTGTACCATTCAGTTATTTTCTTTATGTGGGATTATGTGGGACTTCCACACTGCTTAGCAGTTTTTTTGTGGTGCAGTGGCAGTGGGAATGTCAAATGGCTCCGAATTCCATTTTTAAGAACTCAGTGTCTTTTCCTACCAAGTGCCATTCACAGAACAATGGCATCAAGTCTGAAATAGTGTGATGACAGCGTGGGATGAGATCCTCAGGCAGTCTGATCTGAAGATGTTCATGTCACACTACTGCAATTGAGAGTGGCGTGTTGGCATACTTTGCATAGGTGTAATTGTATGGCTGTTCGATGTGCTGAAGCAACAGAGCAAAGCTCCACAGGTTTGGATTTGACTTATACTCTACTACAGCTCCAGTTTACACAAGTTCCTGAGTCACCTTCAGAGGTACTCTACTGAATGTAAAAATTATTGCTAATCTCCATGCAGTTCTGAAGCAAGCAGAGGCAATAAAACTCTGGTTGCTATTCCTCCCTCACTGCCCCCTCTTCCCCCCACCTTTTTTTCCCCTCCTTTGTCCTCTGCAGAGCTGCTTACAAGTACAGCTGGGAAATAATATAATGTCTGATTTAAGAATATATTGTGGAATCCACTGTTTATCCAAGAAAGACTTTTTTATTTCTTTGCAATAGCTTCCACGGTAGGCACAATCTAGGTTCATTATGGATATGCAGAAGAGGATTGTGTGAGCCCCTGATGTGACTGTTGCTATTCTTTTGTCTCTTGCTCTCGCCCTATGTAAATATAAACAACATGTTTGTTGCTGAGGTTTTGTCTTGTCTACAAAACTGCTTTCATGTTATCCATCAGTATTATTTAAGTAGGACATGCTGGGCTGTTCATGATACACTCATACTGTAAGTGATAAGCTGTAACGTATGATATTCATTTACTTCTCCATTCCAACAGTAATACAGTGAAGACTATAAATTTTCCTGTTTGTTCTCTGACCCACTGTTCTTGGGTTAAGCAGCATGTTTTGTCTGCATTTGTCAGTTGTTACAAGCTTCTAGCTGCTGTGGATAGGGTATTGATGAAACCTGGAAAATGGAGCCTTGAATAATGTATAAAGCATTAAACATGCAACCATTTCACTGGGAAGAAAAAAAGGGGGGAAAAATGTATTATATGTTTTCTCTGTTGCAGTTCCTTCATTTACAAAACATATTTGTCAAGTCTTTTGCTAAGAATAATGCCAGGATGCAGTTTCCCATCATTCTTCTTAATGGGACTGTCTTAGTGTTACAGTAAACAACCATAAGTCTTGTGCCACAGCCATTGTGCAGCATGCTTAGTTTTTTCAGCTTCCAATTAAGGGTATTTTAAATTTGTCGTCTACAGTCATAGGAGTGGTTGTACAATTTCTGGTCTTGCATCAGGAGAAGGGCACTAGGAAAAAGAGTGTTTTAAAAGGCAGCAGTGCATTTGAAGGACTGCTATGTGACAGGACTGTATATGTTATTGGGTTCTTACAGGTTCGGTCCTTGGATGAACGCATACTTAGAGGTACTGCAGAAAGGAAATTTTTAAATACAAGATTTTGGGGGCGGAGGGGGGAAGGAAGCGCGGAGGGACAAAAACCCCTTACTTCTACCTGTTAAAGCCATCCGTCCTTAAAAAAAAAAAAAGCAGTATTCAAGTATTTTGCTGAATGAATTCGTGATAAACCATTAATGTATCTTCACATTAGCAAATGAAATTTCTTATTAGTGAGACCAGAGTCCAAGTCTTCAGTGGTTGTGAATCAATGCAGCTACATGAGCATCAGTAGAACTGCGATGATTTATATTAACGGAAGCTCTGGCTTGTTAAATTCTTCCTCTTCTGGAAGTGTGTATCTGCATCTATATGTTGTTGGATCTGATTTAGCCCCAGTTTGACATGCCATAGAATTCACTATTGTACTGGGAAATTTCAGTGAAGAGGAGTTATTGTTGATGTGAAGTTTGATTATTCTGGCAAAAATTGAGTTATTTTGGTGAACTGTATGGAGGGCATTTGTGGTGCTCCCATTTGTCCTGTTCTGGCTCTGCCCAGGGAGTCAAATTACTTTCCACAAATATCAAATTCACTTACAAATTCACAGATATGATTTAAAAATAAGTTATAGGTGTCATTTTTCTCATGTTAAGCAGTTCATGGTTTCGTATGGTTACTTCTGTAAAACAAGAGTTGCTATTCATAGGTTTCTGCATATAAATCCCATGCAGAGTTGTACTGTGATGGCACATCAGTTTCCTTGAGTCTGAAAGCCTGACGCACTGTACAGCTGGGAGGACTTTACTACAAACACAGAGATGTGGCTGCAGGACTCATATTAACTTTAACACAGTCACACAGTTAAATCCTGCACATCATGCTAAATAGCTGCTTCTAAATGCATTTTCCTCAACAAATTATTTGCCAAACATAGAAGTAAAAGTATGTATGAAACAAGGAGAGGAATGCGCATGTCATTAGAGGCAGAAATATAACATATAGAATGTAAATCTTCTACCTTTCTTGGAGGTCGTTGTTGCCCTGCGGATAAGATAAACAACCACTGCAGCAGAGTATCTGCTTCACAAAGCCGATGGGATCAGTACAGACACGATTTAGGCGGGGTTATTCATCAGTAATGTGATTATATGTAGCATGTATTGCTAGTGAATGGTTTCAATGATTGCTCCAAAAGGTGAGTATGGTGGTTTTGGAGTAAGAGTTTATTGTGTTTTAGGATAATTCCTTTTTTTAAGAAAGGTGCTTTTCTAAAGCTGTGGTGTTTTCTTCCAGTGGCTCTTTAGTCGCTGTTGTGCACACAGTATTCAGTTGCCATGCTGAGGAATGTCCCTAGTGGTAACTTCACAAAACTCCTTGTGGTTACTGGCATTGCGCATCAGCATTTGAAGAGTTTAGCTCTCTGTTTATCATACAATCAGACTCTGCCTTTTAGAATTAGTAGTTTGAAGCCTCTCCTCTTCTCTGCCAAAGAGATAAGGGTGAATCCATTGTTTGCAGGAGTGCAGGTTTATGCTACTTCTGCATGTGGGTGTCTGTGATAGGCTGATGTTTAACCTTATAACTTCATTACCAGTCTCCATCATACCTAGCATCTCTTGATATTGTCAGTCTATGATTTTGAATCTCTGGCATTACTTTCAGCTTTTGATTTACTGACTATGTTCTTAACATGAACCTTGCTAGTTTAATTCTCATCAGTGCTGCTGTCTGCAATTCATCTTCCGAAGAAAATTATGATCCACTGAAAAGCAGGAGGAGATATATAATTCAAGAAGTTTTCAAGTTCGTTTTCAGGAAGATGAAGTGCCGAGCACATTATATGCTGAGTAGGGTTCTTTGAACAGTAACAATGCCACCTGCAGCACTAAACATGTATTATGAATAGATGTTTTATTGCAAGCAAACCAGTAACAGGAGCGGTCAATCATTATTGCCATCTTTCTCAGCAGATTAAAGATTCTTCTCCTGCAGCTGTAATGACTTCCGCAGAAAAGTACACACTAATATAGAACTGGGCTCCATTTCTCTGAGTCTCACACGTTTAAAATAGGTAATGCAGTCCATGCATTCCTAGAAGAGAGAAATAGAAAGCATCTAAAGACAAGTACTGTAAAAGATTGGAAAGCGTGGCTGCACTGCTGCAGTGTGCCTGATTAAAGTGGTATTCTCTCCTAAGGGAATATATGGGGGTACCAGTAGGTGCTGCTACCAACTATCAATAGCACTGGAATAATGTGTTCTGCTCTCCATCCGACCGCGTAATTAAATTAACAGTAGCCCACCTTTACATCATAAATGTTGTGCAGTAAAACAGAATGTGAGCGTTTAAGTAGGAGGCTACACCTAGATAACAATGCTGGATGAAGGGATAAAAACAGACTGAATTCTGGGATTGTTTATACATAAGTTATTGAAACTATTCCCAGCAGAACCTCAAGAAAAAATTGGCCAAAAGTACAACACATTGAAAACCTAATATTTATACTACCGTCTTGCCACTTTGTGTTACTCCAATTTCAAGACACTCTTTTGATGTAAGTTAGGAGTGGAAAAACATAACTGGTTCCCAGAGACCAAGGGTCCTGATCCTGCTTCTCTGAAGGCAACAGGAATGTTGCCACTTTAATCCTTGTAGGATCCAAAGAATAAAAGCTGAGATTTGTGTATGGTCCACTGTACATAATTACCTGAAAGCATTTTTTTATCTTGAAATAAAATGTTAAGAATTTCAAATTAAAGTAACAAAGATGTTCTTTTCAACAACAGTCCTCTAAAACTGATTGTTTTTCCAGATCTCAAGCTGATTAGTAATTTGTAACGGGGCTGACAATAATTTGTTTTTCAGCACTTTAGGAGGCTTTCTTAAGAATCCCCTAGATAGAAATTACTTTGCCACTCTACTTCTTACCTGCAGGTTGCCTGGACCTTGTGTGTGAGTACTGAGTGGAGATCAGTGAGGATTTGGGAACAGGAACAAAGCAAGTATCCTCTGTAGAGGAGAGGCTTGGAGAAATAAGTACTCCTCTGCAATTTGGAACTCTAAGCTAGTGAGGCCAATTCTAATATGGCTAAATGTCATAAGTTTTTGATAGTAGTTTTCAAAAACAGCAGTCTTTGCGAACTATCAGTGATAGTTTGATTTCTCATTTAATAATACAGAATTTTAGCAGCACACGGGATGCTTCTATGTGTCCCCTTGTTCTTACTGATGACAGTAATGGGTGGTGACACCTGGATTCTGGTGTGTCTGCTGCACAGCTTCCCTTGGAGCTCTTGGGATTGCACGATGCTTTGGGAATGAAACTTGCTTTTCCCTGGGAGATTGGTCAAGTGTAAAGTTCAGTGAGTCTTTTCCTGTGCAAGCGGAAGACCCAGCATTCATTGACAGTGTTGCTGTATTTGGGGTTTTAAGCAACTAAATGTCACATAAACAGATATAACAGATATCTCCCAATTCTCGCTGGCGGTTTGGGGTTTTCATTGGTTGTGTGTGTTTGGTTTGTTGTTGTTTTTTGTGTTGTGTTTGTTTGTTTGTTTGTTTGTTTTCCATTTTCTCATATTCATAGCCAGGCAGTACTCTAAGGTGATCTCCAGAATGCTTCCTATGCCCAGGTGCCAGCTTGCACTAGGCAGGAGGAAGATCCAGATGCATGTACCTTTTGCCCAGCCAGGACACAGTGAAACTCAGTGGCATGAGAATGATAGTGCAGGAATGAGTTTCCAGCAAGGAGCAGTGCTGCCTTCTACAGCCTGGCATGGGGTTGGGACTTCTCTCTTCCATTCCTGCTTGGTTCAGGTATTTCTTGCTTTGAGGCCATTTAGCATCTTAGCAAAAATCCTGAAGTCTCAGCTGCAGGGAAAATGTGAAGAAAGCAACCTTCTAGGAGGACTATAGAACTTAGACAAATACATAAAATCCCATTCTGTTTGGCATATCTGGCAATATTACTCTTTGAGAAGAATTGATCAACATCTAGGAAAGAAAAGGATAAATGCAATACCTTATGACTTATATAAACAAATTTACATATGCTTTTGACTGCATGAGAAGTCAAACACTCTAAGGTGTGTTTCTTGCAGAGAACTATCTTTATGGTTGGAATAAACTCTGAGTTTCATAAGTTTTTGTTTTCTTAAATAAAATACAGAATCAGAGCCTGCACAGCAATTCTTTTACAATTTTTTTTTTTATCCCTGACTTCATCATTCTTCTCCTTAGATACTTTTTCTTTCTTCTTTCTATAAATACATTTGAGAATTTCTGTAACCGCATGTCCTCCACATAAAATTAGAATGAAAAGCTTTGTGAACTCCCTTTGTTAAGATGTTTCTTCATTTTGCAGTTCTGCTTGACCTAGGATTTTTGAATTAGGATTTTTAATAAACATCAACAACTGCATTCTTTTGTATTGTTTTTGACATTGTAGCAAATTGAGTTGAGAAGAACGTTTGGGATCGGGATCCATATGGGATCCGTGCGCCCAGTGTAGGAATATGCCCATTTTTGCTTCTGCAGAGGAAATTGTGCAGTTTTTAAAAAATTTGGTTAATGTTTTCAGAATGTGTTGTTACTAAAATTTCCTTTAAAAATAGCGGAAGGTTAAATGAAAATTGGCTGAAGAATAAATATTAATATACAACTACTCTTATCATAAGGAAAGATTAAAATGTTTCTTCTCATTGACCTTCCAGTGTACCTTTGTGATGCTTTTGTTTTCCTCTCGTAGTAAGATTAATCAATCCAAGATGAAAATTATGACTTCAGAAAAGCTAACACTTGATTTATACGTGGTGAATAAAAAATTCGGTGTCTTTATCTTTTGAGGAAGCTGATTTTTTTTTTTAAACAACAATGGTGATTGGCTATGTCTTTTACTAAAAATCAAATGAAAATATTTTTATCACGTGAGTAATTCTTCCTTAATTGTTCACCTCCCTCCAAAGTTCTTCTTACTTCTCGAAAACAAAATGCAGTTCTCGTTACTTTCTTATTCAAAGTTGCTGAATGTAAATGAACTTTTAGAAACAATACAGAATCCATTTGTCAGGATAATAACAGTTCTCTGTAACAATTCTTTCTGTCTTTCCCCGCTCCCCCTACCCACATTAATTATAATGCTCTTGCAGAACAGAGCTTGATTCCCTTTTTTATTAAGGTTGTTTCACTCTATTATTGATTAAGCTTATTTCCCATGATAAATAACCTTCCTGTCAAAAAATGATTTATGAAAGCCAGTGGTCTTTCTTTTTCCAGTTTGCTTTTCCTGTGGTTACATATTACATATTATCTCCCACTGACTGGTTTGGGCAGTCTTTGAATCTACAATTACTGGTCCTCATTAAGAGAGCCAGATTTCAATGCTGTAAAAGGCTTAGAGATTTATCAGGTGAACCATTCAATTTTAAGTCAAAAATCGAAGTATATTTCAATGTGAGTAGATAGTCTTGTGATATCCCTTTAATCTTCAAAGTGCAAACAATGTAAGGCCACTCTGCGTTGTACTTCTGAAGCTCCTTGGAAGAGGTATACTCTATTAACTTTTTTTTTTATCTTCCAGAATAACCCAACAATTATCCACAACGTCTGCAATAAAAAATCAACAATTGAAATCATAAACTTTTGGACTGCCAGTAGCCCTGTTTGGATTTTAATCTTTCTTTTCCCACTGTGCATATTGCTATTTATACGAAAAGAAGAAGAGCTTCTTAGAAGCAGTTTTGTGGCAGCTCTAGAGATTGGGGAAGTGTGGTTTTGTTCTGGCATGATTTGTTCAGTTATGTCTTCATCCTAAAACACCTAATTTTGGGGAGATTAAACATTTTGAGCTTTTTATTTAGAAACTATTTTCTTTTATGGGGGAAGGGATGCAGGGCGAGTATCAACTGAGCTCACTGTGGATGTGGTAGGAAAAGTTAGGGGAGAGAAGGAAAAATTAAGGGAGAGAGGCTTCCCAGAAATGTTATTCCTGTCAAGAAATATGTGTGTTTTGTTTACTTTTTTTTGTTTTAGACAAAAATTTTGAGTCTTTTGAATTCTTTTTATTATGTAAACTGGAAAAAAGACAGTCTCTAGTATGTCTCTAACCTGTGTTTATGGATGAAAACTGTTCTGGAGCTTTCTTAGTTATGTCAACTGCAAGCAGTGATTTGTCCAAAAACTATCACGTACCTTACTGTATTCTCAGACCAAAGTCTTCGCCTGTGTCTGGACTTTTTCTTTGTTTTTTCTCATGTCATCTGTGTTTCCTGGTATCCATTCATGCATCTCCAAGCGTTTTAAATATATGATTCAGCACAAACAGAGCTTGTCTTTTGGGTAGCAGGATAGTGACTCCTTTTGATCTGAGCCTTACACTGTGGAGTCCAGGCATGTTTTTTGTGCAATAGAATAATTGAAATGAGCAGTCTTTAAAAACATTCTATAAAGGAATGTCACTGCTTTTCACAGATCCTGAAGGCTAATTGTACAATATCACCTTTACTAACATTTTTACATAATTTGCATTACAATTCGGTGTAGATAGATACTGCTTTAGACAGACATATAAATAAATAATCATTTTTAAGAATTGCTCTTATGTACTCTTGAACTTTCATATTAAAATCGTGGTGCTTATGAGTGAAAAAAACACAAAGCAAAACCTAATATTGTCATTGCTTTAATTTTCATTCTTTGTTCCTTCCAGTAGGGACTCTTAATAGAAAGTAACGGTAACTACATAATCTGGATATTTTCTTTTCTGAGTCAGTAGCAGAATTAGAGTCCTGGAAAGATAGCAGGTTGACACTTGATGTTTTTAATACCTAAAGCCAGCTTCAAAGAGAATGAGTCAATGTCACAAACCTAACAAATCACCAGAGACAAATACTTTTTGCCTGTAGCAGCTCTTTCCCCGAATTAATTTTGATAAGAAGCATTTTACAAATGTGGTATTTTTTTTAACTTGTCTCCTGCTTAGCTTGCAAAAAAAAAAAAAAAAAAAGTAGTTTATTTTTTTCTTGTCGTCTTGTCTCTTGTGGGGCCATAATATTTTACCTTTAGCAGATTTTGAAAGGACCGCTTGATCCTCTGACAGGTGATAAAATCAAAGGCTCTGGTAAAGGGCAATCCTTTCTCACTGTCTTTTAGAATGGCCTCTCTGAAGGTGAGATTCAGTGCTCGTGGGCAGCGGGTTCCTGGCCTTCCAAGGTCAGAGGTGCTCCTCCATGTCAAAGATGTTTCTCTTCTCATGTTTCTGTGGTAACTAAACTCCGCAGATTTCTTCACTGTGTTATCCGTGTTTGAAAGACAGGTAACTGGCAGGCAGAGAGCCTGACATTACAGCAGCCTTTAAGACACAATGCAGAGGAGCTGAGTCTCAGGCTCTGATCCCACTTGCAGGGCGGGATCTTGGTTGGCTGAGGTGGTGAACGAGCTATAACAGCTCCGTGATGCATACTGAGTTGAAAAGGTGTGCAACAGCTGCCTCAATGGTAGTTTTGTGGACATCTTACTTTGTCATATGTTAAACTCATTCATAGTTGTTGAACGGCTTCTCAGAAATCTGCAATTTCTCAGTGTGCTTTCAGCAGTAATAAAGAATTATTATATCCAAATGTATGGATTTATATTAACTCCAAAGGTTTCACTCTGTGAAACTATAATAAAGGGTCTTATTGTGCCATGAAATGTTGTCTGTCTGAGTTCTTTCTGCAGAATACTTTCTGCAGGTTAAAAAGATGAGCTCATCACCTATTTCCATAAGGTAACAGTGGGATGATTATTAAGTCACCAAATGAAGAAAACAGAACGTATTTCAGTGCATCAGGCCAATAAAGTTTAGAATAACATTTAGTTATGCAGATATAGATATCCAATTTTATCTCCTTGTTCAAGTTTAATTACTAGAAGAGTTACTGCCTCTCAACCTAGTAATTTAAGCCTTTTGGTTTAGGTTCACCTCAGTCTGTTTAGAAACGTGCAGAGAACTGGCTGAAGTTGCTGCTGGTCTGAAGGGAGATACAAATCAAACACTGAATTATGAGATTAAAAGGACCATGTCTGTAATGTACTGTGGGAGCCTAGAAACCAGTGGAAGAGAAGACGATGCTTCTTTAAGCCACTAGTCTCACTTCTGTCTGCAGAGTGCTCTGGGGACTGGGATGGCCTCAAGCAGGCAGCATCATGCCTGTTCATGATGTCCTGTTTGAGGGATGTGAAGTTTCCCTGGTAAATTAGGTAGTACATGTGATGCTGCGCTCGTCACAGTACTTACCCTGACACCAGAGCTTTGGTTGCTCTGACTTTGTCTCCTTTGGAGAATCACCTAGAAGTATATCTGAAGATTACAAGACTTGCATTTTTGGCAGAGCTAGGAATGTTGCATACTTTGTAAGGTGTGCTTTCAGAATGACAACCAAGGGTTCTGAGGCTAGTCAGGGAGAAAACTATGGTAGACAGGGACAAAGCTATCTATACTTGTGACTGCTACTGAAGTGTGTTTTCTACTTTCAAATTCATTATCCCCAGATAAGAAACCTCATGGCTGGTTCATCGAATTGGATAAACACTGGTCTTCATCTTACAAGCTGATTTATTCTTGTTGAATCCAGATCTTCGTTAGGTTTATTCATAGCCTATGTGTTATAAGACATCACTTAACAATAGTAGCATTTATGCCTCTAAGAATCCAAAATTCGCTACTCAAAGTACCTTCTACCATTGAAATAATGGGGACTGATAGGATCCTTTTTATTTATTTCTTAGAAGCGTTGACAGAGGTGAATGAACAGATTAGTTTGACAGCTTCTGAACTTCCAATTTGAAGTAAAGCTTCAAACTGTTGTGTTTACAGTCTCATTCTCCCTCTCTCGCTAAGGCAGTCCTTCTGGTAGAATCCTTAGAATTGCAAATTTTAAGAAGTTCTTGGCGTCCTAGGCTTTGTGTAAACCTGTACTGTATGTGACATCTTACCAAAGCAGAAGTGAGAACCAACCTCTTATTCTGTAGGGTTTTATCTTCCCAACATTTATTTTTCAATCTCATTAGATCATTCTTTTTCTCTTATGCTTTACTTCAGTGGCACATCTGCATAAGTACCTTTTCGTTTTAGTAGGAGATGTATCTGTGAGAGGAGCTTGATATTTCCAGAGACAGTGAATTGTTCTGATTTCCATAAATGGCTACGCTAGAAAGAAATGTGCTGATTACATGAAGAGCCTGGCACTAGGGAGTCAACAGTTTTTTTTTTTTTTTTTAAAAAAAAAAAAAAAAAAGCTAAAGAGGAATCAGGAGGTCTTGCAGGGACTCTAGAGATGCAGGACACGTTCATATTCTACCAATGTTGCAGTGAACATATTGAATTTGAGAAGACTGGTCAGTTCTTGCTAAAAATACATAGGAAGCTACTGCCTACATCATGTTTTAGCTCATCATCATGCAGTATACTACTGTCATTATTACTGCTGTGATTAATCATCCAGATTTCTTTGCATTAGTATCCTTTTTTTATTTATCTAAGATGCTATGGCTTAATAGTACTGAAGAAAATAATGTTCATGAAGTACATTCTCTAGGAATAAATAAATTGTATATGTCCCTCTTAGGAATATTCACCGCATCACACTTCCAGTAACAAGCTATTTAAACACATTGAATGACTGAAGAGAATTTGCTAGGTGAGTCAAATGCCCACTACAGGTGCACTTAGATGTTGTATCACAGAGGTAGTTTGACGTTTCTATGCAGAGTGCCACGTGGCAAGTTTGAACACCACATTTCTCTCTTTGACCATGCACTGTGAGATGCCTGAGCATACAGAGAGGTCCTTAAGTCCTTTCCTGAATACTTCTGTCTCTCATTACTGATAAGACCTCATCATGTTAATCATTCTCATAGTTAAGATGCCATTTTTCAGCAACTTTGATTTACTTTTAGGCAACGTAATTTGAATTGAATGCCAAGTGAATCTTGTTAAAGTTTTTAAAGCACTTTCAGACCAAGTGGATGAAAGGTACAGAGGAGGTGCTTTTTTCTGCAGTCACAATTGTTTGTTTATTTAAAAGCATGCTTTTAGCTTCTTTTTACAATTCCACAAATGTTTCATGTTTCTTTTTATTGTAATAATTTATTCCCATTTGTATTCTGAAAGAAAAGTTACAATGTCATTTTTTGGTATTTTCTCAAAAATTTCTGGATAGGTTTATTGATCTCTCTTTAAATTTACAGTGACTTATCACCACTTGCCTCTATATCTTATCACATATGATAAATTTTGCTTCATTATTTTTGCTTCTAAGGTGTTTTGCAGATTTTTACTGTGTAATTTTGTCTAGATTGAAGAAATATTTGTATTATTAATTTCCTTGTGACAAGGACTTACAGGAATGTTAGTCATAAGGCTACATTCATGTTTGAAATAAAACTTCAGGTGCTTATATCCTGGAGCTCCACTTCAACTCAAAGAACGAAGTCTAATTAGCGCCAACCATATGGCTATGCTAAAGTGTTTCCTTTAAAAAAAGTTTTTAGGAAGTGCTCTAAAATTATCAAAAACGGAGGTCAAGCAGTGGCTTTATAACACTCCATTGAATCCTCTATGTGCCAATATACATTTTTCATCCTTAGCTTAAGGTTGTATTAATAAAGAAGAGGTCTGCTGCACATTATGCATCTCCTGATCTCGGCTGTTTCACAGGAACAGTAAGCTATGAAACTTCAGAGTAATTTTTGCTATAATAATCTGCTTCTGTTCCTACTGATGAGGATCTAGTGCTCCTCTTTCTGACCTTCCATGTTCACCAGCCAATCAAGCCTGAACAGTTTCAGCAGTGTTAAACTTCACAGCTATTTCTGTTACTCTGAGGTCTGTCCCTATCGATTTTTAAAAAGTCAGCATGCCAGGAATTCATGTCAGATGTCAGCAAGCTTCAGAGTCACCAATGATAACCTGCTGTCTCAGCACATCATAGCAGAACAGAGCATTCATGTTGTTCTGTTCCTGATTGTCTAGTGAATTGGGAAAACATTGTGCAAAATACAGCAGCTTCACTGGTGGGAAAAATTGCTGAACAGCCCCTGCATAGTAAAGCAACACCATCTGCTTATTTTTGCTACCCTTTATTTCTGTATCTTGGTATCTGTCTCTGTCAGACAGGCTCATACAGCAGTTTGCATGAGATTGTATGTATCTATATAATGAAGAGAGGGATAAGACCATCCAGCTCAAGGACTGGACTGTGTTTTCATCTAACACAGCATTTTCTTCTCCTTCTACAAAATAGCAGCAAGGATGGGAATTGAACACTACTCATTAACCTTAGTGAGCTACTTGTGGAAAAAAAATAAATAAATAATCAACACATGCATGATATTCTTCAACTTTAAATCCACACGCTTTTACCAGTCATGGTTGAAGGGATGTTAATTCATCTTTGTGAGCATAAAGCTTTTTGCTAAGGGTGATCAAGGAGATGCTTCCTATTATCCTCATAAATTGTGTGTGTGGCAGTTTTTATTCTTTGTTATATAGAATACAGTTAGTGATCGCTTGTACAACCACTGTAGTGGACCGGATGAGTTAATTCCAGGTTAGAAATTTTTATACTCTAGTAAAAGTATTGTCCCTTGACAATACGAACACCTTCTGCAGTGTTATATGACACTTGAGAAAGTTACACTACACTAAAATTCAGCAACTTCTGTTGTTGTGGGAGCAATTGTGCTCTTCCTTACCGGAGGTTTCATAAACCTATTCACTGTAACATTCTGGTTAAACTGAAGACAGCTTGTATTGATTTTTTTGTTCCTTTTTCCTCCTCCTTTTTTTTTTTTTTTTTTAATTCTTGTGCTTATACATGTGGAAGACAAAGAGAGTATCTAAGTATTTTTTTTCTTTAATCAGGCTGACAGAACAGTAGGGTTTCAAGGTCAGTAACAGAGCAAGATGCCTTTTATGACCTCCATCATCCTGTCTATTTCTTCTGCCTTAAGAAGTGTTGGGTTTTTTTGTTGGTTGGTTGTTGTTTTTGTGTGTTTTGTTTTTTTCTAAGACACCAATTATGATACACTCTCTTACACAGGGTTTTTCCATTCGGGCTTGTAGTTGCTTTCAAAGTGAAGTCCCAGCTCTCCCCCAGTGTTGTTTTGGTGATGTGAGCTTCTGACCTTTTGGAAACTATCCTGAACTTCATGAATTCCTTCATCCCTCACTTCACTTATTACAGCTGGTAGTTACTATTTGTCTTATGCTGTGTTAGCAAAAGACTGTGCAGATGGGGAATATAGATTTTTTCAGTGAGGCTAAATTGGCAAAATATGTAATGCAGTATCAATTGCCCTTGGTGCCCCAAATTCCTGCCTTTGTTAACTAGGCTGCAGCAGCTATTAAGGTTAATCTGCCCACTGACTGGGGAAAGAGTGTAAGAAAAAGTGAAAGTGTCTGTCTCAGGTGTTGTCCAATTTCTGTTTGTCTATTTGGTACAGTTCCCAAATGCAGTGCTGGCTGAGGTACCTTGAAAGTAGTTATAGTCATAAGCCCCTCCCAATGTAAAGTAGTGCGATATTTTTCATTTACACAGAAACATGGACTATGGCAAAACTGCACGTTTTGCCAGGTGAGCCATGGCATCCCTGACACAGGTACATGAATTTTTTACCAATCTGCTGCTTGAACATCAGCTTTTCCTAATTTGAGACAGAAGTACACATTCACTTTGAATGCAACAGAAACAACTCAAGACATTCTTGCCTTGTGTCTGTGTGCTATGCTGGGGTTAACACAGAGCTTGTAGAAAAGACTTTTCTTAACCTATGCAGTTACCAAAGGTACCTACCTCAAGCCATGGGAATGATGCCTTCCAGCTGAGGGCATTCTATAGAGGTGTTGTGTGCGTTATGATCCCATCTTTATCTTTACAGGGTGGGAGATGTTGTAATATTCCTTGTTCATTCTATTTTATGGAAAGAAAGAAAGAAAAAAAAAGACAAAATCGTCCTGAATTTTTGATAAACAAACCCACTCCCATCACACAGAAACATGTTAGCAGGGATGCATCAAAATAGTTCCTGCTTTTGTTCCTTTTTGTTGTCATCACCATCGATACTCTAATGAGATTCTTTATCCGTTGGTTATCTCTTCCTTCCAAATTCAGCTTTGATCTGATGTCTCTGTTTATCTTTGTGTGTCTTTGTCTTAGGGATCTGTTGACAGTGTGGTTAGAAGTGTTTCAAGGTTATTTCAGATGGTAAGTTTAATACTTCTGTGCATCCAAAAGGAGGCAATATTTAGTCTTTTCTTGTTCAGTGAGCTTGCATTTCAGCTTGCTTCTGATGTTAATCATCATAAGCGCAGTATTTCCCTCGACCCCTTCTTTACCTGTACAAGATATTTTACCGTTACGGTGTTCCAGAAGTTGTGCATTGCATAGATTTTTTTGTATTGTTTAGCACAGTTATACACGCAGCAATGTAAATGTATTTAGATATTATATACCATATATGATCAGATAAATATATCACGTATTATGTTTTGTGGATTTGTTTAATTTACACACTAATGTGATCACCACACGTGTTGTGCGAAAATGACGTGTAATCAGACTTGGAGCTTGGTCACAGGGAACTACCATGTTTGCTTTCTTCTTTGTCACAGTTTTGGTTGTGATTCACTCTGGCTCAGCTGTTAAAATTGCTTCCAAAAAGCCTTGCTCCTTCATCTGTCTCCTACAAGTTGCAGTGCCTGTTTGAGGCTGTTGACTTCCTGTCTCAAGGACAGATTCAGAAATGCTCATCTGGAAAGAGGGAGCTCAGTCCCCATATGCTGTTGGGCCCCATCCTCGTTACCAGCCAACATTTCTTTCATGAGATGCCTTTACTAATGATCAGTTACATCTTGCTACTTTCTAGTGCTGGCTTGATGGGTTATCAGCTTGTCTTAATAGCTACTGTCCTTTCTTAAAGTCATACGTAACACCTGAAATAGTCACATGTAACTTAAGTGGTATTCCAGACAGTGCAGCTGTGGAAGTTCAATGCAACAACCCCTCGAAGAAGGAGCTTTTACTGCAGGAAATGGTGACTGTCAGTACCCTGTGTTGATATCAGTACCCTGTGTTGAGTTTCTTTTCTCTCGTATATGCTATGAACTGAAGCCATAAGGAAGAGCCTCTGAGAGAAGCGAATACTGGAGGTGGTTGTATTTTATTATTTACAGAATGGCTAAGCCTTAAGACTACAGTCTGGAACAAGTGGCTGAGGTCCCTGGGTTTGTTCAGAGCAGAGGAGCTGAGGTCTCACTGGCAGCTGCAGCTCCTCACAGGAAGCAGAAGGGCTGCTGAGCTCTGCTCTCTGGGAACAGCAACAGGTCCTGAGGGAACGGCGTGGAGCTGTGTCAGGGGAGGGTCAGGCTGGATGTTAGGAAAAGGTTCTTGCACAAGAGGGTGTTGGGCATGGAACAGACACCCCCGTGCAGTGGTCACAGCCTCAAGCTCTGGAGTTCAAGGAGTGTTTGGACAATACTTTCGGACATATGTTTTGGATTTGGGGCATTATTGTGTGGAATCAGGTGTTGGACTCAAAGATCATTGTGGATCCCTTCTTACTCAGGGTTTCCTTAGTTCTGTAAGCAATGAGCCTATGCAGCAGGAAGAAATTAGAAAAGGCTAACACTGTGCCAATGCTGCAAGAGTCATAGAATCATAGAATGATTTGGACTGGAAGGGGGATTTTTAAGGTCATTTAGTTCCAACTCCCCTGCTGTAGGTAGGGACACCTCTCTCTAGACCAGGATGTTCACAGCCCCATCCGGCCTGGTTTTGAATGCTTTCAGGGAGGGGGCATTCACAGCCTCACTGGGCAACCTGTTCTAGTGTCTCACTACCTTCACAGTAAACAATTTCTTCCTAATATGAAGTCTAAATCTACCTTTTTCCAGTTTAAAACCATTTCCTTTTGTCCTGTTGCTACGTGCACTTATAAAAAGTTCCTCCCCAGCTTTCTTGTAGGCCCCTTTAGGTACTGGAAGAGCAAATGATCAAAAAGTATGGTGAGAGATAACAGATAGATGCTAAAGAACTGCAGCAGCAAAAGGCAATAGGGGAACAACTGTTTGGTGTGGTAGACAGTCTTGCCTTTGTAGTGGTGTTAATTTAGTTGATACTAAGGATGTTTTGCCACCAAATTTTAAGAGGTGCACAAATGCTTTTCCTCTATAACAGTTCAGGCACTAAAATGAAAGTTAGAGCCATCACTAATGCTGCCTTAAGAATTGTTGAGCTGATCAAGCAGGGAAAGGAGTGCTCTCTGGTTCAGGTTTAGGTACGTTCAGAACAAAGTAGAGGCTGTCCATTGCTCAGCTATCTTTGCAGGTCCACAGGGATGTGACTGAGAACAGAACCTTGGGTTGTTTCCTCTTACAGGTCTCTGAGATGGCTGTTCACGTTATCCTAACTGTGAAACGCTGCTGAAAGAAAGACTGAATTCATGATGAGGATGAGAGAAGTGGTGGCAGGGCAAAGACAAAGCGGAGAGGAGGATAGAGGAGGGTTTATTTAAAGCAAAACAAGTCAATAGACTTATCTTAGAATGAAAGTGAATTTAGACACATGATTTTTCATCATGTGCAGCTATAATTGAAAGCCTATTTATATTACTGCCAGTATGATTAGAGTAAGACAATTTAACAGGATTTAACTCCGTTCCTTAGATCGGCTGGTAGGTACCTATAGTATTTACCCTTTTCAGTCTACTCAGATTTAAATTCTGAAGTGATTTTAAGAAATTACAGCCTTCCTTTTTTCATTGTTTATCAATTTCAGAAATAATAGATATTATTTTCTTTTAAATACCACTGCATTGCAGCAGTGTTAACTATCCAGAGATAACAAAGACTTGCACGTTGGGAATTAAGTGTGGGCTATCAAAGTAAATTTTTTCTCTCAGGGCACATGCTGTTAAGGGGAATTATTCACAGTCTTTGAAAGAATAGTCTCTCTTGCTTCCATGTTACTCCGCTAGTTCTGGTTACTGCACGTGCTATGCAATGTACTTTGCAAAAAAAATTATGTGCTCCATTGAGGTAAGAAAGGATCATTGCATTATGTTGGTTGTTAAATGTTCATTGGTTCTTTATTCCCAGAGTTTGCAGCCATGGCAGTTGTTGAATGTTATTTTACAAAGAAACTAAGTGCCCTAATGCCCTCACTCACCCAACTGTGCAGAATGTCTTCTTCAAAGACATCCCGTCCCAGAGCTGCTCAGAGTCAAAAGCTTAGTGCGGCCCTCCAAGAACACAAGGCAGTTGAGATGGATATGGGGTTTCCTTGCTGCTTCTTGGCGTTTGGTTCTTTAAACGGAGTATTGCTTGTGCACAAATTACAGCAGGGTGACACCACACGGTGATGTTAAATACCTGGCTCTCAGGATTGTGGCAGGAGTCATCTCCCACCACAACTACTGAGCATAACTAAGACTCAGGAGCCCTCCTACTCAGCCTTGCCCTTTCCATCTACTGCCCCTTAAGGGGTGTGTACAACTGCTGGGATCTCGTAGAGGTGTAAGACGGTCCTTTTTGTTCCTTTTTGTGGATGGAATTTCTTTTGCCGCTTGAAAGCTTTAGAACTGGTTTTCTTATAAAAATGACAAGAAAAAAGCTCCTTAACCATCTGGCCATAACCTTGTACAATATGTTACATTTCAAACTGTTAAGAAATTTTTATGATCGCGTTATAATTTGTCAGCTGCTTACAGATCTTTGTTTTGCACTGTATGTTTTTAACTTTAAATTGCTCCGTAGATTGTTTTCTAAGATGAGTGGAATGGGAAAGAAGGAAAAAAAGACACTTGAAAGCGTTTTAATTGCACAGGGATGTCATTGCCTCTAGCAAGACTTCTCCTGCTTCTGTCATAAATTTTTCATATTGCCTCGTGAGAGTGAAAACTGGAAACTTTACCCTCTAAGTGAAAGTCGATGAACCTCATACCAGCCTTGGATCCCAGTAGCCTTGCACTCAGGAATATTAATTTAATTAAGATCGCTACAATAAATTCTGCGAGGCAACTCTCCTGGCTCCTAAGGTAACTCGTGCAAAGAAGGAGGGGAAAAAAACGACAGAGCCAGATCTGATAGAGGCAGATACAGTAGTACAGTGTCCTCAGAACACTTGTACACTTATCAGAAGTGACAGCTCAAGAGACATATAAGACCTTCTAAAATAGATGACAGGTTTTAGTTGGGAAAAAGCATACGATTACATGTAGCGTAATCATTTTATTTTCACTGCACTGACCCATCTGCAGTGAGAAAATAATTCAAAATGCATTTTAAAAAATTGCCTCTCTCCCAGGAAGTAAGACTTCTTGCAGGACAGTGTACAATTGGGCTGTTTGTCCCCTGTAACAACCACTTTAACCTATAAAGCCAAGCAAGTGCTGCTTTGCAGTGACTTCTGCAAAAGGGGAGGTGATGACCTCTGCCACGTTTATTGAGACAAGAGGTGCATTCCTGTAAGCCAGGAGTCCGCACTTCTCTGAGGATTTGGACCAGCCATTTTAGTTTCCTGTGTTAGATCAGAAAGGCAGAGTTAATTGGAATTGTATTATAGGAGCTGGCTAACCTGATTTACCCAGGTGTAAAGACAGGAGTTGTGTCATAGCAATGAATGGCACTGCTTCTTTACAGTCATGCAGCAGAGATTAGCTGAAGCTCTAAGAGGGACAGCAGGCAGATACCACATTCCAATTGCTGCTTTTTTTTTTTTCCCCTGAAAATGACAGTTTGGTATTAATCAGAATTAATGCAACAAAAGATAACAGAGTTCTGCAAAATTCTGAGAGGAAAATGATATCCCAAATTGCAGCTGTTTCACATGATTGGACATAAAAATAAACAGCTCTCTGGGAAGGACTCGAGTGACAGACTTGGTGGTAGGAATTAGTATGTGGTGTTTACTGACTGAGATTTGATTAAGACAATCAAATGAACTGTTTTCAGACTCTAATTCCAAACCCGGAATTTTATTTATATACATATATATATATTCAATTAAAATAATTTTAATGCTTACTGTTTTATTTTCTTAGAAACTTTCTGAAGTATTTATTATAGAATTTGGGTGCTAGGTATTACGAGAAGAAGAAAACAAGATAAAAGTTTTGTCTGCCCTTCAGGCTTTCCTTTTGTTATAAATCTTTTGCTACTGAAAACTATGGAAACAGCAGCATTTATTTATTAGCAGGAAACTGCTCAGCACTCTGCTCCAGCTGGGTTGTTCTTCACATCATCCAGTTTGAATCTTGGTAGGTTCTTCTGGTTCTTTCTAATTCACTGGTATGCTCATTTTCTTTGTAGGGATACTGCTGGCATAATGCACTCAGAAATAAATGGAGGTATCAGGGACAGCCCATAAGACTTACTAATGATGTCAGGTGAGCCCAGTGAAGTAGGCAGGTATGCTTTCAAGCTTCAGGCCACTTGTGAGGTGAAAAGGATACAGATTTTAATAGAAAAATTCTACTTTTTATTTCATAAAATATTCCTATAACATGGTTTGTATTTTATTAATGAGATTTAAAACTTGACTTGAAAATCTAAGTTGACATAGACGACATGATGGCCACAAGGTTGCTAAAAATAAAGCAGTAAGAAGCAGAAAATAGCCAATTGTGTTTTGTTTTTAAACAAAGTAATTTTGGATGTAGCATGATTTTTTTTCTTGCCTATTCCTCCACCTGCCCTTTGCTAAATGGCACAGTTCAGTAAGATGCATAGATTGGTGTTACTGCAGCAGTTGTGGAGCCCTTAACTACGGAGTCTG
The DNA here is from genome assembly GCF_905368555.1 of Meleagris gallopavo. Lineage (NCBI taxonomy): Eukaryota > Metazoa > Chordata > Aves > Galliformes > Phasianidae > Meleagris > Meleagris gallopavo. The sequence continues at coordinate 10,413,031 of NC_139419.1, read as the reverse complement.
TTCCGCATATTCCTTCAGGGTTTATTTGCAAAAGGGCAACATAGCCAAATGTGATATTTAGGCTCTGGTTCCTATTAAAAGAAAACAAATGCTGTCCTACATGAAGGCTTCCTTGTTTCAAGGCAACCTGTGGCTATTTTTACAAGTAAAATAAAGGTTCTTTCAGGGATCTTAGATTTTATGCATGAAGATGCTAGGCAGGAATTACAGACAGAGAAGACAAAAAGTAAACATTTTCCTGCATAACCTTGCAAGTCACTGAATATCAACAATAGAAGCCAGTGATTGCTGAACAATGAAATGCCTGTCAAGTTCAGTTCTCTCTTTTTCAAAATCCTAGGTTTGTCTTTTAGTAGCATTGAGTCAACCCTTTTTATTCCTAGGAATAATGATAGCCAATTATATTCTTGTTAATACTGTAAAAAGTTTTGATCAACTCTTTGGAGCTGTCTGTATGCCTACTGTTTTGGGAATGGGGTAGGGCTTAATCTTCCATCTGGCCAAGCTTTGATTCTTCAGAATTCCCATTTGCTGTGGTTTCTGTGGACTTGAGGCCCTGTCCCCTCATGCTTTTTTCACTGGTTGCCTTGTTCCTTTCAAGGTCCAACTTCTATGGTTTCAATTCCTATTTCTTATAATTCTATCAAACAAAAAACATTGAAGTCATTGTGTTAAGGAAATTAATGCATTGGTATTCACTGAAGAAATAAAGATGAATTATAGTACAATAACAGTGAGTTTGAAACAGTTGTGGCGAACGAAGTGTTAATCTTTTTATTGTTTTATTACTAGCATAATATTGCTGATAATGATAGGCACTTTTCAAGTGCATAAAGGGGATTATATATATTACCTCAAATATTCAACATTCTGCTTCTGAAAAACAGGCAGTATAATCAGTGGACATATATTTGTTTTCCTAACAATGTTGTTCTGGGGGGCTGCTGGACAAACATTAGAGATTTAGTTGGTTGTGGTAGACCTTTGTAAGTGTTTATCTTGTACTGAAGTGCTTTCTGAAAAGAAGTGTTTATTCTGTACATTCTTTGTGGCAATTGTTACTACTATGAGTATCCTAAGTTTATGTTGGAGATCAGTACTGAATGACAATGATCTCTTTAAATAACGAAGAAAAACTTGACTTTTCTCCTTCTAAAACTATCTTCCCATCCTCTAACCACTTTGAATCTGGCATTCTGAACATTCTGTCTTGGGGAGTAGCTATCGACTTACTTTGATTCATGTATGTAGATTTGCCAGCTGCACTATGCAGTACTCAAGAGCTAAGCATTATCTTCCGGTTAGTTTTCATCCTTCCATGTGCATACATTTTGTATGATACCCTATTACACCTCTCTAGCATGTGGACAACTTTCTTTGCCTCTTTCTAATTTTTTCATTACCAGAAAATTTTCTATCAAAATATGTTTCTTCATGGTTTTGATCAAATATAATTTTTCCCTTTTATTCTTTTTTTCCCTACCTGTGAGCTAATGTCTAGCTTTGTTTTAATACTCTTAGTTTCTTATTATACACCAATAAAATATGGAAAATGCTGATGTGATTTTACTTTCAATAAGACACAATATAATTTGTAGAAAATATAAGAGAGGACTCAAGTTCTCCAAATCATATTTAAGAGATTGATTCTGGTCCCAGTGGCCAATTTTATTATTCTTGTTCACTTCTGGGGGTATGGGGACTGAGCAACTTGCTGAGCTGGCATGTTCCAGCACATACAGGTACCAGATTTGCTGCTCCTCTGCAAAATGTTGGCTTTCATTTAGAACTGAAGCTTCGGTCACTGTGAATAGGAATCCAGTTTTTTAATACAAATGTTTAAGTTCATCTATTTTAGAAAGATGTCAAAAAATGTATTCAGCAGAACTGAACTAGTGAGCGGATAAAACTGAATGCATCTTTCTTCATGCTTTTCTTTACAGCTGTATTTTCTGGGGCTGGAAAAGGGAGAAAAGTCCTGGATCTGGGCCTGTGGCCAGGGCTGAGCTTAAAATATGAATTATTTAAGAAAAAAACCTCTTCTGGAAATTGCTGTGTCCTCAGCAGCATGTCATAGGGTATGTCTAGGGAAAGATGTTAAGGCATCAGTTCCTGTTCAGCAATGGATGCAGGCATTCATGCTGTAGAGGCTTGTACTGCAACTTAGTTCATTGGCTCATCAGGAAGCAACAGAAGCGACTGGATGTCTACCACTGCGTGCTGTTGGGCAGGAGAGCTTGTGGGGCAGGGGCACAATGTGGAGATTTCCCTTCTGCCTTGTGAAGCCCCAGTGGGAGCAGTTAGCCTGTGGCTATTGAGGTGCCCAGTGGGGTCGTCCTGCTGGCTGGGGAGGCCTCCCTTCTTTCTCCAGGGGACAACCTGCCCCTTGTAGGGCAAGGAAAGCAGGGGGGAGTTGTTTGGATTTGCTTCTTCCTGCAGCACTGGCAACAGCTGCCTGTCCCTCAGCATTTCAAGTCAGTTCAGGCAGTTGGGCTAAGTGCTGTTTTGAAGGTAGAAGGCTTCATAGTCTGACCTCTCTGACAGGCGGCTTGCAGCCTTGCACTAGTACAGCTATGCCTGCCATTACTCCACCTCCTCAACATTTACGCGCAACCCCCTGACAAAGCAGCCAGTGTCTTCCTCTCAGATGGGCCATAATGTTTCCCCTCGTGCTGTTACTGTGTCGGCAATTCCAGCTGCAGACGTTGCGTTTGACCTTCAGTAAGAGAGCCTGGTGATTTGAATTCATTTCAAGCAGCTTTCTGACAGCAAACCTTAACCAAAGCCCTTAAGGTTTCCCCTACAAAAGCCTCATGACAGCTTTGCTTGAGGCTTACAATGGTCAGTGCAAGTGGAAGTAGTTTGTAAACTGTAAATGGCCTTATTAACTTCCTTGCAGTACTGGAATGAAGCCCAGGCCTTTGTAGGACTGTGTCTCAGGAGCTGCAGTAGGAACCCCTTCACATGTCTCACAATAGCAGATCAAACGTTGTGGGCAATGCATGGTACTGCTGAGACTCTCCTGAGAAAAGGTGTGGAAGAAGGGTATATTTGGAAAAGATGTTAATTTCAACCTCTCACTTATTCATTCATTATGGTCAAAGCCAGCCAAATTTGTGTTTTGTTTTGGGTGGTTGTTTGTGTGTGTGTGTGTTTTGTTTTGCTTTAGTGCTTTTTTTTTTTTTTTCCCCAGTACAGTGCCTTGCACTGGTATGGTAATGCAAAGGGCATATGGTAATGGATGGTAATGCAAAGGGCAGCCTTGCTTGTTGTCTTGCTTTCAGTTGATGAGCTGCTTTCCAGCTGTTTTGGATTGCAAAATGTGATAACAGCACATCTTACTCGTTTTTTACCAGAACCTGTATGAATAGTTGCACTCCTTATGAGGGCAGGATTTTGTTATGAGCAGCTTGGGTAGGCAGCCACAACCAAAGGATGTGTTTCTGAGCTCCAATACAGTCACTAATCTGGTTGGTATGTGTGACTGGAAGATCCCACCAGAGTTCCTGGGTCTGCTCCTCTGCAGCTGGTCCAAACCCAGTGTTGCTCCTACATAAAATACTTCTCCTTAGCAGGAATTGAAAAGATCTTACTAGTGTTTGTTTTCGTTTTAATTATATAGCTGTTTTAGAGCCTTGTAACTCTTATGGGTAAAAGCCCTCTTTAATTTCTAGCCTAAACTTGCAGATAATTTATAGCTGCTTGTCCTTCTCCTACAACTGCCTCTCAGTATTTATAGCTCTCTTGTCCCAGTATATTTAGAGGACGTCCTCTTAACTGTTATTCTTAATTTTTCTCCCTTCAAAACTTGTTTCATTGTTAGACTTACCAGCTTGCAGTTACCCAACATGCTTTTATTTTCTTTTTATATTCAACATTTGCTATTTTCCAACTGTACTGTAGCAATTTCAACATCAAAGGATTATTTAAAATGCCCTGAAGCCAAATGAGTGATTTTGGAAGGAGCAGGCAGATCCAACAGTTTACAACTGATGGTGAGGTCAGCACTGAATCATTTTGTCTATTGCATTTTATATTTCCTTGCTTGCTTTTGTGGGCTCAGCACAAGACATAGTTGTCTTCTAACATAACTTGTGTTCTTCATGGTTTAATTTATCTTATTTTGAAATGTTTTTAATTAAAAACAAAAAAAATTAAACATTTCTCTGCTGAGAATATTCTAGCCCGAGAACGTACCTCTATGGGATTTCCGGTTTTGCTTTGATTAAAGCATTTACTCGTTCAGTACGTAATGTGAGAAATGAATGGTAGAGATACTTGGGAAGCAAAAGTATTGAAAAAAAAAGCCATGAAGTTTTGTTATGTAAGGTTAATAGCAAAGTTTTTGTGAGCAGATGTTTTAGAATTAGGAATTACAAGCAGATGAAAGATTGAGCTTTGACTTAACAGAGCTCTGAACAAGAGCATTCTGTCTGGAGAATTTCTGAGGAGAAAGGTTGTAGTCTGGAACACATAGCATGGTCAACTTGGCTGGAGGGAATTTAGAGAAAACTGGGGGTAAAGAAGAATCATTCTCATATTGATTTGAAATTTAAGCAAGATTTTGGGATACCATTTTAATCCATTTGGGGACTGTGGTTGGTTGGTTGCTTGGCTTTGTTTGTTTTGTTGGTTAGCTTGCATAACCTTGTACAAAAATTGTCCGTGTGACTGAGCAGAAGTCTTGTAGTCTGGCAGGTTGAGAGTGCATTACCTTTAGCTCAGTTTCTGCATTGCAACCAAATGTTCCCAGTGCTTTCTAAACCAGCCCTGAAACCACATTAATGCAAATTAGTTTAGCTGTTGTTAGTCTCAATGACCGTGACACAGGCTTTGTGCTGAGTTCTACTGAAGTAGAAGCTTGGGTTACCTGAGCTGTTCTGGGGACCAGTATTGCACACATGGAGGAGAAGTAGAACTAAGTTCAGGGTATCAGCAGCTTCCAAATAAGCTTAAAAAGCTTTCTTTGGATTTTTTGTTTGTTTGTTTGTTTTCATTGCTAGACAATATAAAATGTGTCCTATATTTGTTATTCTATCCTTGATGTTTTAACCCGTTTAAAAATGTGTTCTGATCTTAAACAGATCCAATAGATCAGGAATTGGAATGGCACCAGAGGAACATTCTTGCTAAATACATAGTCATTGTTTATACTGTTTTAGGTTCTTTTTTTCTTCCATGTTAATAGTACCAAGAATTTTATATGGTCTGCTGTTCAGACAGGAATTCTGGACATTTCTGTTTTATTCTGCGTGACATCTTGTGTGGCTCCACCTGCCTGATAAGTTTGTAAATAGGCCTGGAATTATTTTGATGCTGATATGTGACATTTTACAAAAATTTTGACTAAGTTCATGGAACTCCTTATGGGCTGTCCAGTGACAGCACTATCTTTCAATGTGAGTTCCATTTCCCAGAGTGAGCTCCTAACCTTTCAGAAGCATGTCCAGGGAGACCTGTCAAAGAGCTGAATGCCCTTCTTCCACATGCTTTCATAATGTCCCCTTGTGAATGTAAGAATAAAATTCAACATGACTTTGGAAAAAACAAACAAGCAAAAACTTTCCATCTTGTTCTTTGGCACGAGAAATGCCTTTACAGAGCAGCTAGAAAGTTGCAAATTGTTACCTTCTAAGCAATCTGGAGGCATCTGACTCTGGATGCTTTACTGATAGTGCACGAATTCTGGATTATGTTTTCAGGAAATAGCACTGGAAGACTTATGTTGAAAAAACATTGAAAGCAATGTCACTGTTGATGTAGGAAATAGAACCTGCACAGAATCAGTTGTCATTTCCTAAGCATTTGACTTTACACAAGAAACATTTTCTGCTGTAATTGCCCTCACATCTAATTCAGTTCTGTGAGCTATCTTGCCATAGTCCATAGAAAGCTGCAAGATGCTATAGGCACGTGAAACCAAATAGATGTTAGATGTAAACAGGTTTGTTCATTTTGTATTAAACATTCACTCACCTGAATTTTGCACATTTAAATAGGAGAAGGCTCATTGTGTGACTGGCATCTGTTGATATTTTATTGCCAAAGCCATAGGGTTAATGTGGGTTATCTTTTTCTTTTTCCTTTTTTTGGAATTAGTACGCTGTGATGCGACTGAAGAAAAGAGTATAGTGAAAAGATGTTAAATTATGAAACCAAAATTAAATTAAATTTGAACATCTTAAGGGAAAGTGCACTTAAGAAATCACTTCCTCCTCAGTGGAGCGTCACACACACAGGCATGCTGCTTTTGCTCCTTCTTTCATCTTGTTCAATACATCCAGTGATAAATACTGGAATTGGATCTGTACTATGGGATCCCAAACAAAGTACTGGTTCTGTCATCTGTAATAACAGACCGCAGTCTGCAAACATACTTAATTAACACAGTAAAATATTTACTGTTCAAAATTTGAAGAAAGTAATTCAGTGTTAATGCTCTGAAAATACTTTTTTGTTCTTACAACTAAGTGGATAAATTGCTTAAGGCATTGCATGCTTAGAGAATTGAGGCTAATGGAATAACTTCAGTCTGTGGTGCTTTGTTAGCTGGTAAAATTAATCTAGAAAATGTTTTTAAGAGGCAGACTTTGTGCATTGCGGTCCCTTCTGCCTTTGTTTTGCTTTTTTTTTGGGAGGGGGGAAGATTAAAATGCTTCTAAAGACCTTATGTTGTTCTTAAAATGCAATGGAATTAACCAAGTTTGCATTTATTTCAGAGAAGTAGATTAGGGACTAGGTTCTAGAAACTTTTGCAGGAGGCAAAAAATATTTATCAGTGCTCTTTTGCAGGAAGGAAAGAAGTTATTAAGTTAATAAGGATTTTGAGCTAATGTGTGTGTGTAGCAAAAGCTTGAGATATTTGTGGGAATTCTTGTTCCTTTCTTTTGGGTGACTGAATCTGGAGCTGACTCTGAGCTCGTGACATAATTAGTACAATAGTGCAAATCAGCCATTTTTAAAAAGAGTAATTTACTCCATATGCAGCTTCTCACCAAGAGCCCTCATTAATCAAAGAAGGCCATGTACATCAAAGTGTTCCTTGTTTGCTACAACAACATCCATCATACAGCTAGTAAATGTGCTGTGGCAAGGTTTGATGAATATAATGCCTTTGATGTGCTGATAATTCTGTGTGTTGGCATGCTGCTGCCTGGAACTCCCTGGGTATGCGCAAAATCCTGAACCAGACCAGGGATCTTTTCTGAAATTGTACCTGGCCAAACTCTTACTCTCAAAAGCCATCTTTGTCTGAAGGAAGATGGGACTCGAGTGCATTTTCAGTCTCATGCTTCAGTGGGACCAATGTTTTTGTTGTTGTTTTTTTTAATATTTATTTTTCATCTAAGTTCCCATGTGTTGCAAACTTCCTTTGTGAATATATTTACACCTAGATGCAGATTTTGCTGATAAGAGCTTCTGTTACTTGAGACACTTGTATTTAACGTGGAATATTCATTATTCCGTATGAATGTGCGATAGAAATTCAGTTTAAGAGACTTTATATGGAACAAAAGGATCAAGAATAAGGGTAGAGATTGGAAGAGATGATCATGTGGAAAAACTTAGTGTGTAAGCTTTGTTAGTTGGAACTGAACTTGTTTTTTCGGAACTCAGTACTTGAGGCACACAGAATGTGATCCATTCGTTTCTACTCATTCATTGTCCTCAGTACAATTCGTCTGCTGCCAAAGTGGGTGACTGAAAACTCATCTTCAGTGATTCAGTGAATATAAAAAAAAAAATGATTACGTATGAAATTTTGTGGTATTTCTGAGAGAGTGACTCAAATTGTTACTCTGTGTTTAATGTAAATTTCAGGGTTTCAGATTTGAATCTGTTAAGGATAGCAGCTGTGTGCTGAAAAGAAGTTTTGGTACATTTTCATTTACTTTGTTTACTGGATTCTTTTTTAATGGAGGGGCAACTGAGAAATGGAGAGTTTTAACCCTAGCTATGATACAGGCACAGTAAGTCAAGTTTGTTTTGTCTTTTGCTTTCTCATAACCTGCAAACGCTTTCTGCTCACATTTTTCTAGAGTGGAGTGTGAAGGGAAAGCAGGGTTGGAAGAAGGTTGGAGCCAAATTTTGATCCTGGGATGTAGCAGAGCCCCTCAGCAGCTGCTGCTTCAGCCTGAGGTGTAGAAAAACATCTGCTACTCCTCCCTTCTCAATCACGTGTAGTGTGTTGGAGTTGCAAGACTGGTTAAGAAAGGATCCCAAAGCCCTTTCCTACCACTTTCCTCCTGCTGGGTTCTACTCTATCTTCACCGACCTGTGGTGGTCCTTAAGTGGGATGCATGAAAGCAGGGACAGATGTTATGCTTGCCAGTGCCAGAAATAATTTTGTTTAATTGGAAAGTATCTGAAGAGTAAAGAATGGAGGATGGCAGTGGGAGCGTTTCTAAATAAGATCCCACCTGGTTTCTCTCCTTAGAGGCTGAACAAACTGCTCCTGCCACCTCTGGCTACTGTGACTGACAACGCTCAAACTCCACGATTCTTTAATGTGCAGAGACACAAAAAGTGTATCAATATGTATGGCTTCTGAAATTATTCAACGCCGGTGGTATCTTTGCGTTATTCCAACTAATTTTATAGCTTTTGAGACCCATGTAACAGTCCTTGTAAAAGCCAGGAGAACAAGTGGATTTGATTAAGCACAGGTCTCATATAAATGCATAAATATGCACATTGCAGCTAAGCTTTTCAAAAGTGACAGGTGATTTTGTTCTTTTTTTTTTTTTCAGTATTCCAGCTTTTTATTGATTATTTAATTGAATATCCATTCTCAGAACCTGCTTCAGAATGTGACCTACATAACAAATGCAAAACACGAGTCATTCTAAAATACCTGATTGCTTTTGAAAAATATTCACTTGTCTGCCTTTCCACGTTGCTCTGTCACAGCCTAAGGAGAGAAAAACGGGCAAATATCACTTATGGTGAGGAATCAGCTCACTGTGAGAAGCACTGGGCTTTGTCTGGATACAGACAGGATATGGCAGTGATAGCACTAAGGACATTTCTCGCTGTTGTAATACTCACAGAGTAGAAGATCCATTAAAAAGTGTCTCCTGTTGAACTTAAGCCTTGGATATTCTATACATAAAGATCTATATAAAGTGAAAAAATATAAGTTGAATTTGTATAACAAATAAAGCTGTTGTACTTCACTAATTTTAGTATGTCAACAGTGATTTCCTGAACTCAAAGCAAAGGAACTACTGGTCAAAGCTTTTCCCTTTGAGTGATATAACAGCAGCCTGATTCTTGTCATACTTCTAGAGGATGGATATTTTATCGGAACAACACCTATCCACAAGGCAGCAGACACACATTCATCAGCACATCCAGTCTGACTGTTCAGTGCCAGCTTCTGGAGATGCTAAGAAGTTCCAGACTTTTGCTGTATAAAGCATGTTCTTTGTTATTATTTACCTACTTCACAGAGATAATGTAGAAGATGATATTTGCAATTGATTTTTCTTTCTTCCTTTTCAATACTGTCCCCATCCACAATCTGTCATGCATGAATATTACCTACCTACGAGCATTTTATCAGGAATTATTAGAGAGTCTATCTTGTGAAGTGATGGGCTTTCCCAAGTTGTAAGATATGGGACAACGTGAACTGTGAGCGAAAATCACTCATCAAAATCACTAGATTTCCTATGAGTTTTTGAGTGCATATACATGTGATTGCTCAATTCTTATTAAATGTTGGATGGTTTTTTGTTTTTTGGTTTTTTTTCTTTTTTCAAAATTCAAATTGTGAGCATGGAAGCTCTCATAGTGGAAGGGGAGAATATGTGGCACTGCAGTGTTTTAATTATTCTCAAACGTTTTAAGAATATGATCCAAATTTTTTAAATTTCTTTCATTGACCTTAAAGGCTTTTGATTTGGGCATCTGTCTGAGCAGAGGTGGGAATGTGCTTATGAAGGAAATCTCTCAGTTCTGCCCTTGGTAAGCTTTGGTTTGGAGCAGTTGTGACTTCAATATCCATCAGGTGAAAATTGACTGGAAGACATTCTCCCCCCAGTCCATGAGATTAGACTAAAGCTAGTTTTAGGACTTCTCATGCTCCCATCTCCGACCCCCTCCCTGAAAGGCTTGCAGCAACCCTGCACTGACCTCACAGATCTGCTCCTACTGACCTCTGCTGCTCACTAATGTAAATAGAAGCCTAAGACCATGAGTTGCAAAGACTTAAGGATGCATTCAATTTGTTCTTTAGTATCTCTTTGAAACTGAGGTAAAGCGAAACTAGGTGAAGGTGAAGATGTCCTATAAATTCCTCCTCTATAACTGAGGTAGCATGTACCTGAGCAGTGAGAATTCACTATTGTTCTGATATTGCTTGAGTCTGTTGTAACATATTTTTAGTAGGATGATATTCTAAAATACAGAGGAAAAATAAATTCTACAAAATGCATTAGGGAATAACTATCTCCCGGAAAATATTGAAATACAACATTATTTGTCCAACTGTGACTGTCGACTTATTTTGCCAATTCACATTACACTGGCATGAATTAACAGAGCAGGAGACTAAAGTTTATGGCTCATTAACAATAACAGTTGTACACCTACACTGTAATTCCTGAAAATGTATTTTCTCCTTTAGTACTGCATATACTGTGTGAAATGACAATAATTACAGAAACTAATTGAATGAGATAGTCATAACTCTAAAAGTCATATTACTCATTTCAAAGTAGTTTATTTCCTGAAATAAACAATCTTTACGGAGTGAACAGACATAACATCCCTTTAAGTTTATTAAAGTCATTAAATTTCTTTAAATATATTGAAAAGTGAGTGCTGTGCACTTAATAGAGGGTATAGATAAATGCAAGTATGGCATTCATAAAAATTAAAATCCTTAAAGTGAAATTTCAGTGAAGCTTTTTTTTTTTTTTTTTCAAAAGTTTGTTTTTCCTGGCTAGAGGAAAGTAGAAATTACTTAGTAGAAAGAGTTTGTTGAGAAATGAAATCTGTGTTTGTTTCCTTTGTACTGGTCCAGGTGATACCCTTACGCAATGGAAGTTTGAAACGTTGTATGGTCAACTTATCTGCCTTTATGCTTCTTCAGTAGCTGTCTCTTCAGGTGTGTGGGTGCAGATATGAGAAAAATGTCAGGTTCTGGAAATGAAGGAGGTGAACATACAGTCACACACATCACCTCCCTGTCTCCCCAGATCTTGAAGTAGCCCAGAGAAAATACAGGTAATACCTAAATACAGTGTGTTGGGGGTACCTGTATTTGAAGGGTGGAGGGATCAAACACAGCGCTTCAGCAAAGGCTCACTCTGGCATGAAACAGTCTGGAAGGCTGCTTGAGGGATAGATGTAGCACTGCTTATGATCTCAATATTACATTGTCAGAAACAGCATTTGCGTGCTTCATTTCACTTTCATGATGTGAGGGTTCTTTCAGCCAAAGGACACAACCTTGATGTCCTAGAAACTGTCAGAAGGGGGAAGAGAGAAGGTGACTGTAGGCTGTGGTTTTAATGAAGAAGAATAAAGACAGCATTTTACGGTATTATATGGAGGAATATGGAGACTGTTGTGTATGCAAGGTCCTGTGGTGCCATGCATGAGGAGCACAGCAAGCACTAACATATAGTTCCTGTTCAGTCCAGGTTAAACACATATATGCAATGGAGCGTTGCTTGAGGAACGTATGGTTGGGGCTGGGTGAGTCCACCTGCATTCTCCAGTGCTCTTGCAAGGCTGGTGATCTTCAAACATTGGGGTTTACGTGCTTCCTTTTTTTCTGATCATAAGAAGTAACACCAGGCAATCCTAATTCTGCTCTAGGTTCTTGATTTTCAATTGCTGAGTGTCACTTTTCTTTAGTTGTTTAAATAGGCAAAGAAGGGTTATTTGTAGGAGTTAGCATTGATCTCTGCAGTTCTAATATCCAGGAGTTGTTTTTGGTTTCAGTTGAAGGTGCTATGTATGGACTCAGTTCGTTAATATGATATAGTTTAACAGTAATGGACTACTGTAAAACATTGTAATGTACAGTCCTCTTCACACTGCATACCTCTGAGATAACATCAGTTTGTTGCTGGTAGTGCTCTCATTTTGCGCTGGCTTTTTAATGCCTCTGTTATCTTCAAAAGTTTCAGTCTGATTGCTGTATGCTTACTGCAAGTACACTGCTTTCTGTCAAGAGAAGCCCACTTTTAGAACAAAGTGAAAAAATGACCTTTAATCAACAGTTGTCCCTTTGCTCCATTTTGTAGGCTGTTTATCTATAAAGTAATCATGTGAATTTCCTCCTGATGGAGAGTCTTTTAATACAAACTCTTTTACTTGAGGAATTGCTTTCACTGACATTGATGCTGACAATCGCCATCAACATTCATCCACTATGTCATATAAAACAAGGTGATAAATGTACCCTTGCACCCTGGGGTGTTGCATGTACAACCATTTTTTCTCCACTTTGCTTTCTTTTACCAGTCACTGTATTGCTGGACTGCAAAACCTAATTGTACTATCTTCTGCTCTTCTAAACAAGCTCATTTTTCTCCAGCCTAACCTATCAGAGATGCTGTCAATCAATGTGAAACATGTCACCCACAGATCAGGGTGGCAAAGGGCTGCAGAATCTATATTCACAGGAAATGCTTTTAAAGCATTTTGGTTTAAAACCTAGATTTCTCTGTTTACACTCTTATCAAATGAATCCTAAATTTTAATCTGCTTTGTTTCTCCCAAAAAACTGTAAATAAAGCATATAAGTGCTAAGAATAGGTCTGCATAATAAAAGAAACAGATCCAAAACTAAGAAGGTATTTTCTCCTAATAATTTTGAATGTAGTGTCTGGATACAGCCAATTTCCCTGTCGTATCGCAAGTGACTATAATGGAATCTAATAACCATTGGAAATTATATTACTCCCTACTCTCCCTGTATCTAAGGGGGACAGAAACCTAAAAGCAAGTGGATGGGTCAAAATAGGGTGACTTTGACTCAAACTCATTGGCTACAAGTATTCATTATAAACAAAATCTGTCAAATCTTTTCACTAATAAGGGTGTAGATCTTATTACAGCCTCAGGACAGTAGTAACTTATTCTCTGACATATTATGTGAATTTTATGTGCCTACTCTATAAAAAGTGCACAGTTTCCATAGCAATTTTAATACTTATATGATACATGATGTGACAGCATGTACCATTTTTTCTTCTTCCATGATAAATTGTCTCCACCACTCACACGCACACTAGATTGCAGTCAGAAATCGGAATTTCATTTTGATGTCACTAAAAGCTAATATCAATAATTAGGCTTGGATGTTGACTCTGGCAAGAATAACGTTGGGATTGTTCTTATGCAGCTTTGTTACTTATGTTAGCCATTTTTAATCCATAAATCAAAAATGAAAGGATGAAATCTTAGAACTGGTTCAGAAAAAAAAAAAGAAGGATAATTCCTGACTGACAAGAAGAAGAGGTCCTTTATCCATGTTGACATTTTGTTGGGGAGGAGGAGAAGAGCATCTTTCCACATTTTTGGGTCTCTAATCAGTGTTCTCACATACTTAAGAAGAGGCATGAAAGGGAGTCATCAAATGCTCCTTGCCCTTATTGTCTAATAGCATCTTACTGAGGTGCAGAAGCGCAGGTCTGAGGTTTGTTCCAGACAGCTGTGAAACTCCTCTCCATTTGGATTTGCATGTAAAAGAGATGATCTGATCAGCTCGGGTGGGAAATTGATACTGGGGGATGCAATGGAACTTCAAATGCCGTCTCTTATTGCTGACAAAACTGGGTGTCAGTAACTCCAGCTGCTGGTTCAGAATGTGCAAGCTTTGCTTGGACACTCTGATTAGACATCTGTGGGAAACCTGGAGCAGGCTGTGTTTGGGCAGGAGCGTGCAGCTGCTTGCAGGGCTCCTGAGCCCGCCGTGCCCCGGGCTGCTCCTAAGCTCAGGCCTTCCTGTGCAGTGCTTGAATTTCAAGTTAGTTTTGTTTGGGGGCTTTAAACATAACCTATTCTAATATTCTGTTGTTGTTGCCATGAAGCTCGTGAAAACTGATTTAGTGGCTTACTTGATGAACGTAGGAAACCGGTCTGGGCTCATGGAGGTCTGTAGTTCTGTTTTGCTCTTACACTCTTCATTTAAGTGTATTGATACATCAGAATTCTCAGATCTGTTCCATGCTTTATTCTTTGATTTATGAGAAATAAGGCTTGTTTTGTTTTGGTCTTGTGCAGTGCTTTAGCTATAGCATCTTCCTAGCTCTAACATTTCCACAAGTATGGAAAGTCAAACTAGCAGAGTCGTTCAGTAGATGGTTAGCACAAAGGGCATCTGGATCCCAAAATAATGGGTAAGATTGCAGTAGTGTACCACTGTTGTGTAGGATGCATGCATACTATGTACAGGGCTGGATTTCTGTTTTCTGCAATGCAGATTTTAAACAAATGTACCCTGTATTGTTTTGAATGCATCGCTAGTTGTTTGTAATAGACTATATTAAGGGTAAAATATGTTATTTTGCATAAAAATCTCATTGGTTTTATTACATTATACAATATAGAAGGTACATTGATTTACAGGTGTAATACATTGTTATGTCAGAGAGGTGTATTGGTTTCTGTTAAGTATATTTTCAGTGAAAATTACTCATTCTGCATAAATATATGGATTAATTTGTAGTGCAGTTGGAAGCCTTAGATTTATGTTGATTTTCTAACATGCCAAAAAGTATCAGTCCATTTCATATGCCAGTAATACTGGTTAGCATTATTTTTTCTACGAAAAGAAGTTTATCTCCTATTTATTAATTTACCAACTGATTGCATTGCTTTTATGAAGAAGTCTCAAAATAGAATGTAATCATACTCTGATTGGCTAACACAGATTTCAATTTATGAAAAGTGAAATAAGAGAAACTTGTCAATATTATTATAACTTTTATTATGGTTGCAAATACAGTCTTGTGATATTGTTTTTCAGCAGAATAAATCTGCCTAACGAATCAAATATAAGACAGCCTTGTTAGTGCACAGTGCCAGCCATATTGTGAAGTTTCAAGTACACGTATTTCAGTTGCTTAGTGACCTAGAAGAAGTTATTCAAAAGCTTAACAAAAGTCCATTAAAGAAAAAGAAGAAACAAATAAACATTTGGAACTTATTCAGCACATTATTTTTGATAACATTGCATATTCTTGTTCAGCTGTGTGTTGCCTTGTTCACTACCTTTATGGTGATTGCGGGGCTGTATGGCATTATACTGTATATTAGCTGTTTTGACTGGGTTATTTGGTGATGGTATGGGTCCAAGCTCTTGCTATTCTTGAAGTCTTTTCTGTTAGGACAGTGCAGGCATGTGGGTGGAGGGCAGGGAAAGAACGGTGACGAAGGAACTGTTGTGGTTTAACCAGCAAGTGGCTCAGCACCACACAGTCGTTTGCTCACTGTCTCTTCTTCACAGTGGGATGGGGGAGAGAACTGGGAAAAAAAGTAGAAGTTGTGGTTGAGATAAAACTATCTATTAATATAGAGAAAGGGAAAAGAATAATAGTTATGACTTTATCTATATGCATATGAATGTATTTAACAAATGATACAGGAGCCATTGCTCACTGCTGCCTAACCAATGCCCAGCTAGCCCCCAAGCAGTGAAAGAGAGCGAATGAGCTCTCACCCCCTTCAAAACTCCTTCCACGTGTTGTCATATGGTACGGAATATCCCTTTGGCCAGTTTAAGTCAGCTGTACTCATTCTGTTCTCTCCCAGCTCCTCGGGCCTTTTGCTGAGAATGGACTCAGCTCTGTACAACACTGCTTAGCAGCAACTATAAACACGAATTTAAATATATCTATTGGTTTTTGTCCTGGAACCAAAAACATAGCGTCATACCAGATGCTCTAAAGAAAACAATTCCATTCCAACTGAAACTAGGACAGAAACGGACCTCCTGTACCCAGTGCTGACTCTTGTTTATAAACTTGCTGTAGGAGTGACAGTCTTCTGTCTGCTCTGAGTTACCACTGCCACCTGAGAGGAAAGTTTTGGAGAAATGTCTGAAAGCAGAGGACTTCAGATGATGGGTACATTAATGGAAAGCAAGACTGGTTTATTCTCTGATAGCACTTCACATTTCTGTGAGCTTATAACCAGCTATTTCAGTTTACTAATTTGTTTTGGACTTGAATCCTGCAAAAATAGTCTGTTCCTGCTTTCTGTTCCATTTCGTACTTATTTTTTCATGAATTTTATTTTTGATTGGATGCAGGGAATGATAGAACATTGGCTGATATTCTTCTTGTTAAAATTAAATCTGTCATCTCTTGGTAGCAAAAGCCTTGCCTTGCTTTAACTGTACTGTCTCCTAGCATATGTGCTAATGTGGTGGCAAGTTTGCTCCTCTGCTCTCTTTGCAGATGCAGTATAACAAAAATAAACTGAATGAAATAGCTTGCATTATCTGAAAAACAATTGGGTAGACAAGCAGTGGGAGTAATTTCACTGAGCTACATTAAAGTCCCAGCAAATTTCTGAACTTTGCTTTGTTAAACAGAAGGGCAGCACCTGAATGGTTGATGTTGGTTTATGCCATTTTCTTTTTCTACAAGAGGAGCTTTTGCTGAGGTGTAGCGATGTAATCCTTTGTGAATTGTTGTCTGCTCTGCTTGCTTCTGCCCTACTGCTGTAATCATTTTGCTGGTATACAGACCTATGTAAAACATGATTAGTTAGCAGAGCTATTAGAAAGCTTGTTTATTATTTAATGGAGGTTTAATGACACATTTCATCATGCTTTCTCCCATATGTAAAATTTCAAGTTATCTCGGTCTTTCAAATCCAGCTTTGCATTTGGGTTTTGTGGCAAGTTGTTGTGAAACTTAGAAAAGAAAGTAGTTTGAACCTGAGGACTAATTTGATAGAAGTCAACCTGTTTCCTGCATTCATTAGAATCTGATCTGCTTTAATAATGTCATTTCTACCTTCAAAGGGCTAGAAACCCAATAATTCATTTTGCTTATAGCATATTTATGGATTAAATGCATCCACTTAATTATCTTGGTAGTCCTCTGTTCTGTGTTGTAATGAATTCCTTCAACTATTGAGAAACGACAAATGAGAAATGACAAGTATTGATCAAATATTTTCAACGATCAAATTTTTTCAGATAAAACTGAAATGCGAAAATGGAAGCGCTTTTCTGAATCTTATCTCTTTTCAATAAGTTTTCTGTGGAGAGAGCTCTAAAGATTTCCCTTTGGTCTTTTTTTTTGTTAGGATTAATTTCATTCTGACTCTTTTTTTGTGAAGTGAAATCAATATAAATACCTTACAAATCATTGTAATACCAATGAGTGTGTTACATGTAAACAAAATTACGTATATGTAGATCAGAGAACTGCATAGTGAAATCAAACTCAAATAACTGTAAAGCAACAGCCTGGTAGAGATCTCACATAAACCACCATGTTTCATTGACAAAGCAATATATTTAAGAGACAAAATAATATGTAACTCTAATGAGCTGTTTAAATTTCAGTCTGTGTTTCACCTTGTAGTATTTCTGTTTTATGAATGAACAGAACCATTAAATTAAAAATGAAATGAGGTGGTAAATCACTGATTTAGTTGTATGTGAAGTTTTCGTATGCCTCAGGATTTTTCTGAAAGAAAAACCTGTGTCAAACCTTTTCTACAAGTGTTGCCCTTCAGCTGGGCCGTTTTGCTTTCATTTAACTATAACCTCATTTCTTCTTTATATTCTAATCTCTTGGAAATTAACGACAGAAACTTAGGTGATCTTAACAAAGTTTGACCTGGTCTAATAATCACAAATGTCAAACCACTGGAGCATTGGTTATCTTTTTTTTTTTTCTTTTTTTTTTTTTTTCCTCCAAGTAAATCACTGCTATTCCAGAAATCTATTTCACATCATAATGCTTCTCACTCTTCCAAGGATTCCGGCTGTCTTTTAATAATCAGGATTAGAGTTTTACAGTACAAGGCAGATCTTTACACATGGGCAATCAGTGTGTTGCCGCACTTAAAAAATCCATGGTGACACCTCGTTTTACCTGCTGAAGAACTTGTAGCTGGGTTACTGGTTTCAGGAGGGCACTGACCAGCACTTCACACAGCCCAGTTAGACACCCCTCTGCCCTGGTTGCCTCATAGCTATAGTGCTGAATTATTTAGGGTATGAGAGCAGAGCAGTGTGGGTCTGATGCCAAGAGGAGTCTGAGATCTTGCCAATGCTTTAAATATTCAGAAGGAGCCCTAAGATGGAAACCTCACAGAATTCCGTTCATTGTCAACACGCTGAAGCCTTCAGGTAACACAGTTTCTGGCTAGACATAACATGGTAAAAATCATCTTGAATTTTGTGCTGAGTACTAAACCGTTTGTTTCACCTTTGACTGAAGTAAAATGTTTTCAAACTACAAGTTCTTCACATCTGGGCTGCTCTGTCATTTGAATGCAGAATCCTTTTGTATTCCTTCAAATACCAACCATAATGCCAATATTTGATTCAGTTTCAGCCCTTCAAAGGTGATGTACTGGATAATGTTTCAGTAGTTGATGCTGACAAGAAAAAGCAGTACGCCACTCCTTCAGGCAGCCACTCTTTTCTGCAGGCGAGATGCTGCGTGTTTTTGGTAGTGATCCTGCAAGCTTTAAATCCATGAGTCCTGCTGGAATGTGTGTCTGCAGGACATCTGTAAAATCAGATGTCCTGTCAAAACATCATGAAACACCTGCTTCCTCTGTGAAAAGTGACCATTCTCTTCATATGGGTGGAGGCCGTAAGTGAAAATCTTTTTAAGAAGCATGTGAGCCCTAACAAGACTGTTATTGCACCTGGCTTAGTTTTCTATCTTCCAGTTCAGCTCAGAGCTGTTCAGTGGCCTCCAGCAGATCACACATAAATCATTCTGTCCAAGTACTTATTCTTTTTCTGCTGTTACAGTAAAGGCATGATGGTTCTCCACAATTCCGGCCTTCATGACATTTAAAGAGTTCTTTAGGGTCAGCAGTCATAGAAATAAGAGAGTTTTTATGAATTGTGATGACCTTGAAGTCTGCAACTGCCACTTTTAAGTGAAATAGAAATAAATGGTACTGTCTTTCTCTGGAAAATTTTTGATGGGCATGAGGGTTTAATAAAAAAAAATAAATCATGAAACTTTCTGCCATCAAACTCTGGTAGTACTGAACTGTCCAAATAGCTTCTAGTATTGCAGCTGGGACAGTACATGCAATACTGCAAGCCGTGCAATAGTAGAATTTACATTTGAAATAGAAACTATGTGATAGGCTTCAAACTTAATGAGAAGACTCTGAATTTCAAAACGTCTGCTTGTTCCATTAAATTGGCGGCATTAATAGAAGATATTATCTGTGCCTCGTGTCTTGAGCGCTGAGGGTTATTCCATCTATCTATTGGAGGTAGAGTTGATTAAACGTGTGTAAGTATTTTGGTGACTGAATTTCTATGGAGAAGTGTGCATACTTGCATTTCAGCTTTCCAGAGTTCAAGATCTCTTTTTATTAACTGCCTTTAAGCAGCAGGACCTGAGTTTTTCTATTCAGCACTCCAGTTTTGATGTCTAAATCATCAGGTCCCAACTTTGAAAGGAAACTGACTTAGCCTCTGAAAAACTGGCTCTTTTAAGTGCCTAAAAGCAGTCACTGTTGGAAAGTTGAGCCTGAAGCAATAAATCTTTACTGATACAGAGTGACCCGTGAGTTAAGTTAACATTGTGTACTCAGTCATAAAATGTGTGTTGGATACATGAGGCATGACTTTTCCTAATTGCAGAACCTGTGTACACTGCTGTCACACGAAGAACCTCAAATACATACATGCTAAGCACTATGTTCTAGTCAAATAAACTGAAGAGAGGACTGTGTAATGTACTTGTACTTTGTAGCTGATCAGTCTATGGAGAGAGAGTAATTTGCTGAAACAAAGAAAAGTTAATTTTGAGTGATAAAGTCCAGAAAGTCTCTCTTTCAGAACAGTTTATGAACAGAAAATGACAAGATGTGTTGCGGATCTTTTATTTTATGTAATGTGGAAGAAGATTGTTCTGAAAAATAAAAAAAAAGGGAGTTAGAATACTTATGAAACTTATTTCTGACTGTCAAGCACTTTTAGTGTGTTCCTTGACTTAGGCAGAACTATTGAGAACTGAAGTCTTTCAAAATGTAGCCTGGCTTTCTAGTTTTTATCATAAACGCTTTTTTAATCTAGGAGAATACTGAAAATACAACACTCTGTGGAATTTCTGTACATAGAGAGTGTATCTGTCTGTACACAGATATAATCATAATTAAGTTCAATGCCTAGACTTAGCAAAATAATTCCATTTGTAAGGAAATGCCCACTGGAATTAGTCTTAAGCTTTGTAGCATCCCAGCACTGGAGCAGATGTGGACTGGTTCTTCTCTGGAAGTAGTGTGCTTGTCTTCTGTACAATCAGGCCGTGGCATTGATGTGATATGGTCTGCATTCATCAAAAGGGCCTGTTGGATTACTGTTTCCTGGTCATTTTTCCAGTGGAGGTCACTTACAAAGTCTTTTTTCCCTTGTTTGAACAATACTTTGTGAGTCTGTAAAGAGCCTGTGAAATGAATAACAATGAGGTCAGAAGAAATAAAATGAGCTTGTTACCATGATGGCTGTTGAAAATTTATGAGACCTGCTTCGTGTCAGCAGAATAAACTCAGCAGCCTTCTGCCTATCTGTAAGAAAAATAGCCGTTAAAAAAAAACAACAACAACCATAAATAAATTAAAAAATCAAGAAGTCTTAGATTGTTTAAGTGCAGAGGTGTGGAAACTCTCAGCTGGAACAGCTGTTAGATTCTTCATGCTTCACTCTTCTTTTTTTCTCAGGCAGTATTAAAGAGCTCTTTTCTTTTGTCTTTTTAAAGAAGCCTATTCAAAATCAAGCAAAATCATTTCGCTCATTTAATAAAAACAAAAGCAAAAGTGATTTGCATAGATTGATAAAATCTAAAATCATTTATTCTGTTATAATCTGTTTGTATCCAACACTGGAATGCTGTGGAAATGAGGGTTTTGTCATGCTAAGAGCTGGATCAATGCATGTTAATATAGACTCTGTCCTGAATGCAAAAGAAACATAGAAGAGTGAGAGGAAAAGGATGATCACAGTGGAAAGCATACAGAAATCAAATGGCATAACCTTTAGGTCACTACGGGAGCCTGTGTTAGAGCTGGGGCTGTAGGTGTCTGACCACAAGTCCCATCTCTTGGTCGCATTGTAGTGGAGTCTTCTGATAATGCACTTCTAGCGAAAAGTATATTTATCTATCAACACGTTTACTCAATTCCATTCATATTTGCGATGCCAAATATTACTTTATCATTTTAATTCCACTGGATGGACGTTTACCATGATGTCCATTATCTAAATTACTATTTTTGTTGTGTTTTTGGAAAAGAATCCCCCAAAGTCTGGGTTGAGGTACAGTCTATGATTTCAGCTTGTCTTTGCTGAGTGCAGAGCTCTGGGCTGCTGAGTGCAGAACTCTGGGCTGCTGCCTGCAGGTCATGTGAACAAAGAAGCATTGCAGTTAAAAGCACAGGGCCAGCTGGAAAAAAAAAAACATAAACCTTTATATGAGATGTCCCAAAACTGGCTTTGAGAATCACGTGGGGCACTTGATAGGTTATTGTTATTCTACTTCATAGCCTAAAACTACTTGTTTGTTTTCAGTCTACTTGCAGAGATAAGTAAGAGGGAAAGGAAGAAAGAGAATAGGGATTTTAGATCTGTGAAATAGATATTGCATACAAACTGGGTTTTTTATACTGACCTTTTTCATCCTGCTCCACTCATAATGTGATCAAATTTCTCTCTCTCTCCAGCTGATGAATCCAATTTCATTAGAAACTTCAGTTTTCTGAAGTCTATGCTGCTTTCTCCTCACCTTTGAAATTTCCTCTTAATAGAATTCATTTGAACGCTTGAGTGTTCGTTTCCTTCGTTTTCCTGTTTTTATCTGCATTTTGTGCTCTTGCTGAGTCCTAACAGGACCCATTTTTCCCCACAAGGTCTATATCAGTGAAGTGCCAGTGGTGCAAGACATTCCAGTGATGTATTGCACCTATACATCATCAAAGCAACAGGGTTTTGATAAACAGCATTCTAATACATCATTAGATCATCACTGATGGCACTTTGATGATGTATTATATTAGTACATCATCAGAGCACTGTCATTCCAGTGATGTATTTATAAACAGATGGTGCTGTCATGCAAGAAAGAAGGGAAAGCAGAAGAGAACATTTCATTCTGTTACAGTACAAAATGTGTCCTCACCATTCATTCAGTGAAATTCAAGACAAAGACCCTGTGAAGGCATAATTGTCTCATTAGGCATGTTGGCCGTAAGTCCATTGACTTCTCTGTCCAGCGCCTGATGAGCAGTCAAATAATCTTTTTTTCAGCCAGGAGCACACAGAGCTCTTTGAAACATATTTTCACGTTTGTTACCACTCCTAACATTGGGGTTATACGTCGTTTTTAATAGTTGCATGTTTACATGTATAATTGAAATAGATTTTATTTTATATAGACATACTAAAACTGTATTTCTAGCATAGGGCATTGTGCTCCCACAATGAAGTTTGGGTACAACAGTAGCAGATGCACTTGGCACACCACTGGACATTAAGCAGTTGTTACTCCAGAAGCTCGCTAGGACGTTTTCTCCTAATTCTGTAGGACTGTATTCTCCCCTCAAATCAAACATCACTTTGAATGAGTTTAAAGATGCAAGAGAATATATTGATGAATGGATTCTCCTAACGTTGATTCTGTTGTGAAATACTTTATACATAGAAAGCTATCTTCCTTTGCAGTGGTGGAAAAATCAGGTAAAAGCAAATGAAGGAAAAAATGCAAGTGGTCATTTTGATTTAAAGTCATGTAGATCTAGTTCTGTGTAGTATAATGATTACAAGAATTATTGAGTTTACAGTGATTATCAACCCTTTTGAAAGCTAGCTGTAGATATCATTAAATAAACTCTTCTCTCATTTATTTTCACAATGATAAACCTAGCTGAATAGGATCATCAACCCCTTGTTCATATGCAGCTTTTGTGCACCTGCTGCTTTTGCGTCGTCCTGAACTGTGCTAGTTGAACTATTTTTACCCAGGAAGTCTTTTTATGGTTCTTTTATAGCTGAGGAAACTGAGGAACACAGAGAGCAGGGGAACTGTCCAGAGTCATGCCGAAGGTTACAGTGGGGCTGAAGAAATCCTAATAGTCTCACCGTTGGTCTAAAGCATAAATGATTTGGCAGGTAGGCCTGTTGTCCTGTGATATATCTGCAAGGCTGTTGATCTGAGATTACAGTGGTGAAATGCATCTAAACTTCTGATGCTGTTGTCATAGAATCATAGATTCACAAGGTTGGAAGCGACCTATAAGATCATCTAGTCCAACCGTCTTCTCATTACCACTGCTACCACAAGCTACTAAACCATATCTTGCAGCTCCTCATCCAGACAATCAAACGTCTGTTTTGGACATCTACATTTTCATTCATCTTTGGTAGAGCTTTTTCCTTTCTCCATGTAAAAAGGTAAATAATTTTTAGAAAAATGTTTTTAAATTTATCTTCAAGATCAGCAATCAAAATGAGAACTGTGTCCCCAGAAAGATGCACTTGAAAATGTTCTACAGAAGATAAATTTTAAAAAAAAATCACCCAAGAATAGGTTTTAAATATCTACCTGTTTTGTAGCAGCACAGATGATGATGTGCATTGGGATTTACTGTTGTGTCTTATTGCTATAAGTAAAGAATAAAATCTTATTGTGTTTTGGGAAGTTCAAAGTTAGGTTTGGTTTGCACACTGAAAAATTTGCCACGTAGAACTGGAGATGAATCTGTGCTTTCTGAGAAAAGACATTCCATAAAACATACATAAGTGGCAGTAGATATACAGGAAAAAAAGCACAAAGTGTTTCTTTGAGCAAGATTTGTCAAAAGGAACATGAATGTGCTGTCCAATGAAAACTGGAGCCAGCATGTTGTAGTGTCCAGTCAGCATGTTACAGAATCACTGTAAAGCAGCACGGAGGCCTAATTTGGATTGTTTGTCTTGAGTAAATAGTATTCTAATGACTGTATTCTAATAGTCATTGGAAAGCCACAAACTAGAAATAAATTTGAGATAGCAAATTTCATAATTGAAATATATGAGAGGAGATACTAGTATTGTAATTCTGCAATTGGAGAACAGAGCACAGGTAAATAGATTATTTTCCCTGAGGTCCCTCTGGCATAGCAGAGATGTCACTTGCAGATTTGCAGATCTTCAGTTTAGGTACACTATAGCATTCCGCATTCTGCAGGGCATATGAGGGGAGTCTGAGAAAGTCAGCTTTATTCACAGAAAAAAAGAGGTTGGGAAAGGCTTTTTGCTGTCTGCAACTGCTGCAGTATTGTGTAGCTTTTCTCCTAGTGGTGGTGTTCCATGTGCCTGGTATTCCAGCTCTCTCTTTCAACTTCTCTTAACATCAGCAAGCGTTTTCCACTTGAAAAGTGTATCACACTGAACTCCACTGTATAAACTGCTATGTGACTATTCAAAAAGTGAGTCTGGGTCAGATTTTTTCTCAGCTTTTTCTGTGTACCTTACTGCAGTAGCCATGACATCTGTAAGAAAAGCAGGCAGGATGACCTAAGTAGCAGTAGCACCTGACTAAGTGGTTCTATCTCACACACACCGACTTTGGCTCAGTAAGGAGATGGTGATTGTTGTCTGTAAATCTGTGAAAAGGTGTTTTGAAGAGAATGTTGTGACAGTTATTGTGACAGAGAGAAGTAACATGACGATGATGTGGTAGAAACTTTTCTTTAGGGAAGAAACAAGTCTTCTTAGCATAAGGATCTCATAGGCCATTAAAGCTTGCTTTTTTTCTTTTTTTTCCTGCAGATTGCAGATGGTATAATGCTTGTATCTTATAACTGAAACTTCCCAGTTAGAATAGAAGTTGCCATCTAATTTGACTGTCTGTGCATTTTCTGCAGATGGAAATAGGGAAATATATTCTTAATTAATGCCACCTTCCCCATATTTTGTATAAATCAATTTGCAGCCGTGGATCAGCATATAAGCATAAAGTACTGCCCAGTTTGGCTCTCCTCAAACTGAGGTGTGTTTTACACACAAGGGTAAAAGCATGAAGATTTTTTTGTTTGTTTTTTTTGTTGTTTTTTGTATGAAATTGGGGAGAATGCTTGAAATATATAGTTTGTTCTGAAGACAGAGTTTTGAAACAGAGTATAAGTCTCTGCTAAATGAAAGCAAATAGTGTGATAGTGTACTCTGGTAGACAGGAGTAGACTGGATCATGTAGTCAGGAGAAAAGTAGTCTGTGGAATACAAGCATTTCCCCTTATTTGACACATTTTAACCCACGTTTCTTGTAGTGAGTTCAGTTTTGGAACCCCCTTACAAATATTGGTAAACTTGAAGCCCATAGATAGGCCCCCAAGATAGTCATGGGGAAGTCAAGGAGAAGAGGCTTGACTCCACAGAGAGCAAGGAAAGATGGCTTTAAATGTAAAGCCATAGACTCTCTTGGGAATTTTTCTTGTTGGATGAAGCAGTCATACTTTATTCTTTCTGAAATTACATTGATGGAGATGACCTAATGTTTTCCTTTCATTCAGAAATGAAGCCTTCCTTTTTTAAAAATAAAAATTTAAATAGGAAATGTCAAATGTCTAGTTTTCAAAGAGGAGGCCAAACTTTTTTGCATGCAGACAATAGGGGAATATTACCAAAATTGAAGCAATGTATGAAAACATTAAAAAGACATTTCATTTTAAGTACGAAGAATAAAAATTTTAGAAATTTACAGTCATCAGCTGCAAAAGGCAAGTATTATTATGAGCAAAAGAAAACAATTTGTGTTTTACTAACTGTACTCTAATCAGTGTTTCACCCATCAGAAGATGACTCCATTAGCATTTAGCAATTATT
Organism: Meleagris gallopavo; assembly: GCF_905368555.1. Classification (NCBI taxonomy): domain Eukaryota; kingdom Metazoa; phylum Chordata; class Aves; order Galliformes; family Phasianidae; genus Meleagris; species Meleagris gallopavo. The sequence continues at coordinate 10,386,993 of NC_139419.1, read as the reverse complement.
CCGTAGATTGATCCAGGTTAAGGAAATAACCTTTCTGTTCTTCTGCTTTACAACTAAAATGAAAACATTGGAGGCCCTAGAGGATATTTGTGTCAATATAAGAATAAAGGAATGGATCTGAAATGTTGGTCAGCCAACTCTGCTTATTGAAATTATTAGCGAAAATGGAAATCATGCAGTTTGTTACTGCAAATGAGACAGACAAAGGGAAATCATGCTTTCTGTCAGCAATGTGAAACGAGATTGATACTGGGCAGCATCCCATTATTTCAAGATGCCAACAGTTTTGACACTCCAATTGCAATTACCGGAGATAGTGGCTCAGCAAATTGAGAAGGAAATTAGGTTTGATCGCATGAGAAAGAGAGCAATAAAAAGCCTTCCTTCCACTTTTTAAAAGGTATGTAGATATGCCAGTAAGCTTTTTCCTCAGAAAAGAAAAAAAATAAGATCACAAATCAGAGAAATCTTAGACGCTATGGAAATTCAGGCAAGTTCATCACCTCCCCACAAATAACATTGATAAGCACTTTAATTAATGTGGTCTGCTGTTCTCTGTCATGTCTAATTTTCATCTAGGGCTATGTTCAGGCTAGCTCCTTGTGTCATGCTAACAAGCTCAGTAAATCCAAACAGCCATAGGTCTTTTACCTTCTACTTTAGAAACAATCATCTTGAAGAATTGCTTTCTCTTATTGACATGTGGAGGTTTCATACAGTTCCTATAGAGATCTTTACCGTTATCTATAGCATTTTGTCCAATGGTGTGTATTTCTTGAGGAGAGGGAGAAGGATTCCATGCCCGAGTAAAGAATGATTAAATATATGTCAGGCAATTTCAAGTATCTAGGAATCTGACTAATCCAAGTATTTTGCCTGAGTCTGCAGAGCTGAGGTAAAGAAGGAGATTGTTTTGAGTCTCCCCCATAATATCTGTAAAGATGTAGTAATTATTTTGGTAGTGGCATTGTTAAAAATGAAACTTAAAGATAAAATGCAGTGTCTGATGTGGAGAGTGAGAGAAACCCTGAAAGCCAAAAATCAAAACTGAAGCAGATGCCATCATTTCCAGGCCAAGTGAATTTAACACTTGGTGCTATGCATTCAGGGAGGTTATTTTGCTAAAGACTCACAAAATTATAGCATACTGCCAAACAAAGTAATAATCATTCAATTCTCCAAAAAGATTAAATGACAATATTAGAGGCATAAAAGCATGTAGTCACATAGTCATCTCTGCACACTGCTGTTTTGGTTCTTTAATTCACATAAACTGCTGATCAGTTACTATCCAAATGCATTTTGGGAGTTATCTTAAAATCTGAATTTACTGTCTTCTTTTGAACTTAAGTGTTAATGTTCAACGCTAATGTGCTTAACGACGTGCTTAATGGATATGACCAGCAAGCAATTTCTTGGAATCATGTAATAGAATGGGTTAGGTTGGAGGGGACATTGAAGGTCATATAGTTCTAACCCCCTGCCATGGGCTGGTTGGCACCACCAGCTCAGGCTGCCCAGGATCCCATCCAACCTGGCTTTGAATGCCTCCAGGCACAAGGCATCCACAACCTCTCTGTGCACCCTGTTCCAGCGTCTCATGCCTCTGAGTGAAAAATTTCTTCCTAACATCTAACCTAAATCTACCATCTTTAAGTATAAGGCTGTTCCCCCTTGTCCTATCACTGTCAGACTGTGTAAAGACTCAGTCCCACTCCTGCTTGTGAGCTCCCTCCACATACTGGAAGGCTGCAGTGAGGTCTCCCCAGAGCCTTCTCTTCTCCAAGCTAAACAAGCCCAGCTCCCTCAACTTTTCTTCGTAGTAGAGGTGCTCCAGACCTTTGATCATCTTTGTGGCCCTCTTCTGGATGCGCTTCAAAAGCTTCACATTTATTACTCTCTCATTTGAGACAGGATGAATGAAGAAATCATGGTGCATTCTTTCATTTCTTAAGTGAGCGGAAGACCTAAATCACATCGAACTGTGCAAATTCCACTGTCTCAGGTCACTTGTACCCTATGCACTCTCCAAAATCTCTTGGGAATGTGATGAACCGCAGCTGGATGTCAGGTTTGTAATGGCCAAATTTCATCACATTTTACTAAATCTGTCATGCAACATTAGTTATAGCTGCATAATCAAAGCTTTGTATTTTCCTTAGACTGATATAGCGTTTTAAGTGCTTATGTAACTAAATGGGCATACAAAGATCAGCGGATAATACATTGTAGAAGAAAAATGTTATTAACTTATGAAAATTAGAGTGATTGCAATCCAAATAACTGTTACAGAAAACCTGGAAAACTCCATATGCCCTGATTGACTGCTGAGGAACTCATGTGACTTTGTCCTTAAGGAACTGGACCTGAGGCTTCTCCCTGAGAAGCTAACAGAGCTAGTACTGAGGGACTCCACATGGTGAAACTGGCAACCATGTCAGATGGATGTTGCAGTATTACAAGAAACAGAGCAGACATCTGGACTAATGTTGTGTAAATGCTGCATTTGATGACACTGAACTCAGGATACCTTATCTATAGCTCTAGAATCTTATATATTCTATGGAATAAAGGTCTCTGATCACCTCCCAGGAGTACGGAATTAACTGTCCAATGAAAGAAGTAAGCTTTAAAAGTCATTAGAGAAAACAGGAAAGTCATAATTACAACAGAATGCTGTGAGGTCATGCAAGATGTCAAAATCTGAGGTGGTTCTGCTGTAGGGTTTATGTAACCTGCAGGGACCATTATTCTTCAGAAATATCTATTTAATGAGGAAATTACGCTTTAGCTTCGATTATGCTCCTATGTCACCTTGGCTTGTGGGGATACCTTGCAGATAGTTATCTTGAAGAAAGAGAAGTGCAATTTTTGTATGAGAATTTGTTGTGGGAGGGGATATGCACTTAGAGCGTATATTTTCTTCTGACCACATATTTTTCTCTGTGAGGAGTTACACTTTGATTTCTGAGGCAGCAGGCTACTTTGGTTTGAGGTGGAAACAGAAATTTCATCTTCACCAGCAGTGAAAGCAGTCACTGAATAGTTGCAGAAATAGTAGATTTTGTCATAGCAAGGCTGTGAGAGGGCTTCATTTGTCTTGGGAAGGAATTATACTCAGAGCTGCTGTGCCGTGCACCCTGCTGCTTTCAGAGTCTGTATAACCATAGAGAGGGGCAGAGCTGCAGACAGGTAATATTGACAAAAACAGGTGTGGTTTTGGTTACTGGAATTAATTCCTTACAAATACCAACCAAAATGTGTGCTAAATGATCATTGCATAACAATAGGAAGGGTTAGTCTTGAAGTGCAGTATGAAAAGTACTGTAAAAGCTACAGTCAAATTAAGAAAGACACTGGAAGAACAAATATTCTAGTACCTTAGCTGCTCTATTTAATTACATCTTGACTTAACGTGTCTTCTCAGGATATAATTTTTTGTTCAAATATTTGTGTAGCCCTTGACAAATCAATCAAAACTGCTGTAATTTAGGATTCTAGCACAATGTAAAATTACAAGGGTGTTGTGGAATGACTGGGGCTGGAAGGCACCTTGAAAACCATTTCATTCTAAACCCTGCCACAGGCAGGAGCATCCCCACTAGATCAGGCTACCCAGGTCCCCATTCAGCCTGAGCACTTCCAGGGATGAGGCATCCACCACTTCTCTGAGTAATAACTCATGCCAAGACCTCACTATCCTCATAGTGAAAAAAATTCTTCCTAATATCTAATGTAAACCTACCCTCTTTTAGTTTAAAGCCATTACCCATTGTCCTTTCACTACACTTCCGGATAAATGAAGAAACATTACATTTACATACGTATAGATATAACTTTTTCAGTTGTTCTAGGCTAACTTCTTCATGTTGTTCTTTATTGACATTTGTGTTAGGTAGTTGCCTTTATAACCATTTTCTATTTGTTTGCTTCCCCAGTACACTCCTTTTCTGAATGACTACATAAGGGAGTTAACATTAAGTGCCTCTCAAAAGTTGTAGATAAGCAGAATGGAAATAATATGATAAATATTAAGGGTTTTTTTTTTACCATCTTTAGTTTAAGGAGATGTGTGTGGTTTTATATGTTAATGTAGGGCCTGCTCTGTTTAAATGAAATGTTCAGAACCTTACCAGATAAGTTTCATATATCTTGTCAGTGGGAGATTTGATTAAATGACCTCTGAAGGTCCTTTCTGAAGATGCTTAAGTGGTGTCTGATAAGAATGACCAAATGAGTGCCATACTGTCAACACAATACACGTGTAGATTTTTACTGCGTGCAGAAGGAATTTAGGAGGATTTAATGATAAACAATGGATCATTTTCTACCTGGAGGCTGGTAACAAGTGAAGCAATACAGGTTCTGTACATGAAACCCCTCCGATTTATCATCTTCATCAGTGACCTGAAACAGATGTTGGAGGGTGTTCTTGCCAGGTTTGAAGATGACAACAAACTGGAGGGGACCAATGAATAGTGAGAAGGCAGGGCTGCCAATCCAAACCTGGATAGGCTTGAGAAGTCGGCTGGCTTGAACTCAAGGAAATCCAAAGAGTAAAAACAGGCAGTCTTGCACCTGGTGAGGAAGAAATCCTTGCAAAAAACACAGCCTGAAATCCAGCTATGCTGGAAGGACTTGGACGTCTTGGTGATCAGAAAAGTGAACTCAAGCCAGCAGTGTGGCCTGGCAGCAAAGAGGGCTGTATTGTAAGAAGCGTAGCTAGTAGAGCAAGTCATTACCTCTCTCCTCAGAGCAAAGCTCTGCACAGAGGTTTCTGGCAAGTGGAAGGAAGACACAACAAAAATTTAAATGAGAGGTTCAGACTGGAGGTAGGCAAAAATTCTTCATCACAAGGACAGCAGAGCATGTTCCAGACAGCTCGTTCACTCCCCATTCTTGGAGACCTGAGGAGATTAAACCCTTAGCAATCTGCTATCACAGCTAGTCTGCTTTGGGCAGGACTTTGGGCTGGAATTTTCCTTAGATGAAGGAACATCTTGCAGTTCCTTATTTTTTCAGTGTACCGCTGGTAGGCAGAATCAAGATCAAGTTTGTCATTTTGCCGTTGTGTATCTACAAAATTTAGCAGTTTAATTTCAGTCTTAACCAGAATTCCTGACTTTCTAAGACATTTTGCACCTCTATGTTTTAAATATAAGGTAACATTGTTTGCATCATAAACTAAATCACAGCATTTCTGTCTGAAAATTAGAATTTTGGTTGCAGTAGGCATTGTCTGCAAAATTCCTGAATACGGAATTTTAAGTCTGGTGGACTTTTTTGTTTGTTTTTTTTTTCCTCACTTATTTCCAGGTTTTTAACATCTAGATTTGCTTGGCTTTCTGGCCTCTTGTTTAGGGAGAAATTAAACGAGCACTTCAAATGCTCAGACCATGTAAAGAAAAATACATTGATTTATTGTAAAATTGAATGAACAACAATATACAGATGATTACAATATACAGATGATATGCAGGGACAAGAAAATACTCTTTTTTCAGCATTCTGATTGGCTGATGATGATGTAATGGTACATTATTAAGTGATAATTGTTTTCTTATGGTGTTTACAAGGAGGCAAATGGTTCATGAATCAATGCACATAGAGACTGTGAAACAAGTTGCTTATTGATCCACGAGCTGTTTGCGTTAAAGTTTGCTGCTTAGAAAAGAAAACAAAAACAATGTACTCCAGAGTGCATTCATAAGGAAAACAATTTAGAAAGCACAGAGTTTAAATTTACATTCTAAATTGGCTCAACTCTGAAATATGCTTTGCTCTTTAAAATACTGAATTAAAACACAAATACTAAACCATAGGAAGTAATTTCAGGACTTAGCATCATACCTTTCTCTTCTATTGCATTTCATCAGCCATCAGATTGCAGGGGGTCCAGTAAACTCCCATTTCTGTTTCCTCATTTCCCTAAACTATGGCAGAAGTATACTTTCTTGTCACTACTCTTAACATGTTAGAGTTAAAAATGCTTAGCTAGGAAGATTTGCCTCTTTCGATACTGCAGACCTTTGAAAGTTAGTGAAAAGAGATACATAGAGGGGCACAGTTCCACTCTTCAAGTGGTGGGAGATTAAGGAGTGTAAAATTGTTGACCTTCCCAAATTTGAGCTGCAAGATCACCCTTTGATCTCATGCACACAATTTCCACTAATTTCAGCCATACTGCACTGGAATTTGCTACCAGCATAATCTATCACTATGTTTCTGATTTTGCAGATCAGGATCTTTAGGAACTTATATCCCCAGACAAATCACTGAAGCTTAATCAATTGCTGTTCATCTGCTGAACAGATAAAATGCCTATTACAAAGTACTGCAAGTTAGCTTATATTTTGGAAACCTGTTGAAAAAAACTTGAGCTTTTTTCACTTTAATTTGCAGCTGAGATTAGAATAGGTAACACAGAAATAGATATTAACTTAAGCATGGTAATGTAGTGATTCACCTTAACTTGGCAACGTGTCCTCGTGACAGACTAATAAAATCCCTTCTTTCCAAACACATATCACATTCTATGGTGAAGACAATCACTGTGTAAAAGTAATCTGCCTGACAGAGGAAGAGTTCAGTGCCATTTTCTATTTAAGGTAGAATGAAAATATTTTATTCCAGACTAAGTAGTAGTTGTGTTCCTTTAATTTCTGTCTTTGTTTCTTTCATAAGAATAAGTCATACATTGAGGTCCTTCACAAGCCTTCTGTTGCTTCTGTTCAACAGTTTGAGATTGTATGGAAAGCATTCTTCATAATGGATCATTAGTTGATTGATTTTGGAGCAACTTTGACTTAAATCCATTTTCAATTTAAATCTGCAATAGTTGGTACATTCTCTGTTGTTTTCCTAAATCAGTACTTCTTCCAGTGTTGAGAAAGGTCTAGCAGATACTTGAACTGCACCATAAAACCACATCTGAACATTTCTAAGTTATGCATCCTGAACTTCTTTCTCTCCAACAACAACATTCATTCAGTGATCAGTTGCGAATCTTGTCCTCTCTGGAGATCTGATTAACCTCTTTCCAAACCATGCATTGTAAATAGATTACTATTGCGTCCTGACTCAGATTCCCCTCTTGCCCACTATCTCACACATACATTATTTATGGAAAATGGCTACTATATTTAATGCGTGATTCTTCACCATTGTGTACAAAACAAGGTTCACAAATACAGCTCTTTGAAACTATGCCAGCAGACATGAAGGCCAGTTTTGATATCTGAGAGAGGAGTGTCTGTTGAAAGCTGATTGCCACATGCTGTCAAGAAACACTGAAGAGAAACATGTATGTGTACAGCATGCTTGTAATCAGGGGTGTCTCTCAGATTTTTGGTCCAACACACTGGACCAGGGTAAGTACTGCATTAACTACATGTACAAATGTGATCCCGCAAGGTCACAGTGTCAGCATAGATGGAGGTTGCCAAGGACTTCTGGAGAACATCCAGTGCAGCTCTCACCCACTGCTCAAAACAAGGCGAAGCAGAGCAGGCTTAGGGCAATGTTCAGATATGGTTTGAATATCTTCAAGGATGGGAAGTTCCCACCATCCATAAACATCATGTTCTGTCATTAAACTTAATCAGAGTATTTTTTTTTTCTATTGTTCAAATAGACTGCCTTGCATTTCACTTTGTGCCTCTTGCCCCTTTTTCTTTCACTGGATAACATTAGTTCCATCTGTCTCTGCCTTCAATCTTTGTGAATAATGAATTGATAGCATGACTAGAAAAGGTCTATTGATAATTTATTTGTTAGTTCACAGCAAAAAGGACATTTTTTTCAAGCTGATGAATAGGCTGAAATAGAAAAGCAAAAAATAGACAGATATTGACAGATAGACAGAGGAATGGTACAAAACTTTCTGATGCCCAATTACCTGTATTCTGCATGGTGAGGACCAGCTCAGGAGTGAACAATAGATTACACGGTATGGTTTTGTAATTACTGAATTATTTGGGAAGATGTAAAGGTCTAATTTACAAACCTTTTCGACCCTGAGTACATGGCTGGAAAGCCAGTTCTTTGCATTAAATAACAGCCTTTGCTACCATACTAACCCAGCTTATAAAAGCTGTTGCTTTGCTTTCTTCATCCACTTGTGGACTGTGTTTTCTGAAGTATAATCTTACAGAAACATTTTTATAAGATTATTGCTTTCCTTCCTTGAGACATGACCAAAATACTTCTGCTCCTCCACAGTTTCATCAGTAGTACATCAATTGTATGCAGCTTTTGAAGCACTTTCATTGATCTTCTCTCCTTCAAGAACATGTGGAGAAGCTGCTAATAGCATCATGTCTCTAATGGCTTCAGTTGACACTGGTCCTGACATTTGTAAAGCAAATGACACACATGCACTGGTTTAAAATGCCAGTAATTGTGTGACTTGCAGTGTTCTCTGTTCTCCCTCCTACAACAGCCTTTGGTAATATCAAGAAGCAGAGGATCTCTGGATATACTCAGTAGAGGTATTTTGTTGAAACTTTGTGTAATACTGTGCTTCTAAATTCATGTATCAAAAACAAAGATCTAATTGGGAAGGAGTACTTTTTTGTGGAAAATGAATTTTTGTCAATCAGGAAATAATCAAATTTATTCACTTCAGTTTTAGATTTTCCGCACCCTGAAAGCATTCTGGACGTAAAAAAAGTGAATAATGATATCTTAAGTAGTTTTAGGGGGAAGGAAATAACTGGGTGGGTTGATTACGATCTGAGTATTAGGAGACTCAAAATTCAAATCAGTTTTTGAGGACTGGCCAGCAGGGAGAGGGAGGTGATTGTCTACCTCTGCTGTGCCCTTGTGAGGTCCCACCTGAAGTACTGCGTCCAGACCTGGGGCTCGCAGCACAGGGAAGACATGACACTGTGGAGAGGGTCCAGTGTAGTGCCATGAGGATGGTGAGAGGGCTGGAGCACTTCTATGAAGCTGAGAGTTGGGACTGTTCAGCCTGGAGAAGAGAAGGGTCTAGGATGACTTCACTGAGGCCTCCTAGTACTTGAGAGGAGTTTATATACAGGAGGGAGGCCACATTGTTATGCCATCTGATGATAGGACAAGGGAGAATGGCTTTAAACTGAAAGAGGAGATTTTTAGGTTAGATGTTAGGTGGAAATTCTTTACTCAGAGGCACTGGAGCAGGTTACCCTGAGAGCTGTGGTGCCCCAGGCTGGGTGGGGCCCTGGGCAGTTAAATCTGGTGGGAGGTTGGAATGGGATAGGCTTTAAGTTTCCTTCCAATTCAAGTCATTCAGTGATTTTATGATTTTGGTTTACTGTATGTGTTTTGGACTGATAGCAATGTGTTACTGAGTCCAAAGTTATTTATGTTTCTAGTAATTCCCTTACTTTGTGAAATAGTGGTAAGAGCAAGAAGCTAGAAATCTTTGGTGCTCCAGCAGAAGGTATTCGGAAATACATCCAAATTAAAATACACTTCCATTACTCTTCTTAGATCTTAAGGATTGAAGTTATGGACTGGCAAAATATTATTTATTTCTAAATCTTTAAGCATAATGTGATCCTTATATAGGTTTATAGATACATCAGTAATGATACTTCATTTGAGTGCATGCCACAAAAGTTTCTGGAGCGCATCAAGGTTTTATGACCGTGATTAACTAAAATATAATTTTAGCAAATGACAAAATGGGAAAGCAAGCAGAATTTTGGAGATCAATGGAATTTATTTATTTATTTATTTTAAACAAGAAGACAATAAAACACAAGGCTTGATAAATAGTTTTACACGGCAAGCTTTTGCTTTTGCTGCTACCTATTCATTTCTCTCAGAGTTTTTGGTTTGTTTGGTTTCAAGTTTTCAAGATTAATTTGTAACCTCTGTAATCCTCAACATTTCTTATGCTCTTAATAGCAAATCAGACACTCGGTGACAGAGATTTCTCCTCTTAGTCCCTATAGCATTCATTATGAAATCAGCCTAACAGTGACTCAGTTATATATTTCTCCATGCATTTTTCTCAAGGATTGAGTGTTCTCTGAAATTACTGTTGACTCAAGCATTGTATACAGGTGTGGGAAATAACTGTCATATATATAGTATACTTTCCGCACTGATGATTTACATTTTTCTTTGTTGAATTCCTGTTGTTCTCTTCCTCTCCAATATTCAAAATCCTTTCTCCATTCACCTCATGTACAAAATCAGTAGTAAGTAAAAATTACATGAGGCATATTAATTACCATTTTTCATTCACAAATTCAAGTCCCCCAGCCTTCCTTACAGTAACCTCTGGAAAAATAAAAATCTTGAGATATGAAATTCTCAAGAACACAAAAGGGCAGCATAATATATTATGGCTCAGCCTCATATGTCAGACTCTTCTTTTACTTCCTTTCTAGTTACTGTAGGACTGAAAGCATTTTTTCCAGATTGATTTTTGAATAAACAGTATAATAATAACATAAAAGCTGCACATGTTCTGCAGGTGAAAATAGGAATAAATTGGGTAGAGTTACATATGGTCTGGAAAGTGGAATAATATTTGATGTTGACTTTAATGAGTCTTAAACCTTTCTTTCTACATAACTGTATACACATACATACACATATATATTTGTGTATGTATGTATGCATTTTTAATCCCAGCAGGTATTTTCAACGTAGATTCCCTGAAGGCTTCAATAACACACTCCTTTTTTATTTCCAGACCTGCCCGTCTCTCATGTATGCTTAGCAAGTTGAGAGCTGCATCGATTGCAGCAGGCTCTTTCCCAGAGAATTGCACCAAGTTTCAGCAGCAGCAGAACATTCAGTATTTCAGTATCATGCTCTGTGACTGAGAAGGAGAGAGGGGGAGAAGCCATGGCTGAAATGCAGTTGCAAGGGCTCTTTTATCACATGTATGGCACAACTGCAAATTCAAGCCATTTTTTTTTCTTTTTTTACCAGCGGGAAATCTGGCCTCTGATTTTCCTGCTTGCCCAAATGCTTTTGCAAAGTGGGTAATGTTTCTGATTTTCCAATTTAAATTAAAATTTCCTTTGTCTGCAGTTTCTATTGCAATCGGAATGTAGGATATAGCACTTGGAAGAGCGCTATACGAAGGAGCCCCCTGGAATGTTTTATGCATGTTGATGCCTTCAGCGAGGCAGAAACAAGTAACTTAAACAATACAATAAATTTTACTCAGACACAGATACAGGTCTTTTCTGACTTGTCTATAAAGTAAAAAATATGGAATGATTTGCTTCCCCTTTAAGGAGGTTATTAGCTTGCTTGTATCTACCAGAGGAATAGAGGTGCACACAGTCTCCCATTATTCACCGGGTTTTTAATCTTGATCCCTGGCTTCTGCGATAAGTTATTGCTGGGGACTGGAATTGCTTGGGGAGTGATGCAGGTGCCTGAGGGCCAGCAAGTGGCTCTGTTATGAGAACTGGCTCTAATGATTAATGGTAGGATGCAGTGCACTACTGCTGACTTCATTGGGAAATACAACATTGTTAATTTTATCATTATAAACTCCCAGCACTGCAAGAGAATGTGTCTGCCTCCAGGATGGTGAATTTGATAAAGAAGGCTTTTGTGATAAGATATCTCGTACTCCCAGGGAAAAGTATTCATGTTTAATCAGGAAGTATTTAACTTGCAATCCAAAAGTTACCAAGTAATATGTATAGGTCATTTGAAATTTGTGCTCTACAGTTCAGGTCATAACATTATAAATGGGTTTGTATACGCACTGAAGCAAGAATCAATATAGCACTGCTCTTTACAAAGACTGTCATAAGACTGAGAACTAAATATTTTTTCACTTGAAATGGACACAGACTTTTTAATGAGCAGTAATACTGTAGATACAGATAAATGCATACACGTGCATGCACACACACACACACTGGGAACCATCTTGAAAGGTACTCAGTAACTTCTGCTCTTGCTGGTATCAGTGCCTGTCATTTCAAAGCAAAGCACAAAGGATAGGAAGAATTGCATCCTCTCCCTGCTGAATAACTAAAATAGGTTATAGGTCTGGTATGCGGCATTGAAGTCAGAAAAAGTGATTGTCCTTACTGTGCCAGTTCTTTATTTAGGCATTTGTGGGATCAAAATGTACACTGTTGTATTGCAGAAATATTGGCGCAGCTTGATCATGATACAATCACGATGGTGTTGTTTTCCATCTCAGCAATGTTACTGGTAATGTTAAGGGCATCCTTTGGGATGTAAGGTCAGCTTGAAGAAAAGCTGAATTTCATGATGATGTAGAGGATTTAGAGACCTTTATTTCATTGGAAACAGTAACGATTGCTGGAATCTTACTGGTTTATAGTCAATAAAAATTTTGTCTGTTGTGCTTATGCTCATTCCATGTGTTATATGTCTTTCTCCCCCATATTGTTCTTTTTTGTTTGTTTTTTGTTTTTTTAAATTACTTTAATTTAGAAAATCCTCAGGCTGTGCACTTTTGGCATTTAAACAGTAAAATAGTTTGGCAGTTATTTAGTAGATGTTTATGCCATGTTAACACATGATAAAGACTTGAGCAATTTTTTCAAACGTTCAATGAAGGTAAAATTATGACAGAGAAAGAAAATTTATAATAGAGAATAACTTGGTTTTTCAGGAAAAATGCTCACCCTAGGACACCAAGCAGAGAATGGCATTTGAAGGTAATAGGGTGATTTTATGGAAAACCTAGTAAAGTAGTAGAACTTTGTAGGTCATATTAAAACTAGACTGACTCATTCTGAATCTGGACAAATTTTTGAAACTGAACGCAGAATATCTTGCACTGAGAATCATGTTCCTTGTGTAGTCCTTTCTCCATTTGATCTGACTGGCTCTTAGAAAATTGATTTTGTTAAAAATTTAGATATTGCATTCCCTTCTTGTCTGAATGCAAACTAAGCTGTCAGGACTCATTCTATAGCTTTGTCACTCCTTTTAAATAATGCATTTTGGTACATGGGTGGAGAAACTGAAAGCACTGTCACTGAATGGACCGATGGCATAAAATACTGGAATGTAAAGAACATTCATCATCTGATCTAGTTCTACAGCAAGCGTTGTTTTTGTGGAGGAAAGATTTTATATGAGAGTACTGAAGCAAAAAAAAATCTATCTACTGATAAATAGGAAATAAAAATTATAGTTGACAATTTTCAAAGCTTAGGTTTTGCCATTTCAGGTTGTCTTACAAACCGTAAGCTAAATGTTATAAAACTTCCTGGGAAAGGCAAGAATATCAGGTTGATGTGTAACAACTGCGGTATTCATAAAGCAAAAGTAACAGCAGCTGGTAGTATTGGCTGAAGTTAAGTAGATGATATAGTAAGAGCATGTAGCTAAGTGGATAATGGGAATGCCATCCTGAATCTCCAGAGAGATGGTAATCCATAGCAATCGAGATGACTCAGAGGCACGGAAGAAGTGCTTGGATGACTTGGATGTTAATATGTGCAGACAGAAACGGCTGTGCACTTTTCCTGATAGCCCTGAAACTGTTGGATTAAATGTGTTGTATATGTATCTGTTTGTCAGTCTTGGAATACTCTGTGACACGTTGTTGGAAATGCAATTCGTGCATTCATACAGAAGAATTTCATGGCATAGTAAATGAGTAGTGGAGGGAGACAGCTGACTTCTTCAGAGGTGAATCTTGACAAGTGGAAGCTATAGAGGTCATCACAGGAAGGAAGATTGTATCCAGGTTTGAAAAGGAAAGGTTCTGAAGTAGCCCGTGTTTCCACCTGTCTAGCAACTTGTATAAAAATAAACGTTAGTGCCTCCTGACTGATCAAAATAGTGGGTCTGCTTTAAATGCATTTTTTAATGATATAAAAACACTGCAGTATAAAGTGCCATTGCAGCTCAGGCTGAAATTCTAGGCTTAATTATATCTTAACCTCCTATAGGCGTTGGAAGGACTCTTTCCTCCAGTGTATGCTTGGCTGCATATATTGTTTGTTTTTCTTCCTTCTGAAATAACAAAAATCAGGCATGGCTGGAAGTAGAACACCAGCTAGGACAGGAAAGTGCTTTGAAGTAATACGGAGAATCCACTGTTCTCAATGTTCGAGGTCAGGAATGAAGGCTTCTTTGGTGTTCGAGGCTGACTTTGTTCTGTTCTGTTTTTCTTTGTGCTCCCATCCCCTGCTCCAGTCAAATTGTCAGAGCATTTTGAGGAAGATTTACTCCTGTGGAATATGGAGAGTAGTTTAAGAGCTGACTACATTTAGATCTAAATCTCCCCCTCAGAATGTGTCTAGTGTTCTTAAGAAGAAAGTAGTAAAGCAATGTTTACCTCTGACAGCTTTATTAAAGGAGATTAAGCATTAACTTTTATGTGATTCTTAAGAAACTGATGAGCTAGGGAACAACTAGTCCCTCACAAGGACTGTTCCCTGACTTGATCAGGACTACAGTTGTAGTATAGACTAGTGTAGTGCTCAGGGCAGACCTTTGCTGGGTAGAAGGCCTTCCAAAAGCCTTGACACCAAGAATAGAACCAAAGACATGTATACTGGCCTATAAAAGTCCTGGATGTAGTAAAAATAAAATAAAATAAAAAGACTAGGGGGAATTTGAATGATGGATATGTCCTTCGTTTCTCTGCTAAAAAAGATTGTCTTCTTTTGATTTAGCTTGAAGCTTAAGAAATAACCCGAACAGATCATGTTGATAAATATTAAAGTCTTAACGGGAATGAATTATTATCCTATTTGGGGGAATAAGGCAGGCTGCAACCACCAGATCACTTCAGGCGGTAAGAAGTATCTGTCTTTATCATTTACCTACTCACTAAGTAGGTAAGTTCTCCATATTCTCCGTATCGCTCAAGGTCACTGTCATGACCCAGTACAAGTTTATTACTGCTGTCTCTATAGTGTGGCATGCATATGTACCTTGTATTTCTGATATGTGGTAGACAGGTCTAAGGGAGACGGAGTCTTATGTTGGCACCCCGGTGTCCTTGGCTCCCAAGGCCTTTCATATGGAAGGTGCCTAGTCTATAGTGCTGCCTATTAAAACAACAGCACTAATGCTCTTGTAGCTTCCTCTTCCCGTATCTATTTGTAAAATGTCATATCTGTCAAAATACTACTATTAAAACTTTCTAAAACTCAAAAAAAAAAACAAATAACAACAAAAAAAAACCACTAAAACAGGAATAACCCTTCACTACAAGACACTGCATTCTGATTTTTGAGAGAGGGAAGAATATAACTTTTTGTGGATTCTGCAGGCAGCATCTGAATTAATGCTAGACATAGTAAACAAGCGTGATTCTGAGACCATCAGTATAATCAGAAATTTCATTCTTCCCCTTATTTTCCTGTTTAACTGATAAGATCAAAATCCATGTATTTTACCTACTCAATGATGCTGTTGATGGTACAAGACATAGCTTACAATTTTTACTTTAGCAGACTTTATTCAATAGTCTGTTGAGATGTCAGAAAAGTTAGGAAGTGATGCACTTCTCAGTAGAAACAAATTTGATCCAATTTAGAGGAGGCAATATGTTTTGAAATACAATTTCAAAACCCCCTTGAATCCCAAAGGCTGCTTTCTTTGCCAGATCAGATACTCATGTACAGCAGTGCAACTGAGAAGCTGATGTTGTGATTAGCACAGGTAAGAACAACTGCACAAAATGTATGGCATGTGGGATTCCAACAGTGAATTTCTGCAAAAAAGAGAAGCTGTATTTTTGTGAAACACTTTTAGATGTGTTATAAATCCTTAGAAATAGAAGTGAGCATGGACCTCAAGGTAGCCACAGACTTACCTTATCCTTGACAGTCAGTCTTCGTGGTCTGTTAGAGCAGTTTTCTTATCCTCTTTTACACATAGGTAGTTACTGTAGTTATGCTTAAAAAGAATGGGGAAAAAGGAGCAAGAAATAGAATGGAATTTTTATTCTTCTCACAGAAAACAATGGGAAGCCTGAAGATTGCTCTCTGGTCCATGACAGATGTTCTGGACTGGTGTGTTTGTATGTCGGAGATCTTGAAGAATGATAAACTGAGGTAACATTGGGATTTTACTGTTCCATATATTGTACTAACAGCTAATTTAGCTGTTGACATGAATAGGTTCAACGCCTTGAGTTTCCATTTTTTACCTCATTGTTTGAAAAGCTCTTACACCTCTCCAGGTATTTTCTCCTATAAAATCCTTCGGAGGAGACAGAAAAGAATTGTTACTTCTAGGCTATGGTTCCTCTTACCTATTTTAGATATCCCTCTTTGAACAAGATGATCTTCACTCCAGTGGAAGTGTAAGCTGTCTTGCACTGGTTATCCAAGGATAACTAGCTCAGATGTCAATATCTGCTTTGTGGGAAGCTAAGATTAGTTGAAATGAATCCCTAGTGACTGAATAACATGCTCTGAATCAACACAGAGCTGCTTCTAGCAATGAGGGGAACACAGATGCCAGACTTTTCCAAGCGCTAGTTAACTCCAAATATCAGCATGTCCCTGGTGGTATCTGTTGTCTCTCCTTCTTAGCTACTTAGGATCATTGCCAAGAGTTACACTGCTTTGTTTTTCTGCTCCTCTGGTGTGAGTGACTAGATAACACGTCACCTAGCCTGGAGTCTTATTTGTAGAGATTTGTATGTGAACTTAGGACAAAACTTACTTGCCCTGTCAGCATCGTCTGTGTTGCCGAGAGTTTAGAAGCAAATGTGGTAAAGAAAGTAGAAATGTAATTAACAAAGACCAATAGATACAGAAGGCCACAGCCAGTTTTAGATACTATTTGTCAATCCAGGCTGCCATTGTACCAATGCTGAGACAAGGAGTTACTGCAAAGTCAATTGTAGTGGCATGGTTTTCTGTAATGATTTCATGTCAGTCGTGATATGCTGCAGAAAGTTCTGCAGTCAGCTTCTACTGTTCATCCTTGCTGTAAAAAGTTTTGAAGCAGATTCTTTTCTCTGTGTTCTGTTGATGTATGCTGCCCGAAAGCTTTGTAGCCTTTCAGTGCATGCCACATATCTCTTGGTGTGCATTATCCGCAAGGAAGAGTATAAGAAAAACCAACAAGACTCACACACATACACACAAAAATCTTCATCACAATTCATTTGCCTCCTTGGACAGAACTTAACAATGTACTTTTAAGCAGTAACCATAGAGGTTTGTCAACCTCTAACCTAAGAGTATTTGCTGCGTTTTAGAGCTACTTTATTGTATTTTCCTACAATGTTTTGAAGGAAGACTTTCAGAAAAGAGTGAGTTCTAATTCTGGCTTAAAGTGCTGAAACGCCGAGGTTGTCCTTGTCATACAGTCATACATACATCAGATAATCTTTATGCAAAGATCAGTGGACAATGTCTGGGTGTATGTCAGTCAACCTGCAGTTGAGGTGAAGAGCTCTAAACAGTAAAGAAAGCTGGAAAGCATCAGCGTGGAGCACCATATAGTTCTTATACCCAATGGCTTAAAGTTTACAGTTTGTATCCCAAAAACCATTTATTGTTTTACAGTATTTACAGAGCTTGCGGCATGAGGGAGATGCTCAGTCTCCTAAGGCTGTTCACCATATTTTAAAAATGTCTTGAAAACTGTTATTATCTGCTTAGCAGGATTTTGCAAATAATATTTCCAGTGTTAAGGTATCTGAAATCTGAATTACTTTTTGAAAAGTGCAGCACTGTGACAGAACAAAACTGTGTACGAGTCTTCAATATCAATTAAGCAGAGATGCAGAAGACAATGTTGTAGTTAAATATGATTTTTTTTCAATGTTTTGTTGCTCCATTTAAAAAACAAATGCTGACATTGAAGAGCTGAGGTAATCTTTGATAAGGAGAATATGAAAGCTGAGAAGATAGGAGCAGCATAAAGGAAAAGGTGGCATTGTTTGATACAGAAAATTCAGTACAGTAGTATCTCTAGTGGTGTGATTTACACTTTAACACCGAGTCACCACAAATAAGGAATTCTTATTACTGTGATATGCTTTCCACAAGGGTAGAGGGTTGGCAGAGATTGAGTCGAGGTAATATGCTTATGGGTGGAAAAGCAAATTGTTTATTTACACTGAATATAGAGGACAAGCTGGACATCAAGGCTTTCTTTTAAGCTAAGATTTTGTATGTGCCAGTCTTCTTAATTATTTCACTTATTGCAGTTTATGGAGATAATGTTTTAGTACATTCACAGTCACAATGAGAGCCATGTAGACCTGCGTCTGTTTCCTTGGCAAAGACTCCTGGGGATGACTGGAAAATACTGAACAGAAATCATGGGGAATCATCTTTCCTCAGTTCAGCTTTTTTTGGAGAGTGGTGTACTTGCCAGGTAGCCTGGCACCTTGAGTGCACTTTGGGAATGAGGCAGTTTTTAGACATTTAACTGGTTTTACTGGAGGTATTTCTGTAAAGAGTATCAGTAAGTCCAATCTTATTCATAGAATTCTTCAAATCCTCTGAAACTGCATAGGATCGAATTTAGTAGGAAAGAGAAATCAATTGTCAGAAATGTGAGTTAGTGTTCAAGAGCCATTTGGATAATGCCCTCACAGTGTGCTCTAACTTTTGGTTAGTTCTGAAGAGGTCAGGCACTTGGACTGAATAATCTCTGAAGGTCTCTTCTGACTGAACTCTTCTGTCCTATCCTCTACTAAAATTTTGTTACTGAAAATAAAACCAAGCAGCCTTCTTATATTAGGTCTTATGAACTATAAGGTAAATAGCTTTATCTGGAATTGCAAACAGAATAAAGGTAAGATAAGAATAAAAGTAAATGACTCAATTCAAATATTGGAGGTAATTTATAACTTAATAATAAAGATGATGCAAGTATCTACTTCAAAGTCAAAGAAATGCAATACCAAGAACTCTGATTTAAACAAGGTGGTAAGGCTATTGAATCTGTTCAGCTTGAAAAAGCTGAGTATTTTGAGGTATTTTGAGAGGACAGGCTGATTTGCGACCAGAACAGTAGCTTTGGTCTACGAGTGCTTTGTGGCATTGTTGCTTAATTCCTTTTATTTTAAGTCTTGTTTCTTAAGAAGTGTCTTATCTAATCATGATTTTTTGTCTATTGTGGAGAGGAAAATCTGTCCTGAGTGCCAAATCTGACAGAGAATTAATAGTTTAAAAACATGCTATTCTTGAAAGTAGCTGAATTGAGAATTAGTTCCTTTTTCCCTCCCTTTCCCCCATAATAAGATTTCCATCAAAGTTTCTGAGTTTACAGTTTATGAAAATTGATTGAGATTTCATCACAAAACAGAAATCTGTAGGAAACCAGCTTTACTGAGTCTTCAGAGCACTCAGCTACTTACTTTAATGAGAAACAAAAAGAAACTGTAGGAAGTCTCTGATGCATTACGGGTAATTGACCCCCGCTTTCCCTGTGCTGTATCCTGAAATCCCAGTAAAATTCCTCTCTTGCTTAACATGAGCATTTTTCTGTCACTGAGAAGGGCACAGGTGTGCAAAGTTGCTGCAGCAAAATTCCTAAGATGACTTTTTTTGTTTTTGCTTTGTAAGCATATGTAATCATTCCTCCTCCTGGTGCCAAGAGCCAATGCTTTGTCGTTGGCCGGGAGTTTAAGATTTATCTTTCTCTGGAAGCCTTTTTCCCCTTTGCTAGATGTGGAGCCAGTGTATCTTAATCTCTTTTAAACACAAATCTTTGTGAAGTGCAATTGAGAACACAGGTGTAAATGGAGCTCTGGCTTAAAATAACAAACAGTAGTAAAAGAAGCTGCTTTTCATTTGGGAGAAGATAACAAATGAGATTTCCCAGGAGTCAGCAGTGCGACTTCACACTGTTTCTCATCTGTATAAATGATCTAAATAGAGATAGCAATAGTAAACAAGCAAATTCTACAGATAGCAGAAGTATCAGGGAGTAATAAGCCCAGAGCAAACACCAGAGTGTTCAGGGGATTTTGATCTACTACATCTGCAAGTGCATAATTGTCAGTTTTTGCTGCAGAAATAATAGCATAAGATAATAAGCACAAATAAATGTGACTGAGCAAGAGTGTGTTGTACAGACATTTTATCAAAGACCTTGAAATAAAAGAAATAGAACTCTGATCTGAACTTTCAAATGCTAACCGTGAGCCAGGATACCACAGAAGATTTCTATAAAATACCCAAGTTTTAAAGGGCTGTTGTTTATGAAGTCGTACCATTATAAATAAGGCCTTCTTGGAGCATCATTGTGATTAAGCAGCCTGTCAAAATTAAAGTTTCCTTTCCATAAGTTTGTTTACTTTGTGCCTGAGATTTAGTTTATTTGAATTCTTCTGATCAAACCATTAGAACCAACATAGGCCATTCTTATTATTTATTTATATCACAGTGTCTAGGAATTAGTCATGGGTCGATGCCCCTTTATGCTTGGACCTTCATAAGCATCAAACAGAAATATAAAATCAAACAGGTAAGAAATAGAAGAAAACCACAAGGCAGTGGTTTCCTAATCTCATCTTGCCATTTGTCATGGTCTCATGATTTTTGGTTATCCATTGTTGAGATTGGTTGGTTAACCTTTGTTGAGATTGTTTGTACACTGTAAGACAGAGAGATGATCTTGTTGTTAATGGAAGGGTGAGGGTGGTGTGGGAGAAAAACTATTAAAAAAACACAGTTTGCAAACTAGAGTTTTAGAGCTTTTCACCCTTCTCACTGAAATATCACCTCAATAGAATATAAGGGAAAAGATAGGTAGGATCTCTTGTGCAAAATTCTGTAAAGTGGTACTGACTCAAAAGATTGAAGTGGCATGGTCCGTTCTTCAGTTTTCTTTAATTAACAACTGTATTGAGGACACAGTGGTGAAATCCATCAATAAAACAGCATGAAAGAGAGAAGCTTCAATCCTAAATTCCACCTAAATACACTAATTTTCCGGTATATCACCTTATGGTTTTTACCTCATTGTTTTGAAAGAGATGTTTTCGCTTCTGCTGATACGCCCACATCTTATAGAAGCCACCTAAGTTGAGCTTGTTGGCCTAATTCCAGCACATGCTCTGCTTGTTGTTACGGTAATACAGCTTGCAGAACACCAAAATCCATCAGCTAACCAAATGTGGGTTTTTACAAAACTTCCTGAGAAACAAAAGCTGTGAAAGACATCTGCAACACATCCAGGTAGAATTAACACCCTTCCCTTTGACCCCTTGTTCTGCCTCTTGTAACTCAGTGATCTGTGTTTTCCTCTTAGTCATATCTACAAGCCAATCCATCTGTGTGTTTTTCTGTGCAAATTACAGAGGAAATTTCAGGTTCTGCTCTGTTTCACGCATGCTGTATGTTACCTGAAGGATCCAGTGAGGCATTCCTTCAGTGTTCTCATCTGAAATGTCTTTAGCTCTTCAATTACGTAACTCATTCAAAAAGGTGATGTGTTTCCTCTGAAGTAGGCAGTGCCACCAAGACTGTGCAGGCTGAATGGCCCCTGGAATTGACCTGACATAGCAGAGTGCCATTTTCTCTGAGTGCTTGGTACCTTTGTAAAGTGTTAGGAATAGAAAAAAAAGCTTTCTAAGTGTGTAAATTGCAGGATTTCCAAAAAGGTTTCATTTATAATTTTTAATGGTTATTTTTTCTTTCTTAGCTGAAGAGAAAGAGCTAACCAAATTGTAAAATGATGTGGAATCATCTGAACAATTTTGCTCAATCTCTCTAAGCTTATGGTATTTTGTAAAAATTATTCTCATAGGCTTTTTGCTAATTTCTATGTATTTCCTTGCTCAAATAGATTAAAAATAGTATGATATATAGCATATCTAATTAGAGGCTGAGAGATAAAAAGGTAAATTTTGCTCTACATTTGCATCACACAAGGTTATGCCTTGTAAATTAGATGAAGCACCATTAATAATCAAACAAATGAGGTTAGAGCTATTGTTCTTTTCATTCTCTCCACTTCTGTTATGATAATTTTACACTTCTCATGCTCCACAATTGAACAATGATTTGTTTCCTAAATACAACACGAGTTTTGACAAAACAAACCCCTGAGGAATCAAAATAACTTATTTCTATTCAGCAGAAATGATTTTCACATTAGCTTGCATGGGATATTATATAACCTAATTATCACAATATGTGGACATGTAAAATAAATAAGACAGAAGAGATCTAATACTCTGTGACGTTATAGGAACAGTGTTTTGCCACAGAAATGTGAAATGGTCCTAATCCTTAACAGTGAAATGTGGGATGTGAAGCAATAAATTGCTTCCCCCAGGTGAGTTCTTAGCTGACACCCAGAAAGTGCAGCACTAAGGTAGGAATGCAGGCCACAGATTCTCCTTATCTCTTCTGTGCTGTTTTCAATGAAGGCTTACACCGATGTTTCCTCTAACAGAATTTTCATGAGTGATTAAATCTAGCTTACTTTTAGTTGTTTTTTTCTATACTTTTGTTTTTGCTTGTTGCTTTTTGTTTTTGTTTTGTTTTGTTTGCTGTTCGTTGACTTTGGCGGAGGGAAAAGCATGATTTAATATTAGTATGCTAGTTTTGTTTGTGAAAATGAATATGGGTATGGAACAGGACAGACATCCTTCTTTGATCAACGTAAGGTTTCAATAAAGAAGGAGAGACTGATCTGCTGGGGAGGGGGCACCATTTCGCACTGTGTGGACCTCCCTCTGGTGTGGTCATGCCATGGAGCTGTGTGACAAACATGGGGCAGGGTTTGGAGCAGAGGAGGGAAGTGGAGCCTGGAAAGAAAAAGGGTTGGAGGGAAAGCGGTTTTGTCTTTGTTTCTTCCTATCCAACCCTAGTTTAATTGGCAATAAATCACAGTTATTTTTTTCTGTGTCACTTTTGTTTTGCCCATGATGGTAATTTCTCACCCTGTCCTGTTCTAGAGGGGAATGAGAGAACAATGGGTGGCTAGCTGGCAGCTGGCCAAGGTTAACTCATCAAGCAAGACAATGAGGAGAGATTCATTGTCAGGAATCCCCAAGCCATCTCCATCCTTAAGAACACATGAGAATTTTCTCCTGAACCATCATAGCCATTTTTTTTTTATTTTTTACTTTCTCGGCCCTGCCCCCGTCCCCACCTCTGCTTTTAATATACTGTGTGTTGACTGGCAGCATTTTTTACAAGTGTTAGGCTGAAAATGAGCTCCTGTCCCAGTGATCACTTCGGTAAAATTGTCTTTTAATCTGTCATGGGGATTTAGTTGTATGTTTGTGGAAAAATAACATATTGTAATATATAATTAAGCAGGTATGTATTTACTAAGCCTTTACCTATCTTGCTATGTTGCTTTCCAAGTAAGTTTGACAGAACTAGAAATTCTTTGCTGGGCTTTTCTCTGCTTTACTTTCCTCCAGCTCTAGCCATGCTTCATTGGCGGCCAGCCACAGGTGACTATACATAATCTAGAAGATACAGAGAAGTATTCCTGTATAGGAAATGGGTTCATAGCATCAAGCTGTACTTTCAGAAAACTGAAGTTAGAAATACCGTATAGAAATAATATGTTGTATTTTATTGTTATTTGTGATGGTTGATTTTTTTGTTTTGATTTTCTTTTTGTTCATTTGTTCTGTTTTAGGGGTGATATGGAGAGATATTTTTTTAGGATATAAAGAAACTAAGGTATCTTTTTGTTAAATAGGACTAAAACAATAACCAGAATACATCCCATCATTAAACAGTGGCAACTGAGAAATTCAGACCCAGAAAGCAAAGGCTGAGAAATAGTGTGTGTGTTTGCAGGCAGAGGGGAGCTGAAGTACTTGTGACTGTGGTTTACTAGAAGTGACTGGCATGCAGCAGTACAGATTAGGGACTGACCTGCTGGAGAGGAGGTCTACAGAGAAGGACCTGGATGTCCTGGTAGACATGATTGGCCATGAGCCAGCAGTGTGCCTTTGTGGTCAAGAGCGCCAGTGGTATCATGGGGTGCATTAAAAAAGCGTGGCCAGAAGAGTGAGGGAGGTGATCCTCCCCCTCTCCTCTGCCCTGGTGAGGCCACATCTGGAGTGCTGTGTCCAGTTTGGGGCTCAATTCAAAAAAGACAGGACTCTCGTAGGAGTCCAACAAAGGGCCCCAAAGATTATACGGGGCTTGGAGCATGTACTGAATGAGCAAAGGCTGAGAGACCTGGGATTCTTCAGTCTGCAGAAGATAAGACTGCAACAGAATTCTTGTAACTGTTTATAAATATCTAAATTGTGAGAGCCAAGTTGATTCAGGCAGACTCTTTTCAGAGGAAGTTCCATACTAGCACAAGGAAGGAACTTCTTTACTAGTCTACTAGCGAGAGTGACAGAGCACAGGAACAGGCTGCCCAAAGAGATTGTGATTCTTTTTTCAGAAAATATTCAAGACCTGTCTTGACACCTACCTGTATAACTTATTATAGAGAACCTGCTTTGGCAGGGCAGTTGGACTCTGTGATTTCTAGAGGTCCCTTCCAACCCCTGCAATTCTGTGGTTTTGTGTAATTTAAGGCCATGTTATCTTCATGTTAAAACATAATTACATGTCTTGCTGGTCCCTGAATGAGACATTCTTTGCAACTCCCCTTGCAAACATGATAATGCCACATACTTCTTTTTCTAAAGCACAAGTTTAACAACATTTCTCCCCTCACCAGCAGAATACTTTTGAAATTCAGGAAGAGATGTCATAGCAGTTTTATATTACATTTCTCCAGGTAACTTTATTTTTACCCAATTGCAACTCAGCTATTAACTTTCAACTTAGAAAGTTATGGAATAAACAGGTATTTGCTTTTTATGAGGAAATTCCACTCGTAACATAGTGGCTTACTGCTGTACTGATTTTTGCCAAACACGAGAGTGCGTACATTCTTACCCCGTAAGAAACCTACAGGTGGATTATAATAGATGGCAAAACATCTGAAGAACCACTTGGCCTGGGCTTATGGGGACCTATTTCTGAAGACTGTGGTGCGATATTTACAACCTGTGGCACAAGAAAGGTGTTAATTCCTTTTATGCATGGATATATAATATCTGCATAAATCAGACACCTATTAATAAGTTGCAGCTTTCTCATCCTTTCCATCTCTCTCGTCTTCCTAATTGAGCCTACCTCATGGTTACCTTTGTTTTCCAATCCTGTTCATTATTATTTTATCTTCTGGCTCTGAAATATCCTAGTAGTCCATCCTCCCATTCTGGCTAATTACATTTGCTCTGTATTTTTTTACTTTTGCCAGTTCAGCACCTCTGGGAGCAAAATCAGCTGTTGAACACTTGAGACTCTCTTTGAAGTATTTTATTTGACGTAGTTGGACAGCCAGAGGTCAGCAGGAGAGCCAGGATGAAACAAGAAATAATTTAATGGCCTAACATTTTTAAACTAACTAAATTCCAGTGTGATGCTTTATTTTTATTGCGTGTGATGTAAAACAGCACTGAAGTTAATCTGCTTGCCTTCCTCTTTCCCCTCCCTCTTCCTAACCCAATGCTATTCTCCAATTATCTTTTTTTCTCTGAAGAATACTTCTAGAAAAAGTTTTACCCCCAACTCTTTTATTTTATACTTTGCCTCAAATCACTTGTTCATAGCTCATTCACAAGGCTTATCAGTAAGTAACAATATTTTTTATAATTTTGACTACATTTTCAAAACAGGTCAAGAAAAGCAAACAATCTAGGAGATGGAACTACGCAACAATTGTGACATAGCATGGGGCTGTAGAAGGGGAGGAGTAAAAATACATATTTCGAGCTCTGCATGGAAAAGCGAAAGTCCTAATGGCCTAAGTCCTGATTTGCTATCCTTCTGCTGATAGAGGTGTTTTTTGTTTACAGTACTATTAAGTCCTAGAAAAGCATCTTTTTAGTTTGTCCTAAAGGAAAATAGATTTGAGAAGGAGTTGATTTCAGTGAGAAGAGTTTTTAGGACATTGCAATTAAGTTGAGATAAAAAGCACTACCAGGAAGTAATTTACCTTTGTTATGGATGTGCCTTGTATATGATTGCATAGTTTCACACTCCAGACTATAGAAAGTTAGAAAGGAATCTCATTTTCAAACAGATGTGTTCTGTTTCAGAGCTCCCAGATGCCGTGGTCAAAAATGTGACCCTTACCCCTCAGCAGTATTATATTCTTGATGTATTTCATTTTGATTTTGCTTTCTTTCATATTTCAGCAATGACAACTAAATAAAAAAAGAATCAGGATTCTCTGAAGAAAAAAAAATGGTCTATGTTTTCTAAGGCAAAAAAATCTTTGCCAAAATCTTAATGCTTCTTAAAAAGCGAAGTATAAGCGTCTAGAGATTACAGTTTGACAGGGGAGGGAGGTATGTACTTCAGTCTTCTACTATTTGTGACCAGGTTACCTATCTGACATAGAACATTTGTGTAGATGTCACCAGACAGTCAAAACACTGTCATACTCTATGAGATTTTGTATATGTTTGTCTCAGTAAGCAAGCAAGTTTACCTGAAGCAAACAGGTGTTTCTATGAGTAACCCCTTTCTAAAGTTGTATGTTCAGTAACTGTCAATATGGTCAGTAGGACGTGAGCTGAATTCCGCTTTATCTGCTATGAATGACTCTTGTACAGCAGCTTCTTTTTGTGTTTCTGTGTGTACCTTCTTTACTTGACTATCTTATATCTGTAAAACTTACAGGAAGGTAATTTTGTCTGCTTTTTATCTAACTTAGATGAGATCAGCCAGTGATTTCTAAACTTCTTAGGTTAGGTATGCTGTCATGCAGATTCAGTAAGACTGTGTACCATTTGCTTTAATAAGGCGTTTCTATAGGAAACAGTCTAAATATTGGGTTTACAATGTGCTAGAGACCTTGCTAGCCAAGTTAAGTCCATAAAAATCTTTCCATGGCTGAGTTATAAGCCATCATAGACTGATTCTTATATTGAGTGTGCTGACACAGCCATAACTGTACATGTCTGAACAACGTCATTCCAATTAGAGTTTACCTTTTCATTTTGTCAAAATTAAACTTCTTGTGTAAAGATTCCAAAAGAAACAAAGGACTCATATCACAGATTAAGGTCCCTTCAGGGGTTTATTGACTTCTCTAAGTTCACAAACTATGAAATTGTTGAGGATTCCAAATCCTTAATGACGCCTATATTACCAAATAATTCCCTCTGGGGAATAATTCTCTTTGCACCATCTAAGAGGTGCTCCAAGAAATATAAAGTTGATTTTGCCAACACTGTATTCCACAGGACGGCTTGATCCATGGTGAGATGGTAACAAAATGACACAAGTGACAGGATGAGGAGAAGAGTGAAAGAGAAGACCTCTCCAAAATTATATTAATTAACATAGCTAGAAATTACATTATGTATGACATACTTATGGTAAAACTCTGATGAATAATAGTAAAAATCAATGATCAGTTGAAGCTCAGACTATTTTTATTTTTTATATATTTATTTATTTCTTCCTGAGAAATGACTTCTCAGTTGCAAACATCTGAGAAGTGAGAGGACCTCATGTACACCATGAAATAGGAAAAACTAAGTGTATTTGGGTTGATTGTCCTCTCTCATATATGCACAGAACATTCCTACTTTAACAAGGCAATTTTTCTTGATTGTAGTCTTTTTATATAGCAAACTAATTTTCAGAAGTCATGGTCCTGATTTTGTGTTGTTTTTTTTTTCATGAATGTTAGTGCCCAGGCTTTACATGGATTAAATCATTAATTATAGTCCTGACTTCAAGTAGATCTTATACTATCTTCAGCTATTCTCTTTTGGTGGAAAACTCTTTACACAGAAAAATATAACATGAAATGTTTAAGATGACTGTGCAATACGTAATAAATAGAACATTTTATTTCCCATACAGTAACTGTGGTTTCCATAAGTAGGTAAGAAAGCATTCTTAGAGGCTGTACCATCAATTTTTCAAATGGGCAGCATTCAAGAAAACTGTTACACTGCAGATTTTATGTTCTAATGCGCTTAAGCTATCTGTCTTTCTCTCTAGTTTCATTTTATCCTTATAATCTGACTGATTCTTGGATGATTTATTCAGCGGAACTAAAATCATTTGTGAAAAGTGATCGATGTTGGGAAAACTTGCACAGGGAGTTTTGTATCCTAAATCGGATTAGAATATGGGATTTTTATTCTTAAACTCAGTCTAATCCTGCTTTACAAAAAACTCCAGTGGTTTACTCTTCCATTGTAAGCCAAGGTCTGCATCTCCTTTTTTTCCAAGACATACAGTACAGTAATTCTCAAATAGAAATAGATGCCTAAGCATGTTTGACAAATTGAACTGTTTTCTTTCATTTGTAGTAGCCCATTGTATGCATACATGGCTTCCAAGTACATTCATAATCATGTCTTTTGAGGCATACCTGGAGGTGCTTCCCAACAGACTTCCTCAATATATATGCAGATTTATACTAAGCCTGTAAATAACCTGTAACAATTTGTCTGATTTGTTCTCTTTGCAGTCCCATTCTGTTCATTTGTAAACTGCTTCCATTCCTGTGCACATCAACGATAATAAGATTGCTAATAAACAAAAAGGTTAATATAATATATAATGAGAATACCAAGAGTAACTAAGAGGGGTGATTTTTGGCACAAGAGCTTTTTCAAGCTTTCAGCAAAAATAGATCAATACAATGTTATTTGTTCTTTTGTTTTGCTTTTGTGGTCTAAATACAGCCTTGTGGCAAAACTTCTGTTTGTAATCCCATTTCTCTTTCTCTGACGTATGTTATAACCCGCTTGTTCATTTCAATATTTCTGTGTTTTGACAGTATCTTGAGGTCAGGTGTCGAAATAAGTCAACTGTACTCTTGAGAAAATGTTCAAGCAATGTTTTCAGTCAACTCTTTTGTTGCGAAACAAGCTATGGAAAATGGACCTCCTCTGTATTACTGCCTGAATATAAACAAAGCTTGTGGTTACTGAGTGTATATAATGAGGGTTCCTGAGTAGCAGCACCTCTGATGGTGCCATGCAGTCTCTTCAGATGGCACTGACGAAAAGTATTTTGTCATCTATATTGCTCCAGCTTGTAAGAATGTCATTGTATACACGGCAAGGAAAAAATCTCTTATACCGTACAGAAACATCTCCAGTCTTCTTCTGAGACCAAAAATGAGTTTACTGTCAGTTTTGTGTTCGACCGGTTTGTAACTTTTGAAGGACTAAATTAGCTCTCTGCAGCAAGAGGAGCATATCACCAGAAGCTGAGAACTGACTTCTTTCTAGCTAGCACAATGCAGGCAATGTATGCAGATAGTCTGATTTCATGCTGTTTGTGGCTGAGTCCCAGCCATTAGAATTGCTTTTCTTCTTACCACTGCTGCTGCAGATGTGTTCCTGGCACTTTCCTTCCTGTGCAGCATTTTCATTGCTTTTGCTGCAGCCCAAATAATTTGAATACTGCAACCTGATTTCTCAGTATTCTGAGATAAAGCTTTGTCAAGGGACAGACGAAAAACATGTAATTTTTTTAAGTTTGTCCTTCTATGGGGAGAAATCTCTTTGATAATGTACAGCTTAATTGTTTTGGGTTTTGATTTCCATTGCATTTAATGCAAAACTTTTCGCAACTGCTGAAATTTACTCAGAAAATACCATATATGTTTATGTCATCATAGGATCAGGGCAGTGTTTATATTTGAAGGTCCCCACAGGGACACAGGTGAAATGGGACCCACTTTCCCAAACATAATTATAGATGTAGGCTTCAGAACATATTTTTGTTCAGTAGCAAGTTAGCAAGGGACACCTACACTCTCACTTTTTGTGCACTTGGATCTGAGATTTAACATTTTCATAGAAT
This sequence comes from Meleagris gallopavo, assembly GCF_905368555.1. Lineage (NCBI taxonomy): Eukaryota > Metazoa > Chordata > Aves > Galliformes > Phasianidae > Meleagris > Meleagris gallopavo. The sequence continues at coordinate 10,357,234 of NC_139419.1, read as the reverse complement.
AGGGAATGGCTGAGAGTGGGAATTGCAGATCAGAGAGAGGTAGTGAAATGTCATCTCTGTTGCATAATTTGTACTATCACTTGTCAACAGTGATCCCCTTAATGCCATGCCTTTGACAGATGAGCAAAGCTAGCTTTTAGAATTCTAAAGAGTGAAAGCTGTGATAAAAAGACAACCATGTTTGATTCCCCTCTGCAGTTCAAAGGATTTGAAAGTCATGACACTGGTTATTACTGTGGTCTTTGGAGAGATGCACAGAAACTTAATCTATCTAATAAAACTGTCTCAAAAGATAAACGTAATCGAAACTTTTACCTAACTAACATCTACACTGCAGTATTCTTTTCCGTATGTATTATTAGCCGAGGGATAGCGCATGGTATATTAGCAAGATTAATTAATTGCTTTGCTGCTTCTAAATGCATTAGGTCCGTTCATCTGATAACCACAGCCTATGCTTCTGAGGACCTCTGTGATGTAATGTGCAGAGCTGAACTGCATTGAAAGACATCACCCTGGAAGTCCCCCAGGAGAGGTGGAAAGTTCAGTTACATTGCCAGATAAAAGGTGCTCTTTCATAACATGAGATTTATTTCAGTAATCATACTCAACCAAACCAAATGGGAATCCAGCCAAAAGAATCTACAGTATTAAATGTTTATTTAGGACTAGGGCTGTATTACATGTACGTACGTTTATGTGCACAGAAATAAAGATTTCCAGTGCCATTGTAATTTGGTCTGAGCTGAAGAAAGTTGTGTAAGCTAATGCAAAGATAGAGGCCACTTCCCCCTGAAGAATTCACAGAGTATGGACAGTCAGCACCACCTCACTGCCAACGTAGATTTAGTAAACATATGGCTAAGACTGGCCTAATAGCTCCAAAATGTATCATACTGATACACAGGAGATTAGTAAAGATCTCTCAGAAGGAAACTGAAGTACAAACTGAAACTGGGAAGTGCAGAATAACTAGGTTTCATAGAATCATAGGATGGCTTGGGTTGGAAGAGACCTCAAGGATCATCAAGGTCCAACTCCCATGCCAAAGCAGGGCCACCAACCTCTGTATCTAATACTAGGCCAGGCTGCCCATGGCCCCATCCTGGCCTTGAACGCCTCCAGGGACAGGGCATCCACAACCTCAGTGTGTCACTGAGTTCTTCCACACAGAAAAGAAAAAAAAAAAAGCACACACATTGATGTTCATTGATGCCTGCTGAACATTTATGGAAATGAAACATTGCCTGTGAGCACAGCGAGGCGGTGGTGATACTTTTCAGCAGTGACAATAGCAACATGAAAGACCAGCCCTAAGGTGCCAACATCATGAAATAGGAGGCATTGCTCTAAGAGCAGTCTGCGTTGAATGATGTTTGTCTTAAAGTTGTAATTTGCAAAATGATGCATCCAAAATGTTGTTCATTTTTAATCATTAAAAAGTAACTGTAGACTGCCTCATCCATTCAGTCGTCTTTGTTACACAGATAGTACTATAATCATATTTACATGAAAAAATTGGGATTATGAAGGGCTTGTGTGTATGAGGTTTTAGCATTAGGAAGTCTTGAGTTCCTAATTTTTTGTTTTGAGAACAAAAAGTGGTTTCACTGAATAATTTGGGGAGTGGAATGATAAATCCTGCAGAGCAATTCAAAAGAATTTCTAATTTATTTCATTTTTGATTGGTAGTCATGAGGGATATTTTCAAAGGTCAATAGAGAGGTGGAATGCATAATTAAATACAGATTATTCAGGGGAAGATTGGATGTTGAAATATGAGCAGGTTAAATTTGTATCAATAAATACTAAACATAGGATGACATTATTTAATTTCAGTCTAGATTATATATCACTCCTGAACAAATGAACATGATGTATAACTACAGGTTCAGAGCTGCATATTAAATGTAAGAGAAAGAGTGAAGATTTGATGCATGTGATTTAGAATACGGCAAGACAACAAAGTTGGGCAAGAAGAGGACCTACAGAGTGCGTGTGTGATTTAATCCAAATATTTATACCTGCATGCTAGATAATGTATGAAATAACTGAAATTTGTGAAAGCAGGAAGAACAGCAGCAAGACAAATTGTATCCAATATTGGAAATCTCCAGTGTATATTATCTATTGAACAACAACAACGAAAAGTAGCAGTTTAATTCTGTGCACTGTGAAACAGAAGAATCTGATTTTGAAGATGTTTCACTTCTATGCAAAAATATTGTGAGAACGGAATCATGCCTGCAGTTTGTAACAGATTACAGGTCTCTATAAATATTTCCAAATAGAATGACTTGGTCGTACAGTAAAATAGGCCTTGAAGAGCATGTAAGACTGGAACCTAATTTTAAATTATTTTGTTTTTTAATGATTGAGTGATTTTGTTGGCAGTGCTCTTGCCTATTCATCTAAGCAACAATGCTCTTTTAGTTTTAGCAGTATTGCCCTTGTAAACATGGTGGTGTAAGAATATAAATGAGATGGAGTTTGTAGAGAGAGTCACATTCTTTTACTGGACTTACTGATGTGGCTTGCCCTGTGCACCTGACAGCCTGTCTGTTTTCCTTGCTTTTTCAGTTGATCTAATAACAATATTACCTACTAACTCTGCCTCTTTCTTACCCGTACCCAAAGATAGGGGTTGTTGTGTGCCTGTGTGTACGTGTCTGGAAAGGGGACACATTAGCAAAATGAGAAAATGTTAACAGAAGTAAATTAAATTCTTAAGCATTTAACCTGAAAATTTCTCTCTCTCAAAAATTTCACAAAATTTTACCTTAAAAGTCTTTAAAGAATGATGACAGAAATGACAATAGCAGAAATTCTCACTCAGTGTGTGTTTCACTAGAAACTGCTACTTCAGGGTTCTTCTCTATTAAAAACCCTAGACAGATAACTGAGAAGCATACTCAGGGGCCAAGCTAGGGATATTCTGGACTCCTCTCTCAGTTGATAGAGTCTAGCTAATGCATACAACCCATTGCTTTGGACTGTTGTGCTACTTTCCTGTACTTTTTCTTTGTAGACCTGAAACCTCACTTAAAAGTCTAATTTGGGTTTTTTTATGAGTACTTAAATTCAGGTAATTCTTTAATATTCTTGTGGATATTCCTGGATACTTCTTCAGTGCTGATTTATCTGTGGCCCTAAGCTGGAGGAATGTGTGACTTAGTGTCTTAAAAAAGTGTAACACCAATACATTCAATTCTGAGATGTTCGTCTTGAATTGTAGAGCTGATGTCCTGTGACACACTGTTTCAGGACAGCCTGGTACACGTAGGACTGTATTGATAATCTGCAGCCACTATAAATGGACCTTACAGACTTTTCTAAATATGTTTGTTTGTTTTTTTAGTGGTTCTTGGCCCAGGTACCACCTCATCAGCTTTCATAATAGAAATATATTCATCTTGCTTAGACTGGCTTACAAGGCATTTGTGTGTATTCTTTTGATAGGAATGCCTTCCTAGATTTTGTAAAATAAATAAATGTATAAATACAAATTGTACAAGATGTCAGAAGTAATTGATTTTAGTTTAGCGAACATTTACTTTGTGAACTGAATATAGGTCTTGTATTACTTTGTTTAGACATTCAGGCTATTTATCTAAAGTTTTTCCTGTATTCTTTTTCATAGAAGTGACACAGCTAAATGTGACTTACAGAAAATTATGCACATAATTTCCAGCATTTTTAATAAGAGCTTGTATATGACTAGGAATGTCTCAATCCAGTGATATACCATTTAATTTTGTGTTGCCTTCTTAGTGATTTTTTTCTTAAAAATAGTTCTAAAACAATTCTTTAAATGCCATAAAATAGAAGCTTAGGCAGCATAAGATGTGCAAAGATTTTCTGACACAGTAACACAAACAGTGCAGTGCTGCGGCAGATTCCTGGCAGTCCCTGGGGAGTTCATGGGGAGCAGGGGAACGTGTGAGGAGGATGAGGTGCTGAGAAGAACCACTGCGTGCCAACAGCCCTGCGCCCCGTCCCCTTCCACTACTGCCCTGCACTGCCCAGGCAGGGGAGGGTTTGGAAGAGTTTGGGAGTGAGAGAGGAGTAGTGAACCTGAGAAAAAGGGGGGTTGGGGAGAAAGTGCTTTTATCTTTGTTTCTCGTTATCAAACTCTATTTTTAATTTTGAATTTATTTTCCCCAAGTGGAGTCTTTTTTGCTTGTGATAGAAACTAATAAGTGATCTTTATCAAGATTTGTAAGTTTTTCCATCTTACTCTCTTCCCCTATTCTGTCAAAGGATGGGAGAGTGATTGGGACAGGCAGCTAGGCAAGGCCTCATCCCTACCAGTACGACATTCTGGTGCTGCCAGAGACATTCTTCAAGGGGACTGAATTTTGAGGTCTGTGTCTTTCTACCTGACCCAGTAGTCCAATCCAAAACAAGTCCTGCTTCTTCTAAATACATATGCCTGCTATTAGCTGTCATAATAGTAAGAAATACATGCTGTCTGTTTTCCTTTTGGTCTTCTCTATTTTGGCTGAGGTCAAAATGAGATTACAAACTGATGAACTGTACTAAGTAAAATTATTCTTTTTCCTGCATCTGCATCAGAAATGCGTATTTTTGATCTGATTGTGAGTGAGTTTTGTTCTGGAGTATGACTGTTTTAATTGTCTATTATAATTGACTCATAACAGAAGTATAGGATTTGGAAGGAAATGAAGGAGGGGCCAGGTCATTCTTACTAAATACAAGATCAAGCATGAGGAATTCAAATAGTAATTCTCTATTCCATGAACTACCTAATGGTACATTACATTTTAATCAATTATCTAGGCAGTTAAATATGGCTAGGAGGTATGTGTGTCCAGGAGGCAAAATCAATTAGTATTTTCCCCTGGTTAATAAATGTTAATAAATTTATTAGGTGGAATAAAATAGTTTAATGACATACCTCACTTAACCTAGAAGGAAGTAATGAAATTAGAAGTACTCCCAGTTGTCTGTGTCTATACAGTTTTTCCGTACACTCTATTTTATATATTTATATATAAAATATATATATTTAATACATATATATAAATTACATAAAACATGCAAAAGCACCAAAATTTTTTACCAAATTCGTCTTTTGTGTGGATAAAATTCATCCTTAATGGACTTTCTAGTGCCATTCAAGGTAGTAGAGGGAATAATGATGTGATAGCATACTTCACCAATCACAGAGGAGTAAAATTGCTTAGTACTGAATAGTGAGAATCAACTCACGGAAAGAAGTATTTCAGAGCAGCTTAAAAATGAGCTGTCTAAAACTCTACAAGGCTGGAACCAACTTCTTGTTATAGACTTACAGTGATTTTTAAAATCAGTCCCCATTTTAAAACAGTAATTACAGTAGGAAGACTTGTTTTCTGGGGGGATTCCTTGTAAATAGGAAGATAAATATTTGATTTAATTATGAGGGATTAATTCAGACTCTATTCTGTATTTGTTTGCTGGTTTTTTTAATTTATTTATAATATTTCCGCTGTTTTTATTTTATTATCCTGAATTTGCCCCAAGATGTGAAAATACTCTTCCTTCATTTTATTCTTGCATATCTGATTATGTCTCAGCTCTTGGTCGCATTACCACGCATTCTCATACACAACTTAATGTAGTTATCAAACCATAAGCCTAATTTATCTAAATCATTTCAAATTGCTTTGCCGTGTTCCTCTTTATTTCCTGTGTTCAGCTCTGCTTTTACTGTTTGAAGTAACAGTATGAAAACGAAGCAACCCAAATTCCCCTTCTCTTTTTCCTTTCAGTCTCTTTCTTAAAGATCGTGGCACATTGGAAACTTCATACTCAAGTGTACACATGCACAGGAATTGAATGTAACTCCTCGGTTAAACTGATACAACAGCCGACAAAAACTGAGTTGCCTTTATTGCATTTGAATCAGAAGTAAAGAAATCACTTGAGTATAATTCTTTTTTTACACCATCTAAGGTGCTAACATGCAGTCCTTAAACTGTAATTAAAGAACAACTACTGAATATAGAAATTTACCTCCTGATAAAATTCTGTTATTATCACAAACCAGAAAAGAATTCCTTTAAACTGTTCCTTTCTCTTTGTTACTATTATGTGCTCTCACACTGCTTTTCAGCAACTCCTGATGAAAACTCTCTGATTGCTTGAGTGGCTGAAATGAAAACAGCTTTTATAAACTTCCACACCGAGACATGAAATAATGTCATTCATAAGAAATTCATGCACTGATGGGCTATTCACATAGCTTGCAAAACACTGAGCGTGTCAGACTTGACCATCACATTCAGCATTGGTTCCTTTGTCAGTCATAACAGAATCCTGGAAAACATGATCCCGCGTGCTGCGTGACCTTCCTGAGCTGTGCCAGTTCATCAACTGCCTTGCAGTCTTGGGGAGCCAGAATGGCAAATCACAAACTGCTTTTGTAGCTTGATCCAGTGCTGGTGAGACGGATACTCTCTATACTTTCTAGAAAGGAAAGTTCTGTTGCAGGTTGGAGTGGGTTACGCTCTCTGGTGCACTTGAGTAGAGCTTGTCTGATCACGTCTGACAGATGCTGCACCACGCCAGATGCAGTGTGTTGCAAAGCAGACGAAAGAACTTGTCACGTTGCAGTACCTCAGTAGTTACAAGAAGTTGCTGACAACAAAAGTTCTGCTCAGATAACCAGTGGCTACCTGTTCTCTCAGCTGCCAGAATAACGTTTTGGAAAGCATCATTTGGCACAGCAGCACTCGGTGTTCTGCTCTAGGGCTTGTCGTGGCTGGTACACAGTGTCGGTACTGCGCTGGGTCAGTCTCTTAGAGGCGTGCTGCTTAGACTAGCTGGCTGCAAATAAGCTTTTTAATGGCATTTTTATAGCTTTTTTAAAACTCATGGATAAGTTGTGGAAAAGATGTTTTCTGGTCCTAGGACCTAGGTCTTCAGAATTAGAATTCTGACTGAAACTCAGTGGAATTTGACATCTGAGTGGCACTGAGCTATTCAACAACTTCCAACGGTCTATTTTTAATATGCTTTTCATGCAGAAATCTCTTAACGTGTCGTCTTTTTTGTTGTTCCCGAATCAGTATTACAGAATTTTGTCGTTCTGTTGAAAGATGAAGCAAATCTACTTGCAGGGTGGGGATTTTTTTGTTTGTTTGCTTTTTTTGTTTGGAGTGTGGGGTTTTGGTTTTATTTGCGTGCGTATTTTTCTTTCAGTTGCAGTTGAATTACATACACTTTGTCTTTATGAACAGAGATGTTTATACTAGGTAACCAGTTCTGAGGAAAAAGGGCAGTTTACCCAGAACCATATTCTGGAACTTTAAATGTTATGTGCAAGAAAACGGTAGCTAAGGAATTCCCCCGCAGCTCAGTATAGCTGATTTCACCAGCCTGGCGAAAAGAAAAGATACTGAAAGTAACCGTGTTACAATTTTTTATTTGTAGAATAATTTTCTACTGGAAAAAAATAATGTTAAAGATTGTTGCTAAAGAGTTTTATAATTCTTAGTGCAAAAGCATGCTTACAAATACCACTGCACTGTCTCTCCCCCAGTTTTATCTGTGGACAGAGAGACTGCTCCGTATAGCCACAGGGATTAACCAGGCCCTGTCCACACTGCAGCACAAAGGAAAGGAGAATTACCTTATTCTGCTTATTCTTTTTTTTTGGGGGGGAATACCAACATAATTACAGATCGTGTCACATGCAGTTTGCCTTCTCTATGCTACATTAGAAGCTTTTAAAACCAACTGACATTAGAGTTCAGCTGCAGAGACCTTCCTGAAGGTGGAATGCCATTGGGGGAAGACGAACTCTTATATTGCTGCAGTGGTGATGGCTGTTTGTCAAATGAAATATATGCAGAAAGTGGTGCCAGAGATCTACCTTGTAGTTGGGGTGGGGAAAGTGAAACCAGTGTAAGTGAAATCTGTTGGGATGTTCCTCTTAGTAGACAGGTGGACAAATGAGTGAATAGTTCCTGCTTGTTTTCTTACAGAAAAAAATAAATAAAATAGTTCTCATCAGTGTTATCAGCTTAGCCTCAAAATGACTTTCCTCCCCATTATTGCTTATAAACAAACCTTTATCACAGATAGCTAGCCTGCTGAATTAAGACGCTGTATTAAACAGTATATTGCTTCTGTCAGGGCCGATCGGCTGTTTGTGCAGATAATAATGCCAACTGCAACAACAACAATCAGCTAGTGTAAATTAACTTAACTGTGTGAAATAATGCCTCCTATATCAGATTAGCTTGCTGAATGACTTTATCCTTAAATTAAAGCTTGCTGGGGCGTAATAGTAAATCATTTAAATGGTGCTGGGCTTTTCAGGTAATGTCTTCATATATTACTGTAATTTCAATTCACCAAGGCATGCAGATGGCTGTAGTCTCTGGTTCCTTGTCTCCAAAGCCTCTCCCGTGCTGCCATTTTGTAATTACAGTGCAGGCATGCTGCCTGCTGCTGTTAGATTTCCCATGGTGCACCAGCGGCCAAGGCAATGTATTTTAAAATTATTATTCTTGTGTGGCCCTCATAACATAAATGTAAATCTTTTATGCTAACGCTGTCAGGGGTTTAGCACCAGGGCTCCAAGGTGCTCTGATGTAGAAATCACCAGCAATCTATCAACCAAATATCATTTGGGATCTGGCAAATGACTTGCATTTTGGGAGGACCGTAAGCAGAGCATTACTGTAAGGTTAGAGAGTGATTTTGTTTCTTGCTGCTTGGAAGCCTTGAAGGTGTTCTTTATTTATTTATTCTGTCATTGTACATGGGTGTTTAAGTAAGAAATTCTGCCCCAGCTCAAATGCCCAACGTAGGACTTGATACAAGCTTACTGTACTTAATATGCTGAAGACAACATCTGAGCAAATAACAGCCTCCAAATTAAAAGCCTAAAAATATATCAACAAGACCAGACTAAGACAGATAGCTGTTATAAAAGCAATATAGAGAAAGAAATTCTCCGGGGTCTGTGCTGTGGGATTATTTAGTTCTCCATACTCATGTGCACAGGTTCAGTGATTGCCTGGTATTAAAAATTCAGGTTTTATTGCCTAGTGTTTCATAATTTTTTTTTAATTTGCATTTTATAAAAGGGCAACAAAATCCAATGGTTTGAGAAAGGCTTGTGATCAGTGTTAACTCTGTGCGCAAGGTAGTGCTGCTGCTGAGCCCTGCGTGTCGGAGCTGAGTGCTGCTTCCTGACTGACCGGTTCTGGAGTTCAGCAGTGGGATGAATGGAAATGGAGGTGCACCCATACATGTGTGCATTTGAGAGCAGATTAAAGTGAACGTAAGAAGTTGAAGGTAAATAGTATTGCATCAGCACAACTACGGGGCTTCTTAACGCTGGGTCAGCATTCACACAGGGAATCCCTGTGCTGTTCTTCCTGGCAGCCTGAGCTGTCTGCTGGCTGACACATCCCACCTAAGTTTCAGTTTTCCAAACACGGTGTTTGCACACCCATTTTCCATGCCCATTTGTGACAGGGCTCAGGAAAAAAAAAAAATCTGCATACTGTAAAGCTGCAGGCCTTCAGGTGTCACATAAACACAGTCGCTTTTGGAAGCAGAGGCTGGGCTCCTTCACAGAGGTTTTGTACAGCGCTGTGCATAAATCAGTCCAAGATTTTTCTGATATTGTTAGCCCTGGTTGAGTCTGTGTACAAGTAAAGATTTAAGAGCACTGCTTCTGTAGTGGGGAGCAATAAAATTCAGCTGTTGCCATTTCTTCCACCTGAGCACTTCTGAAACTGTGCACTAAGTTTTGCTTCTCCCATGGTAGTTGTAACCCCCTTGCAAATTGCAGGTCAAAGCACATTAGTCTCTTTACGCAATGCACAGGTAGAGAAAACAATCCTAACATTTGTAAGCAATTGTGGCACGTTGCAGCTCTGCAATCCCCAGGAAAGCACAGAAAAGTGCTAGGTCAATTGTCTCTTGTCGTTTGGCTTCTCTCCAAAATTTGCCTCTTGTCTTTTGGCAACCATCCAAATCTGCTTGGACAATACACAACAGAGCATTTTAAGGCTGGGCACACACCGTGCCACAAAAGTGCTTTTCCTCGGGTTTTATATGATGATGTATGTGCAGCCCAATCCTCATGACTAGATCGTTCCTCTCCCAGATGGACAGTCAGAACTGCAGATTCTTCAGAAGGTCCTGCTGAGCCCAATCTATTTCTCTTTTGCTGGAGCATGTTGGACTTGCTGCTGAATAAAACAGTGGTCTGTGCTAAACTGATTGATCTACTTGAAAACAGAGGCATGAATAAACAATCCTAACTTCTCATCATGTATCTCTATAAGAAAAATAACAAATAGGGATAGAATCTTTTTTTCTTCTTATTTTCTTCAGACTACAGGGCAAAGCAGAGATTTCTATTACAGGTGAGAATTCTCATGAGTCTGGTGATCTGGGGATGTGGCAAGTTAATTTTTAACTATAACATAGTGTTGTTAGCTATAACAACAGTAAAACCCTTTAAAACTGGTCAGCAGAGAGATATTGCAAAGAAAATCACAAGTATCACCACCATTGTCATGCTCTACTTGGATATCACAGTGACCATTACTGGCTTTCATTTTGGTTCCCCCTTACCCACTCCTGATTCATGTCAATACTCTTTTGTTTGTCAATGCAGCTTTTTTTTAATTTGTATCTCAAAAGCTACCTTTCTGTAGCCTCTTCTAGAGATGGACAGCATGACAGTATGATGTTATTCTGATTCTTCTTGTTGGGATTTCTAGTAAAACTGTGCGTATTGAAAGTACCAAATGCCAGCGTTATCCAGGAATTTGGATTTGATATACGATCCCACTCTGTTTCTGGGTCACGAGCCTGAACTAATGCTACTTGCACAGCATTGCAGCTCCAGTAACAGGAAGGCTGAATGGCTGAAGTGAGCTGAACTACTCCTTTGTATACAACCTGATATAATTGCTGCTGGCCATTTCAACAGTACACCCTGAGGCCTGTATGCATACTGACACTGGAAATATCGTGGCCTGATCGGAGTGGAAACAAAGCATGGTGTAACATGCCATCTTGCAAAGCTTTTGTGCCACCTGTGTAGCCCATAGGATTTCTCCTAGGTAGCACTTCTTAGTGTCACCTAAAGTCACTTAAGCTTTTCTGTCTGCTTTGGGAGACTTTTGTAGACCCAGCATTAGATCTTTCTCAAATTGATTTTCAGAAAGTTTCCACACAGTGAAATTTAACATTCACAGACCTACCTCACACAGTCAGTTTTTTTGATAAAATGCTGCATTTCACATCTCTCTTCCAATAATCCATGCAGGGTATGAACATCTGCTGCTAGAGTCTATGGCACTTTGTCTTATGTGTTCCCATTTCCAGCCTTGCCATCACCTGACCTTGGCACTTAATTCTTCAGCAGTCATTATTCTCTGTAGGAAGTCAGCACACTAAAACAACCATGCAAAATTTTGAGTACTACCATTTCAAATTTATATTGTTGCAATCTGCAGTAAAGTCAGATGAGAAAATTTGTTATCCATCTTTTTCTGAAATTAGGAAGGATTCTGTATGTCTTTCCATTTCAAATGTAAATGTAGTAGCATTTATCATCTTTTTAATCTTATCTTCTGTAATGGAAAACTGGTCTCCATTCTATGGTTTGTTTATTGTTTTTTTTTTTTTTAGTATTTTACTCACTAGAAAAATACTAGTGATAGCAAGTAAAATCCCTTTGCTTTCAGTTACTTAAGCTAGCAGGACATGGTACATGTGAGATAATATTTGGTAACACAATCCTTAAGAAAATCTTGGATCCTCTAAGACTAATGAATGGGTAAAAAAAGGAATTTTTTGAAGTTATGTTGAAAGAGAACTGTGATAAAAGGAAAGTAGTACTGAAAATTATCCTTCTCTCATTGAATTGGCTGGGACATGGACAGAGGAAATGCTGATACTAATCTGTAATCAGGTATCAGGTATTATCCTGATGCAAGTGAAGGTAATCCTGGGTTACAGTGGGGTAAAGAAAAGAAGACTATGATCCTTAATGTCCACATGTAGTTCACTTAACGTTTTCTTATGTTTTTCTAATGTTCTTTTTTTTTTGTAGAAAATAACTTTGGGTTCTTTTGTGCCTGTGGTTTCATCTATTCCTGATGATTATTTACAGCCCTCTCTACTGCTCTAATTTGGACAGAACTGGAAAAAAAAATACTTGGGGGGGGGGGGAGGGGAGTGGAGAATCCCATTGAAATATTGAAATGCATGCATTTGATTTATTTACATCACTGCTTGCTGGGGAAAGAGATGGAGCGGTTAATGGATGAACACCTGCTATTGGGTATTCCTGTGTCCTTAGTAAGCCTTCAGAAGCCTAAGAAGATTTTATTATCATTAGCTAATTGAAACTGAGTTCAAAATAAGAAATAGCAGCTATCATTTTTCCTCGTGCTAAAGCATAGATTCCCTCCCAATCATCGTTTTTAATTGTAGTTCATCTGCTTATTACGCTTTCCTTCTTTTTCAAAAGACCTCCTGGAAACACTTTTGTGTGTATGGTGTTAACTGAGAGTAGATCGATTGCAAGCTGATTTTCCATAATAATGGAGATTGTATCCATTTCTTTTATTTATTGGAAATTATGCTGATTCTGATTTAACCCCACAGGTACAAGTGCTGCCCCTTCCACCCCACTGTAAATCATGGTTTTAGCATTTCTGTGTCACTGGAAGTCAGCAGAATTTCTGCATTTCTGTACTTCAGTGGAGCCAGAATTTCCCCTTAACTTATATAATAAAAGAGCTCTTTTTTCCTCTTTTTTTCTTCTTTCTTTTCTTTTTTTTTCTTTCTTTCTTTTTCTTTTTCTTGAATTTCAGGTGAAGACGTCCATTTCTAAGTTACTGTGCTGCACAGATTAATTCCTACCAAACTAGGCGGAGATTTCTGTGGATAGCAGGAGTCACTACTGTTAATGACCAGCTTTGAACATCCATCAAAGCTCTGGCATTTTTTAAGGTTGATATGCAACCTTTTTTCTGAGCCTCCAACACCATCTTTCTTCCTGAGACTTGGTGATATTTTACAAAATCTATCATATAACCTCAGTTGCTCTGGACATTTTCTTCTAGGTCTGGAATGCAAGAGTCAGCAGCACACTGCTATCAATTGTGCTAAAAGATACTGACAAGTCATGTATTATGAGGTTTGACCTCTAGCCATGATATAAGAAGCCTGTGCAATGTGCCTTGAATTTCTGACCCTGAAAAACAAATAAAGAACAGAGAAAGTGTTTCTTCAGCTTCACTTCTTATAGGAATGAGCAGGAAATAAGTGCCTTCTGGTTTATTGTAGGCACTGGTGGAATTCTCTTTTTCTGTTCTCATTATATTGAAAGTATAAAAAAGTATGGGCTCAGACTATGAAGAAAGAGAAAATTGAATAGTAGAACACAGAAAATGTGAGGAACCTCTATTGTGTTAATTGTTTCTGCTAGATATACTCTAAATCTAGGAGAACATTTGTAGAATTTCAGGAGGAAATAGTACTTATTTCAACTTAATCTTTTTACAGCAACATAGTGTTAAAAAAAATCATTTTGTGACTTTAAGATGAAAAAATGTACTCTATGAATTTAGATGGCTCTCACCAATACACATAGTATGTACTGAGAAAGCTTGTTCCAGTGGTGTTGGCCCCCCAGACAGCACAAAGGTAAATGGAGAAAACGAAAGGGCTTAACTACTGCTGTGTAAAGTGGACTATCTCACATGAGATATAATTTTACAGGCACTGAATCGTTGGTGTTAAGGACACATGCTTGACTGACAGGGCAATTATTTCAGTAAGAGAAAGTAGAAACATTTGGGACAGACTCTCACTTGTGTTTGATGCATAGGAAGTTTTGGCCCAGGAGCCCAGGTTGCTGGATAGTTTGTGGTTCCAAGGATGGATTGCAGAGGCTTTTTCTTTGTGTTTTGCTTTTCTTGACAGGAAGATAGCTGGGGTAAACTGCAAACTGTGCAAACGGGAGCTTAGAGACAGTTTGGAGTGTAATCCTAAAAATTACATCCAATTATATGGAAGATTCCAGTCTTTGTTTACATTATTGTGTGATGAACATCAGAAACTTCGATTAATTACTAAAGCATATATTCACTTTATACAATTCAGAGGTTGCAAACAGAGCTATCATGCACTAAGGCCCTTAGCTTGCTTTCAGTACAGCCTGCATTTTTCTTCAAGAAAATAGTCAAAAGTCCTAAAGTGACTTCATTTTAAGGCATCTCTCAGATGTGAGATGTAGGAAACAAAGTCAGATGCTTATAGGTCCAGCTCATCGTCTCATATTCTGTAACTTAGCATATGATTGTGCAGAAGGTACCAACTTTCCTTTCTGTCTCTTCTGGAGTGCATCCTGGTTTACCAGCGTGCTTTTGACTTTAGTCCAGATTGGCTTTTACATCCTCAGAGATTATTAGGAATCAACTGCTGAGACAGGAGGGGACTTCCCCCTGTGGGGAAGTGTAATGCTCCCTTAGTAATCATTTCTCCTTTCTTTCTTTTTGCTGAGATGTCCCAAAATGTTCATTTGAAACAAAATTAAATGACTGTGAGATACAGAACTGAAATGACAGCATAGTATTGGTGTTGGGAGGTAGAGTACTCTCTTAGCTTGCCTTTACTGATTCAGAAAGTGTTCTTATGGCTTGTTTATATAAAAATTCACTATAAGATACATTTTCTTAGTGTAGTTGGTAAACTGGCTGCCTTTTTTGTCGAGCACATCTTTAAAAATATGATGCATTACCTTACAAAAACTGTAGAGAATTTTTCCACAAAAATCCATATCTTGTCCCATAAATAAGAACGTTAAATGATGAGTGCTTCCCACATTATACACACCTCTGGATGTGATGTCCTTCTTGGTGAATTTTTGTTAAGAAGCAAAATACAATTTTTATTGAGATCAATAAAAGATTAAGGTGACAAAGTGATTTATTGGTTATACTGAACGCTCGTTTTTTCCCCAACAACAACACAACCAAACGAGAAAAAAACGAGTGTGCCAGGAAGTGCTTTGTGTTCAGCTTTGTTTTTGCCTCGGGTCCTTGGAAAACTGGGAAAAAGAGCTAAGCCATTCATCAAATCTTAAAATAGTGCTTAAAATGAGTAACTACTGCTCTGGCCCTCAGACTACAACGTATGGAGGAACTTATTATATGACCCACTACAAACCAAAGTCCGTGGAAATACTTCCATTAACTTCAATAAACATCACTCTAATACTGCGTAATGAAAGCAGGAGAGAAACCAATTTATCAGTGCATGAGAGATGGTGCTCACCATTGTGTCTTCTGATTGCTGCAAAGCCGGTTTGCCTCCTTGATGTATGATTTGATGTGTCTCTGAAGCAAACTTTATTTAAAAGCTCTCAAAGAGGAGCGGATTAAACATCCCTGGAAAAAGATCCCCTGAACACCCTTTTTTCCCTTAGGATCCACATCTCATACTGGCATCCCCTTGTGTGAGTGTAGGTAGGGACTGTAATGAAGCGGTGTGAATCTCTCTGGTTCTAACCCCTGAGCTCCTCCCTAGAGCTGCAGCATTGCTGGCAGGGCTGGATCCCGTGTGTATCGGGCTGTGGGGAACGAAGCAGCACTGCCATGAGCGTTCCAGATGAGGGTCACCCCGTGCTCTGAGGGACTCCGGGCACTGCAGGGGGACTGCTGACCTAACTCCCACTGCAGAACAGTTTTTCACCATCTATTGATTAAGTGGGAAATACCTAAATTTGCTTCTGTCTAGTCTCAGGAAGAACACACTGGGTGTACACCCTCTGCAGAGCTATTCACACTTCGCTTCTGTCTGACCATTACTTACAGCCGGACCCAAACACATAACTTAGAAAGAATGCCAGGATCAATGCTGGCCATCTTGTATTTCTGCAAATTGCCACTGACTGAAAAATGTATGTTTTGCATGTATGCCAGCAGACATGCTGTGCTTTTATACAACAGCATAAGTGAAATGAAATGTGAACTTTTACTGGAAATGTTTGCTTGAAAAATTTTGTTTTAGGGGACGTTGTTCCTGATAAATCAGGATATAGGACTAATCCTGAATCTATTGTATAAACTGCTAAGTTTAAAGATTAGTATGAAAAAGGGTGAGAAATTACATCTCATATCCTAAAAAATACCAACACCAAACATAAGTAAACATAAGCAAAATTTACCATTTACATAAAAGTGATGATCTACATCTCATTAACATAGGTTCAGTCAAGTACAAAATTTGTAGAACAAACCTTTGGTTAAGTACTAAACTTAACCATTTGTAAACGTATTCATTACTGTGCCTTGCTTTTAAATCGCATTTTGAATTTGCATATTTTTTATGGTGATCTATTCCTGATCAGTTTCATATAGCACCATTGCAACATTTTCTGTTAAGAGTAATTTCATCCTAATTTTTAATATCAAGTTTTTTTCTGTTATTTATGATTTTATTCATATTTATTTTGACTGTTGTTGTAGTGTCCTTGAAATTGTTGATACCATTGACGGGAAATGAAGACAAAATTTCATGTAAAGTTATACAGGGCAAGGCACATTGTACATAAGAAAGCTCAGACCTGTTGTAAGCGTGGTCTTGCACAACTGCAGAAGTGTTTCTCCTCGAGCCCTTGTGTCTTTTAGCAGTGAGGTTTGCAGCTTCATGAACCTATAACCTGTTGGTTATAGCAGCCATCAGCCATTCTGGTCCTTCTGTGAGCTTGGCTCAGTTTCTTTCCTGTTAATGCTGAAGGCTACAACTGGTTGCAGAATGTGTGTTGGGAGGGGACGCCTGTGCCACATGGACACCAAAGGGTGAGACTTGGGTGCTACTTTCTGGAGGCTGCCTGCCCTGTACAATCCTGCTTTAACACACGGTACAGTTTGATGCACTTTAGGAGCATTCAAGTACCATTTTTTGCCCGATGGCTTTGATGCACATATACAAAAAGGAAATTTTGTTCACTACGCATACTGAGCATCTGAACTGGAGATTTGGAATTTAAGTTCCGGTTAGGCTCCATCTTTAAAGAAGGTATGGAGTTGCAGAATCCTTAGTGTGTGGAAATTGGGGCCGACTGAATGTGAGTGGAACACCTGGAGGAAGAAAATTGGTGCAGCTCATCCATGGTCCTTTGTTACAAGCAAAATAATGTCAGATTATTTTAATCTGTAGTCAAAAATTATATCACAGTTTTATTCTCATTTGGAGTATTTAGAGGTTGGTTGATTTGTTTCTTTGCTTGAATTGGGCTTTAGAACTCTCGAGGTAGCAGTCTCAAACAATCATCCGTAGGTTGCTTTAAAACCCAACCCAACGTTTCAGTCTGCATGTTTATCCATGCCTGGCAGAGAGGAAGAATGTGCGAATTGTGTAGTGCTCCTTTGAACCAGGCAGAATCTCAGCTGCCAAAATGATTTGTTGGATGATCCTGCTTTTGAGCCTTCTGCATATGTTTAAAACAAGTTAGTCTGTATGTGTTCGTACATATATGGAGCAGAAATCTTGCATCAGCTTCCATGCTACTTGGAGTGTCCCTGTTACTTGGCAATCCCTGAGCTCCATTCCTCCAGAGAACTTGCTTGGCTACTGAAGTGGAAAGCTTGGTGGGGCTTTTTCTCGACAGAGGAGACCAAACTGAGGTGGGATAGAACTGAACAGTTCAGTCCAGTTTGATTTTCTGGACACCAATTTCTGAGCTTTATCTTTCTGTATGACTGTGGATGAAAGAATTTATATCTTTTTAAGCCTCAGTTTCTCCCATGTTAAGGACCTAATAGTGTTGCTTTACTTCACAGAAGCTGGTTTTCAAGGTATATGTAGCACAGTGATTTTTAAAACCCCACTACAATGATGAGATAAAAACAGGGTTATTGTTTAGGAATTTTTCCTCTGAAGCAGCTATATTAATTTGGCTTAGGTGTGCATTCAAAATTGAGAGGATGCAAGACTATTCAAACATGTGTCCTCTTTTTTTTTTTTTTAGTATATTAGTCTGAACAAGAAACCATGTAAAGAACGCTGTAAAACGTATTCCCATGTCTTAAGACCATGTTGGAGCAAAAGAAGGTTATCTTCTGTCTTTCTGTCTCAGTCCAAAATATTATTTAGGTCTTTAGCACAGGTCTGTGATATGAGGTATTCTTCCTGTATTATGCTTCATGTAGTATTCTCTTTTCAGTTTGGTGAAGGTAGTAGCTACCAGTCTAAATGTAGACCAAATGTCTTGGTTGTCCAACTATGTCTTCCAACTGAGATAAATACTTTCTGTTCTCGATCTTCTCTTTTTTACTGAGGCATATTAACATCATTTTCTCTCTATGCCTCCTGTGCATGTTAATGACCATATTCGCTGTATTTTGTTTGTTCGTTCTGCAGTGCTTTCCAATGGGATAGTTATCAAGATTATGTGTAGCAAAATGTTAGTGACAGCATGTGAATTGAAAGACCTTTACCCATACATGGTCAAATGATTTTATGCATCATTTGCAAAAAGTAAGGGTTGTTCTCGTGCTTTGAGGAGCTCTGACTTGCACAGAATTATTCAGAGCAAAATATAGGCAGATGTAGAGGTCTAATCTATAGATATTTCAACATCTATTGCTTTTTACTTATTTGAAACAGCATCCTTGTTGAAACAAGATTCAAGAAAAGTCACAAACTGATTAATAGTGTGTATGTATTTTATAGGGCAACATTTACAAATAATTCCTGTTTGAGTAAGGCAAATGAGATATTCAAAATAGTGCTATTGCTAAGAATTTAAAGTGGATGTACATATTGCTGTATTGCCAGGATTTCAGAAAATTAAAAAGGGAAGCAACACTTTATTATTTTAACTGATAGGATACAGTCAGTTGGAACCTCTTGCTTAGGAAGCTGGTTAGTGTCTGCTGTGTGGTTACTGCCAAATGCAGAGTGCTCATTGAACGAATGTAATGCAGAGAAATCACAGGGCTGAGAGAAAGAGAGCAACGTGACTTTTTTAGATATTCCTGCTTTTTGTACAATGTTTGGCTTGGTTAAAGAACACTAGGAGAAGACAGAGGATAAATAGAAGTCACATTCCCAACAGAGCTAAGTTTTGCATTGGTGATGAGCAGAATTCACTGTGCAGTTGGGAGGTGTTCTGAAAGATGGCAGTACCCAGGAAGTGTCCTTCACACAGGTGATGTTGAAGGAGGAAGTCTCTCTCACGGGCACTTGGTGCAGCTCCTGAGTAGTACCAGTACCAGATGACTGTGTAGAGTGGGGAGTGAAATTGTAGGTGGTCATGGTCTCCATATTTGCATATTAACTGGTCTGATTTGCATAAAAGCGAAACAACTGCAGTAACTCCTATAAAAACCCTGTAATCCAAAATGGCTGTTGATGTCATCCGCTTGGGTTCTTTCTCTGCTCCTTTCTTCCCATATAAAATTCTACTGACTCCTCCTTGGGGAAGAAAGCAGCCATCATAAAAAGATCAGATAAAGATAGGAGAAGAATAGTGGCAGCATTAGCAAAACACTCCGCGTTATTCCACTGCTTCTGCCACGGTTCCTCTGTCCTCCCTAGCAGGTTCCCTGAAGCAAGATGCAATATATCTCCTAGTTTGAATATTTCATTTCCAGGGGTACATCTGCTTTTCTTTCATGTTATATTCAGCGTTACCTATTTATAACACTTTTTAAAACCGATTTTCCAGCTTCTTGATATGGTACAAGAGAAACAGAAGCGCTGTATCGGTGTAAAGATAAAAGATGTGAGGAAAGGGGGAAAGTAATAATCAGTTGCGAAGCAAGTTATGAACCTAAAGCAAAAATAGAAGTGAAAAAAAGAGGGAAGAGAGTTTTAAAGCCTCGGTAATTGCAGGAGTTACAATGTGCTGTGTGCATTTGGTTTGTACTTTTATACCAAGTTAGTGGATAAGGATATTTATCTGATGTTGTTTGCTCTACACATAAACTCTTCTGATTTAGATGATAGATAGAAACCATTTATACAGATAAACACAGTAGGGGTCTAAACATGGATCCCTGTGGAACACCAGATGTGAGTAAATGAACATTTGATTTTCCTCTTGTCTGCTTCTGACAACCTGATGGATAAGAAACCATCTCCTGAATTCCCTTAAAACCTGATAGCACTAATGCAGATAATAACATAGAGTGAGATATGGTATTTATTAAATCTGCTCTCTAAATATTAATACGACAGCAGCTGTGATCTTTCTACTCTCTAACTGTACTCTTTAAGCACTGTGTCACTTGCTAACAAAGATAAATGCACAGGGCTGTTGTAGAGGGTTTAGGACCACAGGGGTATTGAAATACTTAAAATTCATGCAATTTAGAAATTAATATTCTACATCACAATTGATTAAATAAAAGGAGTGTGAGAAATTTACAAAATTGCTTTTAAAATGGAACAGATTGTGTGAACAGAATAAAAAGCAGCTATGTTAATTCTTTTTTTGTCTATTGTCCCAGGTGGATCCAGTGCTAACCACTGAAGAGTGTATTAGCAAAAAGGAGCTTTCGTATTTCCTAAGTTAGAAATATCACCTCTGAAGTGTCAGCAGTTTTATATCCGTTTTTCTCTCCTTCTCCATTTCCTTCATATCTCTGAGGCAAAATTCTTACAGAGGAAAAGGCCACAAGGGGACATGTCTTGGCCAGATGCTTTTATTCACTGTGTCATGTCTTTTCCAGAGCTGACTGTCAAATACTCTTGTCATTCAGATGATGGGGGTGGCTGCTAGTGCTCTGACTTTTTCTGTATAGTTAAACCCACCACCTCCATCTTGCCAAAAAGTCCACAAGCCCAGCACCTTTCCCACTCACATGTGCTTCTCATTTGTTAGCCAAGTTTGATCGACTTTGGCTGAGCTGGACTTCATAGCAAGGATCAGGACCAGCTTTTACGCAGGCCACAATGATGGTTTCTTCTGGTTTCCTTGTATCTCTCAGGGAGTGTTACTTTGTCCAAACAAAATTTGGATGCCCAAGAAAATGCGGAGCTTGAAGGTGCTGAGCACTTGCAGTTTGCATTGACAACAGGTAGAGCTTGAGGTGATACTCAGCACTGATGTCCAACCAACTTTGGGAATCCCACAGCACATGCTTGAATTTACGGTGTTCTTTGTTTACACCAAAGCAAAACTGCTGGGATTACAAGTAACAAGGGGAAGATTTCTTTCTTTGGGAGTTTCTTGTTAGAGCTACCGAGCATCCTTCCCCCTCAGCTTTTTCCAGCCCACTGCCATCAGTTTGAGCTGGTTTGTTTCTGTGTACCTGTTAACCTTTCAGTTGTATGTTTCTAACACTGCAGTGTCTGTGGGTGTTGAGAATGAGCTGTAGCTGCCTCCTGTGCCGTAGCAACATGGTATCTCTCTTGATGAGATGATGCAGCTTCATAGGCTTTTCTGCATAAAATCTCCTGTCCTGTCTTGAATACATTGATTAGTGATTTCATACTGAATTCAATAAACACAGTTGTGGTACTCAGAATAATGCAACTGTTAGGAATGAAGAGCTAATTGGCTTTGAAGGAAATAACCCACACACAATTTGTACCACTCCACTGGTTAGAGACTGGACCATGGATAATTGAGATGGTATGAAACACCTACAGTCTCATGCTCGCAATTTTTGGATCCATTAATTCCTACAGTGTCTTGTGCCTACCTACAGGAGGATGTTACAACAGCTTAGTTCATTATAAACAATTCTGCCCCATTTGCTTCAGAATTTTGTGGTTGTTAATCCATACATGTGTAGAATGCAAATTTGCAAACAAAGGAGCTTGGAGACAGTGACTCAGTCCTGCAAATCACTGTTTCAGTATGGCAATAAAGATTAAAATTTTATAAAAGGGAAAGCCACATTTCCACATAAATGACTTTATGCTTTTACTTCTGGGTTTGAAGAAGCGTTTGAGTTTTTTAGGGGATAGGAAAAGGTAATTTGAAGGACCTAAATCACAAAAACTTAATCCAAGCTTGTGTGTTCTTCTCCAAAATGAAATTGAAGCTTGATGTGGATTATGGGAGCATAGAGTTTGTGGTCAGTATAATTACATTTGATTAAATACAAATAAAAAATTGAGTGACTTCTGTTACACACAATAAAAATGTTATTCAGAATTGTTATTGCTACTCCTGTTCTGCTCTTTGGAAGAGCTATAGAGGGAATGCCACAGTGCCTGTGACAGACCGTTTAAGCTGTCACTGAGCAGTGTTACTTTAAATAGAATCCTGAGATCGAACAAGCTTACTGATTGTAGGCTTGAGTTTCTTGTTTTGTGTTCAAGGAACCCTTACAAGTAATCCTCAGGTGCCTAAGAATCCACCACTTGAAAAACATTCTTCTGAGTTAAAATAGTCTCAGAATAGGTAAAAATACATTTTTAAAAGGGAAATTTCTTTCATCAGATGTGGTAAAGCTAGGCTAACCTCACTTTCTCAGTAAAGCTAGCAGCACTGTGATTGCTAGGAAGGGCAGTAATGAGGATTCTGATGTTAATATTAAAAGAGAAAGTCATCTCAGAATACTGAAAACTTTTATTTTCACCTGGCCTTTCATTTTATATCAGCTTTTTCACTAGCACAAGCCTAGATAAGATATGTTTATTGGAAGTGGTATCCTGATTAAATAACAATTTCTGTTGAATGAAGTGGTCACCATATTTTTTTGTCTGGGTTTGCGAGAGGCTGATCCGGCCTAATGGGGAGAGCGAGCCAGCAGCATTATTCATAGCAATATGTAAAGTACCCTCTTGGGCTCGTCGTGCATTTTATCTTTCATTATCAAATTGACACTCCTGCATGGGTAGATTCATTTTCTGGCAGGGAATACCACAGGCTATATTTCTGTACTTTTTCTCCCTCCATCCAGGCATTCTCTCAGTGCCTTGCTAAATCATCATGTTAAATCATTAATAGTGAGGAAAGGCATGCTACGTAAGCAATTATATATACTGATTAATGTCTAAGTTAAATCTCTCTCCTCAAAGATATTGCTCATCTGCTGAGTATCTCCATCATATTTGCTTCTTTTGTTCTTTGGTAGAAGATGATGGCTTAGCAGTGCAAAGTTGTTCTTAGTCCTCGATTCTCACACCCAGCACCGACCACGAACGGCTGATAGTCTCTCCCAGACTAAGTGGAGGCAGAACACAAGAGCTGGAAATCTCCAGTAATGCATCATGTAGCTGGTACAGTTCTGTGCGTGCCCACAGAACCGCCATCCTTGTTAGCAGCACAGCATTTCTCCTAATGCGTGCAATGAGACGACCCTCCCACAGACAGGCATTGATGCTGGCAGTGCTGCGTGAGCTCAGCGTGCTGTAAGAGTAGGTGGCATGGCAAGGGAAGTGGGTCAGCCCAAAGTGCTTTCCTCCACTGTCTCTCTCAGTGGTACTACTGACATGGGAATCAAACAGGCCTCGGCTAGTGCAGGAATGAATCACTTCATTATCTGCTTATGAGAATCTGAACAATGCAGACAGGGAACAACAAAATTTTGACTGGTGAAGCGTAGGATTTAGGGGAAAGGGATAAAATTTTAGGTGCCTTGCTAATGATGCAAAGGCAATGTATAAAATACATAAAATACAGACGCTGTTGGATTTCCCCAGGGTGTTCTCCATGATTTTCTGACTGTGCAAATACAGCGGTTACATCTGTAATGTTATTTTACAGGTGAAAAGCATTCTGAAACAGTAGAAGAAAACCTTAGTAAAACCTTACGTAATTCAATGTTGAGTGAGCTCCCTGAGCAAAGGAGGACACTGGGTAGCAATTGAAAGCTTTTTGTGAATTTACTGAATGATGCCATGATATTGTACCCCAGTAAGAATTTGTACTCAGTTATTGTGAAATAAGGGAGTAAATTTGCTAAGTGTGTGCTTCTTGAAAGTAACTAACACTCTCTTATCGACTTCCCCCACTGCCTCTTACCACTCCATCTCCATTCTTAGTCTAAGAAATGTATATTCTTTTCTAGCTTGACTGCGCTAGTGATAAGCAGTAAAGTACCACAGGCAAAGCTGTTCACATACCTCAGGGTGGGGCTCCCAGACAAACTCCTTGTGCTCTCCTGGAAGGGACTCATGTGGTACCATGTAGTGTCTTCATAGGTATGAGCCAGGCAGCCTGACGAAAAAAGTCTTGGCCGAGTTCCCTGGAGCAGAAGCTGCAGACAGTGTTGCAGTGGCTGGGAGGAAGGAGGTTTTCTGTTAGCTCTTACCAGGCACAGGGAGATAAAGGAGATCATTAACTCTCTGGTTGAGCTCAATGTATTGGAAAGGAGCAAGCATCTGAAGTGCTACAGTATTTGGGGGCTCGGGAGCCTGGAATAAACAAAAGTATGAGGTATTCAGTTGCTGCAATAAGAATTTCTGCAAAGAACATCTTGTTGTACACAATATTTCTCCCTTTTTTGTTCATTTTCTCCATTTCGTTTCTTACATCTAGTGTTTTAGGGTAAACAGGTCTATTAACATAATAGTGTTTTATCTTTGAGTATTTATAGTTTTTATAGTTCATCCCTTCTTTCCCTGCTCCTCTATTTCTCTCTCACACACACGCGTGTTCCAAAAGCGTGTTCCAAAAGCATGGTCCAAAAGCACAAAACAAAATCACCCTCCAGAGTAGAGTTCCTGAGCATGCCAAACTTTGAATTACTACCCAGATAGATGACACTGCTCCTGGTCCTTTCAGAGAAGATTGGCTGACTTATAGGAGAACTAATAAGCCTATTCTGGCTTGCAATGAAAGGTGAAACTACAAGGAAGCAGCAATAAACAAGTAATATTTTGGGGATTTCCAGGATTCTCAGGGGAAAAGCATGCTGAGGGAATAGAGAAGGCAACAAGAGGCAGCTCTTTCTTCACAGGGAAAGCAAACAGGCTCTGCAAAAAATTAATAGCACTTCGAGGCAAAAAAATTCTCTCCTGAGAGATGTTTGGAGAGTATAATGCAGATAAATTCAATGTCTTGTAAAAAGTCTGTTCATTTCATCGGCTTCTTCAATGATTTGAGAAACAGAATTGGTCACAAATAGGAGCTCATCCTGCAGTACACCTCCTTGATTTCAGCTAGTGCTTCGAAGTGTTCATGCAATGAAATGTTTGTATGTTCCTATTAGAATAAGTAATAGACCTAAATTTCTATTACAGTGATGTTCCATTTTATTCGCCTCACTTTCAAATCAGACTGACCGTCCCTTAAGCTGCCCTGTCCTTAATAAAATAGTAAATTTGAAAAGGAACGATCACTTGTACTATATCGCATCTGCTCCTGGAGCAGAAACACAGCTACTAAATTCTGAGGAAGAGAACTGAAGCTTAGGGGAGCTGCAGCTTGTTCAATCTGTCAGAAAGGAGAAAAGCACAGGTGTAGGATGTTCCATGAACCCCAGTCAAGAAGCGTTTTTTAAGCTGACCATAATCATGCATTAATCTTTCTGATCATGGTGGAATTTCTGTGGATTCTGTTTCGCAAGCTCTCTTGGTTTCATGGATGGATAGCATTTACAAGCATCTATACATTTCCCTACTAAGTCAAAGCCAAAAATGTCTTCTGGGCTGAGACATAATTTATATTATCTAAACTGCGAGTCCTGCTGAATCTAAAGTAAATAGAAAGTGACTCAAACAGTTTTTTTCCAGAGATGCAGTGCAGAGCAAAAATAAAACTTAGATTACCAATTGATGATGGGCATTGAAGCTAATCCTGTGCAGCCAGAGCCAGAACAGCATGTCACAAGGACAGAAGGAAAAAGCAAAGATGTTATTTGGGAAGAAAGTAAGCAATTATAAATCTTTGAGGTATTAAGCAATGACAATGAAGGTGTGAGTGATGCAGCAATAGAATAAGGCAGAGGTTTGTGAGACACCTTAAGTTTATCTCAGGGTCATGAAAATGTAATTTTAATGTTGCCCTTGTTTTATTACATGTACTCAGTAATGTTCTTGATAGGCAGGATGTTTCCCAGATCTCCAAGGAGTGGCCCGTGCTTGGCGGTTAAAAATAGATGAGGAAAATATTCAGGGAACGTTAACTTCAAGCAGGACTTTCTGCTCTGATTGACAGAATTCATTACAGAAAGCGTGTTAGGGTTTTCGTGCTCTTGCAACTGCTTAGCTGGCCGTTGAGCCTGACTTCTCCAAGTGTGATTCAGCCCTGATTCCCTTCCACCCCCCTTTCATTCTTTTCCTTGGTCTTTAAGCAGCAATGGAGAAAATTAATTTTAGCTATTTTCTTAATTGAAATCTGATTAATTCCAGATTCTCTATTAAGTCCAGTTCAACGTATAACCTGATCTGAGAAACAGGTATTTCCTCCTCTCTCTCTCAACCTTTGGCTGTCGAGACTCCCAGGTGCCTGTGGGGTCTGTTATTGCTCTTTGCCCTAGCCTGACATAAGCACCCACACAAGTTTGATCATTTGTGTTCAGATCTTGTCAGGTTTTCTGACATCCCAGGAGAATACCTGACAAGCATGACAAAATCAATCACTAAAAGAGGTGACTCTCTTAGCAGTGGTAATGTCCATGCCATTTGAGGAGGTGTCTCTAGAAAGGAATTTGCCTACTTACCTAATAAGGCACATCTTGCAGTTTTTGTGGAGTTCTGGCTAGGAGTCTTAAGAGGTTCTTTATTTACTTAAAAAAACAATATGTTAAAAGGGAAGTAACTAGACACTTCCCCAGACATTTCCAAATGCAAAGATTACTCAAGCTCAGGTGTATTTCAAATTTCTTTGAAGCTTGATGAGTGTTTTCAAATGTTTGTGACCCACTCCCAAGGCAATCCTTCTTAAATTGAAGGCAAACTGTTAGATATTTGTCCATTAGCTGCTGGTACCAGAATGCTTCAAAGTGATGCTTAGAAGAGAAAGCTCAGACATATTAATGTTAATCTGGAGGTCAGTCTGAAAAATCATAAAGGTCCTTGTTGGCCTTAAAATCTGTGAATCAATAGCAAGTGCTGGCAAAAGGTCACTAGTCACAGATGAAAGACTAGCTATCAGGCCACCTAGCAGAGCTCCTAACATTTTTTTTTATTATTATAACAAGGTTGAAATAAATCCTACATTTGGTTGTCAGCTATTGTTTGGCCACTTCTGTTCTCCTTGAATAGTTTCATGCAGATGTTTCCCACCTGCAGGCTGCTCCTGAAAAATTACCAGGTGTCCAGAACACTGCAGTGCTGCTTGTGAGCCCATCCCAAATATTTCCTAGTGTTGTGCAACAAGCAGTAGAGCAGCTCTCCGAACTGAGTGCCTTATGATTTATGAATAACTATGGCTTCCATTAAGCTGCAGGAAGGGGATAGTGTGTTTCACCCTGTGCTGAGAACCCCATTTGTTTCCGTTCCTGTCAGCAGTTTGCATAAGTGAATGATTTTATTTCATGTGAGAGAGAAGGCAAACACACAAGTTATCCCAGCAGTGGAAGATTTGTCAAATAAAGCTTTTAATAATGGTGTTATTTGACAGTTTTATAGTGCTTCAACTTTTGAGCAGTTTGAAGGTGGTAGGTTTTCAATAAAAATTAAGTCCTTATCTAGAATAAACTCAGTCCCTGTTGTTTTAAAAGAACTAGTCTTGGCTGCATTGGAGCCCCTTAATCTACTATTGAAAGTAAATCTCAATCCTTTTCCGTATTAATATATCTTGCAATCCATCATCAGTAGGTGTTCTGTGTATTTTTTTTGCCCTAGTATATCAAGGTGGCCTGATAAACCACCTTCCTAACCAAACTTGTTGGGTGATCATTATGTTTCTCACAAGAATAAATTATCCAGTGTAGTTCTCTGCAGCTTACTTAAATAGTCCAGCAGTGTTTCCAGTCACTTTTACTTATTTCTTTAATTTGTTTAAGGGGTGCAGTAAGTTATTCAGGTGAGAAGAGAAGGAAGAAGGAAGTTGCTGGTTTTCACAAGGTCAGAGTTAATCCTATCTGTGTTCATAAATCACTGTACATCATAGGATAACAACGTAGTGTCTGAGGACGTGTTAATAGTCTGCACAGAAAGAGGTTCCCTTGTTTAAAGAATCCAAAGCTGCCTGAAATTCCCTTCCAGTCAAAGAAAGAGCTGTATTATCTACAGGTCTGTTGGATTCTAAAAAAAAGTTGTTCAGTTTTCACCACCATGCAGAGTATTTAGATTTTAATGCAGACCTTTTACCAGAACAATAATGAACAGTAGTTTGAATAGGAGTGGCACATCTTAGATCCAAAGGATCTGCTCAGTTCTACATCGAGATGTGGTGTGCGAGCTGAGATTTGAAGCAGAGGGGTCCTTCCTCCAAAACTGCCTCACAGACTAGCTCCACTAAGTGCAGAGCTTTTTGTTCCACTTAGGAATTAATTTTACATATTGGTTTATCAAATGGTGTTAGCAGGAAGAGTGCTCAGCTGTTTTACACCTGGCAAGACTTGTTCCTACCCTTTTTTCTGCACGTCAGCCAAAACATCCTGCATCCCAGTGATTTCAGCTAGGTTTCAGAGTCATTAGGTGAAGCCTTTCTACTGAGTATTCTCATTAGTAGCATTTTTGTTAAAAACCAAACATACATATGGTGTATTTTCAAATATAGTCTGTGAGTTTTGTTTCAGAGATATCACAATCTGGTCCAGAAAACTAAATGAGCAGAAAACAGAAGTGGAAGAGAGGAACAACAACAACAAAAAATAGCAACAAGATTGTTAGCTAATGTGCTGAAACTCTTTTTATGCACTGGTGTCTCCCCTAAGAGGGCTCAGGGGAATTTTTAATTTCTTTTTTACTAGAATTTGCTGGAAAATATCTGTTAGAGCTCTTGAAAGAAATTGTTCTGTTCTAATGCCTTGAAATCTTACAATCTGCTCTAGAAAGATTTATTGGTTCTATTCTCCTGCCTTCCCTTCCAGCATTCAACTAGGGTGTGCCAGCTTGTCACAGGGGGCACCCATGTAGTCAGAAGCTGCCTCTGCTTAAATTCAGAGGATCCACTCTTACTGTTATCTGATGACTTTGGTTAGCAGGGATCTGACTGAATCATTCTGCATTCTGCAGCCCCTTCACATCTCAAGCCCAGGAGAAAAGGGGGACAAAGACTGGTTTTTATTTACTGACAGCTTGAGGCAATGCCACCGTGGAAATTAGAGGAGTCTTTCCATTGACTTTGTGAAAGTTCGATTGTGTCTTGGACTTCTGCTGTAGCCTAACTTAAATGTATTGTTTTTTATTTTATACACAGCCAGCTCAGAGTCTCCCTCATATCTCTTTCTCCCTCAGTGCTCAACTCCTCTCTCTCATCACAGCAAAATCTGACAGGAACTTTCCTCTTATCTGTCTCTTTCTCTGTGCTCTCCTCCCCCTCCTGCTCATTCTTTACCTCCCTCTGTCTCTCTCATTCCCTCCCCTGCTGCTCTCAGATGGCTGGCTTTGCTCAAGGTCTGCAGGCTGGCATAGAGCATGCCTGGAACAATATGTTCCTATTAAATTTATCCTCTCTCATTGCTTCTTGAAATTAAATGGAATTTTACTCTCATGTTTGTTTGTTGAGATTGCATACTGAAAACATCCCTGAATGCAGTCATTTTTAATCAGAAAGCTTTCCAGCATTTGTGATGACAAAGCTCTGTTTAAAAAGGCTCGCTCCAGCATTTTACAGGAAAAAGTAAGCATTTTTATTGTTATTTACAATTGAAAATCATTTCGTAAAGTCCATCTGAAGTCTGAGTTCCATCGCTTTCGCACCACTTGGGCCTCTCCAAGATCAGCTAAGTAGACAGAATCAGATCTCAGGAATTTTCAGTTTTAGTCCTGAGCATCATTTTGTAGCTTCATTGAACTGTGGGTTGATACTAGCTCCTTGTATGTGTTTCATCATTGTTAGAGCGTTGTGCATTTGTGCCATTGGATGAGGTATATTTGTTTTAAGACCAGTAAGTTGCACACTGGTTAAAGGCCTCAAAAAGGCACAGTAATGCTGTTCTGGGTTAGTCCTTTAAAATGGATGAAAGCAAAGCATGGATTTTGGTGCTGAGGCATTATAATTGTGTTGGTGGAAGTAAGGTGTTCTCAGAGCTAATTGTAATTGTTTGCACAGTTCAGGATCAAATCTGTCACAGCTGAATAAGAAGGTGTTGACAGTTTTGGGAGATATATATGTAGAATAATAGGCACTGCACAGCTTAAAAGTGCTGTAGTTTTAAAATTCGCAGAAATATTGTTCAGAAACATTCTTCTTGGATTTCACTACAGTTCAAACCGAGACCACACCAATATCACCATGGTAATGTATAATAAGATATATTGCAGAGAAGAAAGTAAGATATAAAAATTGCAGATTGATCACTCTGGAAGTTTGGGGCCACTTGATGGTAATTCCAGCTTCTTAAAAAAGTAGAACACTGCTGCAAGAATATGCAAAACTACATAACCATGCTGTGCTTCTCTCTTCTGTGCCTTGCACTTGTTTAGTATGCTGAAGAGATCTTGACATCAGTGGGGTGTTTTCAGAGTAGAATGTATTCCAAATCTGTAATAGAAATCTACTGTAGAGAGAAGAGGAAGATGATAATGTTGGTAACGGTTTGATGGATCTTTTTACTGTAGTGATTCGGAAGTTCCAGTGCTTGCATTTTATTACAAATGATGGTGTTCATCAAAAGCAGACTGATGAATCTCTGGGCAGTTATGATTTCTTCAGTAGCTTGGCTGGAATTAGTATCTATTTCCTCAATAGGCAAAGTAGGCACCACAATAGAAAAGTGATTTGCACCAGGAGTACAGTATACTATAGAGACACAAAAAGTAAAGAGGAAGGTCTATCCTAACAAGCTTGTGGTATAAAGACCACACCAGTCAAAAGGACTACTGGTGAGAATGTACCAGGTGATCCTGAATGTATTGGTACAGCTTTGTTAGTTGCATACAAGGTCATTTGCTTGCATTACTGGCCAGCGCATATACATTCTGCCCAACATTTCTTTTGGAGGGAGCATCACAGATTCTAAAAGTATCTAAAATATTTTTTTCAGTTTCTCAAGGTAGATTTGGAAATCATTTGGGAATATACTAGTCTGTCCTTATCTTGTTTTTTTCTCATGAACTTCAGCAAGGCCAAATACAAGATCCTACACATGGGTTTGGTCAGTCCCCATGGCCCCCATCTTCACTACAGACAGCGTGAAGGATTGGTTGAGAGTAGTCCTGCAAAGAAGCACTTGGAAGTACTGGTGAATTAGAAATTGGATATAAGCCAGCAATGTGCACTTGCAGCCCAGAAAGCCAACCTTATCCTGGGCTGCATCAAAAGAAGCAAGGCCAGCAGGATGAGGGAGGGGATTCTCCCCCTCTGCTCTTATGAGATCCTCATCTGGGGTACTGCATTCAGTTCTGGGGCTCCCAGAAGAAGAGAGACATGGAGCTGTTAGAGAGGATCCAGAGGAGGACATGTTGGTCAGAGGGCTGCTGCACTTCTGCTATGGGGACAGGCTGCAGCAGCTGGAGTTGTTCAACATAGGAAAAAGAAGGCTCTGGGGAGTCTTTATTGCAGCCTTTCAGTATATAAAGGCAGTAAGAATGAATGAAGACATTATACCAGGGTCTGTAGTGAGAGGATAAGGGCCAATGGTTTTAAATTGAAAGAGAGGAGATTTGGTTTGATTGTAAGGAAGAAATTTTTCCTAGTGACAATGGTGAGGCACTGGAACAGGTTTTCCCAGGGGAGTTGTGAATGTCCCATCCCTGGAAGTGTTCGAAGTCCAGATGTGCTTTAGGCAACTTGATCTAGTGAAGGATGTCCTGTTGTATGAAGAGATTGGACTAGGTGTTCTTTGAGGGTCCCTGCCAACCCAAGCCATTCCATGGCTGTGACTCAGAACACAGTTGGTATGACAATCAGTAGGCAGTTTTGAGAGGGAGAGAGATACAAGGAGAAAAGACTGAAGTAGAAGTTTTCATTCGTCCCTAATGGGAGAGGTTGTTATTCTCTGTTCCCTATCATACTCTCTTAAGCTGTTTGTTCCTAATTATGCAACCTGATTTTTTAGACAATCACCTTGCCCCTCAGCCTTCCCAACCATCTTCTGGATGATTTGGCCAGAAGAAACTCAAAACAAGGGCAGAAGAGTTTAAGAGAGGAAATCGCATGGAAAAGGGCTACAAGGATAGGTCTTGACTGATTGAAGCAAGCAGTTTGTAATTACAGTGTCTCAGAAAAGATACAAACGATACTTAATGATTTTTCTGCTTGGATAAACTGACATGTTACCCACAAGTGCCAATAGTTGGTGTAGGCCATAAGAAAATACCCTTCTATTTACTGACTACTGAATAATAATAGTTACCAGGATATGTTATGAATCCAGAGACACAGGTTTCTATACTATTTTAACTTGTCAATCAAATGTATTCCTTAAGAGGAGCAGAATTCTCACTTGAGAATGTAATGGCCTTTGCCTTTTAGTTGACATCTTTAGAATTCAAGGTTTGTAGTGTTTTGGTGTTGCAATTAACACTATACTCATCAAAGGGAAATTAGGAAGCAAAATTGTGACAGGTTTAGGGCAATTTCTCTCTGCTCAGAAAAATTCTACAAAAAAACAAATACCTACTGCCCATTTCTGCTGCAGCTTTCCCCATGGACATGAATGGCTTGGCAGCAACAAGTTACTGCTTCTGAAATATGTGGACAGCTTTTCTTCTCAGCTAGTAGAACAGATTTCCTTTAAAAACTTGCAGTGGCTAGGCAGTTGATTTGCATTTGGGAGATTTCATTGCTTGTCTCAGTTTTAAGGGGAGGTGGTAGCTAAGCCAGGGTTATCTCCTTGCTCAGAGCTGAACTGTAAATAGAAATGAAATCAGCAGCGCAGGCCAAACGACTGCTACATAGTTTGAGAATGAACGGAACAAACCTTTATTCGGAGAAATCAAAGGATATAATCGTAAACTGCTGTTGCAGGGGACAGACTAATGATGTGCCAGTGATTTTTATTGCCTTGGGTTATAAGACCTTGAGGGACCTTATGGTCTTCCCTTGGACCTGAAATATTTCCACAGTTCAGTGCTACCCAGTAGATATAGAATGGCAAAAGATTACTTCTCCATCACCTTAAAGATAAATCTTGAGACCTTGGCAACCTTTGGGAGAAAATATAATTGTCTTCCTAATTAAAATTGATTTTTTTCAGTGAATGTGCCCTTCTATCGCTATCCAAGCTGTATAAGTGACTGTATCTCCCTTATTACAACAGATATTTATGGTCACCAATTGACAGCATACTCAGCACAGTAAGCAGTGTGTATGATACAGCTTTGGCAATGGATCACAGAGCAGTTAATCCCTTTAGAATATACATATCTCCCTAACTAGTGCTAAGAATGACTGTGAGATGCTGTTTGCCTTCTTTATTGGACTGTACCTGTGGGTGTTTCTGGTGACATCTTAAGTGAAACTGTCAACCAAGTGACTGTTCCCAAATCCTATCGTCATAAGAAAATAGGTACCTACCTCCTTCAAACTTCTGTGAAAATCCTGGGATTAGTCGTTTGAGTATGAGTACAAGTCTTGAATATAAACATTTACAGCACCATGATGTAGCATTCTTCATGAGTTTCATTGCTTTATTAGTTTTCTCAAGGTGTAACTCCATCCTTGCAGTGGTCTGCCGTGTGCTAATGCTTCTGGAGAACGTTACAGAGGTGCAAGTGATGTGGTTTGGCCTTCAGCATTTTCAATACTGTAGAAGAGATGATAGATGTATCTGTTTTGTACATCTTACTGCACTTCAAAGGGTAATAAGAGAAATTTGTGTTTATTTCAGGGGGGAGAATGGGAGATGAAAAAAGAAAAAAAAAAGGAAATATGATTATCTATGAACTAAGGAAAAGTCTTCTGGATACACTGAAGTACAATAAACACAGTAGTTCAAAAGGTACTTTGGACATTCAGTTCAAAAGGTGTACCTCAAAATACACTACAAGTTTAAGCGTCATGAAAAAATCAGTATAAGAATAAAGAAAAAGGCCAGAATAATTGAAAAAGTTTCATTTGAACTAGGAAAGTCAAGTGACCTAAAGAAGAGTTTTGCTGTCACTGGACTTTTCACCTACTCTTCACCAGTAGTACATCCTCTTCCTGGGTGCAAATTGAACAACAGCACTCATCAGCAGGGACAGATCTCTCATCTTGAAAACTAAACATGAAGATCTCACTCGCTGAGCCTGAGAATCAATGCTCTGGTAAGTCAGTAGCAGCCAGCATAGCAATACAGAGGGAACACTGAGCTACTCATTTATTCAGCAGCGAAGCCTTGAACTTGACATGACTAAGCTGAGTGCAGGAAATAAGCTCAGATAAATGCTGGCACTGTAGCAGGCACTATGTTTTATGCCTAAGAAGGTGTGGTTCTGAGGGCCATGGGGGCTCCTGCCTCTTTCTTACCTCTTGTGAGACTTGAAAATGAAGAGCACCATCACCACCTTCACCACGGCGTAGAAGACTGTGCACAGCACAGAGCGCTGTGTAGTACATGCTAGCAGAAAGAGATACCTTTTCCCTATCCTTTATTTTCTCACTGATCCTTACTTATTTTAGCATGACAGTAATTATTTAACCACCCTTCCAGGAAGTAGATTTGAAGTCGTCTTTTCAACTTGTAGTGAAAGCTGTATCAATACTCAGAGATGTAGGGCAGTGGAGGTGATGGAGAAATAACTCGGTAGCTTGGCTTAAACCTAACTGAACATATTAGTCATTAAATATTTAAACCACCAATATCACACATTGATGTGCAAAATGTTTAATTATGTATCATTTCAGTTATTATTCATGTTAGATCTTAGACCTTAAGATGTACATACATTTAAAAAATAGCTCAGAAGATGTATCAGGAGCGCAGAGCAGCATGAAAAATCTGAAGGCTGGCAGTACACTTTCTCTTGAAAGTATGTGTCAGAAAGTTCTTTTTTCTAAATTATCAAATCCTTTTATAGGGTTCAGTGCAAACAATGTTTCTGCCTTTAGTAAATGTCTCTGGTAAAAGAAGACCATTTCAAAGGAAAAGTTTCAAAGTTCCAAGCTTAATACCTCTTCTATTCTATTTTGGTCCATATGCTGTTTCCGTCAGTGTGTATCTTAAGTGTGTGTAACTAAGTGTCTTCCAGTATCACATTAAGCAGCAGGACTACCATCTGTCACAAATGCTTTGTTCTCTCTTCCCAAAGGGAAAGTTGTATGTACGATGTCATGCTTCAAATGTACATATCTGCTAAGTATTTGCTAAAGAAGGCAGAATGGAAGTGGATTGTTTAACGCTAGTAGACAAAAACAAGGACTGTGTTAAGCAGCCCATTGGTCAGCGCCTGCTAATTTCACGTAGGGCAGTGGGAGCTTTGCCATTGCCTTCCAAAGGCACCTGCTGCAGCCACAATGCTGCCTGCCGAGGAGATATCCTCTCTGTCTCTAGATCTGCTCATGAGAATGCTAATTTGAATGTAAGAAAACACAGTTTGGGGTCAGGGCCAGAATTATGTTGCTGTGTTTTTATTGTAGTCCTTTCAGAAATGTAGCTGTGAAAAGCAAGCTACCTGTTTTTTCAGCTACCTGTGGCGCATCCGCATGCCACTACAAATTCTCATTGCAGAACCTTATGGCAGTAGTTCATAAGCCAAATGAGGGGAAAAGAAAAGCAGCAATGATGTGGGCAGTGAAATTGCAAAAAAAAAAAATATATATATATATATATATATATATATAGTAGTTTTCAAAATAAAGAAATATCTATCAAACATGTTGACTTGTACAGCAACAAATATTCTGAAAGGTGTAAAAAAAACTGGCTCCCAGCCTGCTGGACTGGAGATTTGAGTTTGTTAACAGAGGCAGAATCTGGTCCTGCTGTAGTAGTAGGTTTGTTCATTCTGTTCTTGTACAGTGGTAGTGTCATGAACTGACCACTGAAATGAGCAATAATGAAGGTATCTTCTGTTTGTTCTCATCTTTAAGAGGCGTTTAGAAAGACTAGGTCACTGATGACTCACTCCAGTTTCATCTTTCAATTAACAGTTTGCTTTTTCTTAAAATGTGAGTGCTACTGGAACTAACATAAACTAATTATCACAAACAGACTGATGTTTCTGTGAAGCCTACAAAGCAAGGCAGTCATATTTAGTCTGAAGTTTGCATACACATTTACTTTACAATTGGATTGCTCAGTTTTGGAAATCTATTTTAAGGCTTAAACAAGCTTAACTTCTCGGGATTTTCATAGATTTCATTTGCAGCAACATCATCTGCATAAAATAAGCTTTGGGAGAATTTATACATAGCCCTAAGCAGTGAGTCACAGAGTTGTGATGAGCATTGTGTGAAACTTTGAGTCAGGATCAATGATTATTAGTCTGGTGCTGATACTTTTTTCTTTCTTGAGATGGCTGCTTGATGCAACTGCTGCTATCACAGATTGTATGCCTTGAGTAATATATCAGTGCATGGTGCCTGCGTGGCTTACTGCTCTCTCTGCTTGTGCATTGCCTTCCATAGGAGTTAAGTTGCATTGGACTGTCCATGTCCCAGTGGATTGCTGCCACCTTTGTGCTGTCTCTCGATCTGTTTCCAGACTGCTTTCAGCTTCTGCAAAGGCACAAGGTGAAAATGCGGTCTACTGGTGGGACAAATTAGCCTAATTTCAGCTCTCAGATTTCTTCTCTGTGAGGATAGTGAGATCTCCTCGTTTGTTATGCACCTCACAGGAGCAAAATAAATCCTTCTTTGATGATGCAGTGTTCAGGTAACAACAAAAGCGAAAAAATCCACATAAGGAATGTGCCCAAAGGCTGCCTGCAATGCAGTTCTGCAAAATATTATTTGTTGATTGTATTTGTAAATACAATCTGTGTAGCACAGAAGGCCTTTCTTGCACATCCTACTGCTATGAAGCATTTGATAGACTTAACCACATTAAAAAATAGCATTAAAAGAAAGAAATCTGCATCTCGTGCCTATAATTTACTCAAACATTTCCCTGTAAATGGCACTTTCTTATCTGCTCAGGCAAGATCTGCAGCTCCTGAAGTCTATTCATGATGGCTACACTGCATACTGGTTGCTAGCTTGTAATGCTTTTCTGAACACTGTTGTGTTTAGAAAGGCTCCAAAAGGATTATTTATTGAACAGGCAAGCTTGTGAAAACTTCCCAAAAGCTGCATTGCAAAGCTGTCATAAGTATGATTCTACTCAAGTTTCTTCATACAAACACAGTCCTTTAGGTACAAGCAGGGCATTCGGATCCCACCAGCCTTGTAAGAGCACTTTCCTTCCCCATGAGTAAGATGACTAACAGAAACATGCTACACAGAAACAAGGCAATTTTCCAAAGCCTTATGAAAGTTTTGTTATTTAGCTCCGTGAAGTGTGAGTATGAACCATTTTTGTGATGGAGAGGGGATTGTGTCTATTTGTGCCCTGTCTACTGAAGGGTATATTGTGCACTGAGGAGAAAGCATTGGAGAAAATGACCTAAGAGCTTGACTTGTAAATTCGTGTGTATGGTACCTGATGGACGTGCCCAACAAGCAGAGAAAGCAGCACATGTTGGTTATAGCTAGACAGGTGTTTCTACGCCTCTATTTTATTTTGGATGTGTTAGTGACAGCTGGATATTTCTTATTCTCAAATACTAGCTGGCTAGGTCTGTCCATTTTCAGGAGAAACTGCTGACTGCAGTAGACTGTAGAGACCAGTTAAACAGAAACTATTTTTGTACTTTTTGTCCTTTCTTTGTCTTGACAGTGACAAGAACAAGTAACACTCCATCCCAAAGAGAGATGGAGTTGTGCCATGCAGGGCAAGAGATCCAGAAGTACTTTTTGACACTCTTATTTCTGTCCAAATAGCATTGGTGACATCCCAGCACTATTACAATTACTTTTAATTGTTCTGTTGTACTTCATTTCAACCAGAATTTCACCTCATAATAGCGCTTTGATATAATCTGGGCAGATTCTGACTAATCCTGAGAACAGATTAATTTGCACAGGTTCAGTTGAAGTGCAGGTGACAGAAAGAATGCTTCTCCAAGTTTCAGCTGGGTTGAAATTGTTTTCTTTAGAATGTCTGGTATGATGCTATGTTTCGGTTCTAGGACAAAAACAATGTTGATAACACATTATAAACACACCCATGTTTGTAATTGCTGCTCAGCAGTGCTATACAGAACCAAGGCCATTCTCAGCAAAGGGAGTTCATCTCACATTCTTCTGCTGCTCGAGGGGCCAGCTGGGCATCGGCCCAGGGCTGGTGAGCAATTCCTTTTGTATTACTCATTATATACATTCGTATATATACAGAGAGAGACTGTCATTATCCTTTTCCTTTTCTCCATCTTAGTAGATAGTTCTATCTCAACCCACAAGTTCCACTTCATTTTTTTCCCTGATTCTCTCCCACATCCCGCGGGGAATGAGCGAATGACTGTGTGGTGCTGAGCCACCTGCTGGCTTAAACCACAGCAGAGGTGTAAACTGCCAATCAGAGGCAGTTGGTTCAGCTTGTTCACTTTTTTGTGCCAACAGATGATGTGTTAGAGATCTAGAAGTGCAAGATGCTGATGTACAAAACCGGAAAATGGAAGGTGGAGCATGAAATGTGCCTGCCTGCTGCAATTGTTACACAGTTGGCGGGACAGACATAACCGTGGGTTTAGCAGATATCTGTCACCCAAAAATGCCAACAGTACAGAGACCTGCAAAGCTCTCTGTATCAAGTTGTTCTCTCTGTGACAACTCAATTGCATACAGACTCAGTGGTGCTAATTGTAAGGCGTATGGCAGTGTGCCTGTGCAGCAGTGCCCCGCAGTTAGTCAGCTTGGCCAACAAGATGTCTCTAGATCTGTTTGTTTGGCCAGAGATACAGAAAGAAGGATTTATTTCACCTTTAATGTAATATCACGGTTGTACTCAGTGAGATTCCACTTATGGGAATGGTGGGAGGAAAGAAGAAGAAGCCTACCAATATTTTTAAGCTTGACAGTCTGGGGGGAGGGGGGGAGGGGTAAGAAAAGTTTTAAAGCATATTCTTCCTCTTTCAATTGTAAAACAGATTCTTTTAGAAGAAAAAATGTAGGACCTAGTATGCAATTCTTAAAGAGGAAAAAAAAAGAAAACAACTATTCCCAGCCCCCCTCTGAACAATCAAACTGGCTTCTGTACCTCAATATACATTTTAAGTGGACAATTTCAGTGCTAGCATGGTGTAGGCAGGGCACAAAATTCAGCTGAGATGAGCAGACCATCTGCCAGAAGCAAAATTAGGGGGGGGTGGCAGAAAGCCTCAAAGCTAATGGAGGGGTGGGAGCTCTACTGGTTTGCTGGAATTCAGAGCTCAGGCAAACAGCATACACTGCAAGAGCTCTTGCCAAAAGGAGGAATGAAGGCAGCAGAAGGGCAGAAAGCTGGATGGCTTGGAGAGTGACATCCTTGTGTGTCAGAAGTGGTCAGTATTTTACCAGCTGAGTTCCATAAATTGGCCCTGGGCAGTCAGTGCTAGTGCCAGCTGTTAACTTTGTAGCAGCCATAATCTCAGCAGGGACAAATAGGGAAAGATGTATTGACAAATGGCACTGAGCATAATAAACTGCTCATCTTTATGAATGCTGGGATCCAAATGATCAAAACAGATGTACAGTTTCCAGATCTTAGCTGCACTGTCAGAATATTCCTGGTTTCCTCTTGCATAGTCATCCATAATGAAAAGAAAACAAGCAGATTTGCCTTCTCTTGGGTTTTTCTTTATTGCTCACTTAACATTAATTACAGAATATTGTTGGAATAGCAGACTGGCAGACAACAGCACCCTGAACAGAGTCTATAGGTTACTCCTGTTACTTCTGCATGTAGCATATAGCTAAAATTATCTTCAGAACAAGTGTATCGTTGGTGTGGTCATGTGGGAAAGCATCAATTTTGTCTACTCCTTTATAAATTAAACTTTAACTTGTCACGTTGTAAAGCATGGGAAAGGAAAGGGAGTGAAGGCTGCCATTTTCACATGGAAGCTGTAAAAAGGGAGGTAGGGAGACAATGAGAAAAAAAGGTTGAATTTAGTTAACACAATGATTTCTTATATTTTCTTGTCAAGGGAATTGTAAAGGGTGAAAAAGAAAAAGGCACAATGGAAATATATGCCTTTAAAAAACATTTGGACACAGAAATCCTCTCCTGATTTATATGTGATTTGCAGGTTCATCAAAATGACTTTTTTACTTAGCGTTGCCTGAAGTGTTTGGGGTCATTAGGGACTTTTCAGCTTATCAGATAAATCCTATGTATCCTGCCTCGCTGTTTGACTATAGCATTTTTTAAAAGACTTGTCAAGTCAATGGGTTACCACATCCCTAAGGCAGTGCATTTAATAGTTATAAAGTGCTGTCCTTTGCTAAGTGAAATACTGAGTGCTGAGAAGAGTACACAATTCTTAAGCGGTAAGTGAAAAGATGAGTTTTAATATCTTTTTCATGTGCAATAGGCATGAGAAATTCAGAATGCTACACATTTTCTTTCTACTCAGAACGATAAGCATACTTCTGCTTAAACATTAATATGATCAAACTGATGCATTGTTACAAGCAGAAGTGAGTCAAAAATCAGAACACATTGAATCTCAGGCTTCTCAGTTAACTGGAATCTGCCCACATACAAATAGTACTGCTACCACAATTTCCTGGTGGACTTAATGCCGTGTTTCAAGGCATTGCAGCCACTCTATTGGGCTGTCGGCTCCCAGAAGAGGCTCAGAGAACTGACAGGCATCTCATGCTGCCTAGGGCCATCCTCAGCAAGCCAGAATGCTGGCTGCCATGGAACCAGGCATTTTTAAATCTTTAGTACCCATAGACAGACGGTTGCAGAGTTCTTACTGTCTTTCCTTGTGCTCACCAGAGAGCAGTGATGAATCTGAAAACCTCTGGACTATTTTCTGGAGGTGACTAAGACCAGGCCTCAGTGGAGCTGACAAGCCTCAAGCATCTCTTAGAGCCATGGAGGTCCTCAGGAGCATCCTGCAGCCACCAAGTAAATGGTGAGATGTTGGCAGGCACCTTTCAAGTCTCAGATGAAATACATGTGGGATTGATATCCCTTGATTTTCAGGAGATTTTTGTTGCTTTTTCCATAGATCATTGAGGGAAAATACTCTGAACTCTGCAAATACTTCTTTTTTTTCCACATTCTTTGACTTCCATATACAAACCTGACATGTTAGGAGTGTTAAAAAGGAAGATTTTAAAATACTTTTCTCCTCCCCAGTACCAAAGAATCGGGACTCATGTTCGCAAAACAGATCTGTTTTTTAACCTCCCTATGCCTTGTCTCCTCTGTCTGGCAATGTGAAAGATGTTTTAGTATTTGAAATAATTCCAAATCTGTGAAATTAGAAATAGCAACTATACTGATTATATCTGGGTATCTGCTGGCTCAGTGTAAGAAGTAAAATCATTAAAACTCTCTCCTGCAGCCTGTCGAGAAAAATAATATTTAGTGGGTGTTGAATTTCATATGATTCAGCTCTGTCTTGAAAATTGGCGAACCTTTTATGCTCAATTAGATTTCAAATCTGCTTTCAATACCTCATTCTTCATAGACTGGATTTTTAATGGATCTCAGACATAAAAACAAACCCTGACCTCCCTGGGCAGGGATAGCTGCTGTCCTTAATGCAGCAGGAGTCTGAGACTGAAGCCTTTGTGGCTGCAGCTGAGCCATTCAGAAGAGCAATCTTTTGGCCTAAAATGCCACAAATAGCATTACAGAAGAGTAGCTTAACTACCATATTGTTCAAGTCAAGCATGCATGAAGTTACATGGAAACGCCATCAGACTTTAATGCATTGTCTTAGTAGTTATCTAAGTAA
Source organism: Meleagris gallopavo (assembly GCF_905368555.1). Lineage (NCBI taxonomy): Eukaryota > Metazoa > Chordata > Aves > Galliformes > Phasianidae > Meleagris > Meleagris gallopavo. The sequence goes on along the minus strand of NC_139419.1, from coordinate 10,315,303 downwards.
GAAAAAGTTAACCGTAGCACAGATTATGCTAAGAAAGTGCACAGAATGAGTATTGCTTGTATTTTTGGTATCCTGCCAAGTCAGGATATCCTGCTGTGAAGTACATTGATTTTTTGCTATACATGGCTTATTTTTTTCTACCTTTTTTTACATTTGTATCAAAGATAAATTTCAGATCTGTGAGTTCCTCTGCTGAATTAAACTCAGCCTTAACGTTTCACTTTTTGCCCATTTGGTGTTCCTGTCTGTCATCAATTCAACTGGCTGATCTGCTTTACTTATCAAGACTGTATGACTAAAACTTTGGTCAGTGTCTTGTTTTTGTCTTTCATAGATGATACTCCCTTTTAACCTCCTACCACTTTTATCTAAGTTTGTCCATATCAAATTCATCGGGCTGTCGATAAATTTTTGCTCCTCTAACAAGAAAAAATAGAAAGAAAAGATTTGGGTCTGTTATGAGATTTGACAGTGTGAAAATTGAGTTTGTGAAAATTGTTCTAACTTTTTAATGCTACTCGATCTTCTCCAGATGTTATAAATAACACATTGCAACCTATAGAGATTATAAACCTAGCATGTCTAGATTTTATTCAAGCTCAAAAGTAGAAATGACTTACCTTGTAAATAAAGCTGTTCTCAGAAAGTGCCCAGTACAATTTAGAAACCTGAGAAATTCAGTTTAGTACAGCTGCATTCTTTAAAATGCATCCTCAACTTAAAGCATTTACTGGATGTTTATTCTGACAGCTTTATCTGGTTCATTCTACCAGCAAAAAAAAAAAAGAAACAAGTCTTATCTTGGAAGCTTACGGTCTAAATAGACAAGAGAGACAGAAAACGAGAAGCATATGAACCTCATTATCCCTGTCTTGCAAGCAAGAATGTAACAGACTGCTTTCTCTGCCCCTTCTCACGAGCTGAAGGACTAAACCCTTACAGTTCAACATTAAGTTAACTGTCTTGAGAACAGACCTTGTTGTTGTTATTGTTTACACTGCCATCAATTTTGGCTGATTCTTTATTATTATAATTATTTTAAATAAGAGCATGATGCAGTTTAAAACTTTAATCCTAAAATCTAGAAGGGTAGGTGGTGAGGATGGGGATTTGTCTGAAGAAATGCATTTGTTACAGTTAGAAGGGTGCCATCCTTTTATGCCATCTTTGCGTGCTGCCACCGTTCTAAGAAGCCACCCTTGGAGGAGGGCCAGGAAGGGGCTTGGGGGGACAACCTAAACATGTGAAAGAGGAGGAGGAAAAGCTGCACACCGCGCGCACACAGATGGCAGGGCACTGGGGGACTGCTGGGCTTGTTGGAGGCTGTGCTAAGTAGGCAGTTTGGGAGCTGGCTGTGAGTTTTAGCAGCTGATTCAATCAAACCACCTGCACATAGCCTAGTTCCCCTTTATTTTGTCTGCTGCAATTTAAGAGGCAGAAAGAAGAAGCTTCCCCTGGAAGCTTATATATGAAGCATTTATATGTGTAGTTATGTATGTTTTCAAAATATAAGAGTAAAGGTAGATTATAGCAGCATATATGAGGAACTTAATTTCTTTCCTTTTTCACTCCAGATTCTTATCTGATCCTGAGATTCTATTTTTAATACTTCAAAGTAACAATTTTCAAGACAAATAAAAAAGAAAACCTTTCAGGTCGTGATTATGTAGATTTGAGTTCTGAAATATTAATTAGAGACCAGCAAGATAGTTTTGTGAGAAGAATGATCATAAAGCTGTGAATTGTCTTGGAGAGAAAAATCAGTATATTTTTATTACCTCTGAATGCATTGCTGAAATTCAGAAGCATGGGAAAAATAATGGTCTATTAATTTGGATAAAAAATTGGCTTTTTCTCTCTCTGTAAACCTCCAGGTTTATTTTCTTTGTTGTACAGGAGTAGAAGGGATTAAAGGTTCATTTCTAAGAAGACACAATTGGCTTCTTGGGCACTTAGTATGCTCTAGAGACATTAATATCTAAACCGTTCAGGGATAATTGCATTAGTTGTCTTTTCTCCCAACTAAATTATTTGAGTACATTAACAGTCAATTTTGTGTTGACAGGGCATGAATTTCTACTGATGGGAATGGAAAGCTTTGTATTATCTCAAGCAAAACATCAGTCTAAACTTTAAATTCTGAGAGTATATCATTGGATCAGGGACTTGGTAGATGATATATTGCAGATGGGAGAGAGATCTCATTTTAGCGGTAATGGGAAGCAGTGGATTTAGCAAAAGATAAACCATGTTTCTAGCTGGAAATGTTGCTTTTAACCCAATAAAGCTTCAGTCCTTCAAAATAGATTGTTAATTTTTAATGCATGTAGCAGTTACTGATGTGACAGATAGCAGAACTGATCTTGCTCCCGTCAGACTTTGTGGGAGTTCAGGCATTGATTTCACATGGGGAGACAGCCAGCCCAAATGCAATGAAGTGAACCAGCTGTGATGTATTTTGCCCATGTGAATGCATGTAATACCTATTATGTCGTTTTCAAGATTAGAAGGTTGTGTTGAACCACTCTGAAAAGCAATTAAAGAATTCTTGGTTTCTAATCTAAGCATTTATGAAACTTTTGGTAAGTATATTTTTCATTGAATGAAACCAGCAGGCTGAGTACAGCCTGTTAGAATGGATCCCATCTCTATGGTGCTTAAATTCTTGTTCAGTTCTGTCTTTTTCGAACTTCCATCTTTTTGACAAGATTGTTTCTTCTTTTGAAAATTAATTCTAACTTATTCTTTAACAATTCCTCCTTCTTCATGTCTTCCTTTTGCGTCATCATCAGATACCAGTGGCAGCTCTCTACCCTGCAATCTATGACTGCTTTTTGGAATACAGACAGTGCATCCTTCTTTAACTGCAGTTACCCATGATGGTCACCACCTTCCCTCTCTGATGTCCAGAAGACCAGCTTTTTGTGACCTTGCACATTCATCGCTCAGAGATTACATTCAAACAACCCGTGCAATTTACCTGCCAACAAAGTGAATCGTTTTGAGAGCTGTTATTTGCTACGTAGAGCATCTGCTTCTCAAATCTGAAAGTAATGAAAATGTCTGAGTAGCCCATAAAGTTTGTTCCTCCCTCTGCCCTCAACAACAAAAGCAGAAACTGAGAAAATGATCTAATACTAACTTTGTTTCCCTTTTGTCAAAGCAAAATGTTGAAAGGAAAGAGAGAAATAGGACGAGGACCTGACCCTCAGACTTTAATTCAGTGTAAAAAGGTACATACCCAGCGTTTGCAGAACTGTGAGGAGCAAATGACTGCTTGTGAATCTGTTCAGACTGTTCATCCAGCATTAATCTTTTATCCATTATTTGAATGCTTCTGCATGTAAAATGGAGAGTCAAAATAGTCACTTTCCCTTTTGTTAAGGGTCTTTGCTAATAATATGATGATCAAAATAAGGCTCAAACATTAGGGAATACTACAGTAGTAGTCGGCATTCATTGCCTGGAGGAGTAATTTTGTGCAATGAGAAATAAAAATAATTGTATAATTAAAACCGTATCTTCTTGTGCTACAAAACACATTCAACATTATATATAATTTGGCAGATTCGTGTTTGGAAGCATTAAGGATGATTCATGCCCATCTAAGCTTGTTTGTGCTCCCTCTACAATCAGTGAAGAGAGAGACGCTGCCTCTTCCATCCCATTCTAAAAGACTTTTCTGAAGTACAGAGTGTTTGCAAAGCTGGTAACATGCCCAGTGCCCAGCTCCTGAATATTTATTGCCTTGTGAAACTACTGCAAATCTTGGTGGATGCGATTAACAAATTGAGAAAATGTTTGTTTTCTTAATAGCTTTAACGTTTATATAAACTGGGATTATATTGTTTGCACCATCTTAAATTGGATGGGGAGTGTCAGTGGAGTTTAATTAAGATTGCTCAGTTTTTATCTGAGCGTAGATAAAACGAGCAGATAACTGATGAGCAACAGACTGTCAGCTTCTGCTTTTACGTAGCGATTTAACTTTTCACACTTAGGTAAAATTAGTCCTCCACACTGCTTCGTGTTGTGAACTTTACTAAATGAGCTTCTGAGGAATGCTGGGCAAACTGTTGCCTCACCATGTGTCCAAATCATGCATTTGTGGCCGTATGACTGATTGCAGTATATCAGTTCCAAGCAACTTAAAAGGAAGAAGCTGCTTTAAGTCCTAGATGTGCATTCAGATCTTGATGTGAATGTTTGATGGGTACTTGGAGCAGAGATTTTGATGTGGACTCCTCTCTTGTGCATGTAAACAAATGATAGAAATTAGAGGAGTGTTCTCCTTTAAGACTAGATCCAAAACCCTGGCTATATGCTTTAATAATAAAAGGTAGGGCCGTGTTGTGGCAGCTCTTTTTAGGCATTAGTCACCATTGAATTCACTGTGAAATTCTGCATAAAACATGATAGCATGCTGTGGCATACAGCAATTGCTGTGATGGGATAGAGAAGTATGGAGAAAACATATTAGAAATGCGGTGGGTAAATGAAGTTGACATGCCACATGGGATATTTTGAACTACATTTCACATTTCAGAGTAGAAAAATCAATGTAAGTGGAAAAGAACTTCTACAAAATGAGCATCAGGCCTGATAACTCTTGCAACTTTCTGGTCTCCGTTATCTAACTTTAGTGTGCAGTGAGGGCTGCTTTTTCTGTCTGCAATGTATTCTGCTGCTTTCTTTATAGTGAAAGAACAGCTGCTAAGCAAAAATTCTGCCTTTGGCAATATCAATTAATTGATGTGTTTCCTCAAAAAACAACAACAACAAAAAAAAAAACAAAAACCCAGAAGAGAAAACAAAAACCCACAACAAAATTAAAAAAAAAAAAAAGGAAAAAAAAAAAAAGGAAAAAAGGAATGTAAGGGAAGTACTGCAAGGTGTTTACTTTCTAGATATACTGGGCGAACCAAATCTGCTAAAAGCATTAAAGAAAACCATTATATAGCTATCTTTATTTAGAGGCACAATCCAGTTTGTGCTGATTTTATAGGTGGGACAAAATGGGTCATCTGAGTCAAGGGGTGTCAGCAGCATGGCGGGAGCTGCAGCCCTTCTGCTCCGTCCTCCCCCTGGGAAACCCTGAGATGCCAGCTGTAGCATGTGCCCATGGGCAAAGATGCTTTCAGGGGGCAGGGCCAGGAGAAAGGAAACCGGCTTTCCCTGGGTATCTGATTTTTCTGTTGTCCACATCCATGCTCGTAAAAGCTGCTCACTGTGCGAGGGAATCCTCAGTGCTGGAAATGGATGCTTGCATGAGGTCATCTTACTTGCCCTCCAGGCAGTTCAAAATTGTCCTCTCTATTCTGCTTTCCAGTGATTTGCTTTGACCAATTTTAACTGACCCAAATAATCAGGCTTTCATTTTCTCCAATTTTTCAGTCCAGTTGCTCTAAATCTTAGCAGCTGTTTCTTGTACCTGATCTGAATTTGTCTTTTCTTAATCTTGTGGTATAAATGGGGAAGAAGAGAAGGAGAAAAAAAGGATAGAAACAACTAAAAATAGCTTATGGGCTTTCCTTTCTGTCTGATTTTTGTCTAGAAACTAAGCTTTATTTATTTTAAGACAACCTTACCATCTTGCTAATTTCACATCTACTAAGGCACTTTTGAAACCATGTGAAATAATCTGATTTGGTTCACGTTCTATCTGGAGAAACACAGCAGACCAGGTCATGAATGTAGCAGCAGACAGCTCTTGCAGAACCTCATCAGGAAGAAGAAGAACCAGAGAAACTGTTCTTGTGAAATTCCCATCACAATTTTGCTGTTAAAAGTTGTTCAGATAATCTCTAGATAACCATCACAAGCTTATAAGTGCACATCTGTACCATCTCCAGCTGGTTTTGTGATTCAGTCATCACTAATGAAAAGATGTGATTGAAAGCAAAGGAAGATGGAAATGCCCTCTCCTCTAAGCCGGCAGCTATCGCTCACTGTTACAAAACACCACAGATAACACTGCTGGCCACTTTTCCTTTGCTTCAGCACCAAGAATGAACTATCTTACTGATTCCACCGTCAAAAATGAACACAATTCATTTTTATCATTACTTACCAATAATTATTCATTTAAGCCTTGGCAAAAGAGGATCACAAAATTTAAACTAATGGAAGAATTTCAAAGCTTTACAACGTGCCATGAAGTCTCATGCTGAAATTATGTCCTGTAAAATGTTTGGCCATGGAAAGTTCAAGTGTCACCCAGCAGTAATTATAGCCTTGGTTTCTGAGAGGTTTATAATTCAGCAGCAGAGATGATGCCAGCACAAAGTGAGCATGCTGTGCTGGGCACAGCTCTAAATAAAACTTCAGTATTTTTCTTTCAGATTTCTTTTTAAATATATTTGGAAGCTTCTTTTGTTTATATGCTTCCTAATAAAAACTGCTTTATTTTATTATTTACTATTTTACCAGTAGAAAAATCCTCTGAAGAGAATGTAGGGATCTGTATTATACCTCCAGGAGATAAATCGAAGATTTTGTGTCTTGAAGTTACCTTTGTACCTTCTAGTATCAAAGATTTATCCCCATAGTGTAAAAGCAGACTTCTGGCTATGCTCCCTTAACAAAACCAGTTCTTGCCCTGCCTATGGGTTGTGCTGCAGATAGAACTTACTGCAGTACCATACTTTAGGTTCTACTATATTTCTTTCCCTGAGTTACTGGGACCCAGGAATTTTCCCTGGAAAGTGCTTTGCTGTGCACTGCCCGTCAGCAGGGAAGGGATGTGTCACGTAACACCAGCTGGATGCTGCAGCTGTGAAGTGGCTGTGCACAGCAGCTCTTGGGCGGGTGGAAGCACTGTGGCAATAACCTCTGGAACTGCTTTACTGAAGGAAAAGCCACAACATTTCTGCTTTAACTCCATTGCACATTGTAGAATTTGTACCCTTTGCTTGCCCTCTGCTCTCAGCCCTGGAGAACAGAGGTTGGTACCGTATTAAACCTTGTTATATGTGGACTTCTTCATCTGTGGCTCAATAGGCTACTTTTATGAACACATTAAATAACCAATAACTTGTGATTAACTTCTAAGTGGATTTTCTTCTTCTTGATATGGTTCTGTGCCAACGTATTTATTAGACAGAGCCACTTCTTGTAACTTGGGAACAAAGAATTCTCTTTGCAGATTCCTCTGAGTTCCTGTTAACATCAATGATCTAAAAATTGGATTCCAGTTTTCTAAGCAGCAAGAAAAATATTTCTTTACTTTCTCTCATCCATCCTACTCATGTCACTTAGCACACGTCCTCCTGACTTTCTTCTAATGATTGATGGCTATTCCTGGTGAGGTTCTGTTACTACAGTGGCATTCCTCAGCCTCTTCCCCAAGCATAATCATATTTCCAAAAGGTGCCTACTTCCAGATTTTCCATCTGAAACATTTCAGCAGGTGTACACTCTTGAGGATTTCAAAAATCTGAATGAATTTATCAGGTTGGTTGAGATGAGAATTGCCTTCAGCTTCATACCCCAGTGGCCTTTGCTAGCTGTGGTGAAGCTGCTGGAAGAGGCAAGTAAGAGCTCCTGGAATCTGAAGAGGGACAGCCCCACTGGGCAGCAAGAAGCCATGGTGGAAACCACCTGTCTTTGGAAAGCAAAACACTGCAGAAATATGTGGGGGAATTCTCTAGAGTGTCTTGATGAATACATTTTTATTTCAATTGTTCTAGTGTAATGATAACTGTGAGTAAAATCATGTGCTTTTGGTGGGGATGCGTTTTGGTCCAGATGCCTGATTTTTACATTCTGACAGAGATGTCGTATGGGGTTTGTAAAGGTTTTATGCTGCCTTTGTCTGCCCTGTTTACCTGCTCCTCCTTGGAATAGCTCTGACTTCAATATGAGGCTTGAGGCTGTTCTCAGTAGTGGTTGGATTTATTGGATCCTTAAAGATTGCTTTGAGAGAAGAGAAAAAGCAGACTGCAGCAGATCTGTCAGGGAAGCAGTTACACAGTAGATTGTGGGGCTGCTGGATTTCTGAGCTCCTCCAAACTTGGTGTTAAAACAGCGGGGAAAACAGTTTCTCTAATTATACTTTGTCTTGTGTTTCAGCCACTGCTACAAGCATTCAACAAATACAATATAGATTAAAACCAAAATCTTTATAACCATAGATTTTTATTGAGTATAACTTTTTGGAAAAATATCTTGACTGCAGAACTTAGGGATCTTTCCAATATTTAGACCTCTACTCATCCAAGCATAACAGCAAACACAAATTATACATATAAATTGTAGGTACTTTCTAACCTCCAGTACTCAGACATGGGAAAGCAATATTTCAAGAAGAATTTGCTGATAAGTTAATGTGGAGAGACATACATTAGATTAACGTCACAGCTTGTGCTCAGAAATACACATCAGGAAAAACAACTGTACAAGTGTTTCTTCTGACTCCTATATTTTTGTGCCAAAAAAAAAAAGAATATGTACGTGCATCTGCATCCAAGCAAGTAATGGTATTTTATCCCATGGAAACTGTCCTGATTTAAAATATTCCCACTCTGTGTTAGTATATAACCTTTAACTTCTGTTTTCTGTGTCTCAAAAAAGAGACCGAGTCACCAGATATCACTTCTGGAGGTGCTGGGATTGAAGAGACAAGCCTGTCTGCACCAAAAGTGCCTGCTAGTGCTATATCATCACCTGGTGATTGCCAAAGTAACAAAAAAAAAAAAAAAATTAAATCTACATTCAGTGGCATGTGTGTGCTTGTTTCTCTGTTGAAAAGTGGAAATAATTATGCTTCTCCGACTTTGTTATATTGTATAATGCGTTGGGGTTGTGTAACTTTTTGTGAAGAGTTCTTTCATTTCCATAAAATTCAAGTATGTCACAAGTCTCCCCAGTGGCAAAGAATTGAAACAGCTGAGAACTTGTATTGTACAGCTGAAAAACAGCAGCAGTATCAGCAACACTGTGTAGCTGCCACATGCACACAATAGCAGTGGCACGCTGCTGAATGGCCTTTGTTAGGAGGGAAATAGGACAGCTGGGGAGTTTATTTTGCGAGTTCCGATATCCATTGTGCCACTGTCCCCAGGTCTCATCAGTGCCACAGATTAAAAAAAATTAACCTGTGCTTTTGCAATAAAAGTGGAAGGCAAGAAGGAGAATCCAACATGAGGCTAGTACAAGGCAGCTGTGGGACAGCAGTGAGACCCACAGGTGTGTCGGGCTGTGTACTGCTGGTTTGGGGGGGGGTTGCATTGGTGCTTAGGGTGCAGTTTCCATCTCCGCAGGAATGCTCCCTGAGAGTCTGCTCATCTATGCCCTCTGATAAATGACAGAAGCAAGAGCAGATGCAGAAAGTAACAAAAAGAGGACTGAAAGCTGCTTCTTCTGGGAGATTAGAAAAGCTTACACCGCACAGTGTAGTGGAATGAAGAGGGTGAGGGAAATGCAGCACTATAAAAATGCAGCATGGATCCCATTCCAGGAAGGAAGAATTTACACAAAGCAGTGGTTGTACACAAACAGTGTATCTGGACAGCCTGTCAGTAATTTTAGACTGGAGATTAATAGAGATATCTTAATCTCAGGGATAATTTTGGAAGAGTTTCAGTCAGGAATTGGGCTGGTGGGGGAAAAGCCCTCATGTTTTGGCAATCAAATGATCTTACACGATGGCTTGGCAATTTTAAAGAGCAAGACTTCGGCCCAGCGCAGTGGGACTTGCTATCAAACTGCAGTTCAGGTCTGATTATTTTTCTTGTTGCTCTGAAGAATCAATATAAGTGTTAAAGTTTAGTGAATAGCTTTACATAGACTCAAGTAGTTTTAAAATGAGATTACTTCACTATCTGATTTACAGCTATTATTAGTTAGGGTGGGGTGTTAGCAGCGTTGCAAGTAATGCACCTTCTAAAAGAGATGAACATAGTTTTAATTGCATGTAAAGAATGCGTACCTAAAAATGACTGTTGAATTTTATTTAATATCTTTTATTACGTCTTTGTTATTTCTGACCAAGAAGTGCCTATTGAATACAAAATGCCATATCAGCATAAAGATGAACTGAAGAGTTTGTTGCATTATGTTATTAATGTAAATGAAAGGTAAGACTGCAACTAAAATAGACTCCTCTGAAACTTCATTAGTACTCTAATTTGTCTGGAAAATAAATGATCTGACTTAGCATGCACTGTAAAGATAGGTCTGGAAACAACTCAAATAATTTGCAGGAAAATTTAACAAAACAGTGCGGTGTGTTGTACCTGCAACAGTTCAGACCAGGCTGTGAAGACGCTTTTACGGGCTGATGAGCAGAACTGGATCTGGTACCACTACACTGTATTTTAGGAAAACTGCTGCAGTTTGCATTAATACAGGGAAATGTGCAGGAGGATACGTGGTACACTTAGCCCAATCTTGGGCAATGCTCCAGTTACCAATATAAGTTACATCCATCATAATGTAAAGAATTTCTTAATAGCTTCAGGTCTCCCTTCCAGAGAGATCTCAACAGAGTTGAAAGGTGGGCCTGGGAGAATCTAATGAGGTTCAACACAGCAAAATGTAAGGTTTTGCACTTGAGCCAGAGGAATCCCAGACCTTGGATCCCAAGGAGCAGTCCTTGAGAGCAGCCCTGTAGAGAAGGACCTGGAGGTCCTGGTGGATGAAAACTTAACATGAGCCAGCAGTGTGTTCTTGCATCTCAGAAAGCAAATGATATCCTGGGCTCCATCAGCAGAGGGGTGGCCAGCAGGGACAGGGAGGTGATTGTCCCCCTCTACTCTGCTCTTTTGAGGCCCCGTCTGCAGCACTGCGTCCAGGTGTGGAGCCCCTAGTACAAGAAAGACAGGGAGCTGTTGGAGAGGGTCCAGAGGAGAGCCGCAAAGATGATCAGGGGACTGGAGCACCTCCCCTGCGAAGACAGGCTGAGGGAGCTGGGCTTGTTCAGCCTGGAGAAAAGAAGGCTGTGAGGTGACCTCATTGCAGCCTTTCAGTACCTAAAGGGAGCCTAAGAACAGGAGTGGAATCAACTCTTTGAAAGGGTTGATAACTGCAGGACGAGGGGAAATTATTTTAAGTTGAGGGGAGGAAGATTTAGGTTGGATGTCAAGGGAAGTTCTTTACAGAGAGAGTGGTGAGGTGCTGGAACAGCTGCCCAGAGAGGCTGTGGATGCCCCATCCATCCCTGGAGGTGTTCAAGGCCAGGTTGGATGGGGCCCTGAGCAGCCTGGTCTGGTATTAAATGGAGAGGTTGGTAGTCCTGTATGTGGCAAGAGGGGGTTGGAGCTTCATGATCCTTGAGGTCCCTTCCAACCTGGCCACTTTTAATTCTTATGGCATCAGAAGATCTACTGGGCACCAGAACACGTTTTCCCCTTGTCCCCATTCCTGCAGTAGGTCTTTTTTTTTTTGGCCAGAGCAGCTTCTGCAATTGCAGGGGGCTTGTTCCCACCAGAGGATTCACAGAACAGAGGAGCTGCTCATCAGAAAGTTTTGTTACACTGACAGCTCTCCTCAATGCAAAATGATTTTTTTCACACTGTGGAACCTGGCCTAGTGCCAGTTCATTGCACAGTGAGACAGACAGCAGTTGCTGTAAAAAACAAATCATCCCACAGTAGTAGCTACCTGTGTAGGAGAAATATAAGGGGCTGCCAAATCCCCAAGTGTTTCTATAGTAAACATTGGGGGAAAAAAAACAAACTGACATTTTAAAGGCAGAAGCAGTCATTCAAAATTAGTCTGTATAGTACTACAATCTTCTTATGGATTATAAGGAAACTTATTTTGTTTCTCAGTTAAGTTCCTTCACAGAAATGAGCACTGCCTGGAGTGGCTAGGCTTTCCCAGTGATGTAGCAGCCAACCTGAATGGCTGAAAGAGAAGCACAGTGACAAAATTCCCAGATTTTATTATGAGCTGCAGTCGTCTTTGTAGGAAGCTCCCTGGTAATTATGATTTATTATAGCCAGAAACAGAGCTTCATGACCAGAAAGAAGTTAACATTAATATCAGAAAAGCAACATCCCTTTCCATTTATTGATATGTTCTGGGAAAAGCGGCACAAGAAAAAAAGAAGTGTGAAAACAGACAGGTTGTACGTAGAGTTTTTAGTTGTGGATGATTTTCACAAGGACAAATTTGAGGTTATACTGTACAAAAAAAAAAGGAAGTCTGTCTCTTCTCTAATATACAGATCTAAATGATTCTTTCATCCAATGTCCTTTTTGCAAAAGGTCAATGGCGCATTTTGCACATTCTTTAGATTGCTAGAAGTCATTGCCTTTTTTTTTTTTTCAATATTGCCAACCATTCAAGTTCAGTCCTCTTTCACATTAGGAGGGGAAAAAAAAAGAGTGGGTGGCTGAAGCTATTCGGCAATGTTAATATTTGTCTCATGGAATAGCTTTTATGTTATAAACTGGATATTGACTCTCATGGAGGTGAATATTAAGGTTTATCAACCCGGGAGGTATGTATTGACCAAGACAAACTAGAGGTCACTATAACATCAAGAGTAAATAAATCTTAATGCTGCCAAAACAGAAAATCAATATGCGTATTTTTCCACTTATTTTGAATGTCATGGAACTCTCTGGAAATCTCTCAATTGTGTACCTGAATTTCAAGATCCTGCAGATTTTTTTCTTACCACACGTAACCTTCTAAAAACAAGTAGGAGATTGGGCAAGGATTCAGGAAAAACACTGATGGTTGTTGTCCCTTTCTGAATTGAGGGAGCAGGCTCTACTATCAAAAATATGTCACTTATTATTTAACCTATGTTGAAGGAAACTACTCATCTGTACTGGTTTTATACTCAAAAGATAAAATATTTTTCTGGATAAATTCAAGGGAACTGAGAGCATCCTAAGCAAGTTTGCTGAGGACACCAAGCTGAGCAGTTGACACATCAGAAGGAAGGGATGCCAATTCAGAGGGAGCTTGAAAAGTGACTCCATGTGAATTTTATGATGTTCAACAGGGCAACATATAAGGTGTTGCACTTGGATCGAGCCAATTCCAGTATGTCTAGGAGAAGAACTCACTGCGAGCAGGCCTGCAGAGAAGGGCTTGGGGGTCCTGGTGAATGAAAAGCTGGATGTGAGCCAGCAGTGTGCACTTGCAGCCAAGAAGGCCAACTGTATCTTGGGCAGCATCAACAAAGGGGTGGCCAGCAGGGGCAGAGAGGTGACTGTTCTCCTCTGCTTTGCTGAAGCACCTCTCCTGTGAAGAAAGGTTGAGGGAGCTGAGCTTGTTTAGCTTGGAGGGGAAAAGACTCCAGGAAGACCTCGCTGCAGACTTCCAGTAATTGAGGGGAGCATATAAACAGAGGGGAGACCGACATTTTGCACTGTCCTATCACTACTGGACACAAGGGGGGATGGCTTTAAACTAAAAGAAGAGAAATGTTAGGCAAAAATTCTTTATTCAGAGGGTGGTGAGGCCCTGGCATTGTTACCCAGAGAAGTTGTGGATGCCCCATCCCTGAAATCATTCAGGGCCAGGATGAGTGGGATCCTGTGCAGCCTGATCAGGTGGGTGGCAGCCAGCTCACAGCAGAGGCTTGGAACTGGATGATCTTTAAGGTCTCTTCCAACCTAAGCCGTTCTATGAAATTCAGTGGTAATCAGATTGTCAGAAATATAGTTCACACCAAGACCTGTAGTACAAAAGCTATTTTGTAAGATTGCATAGCTTGACTTCTCTTAACATGAATAAAATGTGAAGTATGCTGCTAGCTGAGATGTAGCTATAATTCTGTAGTCCTAAACAGCATTACGTTGTTATAGCCTCTCACTTTCCTAGAAGTAGCGCTTGTATTATGCACTCTGATGAAATATAAGGTCCTTTGTAATTTTTGTATGTATGCAGCTAAATATTGTTCAAAAGCTTTTTGCAACACTCCCTCAGAATACAGAGCAGAAAGGAAGGAAGATGGATTCAGTTCTTGCTAAGCATCCAGGCACCAGGATGTGAATTAGCACCCAGAAGGAAAGTAAGATGCAGTTCATTACGTAGACAGGTGGATACGGAAAGACAATGGATGTCTTAAGCAGAGGGTTTGGTTCTGGTTTATTTAAAGACAGATGAGTCCAAGAGAGTGGGCAAACTGAAAATAAGTAATGTGGGAAGAGAAGGAAAGGAGACTGGCTAAAAACATGACATTTAGTAGTGTAAAAGGGCAGCTGGGAAAAAGGTAGCTGTTTCAAGTAACAGCGTGTAAGCTCATGATGGAGGATTTCAGCCCGATGGCAAACCACGCTGACAGCGATGGGAGGTTAGTGGCACAAGGCTCATGGGAGGACTGTGACTTGGCCCAGGATTAAAAGAAAACAAGAGGTAGAGAGGAGACATGTGGAAGATTATTTGTTCAGTTATTTTGAAGGAAAACATGGAGCCAAGCTCAGGAAACCAGCTGGCATTATCCTGTAGTACAGCTCCTAAGAGTTTTGTTTTCATCTGTTTTTCTTTCAAGTGTCTAGAATTATTAAGAGGCAAATTTCAGTAAATTATCCCAAGCTCATGAGACTTGAAGCCTTTGTTTTCCTGTGCTCCTGAGAGCACCTCTGCACTTGCTTAGCTTTCAGGCTGCAGATTATAGCAGGCAGGGCTCTTCATCTTCTATTTAAATCTTGGTGACCTTGCTGTGATGGAGGCTGGTGCTGAGGAGAAGGAACTGCTGAAGTTTGGTGTCTGTGCTTGAAATCAAGTGTGTTTGCTGTTTGGTGCCTAATGCAGAAAGTTCACTGGAAGTGAAAAATGAGCAAGTCTGACCTTAATTTAGAGCTCGATGAATCAAAAAGCAGTCTTCAATTAGGCCCATGGCACTAAAGGATTATTTACACACTGCAGCTGGAGCTGCGGGACTGCTCCCACCAGTGAGCCATGGCTGGCGGTACAGCTGCTCTCCTCTCCTGCTGCTTCCTTGGTGACAGCACTTGCTGTCTGACCTCACAACAAGCAGGTTCAGGAGCTAAATGGGCAACAGAATAAAAGTACAGAGGTGGGCGATAGCTTTTCTTCAGGCAGCGCCTTCTTCTGAGGAAGAAGACACATGACCAAGGGAAGCCTTGATGTGGCAGACATGCCCCTTTCAGAGGTAGCTGGCTGCTTGGCCAGGCCAGTTCCAGCGTGAGATGCCCCAGCAGTACGGTGACGGCTGTGTTGACCTGGCACCTACACATGGAGCTGCCAGATTGTGCCATCATCTGCTGTGCTGGTCCTGCTCTCCAGCGCTGCAGCAACCCATCACCACGTTGAGCAGCACAGGGCATCCCAAACAGCTTCCCGTCTGCAGACAGGAAAGGGGACAGAGCAGGCAGAGGGTTGGAAGAAAGCACCACTTTGCCATCGGCTCGTATTCTTGTAGGGATTAACTGGACAAGTAAGTACATCCTTGCCATGGGCTGTAAGGCTCGTGAAGGTGCACAGGGTTATGGCCCCCAGGGATTGCCCAGGGAGGAACATCCTGCTGTGGTGGCACTGTGTGCATGGCTGCAGCGTGGCAGCAGCTCCCAGGAGTGCCATGGGGTGACCTTGCTGGCTCAGGCTAGGTAATCTGGTGGCAAAGCAAGGAAAGCAGCCACTGTGGCATCCTCACCCTGTAGCTTGCCCTCTCTAAGCAATCCTGCATACTTTCAGAAGTACGTATTATTTACCAGTTTAAATACAATCCAGGTCTGTTTTTTTTTTTTTTTCCTCTGTATATATTCTCTGCCAATTACAGCCTTCTTGTGCAAAGAACAAGCTGTGTCTCTCTGGACTGTAGAAGAACCTTCTGAATTGGGAGAACTTCTCTTTAAAGCCAAGTAATAAGTTTGTCAATCACTTCTTTATTATCAGTCACTCTCTGATGAACAACATTCAGACTTTAATATCAGCAAAGAGACAATCCGAGGAATGAATGCTCAAGTAATAACATGTAGGAATTTTTATGGCCTGACTCTATTTCTAAAGTATATACACAATGGCCTAATTTAACATCAGTGAATGTAACAAATTCCCTGTGGCAAATGCAACATATGGGAATTACTTTTTATGTTTTTTTTGAAGTGCACAAAACTCCCATTAGCATCACATGTACATATCACAGGGAAGTGAGAAGGGAGAGAAGC
The DNA here is from genome assembly GCF_905368555.1 of Meleagris gallopavo. NCBI lineage: Eukaryota > Metazoa > Chordata > Aves > Galliformes > Phasianidae > Meleagris > Meleagris gallopavo. The sequence goes on along the minus strand of NC_139419.1, from coordinate 10,299,212 downwards.
TCCTTAATTGGTATTGGGCTTGGGGTGGAGTTCTGTGGGGTTTTTTTGCTTATACTTTTTTTCTGGTTTGTTTTGGCACTTTAGAGCAGTCCTGGATGCGTGAGATTGATTGCGTATTGAAGGAAATCTCATGACTACATTGTTGCAATGAAATATTTGCCAGAGAAAAATAGTCCTCTTAAAATTTGTACATAGTTAGCCTCAGCCACCGTCTTGAGCAGACAATTATTAGGATATTCCTTCATTAGCATCTTGCTCGTCCTTCTGAGTTTCAAACAAGGATCTGGCCATTGCAGACACATTGTGCAGTGCACATACAGAGCTGACTGTGGGGTCTGAAACATCTCCATCATTGAGTAGAACCTTCTGACAGCCTCAGAGGTGTTCTGCCTTTGCTTTGTTGAAGTGGATACAGAACAGAGGTTTTTTTCTGCTGAGTTCAGTACTTGGCCTGCTAAGCTACAGGAAAGCAGTAGTGCCTTGTTCACATTGAATCTCACTGGATTTTTCTTTAGTTGTTTTTATTTTTTATTTTTTATTTTTTTTAAAGAAGATATAAAAGATGAATGAGGAGTAAAATTGTGGCTCTACTTGTGTGGGTTTAATTCTGTCAGTAAGTGTTGTCTAATCTGTGGCTCTGTGAGAGACATGAGGGCATATGTGAGGCAAAGAGGCATCTGGAAAACAACACTGAATGGCACATGGTTTAAAGTATGCTTTCCTACTTTCCACGAGCTGCATCATTCAGAGGCAGGAAAGCATCTCCAGAGCTCAGCCTCTCTTGTAAGTTCTAAACAGAAATGAGTTTGACCCAGCTAAGTACAGTTACTCTCTGATGGAACTACATCCCTAATGTACCTCATCTTGGAATGGTCTACTCGTGCTCACTTGAAAGTGTACTGGAAATTATTCAGTAACTTACCTGTGACTATCAGGAATTGGACAAAATAATTGTGTAAAGACCTCATGTGGGACATAGCTGATGGCACCGAGTTCTTACACAGAACCTCTTGCATTGGCTTTTTGTACATTTAGAACCGGTTTCAAAGCTCTGATGAAAACTTGTACAGTGAGGATCCTCAGATTTTTCTTAGAAATGAGGACACTGAAATAGAAACTGCAACTCCAGGGAAGGTTTATTGAGAGAAACATCGGAGATTTGAAGACAGGAGCATCACAAATTTGAATTGTGGAAAACATGTATTTTAACTGTCATGGGTCTTTCATAGGAATCATTAAAAAAAAATGAGATTCTATTCATGGGAATTAAAGATCCACAGAGTTTTGTGTAAGACTGGGAGCTTAGCAGCACTTTCTCTGGCTGGGTTTTTCCCTTCATTAACTACTTGGCAGTGTGCTAAACATCCAGGAGTCGTATGCAGCCTTTCAGAATGTGTGCAATTGCTTTTGTCGATGTAGCTATAAACTGATTTGAAGCCCACAGACGTCATGCTGTGTTGATTTTTTTTATCTTTATTTTCCTTCATTATGCGTTCTAATTAGTAGGCAATTGTTTTCTTTTAAACTGTATACAGCTTAATCTTGGGGGTGTGGATTGACCTCTTGTCCAAAGAGAGAAATTCCCTTTTGTATCCAATCATTCTGAATATGCAGACTAAGGGCTGCTGCAGTATTTAACATAATTCTGGCTTTATGGACAATTTTGCAAGGCTTTTCCAGACTCTCTCTGTATTTTTAATGTGCCTTTAGCAATGCAAGTCTGATCAAAGGGAATAATTTGTGCCTGTTTCTAAATGGCTGGCAAGAATTTCAACAGATATTTTGAGTAATAATTAATTAGGGATATGGTATGATAATTACTACAGAAACACAGGTCTTTTATTTAAATAGGATAATAATCATTGCTACAGTAAAAGAGTTGTTTGGATTATTCAGAGAATCTCATTTCTCAAATAGAAATTTGTTTTATGGAATTAAAACAAAAACAGGATTTTGAAGCATTTAGTTGTTGGAGCAGCAGTTCGTTCTTGTGCCTATTTTTTATAATCATACGTTTTTATTTCTGGGTTTCTCTCCCATGGGGCTTTCAGTGCTGCCATGGAGAATAACTACCCAGTTTCCTACTTTCTGCCTTCACAGGAACTCAGCGCAGACTTGGCGTTCACTCTGTTCAGATCCTGAGCTAAAATCAAGACCATTAGGCAGGATGCTGTCTTATGCTAAGAACAATAGATATGTGACTGAAATTTTCAGATTGTTTTTCTTATTCTGCTCTGAATTCTCAGTCTCAAGTCTGGTTTTGGTTTTTATTACTCAAAATACTTTTAGCCAGTTATATGCATACATTATTTACATTGTCTTACCTCCTACTGTATGAAAAACAAGAGACTTTTATCTGGAGACTTTTTATCATAAGGCACTTCAGCTGAGAGCCGGGATCGAGCTGGGAATGCTTTGGTAGCGCCATCTCCTGCTGGAGTTTAGCTTTTTGTCAGAAGTGAAATGGTTATGAAGTTATCAATCGTGCTGAAATTTTGCGTCTGCAAAAGAAGTTGGACAAAGGGAATGCTGACAGTGTTTAACTTCCCTGTCTTGATAGAATTTAATTCTAGGACCTGAATTTTGAGGTTGTAATCTTTCTAGAGCTGCAGTCTGCTTTGAAACAAGTGGAAGAAAGTGGAGACTGTTAAAACTGCATGTTCTGAGTACAGCTGTGTCTTTTTGCTCTAACGCTTCTCCTGCAGCTGAAATTTTAACCAGCAAGTTAATTCATTACACAGCTATATCTAACTCCTGGGCCACTTGGGTCTCCAGTCAAAAAGGTAGAGAGTTTCCCAACTCTGTGATGACAATGAGATATGTAACAACATTACTTGCATGACAATTATGTACAGGGAGCTTTTCATTCGGCAATTTTGGAAAAAATTCTAAAACCCTAATCATCATTGCAGAAATTTCTCATATGCCCGTAATTCTGAGGATGAAGCATCGTCTTTGCTTGATTTCTCACCAAACAAAGACAAAATGCTGTGAACTTAGAATTGTTGGCCAAATCACTTTGTTGTGTTCTGCTGTGCCCCAGTATGCAGGAGGAACCCAGTTGCCCAGAGACCAGGGTTCTGCCTAGGATGAAAATCTCCAGTCTGTCTTTCAGGAACTATTAGCACATTGCCTTTTCCGTAGAATGAGCCTGCTGTTTACTTGCTAAGCATTACACTGCTATCTTGCAGCATTTATATGCTGTATTAAGAGCCATAATTTCCATCTCTCTTCCAAAAATTCCCCTGTGAATTTTTGCTCTGCCATTTTCTTTCCCCTCCTTTGAGTAACAAGCTGAGACATTGCTTCTGGTAGGAAATGAAAAGAAATTAAATGCTTTTGCTTTTGGGGGGACCACCTGTGTGACTCTTACCTACAGGCCAAAAGGAAAGAATCAATATAGTCATCAGAAGATCAAAATTTCTTCTAAGCTCTGCCTTAAACCAACAATTTCTTTCTAAAATTAGGCCAACTTCTTGAAATTTCATCCAGCCTCCTTCGATGCAAGACCGCTCCAGCCCTCCCTTCAGTCTCTGTAAGACCTCTCCCCCCAGCCAAGCCGTTACCGGTGGGCAGTGATGAAGCACCTCAGAGCTGCGTTGTCCCTCTGGCTCGCTGCTGCAGAGAGGAGAAGGCAGTGCGGCCGTTCAGGCTGCAGGCAGCAGTAAGTGCTTGTGCAGGCTCTCACCAGCGAGGGGCTGAGCAGCACAGTAAGCTTTCTGCTCAAATGTAAGCTGCTTTATTTTTCTTCCCTCTGAAGAGACCTTTTTACTTTTTTGCATGAGCCAGTAGCTTGAGCAAAGATGAGTTTTCTTTCAGCATCTCAGAAGATTTAAGCATAACAATACAAAAGCTGACAAAAGACAAGCTGGAGCAGAGAATAGTTCAGGCAACGTGAGTTTTACTTGGCTGTTTGTGGAAATGCCCTATTCATTTCGAGCTGAATTCCAAAATCATGACGGTTTTTACAGTTTGAGAGACAGCAGCTTGTGCGTATGTGCGTAGAGGAGATTCCCGACTCTCAAAGGCTGTTATTATGAGGCCAGACTTTCTTTGAATGCTGCCTGATGCCAGTGCAGATGAAATCAGCAGATTGTAGTGTAATGTGGTAACTGCTTACAGAAACTGGTGTGAACAGGGAGGCGGCAGCTAATCGGATTAAGGAAAAGTCTATCACAGCCACAGCTGTCAGTGGATTTTAGCAGATTTTTTTATCGCTGTTTGTGTGGGAAAACACATGATAGAGAGAATCTAATGAAGGAGATTGAACTAATAAACAGAAGTGCTTTTTGATCTGATAGTTGCTCTTCTGAGTAAAGTACTCTGGAGAGGCTCAGGGAAAGTTTTGATGTAACTCTTATGTAGAAGAAATAACCTGGAGACATTTTAGGGAGGGAAAGGTGAAGTGATTGAAATGTTTCCTTCACATTTCAAAAAAGTTAACAAAAAGCATTATTTTAAAATCCCAAAGCTCTACTTTACCATCTAAAAAAAAAAATCCTTGGCACGAAGCATCCGTGTTGTTCCTGCCCCCTCTCATCCCACTAACATGCACACAGACACACACACACACACAGGTATTCTTAGGAGAAAGAAAACATGCGTATGGAAAAGACTGGGGCAAGTGAGAAGAGAAATGGAAATGACTGTTCTGACATATATGGTTACAGTGCACGCCCTCTGCATCATGCTTCTTCCACCTATCCCATACAGCCTCTTTCAAATATGAGACTAAAAGTACTGACTGATGTTTTGCCTCATCCTGACCAATCACTGTCTTAGCTGAGGACTCAGCAAGCCCTCAGAACTTTCCTGCGACAGGGTGAGAATTTTAAAGCTGTAGACATGGTGGCTGTCCTCCGATACCTTCACCCTTTCAAGGCTGCCTTGAACTTGGACCCAAACTGAACTGAGAACGCTTTGTGTGCATATGTGGGGTCTGAGTTTCCAGGTACTGTGCTGCAGCGTGCTTATATTCAGAGCTCTGCCCCTACTGACCTCAGATCCCCCACAAAGGAAATATCTCTGGAGACAACCACAGAAAGTTGACTTGAAAACCTCTGCTTTATCTCACAGGAGCCCTGTGAAAGGGATAGGAATTCCAAGTGAGAGTTGTGTTTTCATAGACCCACACTCATTTTTCCCACTTCCTTGCAGGACTGCTTAGCTCAGGCTTAGCTTCACATGAAGATGAGCATGTGTTTTCCCCATTGAGGGTGTTGGTCTCCCTTTTAAAGCTGCAGTATTAGAACAGTTGGTGCTTTGCCCCAGTTTATGCCATAGGCACATAACTCACACATCTTACACACAAAAAATGCCACGATTCTTCCTTGAGTTTTCATTTTAAACAAACTGTCATATTGTAAGTATGAATCTATGTAACCAGGGCAAGAATCACTGCCTTAGTTCAGGCAATACTCACAGTTTTGTTGGTATAAGTTGTAGCTTTTCATACTGAGGCAAGTTTTCATTTTGTTCAGATTAGTGTCTGAGTGCTGGTTGAACTGAGTGTGCTTTAGCCATCCTGTACTCTCTTCATCATATATTTATATCAGAACCGAGCAGTAACTAATTGAGGTTAGTTGAGGCAGAAAAGCAGTTTGGATTTGCTGGGTACTTGCTGTGAATTAGGTGTTTTCTTCTAAAAGTCATGGCAGAATCCTTTAATCCAACATTTTTTCTTAATGCATGCAAAACAAACTGCTGTATCAGTGTGTTCAGTCCTGGAACTAATTGGAGGGAAGAGATTTATTCTGAGCTACTAGTGAATTAGAATGGAAGAAAAAAAAAGACCTTGTTGAACGTGTTTTATAAAAAAAATCAGCAAAACTGATACTGATGAAATGCAGTTTTCTAGAAGTTGCTGAATTCCTGACGTTCTTCCTGGATGTAGTTATTAAGAAAATAATTCTAAAAGTGTCCTATCCTAAATATTAAGCATTTTAGCAGCATTGCAGGTTCTCCTCTTGTGTCTTGTATGCTTTGATGACTGTTCTGAGAGGAGTCTGCACTCAGAGAAGTCTCTTAGGAACTAACGGCACTGTTTCTTCTTGCTGTAGACAGCACAGAGGTCTCTGCAGCCAGGGCATTGCAGAATTTTAGGTATCTTTGGGATGGAAGGGTGAGAGGCGCAGCCAGAGTGGGGCTCGTAGCATCAAAGAGCAACAAATGGCAAAGCAAAATGTTGTGTTGTGATGTGAACTGGGACATGGAAGAATGCACAAGTTTTTTTTCTACTTTGGTATCCCAGTGTTGTCATGTGGTTTTGTCCCTTCGCTGTCATGTGGCAACCAGGTTAAGAAGAAGAGCAATAGCTTATTACATTCAGACTTCATTTTAATCTAGCTGCTGTACCGGGTGCAGAGCTGGAGGAGAATTTCAGACATAGTTACATCAATTACCATCACCTTTTTTGTAGGATTTATTCTCAGGAGTCCAATTCTTTATGTTGAGAGCCCTTTATGCTGCCAAAGTGACATAAAAATATCTTGGTGCAAGCCCTCCTTTTCAAAGATAATATCTCTTTGCTCAGTGAAAGAGTCCTTGGCCTTGATGAATCCTTCTGCCTGCCTGCTCTCTTTTTCCTTTGCATGCACATTCATCCTTTTAGACTTTTTCCTCTGTTCCACCATTAAAAACAAGAAAATTGCATATATGTCATGTAAAAAATGTATGGGAGTAAGCAACAATTCACAATATTTCATGTCTTTTTGATTATAAAGCAACTAGAAATGCATAACTGAAATGAATTTGCACACACTTGTTTGAAGAAGGAGAGTGTGGAGTGGGTAAATGCACAAAAGCAATCAAAGCAGGAAACACCATATTTTTCTTTCAAATGCTTCAGTGCTCAGCTCCATTGCAGTTCCACCCAGCCCCACCTGCACAGTGCTCCAGCTTTGGCAGGTGTTTCACAAAGCCTTGTTTTCCACGAGCAAGGCAGAGGCTGTGTAAAATAGTTCTGCAGATTTTCCTTTCAAAACAAAGGTTTTTTGCTTTCTGAATGTTCATTTCATCACAATAGCCATGTATGAGGAGATGAGTTACTGAGATAAGAGCAGTTAGTGAGGCATTGGGTTGATTGAAAATATGTTGATGCTATGGATTGTAATTGGCTTGTCTTGAGTAAATTGGTCCTGCTAATGTGAATGATCCATGGCAATACCATTTTTAACCTAGGGAAGGAACTTGTAAAGCCAAATAGGTCTTCAAGGGATGCTGATAGCAAAGCAACATCATGAATCCTGTCCATGCAAACGCTAATGTAGACAGTAGTAGATCTGTAAGTGTTGGCTTCCACTGGAACCTAGCAGTGCAATGCATGTATTCAGTATGCATTCAGTACTCAGAAATAAATTTGTAAGCAGAGGTGAACAAGAACATTGTAACTAGAGGATGTGTTCAAAGTGTCATGTGAATGTTAAATATGGTTGTTCATTCAATTCATCCTGAAGTATAGGCCTCTTGAACTTGACATCAAAGTATCGTGCCATTAACTTTTTGGACAATATCAACTCTTCTGAGAGAGCAAGGTTCCAGGTTTCTGTGCTATTCTGTTTTATGGTATTACCCAGAAAGCCTAAGAGCCCAAGAAACTTCACTGTCTACTAAGCAGTCTGGGAGACTAGAAATCTTTGGGAGCACCAGCTACAGACCTCGACGACACTGCTTTGTTTGGGTTTTTATATTGCCTGGCTAACTGATTGACTACTTGTTCATTGTCAAGAGTGCCTGGCTCTCTGGAAACTAAGACATTCCACTCCCAGGAGCCTGTAAGGTGCTCAGCTCCAAAGAGGTTTCTGCTGCGAGACAGAGCTGGCAGGAAAAAACCTTCTTGAGCTTGAGTGGGACTGCTGGGAGCTCAGCTGATCACATGAACTGTCTCACTTTTGGAGAATCGTTAAACAGTGATTTAACTTTTTAATCTTTCACAAGTGTTTTTGCAGCCACTTATATTCTCCATTAAATATGCACAAAGTATTACACAGGAGTACCTGTGTACCTAGACAAATGATATTTATTTTGCTTTGCTAAAATCTCCTTCCTTTTCTCAGTTAGATCAAAGGCAAAAATCCTGTTGCCTGTAAGGAAAACAAGGTCGAGCTTTTGGAGCTTCTATAGGTATTTCCTTTAAATAATATTTTAAACAGCACTAACTTACCATGTTCCAGTCAATGCTCCAAATCAGCCCTGCCTTCCTCTTCCTTTGTCATGTGAGTGTTGCACCTTGCACTGCCCAGCCTGTGCACACCCTGTGCAGCTGAGCCAGCAGCAGAGCAGAAGTTCCCAGTGGTCAGGTAGCACTTGTGCATGGTGCAGTGGGATGCCCTGCAGCAGGGCAGGGAGTCAGCCCCGCTGCTGTCAGGCCGGATGAGAACCGCTGCAAAGGGCCCTGTATGTGGTGCAGCCCAGCATCAAGCCAGGGGCCGCTGGCCTTGAACACACCTTTGGAACCTTTGGTGCTTCCCAAGACCAAAAAAAGCAACCTCTGATTGCGATTAGAGAAAATCTGCTCAGGAGTCTTTCTGTCTGTCTGTATTCTGAGTTGCTAAAAACCCTAAAAATCTTAGTTCACATAAAGAAAGTAGGGTCAGTTTTTTGACCTAATAATATCACACACAAATACTGTTCCTCTATTAAGGATCAGCTGCATTTGTTTAAGACATTATAACCCCCTGCTGTGTGTTACAATCCCTATTAGCTATGCCTCTGTAACAGATTTACAGCCTGGATTAGTTTGAGCTCCTGAAGAAAGAAGTTTAAAATAAGGAGCCCGAGTTTGCCCTGAAAGAGCCTGGGAGTGTCGTGCGGATGGTTGGCAGCAGCTTTAGAAATACCAGAGCTGCACAAGTATGCCTGTCTTTGCCTTATGTGACATAGATATGTAAGCTGTATTCTTGAAAGTGATTCAAGGGTTTTCAAGCCTAAGTCTCATTTTCTACTAAAGATCCAAATTGCTTTTCCATCTCTTCTCTCTCAATAAATAAATGATCAGCTCTGACTACCCATGCCAGAACAGATATCTGCACTCTACATGCATTCCTCACTAAATATTTCAGGAGATATCCTAGAAGCTCTTTGTTATTAAGCAGTTTTGTCATTCTGTGAACCATCAGTTATCAAACAGCAGCTTAAAATAAACAATACCTCTTCTTCTGTGGTAAAAAATGTAGCTGTTGTTTTAACTCACTGTAACTGCATTGCCACACCATCTTTCTGAAGGTTAAATTTAGCCAGTTCTGCCTAACTCTGTAAAAGGAAGTTGCTCTCCTTTTTCCTTCCGTAGCCTTTCCATTGCACATTTGTATCTCCAGTTATATTAAAAACAAAAACAACAACAACAACAAAAGCAGAACAACTTGAAGTATATCAAATTGAATAATATCAAATTGAATGATGTACCAGCCCATGTCTGTCTGCCTCATTCTTTGACTTCTCTCCTCAGCTCTGGTCCAGGCTTGGTGTTTTCGTCTCTGTTCCCGCAGGATCCTTAGCAGGGCTCACCTCTCCCCCTCTCCATAACTCTGTCCCCTCCTCAGACTGCAGTGAATGCTGGAGGAGGAAAAGCCATTCAGCACTCCACAATCCTTCAGGGCACAACTCATTCAATCAGGATGGGACAGATTTATGGCTCCTGTACTTGGGTCCCAATTTCCTGCACTGACATTCTGATTTGTTTCAGTGACATTAGGGGCTTGCCAGGCTCAGTATTTGTTCACTCTCAAGGTACATGAAGGAGGGTGTTATGCTAACAGCCAACAACTGTCCTGCAAAGGGCTGAGGAAGGGTCCTAATAAAAAGGACATGATTCTGGGACTTCCCTGATTGTTAAATGCATTTTGTTAATCTGATTTTCCAGTTCCTAGCAGAGCACTGATAATACAATGCTGGTAACGCTGCATTGTAAGGGGGTAGCATTAAACTAGAAGTAATACAAAAAGTCTGGCTTGCTTTCTAATATCCATCATGCTTGTCAGATGTGTGTAAAGTATATGCCATCTTGTGTTGATAAGCCCAAAAAGCAGTTGTGATTTTGAAAACTGAAATTACATCTACTGCTGGCTATTTGAGAGGCAAGCGGCATGAAAGACCACAGAAAGGTGTGATACTGCCCAGGATCCATTTCTCCCATAGATTTCCTGGGAGAAACATGGTTACTAATAAACAAAACTTCAGAATGATGTTTCTGCTCTGTAGGGCTGTACAGATAGCAAGAAAAGAGAACTCAGTATCCCAAGAATTTGCAAGTTAAGCAGTAATTATTGTGAGAAATCTTTCAGAAGTAAAATTTTGAAACAATCTGAGTGTGAAACGGCCTTTTACTTGCCTCCATAGAAACACTCATTTGAAAGATTTGCTCCCTGGAATTTTATTAGACTTGAAAATGCAAAAAAAAAAATTGGCTTAAGAACTGTCATCTACATGAGAGAATGTTAACTACTGAGACTCAATGCCAAAATCAGTGGAAGTTAGCATGCATGCCACTGCTCTGAAACAGATTCTGCTGTTACCTTGATACCCCAAAACTGTGCCTAGCTGTGATTTCTCAGTAAGGATGGTGAATATTTGGATAATCAGTTTGTTATTTGCTCCCAGGTGTTGCTAAATCCTGCTCTGGGCTTAAAAAGGACTGCTGTAGAGATCCTGATCTGACCTGCATAACCCTGGATGTAGAACTGGATGAATTTTTATCTGTCTGTTTCAGTACTCTGGTTGGACCAAATCTGCAAGTTAAAACCAGGATTTACCTAAGTCAGTTCTTCATTTCCCAAAACTGAAACCAGTTTTTTCTGCCTTTGCAATTCACCATCAGACTTTTACTTTTATCCAACATTCCCTTACTGGATATGGGCTCAGAAGCAAATGCTGGGAAGGAGTTAAAGAAAGTGAATCCACTTAAATGTGTGTGCATTAGGCTTCACTGCTTTTATAGTATTTGTGTTTATATTTGTTCAGTGGTTTCTCTTTGTTTTAAATGTTAAGCGTAAGGAAATGCAAGTCATGCAGTTCACATATAGTAATGTGTTCCTGCAAATAAGGAGGGAGGACAGAGCTGCAGCTGCAGTCCCTTTTTGTTAGCAGAGAGGCATGAGAGGAAGTAGCAGTGCGGTTCCCAGTGCGAGAAGCAGTATCTCAGTGTTGATTTCTTCCTCTGTGATGGGCTGTCTTTCCAGGGTAGCTATGGTTAGAACAGGTCTTCTAGCTGACAGCCCACACACAAGTAAATCTTCATGCCAGGCAGCGTTTCTTGTGGGCTTCCTGGAGCAGAGGAACAGAAAACACCTCTTTCAGCTCTGCCAGCAAGGATCCTAACGGCTTTTTACTTCTTCCCCTGGATGATTTCCTATGCCATGTAAGACACTGTAGGGAGACTGGCTGTGATGAGAGGCCACAGTGCAGCCTGCCCAGCGCTGGACAGCAGCATGGATTTATGCTGGATTACAGTCACAAACTGAGATTTGGCTTGCTGCTGCCAGCATGTTTCCTGCTCCCTCCCACTGCTACCCTCCCTGTGCTGTTTCCTGGGTCTTCTTCTGCATTCTCTTTAGATCCTGCATTCCAAAAGCTTCTTGAACCTAAATTTGCTGGGCTGTGCTCATGGAAAGAGCAGTCTTACCCCCTGCTCCAGGACAGGTACCAAGCTAGCATAAATATTTTTCTAACTGCCCAGCTGCCCCAGTTTTCACTGAGAAATGTCCTCTGCAGCATGCCTGATTCTGATTAGGTGGTGGAGGAAGGGGAGGGGGTGAGAGGCAATGGGCAAAGTGGGCATGGAGGGCTTGTAGCATTCCCACAATATAAGTTTGTGGTGGACTGAGGTCAGGCTATAAGGAGCTGTGGAAAGTGTTGGACAGGCTGGGCAGTCTGCTCTGAAGACAGCTGTTGTCTGCAGATTGAGGTAAGGAAGACTTCTGCTCTGCCTGTGCCCACCTCCCACCCTTGCCTTGAAAGCAGGTAGGGCCGAGCTTCTGGTCTGCCCAAGCAAGCAGGTTAGTTGTGAGAACTGAGAACATGCTCACTTGTGAGTGAGATGGAAGGATAAGCCTTTCAGTGCTAGTTAACATGGCTATTCACACTTGCATTTACCATTTGGTCATCCTGCCATGTGTAGCCCAGGGGCATTGCTTAATTTTGCATACCAAAATTGTCCTGTTGAGCAAATGCTTGATATAGCCTTAGTCGCTTCCTTAAAGCGAATGCAGCACAGTTTTAATTAAAACTTAAACCAAAGTCAGATATCTTTTACAACAGAAGTTTCTTTTTGTGTTAAACAATGATGAAGAGATTAATGGAGCTCTGTAGGAAGACAATTTTTGATGGAGATGAAATACTGTCTGTGCAATTTCGGATGATTGATTTTTGTTGATTAGGTACCCATCAAAGTGCAGTCAGCAATACTCTGGGTATGATCATAACACAGTGAAGAAAGGGGCAGCTCATTATCTGAAGAGAATCAGCCTGCCATCCCACCACCCTCCCACCCCCACATTTTCTATTACTGCTTAAGCAATTTAGGCCTCACAAAACTGTGCTATTTGGAAATAGGTACTATATATATATAGTGTGCATATATATATATATATAGGTGTATATATATATACACCAGGTTGCTATGAGAGAGAGTCCTTGATATGCAAAATGAGGCATGCAAAGATTTCATTTATTCCATTTATTTTTAAAAGTTTTGAACAAGCATAAATAATCCTGTGAATATTCCCTACTTTCTGTAGAAGCAGCTTGGTATAATCAGAAGAACAGCCTTCAATTTGGCTATTCCCAGAACAGGAGTTTGCTGCTAAATCATCTCTGTTATCAGCGGAGCTCTAAAAACAAGGCTATTGACCACGAAACAAATTTTGTCACCAGCTTGATGTAGGAGTCAGTTTTGACACAGTGTTCTCTTCTCAAGAAAAGCTCTATTGAGAGCTGATGTATAAAAGTTAAGCAGGATATTTTAGATTGCATAAATAAGAGTGAGACATCTGACTTACCCGAGCTTCTACTGCACGCTAAGCAGCTCAGTGTCCTTTATGTCTTTGAAAAATTTTCCCTCAAACCACCATCTTGTAAAATGTGGTGGGAATATGATAGTAGGACATTATGTCTGCACATGGATTTTGATTTTGATATTACAATGCATGTTCATAAATCTTCCAAAAACTCGAATGTTTTCACATCACTCATCCTTTGCCATTTGCACCCTTACTTTTTTCTGTCCCATAAAATCAATGGATTCTAATTCAACTGACAATCTTTTGTGGACCTCAGAGAAACTTGCTGGAAGCAATCTTAAAATGTCACTTTATACGGCAGGAAAGTTTTGCCATTCCTAGCAGCAAGGCCCTCATGCACTGAAGTGCCTTGAAGTCACCGGGATCTACCTTTGCGCAAGCTTCGAATCTGGTTTTGCCAGCTGTGCTTTGGATTCATATTTTACAAGAATAACTCCTTACAGAAGTGAAAGCTTATGTCAACTCAGCACTACTGCTGTGGATTGGGGATTTTGAGAATTTATTACAGAAATGAGTTTGTGCGAATATTTATGCTTCATTAGTTACCCACTGGTGTGGAACATAGTATGGGAACTTTGTACTTACTGATTTTCTCAAGTTAAACTGCCAAACTGTTCTTGACTGATATTCCCATATTAAGTGTGTGCAGCTTTTAACACTTGACTTAACAAGTGCCTTTAATTTCACTGAACATAAGTTATTGATCATGGTGCTTGTTGCCTGGAAGCTCCATTCCTGATTGTTAATTGAGCCATTGATTTTTTTAACGCTATCATTAACCAAAGGCTGAGTGCCGTATTGCAAAGTGGTCTGCTCAGAGCAGGGAGGGGAGTGGCATAGCTGACCGAAAAATACCTTTGGAACACCAATCATAGCTGAAATCAGTTGTCGGCTTGAGAGAACTGCACTTGATTTGGGTTTGATACAGCAAAAGGAAGGTTGACAGGGAAATCCTGCAGATTTCAGGGATGCCAGATCAGACCAGATGTTTGGTGTAAGTTCTGTGTGTTAGCGTGCTTATCACGACACCAAATGCAGCCCAATAGGCCTTACCGCTAAAAAGCTCATCTGTATAAACTCAGACTTTAGCACTCGAAGAGCTCCCCATTCAGAGATGGCAGCTGGCTGGCCAGTCTTCCACCCCACACAAGGAACTCGCCTGTGCCTGCAACTCACTGCTCAGACCGTGCTGAGGCCAGTGTGGTCACACTGATTTACACCAGCCAGGGCTTTATAGTCACTGTTACCCCATTAACTGGAAGGTGTGTACTTGACATGTGAAAAAGCCAACAGCAATACCAGGTCTGACCATAAAATGGAAAGCAACATTCCCATCTGAGATGTATAACCTGATGACAGCAAGGATAAGATTAAGAATTAAGGTGAATAATGATGGTAGGATGGAGGTAAGCATAATACATACATGCATTGTTTTTATACGTGCAAGATCTTATGGATATGACCCCTAACTGAATTTTCTGATGTATAATTTCTTATGTATGAAGGTATGCAGTAAGCAAGTACCAATTTAATTACAACCGCCTTGTTGTCAGGGAACTGGAATTATTATCCATGAGGTCTTCTCAACTACTTACAGACTTCAGAGAAAGTCACCTCTGCTCACTAAAAACCTTTTGCTTGTATTCTGTCATGCACAGTTTTTATGATTTTTAAACGGAATAAAATAGACAAACAACGTCTCAAAGGCATATGATGGAATTTATTTTCCTCTTATCTTTTGGACATTGTTTTTAGGAGCGCATATCACGGTATTCAGAAGCAAACTGTTTCTTCTGAGCTGTCGTACAGATTTACATGGTGACGTTAAGTGACATGAGAGTAGATGTAGTCTAGATAGTTTGAAAGGATTCATTATTGCTGTCCTTGTAGGATCATATCTAAAAGAAATAACCTATTAGAGTAGAGGCTATAGCAGAGGTGCTCATATTCATGAACCCCTGCAAAACACTACTGCAGTTTGACAACTGTGGTAAGGAAGTATTCATGAGTTTACAATTCGAAAGGTTTGAGTTCTTTGTAGTTCTCCAAACAGTTTCCAGAAACTATTTTATGACAGTTTTAAAAAACTTCAAAGACTTACACTCTTGGGTATACCAGCTTTCTCTGGAAGACAGGAGTGAGGAGAGAGGTCTCGCAGAGGTAGTAATGATTCAGGTGGCATCAGCTCTCCTCATTTCCTGACCTTGTGTGGCTGACAGTTTTAGTGAGGATGGAAACAATGCTGATTTCTGAAGACTGTCAAGTGCGAGCAGTTTTCTGCTGAGTTGTAGGAGGCTGGAGATCTATAAACCTTTTTAAGTGCTAAGAGGAACGAGAGGGCATTGTTTTCATTGTAGCTGGTCTGTGAGTCGGAAAGAGAATAGTAACTATTGGGGGATGGACCTCTGCAACCAGGCTAAGCTTTATTTATTAACTAGTAAAATTTCTTAAAAGGAGAGTGAGCCCACAAAAATTGCTTAGGTCTGTTGCTGTGGACAAATAAATATGAATGCAGAAAGTATTATAATAATACAGCATTAAATTATATTGCTAAGGCAACACTTTGAAAAATAGGCATAAATGTGAATAGCATTTCAAGACTATCCAATGCTAAAATTGTTATTACTGGAAAGCAGCACTCCACAAATAAATCATTGGCTGCAATTTTTCAAAGGATTTGTCTGACTTAGGCTATGATGTTTCTGTATTAACTCCTTGGACCTATTCCCAGCTCAACTGGCCAGAGATTTTATCATTCAGTATGTATTTTTTGAAATAAAAAGTCAAGTATGAAACTAGTGGTGTACCCAGTGGGCCCTGGGCGGTCTCAAATGTCACCCTAGGACTTTATTACCATTTAGTCCCTAGCATTTGCCCATTTTTTAGGAGAAATCTGTCAAATCAAACGTACTGAGATCTTCTAGGGATGTGGTTACTTTCTTTGTGCCTAAAAGGAAGCTGAGGAGGTGCAATTACTAATGGACATTTGGAGGTCCATCCTGTTTGAGCTTTACCTTATTTGCCAGCTACTTTTTGAAGCAGAAACTGTGAGAAAAGGGTATAGTGCATTCCTGTGGTACTTCGTCTATGAGATACTATTTGCCTACCTCCATATTAAAATGTGTATTTCTGTCTTTTTTGTGTGTGTGTCAAGCAAAGAGGCACAAGTAAGAATTTTCAGGGTAGCACATCACAAAGTAACAAATTTCATTTCCAAAATGCTTGTCACTTCCTTGATGGTCATACAGAGATCTCCCATTTCTGCATGTTTGGTGTCTGTGGTCAGATGTGACAGTGGAAATGATGCCACTTGTGTGATGGCTCCAGCCAAATCCTGCCCCTTTGAAACAAGAGAGGAGAGAAGAAAGATGCTCATTTTGGGGCTGTGCTGGCAGAGACAATACTTGGACTGTGACAGCAGAGGGGATGTCTTTATTTGGGTGAGGTTTGCAGCTGTATGGCAATGCTTTAAGCCACCATCTTCCATCTAATAAGAATGCTGCACTGTGTCCAGAACAGCATCAAGTACGTCAGCTCTTCTAGGGATGAAATTCTTCATTAAGCTACAATATACACTTATTTATGGTAATCCCATGGGACACCTTCAAGATTTGCACTTACAGAATAACTTTCCAAAATTCCGGGACCCAGGCCCTTTGTGAATTGTGAATGTCTTCCCAGAGACTTGATAGGATTAGCTTGTAAGGGCTGTTTTAATACCATGTTAGTTTTTTCTTATGAAATGTCGTTTTTATAAAATTTCTCTCTACTGAACATGTGTGTGCTTTCAGATCCTGGCTGGAGAAATCACTCAGTCTGGCATTCGCAACTCCTTTGTCCCCTCCGCTCTGTTGTGTTAAAAATAAAATAAAAACCAGCCTGACCCTCTGTCAGTTCGACTTCTGTCTGTGCAACATTAGTAACTGATCCTGAGGTCCAGTTCTGAGCAATCCAGGGAAGGACACTGGTGCTTACTTGACCTGTCCAGCTGGAGAAATAAGTTCCAAATACTGCTTGTAAAGTTAATAGCAACAGCATACAGAATTTCATCCCACCAAGGGGATTTGTTTTTAAGCTTCTCTGAACTCCAGTATCTGGACGAAAGCTCTGGTGTTTAGAATTAATGATGTCTTGGGTTAGCTCACACAGCTTGCAGCGCTCTAGGTACTGCGGCTTGATGACTGTCACTGTTGGTTGGGTCAAGGATAGCTGCCACAGACATAATCGGCACGTTTCCTCATTTTATCAGGCTGGTGCAAGAGGCAGTCATTTTTCCAGGGGACAGAATTAATGGGTGAATGTGCTGTGGGGCTGGCACATGCTGCCTCCAGTTTAATAGCTGAATTAGAATCTTTTTAAAGCCTTGGCACCAAGAAATGTGATTTCCCGATGCTTAGGGCTAATGCTGTGGTAAGTGCTGGGAAATCTTGACTGATAGTGCTAAGAGTTAACAGAGACAAAAAATGAAGCACAATAAATCTTACATGAAGTGTCTGGCTATGTATGAATTACATATGTGCATATATGTATTGGTTTGAAAGGCTTGTTCACATGCAGAGAGATTAATTGTGCTTTAACCTGCACTTAGTAGGATCACCAAATCTAGTATTTTTTCATTCAGTATTTTATCGTTGCTTCTAGTGGCCAGGCTCGGTTAGGGGGGAAGATTTATAGCTGCCAAGTGAGAAACTGTATCAAATAAATAATGGGGTCAAATTAAAAACATTGATTAACTATCATTCACTATCCTACAATCTCTTAATGACAAAGGTCTAATTTAAGAAAGTTGAGAATCAGGATTAAATTCTTAGTTGCTATTATTATTACATGCGTTCATTAGATTCTAGAGGAATTCAGCAGAGATTAAAAAGGCACCTGTGAATTAAGACCAGCCATTAATGGAGAGTTGAAGGGGCTTATCCGCATTAATGGCATTTTTCTTATTCAGATAGACTAATTCATGGAAGCATTAGACTTTACAGGTTGTCTGTGTATTCATGGATTTTGTCTGTCTAGTTTATCGTCAGAAAATGTGTAGAGCACCTGGAAATATAATCATAGCCACTGGATTGCATTTACTAATCAGAGGAGCTGAAAGCTAATTAGAGGGCTTCACAGGGCAGTTCAAAGGGATAAGATTCAGCCAGTTCTGCAGTCAGTCCAAAGAGATAAAATGGAAGGAGAATGGGAGAGGAGGGGAGAAAACCTGTTTGCTTTAATTGACCTGTGCATGAAGCTATTTGTATTTAACTCTGCAAGTTTCAGACTGGCCTCAATGTGCCAAACCTAGGAGGGTCACTGACCGACCCTTCTGAACCTGCAGAACTCCCTCAAATATGTGAACAGCCACCTTTATTAGCTTACTTGAGTGTTTGGGTAGGAACAGAGCCAGGCACTACCAAACCCCAGCATTTTTTGCAATTTCTTGCCTTCTTTCAGTGATGTGTATGCAGTCTGTGAGTCAGGAGCATGAGGTGTGTGTGTGCCAGCTCCAGTCATGCGTTTGGCTCCAAGATAACACAGCCCACTGCTGTGGCAGTTTCACTGTTTGGAACTGTGGAATAGCAGTGGCATCTTCTGGGAAAATCCACCATATGAAAGTACCACCACAGTACATCCATCTGTGCAGTGGTCATACTGGTAGGGCTTCTCCAGCCCTTCCCCAGCTGCTATGAGCTTGACATCAGCACCTTCCAGCTGAAAGTACTCACTTCATTACAGCCTCAGTGCTACAGAGAAAGACATGGGGCTGCTGAGGTCCAGGTCATCATGGAGAAATCACTGTCCCAACATCATCCGATGCTCGATGCCAGGATGAGTGCTGTCTGACACATAGGTAGCCTTGCAGAAGTGAATTCAAAATAACACCACCCTCTTGAATATTTGTTTCTCTTTCCTAATAAGGCACTTGCTTGTGATCTTCAACTCCTCCTTTTTTGACATTTCTAAGCCAGTTTCCTGATGTTTCGTTTTCAGTAAAGAGGCCATTATTCCTGCAATCTGTCATTATGAGGAGTGCTGCCTACTTCACAGAAGCTCTTGCAGCCTAACTGGAATCACTCAATGATTTGGATCATTAATATATTGCAAAACAACAATAAGAACTGAAGTGAGGGGGCAGGCAGACACAAAGCACTGATGAAGATGTATCTGCTCTGCTGTCAAAATTCCACTTATAAATATAGGAGCAACCATTGGATTTCTCTTAGCTAGAAGGTGAAGCTTTAACACACCTAAAGAGTATTGATTGTTTATGCTGTTGGTCTGTTTGGGAGTAGATTGAGAACACCTGAGTCTGCTTTGCCTCCAGTTTTTGTTTCTGAATTTTAGCGTGAGCTCTTTTTAATCTTTTTAAGGAAAAAAGCTTTCCTTTTTTGAAGCTTTGTTCGTTGTTATGTTGCACTGTAAAGCACTTCATTTTCTGCGTCTTTTTTTTTTTTTTTACCTTTGGCATCATTTTCTGAGTTCTGCTTCATCTCCTTTTTCTGGGAGAAAAAAAAAAAAAAAAGGATTGCTTTTAATTGGATTTCAGACTACCAATGATGTTTTTAAAAGGATGCAAGCCTAGGAACAGTGGTAGTTCATCTCCTCATCTGCGGCAGCAGCACTAATCTTGTACACATTGGCATGCATGCAGGGCAATAAAAAGTGACATGAAGTAACATTTCAGTGAAGAATTGTATGCAGCGGAGCCAAATCCTGTCATTTAAGGCTTTCTGTGAGGTGTGATTTATTCTCATTTGCAAGCTTTGAGAGAATGTGTGAGTGTTGGGAATTATGCTTATACTTTTTAAGCTTTGCTAGTGACTGCAGGTGTCTGTGCCTTCAGGTTCCCAGCTTGGCATTCCAGAGAGGCTTGATTCTTGGCACATGCACAGTCAGCTTGTTCGAAAAGCTGGACCCCGAGTAGGAAGGATCTCAAGTGGAACACCACAAATCACTGGGTTTGAAGACAAGAGCTGTAAGTGACTGGCCTGGGTGTCAGACTGATCTAGCAAAAGAGCTTCTGAAAGTTCTGTACAGTTTTTAGTACACAGAAATCTTTTTTCTTTTTTCTTTTTTTTTTTTTTGCTCCTAGAATAGGAAGTGAAGGCTGATGGGACAAATCACTTCACTTTTCACATTATTAGTCTTCTGAAAGCATAGATCAATTGCCCAGAGTGGTTTCTTCCTTCTTAGAGGCAAATATATAATCTTATTAATGATAATGTTTTTTTGCCAACAGCATGATATTCTGTATTGTTCAGCTTAATAATCAGCATGAAACCTATTAAGTGTGTAAGATATGGAGCTGGAAATCTGGGGTGAAATCTTTGCCACTTGGAAATATTAACTAACGTGTTTGCAGTACTGCAATCTCCCACAGTTAACATTCTGGCAATTACAGAGATACAAGCTTTGAAAGATAAGCTTTCTGTTTTGCACTGTACCCATGATTTACCCTGTAGTCAAAATCCAAAGTAAGCCTTTTTGGTCGTTCTAGAAGCTTGGAAGAGTTTAATCTAATTTAATTTATTTTGATTGTGAACGCTTGGGAACTTCCTGGTTCTGACTGAGCCTAGCAATGACTAAATCCTCAGAGCATCTCTTCTCAAGCAGTGCTGATTTGGGGGGCAGTAAATCAATTACCCAGCCAAGGATTTCACCTTCTTGTTTTTCAGCGTTTCTATATTTTGTGTTCCGTCACTGTCATTTCACTTCTGACTAACAAGAATGTGGAATTAAAGTTGGTTTTATCAGCAACTGTGAATGTCTCTGCTTAGAGTCAATTTTCCTTTCCTTGCACGTGCCTCTCTCAGTTGCTCAATTGTGTTGATGAAAGTTTGAAACTTCCCCTTTACGAGAGGTCAGCGAAGCTTGTAATTTGTCACTTCAAGACGTCAGTTCCTATAGCAAATCTCTCATTAGATTTTCCCTGTGCATATCAGAGGTTGAGGTCGTATGGCCCCAGGTTGTCTTGTCTCCGAGGGGAGCACTGGCATTGGAGTATTTGATTGCTTCACCACGGCTGTGAATTTGAAGAAGTCAATCTCTTCTGGTTTGCACTCCCTCTAGAGCATCTTGCCTCCTCTGCACTATTTAACAGTGATTGGCTGTTTAAATAGCTTCTGAATAAGTTTGTTCTTAAAGATGTTTCCCCTAGTTATTCTCCATATAGTGTGGAGTTTGTGCTCTGAGTAGCTTACTGGTTTGCCCTGTGCTTCTCATGTCTTCTGCTCCTTCTAATTTTTTTTTTTTTTAAATGTAGCAGTGAACAGCTAGGGAAAGTCATGTACACTTATGCTTCTGCTGCTGTGAAAAGGAATTGATGCTTATCATTGCGCCTGGAAGTCCACTTGCGACTTCCCTGTTAAAACCATTTTTCCATCTGCCAAGACACGAATCTCTCTGTAATTACTTTCCCAAGGGTTTCTGTTAAGAAGACTTCCTGCAGTCACTCCACGACACATTTCCTCCTTGTTCTTCCAGTAGACTTCAGCTTGCTGAAACCTCTCACTTGGGATTCCTTTTCTCAACAGAAATTAGGTTGTGAAGATGACTTTCTGTGCCCTTTTGATTTTTCTGTTGGGTGGTGTATGGGAACTGCTGAGTCCTGGCCTGAACCACTGATTGAGCACCTGGGAAAGGACCCGGTCAGCCCTAGGCGCATAGGTGAATGCAATTCTATGTGACTAGAAGGGGTGGAGCCTGGCTGCACCTCTCTTAGACCTCATTTAAGGGTTGACTGAGCTTGTGGGAGATCTTTTTCTGGAGATTCCTTCTTGGTGAAGCTTTTTTCTATGACCCTGAAATTTTCTGATATGGGTGAGTAGTCTTTTTCCTTTCCTTTATAGCACCTTTCTATCATGCTGGTTGTTTCTGTGACTGTTGAGTGTAGGCAGCAAAGAAGCAGATGCAACAGTTGTAGGGGTATGCTTCCCCAGCATTCCATAGCTTGAAGCAGGAGGAGGCTGTCCAGAGCCTGCAGCTGGAGCTGGCTCAGCTCAAACCTGCTGGCACACTGGTGGGAGCCTCAGCAGAATTGGCACACGGAGCTGGTGCTTTGTGCCTTGAGGTTAGAAAAAAAATTCATCTAGAAGACCTGCAGCTGTTACAGATGCTGGGCTGGTTTCTGTTGGAGTGGGATAGCAGTGTAAGATGATGGGGTAAATGTAACACTTCCTGTAGCAGGAATATTAAGAGACTTATTCCGTACGCATTTTACTGCCCAAAAAGCACTTAAGTGATGAGAGAAAAAGTGTTTTCTGAGGGAAAGGAAAATGTAATGATCAGTGAAAGATTCGAGCCTGCTGAGGCACTGGATGCCGATTGTCCTTATCTTTTTAATTGCAAAGTAAGGAATCAACTTCTGTTGATTAATTTTTCACGATCTGGTCACAGTGATTACAAGAAAGACTGTAAGCATTCTCTGTTCTAATCTGTATCTGTATATTTTAAACATATACAGTGAGATAGTACTGGTCCTGTTGGCAGCTATTGTAGCTGCACAGGTCAAGTGTCAAAGAGAGGGCAGCACTCTTTAGCCTAACAGGCTGAAGTTGAACTTCCTTTACTTTTGTTTTCCTTTGAAAATCCTTTGCAAAACAAAGCATATTTGTCTGAATGTGTTGCATAGTCTTTCTATCCTTGTGTTAAAAGAAACATAATAGTATTAAAAAAAAAAATCCTAAAGTAACATGACATTTGTCACTAAGCAGAGAGGCAAACTGTTTGTGTTTCTAATAGGAGCCACTGGGAAGAGAGAGATTTGGGGAAAAAATCATCCAGAGGGAATAGGCTGATGAAAGCTTTAAGTTCTAAGCAGGTTTTATTTCTTTGCCACTTTGTAGTTCCTCTGGGTAAGCGGGTAAACCTGACAGTTCAGACTACGTTTTTCTCAATATCTCAAAATTCATTCAGCCTCCTCTGCTTCTAATTATTTTTCCACCTGAGAATCAGCTATTTTGTTTCAGGCTGCAGCAAGGAAAATAATAAAGATGCATCTTTATTACCAGGGTCAAAGAAGAAAAAAGAGAAAACTCCTTGCATCCTTGATAGCATGCAGCATTTTGTTTCAGTTTCTCTGAACTTGGGTGATTACAGTCAGCTCTTAGCACCTAGGAGGAAGAGAAAAGGAACTGAATCCTTTTCTTTGCCCTCTCAAATGAGTAAGCTCTCTTATTTAAAACTCACTGATTTCTCTAACGTAACTATATAATACATTCAGGAGATTTTCATCGGCAATAGTCTCCAGTAACTTGGTCTTGAGAACTGTGGAAACCATGAGCGTTAATTGCAGTTCTTACTCTGGAAGCATAAGCTTTAATTAAGTCTCTTAGTAAGCAACCTATTAGATTTTCCTTCTTTTTACAGAGTGACAAGGAAGCATATAACAAACTTTTGACCTACTCTGATTTTTGTTTTTCTTTTCCTTTGAGTCCTTGATGCCTTGAAGAGTGCACTTTAACAAATAAAGAATGAAGCAAAAATATGATATCCAGAACAACAGCTTAATGGTTCACTTGATCTGTGTGAATTCTGCTGTAGTTAGTGCGTAAGCAATTTCAATAGAAAAAACATAGAATGGATACAAACTGAAAGAGCCATTATTAAATGTTTTGGATTTGATGTTTAATAGCAGAGATAAGGGACTGGAGTTGAGGCAGTCTTAGGACAGGTCATCCTAATAGAAGGAATTTACCAACAGTAATTTGAGAAATTATTTATGAGCATAATTTATAACCAACCTTCAGAAACTCAACCTTGTAATACTGAAGTGGGATTATTCATAGAGCTAAAGCTGTTCGCTAAGGCCAAGGCTGAAATATGGAGATAATATGCTCTGTAGTTTTGCTGGGACCTAGGACACCTTAAAATACAAGGTATACTGCTTCTGGTCAACCTTTAGAGGAGCTGCCCCTTCCATTGCCTTTTTCCTAGGAGACCTTTCTAATCTGGTGAAGAAGCGGATGCCTCAAGAGCTAGGTGTGAGGGTACTTGGTGTTCTTTGCAGATGTTACATTTCAGAATTTTCACAGAGCCCTAAAAGACATCAGTACTATACAGATAGTAGTGAATGTGTGATTACTGGATCATGAACCTAAGAACGGAACTACTAATTTTTTTTAATGAGAAAATCTGTGGAAGCTGGGCCATTATTCTACGAAGTCTATTTCTCCAATCTCCTATCCCCTTTACCAATGAGAAACTTGAGGGAAAACTAACTGTAATTTATGACAGAAATGACTTTGTCATGGATATCAAGCCTACTTATTTTCCTTTCATCTATATTTTAAAAAGTCTATTCATATAATCTCAAATATATACATAAAAGTCAAAATATTCACTTTATATCTTAGTAGCAAATTTCATATACTCTTCTGCTTCATTAGACTAGTTAAGCAGTTTTGCCAAGTAACTTCTTGCCAAGAAATTTTTTATTCTTTTGCACTTTCAGAGGACAGACTGACATTTTAAACTCAGTTATGCCAAAGATCCAGTAACATAGCCCACAACATGAAGCTTCTGAAATGTGGATGGTGTGACAGCAAAAGATCTCTGATCCATCATTGAATTATTTGATAAACTTAAACTTCAATCAACAGAAGCAAGCAAGATTCACAAGAAGTTCCTTTGTAGGTATGATAACTAATTTATTAACTTCTTTTTATCATCTGAGAGCAAGAGAAACTGAGAAATTCATGGATGTAGGAGTAGAGCAGATATCAAGTTCTGTCACTTCATCTGTAAACTAAGTAAGTTAGAGTTTTTGCTAGTTTTGATGTATGTGATTGAACCACTGCTTCTTATTACAGTGACTGTAATGTGATGGAGTATGTTAGAGAGCTGGTAACTTGGTCCTGTACCTTTTCTCATTTTGTCCAGTATTTTGCTGTACTATTGCAGCAGAAGGCTTGTTTACTGCATGGGCTCCTTCATGTGTGGTTTAGCATCAAGTGAAAACAAGACTCCTCTTCAGTGGATATAGAAGTTGTCTGATCATTCTTAGAGGAGGCCAGGAGAGGGAATGATCTGGTCCCGGATGTTTCTGTGCTCAGGCAGTGTTTAGCTTTAAATCTGCTTGTTTCATTTAAACTGTCTCCATTCCTTCTGTCAACAGTAGCTGGTTTTGGGAAATTATACTTAATGATTCTATGAAGCTAGGAAAATAAATACTTGTTTATGAGTATTCTTCAGCCTCCTTTCAGTAATGAGAGCTCAAGCAAGAGTCACTTTGACAAAGGAGATGTTATTTGTTGTTAGTTTATTTGTTGTTGTTTTGTTGTTTTGTTTTTTTTTACTACTTCTTGGCTGGAATGATAGTTCAAGATGGTTGGCCTTTCCTCAGGAACTTCTTTCTATCAGATATTTAATAACTGAGTAATTAAAGGATGTTCTTGCTTTTTCAAGCAACTTCAGATGCCTGGATATAGCAGCCACTGAGAATGCGAATGCGAAAGTACATTAAAGAGAAGAGTTTCTGTAGTTTGTTGAAGAGGGCAGTTTTGTTACTTTCCGTATGGTCTGTGTGCTTAGACTTTAGATAGAGAAATAACTGCTACAGTCAAAGTAGATCACTTGAACATTTCCAAGTAGGACTTTTTGATGAGATTATCTTTCAGTAGATTATTAAGGGAATATCTGCAGAAATAAGATTTTTCTCTCCATTTTCTGTTTTCTTGAGAAAGGAGAAAATATGAGAAAAGCAGAGCTAAAGTCAAATACTATAAACTTTACTGACTTCATTGAAAATGCTGCCAGTGTCAGCTGATGGCAGGAAGACTTGAAGTTGTCTCACAGTAACCTCTTCATTTCCTTTGCATTAAAAATACAATATGAGATCATTACTCCTTTTTAGAATTGGAAAAGGAAGCAGCCCTTTACCTGGCTTACCTAGTGATTTAGGTAACAACCATTGCACTGAATTTTCTCACATATCTGACATTTTTAATGAGTCTCACAGACATTTCATTTTCTTTGTAAGTGCCAATTATCAATCTAAGGGAATGGTGGGTAGTTTAACATGAACTGTCACGGAATTTTATAAAATTATCCTGTCAACACTGTGCTCTTCCAGCAGGGTTAGAGAAAGATTACAAGAAAATGATATTGTCATTTAATTTAAGTGTGTGTGTTGCTATTACTTGTATCTTGCTATTCTACATTACTTATTTCTTATACTGGCAAGTACTGGCTGTCATTTTATTGTGCATTACTTCGTTATGCTTGCTGTTTGGCAATTTGTTAGTTAGATGGCCTGAAAACTTCAAGTGTCAAATTGGAGGGGGTATGTATGCATAGTTGAAGTGATGATGTTTGGCGTCATGTTAGGGTAATGTTGGAGTGGGAAACAAAATTTCAGGCACAGTTGATTGTCCAAATATTTTAGATGTGGTTTCAAGTTTTCACTTCTCAGTCATCACGGGAAGGTGCAACGATACCCTAAACCAGTGTCACTTTGAAGTATGGTCTGAAGTTGTCTGTACGTTCAGAATTCCCACATTCTCTCCAAATCACCAACCTTATGCTGTTGTGTTTTAGTATTGAAATTTAAATCTGAATTCAAATTCTCAAAAAACTCTGCTAGCTCCATAAGCACGTGCCCATGATCATTTGGATCACATGGCATAAGCGTTGCCTGTGAAAACCAGATGGGCTCTCCTGAAGCAGCAAGAAGACCTTGCTGCAGGTAGAGGACACCAGTAAATCAGGATCCTGACTGGGTAATACCAGCTATTGTTAATCCTGATGGGCAGAAAGACTAGGCTCAGATTCAGTCATGATTACTGATTCTAGTTTTCAGCACTACAGAAAAACTCCTTTGAACCTAGCTGTGTATTTTAGGTCAGGAAAACCAATATTTCTTTCCAGTAGTGTTGATAGCTCTTCAGCAATGCTAACTAATGAGCATTCAGTTTCCCCTGCAGTAACAAAAGATTTTTCTTCAGACTTTTTAGGAAAATTTTGGTTTCTCTCATGGCTACCCCCAATTATTCCTTTGTATTCTGAGATCTGTGTCAAAATAAATCCTCATCCCTGCAGGATAGTTAAGGGTGGATGGAAGTATTGTATGTGGTGGTTGTATTCCCTGCCAGAATCTACCTCAATAAATAATCACTGTACATGATTTTGCTTTTTCTAAGTCATCTCATCTCTGCAAGTGATTTGCCAAATTGAAAATTTCAGTTAATACTTAAGTCTGTCAAAATTTTCATTGTTGAGATTCTCATAGTGTTTTGTTTATTTTTTTGTGTTGTCTGGGTTGTTGGATTTTTTATTTTTTTTTTTTTTGTGATGTCTGCATTGTTCTTTAAAGATGTAGGCATCTTTCTTTCTCTTGTATGGTAAAAACAAGCAGTTTGAAGTGTCTGCAATACTAGAAACTAGAAAGCTGCAGAAAGATAGGAACTAACAGATTTGTCCTTTAAGAGCTGGCAGACTAAAGAAAAATACAGTATTGAACAGAATTCAAGGAGGAGTTGGTGGGATTCAGTAAATCAGCTTGATAAAAGATTAGAAGAGGCTCACGTTAAGCATTTTTTCATTGAAGAACTGGAAGATGGAATGCTGAGCAAGGCTTCGGATCCAGGGTAGACACTCACAGCTGTGTCTGCTCTAGTATTCTAAAAAAAAAAAAAAAAAGTTTTCCTGGATGATGCTGATTGCTTGATTGAAGAACTGCCCTCTACTTTTGAAAGTAAAGAAATTTCAGTGAGAACTGTAAATGCTTGACTCCTCTGTAAATCATGCCATGCGCGTCTCGCCAAAGCAAGGAATGGATGCACATTTCAGTCACCATTACAAGAATGCTATTACCATCTGACAAAGTCTGGCCTTCAAGTTCTTATTTTTAACTGAATGTTTTGTGATTTTATGCAAGCAGGAAGGAATTGATCTGTTCTTGCTACACTTTTAATGTAACTATCATTACGTGTACTAGCAAGAATTAGTAGCAGTGATTAGAACCACAGGATAATTCTGGTTGGAAGAGATCTCAGGAGGTCACCAGCCCAAACTCATGCTTCAAACAGTGTCACTTATAAGATTAATGTGCTTCCAAGTACTTTTTTATACTTCCCAGCAGATCACAGGTTAATTCCAGTAAAGTAATAATTTTGCCAAGTGCCAATCATTTCTTTAGAAATTCAGCTATTATCACTTTCATATGCTTTTAATTCATGGGTTAACTATGGGAACTCAGTAATGCATAGTGACAATTCTGTAGATCTTTAAAATATTACACTCATTATTATAGTAACTTTCCTCAGTTCCAACAAGTGCTAGAAATACTATTGTTATGGTAAGTTATGGATCCCCAATGGAAGCATTTAATTTCATGGCATGTTAAAGGTTATAACAACCTATTAAAAAGGGAGAACAAAATCTTACTTTTCCACCCCCCACCAGCACCACCCTGCCTCCCCACCCCCAAAAAAAAAGGAAAAAAAAAAAAAAAAAAAGAATGGAATGCTTAGTGGTGTTCTCTAAGAGAGCAATGTATCAAAATCCCAATCTCAAGATTTTTTTTCAAATAATACATTCTTCAGGGACTGACCAATAGAATGGTGCAGCCATACTTTTTAGCAAATATTGACTGTCATTTCTGATTCAGAAGAGAGACTAAGCTAATGCTGAAGTTGGGGAGTATATGATTTTCCTTTCATCATTCTTACTCAAATTGCAAATAACCAAGAACAACTAATCACAAACATCAACATAATCGTTATAACTTAAATGCATAACCCTGTGGAGGCTTAGCTTGCTTGAGTAGTCCTTTTGGTTTAAAACCATGGGTAAGGCTGCAGCATCTGTGGTGCGTTTTTGGAAGCTTTCAGAAATTTAGTTAACCCTGTGTGAGCTGTGGGTTTGATTGAGTCTCTGAAAATAGCCCTCCAAGGTACTAGAAGTGATGGAGCCCTGCTGCTTGCTTTTCATCTCCAAAACCTGTGGGTTTTGTTTGCAGCCCTACATTGTAACTACTTACATTGGAGAACATAAATAACTGAAGATGAGAGATGAATTTTGTATAAAGGTAAATAAGTAAATAAATGAAATATTTAAAAACTCGGTGCTTTATTTTGTTGCCTAAGCACCTGTTTCATTGTCCGTTGTAGCCAACAGGAACCTGTCCATTGGCTTTAGCAGACGCTGTGCTGATTCCTGGAACTATAGCTATAAATGAAAAATCTCACAGAACTATAAAAGCTGTAAGATTCAGGAACCTGAAGCAGCATTAAAAATTAATTTCTGCCTGGTTGGTACCATCTGGAGCTTACAAAGTATGCTAAAGAACATTAAAATAAAATCTCAGCTTGAAAATCACTGAAGTTTCTGTTGTGTCCCACTCATCTCTCCCAAGATGTCTATTTTCCTTTATTTTAGTTATTTAGAGATTTCATATAATCTCATCACCTCAGTTTCGTTTTTTTTTTTGACACCTTTGTGGTGTCTTGGAGGTACTACAGTGGGGAAACAACGGTTGATAAGGGTTTGGCTAGTCAAGGAGTGCTGTTAGGCAGGTCCAGTAGGAGTCAGTTGCTCTGGAGAACTTGTAAGGAAATGTGAAGGTGTGAAAGCTGCAGAAAATGAGAAACTTGAGAACGAAGTCTTTGATCGCCATCGTTACTTGATAGGAGTAAAGGCTTTGAATATGAGAGCCAGAAGCTTGAACATAGAGTGAGCAAATCAGAAGTTTCAGTAGTTAATGTGGGAAATAATTTGTGGCTTTATCAGTGAAGGAGCTGTATGTAGAGAGGGGATGTGGGCCATGAATTGAAAGCCGAATGATTTAGTACAGCAGGATTCTTTTGAGAGTATAATGAGCTTCTGCCCCTAAATTAAAACTTTTCTTTAAAGATTTTTGAATCCAAAAATAACTATCAAGGGAGTTTCACAGAAGCATTAATTACTTTCATTCCTAAATCTGACAGTGATCCAAATTCATGTTCCAGCTACCATCCCTTTTCCTTTATAAATTAAGGTTGCAGAGCTAAATTATTGGCTTCAAGGACTGCAAGGGCAATTTTCTACATCATATCTCATTCCCAAGTTGAATGTTATACGTAGATTATGCACAAACAATGCTGAAAACCTTTACAGCAATATCCCTTGAGCCAGTAAACTCTTTGTCTACTAAACAGAATTTTCTAATGATACCATGAATGTATGTGGCTGCCTACAGTGGAATTACCTCTTCTCTAATCCTCCAGTACTCTGATTTGATTCAACTATTTTTTTTTTTTTCCTTTTTTGCAGCCCTACAAGTACTATGATTTTATGAGAGGTATTTCCACGTGTTCCTTAATTATCCTTTTTCATTTGGCCTTGCTGAATGTTTTTGCTTAATAACATAAAGATATTGATACAAGAAATGGATTTATCTTTCAGACATGTATTCTGTTCCAGTTATCACTAATTTGGATTGTTGATTTTTTTTTTTTTTTTAAATTGGCCTGATAAGAAAACTGTTAATTGGCTGTGGTGATTTTGTTCAAATATACAAGGAGCTGGTGTTGCTGTAATTTGAGACAGACTAGGCATCCAAATCATCCAAACCTGCTATTTAACCTGTCCATTGGTTGAAAAAGTGTTTTTTTGTTTGTTTTTTTTTTTTTTAGTGCTGTACCTGGTAACAGCTGATCTTGCTTCCTCTCCTTGGCGAGTGGTAAGACATCCTAATCTCATCTCTAGCTGAGGAATTCAGTGCAGAGGTCATTTGCCTTCTATTCCTTACTTTGACACTCTAGATGCTATTGTCAGTTTAAGTGTAGGGACAAAGAAGCCACAAAAAATAATAACAAATGTATTCTAATCATGGAACACGGGAATACATTTTTTGCTTTCTGGTCTGGGTGGACAGTGAAGGGGCATTTCCCTGCTTGTTGTTGAAACACCTGGACTGAAGCAGGGCTGGATGTCTCTCAAATGCCATGCTGCTGACCAGCTTGGCATGCCTATTGTCTGCTGGGGAGTTTGTTTAAACCACCAGCTGAATAAAATATACTGGGTAGGTGAAAACATTTCTTGATTGTTTAATTTCATATACCACTTTACTTTTGTTTTGTCAGAGTATAAACATAATTAGAATATCACGTGTCTGAAAGGCAATATTAGAACAGCAGCAGCTTTGTGGTACTGTGTTGCTTTGTGCAGCACCAGCTGAGCTACGCTTGCAGACCTACATCTGGAAAAGGAGTCTTCATTTTCTAGAAAGAAGTTTGGGTTTAGGTGAGTTTTAGATGAGTGTAGACCTTGGAATGGGCATGTTGTTTGCTGCTGTTTGCAGTACTTGTTTCTTTGAAGCCCTCAGCTGGCACTTGGCCTTCTGCATGCATGTCTGTAGTTATAGCTTTGCAGTAACCATCCTCCCTAGTTTCTATGCAGAGTGTAGGTTTTTTGGTTTTCTGATTCAGTTGTATCAGCAGTTGGGAATATATTCTGGAATTCCCTTTGGAGACAACTTGAATTGGCAGCAGCTTGTGTTAAGTTGTGTAAACCCGTGACAGCATCTTTTGCTTCTGTCTAACTCTTGGATTTTGTTTCCACTTACTAAAGGTTTAAAAAAGCCTTAGTTTGGGCTGCTCTGGAAGGTCCCCAGTAACCAGGGAAGCTAAATAGTATAACAGCTTTCAGAGAATCATAGAATTATTTAGGTTAGAAAAGACCCTTAAGAACACTGAGCCCAACCATCAACCTAACACTGCCAAGGTCACCAGTAAACCATGTCCCATTATATGCCATGTCTACGCATCTCTTAAATAATTCCAGGGAAGGGAACTCCTCTGCTACTCTGGGCAGCCTGTTTTGATGCCTAACTGCCCTCTCATTGTGTAAATTCTTCTTTATACCCAACCTGGACCTCCCTGGCACAACTTGAGGCTGTTTTCTCACCTGTCTGTACAAACTGAGGCATGCGCATCAGAGGAGCTTTACTTGAAATTATTAGAATGCAAGAAGTAATAGGATGAAATCCTTCCTGTGTCAGTAGAATATTTTTTTTTCTCTGGTCCAGTGTTCTTAGCAAGGGAAGTTGCCAGCAGGCTGTCTGCCACAGTGTATGTAAACCTGGATGCTCTTTTGGTCATTCTTGTTTTCCTTTTTTGGTGTTTTAACCAACTTGTTGCCCTTTCTCTGCACTTATTCAGCTTTGTGAAGAGGATGGCAGACTAATTTACTGCAGTATTCGTACCTGCTATTTGGGAACCAATGGGGAGAAACAATCTGGAATCTCTTGCAAGGGAACAGAGGAGAGGCTTGTTTACCAGATCTCGCATTTCTGGCAAACAGCTGGCTGTAGTTCTAATAATGAGCTGCCCATAATTGGAATGTATTTAATCCAAGTTAACACACATGCACTAAACTTGCTAATTGGGAATTTCTCTTTATAATAAGCACATTACTCTTGCTTTTTCAAGTAATGCTAACACGCTGATACAGCAGAGAGACTGCACCTCGCTATGTGAATGCAGCCAGCAGGCCCCAGTGCATGGTAATTTCTGAAGAAAACATATGGTAAGAGTAATGGCTGAAGTCTGTAGACAGCTTGCCTAAATTACAGTGCATCCATTGAAACCAGGACACATGCTAAGCTGCTGAAAGCAAAGAGATGTCATTAAAAAATGATTCATATACCTTTGCCTTAATGAGTGCTCACACTTGAGGATTGCCAATTGCCTGATCAATAGGTTTGCTGCTGCACGAGGCAAAATTCTTTGTACAAGCGAAATATTATGATTGCTTCTGTGTGTTAGCTTCAGCGTATACACTTTTGCCTTACAGAAATTTGAAAATTTTTTTTTTCTGAAACCTGCCTATATTTGAATCTAGTAAATAAACAATCGTGTGCTGCCATATGGAGCAATTTCATAAGAGCACATGGTGAGGTTCTAATGAGTTTTACCATACTGTGCCTGACAGGTGAAATTTCAGCTTTGATTACAGGAGGCCAAAAATAATTCATCCAGGCCAATAAAGTTTGATATAGATAAGACTCGATTATTTTTGCTATCAGCCATTAAGATCTGTTCTTTCCTCATTTTCATTTTCAGGCACACAGCTTGGCAACAAGCAATAATGGATATTTATTGGGCTATCAAATCCACAGAGACTTGTTTATTTGAGTACTATGATTGTTGGCATTCCATAGTCCACTCACTGCTATCCTTAAAAGGTGTCATGTTTAAGAATTGTTTTCAAGCTTAATTCCTGGACTTAAAAAAAAAAAAAAAAAAAAAAAAAAAAAAAGTGCTTTGAAGTTATTATTAGTCATGCAGGGTCTGGAGACCCATTGTGCCAGCCGTGGTACAAACGAAGAGGCAGACCTGGTGCAGAAAATGTACAGACAGTCTTTTGTGTTCATTGATGAGCCCAAACATCACCAGTGCAGAGACAGCAGACTCGGTGCTGCTGCAGGTGGGTGCCTCTATTGAACTAGTGGTGGCGTGAGATCTCTTAACAAGACATACTGTACTAATGAAGGATTACAACACGAAGCAACATAGGTACTGCCAAGCTCAAGTGGAACTGAGGTCTGCTTGCTGCAGGACTGCGCATCTTGGGATGGACAAAAGCAGGTTGGATAGAGTTGGGGCTTAAAAATCTTGGGTTAAGCCTTCGTCATGAACCGGCTCTAGCTTCGGTCTTACCTCATCTCTTGCAATTAAATACTGGCCTTGTGCCCCAAAATCCAAATAATATCACTGAGTCAAAGCCATGGCGTTAATTTTAGTTAAACAAATAAATGTGGATTTGCACCATTTTTTAGCATAGGAGGGCATTCGTGCCAGCATACAACTTCGGATAGTACAGCTTCTCTGGTTTTCCAGTAAACTAGGGCACTGAATTATTCAGAGAAGGCAAGTGCACAGGGAGGTGTAGGCTGCCTGGACCTCCCACAGCTGCAAGAATAAGGGATCGTGCTGTAGCTCTTGCCTCGAAATTCTGCCAAGTTTCTTCCCAGGGCTGCCCAAAATAGCTTCATGTTTTTGGAAGGCTGGTAGGTCTCAGACTTCTAAGGTTTCACATTAGTACTTACCATTGTTTTTAAGGTATCTTAGGTGAAAAGGCATAGTATGTCATGTTGATTTCTTGGAGGCCCTTTATTCTTACTCACGTGAGCATCACTGTTCTTTTCCTCTATTCTCTTATGTTCAACAGGTGGAAAATGAGCAGTTATGCCTTATGAGAAAATTGGGAAATAGGTAGGCATGCCATTCCTGCCTAGCGTGTGACATTTTATGCAAAGCTTTATCTCTGACCTTTCTTTTCTTACCCTTGGTTCAATTTCTTTCTGCCCTGGGGTTTGAGACAATGAAAGTTAATTATGACTCCTGTTAGGTCTTTCAGGGGGTTAGACTCTTCATACACATATACAGGAAAAAAGTGACCTTGAAGATCCTTTTTCAACAGATGCCCCCTCTTTTTTTTCTTTTTCTTTCAGCAGAAGCCTTAATTTTCTGTTAAGTGAGGGTGGTGGTAGAATTCAGTATGAATAAAATTAAGATCAATTGAAAATCTTTTTTCTTTGCTTTTTTTTTTAGGAAATAGTCTTGGGATTCCTTTTCAAGGAATTTAGTAATCTTTGTATAAAATTGGGATCACCTCTCTGAATCCCAAAGTGGAAGTCTAATTTGCAAATACTTCCCAAGGATACTAAGGTTCGAGCAGGTCCTCTAAGTCATCTATTTATAAGTGAGCTAAAAGCAGCTTCTGATGTTTTCCAGAATGTATGAGTTGGGTACCCATTTGAAAGTATCGCCAGTGACTTGCAGATACCATTTTCTTTGCATTTCTGAGCTGCATTGCAGTCTGATCTCCTACTTCAGGATTAAAAACACAGGATAAGCGAGGAGCTATTAAATTAAACCAGAATATAACTGAGCCAATCTTAGATAGTATCTCTGAGGTAATTAAGAAAGGAGCAATACAGTGATCAAATCAAGGTTGCAATTAAAACTGAATCAACAGATCAATGGGTTCAAATGAGCAAATCATCTTATTAATATAGCAGGTAATCAAGTAGAATTAAGAGGTTGGCACTGGAGGGAATTTATGTTAGTTTCAGTCTCAAATTGCAGGAAGAGCCAAGGAAGAGCCAGCTTGCTCTCAGCTTGAGATTCCGCGGCACTGATCTCTGACCTACGAACGAAGCTCACACATGATCTTTGTGATCCTAAGCTTGCGCCGCATGTTTTCTCCAGCATTTTTCAAGGTCTGGTTCATTTTTAGGAAGTGAAGCCTATCAAAGTCAGTGGTGTGAAAACTGAACATGATCATCCAGCTAAATAAAATTTCATTAATTCATTAGTGTGGGTGTGCTAAAAAAATATAGTTCATCAGAAGCCTCCCTTACAAAATACATGAGTTCTGTGGAGTTCGCCTATGTGGATCTATCAGCATCTTGTACTGTGCTCGAAGGCAGCCTTCCCCTACAAAGACGTTTTCTGAGTCTTTTCAGTTTCTGCTTTCCCAGACCTTTGGGAATGCCCATCCCTGAAATCTCCATCATCCCGTAAATTCAGTTAAAATACTGAAGTTACTTCTATTAGACTCCAAAGCTATTAGAAGTGTACAGACAGTATGATGACACAAGCCTCATCTCCTCAGGGAAGATTAAGAAGATATTTCTAGATTTTACTGTGATAAATTCTTTTCCTGACCTAAGGATGGAACTGCCATGCTCCAGTAGAATGTGGGCGTATAATTTTTACGAAATACTTTGCCAAATAGATTAATTTTGAGAGTACAAGTCATGTTTTCTCACTGATATAAATTAAGCAGAGCTTATAAACACAGGGGTAGCTCATGTGTGTCTGTTTAGTATGATAAACTAGTCTTCCCTTTCCCTTGTTAATGGGGATGGCCTTTTGGAAAGCTTGTAAAATTGTTATGTGAAAAAGAACTTGTTTAAAATTCTACAGGATCTGAGGAGCTGGGCTGGGCTGTGCTTCTCCAGCCAAAATGGACAGCTACAGATCTCACCATCTTAATTCAGAGACCAGAGATTCAAATGTAACACAGGTCAATTTAATTTCATTACTGTCACCAGGTCCTCTGAAAAGCTTATAGTGTTTGCGAGCCACTGCCCACCACGAGGTGATGCCACATGAGGAGAGTTCACTGGGGACCACATGCAGTAGTGAAATTAATTAACCCATGTCAGCGATGTAGAGCTAAACAGGCTGGTAACTTCTGCATTTGCTCGTCAAAGACAGAGTAAAAATCAATTTAAGCTTCTTATACTGCTAAGAATGAACGTGTGGAAAGTTAAATGAGCAATTTTTTTTAATTGGTGGATATTGTAACAAAAGTAAAGACTGGAAAAGTAAGAGTAGATGTATTTTTATTTTCTCTTTTTATGTAAGTGCTTAGTAAGCGAAAGCTAACAAATGCTGCTGCAGCACTGGATCGCCCATGCTATGTAATTTTCAAACAGACATAAATACTACAGACCAACTTGTCATTTTAAAAGGGTAAACAGAAAAATCATATAAATTAAGTGACATTTAAGAAGTTCAGGGTTTATATCACTGCCACCAGGGAAATCAGAGACCCAAGGAAGAAATGTTTCTGTAAAGCATTGATGTAATCAGGCTTGGGAGAGAGATTTTTTTCTTCTAAATGATCGTCCAAATAATTTAAAAGCATAATTTTGGACTCAGATTGTCACAAAGGATTAACTCGATTTATTTTTAATTATGGGCACTGCGTTTGGAATTCATTTTAAAGTTGATTGAAAATTAGTTCACTAAGGCAGTAAAAGGCTAAATGCAGTCAGGTGGCTGTAGGAAATAAAAACCCTACTGAGGCTCTGGTTTTCTGAAAACAGAAGAAATAGTACCACAGTAGCAAGGTTTGTTTTGTTTGGGCCCTTACCGAAGTGTTCCTTGGGCCAGTAGAGCCTGCCTTGGGATAGAGGAGCACTATGATCAGCTCCTGACAGCCATCCGGAATTGTGCTATAAGGCTACATCTGCCAAATGCTAATGAGCATCTTTGCAACCAGAGAGCTTCACTCTGGAATGGGCCCTTGAGGTGATGCATGCTGTGATGCCAGCCGGAGCTGGCTCTGGTGTGACATGGGATCCCACAGCCCCAGCTGCCGGCCCCGCCATGTCACCCCAGCGCTCTGTCCTGCTGTGCAGTCTGGCTTTTGCTCTCTTTTAGACTGGGCCAGGCCTGCAGAGCTCCGCTGAGTACACGCACAGATTCTGGGCCAGGGCAGCAGAGATGGACTTGAGTTTACAGCTGATCAGATGTTGGCAGTGAGGCTGCAGGGCCTCTGCTGTGGGTACTTCTCACACAGCTTGTTCAGCGTGTAGGCTGCGTGGCTGCTACCATGGGCATAGGTGCTGTTTCCTTTTCAGTTTGCAGTCAGATGCTGCTGTATCAACACGCAGATGATGAGAGAAGCGAGCCAGGGGAAAGGTCACCTCCCATACTGTCACAGTACATCAAGCAGCTTGCTGATATTTCTAACCCACAAGTGCAGGAATTCATTGTGCTTATCTCAGAACAGTGTTCTGCGCACCAGGAGCAGCTCGGTCCTGTCCTCAGTGCTGGCATTTATCATGTTAGATGATGACCTTTGAAGAATCAAGCTACCAAACACCATGCAGGCTGCAACTTTTCAGTTTGTATAGTCAGGAGATAGCTGCAGTGCAGTGTGATGTCAATTTGCGTTGTCCAAACAGTACCAGAACTTGATTGACCTCACTACAGGACACGACCCATACTTTGCTGTGTTATCCAATTAGTCATAATCATTAATTTATCTCTTTAAGGTCTTGTTTTAACAGAAGACAGTCGTCTTGCCGAGGTAATCCCTAACATTTCACAAACACAGCACTATAGACAGTTCTGATGAGAGACGACCTCAGGGGGATTCACTAATCCTTCCCCTGTCCTAAGGCAGGATCAACAAGATATTCAAGCTTTTGATGGAAGTATTTATCTAACCTGTTTTGAAAGAGAGCCTATAATTCTGGGGAGAGGGCTAGGTTAGAAGTCCTATCCCTTATTCCTTCTCTATAGGTTCTTTTTTTTTCTTCTTGAGGGTTTGGGGAGGGCTTTGACTCATTTTGTCCACCAAGTGGTTGGTTAGAAGCAGCAGAAACGATACATTTGTGTGTTACCTATGAATAAGTTACTACTGAATGCCTTAATGAAAAGATTAGTGAGTGGCTTAGAGTCCATTAATCAGTAAGCTGAGACAATCTGTAATAATTCCCACTGATGTATTGAAAGTTATCTATGTATGACGGTTGCTCCAGAAGTAATGCCTCTTATTTATGATGTTGGCCCAAGATGGCAGAGGCGGATGTTGGTGGGATGGCAGTAGAAGTTGAACCTTCCCACCAATATTCTGTTATATGTTCTTGCCGTGTGACAGTCTGACAGAAGAGCATCTGATGCAGAAGTGCACATGAAGAGAAGGTTTGTCATTGAACTGAGAATTTGCTATATCAAATATTGTGTGCTTTGTATCTGTTGTAGTTTCTGTGGAAATAAACAGGAGGCATTACTTTCGGAGCGACCCACGTGCGTAGCAGTCTGATATTTCTTTCAACATCTGGTTCTTCACTTAGAAAAGAAGTCAAAAAAGTGCTCAAAAAAAAAAAAGTTAAAAAAAAGAAAATCAAAAGAAATTCCATTGTGTTTTTTTTTCATGAAATTGTTTTAAGAAGCAAAGAAGAGCCTTTTTATTTTATTTTGTAAACTGTTCTTTAAAAAATAGACTGCACTTCCATTTTTCTCAGAGGCATTTTGCTCTGATTTTATGCATCAAATATATTATGATGTTTGGGAAGCAGTGCTATGATCTTCTTTGTTCCTCATTTGCTTTTTATCAGTAATGTCTGACTTAGAAGATTTGTAGCACTCTCATATACAAAATTATTAGTATGTCAGCAGAGAAAGTGTAAATTTTTTTTGTCCTAAAGGGTTTCATAAAATGTTATGCAAGTGTCTGGTACAGATGGAGTTGGTAGCACTGCTCCTTCTTAAGGTAGTCCAGCATTTGGCATTTTCACTCGCCAAGTTTTTAATTATTAAACTAAAATTTTTTAGGCAAATATTTGCTTTCAGGCTAAACGTTTTAGGGAATTTTCAAAAAGAAAACAGTTCAGCTGCATCCAAGACTACAGAAATCTATATCAAAGTACAGAGGAAAAGAGAAGATTAGCTTTTCCTCACGAGAAGCAAAAAATATTAAAATGATTTAATCAGAAAGGTTTGTTTGCTCTTTGTTTAAAAATTGGCAGAGATTTGCTGTGACATCAGAGGTCTGTCTCACAGAACACCCAGGACACGTTTCTGAAAAGCCCCCCGTGGCTGCGCGTTGGAAGTGGGGTCTCTGAGTGCTCCAGGTGGGTTCTGCCACTGGCCTTGGAGGGCTGTGCAAGGCCATGGCCTTCTACCAAACCTGCAGAATTTACAGGAGCAATCTAGGGAAATCTCTGTGCTTCACATGTACTTTCTAACTATTTAATAGCTTTCCGTTCAGTCCAGTTTGGTATCCCCGGGGGTGAGGTGTGTGATGGCCATGCTCCCTGGTGCACCGACAGACTTTGTGGTTCAGCTGAGAGGCAAGTCCTACCTTA
Source organism: Meleagris gallopavo (assembly GCF_905368555.1). Lineage (NCBI taxonomy): Eukaryota > Metazoa > Chordata > Aves > Galliformes > Phasianidae > Meleagris > Meleagris gallopavo. The sequence goes on along the minus strand of NC_139419.1, from coordinate 10,259,621 downwards.
CAAATCAACACCTGTAAAAAATTAAACCAGCTTTAGAGATGTCCAGCCAGTTTATATTGGCAATTACAGCTTTGACCTGGCTGACCATCACTCTTCAAGCAGTTGGCAGCGACAGCTTGAGTTACAATGAAGTCTGTCAGCGGGAATCTGCAGAGGGGTCTGGTGAGGTAGGGCAGGAGGTAGGCAAATACTCACAGTGGTGTCAAGCCTAACTATGCTATTTGGTTACTCTAATGCTCACTTACAGATGAAACAAAAGTTCTCTGGATTCAGTCCAGAAATTGTCTGTGCTGAGCATGCTGCAGCACTGCACTATGGGGACTGCACAGGACTTACCCTGGCAGCTGGAGGAAGTGAATGTAGAGACAATTATGGTGTTAAGCACTGAACCAGAGAACAGGGAGACAGTGAAACCCTCCCTGCTTCAAGCACTTGATCCCCTGTGATGATAACAGTCTGCTTATTGTTGCCAGACGTCTCATCACAGCCAGTGGTAGAAGCCTGTGTTATGTACCCAGGTCCCTGAGACTCCAGCTCAAGGAGTCTTTCTTGCTTGATAGAATTTCATGATAATTTGTTTCATGAAATTTAAGACTTATTTTCTCATTATGGATATACATACAAATAGTTGCGCTTGGATTTGAAAAGGAACCAGTTGCCTAGTATCTCCAAACTTATGCATGCTGGAATGTACAACCTTAATAACCTTTTGAATTATTTATTTTTCAGAATCTAATATAGCTCTCCACATTTGTATCAAATTGGAACCGTAGGGGAAACTTGGGCAGTAGGACGCAGCAGCAATTATCCCTGGTGCTGCTCAACTATATGATGGCTTAGCTAACCATTTTTAGCTTTCATGGAGATTGTACTGACGAGTGTTGCTTCAGAACTATTTTATCAGCCTTTGGTTACACTGTTGTGCTAAAACACCAATTCCAAATCAGAGTGCTCGTTGCCCACACATAGCGAGCTTCTGACTTGTTGCAGCTCTGTAGCATGGAATTACATAGCTGTAGGCATCTGGGCCAAGTTAACGTATTCATTATTTGGGTCCAAATTTATTGTCATTAGAGGAAAACACGTGAATTAGCTGTAATTTTGACAGAACAGTAACATATAAGATTAAAAAAATGATGTATTTGGAACGTTATATGCTATATCCATTTTCTTTCATTTCTAAAAACAAAGGCAGCTACTTTGGAAATTGTTGTACAAATGCTTTCTAAAAGGAAACCATGTTGAGGATGCTGGCTGCTGGTGGTGGTTTTACAGATGCAGGGATTTGAGTCTTTGGGAGCCTGCTAACTGCTGCTGCAGCATGTGTCTGTATGGCTGAAGGATGTGGCTCTTCAGAGGTCTGCTGCTGCCTGTAGGTAGAAATTCAGGAACTGAGCAATTTGTCTTCTGTTCCTCTGCCTCACCCTATGTGGTTCTGCTTAAGGTAGGAGGTGCTTTCAGAATCACGAGCTTGTGCAGAGGGGTTTTCTGGAACTGAGTTCTCAGTCAGAGTGAGTATATGTGGTATTCAATGCAAAATTAAGTGGATTAGTTTAAGTAAATAGGCTTTCAATTTAACTTGGAAAGACCGTGGGATTTGGGTAAACAATCACAGGGTGTGTTTCTTTTTCTTTTAATAGAAGGTCTGTCTTGTACCGTTAAAAAACAAAAAGTATTTTTCTTACTGAAGAATTGTCTCTGAGAACATGGAACAGACTTCCTAATGCTCTGCATGATGAAACAAGGGAGTTTATTTCTATATATTTGCCTCTACAGTGCAATGTACATTACTATGTGTGATGACTGTAGGGACTGGTTAGATGTGTGATAGAACACACAGTACCGTGCTGTTATCTTGTTTTAATTACATGCAACATTTTTCTTCAAAATGAAGAAAACAATAGAGACAATAATCCGTGAGCGAGCAGATATGTGAATGCAAAAGAGATGCCTACAGTATTCCTCTGTTGGTAGTACCAAGAAGAAAGGTCATGAAAAGCCCCATAAATAGCCTCTATTACCCAGAAAGAATGCCTCAGTAAGTGTCTGACAGAGATCCCCAGCTCCCAGCAGCCATTAAAGCAGACTTTCACTTTCAGACATTAGAACATAAAGCTCCTTAATGAAGGGAAGATGTTTTTAGTCAAATTGTTTTCCTTTAATATTTGTTTTCTCCACTTGAATAAAATGTGTATGACGAATGACTGCCTAAGCTTAAAAAAAGACCATTGTTAAAATGGACAGTTTGTACTGAAATTTTTTAAAAAATTCCCATTACACTATTTAAATGGAAACAATCCAGACATCATTAAAATAAAGAAGGATTCCTTCAGGGAGAAATTATTTCTGGTTTGATTTCTGTCAAAATGACTTTGACTTTCAGAATACTTTTACAAAATGTTTTCCCGAGGCTTTGCCTTTGTGAAGGATTTTTAAACAAAGGAACTATTTGCCACTAAACAGAGTAATCTGATAAAAGATTGAATTCAAATTAAGTATGCTGCCTTTTTAATGGAAGAGGTTCTTTATTATTTTATTTTGTTTTAAGACATGTCACCTAATCAGCACATAAATCTTCATAGAATTCATCTGACAACCTCATTAATTTCCTGTGAATATTGCAGTGCGAAGAAAAGACCATAATTTCATGAAGGTAATTTATTTCAAAATCAGGTGCCTCATATTTTTAGTTCTGTGAGTTTTTCTTTTAATGAAGCTAATCTCAGTCCTAAACACATCCCTGTGGGCACAGCACGGTCAGGCTCTGACCCTGCAGGAGGCCCCATCCTGCTCTCCCTCCTGTGGCTGCAGCTCAGGCACATCTCAGTGCAGTCACACGAGGGCACGGACAAATGTAACCCAGGTGCAGCCAAGCTCAGGTGGCTGTAAGAGCTTCATTTATGTTAGGCTGCGGCAGAAGAGGGGTGGAGGACTCTAATTAGACCATGGAACAACTTGTCTAGCAAAATCACGGCGTTAGAGCAGGTAGACCCGAACTGGCACAGCCCTCAGTCGTGCCTCCTGCAGGCAGCAGAGCTCTTGCTCTGCCCCAGCAGGTTCCTTTTACTTGCAAGTTCATTGCTAAAAAGTTCAGCTAGTATCTGAAAAAGCTGAACTTTATGCCAAAACACGCCTGATCCAGGACCTGATTTTCAGTTTCTTTGTGCCTCAGTTGTTTATCGTTTTGTACAACTGCATGTGACCTTTTCAGGTTGCCTCAATAGAGCAAGATTTTGCTACTTACTTTTTTTTTTTTTCCATGTTTCAGTTATTTGTGTCTAGGCATAGGCGTTTTGACAAAAAGCAGTTACTGCTGTTCTCCCAGCTTCTATGTGAGTGGGCCTGGCCAAGGAGGCTGCTGCTGGAGTGAGCAGGTGCTCACCTCTCACCTCTCCTCCAGGACCTGTTTCTGCCCTGCACGAGTACTGATCGTGTTTTAAGTGTAACTCCCTAGAATTTTATAATACTATTGCATTTTCAGTCTGTCTTCTACTTAACATCATCTGTTTTGGGCTTGTTAACACAGGTGCTTAAATAACTTATACAATGATGTTATATAAAAGAGACTAGTCATAAAGCACTGGAACTGTGATATAAATTGATATCTATCACTAAACACTGGTTGTGGAAAAATGTCAGATTTGCTGGTAGTAAGTTAAGGTTTTGATGAAACTTCTATAGCTATGCATCTTCCAAATTCTGCCTGCTTTTCAGTGTTATTGTTCTCTTAATGCTGTTTAAAAGCATGGTGGTCACAAACCCCATGCAACCATTAACAATAATGAGATACAATTTCAGAAAAAAAATGAGCAATTTGCGTGAAAATGTCTTGAGCTCTAAGCAAATGTAAAGGGAGCCTGCTTTATTGTCAGAAAAGTTTCAGAAACTTCACATGCGGAATGTACAGAAAGCATCTTTCAGGCATGATTTTGAAAATTGCTAATATTTGAAACCAGCCGGTGTAACAAGGTTACTGAGGTGAGGAGAGAACGGCTGCCTGGAGGACACGTATTAGAGAGATCAGAAGATGTTGCAGGCAAGCTTCAATATCAGTAGCTATTTTTTACAGTAATTTCATTGCAACATTGACCACTGAGAACCACCACCCGTCATTTAACCAGTTCTGAAAGTTCTTTTTCCCCCAGTTTTAATCTTCTTGTGGAGGCAGCTGAATAATACCTTTTTCAAGGTAAGTGTCTGATATGTTACATCAATCACTAAAATTTCTTCTAAGATCCACATTATGCTTTAAACCTTGACCTTAACAGCCATATCAGCATAATAATTTTTAGGTATCTGAAGGATTTAATACTTGATCAAGAGAGAAGGTGTTGGGGGCTCTTTTTATGACCCATGGCAGATAGGAATATGATTCTGTTGCTCCCCTTGGATTATTCTCCATCATCAAGCTTTTAAAGGCAAATAGCCGTTCTGTGTGAATGCAATCTGCATGGTAAAGCTTTATTAAGAAATAATAGCCAGTACAGTTGAGTATCAGGTAAGCTATTTTGGAGAAGAGTGATTTTTCAGGCCAAGCACAGCATGGAGAACAGCAATAAAGATTTCATCTCCTTGCCCCACGGTGAAAGAGAGCTCTCATTAGCATGTTGTAGTATTTCAGGTTTCATGGCTGTTGGATGGTTTTTGAGACAGGCAAAGAAAAGTGGAGTGGTGGTTTCTGAGTGGTGCTTTCTGTAATGCGAACAAATTCAGTTAGAAATTAGAGGTGGGTAGCTCATTGCTTGGCACATCAGAACATATTCTAGGTGTTGGCAAGTTTCACTCCTGGAGGTTTCTTGCTCCAGATCTGTTGACCAGCCACCCCTGTGAAGGCACCTAGCTTTGTAACTGCTTGTGAATCTGCGGAGGCAGCCAAATCATTGCAAAACAATTCGGTAATGATAAATTACTCCAATTTCCATTAGGGATGGTCAAGATATTTTTCAAGATTTTATGATCTTATTTGAGCGAAAGTATTCCTTTTAATTGTTTTATGCAGCTGGTCTATGAAAATTACTATAATTAATATCATTTTATAAAGAAAAGAATATTTTAAAAAATGATCGTATCATTTTTATTCTTCTCATCACAGAGGAATGAGATATGAAGTTTTCTCTTACTTAGCCCCTAAGGCACGTAGGCGGCAACTATCGCAAACATCTTCAGTAACAGGCCAGCAGCTTGGCCCGTGACATCCTGGGCCTAGACCCCTTGGTTTCAGGCTGATTCTACATAAATGAAGCAGACTGTTGTTTGAGCTGATTTGAAATTTGTGTCAAGGCTTACTCGTGAGTTCAGAGGGTATCTTTCCATTATCATCGGGGAGATACTGGCCAGGCTTTGGTGTCATAATCATGTTCTAGCCAGTGTGATAAATGAATTTGTTTGCCATATGTACGCTGCTGTGTGAGGAACAGAAAGTTCTCAATGAAAACAGTCCTGTTTGGCTGCAGGTTAAAATGAATATGGAATAGACTGTTAATCCCTCCCAAAGTTTGAAGGTTACTAGTTCAGAAGTTAATTTTAAGTACCACTCAGCTTGACACAGTCAAGCTACATTTTTTCTGTGAAATAGGCCTGCAATATTGCAGTAGTGCTAAAAATGGATATTTGAGTAGGCATTTCCATAGCAGAAAATGATTCTTTCAAAGTATGTGTAGATGCTTTGCCATAGATGCACTACGTGCACTTTATTAAAGGAGATGCTTTTTCGATGTTATAATCCCCTCTGCTATTTCTAGCAGATATGCATTTGACTCGTAGGCTGATCCATTTCCATAAAGCACTTCTGTCCTTAACAATCACATCATGCAGCTGTCAAAATCCCTGGGCTGTGATGAGGCATGGTTTTCCTGGGCTTTATCTTGTCATAACCATAGTAAAGCATCAGACATGTAAAAGTGGATGAGTTGTGAAAAGAACCTTTGGCACAGCTTTTTCATTTTCTGATTTTAGCATTTAGGAAAATTATGAAGTGCATTAATAAGTTTTTTGTGCTTGAAGACTTCCATTTTTTCATCAAGATAAAATATTTTAAATAAGGCAAATTTGAGGAAGAGCTTGTTTTGGTTTTATGTATATTTAATAACCAAACTGAATGATATCTATTCTTTCTGTTAATTGCTGTGTGGATGGTTTGAGTTGTATGCAACACAACACACTTAGTTCATGCAACTTCATTATAATCATTTACAAAAAATGATTTTCTCTGTGGCCAAGTTGAGAGTGGTAAAACATGTGGCACGAGCTTTATCTCAGCACTTTTACAGAGTATGTTGGGAACCACAGGATTCCTGAATGTATTTAATAAATAACACATGTCATCCATCTATCAGCTGAATTACAGTGTGCTGCACAAGCTCAAGCAGTCAGCTGACCTGTTTATCTTCACCCCCCCACCCACCAGTTCTGTTCAGTGTGAGCAGAGTTATGGAAGTAAAAAAAAAAAAGAAAAAAAAAAGCCATTAATAGAAGAGAGGCAGAAGATGATGAATTAAGGGAGCCTCCATTAATTTTTCATTTTGACAGATTATCGTCTGTCAAAAGGCAGAGGAGATGTTTCTCGTACACAGAGCCAGGGATCTCGCTCTTTGTAACACAGGCTTATGTTTTTCGCATGAATTAGGTAGTGGGCACCAAAAGGATGAAAAATTCATGACAATCTATAATTTACATGCTAGAAGATAAATAATGAACTAAATCCCGTCATTAAATTGGTCTTTCGTTTTTTCTTAATCCCTAGGGTGATGAATCTGATTCTGCAACAACATTTAGTATAAATTGATTTTTTTTTTTTTTTTTTTTTTTTGGTGGGGGGCAAAGCTGTTTAAAATACTTTTGTTATAAATAGCTTTAGCAGCACAGTGCATTGCCTTAGGCTGAAAGATATGCCAGCCTATTAATGTAATAGTACATTAAGATTGACGTTAATGAATGTCAATATTAACATCACCTTTTCTAAACCACACTGAGCTACAAAAAAAGTCATAAATATTGTAGGGCTTGGTTTAATTAACTTTCAGTTTTGTTAAAAGAAAAAAAAAGTCTGACGTGTTGTGAAACCTTTTTTATTCCAATGGCATTAGCATGGATAAATGGGCATTTGAATAAATGCGGGCTTTTCACATCACTTAATATATGTCAAGGGACACGACCTCATTTCAATCGGATGTGTTTTTTCAGATAAGGCATTATGGTAACTGAAGTTCCACTGTGTATAATAAATAATGAAAATGCAAGTATCAAAAGAAAATCCTAACAATTTTAGTTGTGCTCTGGACTGGTTGCTAAAGGCTGCTGAAACTGTTCTGCTTCCTTATGTGCTCCCTGTGGCAAAGAGAAGAAACACAACTATGTTGCTATGGATGTTAAAAATGAGTTTCATCTTAATTTGAGTAGAACATTGTACAAACACGTGCAGGAAATTGTTTCTGTAAATATATATAAATACACAGCTGCACACGTGCTCACACATATGTGTAGGGCATAAGCTTGCTTTTCCTTGGTTGTGTTCTGCGTTGCTGTCTGACCCGAGACTCACAGATGCTGGGCAGTTCGGCAGGCCGGTTTCCTCCCACGCAAGGCAACTGCTCATGGCTCTCAGGAGGCCAAGCCATCAATGCCACCAGACCTCTGTGGCAGTCCCCAGCCTTGCAGCACATGAAGGCCCCGCTGCGCTCTGCCACCAGCAGCCAGCCTCATGTCCGCTCACCCGCATCCTGAAGGTTCCTTGCTGGAGGACTCTTCCTTCAGGTTGTTTCCTTGACCTCGTGAAAGCTATGAATAGATCAGAAGCATGAGGCCAGAAGGTGCCGTATGGGTGTACCATGAGTGTGACTCAAGCAGAGCACATCACTGTTCCGGCTGTTCCCGTGGCCATGGCGGCCACATCCCATCAGTTTACATTGCTGTGTGAGTGCCATGCGCTGTGAGACCCAGGCAGTGCACCATCCTGCATTGTATCTGGGGCCTGCAGGTACTTCTTTGGCTTCCTGCTTGCAGGAAATGCCTCCTAATTAGTTGCCATGATGAAAACCAGGCTAAGGATGGACTGATTTAACACGTGATCATACCATTAATTTGTAGGGACTGGTAGATTGAATGAGATTCCTGAACAGTAACACAAAAATGCTTCAGTCACTTCCAGCCGTTATTTGGAGTAATGAGCACTGGCTGCTGTTCACAGCCTCCCTCCCATCCTGAGGGCTCTGGGGTGCCACAGAAGGCCAGCAGCCCTCCTTCCAGGGCCACCAGGGCAGGTGGTATATCAGGCCTGTGTCCCTGGCTGGAAGTAGGATTTGCATAATATATATTTTTTCGTTTGTATTTAATGATCAATCAAGATACTTTCTCTTATGCTTAACAATCATGATCTGCCTTTTTTTTTTTTTTTTTTTTTTTTTGCATTTCTTGAGGAAAAAGCATTTTTTGTATGTTCTTACAGTTACCAAACAGACTACTTTCAGCTCCAAGCACTTTGCTCCCCAGACATTTGGCTTTTTGGAGGCTGCTCTGGAGCTTTCCCTTGTGCCTCCTGTTGGCAGCTGCTCCCCTGTGCCTCGGTTCTGCCTCCCTCAGCTCTTCCTGGACTCTCAGCACAAGTCCCACTGCTCAAGCCAGTTCGCTGTGGCACAAAGCCTAGCTAGCTTCCATCCCAAACAGGTATGGTATGGGCTAGCCAGGCTTGGAGCAGTATCCTTGGAGCAGTGTGAAAACCAGCCCCACTGTTGGTGTGTTGAGCCCTTTCCAACACCACAGCTTTCCATTATCCCAAATCCCCTCAAAAGTTCATCCAGAGAGAACATTGTGCTGGTTTACACCAGCTAGGAATCTGGTCTAATTTTCTATGTACAGCAGTACATTTATTGCTCTGATTAGCAATGCCAGTCATGGACTCATGATAAAACAAGACAGGTAGAATCTCTCCTTCCTGAATATGACATTCCTTAGCTTGTGCTTTCTGTACCATTGGGATGAGAGAGATCTGAATTTCACCCCGAATAAGTCAGTAGGATTTTTTCTGTCATTGAGTTCCTCCTGGCCAGTATTTCACTTTCAGAATATGCAATATATTTTTAACACATTTGGGTTTTATAACTCATTTCCTGTAACAAATGTGTGGGAAATACTGGTGGACTTTCAGTGCAGATTATGCTTTTGTAGCTGTCCAAATTATCTTGGCCTATTTAAGCACATTTAATGCTATTTTAGGCTTGTTGGTATTCACATTGCTCACTGCTTTAAATGTAGCCTCGGGGGCCCCGTGGGCAGGAGCTAGAAATGAGGTACTCCCCATGGAAGCCCTGTGCAGTCATATGGTAGATAATGGGATTGATCCAATTTCCATTGAAGTCTGTGGTGGCGGGATTGAGTCCAGTATGTTGATTAAAATTTTGTGCTTGCTCATGAGGGTAGGTTTGCGATCAATAAGTAGAATGACATGAAATATCAGGGGAAAATTTATGCAACGCTTTTTCTGCAAAAATATCGTGCCCGTTGTTTTAGGACTATGTTGCTGCCTGCATACTCTCATAGCTTCTGAACATGGATAAGCGCCGCGTTTAAAACTTAACAATTAAAAAGTATTTTTCTTGACACTCTCCAGAGTGAAATTTATTTCCATGACATATGCTCTATAGTTAGACTTCAAGGTTAACAGGCAGTTGACAATGGAGACAAACTATGGACACCTTGACCTGAGTCCCAAAACAGTGCTACAGTTCACACTTTCAAAGCCACTCATGCAATATTTTAAGATGCATCAAACCATACTATCTGTTATCTTCCAGCCCCTCTTGCTGCCTGTTCTTCATTCTGTAAAGCAATACAGCTAGTCTAAGATACCATCTGACTGTAAACGTACTTTTGGATTTATCTTTCCTATAAATACATTCTGAATATTAATATCTGTGGAAATTAATCATTTTTCCATTTGATCATACTTTTATTGCATTGACTTTACTGTATTAATCTTATTAAGACCTTTGAAAAATCAAGTCAGTACTTTAGATAATGGCTTATAATATATATATTTTTTTTAATCCTGAGTGGGGTATCTTTGTGATGATAGCAAAAGAATTCTTATGACTTCTTCAAGGTTTTGGTATTTTTTGTTACTTTTCAAGTTAGGTGAAACTTGAAGTCAGATTGTGTAAGGACATTCCTTCAGTAGGCATTTCTTTGCTAACTATAAGGAGAAAACAACTCACTGAACTCAATTTCTTCTACTGGAGGTAAATTTGAAGTTGTGGTGGTTTATGAAGAAAACCTCATAGCTTGTTTAAAAAGTTTTTCCTGAATCAGGACAAAGTTAAAAAAAAAAAAAAGTCAAAAAAAAAAAAAAAAGTGCTTCAGATGGGTACTTTCAGTTTTAGAGGGAAAGGTTTGACATTTTTTCCAGTTAAATTTTTTCCCAGTAACAGTAAGCTGGACCAGGACTTATTCAAAGAGAGCACTGCAGCAGAAACAGCACTCTGGGAAAGTTTCACTTCAGTTTTCCTGATGACAAATCTCTCTGCACGTCTAAGGCAAAATCAGAACTGCAATTAAACTGTTTTAGTTCTGTGGAAAACAGCCTTCTTTCATTTAAACACCGATCACTGTGCTATTGGAAACTGACTAGCATTGGGAAGCAGCTAGAGGATGAAGTCTTTGCAAAGGCTGAAGTTAATGATGTCCTAATCAATGACTAACTCAGTTCCACAGATCTGCATTTTCCTTTCTTGTCCTGATAAAAATCTTCAGCCTATACTGAACTTTTAAGCAGTGAATATTCCAATTTCAATCAATCGTATAATCTTCAACTTGTAATGGAGGAGCCTGCTTATTTGATGTCTAATATTTTAAGTATATGGGGAAGGAATAAGCATGCTTACCATGTCAATATGTTTTTATATGTATGTTACTGAAATCAAGCAAAGAACGGTGCCTTTAAGATTCTTTTTGGACAGTGCACCATCTAACATCCCAGCACTTAAAAAAGAAGGTATCTAGGCAGTCAGCATCTCTTCTAGTGTGTGACCATATATGCTTTAGTGTCATTACCGACATTTTAGCATCATTCTATATCCTGTATAATTTCAGTTGTAACATTATCTAAATTAAACAATCCTATGTATGGCATTTATTATGTGCAGTCCTAGAATGAAAAAAAAAAAAAATTACAAGGCTTTGTAATAATGAAAAGTAGGACATCACTTTGTACAATGTTTGTAGACCTAGGATTAAGAAACAGGACTGAGATTTATGCTGATAAGACTAAGGGTTTTTTTTGTACACCAAGAATACATCATCATATGCCCATCTTGAAAAGAATGAAATTGGGATCATTGTGAGTACTGGGAAAATTCAGTCCTCTATAACTTCAGTGAATAATGTTTTGAGCAGTTAATTCCTGTCTTGTGTCTGGTATAATCATTGTTGAATTTGATGGGGATGTTTGATGGGGATGCAGGTAAGCCAGACTGATTGTTTCTGAAAATTCCAACCTTACGAAGTCTTAGGAAGTATTTAAATAAATGGGACCAATTGTGTCTCTCAAATATGAAATCACTGTGTGTGGGGAGCAGATTCCAGGTGTCCATGCAGTTACTGCCGTTGTTTTCGTGTAATTTGATAGTATCTTGGAACTAAACCACAAATGAGTTTGCAACTGAGCTACTGCAGTGCAAACACGGGAGAAAAGAAAAAAGAACTCAGTTTGCAGAAAGCGGCTGCTCTTTGTATCAGACTTGGTATAAAGAAAAATAACCTAGAGAAAACTTTGAGACAAAAACAAGACCTGATGTTAATTAAATGAGTGACAACCAACCTAATCAACTGGCTGTCACCACATACTGACATAACAGAGATAGTGGGAGACAACACCAACAAAAAGCAAGCGGTAGTAGCAGTAAGAACAAATAACGTTGAGTACAATGGAAAGACACACGTTCAAGCTGCCTCTTACAAAGAAAAGAACAAAGTTGGCAAAGATCAAACTGATCGTGTTTCCAGTTTAATGTTCTATTAACTGTCACTGTCAGTCGGAAAGGACTGCTTCTTCAAAGATATCCAGACGTTTTGTGAGTAGCAAGATGAATATTCATATTGCCTAGCACAGAAGGAAAAAGTAATGATTGAAGAACTTTGGAAAGACAATCTGAAGCTGATGAAAAATGGACCCAGAATCAGCACCGGTTTTAGAACTGTAAAGCAGAATTGTGTGAGGCAAGAGAGTTGTTTGTTATGTTGGAAGCAAAACTACACAAAACCTTTGGGGTTTGCTTGATGGATACCATACAGGACACTTGGAGGCTTTTGGGACACTCCATTAACTTTGCATCCTAAAATTTCCTTGGGAGCATATTTTCTCCTGATCATAAACTAATTTTAATCTAGTGAAGGATGTGGCCATTTAGAACAAAATTTGCAGGGGAGGGGAAAGGGACACATAAAAATGAAATGCAGTCATGACAGATGACTAAGAGTTTCTCTTGCTGGAAAACAGAAAAATGTAATCTGTGGCCAAACAGAAGAATGAAATCATAGTCTCACAGCCAGGGAGAACTTCGTGAACTTCAATGGGAATAGAACCACCTTGTTTGCTTTTGTTGGCATGTGGTAAAGAGATCTCAGTCTTTTTTTTTTTTTTTTTTTCTTTTTTTTTTAAGTAGAGATCTACACACCAATGAAATTTACACCCAGTTAAAAAGGCCGTGTTCACATAATAACAAGCATAGTAGCACTGTGAACGAAGGGAATATGACAAGAACCAGAAGAAGAAATATTTTTATTTCTCTTCTTTTGTTGTTAGTTACAAGTCCTCATGACCCCCACATTTGTGTTCAGATTAATTGTTAGAGTGCTGAGGGTTTGGAGGAAGAACGTATTCAACTAATGGCTTTAGCATTTCTTTAGCTTAAATGCTTACCAAAATTCCTCCCAGGATTGTGGTTCGTTGGTTATTTGTTTATTCAGGGAGATTAATACACAAGCTAAGGTTCTAGACATTCTCCTATGCCATAACCCTGCGTACTCAGCAAGCTCTAGTTAGGGCAAAAATGTATTAACGAGTCCCAAGTTCTGTTGTTCATTAAGTCTCTTACTTTTAGGACTCAGACTTGCTTGACCTCTACAGACTACCAAACGCCTATGACTTCTATGGAATTACTTTACTACAGAGAATGGAAACTCTAAGGAAGTATATTTTAAATTAACTTGCTGTTGCTGAGCTGAGTTTTAGAGGATTCTTTTCAGGGGGAGAAATCTATCAATCAAGTGATTTATGCTCTTTGGACATGACATTTAGAAGTCCTAGATGGTAAAGAACAGTATTTGGTTTAGAGAAAGACCAAGAAGACCCAAAAGGTAAAAGTCCTGCATCAGAGCAGTTTACTGGATTATATGGGATGGAATGTATTGAATTATGTTTCTCCTGTGCTAAAAGCCCCACATCCTTATCCATGCAAGATACGACAAAAATAGGCTGTTCTAAAAGTACATTTTAAGGGTGGAAATTAAAATTTATTTTCAAATATATTCAAAGACACTGAAATAAATATCGTGCAGAGGAGAGAGAGACTCAAAATTATTCTCCAATTAGCATATTCAGCCTTGCATATGAATGATTTACTTAAGTGTCAACCTGCAGACTAATATAGATATATTTCAGTCAAGAAGAAGGGCAAGGAGTCTTTATCACAGTGCTATGAATCTGGACCCTAAAAGAGTTTGGAACAACAGACAGCAATTAATTTTGGCCTTCAAGGATTATCAGAAGGCTTCACATAAATTAAGAAGAATGCTGTGGAAGTTAAGAAGGTAAGCAACTGTGCAGTGCTGGAATACCAATGACTGCCCTTGTTTATTATAAAATAAAAGGCTCAGTTATAAGAGGAGAACAATGAATTTCTATAAGCATATGAAGTTAAGCATTTGCCATTACTCTTAATTTGCTCATAATGGAAGCAGACAAGATTTTCCTTAGCCTTTTTGAAAAGAAATACTTTAATATGAAGAATAACTTGTTTGCTGGTCAATAAGAAAAAAATGCAATGCTGTGATATATTAGAAAAAATAACACTAGCACAGCACTGCATTTTCAGGCATCTGATAATTTTAGAGGAGAAAAATATATATATCGCACTGCAAGTAACACCAACTCTGTATTTTTCATGTGCAGTTCTTTAGAATACTATTGAAATATTTTTCATTAGATCTGAACAGAGAGATCCAGATCTCAGTATACAAATATTGAGATCAAATTCTGATTCTGAGTACATACACACATTTCTATTGATTCTGTTAGCATCCATGTACTCATACAGGAAACAGATCTGACTCTAAGATGAACCTTAGAATAATGCTGGTACTATTACATGCCCTATTAATGTGTTGGCAAATCTCTAACAAGAAATAACAGTTCAGACAAGTATGAATGTGATCTATAAGAAGATTCTGTATTCCTGTTTTGTCTTGATCAAACTTCCTTTCAATAGTGACAACAGACATTACTGCACAGAAAGAAAAATGAACAACTGGATAGAGACCAATCAGACACAACTGTAGATGTCAGTTGTCTGTTTTTATGTGGTGTCTTAAAAGCCCCTAAATTATCATCTAAATTTTGTCTTAAAATTACTATTAGCGCTAACATCTTTCCACTGCAAAGTCCAACTATCAGTCTAAAGATCTATTTTTGTTTTGGATTATTTATTTAAGTCTGAAGCTTATATTCTTACAACTCTACTTTCCCCTTGGGGTATTGTTATTTTTGCTAAATGAAGAAGAAACAACATTTTCGATAAGAACATTTCGTGAGAATAAAGTTCTTTCTTTATGGTGAATTAAACTGCTAAGCATTCATTTTATGTTCTAATCTCAGCATTGCAGCACAGCACAATTCCAAAAGTTAAGGAGCTGAGCTGCCCAGTTTTGTACATGACACTGCTGCTAAAACTACCAAGTTGTCTAAATATTTTTTTCAGTGTAGCACCAACTTCAGCCTCCTCTTACAAGTCCAGAACACCACTGTTCTCAGCGTTGCAGGGAGGGATTCTGATGCATTGAACAGATGCATGAGCAGAAGGGTGAAGATGGAGTCAGATCTTGCTGTTACCACTCTTGGAGTCAAATTTATTCTGGCTACAACTGGCAATGCCAGAAAGATTTATATTCTTCTCTAGCATAAGCGTTGTTGGTAAAGCATTCATCACTGAAGCCCCATAGGATTGGTCATAGGAGGGCAGGCTGAAAGTTGAGCAGCTTGTAGCAGCTGAAGCCTGACTCCACAGGAAGAGGCAGAAAGCAAACCCTTCCTAGAATGCTCTTTGTGGCTCAGTGTTTTCTTTGGGGTAATTTGTTCTGGGTTTTCTTGCATGAGGTTCTGTAATTGCTTTTTGAACTCACGTGAAGTACTAGCAGCCTAGTTACCTGTGTCAGTACACACAATGGCTTAAATACCTATTCTGTGGTGACTGACTTCCTTTTGCTCCTTGCAGACAGGTCCTATGTTTAGGTTACAGTTGCCTCCCTCCCTTGCACTGGATAGAGACAGCTGTTCCCTTGCTCCACTAGCACCTCCTCTATACTTCTTACGATTATATGGACTTCTGTCATTATCTTCATTCACTTCTTTTACACCTTCATCTGAATCTCAGTCTGTTGAACAGTTCCTTGTGTAGAGGTTGTCCTTTTGAACGCATTTGGCACATTCCCCATCCATTTTCTATTTCTCCTGTATTCTTTTTGGGACACAGCTGAGCCCTGGGCTGCCACTTTCATAAAACAAGCTTTGATAACTTAAAGATCTCTTTCTTGTTGATAATCAGTTCAGAACCTATTTATGTATATGTAAAACTTAGGAGTTTTTCCTACATAAATTACTTTATGTTCAATAATACTGAAATTCATTTGCCTTTCAGTGTCACAAGAGTACCCTGCATCTCTTCACAGTTGGCTTTCAACTTTACTGGAAAAAAAATCTATTTTATCTTGAAAAACTCATCATCCTGAGAAAACTTTGTCAGCTGACTATCCGTGCCCTTTGTCACTAGATCAGGTTGGGACATGTTTAGCTCAGCTGCCCGTGGGGATCCCCTGGTGCCATCCCGCCTCTGTGACAGCTGCCCTGCTTTTGTCCCATATCTTTCAACCACCTCTTTTTCTGAGAGAGAACAATCCCTTGTGTTCCGTGACAGCACAGCTTCTTTAAAAGTCTTTGATGAGGGACCTTGTCAGATACCTTCTGGAAATACAAATAGACAGTATCAGCTCAAACTCCCTTATCCACATGCTTGTTGGTTTCTTCAAAGAACTCTTGGCGAGAGGCTTTCAGTAGCAGTGGCTTTGAAAGTCATACCGAAACCCGTGTTGACTTTTCCACAAAAAAATCGTATATATTAATCTACCCAGTAACTCAGCTCTTTACGTCCAGCTTTTACTTTTTACTTTAATTTTTCTTTACCAAATTTGGCATCTCTCTCAAGTTACTGTGTGTAGCTTTTGGATATAACAGTGCAGGAAATGAAAGCAAACCCTTACTTATCTGCAGCAAACTAGAGAGACAAACAGCAGTCCTGCCTTGAGAAACATGGTGGTGTGTGGTGACCAGAGGGGCTCAGCTTTGGGAGGAGGCTGAGAATCTGACTGTAGGGGATTCATAATTGGTGTTGCCTTTGCCTGTGCAAAGAAGCACCTGAATATGCTACTTCTGGTGACAGCTCTGCACTCTCCACAGAACTCCCCGCTCCTGTTCTATCAGCCTGCAGGGAAATTTCCTCTTTCCAATCAGCTTCAGTTGACTGAGCTCTTCCAAATACAGGTTTATTTCCTTGTATTCATTCCCTCCTTCCCAAGTTGTTCAATGTGCTTTTCTGCAGTTTCTTCTTTAGACCTTTCGATCCAAGCTGCTGCAGCCCTAAAGCAGCCATTTGGCACTGAGAAGATTGAGCTCATGTTATGTTGGGGTTTTCTGTTCCTTGTTTGTTTGTTTGTGGGGAAGTGAGAATTAAGCTTTTTTTTTTTTTTTTTTTTTTTCCTGTATAAACATCAGAGAATAAAACCTACCTTTTTTTTCCCCTAGAATCACAAGTTACAGCAGCGGTTTCCATGTTTAAAATAGAACACAGCTGTTTGCATCATAGCTCTAACTGTGTGTGCGTTAGTAAACAGGTTGCTTTTTTTCTGTGGTCTTTGATAAGACTGTGTAAGGTTTTGTTTGTTTTCTTTTATACCTTAAACACTATTTCCTAGCAAGAGATGTAACTTGAATTGGTACTTTGTCGTCCTCCCATGCCTTTGTGTGTGTGTGCGGTTTGGATCAATATTTTTGTAAGCCCACACTTATGCTCTTGGTCCCACTCGGAGAGAAATAGAACTCCCCCACTCACGTCAAAGCCGAGCAATTGTAAATCAGCACGGAGGTGCCTGGCAGCCACAATAAGTGCTGTGTACTGGAATGAAAAGGTTACTCATCCTGACTACTAATGAATCAAGTTATGTCTGCCACAGCTATTCTCTGTATGATACATTCATCAGTTAAATGGGTTCGAACCAGCCGTTTGCATCCTGACAACAAGGTGGAGCGGCTCCCAAAATCTGTCTGCAGCATTCAGATCCTCCCAGAGTGCAAGGGGAACAGAGGCAGGTGCCAAAACATGTATTTGCAGTAAAAAAAAAAAAAAAAAAGAAAGAAAGAAAAAAGAAGAACCATGGATGCAGTGGCTTTTTTTATGACATTGAAAAGAGGAAACATTTGAAGATGACTGGATAATATCCCTGCTATTTCTTTGACCTCAGGAGAATTTTAAAGGAGTTTGATTCTGTAATATATAGCTGAGGGGGTTATCTAATGTTTATTGGTTACAGCAATCTGGTTTTATTTCGTGTGTATTCTGAAGTGACGTGTGATAACAGCAGTGGATAACATCCATCAGATTGGATTCGGTAGGAAAAGTTTGCCAAGAACCCTTTCTAAATCTTGGAAGAAAGAAAGCTCTGCTTTAGGAAGGACAGTGCGCATGTAAGAGCTTTCTGTAGTTGAAACCAGCTTTGAATGAGGTAGTTAATCATAAAAGTCTGTGCAGGTTATTGCAGCTTCCACCTACAGGCTAGGATATGTGATTACTTTTAGCTATTTAGTCGCAAAATTCAAGCTTACAATGTGAATGAGCCTGGGTCTTCTTTGGGCCTGGCCTCCCACATGCTCAAGCCTGGGAACAGGAGGACAGTTCCTGCTTTTGCACTTGAGCACATCTACAGAGCCCTGCAGGTATAGAAACATGAACGGGTTTGGCTCAGCATCTGGGGACATCAACAGGACTGAGTTCTGGGGTACAGATATGTACGTGAATGATTTACTGAGCTGGGGGCTGCAGGACTACTGGGTCCTCTGTGGTCTGTGAAATTACCCTGATATGAGAGGAGCATCTTTGAACAGCTCTAGAAGAAAAGTTCCTTACATACAATAGTTTTCGTATCTCTGATCTAGAGATGATAATTGTCTTGGTGTTTTTCATTTTCCATAAAGAGTGGAACAGGGTCCTCTCTATACTCACAGCAAATTGTCCACAAACATATAAAGACGATGCTTTCTATCTTCAGCTCTCTTCATCATACTATGACTGCAGTATAAGGCCCAGTAATTTTATACTGATATAGGCTGGTTTAGCAGTAAGGAGCAGTGTATTAGTGTAAGGATGAGTATATTAGTTTAGCAAAAGGAATCAACGAGTGCCATTTCTAAAGCTTTCCAGTTTAGCTTTGCTTGGTGTGTGAACAGCCTTGTTTTTCTCAATGATCCTGCTTCACAGAAACACTGGAGTCACGATAGACTACTTTTATCTTTGCATCTACCAGGTGCAACGTTTTCTTGGATTTCACATACACTGTTTTAGATTATAGTGAATATACTGGGGAAAAACTGCTGAAGATCAGCCAAAAGTCAGTGTGATGGAGCTGAAGGAGAAATAACGGGTGGTCACACGACCACCTTAGATGCAGTCACGCATGTCCAGAAAGACATTAGCATATATTAATGAGTTCTTGCAAAATAACAAATACGTATGCCAATGTATGCTTGATTTATCAAGTTGCCCAGTACGTATCATGAGAGATAAAGGAATGTCAGCTTTCTAACACCACACTGGAGTTAGAGAGTTTCCTTCACAAATTTTGGACAACAATATGGTCTTAATTTTAAGGCCCTTGGTAAGCTTTAATGAAATAAGCTCTGTGGGACTCCCACTAGGCAGGTGGGTGTATGCAGATTCCACTTAGCACATAGAACAGAAACTGGATACTGAAAGGTATAAATGCTGATATCACTGTCATTAAGTGGGAACAGTGAAAGCCTGGTACAGTCTGGGGGCTGGAGTATCATTGCAGTGCTGGTCACTTTTGCATGTTTACTTCTCTGGTTTCATTTAACATCACCCAGATCATTAGTTGACCAGGCTGAATTCGGGTTTAGTTTGTTTTCTTTTTCCTTTCCATTACTTCTTATGACAGTAGCATTCATGCATTCTCCCCCTAGGGTAAAAAGGAAAATGAAAACATGATGGAACTAAGCAGATCCCCTTTTAGGCAAGCATTGTGGGTTAACACTGGCAGGCAGCTCAGCACCATCCAGCTGCTTCCTTCCAGCCCTCAGTGGGAGTGAGAGCCAGAAAGGTAAAAGGGAGAGAGTGTATGGGCTGAGATAAAGATAGTTTCATACAAAACAGAATGAGCAGGTTCATAAAATAAAATATAATAAGATTATCTTGAAGTAGTAACTGCAGGAAACTGATACTGGCAGGAATGAGATGCTTAGCCTAGCGTACTTTTATCCAGCTCTTGAGTAGGAGCTGCAGATCACGTTGGCCTTGCTGTGGCCCAGCTGCAGTGCTAGCCACAGCCTAGCCAACTAATTGAAACAGAAGCACAGCTGGATAGTTCAGGTTTAGCATCAGCAAGTGTGGATCTATCGGAGCACTAATGAAGGTGAGCTCTTCCAGGCAAATTTGTGCATGGGTTACTGTCGTCTGCTGCATTTATTCTTGGGCTGGTTGCACATCTTGAAAGCACAAGTTGTGCTGTGCTACTGGGGTACACTTGGGGTGTTCGTTGAAGAGTCTGATAAAACTGAAGAGGCCCGCTGTGCCAACAGGGAAAAGTGAGAGACCTACTCAAATTTTACTGTTATCTTTTTCTAATAAAAACCTAAGTTAGATGCTTGCGTCTGAAGTTAACATTTCTGTCTCTTCTTAATCTGCTCTCTCATCTTCCCGTCCTTAGCATGATTGATTGCTGTGCTCTGAAAACAGAAACTGAGCTTTTTGGCAGCTTGAGATTTTGAATTGTGCAGTAGTGGCAGGAACAGTTGGCAAGAGTTTCTGAAAGGTTAATCCACTGAGGATTTATGGGTTTGTGTTAGGGAGAGAGCAAACATTATTTGTGTTGCCATGTTATAAAACTATAATCTGACATTGATGGTTATTTTGATTTTGCTTATATTTCAATGAATGGGAATTACATAATAGCTACTTTCCTATGCAGATCTTAAAGTGGCTTAGGAAATGCAATGAAACACTTTCTGCTAGGGATCATGCAGATGTGCTCTCAGGCTCAAAGAATGAGCAAAGGGTGGAATCTGGTGCCACATTTCAGAGTCTGTTGTGCTGCAAGAGGGGCACACTTCCAACTTTCTCTGTCCCCTCTCCCAAGCCATTAAACATTATTCTATCTGAACAGAGGTAGGGAGACCTCGTTTCAAGAATGTTTTCTTCCTGCTAACTAGTGCAATAAAGAGTCTCTAGTCATGCATTGCAAGCTTTTCTGAACACGTTGCTGAACAAAGTAGATGGCTGTTTTTGTTCCCAACGTGTCAGATGAAAATGATATAAAAAATAAAGAAATGAGGAATTTCAAAGAAGAAGAAAAAGAGAGACTGAACAGAAATAATTTTTCTTTGATGATAAAGAAGTTCCCTTCAAGCTTCTGTCTGAAGTCTAGGCAGGTTCTTATTTAGTCTGAACCAGTTTGTTTATTTCTAATTAAGAGCATTATTTGGCTGTAAGGTCAGTGGGGATATTTTGCAATCTGTGCTTTTAATTTAACTTGAATAGCTTACATCTGGGAAGAAGGAGAGCAAATATGAAGCTCAATAAACCTAATGTGACAGATAATAAAAGCAATATGCAAGATAACAATATTAAAAATTGATAGTTTAATATCAGTAGGAAGGTTCTGGTCATTTTGTAGGAAAGCAAAAGTTAAAAGTTCATCTTCTGAATACAGCTTTTCATGTTGAGCCTGTAAGGGACTAATTCCTGTCTGTGCAGCATAGCATGGGGGATCTTAGCACTGGATTTGTACCAATTCAGATGTCAGTGCTGTTCCCCGCTCTTGAGACACAAACACTTAGGAACGTAGGGCCATATTCGAATGATTGGCATCTTTCGTTATCTCTGCAACGCCACAGGGAGATGTTGTATTCAGCTTTTTGTTTTGCTGATGGTCCACATTCCTTTCCAACTCAAACTCTCAGAACAGAGATCTTCAAATTAGCTGGGATACTAGAATATTAACATTAGTATGTTAAAGCTTACTATGTGTGATTTGGAGCTATAAATTGGATAGCTATTCCAGATGTTTCATCTCTGCAAGGCTTAACACTATAATTTACATTCAGCTGGGAAACATTGGACACTTGCTTTAGACATAATACGCTGTTTTCTCTGGCAAAGCAAATTTTCTAGGTCTCATCTGTTCATCATGTTCTGTCACTTGAATATCAGACAGAGTATACGTTGATTTCTTTGTCCATACTTCAGAAGCTAAATGTTATTGTCGTGTATGGGAACTGTTGAGTCCCAGCCTGAACCATTGATTGAGCACCTGGGGGAAAGGACCCGGTTCACCTGGGAGCACAGGTGAAGGCAAATTCTTTGTGACATTGTTGTATCATTGATGTTGTACAGATAGTGCAAAAGAATTTTGCTGAAACAAGAAGGGGTTGTGGAGGGTCTGGCTCTGAGAAAGGAGATATGGTGTTTGGAGTGTAGTCACTATTCACATTTGGATGTGTGATAGTTACCACAGAAATGCCAGATTCAAAGCATATGGAACAATTGCAGCCTACTGGGTTGATATGTTGGCAAACATTTACTTCTTAATGGCAACTGCTGTGCGAGTGACAAAAATGCTTCTGTGCCTTCTGGTGCAAGGGGACTGTTTAAGCAACAGTGTCTTGGCATGGTTTGGTGTATCTGTGGGAGCCACCCCCAGACCCGGTATTATTGACAGGGTCAGGAGGCACACGAGGTGGAACTGGTGGCTGCACAGCACAGGGCAAAACTGCCTGCTCCTGGTGCAGTGATGTGGGCTCCAGGTACCTTTCTCTGCCTGTAATCGGTGCAGGTCACACTCAGGAAGCATAACCCTCACCTGCATGTCATTGATTTTCTAAGTAGTATTTCAGCACTGAAACCATCAACCACTAGTTTATTGCTAATTCAACTTTTCCTTGAGCAGTTATGAGTTTTCTTTTACTGTTCTGTCTACCTTGTCTCAAGAACTTTGGATATCATAGCACTTCTAATAATATAGTGCATTCTGCGATTTATGTAGATTTATCTGTAGGGCCATGTTAGTTGTCTTCCAGTAGGTTTGACTATACGTAAGCTGAAGAGTACATTGAACTTTCTAGTTTAGTTACAAGCTACACAATGCCCTCTAGTTCTTATTCATGGTAGTATCATCTCTTTAATTGTGAAACTGTAATAGTAGCTATAGTGAAATCTGCAGTATGATCATGTTGTTGTATAAGAGTTATTTAGAGGCCATTTGTTTTGATGTAGTTGGACCTATTTGGAGAGGCTGGATGCATCAATTAAAAATGGGAAACTACAGTAATTCTTCTCTAGATTTAAAACGCAGGTAGACTGAACTCTTGACCTCATTGTATCCTGCTTCCTTACAGCTCAGTGATACTTGCAACTTAAATTGAAATTGCCCTTCTACATAATTAACTTCTGCCTGCAAAAATTTTGCACCTTTGTAAGGAAGTTCAGTAGCAGAGCTTTAATGTCATGTTGTGGTTTAATCTCAGAGAAGCAATTACTGTTGCTTGGTTACTAGTGCCATTGCTATCAAATTTTAAAACCCAAAGCCAAGCTAACAGCACACAGTTTTAGGTATAAGCCTTAATAGAAGGCACAGGTGAGGGGTAAAGCTGATTCATGTCTTCAGACTTCTTTGAGTCTTTGTATTTTTCTGTTTCTGTAAAAGTAGAGAAGATACTGGGGCTGGAATTCGGTATTTTTTCTGATATAGATTTGTAATTTCATGGGATTTTTTGACAGTAGGATGAAACTCTGATAAGTACGAGAGTTCCAGAGCTGACCGGAAGAATGAGAGATCTGCTTGGAAGCAAGATTGAAACTTAAAGGTTATGAAAACATGTGGAACAAAGCCCATGGTAGAGACAGCTGGTATCTTGTTGGAGTGGGTCCGGGGGAGGGCTGTGAGGATGGCCAAAGGGCTGGAATGACTCTCCTATGAAGAAAGGTCGAGGGAGCTGGGCTTGTATGGAGAAGAGAAGGCTCTGGGGAGACCTTACTGTGGCCTTCCCGTAGGTGGAGGCAGCTTTTAAGTAGGGGAGGGGACAACTTTTTTGCATGGTCTAATAGAACCATGATAGGACAAACGTGAATGGCTTTAAACTAAGAGGGGAAAACTGGGTTAGATGTTAGGAAGAAGTTCTCTGCTCAGAGAGCGATGAAGCCCTGGTGCTGCTGCCCAGAGGAAATCTCTGGAGGCATTCAAGGCCAGGCTGGATAGGGCCCTGGGCAGCATGAGCTGGTGGGTGGCAACCAGCCCATGGCAGAGGGTTGCAGTTCAAATGATCTTTAAGGTCCCTTCCAACCTAATCCATTCTTGATCTTGTGAGCTGAAACCAATGGTTTCACCATCCAGCCCTGCCAGTAGCAACTGATTCCTCAGTAGACAAATGTCATGGATTTCTATATCTTTATCAGGTAGATGTTACAAACAGGAACAAAGGATCTGCCAGTCCTGGATTTGAACATAAGAAATATCCCATATATTTCATTGGAAATGCTGGATCACAAATGCTGTGATCCTTAATCTTAGTGAAGTTGATGATCAAGTCTGGACTTCAAGGACTATCTTAAAGATTTCAGATTTGTTCTTGTAGTAATTAGCTGTGTATATTTGACTCGAATGTTACTTTGTGTAGCTACATTTCCTTTCAAATAAAAATATTCAAGAATTTAAATATTGAATATGATCTAGGTCCACAAACACGCATACTGGGAAACTGATATTGCTGGTTTTGAGAGGAGCGCAAAATTGAGGCAGACAACCACAGTCGTTCTAAACCACTGTCCTTTCTTCATCTTCAATGTATATTTGATGTGCTGTTGTGCTCTCGTTGTTGTATACTTGTCAGTCTTCCCTTCTTTAAATGAATAGTTTAACTGGGTCTTTGTTGCGTAGCTGGTTGTAAGTCTCCCTGTCTTCAGATAAGAAACTCATGAGAGCTGCAGATTTATAACTAAAGTTATTCCACTATTCTGAAACTGTAAATTATGCCTCACTTCACCACCTCCCCACTTTCACAGAAGACAATTTTAATGCTGTGGGAATAAAGTGTTTCTCTCATGCATAAGGATATGATAAGACCATCAGTAAACTAAGGGAAAACACAAGCTCAGAGGACAGCGTGCATGATGAACAGTCTTGAAAAGAGACCAAATTCAGGCTTATTGCTGAAACTGAAGATGAATGTCATCTTTATCCCTGCCATTGTAGAAGGAACTCTAAACTTCTCTTAAAGCTGGAATACTAACCAAAATATTTTTCCCTTGCTGTAGATTTTCTTGTTTTTCCCACTGCAGTTACCAAGATCTTTAAACTCGTGCATGGATTTGCAAATCCTTGCAAACAGAAAGTACTGTGCAGTTTCAATTTGTTTAATATTCTGAAGTTCTTTTTCTTTGTTTTCTGGTTCCCTCAAGGACTAGCTCTGAGAGTTTGAAACTGGGACAACACCAGTATTGTACCAGAGCTACACATACAGTGCTGATACCCACATGATGATTGGAATCTTTTTGTATGTAATATTACATATATTCTTCAGCACTTTATTCTGGAGATGAAAACCATGGGCTTACAAGACAATTTCACTGCAAAATTCTCTGCAGAACATTTATGCATGTAGTTTAACTGTTTGGAAATTACCTGCCTTAAGGCCTTGAAAATGCTCAAACCTGGAACAGTCTGGGAAATGGGAGGATGTGCAGACTTGAGGAGGAAGTCAAGCTCAGGAAGCAGATGGAAAACTTTTTGAAGCAAGTTAACTGCAAGGGGCTGCTATGGCCATCCCTTCAGCAGTGAGCAGGCGCTGGGGCAGAGCTGGCAGCACGGTTGTGGCACGTGAGTGATTCTGCAGCTGCCCATCCATCCCAGTGCTGGCAGTGTGAAATTTACTCCTGTTTCCCCACCAAAAACAACTGACTGATGATTTAACGTTGGCATGCAAAGCACCCAGATGTCCAGCTCCAGGAGGAGTCTCTTCAGTAGAATCAGCTTCTTGACAACTCATTTTTCTTTGTCTGATTCTTGGCTACGTATCAGGGACTGGTCCTATGTGTCTGGTGTGGGGTTTGACTGCTGCAACTGTTTGATCTTCCTTGATGTATTTCATTTTCTCTTAACCTTATTATAGGTGCTGTTTCCTGCAGTGTAGGTCTGGGGGAAGAAGAACTGGGATATGATTCATGCGCCTGAAGTTTGGAGAAAGACTTCCTCCCTTCCGAAATGAATTCCTGATGTGGTTTTTAAATGCAAATATCCATAGAAACACCAATATTGCCATGAATGAAGTAGGAAAAAGTGCCGAAGGAAACTTGGTATGCCGATGGATATAAATCACATCAGTTTTATAATGCTGAAGCACCAGTGAGCAGAAAGCAACAGCTCTGTGTGGTTGGCCAAGTCCCATTATGTTCTCTGCACTGGAGGATCCTGAGATGTGGAGTAGCTTGAGCCAAAGCAGAGGCATATCCAAACGTCCCACTCCTTAGGATGGGTGCTCAGAACTTCCCAAAGCAATATAATTACTGTGTTTTGTCTCAAACTGGTCACCTGCAGCTACTAATTGCATTTAGGAATCATGGCATCCCAGGTGCCGTTGTGTAGTGACTCTTGACAAATTATCTCTCTCTTAAAAGTGATCGCAGTTATTGTACTTTCTCAGTCAGTAACTGTGCTTTTAATCTTCATTCCATGTTATGGATGGCCAGAACATGATCCGCACGTTTATCTCTCCTGTGTCATCATTTTATGTGACAGTGCTCCCTTGCTCTGCCTACCTGTGGATGAGATCACTTCAGGTCCAATGGCACTGAAGGGATATCACACTTGCTTCTACATATCGTTGATTTGTATTTTGGTGCTAATAAGTATCTTCCTAGATCTGCTTATAAGTTAGATTCCAGGATGCCTGCAATCTTTCAATGATAGTAAATATATTCCTTGAAAGGCACCTAGTATTTAGGGAAGCGGACGGTGCACTGCAAGCCAAGTTGTATGCTTTCTATCCTAAGCCTAACCCTTTTACCTGTGCCCAGCTCTGCTGGCTGGGAAGATGAGGCTGTTTATGGTATGCCTCTGCTTACTCCACGGTCAATCTCTTGTCCTTTCCTGATATTCTTTAGGCATTCATGCAGATGCTCTCAGCACACTTAAGGATGTCTGGATGGTCTGTTTAGACAAAAGGTTACCTAACAGGGAGGGGCTCATATGTTCTTTCTTGTCAACATAGACACTGAAGTAGAGATTATTTACAAATTTGTATTGCTCAATTATGATATATGCAACTTGTGATGGATTTGCCAGTCAGAGTAGTGCACTGTGTCCTTGAGACTCAGCCATCTCCTTGGCTTGCTAATCATTTTGACTGCTTGCCTCTAAGCTGAGCTGATTCAGAGTCAGGTATTTTTTGAGCCAGACAGCTAAATCCCCAGAAACGTTGGAAAGCATAAAACTCTTTCTTATAGTCCTCTAACATCAAAATGATCCAGTATCTGTACTTCTAAATTTTGTTGGAAGTGTATGTCCCATGGTTAAACTGCACATCAGCTCTTCTCTTTAGGCAATCTCTCAATCCTTCACTTTCTCCCCTTGCACTGAATGTCTCGTGCTTTCAGCAGGAATTATGATTTCTGAGAGTCCTACTTGCTACCTGCACTATTTATAATGCTCTTACTTTGCCTGTAGCAGACATCATTTTGCGTTGCTATGCCACAGTGTGTGGCTGTGTAAGTAGGCTGTATGCCACTCTACATTCCTGGAGCAACATACATGGGCATGGTACACGTTTTCAGTGTATACAGTGCCTTGTATAGCTATGGGAGGCACGTGGTGGCTCTCTGTCAGCGAACTGCACTTCTGCAAGGCTTGAGGAATTGCACAGTTCTGTAGAAACCAAGGCATTTCTCTTGACACCAGCAGAAAGCAGATGTTATCCCGATCAATTATCAGTGAGGCAGAAGGACAATATGCAAATTGTAATAGACTACAAACAGCATCTTGTATGTGGTGAAAAATAAAAAAGGAGAGGAAGGTTTGGTATGTGAAATAGATAAAAAGTTTACATGCATATGAAGCTCTCTGTATTTCAGGATACAGCTCTGAAAAACAGCAGATGAGCCTCAATTCACTATTAAATCTGAAATGCGTTTCGCTGGTTTTATTCAGCCCACTAATTGCCCATGAAAATTCAGGTCTTGTATTTGACACATTAATTACTCAAAAAACATTTACACTAGGATTTGCAGAAAGGAACAAAGGAAAAATGTAAGTGAGAGAATAAAAGGCTGGAGAGTGAGGGGTGGAGAATTTAAGACAAGTCTTACGATGCACTAATCATACGGTATTCTCTGGGGCCAAACACTGACCTCTCTACCACATTGTGGAAGTGAACAAATGCCCATTTATTAAACCAAAATGACAGGGGATGGCAGCTGACCTGCTGACTAGGTCACCATTATGCCCACCTGTACCATGTGTGGTCAAGTTCTCCTAATATATAGGGGTAGAATTGTCCGCAGAGAAGTCCTGTAAGAAGTCTTCACTCAGCCAGCACATTCCGCTGGCTCCCAGCTCTGCAAGATCATTCCTGGCTTCTCTGCAGAACTTGGGAATACTGGTGATCATTGACATCAGCACAAGGCATCGCTTTCTAACTCTGCTGAGGTCATGACCACCAGTGGAGAAATGGGGTGGTAAATCTAAGCAAGAGAAAGAGGTCGTGAACTGTGTGATGGTGATTACGCCTCACAGAATCACCTCATTACAGAGCGAATGCCATTTACATAGGAGTAAATAACAGCTCAGTGGAAACTTGGTCTTTGTGAAAATGTATTTTTTTCCTCCCAATAACACTGACTGCAATGTAACGAGTATTTTGCGTACCACAGAGGAGCAAGGGAGTCTGTTTGCTGTGAGGAGGATTAAGGCATGAGTTACTATTGAAATTAGTACTCTTTATCGACACAATCCAGTCATCTCCAATCATTACAGTTCTACTGAAACATTAAACTACTTTTAAACTTTCATTTCCCCTTTAAAACTAAATTACTTTTGTGTTTTCTCTAGCAGTAGTGCCACCCTAAGGCAAGCAAGTTACAGTAGAGCAAACATATAAAAAACAATCAAGGCGTAATTACTAAATGGGAATAACACTTTCTAATGCTGCTTCTCCCAGCCCAGCTCTGCGTGTACTGTAATGGAAACTCTCTTCTGCTATTTGCAGCCGAGTTCTTCAAGCAGATGTCAGATATGCTTGAGCAGTTTGGGATTGTCTGGTTCACTGATTATGCAGTTCAATCCAAAGCTCTTTTATTCTTTCTCTTAAATTAGGAAAAATCCTTTTTAGAGATAGATAGGAAATGTTGAAAAAATCAAAGACTCTTCCAGTTATCTGTAGCCTTTACTGAAAAACTTATTTTAGATTCCAAGTTTCACTTCCCTCATTTTCCTACTATTACCTAATGTTTCTGTCTCAGTCATGAGCATTAATTTAAATTACGACATGCCTTTTATGGAATGACACAACCAGATTCGTTTTGGACAAGAAAGACTGCTATGGTCCCCCAAATTCCTCTTGATGAAATATGAATTTTGCTTCAGTTTCAGATAGCTTTTCAAACTCTGTGGTGCATATCCCATTAGAGTGTAGGTTTTGAACCTTTTGAGATTTATTCATCATAAATCACCTTCTTCCCGTTCATCTTTTGATATTTGTCGTTAGAAAGAATTTATTCTGCAAAACTTTGAAAAACTCAAAGCTGCAGCAAAGCATTGTAAATCACATGAGCTTTCAGATATCTCTGGATATCACAGGCTCACAGAGATTCTATCTAAACATACATTGGGTTAATCTTTTACTGCAGAATTCAAAAAGTATCAATGCTGCAAGATATTGGACTGCATACTTTTAATTCCATTTATTTCTATTATTATAGTAACTTAAAGCCCTAATCAAGCACTGGCATCCCATTTGGCAAGACATTGTACAATAGCAGGGGGAAAAAAAAACATTCCTGTTCTCAAAGAAATTGAAATTTGCATTTTAAGGGAGAAATAGAGGAGAACAACAACAACTTTAAGTAGCAACGAACTTGCAGTGGTATTAGGGAACCAGCAGACTGTAGTGGGACTTGTTTTGTCCAGGGGATATATGGAAATATTTTCAAGAGTTAACTGTGAATGTGTGGAGGGCAACAGAACTGATAGCAAATTTTGTTAGTTTGGACATTAGAGACAGCCATTCGTATTCCCCATAACACCTCTCTGGGTTTGCTGATAGATGGAATAATGTTAACGCAGAGGTAACATTGTTTGGCCAAATTTCAGTTGTTGAGGATTATGTGCTTCAGTAGGAGTTTTCAGCGACTGTTTCCTACACCCACCTGGGCAGGCTGCAGGAGCTGCTCTTAGTTCTTCAGGATACACAGGAGCAGAGTTGGAATGGTGCGAGGATGGAGGGCTGGGTTGCTGCTGCTGCTGTAAGGTGGGGTGAGGCAGTGACTCAACTGCCACAAGCACTGAGCTGCCAGGGTCAGCAGGGCCCTGTTCTGCTGATCTGACATCCTTCATGCACGTGGGGTGAGTTTGGGGGGCTGGAGTAAAGCTTTCAGTACATTGGGAAACCAGTACTGCAGTAACTGCCTTTCCAGGTGGATCAGGAGCTTTTCTTTTTACTGTTGTTCCTGGAGTTGTGATGGAGATAAGAACTGGGGAAGGAGATGTTTCTATCCTGATCAATCTTCTAAGGGGGATAAAACAGTGAAATAGTAACTTCAGTTTCATGGGCTCCCTATCATAGATCAACAATTTGCTTTAAAAAATCACTTAAACATTGTGATCAGCTAAACCCAGTGTTTTTAAATGATGCGTTTCACCCCATAAAGCTGGATGAGAGGAGCTGGGTAACCTCCTTCTTTGAACCGTTCTTAAGTTTCCATCCCAAGTACTGTCAGACACAATCGCAGTGCCAATAATGGTAGTTTATCACTGAAGTCACAAACACTCATTTGACATTGATAGAGGGAAGGAATGTCAGAGCCCATCAGTGAGCCACACAAGAGCCACTGGAGGCGATGCCAGCTGAGTCACAGTAGTGTAGGGATGACCTCTGCCAGCTTGTGCTTTGGGTCCCAAGCATGTCCTGTGAGCAGGGGGGGTAAGTGGCACCTCATGGGCTGTGGCACTGACAGGAATGCTTCAAGCTGCCGTAACATGGAAAATTTGGGGGTAAATTAACATTCACAGAAATCAAGATCTGCAGCAAGGCATCACATCTGACCAGGACTGTGAAGGTATGCACTGCTCACAGACCATCCACAACCACTGTTAGTCCTCTCTGAAAAGTTATTTTAAAGCCCTAATAATATCTTTGGGAACTTTTCAGCATAACTCATGACAAATTTTTGCTTGGTTAGTTTTCTTTGCAGTTGTTTGTTTATTTTTCAACTTCCAGAATTTTTTTCTTGTTAAAAGCAAGCACTGCTGAGAGTGAAGCGGTTGTTTCATAAGCCCTCATCTAAGAGTATTTTATCCAACAAATGAAACCAAGGCATGTCCAAGGGCAGTAGAGGAACCCAAGCAAATGTACAGCTGGAGAGAGTGTGACATAGAGAGACTGCCTATAATTTATTTTGCAGCATAATTGCTGATAGTCTCTAAGGATCTATGTGTATTTTGATCTCTGTAGTTACTTGAGAGCCCAACGTAATGCTGCACATATATATATGCAAATAGATATAAAGTTTAACGTTCAGGGGCATTGTGTCATTCACAAAATATAATGAGCCGAATTATCCTTTTCTTACAGTATGAAGCCAAAATTCAGCAAAGCACAGCAGCTCTCACTTAGCGTTCTTTCTGAAGGCAGTGACACTTGGATGGTTAAAAGCTTTGCTGAATCAGATGGGACTTAAGCATTTGCTTACCCTGAAATGTGTACTGAGAAGAGCTGTTTATTTGGAACTTTAAATAATGTTCTATTCAGACTAGGGGAAAATACAATATTTCTTTCTTTCTGTCAGAGAAAAAGAAGTATTTCTGTGGTCAGAATGTAATTTATTCCTCTTATTTTACAAAACATCTAAATGGATCTTGCAGTGTTACAAAGCAAGTTGCTGCTCCTCTGGCCCCGGGATCGGGGAGCAATGACCCCGGCAGCAGGACCAAGTCAGCCTGGAATGACTGTGGACTTGCTTTCTTCTTTGACAAAGATGGTTCTTTTTAATTAAGTCACCATATTGTCAGAGGGCCTGAGGACATGCAGGGCACATGGCAGTGACGTGCAACTGCAGCAGGGAGGGCCAAGAGCACCCTGGGCTAGTTAGCAGGAGCACAGCCAGCAAGGCGAGGGAAGCAATCCTTCCTGCCATTGGCACTACTGAGGTACAGCTGCAGCAGTGTGTGCTCATTTGGGTATAGAAGAGGTGCCGGCAGATGGGAACAAATCCCGAGCTGCGCTGCCAGGATGGCTGGGGCCTGCAGCACATGCAGGTTGGCTGAGAGAACAGCAGGCGAGAGGACTCTGCTGCTGCACACTACTGCCTGAGGAGAGCATGCAGAAAGGAGGCAGCAGACTGCCCTCCAGTACATGGTGGGAGCCCGAGAGGTACAAGCTGGGCATGGGAGGAGACATCCTGATGTAGCGTAGAGCTTCTTCCCCGTGAGAGTGAACAGAGCAGTAGCCAGAGTAGTCCATGGTCTCTCCAACCTCAGAGACAGCCCAAAGTGGCCTGCACACAGCCCTGAGCAGCCTACTTTATCCATGCGTGGGGTCGAGCTAGAGGCCTCCAGCAGCCCCATCTGAGATGTCTCTGTCAGACTGCAGAGAAACGGTTGTTTGTCTGAGAAGCACCCCTACAGCCTTGCATTGCTTTTGTCTTACAGCGTTAAATCTGCTTGGGTTGCACATGCTCAGCTCAAGTCAGCATTTTCATCACTGTCTTTCTTTTTAAATGAAGTCTTTCAAACTGAAGCCATTTGGTCAGAGAAGAAAAGTAATTATGCACTGACCTCTTGTCAGCTGCAGATTTCCCGCTCATTTTTATGTACCTAGTCATAATCTTACTCTCGTAAAATTTAAGTACTGCTACATTGCTAGCATTTCCATTTTGCTTGGTGACTTTTTTGTTAGTACTGTGCTACCAGTTTACGTAAAAGAGAAGCAAGAGTCTCTTTTTATGGATAACATGTCTAACTTTTTTTTTATGGTAACATGTCTAAATATTGTTTTGATACTCCCAGAAAAAGTAAATTGGGTGAAAAAGTCACTGAGTATTCTTTTATTGTATTCCTCCCAAAGCAGTCACTTGGATTATTGTTCATCTGCTGACTTAAAAATAATGTCATCTCCTGAAACTCCTTGTTCAGACAAAGTGAATTATTTCTGACAAGGATTCATCTGTGCTAGTGCTGCGCACTGTGAGCAGTCATTGAAAGAATATGTAGATTTAGCTGCTTCTTTTAATGTAGGTGGGGGCAATGAAAGCCCATCTCACCTGTGCACCTCAGAAATCCACGGGTAATTAAGGTAACCAGCCTTGATTCATATTTGGAAAGCGGAGCTCTTGTGTGTGGTACTTAGAGAAATGATCTGTAAATGAGTGAGTACAGCTGCCTCGGTATTCAGCATTATTTGCTGCCATGGAGTGAAGCGAAGGAGAAAACAAAAATATGAAAATGAGAAGAGAAGGTAATGTGAAAGACATGAGAAGGACAAAATCCTTCTGAGTGGCGTATGAGCAAGGACGTCTTCTATCGTATTTTTTCTTTTGCAATAGAACAGTCACTATTCCTTGTTGGGCTGCACTCATTAAAATAACCTCACTGAAGAGCATTTCATTTTTAATTAAACCTCACGTATATCCAAAAAATTGGAAGTATTCTTAAATGCTAACTGGAGGGCTTTCTCACGGGAGATTTCCAAACCAAATCTGCAAGCTGAAGAAGTAGGGGTGATTATTATAAGACTGAGAAAGACTTTTTACCACGGCCTGAAAGGGGAAGACCTGAGGGTAGATTTAGATTAGATATAAGGAAGAAATCCTTCACTATGAGGGTGGTGAGGCACTGGCATACGCTGCTCAGAGCTGTGGGTGCCCCATCCCTGGAAGCATTCGAGGCCAGATTGGATGGGGCCCTGGGCAATTGGATTTGGGGGTAAGCAACCCAATCTGGTGCCTATGGCAGGGGATTGGAGCCAGATAGCCCATACGGTCCCTTTCATCCAAACCATTCTGACTCTATGATTCTGTGCTTATTTTCCCTGTATATCAGACTGCCACTATATTCTGGGTTAGAACTGAACCTTTTTTTTTTTTTTATATTTGTACAGTACTTATCACCTTAAGCACTATTAAAAATATGTAGTTCTGTTATAAGTGATTTCTTTAGAACTGCCATAATAATAGCCAATTTAGTGCCTTGCGAAAGAGGCAGCATTGTTACTCCTGGTTTCCAATGGGGGAAAGCGTCAGGGAAACGACTAGGCTGCTCACCAGATGAGTCAGGAACAAAACCTAAGACTGCCTAGAGACATCCATGGTTTTTCAAGTTCTCTTCTACATTTAACTACATTTGAGTCTGTACTTTGCAGCATATTGAGCAGTGTGTCTGTTTCATTGCAGCTGATTTCTTACTGCTGCCAGCTCTGCTGATACACCCGCTGCTCAGCTCAGTCTGACTGATGACCAAAGGGGTAGTAAAGAAGCCTGCACAACTGTTGTACTCTGCATTCCTAGACAAGTAAAACAAGTTGTCTAGAGGACTTCATAACTAAATTTATAATACCTACTTTCTTCCTATATTGCAACATATATACATTAAATTATTTTTTATATTGTACCTTCCTAAACTGTTGGTGCTCATCAGTACTCCCATGCTTCTGTGAGCAACAGAGAGCTCTTCCCAGATGTCACCAAGCCCCTGTTTTTGCAAACTCAATCGTTTTTACAGTTTGATTAGATAGATGACAAAAGATGGTGTTTGTAAAGATTGAGACAGAAGCAGCAGAAAGAGTCTGAAGAGTTCAGGAAAATCTTTAGAAGTCAAGAAAGAATTAAATGAATTGTAAGGTTGGAGTGGGGGGGAGAGGGGGATCAGTGGAAGACTTCTTTACTTCAGTTTTGACACCATAAGTATGTGCCATGTGAGGGAGAGCCCCTGCTTGAGGGAGCTGCTGAGGCTGTATTCAATTAATGGTAAGTGCAACGATCTGGTCTCCATTGCCAGCGTCCTGTTTTGAGGTGTTTTTTTTTAGCACTGGTTGCACCAACATGTAGTTGATGGGTACGATGGGAAACTTCTGTGTGCTCTGCAGGTGCTCCTTGCACCGTGTTTGGTCTTGAACTCTGTTCATGATTAATTTAATTTGGTAGTCAAAGCTATTTGCTTCAAAACCAGTATTGCTATCCAAACAGCTTGGGATTCTTAAATGCCATTTCCTTAAAAGTAAGAAAATTTCTCAGTAAGGGCATAGAAAATAGATGTGTTTGACTTTGCTTTACTCCTTCTGAAACAGTTTCAAATTGTCCGTCTAGGACACAGGATCAGCATCATGGGGTGATGGGATCTCACATAATTTAATGGTCTAAAAATCTGTGTACAACAATCATCTGTTCCTCCAGGAAGACCTTCAACTTGTGGTGTTCTTTTTATTGCTCTGCTCAGGTGTTTGATGCATGAACATTTTACAGACCATCCATGTATTTATGAGGGCTGCTTTAAAAGTAATACCTACTGTTTTATTGTCTTGGTCCACAACATCAAAGGCAGATGTTGATGATATGACAGTAGAGGTTGAACCTTTTCACCAGTGCTCCATTATATTTTGTTGCCAGGCTCCATGTTGGTTTGAAGACTGTGGAGCCATTGCCTATCTTGGCTGCACTGTCCTACCACACCCACTGTATATTCTGGATTTAGCATTTTCTGACTTCATCCATCCAGATTAATGAACAACAAACTGCGTGGGCAACATTTGCTTAGCAACAATACCATCATAGCAGCTGTGGAACAGAGGGTCAACTCTGCTTGTGCAGATTTTTGTGAGCACAACATGCAGGCTCTTGTTCACTGCCAACAAAAATGCATAGCTAACAATGGTGACTGTTGAAAAACAGTATTCTGTAGCTGAGAATTTCTTCTATCCAGTAGTGTTATTGTGCTCTTTCTATCTGTTGTAGCTCCCCTGGAAACAAAAAAGGAGACACTTCTTTCAGAGTTACCTTTGTACGATGGTCGGGTGTTATTCAGGCATGAAAAAATCCCTCTCCCTTCCCTTTGCAGACATGGAGCTGCAGCTTCCTCCACTGAAGTAAGCTGCTGTGGTAGGAAATGTGCGGATGAAAAAGTCCAGCTTCAGACAGGCTGTGCCAGAGCATTTCTAACACTTAGCACCACACATACGGTGATAAACTCTTTCCTTCATTCAAAACAAACTGGCTGCCATTTGGCAGTTTCAAGCAATGTGACCCCCTACCATACTTATCTTAGCTTGTTCTTCTCAGTTTTTAGTTATTAATACAGACACTTTAGTTATCAAAGGATTGACAGGAATGAAGGATTGACCTCCCATGACTGAAGATGGAGACAATCTCAGCTTGTTAAAATAATAAATGGGTACCTGTCAAAGCGACACTCAGAGCAAACGTGGCCCCTGTAGATATCTCTATTGTAGATTTTTTAAAACTCTTTTTGCTTCCTTGTATGGATATTAATTAATAATAATATTTTCTTTCATTTAGATAGATGGAACCACTAATTACTCTTTCCCCATATATCCCTCACTAGTACCATTTATCCTGTAATAATTAAACATCTCAAGGCAAAAAAAAAAAGGTTGGTTAGAAGTAGTTAGTAGTGATTTAAATGCTGGTGAAGAATTGGCTCATAAATTACTATTCAGAAGGAGGTGGCTGTTTGTGAGACCTATCTCTAAACCAATTGCAAATAACAATGCAGAGCCAGGAATTTAGTTGGGTTCCTCTCTTTAATTTCTTCTCTTTGAATGTAGCAAAAGAGCCACCTGATACTTCGTGATGCAGCACAGTACCAAAACCCCAGAGCTGTGTAAGCCTGTGCAAAGCCTGCCAACAGGCTCAGGAGGGAAGAGCAGAGCAATGGCATTGACCTGCAGGTGCCACTGGGCTCCCAGGTGGGGCCCTGCAGTTCTGCACTGCACTCTGTGGTCCTGGGCTTGGAAAAAGCGCAGTGTGCGCCTAGGCTGCACAGAGATGCAGAAGGCTCCACTTAGGGTTCTCGTGATGATGTACAATGCTTTAGCCACACAGATTCCCAGGAAACAATAACAAAAGCATTTGACATATTTTTCTTTTCTAGACTAGTTTTCATTAAACTCCATCATCCTGAAATGTCTGCTGCTACCCACTGTGTCTGCTTCAAGAGCAAGTGCTGATGTCAGTAACAGCACTAAACCAGGGCAGCTTTCAGGACAAATCTCTGCACTCATTTGTGAACGTATTGCATGCAAGCAGTTACTCACCTCTTCGGTTGTTATTGCTGTTGGTGCCCAGGTTACTTAGCCAAGTAACTCTAGTTTTATTGTGGTGCAAATGGATAACAGAAGACCTGAGTACCTCTAAACTGAAGCAGATCTCTGTCCTTGAAGTGTTCAGAAATGATGTTATTATTGGAATGTAAAATTGATTAAAAAGGGAAGAATAAATCTGTGTTTCCTTAGCCTCTGAGCAGGCAAAGCTATTTGTACTGCAAAGCATTTCTGGTGTCTTCTGTCTCATAAAGTTTCTAGTGCTGTATGGAGAAGCAGTATGTTGTTTTGTAAGGAAACAAAGCAGTACCCTAAGGAAACCTGCACTTCTCTGCAGAGAGTAATTGAATATATGCATACGATCTTCCGTAATAAATTGTTAAAGAACATTAGTTTTGGACACTCGAAGCATGCTGAGTTGGTGTGGCAAGAGATAATGAAATGAGCAGGTATTAAGAAATGGCCATCAGAATCTCCCCTGGAAGCAAATCTTAACACTTCCAGGTATTTTTAGGGCAATTATTTTAAGCCTTGGGTAAAAGTTGTATTTGTTATCCTGGGTCTGTGTGGCGAGAAGAATATTTTCATTCATTTAATTATTTTTAAAAGGCTAATGGACAGACTGGGTTGTGTTTTGAATTTTCTTCATGCTTCACTTTCTCCATGCAAGAAACTGAGCATTAAATGTCATCTTCTAAAAGCAGGGAATTAAAAATGAGGGAAAGTTAGTTTCTTAGATTGTGGGGTGTTCTTTTTGGCTGCTTTTTTTCTTTTCTTTTCTTTTTTTTTTAATATATTTAGGCTTTTATTAATATAAAACTCCTGTGTTTGGACAGCATCACACAAGCATTATTAATTCTCGCCCTGACCCTTGTGTGTGGACTGCATCCTGTAGGCGTTGCACAATGCTCCGTACATTGGCCTTTAAAAGTCCAGCAGTCTTTAGAGAGCACACGAGCTTTGTAAAAAACTTCACAGACCAGATTTAGACATCCAAAACCATTTCTCCCATATGAGTTATGATCCCACATTGTAACACTTTTGCAAAGCAAAACTTTTCCTCAGATGTTTACTTTAAATGGCAACAAATACAAAAACTAGCTTGAGGAACTTGTGATCTGATAGTAAACTAACAGTCATATAATATACATAACTGGAGGAGATCGTGAGTGTATTTCTTCATCATTTTTTAACTCTACATTACATTGTGAGATGTTATTTCAGGTGTTTTGGGAAGCAATATTTTTGTTGGAAGCCCTAAGGGAGGATGAACACATCATCAGTTATGTTCTGATTCCTAAATAGCCTGCAAAGAGGAGATGACCTGTCTGAAATATGTGAAAATGAACAGAGCCTTCTCATTTTGTAAATAACAAATGACCTTCAAGTAAAGGGCGTGAGCCGCAGCAATTAAGAAGTTACCATCTCCTTTGCTTTAAGCTACTGTTCTCCCAATGAATTTCAGTGCCTAATGATGTACCAGCGCCTGCTCCTTTAATATGAAGTAAAGTAGGTTCACATAGGTTGCCTTCTTACATTCTGTTTGAGTAGGCTGAGGACAGCATTTACCTCTCTTCAGCGTTGTCATTCCTCACAAGTCCCTGTCTCTTCGATCACAAAACAGGAAAACTATGCATGCTCAGCTTCAGCAAAATGAGCTGAACGGTGCTATGATAGTGAAATTTCACAATACTTATTCTTTGTGTTCTGTGTATAATAATATCTGTTAAAAAAGGATAAGTAAGGAAATGTTAGTGTAATTCTCTCAGGATTCAATCTGGTGGCAGAAATCAGACCATTAGCTTTGGAAATATTGAGAGCAGGACATGAATAACTTTTTTAACCAGCTGAAGGCAAAGGAACTGACTCCAGTGTTCATTAGTCTAGCCAATAAAAGAGCATCACTGTATCAGAGTCTTACTAAGATTGATGGAGATTGAGGCACAAATTTGATTTTTGTCTGTGGCTAATAAAAAATCATTTACCACTTTCCAAGCACTGCAATATCTTAGGAACTAAAACTAGACTTGGAAGTCACTTAGTAAGTATATCATGATGTTCAAGAAATATCTTAAATTCTTCGTTTATCAAAGCATTTCTAACAGATTTTGAGATAGAGAGGTTTAAAACAGGCCTGTGAGGCACACCCTTGTCTTGGAGAAGGACGGAAGAGAAGCTCTAGTATACTCGGTTTGTATTTTAATCTCAGATTCTGTACTGAGATCCAGATTTTGTGCTGATGCAGTTGCTTATGGCAGTGTATGGGGCTGCTGAATCACGGCCTGAACCTTTGATTGATCACCTGAGGTGAGCAATGAGTCAGCCATGGGAGCACAGGTGAAGGCAATTCACCTGTGCTGCAGGAAGGGGTGGAGCCTGGCTGCACTTCTCCTAGACCCATTTAAGAGCTGACTGCCAGGGGGGAAGGATCTCTCTCTGGAGATCTGCTCCATCAGGAGTTCATTTTGTGAGCCCAGGACAGGGTGAGTGACTTTCTCTTATTTCTCCAATATAAATTCTATTAGCCAAGCTCCTGGATATATATCTATGCCATCTGTATATCCATTGATTAAACAGGCAGTCATAAAAAGAATGAGTGATTTACTCCGGTTTCAAAGCAAGCTTTTAAAAGCCCTGACAGTTCTGGTTATGCACAAGGACCTGCAGGATGCTCTGAGGGGGTTGTTTTACCGGCAGCACCACCAAACCTTTCTGGAGCATGTCCTCTGTGAGGTATTTTCATTAGAGTGGTGTTGGTGATGATCAATTAATCTGATTTCTGTATCCAATCCTCCTCTTTTCTGCCCTCGTGAGGCTCCACCCGCAGCACTGCATCCAGGGCTGGGGCCTCCATAATGAGAAAGATGTGGAGTTGTTGGAGAGGATTCATGGGAGACCACAAGGATGCTCAGAGGGCTGGAGCAACTCTTCTGTGGAGACAGGCTGAGGGAGCTGGGTTTGTTCAGCTTGGAGGAGACCTTGTTGTAGTCTTTCAGTACTTGAAGGGAGCTTATAAATGGGAGAGTGACTTTTTACATGGTCTGATAGTGATAGGACAAGGAGGATGCTTTTAAATTTAAAGAGGAGAAAATTAGATTCGATGTGAAGCAGAAGTTCTTTACTCAGAGGGTGATGAGGCCCTGGCAAAGGATGCCCAGAGAAGCTGTAGGTGTCCTGCCCCTGGAGGTGTTTGAGGCTTTTGTAAGATGTACTACAGTGTTTTATGCAGTGACCAAGACTTCAGGTAGGCAATTTTGGATTTTCAGGACCGTTTCCTAGCATGCTTTATATAAAATGTAAAGATGCATCTCATATCAAGAAGGTCAAACAGAGAATAATGAATGAATGGTGTGTTGCAGTCCACAAGTGCAATGGGGAACATGTATGTTTGCTGGAGACATGCCATTAGCTGGTAGCAACAGGGTGCTTATGCTCTGCAAAAGGTTTCTGTTTTCTTTCTGACAGAGCTACAAGGAGAGCACCTTGTAAGTTGAGTGCATCTGCATCTTTTTCTTCTTCCTTAGGTTATTATTTTCATGGACCTTGACACTGTTCTGAAAGCTAGAACACAGTGAAAATAAATATATATTCAGCAGCTGTATGTTTCCTGTTTCATCTTCAGAGAATGGATATTGTCACAGATAAGGAGGAGAATATAAATCATAAAACCATTCAAGTGTGTTGTCTTGCCAGTACCATCTCTTTGCTACTACAGTGTCTTCCATGACACTGATTCTCCTAGTCTGGCTGAAAGTAGCAATCTCTCCTTCACGCTTCATCAGCTGTCTAACCAGGCAAGCTCTTTTAAACCCCAAAATACTGTATGTGAAATTCTAGATCTGCTGTGCACAGTTCAGAACTCCAACAGCCTTCCCTGGACTCAAAATGCTATATTTCGAGGTACAAATCCAGAGCTTTTGAGTTGTTTTTTTCTTACAGCTTTCTTGTAGCATTCATTTTTAATGTGATAGCTCTTCTTAAAAAGCCACTACTGGGCTTCTGCCACATTCCACTGTGGCAAAAGCACCATCTCTTAATATTAAATGGAGCTACCTAGTCAAGACAGACCAACAAGGATCATTGGAAGAGTAGATCTCTTATTCCTTTCAAATTCCTGCTATTTGGTATCTTCTCAATGGCATGGAGTTCTCAAATAGTTTAATCTTTAAGCCAAAACTGTCTTAAGTATGCATGGAAAAGGTTTCATCTAAAATTACAAGTCAACTCCTCAGCATAAATGTCCCTTGATTTCAGTGGTCTAACAGCGAATCACCATAGCTGAACATACAGGACCTATAAATCTTTTCATCTTACTATAAACAGTTTCCCCTTTTTTAGCATATGTGAGCATTGCAGGGGAATGCTGTCTCATGGGTTTGGAGCAGAAGGTGCACATCCAAAGGAAGTCTGCCTGCAAGGCAGGACTTGCTCAAAGGTGCGCCCAGTGTTTCCATATCAAGCACCATAATTAAAAGTCAGCAGAAGTTCCCAAAATAAGGCTTAACAAATTTCTTAAACTGCTGCAGAAGCCTGAGAACAGAATAAGAAATTCTGTTCAATGGCAAGAGGATCCCGTGAAGGCTTTTGGTCTTTGAAGCATTAGCTGTGCACGTAGCCCATGTTTGCAGTGATCTGTCTCTTCTGAAGCTCAGACAAGAATCCCTCTGAGATGGTTCTTAAATTAGGGCTCAGCAACCAGGAAGTTCCCCCAAAAGCCATTCAGAGTCTCACACCACAACATTATGATGTCTGAATATCCCTTTCTTTTCTTGCTTCTAAGTTGCAGCAAGTGCCAATGACCCAAGTCCTTCCTCCCTCACTAAGACCAGAGGAAGTTCCTCTGCACCTCTTGTTCTGCTGTGCCTGAATGTGGCAGGGCTCCTCTGCAGCACTGAGCATTGGTTCTGCCTGCAGACAGGAGCTGCAGGTATCTTTGTTCTGAGGCCAGAACCCCGAGAAGCTGAAACTTTGGTCACTAAACCTTTTCAAAAAATGTCACCAAAGACACTTAAATATCTAATGAACTTGGAGCTATTTCGTATTTTCTGAGGGCAGAGCAGCAGGGCTGCTGTTTCATTAGAGTTAAATCTGGCTAGTGAACAGTTAATGAAAGGCAGGCTGCATACCTATTCATCTTGTTTTATGGGCAAAAATTGTGCATTGAGCTATGGAGGGTTCTGATTGCTTTCATCTTTATGTGGGTTGTTAATCCAAGGGCAGAGGTTGCGTATCCTTACTTTTAGCATTGGTGAAAGTAATTGACTAAAAACCTGTTGTTCTGAACTGTTTTTAAGCATTACCCATTTTTCACTCCACCTCTTTTTGCCGTAGGAATTCTGAAATCTATTCAGACCACATAAAGAACAAAGAGAAGCAAAGTGTTTTAGTGCAGTGACCAGCATGCCTTGCAGATGGGTTATAATAAGACGAGAGCTGTCTTTGTGAGAACTGAATCCATACTTTTCATGTACAACCTTTACAAATTGTGCCCATGTGGCAGAGTTTGAATTACTTTTTTTACAGCTTTAGAAAACAAATGCAAAAATCTTTCAAGTGCATTCAAAGTCATTACGGTACTTTGCTGAACTGAATCAATTGTCGTAACCTCTGTGGGTGTGTAAAATATGAAATTACTATCACTCTTGTGGTCTTTCTGAGTTTGTAAATTAGAAGGAATTGATTATAGGTGCTTTTGGAAAGGACTCTGGTGTATTAAAAATGTCTTGATGACAAACAACAATATATTATTTGTAAGGTCTTGCTTGATGAAACTGTCTTGTCCACTAATGGCTGTTTGTCTTTGTTATTGTTCTGACTTGCCTTCTAACAAATTGATGTGTGGGATGAGATTTATCATATCAAGTCTGCAGGAAACGAGAGACTTTGCTTATTAAAGTGGTTGTAATACTTATTTCATTTGATAACTAAAAATATTTTAGAGTTAGTTAGTGTTAATATTTTCCTACTTAGACAATTTTTAGAAGTAGTTGTTATAAATTTATTTTAGAACGAAGAAAATTGTGTTTTTCTAACTAGTTATTTCAATATTCACTTTGAAAGTTCTATAGATGATGATGTAGCATTTTTTATGTATTAGAATTATTTTACAGCTTGCTATCTTCTTATCCCTTTCTTGTACGCATTCTGTGAGCTTCAGTGAAAAGCAATATGCAAACCTCAGAACACTTAGAACTTCACCTTTAGTCAGATTAGTAACTGAATTCAGCTGAAGCTTTGACAGGTTAATCACTATCAAAATATCTTCTTCCAAATTATTTGTGCCTCTGGTTTTAGAAAGCAGTAGCTCAGAAGACCATAAAAATATGGCCAAGTTAGAAAAACGTATGTAAAGAATATATGTATCTTGTTTAAAAAAAAAAACATTATTTCTGATCAATAAATTTTTCTTTTAGTCAGGATTGTTTCATTCTAAATCTTCAGCCTCTCCTTCTAAGCAGAGCCTTTTCTACTTGATTTTATTAGAATGGAATTGGTGCATGCTCATTTGCAGTGCAGAAATGGCACCTGACATCTTTAGGTAACACATGCAAGAAAAAGAGGAGATAGCATGATATAGTTGGAATGATGTGTGCTGACTTAATCGATAGATTAGTACATGTTGATTTAAAGACGGCAATGATCTGACTTTTGAGTGATTGGGAGTTGATAATTCTCCACTGTGGGGGGGGGGGGGGGAAGGTATGTTGGGGGGGATGTGTGCTCTACCCACCCCTGAACACCAGCCCAGGCCACCAGCTGAGACACAGTGTCAGCTCTGACAGACTGACACACCATGGCAACTCTTTATGGGCTTTTATCCCAAGTTATGTATATAGATGTCCATGTTCTTCCTTGCTATGCAGTAGGACTGACACGTAGCTTTGGGATTATCATTTATACAAGGCAAAAGGACATTTTAGAAACTTCGGAGCAACACGTTACATTTGTAGTTGTAATATGTCCTGCAAATTAGCACAGTGCAAGTTCCAGTACTGTCAACAGGGAAAAGTTAAGTTAGACACCATGGGTTTTCTGGGTTAGAACAAACTTTCATGTGTCAAATCAATGAGAATTGGCCCATCTGAGAGTTCCCCCCGGCTTGCACTGGGATGTGTAAGGCTGAACAGCAGTATGTGAGAGGAGCAGGGAGATCTGCCCTGGGGCACGTGGGAAGTTTAGGAAATGTTGGGTTAGATTAATGGGGAACAAAGGAGCATGTATTTTGTGAGGTCAGTTTTCTGTGTTGCACCCATTATGTTTAGGTATCACATAGCAGCATCACGTTGCCTGAAAAAGCTGCCAGTTATGCTGCTCCTCCTTACCCATCACACTCATTTTGTCGCAGGCTGAACGCTAACAGGCACCAACTGCAGCGAGGGGTTAACCAAGGTGGGAATATCTCAGTCTTAGAAGAGTACAGGGTAGATTTGAATTTGACAGAGAAGGGCTTAAAGACCTTTACAACAGCAACAAAGCAGGTGCTCTTCCGGGACCTGTAACGCTCCCTTAATGTTGTAAGCTGACTAGGCAGTGAAAATGGTGACAGGTGGAGCTTTTACAGCTCCGCTGGTATTCATGCCAAAATTTGGACAAGCTCTAGTTCAAATGGCAGCTTGCATCCTCAGATGACAAATTATACCTGGTCAGCACAAGCATGGAAAACAAACAAGACAACATTTTTTCTACCTCTGGGTTCCTTATGAAGCTGAAATACTGCTTCCTAGAGCTTGCTTTAAAAAGAAGCTACAGCAGTGATAAATGC
Source organism: Meleagris gallopavo (assembly GCF_905368555.1). NCBI lineage: Eukaryota > Metazoa > Chordata > Aves > Galliformes > Phasianidae > Meleagris > Meleagris gallopavo. The sequence goes on along the minus strand of NC_139419.1, from coordinate 10,214,778 downwards.
CCAGGCAAGTCAGTCCAGCTGACCAGTTCAGAGAGGTTATCCAGGTGTTCTTGTCAGGGCACAAATAGATGATGCTCCCTGTGTGATCTGTAGTTACTCCGCACAGTGCCTTGCCGAAACACTGCAGAATGTAATAGCTGTCACTCCTTTCAAAACCATAAGCCTGTGATGTCTTTATATAGCTTCAGAAGCATACAGCAGTTCTCTATGGCAAGCTTTATGATTTTGACAATATATGCCTTTGCTCTTCTTTAAAACAAAAAGGGTATTGCTGCAGTCCCTGTGGCTTTATTACATACAAGTGGCAAGCTCTTTACTTTTTCAGTAATCCACATCTGTCAGCCACTGCTTATAAGATAGCCCAGGGGTTATCTGCCCTCTGTTATTGCTTTGATTCCTTTCATTTGTTTGCTTGGTCAATTTAATAACGAGGAGAGATCTGGCTTCTTGATGGTGCTGTTGGCGTGGCACTGAACTCAGAGGCGGTGCTGTGGCTGCAGCTCTGAGCATTGGAAGCTTCTGCGTCAGGTCAGCAGCTTTGCCAGAGCACCTCACTGTTTGCTTTATCCCCTGCTCTTCCTCCGCTGCTCAGTCGTTGTTGCGTGGCAGCCGTGGGCTTACTTCATCATCTCAGAGAAACGTTCTATAAAGCAACAAAATTTCCTTTGAGTGCAATGAGCCGTAATGTTATGTGAATTTGGGGCTGTTGTCTGTCTAAATGTTTTAAATACAAGGGGATAGCACTGCTGTAGTTCCTTGTTGTCTACCAGCATGCAGGAAAGCTGTGAGACATAAATAACAGATGCAGAAGAGAACATACCAGAAAACTGCCAATTAAAGAACATTGTATAGCAACTTCTCCATCTGGGTCACCAGCAGGGTCTGAACCTGGAGCGAGCAGCGCTGTGAGCACCGCGAGGCTGTGAGCCCTTTCTGCAGCAGCCTGGCAGAGATGCAATAAAACCAATAAACCTGTTCTCAAGGCAGTGAACCAATAAACCCGTTCTTGCCTGTGCTGCTTCCTGCAGGTGACAGAGAGGCAGGATCTGTCACCTACCTAGCACCACGCAATAACAGTTTTGTATATAACAGGTTTGTTTTCTAGTGAAGTCAAAGCGAAAAGATCTCCCTATACAACCACTTCCTGCAATTTTGCGTGGGTTTTTTTCCTCCTACCACAGCTGCAACAATAGTGACTACATCTTGCTTTCAGTTTTGATGAACACGGAGTCGATGGTGTGTGAATATGCCTCCCACCAGGTGCTGTGGCTGACCTCCCCAAATGTTTTGGGGTGGCTCGTATGCACGTTCTCCCCTCATGCTGAGCTCTCAGGCAGCCACCACGCAGTGCCTGAGTCCAAACAGCTGCTTCCCCACGAGGGCAGAGCAGGAGGGGTGCAGGAAGCAGAGCCCTGCCTGGCCCTGGAGCTTTGTAGGGACTGGTGCTGAACGGGGAGCTGTTGGTGCTGGGGAGGGGAACATTGCCCACCATACCACTGTTGGGCTGAGCGTGGTGATAACATGGCACCTGTACTCCAGCTGTAGGGTTAGCCTTCATTGTCAGCTTTCAGAGTGATTTACAAAATAATTTTAAAAATTCATGAACCTCCTCCTTTATAAAGCATTCTTGTGAAGCTGAATATTTTATTACACAGGGCAACCATCACTCATTTCCCAGAAAGAGTATGTGACTGCTGTTTTGAAAGGCCAGGATGTTGGGCTCTTTGGTTTTGGAGGAAAGGAGTTCTTGCACTGTATTTAGTGTCTAATCACTTAAATTACACTGTCAGACATGAGGCTTCCAAGGTACAGTGTTTGGCCTGTTCATATTTCATTTCTATGCAGACTTTGGCTGTAATCCTTTTTTTCCTAATGATTTCTCTTTTACAACTTCATATTCACTCTCATAAACTGAAAGCTGATCGGATTGAAAGGAGGAATGCCCTAGGACAGCTTTTGAAACCAGTTTGTTCACAGGACAGCAGCAGGGCTCTTCTGGGCCTGCCCTGCTCCGTGCAGCTGCACAGCAATTCCCTCATTCAGGTGTCTGTCCCACTTTGACTTTTGTTCATCCTTGTGATGGACTGCTGTGGTTCTGTATAGGTAACAGCAAGCGGCTGTCTTGGGCAGAAGGAGGTGGTTATAACCAACTTGCCTGGTATGACTGCCAAGGCACTGAGAGGTGCGTGGTGTGGCATGAAGGAGGACAGACATGGGAGGACAGGAAAGTGGGTAAGGGCCTGGTGCTGAGGACAGACAGAAGGAGGAAACACAAATTATACCAAAAAAAAAAAACCCTCACACCCTAAGTCTTTGAGTGTAACATACTCTACATTATTCTGTGATATTGTGATAAGAAAGAAAATGCTTGCATGCCACATGATGGGTGATGGGGCGTGCTTTACAAACAGGTCATGAAACTAAAATCCAAAGCACCTAGGATCATAGAGTCACAAGCAAGCTGAGGCTGGAGGAACCTCGAGGTCCCACTGTCCCAGCAGAGCCTTGCAGAGCAGGGCCCAGCCCCACAGGCAGGTGGCTTTGGGAGAGCTCCAAGGAGGAGACCCCACAGCCTCTGGGCAGCCTGTGCCAGGGCTCCGGCACCGCACAGCACAGCAGTGCTGCCTGACGGGCAGAGGGAACTGCTGTGCTCTGGGTTGTGCCCACTGCCTCTGCTCCTGGCACTGGGCACTGCTGAATGGAGCCTTGCTGTGTTCTCTTTGCACCTCCCTTTGGGTATTTATGGACATGGATGAGATCCCTCTGAGCCTTCTGCTGAACAGCTCTGGCTCTTTCTCTCCTCACAGCCCTCTCGGGACCTTCACAGCCCTACATTTGACTCTCTCCAGTATGTCCATGTCTCTATTGTACTGAGGGACCCAGTTCTGAATGCGGTTCAGAGCTCACCAGTACTGAATAGAGGAGATTAGCATACATAATGATAATTATTCACAAAGACTAACAATTAACCACTGACAGTTTATATTGTTAGTGAATGTTAATGTGGTGGTGTTCTGTAATTTGAAACTGGCCTGATCTATCAGTCTTTCAAATATGACCATCACATTGATCTCTAATTGCCTGATATGTGCATGTAAGTACATAATGTGTGTGTATTCAGTTGGAAGAAGGGAGAGAGGAAAAAAAAATCCAGGTTGTGTTGCTCTAGTCTTGAAAGCCAGGTGAGAGATCTTGAGATATGGCCCATGGCAAGCTCCGTAGCACAGCTAGGTAGGCAGTCAGAAGGCTGCACTGCCTTAAGTGCTAACCCCAGCCAGCAGCAGGGGCAACCAAAAATCCTTGCAGTTTCTGATTCTGAATCAAAGGTTTCTTTCTATTCCTCTATTTTGCCACCAGCTGATCAGCCCCTATCCATTTTTGCTACCAGCACTGTGATGAATGCAGCTCTATAGTAAGAAGCTCACATCCCCTACCGAGGTCCATGGAATTGATAGCTTCTGCCTCATTAGAGACCATATCAAAGGTCAAACTCTGTAATGGAATAAGCCTCAGCCTTATGCCACTGATTTGTAAGAGGAGAAAGGGAGGATCATTGATGCTACAGGCACAAATTAAACAGCACTGCATTGTCAAATTGGCAGAGCCCTTCCCTTCCTGGAGTTACATATACCACAATACAATGTATTTTATATATATTTATATAAATATATATATACACACACTATTTTAAGAATGTGTGTTATATCAAAGGCATTTAGCATACCTTTTCAACCCATTCCTCTGCTTCCTCTTATTTCTGATGAATTTTTCAGCACAAATTCTGGAACACTGAGCAAACAGATCTTTTAGATAACAGCAATATTCAACCTGCCATAGAAATGTTATCATATTTAGCATTTTCTGTCCAAAATTGCTCTCATTCTAGGAAAGCATGAATTTTTATATCCATAACAGTTGTACTTTTATTTTTTTATCTCTGTATCAGTAGTGCTTTTTTGCTATCTTTTGGAATTACCAGCCTGGGAAAAGAACTGTACTACTGTTTGAATTGGGAATTTCCTGCCTCAATGACACCTCTCTTCTTGAAGTTTCAGCACACATTAATGTTTGCAAGACCTGCAAGGACTTTGGATGACCTTGTGCTGTCTAATCCCATGCAGGGTAACCTACCTCTCAGGTACGCTTGCTCAGCACAAACACTGTCTAGGAAGAATGAGCTTTCCTTCTTTTTCAATATTTGAATCAAGATATATGTATTTATTCAAAAAACTACAACATTCATCTCAGTAGGGGTGGATATTACTTTTTTTTTTCCTCCCTCAAGTCTCACAAGGCGTTTAAACTTGTTTTACTTGTAGCAGGAGGCAGAGCTGTTGCTGACAGGCCGGGTAGCAGTGCCTGTGTTCGTGCACTCACACTTGTGAGCTGAAAGTGACTGCAGGGTCTGGGTCTGTTCGATCCATTCAGATACCCCAGTGTTCCCCTATGACCATGAATGCACGGGCTACAAAAGTACAGCATTATGTGACACTACATGTAGGGATGCACACAGAATCCACCTGTGGTTTAACGGTGCATCTCCAGAGAGTCTGAAAGAGTCCCTGGTGTGACATCCTTCCGCGTTCGCCTTCAGAAATTCCTGGCAAACTATTCCGTGAGTGTAGAGAGGAATGCTGCTCTTTGTTCAGTCACTTATTACATGGGGCTCTGGTACTGTTTGAATCACAAATTGCATGCTAATGGCCTAATTCATAAACCATTGACATTTTTTATGAGTCCTTAACATTCAAAAATGAAGAATTTGTGCTCAAAAAATAATTTGCATTGCAAAATTCAATAATTTAGTTTCTCATATTCATTAATGCCTAAGCCCACACCACATAACTTATCCGACTCTAACTACACTTCCCAGCACACTGATAAAAACAGGATACACAGTAGTTCACATAAAGTGCTTCTATTTGCTGCTAACTCTTTACCTGCACTGATTGATTATATTTGTAGAGAGGAAAAATCCAGCTATGCGGCAAGTGTGATGAATGCAGTAAGCAATGGCTGCTTTGAAGCTGCTTTCTGCTCTAATCATGTTTTCCACCAATGGCGTTAACTACCATAAAATATGAGATCATAAAGGGTAACGATATCAGACAACAAAATCATCCTACAGACTGCTCAGTCCCACCACATTAGGGAAGGATTCATGTTTCATTAATGAAAACTTGCTTCGCTTTTGACCTAATACCACTGGTTGTCAACAATGGGCGAGCAGAGCGATAATAATGGAGAGCTCCTAAATAACCCTTTTCATCCACAAATTTCATGTGCTGTATACCACCCCCTTTATAGAAAAGGAAACTGAGGCAAAGACGAAGCAAACAGCTCAGTGTCATTGTGGAGTGACCTGGATTTCCCTGACCCTGTGCAGAGCTCAGTGCAGCTGCTGGACATGCATGCGCAGGGTGCAGTAAGGCAGTTGGGGCTATATGGTTTTATAGGTGAAAGGTGGTTTGTCACTGCCTGTGTGGAAATGGGAGCCTGCTGTCCATCCTTGCAGATTGGGCTTCATCTGGTTTACAGGAGATGCTCCCAAGTACCGCGCTGCTCAATTTTTGGTGTATCCTCACTGCAGACAAAACATCTCTTAAATTGTGTAACTTTATACAATGCATACCAACATGCCAGGTTCTGCAGTGATTTTCTATTAACTATCTACAAACATTTCAGGAATGCGCTATTTGTTTCCTTTTGCACCAGGAAAAGTCTGCAGTGGAAGGGTCCAGATTCTTGCCCCAAATGCTAGCCAGTACTGAGGCATTTAGACTGTTAGGCACAGCAGGAGCTGCTGAGGGGAATCCCTGCAACTGTCCAAGATTTCTTCCCAGGTTACTCCTCTAGCTGTCACTCAGCCATCTAACAGTGGAGGTTCAGTCACCCCCATTCCAGCTGCTCTGTTGTCTAGAGCCAGTCCTGTATCTAACCTGGCTGCAGCTTTCTGGCTGTCCCAGCAAAGCAGTGGATGAGTACCCTGGGTGCGCACGCAGGCACAGCCTTGAAACTGACAACCAGAACTGAAGTTATAGTTAAAAACGAATTTGCTTTTCATTCTTAAAGCTGACTTATGACTTATGTCTCTAGCTCTTACTGCAGTTCTTTCCTGCAGTTTTATTGAAACTGACTTCAGATGTCCTTGCAGCTCACCATAGCACAAAAGGTATGCATACAGCCACAAACCTCATTTTGCTGGAACAGGGACTGTTTTCCCTTCATAATGACATTTCAAATAAACTTTGCACACAGCTTGAGGGGTTTTTGGTTACAATTTTGTTAAATCCTAGTGAACATAAAATGTTAATCAACATCATCAATTCCATCTAAGTGTAGGATCTGATCTCGTGCTCATTTAACACTTTCTTCATGACGCAGTGGAGAAAAGAATGCTTATTCTCAATCAGTGGTGCTTTCCAGTGTCATTAACTTGCTGAGAGTGAAATCTGTGCAATGCCTGTGTTGGGGTGGCCCTGTAATTCTGCTCACAACATAAGAAGTGCAACACCAGGGAGCACAAATGTGTGTCCTTACTGAATGTTTTGCAGGATCCTAGCGAAACTGTGCTGTGCCTTATTTTCAGTCAGTTCTTAATATTTCTTTTGTATTCTGATGGATTTTGAACTGCAGTAGCTGAAGATGCTGACAGTTAATAAAGAAGCAGCTACAATATATTTGCAGAACTTCCTGTCTGAGGTCAGTTGCTAAACAGACCTGAAGCGTAGTTCCATAATAACATGATGCCAAAGGCTTTGGGAGCAGCTGAACCATGGATTCTTCAATTTTAAAGGTCAGATGAAATGCTGATTTAACATAAAACAAATCAATATTAAAAAAAAAAAAAAAAACACAATTGAAAAAGTTGAGCTTCTGTATTGCTGGTAGAAAATAGGAGGATTTGAGACATTGAGACTGGCAGACAATGTATGTGTGTTGTAAGAGGACATCTTTTTCTTTCTCTGCCAAAGCATGAGACTTACAGGACACTCCTTCCGACATGACATTCAGCATTGGTGAGCTGGTCTCAGCTGTGACCTAGAGGTCAGAGACCGAGGCAAAAGCTGATTTGACAGTTCTCTGTATGAGGCACCTTGCAGCGTAGCAGGTTTGGGCTTTCTCAGTTCTCCAGGCAAGCTTTTCTGGTTGCTACTTTTCCACCACGTGAGAAAGATGTTAGTGGCATGGGTACAGTTCCTTCAGGTTAGGCTTAGATTTTGTTAAGGGAGAAAACCCAGAGTCCCATTGTGAGTGGAGTTGCAGAGGGGGCTCCAAGGAAAAGTGAGGTGCGCCAAACACTTCCAGGCTTGGGCATCTTACTCAGAGGGCAGTGAGGAACTGGGACAGGCTGCCCAAAGGATGGGCCCCATCCCTCAAGACCAGGCTGGATGGGGCCTTGGGCAACTTGGTCTGGTGGGAAATGTCTTCTTCCATGGCAACGGTTGGAACTGGATGATCTGTAAGACCTCTTCCAACTCAATGTTTTCTAGGATTCTATGGTTTTCCATCTAGTTCTTTTCTCTCTAGTTCCATCTCTTCAAAAGTTCACTGGGAAATGAGAACTGATATCTTAGTGTTGTTATGCACTATTTAAAATAGTTTATTTATTTGAAATTGTAACTATTTTTAAATGAGTTGTTTCAGTTCCAGAAAAATAATCTCTTAAGTAAGTAGAATTAGCCAGACTCATTTTGACATGCTTTCCTCTGAGTTAGGAGCTGTAATAACACATCTACCATTATAAGACAGACTACATTACCCTCAAAAATGAATTAGCCTTCCGATTATTACTACACAGCAGACAGGGTGGCAGAGCCAAGCTTCTTTATGAATGGTTAAACCACCTTGCTGTTAAGGAGAAGAAAAAAAAAAACACTGAAGACAAACATATGTTATCATTCCAGAAAACCAGGTTCCTGTGCCCCTCCAGTACATGCATACGTTGTATTGAAAGCAAAGGCTGATGAACATATGTGTCTGTATGAAATGCCAAAGCAGCGTGAGCTTAATGTTAAAGCTGCTTTTAAGTGAAGACTGCATTTGTAATTTAAAGTTGTTTCAAAGTAGTGAAGGGAACTAGGGAGTTGTTTGGGGCTATGGAATATAGAATATCATTACAAGCACATGCAGATCATATTTTGCTTGAACTAATTCCTCCTGCTATTTTAATATCAAACATAACCCATGCCAGTTTTACATCTCAAATATATTTGGTATTTCAAAAAATAATTAATAGTGTCAGTTTTATTAATGTGTTAAAATATGAATTAAAAACATGACAAATCAACGAGAAACAGCAGTCTGTTTTAATGAATATTTCATACTGTACATCAATAAATCATAGATCAAAGGGAATGAAGCACATTCTGCAATATATCTTTTCTGTCAATGTGGGGTTACTAAAAGTTTTACAAGTTATTTTGGCACTTACTTAGTTGCACATTTGAATTAACATTTTAGGAAGGAAATAAAAGAAGTTATGGCTTTGAATCCCAGAAGACTCTGGTGTTCAAAACAGATAGTCTTGTTTTTAAGCATTGTAGTTGACCACATAACTTCACGTCTGTGCCATGCCTGCAGGTAACTTGCTCTTCCTTCCCAAACCAGGCTATTTTCCAGCTTTCAAACAAGCTCTAGCAGAAGGTGAAAATATTCCTCTCACAAAGCATCTCTTATGTCATGCTCAGTTACATGGCTGCTTTGATATAGGTACTGGATGAATTGTGCGTCTCTCTTTCTGCTGCTCCTGTTTCTCTTTAGTACAGATGGGTTGAAATTTAACGATTCTAACATGATCAACCAACAAAATGAGTTTTAACCCATGTCGTCGTTGATTGCACATATGGTTAGTCCCTACAAGTGAGGTGAACCTCTCTGGCTTGCACCCGGTGAAAGGGCTTATAGCTACTGTATTTCACATCACATTTTTATGAATTAATGGAACGTTTCTAGTTACAGGAAGTCAGTAGGTGGCTCATAGTAATTGGTAGCTGAGTTGGTAGTTTTGGTCAAAGTTCTTGATAAGTAAAGATCCTTTAATGAAAAGTATTGTTTTTTTTGTGTGTAAACAGAAAACTTCACTGTACTTCCTTTTCCACAATTGAAGCAAGAATTATAACTGCACAGGAATCAGCATCTCTCCTATACTTTTAGGTCAGTGATTGATTAGCACTGGTGAAAGGTAACTGGAGAAGGGGGAATGGGCAAGGCAACTTCTCTCTCATCTGTAATCAGGAAAAACTTCTTTACAGAATGGGTTGTTAAGCACTGGAATAGGCTCCCCAGGGAGGTGGTTGAGTCACCCTCCCTGAATGTGTTTAAAAACCATTTGGATGTGGTGCTTAGGGACATGATTTAGTGGAGGGTTGCTAGAGTTAGGGTAGTTTGGTTAGGTTGCAGTTGGACTCGATGATTTTTTAAGGTCTTTTCCAACCTGAGCAATTCCACGATTCCACAATCTCTGCTTTTCTCTAAACATACATCTAATCTCTTTTAGACTACAGAAATGACCTTCAAAACATAAATCAAACTGACATTGGCAGCAAGGTGTGCCTGATTATGCAAGCAGTGTCTAGAGAGGATGGTCCTGCTTTGTTTGTCCTAAAGGACTCCAAGCTTGATTCAGCGCCGGTAACATCAATGCAACCACCAGATTTTATTATCTGTGTTTTAAACAAGAAATTTCTGACTTCTCAAAGATCTCATCAGTCTGTTAGAGGCAGCACGCAAGTTTGCCTGTGTGGACAGATTCAGTTCATGAATCCTATGTGAAGCTGTTTTTACCAATTACCACTTCAATAACCCCTGGATTGACTCCACTTGACCTTCTTGGTCTGTCACTGATACTCTGAGTGGGTTCTTGAGCTATAGGGTTGTGTCTTATCAGAAACACATAATAGGGGACAGGGTTATAGTACATAATTAAGAGACAATAAATGCTGTAAAAGAACAAGCATATACGTGAATACAATAAGCTAGAGCTCAGGGTTTTATAAGATGTAGTCGTATCTCCTTATCTATGAAGCTTTGGATTAATTAGCCAGAAGTAGCACAAAAAATTATCACCTGTTAAGTTTTCTGTGTGCCTATTTCTGCAGTGACATCTCCTTCAGAGGAGCCAACAAGTTTGTCTGTATGATGCTTTCTGCTCAGAAGGTGGATATATAGCCATTATTGGCTATAAAAACTGAAAAGTGACAGTGAATTGAAAATTGCAATGGCAATGAGTTTGCCGTTTTAAACTACAAACAGAGAAAGAATAAAAAAGGACAGTTAAAAAGCAGAGCTCCAGTCAAATGTTCCCTACAGCACCATAGGGCAGATCCAACAGCGCTTGTTGTGCAGGCACACACCTGCACAGTCTGCAGCTGGTGCCCATTGTCCAGTCCATCTGGAAGAAGGGCCTTGCCCTGATACCAGCCTTTCCCTCTTGTTTAGTCCAGAAATCCTACACTTGCAAGTAGCCCTACTGTGCATTGTTTCAAGGTCATTTTTTGGAAAAGGCAACAATAATGGGAGTATTTCATTTTCTCTGGAAGTTTTGTTTAGTACTTTTTTCTAGGAAACAGAGATACTTGTGTTTTTGTGGACCACTGTGTATATTTACTAGTCTTAAATTTTAAAACTTGGTTTAAATTTAAAGATTTGGTTATGCTCCCTTCTAAAGAAAAAATCTTCCCCTGATTTCTGCAGGATCTGATTCAGACTCAGTCGTGCTGAGAATTGTCTCATAGTCAGAGCTGAGTGAAATGTTTGCAGCGGACAAGTTTCCTTCAAGCTCAGGAAGCTTTTATTTCCCTGAAATCCTGTGAGCAGGCAACAAGTTTCTCCTACTGAACAGAGCTTTTAGAGACAGAAAGAATGTGGTCTGGTTGTGTCAGGGGTGAATCTTTCCAGGAATAAGACAGAAATATGGGCAGCCAAGCCTGTAGCAGTGGCCCCGCTTACCTTTTTCTCAAGGTGTTTCTCGTTTATGCACGGATTTACAAATTTACTTCCCTTAAAATTTTATCTAGAACTTGATTCATTCACAGAGTTTTGCTTAGCCCGAAGCAATCAATAAACAAGATTACGGCCTCCAAATTTATGACATCATTACTTTTTTTTTTTTTTCTCACTGTAGCTGAATGCATGCTGAGAACCAGAAATCTGTGGTGTTTTCCTCTTTTATAGATGCAAACTGGCTTTCTCACACAAGTAAATAAGTCCAGGGCTGCATTTTAGAAATGATACATACAGGAGCAAAGAGACTGGATCAGGCCAGTAAGTTCATAGTTTTTTTCATATAGAGTAAGATTTTAGAAGTCAACCTCATTCTTTTTCATGAATTTGGTGGTAAAATTATGTATAAACATAGTTCTGTCTGCAAGACTCAAGGGTAAAGTTTGTCTCTTTGATCTACTGTAACTATCAATTAAAAGAAAGGATAGGCTTTTTCCAAGAAGCCATCTGGCTGCTTTCTATCAAGACCTCAATTTTTCATTTTTGTCTTGCTGAAGAGGTAGCTGCTGTGTTAGAATACTGCAGTCAGATAAAAGGAATACTGGCTCAAGCTGTCCGCTGTGGTTGAGAGCAAATGATCATGCTTAATAACGCTGAAAAAAAGCAACAAAAAACATATATAATTCAGAGCATAGTAAAGACGGGAACAAATTCCTTACAATAGCCAGGTGGATGCTCCCATGCAGCATCCTTATGTGTGATTCCACCACCTCTCTTTTTTTAAACAATAGAAAAATAGAAAGGATTGCACATGTTTGGTTGGTTAAAGATGAAAAGATTCTTATAGCAATTAGTTTCCACTAATTAAGTAGTAAGGTGAGGGACAGAAATGGAGACAGATGTCATTCAGTGTACACTGTTGAGCGATACGATTTTGCTGTATCCCACTGCACAAGGATGATACCCCCAGGCCAGCAGGAGGCAGAGGGGGGTTTGAGTCTATGAATGGTTATTCTGAACTGGGTTCTAATGCCAGCAAAGGCCTATAGGAAGTGTTTGAGTGTGTAGATCATGGGGGAGGTCCATGTTGTTCATACTCTTACCAGGGGCCGTGTCCCAGCTCTGTGTTCTGCCCACTGGCTCCTGGGAGCTTGGCTGTGCCATACCACTGAGTGGCAAGCCAGGTCCCGCGTGATCCCAGCCAGCAGGACAGTAATGCCAGCCAGAATAGGAAAAAGCCTGTTGACCAGCAACACAGAAACAACGACCTCAGCCTCTGAAGGCAGAATAGAAAAGCCGGAATGTGCAGAGATTCATCTTAAACTAATAACAATTGCTTCCCTTCATGTTCGGCGTATTTGACATAATTACCTTAGGAGCAGTCTAAAAGCATTATATTGTTAAAGCTGCCAGATGGAAGACAGAACTGTGCTGATAGGAAGCACGTCAGGCAATGATATTGAAGAGATTTCTGAAAAGTTTGAATTAATCTTTCTCTCCTTTTCCATATAGTTGACATTACTTTGGGCTCATTTGCTCTCTGGACCCAAGCACTTGGCTCCTGGCTACAGAACTTGAAGTATAAAGGCCTCCCTAAAGAGCAAGGTGAGGCTCTAGCTCGAATGAAAGCCACTGCAGGAGTATCTTAAAGAAAAGATGCTTTCTCCACTACACAAAACAGAACTTTGTATATCAACGTTGACATAAGATGGTGCTAAATGGGTAACTTTTTTTCAAGCGTTTATCTTCTCTGGCTGAGACCCATTATTTTATTGTGCCGGTTGGAAACCACCACACTGCATGACACAACCATGTTTTTAATTAGTCTGAAAAGTTTTAATTGGGAAACAAAGGGAGATATCTTATAGATTATTATTGCAATCTTTAATTGCCTGACTCGAGAGACCGTTAATTATCTTGATGGGAGGATGACACACCTTTCTGTACTAAGGCACTCATATTTATGGCACCTTTTGCAGAATACGGTACCTGTTGACTTTCTTCCAGCCTTTCATTAAGGAACTGCTGTGATAGGAATTAACTACAGTAATTCCATTACAAAACCTGCTGTCCAGTGGAATTTTTCTGGAAGATTAGATTTCTGAAAGGGAAAAAGGCCATTTTAGCTAAGCATTTCCTCAAGGCCCAAAGTAAATAACCGACAAAGAAGGTCAGAATGAATTTAGAACTCTTAAAGGTCTGCTGTACACTTGTATGCAGCATACAAAAAGTAAACAGTGCAGCTTTCCAGTACAGTGATTTTTATTGTTTAAAATGTTTCACATTTCAGTTTAGAGAGAGAGATGAGAAATGCAGAGGAGAGAATCTGATCAAAATGATTTTACTCGGAGGAAGGGCAGCATTTTAAGCAGACATTTCAAGGTTGAAGTGATGCTGGTAGCAGTTGCCTGGGATTAGCACCAGAAGAAAACACTTGTTACACTCACTGGGGCAGAAAGACAGAGAAATCCAGTGACCTGGGGTCCAGTCCATGCCACAGTGCTAAGGGAAGGTGCAGAGCATTTGCTCTGTGTGTATATTCTGTCTGGGTTTGGTTAACTAAGCAGAGTGATTCTCCCAGCAACTGGCAGCAGGGCTGGGAGCCATTGCTTGCATTTCATGGCTCCAGGACTTGGTCATTTGCAGTAGGTCTCTAATTGGGGCTGAATTGAGTAAAGGCTTGTTGGAAGACTTCATACTGTCTAACTGAAAATTCAGATGGGGATTACCTGAACCTGTGTTAGTACAGTGGCTATTGCTTTTTCCTGAGGTCGGCAGGATCTGCTCTATTCCTGTGCCAGGACAGTATTCCCTGGCAGCCTTCTGTACCGTGGGCTAACTAAGCACTGGGCTTCTTTTAGAAAACAGTCAGGTGACCTCTTTATTTGACCAAGAGTGGGCGAGCAGTGGCTCGAGCTTCGATCCCATGCCCGCCTCTCTGCCAAGCCTCAGCTAATGCAGCTCTCTGGGAGGTGCCCTACACTCCTGCTGCTGGGGCTGGAGTAGTGGGGAGGGAGAGGGTCATTCTTGAGTCATGGGACCTCACAGGTAGGTCACAGGGAGACAGAGGTAACACGATTTAAGTCGCTGTGTGCTTTTTTCATCGGAACACACCAAGAGAGGTAAAGCTAAATCAAGCAAGCTAAACATACGCCGCATCCCAAAAAGTGTGCACGTATACATGCCTGACAAGAACTCACCGAAGTGGATTCCACTTCATGTATGCTGTCTTACCAAACAATGAGAGGGAAAACAAAGTTTTGACATAACTCTTTCATCTGAGGAAATTTTTCCACAACTACAGAAGTCATTACACTGCATCTGCAGTAGCTACAGTCATTGGAAGCAAAGTGGCTATCAGCAGTGCTCGAATGTCGTCTATAGCAGAGCTTTTGCAAATTAAGAGTCTGAGGCTGCATACTGATTGAATGCTGCAAACTACTTCCCCCTCCACTGTCCTTTATTTCTTCTTCTCTCAAGTTGCTGTCAGTAGTAATCCCTCTTCTAATATACTGAGATGGGGAAAATCTCTCTTCAGGGTTTTTCTGGCTGTTTGTTTGCTTTTCAATTAATCTCAGCTAGGGCTGTGTTCAGTAGATGACATTGGTTTGCTATTCACATGTGCAAAATTGCAGACTTTTGACACTTTGTCCTATGTGCAAGACGTGCTGAGGGTATGTTTGCGGACCTAAGGAAATTTTTTTTCTGGAGTGGTGGACATTTGGGCTGGACATCAGCTCCAGAATGATACATGTAGCTGTGTTATTGGATAATTTTAAAGGGCTGTTCACCTAAGGGCAAAAAATACCCTTCTGGGGACAACTTCAGCGGTTTAAAAAGTAATTACCAGCTGATTCCATCTAACAGGGATGGTGCGTTTGATTCAGAGACCCACAGCATAAACTGAACAGGAGGCCACCTACTGCACTGCAAGGACAGGGCTACATATCCACTGTGTGAGAGCAAGATTTGGGGTGTGAATTGAACTCAGTGAGCTGAGTATGCAGTGTGTTGTTTAGTGGCTGGGGGGGAGAGGAGGTTGATCTCTTCAGATGCTTTCCCACCTGGGAGATGAGTTGAATGAGCAAAGCCAGTCTGAATGCTGTACACTTCTGGGAGATTCTTACCTCTCTGAAACCAGTGTCGGCTTTATATCTTTTTGTCTAGAAACATACCAATTTATTTCATTGCACTGGAAATAGAGCTGTTGTCTCAGGGTTTAGGAAAGCACAGTAGTTTTTCAAGAATTTCCTCTGAAACAAAATTAATGGGAGAAAATGTAGCATCATTTATAATACATGTGGTACTAAGTTTTAGTATATTCTTCAACACTTGTATTTAATTTGTCTCATCTAAGTGTCAGCTTTATTAAGTAGCTTTTAAATCCTTAATTTGAAGTTGGTGTAAATAAGAACTGAATCCAGTTTTAGAGTGTCCTGGGCAAAGAGGAAGCTGTAATCATACATGGACATCTCAAGCCAGATGGATATTATGACAACAATTAAAAGCTTTGAATGTTCTGTATTTTACCATCTATTTCTTTCCTGGGTTTTGTGGTTGTTTTGTTGGTTGGTTTGTTTTCTTGTTTTGTTTTTTGTTTGTTTTTAATATGTTAAAACCTTTTGCTTGAAGGAGATTCTCCTTGTACTTTTATACATCAAGAATTGAAGTATTACCTTAATCTCTTCTCAATTTTTTTCCCCTTTGTAAGCAGTTTTGGTCGTTGCTACAGAAACATTATGGAAATAGAAATGACTATTTTAAATCATTGGTGAGAGGAGGAAGGATGATGAAGCCGACTCTTAGCTGTAGTAGCATGTAGTTCAGTGTTAGAACTACAGTGCTTAAAAATATCCTCACCTCCCATTTCCTTCTCTCCCTTGCCCATAGCTGGTTGCTTCTTACCCCAAGACCAACGAAGCAAGTGGAAATGTTCTCACAATATTATCTGGCCCACAAGATTGGAACTAGATTTTCAGGGCACCAAAATTAGCTAATGAAAAACGGTTTGGTGATTTTCTTCAGGTTTCAGAGTTTAAATGCGTGTGAGCTACTCTACTGTAAGATCACAAGGATCCTGCTGTCTTTGACAGGCTTCCTTGCCCAGCTGACACTAAGAGCTTTGCTAGGTCCACAGCACATGCGAACAACGGCTGTGAGATGATGGCAGGCACACGGTTGGACAAAGCTTCCAAACAAAGGCACGATTTCATTTGAGAAGATGGTGCCTGCAGTCATGGCACAGACACTTGTCGTCAACAGAGAAAACAGGAAAACACTCTGTTTGGCTTTCTGTGCTTTTTTTTTTCCTTTTAAATACTGTTTTTGCCATTAGCAATGGTACAGGTTACCTGATAATTCTCTTTGTGTTTTTCAGGAAAGCCCAAACTCACCGATAGTAAATGAAAGCCTTCTGAGAATAAAATCCTGAAGAAAACTGTACTACAACTAAATTACATGCTGTATGAGCTTTGGCACTGAATCTCACAAAGTTTATGAAATTACTGCACGCAGCTTCGTAAGGAATCATGAACAGTGAAGAAAGACCTGTAAGTATCAGACAAAATTAGTGCAATATAAAATAAAGGCTTCACCATGTTGAACTGTTTAATTCCTAGCTATGATGCACCACTGCTAATAGCTGGAAGTGAACACCAGGTTCCAGGCACCTTTATTTCCAGGAGGGGCTCACGCTTCTCAGCCAAACAGGATGGTGGGGTTTTTGTGATTGTGTCTAAACTAGATATTAAAATAGGTTTTAAGCGAGCATTCTCAGAGGAAAGACTCTAACAACACTAAGGCTGAAGGGAAACACAGCCTGTTTTATCTCTGTTTTTATTAATAAAAGAAAGCCCAAAGGCAAGGAGAAATTGTTTGGGACACATTGTTGCTTTGATGCATTCTGTTGAGTGCCTATACACCTATTCATAGAATTAAATAATTTGGTTTAGATTATTAAGTGATTACTCTGTGCTCCGAATGATAGTGAAATTCACTTATTTCCCATGTAGGCAGTGAAATATCCCTCCGTTGGATTTGTCACTTGCTTTTCTCATTCCAAAAAGATGGGTTATGCAGTTATCCTGACACGTTGGAATACTGACAAGCAGTGTCAAATCTCATGATAGCATATAATGACTCTCATTTTCAAACAAGAAAGAGAAATGGGTGTTATTGCAAAATGTTGTTAGATTTTGTATTAAATCTTGCATAGTAACAGTATAATTATAATGTGTCATCTCTGGCTCAGTAATTTGACAATTCAGTTCTTTGGGAGGGGGGGGCAGATGGCCTATAACATACCATATTTTTATAATTAGTTTATTCTCTGCAAACTCAGTATGTAATTATTCCCTCATTCATTACTGGTTTCTTTGAAATCTTCTTTTCAAGAACTAATAAATCCTCCAACACAAGTGAAGCTTAAATCTCTCTTTGTACTGTTCTCGATCACCTCTAAGGAATTTACATTTTTAATACTAAACACCCTGGTTATTTCACACTCCAGATTACTTATAAAGACGTCCTCAGCATCACCCTTTGTATAAAACTTGGCTGCCTTTCTTTTTTGCCCCTCTTTCTTTCAAAAAATAATGAACTTATTTCTGAGAAGCATGCAATATTAAGATGAGATTTTAGTGCCAGGATGGTGAGATGCATACACCAGCAGAATATAAAATGCAAAGAGATGTAGGGATATGTCATGTATGTGCTACGTTCCAGTATATGATGTGTGAGAGCTGCAGTTCACTGTGCCATTGCAGGAGGCATCTATATAAATAAGAGCGCTCATGTGAATTTTTTTGTTCACATTCGAATCCCTGCTGCAGTACTTAGTTTTGCTATAAATTGTCTTAAGTAGTGACATAATCTTCTGACAATAAAGTTTCTTTCCAAATCCAGAGCCTCCTATGTAGTTGCAGGTGCTTCAGACTATCACAGCCATTCATTTGAGCCCAGCTTAAAGCTCTGCTGTGAGCTTTGCTCCCCAAGAACCTCCCTTTATTGTGGTGCTTATCTGAGTACAGCCTGGGGCCTGATGCTGCTGCTCCAAAGTATTCCTGTACTGAAAGGACAGACTCGCATTCAGCCTGCCCTTAAATAAATTGACTCTATGCTTAATGAAAAAGCACAAACAAACACAGTGTAGCAGAATTCTGGCTTTTTCAGTCTGCCATTCTTTCAAGTAAGGTTGTGTTCTGGTTGTTTTCAGAACAATACTGTAATTTTAGATGTAAACCATATCATGGAGGCTGAGATTTTCAAAGCAGCTTAAAGGATTTAGAGACATTTTCCATTCAAATTCAGAATCTTTCTTTCAAAATCCCTTGGAGAAGTATGTCTGTGTTTTTGGTAGCTGTTGTTCAAGCAGCACTTCAGTTGCTTAGAAATTCTTTGTGCTGTTGCTTAATGTTTCCCAAAGGTGGGGGTAGGAGAAGGAGTGGGGAAAGAGAATGCTACACATTGCATTTGCTGTCTGTAGCATCTCACTGGCTTAAAAATGCTCTAAAACTTTCCCAGCCCTATGCAAAGCTGACTTCAATTGTACTCTCTCATCAAGACACAAGGGGAAATGAAAAAGTTCCCAAGATTTAAGGTGGAAACTTTGTCTCCTACTGACTAATTTAGTTACTGTCATTATCAACTGTTTTTTCTGCCTTTTTCTTAATCCTTTTCCTGTCTGAAACAGGGCACTAATTCACACCACACTGTGCTACACGGCGCTCCTGGCTGCATCGCACCTGTTGATGTTTATGTGCCAAGGTACATTACGCCAACTGCAATGGCAAGGAAGGTACGGCTGCAGCTGAGCCTGCAAACAGGACAGCTGCATCTCAGGGAGCACTGCTCTCCAGCAGCAGGCCAGGAACCCGCTTCGACCGCTGGAGCAAAAGTAGAGGTGTGTATTAGCACTTTGCATCTAAAAGAGTTACCAGGGAATTGCCAAAAAAAAAAAAAAAAAAAAAAAGGGATGGTTCATGTTCTGCAAAATTAGGAAGACTCAAATGCTTCTTCCAGGGCACCTCCATCCAAAGTCCTCCAGCAATATGTGCTTCCCTTTTTTTATATACAGGAGTCCCTGCAGCAGCCTGCAATCTTGGTTTATCTGGGCAGCCAGTGTTCTGCAGGAGTGGCAGCATAAGCTCCTTACAGAGACAAGCTTTCAGATCCTGTAGGATCTCAAATAACTCTTCAGGAGCTGCTGTTCTCACTCATTGCTTCTGGTAAAGCAGATAAGAAAGGCATCCAATGAAATGATCAGGCAGCATATTTGAAACAAGTGAACCTGTTTTAAGAAGAACAAAATGAGATAAGAGCCTTGATAATTAAGTTATTGCTGCTTACCTTTTGCTGAATTCAAAGTCCCCTGCATTAACAGGAGCTCAGGGAACAGCTTCCCTGCCTGTGACATCCCAGCCATTCATCTGAGGTTTTTTGGAGCATCAGTACTGAACCTCTACAGCAAGCTCAGATAGTCAGCTCCAACCAGGAGTTTTCTCCCATAGGTAATTTCAAGCACTCCTGCTGCAGTTTAAAATGGTGTACCTTTCTGTTTGGTGTCCTGATTAGTGAGTATCTACTGCACTGAATGCATGATGGCTGTAACTGTATCCAGGAGCTTTAAGAAGCAGCTGTATTTTTATTATGAGCCCACTGTAAATTGTGTGTCGTGCAGTAGTTTTCCCCTTAGCAAGGTCCCTTTTCTCACTGAAGACACCTGTGGTTGCAAATCTAATAGAACCTAATAGAACTCGATCCCGTAGCCGTATAGCTCTCAAATATAGATTGGGTGTGTCAGTAGGTTCAGAAGGTACTAGGAACATATGAACATGCTCAGTATAAAAAGCCAGAATAAAACTAGTACTTCTTTCCTTTCTTTTCTCTTTTTATTTTCCTTAGTTTCAGATTTGTTCTACACATCAAATCTTTGCTCCCCAGACAAGGTTTGGTGATGTCTCACATGCAGTAGTAGTCTAAGTGTTTAGAACAGCACACCATTATAGTTGCAGGGGAAAAGGTACCAGCCTTGACCCTTCTTGAAAGCTGTACTCAATTATTTATTGGTAAAATCCCCTTGGCAGTTAATTTTTTTCAGTGTGTGGCTTCAACAGTGTAGTGAAACTTAGTGTCAGGTATTGGGAATACACTTTCTCTCTTTCTGAACTGCACATAGGAAAAGGGTTCTTTTTTATTTTTTTTTTTTTCTTCCATGATGTCAAAGTTTTCTAAAAAGCTGCCAAGCCCATTACCCATATTTGTTTTAAAAGCCTTATGAAACACAGTCAGCTCGCTAAGTTCTTTTCAAATTAATTGTATTACTGGAAAGTTAACATTTCAAGTCTTTTCCTTCCTGAAAATACTGGAAAAGCTAGAAATCAAAGACTTCTTTGCCCGCTTGTTCCCTTTGTATTTGAACAGTTGCTACTAACTGTGATCACCAATGAGATGGTGGATTCGGTGAAATTTATTTCAGCAAACAAATACCACTTATTAAATGGAATTTGTATATTCCAGTACTTAAAAATGGAGCTTAGAAGCTAGAGGGAAATAAACTTTTTGTATGGGTAGGTAGTGATAGGACAGGGGGAATGGTTTTAAACTAAAAGAGGGGAAAATTAGATTGGATGTTTAGGGGAATGTTTTCACTGAGAGAACGGTGAGGTGTTGACACAGGCTGCCCAGAGAAGTTGTGGATGCCCAATCCTTGGAGGTGTTCAAGGCCAGGTTGAATGCAACCCTGTGCTACCTGATCTGATTCCTGATTTAGTTGTTGGCACCCCTGCCTGCAGCAGTTGGTAATCTTTGAGGTCTCTTCCAAACCAAGCCATTCTGTGATTCTACAATTTTATTATTCTTTCTGTTCACAGTTCAGTAAATCAAGTTTCCTCTCCCATCAAGTCCTTTGCCTGAAAGGACAAAGTTATCTGAAGTGAAGTAAACTCTGCTAGCAGGTCTCACCAGCACAGAGCAGTGAGGCAAGATCACTTCCCTCAACTTGCTGGCCACATTTCTTTTCATTCAGGCCAGGATACAGTTGGCTTTCTGGGCTACGAGATCACACTTCTGGCTCATGTCCGGCTTATTATCCACCAGTACCCCCAAGTCCTGTTTGGCAGGGCTGTGCTCTGCCCTTACATTCCCCAGTTTATACTGATAGCAGAGTTTACCATGATCCAGGTGGAAGACTTTGAACCTGGATTTATTGAACCTGATGAAGTTCATTTGGGCTCACTGAGCCTGATGCATTCTGAGCCTGCCTAGATGTCTCTGAATAGCATTCCATCCCTCAGTCATGTCAACTGCACCACACAGTGTGGTGCCATCTGCACACCTGCTGAGGGTGCACTCGATCCCACTGTTGATATCACTGGCAAAGATGTTAGAGGGCACCAGTTCCAGTACTGACCCAATGGTGAGGGACACCACTTGTCACCAATCTCCATCCAGATGTTGAGCCAGTGACCACCACTCTCTGGGTACAATCTTGCAATTAGTTCCTCATTCACTGAACATTCTACCCATTAAATCCATATCTTTCCAGTTTGGAGAGAAGGATGTTATGGGGGCCCATGTCAAAGGCCTTACTGAAGTCCAGACAGATGACATCAATGGTTTTTCCCTTGTCTACTCACACAGTTATACCATCAAAAAAAGCAATGAGGTTGGTCGGGCAGGACCTGACCTTGGTGAAGCCATGCTGGTTATCCCATATCACCTCCCTTTCTTCCATATTCCCTAACTAGCTTCCAGAAGGATCTTTTCCATGATATTCCCCCAGCTCCTCCAGTTCCCACCTTAGTAAAAAGAGGTAGGTGCCACTGGCCAATTATTTGCACTGTTCAGAGAAAACTGAGAAAGTCATCTTTGAAAGCACACAGATTTTGCTTCCTGTCACCAGAAAGGTTTCTTTCTTTAGTCTCTGAAGCTTTGGTGAGCCAAGTCTTTTGCATGGGAAAATAGATTACAAACATGCCATCAGGTACACTTTGCACTGATAGACAGATGGAGACAGTAGTATCTGTCTGATAGAGGGAATTGTCAGAGGGGCACAACTCATCACACTGGTTCTTAGAGGGCTTAATTTGCTGCTGGTAAATAATCTATTTTTTATTACCTCACATCCCCAGATTGTCAACATTCTCAGCTTTTTGCCACAGCTAATTAGACAGGCAAAAGCCTCATAGCCTAAAGAACGAGCCTGAGCTAAGCACCTGCCAAAATATCTGGCTTTTTTTAAGAACTGGAATGTCAAAGAGTGAAGGAGCTGCAGATCACATTTAAACGCTTTGAGCGTCAATAAGATGATTAGACCCATGAGGCAAATGTTCAGGATTTCTCTTAGACTTACCACTGAGAGAAGGCAAGATAAAGCTCTGATAGATAAAAACTACTATGCAACAGTACCAAAGCTAATTATTCTGCTGAACTCTTGGAGAAATCTTGTAGGGATGTGTTGACATCATGCTCTATGTGGCCTGCTTTCCTGAACAGAAGCATATTTAATTGCATATTTGAATGGAGTCTCTTTGTGTAAGGTACAGCTTTCAGAAAGGAATTTGTCTGAACCAAAACAAATGATGACTTTGCTGTTAGCTAGGCATGGCAGATTTGGCTGGGGATGAGGGGGGAGTTGTTGTTCTGTTTTCATGGTGGTTTTTGTTTGTTTTCCCCATCTGTTATTTTTAAAAGTCCTGTTCTCAAACAATGAATGCAGGAGTTTCTCAAAAGAGTTGAAGGCGTAAGGTACTCAGTGATACCCCTTCATCTAGCATGTCATGATGAAGATATGCATGAAAATGGTGGCAAAGGCGTCCTGCAGACTGAGCATATCCTCAAGGGACAGGCAACCAGTGTAAACATTCCTAGTTCTCTCTGCCTTGCTTTCCTTAAGACTCTTTAAGATAAGGGGAAGTTACAGTGTGTCTGTGTATCTATAAAAGTTGTGAGTTATACAGTGTTCAGACATTTGGAGGAAGAGATGATGAGAGATTCTGGAGAGTAAAACTGGTAGTCAGCTTCTCCAGAGTTGTGGTAATTCAGCTTAGTGGGACTGTCACTGTTTAAATCAAGTGTTGTAATTAAGCTATCAAACTACCTTTGATTTTCCGTGACTATGAGCCCTAGCACCTATTTGTGCCTTTGGAAGTCATCCCAGAAATTGCTGACTTGTGATTTCTCATCAGGGATCCTGCTCTTTCAGCTGAAGTGAATAACCTGTTTTCTCCTCACATTAACTTTAATGCCATAACTTTTGGGGGTTTCATGTTTCTGAGATTGCAGAGGTGGAGATGGACTAGAGCCCAAGGAAGGGGACTCGCTATACATCATCTGCCCACACTAAAGTACAAGCATTCAGCAGCTAATGTCATATATTGTTCAATTACTTTAATGTTGCTGGAAAAAAAATCTAGGATTGAAAATAGTAAGGCTAAAAAATTGTCAGACTGTGTGGTTTCTTTGCCTGATTGAATGCAAGGCGATAAATATCTCTTAACTCCATTTATAGCCATAGTCTTGTTTTATATTGATTTACTATTATTAAAAAAATAATAATAATTCAAGTAATTTAGGGATATGAGAGAATCCATACCACTCTTTCAATTGCTTTCTTAGCAGTGAAATTTAAGGTAACTCTTCGTTACTGTCTTCAACACAGAAAATATTCTCTCTGCTATGTAACTTCAATAATATTTATCTACAGAGATTTCATATGTTCTGAAATTAGCAGCTGTTTCAGAAATTGATTAAACCTCCTCTCTTGTACCAGAATTAGAGTTCATATAACAGAGTGATCAGCTGGATCAGTTTTCTGGTCTAGCTTCAAACTAGCCTTGCCATATTAAATAAATTTCTCTGATCAAGCTGAGCTGCATGTCATCGGTGTTAATGCCAACAAGAAAAAAAATATATGGCAATGTGTACATGGGGATAGAAAGAGAAAGCATGATGGTAGCAGAGCAGTCAGTTCTGTTTTCATTCTAACGTTTGGTCACAGCTTTCACTTGTTGACTGCAGTGGCGTATGGTTAGAGTCGAGAGCAGCAGAAATTGAGGCAAGTGTCTGAGGGAAGGGTAAAGCTCTATCAGGTAAGCATTTAAAAAAGCACTACACCTAAGTCTTGCTGCAGTCAAATCTGAAGACGTTCAAAGGCAAAAAACATGATAAGATTTTAAGTTAAGGTAAATCATTTTAGTGGTTTTAGGACAAAGTGCATTACGAAGAAAAAGAGTGGTGGGGTCAGGGCAAGGGGAAAGAATACTTTAAAATGTATATGTCATTGCTGTCTGATATTGTTAAATGTTAGGATAAAATGTTGTGGAGATCTAAACAGAAGAGTGCTTTTTGGAATTCCAAGTTCAATCTCCAATGCAAGACTGCCATTCTGTTACAGAATACAGACAAGTAACTCATGCAGTTACTCCAGACTATGCGTATGGAAGGATTCTAGACTATGTATGTATGTTTATGCCAATGACATTTTATGTTAATCATATTCCTCAACAACTGCATCAGAGTTTCACACACAAGATGTAGTCTGGATACCAGCAGGCATTACAGAGTACCTAAACAGTCTGTTGCATAAATGGAACATGTTTCCCTCCAGAAGAGCTACAAAAGGCTCTAAACTTTAAGGCTTTCAGTGTCAGCCAGTTCCTCAAAGAACTGGACTTCGGAAGTGGCTAAGAAGTCTTCAAGTCATTGCCAGCACTGAAGACTATTCAGCCACTACAAGCAGAGCAACCAAGGGAGTGCTTCAGAGCTTCAGCTTAAAGCAGAGCAGTCAGTGAGAGGGTAAAATGGTCCTACAGAAAAGGAATTGTGTAACACAAACCAGATCATTTGGAATGCTTTTCTTGTACAGTTTTTAACAAAAGAAGAGATTTAAGAAGGGGATTACACTAGAACAATGTTAGAAATGAAAGAGTGGAATTATTATCTTTTAATGCCTGTTGGAGCCGAACACAACTTGCAAATTTGGGCAAAATATGTTTTGTTAAAAGCAACAGCAAAAAAGTTTCAGCTTTTAACTAATAACAGGGACAGACAATTGAGATATTGCTGGTTTGCAGATTCTGTTACTTATATCTGAATACTCTGTGTGGCGATTCAGCCATTAATGCAGAGACAAGGGAAGGGGGAAATGGTTATAATGGAAACAACCCTATAAAACCTCCTCTCCTACAGCAGTAGAGAAACAAATCAGTGACCTGGGTTCTGAAAGCTGGATGGTGAACTGCAGCATCTCTAACTTTTGGGTAGTGTACCACAGATCCTAACATTTGGTAGAAATGGATTTTTACCCCAAATTTTAAAAAACACGGAATATTTTCCTTTGGAAATTAAGCTGAAAGATGTTGCAGTAAGATGATTCCCAATGTTTGTGGGAAGTCTCTGGCACAGTGCACGGTGTGTGCCCATTTCTGGTGCTGGCGGTGGGGCCTTGGGGCCTCTGTGAGCAGAGGTGGGGCTGCCCCAGCTCCAGGCACTGCCACAGCACAGCTGGGAGGTGATACCCAATGAATTTTTGTTGTTATTCCTTTCTAATTGAGGTATTTTGTAATATTTTTTCTCCTTGGCAGACATGTCAGGCAGAAAGCAGTAGAGTTAGTTAGAAACTATGGTCTGGTTTTGCTGTTTGAAATTTATACTTCCTCTGAGGTGAAGATCTGTCATGAATATTCCCAAAGCAATGAAGGTAGGCGGTGGACAGACTGAACTGAAATTAGACATTGTATTACAAGCCACAGCAAAAAAAGGAAATGAAAATTACAAAAACAAAAGGCACTGTGGCCACTCTCAGCGGGCATTTTTCTTACCTCCAGTGATAAAGGTCCGGCTGACGGCTTTCTTCACTCAGGACAAGGTTTGCTTGAGGTTAGGATGGCAGTGCACCAGGCAGCCTCTCCTCAGAGTACGGCCGTCTGCACGTACAGCTATAGTGCATGGGGTGAGGTGGTCTTGCTCTCTGTTTTTCACAACGTTCTATAGGTAGATGGTTTTTTGTCCCTGTCTTTTCCATAGACTGCTGTGCAAACTGGTCCATTTTTTTTCTTAAGTAAGCCTTTTACATTCCCAGCAAAAGTTTCTAGGACTGCCTGTGGCTCATCGTGTCGCTGGCAGTGCCGCACAGTGTCCCACGGATGCTCGCATTGTGGTGCTCCCAGGGCGCTTGGATAAAGAGCTCAGTCGTGGGGCTGTGTTCAGATTACATGCAGGGAGCCAAAGCAACAATTTATACAGAAGTCTCTGATGCACTTCCACGTTTCCTGGCAGTCAGGTTAAGCCATCTCAGAAATCCCAGCCTTGGCAGGGAAATGACTCCATTTTCTGGTTCCCGTAGCCTGGAAATGTGCTCTCTTTCTGCCAAGACCTGAAAAAAATGCATCCATAATCCATTGTTCCCCTTTATGGGAGCTAAGCTTACTTTGATTTGCTTGAATTTAAATAAAGGTATTTGCACATCCCTGATGATTTTTTTCCACCTGTATTTTTCTCCGTAATAGACTGTCTCTATACTAGCAGTGACTGATCAATTGTTTGGGGGTTGTTTGTTTTCGAGGCAACGCGTGGGTGATTCTCAATTCTCTCTTGTGGCAGAGCATGCTGTTATCAATATGTTACTTTCTTTTCACTGGGAATGTAGCTTTCAGAAGGCACGTAAAATGAATGGGGTCTGTTTTAATTCTAGTGACGGTTCAGAAACATGTCTGGCAAACCACCTTCCAAATCCCCTTCCCCTTTGGAACTGGTCAGTATAAGAGCTGCACTTGCAAGATCTGAGTTTGTTTATCCTTTTCTAATTAACAGGAGTTAGTCTTTTCAAAGTATCCGCAACCAGTGAAAGCCAAGAGTCTGGGCTGAATGCTCTCTGCGGTCTCAATAGAAATGCATTTGCTTTCCAAGGGGAATAGTGAGATTAGAAAGAGGCCTGACTTGGGCTGTCAGGTTTCTAAAGCAAAATCCATGCTGCAGTATCTGAGCACTGATGGGGCCAGGAAGGCACTGCTTGTATAAATGGGTGAGAGCTGCATTTCCTCTCCTTTGAGCTTAGAAGCAGCAATGCTGATGACCTGAATAACTGAGCAGATAAAGGAGAGGGCTCAGTCCAGCCCAGACATTATCATCATAGGTGCTGTAACCAGCCTGGTGCGGCTGACGTGGGGCTGGAAAAGCAGCTCATCCTCCAACATCCCTTCCATCCTTGGCAAGGTGCAGCAAAAAGCTGTGTCCTGTCACAGACCAGAGGTGGGACGCTCTCCATATCTCCTTTCCACCTTCCACATGAAGTTTATTTGCTTTATTTCGACAAGAGGCAAAGACTAGCTCACTCAGTACCCTTCCAACCACAGAGGGGTTTCTGTCTCAGTGACTTTAGGCAGTGCTGAAGTGCAATGAGGAGGAGCAGGGACTCGGCTGGAAATGCCAGTGTGCCTGCCAAACTGTCACCCGAGGTGTTTTCAGATGAGGATGTCTGCAGAAATTACACTGAGGCTTGGCACCACCAGGCAAAGCTTCTCTCTTACATCTATTGCTGACTAATACAGACAGCATAGTCTGTCACCCCATTAAGAAGCAGCAATTGTACTGAAAAAAGGAATGAGATTCTGCAGGAGCAACTTTTATTAGCAAAAAGAAACATCTCGCACAGAGTCAGTCCAGTGCTGCTAACTGTATTCATTTTATTTGTATTCCCCCACCCATTTCATTCTGAAATGGTGCTTTGCCTGCCAGTGGGTGCTGAAGACACAGAGCCCATTACCCCAGAGGTGCCTGTCCCACTCCACAGGTGAGCATCATGGCTCACCCTCTGGTGGGTCTGCCCACATTGCTGGTGCCCAGGGCTGCCCTGCACGTGGCACAGCTGGCGAGCAGGAACCCTTCTGCCTACTGTTGACACCTGCAGAGCAGTGGTGGCAGCCAGGGCCGGGTACCCCCAGCTTCATCCATCTAAGACCCGAGGCTGGGTGCTCTAAGAGGCATTATTGTGAGCATTGCTGAGCTCGTGCTGCTGTTGGCCTGCTAAGACATGTTGTCTTGGAAAAGAGGTTTTGAATAAGAGGTGTTGTTGTTCACATCTGTGTGTAATGTTTTGTAGTAGTTTTGGTGGGGAGTTTGTTGTTGCTGTGTGTGAAAGAAGTGGGGGTTTTGCTCCCCTCCACAAGCTCAACTTGGGATCTCATTGTCAAGCTGTGTTTTCTGAACAAGCAAAATCTTTAAGATTTAGTACTTTTGCAATGCAGACATAGGGATTGCCATCTTAGTTGCTCATGCAGAGCAAAATCCTCCTCGCATGTGTGACCACCTCACTGGGGCTAACGCAGCTGAGAAGAAATGAGCGTGAGCCTTTCCTACAGATAAAATTTCAAGGGCATTATCTCATCCAGTTCCAGCTTTATGTGTCTCTGCCAGTGAGATTTTCCACACTCCTCTTTGCAGATCATCCTACAAACTTCTAGCTTTTCTCTATGCAAGGTTTTCCCAATAGTCACTTTTTTTTTCTTTTTTTTTCCCCCTCCTTTATCCTTTCATTCTTAGTTTCTGGATTCCCAGCTTTCCTCTGAGGAGTGATCTGGAGCAAAAACGTCTCTCACATCTTACAGCTGAGAAACCTTCTGGTAACCCATTGCTGTGCTGCTGCTCCGGAGGGCTTGGGGGAATCACTGCAGGGATGGCTGATCCCATTTGCTGAGGCTTTTGTAGGCAGTGCGCTCCTCTATATGCTCTTTTTTACTGCCTCTTGCAGTTGGAACTGGTTTTATCGTCAGATCCTAAAAAGCAGGGAAAAGTTGATGGTTTGGGGGGGGTTGCTTGCTTGTTTAGGTGATGTTTGAAGTTTGTTTGAATGCAGTGATTGGTAACAATAGGATTACTGTAGATCAAATAAAACCTTACGGGGTTTGGAAATTTTTTTTTTCTTTATTCTTAAGAATATATTAGCCTTCAGTTCAGAAATAAATCACACGTTCCAGAAAGTCTGAATCTCTTGCTTGAGCCTCAAACGGGTATAAATAAATGCATGCTCTGTTGCAGCATGTTCAAGGAGTTAGAGAGCTGGCTTCGGTTTGCTGACCCTGATGTCTGTGTTTCACTCTGTATGTAACTCAGCATGTCCTGAGCTGTGTTTCATTATTTCTGAGAATGCCAGTGTTTTTGAAAAATTAAATATCTCACTCGTATCCTTTATTTTAATTTCAGTAATATTAAGCCCATGGGATATTGAGCTGTGTCGTGGCCCCATGCCTGGCATTTCAGGTATTTGCATGCTGCAAGGCATTACAGGAGATTTCTGCCGATATCTGGCTAGCTTGCCGAGCCCAGTGTTGCTGTTTTTCTCTGTCAGCAGAACAGAATAAAAGCATCTTCCTCTATAATTCCAGGTACTTTTAGTTAGTCTTGAATTTCCTACCCTTTGCTTTGCTTGTGCATTGCCATCAGCAGTGCTGGCACCAGTGGTATTAATTCCCACGGAATGTATTAACTAAAGGAAATACTCAGCTCCCAGATATCATTCATGCTCACAGTGGCTAAAACTAAACTAAAGGAGCCTATTACAACATACTGAGAATTGATTATTTGGAAATCTTGTAAGCATATTTTAAGTGGACTCTTAAAAATCTCTTAGCACTTCTGACAAATGCTGGAAATTTTGCAGCCAGTTTTTCTGTAGGAATGAAGCTTATAGGATTACTTTGTGGATTTTTCTCTCCCACTAGCAGTTTTTGGGCCTGTTGACGAACTTCAGCTATGACAGCTAAAAGCCTTACTACCTTTAATTCTGGATGTTTGGTTTTGTTGGGATTTTTTGTCATCATTTTTTGAGACACCAACAATAAGGAGCAGGACTTCTCCATTTCTTTTGCTGATCAAACAAATCCTCTTCATTCTGGAGTGCCAGAGAAATTTGGATCCACACTGAGCTGATAAAAAGCACTCTTTGGCACAGCTCTCAGACATTGATCATACTCCTTCAAACAGAGTTCTCCTTCCACCTCTTAGATCACTGCAGATGAATTTGTCTTTCAGAATTAATTTTAAAGCTGAATATTGTCTTCTTCTAGAAGCTGAAGCAACGTATCAGGATTGGTCCTTTCTTTCAAAAAATAGACATCCTCAGAGCTTTGGTTTGGCTTAATTAAGCCAAAGATGCCACTTTGGCACTAAAATATTATCAAAACTCAAAAGGAAAAAATAACTTACTTAATAGATCTGTGCTAGTAAAAGAAATTCACGCTTGGGCATTTACAGGATTGTACTTTAAACTTTACACTTCTGGCAGCATTTTGTTTTTATCTTTAAATCCTCAGCAGTAACATTTGTTGGGCACTTGAAATGAAAGAGTTGTCAGGAGAGCCCAGTCTGGTCAGTTCTGCTGCTCAGTTTGTAGGTGCTAAGTTAGCAAATGTGAATCCCATCCAAAATCACTGACACACAGAGCCCACGCTGCACATGTATTGGCTTTTCTGCAAGAGGGGCGAGGGTGTATGAGCAACATCTGTCACTGGTAGCATAAAAATGTGTTGATCTTAAAGTACAGGGTTTCTTTAACTAAGTTGCCTGTAATACAAAATCAAATATCGTAGAAGATAGCTAGATATATTCCCTTTTTTTGTTTTTCCTAATGAATCTTTCTGCGCTTTGTCTCTTTGTTTATGGCTGCATAAAATCAGTTACTACCGTCATATATTCCTGAGACTCTTGCTTTCAACCAGATAAAAAAATCCAAATCTTGAAACTGAAATTCTATTTAGCACCAGTGCTGTTTGCATCCCAGCTAGCTGTGCTGTTCTTGCTCTGCTGTCCAACCCAAGTGAAGCTCTTGCTGCTACCGCATACCAGCTGTGCTTAGAGAGGAATGAGATCCTTTAGAATTCAGACTGGAAATCATCTGAGGACAAGAATGTGTGAATTTGCTTCACTTTATGCATGATACCTGCAGTCAGCTGGTCTCAGAGGAGCTATAACTCATAGCTAAGTGTTTGCAGTATGGTAATGCAAACACCGGGCACAGCTGTAGCAGCAGGTGCCCTTCCCGTGCAGCATGGCCCCGTGCAGTGGGGCAGGCGAGGAGCTGTGCTGAGTGCACAGAGCTGGGCAAGCAGCAGTGATACTGCTTAGCTGGGGCTGCCAACGTGGTCTCACAGCCAGAGGAAGGCAAGGAACACCCCGCAAGCAAGAGTCCAGCAGTCAGAGCATCCTATGGAGAGCAGGCTGCAAGGAGGTGCAGGGGAGGAGTGGCACCAGTCTGCCCAAACTCCTTGGTCACATACAGCAGTGAACAAAGTGTTGAGGTTCAGTATTGCCAGGAGTTACTGTTTGCCTAGGTTCATGTTGGGAGGAGGCTGGGGATGTTTGAGCTTCAGGGGATTTAGTGATTTCTCAATCCAGCCAAGCTGTTTTCCTTACGAATGAGGCTTAGATGAGGAGATACTTCCTTGGGCCTACAAATGGCAATCCTGAAATCTGCTTGGAAAATCCTTCCTGCAAAAAAGCTCATGAAGTTTGGGTTTGGGATGTTTTAACTTTTAGTTGGTTGTGGTTTTTTGTTATTGTTTTTGTTGTTGTTGTTGGGAGAGGGGGTTTGTTTGTCTTTCTGTAAGGAACAACCTAAAAAACGTGAGACTGCTCTCAAATCTGAAATTATAATCTTTCATATCTCTGTACCTCAACCTTTTTTTTTTCTCTTCTGGGAATCCTTAGAAGGACAATGAACACAGAGAACTGGTAGGCATGGGTAGTTGTTACAGGTGGCTGTATGTGAGAAACATTGGACGTACTTAGTAGACAAAGGTCAGAATTAACATTTAGGTATCTGAACACATACATTTAGGGGAAAAGGTATGTTAAATCCAAACCTCTATTAGCAAAGATCACAAAATTCAAATAAAACATTTTCATTCTGGGAAATAGGCTTTTCTCCCTGTTGTTGCATGTTTGTCGTTCTTGTATCCCAGTCTGTGTGAGGCAATCTCTGTGAAAAAATCAACCAAAGATGAGCATCCAGACATGTTTACTGAGCTGATTTTCAGATGCTGAAGCTGAAGCTTTCTACTTTTACCCTGTGTGCAGACTCTGAATCCCTGAATCATTTGTGATTCACTTGAAATTAATTAATCTTGTCTCCTTCC
The DNA here is from genome assembly GCF_905368555.1 of Meleagris gallopavo. NCBI lineage: Eukaryota > Metazoa > Chordata > Aves > Galliformes > Phasianidae > Meleagris > Meleagris gallopavo. Next base: position 10,182,706 of record NC_139419.1, on the reverse strand, counting down.
GTACTCTAATATTCTCAATAGCTTTAATTTCACCCCCCGCCCCCAAGTGAACATTAGCTATCTTGTATAGCAAGTAGTCACTCTGGCCTGTACTAAACAGAGTTTCAGAGCTTAATTTTGGTTGTGAAGCGGTCCCTGACCGGATCCTAATGCTGCATCCAGCCCCCTCACAGGTAGTGAGTTTACGCCTGCCTGCCTGGTTTCCATCAAAGATGGGGATTCTTAGGTCTGGTTTCTTGGTGTGTTTTTTTGATGTTGATGTTGTTCCAGTTCAGCTTTTCAGCACATCACAAACATATTTACAAATATCTTGAATTATGTATTTCCCATGGGATACAGAATCTTTAGTCTAAAACCTAAGTGTTTTCTTATATCTTATTCTGGTACTATTTCTCCCCTTAAAGAAGGCGGCTGTAGAAGCTAATTTAACACAGCACTACGACACAGTCAGTGGGTTGTGGGGAAAGGAAGGCAGGGGTTGCATTGCTGGGGCAAATGATAGTTGAGGGGCTGGAATACAATGAGATTTCTGTTTTCCTCTGCGATAAACCATAAAGCTCAACAATGTGCAACCCGCCTGAAATGAATTACCGAGTGATTACAGGGAAGGGATCTGTGATTTGCAGGCGCCACCACCTGGGCTCAGTGTCTGTTTGCAGCTGGAATGCAGGCAATTGCATAAGAGAACAACTTTTTCAAGCCCGAGCAAACCTGCGGATTTTTCCTACTAATAAAGTAGTGTTTTTCTCTAAATAAGTATGTATGTATGCTTCAGCTACCCTCCAACACGCATGCAGAGTCTATGAGTGTTTGGGAGTTGTAGCTGGTAGGTAGTAAGGACGGATTAATTTCCTTTTTAAGATATAATTACGTCTTAGTCTGTTGGGACCAAGCTCACTAAATCAAGATGCAATTTCTAATCTATCAGCATGTTTGTTGCAAGTGTGCTGGTCTGCACCAGAGCCAGCTGACCTGGGAGATGTGACTCCTGGCTCAGGCAGTGTGGAAGCAAACAGCCATGCGTGGCCAGAAGACCTCCCTGGACTGTCAGTTCATCTTCTGGTCTTTGGGGATCATGCTCATAATGTCAGTTAGAGGATGAAATAGGATTGAGTGGAAATCCAGACCATCACTGCGTGCTCAGGAGGGTTTCAGTCATTTCTCTGATGGTGAGGGAATGACAGCCATCCTTTTGTGGTCAGAAAATGACCCATTGGGCACTTGGGTGCAAAAAAAAAAGCCTTTGCTTATGGAACCACTGTGCCATGCTGGCTCAGAGACAGAGGTAGAGTTGTGTGGCTGCAGGCACAACACAACGGCTAGGGGAGGTTTCAGTGATTTCTTCCTTCTAGGATGAAAGTCTCTTCAAGGATGACCTGAAAGGACTCTTTTGTGTTTGTTTTCCTGAAATGTTCGGTGCTTTTGTGGGGATTCCCTTTGGCAGAGGAGCCCTGGGGTACTGGTGCTTCACAGGGATTTGGATGGGCTGGTGAGAACAGTGGACACTTAGGTCTGAAAGGTAAAATACAATATTGAAGTCACTAGAACCTCCTAATCCCTCAGTTCTAATGTGGCGTCCCTGCAAAGTAATCCAAATGAATAAAGTATCTAATGAAATATAAGAAAGGCATTGGATCTTTAAATGAGGCTTGCTATGGAAAGAGCAGAATTGGGATGCTGGGACAAAGCAGATCATAGGTACATGTTGTTGCTGTTACTTCCCTCCTGCTTTCTTTTTGAAAATTCCTATCGGTCCCATGAGGAGCAGGAGAATAAACCTGTTGTCAGTTTTATTGCAGTGCTGGCTGCCTAAACTGATGTCTCACTGCAATGTGGTTATAAAAAGGAAAAAAAAGAAAAACTGCCAAAAAGCCTTGCTGATGTAAATGATATTCCTGTTGGAAGACTCTCCAGGAAAGGGCCTCTAAAACAGGAGAAGCCTAATACATACAGCAGTATTTTCAAAACACTGACTTAAAAATTTAAAGCCCTCTGGCTTCTTTTTTTTTTTTTTTTTTTTTTTTTTACTGCTATGAGCTCTAAGGAGAGCTGCCAGCTCCAAAAGGGATGGAAAGAACAAAACAACATACAACAAAACAGAGTGGTCTGGTGGTGATATTTATTTAAAACCAGCCTGTGAGACAAATAATATTGCTTATTTTGGAATACAGCCTGATGCTTACACTTCTACACTTTCACTCTTCTACTGTAGCATCAAGAAATCACCGTCACTGCCAGCCCCAATTTTTAGCATCCAACATACAATGCTCCTTTTCTTTTTGTTTCTCTGAGGCAGGTGCTTTGGTTATGCAATTTCTTGTATCGTTCTGATGAGATACGTTGCTGATGAAAGTTGTCCCAAGGTCTGGGATGACTGCTCGGTTGTAGGCTGTGTGCTGCCTTCCCAGTATGCACTGCATTCCCTGCCCAGGCCAGGTTTAGCTATGTTGTATTTGAAAAATGTCAATACACTCAGAAATTTCATTAAAATCTTAACCTTGTCGTGGGTTTGCATAATTAAGGCTGAAATCTCATGAGAATAATTTTCCTTGTGATGTTGCTTGTATCCCTCAGTTATAACTAGGCAGTACTTTTGTACCTAGTTCTGGTAAAAAAACTCACTGAAGTAACGTACGTTGAGATGAAAAATAACCAGATAAAGATACTGATTTCTAAGATGACATAGTTCAATCTGGCTAACTTTGGGACCAGCACACCAAGTGGTTCACATTTTGCATTCACTCTTCCTGGCTTTTCGTTGCTGGAATAGCAAGCTTCTCTGAGCCCACGCCATTCATGACCCAGAACCACTGCTCCTGTGTGCTACCACCTCCTGCCCGTCCTTCATCACCAGCAATTCCTCAAAGGGGGTTAGCTGCTGTATTTCACAGATCTCTGCTTGATATTTCAGAAAAAAATGTTTAAGGCTCCATCTGACTTCTCTTCTGAGAAGGAGTTATGTGAAATGAATATTTGTTGGACTATTGATCTGTGCTTGTTCTTAAATACACTGCAGCCTTAATAAATGCCTTTGGTCCATCCCTCAGCTGGTGTAAATTACTGCAGCTCAGTGAAGCTGAGCAGATTTACATCACCTGAAGACACAGTCCTTGGTGTGCTCTGGCAGCCTGTTCTTTAAGAACTTGGCTGTTAGTGTACCAGCCTGTGTAAATCCACAGCTGAACTTCTTGGATCATGGGGTGTTGCTTGAGGAAGAAGGGTGAGCACCTTATTTTTTGTGCTGTTTTGTGTCCTGTCTTGCTGCAGTTTGGTTCAGCTAATATGGGGCAATAATAAATGGTTGTTTTTTTATGGAAGGCTGGATGCTGGGGAGCCTGTGTACCCTGTGCCACTGGGAGATGGCTGCCTGTACTGCCCTTGTGCCTGCTGCAACTCACCCGCCAGCCAACCCAATTTCCAAAGTTATTCAGTGTGCAAGTGCTCTCACTTTTATAGGCCTTTTATGACTTTTATGTTTGGAACATATAATTTTAATGGGTGGAAACCAAATTAACTCTAAACCCCAGCTGACCAGTGCTTCTTGTGAAGACGGTTGAAATTCTGTTTGTTGCACTCCTGGCTCTCCAAACCACGCTAACCTCTTGGCCTGCTGTACTTGCTGTGTGCAATGGGAGATCCAGAAATTAGTGCACTTTAATTTGTCTTTGCTCCAGCACTACAGTTCACCAGTTCACAGCAGTTTGAATTGCCATAACATGAGGAACCTGAAATTTCCCCCCCAGCAGCAGCACGCTTGCACGCTGATAGGCTGAGTTCTTGTCTCCATTTGCAAGCTACTAATTGTGAAGGCTTGCAATAAAAGGGGGTTACACCAGTTTGTAGGAATGCTAAATAAGACGCTAATGCAGATAGACTTTGAATGTTAAAAAACCTCCAGCTCTTGTTTGAATGTATTCCTCTGCTGTTTGTGATAGGCAAGGCAAGTTGGGAATAATAGATCCAATATAAATATCATACATCAGATACTTGCTGTATTCCTCCTGCATGTCTGATCTATTCCAGTTGTGCTGAGTTTTTCTGTACTGTCCTTCCTTATGGATACACTTTTACCTCTTCCAAAAGTTAACCAGTTGTAATGCAAGCAAAAAAATGCATTTGAATGTTATATTGATTTGCTCATGAGGTACTGCAATTGTGAGATAATTGTATGCTGGTAAGCACTCTATTTTACATCTCTAAGGTGAAAATAGATTAAGATGAGAAAAAATGGTAAAAACATCCAGAAGACTCTTCCTACATCTGTTAGAAAGACTTGTGATACACAGTTATTTTAATGAAAACATGTGTAGGAAGGGGGAGAGAATGTGCTTCAGGTCTCCAGACACTGCAGCATTTTTCTTTCCATCATATTACGCAACTTTCCCTTCTCAGACAGCATTACTTCGCTGCCTGTGCTTGGATACAGATTTTGTAGGCTACTGGGGCTTGTGATTTCACAAGGCAGGCAGTGCATCACTGCTAACTGGTTGTTTGCTTCTTGCTATGCATGTGTGAACACCTATGAAGATTCACTGCTGTGTGGCCTGAAGGATACTCCTCACTTAATACCAGAACATGATGTTACTTATGTGCCTGTGTCACTCCTGGTATGGGAAATATGGTCCTGCCATCCTTTTAGAGAGTACTGGGGTGATGCAAGGCAGTGTGACTACTTGTGACAGGAGCTAAGCCATTCATTGTTAGCTGCGAGGCAATGGCTACAAGACATGTATTCCACACCCAGGGAAGCGAATGGAAACTGTATGTGTGATGAAGGACAGCGTTTGGTAAGATAAGTGCAGATGTAAATCCTCAATCAAAGGGCTTGGGGCAGCAATGACAAGGTACTGTTAAACGTTACTTGGCAGTAATGTGCAGATGAAGAGATGTTTGATTTTTAAACCAAATTTAATTTTTGGCACAGATGCTACTACCATCCTCTGAGCAAGGAAGTACCAAGATCTAAAAGTTCTGCTTTTCACCTCAGTTTAAATGAGGTGAGCCAACCACTGGGACCTTGGTGCAGATGTTGTATCCCACTGAGTCAGACAGCTATAAAGACAAGTCTGGGTTAAGATCTTCCCAGAATTCACTGCTGCTTCTCAGTAATCCTTCAGTCCTTGCCCCCACTTTCTTGGGGGTAATTCTCACTTGGAAGTATCAGTTCATTTCATGCAGATTCAATCTTTAGCTCCTCAGTGTTGAACAGAGACAGCTCCCAGGCAGCTGGGGAATCCCCGCTGGCACAAGGGAGGGACACTTATCAGGAGAAGGTTCCAGGGAGGGATTAATTGCTTGATCAGGAAATCATACAGAGAGAATGAAAGTAGAATTTCATGGCCTTGTTTTACAGAACTGCTTTTTCTGCTAACGCTGTGCTTTAGTTAGCAGAGAGAGGAATATATGCTGACACTGCATAGCTGAAGTTTGAATCTTTTCCAAACTTTACTGACCAGAAGCCTTAAAGGTTTTTTGAGAACTACAAAGGAACATCTGGGTAACAGAATTCATTGAACAGAAATCTGCGAGAGCATCTCCAGGGCTACCTGCACCCTGCTTGGTTTCCTGTTATAGATTATTTTTGGAGGAATTTTGGCATCCATTTGATACTGTCAGATCTTCCAGCAGTAGCATCTCTTCTGATCTCATTCATTGTTTGTTCTAACTATTTTTCTGTACATTTCCACTGTTTATAGGTTACGATAATTACTGTATCAGGCTGCAGTCTGTGCTATCCTTTACCCAATGCACTCTTCCATGTTAAGTTCTTTTGACTCTGGTACTAGTCACATCAAGAGTAAGCCCCACCTTCATCTCTCCCTCTCCACTATGCAGCAGCAGGAACCAGCAAACTTGAACTTTCTCATGTGTAAACTTGCATCCAGTGTGTACTTGTTTTCCTTTCCAGTTTTTAATATTTCCTCTGCCAGCTGTTTATTAGAAATGTCTTTTATCTTTTTAGAAATTACTTGCATTTGTGTCTTGAAAGGTACTGTATCTATGATTAAACTTCTGTCATGATCCTAAGGGAACAATCTACTGCTGATCTATTGTCAGTTGTCTTCGTATCATCTTCAAGTTAATGATCAACTAGGTTGGCAACATCTCAGTTGGTATCTTCTGGTGTCCTCGTTAACTTTTTTTGATTCACATTTCCAAAATCCTGTTATATTCAACCACGTAACCAAAGTTAGTGCCATAGCATCTCTCGTAAAGGAATTGGAATATTTTATTTCAAAGGTATTTTAGCTCAAATGCTTCACCTCTGTTCTTGCTATTTGCTTTGACCTTTACTAAATTCTCAAGTGTCCTGTCTAGCCACGTGTCTCCTATCTAGGGATGCTGTCTAGTGACTGTGAAGAAGGTATGAGCCTGCTTCCTACTGGATCACCAGCTGTGTTAGGGGTGGCAGCTTCAAAGAGCAACAGGATACTTTCCCTGGGATCTGAGAGCACCCAGAACTCATGAAGGCTTTAGAGGGGAGCAGTAATTCTGCTTGTGCATGTAATTTACTCTGTATGTTCTCAAGACAACCCTCTACAAGTCCCTCTTGCACGAAGCTTTTATCATGCTGGGTATAAGTTGTTGGCATAAGGAAAGCTTACCGTTTTGCTTCTTCAAGGAGATGTATTTACTGATTTATTTCACAGAGAAGGTGGAAAGCAATACCACACTAATAGGAGAAAAGACATGTATGTCACTAGGTCAATATATGAAGCCTGTAAAGACTTTTTCTGACTTTTTCATAAAAGTGAAATTAGCTGAAAGTGTTTCAGGGCAATACATAACACAAGATGGCACAGCTGTCAAGACCAAATTTTCTACTGATTTGTAGGATTATGCCTAACACTTACGGGAATTATCTTTGCAAGGGATGTGGGAAGGGTAGGAGGGGAGAGACCCTGCCATTGCTTTGAAGTATGTCTTCCCACATGATTTCTTGCTGAGTGCTTGCACTGTGGTCTGTATTTATGTGAAAGACTGATGAGTAGCCCTAAACATTAGGGCTGTGACAAATTCAGTCACAAATGGAAACGTAAGAGACATGATTCTGGCTTTCTGAAGAGTAATGCTGGAGTCGAAATAAGTTGAGGAATTGTATGTGATCCCAGATCTGAAATAACAGAAATGCTGACAGATGCTCGAGAAGAAAAAAAAAAAAAAAGGTAAAAAAAAATGTTTCACATGGGTAAAATGTGAGGAAAAACCAATGGCAGGCTATTTTGTGGCAGGGACTATGAAGTGCTAGCAAACGCCTACCACACTGTGTCTAACATACTGGCTTAGTTTAGATTTTCATCTAGTGAACTGAAGGAGGGCGTGCTGTTCAGCGCTCCTGGTGAAGATATATGCAAAGCACGGGGAGAAAAGCTTGCTGTGTGGCAATTTAAGGCAGGCTACTTGACTAGATAGTGAAGTTTGCTGGTGGGCTGGAGGGGCTGCTTAGGAGAGAGCTTTCCAGTGAAGAGAGAAATATTGCATGAAGTATGAGGAACAAGAGCAGCTACTCACTGATGTTGCTGCTTTTGCCTTGATGTTTGGAATCCAAACTTCTGCTCAGTGCATGTGGTATAAGGCACTTCTTAGGCACAGGTGTGCAGGTTTCTCATTGACTGCTCTGAGCAAAAGGTTGAGTTGGATGGCCTCCCATGGTCCTTTCCAGCCCAAATTATTCTGTGACTTTACCTGTTGTTGGGTTTTTCTTTAAAGCTTGCCACAGTTGTCAGCATTGTTGACTGGTCACACTAATGTGTGATAAAAGCTGGTAATTTTCAAGGATTTATTGAATGCCCCAAAGGCACAACTATACAAATAAGAATAAAATTTTGCTGCCCAGAAAAGCATCCTAGTTATAAGGAAATGTGAGGGCAGAGATTTAAAACAAAAAAAAAAGCTATGTATAGAATGAACGAGGAAAGAAAAGAAGTAACAATTTGGTGGCCACAAAGATCAGACGCAAACTGTGTCTGGATATTCACATTACAGTGAATAATGTTTGATGGCACTTTAAAGTGGAAGAGGTTTTGAATGGGTCCAAGGAACTCCCAGAGTCTTTTGAAGGCAGAAACAGAGATAATGAGTCTCTGCATGCATACATTGTAAAACTGCTTTAGTTGCAAGATAAATGAAACTTAGAGAAAAAGAAAACGAGCTTGAAGACCCTACAGGTAATGCTGCAGCTGAAATAATTTCTCCGTTCATTGATATATAGGGTCCAGGCTGAATCTGAGGTGTTGGAAGACCAAACCGAAGTGGTAGAGGACTGGTTGTGCAGTAACCTGCAAAATCAATCTGACGGACAGATTGTATTATAAATTTTTTTAATAATGCCTTGTAGGAATTGAGAGATTGCACGCAGGATTGCCATTCTGCACAAGGCTCTTCTTTTCTGGTGGCTTTCCCCTGGACCTTGGAACCCAGGGTCTATCAGAGTTTTCCTTGTGTCTCTTGTGGGACTGTATGCTGGTGGAGTTACAGGATTGGAGATGAGAACTGAGGAGCTTCTCTCTGTCACAGACAGTGCCCTTCTTTGCCCCATCACTGGCCGGACCTAGCTGCAGCATGCTGCTCAGTGTGCCTTTCCCCTGTGCAGGTGCAGTTCTGCTGCCTGCAGTACCACAGCACCGTGCAAGGCGCACCTGCAGCGGCTGCACAAGCTTCTGCTTTGTGTGTAGTTGGGGTTCTGCTTTTTGCAGCTCTTTGAGGGATCCGTGTTCTGTCTGTCAGCTGATTTAGTATGCGTTTCCTTCCCCAACAACTCCTCAAACAGAAGCCAAGCCTTTGGCTGTCTATTCCTACAGCTGAAGGGGATCCATTTTCTGGAATCAGCAGCACTGTGTGAGACACAGCAGCCCTGCAGGCCGGCTCTGTGCAGGTGGTGGCCCTGCGTGCGGTGCTGGGCAGGAGCTGCGGGGGTGAGGCTGGTGCACTCTGCCCTGGCATGTGGCATTCTCTGCACGTGTGTGAGTGATGGAATATTTCTGTTCATCTAGAAAGCCAAATTTCTCATTAAAATTAGTCATTAGTGAAATTAGTGAAAGTATCTATTAATATATGCATTATCATCTGCAAATCTGCTGCAGGCCTACCAGTTCCAGAATCAATTTAGACAGCCATTTCTATGACTTTGGCTATGTAATATACATGGCTGAGTTAATTCACATTAAGCATTAAACCCCTTACAGTTTTTGCTCTTTTTAACAAACGTTAGCAATGCATAGAAGTTTTTTTTTTTTTTAATTTCAAGTTTATGGGCTAATTTTGGCTTATTCTAATTTTATATTTAAAACAATGTTCTTCTTTAACGTGTTTTCAAGGATAATCAGTTATTGAGAACACTAACGACCTTGGATATTAAGTTCTAACTTCTGTTTCCCTGCGGCTGCTTGCTGAATCAAAATGGAGGAGGTATGGAGCAATGCTGGCAGCTCGTTTGCCTTTTTCCTTCAAACAGACCAATACCTGATGCATTTTCCTTTAGATTGTTTTGTTTTCAGTGGTGTTCTTCTGAAAATTGCATTCCTGTCTCATCCCATGAATCATAAATTATGTCTTCTCTGTGGGTTTTAGTATTTGTTTCCATTTCTTGTGACTCCTACATATAAGCGGATTTTGATGCATATTGTACTAATATGATTGCTGCTGGCTGTGCTGTCTATTTATCAGGTAACCTTACTGATCTTTATTTCACCTCAACTACCAGCAGTTTTGCTGTGCCTGACCTAATTTCAGCCACTGAAGATGCTCTAAAATATTGATATGAGCAGAGAGGTTATTTTTCTTTAACTGTGACAATAAAAATAGTCTAACATTTTCCAAAGAAGATTCTGATAGTTTTATGTAACCATATGCGCAGAGGAATGAAGGAATTGCATTGAATTAAGGGTCTTAATCTTCAGGGACCTGGTACTTTCAGACGAGAAAAAGCCCCCTCTGGATGCACGAGCATTTATATTTACTAATACACACATGCATAGGGGTGTCCTGAGAAAAGTCCAAGGTAAAAGGAGGCTAATAAAGATTTCTGAAGGCCAACGTATCATCTAATTAAAAAAATTAAAAAATAAAAATAAAAAACTGAAATTTCTCTGGAATATGTTTGCATTTTAATGAAATTGCCCAAGCTTTGTAACAAAGTACAACTCTCTCTTCAGCATTGCCTCCAATTGCTTATTTAAAATGCCAAAAGCTTTACTGGTTTTTTTTTGGGGGAGGGGGGGGTTTGGTTTTTTTTAAGACTACTTTTACTTTAACAACCCTACCCCCCCCCAGCTTACTGCATTTGTTGGCTGTGAGCAGTGCCTGAACTATGAGGGCTGTAGATCGATCACACCAGCCTCTGTTTGTATTATTTAGCTCTTGAGGAGCATCAGCTGAACATCCATCAGAACGGGGTGCGTGCCACCACCATATGGACTGCCAACTGCTGGCAGTGCCAGGGAGGTGCCGTTATGCTCCCATATATCCCCATACAACAACACCATTAACATCTGGCGTACCATGGCACGCGCTTACTTCTGTGGTACAATAACAGCAGATTATTCATTCCTAACTACAATGAAGATGTTTAATGGAAGTGATGGTACTGACTCAAAATGAAGGTAGAGAAGCAGTCGAGCTGTGTGGAGCATTGAACGTGAAGGTCACGTACTGGAATTTTGTTCCTACTCTGGGCACACAGGCAGTTCTTTGGATTGTTTCATGGTCCTTCCTGTGCTGCCTGCTGCCTCTGGCTGTGACACAGGGAGGCAGGGACTGCAGGAAGGCTTCTCTCAAGGTCCTATGGAAAGTCAGATTAACATCACAGAAGCTTGCTGCTTAAAGGCATGCTGGTCAGCAAGCCATTGATGGAACTGAATACGCTGCCCATTGTATTTCTTGAAAATACAGTAGAGTTTTGAATTGTATCGTGTTTTACTTCTGTAGGGCCCAGAGGTATAATTATGTATTAAGTGACTGCATTTTGTGGTAGCTGTTAGCTTTGTTTGACAGCCATACTTCCAGCTCTCCAATTATGGACAAACTGCAGAAAGGATCACGTGTTGTCCTTCTTTAATGCTACGTACCCCATTCTGTGGCCCTGAAGTTGGTGTTGCTCTAAATTCATGTTCCCTGTGATGTACTTTGATGGATTGGAGCTAAATCCAAATCCTCCTCACTCTGGCAGGATGCGGTTACAGATATGTTTTGGATTCTCTTGGAATACGTTTCTGGCTCCTAGAAATTTGCTGACAGTTTTTTCCCTATCCCCAAGTCGCTTCACAGCGATCAGAAAACCATTTGTCTCCCTCACATTCCTTACGGCCCTAGTTGTGAGCTTATCTTTCATTCCTTATCAATAGCTAGCTGCCAAGGCACGTGAAGTGGCTCTCTTGCACATACGTTTGCCAGGGATTCTCATTGTAACACACCAAGCATTAATTTCTTTACACTCTGTAGTGTGTGATTTAGGGAGGGACCCCTGCCAGGAGAATGCACCGCTGAATGCAGACTGCCTGAAAATGCTAGCAATACTGTAACAAAGTATTTTTTCCTGGGATTCAGCCATACAGTTTACGTAGATAACTTCATCCATTTCCCTAAAAGAATTCAGTTTTAACAAAATTTCTTACATGATCTCAATTAGCAGGAGAAAAAAAAAAAAAAAAAGTTTATTTCAGATCAGCTACCAAACAGATGTCAAAAGGGGAAAACTGGCTTTGGAAGTGTTTATCATGCACGTGGCACCCATTCAGATGTTCAGGCTAGCCTAGTTCCCACAGAGAATGCCCCATTTTCTTAAGAGTTGGCTTCTTTTTGCAGGTAGTTCCATAAGGCTTCAGGCCCAGCTTTTAATATCTATTTGGGGTTGGACTGTTTTTAACATTAGCTGGATCCAGACACCAAAATGCCTGCTGTGAGCCTGGATATCCACTCTTCTGAAGGTCTGCTCTCAGCTGCAGCGCTGGGTATCTCTGATGCGTGTTTATACAAGTCTGCCTGTAGCCAGCCACTGTGTAACCAGAGCTCAATACAGGCCAATTTAGGATTGATTTTGCACTGAAAGAATAAGCAACTATGATGCAGGGAACTTTCTTCTTTACTGTAAGATAGACAAAGGGAAACGCGGAGGACAGAAATAACCCATTCTTGCATGGTGTCTGTTGGTTATCTACCAACTAGAGCTTGGTTCTACCCAAAAAGACTATAGTGAGAAGATCCTCATCTGGCAGGGGGAGATGGGCAGGGTATGATTTCCACCTATAGCAGAAAAGGTGTTCAAACTTGACAAAACCTGACAGTATTCCAGTGCTAGAGGTCGTTTTCTGCCAAAGATACTTCTAAACACCCCAAAGTGCACTAACTGCCTCTGTTGATATCAGGTCGATTAAGAGGCATAAGGAAAAAGCATGTGAATCTGGACTTAATCTGGTTTAATAGCTGGCATAGCTGGATGTTTTTTGGTGTATTTTTTTATAGATATCTCTAGTATGTGCTTGCAAAAAATAGTTTCTACAAGCTACTTTGTTAGATATACTCATTCATTTTGTTTGCCTTTTGGTGACTTCAGAGAGAGCCAGGGAGGGGAGAGGTGGAGGAGGTACAGAGGAACAATCTGCTTGCTCTCTGCCACCATGAACTGCTACTGAAAAAGGCTGCAGTGCAAACCTCCTGCTCTGTATTTCTGTAGCTCCATAACTATACACTCCTTGATAAAGGTGGTCAGTATGCTCTTCTTGTTTCAGATTTGTGATTAATGGGTGAAAATAATTTGAATTTGGTTATAATCCCTAGACTGCTAAGCTTTCTTGCCCACAGACTTAAGTGGGGCAATTTCTGTGAAAATAGTTATACGTCGTCACAGATTCAAGCTGCTGGCCATTCTAATTTGTGTTTGAATAAAATATAATCCAGTGAGGTTTATTTTTAAGTGTAAGAACAAGTCCTCCCTCTGGGACCTGGAGGGCTGCAGCCCTAGTCTAATAAATGGCAACTACCAATGGGAGACGTCAGAGGAAGCAAAAGTAGAAGTTTTTTATATCTTCTAACCTGTTAATTGGGTAATTTTGGGGCAGTTGGCTAGCCCACATCACAGGAAGAATAAAATGAGTCACAGGTATTTTGTTGCAGGCAAGCCGTGTTTCAGAAGAGGTCTTTCTGAAAGACAACTTCTTCTCAGGCTGCCTCAGATAAGGGGCACCTTTCTGACAATACCACTGCTCTCATCTTATCTGCATGTACCGCTGCCATCCATATCCCCTCCAGCTCGGCCCAGGCACTCCTGCTGAATTACTTATTAACAGGCACTTCAACCAGGAAGTTTGCGTTTCCTCCCGAGCCTCCAATTCCTGCAATTGTTGCCAAAATCCTGTCAGAGAGTCTGGACAAGGTCACGACTGCAATTCCTCTGCGGCTGGCAAAACCACGCTTCTCAGCTCATTGGTAGACTCCTTAGTTGTCTTTAGGAAGGTTATCATCTCAGGGAATCGCTGCTATCAAAAAGATTATTCTTAAAAGCTGTGGAGTTACTTATTCAGTCTGTCAAGGCTCGTTACATTAGAAGACTCCATGACAGAATATCTAAGAAATTTATCTTTTTGTTCATGGAAGGAAATGATGGTCCCACTAAGGAAACCGCAAATTTAATTATACAGTAGATTTCCTCACAGACAAAATTTCCAGTGACCTCGGTATGTCAGCACTTGCTTTTAAATCTTAATCCTCAGCACTGACTTTGGTTTTTGCTTGCTAGAACACTTCAAGTGAGGCTGTTCATCCAAAGCAGTTCTCCCAATCTCAGGTCTGCACCCCTAATTCTCTTTGAACTGTATTTGCTTGCGGAGAAGACAGTGGAATTCCTTGTTTAATGTAACACTGGTGGAAGCGTGCCCTTAATTGTTGCGTTAAATTCTTTATTAAGCATTATCTGTTCCTGTTGAGTCGAGAGACCCGTGTGCTATTCCTGGAGCTCCGCGGCCTCGCTGTGTGCCTGCAGATAAGTCGCTCAGCTGCTCGGTGCATCACTTCCCGCATCCCGAAATAGCGGCGCTTCCCCTGTGTAAGCACTTTCCATCTGTGGTGTGCATTGAAAGCAGGGGAAAGACTTCACAAGGTCGCTGTTGTTACTCCTGTTTTGCAAAGGGGAAACTGAGGCAGGTGTAGCCATGTATTTGCTTCAGCATTTGAAATTCAGCTCTGGTCTCCTCATCCCGGAGCACTTCTTCACTCCTAGGCTATAGTCACCTACCCAAATTATTCCAAAGGCACTACCCATTTGACTGGCGTTAGGCTTTGCTGCTAGGTTTCCTTGTCTTCTTCCCCACGTCCTTTCTTTGTGTATTACTCTGACTTCTGCAGTATCTGAGCAGACACTTTGAATAGCTGAACCATCGTAAAGAAATTCCTGGCAGGAGGCCCTTTGGGTAGCAATTGCGAAGCTTCAGTTAATGACCTCCCAGTTGCATTTGTCTGTTCCTTTGTCTCTAGAGAGATCTCAATTTTTCTCTTGGTGCGCAATAATTATTAACAAATCTTTTTCAATTTAGGAGAGAAAGATTTAGTCTCTATTTGTAATTCTGGCCTCTCAGACAGAGCCAGTATAAACAGTGCCGTCCTGGCCCACATCCATTCTGCGTTATTAGGGTGGCATTGATTTGAGATCTCACTCCATTAAAAATTTGATGTCTAAAGCAGTTCCTGCTACAAATGGGGTCTCTCAAGGTTTATACATTACTTTAGCCCTCCCTGTTGCCAGATGGTCAAAAACTAGAATGTGTCACAAATGTTACTGGTACATTTCACAAAATGACACTTTCAACTTAGTTTCTACATTCATCCGTTTGCTATAAGGTGCTGTTTCCTATATGTAAATAAATGGTGATTCACTGCTCCACCAACAGAGGAGAAACAAATTCTCTTGAAATGTTTGAAGGTAGCTCATGTTTTCCAGCCAAACGCTCTAGTTCTTTTCTTTCTTTTCCTTTAAATCATTTGCATGTTTGTTATCCTGCCCCTTCCCAGGATATCAGAAGATAGAGGTAGATGGGATGCCCCCATTTCCTTCCTCAGTGGAGTACAGACACCGCAGGCAGGAGAGCACCTGCCTGTACCTCCACCACCCCGTTTCCCCTAAGATTTGGGTCTCTGTGAGCCTTAGAGTTGCTGAACAGGCACATAAGTAGTGCTTGTTTATTGTTTTCCACTACAAAGTTCAGGTTTGGAATTAACCTCAGATAATTTGGGTTGTTTTTTTTTTAAATTGGTACTCACCACAGACTCACTCCACAGCTTACTGCAATGGACTCCTCCCTGGGACAAGAAGGTGAGGTTGATGCTTCCATGTTGATCAAAGCAATCCTTAAACCATAAAGCTGGTATCATACTCCTATCAGATCTCTTCATTTCCACTCACACGTAGAGGACAGCCCCCAACCTATAACCTCTGTGCTGATGAGATCTGGCCGTAACATAGGCAGACATTTTGTCAAGTTCTCCAAAATTTCAGCCCTACAAAACATCAAGAAGCTGTAATTCTGGGTAGGTTCGTGTATACGTGGGTTGTTTTATTTCTTATAAAACACTGTTATATGCTGTATGGTACATGATGAAGCAAGAAATTCCTGAGCTTTCACTGTGTATAGCTCATTGATTTTTAAGAGTCTGGGAGTTTGGAGCCTCTGGAAGCAGCTTGAAACGTAATGTGAAACCTGCAAATCCTGCCAATTGCCATGGAAAGGTGAGAGAGGTGAAAAAAAATCATTTTACACTGTAGACTTTGGCTCATTTTTTGACACTGAGAAAACAACTTATGCCAGCAAAAGCAAAACCTGCAGAGCATGGTGTGGGAAACAGAAAACCAAATAGATAGAGTTGCACTAACTGCAGTCCCAGGACCAATCCTGCATTCTCTGAGCACTCTTACCACTGCAGCGAGGGCACTCAAACTTTCTCATGCAGACCCCAGTTGCTTTTCAAACCTCAGCAAGATCTTATTTACAAAGTGAGTTCTGGGAGCAGGAAGGCAACAAGGTGGTAAAGGTTAACTCTCTCCAAGGACAAATGTGCCACATTTCAGTGGCTATAGCTTGGTATCATTTCATTCATTTCAGCATCAATCTCATTTTCTTTACCAGCTATCTGATGGTCGTCTTCTCTTTTTGAGATCTCTCAAGCAAGATAGGATTTTGATTGTACAGTCTTTCCACTGGCAGCAACAATACAGTTCTTTAACCCCTACTTTGAGCATTATCTCAGCATCCACCCTGGGCTCCTACTGATAACTAATTACTACCTTGCTGCAGATTTAATGATCTTAAGGACAGGGTTTGTAAGTAGCAGTGATACCTTTCATGAGACGAACTAGTATACCTGACAAGCTTTTTGGTGCACAGATAAACATACGCATATGCTGTGCCATGGACTGGTCTCCTGAAGTACGTCTGCAGAGATGGCTGAACTGACCGTGTCTTTTTGGTGTCGTTTGCTCAACAGTTCATCAAAACTCATGAAGGTGTTTTTTTTCCTTTCACTTCACCAGGACCAGATTTCAGCTGCTGTGCAGTAGAGTATAGTTCCATTTCCGATCTCACTGCAGGGAGAGAGGAGCAAGATAGGATCTCTTATTTGTAGGGTAACTCTTCTGACAGTATATAAAGAGGGGAAGGGAACACCAATTCCCTGGGAATTCATCTTATTGCATCTAAGATGAAAAATGGAAAACAGAAAAGGAACTGAGGCCTAAAATAAAAAATCTGAGTGCAAAAGATGCTCCTTTCTGTGAGAAGCGAGGATGTTCTTAGGCCTAGATACTGAAGTACAATTTGAAGAGTAGTTAGCTGCTTCTGAACAATTGTACAGGAAGCTGTGTCATTCAAGTGTCCTGTATTTTCTGTATCTCTCTCTGTTCCCTGTCTTATTTGCCACGTTCCTCCATATATCTGTTTTTAACATCTTAAGAAGTTTGGGGTAGGGCACTCACTAGGTCACAGTGATTGAGTCAAGCCAAGCAGCGTCTTATTGTCAGTTGCCCCAATGAAGACAGCTAGGCTGTTACTGATGCATCTGAAGTAAAGATGCCGTCAAATTTGGAGTTAAATGCCTGTGGAACATTTAAACAATATTGAAGAATAAATTATAATCAGTATTAATATTATTTCCGAGTGCAAACTGGCTGAATGTCCTTTAGTGCAGTCACCCTCAGCCAGGACTAGTAGATCTGTGCAAGCTAAAATGTTCTCGTTCAAGAGCTTTGTGTAAACCCATACTGGAAATGCTGACTTATGGCCTGAACCAGTGATTGAACACCTGGTGGGAAGGCAGGGCCAGGCCAGGGGAGCTCAGGTGTATGCAGTGCTCTGAGTGACCAGAAGGGCTGGAGCCAGGATCCACCCCTTCCCAGACCTCATTTAAGGGTTGGCAGCGGAGGTGAGGGTATCTCACTGGAGATCCTTGCATATCTAAGGCCTTCTGAAGGAAAGTAGATTCTTTATTTCTATATCTAATGTTATTGTATCTAAGCAGATCCTTGCTCTTTGCAGTTTAAGACCTTGCTACCCCACTCTTTTGTTTTCCATCATGTTACAAAATTCCATGAGAAAATATTGCAGTGCACGTGCGCCAAATCTAACAATTTGTATTCTAACTCAAAAGCCATTGAATGCATTGTCTTGGGATGAGTTTTGTTTTTCCTTCCTGAATAAGGGCAATAAATCAAATCAAGTTAAAATTTTTAGAGGTTGAGCTGTTTTGACTTATGTAAATGCAACATTTCAATCACAACGTATGGGAAAAACATATTATTTCCTTTTCCTCAAAAACCAGTATCTGATTTTTTTCTAAAGCGCTTCCCAAATGATTATCTTTGGTTAGAAGCTACAGACAGGAAAGACAGCCCGGTAGGAGTTTGCTCAATTGAAAGACTGCTGAGCAAATGAAGAAAATGGAATTGGGGATTTTAACTACCATTTGTTTGCTAGCAAGAGTTGTAACCAGTGAATGTTTGTAAGATACCTCAAGTTCCAAGTTATGATAATTTGTAGAAATAGAAAAGCATGCCTGAGAAAGTTGTGCTGGATCACTGAGAGTTATTTTTCCAGCTCCTCTGTTGCTCCTTCTCCTTAAAGCTGCTTTGTGATGCATTTTCTTTGTTGCAGACACAATTCAAAACCATGTGAACTGAATTGCTTCCTGATGGAAGTAAGTTGTTGTTATCTCATCTTTTGCTTTTGAAGCGTCAGCACATCAGAGCAGCTGGGAGCACTGCTCGCAAGTGTGGTTTGAAGCATCCTCACCTGCCTGCTATTGTGGGCTGTGTGGCTGCTGAACAGCTTTCAAAGCATAAGCACTGCAGAAAAGTATGGGGATAGCACACATGTAAAGCTCACTTAACTCCAAAGCTTCGTTTTTTCTGTCTCCTATTTATTTTATTTTTCTTGAGTTGTTTTGGAGGAACAATTACTTTGGTATCAAAACTCATTTCGTTACAGACAGACTAATTCTGAACACGTACACACTACAGCCTTATTCCTCAGAACCTCCTCCTCAAACAAAGTGCAGGATCTGGCCTGGCTACCTCCAGCTCCCCAGCAGTACAGCAGACAGTACTGCTGTGTAGGGACCAGGAGGGGAAGCGGCCACCGAGCCGAAGAGCAGCAGGCCTGGCCCAGGAGCTGTCCCCCCCACTTTCTCAGGAGCACTGCTCCCTTGCCTGCTGGCTTTATGAAGGGAAAATCTTCAGGATAAACCTATTTCTGTAATTATAATGATATGCTTTATCGTGCCACTGCAATCCAACTTAAATCCCTTATGTGCTGTGCTGGATAACGCTGCCTTTCCTGCGAAGCTGGCTGGCAGCAGAGGGGTGGTGGTTGTGTGAGGGCTGCAGGGAAGGCTTTGTGGGAGAGGAGGGTGGGCGGCCATTGACATGTTGGGCACTTAGCAGTTTAAGCAGATTGAGCACGATGCAGAAGAAACAATCCCCTCTCTGTTCCTTCAGGCAGTTGTTTCAGTATTTCAGCAAATCACCCAAGTTTGACTTAGATGTGGCTTGTAGGAAGTTAGGTTCTGGTCAAGAAGCAGCCAGGGAATGCTTTGATGTCAGCTCTGGGCAAAGGGCCTTCATTTTGGTAGAAAAATGGAATTGTTTGTGTTGTCTGCATGCAGCTCTGCACAGATACAATTAAAAATCAGGCACTATGGGACAGATCAATGGTAAACTCCTGTGTGCCCAGTGTTGGCCGGTTGGCAAGGGGGGGGCTGCCCCAGCTCCAGGCACCACCATAACACGGCTGAACCCCTCACTACTGCTGGGAAGCAGGTTTCAGAAAAGTCAAAGCGGGGCAGCAGTGAGGGAGAGGTGTGAGCAGCCCTGAGCTGTGCTGAGAGGAGGGCAGGAGGTGCTCCTGGTGCTGCAGCAGATTCCCAGCAGCCCCAGGGGAGGCCACAGGGAGCAGGGAAAGAAAGGCATTTCCTACAGCTTACTTTGTATCACTCCCCTTGAAGCAGCAGGGTTCAGTCCCTGTAATGTGAGTTTTGGGAGCCTTTTGGTTCTCACCCATAATAATGCAGCAGTCTCACTTGTGACCTGGAAGTCTGAAGTCATATTTTCAGAAAGGAGCAGTGTTTTGTTTCTTGTTTTCCCTGTATAAACGAGGGATGTGTGAATGTCTTTCTCCTTTCTGGCTGTCAAAGGCTACAACAGTACTGTCTGTCTCTGTATGTTGATGTCAACAGGCCTTATCCAGCCATGTGAGACTGTTAGCAGACTCTACAGGTAGGAACATGGCGTCTTTCCCTTGCTCCCATCAGGTCTGTCCTGTGCCCCCCCATGATATGCAGCTCTATCCATAGCAGCTGTACCTCTGCCTGAAGTACATAACTATGCCCCCTTTTTGTTTTTCCCTTTTTCTCTGCTCCCTGTCTAAAAAGACAGGGCAGAATTTTTCCCCAGAATTCTAAGTTTTCATGTAAGAGAACATCTGTATTTACTTGACTTACGAGTATCTTTACTAACAGTTTATCCTTTGCATCGTAAAATGCCTATTTAGGTTTTAAAAAGTGAACTGACTGCTTCTTTGAAGCTTGCAGCAATAGGCCATTTTCATTTGAAAGACGTATTATTACACCCAAAACTAAACATATTATTTTACACATTCCAGCTATCCTGATTCTTTGTGCCTAAGGGCCTCTGAGCAAAACATGTCATTTGGAGCACACGGCAGAGAAAACTCAGTTATGTCAATATTACGTTTCCCTGCTCCTTCTGCTTCAGAAAAGCTGTGTTCACATCTCTCACCAGGAAGCTGCTGGGTTTTTCCTATCTGATGGCAAAATTGTATCTGTGTATATGGTATTGTTATTTTTGGCAGGCACATGCTTCACATTATTCACGTGAGGAACACGTGCTGGCAGTTTCATTAAATAGCCCCTCATGTTTTGTGTTCTGCCACAGACCAAATCCTTGGGGAAGGCAGAGCTGGGGTGATGCATGGCGTGCTGTGGGGAGAAGTTTGTAGGCATGGCCAGACATGGGCAGCGTGGGCTGCAGGGCTGTGGGTTCAGTGCTGTGCAGCACACCAGCAGTGAGCTAGCATGACCTGCAGCCCTATGATGGGGACAATGCACAGAGCACCCCAGAATCCACTGGATTTGCAACACAAGGGGTCCACCGGCCACCGATCCTACGACCGTAGAAGGGAGGGAGTGGGGTCTGACGCCTTCCGGCCCCAGGCCAGAGGTAGAGGAGATGCAATGCCAGTGAACTCCTTTTGCCTAATGAACTGCTCCTTTTCTCTGCAGCGGCAGATAAGAGCAATTAAACACTAGATAGCAGATTAATGATTACTGCAAAATCATGCTAGCTCATGGTGACAAATGTGTATAAATATTCACCACGGTGGTAGGCGAGGTGTTCAGGCAGCGATGCACCCTCTGTGTGGCAAATCATTCAAAGGCGATGCAAAGAGAGAGCGTCTGGTGCTTGTCAGATTCATTAATTATCACTGGAGATTAAATTGGAGGAAAGACCGGCTTATGTATGTTGTCTTGTGTTTGCCAAAGGTGTTTTTGGGTCCAGCTGCCACCCAGAAAACAAGACAGGCTCCGGATGTGGAATGTGCATGGATGCTGTCTTTGTGCTGTGATGGTTTGCAGCTGGAGGATGGCAGCTGTGCTCAGAGCTGGCTTCAGACTTTGGTTACTGGAAACCATAAGCAGAATTATGAGATGGCACATTATTCCCATGACCTCCAGCTCTAACTCTCTCTCCTATTCATCTATTGCTTTCTGTCCTCAGAGACAGCAAACTGGAATAAGTGGATTTGGTGTCTGACCCCCATCTAAGAATTCCTATTAATAAAGAATGGAATTCAAGGGACTAAATTTGTATTGCTTACATTGAAGTGCTAGTTAAATTATTATTTGTTTAACTGCTCTGATATACAGATCTACTGGTGATTGAGATACCCAAAGTGTAAGACTTCACCTGTGCTGCAATTTGTATATCTGGTCATGGTCATTGCTTTTTTAATATTGCATGTAAAACTCCTAGTCTACTGGGAAGGCAAAGAAAGTAAGGTGATATCTAGGCTGCACAGAAGATTAAGATCTCTGCTCTAAAATCTGCTTGATTTTACAGAGCAACCGTTGTAAGGATTGTAATGGTTGAGGGTGTTTTGTTCTTGGGTTAGTTGTTGGGGTTAGTTTTTTTTGCCTCAGAATAGTTTTTGCCGTTATCTACAAGAACTTCACATTAAGCAGGGCTAAGAAACTTAGTAGACTGTTCTAATATGGCTAAAATCTTCAAAAATAGCTGTAGGTGTGCAAGAGGTGAGTGTTCAGCACCCTCTGCTATGTTGGCTGCTGGAGCAGCCTGCAGAGAGGACAGGAGCCAAAACCATGAACTGCCATTTGAAAGTCTTCCTTTATTCTAAGCAAGAGGTTAACCGATGCCTCATCAACAATCAGAGATGACATCTAGGTTCAAAACGGTTTTATGTGCCCCTCACAGAGTCTTTCCTATACCTGTATTCACATATACATATCAACATGACTAGGAATTTAATTAGATTTATTTCTCAGCATATCTATTATGTCCCTCATCAAAGGCATTTAAGTCTTTCTATTATCTTCATTAGGTTTTGGATCTGACCTGTGATGAGTATAACCCTGAAAATGGATGTTTCTTTGAAGCATAGCTGGTAATAAGTATTTGAAAAGGTGATTGTGCTTCAGAATTAATCATTAAAACCTATAAAATGCATCTGTCACTGTAGTGTTTAGCCAGCTCTTTCTCTCCTTTATCCCCCCTGCATTTGCACTAATTAGTGCAGGATGAGCTGCTGCCTTAAAATTAAGAATGTTAGAATATTTAATTAATTTTGGTTCCGTTACTTACTGTGCCTGAGTCAGAGCTCACTGGGCCCTCTGTTTGAACTGCTCAGGTTTGTCAGCACTGCAGAGCCAGCAAACGAAAGTCCTGAGCAAACCAGGCTGGGGCAGCTGGTGCAGCAGGGCAGGGGGCTGCAGGTCCACTGCATGCAGCTGCTGTGTTGTGCACAAAGCCGCTGAGGGATGAGTTAACTGAGCAGCACTGGTCTTCTGGACATACCAGGTGTGGAAACTTCAAACATTGCTTTTCAGTATGCGGCAGTTGTCAAGGATTGTGAAGGTTTCACTCCTAAAAGTGACATAATGTGGAGCAGCGCTTATTGCACCCCAGCGATTCTCTCCTAAATGTGCTCAGCCAGTACATAAAGATGCGAGTTCTTTTTCACTCATCGGCTCTGAAAATTTACCTTGGATTCCTGCTTTGTCATCCGTTAGCTGTTTTAAGGGCTCTGCTGGGCAGATCATTCCAGGAGCCTGAGCCAGGAGCACGTAAAGCATCTCGCACCCTCGAGGGCAGCCTGAGCATCCCCAGCACTCGCAGGAGGCCGCTCGCACCTCTCTCACTGGCAGGAAAATTCCCCAAATCCTTCCCTGCTTTGCTCAGCATTACCGTGCCTGTCACACCCTGGCACGCACTTAGGATTTGCAATGATCACTTGTAATTGAAGCCCTCTCCCCAGCTCTGCACACTGTGAGCAGGGCTCACGCCTGCAGCCAGGAGCTGAGCATGAGATAAAGATGCCCCGCGCCCATGTTAGCTGCCTCAGCTCTCACTTCTGGCAGGGCTAAAGGACACCTAAGCTCTGTTGTCCGAAACGCAGGCAGAGGTGACAGCAGAGAGATTTTGCAAGTCACTCCACAGCTGCTTGCAGAGCCAGGAGCAGGAGTTCAGAGAGATGGGCACGGTGGAAACGCCGCGTTTATTGAGCTTGTTCTTGTATTTGTATTCGTTATGGCGTTTGGCTCAGGCTCTCTGCAGACCTAACCCCACTGCAGTCAATGGAGCGGAGAATTTGGCTATTTTACTTCATTTAAATTCTTGTCAGACCTTTCTGCTTGCCTCCTCAACTTCCCCTCTCCCCTGGCTGGGACAGCTGCTTAGCAGGGCTGGCGGGGCATAGGGCTATGAGGGCAGGGCCCATTAACTGCACTGTGATGAGTTCTTCTGCCTTAAAATCCCACACGCTTCCAAATTAATTTAGAATAGATTCAATCATAGTCATTTACAAGGTCTGCTGCTGGGCGCTGCGAGGAGCAGTTTGCTGGTGGGATTCTTTGCCATGGCAAATTGCAGAAGTTAGCCATATCACTTTGTACAGGAATAGAATGCTGGAATTTAGGGCTGTTGTGACTAAGCTGCACTAAATAAGTGTAGCTATTTATTTTAAACTGTACCTAGTTACTTTAAAGCGTACCTGGTGAGGTCAGGGGGCTGATTCTGGAAGGTCCTTGGAAGAACTGGTTCTTTTTTCTTTTTTTTTTTTTTCCTACCTAATAGATAGCAGAGCTGTAGTTTAGGACATGGAATTTCTCTGAACATCAATCAGCAAAAACCAGGTGCATTGTAATTACCTGTTTGTTTTAATAATTACCACCTAATTTCTTCTGTTTTCTAATCTTTTTTTCATCTGCCATGAAGCTACTGAAGTAAGGAACAATTGTCCACCTTTTAATAAGCAAGGAGGTTGTTGTGTGTCCTTCAGTAGGGCAGGACATGGAGACCACTGCTGCAGGGAATAGTCCTGACCCCTTTCCTAGCACCTGGAGCATTTGGTGGGCTGCAGTCAGTGAGCAGGAGGCTGCTGTGTGCTTCTCAGTGATGCTGTAGGTCTGCTCTGGCAGCTGCTGTGCATAGGGAACCATCACTGCCTCAGAGTACTGGCACACACAGACAGGAGAAGTAGGCTGAGTTTTAGGGCTTCTTTCTTTCTTGAAAGCTCTGATTTCAAAGTTTGCATCCACTTGGCTACAAAATGGCTAAAGGTGATTGAATGAATGCAAATGAGGCAACTCCTCATCCTGTATTTCTTTATCTGAGGAGCAGTTTATAAATTCAGGGTAAGTATATCTTTCTACCAGCTTTGCATAGCTCTACTCTCTCAGGGTGAATAAATTTTTTTGATGGGTGAGTTAAAACATCATTATTTTTTTCATTATCATTGTCATCAGTATAAATGGCAGAGGTGTAAGTTTTTTGCCCAAGCTTTTAAATTTTCATGACAATTTTACTAAGCTATTTTATACGTTATTAAGCACACTTGTGATTTGTTTCAACCTATACCTTAATGTGATGTTTTAAGTGAGCATTCCCTGAAGAGGGCAAAGGGAGCCCAGACGTGGGGGACCCAGCTCCTCTGCAGCCGGGTGCCAGCACTGCATCCACAGGCATGGCCTTGGGATGGCCAAGGTGCCTGAGAATGCATTTCTCTATCTCAGAAGTTTTCTTTCTGGTTTCTTTTGAAAATCCTAGCCTAAGGGATTAAGTGTGTTGATCATTCCTGAGAATCAGGGCACCTGTTTCGCTAAGTCTCAAAAGCAGTGACTTTGGGAAAATGGTATCTGTGCCTTTTCTGGTGGGGGGAGAAGCTGGCTGTAGATTCAATCCCTTGTTCACCCAAACACAGGAATAATTCCTTCTTGTGGCCGTTTCTAGAAGCGGAGGACACTGCTTGTATTTATTTTTTAAACAAGGCTTTTCAATGGGGTTTTACAGGCGGCTGCTTTTTGTGAGTCATTGAAAGAGAGCAGGGCACCAGTATCTCAGCACCACTCATACAGGAACATCTGATTCCAGGAGGAGCTGAGCAGGGCCATCCTGCTGAGCAGAAGTTTGTTTTCGTGCTATTAAGCTGGTCTCATTGGTGTATTGACTGTATTTCTAGGTAATACGCAATGAAATTTGCTTGACCAAATCCTCAACCGTGCAGTTGTCACTTTTGTCAGTTTATAAAGCAGATCTGCCTTTCAAAGCAGATAAGGCTGCCCTTTCCAAATCTGGGGTTATTGCTAAGTCTAAAACTAATGCACATGGGATTTTGCAGGTATATATATATACTTTTTTTTTCTTGTTTGTAATGGAATCTCTCTGCCCGTAAACTTTGATTTCTGCTTTCCCAGTTATGTTCCCAAAATCAATTTGATTCTTAGAACTGTCGTCACTTAAAGGAACACCATCTTGCATGTGCAAACTACCTCTCCTTTCCTTTCTTAATAGCACCCGGATTTCAGAGAACTTCACATAAACGACCAAATCCCAAGCATTTCCCTCAACTCTAGTGGAGTTAATGGGAATTCTTCCTAATGGAAAACTGTCTGGAATGGTCAGGGTCTTCAGGACTGGCACGAGCAGCCTTCCTAGGGCAGAATAGTAGATGGCACTATTGGCAAATGCTGGCCTGGTCTAACAACTGAATTCTATGACGTTTCTCGTCTAAATATAGAATCTTCCCTCTACTCACCCTGAGGATTGTTTAATTTCCACCACGTTTCTCTTTCCTTCCCTGTATATTTCTGTAGTAGGAAATTGACGTGTGTTTTACTGTGTTCCTTTATATAAGTGCCAGTTATCTTTCAGGCATTTCCCCTCCCCTTCACCTCGATAATTTCTTGTTTTTCTGATAAGAGATTTCAGACAGAAAGGTGGTATTTTTTCCTCTCCTTTTATGCTGTATAGTACAGCGTGTCCGCCAGGCCCTTCAGATCTTAAGCACACCATTAGAAAAGCCTAACACTCCATATCCCAAATGGGTCACTTCCCAAGTCTACTGCTGAAATCCTTTTAGCTAATACTGTTCAGGTGACTTAGTACTAAATTATATTTTAGAAAGATATGGTCTGCCCTTTACTTTTTCATGGGGCTACCATTCAGTCAATTTTAAACCTGTAATTCTTTTTCAGAGTTGCCATGGAAACAAGTTAGTGTTCCACCGCTGCCTTGTGAAAACGAGAAGAGTGCTCATACATCATTTTACTGCTCCTAGGTCGTTATGTAGTGTTGCTGTTCTGGGCTTCTCTTCTCCTACGCGCGCGTTAGCGGGGGCAGAGCCCCGTGCTGTTTTAGCTCTTCTGACACCATGAGTCAATTAGTTCAACTGAAGTCATATTTAAAGTGTGAATGCTCCATTCGTTCCTGCTTCTGGTGCTGTTAGCACCAATCTTAATATATGCTCCAGATTGGGGATTCTTGGCCTTTGAAGAATGGCTTTCCTGAAACTTGGGCTTTATTGCCTGCAGTGAAGGGCTTGTATTTCATATCAAGGTTACATATGCATGTGTGATACTGAGGTTAATAGTGGAGTCCTAAGAGGTATAAATATACTCAGCATAAACAATATGTGTTACAGAGAAGTACAAGCACACCAGCAGATGATAGATGTCCATAGGCCATGGTGCTAAATAACCTTTTGACCTGTTTGGCCATTACAGCAGTATCTTAGAGAGTGATCGAAACTAGAAGTCTTTCTGTAACCTTTTGAAGTCACTCTGGCTATGCTATGAATAATAAGCCTTATCAAACCCAAAAAATACAAGCTGCAAAAATCAGGTATCTCCACTGACTATTTTTGTGTGTACTAGACGTATTTATAGCCTCTATATACACTTTAGAAATACATCTATAAATAAATATGGATATAGTGTTAAATACATAAACCTGATATTCTATTTATGTTCCTACAGTGCAGCACTTAAATACTTTCAGTGGTGCAGTTAACACCTATCATATTTTTTATCTTTGTCTCAGAAAAAGCGTAGGAATGATTCTGGAATTTTCTTTCTAAATGTATTTGTTTGCTGGGGAAGGCAGGGTCCAAAAAAGAAAGATTGTTGTTTCATTAGAAGTTAATGCTGCAGAGCAGAGATTTCTTGCAGATGGGTATTTTCTCAGAAAACATTAAAGAATATATTTAGGTTCTCTCATGTGTGTTATTGAACCTTTTTTATCATTTAAGATCATGGAGAAAAAAAAAAAAAAAAAACAATGCTCGGGTATTGTATAGAGGGAAAGGTGCCACCCTGAAAGCCCAGGCTTCGATGTGGACAGGAGGCACATCCAAACATCCCTCTGCCTCTGAGGCAAAGCACCATCATCAAGATGCATTAAGATCCTATCTTAATCTTGTCATTAAGGTGTTGGGTTTAATTTCTCTGATTAGTGTTGATCAGTAGTGAGTCACCCCCATTAAATACTGGTTTAGCAAAACTGATCTAACTGTGTTTGCGAAAAATAACTGGTAAAGGAAAGATGTTGTGTGGGCGCATGGTGTATGTTTGCTACAGCACATCAGCAAAGCTCTACAGGTGAGCGTGTGGCTCTAATGAGGACGGTGCTCCTTGTTCCTTTCTATTTAATTTTGTATGTCCTCTGGAGGTACAGCTTGCTTGTTCTAACACCCAGACTACTGAGGTCAAGGAAATTTTTCTCCTGAAAAACATTTTGTGCTTCCAATGATTTTTTTTATTTTTATTTTTTCTCCTTCTCTGCAGCAGTGAGAGGCGTATCTGGGCGTATTTAGGACTGTCTGGACATTTTTGTCCTCTGAATTTTCTGTTCTGGATGGGAGCTAGAGCACTCACAGTTCACACAATCCCATCTGCTCTCTGTGTGATTAACTGCAGCTTTTGAGGATTGTGCTCTTTTAGCTGTCAGTGGCAGCACTGGTGTGTTCTGTGGGATATGACTACTTGTAGCCTTGGTACTCAGGCAGTCCTTCCAAAAACCTCTTCTTGTTTGGGCTTGTGGCTTGCTTGTGGGGCCACGGGGAACAAGCAAGGCTGATGGCTCCAGAATGAGGCGAAAGTGGGGGAGCAGGCTGGGGGCAGTGGTCCTGCTGCTGTGACCCGTTCCTCCTGTGATCCCTGTAGCACCCTCCTTTCTTTTTCCTTACCAGTGGAGTTGTACTTAGAGAACTGTTTTTGTTGATTTGTTTGTTTCTTTGTTGTCTCAGCTGCTTCTCTCATGCCTAAAACCTCTCAGGACTTTACCAGCAGTATATGCACAATGACAGGTGCTCAAGCAACCTACATCCTTGCTAACAGAGGAGTGTTTAAGCAAACTGTGGTGTCTCACCAGGCTGTAGGGAGTTACACCAGCCAGATTAGGAGCAGTCTCATTCCCTTACATGTGATCACCAGCACTTACAGGAGTGCTGTCCTGCCAACACCCAGATAAATGCCTGCAGACACTACTTGCTGCCTCGCCTGCTGCTGGTGAGTACTCAGCCTGCAGCGTGGCTCTGAAGCTTGAGGAGAAAGAAGAGAAACCTCAGGTTAAGCACTTTGTCTTGGATGTCACAATTATTTCTGTCTTTTCTAAGCATCTTCTTGCAGTCCTGGTAATCTTGATCAGTGTTTTTCCTTAGAGATTAATAGCTGTGTCGCTGTCTCATGGACATCAGCAGATGAAGTGAAACATGGGGCTGGGTGCTTTGTGGAAGTCTGTTTCTTTATCTGTCCAGTGGCATCCAAGGAAATGCTCTGAAGGTTAAGACTGCTCGGAAGGCACACTGACCTCACCAAAATGAGGTGCTACCTACGTGAAAACTGATGTTCAATATTGTTCTTCAGTAACTGTGGCTCTGACACTTTGTTCAGATACCATGGAGTGAGCATTTGGTGAACGATGTAGGAGATTGTGCAGACAGGCTCATGGGTGTATCATACTGATATGTAGTATTAGATTTTGTTAAATATTTTAGTGCTTTCCAATTAAATCTCAAATTCAAAACGTAGAACTGCACGCAAAGCAGCTGGGCAGTAGATTGGCGTGGAATGTGGCACTGTTGGTCCTTCTGAGCTGCAAAATGAAGTTTGCCAGATTCTAGGAGCAAACTTGACCCTTATAGAAAGTGACTACCTTCATTTTACGATTGTAATGTACTAATAGCAACTCTTGGTATAACCTGCAGGGCTGGAAATAATGAGGGAACTGAATACAATACTCCCAGGGCATGGGCTTAAAGTGATAACTATTCAAGCGTAGCCTTTCACTAATGCAGTTGCTCTTGCACATCAAATAATGTCAGAAATGCCACACTTCATAAGAAAGGGCTATAAAACTTCATTGTGATCTCTCAGCCCAGAAATCCAAGCTCAAAGGAGTAAAACGTGTTTAAATCTGTTGTATTACATATGGGGAAATGGACACAGGAATAAAAGATACCCCAGATCACCTGCATTACATAAAAAGTGTTCTCCCTAATCAGTGTTACTACAATACCAATCCACACACGCTGCATTTTTTTTTTTATCTGTATAACTTTGTTTCTGCAATATTACATTAGCCAGATAGGGCTACTGGAGGGCAGCCAGTAGAGTGATACTTAGAGAACAGCATGGATGCCTCTTACAGCATTTGGAAGCTTTTGCTCCAAGCAAGCCATCTTGCAGCAGTGAGTCTGATCCGCTGCGACTTTAGCCATGTTGGCAGCCAGAGTAGCAACAGCTGAAGAAAGTGCAAACACAAGCATTTTCTGCTCAGCAAAGGAATATAGGGTGGGATGAGTCCTCAGCGCTGACTCTCGCAAGGTGAAAAGTGTTGCTTTCTGGCACAACTGCTGTGGTAATGATAGCATAATAGTAGTCATACAAAAGAAAAGGAGTTTTGTGTTTTAGCACGAAGTCCTAACTGAAATTAGCCATTAAACGTTCTGAAAACAAAGCAGCTGCTAACTATCCTGACTGATCGCTAAGTTAGCTTTAGGTCAGTTTGACTTCATGAGCTTTCAAGATCTTTTCCAATCTAAATGATTCTGTGACTGAAGCAGGTGCTTTGGAGGGCACATCGGCTGGTCAGTGAGTGGAGAAAGGCATTATTCCAAGCAAATGTTGTTGAATGTAATGCTTTTTGTATTTCATTAACAAAAAACTATTCCAGTTTCACTTCTTTTTTTCCTCATAACCATAATTGATATTACAAAACCATTTCTGACTCGTAATTCA
Organism: Meleagris gallopavo; assembly: GCF_905368555.1. Lineage (NCBI taxonomy): Eukaryota > Metazoa > Chordata > Aves > Galliformes > Phasianidae > Meleagris > Meleagris gallopavo. The sequence continues at coordinate 10,152,403 of NC_139419.1, read as the reverse complement.
GGTGAATGAATTTTCCTGTTTACCAAAACTCAGTGGTTGCTGCCAGTCTAAAATAAGGAGTCTTTTTATTTCATTATGTTCAGGCAAGCTGTTGTTTGCAAGTTTGCTGCCACAGCGAAAGCAGCACTTCCCTAAATGGTGTCAAAGCACATTTAGTGCTAAGCTGGCAGGCAGCACCTCCTGGCTTAACCCACAGTCCTTGTTCTGCACGCAGCTCCTCTCCTGTGTTCCTGTGATGTGAGCCCAGCGGGACCTCAGCCTGGTGAGCGTGCAGTTGGGGCAAGTAGGAATCATTCCTTGAGCCGCTGTCTCCTTCTTTCATGATTTTAAAATGCTGTGCTTTGCCAGCAGTTGCACTGCAGCTCAAATACCCAGCTTGCCAGTTTGCTCTCTGAAAAACAATAGGCAAGTTCTTACTCTGCTTTACTGGCTGACTTTTGTCAACTTAACAGTGCCTTTTGTCCTGTTCATTAATGCAGCTGACTCAGCAGCACCCTAAGGAGTTAAGTCCACGTTGATATGTACATGTTTACAATGACTCTCCAAGGGTACTTTGCAGTAACTTCAAAAACAACAACAACAATTTGTTCCTCTCTTCAAATTGTTGCTGCAAATAATCCTTAACCTCTTCTGCCTTCCCCGGATAAGTAGCTGCAGTTTGCTGCAGTTCTGGCTCCTGCTATCATCAGTAAACACCAGAGCTTACTAAATCCCTGTTGCTGAGAGGCATTTCCCAGACACGGAGGTCGACTGGACTTTTTCACGCTTCATGGAACGCAGCAATGGATTCCTTTGCTTATGTCTGAGAAGAGCCTCCTGCTGCCTCTGCTGGCCACAGGGATGGGGAACCCACTGTGAGAGCGTCGTACCTGTTAGCTTGTGTGATGGTTAGGGTGTGTGATGGAGATGGGGTTCCTACTGCAGTCACAGGCAGGTGAGGGGGAGGACATCCCCCGCCATCCCATGCCCTCTTCTGCCCAATGCCTGGGGCAGAGCTGGGACCTGGCCATTGTGTCACCAGCCTCAGAGCTGCATTCTAGGGGCTCCTGCCAGCCCCAGGTGATCCCATCAAGCATACTGCTTCCTTGGAACTTGTCTGCAGGAGCAGACACCATGGCCTGGTATGGTTTAATTCAGGGTATCTGGTTTAAGTTTCCTTCTATTTCATTTAAAAATAAATAAATAAAAATAAAAAACCAAAGCTTTGGGGCTATATAATGTTTTGCAGCGCAAGCATCTCAAAAGCGTGGTTTCAGTAGGAAAAAGGTCCACTTTATCATCTCATCCTGTCAACCCATTCCCAAACTGTATGCTTGCCAGTGCTGTCAGACCTTCCATCCTCCTCCTCATATCCCACTCTGGCTGCAAAATTTCAGCAGCTATTATGCAGTATTTTGTAAGGTGTTTCTGGTTTGTGCTTGCCTTCACCAAGCAGCCCCAGGAGCAGTGCCCAGCAGGATGGGCTGCTCACAGAGATCTGACCAGGGGGGGAATTCAGTGGATGCTGCGGCTGAGTTCAGGTCTTACTTGCACCTTTCACTCCTCTGTTGCTGGGTTTTTGGTTTTTTTTTCTGGACAGTATTCAATACTGAGGCGATCGTTTGCTCTCGTATTTATTGCCCTTGGCTCCTCTTTGTTATATAAAACAGCTAATTTTCAAAGTCATCTTCTGACTTGTCCAGCTTGTATCTCAATATACAAAAAAATGTTCTGGGCAAGGTTTCAAAGCGGTGGCAAGGCTTCCTGATGGCAGCTTCTGTCGCTTTTCCATCTTGCAGTAGCAATTGCTCTGGTGTTTTGTTTCATTAAATAATAGGAGAAGTTTGTTTCACTGAAACTAGCTGCGATCGGTATTCACTGAAGTAAGAAGACCAACCTGGTAGTTTTCCTGGGCTGTTGTCTGAGCCCCGAACACAGACAGTTCAGTGACAGAAGTGTGAGTTGCTCCAAGACCCAGTAGTTGCTGCACATCACCATGAACCATTGCTATGCAGAAGCAGAGCTCTGTTACAGCATCAGAAGGTGCTGTACGAAGGTTTCCGGGGGAAACAAAACCAAACGCTCAGTAAGAGCTGACACAGGAATCTCACTTCAAACTTTCTCTTTAGACTAGTTGGCTAAGTGCATCTGGGTGGTCACGTCCTGTATCTTGATAAATTTTTTTCATCTGAAGAGCTGCCGGGCTCCAAAATGGGGTCTGAAGCTCTTGCAATATCTGCCTTCCAAACACTGTATTTATTATTGCTGTTTCCTTTTATTGCTGCTGTTGCCTTGGCACGTGGGAGGTACCATCGCAGCGCGGGGTCCCGCTGTGGGCAGTTGCTCTGCACACACAGCAGTACAGCTGTCGGTGTGACTCAGGAGCTGCGTTTCCAGGCTGGCATAAAACTGCCACTGAGACTGTGGAGTCAGTGTGGCAGAGAAGAGAATGAAAGAGAAAAGTAAGCCTTTAATCTCAAAGGAGCCTTGTTATGCAATATTAACTCTTAAAAATCTTGTTTGGGAGAATCTGTTAGGAATGCAATTCAGCGGGCAGCTAGAAAAATTCAGCTGGAGCCAGGAAAGCTTTCGAAGCATCCAGCCTGGGCCAGCAACTGGAAAAATAATATCCTTTGCCCTGTGCAAGTTGAACCAGTGCAACACAAAGCATCTTTATTTGTTATGTGATTCCATTTTTCCACTGGATCTCTTCATACGCTATCAAGTTTTGTCGTAAATTAGTGCGTCTGTATGGAGATTTGCATCAGAATGTTTCATTTTAAGGAAAAAAAAAGTCATTCCAGGCTGCGACTGGGCTGAGTGCAGCCATTAAGCAATATACATTGAGAGCGTATTGTTCACTTATGTGATAATTTTGCTTCCAATTATATCTGGGTAATGAATAAAGACAGTTAAGACTTTAACCTATTTTCAGAAACCAGAGTTCTATCAACATGCAGTTATTTATGCTAATGAAAATAATGATCTTTTTATAGTGCTTGTCACTGAAATGGAATGATGTCCTGCCAACTGTGCATGTTTGCCAGTGGCTACAAATTAATCAGCTAAACTGGAGTGGTAATTGGAGTAAAGACAAGTCAAGGGGCAGAAAGGCCAGCTTTGACAGAATAGCTTTTGAAGAAGAATACCCCATTCAGCGCACAAAACAAAAGAACTTGTTTATATAATGCTGTTGTTTAATTAAATTTAAGCAGCTGTTTCATCAAGAGGTCTTTGAAGATAAATATGGAAAGTGATGGGCAGGGGAATCAAAATGTGATGATGATTGTGTTATACTGGATCATACTGCGCATTTCCCTCGCACCTGCCTAATGAAATGATTTCAGAGAGCTCCTGATTATAGACTGCAGAGAGACACCTGGGTGTAACTCCTGCTGCTGGCACTGAATACACATGAGGACCACATGTGGAAAAGTTGGCTTCAAAGTTCGGTGTTGGGCTGTTCGGCTGAGCATGCACAGAGCGTTGCCTGAGTGGTCTGCGTGTGAGTGCCCATCACAAACCACCCTTTGTGCTGACACTCAGCAGAGAGGTGGAATCCTCAGTATCCTCCCTTGGTCTCTTTTGTCTTCCTGTTGTGCTCTGGAATACTAGGGGTGAAACTAAGTAAAGGTCCCTGATAGGCATTTCTTTCCCATCGGAGTAGATTCCTCCTGGCAGCTGTGGCAGTGCAGCTGGAAAGAGGCTTGCAACGAATCGTGGTGGTCCTGTAGCGTGCTGTAAGAAAAGAGAGGGGTGAGAACATCCCAAAGCAAATACTTCTCTGTGAGCAGGGAACATTTCTGTTCTCTGGGGCACTGAGATGATCTGAAAAGTTCTCCCTCTTCCCTGCACCTCATCCCTGGTCTCGTGCCAGCAGCAAAAAAAGCTGTTTGGGGTAGTGGGTGTTCCTTAGCTGAGAGCTCAAACACTCATCTTGGTTGGCTAGGAAGGAGCAACCGTGGGAAGGAGCTGGAAACGTTATAGGAATAGCAGGGAATCAGTAATTGTTCATTACTATGACATCTTAAAGTACATTTTTAGCATTCAAAGTTGCAAAGAAAAATTGGAAAACCTGACGCTAGTCTGCTGCAAAGGCTCAGAAACCATAAGATAGAAAAAAATAGGCCAGGCATTTACCTTACTTCCAATAAGCTTCCCTTGATTTTCTGTGTTGACTTTGTGTTAACAAAAACAAGTCAGAATTTTGTCATTGCGGGACTTTGTGATCTGGTTTCCCTTGGTTTTTGGGCTGCTCTGCTGCAGCTCCTCTCAGACGGAAGGAATCTCATTGGGAGCTGCAGGATCCTGCCCTGACACATGGGCAGAGCGGGGCTTTGCTGACACGCTGCTCGTTGTGGGTGCTGATGGATATGTCTTGCATATACTTTATAAATATTTGAAAGTAGTTTTCCTATGCCCACTAGTGAAAAAGGCACATTTTGTTGTAGAGCCAGTTTTTGTAATGGTGAGATCCTTAAGCATTTCAGCAATATAAGTAATAATTAAAAGCTGGAACTGGTTGAGAATATTTTTGCAAAGGTTTTTATTTCATCCAGAAAATAGTTTCATTGCAGTCAAAGCACATTACAGGAGCATTTTGTTTATCGTTCCTCCTTTTATTTTCTTCAGACTTAAAGAATTTTTCCTCAATGACAGATGGGAAAGTGTTTTGCTGAAAGATGAAAAAATAGATTACCAAATTTTAATTTTCCTCCCAAATGTATTAAAAGCAATTCTCCTACTGCGAATCACAGAGCCGTTTTGCTCAAACAAGAGACATTCATGACATGAGAAGCTTACCCTGTGGCAGACTCAGTGGATTCTTTGTTTGCCATTCATTCCTATGTAAGATCCTTCTATAACCCATCCATGTGCTGCTGTGCTGTGTGCTGTTAAAGGCCACGTTGCATCCCAGAAGATGCTGCAAGTCATTCTCTTGTGAGTATCTTTCCTTAGTAGGTCACAGAATCACAGAATGGCCCGGCTTGGAAGGGACCTTAAGGATCATGAATCTCCAGCCTCCCCATTTAATACTAGAGCAGGCTACCCAGGGCCCCATCCAACGTGGCCTTGAATACCTCCAGGGATGGGGCAGCAACAACCTCTCTGGTCAACAGTGTTGATCTGTGCTGGATGGGAACAGAACAGGAAAAAGGAGCTTACAAGCTTTAAGTGCTATTGAAGGAATGTTTAACATGCTATTGACTAGTTGCTCGTCAGCAGAGATCATCAGACATCTTTGTGCTGTTAGAACCCAAATCCTATTTCGCTTGCCATACAAAATCGCTTCCAGTCCCAGAGATATTTTGTGACCCCTCCATTCAGGCACCTCTCCCAGGGGCTGGGCACGGTACCCTCAGTCCTGTGGCTGCAGCTGCAGGAGGGGTGTGGATGTCCGTTGTGGCAATGAAGGTGAACTTCTATAGGATCAGGCCTTATTTGAGTAAAGCAATGTACCGTATCGTATTAAATTGGCACCCTGACTGCTTCCGTGAGCTTGGCCCTGTGGAGTTTTCAGTAAAATGGCAGTAATTATTTTATAAGGTGTATAAAGAGCTTATTCAAGGCACGTGCTCATTAAGCCCTTTCAGTCGTCATTAACATCAACCCCTAAAGGACAACAATGGTAATAATGCAATGTAGGGCTGAAAACTGTGGCCTTTAGTAAGAGAGCTCAGTGGAGTGATTTAAAATCAGAGACTTTCTCCCAGCCTTCTGCTAGGGACAGGAGAATGCAGATGTTTGGCATTCATTAATGATTCTTATATTAAACTTAGACTAATTTGGATGTTCAGCATATAATTTCAATGAATTTAGCATTCCATATAGATGTTGTGGTGATGGCTGCACATATAGATTGTAAGGATCCATCTCCAGGCCCACTGGGATGCCCCGTGCAATGAGAGCTGTCTGGCTGCACCACGGGTTTGGACACTTTGTGAAAGGCAGAGGACAAGGAGCAGGGCTCTCTGCAAGGACAGCTCAATGGGTACTGCAAGTTTCAATAAAGTCTGGTGTTTCCTTTATAGACAGATGAGGAGGGAGTGAATGGGAGAGGTGAAGGACAGTTGGATGTGGTTGAGAATCGCCTGTAGGGCCAGAGAGGAAGGTGCAAACCACAGCAGCAGCCCTTGCTGGGTGCTGTTCCATGCGCTCCCTCCAGCTCAGCTCCCCTGCCCAGACTTACAGGTGCTGGCCCTGTCCCCAGGATTGCTGCAGCAAGGCAGCTGCTGGTGAGCCACTGCCTGGGGTGTGGGGTGGGCTGTTAACTGTGGTGGGAATTATTTTCCCTCAGCTCTGGCAGCGCTGACGAACCTTTTCACATAATTGATAAGTTTCATCCATGAGGGCCTTCTGGAGATGGAAAGGCAGCATTATTTCCCCAACTGCCTCATCTCGCTCCCCAGCCTCAGCTCCCTTCTCAGTAGAGGCTGTGAATGAGAGCCACTCATCACGTTAAAAAGCCGGCGTGCCAGGGCAGGCAGGGGCTGGAGGGAGCTATGTAAAGAAGATTAAATTCAGCAACGGGAAGGGACAAGTAATGAGGGCTAGAAGTTGAACTGATGGGTCTCTACCCATTTGGTTGCTCCAAGGTCAGCTTCTCTTTGTTTCCCCTGGTGTATCTTTAATATCCTCCTTTCTGTCCGATACAAATCATTGATTCATGCTTGGGAACTCAGCTCCTGTAAGATTTTAGCGCTAGGCTGAAGGCTACAAGGTTACTGAAACAACAAGCAGAACCAGCTTTATTGTGAAGCATTTAATATCCTGTTCCCAGCAGTGGAGGCTTAGAGGAATAGCATGGCACGATCCTTCTCCCTGCATACCTACCCACTGTGCCTCCAGCGTCAGGGAGAGGAGAGGGGGTGGGTTCAGAACCATTGAATAAGGAGACATCCCTTATCGGTCCCTTTTTCAAATAAATCTGCACCTTAAAAGCCATTCACAGTCAAACTAGGCCAAAAAAGATGTTCTCACAATCATGTCTCTCACTCCCAGTCTTACTGCTTGCTCATTTCTTGCTTGTGTGCAGTGTTGCGTAGTAAGCTCAGTGGGACACAGAACTGATCTTATGCTTGTCCACAAAATGCACGTAAATTTGCAGCACTATATTTTAAAAAGTCTTTATAAATATATTTTGTGAAGTAAGGTGCTTTTTTATTATTATTATTTTTCAATAGCCGATGCTGCTTTCCAAGGTCTTGTTGTATATTATTTAAACTCTTTGCTCAAAGATGGAATATTTTCTTACAGGAATTAATCCATGTTATCTGGGAAAAAAAAAAAATCTGCCTAGCTTTCAGGAAGATCTTTTTCTTGTGACATTCAAAACAGAGGTCGTGTTCTCCAGAATTCACGTGAATTCTCTTACTTCTAGGAGATGTACGCGTTGGAAAGCTTTGCACGTCGCATGGTCGCTGCAGCCCACCAGTCGCTCCATGCTGCGCAGCAAGGTGAGTGCATTGCCATCCGTGTTGTAGGAACTTCTCACTGAGTGAGAAGCTGTCATTTCAGTGAGCGTCTGGCCTGAGAAACGACCATTGAGAGATGACTATAGGGTGAGTTTTGTAATACAGCCATTGCTTGTTTTGGATAATGCCGCAATTGGTATTCCAAACAAAAATACGTCTGAAGTTTCTTGTAGCTGAGGGCAAAAATTTTTCTTAATAACATTTCCAGCTTTACGTTTTCCTTTCTCAAGGTGTTCCTTTATGGTCAGACTGCTGTGTGCTATATTTAGAGTAAAAGCGGATTTGGAAAAAAAAAAAAAATTACATTTTAAAGTAAAATGTAGTGAAATTTATTTACTTGTAGAAATGCTTATGTAGCTATGGATCAACAGGCGAGGGAGATCGTAACATCTCAGGGTGCATTTGTGTGTGTGAGAAGGTATGCAAGAGGAAAAAAGACAGTGCTTAACAATATGTATGTATACATACAAATCCAAGGAACAAAGACATTTGGGTTGAAACCAATGCATACATTTTTGCTTATATTTATATCGTACTTGGACAAGACCGTAAGAAAAATAACAAGTGATGACTGGAGAAGCACAGGTGCACGTGGATATGCCCGGCTGTGCTCAGGACTGATGGCAAAATGTCACAAATTGACTTCATTGCTAAAAAATAATCCTTGCATACTTAATGCTGAGTGTTTTTGTTGCCCTTTGTTGAAAGCATTTTTTCTGCATGTCAAACTATTTCAGCCATCTCAGTCATTAACAAGTGCCTATAAAATGACAAAAAAAGAGTATGAGCTGGAAATGGAATGCCTATCTCAGAACTTCAGTTTCTATTAGTTACATGGGGAAAATACTTCACTTAGTCAATATTTGCAAAATAAATGTATATATTAAAAAAATATATTCCTGGGCAAAGAGACACACCAGCAACAAGAACATCCACACCATGCATGATGTCTCAACCCACTGTTCGACTAGAGGTGATTAATAAGAACATGTAAGCCCACATTGACTGCAGAAATATTCATATTTGGCCATAGCTGAACTTGCCATAGCAGATGAGAGATCCTCAGGGAACTTGAGGGGCTGATAGGTATTAGAAGGTCAGGTTTCTTTTGGATCTGGACATCCTAATTTAATTCTGGCTAATGCCTGCTGTATGAATAATTCATTCGCATTTCTCAGTTTGGAACTAAACTTCTCAGAGAATTTAGTAAGTGTGAGTGTTGCTGCAGTAAACATATGCCGATTATTTTTTTAGGAGCTAGAAAATGAGGTTGCTCCCAAAAAAGTGGGTAAAATAATTAAAATGTAAATTGAAATAAATTATTCACAGTACTAAATTTAAATAAATGACTTGAACACCTAAACTCAATTAAGGCATGTTGTTAGTTAGAATACTCAGTATTGTAAAGCAGATGTACAAAGCCAAGAACTGGCACCAAAAAAGTGTTCAATGTGCATGAATGTTTTATAGGTAACAGAGCATATACCCTAAGGGCCTTAAATATTACATTAAATTATACATTTCTAATAAAGGAAATATAAATGAATATGGAACAAATGTTGACTTTCAGATTAAAACACCAAATACTTCTTTGAGGAGCGAGCTTTACCATTGCATAACAGTTACAATATTATCTTGTTTAATGGCTTAAACACTGTTGTCAGCTAAATAGCTGTGTGTGTATGTACAAAAAGGCATAAGTGCCATTGGCAACTGTTGTGTAGTGTTATGGAAACCATTCTAAAATAAGACCACATTTACTGTCACTTCAAACTCTTAAAATTTTAATAGCAATAACATATTCAGCAGAAGAAACTTAGTTATTTGCTATAACTGCTTCCATCCTTCCTCCTCCCTTCATTCCTCCCTTCCTTCCTTCCTTTCCATCCTTCTTTGCATCCTTCCTTCCCCTTTTCTCTTCCCCCTTTTTTTTTTTTTTTTTTTAATTCTTTCTATGGCTTACTTGCAATCACAAGAACAAGCTGTAGTCTAAACCTACGTACCAGGAGGGAGTATTCCTAGATCCACAATAGGTGCCTCATGTGAGGAATGGGACTGAGGGGGAGTAATCTGGCAATTCAATATATCTTCTTTTGGTTTTATAAAATACAGTATCACATTTTGAAGGCTAATATAGACATATATATATATTTTTTATATATATATATATATATATCAGGTTAGCTTACAGTCAGTCTTCAAGATAGTAACAATTCTTTGTTCCTTTTTTTGGATGAAGAGGAGGAAGAGCAGCTCTTAGGATACTTTGTTCACGTACTTGATGTACTGTGCCATCTTGTTTGGATGCACAGCTTAACTTCAGACTTGATGGGGAATGGGAAATCCCAGCCCTGAGAAGTGAGCAGGCTCTGGTACCCTCTCAGCTCCAGCAGCCACAGCATCCTGGGGGCACGGGGCTGGGCATGCCCTGGTTCATGAGCTGTTGTGAAGAGGTTGTAGCCATGCTGCTGTTGTGTCCGGCTCAGCTGTGGACAGTTTGTGATGTGATCATAGGGGTGCTGCTTTGTGCCGAACTGTACGACTCGAGCACTTTGCCTTCGCTGGGTTTCATTGCTATTTGACAGGTGAAAATATACACATACATCCAAGCATGTTCAGGGACAAAGCAGGCACACTGGGAAAAAGCTTCTGAAAGATTTTTTCCTACTGAATCATTTGAAGTTAAGATGTAAGCCAGTTTGGGGCCTCTGCAAAGCAGCATAACAGATATTGAGCTCAGCTCTAATTGCTTCTGTTAACCACCTAGTGAAGCCATTGCACATTAACCGTTTTCAATTACGACAGCTATGAGAAAAGATCCAAACACAAGTGCAAGTGAGGAAAACAGTGTGCAGACATTTTAGTTCAGGGAACCAAACTAAATCGGGTTATTGTTCTGAGAACATAACGCTGGGCTTTAAGGAGGTGCAGCAGTGGGGAATATCAGCTCATTCTCTTCCTTGGCTGAAACAACAAGCAGCCTGAACCTGCTCCAGAAGGACAGAAATATGCGAAGCATCTTATTCTCTCAGCCAGCAGCATCCCAACAGGAGCGCTGCAAAGAAACCTGCATATTGCAGCCTCCTCAGAAGCCAGGCTTGGTACTTCACCTCCACTGTTAGCACAGAATTCAATGGGAAGGGGCTCCCCTTGTGCCCAGCGGCTTTGGAGCAGAGCCCATGGGTTCTGAAGGGTTCACAGAATCATGGACTTGTTTGGAAGGATGTTTAAAGATCTCTCATTCCAGCCTCCTGCCATTAGTTCAGGCTGCCCAGGGCCCCATCCAGCCTGGGATCCCCTCCAGGAGTGGGACTCCCACAGCTCTCTGGGCAGCATTGCCAGGGCCTCACTGCTCTCCTCATGAAACATTTTATCCTTATGTATAAACGAAGAGATAACTTCTTAGGCCCTACAGGATCCATCCGATGAGTGATAAGAAGAGGGTTAATGCTCCTGTTCTCTTGGCAGAGTGCACCTCACAGCTGCCTGTCCTCATTTCAGAGAGAGCCAGGGAACCCAGCCATAGGGAAAGGGGGAGGGAGGGGATTCTGTGCAGGGCCCAGCTGGAGCAAGCTGCTCTGTCCCATGGGGAGCTATAAAACTCCTCTGGTGAGGCTGGCACTTCTGTTCCAACTCCGCATCAGATCTTTCCTGTAGGAAAGAAGAGCAACCTTTACAGGAAAGGATGGCTTTAGTGTCGAAAGTGAATTATTCAGTTTTATGAGTGGTTTTTGTTTACCTTTGTTCTGCTCTTGGCAAAAGGGAACGTTCTTATAAAGAACCAGGCTTCTCCTGGTTTTTGACACAGGAGTGGTAATCATTCAATTAATATGGCTGTACGGATGCAAAATGGAATGTGAGCCAGGCCAGTGTATACTGGCACCTTCAGAAGGCTGGCTTTATGAGGCCAAGAACATCAAGAGCTGCATCAGCCAGAAGAGGGAAATAAGGCAGAAAATATGAGAGCTTTGTAAGAACTATTTAGGAATAACGTTATTTAGCAGGAGAAAGAAGACTGTATCTGTGTAGAAATGTGACAGAGTGGGCTCAGCATAGTAAATCAGAAACCTCTGAAGCAGGAAGGAAGTGACAAATAAGTCTTACAGATAAGGAGGAGACAAAGCTGATAGTTAAGGAGAATAGAACTTGTAGAAAAATGACAAAAAAAAAAAAAAAAGAGGCAAAATTAATAAGTGCAAAGTTTTAGCAAAATATTTCTAAAGAGTTAAAGAGAAAAAAAATGGAAACAGACCACTGGTCTGTTCTCAAATGGAAACAATAGGCACTTCTTTTTTTATAACAATGCAATAGAATTCAATAGAGATGCCTTGCTCTGTGCTGGGGTAAAGGATGATGTATTTCTTATATGATGATGGTAATACACTTTCTATTCCTACTGTAACTAAAGAGGATATTAATCAACAGCTACTGTAGTTAGACATACTTAAATCAGAAGTTCTGGGTAATTTGCATTGAGGAATTTCAAAGCAGCTGGCTGAGGAGCTTTTTTGGCAGCTAATATTGATTTTTCAGTAACCCGTGAATAGGGGAAGATTCCGGAAAGTTGAGAGATGGCTAGTTCCTTGTCAGATTATTTCAAAGTTTCAGAAAGATGGCTGAAACAGTAAAGTTTATCAGACTGACATCAATATGGCAAAATGATGGAATAACTTGTAATTTATTTGTTTCACAGAGACTAAAAGATGCATACCATCATTAGTGCTAATCAACAAAGTCTTTATTGAAGTGATTCTTCTTGAAGTAACTTGAAACTTCTTAGATGGGTTTTAGGTTTAGTTGACATAGGAAAAGCATTTAGTAAATATATGTAGGCTTCATTAAAGCATTGCAGTATTGATGGCAAAATAGAACTATGAACTTAAAAAGTTTCAAAGAAAACAAATCAATAGGTGTAATAATAGGCCCACCAGAATAGAAAGATTAATGATAACCTGACTACAGAGGAAGTACCTGGAACAAGAAAAGAGAAGAGCCTCTGCTGAACAATGAACTGTATAGCAGAACAAATATTTCAAGTTGCTAACAGTGAAGCTCCCTAAGCAGAGGAACAATTTAATGAAGATTGGGATAGTTTTCATCACTACAGAATCTTAATATTAGAGGTGGATATCTTTTCTAACTGAGGCTAGAGTTCCACTGTTGCTAGTGAAAGGTAATAAAGCAGACAAAATGTTCCAAGCCCTGCAGGAGCTGCAGTTTGGCCCTGTGGCTCTGGGTTCTGTTGGGTTACAACGTGTATATTACAATTGGATATCTTCACCCTCCCCGAGGTTTCTTCTAATTGCTTTTCTTGTCCAGCATGTGGCATTGACTCTTGGAATAGTATCCAAAAAAGTTTATTTATAAGGTACTAAAAGATGCAATCTCAGTAGCTGAACCAAATTTACAGTAGCAGCATCTTGAATGTCATGAGCATCCTAATGAAACTACAGCACTCCAAGCTGTGTGAGTGATGCTTTACTTGTCTCGAGTGCTTTTATTTGGAATCAAATAGAGGTGCTTGTTTTACTTCAAAGAATGGCAGAACCGACTAGTTCAATAGCTCATAGCTCCTCACACCAGCTCCTAGAAGTTAATACTCTTCCATGCTAAGAGGTAGCAACTTCAGCCAGGCTTATAAAATAAACTTCTTTCCCAGATGGATTTCACAGTTTCAATCTGTGACTCTTAAGTAGTAAACAGATGCAGAGCATAGGAGCTTTAGGGACAAATCAGCTGACCTTTAATGATTCCCTTCCTCGTTTTCCATCAATAGTATATTTATTGATCACAAAGCTGGCTGGTACTGAATTCCTCTGGAGAAATTCAGTATCCAAAAGGCTAGGGAAAATCTTTAAACTGTATAGCTTCATTCTCTGGTCTGTTGTCATCAAACTGAACCTCTGAAACTGTACTTTGCTGACAAAAAGAAATCTCTTCCATCGACTGTAGTGTCCTGGTATTGCTAATTCGGTTTCAAAGGTAAAACTTTGTTTCCTTTTAAACCTCCATGTAGGTAGGTGACTCAGTGTGAATCACCAAACTCGCGTCACTTTTAGGGAGCTGGGATGAGCCAGCTCTTCAAGAAGCTTCACTGGAGATTACACTGTGAATTATGTCATCTGAGTAGACTTCAGTGAAGATGTCACCACTGTGATGCCGTACATCTGCATAGGCTTCCTGTGAGAACATCTACCAAATGAAAGAAAGAAGGAATAAGAAATGAGAAATATCTTTTAATTATTTTTCCTGCGACTACTTGACCCATTTGCATGTGTATCAGCTGTAGTGTTGTGCCATTATTGCAGAAGGGTTGGTCGGTACTCAAAAAATAATCTCAGAGCCCTCTGGCAATAATCACTGCCTTAAGAGCAGTCTGAGAGATGGTTGTATATGAAACCAAAAATCCGCTGACTGTGACCAATCATGCCAAGGTTCTGCATCCAGTCATCCAACACACTCACGTTGCAAAGCTCAGTGGAAACAGGGTGGTGAATATCTGATTGCTAAGCAGCTCCGTTTTTGCTTTCTGAGACAGGAGCAAGTTTCTGTTTCTGTTTGTCCCGGTTGGATGTAACTGATGATCTGCTGATGTTTGTAAAGTCCTTTAATATTCACGGTGAAAACCATTAGCTGACTATGTGCCAACAGCAGCAGCCAGTGTCAAGACAAGGTTTCTGTCCCAAGTAGTTGGTAGATCTAAGAATCTAAGTTAAACAACTGTAGATTGATAGATGTTTGTATCATGCTATGCTGGTAGCAATCTGCATCTCTAAATCTGCATGGAAGTACGTGCATTTCTTTTTACATCTCAGTGCTTGCATATAACCACGCATAAAGTCAGCAGCATGCACCTTTACATGTGCTATTACGTTATGTGACTACTCACCTTCTCTTTCGATATGAAGCATTTGAGTAAGAAAACCTGTATATGCTGTACACATTGCATATGCAGTTACTGATGACAACACATATACAACGTGTATGGTACATTATATCATACACCATGTTGGTATGTGTTCAACCTCTTCCACTAATGCTTAAGCTCCATTGCCTTATGATGTATAGCAATAGTACATCACCGGAGTGATGACGATCTGATGGTGTATTACCATCATTTATTACTGGAATATCATCACTGGCATATTATTGCAATGTATCACCCCAGCAGCAGCCAGCAGGAATGCAGCTGCAAGGGAGTCGAGTTCTATGTTGTATTAATTCCTAAGTGATAGCTGTAGAATTAGTATGACGAAGAATCAACATTCACCCACTTTCCTCTCTTTCGCACACATGCAACATGAACTGCTATGTTTTGCTTTGTGCTTTTAGCATAGCCTGCCATTTTCCAAGCGTGATTCAGTTCCTTGATGAAATTTTAGACTAGGATTGCTATTTCGAAATTTTGTTAGTGATTATGAAATAACAACAACCAAAAGAAAGTAGAAATTTGATCTTGATTGCCCTGTGCTATAATCATTTCTTTCGTTTTAGGGATGTTTTTTTTTTTTTTTTTTTGTAACCCTCAGCAGGAGATTGTTCTGTACTATCCATGGAATTTTACAAAGAATTATAAAGTAGGTACACCTTTAAGATACGATGCCCGTTTTTTCAAAACTTGTGATTTTTTTACATCTGCGTGTACATTTCAGAATTTAATATCTCAATCGGTTGAATCTGCCAAAAATAAAGTATAAAACCCAGTTATTCCTGCCACTCAACCATTCAAATTGGCAAAATGATATCAGATATTTAAACATCTTCATGAAACCTGGATGTGCTTTCTCCTGTCAATGTTAATTCTCTCTCTCTCACCCTCCTTTGCAAAAAGCAAGAGTATACTTACATTACAGTCTCTCTTTCACATTCATTGCCTGAAGGAATCCTGAAAATTCTCCTGCAAATGTCCTTTGGATTTATTTCATTGTACCACCAGAAAATAATGTTTGCTGCAAGCCTTGAATAGAGCAACTTCTGCAAAGTGATCTCAGGATCAGCCTGTCTAACAGGTTTAGTTAATGATAAGGCTCCTATCTGCATCCCACTGGGTTCAGATGGGGATGCTGGATAACTGCAGTTACTTGTAACTACTCACTCGAGGGCTGCATTATTCATATCTCTGCTACTTCTGGCCATTATCTATCAGTGCATAAATATCTTCATCTTTTTTAGCATCGTGTATTTTTAGGCTAAAAAAGACTTCTCTTAAAGGCCGCTTCAATTTTCCATAGTTTATGTCTGATGTATTGTAGTAGAACTAACATTAGAAATGAAATGTCGAGCTATGGCTGCTATGTATTTAAAGATATTGAGCTAGTTTCAAGTTTCTGCAGTAGCCGAGTCAGCCAGCCTCTTCTTTGGCTGGTTGTGAAAGTCACGGACAGGCAGGGCCAGACAACCCTGCATGATTGGTAACCAAACCAGAGGAGGACTATAGCAGCACAGCCCTTACTGTGAAGGAAGGAATTCATTTTTTACTAAAACTAGCACTGCAGCAACAGGAATTAAGCATACCCCTCAGAAGATTCCAAATGAAAGGCCAAACAGAGAAGAGAAAGCAGAGAAAACAGCTTCTCCAGAGAGCTGGTGGGAGCCCTTTGCAGGAAGCAGTCCGTTTAGTGGCACACATGGTGGGGTCACCTCAGAGCACTGCTCAGACTGGCCGTCAGCTCTGAAGGCATTCGGCATGCTAGTGGTAAAAATGATACACCGAAGGTCGTACCATCAAGTTTGAAAACAGTTTCTTGTTGTTGGATAGAGACTGTCAACATTCAGTTATAATTCTCCCTTCCTCCTTCCCACAAACTGTTTAATGCTCATGTATCAACCTGTAGATCAGGTTAACCTGTAGGTTAACCCTACATGTGCACGTTGCATTATGTATGACAAAAGTACGTGAGACAGCAGCATCTGTTCCAAATGAATGCTTCATGTTTATCTGCACATCCATTGTTGATAAAAAAGGATTCCACTCAGCAACAACCCTAGCCCCTCTGGGGGGTACTCTCTAGTAGTACTACTACTCTCTAGCAGTCCTCTTACCAGTCACCAACTAGAATGACCCTTGCTGAACATGGTGACTATCTCAGGACAGGCAACTATCGTAACAGATATTTAGTCATGGTGCCTGACGGTAAAAACTGGTAGAAGGGTACAGAACTAATGGAGATTTAATTTCTTCTTTTCGTATGTATTGGTTGGATGAAAGAGTTTAAGCTCAGGATTAGATGTCAGTGTCACTGTCTGACCATCGGACTGCATCCGTTGCAGTCTGGTTTCTGTCTTCACATGGAAACATCTGGAGGGTGCTGCAGGTTTTGGCATCCTTTCAAAAGAATGTTTAAAACCTTTTGTCTTCTTTCTGCTCGAAACTGCAGTGCAACACTCAGAAAGGATAGGCTGAAACATGAAAGAAGGTTCAAATGAATTAAAAAGAGAAAAAAAAAAAAAAATTGTACACTGCTACCATCTAGTGAATTAAAAGAAAACAAAATCTTCCTCTGCAACAGGATGAGCCATATCTACATGTGTGAACCTTCACCATTGAAGTCACTGGGACTTTTGCTTGGAAGAAACCTTAATGAATCAAGTCATATTAAACATCAGGCATTTGAACTTCAAGTGCAATTAGAGAAAGTATCAAAGACTGTTACATATATTTGTGATCTAGATAATTGCCATAATTTGTCCAGGATAACATTGAACCAAAGGAATCATTAGCAATTACTGCTTTAAGGCAGTGTAAATGGGTTCAACAAGATGAAAAGGCACTTTTTAAGGCTGGAACAAAAGGAAGATTTTTCATGGATACTGAGTTTTGTGTTTTAAATGAATTAAATGAATTTAAACCTTTGAAAAGAGATTTCAGCAGCAGCTATGGAAACCTCAGCTCTGCATTTACTCGAAGAATAGCGTTCAACGAACTTGTCCTCTTGATCTTATTAGTGTTCCCTCACAGCAGAAAGGAACAAGCCACTCCCATTCAGTCTTTAGTTCTTAATTAGACCAGCACGTGCCAACTGATCTCACAAGCCCATCACACCGAAATGTCAGTGCTAACATCCAGTGCTCTTAACGTCCACATTGATTTTGACACTTCCTCTTGCAGAATCAGCATTTTACTTACCCCAAAGGCGTAGTTTCATTTATCATGTGAATCAAGGTACAAAGTGGTGTGATTAATTATCTGTACCATCGCTGCAGTCCTTCCCCACCCTGTGTCAGGAGAAAATCTTTCCGAACTGCAGGTCTTTCTGATCTGCAGGTTAGATATGAATCCAGATGATCTCTGGCGTTGCTCAGGTGCCGGGTGACTTCGAGCAGGGTTTGTGGCAGTGCTAGGTGTGACAATGGCCCACAGAAAGCAGTGGCAGGAGGGTTTTCCAGCAGTTTTGTAACTCCTCTTGCCTGTAAGCATAGCTAAAAAGAATGCAAGGATTTTCGTTACCTACTATTAACAATATAAATGTAATGCTGTGCCCATCTTGCTTTAACCACTTCCACAGTATTTATCATCATTAGTCTCCTACTATTGTTCGACAAAGACCTTTGGTGTATTCATAACTCAGAGCACCACTATTTTGCCCTTTATTTCTCAGACTTAAGATTAGACACATTATTTGGAGCTTGGCCTAGCATCTGATCTCACCAGACCCCCACATTTCCCAAATTTTGCCATGTTTGTCTGGAGCTTGGGTATGTTCAGAAGAGAATCTTTCTAATTATGAAGCAATCTTGGTTGGTTTTCCCCCTCTTTTGTTGTTTGCAATTGAATTTTACTTTGTTAAAACTAGTTGCAAAGCAGCCCTGCAAAACCTCCTTTAGAGCAGTTGTCTGTCACTAAACACTCTGCTAGTGCTAATTAAATTTCCCATAAGTTTGACATTTTACAGAAATTGCAATTTATATACCATAAAAATTATGCATCAGAGGAGGAAAAGAACTTTAACATTTTGTTCACTTTGAAAAGGGGTTCTTAAATAGCCTATACTGTTAGAGAACATAACATCAAAAGCAAAATGAGCCCTTCGATTTTTTTCCAAATATTTTTTTGCTGTAGGTTTTCAGAATGTAGAGGTCTCTTTGAAAACCTAATTCCAGTATCTTAAAATCTTCTGGGAAATCAATGTGGACAGTCTTCTTTGCACAATCCTCCAGAATTCCTTAAAAATCCCATTTTTAAGATCTGTTTTAAGCATGTTCAGTACACCCTCACCATGGCTGACATTCACAGCAGCACTGAACCATTGGCTGCTTCCTCCCAAGACTCCTCTAATGGCTCCCCCATTTTCTTTTTAACTTCAGGTACTTCGTGTTGCTACATAAAGCATTATTTTGTCTTTCTTCAGGGCAAATGGATGGGATCTATACAGCAAACGATTTTGAAATGCATCTTAACTTCCCGATCAGCCTTTGAGAAATTAATTTCCACTTAGTTTTTGGAATCGTTCCAACTCATCCTCATGAGTGAAATATGGGCATCAGAAGGTGGAACAGAAAATACAAAGCTAATGATCTGGTTCGTGTTAGTTAGTTCTCTCTTAATCCTTTGAAAGATTGGATTTCTCGTCCCAGGAATTTCCTCTCACTGATAGTTTTAAAAGAAACAAGACAATATTTGCCATACATTATGTATCAAGATTAACTCAAGAAGCAAAGATGATCTATTCACCATCCCTATAAGCCTCTCATAATTAGGTCTACCCGCTTTCAAGGACAGGACTAGCTTATGTTTAAGAATAAAAACTCCCACTGAAATTTAAACTGTTTCCCAGAGTAAAGCTGGGAAGGACAAAGAGACCTAATCTTCACCTCTTAACACCCGTCACTTATTCTTGAAGGACAGACCCAGCTCCTTCCCAGCCGGCCTCACACCGCAGCTTTCTTCAGTCCTGATGCGACCTCAACCTACAGCAGGGACTACATTTTATTTTCTGCACTTTGAGCTTATCAAGCACTATAGGGTTTTCATTTTAGGGCTTTTTTGCAAACCCACATTTCCTTCAGCTGAGCCCGTGATTTTGCTGGGAGACCCCTCAGGAGGGGCAAGACTCCGTGTTCCTTTTCAGCTGCAGTCAGTGGGCGTTGCATTAGGACACTGCAGCACAATGAGCTGGTAGTTGATCTTGTGCATTGCTGCATCCTGGGAGCTCTGCATTAGTGGGATTAAGAGCTACAAGATCTGTTAGGAAGCCAAAACCACTGTGGTATGGTTCAGCCCAGATCCGACCAAGCCTGCAAAATGCTTTTCCACAGCGCACCAGCAGTTCTCCTGAGAAGAGGGGCAGCCAGCAGTCAGTTGGAGGAGCTTGTCCTAAGGGCTGAGCATCTTCCTCCTGCTTGCAGGCTGCTGCCCTGATATAAGCGGGACAGGGGTTGGCCCTTCTGAGCACCTAAGTCCAGCTGCAGTACAACATTATTGTACTAATGAATGTTAGTAGCAGTGCTGATATGCAAAGATAATGAACATTATCTGTTTGATGACTTGAAATGAACAATAGATTCACAGAGCTAGCAAGATCTTCTGTTTACTTACAAATACCGAGGGGAAAGGGAGTTGTATTTGCATTAAACCATCATATTTTTCCTCTTGTATTTACAGTACTGGAAAACATTTTCAAAAATTCATCCTCTTAAAGAAATAGCATCCTATCACAGATAAAGAAGGGTAGATTTGAGGAGGCAGTTTATTTAATTTCATTCCAATAGAATTGCAAGCATTTCATTTTTTCTACTATTATTTCAAATGTTGGGCTGCAGCATTCAGTCCAGCTTCCAGTACTGGCATTTGGAAGCTGGGAAGAAAAGAAAATGTATTCTTTCATTTCTAAATAGTGAGGCAGATTTGGGTTTTAAAATAGATGAAAATTTCTTGAGAACAGCTAATTTCAGTCTTTGTTACTAGAGATGAAGCTATAGTGTGGGGAGACGTTCGTCATTTTTCTCAGGAAAGGTAACTGGTGTACACAGTTTTAGAATTTCTCATCTTTCTTATCCCCTTCCCTAGCCCCTCCTCTCCCCTTCCCCAACTTCTCCCCATTAGATTATGCAGTCGATGGGGCTCTTAGGCTATAAAATAAGACATTAAAGTGGAGAGCCTGTGTTTGTCCTACTTTCTTCACTTTTCTACATTCAATTCCACACTTAATAGCAGGGAAGACAAAAGAAGGAGACATTTCCAATATCCAGACCCTAATAATATCCCTCTGGGATTACCTGCAGCTCAATACATCATTCAAAAGCAAAGATTAAAAGTAATAGTCACGTTAATATTATTTCACAATCCACAAACATAAATCCTCATTTGTTATTCATGAGTTATCACACACACCTCTTAAGGAGCAAAATACTGCAGCATGTGCAGAAAAATGGTAACACAAAGTAAACAGTGAAGGAGAGGTAGAGACTTTATAGCTCATTTAAGGTAAAGATATTGCAAGTGTGTTTGCTAACGGAGAAGTGTTCCTGCTTGGCTGTGATGATGCACAGTGCAATAACATTTATTATCTCTGCAGTCATAACTTAGCCAGATCCCAGTCCTATGTGTGCTGCCTTTTTGCAATGGGTGCTCACAGAAATGAGGTTTCTGTAGGGAATCTGAGTGCCATGCACCCCTCCCAATCCAGTGCCTTTCACCCCTCTGTTTGGGGCAGCAAACCCATGTCACGCACATGGATTACAGTCCTCTTTTCTCAAGGAGGCTCAGAGCTAACTACGCACTGTGGCCTGCCACCTAGCAGGATATTTCTGTTTTCTACATAGAAATAAGCTGCTCACTTTGAGCACTGAGGGTGTCCTGGGCTTGTACCATGCTGCCTTCTGCACACAAAGCAATGCACAGAAACATTGGAGTAAGCGGAGGCTGCAAGAATTCCTTACAGGCACGTGTGGATAGGCCCCTGTCCTAACCAGAGGCCAATGCAAATTGAGAACCGTTTTTGTTTCACAAGTGATCTCCTTCAGGCGCTGTCATCATTTCAGTGCCCTGAGTTTGACCGCTCTGAGCTCTGAATTGTACGAAGCACAGCAAGCAATGCTCTGTGCGTGGCACACACACTGCTTTTGCTGCAGAGCCGTGCAGGTGTGAGCCCCTGAGTGTGAGCCCCAGCTCCAAGGGACAGGTACAATCCTCTTGGTGGTTTCTGTAGAAACAGAAAGGAAACTTCTACCAATGTTTCTTTCTTATTTCCCAATAAATAGTAGCATCCCCCTAGAAACTATATCGATCTGGAGTTGTTCAAATAACTACTATTATAGAAGTAGATGAACTCTCCCCTGATAGACCTGTCAGACTCCCTGCTGATGAGAGCCTTCCATGCAATCCATATCCACAATTGCTTTGGAAGTAGAGGACTGACTCCCTCTCTTTTCTCCCTCCAGCAATATCCCTGTAGCTTTTTTTGTTTCCTACGCTATTCTTTTTTAAGCTGATACTTGTTTTCAGAAACTGCTCAAGTTGTGACAGAAACTTCTGAGCTATCCCAGTAATTGGCCTGCCTGTGAGGAAGGGAAAGCTTCAGAATGACAGTGAAAGGGAAGAGAACCTTGAAAAAATCATGTCCTGGGAAGCTTCTATCATAAATAGAGTCGCGTTACCTGAGTTTGCTGTGCATGTGCAGTGCTCTGTACCTCTATTTGCTCTCAGCTCAATGGCTTCTCACATATTTATAGGTACAGGTTTTGACTTTATATAATGATCCCATTGTGTAGATCTTTTGTATTCCTGTATCTATTGCAAACCATTCTCTCCAGCTCAGAGGAAAAGACATTAAATACACAACTTGTTTAGTGGGAGTGCTGCTAGTTTCCTGATGATGACTCATAAAATAAACACTATAGAATTAACTTAAGCAACCAGAAGATCAGTATTTCATTTGAACTACTGATACACCTAATGTTCATCACGTACTAAAATGTTTTAATGTATGTGCTTTAAGAGAAAAATAGCATAGGCCGTATATCCTCAGCTGTCACAAGTGCACAAAGTTGTACTGACTTCACTGGAACAACATGGCTTTATGGAGCGCAGACTCTGGCCTGCAGTGTAGCTGTCCTCAGTGGAGCCAATTTGTCCTTTGCATACCTCCTAAAAATAATTAATTGAAAGCTGTTTGGTAACTTTCTCAACAGATGGGCAGCACAGTCCACTGCCTAATTTCCTGATGCTCAAGGAGTGACCTGACTGAGCCAGCAGAGTTCTTAATACTTCACCACCTTGACATGCAGGGAGAGAATCAGGCATCTAGTTTGCAAATGTGGTTTTGTTTTTTAACTGTTTAATGAAAGAGACAGAACAACAGCGCTGCTTCTGCTCTCCTTTTGTGGTCACAGTAGGGCTGAGCTTCCTGGAATTGGGGAAAATGGATGTATTCCTCTGTCACCTCTGTGTTTAGGTAACAGAATGGATACTTTGCTGCTGTTAGCTCCCTAGCTGTCCTTAACCGTGCAGGAAGCTGCATGAGTGGTGGAAATCTATCAAATTTCAAGGGGGCTAGACACACTCTATTCACTTTCAAGTTTTGTTACATAGAGTTGAGCAACCCCAACAGCAAGGAGCTGGGGGCTCACAAGGAGCTGGGGGCTCACAAAGAGCTGGGGACCACACAGCCAGGACAGCTGGCCCCTGACCAAAGGGATGTCCCATACCGTATGGTGTCATGTTCAGCACTGAAACAGGAGGGCTGCCACTGGCTGGGTATCCATCAGAGGGTGGTGAGCAATTGCACTGTGCATCCCTTGTGCTGTATATAGAGTTTTGAGTAGGAATTTCAATGCAAATAAAGGACAGGCAGAAAGAGGAATTTTTGGTAAATTCAGTTTGGCACCTGGTCCTTTAATTTATTTGATGATGGCTGTCACGTATGTTATGCATAACCAAGTGCCCTTGTGTGTGCATGTGTATTTAATACATAACTTTTTAGTTTGACAATATTGATTGAAATCCTTTCAGTTTGATGAATGAGTGCATTATGCAGTGAACAGTGAAACTAGCCTTGATGAGTCATTGGCAGGATTTTCCCAGCTTTTTGAAGGCGTCTTCTCCCATGGGTTAGAAGTCAGAAATGTCCTCCCAGCATGTCTGCTCAAGCTGAGTTTTTGACTGAGGCAAGACAAGCCCAGATATTACTTCAAGCCCGTCAATCCCTCCCACCTCTTCAAATCCCTCTACACATACCCTAATATACACAGAGATGATCAAGGGATGGAACGTCTCTCAGGGTTCATTTGGATTTGCAATGCAGCTCTTTCATGTTAATTTTCTTTTTCCTTTTTCTTCACCTCAATTCACTCTGACGTCTTGCCACAATATTGTCAGTCTCAGAGAAAACAACAAGCCAAAGCAGATGTGTTGAACACATGGTCACCAACAGGAGCAGTTCCCAAGCAAAGTTAGCATGTGAAATCATTCCAAAAGAGGGATGTCTTATCCAAAAAATAATCTGCATCTGCTCCTGTTGTTTAGTGGGTTGAAAAAAAACCTCCACGTCTAAGCTTAGAGTTTGAATTTATCCAGCGCTCTGAAGTTAGAAGGGTCATGACAGGCACCTCTGATACCATCATTATGAATTTCTTTTTTGTTGGCTAATGGGGACATACGACTCGTCTAGTGTTTTTTATAAGCAGTAAAATATACCGAAGAGCCCTGATGTTTTGGTATTATAGATGGGCAAATCCAAATTTCTGCAGGTGCTGTAAGAATAAGAAATCAGATTTAAAATATTCTTTGAAAGAAAGATGTGGTTTTTCTATGGGGGAAGAGAAAAAAAAAAAAAGGCTACTTTGCTTGTAATGTTGTCCTCTTAATTTTAGCTGAATCTTAAACTGGGTTGTGAACTCTTTTAAAGACAGTGGATCAAATAGCAATTATATATTTTTGTTATTTCTGTTCTGTTTGAGATCTGTAGTTGCTAAAATGGGGGAATGTGGAGGAACCCCTCTGAACAGTGAGATAGAAGCTCTAAAAATAACTCCAGTATTCCAAGGAGACAGCGCAGAGTGAAGATACTTGGGTCTGCTGAAGAAAGATGAACAGCCATCTTCCTAGCTGAATTTTTAGCTGAAATTTTGTATCGGATCAGACCATTAGCTGGTTTTTCTTTAATAGGAGCCACCGCTTACCATTTTTGCTGTTTCTCTAACTGCAGCTTTAGTGTAGAAGTCTGCTTCTGCAGTACAAATAAAGCAGGCATCTCAAAGCAAAACCATAGCAGCTAGAGAAACGTGGCAGTATTTGGGAGCAAAAGTGGCCAGGAGGCTCAGGTACTCAAAATGTGCCACCTCTGAATTTATAAGGACTTGTCCAACTGCAACACCCTGAGAGACTCCCCTGTTACTATGATTTGATTACCCATACATTCAGATTGAGTATACACCACCTGTTAACATACAGAACAAAACACTTTCTCCAAGAGCATTTGGTAAATAAATGACTTGGAAAATATTATTAAGCTCAAAAACAACATTTTACCATGTTTGATTTGCCACCAGATGCTGTGGGACCTGAAGAGAGAGAAAAAATAGAAAAGTCAAGCAGTGGCAATGAAAATAAAATACAGGGAAAATGCAAGTTTTGTTGTGAAATTATGGTCAGAAATGAATGCAAGGCTCTTATTCTACCATGGACTATGTTATTACGTACAATAAACTCAGCTTGTTCATTCAAAGAGAGAAAGCACTCCTGCCAGTCTTTGCCACATACTTCACAAAGAATATTGTGCCTCATTCAAACAGCAAAGAATATATTAACATGAAACTGTTTATCGTGGAGCACTGCCCCACACGCTGGGACAGGCTGATGTACAGATAAGAGGCAAAGAGGCAGTCTCTTCTTTTGAAGATAGCTAATAAGCCTTCAGAGATTGTTTCTTGCTGGGAAGATGGATGCCACTGAGAGCAGCTGATGTAATGATGCAGGCAAAACTTTCATCTTTTTGCCCCATTTTTTCTTCTCGAGTTGAGAGTGAGAAGCTGTTAGTGTAAACAAGCAATAACATTCCTCTTAGATAACATGAGTTTGGCAAACGTGTATAGCACTTTCAGTCTTCAGAGTTCTTTTAACTAATAAACATCTGCAGGTTCACTTTCAGAGTGACAGATGCGTGGGACTCTGGGAAAATTAAATTAGAAACGTGAGTAACACACCACAGACCGTGGTTAGAAATGAGTAATGGCCATTGAAAAGACACAGCGAGAGCTGTTTGAGGCCAGCTGTCTTCCCAGATCCCACTGCCTGGCACCTTCTCACCCTGAGCTGAGCACGTAGCAGGCTCAACAACCCCATCTCCATCTGTACAAGACTCTGGGGAAGGCCACCATGCATGGTCCAGTTGTCCCTCTGGAGACCAGGGAATTGATATATGTGACCTCTGTGCACTTCTACAAAAGGGGAAACCTTCCCAAGTATAGCTGTGTTAGCATCTGAGACAACTCAAATTCCTAATCTAGGCACGGACTCCAGATTTGCATGTAGCTGTAGGCATGCACATGTAGTAGATGGAGCTAAGTACACCTTCAAACTGAAGTATATGCAAAGATGTTACTTTTTAAGCTGATACAGTTCTCTTACTGCTGTCTTGTGTGCTGTTACATGGGGCACTGGAGCAGATGAGCAAAGAAAGCTGCCCAGCAGCACGTCTCACAGCCAGCTCAGCATCGGCACTAGTGAAGCTGGCATTTTATTCTCTTGTGATATTCTCCTTCTTTTTATTACACTTGAATTGAACTTTATTCCAAATCAAATGGATGGGGAGTTAAGACCTCCTGCAAACATTTGACAGTAAAGTGAATGTGCAGAACAAACCTAGACTTTCGTTGTTTTCTAAGCTGTGGTGTACTGCACTGAGTGTCATGGTCCTCAAGACAAATGATGCTAAGAAAGTCTATTTTTTGAAGTACCTTGGGTACTTTTAAAGTTACCTAGTGACTTGGGAAGGAGAGCTTTTTTTTTTTCCTCTTTTGCTTTAAAGTGAGTGCAAGATAAGGTTATATGACTAGTTGGAATCAATGCGGGTTCTTAATGATGCATGAAATGAAATACTGCTGTCCAGTGCACAGCGAATAGTCAGTATTCTGCTTTATGATAGATACATCCCGTGTGAGCTGACAGGGGAGAAACACCCCACACACCAGCTGCAACCCCCCACCCCACTCGGCACTTTGTGTCAAACAGGTTGATGTCTGCTGTGGCTGCACGCTTCTGTCTGGGCTAATAGAGCTGGCAGCCAGTTACATTGCTTTAGCCAAGAGGCAAATAGAAAGCATTTTCCATGTCATGGTTCTTGCTTTGGGGGGAAAAAAAAACATCGACCTTATGGAATTTCTTAACAACTACATATTTTTATCTGGGATCTGTGCAGCCTGGGCTTGGATTGTTTGTACACAGTACTCCTGCTTTTTTGCCCTTTTAATACCCGTGGAAACATTACCAGTTGAAGCTGGATGCAGACAGATTAAAGCACTGCTGGTCAGGGCCAATGCATCTGTAGTTTAAATGCTGAGTTTCTGAAAGTGCTTTTCTGTCAGAAGCAGCAGCATGAAGAGGGCTGAGTTACTGCTTACAGAAGATAAAAAAACATACTTGCTTGTAGGAGCAAAGAGTAGGGAAACTGCCTGTGAGTAGAATATAAGCTGACTGTAGGTTTCTGTTGTTTTAAAAGCATGTGATGCTCTGCTTTAAATTTCTCTTTCCCCTTCACAAAGTGCTGAAAAGATAACCCCTCCACAGGGCTTTTTACCCAAGCAAAGTGGCCAGCAAAGGTACGAGCTTCTGAACAATGTCTGCCATTCCAAAGGGAGAATGTCCTTCTGGAAATGTGCCCACAACAGTTATTACTCTGAACAGTTGTTCCTGCTTAATTGTGCTTATTTTCTTATGTGGGCAAGTGGCATCATCTTCATCACTCTTTTGTGGAGGTGAATTTGATGTGAGACAAGAGTTAAGGAACAAATAAATGAGAAGAGAAAGCTGTAGGCATCCCTTCAGTAGAGTCCCATCCTAAGTATCTTTTTCTTCACCTTGAAGAGTGGACACAAGTGTCGGGACAACAAAGCTTCAAAGACCTGTTCCCAAACCAGCACTGTGATGCAGGTCGCTGCCATATTTTAGATTTGTAGCCTGAGCATGGTCAAGTGGTTCTGAAACACTGAAGGCAAATCCTAAATTGAAGGTGAGTTCAGATAGAATCTGCGTAATTTCAGTGTGATAAGTGGTTGCCCTTTTTCTTGTGGCACAGTGGGTCAGACTGGGGCAGTCACAGCTGATATCTTTATCAAGTCCTTCTTCACAATCGTTTCAGGGGCAGCAGCTCATTCTCAGCAGCAGGCAGGACTGGGTCGGTTCTGGAAGGAGCACAGATGGGAAAAGCAGTGTCACAGGGCACTGGCAGCTGCTGCCTTCTGCTTTGTCTATCCCAAATCAGTTTGGACCACTTCGTGTGATGAACCTTTGGAACAATCAGTGGCACAACACTTCGTGAAGCAAGAGGATCTATTTGTGGTGCTTTTTGTATTCAGTGATACACAAGTATTTCCATATTCCCTCCGTTTCTGTTGATAAATAACCTGGATACTCCTCATTGCCCTTGCCCAGGTACAAAGGAGAGAGCAAGCTCCATGCTGTGCCTCAGCTTTTTTCTCCTTGTTAGCTCTGCTCATAATAAAGATTTGTCCAGGGGAAGGACACTGATTGCTGCTTGTCCACAATATTTCCTCTGTGACCAGGTGATTGCACTGGGGAGGAGAAAAAGAGGGATGGCAAAACTGCACAGCAGGAAAACAAGACCAAATAGTAGGAGAGAAGAACCTTTTTACCACAGGACAACTGGAGAAGGCCAGAAGAGGAGCTGTTACTGAACCATAATTTATTCTTTCCTATCTTTTGCCCAAGGAAGTTTGCAATTTTACCATCCTAGCCTCCAGTGTTTCAGTCAGTCTGTGCTAATTCTCTGTGCCTTCCTCCCCACCCCCATCACCACCCACACTCCGACTTAAGCTGTATCTTTGTCTTCTAAAGCAGCTTGAATCACCATTTCAGACCCTCCAGATTTATGGTTAAAATTAAAGTTTTGGCAAGCTTCTGTCACCACATTGCCCATTACTGTGGTACAATATAATGTAATTAATGTTTTTATGTTTAAGGAAGAAGAGGCACATATGTTCCTCAGCTGCTGATGAACGGATTTATAGGTAACACATCTGAGTCAGTGCCCATGTTTAGACATTACCCTGACAGATCACTAATCATTTTCTAAAAGCTGTGCACCATTGCCCTGCTTCCCTAGATGTGCAAGCAGGACTGCACTGGGATACCATAGCGTGATGATAGATTTCAGGTGACACAAGGGGAGGAAGCAAAACATCAGTAAATGTTTCAGCATATCTATCTCTTCATAAGCAGATGTTCTTGTTTAACACGTACCATTAACCCAGAGTACAGTGTGTGCTTTCTTAAAGAGAAACCCAGCCTGCTGGTAGGCGGCTCACAAAAGCACCTCGCCAGCCTGCGCTCTGCCCCAGGATCTTCAGTCCTCATCCTCTCCGTGTCCGAGTGGCAGCTGTCTTACCCACAGCTCACTGGAGAAGTCAGCTTGTGACTTGCATGGATCCCTTCCATCTCCCCATTCCCATTTTGATTGAGCTTAGTTGGGATGCCTGTCTCATAGTGCTGGAGCAGTGAGGCTGGCTGGGGCCCTGGCAGGAGGGCAGGATGAAGAGCTGGATGCAGCCTCCCCTACTGCCGCCTAGGGAAGGTGTTCTGATGCTTGACAGCACTGCCCACTGTCTTTGCTGCAAGATAGATGTGTGTGCATGTGTACCTTCGTACATCCTCCAGCCACACCGCCTTTTCACAGCAGTCTTGCAAACTTGAGCCAAGACACAGCCCAGCAGTAGGGTGATCTTAGCAGCTTCCAGGCCCAGCCCACCTCCTGTCCCCTCCTCAACAGGACAAGGGGAGAAAATAAGATGAAAAAGCCCATAGGAGATAAATATAGGGAAATAGCTTACCATATAGCTTCACAGGCAAAAACAGACCCCATCTGAGCAAGATTAATTTATTGCCAATTAAAAACATAGTTGAATGGTGAGAAACAAAGATAAAAACTGAAATGCTTTCCCTGCAACCACCCTTCTCACGAGGCTCAACCTCACTCCATTTCTGCCCCCGCTTCCCACCCTGAGCAGCACTGGGCAGTGGGCAGGGGCCATGGTCAGTCCATAACAGCTCCTCTGTGCCAACCCACACATCCCACACTTCTCTGCTCCAACATGGGCCCTGCAGGGGCACAGCATCCCTCAGAGTGTGCCCACCCACCCCCAGCCTGGGGTCCAGCACAGGGAGGAATTCCTCCTCTTCATCTGAGAGCTGCAACTCTAAGCTCTAAGGGATTTTAATTAGTCTGAAAACATCAGTAAATCTTCTGCTGGGTTTACAGCTAGGGGCCGCTTTATGTGTCTGGGTGAGTCATCCTCTGCCCCCATCACAGGCCGCCTCTCAGCGCCCAGAGCACTCCATCAACTGCCGCTGGCTTAATGGCATTAAGGAAAAACAGCACCGTTCAGGAAAGTCTTTGCACAGAGCACGTTGGTTAACCTATACGGAAGCCCATTCTGGGCACTCTCGTACAGTGTTAAAGTGGCTTTAATTCAAGCTAGTGTTTGAGTTAAATCTAAATTAAATTTGAATTTAAATCATTAAATCTGTGCGGGGATTTAGTGTGGTTTACATAATCAATTTTGAGTTCATACCATTCATTAATTTGGATGACTACCATTCAATCTTTGCTTACTTAAAAATAGTTCTAATGCATTTATTAATATTGTAATACTCAAACTGGGTTATTCATGAAGAAACAGAGAGTTTGAGCTTTTTTTGAAGTTTCACAAAATGCAAGTATGGTACTTAAGAAACTCATTTTGTTCTGATGTCCGTTAAGGGCAGGAAGGGCTTTTAGTTCCACTTGCAAAGCGCCTGTGTCATCCAGGTGTGAGGGACAGGGCTGTGTCCCCATCACTCGGCCGGGAGCTGTGTGCCATGCAGAGCCATGCCCTCCCTGTTCTGGGAGCATCCACAGGCCATGTGCTGTGCACACTGTGGTCATGGGCACAGGTAGGGCTGCAGGTCGGCCTCCCATTGTGCTCCCTCAGCTTTGCATACTGCAGCCCGGCCCGTGCACTCACCCAGCTCCACATTATCCTCTGCTGGAGGCAGGCGCAGGAGTGATGGTGCACAGCAAGGCTGGGCTAGCCACACAACTCCTACCTATTGCCTGGAGCAAAGTGCTCAGCTCGAGTGAGGGGTTTGTGTGGGTGCTTTGGATCCATCTCTTCCTCAGAGATTGAAGCACTTTTGAAAAATGCAGCCTTCAGTGGAGGAGTTCCTGCCTTTTTCCCTTCTCCAGGAAACGCCAGCCATGTTTGATTAAAATCCCACCTGTCACTGGATTTCAGAGGGATGCAGAATGGATTCATTTTACAGTATCAGAACCTGCTGCTAACAAAAATAGCTTTCACTCTCCCCAGGTCTCCTAATCATTTCAGGAGACAAGCATAGAAGAGGATATCTCAGCTGACACTGGAGAGCACAAATGTTGACACAAATATGAATCTGAATTTTCTGACAGTAGTTGATTGTGTTGCTTTAGAAGGTTTAACAGACATGCCACTCAGCCGACAAGGCCCTGTTTAATGCTTCACTTTAAGTATTTGTATGATCTTCAGGGTTGTCAGTTCTGGGAATTACAGTTTGAGAGCGGTTTTGGCAATCTCCCTGTATGTTACACAGGGAAAAGCACAATAACTGCTGCTTTTTCAGTCTGGCCTGCTGGTAATCTGAAATCACGTGGCATCTACTTTCTGGAGTGGTCAGTAAATCTTTTTCATGCTTTCCTTGCTTTATAATGTCAACTTCTCATTGATGCAAGTGTTCATTATGCCAACCAGGTGTGTACAAAAGCAATTCCTGTGTCACACGTGGCTGTGTCCTATCCATGTTCTCTGGAACTCCATCTCTGGTTGCTTTTACTTCAGGA
Source organism: Meleagris gallopavo (assembly GCF_905368555.1). Taxonomy (NCBI): domain Eukaryota; kingdom Metazoa; phylum Chordata; class Aves; order Galliformes; family Phasianidae; genus Meleagris; species Meleagris gallopavo. The sequence goes on along the minus strand of NC_139419.1, from coordinate 10,120,923 downwards.
CCTCAGACTGAAAATCTCATACTAGCCACTTTTGTATTGCTCTTAATTTTCCATGGGTAAGGGAAATCCAGTTTCAAACAGTTCAAACAACATTGGAATATTTTTCAATGTAGTGATTTCTCTTTTGTTCAGCCAAAAATGTTTGGCATGAATTCATAGTTAGAAGCAACAAGAATATTCAGATGAAGGGCTAGCCTGCTTTGAACAGAAGTACACTGCTGTGTTACACTTGTAAGGATGCATTTGTATGCTGTTTGCTTCTGGGGATCTGAAATTTCATGGGAATGCACTGAAAATGATTAAAAATTAAACTTTGTAACTGCTTTATATGTTCGACATTAACATCGTCTTTCATTGTTTTCTAATAGCGATAATTAGGTGTTGCATTACTCTAGGGTAAGCCTTGTAGCACCCCTGGGAAGGCTTTTATGCACAATATAAATACTGCTGTATACATAAAACTAAATTTAGTTGAGATAAAGCCTCTGCTGGTTTCATTTCCTTAATATTTGCTTTCACCCTTTTCCTTCAGACCCAGACGGTTCTTTCGAAGTTTCCTTTTACTGGCTTTCTTTCATTCCTTTTACATCTAAGCTGCCATTTATCTCAGACCTTTCATTCTGCACGAGTGTCATCCTCACCACACGGGTGGACTTAACCAAGCAGCTAATGCTATTACAGTGCTGGATCCTCCTGTACTGGGCTGTTAACGCACATCAGCATCAGCAAGGATGGGAAGCTGACAAGCACATGGGAACTGTCACATAGGGACCAATGTCTGCTGATCTGTAACTGATACACTCCCAGTGTCCTATTAGAATAAATGACGGTAGAAGCAAACTCTCCACACAGTAAATCTAGCAAACATTTTAAATATCTAACAGTAAAGACGATGAAAACAGCTTTCAGCATGGCAGGCTGGGCCACCTCTGGGCCATCTCTGTGCCGACAAGCAGTCCTCATGGTCTCTGGAGTTCTTTAGGGAGGACAAAGAAATAGCAGCCTAACTATGTAATAGTAATTTCAAAAGCAATAACAAAATATTATAATTGTGAGGGTGGTGAGACACTGGAACAGGTTGCCCAGCGAGGCAGTGGATGCCCCCTCCCTGGAAGCAATCAAAGCCAGGCTGCATGGGGCTGTGAGCAATCTGGTCTGGAGGGAGGTGTCCCTGCCTACAGCAGGGGGTTGGAACTAGATATCATAAAGATCCTTTCCAAACCATTTTTTATTTGTTTTTTTTTAATTATTATTTGTAATAATAATATAAAAATAACAAAGGCTGAGTCAGCAATAAGAAGATCTGCATGTTTTCAGCATTTCTGAACACAAAGAGATCCCGTCCCCAGTCTCAGCAGCTCTGCCACTGTTCTATTCCTGCCGTCTGGGTGGCCTCTTCTTTGGAGATTCTGAGGCCTGGGAGTTGGCCTTCCTCTTTGGGGCTCGCTGGGTCCCCTCAGGTGGGCTGGTGCCAGAAGGCCCTGCCACCGGCTCTTCTGGCACCTCGTGAGCCACGGCCTGCTCTGCACTGCCAGTCACACGGTTGGAATGTGAGCGGCTGGGACTCCGACTGAGCTCTTCTGCTGTCCCGCCCGGCATTTCGCCCCTGATGGGGCTTGCAGGGATGCTGGAGGGTGCTGGGCCGGGGACAGCAGCCTCCTCTCCTGGGGCAGCTCTGGGCTGTGATGCAGAGTTGGCCTCCTCTGCCCCAGCAGCAGGAGGGACGTTGAGGCCCAGCCGGCGGTGGGCCTCTCTGCCACACCTCCGCACGGTGAAAGCGATGAACTGCTGTACGAAGGTCACCGTGCGGCCCTCCAGGTCGGAATCCAGAGTTTCTACTAGGACCTCCTCCTCCAAGCCGATGTGGAGCAGGGCCCAGATGACACTCTGTGCCAATATATTTGCATGTATCTCGTCGTTGCCCAGGATGCGGTGCAGTTTTCGTCGCAGCCAGGACCACAGAGGCTGCAGCAGGGCCGGGTGGTCCCTGAAGACGGTAGCCCAGGTGTCAGGGGAGAGGCCGCCCAGAAGACGCCTGGGCACTTCAGGCCTTGGCCAGACTTCCTGGTTGACTGTGGGGTCCCATGTGGCAGTGGATGCCCCTGCATCTGGTCTAAAGACCAGCTCCTTAAAGTCATCGTCTGCTTGCACGGTGTGGATGATGGACTGCACACCTCGTTTGCAAAGTGGGCACTGTAGCCTGATCCTAGTCCACTGCTCAATGCAGGGAAAGCAGAACTGGTGGCAGCACGGCATGGTGTACGCCACGCTGTCCCAGTTCTCCAGGCATATGGGGCAGCGGGTGTCTAATTCTGCCTCCATGGTTCCAACAGTTGCAGCAGGCTAGAGGGAGTGGGAGATGGCAATGCACTCCCCAGCAGTAACGCGACAGCAGCAGGTGTCACTCTGGAAGAGGATAAGCAACATGAGTCACACACCAGCCTGGGAAGGGTCCCTCAAGATGGCCCCCCCAGCCATCAGTCCCTGTGCCGCCTACCTATGCCGCTGCACGCGCCTCTCTGGGATGTCCCGTCTGTCTGCTCCCAGCAGGGTCGGGATAAAGAACAAATGGCTCTGAGACAGCAACTGAGAGCTGCGCTAGCAGCACCCAGAGCACGTTTCAGCACCAAAGCTCGCGCTTCTCACACTCCAGTCCTCGCACTCACGCTCGGTCGGAGTCCAGGCACGAACTGCTGGGCAGGGCCACTGCACCCACAGTAAGGCAGTGGGGGCTGTGAGGTCACAATCAGTTGCCTGGAGATGTCTCAGGTCATCACTTGGCCAAGCTGCTGGGCGTCACTTCCACTTGACCTACACTTGTGGACATAACTGCCAACGCCACAGTGACGCCACAGTCCATTGCTGGGTCATCACAGTGAGCAGTCCTCCGCTGCTGCACTTGCCCCAGCCCCCAGCACAAGTTTCTGGGTCTTTCCCAGTGCCACTTCCCACTCCGTTCCCCACATCTCGTGTGCTTGGCACTGGTGTTTCACACCTATCACCAGGGTCTTGGCCACATCTTCCCATGGGCCCCATCAGGTCACTCTGGCCATGGCATGTACAGCAAGAAGGTTTATTCAGTAAAAGTTTGTGTTTCTCTCTGATAGTTGGACATGATCATCTTAGACGTCTTTTCCAACGTTAATGATTCTAAGAGATTCTCTCAGCCTAACTTCTGGTTTCCAGTTTAACATTCCTGGCTGCTGCATAACAATCCAAATTCTTCACAGATATCTTCACTGAGACAGTGTCATAAGATACCCCAAAGTAAATGAGTGTTCAGTTCGTCCCCCTGCCCAGAGTGATGGACATAAGGAAGTTAAGCAGAAAAGTTAATGGTTGGTGAAGCTGGGAGAAGTGCCGTAAGAACACTGCTGTCATACTTGCCCATTTCAGAAATTTTTAGTTGTGATTGCTAGATGTGGACAGTGTGTTCCTACTTTTGGTGCTTACAGAACTAAAAAATTCCTTCCAGATAAAACCTGGAGCAGTAGTCATGTACAATAGAGAGGCACCCTGGAGCTCCCGGTGTGTATCTGATCTGAAGGTCTCAACTACAGGGATACTAATCCTAACTTTCAACAATAGGAAAATGGAGAAAGTGATAATAAAAATAAAGCTGCAGGTAATAATTGTCTGAGCATGAATTGTAGAATTGAATCTTCAGTATTGAAAGCCTCCATGGAAAAACCACATAGATTGCCAAATGTTATTTATTTAGTATTGTTATTACAGCTATTATTATGACGATTTGCGTGACAGACTGGAGATGAGTGACCACCTGCTGTTTGCATTGATGTTCAATTTACAAACAGTCAAGTACCATTTGGTTTGTGCCAGCTTGCTGCATTACTTTACCCATAAAAGATATTGTGTAACCTAATGGCAGCTTTTTAACTAAAAATAGGTGTTCTGCTTATATCCAGGAGAAAGCTGGTATTTAGTGATTACAATACAATGTATTCAGATTTTCTCAGCTGCTTCAAGCTGGAAGAACAGCTTTCTCAGCTACAACAAATGGGGCAAACCTCCTTAGAGGAAATTTAGTAAAGCCAGCAAGCTGGGAGACAAGACAATTGGATAAATTTACTACTGCCATAGCACTGCAAGTGCCTGTGTGACCTTGGGCTAGCCTTCAGATGTGGGTTAGAAGGACCGGGCTCTCCCAGCTCCCCCTGGAGATCCAGCAGGCCCATGGTCTGCGCACTTAGGGAAATCCAGCCCTTAATCTTCATCATTTGTCATTCTGATACCACACAAAGGTAAAGGGATCTTTTGCACTGACCTCACCAAGTCAGACCGGGCCCTCACTTATGGGGTCCAATCCAAATGCAAAGATTTTTATTTTTCCTGTCATGACAGATCACCTGTCCAGAAAGAGGTCAGTTAGTGCAGCTACCTGGGAAGGCAAGTGTCGGCTGTGTGCAGAGGGAGAAGCTGTGAGGCAGAGCTCTCAGGAGCTGCTGTTATATCACGCTGTGGCTTTGGGCGAGAAACTTCACCTCCGTCTTTTAGGAAACCTGCCTGCAGTACTTATATCGCTTAATTGTTATTTACAAAGCACTCAGGGATTGCTGCAGATACAATCCTCCAGAAATTAAACCCACAGTAATGTGCAGCAAACAGGCTGAGGAGCAGATCAGTGGCTGTGCAGGCAGAGAGGCTGTTCAGATCCCCATTGCCAGTGTCTGGTCATAGAATGCTTTAAACTGCGGCATACAGAGACATTTCTTACTCATTAACAGCCCTATTGCATGATGAAAGGGAAGGCAAATTCTGCAACCATTTTGCTGATGTTAAGGATTTCATACACATAATAAATTACATGTGAACATCGTTGCCATGCATCCATCCCAGAATTCAGCCCCTCGGGGACTCAATCATGCTGTTCTCCTGTAGGTAGGAATATCAATGCGCCAAAACAATGAGCTAAATCTGCACGTATCTCATCAGTAGACATAGTGAAGATAACATAAAAGGGGAGTGAAGGAATGCGGACCTCTCTTCCTACCTGATCGGGGGAGAAGGTTACCGACCTCATCATCTAATGTAATAAACACCATCCAGGTAGGGAGCTATCACAGAGCCCTGAGCAATGCGAAGCCCCACGGAATGAGATACAGTGCAGTACATGCAACTTTCATAAAGATTACTGTGTGGGTAGTTTTTGTTTTTGAGAAGAAGAAAGGAGGAGGCTGTGAGCCCAGCCATGAAATGTGGGCTGGCAACAACCAGCCTTTTCTCACAGCACCCTCGTGTGCCTTCAGCAGAAAGTGCTCCGTGTCACTGGGGGAGCACTGCGCCTCTCTGCAGCACTGTAACTTGTTGAAAGAACTCATTTAAATTAAATAGGACAGCCAGTACATATTAATTAAGTATCAATTGATTCTTAAAAGAGTACTTATTGAGGGTTCTCAAGTTGGGAAGGGATAAATCTGGCTGTCATGTAATTAATTCAGAATGACACAGGCAACAAATGCATATTACATATTTTTCCTCCGAATATTAACTTGTAAAGAATGCTTACATATCCAATTAACATTTAACAAGATAACCTTATACTATGTTAATTAGCTATCTGCTAATTAAAAATGTACCAAAATTAATATAGACATTAGGCAAGTCAACTGTATAACTGCTTGTGCACAAGGGAGAATCAACATGGAATATTTGGAAGAGCTCTGAGAGGCAAAACATAGGAGAATCTCCACCTGTTATGTCCTTGTCGCTGCTGGTTTGAGGTGCCAGTATCCGGCCAAAGGAAACGAAGAGCAGGTGGGTTTCCCTTCCATCAATATGTAATGAATTGCTTTCTGGACAGATCTCATCCCAGTGGTGTTGGTTCCCAGTACTTTGGGGACCTTACAGAATTAGACTGGATGCTTTTATTTGGTTTTGGTCTTACATGTGATGGATCAAGAAAAAAGAAATAGGGATTTTGAGAACTATATGGAGAAGCAAATGAGCAGGGAACTCAGCTGCCGTTAACCTAGGTGCCTTACTCAGCCTCTTGAATACACAGATACTGCAAGCATCTGACAGAAGTCCCCTGCAGACTAGAACAACATAACTGCAATGCACAATGGAAGGAGAGTGGGTGGCTGTCCTTGAGTTTTAAAGGACAGAAACAGTTCTTCTCCATTCTAATAAGACATTTTATAATACTGATGTTTGCATCTGTTTCACTGATTTTGGAGCTTGAGAGCTTCTTATTGTGCCTGTGAAGAGCTACAGACCTCCACCGCAGGGTGGTTTTCTGAGGCAGAAAACCTTTTGCAGTAATTACAGCTAACTGGAAAATCAAGTCTGTTCGGATTTTAAAATCGATTATGATGTAAAGAATGTTTCAAATTTGCCTGCTTAGAGATGGAATAATGCTAAAAAGCAAAGCAGAACTAGAAGGAAATCGTCATGCTTTGTCTCTCCTCCTGCACAAATGGAGCTCTTGCCTACAAAGGCCCATGCGATGGGAGTGCAGTTTCCAGCCGGCACACAGATGTGAGTAGCTTCTTCATGGACAATTCAGAGTACTGTAATCATTTTGGAAACTGTCTTGCATTCGTTAGTTTAAGAGTTCACTCAGTTATGTCCTCCGCACGTGTTTTATTTCTGAGTGTGCATGCACATGTATAGCTGATGGACCTCTGAATCTTCTGGCTGGATGGGGCTGTGAGCAACCTGGTCTGGAGGGAGGTGTCCCTGCCTACAGCAGGGGGTTGGAACTAGATACCATAAAGATCCTTTCCAAACCATTTTTTATTTGTTTTTTTTTAATTATTATTTGTAATAATAATATAAAAATAACAAAGGCTGAGTCATCAATAAGAAGATCTGCATGTTTTCAGCATTTCTGAACACAAAGAGATCCCGTCCCCAGTCTCAGCAGCTCTGCCACTGTTCTATTCCTGCCGTCTGGGTGGCCTCTTCTTTGGAGATTCTGAGGCCTGGGAGTTGGCCTTCCTCTTTGGGGCTCGTTGGTTCCCCTCAGGTGGGCTGGTGCCAGAAGGCCCTGCCACCGGCTCTTCTGGCACCTCGTGAGCCACGGCCTGCTCTGCACTGCCAGTCACACGGTTGGAATGTGAGCGGCTGGGACTCCGACTGAGCTCTTCTGCTGTCCCGCCCGGCATTTCGCCCCTGATGGGGCTTGCAGGGTTGCTGGAGGGTGCTGGGCCGGGGACAGCAGCCTCCTCTCCTGGGGCAGCTCTGGGCTGTGATGCAGAGTTGGCCTCCTCTGCCCCAGCAGCAGGAGGGACGTTGAGGCCCAGCCGGCGGTGGGCCTCTCTGCCACACCTCCGCACGGTGAAAGCGATGAACTGCTGTACGAAGGTCACCGTGCGGCCCTCCAGGTCGGAATCCAGAGTTTCTACTAGGACCTCCTCCTCCAAGCCGATGTGGAGCAGGGCCCAGATGACACTCTGTGCCAATATATTTGCATGTATCTCGTCGTTGCCCAGGATGCGGTGCAGTTTTCGTCGCAGCCAGGACCACAGAGGCTGCAGCAGGGCCGGGTGGTCCCTGAAGACAGTAGCCCAGGTGTCAGGGGAGAGGCCGCCCAGAAGACGCCTGGGCACTTCAGGCCTTGGCCAGACTTCCTGGTTGACTGTGGGGTCCCATGTGGCAGTAGATGCCCCTGCATCTGGTCTAAAGACCAGCTCCTTAAAGTCATCGTCTGCTTGCACGGTGTGGATGATGGACTGCACACCTCGTTTGCAAAGTGGGCACTGTAGCCTGATCCTAGTCCACTGCTCGATGCAGGGAAAGCAGAACTGGTGGCAGCACGGCATGGTGTACGCCACGCTGTCCCAGTTCTCCAGGCATATGGGGCAGCGGGTGTCTAATTCTGCCTCCATGGTTCCAACAGTTGCAGCAGGCTAGAGGGAGTGGGAGATGGCAACGCACTCCCCAGCAGTAACGCTGCAGCAGCAGGTGTCACTCTGGAAGAGGATAAGCAACATGAGTCACACACCAGCCTGGGAAGGATCCCTCAAGATGGCCCCCCCAGCCATCAGTCCCTGTGCCGCCTACCTATGCCGCTGCACGTGCCTCTCTGGGATGTCCCGTCTGTCTGCTCCCAGCAGGGTCGGGATAAAGAACAAATGGCTCTGAGACAGCAACTGAGAGCTGCGCTAGCAGCACCCAGAGCACGTTTCAGCACCAAAGCTCGCGCTTCTCACACTCCAATCCTCGCACTCACGCTCGGTCGGAGTCCAGGCACGAACTGCTGGGCAGGGCCGCTGCACCCACAGTAAGGCAGTGGGGGCTGTGAGGTCACAATCAGTTGCCTGGAGATGTCTCAGGTCATCACTTGGCCAAGCTGCTGGGCGTCACTTCCACTTGACCTACACTTGTGGACATAACTGCCAACGCCACAGTGACGCCACAGTCCATTGCTGGGTCATCACAGTGAGCAGTCCTCCGCTGCTGCACTTGCCCCAGCCCCCAGCACAAGTTTCTGGGTCTTTCCCAGTGCCACTTCCCACTCCGTTCCCCACATCTCGTGTGCTTGGCACTGGTGTTTCACACCTATCACCAGGGTCTTGGCCACATCTTCCCATGGGCCCCATCAGGTCACTCTGGCCATGGCATGTACAGCAAGAAGGTTTATTCAGTAAAAGTTTGTGTTTCTCTCTGATAGTTGGACTTGATCATCTTAGACGTCTTTTCCAACGTTAATGATTCTAAGAGATTCTCTCAGCCTAACTTCTGGTTTCCAGTTTAACATTCCTGGCTGCTGCATAACAATCCAAATTCTTCACAGATATCTTCACTGAGACAGTGTCATAAGATACCCCAAAGTAAATGAGTGTTCAGTTCGTCCCCTTGCCCAGAGTGATGGACATAAGGAAGTTAAGCAGAAAAGTTAACGGTTGGTGAAGCTGGGAGAAGTGCCGTAAGAACACTGCTGTCATACTTGCCCATTTCAGAAATTTTTAGTTGTGATTGCTAGATGTGGACAGTGTGTTCCTACTTTTGGTGCCTACAGAACTAAAAAATTCCTTCCAGATAAAACCTGGAGCAGTAGTCATGTACAATAGAGAGGCACCCTGGAGCTCCCGGTGTGTATCTGATCTGAAGGTCTCAACTACAGGGATACTAATCCTAACTTTCAACAATAGGAAAATGGAGAAAGTGATAATAAAAATAAAGCAGCGGGTAATAATTGTCTGAGCATATAGACATTAGGCAAGTCAACTATATAACTGCTTGTGCACAAGGGAGAATCAACATGGAATATTTGGAAGAGCTCTGAGAGGCAAAACATAGGAGAATCTCCACCTGTTATGTCCTTGTCGCTGCTGGTTTGAGGTGCCAGTATCCGGCCAAAGGAAACGAGGAGCAGGCGGGTTTCCCTTCCATCAATATGTAATGAATTGCTTTCTGGACAGATCTCATCCCAGTGGTGTTGGTTCCCAGTACTTTGGGGACCTTACAGAATTAGACTGGATGCTTTTATTTGGTTTTGGTCTTACATGTGATGGATCAAGAAAAAAGAAATAGGGACTTTGAGAACTATATGGAGAAGCAAATGAGCAGGGAACTCAGCTGCCGTTAACCTAGGCGCCTTACTCAGCCTCTTGAATACACAGATACTGCAAGCATCTGACAGAAGTCCCCTGCAGACTAGAACAACATAACTGCAATGCACAATGGAAGGAGAGTGAGTGGCTGTCCTTGAGTTTTAAAGGACAGAAACAGTTCTTCTCCATTCTAATAAGACATTTTATAATACTGATGTTTGCATCTGTTTCACTGATTTTGGAGCTTGAGAGCTTCTTATTGTGCCTGTGAAGAGCTACAGACCTCCACCGCAGGGTGGTTTTCTGAGGCAGAAAACCTTTTGCAGTAATTACAGCTAACTGGAAAATCAAGTCTGTTCGGATTTTAAAATCGATTATGATGTAAAGAATGTTTCAAATTTGCCTGCTTAGAAATGGAATAATACTAAAAAGCAAAGCAGAACTAGAAGGAAATCGCCATGCTTTGTCTCTCCTCCTGCACAAATGGAGCTCTTGCCTACAAAGGCCCATGTGGTGGGAGCGCAGCTTCCAGCCGGCACACAGATGTGAGTAGCTTCTTCATGGACAATTCAGAGTACTGTAATCATTTTGGAAACTGTCTTGCATTCGTTAGTTTAAGAGTTCACTCAGTTATGTCCTCCGCACGTGTTTTATTTCTGAGTGTGCATGCACATGTATAGCTGATGGACCTCTGAATCTTCTGGCTGGATGGGGCTGTGAGCAACCTGGTCTGGAGGGAGGTGTCCCTGCCTACAGCAGGGGGTTGGAACTAGATACCATAAAGATCCTTTCCAAACCATTTTTTATTTGTTTTTTTTTAATTATTATTTGTAATAATAATATAAAAATAACAAAGGCTGAGTCATCAATAAGAAGATCTGCATGTTTTCAGCATTTCTGAACACAAAGAGATCCCGTTCCCAGTCTCAGCAGCTCTGCCACTGTTCTATTCCTGCCGTCTGGGTGGCCTCTTCTTTGGAGATTCTGAGGCCTGGGAGTTGGCCTTCCTCTTTGGGGCTCGCCGGGTCCCCTCAGGTGGGCTGGTGCCAGAAGGCCCTGCCACCGGCTCTTCTGGCACCTCGTGAGCCACGGCCTGCTCTGCACTGCCAGTCACACGGTTGGAATGTGAGCGGCTGGGACTCCGACTGAGCACTTCTGCTGTCCCGCCCGGCATTTCGCCCCTGATGGGGCTTGCAGGGATGCTGGAGGGTGCTGGGCCGGGGACAGCAGCCTCCTCTCCTGGGGCAGCTCTGGGCTGTGATGCAGAGTTGGCCTCCTCTGCCCCAGCAGCAGGAGGGACGTTGAGGCCCAGCCGGCGGTGGGCCTCTCTGCCACACCTCCGCACGGTGAAAGCGATGAACTGCTGTACGAAGGTCACCGTGCGGCCCTCCAGGTCGGAATCCAGAGTTTCTACTAGGACCTCCTCCTCCAAGCCGATGTGGAGCAGGGCCCAGATGACACTCTGTGCCAATATATTTGCATGTATCTCGTCGTTGCCCAGGATGCGGTGCAGTTTTCGTCGCAGCCAGGACCACAGGGGCTGCAGCAGGGCCGGGTGGTCCCTGAAGACGGTAGCCCAGGTTTCAGGGGAGAGGCCGCCCAGAAGACGCCTGGGCACTTCAGGCCTTGGCCAGACTTCCTGGTTGACTGTGGGGTCCCATGTGGCAGTGGATGCCCCTGCATCTGGTCTAAAGACCAGCTCCTTAAAGTCATCGTCTGCTTGCACGGTGTGGATGATGGACTGCACACCTCGTTTGCAAAGTGGGCACTGTAGCCTGATCCTAGTCCACTGCTCGATGCAGGGAAAGCAGAACTGGTGGCAGCACGGCATGGTGTACGCCACGCTGTCCCAGTTCTCCAGGCATATGGGGCAGCGGGTGTCTAATTCTGCCTCCATGGTTCCAACAGTTGCAGCAGGCTAGAGGGAGTGGGAGATGGCAATGCACTCCCCAGCAGTAACGCGACAGCAGCAGGTGTCACTCTGGAAGAGGATAAGCAACATGAGTCACACACCAGCCTGGGAAGGGTCCCTCAAGATGGCCCCCCCAGCCATCAGTCCCTGTGCCGCCTACCTATGCCGCTGCACGCGCCTCTCTGGGATGTCCCGTCTGTCTGCTCCCAGCAGGGTCGGGATAAAGAACAAATGGCTCTGAGACAGCAACTGAGAGCTGCGCTAGCAGCACCCAGAGCACGTTTCAGCACCAAAGCTCGCGCTTCTCACACTCCAGTCCTCGCACTCACGCTCGGTCGGAGTCCAGGCACGAACTGCTGGGCAGGGCCGCTGCACCCACAGTAAGGCAGTGGGGGCTGTGAGGTCACAATCAGTTGCCTGGAGATGTCTCAGGTCATCACTTGGCCAAGCTGCTGGGCGTCACTTCCACTTGACCTACACTTGTGGACATAACTGCCAACGCCACAGTGACGCCACAGTCCATTGCTGGGTCATCACAGTGAGCAGTCCTCCGCTGCTGCACTTGCCCCAGCCCCCAGCACAAGTTTCTGGGTCTTTCCCAGTGCCACTTCCCACTCCGTTCCCCACATCTCGTGTGCTTGGCACTGGTGTTTCACACCTATCACCAGGGTCTTGGTCACATCTTCCCATGGGCCCCATCAGGTCACTCTGGCCATGGCATGTACAGCAAGAAGGTTTATTCAGTAAAAGTTTGTGTTTCTCTCTGATAGTTGGACATGATCATCTTAGACGTCTTTTCCAACGTTAATGATTCTAAGAGATTCTCTCAGCCTAACTTCTGGTTTCCAGTTTAACATTCCTGGCTGCTGCATAACAATCCAAATTCTTCACAGATATCTTCACTGAGACAGTGTCATAAGATACCCCAAAGTAAATGAGTGTTCAGTTCGTCCCCCTGCCCAGAGTGATGGACATAAGGAAGTTAAGCAGAAAAGTTAATGGTTGGTGAAGCTGGGAGAAGTGCCGTAAGAACACTGCTGTCATACTTGCCCATTTCAGAAATTTTTAGTTGTGATTGCTAGATGTGGACAGTGTGTTCCTACTTTTGGTGCTTACAGAACTAAAAAATTCCTTCCAGATAAAACCTGGAGCAGTAGTCATGTACAATAGAGAGGCACCCTGGAGCTCCCGGTGTGTATCTGATCTGAAGGTCTCAACTACAGGGATACTAATCCTAACTTTCAACAATAGGAAAATGGAGAAAGTGATAATAAAAATAAAGCTGCGGGTAATAATTGTCTGAGCATATAGACATTAGGCAAGTCAACTGTATAACTGCTTGTGCACAAGGGAGAATCAACATCTAATATTTGGAAAAGCTCTGAGAGGCAAAACATAGGAGAATCTCCACCTGTTATGTCCTTGTCGCTGCAGGTTTGAGGTGCCAGTATCCGGCCAAAGGAAACGAGGAGCAGGCGGGTTTCCCTTCCATCAATATGTAATGAATTGCTTTCTGGACAGATCTCATCCCAGTGGTGTTGGTTCCCAGTACTTTGGGGACCTTACAGAATTAGACTGGATGCTTTTATTTGGTTTTGGTCTTACATGTGATGGATCAAGAAAAAAGAAATAGGGACTTTGAGAACTATATGGAGAAGCAAATGAGCAGGGAACTCAGCTGCCGTTAACCTAGGCGCCTTACACAGCCTCTTGAATACACAGATACTGCAAGCATCTGACAGAAGTCCCCTGCAGACTAGAACAACATAACTGCAATGCACAATGGAAGGAGAGTGAGTGGCTGTCCTTGAGTTTTAAAGGACAGAAACAGTTCTTCTCCATTCTAATAAGACATTTTATAATACTGATGTTTGCATCTGTTTCACTGATTTTGGAGCTTGAGAGCTTCTTATTGTGCCTGTGAAGAGCTACAGACCTCCACCGCAGGGTGGTTTTCTGAGGCAGAAAACCTTTTGCAGTAATTACAGCTAACTGGAAAATCAAGTCTGTTCGGATTTTAAAATCGATTATGATGTAAAGAATGTTTCAAATTTGCCTGCTTAGAAATGGAATAATACTAAAAAGCAAAGCAGAACTAGAAGGAAATCGCCATGCTTTGTCTCTCCTCCTGCACAAATGGAGCTCTTGCCTACAAAGGCCCATGTGGTGGGAGCGCAGCTTCCAGCCGGCACACAGATGTGAGTAGCTTCTTCATGGACAATTCAGAGTACTGTAATCATTTTGGAAACTGTCTTGCATTCGTTAGTTTAAGAGTTCACTCAGTTATGTCCTCCGCACGTGTTTTATTTCTGAGTGTGCATGCACATGTATAGCTGATGGACCTCTGAATCTTCTTCTGTGATTCCTGTACTTTTAGACTGTAGGACCAAAGTACTTCAAGGTGAAGCTGGCCTCTTTGACACCATAGTCCAGCAATATATGTTCAGACTTTACAATATTCAGTTTTTACCCAAGTTTAATCATAATGGGGATATAATTTCATCAGATGTTCAAGACCTATGTATTTAAAAACCTGGTAAGCTATAGCAGATGTGAAGAAGAGCAAAAGCAAAGCATAGAAAGCATTGAAGTGGTAAAAGGAAGAAAAATAGAACAGTTAGATAAATGCTGAGATGTAACAGTGAAGAGGAGTGGAGGAAGATACCGCAGAAAGTGTGAAGAAAAAAGACTGGTGTGGGAACAGGGAAGGAGGTGGAAGGTTTGTGCTAAAGTACTGGAAAAAGCTGAAAATTGACAGTGATTCTGTGGAGCTTTGGAGTGATCAGCAGGAAGGCAAGGAGGACATGGGAGGGAAAGACAGATGTCATGTTCTGTAGTGGCACTGACTGTGCTAATACCTGCTAAGCCTCTCAGTCCGCCCCTTGTAAATGAGAAGTTTTCAGAAGCCTGAGAAGAATCGGACTGATTTGACAGCCTAAGTGGTCACAAAAAAAAGTCTGGATGTCGTCTTTGTTCCCTCTGCCTCCTGCTGCTCCCTGAATCCTACAAGAAAGCATAGTCGTGCTCAGAAGCCTTTTCAATGGGCCTACATGTGGGGACTGTAAGATATTATTCTGTTACATCATTGTCTCAAAGCTTGCTGGGGACACAGATGAACAAGTCCAGGCAAGTCCTGGGCAGGGGTTGAGAAATCCTTTGTCTGGAGAACTTTGATGAACAAGTCCTGGGCAAGGGTTGTGAAATACTTTGTCTGAGGGACACAGATGGACAAGGCCAGGGGCAACAAGTGAGAGATAAGCTGCAGTCTTTTCTCTGGACTTATCTCAAGGAAGATGGCCATCTCAGGGGGTACTCACATGACTCTTGCTCAAGCACCCAGGGATGTCACGTAGGCAGAAAAAGAAGAAGGATAAAATGGGGACCTACAATCATGAGGTTTAGGTTTTCTGGCAACAGATTCCTCATGAAGAACAGGGTTTTCTGGCAACAGATTCCTCATGAAGAAGAATGTAGGTTTTCTGGCAACAGATTCCTCATGAAGAACAGAGGTTTCTGCCATGAGAAGCCTCACGACCTGCCTTTCGACCTGCCTCTCTCCCTCCTGGACTTGCTCTACGCTCTACCACAATGCTGAAGAAGAACAAAGGTGTCTGCCATCAGATTCCTCACTGTGGAATTCCTGCATGCTGACAGACTCTCCTGGGCCTGCTACTTGAAGCTTTGCTGCTTCCTCCTGGATTGGCTCTGCATCTGCCTCCTGCTACCTGCTTGCTGACCAAGGCCGGCCACGCTGCTGCTCTCCTGCCGCTGCTTCTGCCTCAGATCTTCGAAACGTCGTGCAACGGGACCACTGCTGGATCCTGGTGGTGACTATCCCTGCTTTACGCAATTCTTGCTTCTTTCCTGTCTTTTCTATCGCCCTCCTTCCCTTCCTTGTCTCCCTGATTAGGATTTATAATAAACTGGTTGGGCGAACATATGAACTGTTGGTTCTTAATCTCACGCCGGGTATACAGATATTAAAAGAACCTCATCTTCCTCCTATAAATTGGAGCGAGACGGGGACCTGTGAAGAAACTTGAGAAAGGAGAACAACATTCAGAAGGAAAGAGCCTGAAAGAAGCAGAAGTGGATCCATGTGCACATGGTGACCTTGGAGCAAACAGTCCTTAATAGCAAGACAGCTTGCTCTGAGAAACATGCAGTCCTCTTACTACATGGCATGCAGTACAAGAAAATAAAGCTGACAGAAGCATCTAATACCAGCTAGAACAGGGATATGGTAAGAGAAAGCAAAAGTCTAGAGAGAGAACAAGGGGACAGCAGGTCTAGGGGCAGCAGACATAAGAAACACTGAATTTCCTGACAAAAAAACAATGCAGGCATGGAAGCAGTTGAAGGGAGTATTGATTCTGTGTGCAGCTGAACATGACATATAAAGATGAAAAAGTAAATATATATTTACAGAGACAAGACGGAAGATGCCAGTGTCAGAAGTTCTCCCTGAAATGCTGCAATAGCTCTGCAAAGTAGCTGTGAGCTGTGAGCCTGCAAAGGGCTCCTCATAAGGCGGTGTTTAATACGTGCTGGTTAACTTGCACTGGGACTTCTGAGTGAAGAGGGGAAAAGTAAGTTGGGCACCATGCTTCATAGAGACTAGCTGCTTTCTAACAGTAGTGTGTAATTTTCGTGAAAGAAAGTGAGAAAATGGAGTTTTGTCCTTCACCAAACTTACTGCAAAATTCAGCTTTTAGCTCTGCATGTAACAAGGTTCTTGAGGACCCGTGATGGTGTACCATTGCTCCATGATCAGTAATGCATTCCTTACTGGCAACAAATCTAACAGGTTTTGCTTTTCTAAAAGTCTGCTTCAAAACCGTGGCAATCAGTACGTTACCACTCTGGTTTTGCAGCCTTTGAAGGGTTTAAACATCTGTTTGGGGAACACAGCAGGTAGAGGACATCCATGTTTCTGAGTTCTGTTCCAGGTCTGGGGTAGAGGCACAGTTTACTCGTGGAAGAAGCTGTTAGATAGCAGGGAATGGGTTACATGGGACTGATGACATAGGATGGTGTGAGCTTCTGGAGAGTTCCTGATTCTTCTATTTTATTTTGATAGTGGTTTGAGATCTGTGACCAGCTCAGAAAACCTTCGCATTCTTTACAGCCTGTGTACTACTTGTGCTTTTCTGTGGGGTGTTCTGTGTATCCTGCAGTGAAGTGTGGTCTTGGGTTTTTTGCAGGTGTTTGTGTTCAGGTCATTTCTGTCAGTGAGCTGAAGTAACACCTGTTAATAACCGGTCGTTGTTCTGTTTTTATCCCCACTGGTCAATTAAACTGGTGTAACTTATTTGAGTTTCTTAATTTCTCTGGATGCCATCTGAACATGAGACCTAATGATAGCTACCTTACAGGTGAGTCATAAGGAACAGTTATGCTCCTGTTTATAGAATACTTTCAAGTGTCTCAGCTTGGCTTATAAAACCCTTTACTATTATTAGATGTTCTCATTTCCAGAGATAGGCACAAGTATTTCAAAACAAAGTAGGTGAGCCACTGTTTACCCTTAAAAGATTATGTGTGTACATAAAGTGTCTGATTTTTCACTTCTCAGCTGGTCTGCCTGTGTTCTTGTATTCCTACTGTCACAAAACTGCACACTGAAGGATTTTAAATTGTATCTCTACTTGGGGGGAAATTTCTAAAGACCGTGGAAACAAGAAGGCAGAAAGAGGAATGAAAAGACAAACAAGTGGTAACATCTTTCAGTACCATCACACTAACGTTTCTTATCTATCAGATGTTTTTAAACTTAGAATAATTGGGAGGAATCAGGTGTTTGGGATTATAGGTGTTTTTATTGATTATAAACAAAATTGTGTAAACAGAAACAATCTGAGGTTCCAGGCTAAGTTATGTACGTTTTTTTCCCTAGAATTTACAGCAAATACGTGGTCTCTGACACCTCAACAGGGAGCAAGATGACTCCTGCTTGGAAGCATGATAGCTGTAGTCCCAGAGGAGACAATAGTTATTTGCTATTTATTGTTACAGACGGCTGCATTACCAGCGGGATTTAAGGACATTTAGCACAACACATGCACTCTATAACTGAGTGAACATGCCCTTTTGCAAACACATCTTCTCCTCTCTGCGCCGCCTGGAGCACTGAAACTTTCAGGCATTGCCTTATCTGTGATTGCTGACACCTGTTCTATGGGAGCAGATAATTCTAGAGGCCTGTCATTTTCTTCTCCAGCTGCCATCTCACCTCCCAGTCTCCTAAGGGCTTTGTCATCCTTAATCACAGTTTTCTTTGTGATGGGAACCACAGGTGAAGAACCAGACAGGTTCCAGACTTGCCCACAGCGGAATTGTTTTCACTTCGTTCTTTGGGAAAAAGATGGGGGAAAAACAGGGAGACAGGGGTAACTGCAATAGATGTACTACAAGAGACAGCTACGCCAAACGCAAATGAGCTTGGGTAACTCTTCTGTTGGATTTTCTTCCTCATCAATTTCTTTCTCAGTGGGGAGGAAGTATACTAGTACTCCAGGCAAAGATTCCAGTGTCTTAAGGCTTGGGCTGAATGAGGAACTTGTTTGTATGACTGAGGCATGGATTTTCATTCGGTTTTCCAATCTATCTGTCCTGTTCCACGAAGGTCAACAACGGCAAACTCGCATTCCCATTTATGCTTTAAGAATGCTTTTAGCCAGGCCTTAAGGCACTGGCCATACCTAAAACCTTTTCTTCTATTTGGGTAACTGCATCAAGAAAAAATAAAAAGCATTGACTAATGCTAGGACAGTGCTGGACAGACTTCTTCATATTTATCCAATACATTAAAAATCTGGCTGTGCTGCTTATGTTAAGCCTTTTTTATGCCTAGCCCTTGCTTATAATTCTTTGCTTCTAAATTAGGATTTAGTATAATATACAGATATTGGGACACTTAGGTACCATTGGGAAGATAAAATAAGAAAAGATTTTGAGGATACTAGGGCCAGTGTGGTAAAGAATACCTTCAGATCTCAGAGCGGAGCTAAACTGGGCACAAGTCACATTCATCACTTTTCCGGTTCACTGTTTTGGCATCACAGCTCAACTGTTTTACTCTGATTGAATCCAGCATTCAGTGAAGGACTGCAGAAGCAGCAAACCTCACCCGACTGCTACTCAAAATCATATTTGGGCCAGGTCTGCTCAGGATTCAGACTCCCGCCATGTCCCACGCTGTGATTTATAGTGGGGGTTGGATCCCATTTTCGTTGTCACAAAAAGCTGTGCAGTTAGGGTATCAAGTGGTGTTCAGTGGTGTTCTTTGAATGCAATCACTCTGTGCCATTTTTCTCAGCTGTCAGTAATTGCACAAAAACAGAAGTTGTGTTCTGGAGTATTGTACACCTAATTTCACAGAGACCGTGAGAAATGGTACTGTGCCCCTACCAGGAGATTATGTGCATGTTGTGAAATTACACCATGCTTGTTAAGGACTTGGTAAAGACTCCCCTTACCTTCAGTGGTCTTTGGATCTGGCACTAAGAGAGGTAGCATAAACAGATCGGGATCTGGAGGAAAGTTTAACTACACGCCATCTATTTTATAGCGCCTTTAAACCAATATTTACAATAGCTAACACCAAGTGATTCACTACTTAAAATGCTCCCAAACACACTATTGACAAACCTGCAATTTGCCTTCCATCTCCAAACCCTGGATGGGTATTTTTGGCCCCATCATTTTTTTATATATTGACATTTAACTTTTTCAGCGCAGAATATATATTGACAGAGCCATCAAGAGAGCAAACACATTAAACCTAAAACAACAAGCAAAAGCTCTAAATAATACGAGTCTGGACCTACAAGCATGTATACTGAAGGGCTTTAGATAGCTGGATCTGCAAACAGATCCTCAGGTTTCCATTTGGGCTCATTTAGTAAACAAGACAAAAGCAAATCTCACAATTAATCAGACAATTTATGGTGTCCAGGCTTGGCTTCTCTGGCTCCGGCCATTCTGCAGCAGGAAAGTCACACAAGCAATGTGAATCTGTTCAGAACTTCCCAGCTGAAAAAGCAAAGTACCCACTAAATTTTTTGTCTGGTAGAAGTCAGATATTTCTGTTTGGATGATAACCCCATGAGCTGGCCAGCAAGCAAAGCAGGCACCACTCTGCCTCGGCCTTGAGAAGGAACCCTCAGGCAGGCCTGGGGCTGGCAGCACCAGACATTCTGCAGCAGCTGTCCCAGCACCATACTGTCTCTGCCAAGCTTCTGCTTGGGAGGAGAATCTGGCATTTCGGATAGGTGTTTTTCATCTGTTATTTGCAGGAGAGGAAACAGCTGTGGGTCGGTGTACTTCGGGCAGTACAGCAGCAGGGATCATCTTGACCGATGTGTGCTACCACGAGGAAGAGAGGCAGACATCTGAAGTGACACATCCCTTAGCAGCACTGGAGTAACACACAAACTGGAGAACAGAAGTTGCAGGTAAAGGTAACGTCATTTTTTCACAAAGTCTGAAGAAGGACAGATATTTTCAGTCCTCCGCCTTCAGTTCTAGACTTTCATTCACTTTTGTGTCCCTTCACTTCTTCACTCAGCTCAGCAATCTTGAGGCAACTGTTTTGATCACCAAGCTGTGTATGTTTTCTCTTTTATAAATCATCCCTGTCTCAGTAGGATGCAGTGTTACAGCCCAGTTATTTGCTTCAGGAAAGGGTTTCCTTCCCTCTGGCAGTATGATCTCTTCTCCTCTCATGTTTGTGGATCTGGGCTTATGAAATAAACATTGGTTTAGCAACCTCAGAAACAAAACCTCCTTGTTCTTGTGCTGCATGAAGAATTCTGGCCTGATTTTAGGTCTCTCAAAGGATTAAGATCATGGCTGGAGGCTGCAGGATAATTTGTTTTTGGAAGTTTCTTCCTTTTTGTGACAGAGGACCTCCACCAGCATTCAGGTCTAGTGTGCAGTGATGTCACCTACAGCTGGAGTGTAGCTTCTTCATGATCCCAGACATGGCCATTGACACTGTTTTTTATATGAATTTATGTGCCAGTGGCAACGAAGTTGGGCTGCAGCAGTAGATTCTGACAAGTACAGCCATTCCTGGTGGGCTGCAAGCATGGCATGGTGTGAAAGCCCACAAAGAGGGAAGTGTTGATTTTACTGTGTTCTTTGCTACAGAGGATCCCCCCAGGGGCCCTACTTACATTTTCTGTTAAGTTTATATGTCTCTTCTAATGCTAATTCCCCTCAAAGTCTCTCATGTTTTATTTATTTTCAGTTTTATCTTTTTTCTTTCTGCATTCTACAGGAATTATCCTTGTTGGCAGCTTCATTTCTCTTCCAAATGGTTTTGTATGAAGCTTTACTGAAAAGGGAGTTGAGATTTCCCATTGCAACCAGACAACATAGCAATTGCAGAAAACTTGAGAAAAAGTCATGTGAGGAACTGGGAATATTTCTTTATTTTAATGGCTAGGAATGGAAGCTTAGTGCTGGTCTGTGTTTGTGACTTGACAGAAGCGTTCACAAGCTGCCTCAGGAACATCAGGGTTCTAGGATGTCATTTAGACCTCTGCTTGCAGCTGCCTTTTTAGACTTAAAAATCATACCAAGTTCTCAAGCTCTTTATTTCTACAACTGCTGCATGACTCTCCAAAACTTCTCCTTGACTTAAATGAAAGAAACACCCCAAATCTAAGTGGGTACATACCATATTGCTCTTACAGTGACATCTGAGTATCTCCTAAGAACCAGGAAGCTCCATGATTTGTCACAATTCATGGGGCTTGTGGAGAGCAGGATCTTTGTGTCCTTCACTAACGGCCATTCTCTTCTTACACTTCTAAGGAGATGGAGAAAGTCCTTTTGCACATGCAGACGAAAACACAAAGCAGCAATAGCTATGACCTCTTTTCAGTCCTGGGGAAAGAAAATTGTCCTGACTTCACTCGGCTCCATCCCTTGGTTTGTAGGACATTTTCTTCCCTTGTTTGAAAATGCAAAGATTCTCTGAGTCCTGCTTGCTTCAGCGAATCTTTTCAGTCTTCTGTATGGAACAACAGTGACGTGCAGTGGCTGCTCGGGCAAAGCACAGCAATGTAGGAGCTATCCTGGTAAAATGGCATTTCTGTGACCGGTTAGGTGGCCAGAATGTGACGACAGTCCAGAAATGAATTGGGTGACATTCCAAGTTATGATCATGTGCATCGCAAAACTCTTTTCAAGCATGAATTTGTACTGTATCTTCATTTCTCATGTAACAATGCTATTTAGAGGGTAATCACATCTTAACCTGATTTCTAAGTTAGTAAAAAATATTTGTATTGACTTTTACTACTTGTACAGGTTGCAGCTGACAATGCAGGCTGAAGTCTTTGCATATAAAGAAAGAATCTGATGAAAATTATTTGATCTCTAAATGAGTTCTTGGAGAGGTTTAGTAAAATCGTTTGTTCAGCTGGAAGCAGTCAGGTGGGAGCACTGCCATTAGATATGCTGCAATACAGAAAGGGCTGTCAGGCAGCCAGAGGTCACGGAATTAATTTGTGGCTGAGCAAGATTTTGAGGGATGCAGTTGTCATCTTGGAGGTATGTGCTGCTTTCTAAGAGCCTCCAGAGTTTCATTTCTGGTCGTGTTCTCTACATTCCAAAGGGATTAGGGGCTACATGGGGATTTGCTGTGTGAGTGGCTCACTCTCTGTGGGATTATTTTCTGAACTCCTTTGGCCAACCATTTGTACAGACAAACCCAAGGCAGTGGTGATAGTCAGAAGGTTAGCTGGTCTCTGGAAACCTGAGGCTCACCTGTGCCAAATTCAGCTCTCTTCCCAATGGGTGAGTGCGTGGTTCTTCAGGCTTTTTGGAAATAAAATGGCAGAGAGGCAGCTTTAGAAAGAGTGGCTGTGGAAGTTACTGCACCAATGAAATATTGCTCAGGGAAGGATTGATGAGCTCTAGGCTGAGTAGGAAGAGGCCCTTGAAGTTGGAGAGGGCAGTTTGAATTATAGGACAGCTACCCAGTTGTTATGGTGACAGAGCTTTGCCTGGGATCTGCTACACGGCTGTTGCTGCCAGAAAGGAAAAAAGGACTTCTGGCAAAGAGAAGAGCAGGCAAGTGAGCCCAAGGCAGACTCTGAAGGGCAGATTGGTGCCCTGGAGGGGCTTGGGAGCAGGTGCTTCATTTTTCTGATGGTTATGTGTCCTGGAAATAGGCTTCTTTTCTCACACTGTTAATTTAGCAGCCTCCTGGCTAACAATAACAAATCCCACTTCTAAGAACCAGTAGCATCTTTACACGCTCATGTGACAAACAAGTGTTCCCTGTAGTAAGACAGTGAAGACATTGTGCAGTGCCTGTTTTTGTTGGTCAGCCCATTCAAAAAAGCTGTTACTATTCAGCTGGGTTATTAACACCAGTTAATAACTATTGGGTTCATCTGTAGCAAGCCACAGAAATCACACGGAACAGTGTCACATACAATAAGGTTTTGGTGGTGGTGGTGGTCCTTCCACTGGTTATGTCATCAATGCCTGCAGTCAGTGGCAGACAATCCAGCTCCCTCTTGTTGCTGGGTGCCTCCAGGCTGACATGCACACATGATCGGGGGCTGAATGATTCAAGCAGAGCTCCTCTTTTTAAAATTACAGTTAGTTCAGCAAAATGGAGCTCCCAATTATAAGTCCTGTCTCTTGGATTTTTGCATAAATTCCAGTAGCAGCCTAAGCAGTGAGCAGCTGAGCATGAGGTGATCCTGTAGGTGAAGTCTAGCTAAAAGAAAGGCTTGTGAACATTTTGATTTCTATTGACTGAGAGACAGCTATTTCTTTCTTCTTTTGTTTTCATGAAATATTACACTGTTCCTGAGTTGTGAGAAGGAAAATTTTTATGCTGCACATTGTATTAAAGTAATTTTGTTTTTTTGCTGACTGAGATAGGCCTGGACCTCTCAGCTCCTTCTTATGCAGAAATGTACCATTTTCGCAGAAGTACTCTGGACCAAAGGTCCCGTTGTATGGGGTGTTTGCCACGGGCAGGAAGGAGTTAGAGCACTGAAGTCAGATGGCTGCAGTTGTTGCCATGCCTGTAATGTGCTGTGATTCCTAAATGGAAAGGCAGGTAGTTGTTATTGCAAGTCCTCCAAAGTTTGTTCCTTCTATGGATTTTTGCCTGACAGTTATAAAATTATTTTTTATGTGTTTCTTGCATAATTAAATGCTTCACTGTATAATACTAGTCAAGTGGGAGCTGTGGCAATAAAAGGTTTATGATGCCAAAGGGTTTTCACAGTGCTGATGCAGCCAGCTCCGAAAGGCTGTGGAAGAGACTCCTCCACAGTGCAATTCAATTCAGTCTCTCTGTATGCTGCAGGCATTACAGACAACATTAACTTATGAATATTTGAGGAGGCCAGGTTGGATGGAGAAATATGCTAGCTGCTCCAGCAGCCAGATGTGTTGTCCAGAAGCATAAGCCAACAGTAAGTGCCGTTCGGTTATTGGTAGACAAATACACTTCAGCACCTAGAGAGCAATACAGCAGGAGTGTCCCAGCCTTCCATGACAAGTTATTTGCCTTATCCTTGGCAAAAATGAAAGCAGTAAAACAACGAGCCAAAAGCTCTTCAGAGAACTGCTTGTTATCCCTCCAAACCCATGCACGGAGTCTTCCAGCTTGCTTTGCAGAGAGCAGTATAGGCAGACTGTCAAAAGAACTGTGACTCTATTTCTTAACTCTTCGCTGGCTATTAACTCTGGATTAAATCCATTAATATAATATTATATTATAATATTATATAATATATTATATACATATAATATATATTATATTATATTATTAATATAATGGGTATGGGACCAGGCTGCAGAGGTGGTCTGCTGAAGGAATGCGTTTTGATTCTCAGGAGTGTTAAGAGATGACTTGAGAGTATAAATACACGCAGTTGTGACAACTTGGCGGATGAGCAGGATCTCATTAACTGATGATGATTCTTTTATGAGTTTTACACATAGTAATTTCAATGTCTTGAGCTCAATGGCAGTGGAACCTGAAAGGTTCCTCTAAGACCACATACAAGTTTTTTTTTAGATGATAGCTTGAGAAACTGTCTCACAAATCACCAGAAATTTCAATCTGCCAGTGCTGCTTTAGTTACAGTAGAGCATGACATTGCATTTCACTTCCCTTCCCTTGAATACCTGATTCCACGTATCTGCAGAGTGTTAACCAATTGCTGTTCATGGAGGAACTAGCCCAAAATAGCACTCATCCAACATAAAAGTCTATAAAGCTGACCCTGCACCACAGCTAATATCTAAAACCAATACTGCTGCATCTAAACAAAATGTAAATGTATCTGGGGAACCGCTGTAACATCTTTCATCTAGGAGTAAAAACCATTAATATGTTTAGAGAATTTTTTTTTTTTTTTTAACCAAGAGTGTTAACAGCACATTTCCTATCACTGACTGACATTTTAACTTCCAGATGGCCATCAGCTGGGAGGTGCATCCTAAGGCAGCGAGCTGCTGAGTTGGGTGCAGCAGTTTCTAGGTGAAATTCTGTGGGCTGTGTAGTACAGGAGCTGTGGCCTGGTGAGCATGGTAGTCCCCTCTGCTCTTCAAACTATACAAGGAGTAGTGTGTATGGAAATTAGTTATTTCCAAATTCAGTCAACTGCTCAGTGTTGTCACAAGGTGTCAGCAGAGACCACTGTACTGAAATACAGAAAGTCTTCAGTCAGAGCATTCAAGCTCTGTGGAGCTTGCATTTGCTGAGTTGTGAAGCTGCACCCACTGGGCAGACCGGGAGCCCTAAGGCAAAGAGGACACTCTCCTGAGCATGGTTGTACTAATTCTAGGGAGGATTTGATTCTCCAGCACAAAGCCAGAGCATTCAGTCTGACCTTTTTGGCCCTGAGCTGGGGCAGTATAGGCTGTTAATATGAAAATGACAGATAGGATGCCAAGAGACATGCACTTTTTACTAATAAATCTTGGCAAACTACAAACTGGTTCACTCTGAGAAGTTTGCAAACTGAAGCAAAGGAAAGGAAATTAGATTTCTGAGGTAGGCTCCTATGACTTCAGTGAGTTTTTCAGTTTTAATAAGTTGAGATCATTGGTTTTCATTTGCAGAACAGTGCTAAAGAAGGTCATTTGGAGGTCAAGATTACTTGAGATACCAAGATGCCAATCAAGCTTTGGACAGTCTATGTCTTTGGGATTTCACGGGCCAGTTTTCCTTAATAACTTCAGTCAACCTTGACAGAAAGTAGGAATAAATGTACTTCGCAACCACCAGAAAGCAATCTGAGTCCAGGGTCTAAGGAGGTGGGCAGGCACTGCGTGCCTTGCTGTGGTCACCTCAGGGAGGGCTTCTGGGCAGATTCTGGCTTTGCTGACCAGGAGGGCATGGACAGACCATGGCCTGCTAGGTCTCCAGCCTGCCACGGCTCACGATTTAGAAAAAGATTATGAATTATTTGTGTAATGTAATTGTATGGGAGCTGTTGAGTCACGGCCTGAATCACTCAATGAGCACCTGGGAAAGGAGCCGGCCAGCCCTGGGAGCACAGGTGAAGGCAATTCAGCTGCACGACCAGAAGGGATGGAGCCTGGCTGCACCTCTCTTAGACCTCATTTAAGGGCTTACTGGGCCTAGGGAAAGATCTCTCTCTGGAGATCTCTCCTTGGTGAAGCTTTTCCCTCTGAACCTGTAATCTTCTGATATAGGTGAGCGATCTTCTTCCTTTTCTTTATAGCACCTTTTTGTCATGCTAGTCCTTCTGTCATCACACCTTTGTTGTAACGCCTTTCCCATCACAATGATCTGTCTAGTTGCTACAATAACACACAAAGTCAACTGGAACTACATGTAGGCTTTGGATCAATGATCAACAAATGGAGCTATATGGACTGAAGCTGTGTCTCAGCTGATGTCCTCCCTTTGGAAGTCGTGGAAGCAGGTACAGAAACATCCAAGATGCTCTGCAGCATCCAGCTCAGGAACAGACCCAGGCTGTGGTTGCATGTCTGTATTAGTTCCACTGGTATCTTCTCTAAAGCTCTTGAATACGTGAAATTTTCCTGTCTCCAAGCATTTCTGTCACTTCCCCTGTTCTTCTCTACCATCCCTTGGGCTAGCCTTCAAATTAGAAGCTACTATTGGCTACTAGCTGTGTACACTCTACTGCTTCAAACTACTGATCTACTTTGCTCAGTATGTTTATTTTTCTTCACTTTAAATATGCCCAACTACCTGCGAGTTTGCAGTACTGGAAGCAGTCAGTCTCCTCATCTCAGTAATGAATTCTGGGAAAATAAGCGAAGAACTGTGTACCAAACATCAGTTTCATCCTAAGTAGAAGCTTGATGAAATCATTTGTATTGAATTACATACAGTCCTTTCCAAAATGTTTTATCTTTCGAGCATAATTAAATTTGTTTAAGGTTTTCTAAGGACTATTCAAAACAATACTTTTATTTCTATTCAGATAGAATTTCAGAGAAATTCAGGGACTGAAGATATATTCAAGAGCAGAATATACTCTTTATTGCTATTGTGCCAGATATTGCAGGAAGGCAGAATGAGAAATCTATGAAAGCCATGGAAATGATAATTGCTTTAATTCAATAACATGTTTGTTGGCTTTCTAATTAAGTTGAATTGAATATTGTAGCTGCATAAGTATCTTATAAATATCCACCACATGCAACACAGGTACATCAACAGCATCTTATAAACTATCAAATAGGTCTGCAGAAGAAGTTAAAAATTATTTCTTAGTTCTTCCATGTCTTTTCAAATATTTCCTAGCTCAGAGATGTCATTTTATTTAGTTTTACGCAGTTCAAAAGCACTGTAAAACAACATCTGTGAAAAGCATTCACTAATAACTCGGATGATAGGTTACTATTACAACTTACAGTAATGTCTGACTGATGTTACACGGGTCATATTATGTTAAATAACTTCACCAGCACCAAAACATTGAAGTATTACATCTTACATAATTCATTTAAGCATGTGGAATATTTGTTATAAAGGATTTTTCTTTAATCTTCTTATTGAGCTGATTTAGTCAGCTTTAACTTGTAAAATGACTCCATTACACAGTCCCAGCACAAGGCATCATGGAAAATATGTGAAAACCAGTGTGGAAGAAATGGGGAAGTAGAAATGGTACTGGCTGTTAACAGCTGCTCGGCCTGTTTGGGATTTCTAACCTTGTTTCATTCTGATAATAAGTAAAATCTGCCAACCAAGGTTTTAGATTGGGAATCAGAAGCTCTGGTTTCATTGGACCTTGGCAGTTTTTCTGCCTCAGTTCTCCATTCAGAGCATTGTAGTAACATTTCTTTTATATTCAAAGACTGCAAGCTGGAAGCTCTCTGCCATCATTTTCCGTAAGAAACTTGGTACTGTGGAACTGGGATCAGAGCACAAATGCACATTTGGTAACAAAAGGCAGTGATAAAATGGTCCCAGTGTACCTACAGAAGTAGGTAAGTAATGCCCTTTCTTTCCTGAAGGAAGCACAAGGAACTTGCTCACTGAAAGTGTGCCCAGCTGGTGCAGTTCCTGAGTCACAGTCTTGAACTATAAGATGCAAAAGTTGACCATGATCTGGATCTGTAGTGGAGCTGAGAGTATATCCAGGTCTTTACCCCAGGCCACAGCAGTCAGGAAAAACTTCTTCACTAACTGCAGTGGGCACTGAAGTAAATTTTATATGTTATTAATAACATAAAAAAAAAAAAAAAAAAAAAAAGAAAGAAAATCTAGATTGCTTAGTTCTTAAGATGAAGTTCAGGCATCCTGCATGCTTGGTTTTACTCAGCAGCTTCCAGCACAATTAAAGACATTCTAGCACAAATACGTTATTGCTTTTATGAAATTAAAGCATCAGGTTTGCAAAGTAAAAACTGGGAAATGTATCAGATGCATCTTCTGCATTATAGAATTGAAGAAACAGCTGATAAAAAGCTGGATGAGATGGGTAGCATCTGATGGGTAGCGTCTATCTGATGGGAGTATCGGGTAGATGTGGACTGGCTGCAGTCTTTTGTTAGAACATCCAGAGAAGCAGCTGTAGCTTTCTCTTGAAATAGAACACTCACCATTTCACTGCCCTTCAGAGCTTCACAGCCATAGTCAATGCTGTCTGGAGGATAACTACTGCTAAGTCATTCACAGTTTCTAGGCCTTCATTTTTTTTTTAATTATTTTTTACAGCACCAAAGCTCAGTTTTAGAAAATGATTAATTTCTTTGTTTTCAGCCTTTAAGTAATGACTTTTGAGTAAATAACATGAAGCTGTGTTTTTCCTTAGCCAACACACATAGTTGGCATAAAGTAGGCTTCTGGGGTTCTCCAGTCTCTCAAACTGTCACGTTTTTGTGTGTTGTCACAAAGAAAGAGTGTGATAGTGGTAGAAGAGAGAGAATAGCCTCCTCAGGGAGACACTAGGGGAAAGAAAGATAAATGTGGAAGGCGTACATGAGTTGGATGTCCTTGCCATGCCCTAGTGCTGGAGATGATCGCTGAATTTCTCCAAATACTCTGAAGTTCTTATTCTGGACCTTTACACTTGATTTTACTTTGAACAACAAAGCCACATTAAATGTGCAGTATAAATTGAATACATGTAGCCTCCACACTCAGTACCTGGCTTCAGGTATATAAGCATCATATATCATGTGTGGTAGAGACTACCTAGCATACGTATCAGGAGTATCTGAAGGGAAACCAAAAGCCAAGTGGACCAGACTGTTCTGCAGGGTAATCAGGGATAGCAGAAAGAAGAGAAAGCAGAAAATTTCTAAATAATGTATATTGATGCTGCATGAGCTGCCAGCTGAAATTGTTTCAGAAACATTGATAGTGCCACATAATTTCTTCTGAAGTCACAAAGTTTTTCTTACTGACAACACTAGAAATGTGTTACTGATTTATCAGAATCTTTATATTTTGTAGACAATATTGAGGAGAAGAGTTTATGGCAGCTGGCAAATTAGTCAGTCACAGTCTTGCCACTTTTATTCTCCCTAGTGACCAAATCAAACCAAGGAATCCACATTTCAGAGTTTTCTGTTATTGCAAGGATACCTGCTGTTCATAACTCCTGTTCACGCTGCCGTTTCAGGCCAACGACTCTTGCTGCCAGGAGAAACACAGCCCCAGTGATCACTTCTGCGACAAAAGAGATCCAGACCAGTGCCAGAGACCAGCCAAACCTGATGTCAATTTCTACCAGGACATCCTTACTCCTCAGGAGGCAGACAGCTTCTTCAAAGGCAGCAGCTGAATATGCAATGTAGACACCAATCCCGGTAAGCGTAACCAGAGCTGGGTAAGAAAAACATGTTCAGTCAGTTACAGTTTGCTACAGAAAGTAAAAGTCCTCACATAACTCTCTGGGCATCCTTGCCATTCTTTCTTATCTACTCAGGGTAGATTACCATTAAAACTTCCCCTACCTCTTAAATTAAGTCAAAATTGTTTTTTGGGGAAGGGCGAGAAGAAAACGAACTGTCAGGTCCTGACAGAATAGACACAAAATGAATGAAGAGCTGTGGTATTCTGAAAGCAAAGTCTTGCTCAATATTTTTCTCCAGAAGGTAAAGTGATGTTTGCCAGATATAATCTCTTATTATTTACATCCATTAAGCCAGGAGTTTGATATAGTACCTCCAAAAAGAAAAAGCAGACCAGTCATTAGAAGCAGTAGATATGCCCTGGCAAGAATACTGATAAATCCAGTCATTCCTCCAAAAATCATCAGTATCAGGCTCAGAGGCATCAGGATGACAAATGTCCCATGCATGTCTGAAGAAAAAATGGAGAGTGTTAGTATTTTAATATTTTACCATCATGTCACTTGATGCATTAATAATTATTGAGTGCAGATCCCATAATCAGCATCAAAGCCTTATTCTGTGCATTGAAAACAAGAAGCTGAACTATCTCTGTGGCTTTCAGTTTAAATAGGGGGACACAGTATGGAGGAAAAGGTATCATGGGGTGAGTCCTCCATGGCCTGTGATTCAGAGATTGTGATGATAAAGGGTATGTCAATGCAGATGTGTTTAAGCAATAAAACTCTTCTCAGATATCAAGCCCACCTGGAAAGCGAGTAGTGTGCTGGGTATCTGGTAGTCACTTGCAACCTTAAGTACTACTTAAGTTCTGGCTATCTGAATCATACCTATTGTAGTAAGTGGTATTGTTCTGTTTGGGTGATGGAGTCTACCAAGCACTCTTGTTAAACGCTTTCTGTCTGTCCTATACCCTCTGCCAAACTGATCTACCAAATTGCTGACCTTTTCCTTTGTTGTAGCTGAACAAGTTCAGGTACATTTTCCCATCCAGCTGTAACTCTATCTCTACAGCAGCTTCACTAAGTACATTATCCTATGCTGGTTGCTTCCTCTTGTATTAAATTTTTTGCATTAGTCCTTATTGATCCCTGTAGTATCTTAATAGCTGTGTAAACAGAGGGTTGTTGTATTTTTTGTATCATGCTTTTTTCTCTGCAGTAAATCATCTTTGTCTCACTATTCTTTTTCACACAATCTATCTACAATATTAAGCCCAACCTTTTCTAGAATAATAACAAGAACATGAATGCATCAGCTTTTGATATCTTATTTCTTACTAGGATTTGAGCAGAGTAAAAAAGCAGAGTTACTCAGAATGGAGAATTTAGGTTCTGTTTTCTGAATGGCTTTGGTCTTCAATGCCCCACTTAATTTCTCCGAGGAACAATGGAACATCAGCTAGTTCCTAAGGAATATCAGTCAGTTAAGAGATTAGAGTTTGTGTATGGGCTGATCATTAATTTATTTCCTTTTAAGTAACTGTAACTCCCTGCTCAAGTGGCGATATACCACTGGTATATAGGCTGGTTAAGGATCCAGCTTATCTTCAATATCAGTATAAAGATAAGATGCACTCATGGGTCAACATGTTGCTTCTGTGCTTCGTTCTTTCAATAAGTTAGTTCGGTCTGTTTCTTTGGAGCTGTGATTTGTGAATGATACTTGAATACTGCAACACCAATTTTACTTGATTAATTGGGTAAGGATTCATTGTTACTGAAGATATTAGTTCCTTGCTACCTTCTTTACGAAGAAGAAAATTCTCCAAATCAATCTTCGGTTCTTCTCTTTCTTGGAGAAAACAATCAATTTAACTTACTCTTCTTTCTCCTCAACTGTATTACTGTAAAGTCACTGAAGCAAGTTGAAGAATGGTGTAAATTAAAAGGGAATCTGTTCTTGGGTTAGTAAAAACAAAAACATATCTTGGTTCAGCTCCAGAACAAAGCTGCCATTTCAGTGATGTTGGAAGCCTTGCAGTGCCTTGTAATGTGTCAAGGACATAGTAAGTAGTTCAGCTCTGAATGATTGAAGAACCTTCTCAAATATTCCCAGTGAGCCAGCAAAGTACTTGGAGGGAAAGTATGATCAAACCTAGCAATTTTTTTTTTTTTTTTTTACGTAAGGAGTTTTGACTGTTATTTGTGGTGGTTTAGATTCTTTCTCCTGAGAAATGGAGAAATCTCAATAAGTGAAAAGTCCCCTAGTGGATAAAATTTGATGCAGTTATCAAGAAAAGAATAAGAATGGTGCAACTCAGTCCTCAGAGCTGGCTTTGCTGGATGTTGAGCCGCATAAACAAGCTTGCCACTGGGCCTGTGCTTTGTCACTTCCCATCTGTTCCTCACCAATCATGGCTGCTGCTATCAAACCTGAGGACAGTAGCACTGATGGTGTTCCTTTGACTTCCCGTCTGCACTGTGACTTCAACTACAGCAGTAAGGACTGTAACCTCAGCTAGGACAAGTGCAGTGAGGAAGATAAGGCTATTCAGAGCACTTTCTTTTGATCCAAAGGGAGAACGAATCCATGTCATGGTATTATCCTGGGGAGAGTCATAAAGTACGTTAATGATCTGTGACAGCTGCATGCAGTGGCAGAATAACTTTTTTTTTTTTTTTTTTTTTTGCCCTCTGCAGCAAAAATAAGTTCTAGGGATATCTCAGTTGAAACCCACAAACTCCATGGATCACCTGCAGCTTTTTAAAAAAATCAAATGTTTAACAGGCTGCATCTGGTTAAACAGCACTTGCATCACCTCCAGTATTCCAGTTCAGTACCTAATACTCATCTGTGCTGCTTCTATGCTGTCTGTAACTGCCTGTGAAACTTATTTGAAAATGCTGCCATGGAAACCACTCAGGAATTTGAATTCATGTCATCTGGCATATGATATTATACTATTATATTCCTTGATTAGAGGGAGGGAATTAGTTTATAGAAGTTTATAGAAGGACATGACTTAAAACATCTTTACTGTATTTCTGCCTTCTGTAATCATCTGTGAAGAAAGCTCAAACATAAATTTTGAGATAAAACATTTTGTTGGTTTTTTAGGTTATGTTGAAATACACACGTTGTGTATTGTGTAAAGCTTCATTTTGATAAAATTGACAGTGGGGGGGAGGGGAAAGGGAAACAAGCATTTTGCAAAAGAAAAAGGCCTGTGTCCTTTCCGTACAGCAGCGTTCATTTTCCCACTTCTGTTTCTCACGAGCACTTGAGTTCCTTGTTGGTAGAGCTAAAAAGATTCAATGCTGTAAAACAGGCAAACATTTAAAAACCACTCCACTTCTGTGGACTGAAAATACTTAAATTGCTCAATGCTTCTTTATATAGTTTTACACTTAGTAGCCAAAGCTGTGGCCAAATGTCTGCAAGAGTGACATCTGCAGGATGTATCCAGATCTGTGAGTTTGGCAGACACTTCTAAATTAAAATCCAGCACAGCTGTTGATGAGCAGTGCGTAACAGATATCTCTGGAATGTACTATAAAAACTGACTGATATCAAAGCTGACCAGCTACAGGTCTAGCAGCACTGTCACCATCTCCTGTTAATATGCTGGAGCTCAAACTAACTTTGGATTTGTTTGCACAGCTTGTGATAGCAAGCAATAGTCGTTTCATCAGAAATGTTCCAAATGACAGCAGTTCAGAAGACCTTAATTAATGACCTGTTTATCTTCCTCAGCAGTAACTAAATAGCCAGCAAGAAAGCACTGCATATAGTTCAACAGAATGCTGGCAGTAGCACAACCAGAGGGGCTGCTCTGAGAGGTTTGGCAGGGCTCAGGTAGAACAGCATACTTAGAAAGCCTAACAACTGCTCTCTGTGGCTGAATGTGAGAGACTTCTAGGCTAGAACCACGGGACATGAAGTCCCATTCAGCAGTGAACAGGTGAATGAAGGAGAAGAGCTTGCAAAGTGAGGTCCCAGAAGAATGAGCTGAGCTCTGGATGTTGGGTGTCAGCTTTGTGTTGCTGCCTGGTGACAAGTCTGAGCTAAACTGAGAAATAAATTGCAGATAGTAGAAATATAGTGATACTGGAGTTGGTATAGGTGAGAGCTGATGGAGCCCTTCAATACTAGGAAGAGACAATGTTAAACACAAGCAGCATGGCAGGGTTCGTGTTCTGTTGCTATGATAGTAATGGCATTTGAAAATAAGAACGTTCATCAGAAGCTGTCACTTACTCAGTCTCAGCTGAAGTGATGCTACAGTATTTTCAGATTTATATATACCATAATTTACCATAATATTAACTGCAAGCACTAAAAAAATAGTTCACTGAAACCCCTCTGAATGATCTCACTACTGTTGCTCAGAAGCAAAACAAATCTATTTAGGTATACGTCTACCATAGCACTGCAGATAGAATTTCTGTGTATATCCTTATTACACATGACCTTTGCAAACTGGCTCTTGCCACCTGCTCCAGCCCTAGCTGGTTCCTTCTGGCAACTTGAAGCCAAAAGAAGAAATTGTCAAGAGCTGTAAACTCCACAGGTATGTGCAAAGGTGTATGGCAACTGCTGAGTCCTGGCCTGAACCAATGATTGAGCACCTAGGAAAGGACCCGGTCAGCTCTGGGAGTGCAGGTGGAGGCAATTCAGCTATGTAGCCAGGAGTGGAGCCTGGCTGCACCTTTCTTAGACCTCATTTAAGGGCTGACTGTCACTGGAGAAGGGTCTCTGGTTGGAGATCCCTCTTTGGTGAAGCTTTCCCCTGCGAACCTGGAATCTTTTGAGCAATCTTCTTCCCTTCCTTTATAGCATCTTCCTATCATGCTGGTCCTTCTGTCATCACACCTGTATTGTAGCATCTTTCTCATCATATTGATCTGTCCCGTTGCTACAGATGGCAAGTAAAGAATCAGGCATCCTGTATAGATACTGAACTCCGTGAAGATGAGTTAGAACTTATGAATAGGGAGAAGAGTGGATGCAGCTGGTTGCAGTGCAGGTCCATGCACTGTGAGGAAATCCAGTCTTGTTTTACTGTGTTGTTAAACTAACTTTGTTGAGGAAGAAACTGAGGCAGCTGTTACATGATAACACCAGGGGTACTCAGTGACTGCCTCTATAGCTGAGGTTGCTTTCCTACAGGATGCACCAACTTCTCTGCAGGAAGCACTAACTTGTCTGCAGCCTTGTGGGTCTCAGTAAATTAATAACTGTAAAAAATACACTGGGGAGAATAATTTCAGCAGCTGTGGATGGGCAGCTGCATGCTCCAGAATTGATTTTTACAAGAAGAGCATTTCCTTTCACTGGAGCGTGAGTGGAAACGTCAGTGGTTAACTGATCTTCGCAGGGTGGCTCAGGAACGAAGGAGAGCACTAAAAAGTGACTTGCAATGAAAATCACTCTGTGGCCATAATAGTCAGCAAAATCTCAGGATCTCCAGCGGTACCTAATGCAGCTTTTTGGTGTTGGGGCAAACTGTGCAGCCATTAATAGCTAGCAGTAGTTTCTCTTGCATTATTTTTGTAACACTCACTGTAGCTCTGTTGTGTAAATGGGTGCAGCTCCAGCTTGGGGTGCAAAGTTGAGGAATTACGTGTTTTATAATTTTTCATTTGGTCTCATCTTTGGCCCAAAATGGTCTCTTCTGTAACACATTACTTACCAGAGACAAATTTGCTTTAATGTGCCAAAAAAGTAAAAAAGCTTTGTGACAATTTAGTTTAAAAGGATAGGGAGAGAAGTCACACACACAAACCTCCACCATTTAATGAATGTTACCATGCACTGGAAGAACCTTTGTCACAGCTTTCTTCCATCAGCAGATCACACAGCAGGTAGCTCAGTGCAGCCAGGAGCAGTCTGTGTTACCAGGCAGGGGTCATTGCAGCCATAACAGAGGCGCACAGGAACACGTTGCTTGAGTTTCCAAAAAGCTGAGTTCGTGGGAGTCCCCAGCTGACACATTGCTCTTTTCTTTTGATGGCTAATCTGTCTTACAGGAAGGGCTTAACTTGAAGTAAAATCGGATTCTGATTTAAAATATTTATAAAATTGTCCATTTTGCTCAGATTGCATCTTCATCTAAATCTGGGTTATTACTGCTTATAATGCCAAGTTTGGTAAAATAAAAATATTTTTACTACAAAATTTCCTAAAAGTAACCTTTCCTTCAGTTGAACTTATTTTTTTTTTAAGAACTGATTTTACAGCAACTCTTGGGGGAAAAAAAATTCAACAGATTAAATGCCATTCTTTCTATACACCCATTTCGTTCTCTCTGAATCTGATCTTGTGATCTTGAATGTTATGTTTCTTATCCTGGAAAACAGCAAAGCTGTTCAGAACTCCTGACAGAACTTTCTGTGAGGTCAGCAGCATCCACTTCTTACCATTCTGTGAGAGCTGGACTCAGCTTCCAGTGACAAACTCCTTCTGCCTGTCTCCTATAGCTGGCACAGGAGAATGCATGGAGGGGAAAGGCATCTGAGCTGCTTCTGCTGACAGATTTCAGTTTTAGCCCTGGTGGTCACCAGCAGACCATAGTAAGTCAAAGTTATGGAAAGTGATGCCCTCGCTGTAATCTGTCCATTTGGCACCGGTGGGAGCAGAAGCAATGCCAGAGTTCTAGTGCTCAGTCAGTTGACTGCTGAATCCCTTTTGATTGGATGTCCCAGCAGAGTAGAAGACTTTGCACCACCGACACACAGATTAAGAGCAACTTGGAGAAAAAAATGTTGTCTGTAGACACGCGGAAGAAATTAAGGATGTTTCACCTATTTGCACTTCTGCTGCTGTCTTCTGTGACGTGTTCATTCTGGCTGCCACTGCTGTTCCAGTTGGTGACTGTGGTAGGTCTGACTTCTTTCGTGTTTTGCTGAGTGGACTGGCTCTGACTCTGGGATGAGGCAGCTCAGTCATTCTGATTGAGGAATGTTTGGAGAAGTACTAGGTAGGTTCAAGCACTTTTGCTCAACACAAGAATGTTTCATGCCTTTCAGACATGCAAAGCCTGCTGCACCCTGAGCTGCTGTTGTCAAAACCTGTGTTTGTAGAGAAGTGCCCAGAAGCACAATAGGCTTTTTGGTTTCTGCACGGAATGGACAGGCTTTCATTACACTGAATTAGCAGAGCAGATCCAGAAAAAGGAAATGATAGTTACATTATGAAAGCTTAGTGACATTTCCCTCAGAAATATATTTTTTCACAATATTTCATAAAACTGTGCATAGAGCAGAGGAAAATACCTGCAGTAGAAAAACATTTTATAAATGCAGAAAAGCGAGTGGTAGGTAGTCTGGTCATATCTTCTTTAAACAGTGGCTGGTGTTTCAAACAACATATAATCATCCTATGAAATAATCTGTAGTTTGAAAGCATTTTATACACTGTGAGATTGGGGGTGAGAGGGTCTATGTCATACGTTCAGTTGAAGGGAGGGGTGAGGAAAGAACTGGGAGCTTAATGTACAGGACAAGGCATGCTTGTATCTGAGCCATGAAGGAAAGAGGTGCTGCAGTGATGTAAAAGTATGTTGCACTCTCAGGGTTAACAAGACCTGGGCTGATTGCCTGAGTAATGCTGCTGGTGGAACGGAACTTTAATTTGAATGCCCAATTTTTCTGTTTTGTCTGGAGTTCTATTTGAAGCATGCAGTAAGCCTACAAGGAAACTGCTGGAGATGAATAGGAGAGATTGGAAATGTGGAAGGAGAGAAAACGAAGGCTTTTCATTCTCTAACGAGGGGTTTGTCCTCTGTCAGCGACCAGCACTTCTATTTCACTTAGACCCAGCTCTCTGCACGCAGGTACAGACTCTCTCCCATCTTTTTGGCACTCGTGTCTATTAAAGTCATGCCAGAAAGTGTATAGGAACACTGAAAAAAGCAGAGCAAGATTACTGATGAGAGACTTAAGTGCCTGCACTAGAAGACAGTGCTTTAAAGCTTTTTGGGAATAACAGGCGAGGAACACGCGAGGTTAGCAGAGCTGCTGAAATTCAGTCTGCTGATCAAACAGTGAGAAAAGCAAGTGTACATCTAGGCAGATTGAGATTAATTCCATGTGAGTGTTATTCACACTGACATCCACAAATGAACACAGAAAAAAATACGATTTTTTTTAAACTAACTGATGAAGGCAGCGCAATTAGCAGGATTGTCCTACATAGCAACACATGAAGAAATTGCCTGAATTACCCTAATTACAGTGGAACTGGGGATGCTAGAATTGTCCTACGAAAGCCTAGTTAAAATTTGTTGTCAATTAAGGTTTGCCCAGATCTGCCTAAATACGATCCAGGAACCACAGTCAGAAAACACTTTAAGAAAAAAAATACAAGGCTGAAGTAGAACATCCATACCAAACCAGATGGCACTTTCAGAAATATCTGTATTTCCTAGAAGTACAGCTGCTGTTGTTGTGCACTGCACTGAAGCTGCATTGAAGCTGTGCATCAAAAACATCAGAGTTCTTTGCTGAGTATTCTAATCAAACCTAACTAATTTCATTTAATTAAAGTGCCCTTATATCCTCATTTTTAGGCAGACTATGCCTGTTCATAATAAAGCATGCAAGTGTCTTTGCAGGCTTGCAGGCTCTGCCTAAGAAACTATAAGCGGCGTTTGATGTGAGAGACAAAATCTCTCTGAGGCTTTGAAGAGTCTGTACGTGTACTTATGGATCCAATTTTTCCACATATCCACTATTTTCTTACCCTGTCTGACTACCAAAGAGGTGTCCTTTGTTTCCAAGCCAACATCATTTTTATTAAAAAAAAACTCTGGAATAGTTTTGATTCTGTTTTAGCAGAATTCAGCTTTCACTGAAGAGCTGTAATCTAAAACCTCTTTATGTGAGAGGAATTACAGATGTAGCATTTGCAAACATGGACGTAATGTTGTCCTGACATTTTAGGCAACCTCTGACCTCACTGGTCGAGGTGCCCATACGTAAATGTGATTGGTGTGGTTAGGTTTAATCAATTAAATGTCAACTTTGAACTGAATCCTTTAAGGATTCATTGATGCAGGAGACAATCATTGTTAGTTATCTTCACAGTTTTTACCATCATCATGAAGCTAAGGCCCCTTGTCTTAAGGAAGGAAGGTGAAAAAAATGGCACCATTCTATTTCCAAGTGCAGAGATGCTTTGTACTGCTAGGCTCCAACCTGTCAGTGTGTTGGTGGTGATGCTGCTTATTTCTACTTAAACTTCCCAGCAACACAACTGCGTTATTTCAGTAGTCCTGGGCTTACTTTGCCATGTTGGCTGCACTGCTGGCTGTGTCGTGGGGTGCTCAGGGAAATGGCTGTTTCTGAGGGAAAGACACAGGATTAAATGTGTGTGTTCTGCTTGCCAGGGGAAGACAATTAGAGAGAAGAGGTATACAAAAAAGGAAGCTCATAAACAAGCTCTTATATGAACAAAGTGTCATGCTGAATGTGGTGCAAAGAAACAAATTCATCTTTTACCAGGCGCCCAGAAGAATTTGAAAACATTCACTGTGAGCATTCTGAAAACATTCTGATTGTGACAAATGAATCTAAAGAAAAAGAACATCAATGTGTGCAGTTAGAAACTTCAAGTAACTTTTTGAGCACGATGTTCTTCACAGAGCTTTAATGCTTCTTTTAGTTATTGATGTGATTTCTTAAATTCCTGTACCGTAATATTTTTTCAGAGGGATGGATCCCAATGACAAGCTAGATAAGTGACTGACTTAAACGTTAATTTAACGGTATGCTTAAACATTTCCAGGAATTAAACTCTTGTGTGGGAATCTTCAACATTCCTGCCTTTCGTTTATAACAGCTGTGAACCCTCCTGACCCCCCACCCCCAGGCAGGAACGTGCTCTTCTGGCAGAAACTGGCTGAACCTGACATCAAGCAGAGGGTTATGCCAGCAGCAATCCCTCTTAAGGACCACATGCAGTGACTGTACAGTGCAGTTCTCACAGCCCCCTCTGAAGCAGCTCTGGGAGCGTGAGCGTGGCCCAGGGAGGTGGGCAGGATGGGGGGAAAGAAGGGAAATAACACAGAAGTTACTCACATAAGAGCTGTCGGTGTGAGTCGGTGATGTTTGCGTTCTCATGCCAGAAGGGGTTGATCAGAGGGTAGCATTTGCTCCTAACTGATACAGAAGGGGGAAAAAGATAGGAAAAACGTTAAGCTAAAGATTATTATCATACATAAACAATAATATAACAAATACATGATAATATATGTTACCACGATTTAGGGATACAAAGTGAGCATTGTGTGGTGGTAAATATACTGTATCCATCATCGGCAATCACTGGAATGGCTTTAACCCCGCTGGACTTCCTCCCCTTAATTTCCCCTGAGCCAAATGAAAACAGATCTCTTCCCTTCTAAATGTTTAACGCTTATTCAATTGGTCTGAATTAAAAGTTAATGCCGAACTACTTAGCGAGAGCAGAAAATCCGCTCTGCTCGTGCCCCTTTGCCCAGTAGCAGGAGTCAGGCGTCGGGCATCCCCCGTGGGTGGAGGGAGAGCCCGGGTGGGGCGGCTACGGACAGCAGAGAGGACGGCATCGGCACGGCACGGTCCGGGACCCCCTCCCGCCGCCCCCCGCCGCCCCACTCACGCCGACAGGTCCGCCAGAGCCCCGAGTGCGAGCTGAGCGCGGCCGTGCCGTTGGCGGCCGTCTCCAGGCGGGAGGCATCGATGATGTACCAGAAGTCCGTCGCGATGGCCACCACGAGGAAGACGAAGCTGGAGGCTCCCACCAGAGCCACGAGCAGCGACAGGACGCTCAGGCTCACCCTCATGCTGCCCGTCGGACCGCGGGAGGAGATGCGCGCTGGCGGGAAGGGCGGTGCGGAGGAGGCGATGCCCGTGTCCGCCTGGTGCCGCTCGGTGCCGGCACGGCGGGTCCCGCTGGCGGCGGCACGCAGGCAGCAGCGCGGCTCCCGGGCGGTCCGCACGGGCGCTCCATAGGGAGCCTCGTTCTGCTGCTTGCTTGCCCAGAACTCGTCCCAGGCTCCCCAGGGGAACGTTAAGTAACGTCACACGGTCGTTCTCTTGTTCTTTTCTGGCACGGGCACGGGGCACGACGTGTGACCCATTCGTGGCAACAAGCTCTCAGGTATGCTTTCAGCAGCAGCATAAGCTGGAAGGAAAATATTCCTGTAAAGAGCGTGTTTATTTACACACACCCATCAGCATCACTCCTGCCTGTGTTTTGCTGTGCAAATCCAAACAAGGATGTGCATTGCTGGCGTTTATAATAGTCTTTCCATTCAGGAATATACTGTTAAGCGACTGCATCTTTACTCTGAGCTTTTATTATCTCTTACCTCCTCCAGGTGTATTTCTAATACATGAAAGTGCTGGTGTCATTCTACAAACTAAGCAGCTGTTGTTATTGGACGACTGAAGCCATACAAGCCTCACGGAACAAGGTGAAATGTTTCATTAGATCAACTGATCCAGTAATAAGACATAAACGAGCTTTGGGGCACAAATCTTAATTGGGACTCCAGACTTGTCTGTTTTGCAAACTTATTTGGCCCCACAAGCATCACACATTGAGCAGATGGTTCATCAGCTCGCTTCTCAGATCTGAGCCAACCACACATCTCAACCAGCCTGCCATCGCCCTCCTCCAGTTAATGTCAAGGGAAAGCAAAAGGTGTCACAGAATAAAACAGCAGCACTTAAGCTGTGTAGGTCCAAGTGGCCCCAGAATAATGGAGGTCCCAGACAGTTGTTTTCCCTAAGCTTGGTGCCACAAAGCTCTAGATGTGCTTATTCTTAGGAACATTACTAAATGATTTGTTTTAATCATCAGAATATGTGGAGGTCCTTGCAGAATCTGTCTGGCTTAACTTTACAGAAAACAAAAGCTCGACTTGCTAGCTCCTGATCCTTTTATGCCCAGTCTGTGATGATAGAAAAACTGATGTCAAGAATATATCAGCTCAAGGGGATTTAATTTCCACATCAGCATAATCTGTAGCATTCATTCTCATGCTGAGAAGAAAAACAAAATGAACTTCTACAAAGTCAGAAAACAAAAGAATCCCAGTTCACCAAAACATCTTCATGTATTCATGAGAAAGGGTCCATAATGAAAGGAAGAAGCCAGTGGCACAGATTGGCTTCACCAGAGATTTAATTACAAATCTACTGAGATCTCTAAAAATAACACAAACTTGGAAGTCACACTGGGGTTTTCAGTGTAGGAAGAGCTTAGATTTTAATGTAGAATTATCTTTGTGGAGAAGGAGCAATACCCTTTGTGTACAACCTGCTACTCAGATATCACAGATAATTAATAGTTAATAGTCCACAGGGTGCAGTGTAGCAAAATGCAGCATTCTGACCTCAAAGAGCCTAATTAAAATCTCAGAAGAGACTGACCACCCCAGAGGTGGGCCCGGGAATGGGAAAGAAGCTGTGGGCAGAAAGGAGCAGAATGGATGGATGGAATTTTCTCTTACTTTCTGGAGCATTAATCGGTGTTAAAGTCTTTACTGAAACTTTACTACAGCATTTGGTATAGAGCATGTGAGCATCAAATGCTTTTCTGCAGTTCTTCCCTGTAATCTAGCTCAGAGATCCCAATTTAAAAGACAATGATTCATGATTGCTACTGAATGCATCAGAGTGCTTCTGTGTTTCATGGATTTAGTGTGCTTGAGCATAAAAGAGGGCTTTTCACTCGCTTTAAGTTTACTCTTTTCCTCCTGCTTAAAGAGAATTTGGGTGTGTGTTTTTGGTCACAGTCACTGGGTTAATATTGCCTGACATGTGACATACAGACCTCTCTCAGAAAATATTCTATGTAAATCTGCGTGTGTTGGATGGGAGAAGTCCTGATGGGATGGTGCCAAAGGCATGCAAATTCTTGTTCTGAACGATCCCATGGAGAATAATGCTATAATCAGAGTGTGAATGTTTCTGATAAACAACCACAAAATAGTTAATGAAAAAGAAATCACTGCGGGTTTAGCTCTGCACTGCTGTCATTGCCTTGTAATTTGGTTTTCCTGCTGGATGAGGCAAGCTTCCCCTGGGAAGAAGAAGTGGATATTCAAGAAATATGGAAACACAGAAGCTGACAGCTGCACTTGCCCTTTTAAATTATTGTTCATTTACTCCTCATGAACTTTTCAACCTCAAGCAGTGATTTAGGGATTTTCAACCTGCTGGCCAGCACCGAGGTGTCATGTGCTTGGAAAGCAAAACGAAGTTCTCCACTGATTTTTCATCTATATCAACAGTCTTTTTATTCATTCCAAGTTCAAAGCACTTTGCATACCAGTGGATGCTAATCATAGTTTTCATTATTGCAGAAATACACAGGGTATACTCTGTGCGATCATAGCATTACACTCAGATTCCACCTTAACTTACTGGTACATGCTCTCACTTTTCATTCTGATTTCATGTATCTGTAATAAGAAGAGTAGAATAGCCTGGGCATCCAAGGGCACTGTGGTTAGGGCATTAGGGTAGAAACAAGTAGTTCTAATTTAGTTCCCTGCTGTATGCAAAGAATACTAAGTTGCTTTGGAAAAGCAATTTAAACAAAGGCACTTGGGGCTGCCTGGCCATGGAATTCCTAAAGGCCTTAATGCTTTTTTCTCTTATGAAGAAAGAGTAATCACTATCAGCCAGTTCACAAATGGATTGGGAGGATAAACATTTGTCAGTGTTATATTAATTCAGTATGGTAATATATAGTACTAAATATAAAATTATGAAAAGAATATATATATTTGTGCCCATAGCACCACTTACTCTGCACTCAACAAGAGCAAAAATCTGGATGCACACACATAAATGTCAATGTGAAAAACAAGATACTAAGCTGCTTTTTATTGTTATACTTAGTTCCTCGGTGATCTCCTGTGGCCTTTCTGATAGCTGCTCTTTTAATCTGAAGCCTAGAAAGATCTTTTTCCTTTGTCTATATCATTATAATGTGACCCAAAGCTATTGTTTTAAACTACTGTTTTTATTACTGTTACAAAATATATTGCTTTAGTGAGATTTTGGGGATAGGGAATGGGTCAGTAAACATAATAGACCAGCTGCCGCAGGCTTTTCAGCTGTCATGATACCTGTTCTAAAGCATCAGATCAGAACGTACCTTGAATTGAATATAATCAGCAACCAGACTTCTGAGTATCTTTCAACAAAATCCAGTTATTTTCAGTGTCTGTGCTGATTGCAAGGCTAGAACTATGAATGGGGAAATCAATCACATCACTTCTTCAGTGTGCAGTGTACTGTGGAAAAACTGCATGTCTGTTGGACTGCAATTATACACAACCTGCGAGTTCATCGTGTCCTCTGTATTGTCACCTGAGATGTCTTCATGAGACTGAATCCCCTTTGCACCCCCCTCCAGATATTTATGGACAAGGATGAGATCTGCCTGAGCCTTCTCCAGGCTCAACAGCCTGAGCTCTCTCCATCCCCTCACAGGAGAAGTGCTCCATCCCCCTCACACCTTCATGGCTCTGTGATGGACCCTCACCTTCTTATGATGGTCTCTCTCTGTGGGACCCAGCACTGCACACAGCACTCCAGTATCACCTGGTGCCGAGCAGAGGGGAAGGACCACTGCTCTCTATCTGCTGGCTCCCTTTGGCTCCCTAACAACAAAGAGCTCACAAACAGTATATTAGTTAACAAGTTGCTTTCTCTGAACCTGCAGAACTCGTAATTTTCTATTTTTCTGTCCATTGCTGGCTTTTCTGACAGTCACAGTTGCAGTACAGGAAAATGATGGTCTGTCACTCCAGCTGTTCTTACCCAGCAAACAAGCAAAATTCTTCAATTTTGTGCGATGATATTGC
Organism: Meleagris gallopavo; assembly: GCF_905368555.1. Classification (NCBI taxonomy): domain Eukaryota; kingdom Metazoa; phylum Chordata; class Aves; order Galliformes; family Phasianidae; genus Meleagris; species Meleagris gallopavo. The sequence continues at coordinate 10,076,336 of NC_139419.1, read as the reverse complement.
AAGAACCTGTTCAACCAGGAGTATATATTTTTAAAAATCTTGCTTTTACATTGATAATGAAACGGTATCATTTTGCTTTGTGACTTGGTGTGGTTCAGTTGCATTTGGCTTTAAATATTTTTCACACACAGTACGTTAAGTTGAAAAAGCTGCTGGAAGATGACTGCTCTTGGTGAAAGCATAAACGTGCCTGATTTCTTCTGTGATGCCTCAGGGCTGAACACCAAGTCCATGGCTGTCCTTCAGCTCCATATCACGCCAAACGAGACTGAATTCATTTGAGTATTTGCTCTAATTTGAATGTTTTTTTTGGTGTCGGGGTATTTTTGTTTTATCCCCGTGTTTTATGGAGCTCTCATAGGCACATGGCACAGTTTATGGAGAGCGTTATTAGCTTACTGCAGTTGCAGGCGGCTGCAGGCAGGCGGCCATTGAGCCGGCCGTTCTGACTGACCAATGGCGGCGAGAGGGGCGGGGCGGGCGCGTCAGCCGCGCGCCGGAAGGAGCCGCGGCTCCCAAGATGGCGGCGCGGTGTGCGTGAGAGCGGGCGGGAGGTGCCGCTGCGAGCTGCGCCTCGCGAGTCTGTGCGTGTGAGCCGGCGTAGCGTTGTCCTCACGGCTGCGGTGCCCTCGTGTTTTACGTGCCTTTCTCAGAATGTCCGGGGAAATAAATGTCGGTTTTTTGTGTCTGTCTGTAGGGGAAATGTTTGCGCCGTAGGACAGAACCGGCGGAGCCACAGGCACGGGGCAACGAGGAGGGTTGCTCTTTGTTTTTGTGGAGAAAAACAGAGAACTCAGAGACAAGCGGGATACGTTCACCGACTACCCTTCTGGTGGGGGCACGTGAGAGGAGCCAGGTTTTTCCAGGAAGAGCCAGTATTTGTACAAAATGTATGGAACTGAGCTGTGCGTTCATTGCGTTGGTTTCTGAGGAAGAGCTGCGCCGTGTGAGGGAGCCTTCACTGCACGGCTCTGTGGCTTCTTTTGCTCTGTCACGGGGTGGTTGGTTGCTTTTAACACAACTTAGTGAGCAGTGTTCCTTCTTGGAGCATGTGGTGTTCGTGGTGAACTGTAGCTGTTGGAGCATTGTGAAAGCAAACACTGCAGCACTGTAATTTAGTTGTTGGTGTAGCCTGTTTCCTCACACCACAGGGCAATGTTACCGAGCTGAAAGCTGTCTGTGTTTGCTTGTAGGTTGGAGACCCCCATGCACAGCCCGGTATCTCATCAGGGCACAGTGGAGATTGCGTGACTGCAGCTTGCCCGAGGCCTTGGAAGCTGTGCGCTAAGGTCGTGCTGAGCAGAGTGGTTCCATGGCAGCTTCACAGTGGGCTGCCTGGCGACGGCAGCTGTCCCCATAGGTGTCCCTCTCACTGACTGACGTACCATGGGAGATGTCACGGAGAAGGAGATGGATAACCTCACGTTCAAAAGTGACACCGTCCTTTCTGATGTGCATTTGCACTGTCCCAATAGAAGTCATCTCATGGTACGATTGAATGCAGTTGGACAGCCAGGTAATGCATGTTTAGACTGATGGAACTGTGTTTTAATTACACTCTAATGTATTTGTATTGTCTTAATTCTCCTTTGATTGGTTGATAGTAATCATAATATATTTTACTCCAAGCAGAAGCAGAACTGCTCCTGCTCAGAGGGAAGAGGGCTAACTGGATTCTCCTCATGAAAATAGCTACATAAAACTATTAATATGGATTTGCAGATAGCCCATCTTAGAACAGAAAAAAAAAAAAACAGCTTAAGTTACTGAGAAGAAGTAACACCAGTTTTTGTACAAGCTTAATTTTACATGTTTATTCCTTTATCTAGAATCTCAAGACAGCACTTCTGGAGATCACATTAAGAAGTTAGTTTGTGTCTTGCATATAGACTAGAAGTGAGAAGCCAGCAGTTTTAAGTACCGCCACTTGAAATAAATGCATAAGTAATTCATTTATGTTTTTTATAAAATCTTTAAATGATGATTTACCCTCTGCTCCAGAGGAACTCAACAGCTTTGTTATCTGTTGTGTTGTTTTTTTTAATTTAAAAAATTGGCTACAACAAATCTGAATATAGCAGTGAGCTTGACTAATTTATATAAATGAAAGAATCAAGCCCTTAGTGGAAATGAATTGGCAAATGACTGCCTCTACCAGCTTGTAGATTTCTATGAAGTTGTCAAGGGAAATGACCTTGGAGCTGTTAGTAAAATGTGCTTATAATGCTATAATGCAGCGGAAAGCACAGCATTGATAACAGGGTAGCAAAGTCACAGGCTGCAGCAAGTGAGGATATGCCCAAATGCATCAGCTGTGGGTACAGAAACAAAGGAAAAAAATCTGCTTACCCTTGGAAGGTCTCAGGTAGGCAGGGATTTCCAGTGAGATACCCTTACCTCTATTGTCAACCCTCAAATGAGGTCTGGGAATGGGTGGATCCTGGCTCCTGCCCTTCCATCCACTCTGGTACATTGCATGCACCTCAGCTCCCGTGGGTTGGCCCTGCTTTCCCACCAGGTGCTCAGTCACTGCGGTGACTTAGTGTTCGTTTGACGTGACTCTCCTTGGCACAAAGAACCTTTCACCACAGTAATATGACAATCTGTTTTATGTACTCTGAATGTCCATAGTCTTAAGAAATAAATGGATTTCCCATACCAGGGCTGGATTGTAGTATGACAGCTTCTGCTCTAAAAAATCCAGCAATAATCTGCCACCACCGCTTCGCTGTTTTTAGAGGACCTCCTGGGGATTTAGTCTGTGCTTATTTGGATCAGTTTTCCATTTTGAAACTCTGAGGATCAGGGTTAACTTAGAGAGCAGGGTCCCTTCCAACTTGGGATATTCTATGATGTGTTGATTGCATCCTCTAATTCATCAAATTAACGTGGTTGTCATGCAAACAGTAGCTGACTTACTAAATTTCTTGTGCTTGGATAGTGCATGAGAACTGCTGAATCACGGCCTGAACCTCTGATTAATCACCTGAGGCGAGCAATGAGTCAGCCATGGGAGCACAGGTGAAGGCAATTCACCTGTGCTGCAGGAAGGGGTGGAGTCTGGCTCCACCTCTCTTAGACCCATTTAAGAGCTGACTGCCAGTGGGGAAGGATCTTTTCTGGAGATCCACTCCACTGGAGTTTTGCAGCGAGCCCAGGATAGGGTGAGCGTCCCTATTTTTTCTGTCTTTTGCTTTAGTGTGACAACGATGTAGCTAAGCTCTCTGCTATACTATAACATCTGTATATTCATTGATTGTACAGATAGACAGTGAAGATTTTTATAAGATCTAGCTGTTATGATCTCTAGAGAAGGATTTCTCATGTTCCTGTAGTATCCTGTATGTCCAGCTTTGGATATATCTGAAGCAACTGAAATAGAACTCCATAAATTGTGCAACTGTTGAAATCAATAGTGGCAAACAGTTTCCCCTTGGTGAGAGTGAACTCATTTCCAAGAAATTCTTTTTAGATACTGCTGGTGTTGGCTGTTTTCACTAGACGTTTTCTTGGCTTTAAAAAAAAAAAAAAGAAAAGTGTCAGTAAGTCCAACCTAAGCTGACAGGAGGCACACTGCCTGTTTGTGCTGCCTCATGCTGCTTTAAGCTGATGGCAAGGTGAGAAGTTACTTGAATCTCAGAAGGGTTTGAAAATAGAAAAAGAAATTCCTTTTACTTTTTTTTTCTGAAATGTGTTTGTGTCCTTTAAGATAGAGTTCATTTCCTCCTGTTGATATAATTCCTAGTTTCTGATATTCATTCTTCTTTCAACTTGATCTATCTCAACAGAAGATCTTTTAGAGGATGTAAGAAACCATTTATTTTCCTGATTGCTGAAACAAGTTTCTAAGTAAGGTGAAAATGTAAATTGTGACTGAGTAGATGCTTAGTCAACCAGCAGATGTTGGTAGTGCTTCATTTATCCCTTCTGACAGAATTAGCAGAAATATTTCTTCCTAGCAAGTAGAGCTGTATTCTAAGATACCTGTAACACTTTCACTGCTCTAGATTTTTTGGTATGTGAAATGCATATCAAATGTCACGCAGGTGGAGGTTGCGTATAGATTCCGTTCTTCCCTAGCATTGATCTTTAACTTTATCCTCTTCCCACTCCATGTTCTTGCAGTGTTCCTGTCCTATTTCAAACTCCTTTGGAACACAGATGATCAGGCCTCTGAGAAATATGCAAGAGAAACTACAACTGAAAGAGAACTCCAGTACAGAAGTGGAGATGAACTAACTAACAAGGATGGGAATAATCTGAAATATGAGAAGGAATTGAATAGTGAAGGAATAGAAGCTCTGCTAGATGAGGATGGAGACTTGGAAGTGGTCAGAAGGCCTCAAAGAGCCAGCGACTCAGAGGCAGAGGATCTTATGAGGGATAGAGTATGTCCTGTAATTCTCATGAAAGGAAAAGAAGATGATTTTGAAGATGAAGAACAAGAATGCACTTGCAGCAATGTTGTTAAAATAGGTAAATAGTAGGCTTATGTTCGAGGAGAAATTGAATAAATATCTGCTGAAGTAAAACAAAGAAAAACTAAGTTGGTCTTTTAAATGAAAGAGAACTTGGTAAGTCCAAGTAGATAATAAGCCATAGTAATACTGTGATATTGTTAAGGGCTTTAAAAACAGTGCTTCTCCAAAAGTGTTTTGGATAATTGTATATCATGGAGAAATGGTTTTCCTTAATTAGAGTGGGGTTTTCACCATTATTCAGCATTACTGTGTGGAATTAATAGTGCTTAGTTCTAGATTTAAAGGGGAAGCATTACTTAACTTCTCAAATTTGCTATTATGGAACTTGATTTGAACAGTGTTTTGAAACAATATTCTCTTTCCATTTTCCCAGAGCATACTATGGCAACTCCCTTAGAAGATGTTGGTAAGCAAGTATGTACTGTGCCTTGTATTGCTGTTTGTGGATTGTGCTTCAGAATTTCTCTGGTTTAACTGCTTCTCTTCTCCACAGGTCTGGCGTGCAGCCTTTCTTCTTGCTGATTATATTCTGTTTAAACGGGATATGTTCAGGAGTTGCACAGTGCTAGAGCTTGGAGGTGGCACAGGAATTGCAAGCATTATCATGGGAATGATTGCTAGCAGAGTTTATTGCACAGGTAAGGCAGTTATCTTTAGTGAAATATAACAAACCAGTACTTTCATTCTGGGATTTTATCATCACCTGCTCTTTTTTTAGTTGTTAATTTGTTATCAATGCATATAAAATGTTGTTTATTGAAAAATGGCAAGCACTTTCATGACAGATCGAAAAAGCAGCAATAATTCCAGGTGCAAGCGTTTTGCAGCCAGTAAAACCCAATACTTTTCTAGATTAAAAAAGGTAGTATGGTGATCTAACTCCTTTTATCAAGGATGACATGGAGCTTAGTAATGAAAGAAAAAAGCAAGGGTGCTATGGAAGCAGTTGTGAGGGAAGGGAGCTGCTCTGAATTTTACTTTGAGAGAAGTTGAGATAAATAGTCTGAGAGGTCAGAGGAACGTACAGCGCGTGTGAAATATTCTCATTCTGAATATGGTTGTTGTTTTCTTCCAGATGTTGGTGAAGATCTTTTGGCCATGTGTGAACAAAATGTTGCGCTAAACAAACACCTGATGGAACCAGGAGGTAAGTGCTGTGCAGACAGTATTTGTGCAATTGCTTGTCTATGAATTACTGTAGGATTAAACAGCATAAGTCATTGGTAAGCTGGCTGGCATTTTTACGGGTAAATTAAACTTCTGTTTTGGTTAAAAGTGAATCATTTAGAAAGATGCAAGAAATCTGTACGTGTTTCAAAATGGGATAGCTTCTTTTGGAAAGGAGCAAAATATTCAATCTTTCTCTGTTAAGAAGTTAAGCCCAGCTGTGGCTTCTACGTTGTTATGTTCATTTCATTGAGGTAATTGTGAGGATCATGGACATTTAGGTGCCAAGGGTCGTGTAAACAGTGTAAATTACAGAGGCTGAACTTTGCAACTTGCAAGTGACATGTAGAAGAGAAATTAAGATATTTCTGATGATTACATTTGTCTTATTCTTCTTTTGTCAGTGGGTGACTGGTTTTTAAATGATGTCCAGTCTTATTTGTTTCCTATACCCTTTAGTATATCTTATCATATGTTTCAATACTGGCTGAAAGATCATTTGTGACTGTTGGGATCTTTCTACACCCACAGGAGGAGAAATTAAAGTAAAAGAACTGGACTGGCTGAAAGATGAATTCTGCACTGGTAGGTAGTTGTTATAGTTTATGAATCCTGCTTTGTTTTTTGGGCTTTCTTATCTGTTGAATGGTAGTAATATGATGTAATGGTTCAAAAAGTTGAGCAGCTATTTCAGGAAGTAAAATCATCCTTATGCTTTCAAAGCTTTTCTTGGACCTTAGATGTTTATTGAAAATACTTAATACTGCCAGATGAACAGGCTTGATGGTTTTCAGATATTCACAGAAAGCTTCTAAATTTTAGAAAGCATAACAGGAGGAAGCATAATCAAAAAATGCATGTTTTCTAACTGAATCTGTACTCTTGCTGCAGGATAGTAACTGGTAGTAAATTCTTATGTCAAGGGAAACTTAATCACACCAATCAGCCCTGAGCAAGAGATAATGAGCAAAAGCAAAGGACTGAAGGGAACTTCAGAGAGCAAATAGGGGAGGCTGTGATTTCCCTTCAGTGAGTTGCTCTGCTTACTGAGTAGCTGATCGCTACATTAAATTATTAAAGTATTTTTTTTAATCTATCAAACAGTTAAAGGTGTAGTTTAAAAAGAAGCTATCTTCTCTCGTTACAGATCCAGAAGCTCTCTATAGCTGGTCTGAAGAAGAGATTGCAGATTTGCATGACCACTGCACTGTGATAATGGCAGCTGATGGTAGGAAAATATAACCAGCAAGCTTTTAAATCAATCGCTTGAGCATTTTGAGGAACAACTTAACTATACCTAGTTCGCTTTTGAAATGTGATGGATCAAATCCTTACCTGTTTGTCAAATCTCTGCCTCAAGTGTTCTTGTCTATATTTTTTTAAACAATTCTATTTACTGCCTGAATTAGCAATAGAAGAATAAGATACTGAAAAATCCAACAACCTTTCTTTATTACTTGTAATTGAGTAAATTAGTCAAAGAATATAATTGCTCATAAGTGATTAAGTTGATTTTCAGAAGATTTAAGTGTTGTTGTCGTACCCTTATCTTGAATCCGATAACCTTGGTGCAAGTAAAGACAGACAGGTGGCTGGGCTAGTATGCTCCCTAGTGTGGGAAGACTTTTAGGTACTGCATGTGTCCTATTGCATCTCTGGCTTTTTTTTTCCCTATTCTTGCTGAAGTAGGAAAAAAAAAAAAAAGAAATGTGGTATGTGATTATTTTTTTTTTAGCTTTGCAGTAAGGTATTTCCAGGCTGAGAGAGATCTTGTTAAAGTTCTGTAAGTTGCTTGACAGAAGCGATTCCCGTTGTCATGAGAGAAATCTTTAAGATTTCTTTTTGTAAAGAGCAGTACTGGATACTATCACTGGGTCAGTTGTTGCCATTAAATGTGTGTAATACCTTGGGGGTTTAGATAAAATAATGATTTGTTTGATTATAATAATAGAATTATTATTAAATATTGAAATATTAAAGCTGCTTGTTGTTTCAAGCCTGAGATTCAGTAAATGCTACACTTAGTGTAAATACCATATGCTCTTCATGTTCTTCCCATAGTGTTCTACGACGACGATCTGACGGATGCCTTGTTCAGGACGCTGTATAGAATCACACATAACTTGAAACATTCTTGCACAGTTTTCCTAGCCATAGAAAAGAGGCAAGTATTACTAACTCCTAACATAAGGACTAGAATCTTTACATTCTTTCCTTTCCTTGAACAAAAGCCCTGATGTGCCTGAAGGCCGGATTCTGATTATTGATTGATCAAAGGCTGCTGTGAATGCCCAGTACAAGCATTTGTTAAACTTCTTTGATTTTTATAAGTTCAGAATTTGATCTCCAGAGAAGTGTGATCTTACTTTTGTCATTCATTAGGTAACCTTTGTGCAAATAAAGATTAATAGGTGGCCAGTGTAATGTATTCTGTAATGTCTGACAAAATTTGCTGTGATTTTGAGGTCCTGTGCTTATGGAGCAGAGTGAAAAGGCTCAGAATGAGAAAATACACACATTTCCTTTCTCACATCCCCCCCATTGTAATTGCTCTGGTGGTTTCTTTCAAGGAATTGCGTGCTTTTGAGTAGCTGTATGTTGAAGTCTGTTCATAAACTAGTATGTAAGTTGATTATGCTTAAAGGTATGTAAGCAATAGCTACTCATGTGATTTGGTGCAAAGTGTTTGTCCCAGAAACAAAGCCAGTTATTTTGTTGGAGCAGAATGTGTTAAAATCAATGGAAAGACTCATCCAAGGCTTACTGGGTTTTTGATAGGACAAGCTTTCTGGGGCAGCAGGGGGTTATTTATTTATTTTTTTTAACTGTGGAAGTGAATTACTCTGGGAAGACCTAAGTTTCTCATTAGCTGAAGAAAGTTACATAGCTGTTTAAGGTGCAGGTAAACAAAAAAGGTTTTAATTTAAATATTGTCTTGCCAGACTGAATTTCACTTTAAGACAGATGGATGTTACGTGTGAAGCCTACAGTCATTTTCGAAGTACTCTAAATGATTTGGAGAACCTTCATGATGGAAAAATGAAATACAGTGTGGAACCCATTAAGCCTAATTTCTGCCAGTTTCTCATTTATGAAAGGATTGAGCAGTTGGTAAGTGGCATTCATTAAAATAAATGGCATATGTTGGGCTAGCAATCTGAAATTAGTTTTCAGCTGTGTGCTTAACATGAAGTAAGAACAGAAGAACAAATGTTATGCTCTTATTTATTTCCATTTAGTTTTCGTTGTATTAAAATGATTCTTGTCAGTGCTTACACAGCCCAGACTAAATAGGCATAACATGCCCTTTTCTATCACAGAACAATTCAGTGGCTTAAATTGTTTCTTAACCTCTGAGGAAATGAGAGCAATCTATTCTAACATAACAATTTTTGTGACTGACTGGAAAATGGACCAATATCATCTTCATTTCTTTGAATGTAAAAAAGCTTTCATTTTCTCGTTTTTATAATTCCCAATCAGGGTTAAGGTAATAATGCTCTTATATATATATATGGAGAAGTCGATGAGTAGTAAACTTGTGGCATTTAGAGATGTATCAGGTACATTATTTTACTTACATTCCAAGCACTCATGGTTTCCTCTCTGTTCTTTTTTCTAATTGTCTGCTCTTATGAGTATTATGCAGGCCAGCTAGTAGCTTGTTAGCTTCTGTAGCAACACAAATTGAGACCCTTGGGGAGAACTTGCAAGTCTTGTACTAGCTTCTGAATCTGTAGTCATGTAGCCACCGTACTGTTTTGTGTAGTACAGTATGTGTGCACACTGTGGTTATGGGTTTCACAGTGATTTCATGAGATTAATTTGCTTTTCTTAGTGCTGCCACCTTCAGCCATAAGGTTTTGCATGAATGTTTTATAATAAGTCTACACATGTATAGGATGAGTTACTTCTACAGGTGTGAATGTATTTTCTACATAACCTTTTGTGGAAGGCTACTGGCCTTTGAAATAGATACATTTTTTTTTTTAAATGCAGAAGTCACCTTGTTGATCATGGAGTACACTGCTGGAATTCCAAATGTTGTGGTGATAGGGATATGATAATCTGATTACTAATATTTACTATAGCAGAAAAACCTTACACTAATTTACTCTACGAAGACAAAGTGTCTGGTTTTCATCCTTATTCTGCAGTGTATTGAGAAGCGTGTGTATAAGTAGTCATTTGTGAGACCTTGATTCCTCAATAAATGGACTATTTATTAGTATTATTACTAGCTACGTCTCTGCTAGCAATATTGGAAGTGTTTTTCAACATAGACTAAGAAAGAGAGCAAGATTCTCAGTCAAAATACTGCAGGTTCTGTAGACCAATGAAATTATTTTTAGAAACGATTTGAATTATACTATTTTTTTATTTTAGAAAATCATACTGCAAGAATAAAGAACTCAATTCTCTAGTTCTATCTCAGAGATAACGTGTTGGTTGTTGTGGGAGATTACGTAAATGCATTTGCTGTGAATTAGAGAGTGTGTGCAAGTTGAGCTTTATTGTAATAACAACCTACTGATCTGAGAAAATAACTATATGAATTTTTCCCCTCCTGTAGGAATTGTGGAAGATCATTGCTGATCAGCTAACGTGACAGGGACATGAGAAAATAGAAGACCTTAATCTAAGGATAATATTTGGGGGGGGGATGTTTTATTGAAAAACTTCCTGTTGGATCTGAGTTCTCAGAAAGTAATTCCCTGCAGATTTGCCTTACCTCAGCAAGTCTTGTTTTTTTGGCTCTTAGAATGTGGTTTTTTGCTTCTGTTACGAAACTGGTTAATGTTGATCTTCAGAGGACATGCTGGCTGAGAAGCTGTGGCAGTGACACAGAACTGCACGTGCCCTGGGACCGAAGAGGTAGGCTTTAGTTCTAACAAAGAGGTATTTCGCCTTGCTCCCTGTGGCCGATTTGTAGATGTCACACATGTTACTTTTTAGTTTTCTGAACTTGGATACAGTTCTCAGTCTTACCAGAGCTGCACATTATTTGTATTTATGGACAGCTGTGAAAGAGTCTATGGGCAAGCCCTGTTTGTCATTCACAGACTTCCATTTAAGCAATCTTCAATGCTTATGTATGAATGAAATGTATGAAACCTAGCTCTTCATTTTGGGTTCGTCTTATCTGAATCAGTCTGGCCTAGGGCAACTGTCTCAATGGAAAGGAGGCAAGGTGCATTTAGTTTGAGCCTCTTCAAATGTTCTACAGAAGTCTTAGAGCTGTACTGTCCTGGTGGCATTCTGAGGTACTCAGTGCTTGCCAGGCTGAGGATGGGAAAGGGAAGTGACATACTCCTCCCTCTTAAAACGTTGGAGTTCTCAGAGTGTATATGTGAGGCTGGGAAGAAGGTGACCCAGAATGTCTTGCCTCTGCAAATGGGGCTTTCAGTGCCTTAGCTTTTGGATTAAAGTAAAACGGATTTATCAATTCTCCTCTGTGTCATTAATGAAACCAAAAATCATTGTGTTTGTACTCATTACAAATTCTGTGCGTACTATAGTGTTTGTGTTTATATCACTTGCCATATGTGCACTGTCACTTACATTCTTGTGCCTGCTGGATTCTTTAGCATTGTGAAAATGTTCCAGCCTGTGACACGTGGGAGTGTGTACGTCACATTAGAAGCATCTGGTTGTCTTTGTGAAAGTCTGTTTTACATTTGCTTTAGTTTGGTCCTTTTAGGTCAATTATTTCATAATGCATGAGCATTAAGGTATATTTTGCACAAAGATATATTTTTCTCTATTTTTCATGTTGCTTAATGAGATGAAAGGTCATTAGAGAAAGATGATGGCTTTTTCCTGTGAGTAAAACCCAAGTAAAAATTACATTATGTTGTTATGTATCTGTCTAGATTAACATAGAACATTTCTCTCACAATTCTCATTTAAACATCAAAGATAAAACAAACAAAACTCCTGTATCTTAATCCAGAGATTCCCAACTAGAGTTCTTATTTCTGGTTCGTGCACTGATTTTGACAACACACCACCTCTCCAGTCCTGAGAGACCCCTACTAATGATGGAACCTAACACACTCTAAATGTGCTCTGTGGACATTTGGTGTCTGTTTTTATGGACCTTTCACAGGGGTGGCCCACAGACTAAGTGAATGATATCTGTGTATGCACTGAAGGGTGCTGATTAACCTGTTGGTTAGGGTGGGACCTGAGCACTACTTAAGTGTTGGTTGTGGAATAAGGGGTGGATATCATACTGTTTTTGACTGAGATAGAGTTTATTTTCTTCATAGTGGCTTGGACTGTGCTGGGTTTTGAATTTGTGATGAAAACGATGTTGTAACACACCAGTGTTTGAGTTGTTGCTGAGCACTGGTCATACAGCATCAAGGTCTCTGTTTCTGGTGATGCCCTTGCAGGATGTGGGTGAGGCACAGCCAGGACAGTGAACCCCAGCTGCCCAGCAGCAGATTCCATACCACCTGATGTCCTGATCAGGAATAAAAGCTGGAGGACAGATGGGATGGGGGTGTCCTGGAGTTGTGGTCTTTGTCTTCCCAAGTAGCCGCTGCTCGTGATGGACCCTTGCTGCCCTGGCTCATAAGGAGCAGTGATTGGATTCCTTGTGCTTTGCTTGCTTGAACAGCTTCTGCTTTACCTGTTAAATTGTCTTTATCTCAAACCATGGATTTTTTTTTCACTTTCACTGTTCCAGTTCTCTCCCCCATCCCATGTAAGGGGAGAGGTGAGCTGCTCTGTGGGGTGGAGTAGCTGCCAGGGTTAGACTGCAGCAGTTGGTTTGTGATGTTATTTACTTGGGGGGTTAACTGAAGACAACTTCTTTTGAATGCATCTGCAACTTAAGTAGTGTTTTGGTTTTGTGGGTTTTTTTTGTTTGTTTGTTTTTGAAGGTTCAATAGCAAGAAATGCATTTGAACTGATGTAAGATAGTCTGTGTGGTTACAGAAACTCATCCAGGCAAGGAGATACTGTGGATCTGTTCAATGTAGAATTCAAGCATTTACAACTGGTTTAAATTAGCATCTGAAAAAACAAAAAAAAAACATTTGTGTCTTTGGCTGAGTAACTACAACCATCGCTGCTTTTTGTAAGTAAGCTAAAGTAGAATTTCCTCCTAATGCCTTGGAGCTAATCCTGCTGTTGAAGGGAGTCTCAGGGTTCAGTGTCTGAGGCTGTAAGTATAAGCAGCAGTAGATACAGTTGCCTTAAACCAGTTTCAGATCACCCAAGAGAGGAAACAGTCACAATCTGACAATAAAGAAGAAATTTTTTCCCCTTTCTGAGGATCGGGGCTCCCCAAACACTACAAAAACAGTGATCTGCAAGTAGAGATGCTTCCCTTGCAGCTGCCAGCCCTTAAGTGAGGTTAATGGTCCCACAGGTGAATTGCTCCCAGCTGTGCTCCCAGGGCTGGCTACACCCCTTCCCCAGCTGCTTGATCACTGGTTCAGGCCATGACCCACCCCTTCCCGTACAGAGGTGTAAAGGTCAGCTTGTACATTTGGATACGACACGGCAGATGATAAGGAGTAGCCAGAAACAGGCAGTAACTAAGAGCAGGAGAGTTGCAAAGAACCTTAAGATGCCCTGGCTTTGCAGTGGTAGTGAGAGAGAAGCACAGACTGCCCTGCCAGAGAGCTGGTAAGGGATCACTCCTCAGTCTTGTCTGGAATCATGCTCTATGTAGGTCATGCTCAGCACATAAATTTACACCTTCAGCAGTCCGTTGTCTGTTAGGGTTAGAAACAGGAACTGGTTTAATGTTAAGCATGCAGATCATAACTGGAAATCCAGCTAGTGCCTGAAATGATAATACTTCTAGCACGCTGTCTGTGTTTATATGATGAGGAAGGTGGTTTTTTTCCTAATAAAGCATGCTTAAAAATGATGTGCTCGTGGGGTGGTGTATCTGAATTTTGTACGATTCCAATCATGAAGCGCAGTTTGTTGCCAGCACAAGACACTGTCCCAGCTGATCCCTCGGGACCTTGTTGAGCAGATCACTGCTCTGCTGCTCTGGGGCTGGAGAGGAGCTGTGTGAGGAGCACAGCTCAGTGCTGTCCGGCTGTGGGTCGGGCTGGGGGACCTGAAGTTTATTATTTGGGCATCTCGCGGTAAACATCGTGCATTTTTTTTTTTATTTTATTTTTTTTTTTTTTGCAGTAAAACGTTCTAGCGCTTTATTATCCCGAGTGATTAAAAAGCGCTTCGTTAGCAAAGCTGCCGTCTTCCTTGCAGCGTTGGGACGGCCGCGCCTTTGTTGTTGTAACAACCATGAGAGGTATCGGAGTTCTGCCCCACGGTACGCGCAAACGCAGCACCGCTTCGCGTGCTGCCCGCGGGGCCGAGGCCGTGACGCGACCCGTCCCGGCGCTGCGCCCAGCCCCTCACCGAGGCCATCCGGGGCTCCGCCCGCATCGCGAAGCCGCGCCTCCCCGCGCCGCGGGGCCGAGTCCGAGCCGCGCGCCTCCTTCGGCGGCGCCGATTGGCTGCGGTGCGCGCGGCCGGCCGGGCAGCGGCGCGGAGGGGAGCGAGAGCGGGGCTCGGCGGCACCCGGAGCGCGGCGGGCGGAGGAGCGCGGCCCCGCGGGTGGTGGTGAGCGGCGGGAACCAAGGGAGGGCGGCGGCGCGGAGCCCGGCGGGGAGCGGGCGCGTATAGCGGGCTGCGCGGTGCGTCGTGCGGCGGTGCGGGGCCCGGGCCGAGCCGCAGCGGCGCGGTGTGCGGCACGTGTCCCGGAGGCGCGCTCCGAGCTGCGCCGCACCTCGGCCGGGGCCGTGCCGCTGCACGTCGGCCTTTGCGGCGGTCCGTCCTGCGTGCCTAGCGGTGCGAAGGGAACGATGTGCGAGGATGCCGGGCTGCGGTGGGGGGGATGTCCGAGTAATTCTGTAATAGGCAACGGACGTTTCGGGCTCACCGCGGCTGACCTGTGCCCCGCGGTCCAAAGGCATGGCCAGAGCTCCCGGCTGGGTGCGGGATGGAGGTGGGAGAGGGCGAGCGCCTGGGAGCCCTGCCATGAGGAAATTGCCGTGCGGATCTGTTACGGTCGGGTTATCGTCTTGTGAACCGCATCGAGGGCTCTTTTTTTTGCAGCCTCAGCTGTATCTCATCTCGCTGCAAGTCAGCTGCTCCCCGTGTCTGACGCGTGGGAGGGGGGGGTGGATCCAGTTCTGTAACAGCTGTGATTTTGTACCTGTTTCAGGTACACATGGAGATTTGCCTTCCTTTCTTAACCAAATGGAAACAGCTTGTGGAAAAAGGTTGTTGAATGCATGAATACCGCATTGTCCATTGTTTACTTAAAGAAATCAAAGCTTAAAATTTGCCTGTAGTTGCCATGTGCCAGAAAACTTCACTGAAATGATGACTCTGAACTTGTGTGAGTCTCCTCACGTCGGATGTGTTTGCTTAGTGTTGTTTTCCAATACCATTTGATTTGTTCTTGTACATTGCATGTTGTCAGTCTGTGCACCTTTTTGCCCCAGCAAGTTTCCTGCAAGTGCTTCAGAGTTTTTCAGGCAGAATGCTCAAAGTGATGGAGAACGGAAGCATCTTATCGCTTCCAAAAGAGTCGGTAGTAGAAAAGGGCCGGATGTTATATCTCCTGTCAGGAGGGCAGCTAGAACCATATGCAGGAAGGTGTGAAATTACAGGTAGGCAGAGCCAAAATGCTACATTGGGCTCTCTGCAGCTTCAAGGCCACTGGCACACAGCATGGATAATTGCTAGTGTGGCCTCTCACCTGTGGAAGGATGAATATGCTTGAACATTGATGGAACAGATTGATTTTTCAAGAGGCCCAAAGCGCCCAACCTGATCAGTCAAATTCCTGCTCTTTAAGAACAGGTGAGATTAGTGTGGGTTAAAGCAAACCAACTGAAGTACGTCCTCTGTTTCTGTATTTCGTGATCTGTTGTATCAAACCACAGTCCTGTTTCCTGAAATGATGGCTGTGGGCCAGGAAGACAGGGAAGATGATATTTTCTTTGCCAGATGGTATTTGTGCAAAAATAACAGTATTCTGGGGGGTTTTCCAAAAGATTTAAAGCGTGTAAAACAGAACATTGTCTTAAGTGATTTCTGTGTCCTTGAATTACCTTGTTTATTTTTCCCTATGCAAAAAGACTCCACTGTACCTTTCCGCTCTCTCCAGGAGTCAGATGCTGGAAATTCAGCAGAAGGGTCAGGTGAGAACCTACCAAGGCTGTCTTGCCCTCCTGGCACCCCTTTGGCAGTGGCAGAGGAGGTTGCCTCTTGCTGTCCAGCGGGTGTGTGTATCTGCAGCAGAGGGAACACCTTCAAGAGTGGGGTTTTTGACTTCCAAGGACGTGGCACTGGCTGGTTTGCAGTTACGGACTGGTACTCAGCAGGACTGAGGGCAGATCTCAAACAGTAGGACTGCCATAGGATTCAGATGCCTAAGCTTTTTTACAGACTGTTGGGTTTTTTTGTATGATGGAAGACTGCAGTGATTGTAAGCATATATCTGTTGTGTGTGATGGGTGGTGTGATGAAGCAATGAGTAGAACAGTTCTGTTTGTTTCCTTGGTGAGTTTCTCTTCCAGATTTTATAACTCTGAAATGTAGCTTGGCACTGACAGGGAACAGAGTGCTTTGGGGTGTGTTCATCTCCTTACAACTCATGTGAAACTCACAGCTTAGAAATTAAATTCTAATTCTGCTTTTGTTTGGGGGTGGGTTGAAGCAATGCATCTTGCTGGAGGTTCCTTGTAAGAAGCCGGCACAAGTGCCATGCTGCTGTCATAGCTGTCCAGCTGTAATCCTCAGAGCAAAGCTACTTCTAAACAATGTCCTCAGCGTGCCTCAACTCCAAAGTCTGGCACGTTTTTGGGGAGATTACATCCCTAACGAGATCTGAGGTGGGAAATTGGCTGGGTAGTAACAAAGGCTGAGTAGGCATTCCTGGAGCAGTTCTTACCTGGCACCTGCTCAGATAGGTCAGCACTAGGGAGTATGGTGAGGAGAGCATCACTGGGACATGGCCCTCTGAGCTGGGGATTCCTTAGCTGCCAGTAGTTGCTGTTGTGGAAAAAGCCTGCTTGAGCTTCCCTGGTTCATAGAGCATTCCTTCTCTTCGCTGACTCCCTAATGAGGTTTTTCTCTGAGTCAGCAGAGGTTTGGATTCAGGTTCCTGGCTCCAAACCCATTCTCCACTCTGCAGCCAGTTCAGATTTAGAGCTGCGTCTGCTGTGTGAGTGTGGGTGCTGGGGTCACGGTGAGCATCTCCCCCTCGTTTCATTTTGTCTCTGCAGCTGTTGGGTAGAAGATCTGTTCTTGTGGAAAGGGGATGGAAGAGGGCATGGAGGGAAGCACTGTGCTGCTGGCTGGTATCTCAGCCCAGAGTATGCAGGTGATGAACTTGTGGGGATGGTGGTGTCCTGGATTTCTTTTCTGGTTGCTTTTTTTGTTTGCAGAGTTTCTCTTTTTTTTCCTTCCCCATGTGACCTTGGATTCATCACTAGTATCTCACAGAACAAAACAACAGGTGTCAGGAGAAGAAATAAATTAGTAATGATGTTTTCATAACTTCATTTCTTATGCTTGGCTCAGTTTTCAATATCCAGTTTCCATCTGTGAGCTTCCTTGCAGGCAAAGCACGAGGCAGCAAGTTTCTCGAGGAAGTCTGTACCCCGGTGCTGGAAGCTCTCATGCTGACTTTTTGAGCCTGTAATTATGGTACAGATTGATCTTTTTTTCCCTCCTCTTCCTACCCAACCACGGAACAGCCTTGCAGGTGTTCTCACCCAGGCCATGCCTCCTGCCCTTCCAGCTCTGCTCTTTCTGAATGAAGCAGTGCAAGCATAGAGGCCTGCAGAAACCCTAAGGGGAGCAGAGGGAGCAAGAAAAAATAAGCTTGTGGAGAAAGGGAACAATAATATCCCTCATTTGTATAGCATCAAGCTCAGTGTTGATTAATCACTTGGAACATCACAGCAGCATGCCAATTTTGAGTTCTGTTTTAGCAAAGGAGAGTGGATGTGGAGATTCTTGGCAGCACCCCCTGATGGCAAACACAACTGCAATCAGCTCCTGTGTTTTAAATTGGTCTGAAAATAATACAAGAATGTGAATAAGTGGTGCAGATAACAGTAGTTAACTATTTTAAACAAGTTTGGTGTAGCTCATTAGCAGTAATATTTTTTGTTTTAATAATGCATCCTCCGAATCCGATCTGCCAGCCTCTATTTGTGTCAGATGCCAATAATGGGAACCAGCCATCCTGCTGTCATCTCTGTCTGCTGCTTGTGTTCCCCAGGTGCTCAGCTGGCACTAGTCTTGTGATGTACACCAAAAATATAAAATGAGAATAAATTTGTACTGAAGCATTTTGAACAGCTCGCTTTATAAGTCTAATGATAAGAATGGTGCCTCGCCGGGAATTAGAGAATACTTCAGGTTAAAAAGCTAGTTAGAAATCCAGCTGCTCTTGCAAGCAGTCAGTGCTATGGACAGACTGGAGGTCATAACTTCTGAGTGGTTGCTGATTTCCTGGCTGCAGGCAGGGTGTACTGCTGGCTCCCTGATGGCAGTGCTCCCAGGCAGCAGGCACAGGGATGCCTTTACCTCTGTGCTTAGTGTTGCTTTCCACCTCTGTGTGTGTTCATCCCAGCACCAGTGTCAAGCAAACCTTGTTGGATTTGCTCCGTGGCTCTTGCTGCAATGCAGCTTCTTGGAAAGGGAAATAGGATTACAGAAGCAGGGTGTGCTGGTGGAGGTAGGAAAGCAGAGGATAAGTGTGGCTGGGTAAATCCCACAGTCCTTGCTTGCATGCTGGCTTCACCAGATAACAGAGCTGGGTGGGGAAAATGTTTGGTTTGCTGCACAGTTCGCTCAGCAGCTGTTGGAGAGGCTGATGTAGCTGCTGTAACGTGGTGCTTCTGCTGTGGCAGCTGAAGAAAAACATGAGAAAAGTCAAAGGAGGGAGTGGTGGCAGATGGAGACCATGAGGAGCGGAGCTGGGGGTTGGTTTGGGATTTTGCAGGACCTTCTGATGTGATCTGTAGATAGCCAGTGTTCATTTGCACACAGAAGTTTGACCGTTGTGTGACTGTGAATGAGGGTTTGTTCTTTGCTTCTCTGTCATCTTTGGCATGGTGCAACTCTGTTAAAAATGGTACAAGAAGGAAGCAGTGAGGATAGTGCAGTGAATGCCTTCCAGATCCTGTATACTTTAAATCATCATCCAAAAAAAAAAAAAAAAAGGGGAGGGAGGGAGGGAAAAAAGCATTTCTTTATCTGTTCTTCTTCCATTTGGGTAGTCCATTTGTTAATTCTGGAATTCGTGAGCTAATTCTGTAACAAGTATAACAACCCAATAAACTCCTGTTAGCTCAGGGTCTTGAGGTCCTTAGAGGTTGCCCTTTTAGTTTTCCTTGCTTAACACTTCTCTTTGCTGTATGCTGATAAATTAATCCAGTTCATATAAAAGGTAAGAGAATTTTTCTAAGCGAACCTCTGGTTGATTGAGTGGTGCTATATGTAAGCCAAAGGATTTCATTTGAGAAGTATATATCTTGCTCAATCTCAGTGGCAACACTTCCCGCCCCCCCCCTCCATCTGAAGCCCCAAAATAATTGTAAAAAACATCCTAGGGAATTGAGTCATGGAGTCTATTGAAAGTAATACTGTGTTTGTGTCTCTCTTCCCTAAAGTGCTTTGGAAACTGCCCAACTGCCCAAGTGTTTTGGAAACTGAGCCCTGAACATCAGGCAATTACAGGATTTCTGAATAATACCAGTTCTTTGTAACTGTACTTAATTCCTCTATCACTTTCCTTTCTCTTGTCCTGAATGTAAGTTCTCTATTTAATGTGAATTCAAGTCATCTGCAATCTCAGACCTTGAGATCCTTCCTGAGTCTTGTGGCAACCCATTGTTGTGCAGGAGAACTCGGACCTGGTGCTGGCTGTCCTGTCGTGCTGTGCTCTCTGCATCATGAGGCTGATAACTGCTGTTTCTGGATACTGAATTTTTCTCAGATATTGGAGCTGCGTGTGCTGCTTTAAATGCTTTTCCTTAACAGTTGTAGCAGATCTTTCTTGAGTGCGAGGCAGTGATGGAGGAAGGTTGTGGAGTTGCTTTGGGGAGAACTTGCTGTCATTTGCAAATAAATTCATCCTTCATGCTAACTCTGTGCTTTTACTTGGTCTGGTGGACCAGGTTAGCCTGAATCTGATTCCTACTTTGCCTTGCATCATCATCATACTTCTCAGAAAATGTGCATAGTATTCATGTGTAAAAATCTATATCGCTTTGGAAAAGCATAGTTTTGAGCAGGAATTCTGCTAAACAGAAGATTCTTTTCTAACAATAGAAGACTGTAATGAGTCTTCCTTGGGAAAGTGCGTATCAGTGCAAATTGTATAGTTACGGTGGGTGGTTGGCAGTGTCCTTTCCAATGAGGAACAAGTTGAATAGATCTTGTAACCAGCGTTCTCTTGATTAAATCAAATGGAAGTCAGTGGCTTGTTGCAGTCCACAATTCTGTGCACTGTGCATGTTTTAGGCATCTCAAGTAAGTGGTTAGCAGTTGTGATTGCTGGAAGTCACTGACCGCTGGGTGCTTGGGGCTCCAGCCTTCACCATACAGCAGGACCAGCATGAGTCGTTGCCTCCCCATCTGTGCACCCAGCCTCTCAGGGAGGGGCTGTGCTGTGAACGAGGGGCTAAAGCAGCCATGGAGCACTTGGTTGTGAGCTGTGTCTGTTGAGCACAGCACTGCATGGTGCAGGGCAGGTCTCAGCAGAGGCACAGGGATGTCCCTGTCTTCCCAGAGTGCTCAGGAGCTGTGATGCTGATCATTCACTGTATAGGTGCTAATAAACTGCAGATGCGGTGCATTTCCTTTGAATACTACCTATTATATGTAGGCCTTAGTATCTGCCACTTTCCTCAGCCCCTTCCCCTTGGCTTTGCAGTGTGTCCCTGTGCTCCCGTATGTCTGAGCGGGCTTGCTGTGCTGTGACAGATGAGCTGGTTTGCAGGTTTGCTTCAGAAGCAGTTTGTTTTGCTGTTTGGCACCCAGCAAGGGCCAGTTTCAATATGTCAGCTTTAGACATGGTGGCAGAGCATAGGGTAACTGGTAAGTTTAAAAAAGCAGTCTGTGTACTAAGTGGTAACAGGTTTGAAGTTATGAAGTAGGGGAGGGATCAGCTTCAGTCTTTAATTTTAGTTCACATTCACAGCTTTTTCCTTGTGGTATCTGTCTTATAAAAGACTCCTTGCAGCAGCAGGGCCAGCCTGTCTGTCCCCACATGTCACAGCATCCCTGTCAGCAGCAGCGTGCCTGCAGCGTGTGTTGGCACTGCAGAGCCATAGGGAGCAGCAGGGTGACTGCATGCTGCGTACCCCGTGGTGGGGCAGGCACTGTATCTGTTAGCGTGCGAGTTGTCTGTGTCTGGTAGTGTTGCGATGGGGAGAGACTGCATGGCATCTGCTCCCCTGAACGACTCTGTCCCTAGCTGTTCACAAATTCTCCCAGCACCATTCTAGCCAAGTGATGCTGCTGCTGGTTGCTGAGGAGGTAGTGGAGCCAGGTGTGCTGCTGTGAGTGCATTGCAAACCCGCATTGCTGGTAGGCTCTGTGAATGGCTGCGATCTCGGCTGCTCCCCATGCACATCCCCATGTCTCCCTCACATGCCCAGGCCCAATCCCTGCAGTGTGCTGTGCGTGTGCTGAGCTGAGGCCTGGACTGTGGCCTTGTTTCATTCCATGCAGCAGTGTCAGCTGTGGGCAGAACCAGCCCAGCAGAGCCCTGTGTGAGACACGGCATAGTATGACAGCTATGGGGTCTGGAGCCCCGGGATCAGCAGTGCGGCATGGCGTGGGCCAGGGACATGGCTGAGCTGTTTTAATACCCGAAATGGGTAAGTCACCATCTCGCTCGTAACAATTACAGGCTTCTGCTGTGATTTTCACCCATCGGTTGCCACAGCAACAGTGCAGCAGCTCAGCTGTCACACAGATTTAAAACCGAAGCAGCTCAGCCTCTCCTTGCGCTCTGGCACATCTCCTCTGTGCCCCCCAGTGCCATGGCAACCCGGTGGGGTGCCCCATATCTCCCCTTTCCCCTCCACCCCAGCACCGCAGCTGCCCAGCAGGGCCCCAGCCTGCAGGGATGCTGCGGTGCTGGGGCTGCTTTTGTTCCCGTTAATGTCAGCATTGCTTGTACTTTCCATCTCAAGGAGGTGGTGTGACAGTGCCCGCTGGCTTTGGTGCTCCCTGCGTCTGAGGGAAACAAGCAGAGGTTATTTTGTGGTAGTTGTGTTGCCTGGTGTTATCCTGGGGATGTTTGCAAACTGGAGCGAAACGAAGGGTTTTAAAGAGAAAATCTGTTCTTCAGCTTCCACGGTTCTGGAAGACTGAGAGGCCGTTTCAAGCTGTGATGCAGTCTGGCTTACATCTCCATAAGCTGTTTTCAGAATCCCGTGGAGAAGCATTCAGACGAAGTGAGGCGGGTGCAGCTGCGCGGCGGAGGTGTGGGGGTGCAGCGGCAGCCAGGTGGGCCGGCGCACTCTCCGGAACTCACGGCAGCCCCTGGTGCACTCAGGGCCCCTGGGTGATGCCTGTTCCCACTGCTGACAGCCGCAGGCGGGTGCTGCAGGGAGCTGACGGCAGCAGCGTGGCTCCTGGCTGCATCCCGCTTTAAAGCAAAGGGAAGAGTGGCTTCTTAAGCTGACAAGCTGGCTGCTGCGAGCTGGTACACGAGCGTGTAAGTGCCTTTGGCGTGTGCTGCGCGGCGGGGCTTAACGCGGGCTGCGGTTGGTGCCCCGCACACGGTGCTGGTTTGTCTGCGTGCAGGTGTGTGCCGTGTTCAAATGTCCCTCACGAATGTGCTTGTTGTGCTGCTGTGTGCTTGTTTTGCTGGGTCCCTTGTGGAAGAGCCCTCCTGCGTCCATCTGCTGCTGTGTGTTCATCCGGAGTGGCGGTCACCTTGAGGATTGGAGCGCTGGCTCCCGGTTCAGGCATCCTGCTCACTGTGCTGCTGGTTTCCTCACAGTCAGCGACTGCCTCGGCAGCAGAATAAATGGTGCTTTGCAAGTACTGTTCATTGGATGCTGTTTTTGTGACCTTGAGGAGGCTGAGGTGGGATGCTGAGGAGTAAAACCTCAGAAGGAATACCGCCGGGTTTCCTTGAAGGAAGCTGTACCTCAGGGTAATTTGGAACACTTGGATTTTTCCACAACCACAGAATGCTTGTGGAACAACTTATCTGCAAAGCTCAGCTGTATCGTAATGTCACTTGGTTAACCCTTTGGGAACCAGACTGTGTTTTGATGGAGGAGATGTCAGGAGGTTAACAGACAGGTTTGTTTATCTTGTTGCCACCTTCGTTTAAAATGATGTGTTCAGAGTACTGAGCTTGAAGAGAGGCTCCTATAGGCAGCTCACAGGTAAAGATACCCTGAAGTAAAGTGCATGTTTTGCTATGGGAAGTGATAAAGAATGAAAAACTAAAAGTGAAGATAACATTATCAATTGGGCTAATGTTAACTTAATTGTGCTCAGTTTACACTTGCACACCAACTTCTAACACTGATTTGTGCCAGTTACGTAGGTGTTTTTAGCTGTGGCTCCGGAACTTGCCTAATTTTTGCCAGGTGCTTTCAAGATCCTGTTTCTTCTTTTCCTGAGACAGTGTTTGGGGTAAGTGTAGGTGCAGTACCTCAGGTGCTGCAATAGTGCTTACAGCAAAGATGAGCTGCTGGAAGCTTTGGTGGGTCACCTGGATCCTCATGTGTCACAATGGCAGCTTTTCCATCTAGTTTTACTTTCTGGAGTATGGACCCAGGGGTCTACTGTTGGTCCAGTGTGTGTTGGAGGGAAGATGAGGTAAGACAAGGGCAGAAAGGTTTTAAAAAGTGTGTCAGTATTCAACCCCCATGCTTAGAAGCCATCTGAGGAGGAGAACCCGAGTGCATGAGGACAGGACTTCTTTCTGTGGGTGAGTTTGCTGGAAGATCTGCAGGTTCCTGTTGTAGTTTCTGTGCTGAGTCAGCTGTGACCAAGTGCTGGTCTGATTACATGGGTACTGCTGTGTCACAACGGTAAGGCATGGTACCTTCAGTCTGTAGACATATTTTTGTCTCGTGTGTTGCATCTTGCTTCGGGCTTTCACTGCTGTTTTCAAAACAGACTGAGTGCCGGCTGAGTGCGGTGAGAGAAAGTAGCTGTGCTATTTTATAAGCCTATAATAAGCCTATTTATTAGGGTTGACTTGTGCTGCTCTGTGCAATATTTACTGCTTTGTCAAGAGGTGAAAGACAAAACCAGTCTTCACGTTTCAGATCCGAACAGCAGTGGGAGTGTTTGATCCTGCTGGTGTCAATAAATAAATAAGCAACCATGAATAACAGACACTTGAGTTTTACTTGTAACTATGACAACTGTGTCCTTGACGACTTAAGTACAATCACGGGGTTTCCAATTACATCCTGTTCTACACAAAGCTGCCGATGTTATTAAAGGAATAAATGGCAAAAGCAACTGTGTCAGCTCGTGAGCTGACGTTCACCCATTTTGGTGGTCGATGCACACTTCCATTTGCACATCACCGCCTTGTTTGGTTGGTGGTGCTGCTCAGTGGAAGTTGCCTTGGCAGGCTGTGCTCTGCAAGGCCACACTTGCCAGCCATTGGCAGAAGTCGTTTTGGTGATGGCATCTTGGGCTGCTGTGTGTCAGTGTGGGCTGGGCTTTGAGGACAGGGCTGTGGGCCCATTGGTGGCAAAGCTGCACAAGGAGCGAGTGGGATGAGCACTGCTCTGGGTGCTGCACTTCCAAAAGTTGGGGGTTTCAGCTCGGTTCTCTGCTTTGCCTAATTAAGCACTGCACAGTAGGTCTAACGCTGACCTTATGTGGACACTAGATGTAAGTTTTCATGTAATCGCTTCTTAAGAGGACTTTTCCTGTTTCCATGAGGTTTACAGATAGCCTTAGCTCTAGTTATCACTAGGAATACCTGGTGATAGTCTAGCAAACCTCTCTTGTAAATGCTGTTGCAAGCTAGTGCAAAAAAATTCAATGAAATATGTCCTGAGAAAAACTTGTTGAAGTAAAAGGACTTGTTGTATTTCACTGGATGCACTCTGGCTTTCATTACTCCAAAGGTGTTACTGAACTCAGCCCTGCTTCTGGGACCAACGTTCAATAGAACAATATGCTGGCAGGCTTCTCTATTTTTTTTTTTATTTTTATTTTTTTACCTTACTGTGTTAAAATGACTAAAGCAGTATGTCAGGATTTCTCACATCACCCCACACAGTCAGTAATACAGATAACATGAAATCCTTTAGCTTGTTCCTTTTTGATCTCTGGGAAGAAGCAGACCTTCCCTTGAAGGACAGCAGTGATTGCAGTGCAGTTTTCAAACAGCAAATGCTGCAGATGTGGAATCTTTGTACATAGCTATGCTCTGTCAGTAGGTTGGCCCTTTCTTCCTCAAATGCAGACCTAAGAAAGACTTCATTACGTTTAAAGGGTGGCAGACCAAACTGCGCTGTCTTCCACCTCAGCCATATTCTGTGAATTTGCAGATTTGTCTTCAGATCCTCTGGGATGTCCTTAAGCTGAGTATATGAGTAAGGTACATGAGATGCAGTACTTGAACTCATGCAAGGTGCCTGCTCATGAGTGCTGCAAACCAGGAGAGCTGTCCCCCTGTAATAACCAGCCTTGGATTCCTTGTTTTTGTAAGAGAGCGCCCTGCAGCTCTTGTTTTTGTGGGACCATACAGAGAATGGTATCTGCCAGAAGTCAGTGACAGTACTGAAAACTGAGCAGCAAGGGATTTTTAGGAGTCTGTGAAGTGCAGACTGCAGAGGGATAGGCAGATTTTTCCTTCTATCTTGTCACACTGTCACAGAGTAGGAGATGCTCAATGGCACAAATGAGGCTGGAACGCTCATCCCTTCTCAGCTCAGAAGCTGCAGTCCTATCCAGCTCTTTTTTCTCAGCCTTCCCACCTTTCTCCTTTAAAAAAAAAAAAAAAAAAAAAAAAAAAACACACACACACACACAAAAAAAACAAAACTGCTTATCCCATCTCTTAGCATACAGCAGTTCCAGCTTATGTGATGGGGCCCATGATTCCTTCTTATTAGTTCCCCCTTGTCCTGACCCTGTTATCTAAGCTTTCCAGCTTGCCTCTATTACATTTCAGTCTGATTCTTTTCCAGAAAAGCTGCCTGAAGAGCCCTGATATGCAGATGGGGAGCGTTATGGATGTTAGAAAAGGAGAAATGAGTTCACAGGAGATCAGTCCTACAGAAGACTGGACTCTAATGCCCTATCCTGTCATGGGTCTTTGTAGCAGTAGCTGGACCTGGTGTCCTGCAAAGTCAAGGGAATTCCCATTTAATTCAAAAGAAGGCAAGCCTCACTTGATTTTCAACAAAATGGTGAATCCAAGCAAACAAGACTAGCAAATAGTTTGAGATGCCTTATATTTCACAACAATTAATTTGTAACCCAGTGATTCTTTCGGTGCTGTGTGTTTTAGAAAAGTCAAGTGAAGGAAAACAGCAAAGAAGGAATCAGTTTGTCTTTACCTCTCTATCCCTCTTCAGATACATATTGGGAAGACTTTGTGGGGTAATTGCAGTGTGCAGCTTGTGCTGCTGTTTCTAAACCACCTAATTGTTCTTGGTTAAATGGGTTTGGAACAGCTGAGAGACAGCTGAAGGTGCCCCCATGAATTTAAAACAGGCTTCTGTGTCTTTGGCATGAACTGGAAGACGAGACACAAACCTGCAGTGCTGACTTCTAATCCCTGCTTTGTAATGTCTGTGTATTCCCCTCTTGCTTTTGCATCTACGCTGAGGATGTTTTGGAGACAGATTTTGCAAGCTGCGGTCTGAAGCAGGGATGTCATGCTGCATTAGCTTCCTGCTAGCAAGTGAGAGAGTGCTGTACAGAGTCCTACTTTCTATATTTTGGTGTCTGGATCGAGCACCCTGAGCGTTGGGCTCCCTCACTAATTTCTTGGATTTTTCCAGGGGTTCCCCCCACTGCTTATTAAGCCATGGAGACAGTTTTCTTTACGTGCCTGCAATCAGCTGCTGCTGGGCGACTGTTGTCATTCCTGCCAGCTCCTTTTGCCCGTCACTCAGTAATAATCACTCAGTACAGAATTTTAGGAGCTGCGATTTGAAAAACAAAACAGAACACATCCAGTTTGCATTAAAAAAATCTGTGTGTTCTTGTTTCATGTGCTCTGAGCTTCCTCTGTAAACACGTTTCTCACTAAAAGCATGCAACTTTGTGTCTTAAACTGTATTTGCCGCTGCATGTGTATGTATTGCACAGGATGTCTGCAGGAGGGATGCCTCTAACATGCATTCTGAGCAGCTGCTGTGCACAGCCATCACTGACCTGGTGAAGCTCATTCAGTTGCCATCAGAGGAAAAAGTAATAGAAGGATTTCTGTGAACCTTTTTCCTCTGGAAAAGTGTCGCTTCTTGGAAGTCTGAGGTGCCAGCATTTCATCTCAAAGCCAATCTGAACATTGTCCTTTGCATCCCTATCTGCAGTCTGCTGTCTGAAACTACTGGGTCTGTTGTGACTGGATTTGGAAGCAGCTGCCACTGTCTGTAGTGCCGATGGAGCAGCTCTGTGCTGCAGCTTGGCCATGTGCACACACTGATTTCTTTTGGCTTCCAAACTCTGCCTCTGCTGCTGGGGGTGCTGGAGCGAGCAAGGCCAGTGGGAATTGATCAAGAGATGGATTATGAAGGCAAAAATCAATTGCTTGTTATGATAACCAAATAAGGTGTGCTTAGACAGATGTGCCAGTTGTATCAGCCGATCTTTTGTGTGCTTAATGGAGATGGAAAAGAAGTTGAATTTAGTTATGCTCAGATGTGATATTACGTGATTCATTCTGACTCTGGACTGGGAAATGGTGAAACTTTTTATGTAACAGCTGCCACTGAAAATTAGGGCTGAGCTGCTTTTTTTTTTTTTAAATCTCTTGCGATAACCTTTTCTTGTGAGTGCTTCAGAAAGGCAATACCAAAATGCTGTTTTGAGACTGTATAAGTATTGTATCTCAAGCACTGAAGGCCTTTAGATAAAAGGCAAATATAAGAAACAGCATTTTGGGAGCAGGCATGACGGACATGATTCAGCTGGGAGAAGAAGAGCAGGTGCTGTGGAAGGAACCTGCTCACCAACGGGTAGGGCTCTGCATTTGATTTTGATGGGAAGAGACGTCGTTATGGAGAAAGCAGGGAGTCAGTTTGTAGCAGAACACGCATGGGAGATGGCCATGAAGGGGGCTGGAACGATGTGGTGCTTTCATGGCAGGTTGTGCTTTCTGCCTGGTATGTTCCCGCTGCTCTGGGTGCTCAGGTTAGCTTTTCTCAGTCTCCTCGGGGCACTTAAATCTCACAGAGCAAAGTTACAGAGGGAATAGTCGCCTTCCAGAGTATGGAGCAGGCAGATAGCTCTGAGCAGAGGACGTCGGGGTGGTTAATCATTGTGAGAGCTGTGGGGCTGATGGGCCCTTCGGTGGCTTTTTTCTGCTGTGGAGGTTTCACTGACTCAGACTCACCTATGGTTTTCATTGGGGAAGGATAATGAAATAAGAAACGTGAGGTTTGGGCTCATTCTTTGCTCGTTGATCATGCACAGGTTAGCACAACTGAAGAGAGAAGCTAAGCACAAAAACACTAAGGAATCCATTAAACACACCCTGCTTTATGGAGAAGTTCCTGTTGTCTGCCCAAGCATCCCATTCCTTCCACATCTCTGACCCAACGCCTTACAAAGCTGACACAGCTTTTTCTAAGCTGCGCACCAACGTTGTGCAAGTGTTTGTTCACCTTGGTGGATTTCAAAATACATTGAAAAGAAAATTGAACTCAGAGCAAGCTACAAGAATCCAAGCGCTGTCTGGATTGTCTGGAAGGGCATAGGTTATTTTCTTTGTACCTGAGTACTAATTTATCTGTGACTTCATAGGTCTCCGCAGGCAAGGAGTTCTTTGTTTTGTTCTGCCAGTTCTGCCAGCCCTGCTGCTGGTCAGGTCTCTGCACACCTGGGTGGGTGCAGCCTGAGCCTTCTCTGCTGTGCTGTGAACAAGCCCAGCTCTCACAGATGTCACTGGTTGGTAGAAGCTGGGCTTCTTCACTGGATGAGTTTTCTTTTTTATTTCCTAATGTTTCTCTTGCTGTCTTCTTGACTGAGACAAAGTTATTCTCATAAACTAAAGGTTGAATCTAAGTAATGCTTTTAGCCTGAGGGAACTGTGGCTGGAAACAATTTTTAAGAAAGTTTAACATAGTCTAAGCTACACACTGAAAGTAGATGAGCAAGGGAAGAGGGGAAAATAAATTATCTTTTTACTTCTTGGCTAAATTAAAGTTGTGAGGTACAGATTTGCTCTAGGAGTCCTTTGCCTGAACAGGACCTAGCATTGGGTTCAGCTCGCCGTCATGACACTGAATGGAGAAGCTGAGATGAATGACACTGTGGCTGCATCTGTAGGGACGTGAATAAATGTTTTCATTCTTTTTTTTCTTCTTTTTTTTTTTTTTCCAGAACATCGGCATCAAGATTGAACCTTTTTGAGTAAAGAGCATACAAAATGGCATCAATGCTACTTAGTCGGCAGCTGAGCTGTTGTCTGCAGCAGAACTCCAGGCTGCTCGTATTTGGTAAGTGATCATTGTGGTTTTTGGTTTGTATTTGGTGATGCTAGTGGAGAAAATTCCACTGAACGTTGCTGAGGTTTGTCCGGTGGTGCATCTTTCAAAACTTGAAGAACACTGTTCTGCATCTTGGATAACAATGCATTTGTACAGCAGGGATGCTGGGTTGTTTTTTTGTGGTTTTTAAGTTTGCAAACCAAAGAACTCATTAACTTAACACGTTTACAATGCAAATTATTAACTGAAACAAAATTCTCCTGCCTCCACAGGGCTACTTTTTGGCCCTGTGTGGTACAGGGATGCAAATATTTTCCATCAAAATCACTCTTATTCCAGTTCACATTACATAGTGTGACCATGCTGATTTCTGTCATGGGGAGGTTCTGCATGGTGGGCACAAAGAGGGGGCCCTCGCTGGGCTGTGGGCTTCTGCCTGCACTCAGCTGCATTGTAAAATGAACACTGAGCCCGTAGCATCAGGCACTTTTCTCCTAAGTATGTGATGACAAGTTCTAGCCTGGGCCAATGCTTGCATTTCAGCGTGTGTGTGTGTGTATCAAGACCCTGCAATCTCCGTGAAATAAGTGTTCAAGATTCTGGCTCATGCTTTAAAAGTACAGATTTCTGTTGGTCTTTTTGGACGAAGCGTAGAGCTTTAAGTCTGGCATCCAGCTTATGTGCTGCTATGCTGAGCGCAGTATGGCTGAATGGCTTTTTGTGTGACCGAGTTTCTTCTCTCATCCCACCCACCTGCTGTGCCTGCGTGCTCCTTTTGCCAGTGCTGAACACAAAACCCTCCCATTGCTCAGAAACTTAGATTTAGTTGGGTTTTTTTCTAAATAATACACTTGGAGGAGCAGCTGACCTTTGGTTAGGAGCACCAAGTTTGGTCTTTCAACTATTGGAAAAGTCCCAGGTTAGTGTTTCAGAACTGGCTGCCCTTCTATTTCTGGGAGTGACGCACTGATTATCTGAGCTGTGCAAGAGCAGTGATCGTTTGGTCAATAGTGCAAACGGAAAGTGCTTGCAGCAAGCAGACCTCTGTGAGCCATCTTTGAGCTAATCTGTCATCTCAGTGTGGGTGCTCCATATTCCTACATTCCTCCCAGTGTCTTGCATTCTTCCATGGTGCTTCCCAACCAGGATCACGGGCTGTGGCAGTTGTGCAAGACACTTGAGTCGTTAGGGTGCAGATGGGCGCACAGGGCCGGCTCTCCTCTTAATGTTGCACTGAAGAGGTGTAGGTCTTCAGTACAGAAGGAATGCAGCTCTGGACTCTGTTAGTCCATCTTTGCTTTCAGAAAACTCGTAAACGGGAAAGCCTGTTAAAAGCAGGCTTCTGGCAAAGAATGTGGGGCCTTGTTGGCAGGTGGCATGGCAGCTCCAGCACACTTGGGGCAGGCTGCTATGTGCGCCTGTCTTCAGGGATTGGAAAACACCGAGCAGCAATAGAAGCCCTTGCTAGAAGGAGCTGACTCCTGGCAGTCTTTTATCCTGCGATGCTCATGGATGATAGAACAGGCAGGAGACTCTCATGCTTGTAGAAAAATCTGAGCTTCAGGTCATTTTCCTGATGAGTTTCAATCTAACAGCATTCTGTTGTTAGCTAAGGGGTTGTACCATAATTACAAGGACAGGCTGGGACTCTAAAGATCCAGGTTCAGTTTCCTACTGATTAGCCTAAGGGATCGAATTCATCTTTGGATATTGAACTGCACAGCACGCCAAAAGGTCAGTCTTCTGCCTTAAGGTGCATCAGTTGGCATTAGTGCATGCCCATGTTCCCCAGGGACGCTGACCTGTTCCTAAAGGCACCCAGCAGCACGGCTTCTGCAGCTTCCTCAGGCAGACTGCTCTATTGCTGAACAGACCTTACATTTAAAGCTGTTTTCTAATGTTTAACCTAGGTTTCAAAACAGGAAAAAAATCATTTCCCTACTCTTTGTCCTATCCTCAGTGGAGCTGGAGGCTGAAATGCTTATTTTTAATTTGCGAGCCTTTTATGTATTTGAAACCTTCCTTAACACTTAGTGTTTTTGTCTCAGGTTATCTATCTATCTACATTTCAGTGTGTCCTCACAGGACCAGATGTTCTTCAGAATCTCTGCACTTTTACTGCAGTGCCCCATGTGAACTAACTGTTTGATGCTGTGCCTCTCATATCTCAGCTCGGTTCCTCTCTCCCTACAGAGGATAATGTCACTTTATCTCACAGGCATGCTGCAGTGAAGACTGAGAGATACTAGTATTTGTTATTGATTTGTCCCCATCACAGCTATCTGGAAGACCTACAAGAAAACTAGCAGCTTGATGCTCACATAACTCTGCTGAAAAGTCAATTTGGGATTCAGCTGTGTTGAGGGGAGGCAGCTGTTCTTACTCTTTCTTATGGGAGCTTCCAGTTCTGCACAGTCTGTTTGATATCAGTTTTTGTCTTGGTCTTTGGAGAGCCCTGTTCTCCTTAAAAATTTCCAGCGTACATGTGAGAGTACTGAAACACAGTCCATCTCATGTGGAACAGCTTCTGATCTTACAGCGTGAGCACTCTGTAAATAGCAGGCTCAGTTTTCACAATATTATGCAACAGTTATGTTCACTTTCCAAACACCTCTAGCTAGCCTGGGCTTTTGCCATTCCATTTCAAGAGCTGGTAGTAACAGATTCCACGCAGCACCTAAAATAGGATTTGGAGGAAATCACAGTCCTCCTACTTTTGGCCGTCAGGGACTCCGTGCTTCAAATTTCTATCTGGAAGATGGCTTGATAGACACCATGGGGTAGAAGACACATGTGGGATATTTATGTGCTGTGCCCCTCGTTGGGGCTGGGGGACATTCACTCTGTGATTTAGCACAGCAGAATATTTGCATGTGAGAAATGTGGCAGCATTTCTTTTCTGTCTTCTATTTTTTTGCTTTGGGAGTAGTTCTTCCTCTTAATGACACTTAGATAATTTTGGTGCCTCCTCTGGAGTTTCTCTCGGGTAATACCCAGTTGTTGTGCTCTCAGGAGCAATGTTTATCAGAGTATTTTTGCTCAGACATAGTGGAGGCCTAAAGGCTTGTTAGACCTGTGGTGAACCTCCCTCTCCTTCACAGAGATTGCTGCTTAACACTGAGACCTGCCCCCCAGCAGTGCTCTTTGTGACTAACATCAAAAAAGTCATGCAAGGCTGTATTTACATTAATTATGTTGCTATGGCAATGTGTTTCTTTATTAAAAACTGCTGCACGAGACACCTGCTGATTGATGAGGATAGCTTAGAAAACAGGAGTTGAAGAAGGAGCTTTTCTGTCTGCTAGCAAGTGATGGCATCCTGCTGTGTGAAGAGGAAGGATGTGATGATTTGCTGGTGTTACACGCTCTGGTGTTTACAAAGATCGTGCATGACACAGACTTTTGAATAGCCTCCAAGAAGCAAGAAAAGCAGAATTTGATTTATTGTACCCACCATCTATAAACCAGGTGGGTCGAAAATCCTATGCAAGTCATTCAGCTGATGTTCTCTCTGATAATTAGGTTTATCATTTATTTTCTGACTTTTGATTTGATGTCAGGAGGTGCTCTGTTTGCTGTGCTGCTCCGTGTTAGCTACATATAATTAAAAAACATTACTAATGCTTCTTCAGAGACAGATACCCTGCTGCAGCTCTTTACCTCTTCACATTTTTAAGATGAGAGCTGTGGTCACATCATTTGGTCCCATTCTTACACGAAGTTAATAGAACAGGAGAAATCTTTCTTCCACTGCACTTTGATCACAAGCTCAGCAGAAGGTCGGCGGGTTGAGTTGGTCCGTGGGTTCAACAGCGTAGCATCAAACATCTGAGGGCCGGTTTACATGTAAGTTGTAGCGCAATATGGATTTCAAGGAGGAGCATGGCTGTAATAGGAGCGTGTAGTCTCTCGACTGGCTGCTGCGTGGTGCTGGTGTGACAGGTGCAGAGGTGTGTGTTGCAGCCATTGCGGGTCGGGTAAGGGAACACAATTCCACACCTTCCACAGCAGAAATACCAGGAAAAGTCACGCTGGGCAACAATAAAACAATTGTCTTACTGTAAAGCTACTTTCCTCTCAGCCCTGTGCTATTTGGCACGTTCCTGGGCAGCGTTATAATGGATCTGCTATGCAGTTCTTTCAGAATCTTTGGAGCAGAAGTTACCAGCGCAGAGCACCAGCAGAAGGGCAGTCTGCGTTACTTCTTGGAAGCTCCTTAGGTTTTTATTTACCTGTTGGTTACTGAGGTTTATAAAATAAATGCTGGTTAATACAGGAGAGGAAAAAGCATTCAGTGTTGGTGTGCTGCTGTATCCCATCATGGATGGAGCCAAGGGCACGTGGCTCACTTGGGTCTCTTCTCCCCTTGGAGTCTTACAGGCTGCCTGCTCTATCTGCAGCTTCATTGGCTATGGATCTGCAGTAGCTCTCTTTTCTGGTGGAACAGTTGCCATGCAGACTCCAATTTACATGAAAGCTAAACAGAGTGACACAAAAATGAAGTGGTGTTGCTGTAATGAAACCTATTAATAGCTTGCGGAGAGGCAGTGACGCATCTCGGATACAGCAGATGGAATTAAAGCTGAGGAGATTTATCTTTGCAGACCAAGTTTTCCCCAGATGAACAGCTAGGGATGCTTTCCAAGGGCTGTGACTTTTCAGATAAACTTTCTCCAAACCAGGCTTGCGTGGCACACCTTTCTGCTGGTGGAATGGAGCCGAGGGCCTCACATGGCCTTCACAAATCGCTCCGGTTAACCTGCCTGTCATGGACTGAAGGCTGTGCCTCATCCTTCAGGTGTTGATCTGGGGCATAGGTGATGCCCCTAAGTGAAGCTTATTAAGATTAATTTGTCTTTGATACTGCGCTGGCTAAAGGCTTGCAGGTGCTTTGTGATACAGCTGTGGCTGGTAAGGACATCACTTCAGCTCAGCACTTAATGACAGCACTTGCACCATGCTCGTGGTCTCTTGCTGGGCACCTGGCTGAAGCTCCTAAGTCTATACCTCCTTGGTTGCAGATGCACAGTGAATCCTCCAACCCCCCTAAAGGAATGTACGCGTATCCAGGAGGGATCCACCAGAACCAAAGTGGTTCTTGGCACTTACTAACTGTATCTGCTTGGTGCCAGGGGTATCCCCAGCTCTGTTTGCTTGGCATTGTAATGAAGGCACGTGGGCTCTGTCCCTTACAGTAGGATTTGCCTCTGTTTCTCTGTCGTCTCACTTTACTGTTGTGGGGTTTTTTTTTAAAGCTACCTCACTGGTATTAGTTTTATTTCATGCTTGTCAAAGAGATGAGATATTTGGTTCCCTTCAGACAGCACGACGTAATTGGTCTCATCTGTCAAGTGTTCACACTCAGGTAAGGTTTGGATATTTATTCTGAAGGAGAACACAGAAATTATGGTCGGTACTCAGGTTTTCATTATCTCCTACAGGACATAGATATATCAGTCAAGCTGCAGCTAAAATTGATGTGGATTTTGATTATGATGGACCTTTAATGAAGACAGAAGTTCCTGGACCACGATCTCGGGTGAGTTCTGAAAGCTTAGTGGCTTTTTTTTTTTTCTTTAGCGGTATTTAACTTATTAGAAAACAAATTTTATTCTAAACTTTAATTCTGATACGGATAAAAATCACATTGCAACAGTCTGTGCCTCTTTTATCAAAGTGCTGACGGTGAAAAGCCAGGAAGGGGGAAACCCTGACTTGCATTGCCCCTCTCTGAGAGAGACCTGAATTTCTCTGGGACTCAGCTGTCAGCTTCTCATTTGAAGTAACTGAGAGCCAAAGAACACCCATTTGCTGAAAGGTCTCTCTGCTTAGTGTGCAACTTTGGCTACTTGCGAGGGCAGCCCACCTGACTTCTTTGGTGTTGAAAACAATGCAAACTTTCAGTTTGCTGGGCAGTTCTCCTCTGTTAGAGTCTGTACTTGAACAGAAGCTGTTAAATCAGCAGAGAAAAAGCAAACAAGCATTAGAGCTAAGGGCACTTAAAAATGCTTCCAGTGTCAAAATAATTTTCTTCAAGAATTTGCGTGCTGCCTCCTTTGCAACACAGGAATTTGCATGGAGCACAACCACAATGGACACAGTTATTCTGCATGTTAAGAGACTGATTTCTATTTTTTTTAAAGCTGTGTTTCTAGAACCAGTGTGCCAGTATTCCTTCCACACGTGTGATTTGTCTCTTCTCCATTCAGCTGAGCAGTACAGAGGCAGCTTTTCCTTTTGGAGGCACACAGTTAAGCTGTGTATGCAGCCCACGCAGTTCAGTGTGCCATAGTTTTAACTGTCATTTGTGCCCTATGAAGGTTCATGTGGCAAGTGCACCTGCCTGGTAAGCAGATGAGATTGCAAGCTTTGCACATAGTTTATGTGGTCATATAAAGGAAACATGTTCTTACAGGCTGGATGTGGCTCTGGGCAGCCTGGTCTGCTGGTTGGCAACCCTGCACATAGCAGGGGGTTTGAAACGACATTATCATTGTGGTCCTTTTCAACCCAGGCCATTCTATGGTTCTATGATTGTCAGCATTCAGCGATTACATTCCTGATGCTGATCTATTTTGTTTTGTTTTCTGCAGGAACTAATGAAGCAGCTGAATGGAATTCAGGTAATTGGTCACATTTTCTGAGTTCAGTACAGGTGTCAATGCTATGATTCCAGAACTTAGTTCAAAATCTGGTTTTATATGTTCAGTTCCGTGCAAAAAAAAAAAAAAAAAAAAAGTGGAATTTGGCTTTGAATGCCAAGTATGTTATGCATGGTGCATGTATACGATTGGATAAAATCTTTTCTAGTCTGTTTCGAATACTGTAGAATTGTTTTGCTAATATCAGTGGTTTTCTGTAATCACTGGAACACTGTGTCATTTGAGTTACCACATGGCCATTGAGAACACAGGAGTATTTGGCCTTAGAAGTGTCCCAGCCTGTGTGCAAATTGCCTTCCCAGGACGAGCAATTCCTCAACGCTTGTGCTTGGTCTGTGTGAAAGAAAGTGCATTTTGTCTTTAAGCTCCTTCACAAACAGCTGCCGATCCATATTGGGTTTGTGTTCTGGGGCTTCACTGAGTAAAGAAGCCCGAGAGTTCTCAGCCTGAAAGTTCTCAGATCTGGAACTTCCTCCTCCTCCCTGAGGTCTGGCAGAGTCATTTTGTTCATTAGGGTCATTCAGTCGTTGCCTGTTAGCTAACTGACAGATGTTAGAAATGGACATTTTTCTGCCTCCATTTTTTCCTTAGAACAGGCGATTCTTACCAGTTCCTCTTTATAAAAAATAGCTTTGCATTAATTCCCATGGAATGGATATAATGTCTCTTTGTATTTTTTTATCCTTATCAGCTTTTGCTGTTGCTTCCTCCACGCTGCTGCTACTTGAAGCTTTCACTGTTTGTTGCTTTTTTCTTTAAGAATGCCGAAGCTGTGCACTTCTTCTGCAACTACGAAGAGAGCCGAGGGAACTACCTTGTGGATGTGGATGGCAATCGCATGCTGGATCTCTACTCTCAGATTTCATCCATCCCGATAGGTAGGAAACAGCTGTACCAAAAGTTTTGCTGTGTCCTTTTGTTCTCTCAGCTGCTACCAAACAAGTTGGTTAATTAACAGCAATCCAACAAAAGGCTGACATAATGTATGCCTCGCTGTACTCAGGGTACCACCCTGCTGTGTATTCTGCAGTGCTGTTTTTGAACAGCTGGGGAAACAGGGTTAAAAATGCAGTCCTTGTGGCTCACTTGGAGCACAGAGCGGTATCTGGAAGAAGCTCTAATATTAATTTGTATTTGCCATTGCATGGTTTAGCTTTGTCTGCTTGGATTTAGGTACCTTGTGATTCTGTAATAGTATGTTACGTTTTTGAACATTAATATAATAAATCTAACTTAAAGACATTAACATGAAAGCATGTTCTGCACTTGAGCTAACCTTTCTTTCATGAGAGAGCTGAAAAGAGGAGTGGGCCATGTGGACTCCAGTGGGATTTCATCATCCATTTATACATTTTGATGCATTCATTCAATGTCGTGTCACATATTAAGGCGTGGGACATTGTTGAGTTTCATAGTTTGAAAGGAGTAGAAAATTAAGTGAACAAAATTCATGTCTTCAAAACAGTTTTTCCAGGCTATTTATTTAGTTGAGTGTGGATTTCTTCTCCTGAAATCCCGTTGACTTAAAACAGGATTTTGACTGGTCTCTTTTAGTTCATTTCCTCCTCTCCTAATGATTGCTGAACTTTTATCAAAGCGAATATTCAAGAAATAAAATAGAATGTGCGGTGGGAAAACTGATTGAAGTGCATTCAGGGTGCTGACAGGT
This sequence comes from Meleagris gallopavo, assembly GCF_905368555.1. Classification (NCBI taxonomy): domain Eukaryota; kingdom Metazoa; phylum Chordata; class Aves; order Galliformes; family Phasianidae; genus Meleagris; species Meleagris gallopavo. The sequence goes on along the minus strand of NC_139419.1, from coordinate 10,038,694 downwards.
AGAAAGGGAAATGCAGTGTGCCATGTAAGAGCTACAGTGCAGCACTTCATATGGCACCTCACACACAGTGGATCTGTGATGTGCAGCAACAAGCAAATGGGAATGTAATGCAGGCTGACTTAAACCTGACTGAACACAAGTATTAGTTTTTTCTAAGTTGAACTCAGTGACAGGGTAGACAAAGTGAAGCTGCAGAGGTCACTAACATTGTCCTTCTTGGTGAGAGAGATAAGTCCTAACTCGGACACCAGAAGAAAATCTTGTTGAGGATTGTGGGTGAGCTGACGTTCTCAGATCAAGGTGCTTGTAGTCATCGGTTCTTATCTCTGCACATAAACTCAATGGAATCTTTTATGAATCAGCCAGAGCTCCCCAAGATTTAATAACAATCTGCTACAGCAGGATGTACTTATCAGCAGAAGGTGAGAGGTAATAAGCGCCTGTGCAGGGAGATAAGAAGTATAAAAAATCTGCAAGCAAAAATGTTCTGGACAGTTTCTGTTTAAAACTCTTTTGTTTTTTTAAACCACCTAGTTTTGGGGAGATTGTAACACGTGTTCCTTTAAACCTGTGTCTAATGTGTGCAATAGAGTTAGAAACCCCCTGAAGCCAAATGCCTGGAGGGGTTCTATTGACACGTTTACTTGCACACCACCTGCAGTACCAAATGGAGTAATCTTTTTTTTATTGATGTGAGGCCGCCTGTTCTTGTTCTTGGAGATTCACAGAGGTGCAGTTTGGTGTTGCCGGCAGCAGCCTGGGGTTCATTTCTTAGGGCTTTCTCCATCTCTTTCTTTCAGCAGTTCTGATCCCATTGCAAACAGGCACATCCGTGAGCCTGGAGGATGAGTTCTTTTCTGCTGTGCTGATGGAGACAGACAGGCACAGTGATGGAGCAGGTGCCCTTCTCTTAGAGCCAGCTCTGTCACTGCCGATTGGAAGGTGCTGGAGAGTGGATTCATAGAGCTATAAACCATTGTGCTGCCCTTGGCAATGAAACAAGGTCCTGTCTGCTGTCTTAGCCCAGGAGCAGTCTGACTTTTGTCTGCAGTAGTTACATAATAATTAACCGTTCCGATCTTTCCAGCGTTAGATTTATTAATATAAACCCACACAGCAGGTCAGCACCTTTCTGCTCCTGCTCCTTCAGAAAGGCAGGGTTTAAGGATTCTTTCTTACTGTGCCTTGGCAAGGATGTGCTGAGGACAGAGAATGCTGGAGGAGGTAGACAGAGCTGCAGGGCACAGAGTGAAGGGAAAGGAAGGCGTCATCTTGTGGGGATGGAAGAAGATGGGAAACCTTGGATTTGTGTTACATAACAAAAGATACAAAGGTCTCTGCATTCTTCATGCTAACTTAGCACCAGCAGCAGAACCACACGTTTTTACAAGCAGTATCAGAGTTAATGGTTAAGCTTCCTAGGCACTGGTGGTTGTTTTATAACAGGGGTAATTTGAGATTTCCTAAGCTGTGCTCTCCAAGGTGCCCAGGGCTGCAGCCACAGCTCCAGCTCTCAGTGCCGCAGCCCTCAGCCGTGTCCGTCTGTCCCATGGCAGCTGATGCAATGCAGGTTTAGTTGCCTGTGTCCAAATAGCCACTTGTATCATCTTCATAATAATTTTAACAGATACCTTGCAGAATGATGTGCAGCTAAAAAGCAGTCTGGATATTCCCTTGTTTTGAACTAAAATATTCAAGATGGAATTTATAATTGATTTGTTAAGGCGGTAGCCGAATGCTCTGCTGCTCAGGCAGGATAATAAAGGCTGTTGTCATTCAACTAGAATGGGGAAATCAGGGGCATGATTTGCTTTTGTAATAACATTAGAGCAGGCTGCCTTCTTGAGCAGTAGGGAAGATGAGGTTTCCAGCTGTTTCTGCAAGAGAGTGTAAAAGATTATGTTAAGTCTCTGGCGTTGACGTTTCAGAGAGAGACGTTTAAAACACAGTTTTCAGTGCTGAATACTTTTTCTACATCAGGTCTGTTGGTTTACCTGTAAGCAAGCGATCTCATGTAACATCAATGAGTATAAATTAAGCTCTTTTGTCTTGTTAAATCTGAAGCTTCCTTAATATTTTAACTTTTATAGGTAAAAAGGACAAGCTGTTGCATCTTTGTCCAACAAAAAGTGTGTTAGGAAAACAGGGAGATAAGAAAGCTGGTCAGGAAAGAGCGTGCAGTGCAGTGCGTGCACTTCCCAACTAGTTTGACAGCATCTTGCATAGAAAGGCCATGTGATAGAAACTGTGATGTTCAACTGCCGGAAGCTCAGTGTTATGTTCATCTCTTTTTGTGCTGGGTTTGTAACTGTATGTACTAAAATGCACTGTGCTGTTGCCTGACACTAAATTTGTAATGAAGAGGAGAACTGTCCTATTTAAAAGAAGTCGTATCGTTGATAGTTGAAGCATACACACGTTAAACAGAATTTGAGGTAAGTCTGAATAAAGTTATTCTGAGTCACTCTCCACATTAGTTTACATAAACCAGATACAACTTTTCTTTCTCTTTTTAATTAGGTTACAGCCATCCATCTCTGATAAAGCTTCTCCAGCAGCCACAGAACCTGGTAAGTGAATTCCAACATACTTGAAGGCATTCTCTCCCTCCTTGTGGCAGTCTTCTCCAATTTGTCTTAGGCTGATAATGAACACGTAATGACTCAATTTGAAAGTATGGTAAGATCTGCTTTTCCTATTTCTATTAGATGAAAATAGCTTGGTTGTGTTTAAGAAGACATCAGAAAGTATGTAAAGCTTTACAATAAGGAAACATTTGTCAGTGCAAGCACTTGGGATGTTTGCAGCCAATTTAAACCACACTTCACAGAGTTTCCAATTATTTGTTTTAGTTCTTGACTGAAGCTTTTGAGGCTGAAATCAAGCACAAGTCCTTCAGAGTGTAGTATTCTGTATATGAAAATGGTGCTTTATATCTGGAATGCTCTTTGTTTGTTACTGTTGTATTCTAGGTTTTTTTGCTTCTTTTTGGTTTGTTTTTGTTTGGTTTTCTGTGTTGTTTTTTTTTTTTGAGGGGAGTTTCAGTACTTGGTTCTCATCTCCTAAACATGAAGTTGATTAAACCTCTGGCATGTGCTTGAAAACTGAAGAGTTCAGCAACAGGATGATTTCAAAGCCAAATAACTGCTTCTTAAATTAAATACCTTCTTATTTCCTCAACACTGTGCTGATAGTATTTGGAAAAAAAGCTGCATTCTAATTCAGGCTTCATGTTTTCATTTCTTGGACAGGAGTTCCATAATCACTTTGTGGGTTTGTTTGTTCGTATTAATTTTACCCCTTTACTTTTAAACACCACAAGTTATGTACACGATACAGAGATGCACAGAGTTGTGATTTAACTGAGAAGCAGAATGCAGCCAGGCAGACCTGAGCTGCACGGCCTTTGGCTGCACACCAGCAGATCCCCTGGCTGTGCTGCCTACATGAAGTCCTACATGTCCAGGAGAGCAAAGCTGAGGCCAACAGGTGAGAGTAGTGCAGGTGTTCGGGTTCCCTGAGCTGAGCTGCTAATAGTTCTCAGTCCTTCAGGATGAGAGGAACTCTGCCTTTCCCAGAAACACAGTATTTCAGTATAAAAATAAAATAAGTCTGCCGACAAGGCTAGAAATTCTAGAGTTACTGAAGGCAGATCTGGATACGTGGAAGCACTAGTATTTCTACTTAACATTAAGTCATGGAATTACTTCTGGAGATGGCAATGCCTTGTTTAATGCAGTAGTAGGCAAAGTCAGATTTTAAACAAAACAAAAACCAGTTGTGTGGTGGCAGTTGCTAATCTTTGAGCTGGAAAAGGCTGCCAGCCTTAATATCAGGCCCATCTCTCCTGCATCAAAAACATGGGTACCCTGTTCTGGTTTCTGAAACCTCCATCAGTTTGATCAAGGGCAGAAGGTGGCACTAAGGCAGTCTGTCTCTGACTGCGCTGCCCATTCCTGGCAGCCTTCGCTCTGAGCCCAGCACAGGCAGAATGTCATTTCTGCAGGCAGTTTTGTGACACTGAGGCCGGAGAGCTGGAAGGGCAGAACTTGGGGGAACCTCACTGCAGACACTGGGGTCTGACTGCAGTGCCAACCTTAGTACTCAAAAAACAGCCTTATTGTTTTTTGAGTAACACGCATCAATGGAGAGCCCTTGATTATAGTTAACAACAGGATTGGTGTTTTCTTGGAGAGATGTTTTTTTGTTTATCTGTAATGCTCTGTGTACCCTCTTTATAGCTGGCTATAAAGAACAAAATATGCATCCATTCATTTGAGACCATAGCAGCTTGATATCAATGTTATGTTTCTCTTGGTACTGAGCATCTCATTGATAACAAAAGAGAAATTGACTTTTCTGCTTAATGGCAAATGTTGTCAATTGACTGTGACAACCCATAATCAAATTCATGACAGATTTATGGTCTCATATCTATTAATTTTATATGAGAATTGCCTTCTAAATTGATGTAAAAAGTCAAGTAAGAGTTCTCATATGTACTAAACAAAAACTTTGTGGTTATCTGCTAGTAAAGGCATTACTTAGATTTTTTTTTTTTTTTTTAAGCTTAAGTCTGTTGAAGCAAATAGTGGTTTAGAAGTAGTACACTTGTATGAATTACTGAGTCCTAGCTCACACTTTGTTATACCTCATGTGACTTTTAGTTATCTCAGAGTTCTGCTGAAATGTTCTACGTGTACTGGGGCTGTTCAGCAGAAGGCTCAGAGGGATCTCATCCATGTCCATAAATACCCAAAGGGAGGTGCAAAGAGGACACAGCCAGGCTCCTTGCAGCACTGCCCAGTGCCAGGAGCAGAGGCAGTGGGCACAACTCGGAGCACAGCAGTTCCCTCTGCCCGTCAGGCAGCACTGCTGTGCTGTGCGGTGCCGGAGCCCTGGCACAGGCTGCCCAGAGGCTGTGGGGTCTCCTCCTTGGAGCTCTCCCAAAGCCACCTGCCCGTGGGGCTGGGCCCTGCTCTGCAAGGCTCTGCTGGGACAGCGCTATTATAGGACTATTTCAGCAGTAGTAGCACCTGATTTAGGTCAGACCTTAATCAGGAAATGGAAAGGAGAAAAGAAGAGGTGAGAAAATGATGATGCTGACGAGCTAGAAATCTTCTATTGTAGTGCACAATAAAGAATGTACCTAAAATTCAGGGTAAGGCAGTGGGAAGGGTGGCTGTGAAAATGAAAAGCACCAGAACAAGAAATATTTAACTGGAATGTTTCCAGTGCAAATCGACAGGCTTCATGAAAGCAGAATATAGTTGAAAAGCATCTTCACCAGCTTGTCTGGATATGTCACAATCCATGTTCCTGAGCTTGATTTAATGCATGCCTCTGACTATTGGGCGGATAGCATGCAAGGTAGCTTCTCGCCGATCTCCTTGCTGCACTGCCCACTGCTGCCTGGTAAACATAAAAGTACAAATTTCTAGCTGTTATTTGTGATAAGAAAGAAATGTAACTGCCTCCATATCAACACGATATTTTTCACATAATACTGAAAGCTAACAATTTCTCTTCCTTTGTTTTTGCAGAGCACTTTTATCAACAGACCTGCCCTAGGGATTTTACCTCCGGAGAACTTTTCAGAAAGACTGAAGGAATCTTTGTTGTCAGTAAGTCTGAGATGGCTGTGATGAGTTACTGCATTCTGTATTTAGGGACATGGGTACATCAAGGGGAGATGTGGGGTCTTCGTAGGGAGCACCGTGGGTGAGCAGTTTGTCCGCCTGCTGGAGGGAAGCTCTTTCAAGAGACCAGAACCAGCAAGTGAGAAAATGGAACCTTTTTCCCCAGGCTTCAGTGTGAGAGGGTGGTGTGCCTGCTCTCAGCACAGATATTGCTGCTTTCAATGTGGATTCAAGAATTGATGACAGAATGCATTTTCATTTACTTCTGTTCACTGTGCTTTCATAGGAGGTAGCGTAAGTGGAGTGTGTTGAGCCTCTTCAGCTGCAGTAAGAGTCAGCTTTCCTCATCCCAGGCATGGCTGGTTTCCCATTATATTGAAACTAATTGCATTACATTCAATTTCCACTATAGTTGAGCTCAGTATTTTGAAGTGATTTTCCCTTTTTATTGACAGGTGGCTCCCAAGGGTCTGCCACAGGTGATGACCATGGCTTGTGGATCCTGCTCAAATGAAAATGCATTTAAGTTAATATTTATGTGGTACAGAGTGAGTAAAATATTAAGTGTTTTTGTTTTGTAGTTTTGAATGTAGAAATCTGTATTTATTCAGTAACATAACTGCTGTTACAAATCAAAGTAAGGGTCAGAGGCTCTGTGGGCGTGATGTTATTTATATTCACCTTCATATAGGTTCTTTATTAAAAAGCCTTCATCTGAGCTTTCAATTTCTACTGGTACAATTTCAGAAATTAAGAAGTAAAGGAAAGAAAGAAAATGTATGTGGTATTAGTGCTTATTCTTTGTTCACCACATGATCAGCTGTTTCTTCTTCCAGAAATGGTTTAACCTAAAACTCCAGGAAGGTCACGTATTCCTTGGGAACGGCCTCTCCAACAGCAGTCATCTTTCTCCTAATGTGTAGGAGTGAGTGGACAGACTGGCTTTGCCTATTTGTATATTATTAGGGCCAACATCTTAAGCTGACAATTACCTAAAATAGTTTGTCTTACAAAATGCACATTGCAGTCATAGGAACCACAGTCTTCACTGCCTCTAGTTTGGAATAACAGAATTAGTAACTTGTAGCTCGGGTACAAATTCATTGATTACAACTAAAGGAAAACTGTTGGTAGCTGTTTGTTTTTGTTTTGTTTATTTGCAGAACAAGGAGAGGGGCCGTAATAATGTCACAAAAGAGGAACTGGAATCATGCATGATTAACCAGGTAACGTTGTGGGCTTTTTTACCATACAGATGTAACACTGGCTTGGGTTTCTAAGGGAAGACTGGGAGGAAAAATTAGTTTTCCTGTCTCTGAAGTGGAATCACAGTTTTGTAAACTTAGAAAATGGGGAAAGACAAACTGCTTCCAACAAATACCAAGACTTGCTGCTAGTATTCTTCTGCATCTGTCCACACAGTGAATCTTGGGAAGATCTTCCTTTTTTCATGAAATACCATTTGCAAGAAAGAGAATTAGGTGATGGATGGGCCCATAGGGATTATTAATACATGCACATTTTTGCAAGTAATATTGACTGTCCTTCTCATTTTTCGAGAAGCTGTGATCTTATGGCTTAAAACTAATCAGGAGGGTAGTTAAAACTCAACTGTATACAGGTGGGATGAGGAAACAGAGATATAACAGAAAAACCTCTGAAGTCCTACTCAGCTTTCAGCTGAGCTGGTCTTGCTCATGCCAGGCACAAATCTTAACTTGCAACAATAGCAGAAAACTGCAAATTTAATCTCTTCTTTGAGATACATGTAACCTGCTGGTCTCAGCCCCATGGTTGTCACCTCTCTAGTGAAAAGCACTGCAGTTCATTTGCATGAGATTACTGACTTCATTTAGCTTTACAAATGGAGGAGGGTTTGGGTTTTTTGCTTGTCTTTGGAATTAAAGTTCTCTGGTGTTGCTCACAGTGCCCATACTAATGAAAGAATGGCACCTAACAGCCTGAAGGAAAAGGAATTTTCTGATGCCCAAAGACTTGTGGAACTGACTGTCACCTTTTGGCCAGGTTTAGCTTTCTAAAAATGGAGATTCACATTTGAGCTAATTGAGTTTTCTTTACAGTTTGAGGGTGGGAAATTTTCAGACTAACTTATGCCTTTCTCTGAGGGGTTACGAATGTTGGATCCTTGAGCACATAGCTGAGATTAAAGGTCTAAAGAGTATGTAAGTGGTAATAAGCCTTTTGTTCCTAGGGTAAAAGGGAAACAGGAAAGGTAATTTGTACTGGGGGTTAGCTTAAATACCTCCTTCTTCTGAATTGCAGACAGTATACAGTTGCATGTTTTTCCTCATGGTTCCTTTTTCATTCATGGTGCAGCACATGAAAGCTGTGTGCTGATCTGAGCGTGCTCCAAGTGCAGACAGTCAGACATACACGTAGGAGGCAGCTCTCACTCACTGCTTTGGTATCTCTGCCTCCTATCAAGGCAGTCTGTAGCATACAAAGAAGTTGCTCATCAGCCCTTAGGGAATCCGCTGTGGTGGGCTGCCCGTGGCCCCACCATCCCTTTAGCAGGCTCAGTGGTCAGACCTTAACCCTTCCTGTCAGCCATTCCTTTCTCCTCGCACATTTCCCCTGCCCTGTGCAGGTTCTCCTTAGGCTGCAGTCCCTCAAGATAAAACTGCTGTGGCGTGGGTTTTCCACAGGCTGCAGCTTCCTTCAGGGCTGTGCAGTGTGATTTGCTCTGGGTCACTTTAACCTCACCACAGCCTCTTTTGCCCATTCTGAAACCTGCTCCCCAGCAGCACTGCGGGGCTCAGCTCTCAGGCCTGCAGCCAGGGCAGTCCCACCTCTGCTCAGGGGCCTCACCACCCCCACACATGGGTACACGGTGCACAAGTAGTTGTTTGTACCAGAAAGGGCTGATTGCACTGAATGTTCTGCTGTTGTAAAGCAATAGTATTATCAGTATAAATTGCCAAATATTCATTAATGCTGTGATATAACGTAGGAGTTCAGGCAGCTCTCAGGGGATGACACGTGCTTTTGCGACCTGGTGTAGGGAACCTGCTTTGGCAGGGGGGTTGGACTTGATGATCTCTGGAGGTCCCTTTCAACCCCTACGATTCTGTGATTCTGTGCTTCTTAAATGTGCCAATGTAACCATCTTTGGTGGCTGCTGCCTGGGGAGGGAAGGCTCTAGGCAGGGTGTGGGGCAGCAGCTGAGCTCTGGTACCGTGCTGACCTCTGTGCTTTGCTTCCAGCCCCCCGGCTGCCCCGACTATGCCATGCTCTCCTTCATGGGTGGCTTCCACGGAAGGACCTTCGGTAAGAACTGCCTGCCCTGCCCTGTGCCTCCTCCCCAGCCCCGCAGTGAGCTGCCATCCTGCTGCAGACTGCGGCTGCTCTGAGACAAGCAGTGCCAGCAGAGTAGATGCAGACCTATGAGCCTTATAAGCCCCTCCAGTACTGAAACTATCCTCGAGTGGCAGTGGGATTTAATCTCAGATCTTCTGAATATGAAGATCCCTTCTTTTTGAATCCAGGGTTTCCTGCATGTACTAGCAATCTAGCTCCTGGGGTGAAATTGCCACAACGCCAAATGTGATGATACTCAGGTCAACGTTTTATATCAGCTTGGTCCCAGCCACAAACTTGTTAGATACTCATTAGGACTGTAATTCAGAGCTCCATGGCTGAGTGGAACCCACCTATCCAGCACTGCTGTTCAGTGACAGAGGTTCTCCTGTCCTTCTGGAACAGTGCATATGGAAATGGATGCTTAGAGGCTACAGCACTCTGCCTTGAATAAATCCTATTACTCAGTATTTCAGGAAAGGAAAACATGGAGCAATTCAGAAAGTCCTGACGTCAGACAATTTTTCACCTCTTGTAGCTTTTTTCCTGTACAGTTCCTTGTCAGATATCTCTGTAATTCTTGTTATTTTGGGCTTAGGTTGCTTAGCTACAACTCACTCTAAAGCAATTCACAAACTGGACATCCCCTCACTGGACTGGCCTATTGCTCCATTTCCAAGACTAAAGTACCCTCTGGAAGACTTTGTGAAAGAGAATCAACAGGAAGAAGCCCGTTGTTTAGAGGAGGTAACAAATTCACTGGCAGCTTTCTGTTAATTTTGTTTGGAAATGATGAATGGTGTTAGTAGGTTTAGTTGCTTTTCACTGAAGGAATGTTTTCAGGGATTGGAACAGCATGTGATTAAAACAGCATTCACTGTTGTTTACAGTTAGCAGTTTGGCCCTGCTTTGCAGAAGAGCAGCCAGTCTGCTATCATTACATTGTACCAAAGCGAAAGTTCAGGTGCAGAAGCAGCTCGTTATGTCCTGATGAACTGGTCTGCCAGATTTTGCAAAGAGATGTGAGCTAACAGAGAGCTCGGTGTGTGTAACTCTTTGCACAGAAGATCTGTACCAGTATTTCAGTTTTTTCAGCTTTTCTGTGTTAGTCTTTGTGCATAAAGACATTTAAAAGAAAAATGATCCTCTGACAGCTGCAGGGAAGAAGCAGGCACATTCCGTGCCTTGCCTAGCACGGGAGGAAAGGAAGGTGAGCCGAATAGAGCTGCAGGGAGGCAAACTGCCTCCATGCACCCAAAAGATGGGATTCCTTGTTGGGCTTCCTGGCATCCAGGATCTGCCGTTTGCAAGGCGTTCTTTTTGAGAGACTGCTGCGGAGAGCAAAGCACGATGTGCCATGTGGAACAGGTTTGATCTGGGACACTGATTAGAAGTGACTGCCAAGGAGTGGGCTGAGTGCTGCACAGAGCACAGCAGCGCTGCGTGGATGGCTGCGCAGAGCTGGGCTGAAGGGGCTGCTCATTTAAACCTGCAGAACTTCAGGGGAAACTGAAAGCATAGCAAATTGCTGCCCTGTGACAGTAGCTTATTTGAGGGGGGGAAGTGGGATGTGAAAAATCAATCCACAAACTTCAGCCATTATTAAAAAGAAAAAAAGGAAAAAAAAGGAAAGCTGAATGCTCTCTTGAAAGTCTTTGAAGTTGCTTACTGGCACTCTTGGGAAAGAACTGCTTTATACAGCCTACATAGGCTGTGGGCCCTGGAAGCTGTGAAGGGATATTTCAAGTACAAGTGACACCAATAATCCTAATGACTGGCTCTACAAGGTTAATTAAAACTCCTCCGTAAGCCACTTACCAGCAACAGAATTTCTGCAGTGCTTCATCAGATAAACTTAAAAGCATGAGAAGTGAATAAAAAATGCAAATTTAGAAGATTGCCTTCATTCATACATCAGATGAGATTTGTTCTGTGCTATATTTTTTAAATCTGAGATGGAATGACAGCAGCAGCACAGCAAACTGCAGTGGTTTCAATGATACTTTCAGCTGAAATTTGCTGTACTTTTTACACTGTGGAGAATTATACAACTTGCTTACAGTTTGGTTCAGATTGTGGTTTGAACTTCACCAAAAATTCCAAACAAGAAGGCAGTTAAATCCCAGATACTTATAGATTTCTTGTGGTTCCTGCCACCTTTATAGCCAGGAATGGCTATGAAATGTTGAAGTGCTGGTGCTGAGCTTTTAATCTTTCTGGGAAGAAATATGAGAAGGTCATGAGAAGAAAAGGTAACATGAATTGATTTGCAGGTGGAAGATCTGATTGTCAAGTACAGGAAAAAGAAGAAGATTGTGGCTGGAATCATTATAGAACCAATACAGTCAGAGGGTGGAGACAACCATGCCTCAGATGACTTCTTTCGGAAGCTACGAGATATTGCCAGAAAGGTAATCAAGTGTTTCACTGCTCACACAGCAGTAGCTAAACGTGCATCATTTGTTCCCGTCTCCAGGGGTCTTCCTCTCCCTGGAACGTCACAAGCCTCTTCGTTAGCAGCTGGGCTAGTTACATACATGTATCCGTACAAACAACTGCTGTGGTCTGCACAGCCTTGTCTCTTACACTGGGCACACAGTTGGTGGACTCCTCAATTGTTGAGGGATTTAATCAACTTTAGAACAGGTGGTTTGGGTAATTTTTGGCTGGCATACTTGTGTTTCTACTCTTGTTGAAGTTAAAAACAAATCAAATCCACGGATAAGTACAGATGTTCCAAGAAAACAAGGACAAAGATAGATGCCTTGGTAACTGGAACACGGCAGTTATGTATTTAGAAGCAGTAATTCAGTAAGACCTACTTCATGCTTTTTGTTCCCCCCAGACATCTATGGGAGAAGCTTTTGTGTGCTCACAGAGAAGAGAATAGGTGAATAATTGTGAAATCCAATGCACAGTGAGTTGAAAGTCTGGTTAGGAAATATGGCAACACTGGTTTTGGGTTGAAGACAAGAGATTTGAAGCAGTGAAGGCAGAGGAAGGAGAAACATAATGTAATTGGCTTGTATGTATCTATTAATTGAGGGAGGTATTTTTATTTTGGAAATGCTGACTCCTGTTCTGTGCTTTTCACTTAAATCTCTGCAGCATGGCTGTGCGTTCTTGGTGGATGAGGTGCAGACAGGAGGTGGCTGCACTGGAAAATTCTGGGCACACGAGCACTGGGGCCTGGATGATCCAGCTGATGTGGTAACATTTAGTAAGAAGATGATGACCGGAGGATTTTTCCACAAAGAGGAGTTCAGGCCAAATGCTGTAAGACTTCCAACGAAACTCTGTGCTAATTGGCAAGGTCCTTTATGAGCACCTGACATGTCTGTGGAAGAGGCAAGCTTTCATTGGTGCTGCAGGTTCAGCTAGATGGAGCTGTTGTCCCAGAGACACTTGCTTTGTGCTTATAGGAGACATCTTTACTTTCACTCTGTTAGTCCGATTGCTGCCAGTCTCTCAAATCACTGATGGGAGAGAGTAGAGAACTGGGTTCAGACTAATGAACTGCTCTTCAGTACAAAAGGCACCACAAACCTGCACCTTTTTCTGCATGACTTGGCATTTTCAGAGCTTGTATGCAAGCAGTGTGAACTCTTATCCAGACTTATTCTTCATAGAAATACCACTTTAAATGAAAATGAAATGAAAAAAAACTAAACAAAAGGGAGAAGGTAAAGCTTGAACACCAAACCCATACAGACAGCACTGATTTCAACATAATCTGTAGCCTTGTTTCTGTGACATGACAGAGCAGCAAAACAGAACATGCTTAATTCATGGCATAAAATAGTAGCTCGCTCTTTATGCCAAGCAGGCAGCTTAGGGGACTTAATGAGATTAGTGCATGCATTTTCATGTACCATACGTGATCAATGTGCTGGTTTGCTTGCTCTATTATAGTGACTTGCCTGTTAACTTGTTGCACAACTCTCTTTCCACTCTTTCCCAAGCCCTATCGGATTTTTAACACCTGGCTTGGAGATCCATCCAAGAACCTTCTGCTTGCTGAAGTCATTAGGGTTATTAAAAGAGAAGACCTTATAAACAACGCAGCCCACGCAGGAAAAGCACTACTGACTGGCCTACTGGATTTACAGGTAAGCATTTTTAAGGGTTACTACAGATAAGAAGGAGAAATTCAGTGATCAGTTAGGGTCTGACCTCATCCAGTTTCAAATACGTGGACTGAGGAACTCCAGTTGGGCAGCACACTCTGATGGTAACTTAGTGGTTCAGGGGCTTCAGTGTAAGCATGAATGAACATGTCCTGTTTTGAACTCAAGTAAACTTTCCTTTAATGACTTAAGAATGTAGTTTTTATATAGCTTAATCCAAAATGAAAGGTGACCTCCAGAATATGTGAGGCTGTGATGCTATGTTTTTGGTTCTAGGAGAAATACAATGTTAAAAAGACACCAATATTTACAGCTGCTGCTAAGCAGTGTTGTACAGAGCTGAGGCCATTCTCAGCAAAGAGCTGGAGGAGCTGGGAGGGAACAGAATGAGGGGATATTCCACACCATATGAAATTGTGTGGAAGGAGTTCTGAAGGAGGTGGGACTTCATCTCTTCCACTGTTTGTGGGACACTGATCAGGGAGTGGATACGTGAGATACCCTGACTGTTTGCAAGCTCCAGTCCACCAGAACAGGAGGCAGCAGGTTTTCTGTGCTGCAGAATGCTTGGCAGAGCTTGCCAGCAGATGCCCTCAGTGACAGCAGCTGCCCTGCATACATCCTTCCCACTCTCTGCAGGCTCGCTACCCCCATCTTATCAGCAGAGTGAGAGGAAGAGGAACGTTCTGTTCGTTTGACACTCCAAATGATGCAACTAGAAACAAGTTAATTACAATAGCGAGAAACAAAGGTAAGAAAGTTTATGCGTGGATGAAGTTTCAAATGACAAACAGCAGGATACGTGTAATGCTTTGAATTTTTTCTTTTATCTGATGCATGCATACTAAAATATCCAAGACAAAAGTGAATTATAAACAAACTCTATGAAGGCTTCTCTGGGAGTAGACGTATCTCCTTAAACGTTTGTCTGAACCAGTCAGTTGCACGTACATGCACAGTTACTGCCTCTTTAGGTCTGATACTACTTAGAGAGACCTATGCAGAGCATTGTTTTTATAACCTCACTTGAATATTCCTCAGCTGTGAACCAAGGGGGATCCAGGCATGGCTTACTTCTAGAAACACATCAGGAATATTTATGTTAACATAACTGTCACACAGGAAAACTCAGGAAGAACTAGGAATTTTGTGGAATACCTCAGAACAAAATATACATTGAGTTGCATAAAGGAGGCACGGATGTACAACTACATGCCTCTGCTAGTGCAGAACTTCACCCAGCTGTAGGCAAGCCCTGTAGGTTTTAGGAGAGGAACCTCATGATCTGAAGCCTGTCTTTGCATTTAACTGTGGGCCCTCGGTTTGCAGCTGTTTTTGCTGTTGCTCACATATCTTGAAAGAAGTACATACAGTACATCTAGCCACCGTTAAGACATTGGTATGTTTTGTTTTTGAAAGCCAGCATGGAGAAAAGGGTAAGGCATTTGCTTCATGGTGCACCAAGGCTATGCTTAGAGGCAAGGTAAGCTCAGCTCAACAGTACAGATTTTCATGGTCCACACCCTTTAAAAAAAAAAAAACCTTGTACTTAAAGTAGTGCAGCACTGCCAGCACTGAGATATTTAACATTTTTGTCATTAAAAACGAAGTTGTTTAAAAACAAAAGTGTAAAGAAGCCTGTTAGGTCCATGATGGAGGCACTTAACCCATAGAGTACTGCAGCTTTCGAGTGGTGGTTCTGAGCACTGTGCTGCAGGGAGCTTTTCCAACATCTCAAGTGTTTCACAGAATGGCCTCTGAGTGTTCTTTTGAGTTGCAGTGAAGCCTGAGGCCTCCGCACTACTGCTGATGTGCTTTGTGTCTGTAGGACTAGCAGAGAGTGGGGGGAAGCTTTTACTGACCCTCCTCAGTGAGGTACGACCTGCATTTACTGGATGTTGGGCAGTGATGACTGAAGGAGCTCTTCTCCTCGCAGGTGTTGTGCTGGGAGGCTGTGGTGACAGATCGATCCGTTTTCGTCCAACGCTGATCTTCAAGGACCACCACGCACACCTCTTTCTGAACATTTTCAGTGACATCTTGGCAAACTTCAAGTAAAAAGCAGTTCTCTCACATGGAACAACTAACTGATTATGAAAGTAGTTTGCATTAATTCATGTCTTCTCCACTTACAAGATAAGTGTAAAGTCATAAACTGAGGTTTGTGTTCTGTCTGTAATCCTGCCCAAGGCAAGCTGCTCCGTGCAAAACAGCACAGGCAGAGCACTGGTACTGCTCCCCAGCAGGTACCTGCAGCGCTCCGACGCGGCGCCTGTAGAGGCTGTGGCCCTCCATCTTTGGGCCGTGCAAACTGCAGAGCCCTCCCTCCACCTATGGCCCTGACTGCTTGATTTGTCTCAGTAGGACCTGGTACAGCCCATCTTCACAGATAATCCCAGCAGTTTTACTTGTGTCCAGAAGCAGCCACAAGTACAGCCTAACACTTAAATGCACAAACAAGTCCCTGCTATGAAAGAGCCATTCTCTGATGGCAGACAGAATAAAAGGCATTTCAAGGAAAGCTTTGCTTTCCACCACTGCCAAGTACAATATTTTACAGACGAATTGCCAGCTTTATTCCCCTAAACACTGGTCTGCCATACCACGTGAATCGCAGCACTGCGCTACTCAGCCGTTAGCCTACAGGTACTGCTTGAGGTGTAATGCACAGCAACGAGTGTGGGGCTGAGCAGAACAGAAGCACTCTGTCCTTGCCCTGGAGGTTTAAAATTTTGCCTTCTCTTACAATCAGAGCTGTACAGAAAAAGCTATACTGAAATGTTTCTAATTTGACAAAGCTTAGAGAATCGTGCAAAGCACATCATTTCCACCTCTGTCAGTGATCTTACAGTTAGGAATATTTTCCCATTTGCCCAAAATGCACCATAACAGCCATTAATTTTAGCTATTGCAAGTTCTACGTTACTACTTGACTATCTTGTAAAACTACAGCAGAATTGCTTGACTGTGTGACACGAGAGCCACTACTGTGTAGAGTCACAGTAGCAGTGAGTAGTCCCAACTGCACATTGTAACGCAACGTATTTCTGTGCTAATAGTTTACAGAGGTCTTCTGGGAAGCCACAGAATCAAAAAAATGTCAACACTTTGTTGTGTTGTAGTTGTTCTGGACATCTCTTTACTGTGAACTCTTTGCTATTTGCTTCAGGCTAACCTGAATTAGTTCTGGTACCTTTTTCAGTTTGTTTTCTTGGCTAGCAGGCACCTGGCTTTTCCTTACTGGGTTGAACTTTTTTTATGTTAATGCACCAAAAAAGAGGGACCACATTTGACACTAAAGTCGCCCTATTAGCAAGTCTTTAATTATATGTAAAGACAGAGCAGTTAAAGCATTTATACATGCTTAAAAGAGCTACCAAACTGTGAAAGGTTTCTTATCTTGCTACCTTTTAATCGTGGTTTTCCCATTTTATTTATTGAGTTCTGGTATTGGACAACTCAAGAAAACTCACTTCTGTTAGCTTAAAAAGAATGGGATTTCTATAAACCTCTCTGCAGAACCCAGAATTCTGGTACCAGCTGGTCAGGTTTTTGAAACAGAGGTTGTTGAAATCTGGAGAAGGGTCTGGTGGACTGGTGTTCAACAAAGCCTCATTGTCATCACTGTCCTCATAAGAGTTTTATCACCAAGAGGAAAGTCAAACTTTCTGAGAACTGCATTTGACTGCATTCTGGGAATTAGGTAGTTTGACATATCAGTGCAGTAGTTTTAGTGTCCTAGCAAGTCTTGTACTTTTACAGAAGCAAAGGTCCAGTAATTTGAAGTCTTACCACATCCTCACTTTTATGATGAATACTCTAGATGTTTTTATAATTTTTACTAACACTCAGTAACTGTATAATTGTGTACAACATGCCGATGAGATCATGTTAGAGAATACATAGAAAGCACTGCAGCTGAAGCATATGAAGTTAATATTGTTTACAGCATACTGTGGACAGTGCCAAATAAATGTTTAAACCAATACTTAAGTACACTTCATGGTGTAACTAGTAATTGTACACAAATTCATAACAGAATGACATCTCGTGTAATCAGTATTCTTAAATAAAATATTTATAATTGAACTTCCCCAAGGCTCTTTATTTTACACATAGCACACGCCTAGACTGAATCATTAGTGCACATTAAATATATTCCTATGAAGAGATGCCTCCATAAATCATACTGTATGCATACAGACCACCTCAGTCAACTGACTTTCTGCTGCCATAGTATTTAAGCCAAGGAAGACTTTTATTTTCCTTTTGATATTGCTGCACAACTCACTATCAGCCACAATTTAGACGAAGACCCCAATTAGGAGACATTCAGTGTGAATAAACAGTAAATCAGGGTTTGCCTTTGCATTGCAACAGCCATTTTACTTACCTGATCCGCTGATCCACTGAGATGGATTTCAATAGGCCTGAGGAATAAACTGAAAAGCACACTCCAGATGTCACTGCTGGTGAAGGTTAGTTGATGTGCTGTCATTCAGGTTGGAAAAGATCTCAAAAGTCATCAAACCCAACTGTTAACCTAGCACTACCACTAAGCCACGTCCCTAAGCACTACATGTTTTCTCAATACCTCAGCTATGCAGTGGGCAGCCTGCTCCAATGCTTCGCATAACCCTCTCTGCAGAAAGACTTTTTGTAATACCCAGCTTAAACTTGAGGCTATTTCCTCGTCCTATCACTATTACCTGGGAGAAGAGACTGAGCCCTGCCTTGCTAAAGCCTCCTTTGAGGTAACTGTAGAGAGCAATAAAGTCCCAGGCTTCCTTTCCTCTATGCTCAACAATCCCAGTTCTCTATCTGCTTCTCCTACGGCTTGTATTGCACACCTCACAGCCCTGCTGCCCTTCTCTGGAGATGCTGCTGGGCCTCCATGTCCTTGTTTGGGGCCCAAAGCTGAACTCAAAGTGTGGCTTCACCAGAGCCAAGCTCTGACAGATGCTCACCTGCTCCTGCTGGGCACAGGATGACAGAAGCTAAATCTCATATCAAATGAAGTAACAGCTAGAAAAGCAGTATAAGGACTTAATTTGCTTTTGACAATTAAAAAAATCTTAAGACGTGGTCAAGTTACATTCCCAGATTTAAATCCTGCTCCTTATTTCTGCTCAGGTTTTGGCTTTGGCAAAGGAGGAATCACAGTAACAGCAGAAGCCAACCTCTGCCCTTTACAGACACAGGTGAGGTGATGAGCTCCACTCACACAGGTGGTGTGCCATCATCAGCTCTACCAGTTCAACAGAACACAAGCTACACCTGTTACACTTCTCAACTGTAATTCAACACAGCTTGCAATTGTCTTACCTTTTCTCTCTTTGTTTTAGGTTAGGGCAGTGGGTGGGTATTTGGCAAGGGTGCTGTAGATGTTAAAGCGAGCCCAAATCAGCACACAAATCAGGCAGTACAGAGCAGCTGGACCACAGCTACACAGTAATCTATGGTGGGGTAAACAGAAGATTGGTGACTTCACAGTCTCAGATAATTTTTTGGCAATATTTACTGTTTTTGCAACTCAAGTGTTACAGCAGTGATTAAATGACACGCATACATACAACCTAAAAACAACCCCCCAACATGAATATATGCAGAGAAGGACAAGTAGTTCCGAATTTCAACATAATGATTATTAAAATCTGAACTGAGAAAGGGCTCCCTGTAATTCATAGTGCCACATATGAGGAATGTTGTGTTCTTCCTTTATTTCAATGGGAAATGAACTAGCACTGAAGGCACTTGTAGGGCTGTCCCAGCCTTTACCCACCCGGACATCAGCTGTGCAGCAGCACACAGCCCTGCATACCACGTTCTGTTTGCACCCACACAGCCACCAGCCCTGTGTACTCAGGAGAGTTGGTCCAAGTAGTGTTTCCTTAACACTGATTTTTTATGATTGTCAGGAAGCCTTTTCAGCATAATAACTATTAATTGCTAACTGCTCATTAGTACATGGGCTAGTATCGCTCTGACACCTAGCATTATTTATCATACGACTGTATGGGACCAGTTTAATTTCAACAAGTTTCCCAGCTAACCTAAACCTTGCTACAGGTGAATTTGAAATGAGGATGCTCTGACAGTCACTGCATTCACTCTGAAAAGAGTGTCACATTTACCCTTAACCTCCAGTGCGAGCTGAAACAGTGCAGGGCAGCAGCAGCACCTCGCTGCCTGTGTGGCTGTGTCCTGTGTGGTACCAGCCGTGGCTGCAGCACTGCACACTCTGACTGCATCCAAAAGAAGCACTCCTGCTCACTGCTCACCCCATAACCCTACTGCAACAACACTTACTTACCCAGTGGATTGCTGGTTACTGTTTCTACACTGAGCACACATACTGTCACATGGGAAAATGATAGAAGTATGTCAGTTTGATAAACTAATTACATGTCACGCAAGAATCCACACAAGGAACAATGCAACAAGCGACATCACCAGCAATCTGCTGCCGCATCACTGCAGCTCTCCAAATATTTGCATAAACTTCTGTCTGTCCACAATCTGGCCGTATTTAAGTGTGAAATATAAGATCTCTGTGCTGTCATACCGCCTGAACCGGAGAAGCAGCTCTCCCCTGGCATCCCCAACCTCATCCAAAGTCATCACCGTCTCCAGGGGACAGCAGATGTCGTTGCGCCTCCCCCAGAACGTCAAGTGGGCCACTTTGACAGTTCTTCCGCTTTCACTTAAGTAGATCAGCCCAATAATTCGTCTGAAAAAGTAGCTCATCCCGTACAGCATCACTGCAGCAAAGACGGCGATGCCGGCTGTGTAGAGCAGCACGGTCTGGGGCAGCTGCTGCTGCAGGTGCAGGTAGCAGACGGGCGGCAGCACCAGCAGCGTGGTCGCGGTCTGCAGCAGCTTCAGCCTGGACAGC
Source organism: Meleagris gallopavo (assembly GCF_905368555.1). Classification (NCBI taxonomy): domain Eukaryota; kingdom Metazoa; phylum Chordata; class Aves; order Galliformes; family Phasianidae; genus Meleagris; species Meleagris gallopavo. Next base: position 10,018,715 of record NC_139419.1, on the reverse strand, counting down.
ACGCGGCAGTACCTGATGCCCGGGAACCTGTACACCACGTCGAACTCTTCGCTTTTCCCATCTCCAGCCTTCTGCGGGGCCGCGGCAGCGGGAGCCCAGCGGCGCAGGAGCCGAGATGGCACAAATTGCGTCTCTCGGCCAGGGGGAGCGCCGCGATTTCGCAGACACACAGACGTGCCGAGCGAGCGGGGGGGGCCGGCAGCTTCCTTCTTCCACGCGGCTTCCCAGCGCAGGAATCTCCCCAGGGACGGCGCCGTGCCGCCGCTCCTAACGCAGCACAGCCGGACCTGCGGGCAAGCGAACCTGACGGCCCCGGACTCCATCGTTTGTCGGGGGAAGGAAAAAAGCACCGCCGCACGGCGCTCACACGGCACGGAACGCGGGGCGGCGAACACGTTAAATAACAACTGAAATCTCAGAAAAACGGAGCGCAGCGTGCCCCGAGGGCGGCCCGCGGGGGCAGCTCTGCGGGGCGGGCGCGGACGGAGCCCTCATGGCGCGAGGATCCGGCGCAGGGGACCAACAACCACCCCGCCGGGCCCGACCTCCCCGCACCCTCTCGGCCCCGGCGCGCCGAGACACGTGGCGTTCCCTACACGGCACTCCTCCCTTCCCCGCTGAGGCGACGGCCGCGGCCCAAACGAGGACCCCGGGCCGGGCCCCGAGCACGGCCGCCTCCCCCCGCGCCGCGCCCCGCCGCCCCGCTCACCATCGCCATGGCGCCGCCGTCCGGGAGCGCGGCCGCGCCGCCGCCGGCACGACACCGCCCCCTTCCCGGCGGGCACCGCGCGGTCCCGCCGCTCCCAGCCGCTATGGCGCCGCCGCAGCGCGCCGTGCTGTGTCTCTTCGACGTGGACGGGACTCTCACGGCGCCGCGGCAGGCGAGTGGAGGCGGGGGGCGCTCAGGGCTGCGCGCTGCTCCCCGAGGCGGGCCGGGCTGTGCTGGGGCCAAGGGGGGCAGCGCCTGTGCACGGGGCTGTGCCCACAGCTGTGCACAGGGATGTCGGGGCTCTGCCCACAGCTGTGCACAGGGATGTCGGGGCTCTGCCCACAGCTGTGTCCGCGGCTGTGGCGGCGCCCCCTGCAACTCCATGGAAGGCTGACGCCTGTGCACCGTCTCATTTTGGACCGTAGAAAATCACGGCGGAAATGGCGGAGTTCTTGCAGAGGTTGCGTCAGAAGGTGAAGGTGGGCGTTGTCGGGGGTTCCGATTTCGAGAAGATCAAGGAGCAGCTCGGCGATGATGGTAAGGGCCGGATGGCTGCGCGTTGCCCCGCGGGCACGGCGCTGCTCCCGGAAGCGCGGACCGTGCCGGGCTGTGCCGTGCCGTGCCGTGCCGGAGCGTAAGGCCGGGGCTGCGCTGGTCTCACGGAGGAACGCACAGATTGCAGTCCTGTTTGATGCTTTAACCTACGTAACGCTTAAGGGAACTGCACGTTTGAACACACGGGAAGTTACTGCTATTGACGTCTTTCTGTTTGGTTGCAGTGGTTGAAAAGTTTGACTACGTGTTTCCAGAGAATGGCCTCGTGGCGTACAAAGATGGGAAGTTCTTCAGCAAGCAGGTAGGGCTGAGACTGCCGGGGAAACAGCATCTTCTAAACACTGCTTTGTTGGAGCTGCACAGTCCTCTGCAATCACCCTTCTCATCAAGGTCACATTTTCATAGATTCATAGGCCTGGGTTGAGAAGGACCACACTGATCATCTAGTTTCACCCCCCCACTATGTGCACGGTCACCAACCACCAGAGCAGGCTGCCCAGAGCCTGTGGCATTGCATGACTGGGTCTTCAGGTCTAGAATGTTCTTTGTGACTCCTGTAGCTGCTCTCGGTAGTAATTCACAGCATACGTTCTGATGTGCCTTGCAAGGCAGAAGATAAACAGTCTACCTGAACATAAACAGCTGATTCTAGATGCTCCAGTCACCTTCCTTCTTTCACCATGAGTAACAGACATGACAGTTTTCAAGATCATGGCTGCAGCTGCTAACTTGAGCAGTGTTTCCCAATTCATTGGGATGAATCTCTATATCTTCATGTATGGCTACAACAGATATTAATGCAACTTTTTTTTCCAGTCTCCTGCCTTTTGTGGTTTCCTTTTAGCTCAAATACTTAAAGGGAACATCTGAAATGAGAGTTTGGTTTCAGGGTTCAGAAAAAAAAAAGTGGGAGCCTTTAGTTAGTATCACCTGTGCATTAATGGAGAGTTGCTTATTGAAAGGCCATTGCTCTGTGTTAGTAACAACTGATTATCCAGCAGCTGTGTTCTCCATGCAAACTGTTTTGAGGATCTCCAGTTCTGGACATTTGGTTAAATGGGCATTTATTTTGTTTAGAACATTCAGGGTCACCTGGGTGAGGATGTGCTTCAAGATGTTATCAACTACTGCCTGAGTTACATTGCAAAGATTAAACTGCCGAAAAAAAGGTATGTGCACAGGTGCATCTCAAGGCACCACCTAAGAGCATTGAGCATAAATGTGCTAAGCAGACGCCTCAGAAAAAAAAAAGCTTTGTGTTTTAGGAGCTCTGCATACAGGAAACAGATCAATCCATGCTTGCAAACACAAGCTGCCAGCTGGAGCAGGTGATGATGATTTAGAAGGCTGAAAAACAACTTTGCAGGACTTGAAATAATCACTGTCATATGAGGGAAGGAAGTTCAGTTTTGAAGTAGGACTATTTTTTTGTATGTTTGGAATTCAGAAGCATCATGCTTTCCAGACAAGTGAAGCCTGTATTAAGATGAGTTCTGTGGTGTGTGGGAGTGCAGCTGCTAGTCTGTACCGTACCATATGTCAGACCAACCAGAAACATCACCAAGATTCCCCAGATCTCAAAATTCCACCCAAAAGCAGGCAGAACAGCTGCTAGGGCCCAGAAGTCACACTGACAGGATGCTTCAGTCATGCTTTTGAAACCACATCATACATTTAACATTCATAAAATAAAGGTCCAGAAGACACCTTGGTGTCAGCACTACTTTCTTCCCATTTTTTAGATGCAAAAGGATGCTGAAGGATACATCTGATTCCCATTGTCTTTAGAATTAAAGAAAGCCTCCTTGTTGTATTTGGTATTTTGAACATTGTTTCATCTGTTTCCTGCCTGGTTAATTCTCTTTCAGGGGGACTTTTATTGAATTCCGAAATGGGATGTTAAATGTGTCCCCCATTGGAAGAAGCTGTAGCCAGGAAGAACGAATTGAGTTCTATGAACTTGATAAGGTGAGTTACAGCTCTCAAAAAATATCTGGCAGAGGCAGCTACAGCCAGAAATTGCTTTAAAAAAAAAAAAAAACCTTCTAAAATGAAATAGTGGAAAAGTATGATGCTGATTAGTTTAATATCTTTCTTCAGACATCAGGAAATAGATACAGTAGTTAGGTTTTTTGAGTAGTAGTTAACTGATTACTTGGGTAAGGGGCAGGCTTGGCTCATGTTTCTTTCAACCCCAATCCAGACCACTGGATGTCCTCCTACCTGTATGTAAAAATTCCTACAGAAACCTGTCATATGGAAAACTATCCTTATCTGGAGTTCTCTTTAGTATATCCATCCTGCTCAACTATTCCTTTCCAACTCTTTCAAGCCTTTTAAACAATCCTGGTACTCAGAGCTTTGGACATTTTGGTTTTTTTTTAGTTATATTTTTATTGCTGAATTAACACAGCATGTAGCTGATCTCTTTTTTTTTTTTTTTTCCTTAAACAGAAGGAGCATATAAGAGAAAAATTTGTAGCTGATTTACGAAGAGAATTTGCAGGAAAAGGCCTCACATTTTCTATAGGTATCACATTTGAAATAATTCCATTTGAAACACCATTTCATTTAAATCAGATTGTATCCTCTCGTTGCATGCAAATCAACCTCTTCTCCAGCCCTCCTTCCGTCCCTCCCCCCCCCATTTGGCTTTCACTTGGTACATTTTGCCAAAGGGAACTTCATTTCCTGGCATCAATTCAGTATATTTTAATGTCACCTGTGACTGATTCCACTCATTTTTAAACTTTTTTTAAATCAAAGAATTGATTATAAGGTGGACTTAATTTTCCACATATATTTCTTCCTTTCCCCACTACTATATTACAGTAATTCTTGCCTTTTATTATTTCTCAGTTATAAAAAGCATATGGGTGCCATTATTGCTGTGTGCTAAAACACTGAGGCACAAATGAAACACTCTGCTGCAGCTTGCTGCAAATACATTTCTGGCACCTGCTTCAACTGGGAAACACACCTGTGTATTGGTGAAGTCCACAAATTTGGAACTGAGACAGTTTATCCTACTCTTTAACATTAAAAAAAAATGCAGATCTAATCTCAATACTGTTGGTAAAAACATCTGTCCCATCAGGGTGTATTACAAAGGCTGGTTTAGTCCTCTTTCTGTTCTGAAAGACTTACTTGTATCAAGACAGGAACGCCCACATGAAGCAACCTCATCCACACCGAGGATGAGTTAAATTGAGTGAAGTAATCAAACTGAGATTCAGTAGCATTTGGGAACTTACAAGACTTTCATATTTGTTCAGTGGGTAAACAGAAAAATCACTGTAACACGATGGAAAGCACAGCAGTGATAGCACGGTAGCAAGGTCCCAGGCTGCAGTAAGTGAGGACTTGCTCAAATGCAACAGCCATGGGCACAGAAACAAAGGAAAGCAGCTGCTCACCTTCCAAAGGCCTCAGGTACACAGGGATCTCCAGTGAGACACCCTCACCTCTACTGCCAACCCTTAAATGAGGTCTGGGAAGGGGTGGATTCTGGCTCCAGCCCTTCCATTACTCAGTACGTTGCCTGCACCTGAGCTCCTCTGGGTTGGCCTTGCCTTCCTACCAGGTGCTCAATCACTGGTTCAGGCCATGACTTAGCATCTCTGCTCAATCACAGTAACTCATAGCCTATGGAATATTTTCTGTGCTGTTAAGAAGTAGGTCCAGGGTCTGACTAAAAGTCATACTCCATTTTGTTCTTCCTCAGTTGTCACAAATATGTTCTTAAAATATAACAGAGCTTTCCTGGTTCATGTCTCTCTTAGGAGGCCAGATAAGCTTTGATGTGTTCCCAGATGGCTGGGACAAGAGGTACTGCTTAGGAATCATTGCAGAAGATGGGTACAAGACTATTTATTTCTTTGGAGATAAGACTATGCCAGTGAGTATATTGTTTTGTGTACGTGTTTCAGGGCTGCTATTTTAAACTGCAAGTACTGTAGGTTCCTGTCAACTGCCTTATGCCTGACAAGAATTGAATTTAGAATAGATACACGTATATGTATATATGAGTTATTATCTCTCAGAAACTAACATTAATATAAGTAGGGTGTCTGAAACTTGAAATAGACCTTGCCTGCAAATTCTGTTCAGTTATGCTGCTTGCTTTTACATTTAGAAGAAAGATGCCAGGCTACTGCTGAGTGCTGGCTACTTTCAGGAGTTATAATCCTTTCATCAGTATCCTCTGACCAGTAACCAGTTCCAAATGCAGGTGGCACACTGCATGCTCTGGATCACAGTATTGCAGCAGTAACCCACCTACCTTAGTAACAAGCACTGGTTACATCAAGCCTGCATTTCAGCTTGACAGTAGGCAGTTCTAATAGTGTCCTCGTGGTCATTTGACAGCAACGTTGTAAGTTGGAGCAAAATGGATATTCTTTTCAGGATTTGCTATACAAACTCTTTCTCCACCCCCAAGACCACGACTGTATGTGAAGTTAAATAATGTTAAATAAATCCTCTTCTGCTTTTTACCTTCTCTCTTTTCAGGGTGGGAACGATTATGAAATTTTCACAGACTCCAGAACTGAAGGCCACAGCGTTACGTCCCCGCAGGATACAAGAAGAATCTGTGAAGAGCTGTTTTTTAATTAAAAGACTTTCTTTTAGGCTTCACATTTACCAAATGGTTAAGACAGCTTAATAATTCAAACCATTTTCATTCTGTATTGTTTTTGTAACTGGTGATAAATACTCAGTGCTTTGCAGGTGCAAAGGGAAGGGTTTTAACTCAAGAGAACCTGGGTGACTGGTGAATAGAGCAGAGCTCATTTAGGACCATCCTTTCACGGTTTCTATTAGCAGAAGTACTTTTTGGTTAGTTGTGGTTTTGTTCTTTTTATTTGTTTGCTTGTTTTTTTTTTTTTTAAAGTCATCAGCCCAAATGACTTCATTGTATCTCATGTGTTTCCCTGTGGAGCATTACTTTGGGAACAGTAATTAATTTCACTTAGAAAACTAGACATTTCTGGCCAGGTTAACCTGCAGGACTTGATTCCTCATGTCTCTGTGCTTGAAGTCACAGGAGCTACTGGAAAATAAAGGGGTGATATTATTACATTGATGCATTGCTTCAGATACACCTGACAGCATGTTTTGTAAATCTGTGCAGGGAAAAACGTACTTAGTTTTTCATCTTCTTTTTTCCTTCTTTCCCTCACTTTAAACTAACCAGTAAAATTTCTTCGCTAATTAATTACACTGCACTCCCTCCTCATCTCCCCCATTAATCTGCCTGTTGATGATTTATGGCCTTAAAGTTGGCCTGCAAGGCTTTTATGCCTTGTTTTGGCTTTGAAGCTGCTATTTAAAATAAATATTTTGAAGGCTTTTTAAAAACACATATAAATAACCTTGTGCTGTGAAGACACAAATTTTAAGACATCAGAGTAAAAGATATGTTTTACTATTTATTTTTTTTGAAGGCAGAACTGAGCCTGAAGTCCCTAAGCTTTCTCATGTTTCAGTGCACAGTCAGCTGGTGTGGGACCTGTCAGCACTGGGAGGGCTGGGCCACCCGATGCTGGTTTCCTCCTCGCCACAGCCTGCACTGCCAATGCACGGTACATTAATGGACCCTCTACTTTTTGCAGACTATTTTAAATCTACAGTGGAAAAAAAAAGGAAACCCAATATTAAAATAACGTGAGTGCAGCAACAAGATACGATTTTGTCACTTATTACACTATTCCTGGTAAGAATATGGGTAGGCGAGATTTTTTTTAGTGCTACAATAAATGATGTGTGTTTCTGTTAAAATTCACATTGAAGCATGGCAATCAGGAACTGTTAATACAACTTCTCTTGTCTGGCATTTGGAAACTAATCTCTTCTGGGAATGGTTTACTTTGGAAAAGAGAATAAAAATCTCATCATGGAAAAATTCTAACACTGTCATTTTGGCAAATAAATTATTTTAAGCAGATCTGTTGTGTGTTTCCTGTATGTACAATGAAGTTACTTAATGTAATGCTTCCCATTTCAGGTTTGCATGATTGTTAACGGCTTAAAAAGAAAAAAAAAAAAAAATGAAGTTCAAAGGATTTGCAAAAGAGGTGGTGGATGCTCTGATGCTGTCATCCAAAAGTTCTAGCATAATCCACTTCTCATAGGCACACTTCCATAATGTAATTCAGCCTCAACCATTTTAATGAAAGCAGATGCTGGACCAGACCCATTAGCATTATGAGAAATGTCTCTAAAGAGAACCGCAGCCTAATAGCTGCTGCTTTGTATGTACACAAACGTGATGCAGCTAGTTATTGCATTACTTCACAGTTGTTTCCTGTTTGCAAAAACCTATGCAAAACACCCTGCGAAGGACCAAAACCAGGTTTGCTGCATGTATCGCCACTGCCAATAGTCATCATCTGCCTCTCATGCCACCAGATGAGGAGCAAACAGAGAAAGAGCCCCTGAAGCCTGGCTGAAGCTTTCCTGCAGTTTTGAATGCTGACTGCTGCATCTTGGGAGCCCTTTCTACACTGCCTTGGTCTCCCAGGCTTCAGCTGGGACAGCCAGGCTATCCTCCCTGCTCCCCCCAGTGTAGGTTAACATGAACAGCTAGTACTGAATATTATATAATGAAAATAATGTCTTTATAGAAATATAAAATCTTGTACGCTAATTGATTATACAGCTATAAAACATGGTAAATTACTTTCTACTTCTGATAATGCATGTCATCTTAACAGCATGCATATGCAGACGTGCAGTCTCCTCTGTTTAAAGAACTTCAACGCAGATTATGTAGAGATCAGACTGAAGACATATTACAGCATTACAACAGCTGCATTTATTGTAAAGAAGGCAATATGCAGTACTCCACAAGCTAGATAGCATTAAACCTACCATTACTTAGTCGTGGTTAAAAACAAAAAGCTGCTGCAGGCTGGTCATTACAGCACACTATAGTGTAATACAGCTTAAAGTAAAACAAGCCATCACAGCAGTTACTGACCTTCATACAGCTGAGCTCTTCCCAGGTCAGACCTTGGAACAGATCTCTGCTGTGAGAGTCCTGAGACATTTCATGACAGCGATGCCTCGTGGGAAAACTGCAAACACGCAACTGAAGTTACACCGCGTCACGGAGCTAACAGAAGAGGATCGTGCAATCTTTTTCTATTTTTATTCTTTTTTTATGTGCAAAGTCAATAAAAATCCACTGTTAGGAAAGAAAAGAGGAAAAAATGCCTCGTTTGAAAAAAGGTATGGAAGGCAAACGGGAACAGCAAAGTCACATTACTTCAACTATATGCAACCTCGCAGGCAAAGAAGAGAGCTGAGGCAAGGGTGGCCAGAGCACATCCTGTCAAGAAAGTCTTCTAAAAAAACAGCTGCAGAATCTACTCCACCCAGAGGCGAGTCTGCTAAGTAACTCTCACGGTACTTCAGTATACAGTGAGCTCAACAGCACCTAACTTGCTTTTCAGAAGTTGTTTTACCTGCCTGCCAGTGAAACACCACAGCAGACATTTATCAGCTATATGCAGTCAAGAAGTCTCAATTCAGACACAGCCAGAAGTTTGAAGCTACTCTACAGCTTTCTACCACTTACCTTGAAGCAATTTTTTTATTTTTTTTTTAAGTAATACTGGCCTATAAAATCTGTTGCTAATCAACCATCAAGGCACCAAATTCATGAACAATCCAGGCTTTTTTTAGAAAAAACACACAATATTCCACACATATGCAGACATGTTTGCAAATGCTGCACCTGAAGGCCATCAGGGCATAACCACCAGATGGAGATTTTCCACTGTGCAGCAGTTTGTGATCTTCCTTCCACAAGGAAAACAAATTGCAGCACAAAGCAGCTTGCTCAGTTTCATGTCAAGGCAGTGAGGCACTGCTACCAGCAGTAAGTGTACTCTGACACCTGCAGAAGAACAGCTCAAGGGACCACAGTGATCATGCACCCATGGGGCCTTGCACCTGTGCATCTGCTACAGCTGGCTGTGATGCAAGGGCTCTCCTTCAAGGCTCCCCGAGTCCCCTGAGGGACTGGAATTGGTTCAAAATAAAGGAAAAAAAAAAAAAAAAATCCAACCCCTCAAAGCACACAAACTACATCTCTTTAAAATACATTTTTGTAAACACATTAATAGACATAATTTTTCATTTCGTTAGCATCTGGATTGCCTTTTTTTCCTCCTTTGTTAAATCAGGCCTAGTGTAAAAATGGTAATTTTGGCCTACTTCTGCTTTTATTGACAATGCAGTATTTCCTCCCGCACCATTTGCAGACTATTCTCAGGTCAGGTTCCTGATGGCAGGCGCTGAGCAGTGACCCACGCAGGCAGCGTCCCCTGGGCCGCTTCAGGAGCTGATGACATGTCCCGACCAGGTCTCGTGCTTGGTGCCTGGGGCCAGGTGGGTAATGACCACCTCCACGGCCTGAAGCTTCTCGTTCTTTGGTGGGATGGTGCACACCTTGTAGGTGACCTCGTCCCCTGACACAGGAACGTACTCGCCTTCGATGCTGTGGAAAGGAAGTTTCAGATCATTGTAAATCACATTCTTCCTTTAGTCTAATTTTTTAACGTAACAAATATATGTATAAGGAAATTTTGGGTGGTCTTTTGTTTTGTTCAAACAAACAAAAAAAAACCACCACCACATCAGCAGCCAAAGCTGAGGTTGATTTGAAATGTCTCACAGCAAAATCCCATGAGATCACTATAAACAACAGGCTAAAGAACAGAAAAACCTTTACCTACAACCTCTAAAGTGACTTGAAGTCAGCTGAGCCCAATGCAGGACAGCACTGCTGTGATCCCTGCACCTTCCCCCACATTCCCAAAGCCTCTCCCCTGCTGGTGCACTAGAGGGCAGGGCTGACACTGCTTGCTGCTTCGTTTTGGAACTTTTTGGATAGTACAGCTGTACTCACTGATTTATCTTTAAGTGACTCCACCATAACACTCAGTTTGGCTGTGGTATTTAAAATATTTTTTAAAAAATCTTCAAGTAATATACAGCGTCAGAAGCTTTGAAATCACTTGCTATGGGGAAAAAAGTGAAGGAGAAAAAAGCCAGTGGTTCTGATGTGTTACAGCAATGCAGCTCTCCTCCGGCACCTGACTCCCACAGGTCACACGCTCACTTCCACCTGCCCACTACCAGCGATGCTGAGCAATGCTGGAGGACTCCCACCCTGCAGCTGTTCCTGTGATATGACTGTGAGTCTTATCTGGGAATAGTGGGAAAGCAATAATAGCTGGCACCTTTTGACCAGAGCAACGTACCGATGAGACAAAGCTGCAAAGAGTAACAGGAGATGTACTCATGTCACCTCATATTCAGGGTCAAAGCTTTTTAATAAAAAAATCTCAGCATGTGCCAGTGAAGATGTGCAGAGATGCCTTCTGAACCACATTCTCCTAACTCTTTGACAGGATGTTACTTCACAAGCCCACGCTGAGGACTCCTTTCCTTGACAATACAGGCTTTAGATTTCTTCTTGTTCAGATATTTTTCAGTGGATACAATTTGTAGTGAGAGCAGGACAGAAGAACAGATACACACTAATTATAAAATCTACCAGATGCCTGATTTGCATGACTTGCTCCCAAACTTTTTTAGAGGGTTCAGAGGGAGGAAAAAAAGTCCTTTCTGGACAGTTGTGCTTGTTTTGCCTTCGCTGACAGCATGCTCACACCACCCAGGAATTTTACCTTACAAATGCACTGCAGGAACTTAAGACTTCAGTAGTGCCTTTCATGTCCTCTCTCTTTATTGTTAATATTTTTGCTATTACAGGAAAGACAGACAGGACTGATAAGAGACAAATATACTGTCACTTGCTGCCAGTTGCAACTTCACGTCAGATTTTGCTTCTCCCTTATTTCTGTAAAACTAAGTAAAACACTTCATCACTTGCATTGCCTTTCTCCCACTCTTCCTACTTCAGAGCTACCTCAGCTTCTGCTCCCTCAACTCATGCATCAGAACCACTGCTGGAGAGCTGGTGTTGGCAGGCTGCAGCTGAGCAGAAGCAGCCTGCAATACAGGGCAGGCTGGCATGTACAGTGGAAGCTAAGACTGACCCAGAAATCTCTTCTCACATGGGAAGTTGAGGAAAAGAAACAAACTTTATTCTTCACTGACTGATCCTATCAAGGCAATATTGAAAATGCTCCCATATCTAAATACAGATCTACAGTCTATTACAAGGAGTTAAAGGCATTTCTGTCACTTGAAACATTCTTTAGACCCTATCTGCCATACACCAGACCCAAGAGGGAATGTCCTAAGATGAACTCTTCAGGGTGGTGCCTGGGAAAGTGGCAGTAAATTGCAAGCAGAAAAAAAATATTTACAGAAAAGCCAAGCTAAATCTCCTTGATCAGTCCTGACAGCCTTTCCTCCCCATACTCCCATACACTGATCCTACTGACCTTTACTTACCTCCAAAGTCCCCAGATGACCTGCCATCAGCACAGCCCTGTATCATACTGAAAGTACTGCACTGAGGTCCCCACCTCTAAACTCTTGCTATGGCAGTCTTCTTCAGTTACTGCCTTTATTTATAGCCCTCAATTCCTCTAATGGGTTTGAGATTTCTTTGGGTGTGAAAAGTTTGCACACCCAGTATTTACAATCCTCTCGGGAGCAGAGATTCACCTGATTCTGATAAAGCAACACCCTTCTTGTCACATGGCCCTTGTGTATGCTTTCTCAAGTACTGAGCACTGCAAATGAGAAAAAGATCAGCAAAGCACAGTCTGCACACCAAAGCAAGACATATGTGTGTTCCATTGCAGCTGGCTCGAAGTCCTGGCAGGGCCTTCTGAGAAAGTTTCAGCCATAGATGAAGTCAAGAACTGTCCACCCTCCTGCTGCTCATTAGTGCAGCTGAAGCACACATTAAGAGTTAGCAGACAAGCTTGATGGGAAGCAGGTTTATGCCACGTTGTACTAATTGGTACCTGAAAACCCAGAGTCCAGATCAGCAACCTGAAGACAGACCTGCAAGAACTACAGAACACTCTGGGGATGAGGAGCCAACACAGAGCAGACAAACCTCCCTAGCCCTCCTATGCCAATGTGACAAACACACACTAGGCAGCAACCCTCCCCTTCCAAAGAAAGATATCAGAGAATACCTACTTGGATACCACAGCAAAAAAAAAAATAACAAACAGCCCCAAAGCAGTTTATCTTTCATCTAGTGCAAGCAAATGCTCCATCGTCCTGCTGAGTACAGTAACTCATGAACATCAGCTATGACTGTCCACCTTGCTGCTGCAGTGCTCATGCAAACAGGTGAGCAAGCCATCAGTCCCAAAAGATAAAGGACTCGTTATCTGAGCTAAAAAATACATAACTACAGCACAGCCTGTGCAGGACAACAGTCCCACCTTAGCAAGGTATTAACTTTCAACAGAACGCACTACCACACAGACATCCATACAAAGAAATACCAGCCTAGGAAAAACACAGTGAGTGGAAACGTTTCCCAACTCAGATGTAACGAGTGCTGACAATACAAGCCAAAGCAGAAAGTCTACATTTACTCAAGTACAGCTGAACCACTGGAAAAAAACTGTAAAGAAAAGTGTTTCTTCATCCAGCCTCAAGCGCCAGGAGCAGCTGCAGACAGGGTTTCAGCAAGCTGAGGCACAGCAGTTACTTGAAGCTGGAAATAAAGCAACATCTCCTCTTAGCATTGTGGCCACCCATTCCACAACACCAGGCATCACCTTTGATTCCTGCACAGAGGATAAATGTGCACAGCAAGCAGTGAGCTCAGAAATGACTACTTCACAGGAAGCAAACAATAGGGATGCCCTGCCCAGGAAAAGATCTTAAGGGCTCAAAGGATTTTTTCATGAACAGGAACTTTACGTGTTCTTTGAGAGCTCCTGTAAAACAGGAAGAGACCCAGCAACATAAACATTTGAATCTGCAAAGGGTATTTAGAAGGTGTGGTTGAAGTAAGAGCACAGTGGGCTTCTGCTGTCTCCTGAAGCACCAAAAACATGCTCACACACAAAGGCAGCTGTTGTTTCAGGAACTTAAAAGCAATTATGTATCATTGGAATCTGAAGTGAGAAATGAGTGCAGCTCAAATCCTAAAAATGACGTGGACTTCATTGGGATGAGTTTAGCTTGAAACTGAAATATGAATATACATATCGGGATGGGTTCTGGTAAGAAGGCAGTAACCAGTGCACCTGCAACCCAAGTGGTGCTGGTTTTTTATCCCTGAGAATAAGAAAAAGAACGCATAAGAACTTTTCTCAACTAGGAAGCACTTCTTACAGGACCAGCATTACCACGACAGCATCAGTTCCTTTCCTGGTTTCTTACCTTATTTAAACTGACGCTACAAGAAACTGAAGCTGTGGTAAAACCTCATTCAATCCTAACAGTACTTTCTCTCATCTTCTGGTTTGTCATATTCTTTTTTGGCTGGACCTGATGAAGACTAATATTGGCCCACCCAAAGTTATGTGAGAAGGCTGTGACCACACAAACAGCTCAAATTTCACACTCTGCTTTCAGCCATTAAACCTGTCTCCCAAAGATCAGATATTCTTTTCATCCCTGCAGCTTTCTGACTATCAGTCATTCTTGGAGCCTACCTAATATGAGATTATTAACTCATCATTAACTCCTCTGAATCTTCATATGCACTGGGGACAAAGGTCTTTCTTTGCAGCCCAGTCACATCCATTTGTGAATGGCATAACTGCTGTTACTGGATATATGCAGATTTGCTCCAGCATCAGCATCACTAAGCAAGGCTTACAAACAAACAGCATCCAGCTTGTGCAGTATTTTTTGGTGGTGTCAAGAAAGAACAGTATAATGGCACCTGAAAGGTGATGAGATGGCTGAGCTGCAGGATGATCCTCCATCAGGAAGCAATTGCCTTAAGTGCTGCAAGGTAAATGAGCTGAAGGAGATCAGAGAAAGTAAACAAATCTTGGAAGACATTCTGTCTGCAGCAGCCACTCTGTACAAAATTTACCTGGATAATTGGGTACAGCAAGTTAAACACAGACATTTAAAAACTATTTTTACTCTAGCTACATATTAAACATTGACCTAAAGCAGAGGTGGAGACCTTCACTGCTTTTTTAAGAGATCTGTATGCACATTCCTGTTCAAATGAATGGATATTATACACACACATACATATATATAAATACATATATATATATATAATACACACACACACACACATATATATATATAAAATCCCTATCCAGAAACTTTAACATTCTTTGATGTACTAAGCTAAAAATAGGAAATGTTTTTTGGTGTCAGTGTCAGAATGAGACAATAGAGTTCTAGCTTATCCAGCAACTCCCATTTCCCAGCTCAGTCTCAGCCTGGTACAGTGGAACATTTTATTTGCACTATTTTTAGGGAGCTGGGAGGTTATTAGGAAATTACCTAAATAAGGGCTGTTCTAGCTCTTCCTCCTCACAGCTGCTATTCATATTCCAGGGCTCTAGCCCTCTGGGGACAAAGACTAAGTCAAATGGAAATATTTCTGAACAGAAGTTTTCAGTTAATTCTGAGCCGTGTTGGCCAACAAGACTGACTGTTCCTACAGACCAATGGGCTGCACTATCTTCTGAGCTTCTTAAAGCTCATTTAACTCTTCAGCATACCTCCCTGTAAACTTGCATCTTCACTAAACAACAGGAGTCAGCACAGTAATGAACTATCCTGAGTTTCTAATTTTGAATGCATTCCGATGCAGCGTCAGCTGAGATCAGCAATGCCAGCAGTGTCTTTATCGAGATGGTTGCCAGGCAAACCAGTAGCAGGAGTCACCCACCAGTCACTCCTAACTGGGGAATACAAGTTTGAAAGAGGCCCAAACACTAAGGAATCCCAGCTGTAAACAACAAAGATCTCTGCTATGAGACTGCCCTACTCTCCGAGGGCCCTGGTTTGGTTCTCCCACAGCTAGGAAGGAAGCTGCTCTTCTCTTCCAGTACACCAGATGCATTACACTCTTGCTCAGGTCTCCAGAGATCTGCTGTCATGATTTTGGAATCCACACTTGAGGGTTGTTACGTCTCCATTCTTGCTCTGAACAGCCAATTCAACACTATGCAGCTCACTAAGAGGAAGAAAGTGATGATCACAAGAAGCAGAGCTTTCCAAAAATTTCTACTTGGTCTCAGGCTTCTGCAAGCACCCAACTGAGATTCCATCACAGCAGTACCTACTGTTCACATCCAGAAACCAAAGCCCTGGCTGTTGTGTTCTGTGCTTACTAACCAGGGAGCCCCTGTCCTTGGGCAGCTACAGTCTCCTGCACTGCCCACCCATTGCTTGCACATACAGTGCAAGTATTGACTTATATGGTTATGCAGAGATTCTGGAGAGATTTTGCTATAAACACAGGAATTCCTAAGTGCATTGGTGCAACACACAAATTTTCTGAGCCAACTTGGTTGCAAAGGAGAACTCTTAGGAAAATCTATCCCTATCTTACTAGGATCCAAACCCCTCCTCAGGGAAGAACTGGTATTCTGCAGCCTCTTCCCCATCCCCTATCTCCCCCCCCCCCCCCCCACACACACACACACACAAAGTGCTTATTTCAGATACTTAACAGTTGCAGCAAGGCACCAGGAGAGAAACACATCAGGAAGGAAACGCACAGCCCAAAGCAGGCAAGATAAAGTGCCTCAGATATTTCAAAGGAAATCAGAAAGTGCAGTTTTGGCTTCCCAGCAGCCCCAGAAACTGTTGTTAGTTCACAGGAAAGGAAGAGGGGCTGGATGAATCATTCCCCCAGCTCAAATTCAGCTCTCAGATGGTTTCTAATTATCAGTTAATTTCCAGGCAGGATCATTACACTCACTAGGAGAGCAGCCACACAGAAGATAGTAGCATTAATGCTCTGCTTTAAATACAGTGATATAGCAGAAAGTCAGAGGAAAGCAAGCAGTGTGATGTCTCCACGGGCACAGGTAGCTCAGAAATCGGTCTCTGTGATGCAGTAGGGCAGTGGCCAGGACACAGCTGGGTTCCTCACTGCAGGAAGATGACACTGTTGGTACCTCTCCAGTACAGCCAGCTCCAGAACAAGACTCTATCTCCAACAGGGACATCATCAGAAGATATCTTCTGCAGCTATCTTTTCCCCTGCCTCAGTTCACCAGAGTTATGGGTCCACAAGCATATTTTCCTGAGATCACAAAGTAACGTATGAGGAAAACACAACAAGTGCAGGATCTGTCCTGGGACAAAAAAGTGCTGTGAGTCAAAGCACTGGGAGAAGCGTAGCATCAATTCTACAAAGCCATCATCAAACATGGAGTCAGGAAACCAAAGGCCTGTCTGCATTGCAGTATTTTCCCCTTCGGAGCCAAGGACTAGCAAACCACAGGAAACCCACAAGCACTGCACATGCTTTTTGGCTCCAAGACATCAGCTACTTTTTAAAAAGAAAATCCTTAAAAAAAAAAAAAGAAAAAAAAAGCGTGGTCACTAATTCATCAGGGCTCCTCTAGTGAATTATCTCCTTGCCATGTCTTTGCAGGCACACAGGTTTCAGCCCAAATCCAAGGCTAATGCAAAGGTCCAGAGGATAAAAAAAAAAAGAAAGTCTCCTTTACATGCTCACACCCTTATATACTGGGAAAGGCAAGTGGGATTCCTATGGACTGCTCAAAACCACATCAACTTACCCACTATGTTGGGCACACCTAACCCACATCACCAGAAAAAAGTGATCTGTGAACACAGAAGTTATAAGCTTAAAAAAGAAAGGTATCACCTATCTGCTATAGAGAATGAAATGAAAGCAAGAGAGAGGTGGGTTGAACACCAGAAACAATTAGGAACCAATCTGTTCCTTACAGGAAGGGATCAGCCAGAGAGGCAGTGAAACTCCATCAGCAGATTGTTGAGAGTGAGTTGGGTGCCAGAAAGGCACTGTCACCTTCCAGCAGCAGACGGGGCAGAAGAGGCCCCTCCAATTTTCTCATGTATGATGAAAGAAGAACCTGCTCTGCTTTAAGAGAACTGCTGTACTGCAGAAAGACTGCAGTGTACACTACTCTGTACAGCATGACATACAGAGATAGTCTGGTCCCCATCAGCACGAGAACTAATTCAAATATGAATTGAAGTGAAGCAATTAAAAATGAAGGGGAGAAGCACGACCCAAGGGCTAGGGCACCAAAGTGAGACCTGGGAAGCCACAGCTCAGGCTGGAGTGTGCTATCCCTTGCTCAAATAACAGCCCTTCCTCTCTCATCCCTTCCCTAGGGGAGAGCAAGCTGAGAGCATGGCTGGGTAAGGATGAGGGCAAACAGAAGTGTCAGCAACATAAATATGCTGAAAATAAGAAATGTGGTTGCCTATGAACTTTTACAACCACAACTTGTTCAGTACTGTTTTTAAGATGGATCGACTGGGTGGAAGAAAGGATAAAGATGGCACGTCGCATCCAGGGTATACTCACTTAACTACAGCATATAGACAGCTCGAGTCAAAGCACTTTGGAAGTGTAAAGGATCAATGCAGAAAGTAGCGCAGCCCACAAGAAGGGACTCCTGTGAGATGGGGCCTCTCGCACAAACCACTAAAATCACAACAACCCAAAAAAGATCTTTGTAGTGTCACATAGGACTTCAGTATAGGAGATATTTTGGCTAAATAGACTAACAGTAAAACATCACTGGGGTTTGAGTTCCAGCTGTTTGGAGGGCGATCGAGGGCAGAAGCAGTTTGTGTACCCTGAATAGTCCATCATGCAGAAAACATTTCAGAGAAGCTGGAAGAACGCCAGCATGCTCATTCTCAAAGGAGATGTGTTAACCGCATGGGCAGGAAAGATAACTGAGGGCATCTGAGTTAATTTGGTAAGGCTTTTATTGACTTACCACTGGACAACCACTCCAAAGAAAATAAACGAGGGTTACATAGCTTCAACACTGTAAGCAATAGCTAGACTAAACACTGATAAGTAAAAAGATAAGTAATTGATGGAGAAAAGTAATCCTAACATAGGCCAGTTTCAATCCCCATGCAGGTCAACAACCCCATCTAGAAACAAATATAAATTTGTCTATTGAAACTTGGAGATCACTCAAGCAATAAATAATGAAGACAGTCAAAGTGATCTGGATCCCTTGGCAAGCAGGGCCTATTCAAATCAAATGTGCTGCAGTGCAACAAAATATGAAGTCATCTATCTGGGAGCCAGGAATGCAAGTCCTGCTGCCAGAAGATGACAGACTGCAACTGGGATTGCACCAAACTCTGATGCTGCAGAGGATGCAGAGGTCAGAGCAGATAAGCAACTCAGCAAGAGCCTAAGGACAAGAAGGGCTAATGCGATTATGGGATGTATAGAAAGAGAAGCAGCAGAAGTATGGAAGAAGATTCTTATCTCTACATACTGAAAATATCCACACAGCTATATTTTCTCCCCCCCCCCCTTTTTTTTTTTGTAACTTTTAAAGGCTGCAGCACACTTAGAAAAGAAACTGGAAAGACTGTTTTAGACTGGAGGAAAAAAAATTACAGACTTGAAAAGCTCAATTCATTTTATTTATCAAAAGGTATATTCAGATACGACAGATCTTTATTAATTCAAGGGAAAAAAGCAGAGCTACTAACAAACCCCCTAGCAGAGAAAAGGTTGAGGCAAAACAGCTTATTCTAGTAGACTGATAGAACGATCTACTAGTTCTCAACAGATTTATAGTAATACTGACAGAGGTAAATTATCGTCTTCTTTTTCTGTAACATCTGCATAACTGCTTGGTATTAAGCACAGTTTATAGCCTGTCACCCTTAGAATGTGATGTATCTACAGCATTAAGTAATCAAGAAAAAACTGAGACTCCAGCTTTCTCAGCAGCAACTTACTCAGAAATGTGTACGAAGATGTCAGGCCCTCCATCTGCAGGGGAAATGAAGCCATGGCCTTTAGAGCGACAGAAACACTTACAGACGCCTTTGTAGATGGGACCCTCTGATGCTCTCACAGTTCTGGGAAATAGAGCACAAAGAGCAGTTCACTGCTGAGCACGGATGCAGAAGGTTCAGCTGCAGCACTCCAGGCAAACGGGCGCAATGGTTCAAATAACCCATTCACTACACAGTGAGTATATTCCTCAGCAGCAACTACTTAACGATACCAATCTGGTCTTAAAGAGAGGGAAATACTTCCAACTTTCTTTATCCAAGCAGACTGTAGAAAACTAGAAGCAGTTTAGACTAATAAAATTCTAATCCCATGAGATTTTAAGGGGAAAAGAGAACAGTAAAAGACCGAAGCACTTTCCAGATACAACAAACTCAACCTCCCTTCACCTAAGTGAGGGGCTGATCAATGTGCCCAAATGCAATCACTTGGCTGTCCCTACTAAGTGCAGTCTTCCCAGTACTCACGCTGAATACGTCCTGGTGCGCCGCGTGGGCAGTGGGCTGGGGATGAGGTACCCCCTCATGGGAGATGGGGAGCGATCTCTCGTCCTGCGGTTTTCAGGCAGATGAAGAGAAGTGGACGAGTGCAGAGAGGAGGGGGACTGCTCCGAGGCTGATGCAGGAGGCTCAGAAGACATTCCTGATGCCTGAGAAAAACCTAGAGAGAGAAGGAGATCTGACTTATCCACAAATGGAAATTTTCATACAAAAGTCGCAAATTCTTCAGCTTATGATTTTGCAAGAATATGACTCATTTCCTGTCGAAGTACATATGGACGTAGTTTAACCAATATCTCCTGCT
This sequence comes from Meleagris gallopavo, assembly GCF_905368555.1. Lineage (NCBI taxonomy): Eukaryota > Metazoa > Chordata > Aves > Galliformes > Phasianidae > Meleagris > Meleagris gallopavo. The sequence continues at coordinate 9,998,709 of NC_139419.1, read as the reverse complement.
GTTTCATAGAATCGTTCGAGTTGGAAGGGATCTTTTAAGGTCATTTAGTCCAACCCCCCTGCAAGGAACAGGGACACCGACAGTTCAATTAGGTTGCTCACAGCCTGGTCCAGCCTGACCTTGAATGTTTCTGGGGATGGGGCACTCACCACCTCTTCGGGCAACCTGTGCCAGTCCTTCACCACCCTGATAATAAAGAACTTTTTCTCATACCCCATTGAAATTTCCCCTCCTTTAGTTTGAAACTATCCCCCCTTGTCTTATCACAGCAGATCCCTCTTAAAAAAAAACAAAAAAAAAAACAAAAAAAAACCCAAAACACTGGTTCCCTTCTTTCATATAGCCCCCCTTCAGGTACGGAAAGGCTGCTCTCAGGTCTCCCTGGAGCCTTCTCTTCTCCAGGCTGATCAGCCCCAGCTCTCCATCTGTCCTCACAGGGAGGTATTCCATCCTTGGATCATTTTTGTGGCCCTCTTCTGGATGTGCTCCAATAGATCCATGTCTCTCCTGTACTGACTCCACATCTGGATGCAGTACTCCAGCTGGGGTCTCACCAGTGCAGAGCAGAGGGGCAGGATCACCTTCTGCAACCTGCTGGCCACCCTTCTTTTGTTAGAGCCCAAAATACAGTTGGCTTTCTGGGTTGTGAGGGCACATTGCTGCCTCATGCCCAGCTTGCCATCCAACAGCACTCACAAGCCTTGTTTGACAAGGCTGTGCTCAATCCTTTTGTCCCCCAGTTTGCACTGACACTGGTGGCTGCCACAACCCAGATGCAAGGCCTTGCATTTGGCTTTGCTGCACCTTGTGAAGCTCTCTTGGGGGCACCGCTTGAGCCTAAGTCTCTCTGGATAGCATCCCACCCTTGGGTGTGTCAAACACCACACAGTCTGGTGTCCCCTAGCTTGCTAAGAGTGTACTCAATCCCTCTTGATGTAATTGATGAAGATATTGAAGAGTACAGGTCCTAGTACTGACCCCTTGAAGGACAGCACTCATCACTGACCCCCATCCAGACACTGAGCCATTGACCACTACGCTCCGAGTATGAACTTGCAGCCAGTTCCTTGTCCATCAAACACTTCACCCACCAAATCTATATCTTTCCAATTTGGAGAGGAAAATATTGTAAGGAACTGTGTCAAAGGTTTTACTGAAGTCCAGATAGGTGACATCATTGGATCTCCCCTTGTCCATTGATGCAGTTATGCCATCACAGAAGATCACTAGGTTGGTGTGGCAGGACTTGCCTTCGGTGAAGCCATGCTGGTTATCCCATACCACTTTCCTCTCTTCTATATGCCTTTACATAGCTTCCAGGAGAATCTGTTCCATGATTCTCCCCAGCATAGTCAGTAGTTCCCTGCGTCATCCTTTCTACCCTTCTAAGAAAGTCAGCGAGTTCAATTTTCTTTATACAAAGTTGACAGCCTTTGAACTTGAACAAGGCAGCTTCAGCAAAAGCAGATCACTTCATAACTAACACAAGGTGCTTTAGAGTTTACTTCTGCTTTGCTCACAGGCAATGGCTCCAGCGCTGAGATCAGCCTCAACATCAGGCATTGGCATGCCCCAGACAGATTGGTTTGACAGCACAGTGGAGCTTCCTGCACCTGTACACAAACACATACTACAAGAAAGAAATATCACAAAAAGAAACGCAGAAATAAAGGCTACATCTTCACTGCTGGGGATTATTTTCGCTATGCAGTGACCAGTGCTAGCTTCATTCGCTGTGGCTGCTGCTTGACTATTAGCACATCTTTTAGAGCTTATAATATCTTCAACTCAACTAGAAGATGAAAATCACGTGTGCTCCTTAATTCATTCAGGCAGAGTCATACAGTTGTCAAGGATGGGAACGTGTGCAAAAACAGTAGAGCTGGAAGGTGATGGCTGACTGCATGAATCCCTCTGGCCTGCAGACACCACAGTGTGCTTCGGTGGATCCGAGTCTGCTACAAAATTTCTGCAACGACTCTGTGTTTGCATTCAGACTCAATGTTGAATGAGACAGATTTGCTCTCATTCATGTCCTACAGTATAGGACCCCTTCTCAGCACACCAACAGTGACACATGGATCATCACACAACAAGAAAAATCTCAAGGAATCTATGAGAAGAGAAGGAATGATGAGAAACAGCAGCACTTCTGCACACATGTATGCATAGCTTACAAGTACACAAAGGGACAGACGGAAGAGAAATAAATCAGCAGTGCTCTGGTGAGCAAACTCTCTTCCATCACCAAAAGACAGAATAAGTATTACAAAAATAACCAATAATTTGGTATGTTCTTAAATTAGAAAATCTAAAAATATCTGGATGAGTTAGCAAAATGTGTAGTAATGTAGGTCAAGAAAATATCATGAATAGAATAGCTGCCTTTAGGTCCAAGACTCATTGCACTGAAATCTCATCTCCATTTTGCACCGTCCTTTCCACACCCACGCTCTCCTGCCCATGAATTATGGAGCAGATCCCTCACACATTAGAGATGCAGCCTTCTTGTCAATGACAGATTTTCATTATTCCCTCCTGAAACTAATGACTAAAATTAAAAAGGTCTTTTAAGAATGAAGTCACCGGGGAACAAAGGCATTTGTGTTTAATTGTTGAGGGTACTGAGAAGGTAGAAGTGGATAGTCATGTTCTTGCACCAGCTTAAGCTTTCCACCCTCCTCTTAAGTAGAACAGAGATGGAAACAAAAACATGGCTTTAAATTGTCCAAATATGGATGACATTTACAACCCAACAGCTAATGCTCTGCCCAGCATCACAGACAACATTCAGTTCAGACCAAAATAACACCAAAGGGATGTGATTTTTCAAGCCTTCTTCAAAAAGGCCTGCTGCTGCAGTGACCACTGTGATTAAAATTTAAACGATTTTAAATGATTAAAGCCTCATTCTGATAACTCAGCATCTGACTTGAGCTTTTGCACAATTGAAAAAGCAGCTTTCACAGAAACGCACGCTTTCTCTCCTCTAAATATAAGCCACCAGGTGACAAGCGAAGCGCAGAGCTCTGCACTCATCTGCACCGGCAGTCAGGCCAAACACACAGCACTGCCCATCCCCATCCCGAAATAAGGGCAGAGAGGCGGAATTTTCTCTCTCTTTCTTTAAAACACAGATGAGCCACAGAAATATTTACAACAAACAGGTTAAACGGATTTAAAAGAGTGCTAATTTAGGTTATTGTTCCCTTTAGGTTATTTTTGTGCCCTCTGCTCTTCAGATAGAAAGTAAAACGTAGTGTGGAACACGCAGTACCACTGCACTGCACAAATGCCCTTTCTGTTCACTGCCCACGGCCACAGCAGCTCAACAGCCTGGTACCTTCTGTGTAGCCCAGATGTGACAGGAATTCTGCAGGGCAGATGCACGCAGGCTGCCTGCCCAACAGAGAGCACAGCTCAGAGCAGGGCAGAGGCCTGAGCAGCCACAGGAAGCCTGCGGCTTTCCGAAGCAATTGGCTATTTTATTGTGATGTTGCTCACACACAGATTCACTTGACAGCACTCCTCCTGGAGGAGCAGAACTGCCAGCCCCACTTCTGTGCACCACCGAGCAGATGTGAGGCTGTGCGCACACAGGAAAGCACCAGCAAACACCAAAATCAACACCCACACCCGAGTCCTCCCAGCCTGCCTCACTTGTGTAGGTCTCACCTTCCAAATACAGCCACTGAGAATTTTTACAAAGGTTTTTCTGACCTTGCCCTTGGCTCCGAGCTGAGCTCTGCAAAGCAAGAAGGGCTCTCAGACAGCTCTCTACCTGCCCCACCCCAGCAGCTGAGAGACGCGGCTCTGACGGAGGAGGCAATCAGGGCAGGATCTCTTCTCCTTGAGCCAGTAAAGTATTTGCCTTCCATTATCTACTGACTGAAGGCAATGTGATGGAAGGTAGTGACATTTCCAGCCGCTGTACTTCAGAGTACTCCAACCACACACTGCCTTCACCTATTTCAACACACAGTTCAATCAAGTTTGACCAATCCAGATTTATTTTAAATACTGTAGGAATGCACCGCACTAAAACACAGACAAAGTACAATGCATAGAATAGAGTACATGCAGGAGAAATTTCTTAAGTTCTCCTCTCAAAAAATAATCTATGGAAATAATTATGGAGGGTGACATGCAAGTGTCATCATTTCCCTACACATTTACACATTGTTCTTCTGTCCTTTTTTAAGACTATCCATACCACTAAAAATACATCAAATTTGGGGGAACGTTAAACATTCTGAACAGCACCACAATGCTACCAAGGAAACCTAGGTTCTTTTGAACGAAGGAATCACCTAGGAAAAAGCCAGACCAGGTTTCCTGGAGCCTGTAACCCTATCATTTCTATCTGTGAATGATCCCTCCCAGCGTCACAACACATTGAATGCTTCTGAGAACAGTTCTGCTCCAGGGCAGAATCCCAAGCTGCATGTCCCTTGCTCTCACCCACCGAAGGCATGCACACTCCCACTCCTCCCACTACCTTGCTCTGATGAATATGAGGGACCAAGGGTGCAGAAAGTTTCTCCTTCCAGCTTAGATTGCTTATGAGCAACTTTCCACAATTAATACTGGCATTTGAATTAACATTAAAACTTGGAACACTTGCAACATGCATGTGATGTGTCAACAGAAAGGATTACTGTACAAACATTATGCTCTTAGCAGGCCACAGTTGGAGACCAGGACACCGCCCAACTGTCCCCACATTCAATAAAAGCCTAATTATAATGTAGATGAAATACAAAGAAAGTTCCTAGTGCTCGTCTATGCACGCAGGTTAGTTTGGATTAGAACTAGGCAAAGTTTAAGCAGCAAAGTTTATTTGCAAGCAGCCCAACAGCAAGCACCCTTTCCCCAAACACCATGGCTGCCCTCGTGCTCCTCCACTGAGCAGCTTGAGCGCATAATGTTTGTACTGCATCTGAAAGCAGTACTGCTGGAGCAGCCCAAACCCACCCTGCACAGCAGAGATCACAGGAAGGGATGGCAGGGGAACCAAGCCAGCAGCAGTCCATGAACTACACTGATAAAGAGGAGATCTTATAGGTCATCTTCTTTCACTGTTCACACAAGCAGACAGATTAAAAAAAAAAAAAAAAAAAAAAGGCATTTAGGTTAAGGAACAGAGTAGAAAGTTGGATTAGGCAGGTGCACGTTTCCCCTGGTTCATGGTTATAAAGAAAGCTATATGGTGATACCCCGTGACTTACTCTAACAAAACTACAGAGGAATCAAGAGCCTATCTCACTAGAAATCCCACATTTGACGCCACTGATGCTGCTTTAAATTCTTGCTCTCAACTGCCCAGCACAAATAGCCAGCCAGAGTCTTTTATTTGTAAGCCTGCCTGAAGTAAGAGGGTACAGATTAACAACATATTAAATTTAAGACGCCGTAAGCTAGGGAGGAATGTGGTCAGACTATAACCCCAATGGTTTCTGAGGCAGTGCAGTGATGCTGGTGTCACAGCATTGCCCAAACGCATGCCAAATCACTGCCAGGGACAGGAAAGCCCTGCACCAATCACTCCTCTCCTGGAGTAGAATACACCACACAAGTACACAACAGCATATACTGGCTTCTTCAGATAGTTAATCATACATGTCTCACACAGGCTATAATAAAGGGAAGGTAATCAAGAAGAGAGATCACAGACTTCTCAGCGACACGGGGGAATTTCCGGATGACTTTATCCAGACTGACACCAGTAGCCACTAATGCCTGCCCAGGTCAGAGTGAAATACAAAGTGAGCACACAAGGTTGCTTACTCTCAACATCTTTCCAACATCCCATAACATAAAGCTTAAACAAATGCTATGCCAGAGGTGGCACAGTGGTATTTAATAACATGCTAGGAGCTTTGCCAAACCCTTCCCAAGCCCTTTAGCACCACAGTATCCTGTGGCAAGAAGTCCCACAGTTTAACTGACATATGGAAAAAAAAAAAATCTCCCTTTAATTGACAGTGAATATAAAGACATTAAGAAAGGACAGAGTTCAGAACACAGAGAACAGCAAATAAGATAAGAAAAGAAAAGGGAAGGGCATAATACACAACAGACAAAGGGCAGCATTAGCTCAGAGGAGCACACAGAGAAGAGTACAGGCTTATTCATAAATCAAGTCTTAAATTTTCCACTAGAGGTGACACAAATGGGAGAGAGACAGAAAGGGGGGGCAGAGGGGACCACAAGCTTCTTTCTGTTCTTTTCCCTGCTTTTACATTTCTAACTACAAAAGAAAAACCTCGTGGCTTTTTAAAGCACATCTCAGGATCTCTAAATTGCTCCTGTGACTTCACACTTGAATGGCTGCAATTACTTTTCCTTAGACAATAAACCCTAACAGTATCAAATAGTTCTAAAAATTCAGTTTGTCGATGAGTTAGGTGGTTTCATGCGGACCAAGAACAAGATGTTACCTATTCAGCATTTGATGGTTTCCAACAAAGAATCGCTGCTCGCACACTAGACTCCTGCTCCCTTCATCACACCATTAGCCAGAACTGGGAACTCTGTTCTTGGATAAAATGGCAACACTTAATATGTAACAACTTATTCTTGCTAAATAGGCTTCAATCATACTGAACTTACATTATTTCCCAGATGAAGCACAATATGTGGCTGAACAGGGAACAAACTGTCCCTTCCAGCGCTTGCTCTCGAGCTCAACAATCTTCTTTTAGTGCTTTTGCAAGCCTGAAGCTTTGTTCCTGCCATTACTTCCATGCCAGTGCATCCCATGTGAGTTTGGTCCAGGAATTACGTCATTTTGGCTGAAAATATTTACACTAAAACATGTGTAACCTCTCTTAAAGTGTCTCAGTCACTTAGCATTGATCCACAAGGCAAACTGACAAACTGACTTACACAACACCATGCAATTGCAAGGAACGTAAACCCTAAGGTACTTTGGAGTTCTTCCTTTTCCAGCCTCCTCACAACACAGAAAGTCAACCACAGTTATGGTACGTTTGCTCACGTGCAATTGAGAGATCTCCAGGCTACTAAAATCCCCTGAAATATTTATGTGGCTCAAGTGTTTCTCAGAACAATTAGTTCATTGTGTTTTCTCCCTAATCAACATTTTAGTAGGAGAAAACAGATCACATCAGAAAGGTCTACAATCACGGAAGTTTGAGACCTTAAAGTATCACCAAAGGGAAAAAAAAAAAAATTCTCCTCTGAGGATAATTCATCTGCCAACATCTTGCCAACAGCAAGAGGCAAATAATAGGGTGCACAGAACAAAGTCACTCACAAACAACTCAGCCACCACGCTAATACCACAAGGCACCCACAGACACCAGACTCCTTTCAGCCCTGGCTCTATCTTCTGACTGTTCTGACCCCCAGTCTCACTGCCCTGCAACACTACACATCATTTTAAACATCCCTCCTGAAAATACTCCAATTAGCTCTTAGAAATTAACCAAAAGGCTTATGATTAAGACCTCATTTGGAACCTACATCAAAATCAACAAGTGATTGACAAATACACAATTTATTGAAATTTCGTAGAAAAAAAAAAAAAAAAAAGAGCAAGTCCTGTGTATATGACACAAGGGTGAAAAAAAAATCTTAGTTTCTGCTGACCAGCAATGAAATGTTCTCAGTTTCCACTGAAGTCCTTCCTTATGCTGACCCACATATTCCTACTTGTGTCCTATTTCCAAGGTTTATGCTATATATGTATAAGCTTATAGATCACTGGCCCACTTCACAGTTGTATTTCTATTTTTCTTCCCTCTGCTGTATTTCTCAACCCAACTTACAGTACAGCTCCCCACACTAGATGCAAGCCTCTGCTCATCCAAAAGCCCTGCCCAGCAAAGCCTGCAGCAGCAGGGGATGTTCAGTCCTTGTACCCAGCACAACTCTGACAGAAACAAGAGAACAGGAATTTATCAGGACATTGCCAAAAAGAATTAATTCCAAGTGCAGGACTCTATTTCAACATCTTCAAAGAAGTAAAATAATCTCAAAAGTGTTCATCATAGAGCCTTGCCTCAGGGAATTCAGGTGCCATGTGATTTAACTGCTGTCAGCTCCTTTCCTGCAGATTTTAACAGAAGTGCTCTCCAAAGCCACAAGAAAGAAGATAAGGATTCGTATTTCTCAGGAAAAGCTTCTGAAATCTGAACAGTTCCCATCTCTGCAGCCCTCTTTTGGATGCTCTCTCTCATAGTTTTATGTCCTTCTCATATAGTGGTGCCCAAACTGCACGCAGTGCTCAAGGTGAGGATCCCTACGCACACCTGGCTGCAGTACCGGGGCACCCCAGGCTACAGCTGTACCTTCCACTGCCAGGGAACAATGGTGACTCACACAACTTGCCACCAACCATATGTGGTCTGCAGCGTTGACAAACAGGTCGTCTCCATATGGTGTAAACAGATCTGTGTTAGCATGAGCAGTCATACAGCTGAGGCACACGCACACACACCGCTCACAACCTCCCAAGCTGCTTCAGGAACAAGAGCCACTTCAACAAGCACCAGGAACCCTTCAGAAACCAGACATTAAACAAATTCCATCACATTCCTTTGACCAATAGTTTGGGAAGTAGATTCCTAGGAGGAAAGAAAAAGAAAGAAAAGAAAAATCTCTTTAGTCTCTTTATTTTACAATACCAGCAGCCCAGCAGGTCTACTGCATCATTCTTATCTAACTAACGAGAAAATGGACCTATAGAAGTTTAATTGCTTTCAGTCCAATTACCACGCACGCAAAAACTAGTTTTTCTTGCTCAGCACATTCGCTCTCAGAGTTCAGAGTCAGTTAAATGGCAACAGGAATGGCATTGTTTTAATGCCCATGAAATCGCAGAGCCAGCAGAGCCATGTGTGTGAGCCTGGATTTCGTGTCTACTCACACATCAACAAAACTATTTACCACGCTCCGATTTCGAGAGCCCCAGCCCCAGTGATGCGCTGGAAACGTACGGAACAGGTCAGAGCTGTCCAGAACCAGAGATGCTGCAAGTGTTATTTACGTCCACTGAGTTAATGCTTAAAAGCAAGATAAAGCAAGGAAACAAGCAACAGATGCTTTCCAGGGAATGTTAAAAAAAAAAAAAAAAAAAAAATCAATAAAATAATCAACTGATAGAGGCAACAAAACAAACCATGAGGATGTATGTTCTTCAGGTTTGAAACTGACATAAAAATCTTCTAAGATAAAACTGATATATAAAACTTATATAAAGTACACATTTAATAGGAAATTGTACAAGGCACTGTATTACAGCAGTTACAGCCAGGACAGCTGTGCAATCCCTTTGGTTCTTATTTTACTCCTCCGGGAGGATTTCCAGGAGAAATCCTGCTGCAAAAGAGCCAGAGGGGCAGAAGGGTGGGAGAGGCCACTGTGTGAAAGCACAGGTAGCTGTACGACAGCCCCACAGCCCCGGGGTGCAGCCGGCAGCATCTGTGCCGTGGCTCTGCCAGATGCAGCTCTGGCTGGCTCCAGCAGCCAGCTGCCTTCCTAGAAAGGGAAGGAAACTGCTGCTGTGGCTAAAAGACAATATATCTTATCTCATGACCCTAGGAGAAATCTTTCTCGCCTAAGTTTTGTGATAAGAAAAATAAAAGGGGGAAAAAAGAAATGATCAGAAGAGAAAGGAGCCACATGGATTCACATGGAGATAAAAACTACCTAGAACCTCTGCACTACACATCTGTGAGACTAGCTTTTTGGAGCTCCCCAGAGGCCCTGAAGCAGGCAGCAGCAGCCCCTCTGCACAGAAACAAACCGTACACTCATTCAGAACCTGAGACTTGCATAAGATCACTTTTCAGACACGCTTTCCATAGCAACACAGAGAACAAAGTGATACAAATAATGAAAGTGCTTTAAAAAAAAAAAATCATTAAAGTAATAGGTATAAATTCTGTAAACAGGAAATGCTTTTTCTGCCCCCCCCCCCCTTTTTTTTTATTTTTAAGTAGTTACATTTCCTCTTTCAAGTATTTGTAAAGTTGCAATCACGGCTGTAGTTTATTTTAATCAAGTGGCTGACATAACTGAAAACAAGCAAATGCCTTTGACCAGCTTTCTGCACTTGTATCATCAAGAGAAAGCCATCAAACAACCACCAAAAAGCAGGAGCTCATAAAACATTATCTTCCCTCAAGCTAGAGTGCCTTGGTCAACAGAAACCAAACATGTGAGTATACTCATAAAACCAAAATTCCTCCGAACTGGAAGGCAAGATTTAATGATTATTTCCTGGACAGACTATGTCTAGACAGCCCTCAAAATGGCAAGGGGCAAAAAAACTTGAGAAAAGCAATGTACCTTGGAAAGGTTTTAAGACATAGAGGCTTCAAGGGCAAAACCACCACTCAGAATAGAGACATCCCAGCTCTCTGCCCCAGGCAGCACTGGGAGGGCAAGGAGAGCACCAGAGGTGCTGGGTCTGCGGCAAGCCTCCCTGCTCCTTATCTTGGTAGTCAGGGCAGTAAACAGCCTTTTGAGAGCTGTAGGCAAGGAAAGCAATGAAGCACCTACCACCTACCACACCATCCTTGTGTTTCACAGCCAGTGAAACCCAGTTTTGCTTCCTACCTCAGTTTTATGGCAGCCCCCAGTGCTTGTAAGCCTGCAACTTCCCACTGTAAGCTGTACCAGCATGGACTTTGTTCTTCTTGTTGGGATCAGCTTTAGCTCTTAATACTCTTCCGAAGTCATATGCTGCCCATGAGGCATGGCAAAGGATCAGCACTGTTTAATATTCAAGTGAAACTGTTGGGTCAAGGTTCTCTGCTTTCCTCTACCTTACGCGCAGCGATCTGATCAGATCGGGCTCAGAGCCATAGGGGAAGGACAATGGTCATGCAGCACACAAAGCCTCGCATGCTTTTTCCAGAGTACTGTAATAGAGCCCTTCTCCACCGCACTGTTCTCAGTGCAAAGCCACTCCTGGGGGTAACTGCTGGTTACTTTGTTCTCTCAGTGCCTCTACCCCTCCATTATCTGATCACCTTTCAAGGCAGCACACAGATCAGAGCCAGCTGCTAGGTGAAACACACCATCACAGGGTACCAAGCAGAATTACTACCCCAGCAGCCCCACAGGAATTCAAAGGCCGCACTTAAATTTCCCATCCTCGAAACATGGTAGTATTTAAACATCATTCAAGTCTATCACCACAACCTCCAGCTCCTCCCTGGAGAAACACGGAATTCAAGACAAGTGTTAAATAGGACCAAGGAAGCCAAAACTGTGGATAAAGGGTCAAAAACTTTAATAGACATAAGGAACTGAACTAATTCATCTTCCAAATTTCATTAGTAAATGCAGTAATCCCATAATGCTAGGGTCATTAGCGCCCAGAAACTCGATCATTGGTTAAAAAGGATGTCTCAGGTTATCTTATTATTTATCTTAAACTGACCCAATGAGAAAAGCAGCTGTACAACTGCCTCAAGCCAGCGGCAGCCAACCAAGCAGCAAACCTCTGAGATCAGACAGCAGGACTGTAGCCAGACAGTAAAACTGTAGCATCAGAGGAACCGCTCAAATGAAAACTGATAGAGCCGAAGCCAGGCTTTCCAGGCTGTTAAAGCCCCCTCCACCAGCATGAGGTCAGGCTCCCAGGGCAGAACACACGCCCCATTTACCCATAAGCTCTATGGCCGAACCAAAGAAGCTGCGACTTGACTTGCATGATGCTTTACAGCTTCCCTGGGGCACAGCAAGCAAGCATCATTTTAATGCATCCCACGTGGCCCACAAATAACAGAAGTGGAAGGCAAGTAAATGCCTTTCTGTACCATGCAGAGAAAGAATGCACCATCTCAGTTCCTCTCCAGATGCACCTTGCAGCTGACACCCAAGCTCAGACAGTGCTTTGAGATGCCACCACGTGACAGAGCAGCTCCACCTCTGCATCTTCTGTTCCTTTTTTTTTTTTTTCCTCTTGCTAACCAACTGCTTGGGGAAAAAGCAAAGTTTTCCAAGTGACCTTGCTCACGCTTGTTTACAAAAAGCCCTGCTCCGCAGTAAGAGGCAGCTGTGTGTTCTCAGGAAGGGGTGACTGCAAGAAGCAGTGCTGCAGCAGGGAGAGTAGCACACTGCTGTGTGCAGCACTACCTCTGAAAGCTGCACAGGCACCGCTTACTGCCTTGTCAGTGCTCTTCCTCACAGCCTGGGGTTGTATCACGTGCTCTATATCCACACATCTGTTGTGAACAAAGAAAACAGGCACAAAAAAGACCTGAACTCAGTGCCTAGCTAGCATAGGTTGCTCAAAGGAACAAAATTAAAGAACTAGAAGAGCAAAAAGATGCACAAGGCTATGGCTGCTTCACTTGGCTCTGAGCCCCCCTCCACAGCCCCCAGAGACAGCGCAGCTGAACAGCGAGAGCGGAAACAAGCAGCTCAGAGAGCAGAGGAAATTAAGACAGCTGAGCTGCAGAGGGGGCCGCCTTGGATATGATGAAAAGACAATATTAGACCAAGACAGACGGAAGCAAAACAACCATCTCTACCTGCCCTGGGAGAAAACAGAAAGCAGTTCGGCAGATTAATGCTTTCTATTTTTCATTTTAGCTGAGCTACACCAAGGAATAAGGCTTCACACAGACCTAAATCACCACTTTGCATCTCTCATTTCTCTCCAGTCTTTCAGCAGTTCCGTTTTGTTTAGTTTCCACCACAACCTGTTGCAAAAAGCAGCATTTGAAGGCTTTTTCAAGAATTTCGTACTCATACACAAAAAAAGCTATATAGCTATTTACTTCTTTTCATCTCCCCAGAGATTGCCACCACCCCTGCACAGCACAGAGCTCCGCTCCCAGCCGAGGGCAGGGCTGTGATGACCACACACAGGGCTCATGGCTTGTTTTCCTGAGGAGGAAGTTCTGGGGTTTTGCACTTTGCAGACTAAGCATCTCTCCTTAGACTCTCTCAGAAACCCCCCAGGTGAGGGGCAGACCTCTACCAACATCAGAATATTTATCAGTGCAGATCTGAAGTGTTACAATCTCATCCAGTTTCGCTAATGGCAGCATTCACTCCTTCATGCTGTTAGAATTTACCATCACTCCTTGCTGAGTCTTTCCCATAGGCAATTATCCAGTAGAAACTTTAGCAGAAGGAAGTAAAACTAATGACAGCTTTCCCCTTGAGGCCCCCCAGCCATAGCCAGCCTGACTGTTGGTCAGTTTCTCATTGCTCACTTCCATTCCCAAGCAGAAGCACTGCCACACTCTCACACGAGTTATCACACTTCAGTGCTAACTTGCCCAGTGTTGTCTCGTCCCTTTAATCCCCTCTCAGAGATTAGATCTGCTGGTTCTTCTAACAAGCACCTCTGCCCCCAAGGCTCCCTTCATCTCTCCAGCACTCACTGTTCACAGATCAGTGACACGTGCCCCAGGACAATATTTAGCACCAAGAGCAACCTCAGCCTACAAATAACCCAACACCACCATTCATTCAGCCCCATGTCACTCAGCGTAACACCAGACATCAATGGTTTGCTATAATGCTGCTTAACTAGTGTTAGATGCATTTGTATTTGTGATGCACGCAATCCCTCTAGCACACAAAGATTGGCTTCACTAAATGTACACCTCTACCCAAACAGCGACAGCCATAAAAGACGACAGGACTCTGTATAACCCAGCTTTATCAGGTTGCTTTCAAGAGATTTGCATGCAGATACTTCTGTGCATACATGCATACAAATAAGGGAGGATGTTGCTGACGGAAATAAATACAGCCATGGGAAAGCTACAGCAGCAGACGCTCAGGGCAGTGCAGAGGGTCCGTGTGGCCAGAAGCAGGTGAACAGGTCACACGAGGACAGAGGTGGCACAACACTGTGCTGCCCTGATGCACACAGGGCTGCAGGACAAGCGTCAGCCACGGCCCTGCTCCTGCAAAGGTCACTCACCAGAGCCACGTGCTGTCTCCCTTTGCTCGTTTGCCAAACAATGCAAAAGTCAGAAGGTGATGCTTACAACAGCAGTCAAAAAAAAAAAAAAAAAAAAAGAAAAAAAAAAAGAAGCGCAACCTTTCAACCACACCAATGAAAATAAAACATGCCAAAATAACTCATCAGGACTACCACGTCACAGCAGCCCCCCAAAGGTTTCTCAGGCTCTCAAGGAAACCTAGTACAGCACCACTGAGGGTTCTGCAAACATTTCTCAGAAGTAGCTCTGCGGCTCTGGCAAAAACAGCATCACAGAACAACTTCAATCTCCTCTTAGAAGCCAAATTCAGAGGCACAGATCCAAAACTTAAACCTGGAGACTTCTCCCGAAGAGCAAGCAGTGACACGCACGTACACCCCGTGTACAAACACCACGAAATAAGGGCTTTATCCAGCGTCAGCGAGCCGAGGAGCTGCAGCTCAGCTCACCGTCCGCAGCACAGCCGGAGCCGAGAAGTTCGGGAGGGCCTCGTAGCGCCCAGCGCGGCTGGAGCCCGTTCCTCCCGGCGGAAGAAAGCCCTCATTTGCACGCTTTGCCTTCCTACAAAATAACACCTCTGACTGTAACAACGGCACATCCCCAATTCCTAAGTGTAAAAAAACAAAAACAAACGAAAAAAAAAACACAAGGAAGCGCATGTATATAAAGAAATAAGTAAGGAACAAGCTTTAAGAAGCCAACCCATCGGCACGGGGAAGGCGAGGCTGAGCCGGGCCCCTCTCCGGCAGGCACGCCCGGCCCCCGCTCTCCCGCGGTGCCCCGGAGAAACCCAAGCAGCAGCAACAGGAGCAACAGGAGCACCGAGCCGCTCGCACGCACGCAGGGCCCGCCGGCCCCGAGCGCCCACCCCGGGCCGAAGCCCCCAAGGGGCGCCCCGCCCGCTCACCTCGCACGGAGGGCTCGGCTCGGCTCGGCTCGGCTCGGCCAGCAGACAGGCGGCGCTGGCTCGGCCCGGCGGCCGCGCGCTATAAGGCGGTGGGAGGGCCCAGCCCCGGAGCCCCGCTCCGCCCCGAGCCGGCGGCAGGATCGCGGCTGCTGCAGGGAGAGCTGCGCGGTGCTCTGTGCGGACCGGTGCTAGCAGCCTCGTGCCTTTCTTCTCGCTTTCTTTGCCCTCTCCAAACAAGCTCCTTGCTCCCGGGGGGCACGCACAAAGCACCTGGTCGGACAGGTGAAGTTTTCTCCTGGGAACAGCCGAGGAGGAGAACGTGCTTGGCCTTCAGCTTTTCAGCTTGTTTGTCAAACTGTAAAATGCCAGTAGTGAGCTGAAAGAAGAAGAAAAGCTGAAAGAGCTGTACTGAATATCTAGAGAAGAAAAGGCTCTGGAGAGACCTGAGATCTTTCGGTGTAAAGGCAACAAGGTTGGAGATGGACTTTTTACCAGCGCTTGTGGTGACAGGACAGGAAGCAACAGTTCTAAAATGAAAGAGAGGAGATTCAGATTGGATATAAGGAAGAAATGTTTTGCTGTGTGGGTGGTGAGGCCCTGGCACTGCTGCCCAGAGCTGTGGGTGCCCATCCCTGCAGGTGCCCAAGGCCGGGCTGCGTGGGGCCCTGGCAGCCTGAGCTGGTGGAGGGCAGCCAGCCCAGGGCAGGGGGTTGGATGTGCATGGGCTGCAAAGTCTCTTCTCAAGATCTTATGTGTGTGAGAAAACTGTGTTAAAGAAAGACCAGAGAGGTTGGTAAAGCCTGATGACTTTTCAGAAGAATCCTGGTAAATATTGCTAAATTTTGCAGTGAGGAAGGATGAACAACTTAGCTGCAATGCAAGCTGACTAGAAAGTACGTGCATATGTTTTGCATTAGCATCATTTGGACGTGTTTCACATCTGCATGAACCAGAGCTGTGTAATCTGCCAGAATTAAGCCTGAAGTAGAAGCTGCAGCAAGACAACTGATGACACAGTGCTGGAGCGATGAGATTCTCAGTTAATTGTAATAGACTTTAACAGGAGCATGAGAATGACTGAATGATGGCAGGGCAGGGCCATCATCCAGTGTTGTCACCAGAGGTCAGTACCAGTTACAAAATGCAAGAAGTATTTCTCATGACCCTCATAAGAGCATTTAAAACAAAATGAGGTGCATCAACTTATGCCCAACATCAACTTTGATTCCTTTTTTTTCTCCAAATTATCAGAGCTGTTACTCACATGATTTCTCAGTCACCTCATCATCTCAACTGAGTCAAAAGCACCAGCCAATATGTTTTCTTTAACAGTTCTCTTAAGGGACAGAATCCTGGAATCAGCTTTAGCAGTGCTTCCATTTGTGCACAATTTTTCCCTGCTGATATTAAGCTGCAATACTTTAGAGCATGTTTCAAAAAGATAGCTTAGGTGTAGAATTATTGCAGGTTTTTTTCCACTCAGAGATACCAGACAAAGCATGTCCTCATATCATTACACAGCTAACATTTACAGGAGACAAGCATGCTGTCTGTTAGCCATCCATAATCACATAAAAAGCAGTGTTGTGAAACTTGGATTAAAACTGCTGCAAACAGATAGCAACTAGGCTTTTCTTTTTTATGCAGAAAAATAAGCAGTACTGACACAGTAAGAAGTGTGTGATCTTGAGGATCGAGGAGAGGTTGGGCAACATGAAGTAATCAGCTTTCCACGTCAACCACACAGTTTGCTTCCCAAGTGTCTTACCTCTGTGCCTACTTCTGTTCTACAGAAAATCTTATCCCTTTGTAAGATAAACAGTAAAGGGACTGATAACTTCTCTTGCTTAAAATATTAATTATAAATCTTGTAAAATGTAAAAAATTTGAAATCTTTTCTGTTTTCCTTGTGTCACCAAGACTGACTTCTTTATAGGTGGAAGAGTATGAAGGGAAAACACTACGTAAGTGAGCATGGCTCAGAGCAATTCCTCCAGTCACACAGGCTGGGATTACACCTGTGCTTTCCTCAAAAGTCAGTAGTCATGAGTTGCCTCTCTTCCTCCGCCCTCTCTCACTCCTCTTCCTAAACATATGTGTGCAACATGGAAATAAGCAACAATACATGTCCACAGTCACAAGGTTGGTTTTCAAAACTGAATTCTGGGTTCAGAGGATTCTGTATGAGTATATGTGCATGTGTCATGGTCAGGAAATGAGATTTTTGCCTGCTGCTTTTTTCACCAACTGCTAGAGGCAAGAGAGGTTCCAGCATCTCTCCGTACTCTGAGCTGTCTCCCTCCCCTTTCCCACAGAACAATTAATAATGACCAGTTAATCATTTTTAGCACATGTGCCTACCTTGCTCCCTCTGTCCTTGGCGTGGGATGGTTGGCTCCTTCCCCAGGACACAGGCAGGGCTGGGAATCTTCTCTGAGGCACCGCTGTCAGTGTGGTCCAGCACAGCACAGCTGCCACAGGAGGTGGCAGAGCCACAGGGCTCTCCGGCCTCTCCCCTTTCCTGCCAACTGATCCCCTGCTTACCGAGACGTGGCTCTGGCTGTGGCAGGAACGGAGCACTCTCATCAGCAATTCTAACAGGGGGAAAAAAACAGAAGGATTTCTTGACAGAATAGCAACATTATAACACTCTTCATTCACTTAATGTATTCAGACTGCAGTTACTTACGAAATTTAAGACAAGGAAATGAGTGTGTAGGGGGGAAATGTATCAGCTAATGTGATTCATTAAGTAAAGGTGGGTGAAATACGTTCATGTACAGCAGCAAGGATGAGGTGGCTTGAACAGGTCTTCAACAATTAGATGGGTGCTGGTATTTAACACAGGGTGAATACTGGTCATCGCTATTAGAAAAGCATGAGTTAATCTAAGACAGCTTCCTGCACCATAGAGGACTTCCAGTTCCTGCTTCTGGACCAATTTTTAGAGCTATTTCATCTACAAGATATGGTTGGCACAAGCACAGGCAGTGTAGGCTGGACGTGAATGAACTGTGCCTGGAAATAAGCAGCAGGTTCTTAATGATAAGAGCAATCAAACCGTAGAGAATAGGAGGAAAAACCTTACCACTTTTAAGATGTGGCATACTAAGTACACCTCAGTTCAGAGTGCTCTGTTGTGCTTTACATTCTCATGTCCAGCTGCAATGCCAACTGGAAACTGCAACACCAATATGCCAAACTGAAAGCATGTGATTCACCTTTCACTGAAAGTTGTTTACTATACAACTGGATAGAGTCATCCTGTTTTATAAGATCAATTTTTTCATAGCCAGTCTTTGACAAGTTATTGTGCACTCTCACTGTCTTAATCATCTGTAACTTTGAATCATGCTTGAGATTACTTCTATTCAAAGTGTAGGAACTGAGAACATCATTGCTATTCTCAGATAAATCATAGCACCAGGATCAGGGAAACAAAATGTTCTCAAAACATAAATCTCCTTAGGATTCAGAATTCAGGTAACACTAATTACAACGCAACCTTGCAAATAGTTTACATATTTGAAATAATGAAAACAAAGGCTTCATTTGCCATAACTTTACAGTTAGAGTAACACTAACATGACTTTCTCAATGAGAACTTAGCCAAACATCTTTCTGGCTTTCCTTCAGAAGGAGGATTTAGTCCTTAGACCTAGTTGTTATATCCAGAGCATTTGTAATAGTAGGATGAGAAATGAGTCCCATACTCTCACAGCCACATGTGGGACACTGTGTCAAGGACAAAGAGTAAGTTAGCTTGCAAGTAAGTTAGCTTGCAAGTGACTTAGCACTGGGTTGTAGTCAGGTAGCACTTACTTGGCCAGTTAAAGAGTGAGAGGTGACATGAGCTGGCCACTAGCAGGCTTATCTTCTTATGGTTATCATTCCTTTCCTTCTACTAAAATATTTCCAGTTTCTTCCACCCATGATTTGCATGTAGGTGAAATTCTGTCACCTTTATTAAAAAGGAGGGGACTCCATGCCAATGCAGGAGTCGTGAGTGAACAGCTTGGTAGGTCCATCCAGTCTCTGCACGTCAATTTTTCTCTCTTGCCTAACTTCTTTTCAGGTTTCTCCTCCTCCCAAATGAAGATTATATTTGCCATAAGCAGCCTGTAATCCTATAATTAACTAAATGAGACAGAAATTACCAGCTACATCAGAAATAAAATACTTGTCCCTGTTCCTCCTTCAGTTAGCATCTTCTCCCCCTTAAATCTGTGTTAATTTACTCTCAGTCATTACCACGTGTTGTCTCACTGGCCACCTCTGCTCGCCCAGCCACTCCTTCGAGGGCAGCCCCAGTCTCTGCCTTTCCTGAAAGCTTCACTTGTATTTCAGTGGGTGCCCTGGCAGCCTTAGCACCACATTCACTATCAAGCCTGTTTGCTATGAACTTGCCAAAAGAAGTCAAGAAGCCAGCCTGATTTTCATTCTTTAAAGGCATCCAAATGTGAGCTTGTGCCAAGTTTTGCTTTATGCATACTAATGTCAGGCCAGGAACTGAGAAACAAAGGTCATTAACATTTGAAGACAAGATGCAGCATCCCAGCTGACGTTTCATTTTGGAGGTACAATGTATTAAGAAGAAATTAATCTGCAAGAGTGATGCAGAGCACAAAGCAATCAATAAGCATTGAACAACACTAAGTATAGGAACTACAGCATGTCACTGCAGACACTAAAATACTATGCATTTCTAGTATATAGCACTGAATTACGAAGCTTTTTAGACTACAAAATACAAAAGCATCTGCTCAAGAACCTCATTACTATGGCTGTTCTACAGATTTCCAATTTTAAACTGGAACAGGGATCCAACAGACTTGTATTTTAGTGATGAAAGATGTGATGAACAAAAGATGACTGCTCTCTAACTTTGACTAATATAGCACATATATCATAGTGTGTTATCTGCAGCTATTTAAATACATTTATTTTACCACACATTTGATGATAATATTCGTTAATTCATAGTGATGAATAATGATGATAATGATCATGCAATTCAAAATGATGCCATACTGATAGCTAATTACAGAAGAAAAGAAAAAGGAAAAAAAAAATGGATTCTGGGCTCTGTCCAAATTAATGCATTATCTGTTACCTATTTGCATTATCAGCAAAATCTAGTAAAAATACCCTTCCTTTGGAAGATCAGAAAATGTGTTACAGGTAGATCACCTCACATGACAGTTGTGCTATCTATGAAGAGGCTAAATGGTGAGTTTGGGCACCCAGGTGCAAACAGAGAAAGAACTCTGCAGCAGCATGCAGGTGTTTGAGATTTGTTTACAAATTCAGAATTGATGAAGTTTTAAACAAATGCGACAATGAAAAGTTTTACAGGAAAGCATTTAAATGATAAGATAATTCTGTTATTACTGAGAGACAGTAATTACTTTGAGTGTCATCTCTTACATGAAATGTCTTGATCTTCCCATCATCTGATTCCAGAGGCATTTTTATCTTTGTATTGTAAATGAAAGGTAAAAGAAACCATTTGGTTCATACTTTGACATACAAGAGATTTGTCAGTGATGTAAATCCCACTTGCTTTGCCTCTCTTGACAGACTGGTAAAGAGCAATATCATATATTAAAATGTGATAGTACATAAATAATATAAATAATAGAATAGGGAAGGAGTGTAAGTAATGCTTGGCCAGGTGATGGCCTTTCAGAAAACCACATTTCAGCTCTCAGTTCTATTATCTGCCACATACAGCCTACAAACATTGCTCTCTTAGGCCATAGGAAGGTAGCTTTTTCTGGGAGTTGAGCACTAATTCAAGTATGCCTCTCTAGATAACAAATGATGATTGCTGTCTAAAGAATGCCCTCTCGATAAGGTGACTGTCCACAAGGTGATCTTTGGAGTCCATTTTGCAAAATCATCTTGAGATCTCACTAACCTGAGTGCCACCTTCAGAACAAGCTCCTTTCTCCTCTTTTCCCAGTCCACCTGTTCTATGTAGATCCCAAACTGCAGAGAGGTCACATCTATGTTTAAACTTCACATCCTACAAAGAGCTCTGCTCAGTATCACTGGATGGATTCTTTGTCATAGCTAAGATTAAACTGGTATAAATAACTTTACATCCCTGGGGCTGAGGTTACTACTTCTTTCAGAAAATGACTAGCTCTTACCAGCTGTGTGACTCAACTGGGCAGCTAGATTCTTCCAAAACACTGTTGCAGCAAATTCAACAATATGTCCAGCAAGAACACACTGCAACAGTTGGAATTTTTTTCTTGTGTGTGGGAGGCAGAGAGGGGGGGAAAGCAACAAGGTAAAATTCCCATAGTATGAGAACTGTTAAGTGAAAGAAAACAGACAGAAAAGCATGTGATGGAGAAATCAGTACAAAACTCCAATATCCTGGTGTCTAGAGAGCTCTCTGTACTCCTGTACCCAGAAGTTTGTAGCAGAAACTGCATTTATTGTCCAAATAACGAGAAATGATTTCCTGTATTTATGATCACTATGATATACAGCTTACAAAATCTGTGTTTATTTTGAGCATCAATCCCATTAGCATTCCGTCTCCCACACCAGGAAAAGACAAATACATTCTTCCAACTACATTTCTTAATGTATGATTACTTGCTCCAATCTGTAAGATACAAGCAACAAAACATTCCTTGCTTGCATCTTTATCTTCATTCTCTCTTAAAATACACTGGGTATAGAATCTCACACACACATTATCTCAAGCCCTTTGAAAACTAAGTCATCTCTGGCCAAACAAGGGTGTTTCCACAAGCTAACAGACTTGCCACTCTTGAAAGCCTTCCAGATATTTGATCATCAGACAGCCTTCATCCACTGCATCAATTCTTTTTTTAGATACAACTCAGAACAGCCTCAGAAATGCAGTCAGACAGTGCTGTAAACCTGCAGATGCTTCTCACACCAAACAGAATTAACTATACGTGCTAGGAAATGAAGAGGCAGGGCAAAACTCTCTGTTCTGCTAAAGGAATGTTGAAGCCATGGAAAGTGTAGACTGCTTTGAGATAAAGTGACTTTCACAAAGAGTTTTTTTACACCTTCCGTGCTGGTGGCATCTTTTTTTTTTTTTTTTTTTTTTTTTTTTCCCCTAGAATTAAATGAAACTTTCACAAAGTCAAAATAGGTAATGCTTTTTCTTGGAAGATAGCGGACTGGTGTTATGTTCTACATATGCAGAAGAACGTCTATTTAAAAGGCATCTTCTTACAGACCTGGCATATGCAAACCATGCAGTGGATGCATGTGAGAGTACATACAGGTTTTGAAGTTGGCCACAAGTTTTGAAATCAGTTGCACTATAGAGTATGTGTGGGCTGATGTAATACAAAAAATACGTGACAGTCAGAAAAGAAAAGTGTGCCTTAAGTCACATTTTGAACTTAGGTACTTTCAGCCAGTTCCTCCTTCTCTGATTAGGATTCCTGACCTCCCTCCCTTCAAGAGCCAAATATCTATCCCATTTCTTTCTGCAAAACAATAATCCAAGGAGGGTGGTGCTTTTCCCCTTACTTAGTAGCTGAAAGCACAGGATGCTGAAGTTGAACGTAAGAACATTCAACTGAGGGGACTCCCAGGGGAGATAAGGCTGTTTATTCTTCAGTGTTTCCCTCTTCACTGGTCTCTGTTGGCTGAAACAGACAGTACAAGTCACCCCAAGAGTGTCTCAAATACAAAATTCTATTCACCTAGAAAATTCCCTTTATCAATAGATGATACTCTAATTCTTTTCACGCTGTATTAATAAAATTGCTTCATTTTTGGAAAAGGGAACTGCAACAGCAGAGGGCTTTAAGACTGAAGACCATGCAGATCCAGAAGAGGGGACATGCACGATGTAGGCTCACATTCATTCAGACTGGAGAATAGAACAAAGCCCACATCTCCCACATCCCTGGTGAAGTGTCGAGTGTTATGACATCTTTCAATGCAGAGGAGAGTTCCCAGGAAATTATTTTGCTCTCACTGAAGACAACAATAAAATGTCTGTAGTCTCCCACTGGGATCCCAGCAAAGCTCATAATGTGTTCAACAGCTAGAGAAAAAAAAACCGAGGATGGCAAAGTTAACAGATAACAGTGCTCTCCTCCCTTGTATTTCTCTTATGGGTGCCATGGATGCAAGTTTAACCGTGATAGTACATTAGCACAGCTTTCCTTTGGGCCCAGAGTTTTATACTCTGCATTTGACACTTAGATCACGATGCAAATATGCACGTCTGAACAACAGAAGGGGTTTATTATGTGGTGACTCAAAAAGCATCAAAAATTTGGTTTGAGAGTCAGCAAGAACTCTGGTTTGCAGAAATAAGAGAATGTTCTATACAAGGATTAAAAAAACCCTCTTTTACAACAAGAGTAACAGGATTGATTTGGCTTGTCACACCACTCAATAAACAGTGGTGCTGCTGGTTTTGTAAATCCAGCTTGCTCTTACGAAAGAAGATTGTTTATACTTTCCACAATCTCTGCAGGCTGTTTTTATGGCATTTCATACTTTTCAACTGCAGAACAGAACAGAGATTGGGAAAAATGTAGCTGTGTTTTATTTAAAAAAGCTGTACAATAAAGACTATTGCACTGCCCTTTGGGTTAAGTCCAGGATAACAACAACTATATATACACACATATACACGTAATAGTCGTAACTATTACCCTTTTCCTTTTCTGTATCTTAGTAAATAGCTTTATTTCAACCCACAAGTTGTACTTCTTTTTCCTCCCATTCTCTCACCCAACCCACTGACAAGGGGGAGAAGAGTGAACAATTGTGTGGTGCCAGGTTAAACCACAACACCTGTCTTCTTGCAAGGAGGTGAATAGAATGAGCTGATAAAAGTGAATGCACCTAAAGAGAATTGCACAGTCCTCACTATTTTTACAGACCAGATGCCTGATAAAAATTGCTTTAATAGTATTGAAAATACATGGGGACATTAGTAGTCATGTTCTTCTCTAATTGCATGCTGCTCCACTTATAATGGTGCTGCATCCACCTTGAAGGAAGTCCTTCTAATCACTGCAGAGAGAAGTGTTCCAATATAACAAAACACTTAAGCATGTACATCCATATATAGTTAAATGCATAAAAGTAAAACACTGAACTAAGTACAGATACACTCACTTTCTGTATTATTTTTTTTTTTAAATCAGCAGAAATAAGCAGCACATAAGGTACAGGAATATGTGAACAGCCCTTGATGCAAAGAATTGCATGTACTTTCTGCAGGTGTGTACAAGATAAGACTCCAAACTCTGACAAAGAGCTTGAGAGATAATGAAACTGAATGAAAAGCTTTTATCTAATTTCAAATCTTCATCAGAAGATCAAATATAAAGTAAATGCTCAGAAATACTGGGGGGGAGGGAGGGAAGGAAGGTTCAAAGACAATTCCAAACCTATGCAAATTTGAAAGAGAACGTGAGTAAATGCTGCATTAAATAAAAGAGCAAGTGAGATGCACAATTTTCAGCCCGTTCCAAGTCTATAAGATGAACACGTATTGAGACTGCCCCACAGACGTTACTGGAGAAAGGACCTAGAACAGTGAGAGTGCTACAGCTCTTCCAGGAAACTTATCTGTTTCTTGAATTAGTGCCACTAAGGGCAGTACTTACTATGTTTCTCTCTGTGTGACCTTGTTTCTGCAGAAGCTACTATAGCACCAACGCAATACCAGTGCAATATTTTGCAGCAGGGCTGGTTACAGTTATTCTCAGCTCTGATTAACCAGAAAAGCCCTCAGGATGATGTTAAACACTAAATTTCCCAACAATGACTACAAACTGCATCATCAACAAAAGGAAATACTTCCCAACCCTTTTGTTTCAAACAGATAAAGCAAACAGGAAATACTCAGCTACCTTGCTTCCAGTCTTTTTATATCCATTTCATCCCTTCCTGCCTATATCCATTTCAGGAGAGAACTGCTCAAGAAAAGTGCTTCTTTAAAAGTTCAGCTTCTGCTTACACAGGCTGCTCGAACCCTAAGGATCTCACTAGCCTCTGTCCTGGCTTCTCCCTCCTCCTATCCCCATGGTGGGAGAAGGAGCAGGAGAAGCAGGAGAATTATAAAAAGGAGTGTTCACACTATCAGCTTTTTTTAGTTATTTCCTCCTTTTAACGAAGGGCTATTTTCCATAGCACTGAGAGGTGGTTCATAAATGCTCTGTGTTGTGACAATCCGGGATCCTTCGGCAGTGGGAACCAGGCATGCAGGAGCAGGCAGCACCACGCCTCTTCACTTCTTAAACTGACAATTTGACAATTCCATGCTAACATCATGGCAGCTGACAGGAAAGGGTCAAGATAAGGATGCCTTCTTTCATCAGAGAATTCTCCTTCTACCAGTCAGAATTCTTCAGGGAAAAAAAAAATATATATATATATATATATTTTTTTTTTTCAGTAGGAAAGTATAAGGATACATTGTTTGAATTACATTTTCTTAACATAAATCTCTTGTATGCTAGTTCATCAGATCAGTTTCCACCTCACCCATTTCTCATTCTTACAGCCACATGGCTGTCCTCACACTTTTAACTCCTGTAATCTAGAAATACCTTTTGAGAATCCGGAAAGAATTTCACAGTAAGTCCAGAGATAGCCACACCTGTATGGCAATGCTGAAATACAGTAATCTCGCACACACATTTCTTGCAGGATGGATGCATTAGTGGCAGTCAGCTTTGAGAGGTGTCTTACATCCTTAAGCTTCTTGACAACAGAAAATCCACGTGCAGCAGAAGTGCCTACTAGCTCTGATTTTTTCAGAATGACACTTCAGTCACAGATAAAGCCTATCTCAGAATTTACTTCTGTTTCAATTGAAGTTAATGAAGTGTTCCTACCAGTAGAAACAATGTCACACAAAGTAAAAAGAGGTTTCTTGTTCTCTGCGTCCTCCTTGGTTGTTTTTTTGTTCTACTTTTTTTCCCTTTTTTTTTTTGTTTGTTTGTTTGTTCCTGTTAATAATGGACACTTTCTGTTTTTCCATTAACCCTCCACTTGCAGCCTCAAATTCTGACAGGCTAGAGCTTGCTCTACAAGAGTTATTTTATTAATTATATAGATCTTTGTATGCAGTGCAATGCTTAGCCCAAACTCATCAGCATTTTGGTGGGCTTGGGTGATTTTCACTTGAGTGAAATAAAATCTTAAGGCAGGCACAGATGGGAGTGCTAACTAAAGTCACTGCAGTGAGCAATGGGGTGATTCCACACACTGATGTTACATCTGCTCCTACACTATCACTGCTATCACACAACAGCCTCTGGCAATACCTTCTCAATAACAGGTTTAGACAGCTTAGTTTAATTATTATATCAGGTTGTAAATGTCTTAAATTCTGCATCATGGCATAGATGTTTCATAGCAAATAAAACGTTGGTGCAATACATACTTTACAAGTCACTTCATTTTTTGTTTGAGCAAAGTGAAACTGTTCTCAATTTTTCACTGCAGCCACACAATTGGAAGAAAGAAAAAAAAAAAAAAAAAGGGGAAAAACAGCCCTTTAGCCTTACCACTCTGCTGCCAGGTTCTAAACTGCTCAGTCATATCCTACAGTCAGTTATTTATTTGAGGAAATTGGCCACAGTCTCAAATCTTGCTCGTTTGAAATTATTCATGATCCATTCATACTGGGGAGAAAAAAACAAACAAAAAAAAAGATACTAATTATACTAATTACATTTTCAGGTTTCACAATTATTTACTCAGGTGTTTTTGTAGCAAAGGAAAATGTGCAGACAAAACCGATTTGCAAATGAAGATATTTAAACTTGACAGAATTTAGACACCCCAGCGTTCTTTAAAACTGGGAATCGCCAGACACATTGTGTGGTCTTGAGTTATTACATTCACCCTCCTAATTTTCCTTAATTTGAAAGGAAAAAGATAGCCATGTCTTAGCTTTTCAGACTGTTGAGTAGAAGAATTCATTAGGAAAAATCTTTCAGGACAAACAACAGAAGGGTTTGCATCAGCCAGCTCAATGATAATATTTGATGGACTCCATGTTATCTGAGGATCTTCCTCACCTTGTGTTCCATGGCACAGATTGATGCAGATTTTCCATCCTCTTAAACTACAGGTGCTTCTCTGCTTTTTAAGCACTGTGTTGTTTCCTGAGCAGATCTGGGGCAGCAAGTCCTCTGTCAAACAGTGAAGGAATCAGTGCATTTTCCATGGAGCAGATGGAGAACAAGACAGAGCACAGGAGAAATGTGCCCTTGACGAGGAAGCTTCACAGCTTTGATGTTTTCTCTCTCTCCTTTTCTCTTTTTAATTACCTAGAAAGCTATTCTTTCCATGGAGCATGAAAATTGTTCTCATGCTGGAACAACCTCAGTATTGCTTTTGGGCCCAATTTACCTTTCTGATCAAAGGAGATGTAAGACAAACCTCTTCTCAGCTAAAGGCACTAAAGAGGGCAGATATATCTGATTAACAAACAATAAACACATTGCATCTACAAACAAATGCCTGCAAGGGAAGCTGAACGTGTTTTTTTCTAGTTTATGGAAGGCTGGGTATCTTAAAACAAGTCTGGTGAGCAGAGAAAGGAAACTAGTGTTCAATAGCACTGTTAATCACTGATTAACAGAAGCAGACACCTGAACCAGATACTTTACCCAGGGAAGGTACTATTATGGGGATGAAAGAAGAATGCACTTCAGAGGTACAAGTGTCTTCATACAGGTATGTATTCTAGGAAAAGCAGCCTTAAACAGTTCAATTATTTTGCTAAACACAGCTAAAAGCAACGCAGCACACAAATGAAACAGTAATTTATCTGAACTTATCCGGTATCCTGGATCCTTGCATAACTGCATGCCAGGAGATATTGTAGCACAGAATAAGCTACCAGCAGCTGACCACTTCTGAGACATCATATAGCCAATGTGCAACAAAGGACCATGAGTGAATTGGTGCCACTTTACAGCATATGTTAACAACCCTGATGGAAAACCCTGTCAAGGAGTTGGCTGCAATGATAAAAGTCAGAAAGCATGCTCAGCAAGCTTGTATTATTGGATATAAGCAGTCCCTTGAGGTGGGAAGTCTCACCTGGAAGTTCTGCTGTTATTCTGTAGATATCTTGAGATACATCACAATTCAATGCGGAGCAATCTATGACTGGCCCACGAAGGCACTTCCAAACAAACAGTGAGAGCAGAAGGACTTGTTATTTGCATGAAGTTACCCTCTCAGAAGCTAGAAGGGTGGTGGCATTTCAAATTCAGCTTATGTTGGAGCAAAAGGAAAGTAGCACTGGGTGGAGATTGAGAGGAAAAGGATTTAAACTGTATGATAAAGAGTGCTTTGACTCAAATTGCATCTTAATTGATAAATGCTTTTCAAATGCTGAACCAGTCTTGAAGCAACCAAAAAGAAAAGAAAATAACCTCCGTTGTGCTGAAGGAGCTCAAAGCTATTAGCAGGAGCTACAAGAACCAATCTGTCATGTGTGCCTCCAAAGATTTGATTCCCCATGGATTATTCAGATCAATTACAGAATGAATTCTAGATTTCATAACACGGAAGCAAAGCCCCACTGCTGGCTGGCATGGCAGAAACACGCTGTGTGCCAATCTCACCTTCCATCTCTGTTGAAGCCCATATCAGAGTTATGGTTGCACTGTGGAAAGATAAAAAAGCAATGGAAGATGCTGAAAGACCAAGAATTTTGCTGGGCCTTGTTTTAGAAGCCTGGGTCTAGCAAAGATCTGAGACACAACCACAGCCATCAATGGAGCAATTATAATCACTGCATTTCTTAGTCAAGCAGGAACACAGCATGAGTCTCCATGTATGTGAACAAGTTCAGCTTCAGTGCTCTACCACTCCTTGTCAGTGCAAGCAAGCAGCTCTCCGCAGAAGCGAGGTCAAAACATAAAAAAATAATAATCAAAGAAAGTAGTTCTAATAGGCAAAGGAACAGATGTTCTCATGAGATCATCCAGACACAGTATCACAAAGGCCTACTCTTCCACTTTGCTCAGTATCTCTAAACCAGTGGTTTTCAGTCTCTGGCCTGCAGGCCTTTGGTACATTAAGGATTGTATCTTAAGGTATCACAGAAAAATAAGATATTGCCAACTGTGAAAATGCACTACCCCATCACAAAACTACAGAGCTGCTCGGCTAGGATGTTTCCATTTCTGCTGATGCTGTGCCCTATTATCAGGCCTTCTGTAGTCAACATCCCCGTAACAGCTGAGCATTCACCCTGCCACTGTTACAACCACGTTCCTGCTTTGTGGAAGATTGAAAACCTCACTATCAGACCGTGAATTTAAAAAAGCCATACCTATTTTGTGGCTCCACTCTTGACTGAGAAACTGCTCATATTAGCCCTCAAGGGCTCCATTTACAGTAAACACAATTAAGGCTAAACACATTATCTATTGTATAATAACCATCATCAGAAATTGCCTTTTGCTTTTAGCTTTCTCTTTGGGTATATTCTGTTCTAGACACAAGCCATCCCTTACTGGGGATGCTGCATCTCTGCACCTTAAAACCCTTTTAAACGTGGACAGCATTAGATGCTGCAGGCTCAAAATGACAGTACAACATCATTACTCAAAAAATCCTCCAAAAAATTGTAAATCCTGTTGTAAACTTAAGCCAAAAGATCTGTACTACTGCTGCTGCTGCTGCTAGGTGGCTCAGAGGGAGCACAGGATAGTGGTATGGGGTTCTGCAGCAATCAGAAAGATCAATGATATGGAATGGTGATACAGGAGGTTGAATGACAAAGGGACCAGTGCACTGGAAAGGTGTCACAAAGAAAAAAGAAAAAGTGCTCACCCATCTCTGAAGACGTAGGCTCACAAGAGAAACTCTACAAGGAGGGATCTCCAATCAGAGACCCTTCCCCAGTGAGGTCTAGGACAGGTGCAGCCAGGCTCACCCCTTCTGGTCACACAGCTGAATTACCTTCACCTGTGCTCTCAGGGCTGGCCGGCTCCTTTCCCAGGTGCTCAATCAGTGGTTCAGGCTGTGACTCAACAGCTCCCATACAGCTTCCCAACAATTTAGCAAACATTTGTGTTTTTTTATTTTCTTCTGTATTGGAACTGTTTTTATAATCACTGTTTGTGCCTTTGTCAGGAATATATGTGAAAGGCCAATAACAACATTCCCTGGCTTTATCCTGAAAGTGACTTTTGCTCTCAGAAGACACCAGCAGGACAGGGCACTGGTGACCCACCCTTCCAGATTAACTGGGAACGGTACCATTTTTCAGACTCCTGTGTGTGAGTATGTGCTGGGTTAGTTTCACTACTTCCTCTGCAAAGTGCAGAGAAGAACACAAACCACGAACACATTTCCTTCCAACAGATTTTGTCACAGGCTCTTTGTATTGCAGAGTGAGAAGGATCCAAATCTGAACTCCTACATCACAGAATTACTGAAATACCAAGAAATACATTTCTAAACCATAAAATGGGAAATCTTGCAGTAGGTTGTTTGGAGCTACTGCTCATTTTGTCTCTTTCTGCCCTCCACACACCGCTTTCCCCTGAGCCAAAGTGCAGGAACGCTGTTTGTTAAGAGCGAAACAGCGAGCTGATGAGACTGAGCAGAACGTGGCTGATCACCCCCTGCAAAAGTGTTGATGAAGTAACATCTGGGTCTTTCCCTGTTGTCATTCATGTCATTTGGGTTTTGTCAATTCTGCTGATGAATGCTGTTGCAACAATCCAGAGACAGGCTGCAATGGCAGATGGGAAAGCGTCACTCAGCTGACATCGAGGAGAAAAAAGATGAAAAAGAGTAATATTTCTGAGGTTCTCAATGCTCTGGGGCCTATCTTACTGCTATATGAAACTATTAGCCATTTTGCCACCAGCCACTGAGAGCAACAATCAGATGACAGAGTAAGAGAAATACTTCTCTTTATTCTGCAGCTAAAGCTATGCATTTCACAGCAATGCCACTGGCTGTTCTCTAGCATTCACTCATCTTTTCTAGGAAATGAAATGAACTGGATATGAGGGGCAAGCAGGTCTGGCAAAAAAAAAAAAAAAAAGAAAAGAGGTATTTCTTGCATAATGTCTTTGTTACATTCCTAATAGAGGCATGGGGAAACATGCATTATACTGCTGAGTATTTTTTGCTCAAGATAATGAGAGAGCAGCGCAAAGAATTCCCAGAGGCACCTAACCCAGCTTACTCTTGCTTAATAGTTATTTATTGAGAAGAAACACGCTCCTCCCAAGTCAGGCTGCTTGAGAAAATCATGCTTCGTTAGAATTAACCTGCTCTCTGATCTGTCACTTGCATGAATTCCTCACGTTCCAAAAATGAAAGCATTTGGTTAGAAGCAACAGTGTTTCCTTCAATCCTTCAGTCAGAAATATCTGAAAAGCAACAACAGGACCTCATGGACAGCAATGAAATTCTCCTGAAAAGAATGCACAAAGACTCCTCAAGTCAGCAGCATGTCACCTTTGATGAACACAGACTGATGACAGACCTCTTTTACTAGGAACAGATTTTGCCACTTCTGCTAACAATGCTTATTTGCACACAGATGCAAAGTAGAGAGCAGAGAGACTCTTGATTAATTTTCCGCACAGAAAATACTCCTCCCTTGAATATCTCCATGTAAAGATATCTTGATGATTTAGTACCCAAGTAAAACAGGAGTTGGGTGTACACACACCGGGGCCATGACACAGGCATTTCCTTTCTGCCTGACCCACAGAAGGACCGCAGACAGGTGGTGGCAGCGGGACTGGGCTGCTCAGCGGTGACTCAAAGCCAAGGAGCCCATCTGAGGGCTCTGCTTCATCTCAAACAAATCCCAACTAACTGCACAGCACAATTTACTCCAGCTGACTCCTGTCACAGCTGTTCTCTGTATCTTCTTTTTTCATCCTAACATAACTGAAAATGACATTACAGCACTTCAGAGGTTTCAAAACTTAGGCATAACTGCAGAACTGAAATACTCCATTCATCTCTCAGCGGCACAAAGATGCCTTTTTCTCTCTAATGCTGTCTCTTACCAACGCTCACGCAATCCAATTAGCTTTGGTTCCGCAATGCAGGCGATATCTCCATCTGCTGGGGCTTACATCCTAGAGGACCTTCTACAGAAGAACACAGCTAAGAGCACAAGGACTCTTTCTTTAGTTTACTTGTCTTCTCTTTCAGTTTCTACACATTTATACGCACCCATTCACACACATGAGTCTCGGGGCTCATGGGACTACCTGCCCTGGTCGACTTTTTAGGATGCATGAATTCTGGCCTTGGGTGGTGGCTTTCAATTACTTCACTGTCACCAAACAAAAGAAAGGCTGAACAGCTTTTCTCAGTCAGTCAGAACAATTTCCTGCGTTTAAGTGAACATCTAGGCAGCCAGAAGCAATGCACAGGTAGAATTCCTGCCTTTCCATACCAAAACAAAGTTTTCACTCGACCACAGTGACCACATTTAGCAACCTCTCCAGAGTATGTGCCTGCTTTTTCATGTCACAGTGCCCGCAGAATGAGGACTGCATTACAAAGGGTAGGATTTCAGCAGTTAAGCAGGACTCAAACTAGAAATAGCAGGAAATTGCTTTAAACTACTCCACCAAGCACAAATGACTTTTAAATTCAGTCACACACCAGTATAAGGATGTGTTTTCACAGCCTGACAGGAGAACATTAAGCAAGTTCTGCAGTACAATAAGTACCTTAACAACCATCCTACTTACGGCTCATTTCGGGATAATTCCCTCTCTGATCTCTTGCACTGCTTTTGCACACCTTAACCCCCTGCAAGTCACTCTTGGCTCAGCTCCAGATACAGCCTGGTAAATATGTGGACATCACTGGACAGCGGTTTTGGGAAACTGTTTCAGGCAGAGGATTAGTTTCCTCTAGGGTGAGCTATCATCTCTCTTGTTTCCGTCAAGGAAAGCACTGCATATAAAGTAGATGGGATCATTTTAATTAGTAAGGACGTGATACCCCAGCTGCTGCACAGGGCTCAAGAATAGGGCCATTCCTATGTGAGAGGGCTCCGGGATCAAATCCAAAAATAACTTCAAAGGTGCCTAAATAATAAAGAATGATGAAGGACTGTAGATTCTGACCTCAATTTGAGCTCCAGGAGAACAAAACAACAAAACCCCTACACAGAGCTTTGAATGGCCTATTCTGCATTCAGTGATGGAAAGGATTCAGATGGTCGCCATTATGTAGCATCCATTAAGGAGAGATACTAAATTAAAGACTTTATGACTGATCACTACTTTCTATCCTTAGATTAATGATGGAATTGTTGGTAAACGATCTAAGTAGATACCTCTGGCTTTTATCTTTTTCTTTTTAATTTAGCCTTCACAAATTATTCTGTTTAGAGTATCTGCTTTTAGCATTCACAAATTATTTGATCATTCAAAATCGCTAAGGTGGAATTTCAGTATAGCACATACGAATATATTTAAACCTGAGGCTTCTGAAAGTGAGAAGACAAGGTGTGCATTTGTTCTGTCACTCAGCAAATCAGAGAGCTCTGGACCAGCACAGACTGCAGGTGGCAGCACCCAGTAAACCAGCTGCAGGGTGAGCTGAACCCAGACAAGTGTCCCCATAGGACTTCATGGTTTTTAAGCCACTTCCTATACTGTGAGTGCTTCGGTGTCTGTACAATTTCAGTCTGAATTTCCATTTTGATACCATACTTTCAATACAATGATTTCAGTAATTAATGTATTATTAATCTGTACTTTAGTTTTCCACTGTTGCAGCTTTGCTTTTTACATATTATTGTCATATTCTCTTTTAATTGTACGTGGAGATGTGGCACTGAGAGACATAGGTCAGGGGGTATGGTAGGGATGAATTGACAGATGGCCTCAATGATCTTAAAGGTCTTTTCCAACTTAAGTGATTCTGTTCTAGAATTCTAAATGCTTTCAGTGCTTCTCATTCAGTCAAATCTCCTAAACAAGAGAAGCTCCTTCAGCTGTCTGAGCCAAATACAACAAATAGGTGGGTAATTTTTTCAGTTTTCTCCAGTTCACGTTTTCCCTACTCAGTTCAGGAGAACCTGGCTTTACTATCACCACTCTCTGGTCTTGCTCAGAAAGAAACCGCCTGGTCCATTTTTCTTAGCACACAATCTCTATCACAACAGCTATCTGTGCTATGGCTGGTAGGTGTTCCAGCTGCAGCTATGTTCCCAGGAAGTGCCTTACTTCACTCTGGGACCAACACTAATTACTTACCCAGTTAATTAGGTGACTCAAGAGCCCCTAGTAGAACCCCCATCAATGTGGGCATGAGTCTTGGCAGCACCCACCTGGCTCCTCCTCAATATGAGGACACGAAGCCCCCCTTCTGAGAGGCAGCAGGCAACGGGACTCTGTATATTTGTGCCTTTGATGTCCTTTTAATTTGTGGTACCTGATACATTCGTACTGACCTTCTCTTGTATGACAGGATCCTTTGCTGAAGCCACAGGAAGCCATCTGTAAAATATTTTCATTGCACTCAGAACTGGTCTGCAGCCCTGACTCAACAGCCTTTGCAAAAGAATGGGTATTTTTGGCTTATTTAAAGCATGTTCAATCTCCTTTTAAACTTCCATATTTAAAACAAAGAGTTCTAAGGACAACTTAGTTATTCACTCCTCTGACCGTGCCAAAGTTTGTAATTAGACAATTATTCAGTCATCCACCCACATGCTCTTTCTTACACCAGAATCATCCCTGGCCTGCAACCCAGCTCTATCATTCATCTCCTTCCAGCACCTCTCTGCTTACTGCTGACATTGATCACTTGGCTACGGATGCTTATAACTAACTTTCTAAAATGCCCCTAAGGGCAAATTGTCCAGCCTTGTTCCTTCTGGGATCAATATGGTGGTCATAAGACAGCTTCATTGCATGCATCAGGCAGACAGAAATTCTGCAGACTCCCATCTGTCTTACTGAAAAGAAAGAAAGTCAATAAACTCAAGCAGAAAATTTTACAACTCTTGGACATGCCAATCATATCCCAATTGTACAACCACAGTGTGAGCACCGCAGTCATGTCAGCAAAATGAGCTCTGTCCTCTCTGCAGGAAATTTCTCTATTCCGTGCATTTTCCCATTTTAGGAGTCTATTTCTTTGTGGTTCTGGGTCTAGCAGTCATTAAGGTGTAACAAGAACCAGGAGATGCAATTTAATTCTTACAGAAGGATTTCTCTGCTGTGGCCCATTACTCTCAGGCACAAAGAGATCAGTGGTAATCTCACAGTTTCCAACTGACTTCCAGAAATCTTGTCTGCCTTGTGCCAGGTTGGAAGCACAAATATTACAGTTGGTAGCAGGGATGAATGAACATGAAGGTAGCATCTCTTGTGAATGTAAGGATTCTCAGCTAGCAGGGCAGAGTCTCCCCTTGAAAGCCATTAACAGCTGGTCAGAAAGAACCAACACTGACAACATATTTTAAATAACTTCTTGAATTGTCATCACCGAGTTTTTCCATTTAGAGTTTCAAATATCAAGTTATTTGCCATGATCAAAACTAAGAAGAAAACAATAAAACGTTTTTCATAAAGATATACCATACAAACAGAGGAGGATGTTCAATAATTTTCAATGATTCAGTGAATGAATTCAAAATAGACAGTTATGCTGCAATCATGTTTTCTGACAGCCAGCTCAGAGCTCTCAGAAAAAAAAAAGGAAAATCACTACTAACAAAATTAAGAATTGGTCCCCACTGTGGTGAGGCACACAGTCCAGCTACAGCAGGCTGGGATTTTGGATGGGGCTTATTTACAAAGCATACATGGATTTTTCAGGTTCCTGCATGGCATGTGGCTGATTCCATGTTACACATCTTATTTTAATAGGCAAATTACTAGAAAAAGCCCACGTATAATTTTTTCACCTTGCACATAACTTCATCTGGAAATGACTGCATACGTGTGGTTTCTGCTTTGTGTTGAGCTATGTGCCATGTGTCACTCAAACGTTTACTCTGCATATTACAGCAACGCATCTCGAGATCCTATCTGATAAGAATGATGTTTCATATTTGAGTCACTATCATCCATCTTGTGTAAGAGATATGCTGTATTCAGACACCAAACAGGACAGGTAGGTTCCCAGTAATTGGGATGTATGCTCACCAATAGTATATTGGCATTTTAATTGGGAGAGGAATATTCTTCTATCTATGCTAAGTTCCAGAACATAATAGCAGCGATATTCACAGGCACTGAGGTTTCTTGAATCATAAAACACTGTCAGCTCCACATTCCATTGACTGCAAACAAATATTTCCTGCTATAGACAGGTCTCTGTGTAACTGGTTCAGCCTTTTCTCCAAGCTAATAGCCAGCTGCTTTATTAGGAAAAGACCTTCATTCATTATTAATTTTCCAGTTTTATAGAAACTATATAAAATATGTGTTGTCTTTGGAAAGTCCTAGGTTGAACTTTGTTTTTGTCACATTCTAAGAGACATTTCTGTCCACAGGGCTGGATCCTGAACACAAACCAGCAAGAGAAAAAACAATTGTGAATCAAAGAACACACAGACTATTGAGAAGGAAGCAAAAGGAAGAACACATCTCACAATTTCATCCACCCTGCAAGGTTAGGAGCACTACTGTGCAGCTGATCGAGGCCCTTCTAAAGTCAGCGGATATAGAAAATGCCAGTGTGTCTCACAGTGCTCTCATGCATGATCTGAGCAAGGCCGGGACAAAACAAGACAGCTGCTCTATCCCAGCACAGGCTCAGTGCAGCTGGTGTGTGCTCTATCCTGTGTGTGTCCCTGGGATGCTCTCAGCCCAGGGCTAGATCTTTCACTGGGGCAGCTTCCCCATGGTGATGCCTTACACGCCCGTGTAGGGCTCAGTACCAGAAGTGCTCTGGCTCCACCAGCAGCTCTGCAGGAACACCTGGGTGAGGCTTTACAGCCTGTATCACACACAGTGATCCCTCTGATCTTAACTGCATGCTAACAGCTCTTCATTCAGATCTAGGGTAATCAACTGCACACATTAAAAATAATCAATTGTCCCATCACATGAAAGACTGCAAGCAAAAATGAGGGTGGGGGAGAAATCCAAACAAATGTCAGTGTAGCTCCTACACACAACAACATGGAACAATCTTTTGTGATGCTAGAGAAAGCAATCAGCTCTGATGGACTCACTTATAATGATTATTATACCCTTGTTTTCCCCTGATAGTACACAGGATATTCAGGGGATTGACATACTTATTCAGGGGACTGATACAATCTTTCTCTTTGCTAAGTATTACATTCTTAGAATAAACAGTGCAATTAAGATTGCAAAAGAAATCCAACAACATGCAGGTAAACAAAGTTTCAATATCGTTCACTTCCCCCACAGACTGAAGAACCATCGGGAGGTCAGTGGGTGCCCACAGCAGTCAGGGAGGCAGGCATGGCAGGGAGAAAAGGTTATCTTTCTGTCCTCCCATCCCACCTGCAATACAGGCTGGAAATGCAAGAACTCATGGAAGCCAAGAGACATCTGGAAGAGGAGAAACAGATCCATCTTTAGAGTGAATGCCTGGCTCCTATATGCCTGGAAACAGCCCTAGGAGCTTAAGTAGCATCAGGTTCTTTCATAAGCATTAGCTCGACAGCACTTCAAGCATTAAAGTTGTCCTAAATATTTCAGCACTTAAGCCATCCTAAGAATTTCTTGTGTGAGCATTTTCGGAAGCGCTCAGGGCTTCATCACTTTTTTTTCCCTTCAGTCTTCAGGGGTGAAAAAGGGGCAAGGAGAGACACCTCTCCCCAGAGAAACGAGCCCCTTCTCCACACAGCCATGTCCTTCTCAGAGGTGGTGTCTCCGACTGCAGTGCGCAGTCACTGAGAAGCAAGGAGCGAAGGATTTCAGGGCTGTGATTACCATCTTCACAACAAACATGAAGGATGTATAATTACTAAGCTAACATTTGTATATGCAAACAACAAGAGTGGAACTGTAGCTGAATCTAAACTCTGTGCCCTCCGGAACACACTATATGTTCAGAGAAGAACTATTTGATTTAAAATACACAGTTTCCCAATATCCCGCCACACAAGTTTGAATTTGATAACCAACTATGGCTATCCTAAAACCAAGTCCATCCTAAAACCAAGCCTTTGCCTACTTGATCAAAAGCCTGCATGAGCCAAAAAAAAAAAAAGAAACAGTCCGTGCTGAGTGTCCCCCTGACTCCCCACAGACCTGGGCAGGAGCAGGAAGGGGAAGCAGGCAATCCTGCACAGACAGCCCCTGCAGCATGCATCCTGGTAGCCATTCCTCCCCTCTTATCTCACATGCTATTAAAACCAAGAGTAACATATGCACCTTTTGGTATCCATGGCTTTTTATTCCATACACTCTTGCACACCCAAACCTATTGCTGAAGTTCAGATGGCAATCTGTATCTTTCTTCACACGGTGTTTTCACTAGATCCTAGAACACCTCCGTAATGAATGGTATGTTGCAGTGTGAACATGCAGTCACTGCCAGCCTAATCCAGCTCTCCCTGTACAGACAGGTGAACTCTTTTATGGGACCCCTAAAAAGTCAGGTGCACATTAGATGCTTGTCTAGTGCCAGCAGGACACCTACCTGCACAGGTATAAATACTTTCAGATGTATTTGACAATATTTGCTCTATATTCTGTAACACTGTGTTGTTCTCAGAGTCCTGGATTCATAAGCCAAGTAAAGTTTCTGAAGGCTCATTATCCTTCCTATTTTCATTCATTTCATTACTTGCTGATGAACATCACTCCTTCATTCTTGATTTTTGCCAGTGCAAAGCATGTTATGAGTGGAAACAAACAAGGTGCTTCCAGGCAAAACTTACAAACATCTCTGGTGTGCCAGCAGAGGGTAATCTGTTCACAGATGGATCTGTAGCTGAAAAGTTTGAAGCAACTGGTGACTGAAAACTTTATACCAGTGTCTGTATCTCACAGTAGCTGTGAGTTGTTAATGACTGCATCTGCATGGCACAGAAAGCACAGAGACAAGTAGAGGGAGAGTCTGTGCCGGGTCAGCCCCAGCTATGAGCCCAGGTCCTGCCCTCCCCCTGCAACAGGGGAAGAAATACATCAATGTTCTCAGATCCTACCTGACATACACGGACGAGGCTCACTTGGCAGTGATCAGCAGCTGTGGTGAGAAGTACAGGATGGCAGGCAGCAGCGTGCACAGACATGTGGACACCCAAGTGTCTGCAGACAGGGTGCTCTGGCCTTAGCAAGTGACGTTCTGAGTGGAAATAAACCAGCTATGGCTTCCCAAGTATGAACATCTCAGTAATTCTGCCATCCAAGTGCACTGCAGATCTGCTTAATACAATGGCTTCTCAACATGAGCCCATCTGCAGCACTCCCAGCAGCCAGAGCACAACACACCCACTTTTCTGTGGGGATTAGCACTGCCACTTCAAATTAGGCTGTCTGCTTGGTCTCTGGACAAAACGTCCCCAAAGAAAGGGCTGCAGCAGGGCAGGAAACCCCTGACCTCTAACAGTCAGGAACCCACAATGATCAGCAAAATTGTTTTGCAACTAAGGTACAGCTGAGAAACTGGCAACAGGTGAAGGAAGAACAGAGTTATGTGCTGAGCTCCTTTCATGCTCCTTGCCTCACTGGGTCTTGGAAAGTCCTGGAAACTGAGATTTTTGTCGGTAATGGATGATTTGCTGATGGCTGATGCCTCTCTCAGCTGGACCCAAAGGACTAGGTACAGCACTCTTGCTCCTCGCTGTCAAGAATGAAGTCTCAGCACTTTCAGCACTACCTTGAGCTGTGATCTACACTTCACCACCACCAGAACAACGGCAGGCTCACCTGATGAGATTTGTCTCTAGGCAAAATTAAAAATGTGGAGGGATGGCAGACATTAACCTTGGCTGATCCTATTATATTTGCACTTCAAGTCTTTGCTGTTTCACAGGTTTCCCGTGTGATGTAAAGCACGTTATTCACTCCTTCATTCTCTTCATGTAAAAGGAATAACAGATCGGTAACAGTACTATTGCACAATTTCATCTGAATGCAGACATTAAAATGCTGCTTTATTGAAATGGAAATGCTTGGAAGAGATGTATTATTTCGCCATCTTCTTAAGGAAGGTTTTATTTCTCCGGGTTCACTGGTCAGTGTCATTGAAGAAGAAAGATCACTTCCATGTGCATGACTAAAAATTGTAAAAATGGAGATGTTTGTATTTAATGGGAAGACATACATGAGGTTTAATGTCGAAAGCTATAGCTGTAGTGGATACCTATATATACAATAGCTGGTGAAAGGATGTTGAAGAAGCTGAAATCTGGGATAAGTAAAACCTTATGGGCTGCCCACAAGCTGCCATCCCCTGCTGCCCAGTGCTGCTTGGGATGAGGAGGAGATAGAAGAGCTGGGAGTGAAGGTGTGAGATTGAGCCTGTGGAGAAGGAGGGGGTGAGGGAATGTTTTTAGCTTCAGCCAATCTCACCATCCAAATCTATTTTAATTGGCAATATATTCAATTAATTTTCCATGGGTCGAGTCTGTTTTGTTTATGACAATAATCAGCAAGCAATCTCCCTATCTTTACCTCAGCCTATAATTATTTCCATCTTTCTTCTTCCCACTGACCTGTTCAGAAGGGGAAGGCAGCTGGGTGGGGGCCTGGTGGCCAGCCAGGGTCACCCCACCACTGAGATAAAGCACTGTTTTCACAAAAAGTCAAGTTCAGCCACAAACTTAGCCACCAAGACCATAGCTGTAGTGTCAAAGGCTATTACCCTGCACAGATACATTTGTTGATCTAAGCATAAAGACTTTATCAGTCTTTTCTGAAAATAATCTCTGACGTCAAGAACAAAATGTCAGAGTCCCAGACTCAACAGCACCTATGGCTTCATAAGTCCCTGTGATGGTTAGGTATATAAGTGTGATGGGTTAGGCTACACACTTCCCTCCATCAACCCCAAGTTATTCCCAAGTTTCTTCTAGTTGTCTGCATCCAGGTTTCAGGATAGCATGAAGTAAAATTTATGTGGTATTAGAAAACTATCTGGGAAATACTCCAGTGCAAGCCTGTCACACCACATTCCTTCTGTGGCACAGCAGGTGTGACTGTAGGCTGTGATAATTATACACCAGCTACTAACCTGACTCGCTGGCTTCTTCAGCCAGACACATTACTGAGGCACACTGGCAAGTCATGTCACCAGCCGTGTGTGCTGCTTCCTTTCCTAGACACAGCTGCATTGGAAAGACACGGATGAACTGATCAACTTTTAAAGCATTTCTGCTCGCAGAATTTGCCAGAGTTACCTAAAGGTAAGAGCTTTCTAATTACTCTGAATTAGTACTATTCCTTGTGAAATACAGAAAGGGATATGGCAAGGACTGAGATGGACAGGGAGCTCAGGGAGTGTGACAGCTGTGGTTCTTGGCTGTAAATGTTAACTCTGTGATTGAACTGTCAGGCTTCCCCAAGCTTTGGAAATCTGTAGGCAAAGATTGTTCTTAGGGTACTTCGCTTATTTCCTAGAACAGTCCAAAGATGGAAAACAGGAAAACAATCTGATAAGGTAAAGATGAGAACAATAATAAGAACAGAAAGTCAAACTGATGCGCCATCGGAAAGGGCTTCTGTCACACAGCAGCAGGGCACACACCTGCTTTCCTCAGATTAACGTTATCCATAATAACTTTGTAAGAGTTGTCAGACCAGGTCCAGATGCTACGTGACATGTTATTCATGCTGTCCTATCAGTTTGCAGTTGAAGGACAAGCTAAAGACATTATACTGATATGTTTATAAATGAAATGCTAGCTACCCGTGCTTTAGTGCAGTCAGTAAGAGAATGTGAATCCATAAGAGAACCTAATGAAAAGATGCAATACCATCAAATGTTAAGGCAACGATGAAGTGCTGAAAGCAATTGTGTAAGGCTGTCCTCAGTTCAGACATCTAGAAGGAAATGTGAAAGAGAAAATGGTGTCAGTGGAGGACAAAGGAGGAATCTAAACTTGGCATATACTCTATACTCTGTTGCTTGCTCAGATTTTAAGACCAGCCACAGCCAAATTTGGACCATGTCACTGCAGAATGGTCACAGCGCCTTCTTGATACAGTGTCTCCGAATACAAAACAAAGAGTAATTACTTCGCTCATCGTCACTGTTGTAGAACAGGATCTGATCCCTTATTTCCCCTCAGCCCAGGTTAATGCATGAACCACCGGCCAGTACTTCCTTTTCGTGGTCAGTATTCTATTTTTGAAACAGTAATTAGGGAGGGAGAAGTTTTAATGCAATCCCATGGCCCAATTCTCCTCGTCCTTCAGAACAGAGGCCCTTCAAATGTGAGTGAAGCTGGCCTGCGAAGGCAAGGCATTGTGCTTCAAACAGCAAATTAAGGAGCAGGTATTAAGGGATATATCTGGTTTACATCAAAGGTTCACACAGAATTCAGTGACAGAGCTTATTTAGTATTTTAATTAGTAGTTTTGACAGAATTGTGGGAGTGGCAAAAAAACGTACGAATGAAGACATGAATGTTGGGAAGCAGAAAACCTGCAGCACAGTGAGAAAACCTAGAGAACTGCTGTGACAGAATTCGTACCTACCTGCACTGCTCCAAAGCAGTACGTTTAGGGAGTACTATTGGGAAATGCAGCTACAACTGGGAGCTCCTCAGTACAAAGTGACATCAGAGGACAAACACAGCGCAAATGCAAGTCATTGGCATGATGTGGTTGTGGAAGAGGACAAAGTACTTTCGATTCTATTAAAGACAGCATTTCCCCTAAATATAAGAAGACATTCATACTATTCTGCAGGCTGAGGACTGAGCTCATCTGGTCATTCTGTCCAGAGTTAATAATAATTCACTGTCCAGAACTGAGGACACAACAAGCTTGCATAGTGCTGTGAGCAGCAGGAGCAGAAGTTGTACTGAATCATAGAGCAGAATTCCCCTGATGAAGGAATAACCCAACGAAGTATGACTGGGATAGGACTGGAAAATGCACGGAGTCCCTGCCCAGCCAGCAGCCATGTGGGTCCACGTAGGCCAGGCTGAGCTGCTGTTTGCACACCCAAGTGTGCAGCTGCCTGCTCAGTGCCAGCAGCCAGGGAACCAGCCCTCCATCTGCACACTGCAGCAAACACACACCCTGGGTTGTGCTGGATTAATAATAATAATAATAAACATTCCAAATATCTTTGCATTTTTGTCACCTTTTACAATATCATGAATGAGAACACGTTTGCTCCAAATTGGAGAAAGCAAAGAGATCTTTATGAAGAGAGCTCAGCTCACTAGCATTTCGCTCTTCAGCAAATGCTTCTTCCTAATTTTGTGAACAAAAGTGGATGTTCTCACTGTGCTCTCAACTGCCATTTAGGCTGCAGTGCCTTGGGTTAATTACACATCAGTACCACCTTGTACACGAGGCGGGGTCCTGCCCAGCTTTCCAGGCCAATGACAAAACCATCCCTATGACTTCAACAGGTGAACAACCAGCTTTTTGCACCGACCCATGGAAGCAGTGACCTCACACATCGGCTGGTGAGTCAATGCAGCCAACAGACAAACCAGTGGAACCAAGCAAGGAGTTCACAACAAGAACCAGAAATCAGATTCAGTTGAATCCCCCATAGCTACATCCTCTCCATTTGAAAAAGGAAGCAGGTAGCCAGATACACACTTAAAAACCAGGAGCCTGAAGAAGTTGGAGATGGCAGCAGGGTACAACAGTGCCTACTGAGCATCATTCGTTGAGTTCACTGGCAGGATGCCTATTTCAGGCACGCGGAATACTTCTCAAGGTCCAACTTTTAATTTGCTGCCTGTTGTCCTGTCCTGCGTTTCTATTTTAAAAACACGAATAAACATATACCTGGATGCTGCTCCACAGCTCTTTGTTTATCTGTGCTATTCCTTCCTGAATATCTGACAAGTCTCAGCACATTGCAAATGTTACCACCAGCAACAAACTTAGAGCTTATGAGAGAAGACCTCTCCACTGAGAAATTCAGCATTTCATTGCTGACAAAAAATGAGAAACAACTGCTTCAGTAAAATAAAACAGATGCACTCAATGTTATCCAAGCCACAGATGCAACTGTACGCCAGCAAAGGTATTTTATGGTCACTCCTTACAATAGTAGAAATCAAAATTGTTTCATAAAAGCAGCTGAAGGTCTGAATGCCCACAAAACACAGTGAACTGGAGATGGCAGGACAGCAAGAGCACATTACACTGTAATGATCATTACAGACTGATCTCTCAGCTACTATCCTAAAAGCCACCAGATCACTGCTGTACCTCCAAACATCCCTAAAATCTGCAGATCAATTTCTGAAGCATTTTAATATTCCAAAAC
Source organism: Meleagris gallopavo (assembly GCF_905368555.1). Taxonomy (NCBI): domain Eukaryota; kingdom Metazoa; phylum Chordata; class Aves; order Galliformes; family Phasianidae; genus Meleagris; species Meleagris gallopavo. The sequence continues at coordinate 9,954,462 of NC_139419.1, read as the reverse complement.
ACAAAACTTCTGAATGAATTACATGGCCTTCAAATACCCGAATCACAGAATGCTCCCTTCCAAATTCTGCATCCCGTGTTGTTCTGGCCCTGAACTGGCTGTTACTGAAGTCAATGTCAAATCACACTCTGACATAAGATGGAGCTGGAAGAGACATTCAACATTTTCCTCATGCAGCCACTGCTTCCTGTCCTGCCTAAGATTCTGGATGCCATCCTGGTACACGACGTGATAGCCAAAGATGATAGCCTCCTGCCAGATGACGATCCAAGCGCTTAATGCCAGCGTGGTACAGACAGGGCACAGGGACAGCTCTCTGCAACATTAGTTCCTCTCTTACAATATCCAGCTCTTCCCTACACTTTCTCCATCGCCCCCGGAGCAGCACCAGGCATTCTGTGCTGTTACATCCACAACCAGCTCCTGGGTGCAGCACCACTTCAGCTGGAATAGAGGCAGGCTGGCATCACTAAGTGCTCCTGGAAGCATTTTGGAAACCTCATTTGGAGCCTGCAGCATGACATTAACAGTGAACCTTCTTGCTAAAAAAGCCTCCCTTTAAATACAAAAGGGATTCGAAAATCCTGATTAGTTTTCACCCAAGTGCCACATCACGTTTTAATCAGGCCAATCCACTGCTGACAAAGAACTGCAATGGAACAGAGGCACGGGAAGAGCTACGTGGGCTCCAATACAGCACACCTGCCAAATCCCAGCTGCCTCCTCTCACACGAGAATTTTCAATCTCAACGGGGAGGAATTCGTACTGCAGCAAATACAGCTCCTCAAATCAAATTGTAAATACATCATCAGCACAGCTCCTACTTACAAAGCAAACATAACAGCGCTCACGCAATGACATCTCTGAATCAGTCTTCAGTACCTCCCAGTTTATGTTCTGCTGAGCTGCACCCAGACTGAAACAGACACGAATCCCATGGGGCTCTCCAGTCTCACAAATACTTTCAACTTTTCAATCATTTCAACTGCCACAATATCACCTTAGAAGAGGTGCCTGAAGGAAAAGCATATTCCTTTCAAAATTGAAATCAAACTGCAAAAAACACTTTAGAAAGATGAAAAAATGACTGACTTCCATACACAGGACTGTCTGTCTGTCTGTCTGCCCATCATTCAAACATGCAACAGCTGACAAGCCATGTAGAGAGAGGAAAGTCTCTGTTCTCATTACAACTATTTTGACCATACACAGAAAGCTGACTGGCGAATCTCTTAGGATTCCTGAAAAGATTGTCCCCCCTGTGCCTTCATTTCCCCTCCATACAGCACCAACGGCACCTGGACACACACTAGGCACTATTTAGCCATTGGGGATGTTTGGGAGGAAGGTGCAGAGGTGTGGGTGAGTGCTGGAGAGCAGAGCCCTGCCCTGGAATTCTGCAGTTCAGCAGCTTTGCTTGGCTCAACGAATGTCACTCTGCACACCTGAGCTGAGGGCTGGAGCAAACCCAGAGGAGGGCGATGGAAACTGCTGTTGTCTATCCTCTCCTAGGACATGTCCTTCCTAAAACATAACGACCTCACACCTTCCATTCTCTGAACTGAGTCTGTGCATACGCCTCAAGGTGTGATTTGCATTCTCTATTTCATCATTTTAAAATACACCGAATTTAAAGCAAGCTTTATTTCCTAGTGCAAACTGATCCTGTCCCTATGCAAAAGAGACTGAGACGAGAGAAAAAACACAGTCTTGTTTCTGCATCCCTGTGACTGTATATTCCTGCCTGCAAGTCATTTGTAATTGCTTGAGCTGACCTTGAGAGCTCTAGATAAACCCAGCACCCATGCCCGGAGTGCACAGCACTCTGCTCTGCCATGGTAGAGAGCTCTCTTTGCTCACTGCGGCTGCAAACAGGACAACTCCCATCGCATCCTTTGGCACCTAGTGTGGGCCAGCTGCACACTGCTAGTTTCTGGAAGGGAGCTGATAGGACACTTCCTACTCCTCAGGAGTCGCTGCCTGACAGTTCTTGCTATTTTCTCCCTCAGTGCTCCTAACACTGTCCATTCTCTCCCACATCTCCAGCAGATTATCACCTCTGATAAAGGTTCTAGCTCTAACCCTTGGCAGTAACACCAGATGTGGATGTTCACAGTCCCCTCTCAGACATCACAGGCACAGCAGCAACTGAGCTGAGAGCACATCCTAAACAAAAGGGCCTACTGAGGTGTGGGAAACCCCCCAAGGAATGCTCTTCCTGGAACTCTGTACTCACAGCACTCAGACCCAGAGGCTGCCCAAGCACTGCACCTCCTGGCAGGAGGGCAGAAGCAGCTCCTGCAGCAGCTGGGGCTCACAGAATGCCTCAAGCTGGAAGGGACCTGCAAGGATCAAATCCCGCTCCTGGCTCACCTCCTTTGGGGCAGCTGCTCAATCCCAACATGCAGCACTGTTAGAACAGCAAATAAAAGGCTGAAAGCAACCCAAATCCAGGGCACCAGCCTTAGCAACAGCCAACAGCCCACAGCTTCAGTGCCCATGGCTCGAGCAGAGCCAACACAAACAAGGACTCACATCATTCCTGGCTCTGCTGCTGATTCACTGAAGTCACCGGCTTTTCTTCTGCACCTCCTGCCCTGTACATTTACCTGGTGCTATTACATTAACACCTCACTGGGTGGAGCAAGGATTAGTCAGTGTTTGCTTGCATTCAGCTGTTAACTTGCAATGCTCTCGCTATGTTAACCATTATTATTATTCCTTCATTTTGCTTAGGCTTACAGTCACTGGATGAAACTCAAAATCTCTTTCTTCTTTTCCCTGTTTTACAACGAATGAGATTAATTCAGCAGAAATGTCACCATCCAGTATTTAGCATATGCTGTTCAAGTATCAAGTCAGCAATAAGCCAAAAAACTTGAAGACACTCCTTATACATTTGGCCACTGATGCTCGTCTCAAAGAAACAGCCCACAGTCATTGCTAACACCCACTTGTCTATTATCACAGTTACTACTGAGATATTCTTCTCTACAGTTCATTACCCTTCCTTGGCTTTCTTTGTGTCACCTTACCCAGGATGTCTTGATTCTCAGCTTTTCTTTTTTCTTCTCAGTAGGATCCTCATTAGGCTTCACCAATACCCTATTAATGTATCCAACATTTCCAGTCTTTTAGCTTCTTTACACCAAGCACACTGAAATACACTTTTTCCCATTCTGCCTAAATAATCCATATCTTAGCCATTTTCTCCAACTTCTTCAGCCTTAACAAGGCCTATGCTTTATTTCTGACTTTTTCTCTATGCCACCCCACTTACTAACTTTATTATTCATTCTGCTACCATTTTCCACACCATGTCCCATTCATCCAGACCTGTGAAATTCTTTTAAATTCCTTCTTTCTTCCTCCCTAGGACTGCTGCTTTATCTTACCACTACTGACCTCCTCTCCCACCCCTCCCTACACTCCCCCAGATCCATGGCACTCCAACACAACCTGAAAACAGACCTGCTGGGATCACCTTGCCTTGTTCAGAAGTCCCCATACTCCTCTAGTTTGACCTCACATACTCAGGCAGCTGATGCCAAACTGCTGAGCATTATGTTTTGCAGACTCTACTTGCTTATCCAACTGTCTCTTGACAATATAATCCCTCACTACTGCATCACAGCAACAGAAGACACGTAGCTGGGCTGCAAGATGCTATGTGGAGTTACTCTAAGCCTCACCAGCCTCATTCAGTTGCTCCTCACAGGCAACCAAATCCTCAATCCTTCCTCATTGGAAGGGGATTCTCCCCCTCTGCCCTTGTGAGACTCCATTTGCAGCACTGTGTTCAGCTCTGCAGACCCAACACAAGAGGGACGGACAGGGACCTGCTAGGTTCAGAGGAGGCTTCTCCTGGGAAACAGGCCGAGCTGGGCTTGTTTAATCTGGAGAAGTCTTTGGGGAAATCTCCTTGTGGCCTTTCAATATTAAAGGGGAGCTGTGAGAAAGACAGAGGGACATTTAACCAGGTTTGGATAAGAAGGGGAAATAGCTCTAAACTAAGAGAATGATGAAGATGGTGAGGCACTGGAACAGCCTGCTCAGAGTTGCGGATGCCCGGCGCTGGAAATGTTTGAGCTCATGAGGCACAGGGCTCTGGGCAACCTGATGTCCCTGCCCACGGCAGGGGTTGGCCTCAATGGGCTTTAAGGTCCTTTTGAATACTCAAACCAGGATTCTATCTTTGGTTCCTTTCCTCCCCCACATCACCCTTCTATGCTGACCTGCACGTAAAGCTATAACTTTCTTCTGCAAAACAATTCCTACTGTTAACATTAATTTATCAAATCATTAATCAGCCAGTTAACAGTGGATCAAAGGATAGCTAAGAGTAATTAACACCATTCTATTCACAGTAATACAACACGTATCTCCAGCTGCATCCTCTTCCTCCCACTCTCCTGGACTGTGAAGAACAGTGCCTGCTAACACCTGCAACACACACATACTTTGTGGCCTGATCCTGCTCAGAGCCTCGGGTAGCACAGTCATAGTTAATAATGATATTGACCAACAAACGCCCGTCATGCCAGTGATGAGACAATAGTTTCACAGTACAAGACTGGTCACGGCAATGATGATGATGAGGTTGCACAATAACTTGCTGAAAGATCCAAATTGCCACGGGTTGCACACTTGCATGCTCTGATTTAACGATACACGAAGGGTTTTCGCAGGTGCTCGGAAGTGCAATCTTCCCTCTCTTGATTATTTTGACAATTCACAGAAAAAGAATCACATTAACATTTCTGTAAAGGTAACACTCGCAGACACAAACTTGAGTGCTTCATATAGTATGCTTTCTGGGTGAATGCTGTCAGCTTTCCAACACAAAGAAATAAAGATTCTATTTTCTGCTTGTCCTCATCTTCCTCACCTGGAACTGTAACAGTAACTGACTGTACTGCAGTCTATAAAACAGCCAGAATAAGAGAACTGCTCATTTTCCTCTAAGTGAAATCTGAGTGCAAGAACTAGAAGGAGGCACCGAGAAGTGCAGGGGAGTGAGAGCCACTGACTGTAGATGCTCTTTTGTGCTACTTTTGGCAGGTGAACTCCAGAGATGGCTAGTGACAAGGGATGTGTGGAAATTCCCATGGTTATGTATGAAGCACGCCAAGAACCCTCTGCACCTGAGTACTGCAGCCAAGGGGGTAAGCAGCCTTTGCTGGGCACGGATGGAAAGAGCAAGCTTCTGGCTGGCTCTGTGGCAAACATCAGTGGTCATTTTCTGGAGCCTAATCCAAGCAGCTCATAAAGGGCCCAACTTGGCCACAACATGAGGGGCTCAAAACGTGCCTGTGCCAGTGTATAAAACCCAGGGTTGGGGCGGGCAAGCCGATATGATCTAGTGTGGACACCACTTAAAATGGAAAATTAAAAAAAAAAAAAAAAAGTTTAATTATTCATTCTACCAACAACAACACTTAACTGGAGCTGCAGTTATGTCTCTACAGTAATTTTACGTTTCTAACAAGCAATTGTTCAGGCAGCAGACTTTGTAATAGCTTGGCCATGTGCTGCTCAGCTTGCCATCTGCTCTTCCAGAGGAATGGCCCTTTCTCTTGCACTCCTGCCCAGAGCTGCCATCAATCCCTAGCTGAGTCAGTGTAGCACCTGGGTTCCAGGGGCACAAGCAGCCGTTCCCCACGTCATCCCATGGGGGCTGGCACAGCAGAAGGGTTGGCAGCTCTGCTCAGTGACTGCTGTGCGGCTGGTTGGCTTTTGCTTAGACACCAGACATTGCTCCCACACCTACACAAGTATCTCACAATGCTCCTTTGTCTTCTGCTTGTTGGAGCTCATGCTCATTGAAAGACACACTGATGTCAGCCTTCCTGCTATTGAGGAAACTGCCATTCAGCAGACAGGGCTGGAGAAGAAACCAGAATGGAGGTCAGAAGGTGCAGAACTTGACGTGTGGCAGAGTGCTTTACCCTGATCAGCTCTCTCCACACATACTTTTCTTCACAAAGACCTCTCTGGCCTCACTCTAAGCTCTCAGAGAAACCCACACGAGGTTGGGGAATAAGGCTGAAAATGCTTCAGGTGACTTAGTCACCAGTTCCCCAACTCCCTCCTCAACAGAAGGAAAAAAAAATTCTTTTTCTGTAGACCAAAAGGTACAATAAAATTCCTTGGCTTGAAGCTGGGGAAAAAAAAAAAAAAAAAAAAAATCAAACAAGAAAAACAAGTTCCAAACATTATTAATAAGGTGGTAATCACTGGAAGCACCCAGTTAGAGGTACTACAGATCTTTAGTCAGCGGAGCCTTTAAAATAAGATCAAACACCATTTCAGTGTCATACCAGAACAGATGCAGTTATGTGTTGACAAAAGGATTTGGTTTCTTGGTTGATGTTGCTAAGAAATTGAGAGCAGCTTTTCACTGCAGACTATTCCGGCTTTAAAAACCCATGAAGCAAACCAATAGTGCCTGTTCCCTGTCCTGACCATCAGAAGGTCACACCAGGCCATCCTGCCAGGCAGCAGCCCACCCCAGCCTGACCTTCTGGGAGGTGAACTGACCACTCTGTTATGTCTCACTGTCCTTCTTCCCTTAGGGGGCTACGAATATCCTGCTCCCCCTCCTTATTCCTACCGAGAAACAGCCACTGTCGAGCAGCCCGGTAAGTGCCAGGTATTTCTGACAACGTTCATAATTCTACTGCTAACAAAAGCAGAATGCTGTTGGTTTTAAAGTCAACAAACACGGAGTTTTTTTTTGTTTTTTTTTACCTAAACACAGTCCAGGAGGATGGAAAGTTTCCTTAGGAATGTTAAAAACAAACTAAGACGACAGACTCAGACCCATTTTCCAGCAGTAGCCAGGCTGCAGAAGCACCCTTTTATGCAGCGAAGGCTTTCAGAACAAATGATTTTAAGTCCAGTTTATTTCATCATTCCTGTTCTATTCACTTTTATGTAAGTGACAAGCTCAAAGGAGACACTCAGAAAAGGTTTCAAAGAAAGTCAGGTGCCATCTCTTACAGGAGAGAAGGAGATGCAGCTGTTTTCTGAAATCCCTAAATTCAGGAGACAAACTCAGATATCAGGTATCCTATTTAAGGCACTAGTTTGAATATACCCTATACTTGTTTTACGGTGGTATTTTTTATTGTAAAAGATGGTATTTTTCACTGAAAATATTCTTGGGAAAAGAAAAGAACACCTTCAGATAGCTACAATGCACGCACACCTCTCAATGAGACATGACAAAGTCAAATCCAGGCTAGAAACAACTGAGAGAAGTTAGAGATTTTCCTAACTGGGGACATGTGACTGATAACATTTGTATAACAGAATACCTCCTTCTTTGAATCTCTTAGTAAGTAGAGATCCAGAAAGCCCCTCTATATCCTTCAGATCTCCTCTTCAGGGTGAACATGCATTTTTACAGTATTTTATATCAGAAGATAAACTCTCAGTGTCACCACCGGGCAGCGGAGACTGCCTGACTGTAAGGAGTTCCCCCCTGGCAGCACGCAGTGTATGTCCCTATGAGTAGTTCTCGTGAATGTTTAGTCAGTAACAGTAACACATGCGGCTCTGGATTGGCCATTTTAGGAACCTACATTATACAATTAAGAATTGATGGCTTGTAAAAGGTTTCCCATCTTTTTGCTCTTGCTGCTTCTTATTTCCTCTTCAACTCAGTCTACCTGGTGTCTCAGCCTCCGATCATCGTAGCAGGAATCTTCTCAAGCAGACCAACGTCCACAATATGTCCTTCCTGCCGCCAGCACATCACCACACAAGTCACCTACAGGTTGGGAAAACTGTCCTACCTCCTGTGCAGCAGCCTGTGCATGGTTGGGTAAGTTTTTCTGTATACACTGCAGATTCCTAACAGCAGGAGGATACAAATGTAGGTCCAATACAATTTAAGGTCTAGTTAATGCTTATGTAAACAGTTTGCCCTTCTTCCCTACCTCCTAAGAAGTCAGTCTGTCATCATGGCTACCAGAGATTTAACCATGTATGTTATTACTCTTTGTAAAAACAAGTAAAAAGTAGTACAACACAGTACAATTCCCTACTGTAATTTAGAATCAGGCTCAGAATCACAGAATTGTAGAGGTTGGAAGGGACTCTAGAGATCATTGAGTTCAAACGCCAAATAAAGAAAGAATAAGACTAACACGCAAGACATTAGTAATAGATAAATCCTTGGGAAGAAAATTTAAATACTGAAGAACTTAGAAAAGAAGTGGGTTCATGAACTTATATGGCAGATGGAATAAAAATAGATGAAGCCAACAGAAAGAAAAGTTAGTAACTCATTCCACGCACGTCCTCTTTGTCTACAGGTGCTGCTTTGGATGCTGCTTTATACCTTTCTTTGTGAGGATCTTCAAGGACGCAGACCATTACTGCCCATACTGCCATTTTCATATTTACAGATACAAAAGGCTATAGGGACAGTTAGCACAACCAGACGATGTCAAGTTTGTTTCCTAATGGCGTAAAATTCCATGTGTAGAACTACTGACAGGAAACACCAGAGCAGGCTTTGGTTCTGCAGCTCCCTCGCCAGCAATTCCACCTGCAGTTTGCCATCGCACGGTTGGACCGACTTTAAAAAGCCCTGATGTACACCATCACTCGTTTAACGCTCAATTTGGACAGGACATCCGAGTTACAAAGCGACCAGCTAGTGAGTTACTTCAGCACTTCTACTGCTCCCAAACCCCAGCCCAGGGACACGGCTCCTGCACTGCAGCCCAGGGCACGTGGCTGGGCACACGGCTGCTCAAGCAGCACTGCCTTCTCAGTACTGAACCCTGTCAGGGTTTTGCTTCTCTCCGCTCTTCCTTGAACGTGCCCTACCCCTGCAGGGCTGTGGGTGGTACGGGCCAAGCTGATTATTTATTGATGAAACATAAGTTATGAAATCCTCATTACTGTGTTACATATGAGATAAGAAAATAAACCTGTTCTTGTTAACAATTCTGACAAAACTCTGCTGTCTGCAATGTGCCCGTGACGCCCTGCATGCTGGGACACCTGCCCACATCAGCAGACCAGCAGAACGAGCAGAAGAGCCGCCTGATGTTATCAGATCGATTTATTTTAGTTCTCTGGGAAATTTAAGCCACCATAAGCATATGGTGTGCAGGGGGACCTGTGGAAAGAGGCCGAGCTGAGCCGCTCGCAAGCCAAGGCTCTGACCTGTTGCTTTTGCAATCATCACAAACTCCAACTTCGAGCACTACAACAGCCAAATTTCCCCGCCTGAGGTCCTCTCCCCATTACTAACCTGAAGGGCAGCCCGCCCTGCCCGGCTCCGCGCGCTGACTGTTCGGCCCCCAACCCCGCCCTGCACACAGCGCCCCCTGGCGGCACAGCGCGCCCAGCTCCAGCAGCCCTCAGAGGGCGGGCCGGGCTGGAAGCTGTGAGGAACGGCGCAGCCCTGCGCCTGGGATCCGACTCCAGTGAGGATCTAACTACTCTAAGGAAACAAAAAAACCCACGGCCATCACCAAAAAAAATCCCCAAATCCACACTTGCTGCCTGTATTTGCTGACAGCCTTAACACCTAAAGAAACGCGGTCATTGAAAAGAAATGCCTACTGCTGGTCATTTCTTCTCAGGTCGCTCAGCGGTGCTGTGACCGCTCCCAGCGCTACGCCTGCACTTCTCCCTGCCCCACGGCGGAACGCAGCGCGCTGCCTCCTGCTCCGTATTGAATTGACCCGGAGACCTCTGTGAGGAAGGCGCAGCTCACTGACAGCCGTGCAGTTTTGTCTGCCAATCTGATGAGAAAAACAGACTTAAAAGAAAACAAAAAACAAAAAACAAAACAAAACAACCACCAACAAAGCAAAAACAACAACAAACAAAAAAAAAAAACCACCAGCAAGAGTTTGCCTACCTACAGGTGCTAGCGGGGCTGCCCGTTCCCTGCCATCACCGGCTCTGCTGCCACCTGCAGCCGCTCCGTCCCAGCCCAGCAGCCCCAGCACACCTGGGCTCAATCTGTGCCACTGTGGGACCGGTGCCGGCGAATGGCGGCTCTGCAGAGCTATGCTGGGATACAGAAAGCATGGGTTCGAAGAATACGGGAGAAATCAGTGCCAGGAACGGTATTCCTCACTGGGCAGTCATGGTTAATTGCCTGCCTCGGTTGTATTACAAATAGCACCTATGTAGATAGTAACACATTTAGGGTGGCCTTAGCTAAACTCATTTGTGCGGGCACTCTTGGTTTTGCTTTGAGAACTCCAGTTTTCAGGTGCAACTATTTTCTGGGCTGACTGAACTACTGTGCAGACCCAGGTCTGTGCCAGAGCAGCAGGCTGACGTTTCAACCTGGCAGGCACCACAAACTGCAAAACCAACCAACCAACCAAGAGTGACCACCAAACTATTTAACCACGTGCAAGCTGGGAGGGCTTCAGTTGTGGTGCTTCGCTGGTGAGGTGCTGCTATACACAGAGGCTTCTGAGCTGACCTCCCCAGGACTGCGTGAGGACCGACCCAGCAGCAGGGGAATGCAGCACAGAGCAGCTGCCCAGCATCAGCAGTTCTGTCCTCAGGTGACACGGCCCATTTAATCACTCTGATCTAATGAGAAAATCCACCAGCAGCCAAACAAGCAGCACCATTCTTGCACCATTTCAGACATTTTTAAAGTATTCTTTTTTTTCCCCCACCATTTTAAGATCTGGATGTGAGAAGTTAAGCTTCACCTTTATATGGTGACCAATACACACTGCGCTGGATAGCACCAAGAAACAAATAACCCTGACCACACAGCAGAAAGAAATAACGTATGCAATTTCAGATGTGCAGAAGACATTCTGTACAAGCAGAGCATTTTTGCACCAGTACTTGGAGACAGAAGTTTATGCAAATATGCAACAAGGAATGCAGGCTTTCCAGCTACAGCCTGTTGTTGGCACGTCATCTCCTGCTAGCTTAAAAATCACCTGGGACAGAAACCAAGCACAGCACAGATTTGAAGTCTGAGTTAGGCATTTCACACATACACATTCCCCCTTTTACTAATCCTAAAGGCCAGGTTCATTTAAAGGCAGGGAACAAACAACACCAGGCTGCTCACTGAACGACACTGCCCACCTCAATATTCAAATCATGGAATCATAAATGCTTGCTTAGTTCCTTTAAGGAAAAAATAAGAAGAGTGAAAAACCTACAAACTCACACAACTACTCAGCATTTACCATGAACGTCACTCTTGACACAATTCAGCTGAATTTTGCAAAATTCACCTTCATTTACTCAAAACCATCCTGACTTCTGAACAAGCCATTTGCTTTCGTTTCGAAAAGCTTTTCCAAAATGAATTAACAGGACACAAATCCAGGGTTTACCCTAGTCTATTTTATTTACAATATATACAGATCCTACAGAAAAAAAAAAAAAAAAAGATTTCTCACAAAGGATATTAAGTAGCAAAACCACAGAGCAGCTCAGACCTACGTGCTGATGGCAGCCGGCACAAAGGCCACGGGGCAGAGGGAGGTCCAAGCGTCAGGCCTGGGGCCGGCTCTCGGCATGGCAGGCTGGATCCCAGTGTGGGCAGCAGCTGAGGTAGGTCAATAGTTGGCACCACAGCTGGCCGGAGGGACTGCCCCAGCGCTGGGGCACGGCTGGCAGCAGCACACATTCATCCTGGTGGCGCTAAGCCTTCTGGTACATAGGGTGGGTTTGTTGACTGTCACTCTCTAATCAAACTATTTCACTGGTGTGATTTGCTTCGATTTCACAGAATGCTTTGGACTCCTTAAGAATAAAAGGCACTAGGTAAACCTACAGGAACCACTGCTACTTGGAATAATTCACATGGGCCGTTAACGCTGTGCTCCTCTGATCCTGTGTAACATGAAATGACATTCTTATTGCTTAACACTTACCATTACCATTGGTAATTTTATGCATTCACTCTTATCATGATAATTCCAGAATCTGAAATCTGAGTAAGAAATGGAAAGCACAGCACTTCTGAAGACTGTACTCCAACTGAACGAGATACTGCACCTGAGAAAACCTCCATTCTTCTTCTCTTCAGAGTTGTGTGTTTCCCTATTTGAATAATAAGGTACATGTGCTCCAAGAAAAAAAGGAAACATTTAAAAAACCTTCAGTTACTGAAAACAGTACACAGGGAATGTCTTAATGTATCATCTCAAAATTGACGTGGGAACAGCACAAATACTGAAACTTGTTTAAACCTGTCATTTAAAAACTAGAATGCATCCAAAATTTACTTTCCTAGCGGTATTTTCTTCTGAAACTGCAATTTCTTAAGATATTTCCTAGAAGCTGCCAACATCCCAGACATTAATGCTAGAATGTAGTGACATTCTGATACAAGCTCAATTTTATTGCTGTCTGCATAGGGAATACTACTGCTGATCGGAGTATCTAAATCTACAGAAAAATCTGGAATACAAATCCTGACATGTACTGTAAGCCTGCAGAGACAGCAGTTGTCTTGCACCGTGTTATATTTCTTACCACTTGATTGCAAATTCATGGCAAAGGAAAACTTGATCCACTGAAGGCTTGTGCCATTGAAGCACTTCACTTCCCTCTACCTGTAACCTACGCACACGGATGACAAAATAATGTAAACTTGATTGCCTTGACTGGGAATAAGAAATGTTAAAATCACCACAAGATTTGAATGAAGAACAAAAACGAACGTACCTAACATAAAGATTGGTGGTGCATTTTACAACAGAAAAAATACATATGTACCAGAAACATATCTTGAAATCTAACTTAAAAATACTTGCTGGTATTTTCAGTAATCAGCAGCACCCATAAATGCCATACATGAGGGCCATCACATGTATACAGCCCCAACTACAAGTTTAATGAAAGGTTTGAGTATAGAAATTCTGTAAGAACTTGGCTCTGGTTAAGAACACGGGGAATGCATTACAGCAGAAACCTATCATTCTATTAAGAGACCTTACCTTTAGAGACTGCAGATTTTAACTTTACACCATTTGTACTATTAGACTTGAGAATCTGGATGACAGAAATTTGTACAGGCAGAGTCAAGGCTACCACAAAGATGCTACTACAAGCTTTACAAATGAACTAGTAATTATCTTATTTGCACACGGCTCCTTCCTGGAAAACCCTTTCATTCATTAAGCTCAAATGTAACTGACTTAAGAGGTTAAAAAAAAATTCCAAAATCTTTAAAAAATCTAGCAGAAAAACCCACAGATTTCCCCCCAAACTTCAAAACAATCAATATGAGGGTTATACAATCGTCAACACCAAAGAGAGAAAACACACCTTTTGGAACAGCGCATCAAAGAAGACATTTCCCAGAACTCTATTTCCAGAGAGAAATCTTCTTCAACGTCCATGTCATCACTCACCGAAGAAAAATTTTATAGAAAATTTTATTCAACATACAACATTTTCCAGCAAAAAAAGGCAATATACAGGAAGAGTTGTTGTACACTGCAGCTACAGAAACAAAATAAAATACTGGAAAAGAATGTAAAGTTAAGTGTGAATTGCTGATTCTATCTTTACTGCACTCAAAACTAGACACGCAGCTGGCATTAGCTCCAAAATAAAAGTAGCAGTCTGGGGACTGAAAGAAAACTACACACAATGAATATCAACATCAGTGAAATTCACTTGCAGACTCACCCAACAAAATTATCCTCCAAGTGTTAAATTGTACATGTTCATTCATTAAATATACAATTTCATTTTTTCTTTTTTTCATTTTTTTCCTCCTTTTTTATACAAAGTCAACAGCTTACTAAACACTAGTGAGCATGCCCCTCTGTGCTAAAAGGCTATTTCTTGTGTTTTCCCCGTCTCTTCCCATGTTAACTAAATGAATGATATTTATAATCCTTTCACTTGCTTTTGCCAACTTTGAGTGTCATTCTATTTGCCAGAAGATGGCATAATAAATTGCAACTGTATTCAACAATGGCTGAAATTTTCATAAAAAGACCCAAATATCTCATTGTAGGAGTCAGGGCATCCACTTGGCAAAACGGGATGCGAAGTAGTGACTAAATTAAATGAAAACTAGTTTATTAAAAAAGATTCTATGCAGCTGGAGGAGACAAAAATCCCAAATAAGTGCCAACAATGTACACAATGAAGTAGAGATCGCTATTTATTGATGATGTGAGTTTTTTGCATTTACAAATGCACAAAAATGTCATTTAAAGTATAACTGAAGGAAATAAATCTGATGTGAGTCTAAACATAAGACTTACTAGCTGCAGTGATGGTGAACACCATACCAGGAAAGGCAGCCAGCCAGCTTATGCCATCTATAAACGTACTACAGACAAATATTTTGCCAATGTCAATTGTTCTACTAAACTCTTCCCTCATTATGCTGACAATTGCCTTGCATTACGTTTACCATAAAATAACTCTCATTGGCATCCAAGCTTTATAAAAACACCTTCATTTTGCTCAAAAAGGGCAGTCAATAGATACAGAGAAGCCAAACTGAACAGCCTCAACAAAATAAAATTAACATCAGCAGCAAATCCTCTTGCTGAAGACTTCAGATATAGTGCACGTGTACCAAAGTTCTACAGTTGTTAAAAAGGTGCACACACACACTTATTTTGTCCCTTGCCTTGACAATCTGGTTTATTAAGTCAGTTATGGATTTTAATAGCTTTTTCAAGGTAAGTGTAGCGACTTCTCTTTGGGGCTTTATTGAAATGGTCAAGCCCTAGCCACGGCCTTGGATGAGACATGTTGCCTAGAAAAGAAAGAGAAAAAAATGAAGTTGTAAGACTAAGTTAAAAAGTTTCATTTACACAAACTACTCATATGTGCCCTGTTCAGTTTGCTAGCAAGCGTACAGCACAGATGAGGACTGAAAACAGTCCTTAGCCTATGGACAATAGGGCTGCTCTCCTGACCACTGCTTTCATTCCACTACTATGTTCTACAATTGTTTCCGTGCCAGATAGCTGGTTTTCCTCTTCTTCAGTCACAGGAGTTAACAGCAGTGAAACAACTGCTGAAATAAAAGCTTGCTGTTGTAACTTATAGCCATAGACACGCCAATCACAGTACCAACTTTCATAGAATTGCTGGGGCTGTTTGAAACAGAAAGGTATCATCCAAACATCATTTAATACAGCAAATGCTGGTGGTTAAGTGATTGCTGCTGTTATTAAGCTATCCTTATCACCTGGCTTGAGTAGGAATATTCTTCAAATAGATGCAAAATGCAAATCAGTAGTTAATTAAGAAAACATGTAACTGACCTTGTACTTAGTCTTCTGATTAAAAAATAGTTACATTTCGATCAGGAAGAAAATATACGCAACTTTCCACTAGTGCAACTCAGCATGAATTTACCTATTGCTAATTTTCATAGAAAAAATATACAATCCACAGCCTTGGAAATGGGCAAGGTTCCCTTTGCAGATGTCTGACATCCCAAGATGTCTGCAATGCAGAGCATCAAACATCCTTTGAAGTGAAATGGTAACAGCAGAAACTAAACAGCCCCCCCAGCAAGAAAAGCAAACTTTTACATTTCAAGACATCAATTGCTATCACTAAAGCATAAACCATGTGATCTTTATGTTGCCTGTATCTTTTCTTGGATATATTTTCCTCAATGAAAATATTCTTTCTTTTCAGTTGATGTAATGGTTAATGGCAAATACAAACGAACTGCCAATCTGACAGAGACCATCTTAGTGCCTTTTAAAGAAAGGAATCAAGTACTATGCTGTTAGCACCGCTGCAGTTGTCATTAGAGGCATCACTGAGTGTGACAGCATCAACTGACATCAACTATGTTGATAAAGTTAGAGAAAGCCAAAGCTTTAGTGTAAGCTCTGCATACTGAAATACTGTTCATATAAGAACGCATCAGAGTGTCGTATTATCACACAACAGGACAATCTTGGCAAGATTCTACCAAAGCACATTATATAAAAAGGGCAACCTTCTATGAACTCTCAAATTGAAACCCCTTAGTCTCAAATCCCCCATGACTGCTTCAACCATTTCACGTTCTCCCTTTTCCCATTTCTGCCATGTTCTGGTAGTATTAACCTGGTTACCTGGTCTTTCACATGATCTTGGCACTAACAGCTCTAATTTTACTCAGAAAGTCCAACAGTTAGCTTTGGACTATTGCCCTCTGATTTCCCCTCACTCTGATGACTCACAGAACCAAACTATGACTCTGCCTGCCCTAAACAGACCAGAAAGGGTTATCTGTCCACTGACAAATTGCCTACTTTGAGTTAGTCATCTAGAGACTCCACAAAATTTGTGCAGAAAAGCAGGACCCCTAGCAACACAAGCCACAGTTTCTTCCCTCTGCTCACTGATGGCTCGTTCAAAGGCAGGGACTTTGGCAAGTCCCCTCATATTCACAGCCATAAGCCTGGCTGTGTAACATACCATAATGAGATGGCTTTTTGCTGGGTTCTTACAAACTGCTCATTGATGGTATAGGTCTAAGTCTCTGTGCATTTTGAAATAAATGGACAGTTACAGGATTTCTTTACAACTGTTAATATACCCAGAACATAACCTGAGAAAAATCAGAGCAAATTTGGCCCTAATACAACCTGCCAACAAAAACCAGAGCTCATCATTGTTAGAAAAACAGAATTCTGGAGAGCAAATTGTCCTCAACCTCATTTCTACCAGACAGACAAAAAGAAACAGTCAGCTAAGCTAGGGGGAAAAAGCCTTTATGAATTCAAGGCCTTCAACAGAGCCCTGACTGCAAGCCCAAAAGTGCCATTTTCAACTAAAACTCCCAAAAGATGACTGTGGTGAAACTCCTGATCAATTAACTTAGTATCTGCTATGTGTAAATTTCTTAGACAATAGAGCTTTAAATATTTGTCAAGTAAATAAGATGGCAGACCGCCTCCACAGACAAATTCAGAACAGAGCTGTATTTGTAGCTTGGTGAATCATGACTGAAGAATCCAAAAAGCATCCTATTCACGTATGTAATATTTTTTGTTGGATTCTTCAGACTCATTAAAGAAATCAAGAAAGAAGAAGAAATACCTTAGAGAAGTACCTTTTTGTAGTGCACTTAAAATAAGGAGTTTATGAGGATGCACTTTAGTATTTTTTAAGAATTCTATGAGCACTTACTTCACTAACAATGTGAGAATGAAATATAGGAGCAGATGGGCAATACAGACATGGTGCAAGTGACATCATAACTCCTTCCTGTAAAGTATGTTTTGTGGAAACAGTCCCATTTGGCCACTCAAATGCCAACTTTTAACATGCTAACAAACCGAATATGCAGTAGCTTGTGTGTCTATAGAATATGCATTCTCAAGACTAAGAGTTAAGTGTACATACAGGTATACACTAATACCTGCTTAGTTACTATATAATATACATGAAGTAAAAATAACTACTCTGTTCCTGCATTCTGAGTTCATGGTAACTGCACTGTAACGACTGGCAGAGCAATTTCAGCAGGTCAAAACAACAATCAGGTTGTTCAAGAACTCACCAGGTTGGGGCTCAAAATCTTTCAAGTTCACTTCATACTCATCTTCATTGAGATATTGGTGTCGACCCATCATTACAATTGCAAATTTAAACTATGAAAAGGAAGAAAACTGTTAAAATACTGTATTAAAATAAAGCCTCCAAGTCTAATTTCACAGCCTAACACACAGTTGGTTACGAATGACATTCTACTGAGATCAATCGTGTTTAAGATCTTCATCAACTACCAGGACAGTGGGATAAAATGAACAGTCAGGAAATCATGAGAATGCACGTGGAATACAGTGTCCAGGTTCCCCAGCGAAAACAAATTGGCAACTAACTGCAGATAGTCCAGCAAAAGGCCCAGTAAAACACACAGCCAGCTGGAGCGCAAGGCATACAAGCAGCTAAGGAAAATGTGTTTATTTAGCCTAAAGAAAGGCTAATGGGCACCTAGTTGTCAGCTATGGACGGGTGATAGAGTGAAGACCAAAGCACTTACTCGCACAGAGCCCACCAAGAGGACATGGGGTAATTATCACATGTGCAAAACCATGAATTCTATCTCACTTAAGAAAAAAAATTCTCAAAACGACAGCAGTACAGCTCTAAAATATGCTGCCCAGAATGTGGCAGAATTCCTTTTCTTGGGAGTTTTAAAATCGCAGCTAGTTAAAATCCTTGGTGACCTGAGTTAACTAAGTTAGCTCTGGTTTAAGCAGGAAACTGAAGTTGTGACCTGTTGAGCTTTGGTACCGTCTAAACTCTTCTAGGTTATTCTGCTGTTTTGTTGAGTATCTCTTCAATACAGTACAGTGCCATTCCTACACATTCTACTTAATTATTGTCAGAATGAGCATTAAGGCTAATAACTGCTTTACTGATCAACATCTACACTTAAATCTACTGCTTTCCAATTTCTTAAAACAATATGATAGACTCTGCAGTCAGCAATAAAACTCACTGCCAAGTTGTCATTACCTTTTCAAATTCTTTTTCCTGTATGTCCAGCATTGTCTGAATCCGCTTCATAACCTCTCTGAAGTGTTCGCCCTGATGATCACAACAAGATTTTTAACACACACACAAAAAAGAAACAAAAGGGGGTGCTGTATTTTCTAATTTGAGCTACATCAGAATACTTTGCCTACCTCAATCTCTCAGATTTTACCAAAATTACTGGAGTGTCAACATCATCCACGACAATAAACAACGAACAACGTACAACTTGCTATAAATTCAGCACCTGCAAGTCTTACTGATTCATCATTATACAAACCATTGCATGACATATGCAAGTCAGGTTAAAGTTAAGAACATTTTAAAAATCCACAGCAAAACAGGGGCTCAGAAAAGCCCTATTTTCTTAGAACCTTTGCACCTGCAATGCTCCCCTCTCAAGTAGTAAATTTTGTAGCATTCTTCTGTATGCTGTTTATGAGCTGCTGAAAATACACTGCTAGATGGCATTTACTTAAAGATCAATAACACAATAGCTGCCATAAGGAAATATAGTGCACGTAGTTTCCACCATAAATTAAGACGAGATTTTATTCTAAATTTTCAGATTTTGCTGTGCACTGCTCAAAAACACAGGGATACAGTCAAGTGTCACATGATTCAGAGACATGGGCATTATTTCTCACTCCAAAACCATTTACAAAATTAGGCACATTTCATATAAACTAACACACAAAGACCAAAGAAGCAATTTAGAAGCACAAGTGCTAACTGCCCTTAGGAATACACTTTCCTATTGAAAGAAGGAGTGCGACATGCTGTTGGAGCAGTATCACATGAAAACGTAGAATTAAATTGAGCTTTCAAAATTAGCTTTCCCTCTTGTATCAATACAGAAAGCGTTCAAAAAAGCAAACAATCATTTCCCATAACAGTGTATCTCAAGAAGCCAAGCAACCATGGCTTAGGCACTTTTGTCAACAAGCACACTTTGGAATTCCTAACGTAGTATTAGCAATAGGATTTGAAGTTGTTGCTGGTGTTGGGTTTTGTTTTGTTACTTTGCTTTTAAAATGAAACAAAAAAAATCAAATATTACATTTACAACATTTCAAATCTGTCTGATGTGGAAGATCTACAAAGCATCACTGAAAAACTGAACAGTTTTTATGTGCAAAAAAACTGAGACAAGTGGTTTAACCACAGAAATACACAAACACAGAACCTTTATACAGCATTTTTCCTAAGCATTTTTACATTAATCAATTAATTTTACTACACTTGCAGAAATCATTAAAGATATTATCCCACAGGGGGGGAGAAAAAGGAGGCAGACATACCTGGTGTATCCTCAGCAAGAATGGAATTCCAAATGTCCCAAAAACCTCTTTGTGGAAATGTGCCACTGTGATTAGCATCTCATTTTCTTTATCTATATCTACCTGGTCCAGAGGAATTTCCTAGATCCAGGCACAAAATTATGACTGCAATTAGCTAAAGCTAACTGTATTGTTAGTGATGCAAAACAAGTCAATTTAAAACAATTAAAATAAACACTCTCTTTGACAAAGTCCTGTCTATGCCTCCCCACCCCCAATAAGGCATTCCCTGTCACAGCAGCACTGCACCTTCCCACACTCAGTACAACACTCTCTTGGTTTGCCCAAGTAGCTTTTTTGACATGCAATCTTCCATCAGCTCTAGTTATGAAAATATCACAGCCCTTCTGTCATCTTATTACAATTTTACTTCTTTTTTATTTCTGATTTTAGAGGCAAGTTAGCATACTTGCAAGATGAAATGTTTAGAGAAATTACACAGTAAGATAGAAGACTTAGCTGAAGAAACTCTGATTTAAGAAGAAAAGGAAACAGCCTTCCAGAATATAATTCTGCATATGAAAGTGGGTTTTCATCTTAAAAATTTAAATCATGAGCCCCCAAACATCCCTTGGGATTACTGCTAAGACATCCTATGGATAGGCCACATATAACCATATAACATATGGTTATATAAACATATGTCAAAATTTAAAGAATGGAACTGTGACAGGGTGGCAGACGAAACAAAGGAAAAACTTTGGAAAGATCATCTTTATAAAAATACATGTATCAACATGTATTCGAGCTTGCTGCAAGCACCAAGGCATTTGAAAAATCAGCACCTAGGATAAGACAATAACCCAATAACCACTTAGAAGTCTTTCTTCATTCAAAGGCAAGTTTTAAAGCAGCACTTACCTCTATTCGAAACGTTCGACTTGTTGCGGGTGACAAACACTCTAACAGCTCATCTTCCTGATGGACACCAATTATTTTGTAACTTACAATTTCTAGCAGCCTTAAAAACAAATTTAAAAAAAGCTTTAAAAGAAAAAAAAGGTGGAGGAATCTATTTTCAATTTTACCAGTCCAAGAGTTTTCAATCATTTATAAAGTCATTTTGAAGAAAATGACCTCACTTTTTGCTCCTGAGAAGTGAACAGTATGGAATACTTGAATTGGAAACATTACTGAATTGTGAGCTGTGACTGATGAATCTTCAGCATCTCAAGAATGTAACTTAATGAAATAAAGGATGAATAATTACATAAGGTTCATACTTTTATTTAGTAAGAACTCTCTTAGAGCGAATCTTGAAACTTTTTAACACGGTATCAGCCTTTATTTGAAAAGTTTTCATAATATTTTAAATTCTAAGGCTAATTTTCTGCATACAATCCACACAATCACAAAAGAAATCCAAACTCTTACCTTAATTTCCCTGAACCTTTTTCAGAGAGCTCTACAACTTTTTTACATTCTTCTAAGAGGTCCCGCACACACCCATGCTTATCTGGATATACTGTTATTTCCTGTGGGATATTTAGAACAGAGAAGCAATCAGAAAAATCTGGAATTGTAATCCATCACATTAAAGCACAGAATACAGCGGAGTCTTCATCAAAATCCACCTTTTAAAAATAAAAATTACTGAAGTGAACACCTTCACCTGAACGTGTTAAGAACTGGCACAGTTTTGTACAAGGCACAGCTCTTCTCTAACGTGATGCTCTTTCAGCATGTGAACAGCACCACAATCCCACCCTTAGCGACTTGGACTAAAAAATAACAACAAGTAAGAGTAACAGCAGCCTCACTCACCTCTTCCCTAAATTGGCTATTTAGCCATATGCATTTAAAACTTCTTCTGTTTTCAAAATCAGTTATTTTCATTTTGAGCTTAAAGAAGAAAAGAGAAACACTTTAGGCATACTTTGTATAGGGCAGATGGTATTTTGTTTTTTTTACCCACACCAACAAAAACAAAAGACTCTTACCTGTTGATAGTAAAGCTTTTTAGGTTGTCTAGGCTTGAAGAACTGCAGAAGATCTCTTAAAGTACCTTCATAATTGTGCCTAAGGGGATTACCAGGGCCGTCCCTGTAACTATGAAAGAAAAATGAAAACCCTAAATCTCTCTCCACAAACAGTAAATCGAAGTACCAAGAACGCTTTTATTCCTGGCTACCAGTTCCACATAATTGCTAGCAAGCCTCAGCAGCATTATATTTGGTGCATTAATGATTTTCTTAAGAACAGGCAAGGGCTGGGAGCAGAAATACCAGTCACTGTGTGCCTTAGCTCTCTTGGATGTTAAAAAGCCCACCTTTAATCCTGCAGTAGCAGATCTACATTCCTCTGAAAGTACTACAGCAAGACTAAAGTCACATGCTTTTGACTGTGAAAGATTAATTTGTGGAGTTATAGGACACAGCAAAATTCCAGAGTGACCACAGCTGTCTGTAAACTATACAGAGCTGCCCAAATTGGCAGAGACTTGGCGAGGAAGGGAGATACCTGCAGGTTAATAAAGAGGCCTCTACATTTCCACAAATACAAGACATTGAGACAGTCTGTGTGCATATATCTATAATGACAAATTTTCTGTTCTCTATGGATTCAAATCCAGTTTTACAGAACTCTGCCAGAAAGCACCACTTAAACAGAAGCATTCCTTTTAGAAGCTGAGGGAGATCACAGTAATTCTATTCTGTTTGGCCAGGATGGAGTTAACTTTCTTCACCTGCAGACTCCCAACAAATAAACAGTAGAAATAAAAGTCAGAGTCAAGTAACTCCTGCACATAACGTTTTAACAGCAGCAAAAATCCTGCTTTTACCTGCATCTGCTTCTGGTCTCCTCTATTCCAGAAATCTACATTCACTGAAATAGCATCTCCGTTAGTTTAACAATTCGAGCCATACAATAAGGCTCTCAAACAATTAATGGCTTCAGAAATTGTGTTAAAACAGGGATCCTTTAAAATGCTTCTGTCTCTCAATTTTACTTACTCTTATAAAACGTGCAATTCATGGAGTCTCCAGTGTCAGCCACTGTAATGGTCACTAAACTGTCTTGGCAACTTGCTGCACTAACATTTTATTGGTAAATAAATGGTTTACAACCTGAAAGAAGCTACAAATTAACTGCAGCCTACTTATTATTGGGCTCAGTATTTTAAAGGGTATTTTAGACACAGAAAACCATACATAGAAGTAAATCTGTCTTACCCTTGAGACTTGAAAAACTGTAATAGCATTGGATCTGTATTAAGTCTTTGTGCAACTGTCTTTGCAACCTGCAAATAAAATTGTGTGTAAGTTCTGCATTTTTTTCAATTATGGCATTGCACTACAATCATACAAGATAGTTAACACACACAATGGCTGAAAGGGACCTCTGGAGGTCATCCGGTCCAACTCCAATCATTCATTATAGTACTTCAAGAATATTATGCTACAGAAATTCTGTGAGACACAAACCATGTGTTTACTTCTCCAAGGCTAAAGAAACTCCATGTATGTAACTTCTGAACAATGAATAAGATTTAAGAAAATAAGAAGAAATTTCTCTCTTGCTAAAATAAATCACAGTCACCAAGAGGCCAAAAAATCCACAATAACAGCTTAACTCTTACTTTTATAATTATAGTATTACTCAGGAAATAGGCAAAAAACTCTCAAGGTTCTTCAATTCACTCAAAGGACATTAGTTTTCTGGGTGGTATCACCATAGTATTCCTATCAGTATTTCATGCTGCAGCCTCACAGAAAGAATTGTAATCTTCTGCCTAGTTTTCCCTTGCCAAAAGGAGCTGTAAAGAACTTAATATAAAAATGAAACAAGTGAGTCACCGAGAAGCAGATACTGAGGAAGGATAGCAGAAGTAATCTCTGATTTTCTCTATATATTCAGGTGCTCAAAGATCCCACTTTTCATGACGGTAAAATGTGATCTGTTTTCATGTACAAAGTACGTAAAACTCTGATAAAAACAGGTGCAGGAGAATGTAGGGAGCCAGACCTAATAATCAGGCTCTAGGCAGACCAGTCCAACTTTATTTATTTTTTAAAAAAATAAACAGTTTAAACAGTTTCACTGTCTAATTTGCCTCTTTTAAAAAGTCTTGTAATCACCCTTTATGAATACAACAAATTTGGTCTGTTACTGCCACTGAGTCCTAGACAGCACTGTGTGGAGAAAGCAGTAGTTTGGTCTACAAAATTAATATTGCTGCTAAACTACGAGGAAAGCAGGTACCATTAGCGTCCCAAGGTATTTTTCTATTAACAGCTAAATAAATTCAGCACGTTTTACATGTTGTTTAGAAAGCAAACCCATCATTTCATCAGAACATCAATTCCCAGAGCAGAATGGTATGTAGGGAACTGTGCTGCCAATTAACTATTAATGCAACTAATACCTTTAAGCATTTCTTCATTTTTCTATTTCCACAACGCAAGTAATATATAAAAACCTGTCTGCTCTCTTCTAAAAAATATTCATTATGCCTTTGTGAACTAATGCAGATGGCATTTTCAGCAGAAAGAAATAAACATAGAGAAACAAATAGGATACATGCCTGAAAGTAATTCATCCTATTGGATAAAGTAACAACAAAGCCTGGGTCGTTGGGGATGGTTTTATCACAGAAAATGACATCCACACGATGATAGAGGTCTCTGAAGTATTCCTTAGCTGTTGGCAGCTCACTGTTATCGTTTTCTGGGTCATCCCTACAAGAGTAGACAAATGATGGTACCATTACGTATTACGTTGTTACACGAACACATAGCTAGGGCTCTTAAAAACAGGTTCTACAGTATGTCAGTGACAGTTGAGAAACACAGAAAGGAAGTTAAGAAACCTTTTTAAAGAGCTGCCACTTGTACACAGTGGAACCAGCACAGTCAGTAGTGACTCACACCCTTGAACACTTCTGTGCAGTTCAAGAGCAAATGCACTTGCACACCGTGCTTGACAATTTGGTAATCTGGCAATAGGCTGACTCCATTTGTTTCACTGCAGTATTCCAGCAGTGCTCTTCCCTCCCTCTCAACCTTGGCACATCGGTGCATGTCCTTATTGACGCTGCCAAACTTTCCATACACTACTGTGTTAATCGTTTTGCACAGAGGCCAGCACTCCTTGGACCACAAGAGCAAAACCACCTGCACAGATGCTGGTTTGGGTCACTACTGACTGGTACCCCTATCTTCTCAGCAGAGAAATAGCACCAGGGTACAAGCTGTGCACTTACCCAGAAGTCAGCAGCCAGCCAAAGGTGCATAACACCAACTGGGTCAACAGGGAATGCGAGTTCCAAGGCATGACATGAGAAATACATTCATCTCACATAATCTGGGGTAAGAGTGCTGAAGATAGACTAGCTGGCTTCCACCCACTGTCAGCCCATGGAGAGAAACAGAGCAACACAGTTGGGTGTGACCATCAGGAGTGAGAGCATAGAAATGCTGATTTATAGCCCTGACAAGCTTACAAAAGATCCCTTTAATGGATATAAAGGAGCAGGAGTTCTCCTTTTGCCTTGGAGAAAACTCCAGTTGAAGCACCAGTACACCTATGAGTTGCATACGCTCAGACAAACTGGGAGAATCATCACAGACCAATATGGAGCATAATGTGAGCACATATAAAAGGAAAAAGGGAAAGCAGTTTAGTTCTAAGGTGAAACGAGCTCCAAGTCAAGAGCTTGTATAGTAGTAATAGTACAGAGCCCAAGCCCTGAATTGCTGGTAGGCTCTTCTCTGAGTTATGGTAGCTTCAAGTAAAAAGCTGCAGAACTCAGATGTATTACTGAACCACACTCTTCAGAAGAGCAAGACGTATTTTAATATTTATGAGTATTAGTTTTCTAATCTAGGATGAATTTCCTTAAATGATGTGATGTGGTAATTAAAAAACAACTATCTATCTTCCTGGAATGATCAAATGAGAACTGCTGAGAACATGTTTACTGTTGGAAAACTACACCTCGCTCCTGTTAAAGCATTAAATTAAAGCAAGTTCTGCTTTCAAAGTGAACTACGTTGTTTAATTGTAGCAATAAACTGGCCCTTTAAAATACATACTTCTGAAACACTATGATGTCACCATCCATGAGTTCATCAAGAGCTTTATCAAGAGACACATCATAGTCTTGAATCCTTTCTGTTAAATTGGGTTTAACTTCCTGCAAGGAAGAACAAGAACCACACAGAATAAACAAGAGACAAAAGTGAAAGTCACAATATTAAACTTAACCAAATAAGGTAACTTGTGCCTTCTATCTACAGAGACAAGTACAGACATACATATTTTAGATAAACATAATCTTAGCTAACATTCAGATTCACTTCACTGTTACTGGTAAAACCGACTGGTTTTACCAATACTTCACTTTAAAAAATAACTTCCATTAAAATCCTGAAGTATTTTATCATTTGGCATTATCAAATTCTTATAAAAATTCGGAGATTAACTTTCTACTGATGCAGCTTCCAGAAAGATGGAAGAATATCAATTAAGGTTATTAATTTTAGCAGCACAGTATCTCCCATATCAAGCTTTACATCTCAACCTTGGTTATTTTTTTGTATCACATACTTAGTTATTTTTTCTTGTCATTATTACATATCAGAATGTTATCACATAGCAATTCATCCTTAAAGGAAACACACTACTGGCACAGCAATTACAGTTTTTACAATAAACAAATCTGTCAATCCAAACCTCATAGAGGATAAGGTTAGTTTCTTGTGGAAATCCTGCTCTCTCACACATAACTGGAAGCAAGTCACCTATTGGAAAAGAAAGGAGTATGAAACGTGTTGCACTGCTTGCAAGACCTATCTGCAAAAGAAGAGAAAACCAATTCTTCTATTCTCATTAAGCAGTTTTAAAATGCCTTTCTAAGGAATGGAGCCTTCAAGGTTAAAGCTTCTCAGATTCAGATTCAACCCAGAGAGAGTCTTTAAGGTTTCCTTCCACTTCATCTGAACAACAAACGTGTAAGGCCATCCAATATCAGAGAGGTTAAATAACATTTCTTTCTCCAGAAAAGCATTTTCACCTCTTTCTGAGAAACTCACATGGATAAAATAAAAACACAAGAAGTATGTACAAAACAAGAGAATGAAATATTTCACATGAAAAGGTATTATAACTCAGCGGCCATGTGCTGAATTCTTTCAATGGACTCATGAAAACTAAGGCTCACAGCCAAATCAATCCAAGCAGCTGTTCTCAGGCTACCGCTGTGAAAAGTTGTACAAGAGTATTTTAAACACAACTTCAGAAATTCATTCTGCAAAATAATCCAAAGTACAAGGGAAAAAACAGGGAGCAGTACCACATCACAAAACTACAGCAAGTTTGAAACAGCTGTTCGTGTTCAGAACGATCTGGTGAATACTGTAAATCTGTAACAAGAAGTTAGTTGGTTGCCAATGCTGTGTTAAGACAATGATTTCAGCCTTGTAGAAAATTTCACTGACTACGCTGGGAAAAATAAACATCAGAGGACCTGCACAGGCATTAGGAGAAACCACAATTTCACTCTGTGGCCTACCTTTGATTTCAAGAAGACATCTAATATTAGAAGTAAAGTAGCTATACAATCTAACTGTCTCTACATGTTATAACTTACGTATTTTACAGGATATAGGTGTGTAGATATGTCCACAATAATTCAAACTCCGAGTTTTCGGATCATACATCTTCAGAAACAACATTACATCATCTAGAAATTAAGACACAAAACTTAGTTTTAAATAAGGCTTATTTGACCACGTCTGGACAAAAATCACTTAGGTACTTTTCTCTAAGCTGTAAAAAAAAGTCCCTCCTTCATTTATTTGATCAATATCCTTAAAACATCCATAAATAGTGGATTTATATAAACCTGCATATATTTACAGAAAATAAATTATTCCATTATTCCAGTAATATTTGAAACATGCCTTCTACTTAAGGAGAAATGAGAGCAAAAGGTGAATAAGAAAAACCAATTCCAGCACTGTTGTTTGATGAGTACATCAATGACATCATCGAAAAATAAGAGTGCACAACATTTCTTGAGATATATCCAAAGAATTTTGCATTTACTCAAGATTTAGCACATAAGCTTACGATCTTTATCAAACTTGGGTAATGTTGCTCCGGTAGCAGCCATCTCTGGATCTACTGTTTCCAAAAATATTGTCCATGGATTTTCATTGTCACTGAGCTCAATCATCTAAATGGAAGATGTGGAAGAAGAAAAAAGTCTCAGGAGAATATAATATGAAGTGACAATTCATATTATTGAAATTTTTGTCAGATACAAAACTTTCTAACATGTTCTCTGAGTGGGAGAGATTTTTTTCTTTTAGCTGGACTAATGACAGGAAGCTTGTGAAGTTTATCAAGAGAAATAATGCCAGATAAGAAATACAAAATTTTAATGAAGCAAAAATATTACATTTTCCTTAAACTTGATGTATCTCTTTTTCATTTGAAAATACACCTACAGTTATCACTATTAATGCATGGAAATTAACTCTGGAAAAACACAGGATTACTTGTACTACTCAGGCACAATATTTTAAATTCTAAGCAACACATTTCATTAAATCCATTGTTTCTGGCCAAATAGCACAAGACTCAGGAAGATATTTGCATCCAAAACCTAACATATAAATTATGATTATGTGTTCTCTTCACAGAAAGAATTACACACCACAGTCCTCCTTCTCTCCAAAACAATCTGCTATATTTCAAATATTAGAATCCATAAAATAGCTTGGGATGGAAAGGACCTTAAAGATCACCTTGTTCTAGTCCTCTCCAAAATAAAACTTTACCAGACGGAGATTAAATTGAAACCCTTAAAAACTGATGTCTCGAAGTTAGATTCTGAAATCCAACTGAGAATCACAGATGACATACAGAAGTAATGTTCTTTATCAATGAATACTTACTGTTTTATTGCCATCTGCTTCATTATCTAACATTGCAGGTCTTTTTGTTCCATTACTTCTAGCTTGCATTGGCCATAATCTGATCTGATCCTGGGGAAATCCCTAAAATTAAAGTTGTGACAGGAAACAAAAAAAGATTAAGATGCTTACTGAAGCCAAACAGAACTTACATTTTAAAAGGACTGGAAGAAGATAATGACTAAGCTGAAACACATTATACTAAAACAAACACATACAGTCAGCTACAGAAAGCTTACCATTGTTTGAGAGAGGTTCTGAACAAATTCTGTCAGCGTGGAGTTTTTTAATACTTTGAAAACGGTGTATTTCACTTTTTCTTCATCATACATGTCATTGCCTTGGTGGCCACAGAACTGATCCTCTGCTACTATCTGAAAGTATACATTTAAACGTTACTGTGCATATTAACTCAGCTCCACAATACAGTACCATGTTATGACCATTTCCTATGCGGTGCCACTGTGCTCTCTGGATGGTATCACAATGCTCACTTTGTGCTCTTACAAAGATAATTTCTAAGTATATAGACCACAATGAAATTTCGTGAGTCAAATCACTAAGTAATAAATATAAAGTAATTCTTACAAATTCTGAACAATAAAACATCAGTAGCACTTAGATCCCAATCTTGGAAATGTACTCCAACAACAGTGGCACTTAAAAAAAAAAAAAAAAAAAAAGCCTGAAAAAAAGCAGCATATTTTGTGTAAAGCAAGGAGGATGCCTCCTGCACTGCTGCAGCTTTTAACTGACAGACAAAAGGTACAACTCTGCCAATCCTTCCACTGAAAACAGCCCCTGTGTATACATAGTACTGAATGAGCTTAACTTCACCAGCATCTCCACTTATGAACTCCAGCAAGAAAATGCAAAGAAACATGGAGGCGAATGGAAAATGGATTTTATTTTCTTTCACCAGATGGGCTCTGGAAAGAGTCATAAACAGGGTTCCTTAAGGCAATTCATAACAATTTAGTCCATCTGGCTTTTCCAAAAAGATAATTGCAAATATAAGCACTCTCTCCTTCTGCTTCTACTCGATGAGCTCAGTTTGGCAGATGTCCAGCCTTGCTGCCTATGGCTAGATACATTCTAATTTTAGAAAATAATTCCTGAAGGAGATAGAAGTGCAGTGGCAGAGCAGTCTTTTCAAATAACCTAGTCCTTCTCCTTTCACTTGAACTTACTATTTTTCTATGCAAGCAAAGAACTTCTTTGGCTTCTAGAGAAAGCAGAAATGCCTGTAACACGCTTTGATTTCCCAGTACAGCAGTGTT
Source organism: Meleagris gallopavo (assembly GCF_905368555.1). NCBI lineage: Eukaryota > Metazoa > Chordata > Aves > Galliformes > Phasianidae > Meleagris > Meleagris gallopavo. The sequence continues at coordinate 9,924,437 of NC_139419.1, read as the reverse complement.
TCATTAGTACTGACTGCACATATAAACATACTTAGAAGCACTGAAATTTTTATCTCAGTGAAAACATTACTTCCAAGCTTATTCCAAAACTGAAAATCAAGGTTTGTCTTGCTGCCTGGATGCTCAATATTCTGCATTTTAATGGGAAGGCAGCTGCAACTTGATTTGTTTCCAAAGCTGACCTGCACTTGCATGTAGAGGTGAGCTTCCTGCCTCTCCTTCCTCTTCTGAGCCTCTATTCTTTTCTCTTCTTGTAGCCTTTCCACAAGTTGTTGAGGAATATCGTGGTCCGTGACAGGCTGCAAGACTTCACCTACAAAGAAGGTTTCATGATATCGTTTCAAAATTTACATCAAACAAGGTTTTCAAACACACTTGACTTCTGCTGACTTGAAGTCAAAGCCAGACTTTTTCATCTTTTAATTAAAAACATGATTTGATATCATTGTGTTTTGGCAAAAGTAGTGTTTTCTATCCTGAGCCAAAATAGACTATTTCCATGAAACAAGTAACATAGATTTCTGAATTAAATATTCATTTCAGGCTTAAAAAACTATTTACCACCACTCAATTGTTTTTAATAGATCTACATATGCTAAAATGGATTAGTTCTAGTTTTTATGATTTAAGTCATTCATTTTCCACCCTACAGAACGATTAAGGCTAAAACACTGCCGATACAGTCTTGCCTTACTGTGCTAAGACAAGGCAGCAGAGGATTAGAACACACTTCCCATAAGCAAGGGGAACGATGGCTGATCCCCAGAGAATCTACAAAGTTCATCTAAAACTCATAGAGCCTCTCGTCCACAGTTCCTAAGTGAGACACAGCCCTAAGTGGCAGTATGCCTATCTAACACACGCAGAATATACATACTTAATTTTGATTCCCTGATGTAAACCAACATGTACGCGTTGGTGCAGTGCCGTACAGACAAGTCGTCGTCGTGGCCTCCATAGTTGTGTTCAATTGCTTCTTCCTTTGTACATCTTGATACAACGTCATCATCAAATTTACACCACTAGAGAAAATTTTATATAATTGTAATTTTACACACAAGAACACTTTCTTGGGTGACAAATAAATCCTATTTCTGGCATATCTACAGCTCTTTGAAGTAACCAGAATTTGTCTTCAAGCAGCAGGAGGTAAAAAAAAAAATTAAATCAAGTTCAGCCTAACTGGTGCTACCTGCTCCAGCATTATGGAGACCATAAGAACCAAACCTTAAGTGATGCACGTGAACATTTTGCACTGAATACTGAAAGTTTTTAGTTCGATAATTATACAAATAATTCACCTTAAGACTTTTCCTCACATATTTAATACTGCTCTGCGAAGCTCAGATAACTGACCTTATTTTTACAAAATATACAGAGCAATGGTACAACATGCAAATAATGGTAATTTCTTGTAATTTTAAAGTAGTTTACAGGAAATTAAATAAACAGGAATTTAAGTAAAACAAACAAAAGCAATTCAGAGCGAAAGACATATAGCAATACACAGTAAAAACTGACTATTCCTTTTCCTATGAACATTTACACAGAAATCCAGTGAGCTCAAGGGAAGAGGCACCTGACCCATAAACATCTAATCTGATCAAGTCACCTGAACCTATAACAGTCAGACATGCAAAGATGCTGAATTTCTGAGTCACAGAAAGATTCAGATTTGCTTCAGCATGAAGTCAGTCTGAAGAAATGCAGAATGAAATTTGCTTGCTACAGAAATTCAACACACAGGCACAAGACTGAAAGGATTCCCTCAGTCTTTTAGTGGAAGCCAACAGCAAATAGGAAGGTGCTTCTCTTAAGAAGGCAAGTGGGTCTTTATCACCTGCAAATGTAAGCTGCTCTCTAAAGTGCAAGAACTAGACGCCAGGGCTGCAGGTTTGATTTCTTCTGTAAATACAAGGCAAGTCAAATACATCTGACTTCACTAAGTGAGCACACCAGCATGCTCTGTTAGCAAACATCAATTGCAAAGAATTGCCCATCGTGAAAACATCAAATATCTACTTAAAAAACACAAATAGATTTAGTTGTTTTTCAATACTCACTTTTCCATCACCCTTTGGATTTAAGTAAACAACATAATGTCCACCATGGTTATCTCCACTGTGTACTAGAACTGCGTGAAGAATGTAATTTGCAGGATCTTTAGGATCTGTTTTTTGCAAAAATTCATCTAGTGGCAACTGTTCAGGAAACTCAAACCTAATTTTTGAAGAGAATTAAGACAGGTTTATTTGTATTTAAGAGATGCACGCTATTAAGAACAACACCAATACTTAAGCCAAAGGAGAGTTACAAAAAGTGAACAAGTTACAGTGACAATTCTATCCAGGATATGAATACATTGGTATGTTTTACACAGGCTTTTACATGGAATCTTTATACGAAAGCTGTAAGTGATTCAGTATTCCGTATGTCATTCAGAACCCAAACAGTAGTCAGTGCACCTTTTGGAGACCTCTAACATACACCTACACACACTCCTTCCTCTTGCAGTTGATTCAAGAATTGACTTTTTTCAAATAATTATTGTTACTTTTTTTAATATAAAACATATCAATAGGTCCAAATTCTACATCTGACAAATTCCACTGAAAACTTACCTATCATTTATCTTGATGTTTTGATCAGTCTGCGGATCATACATAAATCTCATGAGCTGTAGATGTAGTACTGGTGGCAATGTTAGGAACTTCACACCTTTCTCTGCCTCCTACATATTTTAAAGGAAACAAAGGGTTGAAAGTGCAAGATTTTTAACAATTTAAAATACTTGTCTGCTGCAGACACTTTCCTGTGGACTTCTGTCTTATAGGCTTGACACAACATGCAAAGAATAGTCAGCTTTTGCTCCAGTTCTGAACCACCTCAATGCCCCACCATCTTCCATGACTTACTCCAGCAGAATCATTAACCAAGAAATCACTTCATTTAAATTGAAGTCACTCACGCAAGCACACGTGAATATCTCATTACAAGCAAGTCATGGATAAATGAAATTTTAAAAAAAATACTGAGGCAAAAACTAATTTCTGATCAGTTAGGAATTTCATGTCCACTGTACCCTGCCAACAGATACTTGGCTACCAAACGCTGCTTCTTGAGAACACCTAAGAATATACAGCATGTTATTGACAAGATCTGCTATATGGAAGCTGCAAAAATAAGACCTAGGTGGGAGGGAAGGACTTCTTCCTACAGTGGAAGCAACAAAGTACAAGTGAAAAGCTTAGGAACATGCACACGGAAAAATGGTTGAAACTGCATAGGCTCATATGATGTTCTTAATGATGACAGAAAAATGACCTCTTGATGTAACTTTTAGAGCTATGCTGCTTTTTCAATAGGCAAATGGGATGGTCTTAAATGAATTCTCAGAAGAGAAGAAGTTCACGAAAATCATTCTTGTCACTAGAACTGTTTTAAATACAAAAGCAACATTTACTGCTGATTGGACTGTTTTCAAGTCCAAGCTCCATTCTGAAAAATTTAAAAGCAATTAAGAGGAACTACATACATGCTTGCATAAAGAGAAAAATGAACAAGATCAGTTGATACAATCTCTTTTATTTTATCACAAACACAGAAATAAATTTTAAAATCAAAGAATAAAAATACCTGCAAGCCATGCTCTCCTGCATCATACTTGTTATCACCATCCAACTGCTCCACTGCAACATAGTCAATGAAGGACTCAAAAACTACATGAAAAAGATTGGCAAATAGTAGGGAAAGAGAAAGAAAAATGTAAGGTTACTCTAGCCTGGGGGCTGAAAGTATCCAGCAAATAACACATTAAGACATCAGAGCTTTTATTTGAATATTTGTCTTTATTGCTATATTGTTTAAGAACATCAAAAAACACAGCAAAATTGTAGAGGCAAAAATAGGAATTTCAACAGATTTTAAAACCACAGTTACAACTGTCTGCCAAATCTCCTGTTCTCAGTGCAGCTGCTAAATATCAAGCTAAATGATTTTGTCTGCTAGAGTCCTACACATTCTTTTTTCTATGTCTTGTATGCCAAGTACTTGGTAAAGCAATGATAAGGGACCACTACAAGGATGCTGTGGTTAGTCTGTTCTTGGTATCTGCTTGTTGTTACAGTCAAGCCTGAATAAGAATCTATTCCCCACAAATTACTCTCCATATATAAATTATAACTTATTGTGAAAACACTACTGTTATTAAGAATGGCATCATAAGCTATTTTATTACACCCGTAAAACTCCTACAAGTCAGTGTTTTACGAAAATATCTCAGAGAATTAATTAAGTGGGAAGGAGCAAGGAAGGAGAATGGGAGAAAGGGTAAAAGACTAAAAATAAAAAACATCTCCTCTGAAATTAAATAAAGGATTTTTCAAAATGATGAGCAACAAAAAAACGAATTTGAAATCTGCAGGTATCAAACTCAATAGTAGAAAACAGCCCAATATGTTCAGGTATTTCATTGGTGCGTATTTCAATGTATCACTTACTATTTTTCTTTCCCTTTATACTTAGCTGGATATCATAATAATCTTCTATTCGTTCAGATCGATAGTCTACATGTTTGCATTGGATATAAGACTGTAAACAAATAAACAAGACAGAATTTCAGTGTATGCAAAGTAACACAGTTAATTTTTTAAAAATATTAGATTAAATACATACCACCATCTTTCCTCTGAACAACTTCGGAATAGTGCCTTCTACACATGTGCCTTTCATTTTATTTTCCACATTATCAAGCAGCTGAAAGAAAAATCAAGTTTTGTTGTGTGTGTGTTTTTTTTTTTTTTTTTTCACAGGATAAACATGCACAGTTTCAGATTCATTCATCACTTACGAATTGCTACTTCACTAATTAAAACATTAAGCTACTTCCACTGAAACTTTTAGTCTATTCTCACTGGCATCTCCTCTAATCCTTCAAATCCTCCTCTTCCCCCTAGAAAATACTCTGAGAACCACCTCAGGTACCATCCTTTGAGTGTGAAAGACCTCACAGGTGTTATGAGGTGTAATGCACTTGTATCTTCAAAACTATATTCCTCTCTATAGCAGTTTAAGGACCACTCATATACTCTCTTTAATTTTCAGCCTTCTCTGTCATTTACAAAATCCTCACCCTCAAAAGGCCACAATCAATCCCATTCTTAAAAAATAATAAATAAATCAAGGCAAAAGCTCGTAAGTCTTATTGATTTGATTTAAACTAATTAGTGTCAGTACAACTAGGAATGTTACTAATTTGTATTACGTTGGCTGCTCCAAAATGTATTTTATGATGCTGGCCCACGACATCAGAGGCAGATGTTGGGATGCCAGTAGTGGTTGAACCTTCCCACTAATATCCCATTACATCTTACTGCTGGGTGACAGATGGCAACAGAGGGGCAGGCACTCTGACACAGTGGCGTCTGACACCAAAGAACATATGAAGCAAAGGTGTGTGTGAACTCCAAGCAGAAAAAATTGCAGTTAATGACATTCATTGACACTTGCTGAATGTTTATGCAGACCAAACAGCGGACGTGAGCACAGGGTGGCAGGGGGCGGTGCATTATAGCAGTGGCAACAGTGGGTCACCTCCACTGGGGCAGACTTTTATGAGTATGGCATGTAGGCTCTTGTTCACTGCTGGCAGAAATGCACAGCTAGCAGTGGTGACTATGTTCAAAAATAATGTTTTGTAGCAGAGAATGCACTCTATCAAAAGTGTTATTGTACTTGATTGTAGGTTCCACAGAAATAAATAGGAGGCATTACTTTTGGAGCAACCTACTTATACACACACAATATCAAGACGTGTCAGTAAGAAACAGCAAAATCATACCACTCGACATAGCTCCTGGACATCGTGTTGCATGAAGCTGTCTAAAGTTTCCCACCTTTGCAAGAGAAATCAATACAAAATTACTATGCCATAAAGAAAATTTACAGTTCAGAAGACATTTCCATGATTTCTCTTCAGAAATCAATGATGCAGTGCATAGCAAAATACACAGACTCTAAGATACAGTACTGCCTATTGCAAGAGTTCTTCAGTTCTGTAGCACGCACTTGGCCCACAGCCTGCTCCCAGATCCATTTCTCCTTTCAGTACCCCGAGCCCAGAGCAGGAAGGGGCAGCGAACACGTGGGCAGCTGCCCTGCACCCATCTCCCTTCTTTCTGCAGTCCTGGAGACAGGCAATGGTAAAGCAGCCCAAGCCATAGGAAGAGCCTAAGGTCAGGCTCTTGCTAGCAGAATGCTTCCAGTTTAAAACCTATTCTCAGTTCATGTCAAAAAACACTTAAGAAGAGGCCTGGGAGCAATTCAGTGCTGTCAGAATAGTTTCCTCAACATGCTTCTCGCTGCCTCCGCACTGAGTGCCCTTGCCCTTCATGTGTAGTTAAGTCGTGTTCAAGGCAAATTTATGCACACCAGAAGAAGCAAATGGATTTCTAAGAAATAGTGGCTCCTTTGTGCTCATCTGAGCAGTTAATCTTGGATGCACAGTAACTCCAAGGACACATCCGTGTTACTGAACGTGTCCACACCACCTGTGCCGTACATCTGCAAGCAGCTGTGTGAATGGCGCAGGCACAACACGGGCTTCTAAGGCCTCCCTGGTGGCCAAGGTACACAGTGCAGCAAGGCTGCTATGGCCCCTGCCTAAGTAAAAGGGAAGAAGCATAAAGGAGCTGTTCTCGGTTTCACCACAAAATACTCTCACAGAAACTCTTTAGATTTAAGAAGCGTTCTTGAGTTTGGGACTCTAACAGCTCTTCTTTCAACAGTCATCATTTCCTGTATAAAATAAGCTGTATTTACCACAGGATTCCATGTGAGCTAAAGGTTCAACCCCACGCTCTTGAAGCCAGAAGCAGAGGTGCAGTCAGGAGCAGTATTAACCTCACTCTCCCCTCCCACTCTCAGTGATTCATCAGCACCGTTACACTGCAGGATGCTACTCCCAAAAGCAGGCTGAAACAGCTGTGTGGGGTCCCCACCTGAACAAGACCATTGAACTAATCCACTGGATAATTAGGAATGGAAAATAACCTTCTGAATCTGCAGGCTTTAAGCATTTGACAACTTAAAGGACAAAAAAAAATCAAAGAGAAGGTTACATCCTAATACTAGGATTTTGAAAGAGGACTCTTTCTGACAACAGCATCAGTTTCTTCTAAGAAGCCAAGCTTATTTACGTTCCTCAGAAAGTCATAGGACCCAGCACAAAATTAAGCTCCACACAGTATACAGCCAGGTCTCACCACGTTAGAACCTTCCCTTTAATTTAAAGGAGGGGAAAAAAAAAAAAAAAAAGAAAGAAAGATCTTCAACCACATTCAAAAAATCCTTTCCAAGAACCAAAGCAGGGAGAAGCACATTTTCCAAAGGTTGCTCTTAGCTACAAAATTAAGCTCGTGCAACACCCTCAGGATAGATCTCTTCAAGCTACTGAAGATGACACAGTTAAGATACTAACTCAAGGTGAAGTATTTACAATATCAGCAAATCCTTTTAGTGTAACAGGATAGCAGTAGGCAGAAGATGCCATCAGACAGAGCACTGAGGTTACCAACTTCATTTTAAAATTACCCCAAAAAGTGCAGAGAAAAGAAGGACAGATGTAAGGGCACAAAGCATCTTATCAGGGCAGAGCATTTCTACAGCTTTAACAGAATCAGAGAGCTCACAAATGGGATTGTTATGCTGAACGCCAGGACAGCTCTGCAGAGAAGACCATTTAATTTTCTAACCCACTTCCAAATAATCCCTTCAATACTGTTACAAATGATGAGCTTACAAACACACGTGTAATGAAGTAATGCAAATAACATTTTAGAACAATTTTCAATTAAAAAATTCTCTACGTTTATAGGGTCATCTGAGCTACCAAGCTATTGTAAAAACCAAGCAAACAACCAACAACAAAACCACCATCCTCAGCACAGCTATACTGCACAACCATTTTCCATTTGCCTGTGTGTTCCAGATACAAAAGTATGTTTTGTAACACTGTCTCACAGGAGGTAGTATCACATAAAGAGACGCCAGGCAATGAATTGGGTACTGGAGGGAAGTGAAAATAAAAGCCAAGCTTTTAGCAAACGTTTTACAGAAGAGAAGAGTGTGCTAGTTGAAGAAAATGCAAAGAAAGATTGTGTCTGTGTACTGACTGACAGCTTTTCTCCATGCAACAGATACTCTTTAAGCATTAAATCACGAAACAGAATACAGGATAAATGTTTCTAAAACGAGGATGAGAGAAAATATAAGATCTTTTTAAGTCCTAGGAAAGTGCTGTCACAGGCAGCAGTGCTAAACTAACAATCTGGAGATGCAGATCACTATTTCCCTACATTTAATACAGAAACAAAAGAGATATGAACAATACATGAACTGCAGCGTTTCACCAATGTGGTTCTGAATTTTACTTAGACAAATGTGTCGCACAACTTTCAGGTAGGGCAAATTCTAATCCCACTGCTAGAGTGTTTGATGACTGTGTGTTCCAAAACCTGACTTCTGGACCAGCTGTCGTTGGTTCTGATTATTAACAAAAACCTCTCTAAGCTACCTGTGAAAGACTAGCAATTAACATGCTGTATTAACACTTCTCTGCACCTCTCAAAAAGTCTGATTTAAATAAAACCTTTTCAAAGAAATACTATATGAAACCTATAGTAGCTGAAAATTCCAAAACTTACCCAAAAGATTTTGTTAATTTTTTAGTTCCAACTGGTTTGTCACTATGTTGCAGCTCATAAAACACTCTTTGCAATGCTAAAGGAACACTTTTGGATGAATCATCTCCTTCAGTGGGCATCATGTACACAGCCTGAAAAAGTATTTAGTTCAATTAGTATCAAAGGAAAAAGTTCATTCCTCGAATCATTTAACGCACGCTTTCCTCTCCAGTGACTTAACTTCATACAACTCATTTAATCATCACTCCAAAAGAATGAGAAATAAAATCTTTTACTGTAATGTAAAAACATTAATTGTCTAAAATCATCTTATTAGAGCACAGTGGTTACAAAGATCTGAACAACTGATTCTGTTCACGGTAACGTTATCTAAATGGTTCTCTTATTCTACCCTAGGAAAGTAAATACACTCAGGCATTCAATGCACATGGACAATTTATCATGCCTATGTCCATGCAATCGTCACAGTAGAATCTGATATACTGGATAGCACTACAAGATTTTGAAAATAAGTTGTTTTGTGCTTTAGCTTGGCTCTGTGTGACTACCATCACCTCCACTGCAGGGAGAAAGCACACGACATGAAAGCATAGAGGGCATCGGGAGAGTGAAAACAGAGGGTATAGCTGGAGCATGAAGATGCCTGAGATTCTCTGATACATTCATTCCTACTGGATAGCATCACTGCCTGGCAAACAGAGTAAACAGCTTCATCAAATCAATTCACTAATTAAACCACACAGAAAACAAAAACGTTACGCAAATAGACCAGCAGGCATAAGGAGAGCTCAAACAGGTAGGAAAATGGGACTTGTTTATGAAACCTTAGGTCAATATGTCTACGGAAAAGCTATTTACAGAGAAATGCTCACTTAAAAATTCTGAACGTAAAAAGAAAATAGAGAACTTTGAAAGGGAATAATAGGTGAAAAAAGGAGACACCGATATTAAGTATTACAGGAGAAAACACCCTGTTTAAACAGAACAATTGCCACTCCAATTTTAATAATCTTCCTTTGCTCTGCATTTGCAAATCTCAGAGCTTGCTTAAACCACTTTCATCAACTGAGATTTAAAAAAAGACAAAAAACACATCCTTGATTTTATTCTTTAGGAACAAGTTTTATCTGCTGAACCTCCATCATCCTTCACGGCGGCCCAGCAGGGAAACCAGCCAGCCACCCCACACAGCTTCACTCAGCTAGGATCAATTCATCCTGACACAGCTGCATCAGCAGGTGTTCCACGGGGCCAAGCAGGGCTGCAGAGCTTCCAGCAGGGCAGCCTGGGGGGGCTGTGTGTGCTGTGCCCCGCTCACAGACCCAGCTCCAAGCAGCCCCGCTGCCCAGCGTGTGCCCAGCTGAGCCCCTCCTGCAGCACTGCTCCAACACCTCCTGCACACGTGCTGTATGCTTTGACCACTCTGCTCTGACAATTTCTTCCCCCAGACCAGATCGTACGATTTCAAAACAACTCCATTAGAACTGCATATATATGTGTATATATACATACATACACATACATACATTTTCAGCTGCTTCTCTATTTTTATTATCCTTATGCAGAGTTACAGTTAACTACGCTGTTCTGGGCAAACTCCAATTTAAACATCAATAGCTAAAATTATCCCTTTGATTTTGCAGGAGTTATTTTTTGCTTGAAAACACTAACATCAAGATGAGTCAGCATCTTGCAGAATTAACCTCCCCCTAATCCTGGTTTATGAGCTCTTTTATGAGCTGGTCTTCAGTGGCAAGTATGGGAATGGGTAGTATTTGAACAACCATGTTTCAAGTCTTCTGAATCTGATCAGCCTCTGCTCATTGTTCTCAGTATCTTGTAAATGCTCCTTGAAAATCAAAAATTGAGCAAGTTGCTAAGCTTAAGTGAATTGGATGTGAAAATCACGTAAAGAAAAAAATTCCAATATAGCCTGTGCTGATACATTTTCCAAAGGTATTTTTGTATTTACTTATGAATAATCAACAATCAAATGCTAAACATCCTTCATGACAAACCCAAGTGATACTACAGCAGGCTAAAATTCATCCTAGTGGTTCTCAATGCAGCTATCTCCTTTTAAAATGAATGAATAGGTGCTCAGAATATAATGACAACTAAACAAAATCAGGTCTTTTGCGTTTCATTCTTATTTGGTTTCCTCGTGTCGTTCTTATAACTAAATCCATTCCTGCATCTCTCAAATAATAATCAAATAATTGCTTAAAATTTGTTTTTAATGACTGCACTCCAGACGCCATTGAATAAAAGCACCCATTTTATTTCTTCTGAAGTTCCAATGAATTATTAACATCTAACATATAGCCTTTCTTTGGTTGTGTAGGTGAGTACAACTGAAACAATTTCTCAAAATACAAAGTGTTTCTCCATCCTAAAACGAATCACCCCTCAAACACAATCCTTCACAACCTCTCATGCTCTGCTCTCCCAAACTTCGTAACTCGTTCTCAAGGATCAAGGAATTGGGCATTTTGATCATTTGAAAAAAGCAGGACCTTTAGCACCTGAGAAGCTCCTCCAGGAAACAAACACATAAGAATGACAGGGACACAGACAGGCAATGGCAGATATGAGAAAAACTCTGAAAAGTTACGTGCAAAAGAATGATATGGGTAAGGTTGAAGACGCTGCTCAGAGTCAAGACAATTATTTAAGAAGGGAAGAAAAGGCTGTGCATTAAATTTGAGGGTAAGGCAAAACATATTAGCTAAGTTAAGGAGAGGCAGATCAGGAAGGAATGTATTGCATCAACACATGATTTTAGCATAGCTACAGACAGTGTGCAACGCGCTCACAAAACGTAGGTTCAGGAGAACCAGCAAAGAACTGTACAACTTCCTGGATGAAGCAACAGAGACAGACAGGCTGCAGACACTGATAATGGCCATGGGAAGTACCAGAGCATGCTCTGAGAGTAGCCTTGGACTCCCCAGCTGAGAAGCCACCTCTGTCCCTTGCCAGTGGCATTCACTTCCCAGCGACAAACACATGCTCTGAAGAGCAACTTCCTTTGCTTTATTCCCTAGCACCAAAGCCACCAAATTGCAAATGAAAAGATGTTTCATTTCAGCTACCTGAGAACCCTCTGCCTGCTGTTTGGAAACAAAGCACAGAAAAGATCTCTGCATTAATCCTCTCTCTCCCACACCTCAGAGGTTTGACTTCCTATAAGTGTGCTTTCCCAGCTCTATTCCTGACAGCAACTCCTGTTATCAAAGCTCCAAATAACAGCAAAACGACTTTTATTTCTCCTAAGTAGAGAGGATTAACAGAAGTAATGGAATTAGTGATAATTAATTGTTTCAAAAAGAACAAATTGGTTCCAAGTGAAAATGAACACGTTGTAGAGATGTCACTTTCCAGACCAGTCAGCTACTGAGTCTTCCCATCTCTAGTAGTAACAAGTGAGTACTAAAGCTGTCTACAAAAAAACCACTAGTGACTTTTCTATTTACAGGTGCTCTGAAAACTGGAGAATAAGCAGAGAATCCAGTACCATTTCCAAAAGGAAGCTGCAGTTCCTGGCTAGTAAATTAACCTTTCTCCTTTGGTCACTATCCAGATATTAGCCCTAAGATCCCTAAGAGCTGGTCTGTATTTGGGCTCTGAGGAAGGAGTGCAGGAGAATGACTGAAGAGATCAGTTCAGCTGAAACAAATCTGTATCACAAAAAGAATTTCTTCTTCACAGAAGATTACGTCATGGTACATATTGATTTACTGACTACCAGACATTCTTGAAAGGAACTACTCAATTGGATTAGATGTAGCTATTATAGAAACATATCTTTCTTTCAAGAGCAATGTGAAGTTGTCCAAAATCATAAAAGTCACAAACATTATCAGCACTGAGCAAAAACCAGGCATTAAAACAACGATAAACTGAATGTGAAAGCTACACCTCTTGCTAAGAAGGAACAGAGGCACCATGCAAAGCAAATCAAGTATTTTTTTCTTGTGTGTGGCACTGGTAAGATCTCACTTACAGGCTACTGGAGCTCAACATGCTATTTTTTGCAACACTTCAGAGTAAACAGCACACTGCAAAAGAAAAATCTCAACAGGAACACTTGCAGGTCACTGTGATACAAATAATAATGGTAAGACAGTGGAAAATGATATAACAGAAGGAAAGTTTTGGAGAAAAGAAAGCTTAATGGAACAACCTTGTACACTCAAGGGAAAAAAGAAGTCAGAATACTTAACTATCAGTAAGAGAGATACAATAACCACAGACGGCAAGAACACCGACATTAAACACTCAGGGAGAAGTTGTAAAATATAGAAAGCAAAAAGAACAGATCGAGAATTAAGAATGACAAAAGAGTCTTCAAAAATCCTTGAAGCGGAAAACTTTTCTCAATTAAGGAATGCTAATCACCAATAACAGTAAATGAATGAAGTAGGCAGGATCAACAGGAGATGCCAACAAAGAAATGGTGTACTTATATCTTCCCATATACATATTTTCAGATTTTCCAGCCAGCCACGCTCCAATATGAAGACATCACTTATGTTTTTAACCCATTGAAGTATTGCACTATTTTAAGTTTACACGTGACCTACTATCTTTCATCCCGTTTTTCACTGAGATATTAAGCCCACACGTCAAAATTCTATTCTTTCCACCACAGAAGAACCATCTGTAGTAAATGAAAAACATACAAACGAAGCAAGTATAAAGTTGTTCAAACTACTGAAGTTATGATATTTTCATTACTACAAATACACAAACCACAACGGCAGGTAATTCAACCACATAACAAATTAAAAACCAGAACAAATGGTCATATTTATTTTTTAATTATGTTTATGGGTTGAGAAGTCACAACTGATTTTTCCATTTTAACTTAAGGAAAATTCCCTCAGATCTGTAAGAAGTTGAATCAGTCCTTTTTTCCTTTCCCAGTACAATTAATGGACATTTTATGCTTAGCGTTGCTAAAAAACATTCCTTTTTTCACCAGGTATCCTGACTACTTTCACAAAACCAAAAACCTATGCTCATCAAACTAGAAAAGGAAGCTTCCTTTCCTTTTCGTCAAGTATGATGTGCATGACCACATAAATTACAACTTCTGTAAGAGGATGAAGGAGGCAAAAGGGACAATCAGGTCTGTTTTGAAGCACTTCTATATACAGCAATCTCATTTCTTTTTCCCCCACATACTAATTACCTTTCGTAGTTGATTTGTGAAAAATAAAGTCTGTAACAAACTGTTCATGTAACAAGTTGCTCCCTGGTTCTTTAAGCCAACATATCCTGTGTGCTTCTTTGAATCCCACCTAGAAAAAGTTAAAATCAATCAATTAAGGTTGAAATCAAGACAGAAGTGTATTAAGTGTAATAAAGACTATCTGTTCTGAGGTACCAGTGCTGTAGATACTTCTCTCTATTACTTAATACTGAAATAACAGACTAAAAACACCAGCACTACCAGCAACAAGCTTTGGAATTACATGCTTTGCAATTTTGATAAATTTTCTTTTATAATACATTCCATATGGCAGATAAGTTATTTATTATGAAAGTGTGCTGGAACCCAGAGCTATACATTTAAGGGCAAGTCTACATTTCAGCAGAACCAATTTCTTTAGAAATGACATGAGGCAGAGTGACTCAGACAAGGAGGTTTTAAACAGCTGTAAACCCAGACAAGCTAGACATAGACAGCAGAGTCACCTGATTATATCTGATAAGAGTTTCACTTGCAAGATCAGAAACACTGAGGCTGGATTTGCAGAGCTATTAAATCACAAACCAATTGTACAAAAGTAAAAGTTTCACAAACATTGTGCTGAATAATGCATACTGAAATTTAACAAATTGAGACAATGAAAACTATTCACTGGGAAAATTCATCAATTAAAGGTGACTAAATGAGAATATCTAATGAGCTACAACTATTATTAACAAAATACCTGAACAATTTGAAGTAAGGTAAAAACAGTAGAATCAAGAATTATTTTGGAACAAAGGTACTTACGCCACTCCATGGGGAGCATCTGCTTGAACATAGACTTCAAAAGTAACTTTATCCTCTTCTATAAAGCCCTTTTCAGGATCAGTAACTTCCTGTAGAAGACAAATGACACAGGAACATGAAAACTGCAAAACTTCTGTACCTTACAATATTGCAGTGAAGCAACCAGTTAGACATCACTTAATTTCCAAACCGGATCTATCTGTAATCATAAACCAAAGTGGGACTTGGGGGGGAAGGAGGGAAGGGGAGGGCAGGGCAGAGTGAAGGCCAGCAGAAAAGAAAAACTGTTTTTCAGCTTAATGCAGTTGGATCATTTTTTAATGTCTCAATACAGGAAACCTACTCCAGCTTTTTAAGCTTCTGCAAAACTATTTCAATTTCCTGTGGATATTAAAGAGTCAGTAATCAAAAGCTGAGCTTCCAATGAACACTGCTCCAGCCAGATGAAAGATTAGAGGACTAACCTTCGAAAATGCTTAAAAAGCTGTCTCAAGGTAAGCTTCTGTAGTATTTTTGTCCATTGAAGTGTATGTACACGTACATGAAGAACACATGGAAATGCAAGAAAGTCTATGTTGTTCCAGAATGACATTACTTGTTTTCTTTTGTTTTCACCAAGTGACAGTCATTCAGATATTCAGAAACATTTGAGTTGGAAGGGACCTTTAAAGGTCATCTAGTCCAACCTCCCTGCAATGAACAGGGATACCTGCAATTCAACCAGGCAGCTCAGAGCCAGCTCTATCCTGACCTTGAATGTGCATCCATCACCTTTCTGGGCAACTTGTTCCAGTGCTTCACCACTCTGATTGTAGAAAAACCTTCTTCCTTATGTCCAGTAACAATCTCCCCTCTTTTAGTTTGAAACCATTTCCCCATGTCCTATCACTACAGACCCTGCTAAAGAGCCTTCTTTCTCATAGCCCCACTTTTGACACTGAAGGGCTGCCCTCACGTCTCCCTGTATCTTTCCCCAAGCTGAACAGCTGCAGCACTCTCAGCCTGCCCTCATAGGAAAGGTGCTCCATTCCTTGGATCATTTCTGTGGGTTAATCAACAGGCCTCCACCTGATCAAGTGGAATATTTAAGTCAAAATAAAATCAATCTACAGTAAGGACAAGAATTCATAGGAAATTGAAAATAATCTTCAGCAATGACAAGAAAAGCAGCTTAAAATACATTTCCACAGGTATTTCAGGCTCCAGAAGAATAAGTACTAAACTTCTCCTATACAGTAACAGATTAATAGAAGTCCAATTACTTACACTCCAGGCCATAAAGTTGGAAAAGCCCCAATCATTTTCCTTATGAAAGAACAAGTGACTAATACGACGACTGAATGATTTTTCATCATCTTTGTAGTTTATTATCTTGAGAACTGCTTGTGCATGACAAGACCATGACCTACGAATACAGAAGAAGCACGTGAAATCATTCAAATAGCAGCTTTTTATAATCACTAAGAACACCCTTGATTGGGTTTTTTGCTACCTTGCTTTTATACACAGATTTTTCTTTTATTTTCTCTTGTTTGATGTTAAGGTTTGATTAATCATTTGAGGGTATGAATCACTGAGGCCTTCTGAAGCCACATTACAAATCTGAATTCAGCTGGAACAGAGGTTCTCCTTGGGCAGTGTTATTAAGGACTGTTGGTGAATCACAGGCAACAGTGGTTTAAGGTTCTATTTTTCATCTACTTTGGTGCCAACATGCATGTCAGCTGAAAGGGCTCTTGGTGTCTCCAGACTGGGATAACTCAGTCTTTAACAAAGGAAAGGAGGAGGTTCTTCTGCCTTCCCTCCCTCCCATCAGATACATTTCCCAATTCCCCAGATTTTCTCAGCAGCATTTATGATCCTGCTCAAATCTATGACACTGGTGTAAATCAGAATGAACATCAGTTCAGACACAGACTTGTCAATGTCTCATACAGAAGCATTACTGCTTTCTTAGCATCTAGCTCAATACTTTTGAAGATTACTTGACGCTTTTTCTGTGACTACTATGTGCGAACCACTTCTCACAGGAACTGGTGACACATCTTTCCTCCTTACCTTTGCACTGAGCATTCACATTTTAGGTTACAAAAATGACAGGAAAGAACAATCATTACTCAGAGTGAAAATGGTCTAAGATTTGATGCAAGAATGAAGCTATCATACTGGAAAGGATACCTGTGAGGCACCTGCTCTTTAACTGGATAAAGTGCAGTAATTCTCTTTTTAATTTATTATACTATTTACCAAGGGTCAAATGTGGTCAAACTCGTTTTGCATACAGGAATCTGAGAAGACATCTGAGTCCTTATTGACTGAGCAATGAACTCAGTTCAAGGACTACATCAACACAGTTCCCTGCCTCAGCTGCAGAGAACGACCCTCTCCTGCTCCTCACAGGGTGGGATCTATGGCTCAGCAGGGCTTTAAAGCTCCAGCAGCTCTTCCGCTTGAAATGAACCCAGAACTTCTCACGTGCTAAGAGAACTGTCAAAGACTTCCCTTCAGTACTCAAACTGAAACATACCTGAATTCTATCACAATCTTGCTGAAAGAGAGGATTAGTCCTGTGCTTTAGGATTTTGAAGGGTCAGGATGAAAAGAGGACTCAACACCTTGCAAGAATTCTTTCCTCTCGAAGAAAGTTGGATGAAGTAGGTGTTTTCAGATGCCTACACTTATTACAATACAGTTCAAATAGTATCACATGAAGACTCCAATAATACTTAAAGGGTCTTACGTGGAATCAGATTCTGCATTGCACTGGAGGAAGAATCCTACGCTTTTTTGGTGAGGTCTGTCCGGGTAGAGTCGTGGCATGACCATGATCTTCCATGGCAAATTCCGTACAAAGCAGGGAGGGCTGAGAACTGATTCACTCAATCTGTTGAAGCGTTCGACTGTGAACTGAAAGGTTGCCTCCGATCGCCAACTTGTATCTGCAAGATATACATGTACGTGCAGAGAGCATTTGAAAAATCTCATGTATTGTCCTCCAAAACAATCCCTGCCAACATCAGTGTGTTTGCTATAGTGAGGTTCTGGAAGCAACCAAACAAAACAAAATCTGCAGTGTCATTTACCCCCCACACAACCGAAGTTTCAACTTTTTTTTTTGTTTTGAAGAACACACTGCAATAGCATTCAGGAAGACAGAGTACTGGAATAAACTCCTTTTGGACAATTTCTTCTTAATGATTGAAGGATTCTCACAATCTGTCCAACTGACTCTTAATACCAAGTCACTGCCTACTTACTGTTTTCTGCTTGGAAAAGTGTCTGTTCAGAACAAATCAACCTCCTTTTAATCTTCTATCAGACAGCAGAAGAATTACTGAAGAGGAGGATCCTGCATCTTGTATGCAGAAGCTTTAGAGATTTTTAGTGGTCTAAAATAAAGTTAAATGAGACAGTCTTTAACACTGCTTATTTTGACACACTGAAACTAATTTTGCCTTCCTTCCACATCCTCACTTCTTTGTATACCACAATCTGCTCCACTGCTGCTGTACAGAGCTGTAACAGCATGCTGGAAGCTGCACAGCTTCAGGAAGGCACAAGTCTGGGCTCTTGTTCCTGCAATACACCTCACATTGTATATAGGGATAAAGAACTCAAAGCTCATCTGAACAATGGCATGGGGCAAGGAAGGTGTAACAGAGGGTGCCCAACAAACTCTCCTGCCTTTTTTATTTTTCTCCCTCCATGGCTTCATCTGAAGTCCTGCACAGCACAGCCAGGTTTGCTCCTGGGCATTGGGAGGTCCAAGCAGCACAAGGCATGCAGCCCTGGGCACATCATGTGCTGTGATACTGAACTCAAGAGCACTGGGGTGCAGGGACAAGGCAGGAACTGGGTGAGTCAAGTCTTGGCTATTACCTTATTTAAGAAACCAAATTATTTTAATTACAACATGCAATAGAGGAAAGATTATACACTCCACACAACAAACTAGAATTTTTGTCCACAACTGCACAGGAGCTTTGACAAAGTTCCTTCTTTGCCCCTGCAAAGCAGTTTTCTTTTCAAGCAGCTATCTTGCTGCTGATTTTGACTTTGGCAACACAGTTGGCCATATCTGTGTAAGGCAGGACAGACAAGCTTCCCTAATCAGCTCTTAAAAGTAACTACTACAACAGAAGCTAGCCAACCCCTCTACTTGATCTCCCCTCCACAGCTGTAACAATTGTCACAATGCTCTGTGCTGCCAGCTTCCTTGACATTTTCCCATTGCTGGGGTTTACTTTCTCCTGCTCCCCCACTGCAAGTGCAGCCAAACCAGCAGTTTCTCACCTACTCATTGCTCGCTTCCCACCCAGCTCAGCTACTCACTGCTTGTTGACAGAACCCAGGCAGCTGCACTTCTATGAACAAAGGAGTGCCACACTTTCAAGCTTCTTTTTAGACAATCTTTAACAGTTATTACCAATTTAACTCTGTCTTATATCACATGTATCTCAAAACAGCTGGAAAACACTTCCCTGTTCACAGCCCAGTACTTCAGCATCCAAAAACGAGCAGACCAAGTGCGTTCAGAGCACTGCAGCACAAGGACACTGCTTCACTACCAGGCTCAGGCAGCATCTGCAGATGCTTCCAAGCAAGCTGGCCTGTACTTCTTGTCTTCTTTTCAAGGAAGCCTGTGCGTGAGACTTCACCAGGGAAGGGCTCTTCTCAGTACAGAACTTCAGTAATCGCTAGAAACTATGTCACAAAAATGCAGCCTTGCAGCAAAGGTCAACTCTGAAATAGAAGTTTCTCTAAAAATACAAACACAGTCCCTAGAAATAACAACCTTCTCTTCCTTCCAGAAAGCCCATGCTTTAAACAAGTGCAATTGATTAAAACAAGAACTGTATTTAAATAAAACAAAGTTTAAATAGTAAGTCTGAGCACATAAATAAGTAAAACCTTCCTTTGCCATCATATC
This sequence comes from Meleagris gallopavo, assembly GCF_905368555.1. Taxonomy (NCBI): domain Eukaryota; kingdom Metazoa; phylum Chordata; class Aves; order Galliformes; family Phasianidae; genus Meleagris; species Meleagris gallopavo. The sequence goes on along the minus strand of NC_139419.1, from coordinate 9,904,798 downwards.
TGACAACCTCTAATACAAGGCTGCAATTGGCAGCAGGATAATTTTGCAGTGACTGGCAAGGAAGGCTTCCATGAATCACTGCCATACACAGAGTTAAACACAAGGCTGGAAGAGCAGATCCAGCTAACCCTGCCCGCTGAAGTTACATGCTATGGATCACATCTGCTAGATGGAAAAGATTTTGTCACTGATGACACTAACGTCACACTTAACACCGTGACACAACAAAGACTCTCCAAATTACAGATCCAAACACAATATATGATCCATCTTAAAAATGAAGTACATATTTTTGTGTTTAAAACTTTGAGAAAATCAGATTTCTTTTTTCCCTTAGTAGATGTTGCTAACTTTAAAGTACACTAAAGTTATTAAAATATTTTGAACCTGAACTATTAATAGCAAAACCAGCTGAATAGTCTATGGATATTTTTAAAGTGATGCAAAAGCAGCACATGCAACACTGGCACGTGGCTAATACTGGCACTGCTGAAGCCCTCCTAGCTGCTAATTCTTAATGGAAACAAGGCAGCACTGGGAAACTGCAAAGCACTGAGTTGGTTTTGTTAGGGACCTTCTGTTTGACCTTTAACTTCAGAGGGAATTTATGTTAGGTGCTGCGTGGAATACTGACGAGCTTATGAAGCAAATCTGATCAGAGCTTTATTTTTATTGCTTTTAATTATATTTGCAAAACTATTTCATTTCACAAATATCAGGTCTCTGAGCCCTTTCCTGCACAAATCACAGCACGCTCCCCTCTGCTGGTTGTTTTGTATTGCCAGCACATCACACAGACCAGCACCAGCCCCTGAAGAGCACAGCCCCATCTCAAGTCCTGCCAGTGGTGCACTGCAGTCTCATGCTGTGTTACTCAATGCCCACGTTTGCTGCCAGACCAATGGGATGAGAGCTGCACTTTTTCCCCCATCTCAGTTGTTTCTTCTCATGCTAAGCAGAAAAAACAAAAACATCTCAAAAATGTCCTGAATTCAAACAGTTGGTTTCTATGATCCCACAGGAAGGAAGCACCAACATTTTATCCTACTTTTCACCTGTTCCACAGAAACTGTTAAAACTCATGTTAGTTTTCTTACTGAAGTATCCAAATTCTCCTCTCGCACCCTCTTTCAGCTCAGCTTGTTCTCACTTGCTAAGAAAAACAGCAGAGGAACACGGAGGACGCTTACAGAGGTCGGTGCCTTCCTGCTTTCTCCTCTATCCTGTGAACCTCTTGGCTGCCCATCATACATGCACACTGTGCTGCAGCTCAGGATAGCAAACGAACCAACAGCAAGCCAGCAATTGCACTGATGTGTAAATAACACAATAACAAACACCTCATCTGATTTACAAGGCCTTGAAACAGCACCATGCACTGACACGATGCAAGTCTTCAGGAATGTCTTTGCAATAACAACACTTTCTATCTGTGTATATAAAATATCATAGCACCAAGACGTATCCAGGCACTCCTTCATCAAATATGGTAATGAGAAACTACCAGAGTATTGCTTAACAATCATATTCTACCTCTGAAAGCTGTCCAACAGCACAGTACATCAATGCTCCTGACCACATTGAATGTACATGAGGACAATAATTAATATCACAATAAACATAAAAGGTACTTAAGATCTTTTATAACAGGCAAAAAAAATTTGTCTTGATCAAAACAAAAATTCCTGTTTCAGACTTAATTACAGTGAATTAAAGTCACCTGAATGAGATCAATAACAAAAATCACAGGCTGAACAGACCTAGTTTTTACTCTCTTGCAATAATCCAATCTTAGGAAACTTTATCTTTGCCAATGTTAGAGCATGTCCTGAATTCAAACCATATTCTCTTCATAGAATATTACCATTTTCTACCAGTACTCTATCTACTATCAGGTTCCATAAACACGTGAAAGCAGCGCTTTTTTGCTCTTTAAACTCAAATTGTGATTTTTTCTCAAACTAAACCAGTGAATATTTTCCACAAAGCTTCAAGTACTTCAGATTTATCTCTCACAAGACAACATGAGACAAAGAATCAGAGGGGAAGGAATCCCACTCACACTGTCTCCCTTCTCCCAGTTCCATTTATTTTGTTCTTTGAAATAAAGGCAGTTTCTCCCTCACCTCCTCTCTTAAGAAAAGAAATACAACTGGGCACTTCCTTCACTGAATATAACAACAAACTTAAGTGAACTTCAGATTAAGTAACTCTATCATAGTTATTTTAAAATTATATCTTCTGTAACAAAAAAAAACAAATTACACATGCACTTTTATTTAACAGGTCAACAAAAATATTTCAAAACCTCCATCACTTTTCCTTCTCATTAAAAGGGACATCAGTAGGCACAATTTCCCTTGGACTCAAGTGCAAGGGTGGAATATATTCGTCAAAGGAATAGTTACAGTGACTTATTACACAAAGAAAAATTGATCATAGCTGCCACGTAACAGATAAGGACTCTCTAACTGTCCTGAAGGAATTGTGTAACCGCCACACATCACTATTTGGTAATGCACAGCTGCAGTATGCATAAATGAATGTGTCAGAGAATTTAACAATGAACAGCGTAACTTTCAGCAGTGTTTAAAGGAATACTTAAAAGAGAAAATAAGTAAACTACCTGTCAGGACCCTGAAGCTACTGGATAGCTTTGTAAAAAGCTACACAGAGAACAAGGAGTTAACTACCGAGGCTTTGATTTTTTAATGAGATGCAGTTCAAAGGACAGATAAAACATAGGCCATTTTGTTCTCAAAGTCATAAAAATAACAAAGCCAGCCGGCTAGATGTTCTCATCTGTATTTCCTTACCATCCTCCATGTCTTCTTCGGTGTTGTTGTGTCCATCAGCCATTGCTACATTCCCATTAATGACAGGATTTTGAGTAATTCTTGGAGGATCATCTGCATCTCCAGCTAACACAGAAAAAGAAAAACAAAAATTACTCAACTGTATTGACATTTCTATCTCAGGTAATACTTATGAGACAGACTACTTTTCAAACATAGGCACACTTTGTCCTGCTGAACAGCATCCACCAAAGCAGCAGCACAGCTACTGTACTTGTGGATGTGCAACTGTAGAATTCTGCAAGCCAATGAACACTAATGACCTGATAAAAAGCCCGTATTAACAGAGAACGCCAGCATTCTTAAGCTTCTAATGGCCTTACACTCAGAATTTCAAAACCAAGTCTCAAAGTGAAAATGACCTCGTAAATAACTTTGTCCTGCTATCCCACCTTTATTGATACATTTTTAGTAACAGACTGGTAAACCAACAGCATGCTTTATGTCTTCTTCAGTTTCACTGCTTTTAAAAGGAAAACAAAAGTATCTAATCAAACGTAAAGGTGCATTTTTAAATCTAACTTGGAAAAAAATGCAAAGAAAGTCCTTTACTTTACCCATCCTGGGAACAGCTCAGAAGTAACATTCTCCAGTTTCCAGCCACTACTGACACTAATCTAAAACATACATCAAACGCTACTAAAACTGTAAGTACGAAACAACACCACGAACTAAACCCGAGTATCTTCAAGGCGCTTTGACGATCCCGGTTAACCAGCAGGCGCTGCGGGCACGCGGCACAAGCCGCTGACTGCGGGACCTCGCGGCAGCACCTCGGACAGCGGCCAGCCCTGCCGCCCCGTAAGGCGCTGCTGCAGCGGGCTGCAGACGGCCGGCGTGCAGGAAAACGCTGCAACAACGGGCGCTGCTCTCCGCTGTCACTGGATTAGCAGCTCCCCAAGTAAAACTTACAGAACTAACGAACAGAAACAGATGGGAGCTGAGATTTCTGTCTGGATTAGAGCTCTGACGCTGAGATATCTGCTGCGTCCCAGCGGGCACCCACTGCGTCTCATCAGCACGATCCCAACGCCGATGACCACTCGTGCTGAAGGCTGCTGCTGGGTGAGGCAGACAGAGCCCGCCGGCAGCAACCAGCACTGCGGCGCTGGGTTCAAACAACAGCTACCTAATTACAACAGAACTAACTGGGAAGGGAAAGGCTTAAACTGCAACTGAGGAGCAGGAAGGAACAAAAAAATCACAAAATGACCAGGGTTGGAAGGGACCCCAAGGATCATGAATCTCCAACCCCCCTGCCACATGAAGGGCCACCAACCTCCCCATTTAATGCTAGACCAGACTGCCCAAGGCCCCATCCAATCTGGCCTTGAACACCTCCAGGGACAGAGTATCTACAACCTCTCTGGGCAGCCTATTCCAGCATGTCACCACTCTCTCTGTAACAAATTTCCCCCTGACATCCAACCTAAATCTCCCCTCTCTCAACTTAAAACCATTTCCCCTCGTCCTGCAGTTATCAACCCTTTCAAAGAGTTGATTCCCCTCCCCTCTGTAGGCTCCCTTTAGGTACTGAAAGGCTGCAGTGAGGTCACCCCGCAGCCTTCTTATATCACCACGTTTATCTCCACAGCTCACCTTTCTTTCTTTTTCTCTTCCAACAACACAAAGTCTGAGAGGGCAGGGGCAGAGCTCCTTGCAGGGCACACAGCATACAGCCTGCGGCAGCACAGCAACTGCCTGCACACTGACACAGGCTGCTTCGTTTCCAGTCACCATCAGGGCAACTTAATGCCTATAAACAGGTTGGAGCAAACAGCCGAAGTGCAGCCAGTCCCTCGCCAGCAGCAGGGAACACTGACATGTCTGTGAGCTAGGACCTGGCTTTAACAGTGACGGGCTTCTGAGAGATGCTGCACTGCACTGCCCCAAAGCACAGCCAGCAGAGAGCAGGGAGAAAACACAGAAGCAATCAGAGCAAAAGTGATCACCTTAGGAGACACAGCAGAGGCACATGTGAGATACTATGAGGGGAAAAAACAAACCACAGCACAGCACATATCCCGAATGCCCATCCCAACACACACGGCAGCACTGCACCACAGCTCCTGAGCACACACAGTAACAGTAGTAGTAACAGTAGCAGACAGTAACAGCAGACAAACACTGTTAGGCTGCCTTGTAAAGAACACCTAAATTGGTTTCTACCTCTCCAAAACACAATAGTTATGACTTAAGTATTGTTTCATTAGAAAAAAAAAGAAAGCAGAATATGATGAACAGCAACAATAAGTCAAACTTCTGGAGTTACAGTTTTCTTTCTGCTCATGCCACTGCAGTATAAAGAAACCAAACAGCTTCAGGTGTTCAAAGAGTCTCTGCAGTTTGGAGGTTCAGTTAGAGGGCATCTGAGAAGAAGCATTTCAGATTTAAGTTTGAGCAAAACAATGAGTTCCCACTTATCTTCCAAAAGATCATGATTGCTGACGTGAAATCAAGTCAAACAAATTGATGCACACAACTTGAAAGATGCTGATGCAGACAATTAACTGTGAGGAATTAGCAGGAAGCCAGGCAGCCCACTCACAGGTCCAGCACAAGACAGGGTGAAGGCACAGCTCACTAACAGAGATCACTGAACAGCTCAGACAGAAGCCTGAGAGCAATATGGCTATTCAAAAGCCCAAACCCTCTGAAGCTACAATCATACCATGCAATGCCGTAACTCACAGACATTGCTAAAATCTTTGTTACAGACAGTGACCTCAACATTAGCACACCAAAATACTCGTGCAGTTGAGTAATCAGAAAGAAGTACAACATCTGAAAAACCTTTAGTCCAAAAAGCTCTTAGCTGAATACAGCTGGTTTAATAAGATCAACTTCGCATCACATTGCTCTGCTGCTCACAGTTATTCCAATCTAGAGGGAAGGAATCTCAAAGTTGATCGTATTTTTTCTATTATTGATGAGAAGGTAAAAATCGTATTGTCTGGATAATGTGGCCTTTGAACAAATAAGAAGCCTGTTATATTGGTAGAGAAGAACACTGAATACAAAGCGCAGCTCAGCAGTGACCATGTCTGCAGTCCCTCGTGGACTAAAGCTACAGAAGGAGTCCTCTCCCTCAGCAACGAAACCATGGCCACCAGAAGTTTAACACTGAGCTACAGCTGCACAGGGCTGCTGTCACGGCTCAAGTCATACCAAGTGTTCTAATTCTGAAAGATTACCTACAGTGTTTCTCATTAGCTTTTGGACCTGGTGGCCACAGAGGAGAAAATGAAGCAGACTGCCTGGCAGGTTATGAAAAATTTGTTTCCTTTTGAGGTTAAGCAGACCACAGTGCTGAAGCAACGGTGCCACTAAATTGACACCTCACCACATACAACCGCCTTATGATGGAAACCACCAGCACTGAGGACTGTGAGGTGTCCCACGGTTTGTACAGACCTCTGCGATGATGTGACCATGGTGCCTGCAGCAGCTGAAGGCTGGACACAGGGTGCTGGGAGGAGCAGCTAACAGAACAGTCTTCCTCCCCCTCTGTGAACCAGGCATTCTGGAACCAAAGCCACTGTAATTTCATAGAAGATGCTACAAAGTCTTTTAGTACCTTTCCTAAAAATGCATGGAAATAAAACAGTATATAGACAGACTATGTAAATTTCACTGGAAAGTGGACAAAATGAGTCTTGTAGCAGTCAAAATGCACTAGGAGTTGTTAAAATACAGATTATTTCACAACTCCCTGTAGCAAACATTCCCCAAACCACAGAAGCGGCCTGCAAATGGCCTCATCAGAGGTACTGGGTTTTATGCAACTAGACAGCAGCTTACAAAAAGCCTTTGGGCTTCCAGAAGTCTGGGACCCACTGCATGAAAGCCAGAGCAACAGGCAGAGTTCCCAGGGAGCTGGGATTATGCACACAACAGAAACAACCAAACAAGTCCCATGATCAGAGTAACTTAACCACAACAGCCAGTCTTCGACCAACTAGAACTGCTTTAAGACCAAAAAACTGGAAATTGTTCACCTGATAGAAAAAAAAGTGACCAAATTTGCTTGCTTTGGAAAAACAAAGCCCTTCAGAATAAGAGAAAGTACCCGTCCTGTAATCCCTATGTACAGTCAGAATACAAACACCACTTCCTAGCTGCACAAAGGGACTCAGGAGAAAGGGAAGTAAGCAATAGTGTTCAATCATTTCCTTTTTAAGGCATACCTACCTAGGTTGCTGTAATAAAAACCTGTGGAAGCATCGATCCATTTCTGTAGTACTGCTGCCTTTCCAAAAAGCACCCAAAACAAACCAACCCCCCCAAACATTTTAAAAGACTAAATACAGAGATGGAGATCAAGCTGACTATTCAGGGTGGGAAGAGGACCCATAACATTCTGAAGACTGTTGCTAAGGTACAGAACGCTGATGCCACAGATGTTACTTATGACTTTCTGAAACTTGAAATTATAGCAAAAATAAAAAGAAGTAATTCTCATATTAGCAAAAGAGTGGGTAATTTGCTTTTTTTTTTTTTTTTTTTTTCCCTTCCTGTTCTATTATTTTTTCATTAATTCACCCAGAAAACTACAAAGGACACCAAGTAAGGGGAAAAAGCTTCTGGAGAAGTACCAGAGGGCAAGAGACAAGTGAGCAGAGTAAGGGAGAACGGCACAGTCACGGACAGCGAGGTGACTGCAGAGGGAGACAAGGTTTAAGGGTCATTGGTGCTCTCACAGTTTGCCTTAGGAAATTTAAAAGAAAGGAAATATTATTATTTTTTTTAACTCTCTTTAAAGAAGAACAAGCAGCCAATGCTTGTTATAAAAAAAAAAAAAAAGAGGGAGGGAGGGCTTAAAGAGTAATACAGAAGTCTCCTGCCCTCTGAAGCGTCCAAAATAAATTATCGCACTAATGACTGTGAATTGCAAATCCTCTGCAGCATGAGATGATGCTACAAAGACAGCAATCAAAGAGAGAAACATCACTGGGGTGGGGAGCTGCCTGGAAGCAGGCCCAGCCCTGCCATGCCTACAGCACATGGAGCACGGAGCGGGCAGCCAGCGACGCTGCAGCCACCGCCTGTATTCCACTGATTGACCATTACAGCCCTACGTTCCTGTCATTATGTCTGCCTGTCAAAGGGAACATTCTGACAAAAGATGAGATGGCATGAGTGCTTGTATGTTGTGTCAGTGCACCTCGTGAATCCAAAGTCTTGTAACTGAAGGTGATCGTACCTATTACATTCCCGGATAAGCCAGAAGTTACTTCCCTAAGCAGCTCCTGAACACCAAACTTCATCCATGAGAGGTACATGCCAAGGCAAACAGCATCTGGAACATCATCCTACGAAGAAAGCTATCTTTATTTAAAGATAAAAGGGAGGTACAATGTAACTTTGTGAGCAGAAAGATAGCTGAGAACAACCAGCCGACCCAGAAGCTATTCTCTAAATTAAGCAGCCTGCCACAGCGCCTCGTTTATCTGCCTGCCTATACAGAGATGAGCACGTTGATGGCATTTACTAAACAACATCTTAAGCCTTAAAAATGTGACTAATTTCTTATAGACATGTAAATCATTAAGGTATTATCAGCACAATTATTCAGTGAACCAAAAGCTGCCATTCAAGAAGTCACCCTCCACACCAAGTTTACAAAAACAAGCAGTGACTAAATTACTGCCAGCTCTCAGCATCTTAACTCGGTGCTTTATGAATAATGCAGTGTTAAATGAAAGACTGCATGAACCAGAGATCAATTTGGACATTGACAACACACCTACAATTATCCCATATATCTACAACTTTATACTCTTGCAGAAGCAGTTTCTATAGACTGCTTTCTCATTTTAAGATTTTTTTCATACACTTGAAGTGTTTAAAAACTTGGGGCAGTCAACACTACCAGCACGCATTTTTCTTCAACACAGTGCTATGATTTCTCAAATATGCCAACCCCCAACTCCCCAACCCATGTTAACCCATTCCGCAGTGCCACAAGCTCCTCAGCAGCCAGCAGGGCAAGGAAAATGCTGCTGTGAGCCATCCCAGTTTTTTTCCCAGTCTGATGGGCTTTTTGGCTGAGGTTACACTTCCAGAAAACTATCAGACCCAGAAGAAAAAGGAAAGATGACTGCATCTGGTTCCCATGTAATACTCAAAGCAGTAAACAGAACAGTTGACAAAACAAATCATTTTCTTCCATGATAAGGGAAAGGCTGAAGCATCAGAAGTGTCATGAGCCATTATAACAACTACTAGACTTGTGCTACCCTCCTCTTCACTGCACCTAGAGGAGCAAGGCCGGAGAAGCAACCATCCAAACTCGTTATGTCTTGTCTCTGCACATTCCAGAGATGGTAGCACGATTACATCTGCACTGCAGACAAGGCGCTTGGTCCCAGCCTACCAAACACACCCTAAACAACGTGTCTTTCCAACATCACACCCCTTTTATGTTTTACTGCTTTACTGAGTAATCAACTTGTCTCTTGCAACAACAAACGCAGAGCTCTTCAGCAAGCATCACAAGAAAGGCTGAAGAAATACTGGGAGAAAACCAAACCTCTGAAACAGAGAGAAAGTGACATGCTGTTAAACGGAGCCAGGAGCAACCAGCACTGAACGTGACACAACTGTAGTGCTCTGACCACGTTCTTTGTGTTTTGAAAGGAGACAAACAGTAATAGAACAAGCTTAGTTGGATAGGAGTATAAGTGCGTTATGGCACTAGTGACTGCACTCCTGATGCAGCTCTCTTTCTTCAAGCACAGGGAAGCATGCAGCTTTATCACCTGACTCAGCTTCACTGGGAGTAGTTGGGAACCTACATAAGCCTTCAGAACTCAAACCTCTTTCATTTTGACTCAGCACACTTCTGTTTCAGAAAGCTGTAGAGCACATCCATCAAAGTAAGCACTACAACTGAATGCTTGCTATATAGTTCAGCAACAAAGAAGTTTTGCATTTGAAACAATAAAATAAAATGCTGCATTATCCTTTGTTAAGCTAGCTCTGAAGGCAGAGTGATTCTGTATGGTTACTTTCATAACAAAGTCAAAATGTTATTAGCAAGATACTGTAACTCTGTTTGAGAACGCATGCATGCAGCAAACACTAATTGCACTGCTCACACCTCAACTCAGCCCTGGAATCTGCTGAGCTGTGCTACACTGCAGGCAGCAGGACAGGTAGCAGGGCACCATAAATCTTCTTTTGTTCTAATATTGACATCATTTCCTGAAACTGGAAACACAGTTCACCTGCCCATGGTAGAGCTTACATGCAAAAATCAATTTCCAGCAGAGAACATCAGCTGATAGTAACACAGATTTCGCACTGCAACAACACTGGTTGTACTGGGAGGGAATTTCACTTTTAGCCTCACTTTAAGTAGGCCTAACAGTACCTTGCTACTAAAGAGTCTGTTAAAAAAAAACCAAAAAAACAGATCTGTCTGAATTAGAGAAAAATGTGACATTTGCACATAGGAGACCTCGCACCTAAAATCCAACATCATCAGCATTTCTACCTGTGACTTTTGGCAGTGCTTTAATGGCCTTTTCTCTATCACTACATTACAGATTTGCTAGCACTGGTCCTATTTTCTCCCTTCTTCTTTATTCATTGCAATGTGAGTAAAAACGGATGGATGTACACAGTGGGACCACAAAAATCTGACGTGGCTGCACGGTGAACTTGTACAAAGCACGTAACATTCCCATTCACTTCCAGAAACAAAGAAAAGAATGGAAGATGACTGCACGAGGAGCTGCTGGGATGTGGGGAAGCAATATTCTTGTGTATGTGGCAAGCGATTAAGTAATTCCTATTATGAAAAGTCTACACTTCAGGTTAATGTCACCATTCCCGTTCAATGTATTTAACAATAGCAATTACGCACTTGTCTTAAACTAACACCAACAGAGAGCAAACCAAGAACCATTCCTCTCTCACAAGGGATGCTTTCCAACGAGCTGGACAAGGAACTGCTGCTTTGTTCCAAGGCGCAGATTCCAGACTCTCTTTCGCACCGGTTTCCAAGTTCCTGAAAGGCATGGCTCTGGAGTTTTTCAGGCTATTATTTAATAAGCTACATTTTCCAGCCCGTTTGTTGCACTGTTCCATATCCTACAACAACACCCATGATCCAATGACTGTGCAGGAAGACAAGCGTTGGGATCTGGATGTGCCCAACAGCCACTAAACTCCAGGCAGCATTAATTCAGAGGCCCATCCATCTGCCTTTCCATGCTCCATACTACAAACACCACCAAAAACATTCGAAAGGCCTTAGCAGAGGACTGACTCAAGGATCACCATCACATCCTGGAACAGCTGGGCTTTCCCCAGCGTTCACTCGTACATAAGGTTTAAACTTGATTTTCCCTTTCCCTCCTGACAGCAACCCATTTTTTCCATTGCGGTGCTAACGTGGGCAATTAATTCCTTGGGCTCCAAGAAAGAGCAGACTGTTGCTGTGAGCATTCTGCAGATCAGCTTCTCTCAACTGCTCGGAAAGTGCAACTTACTATATGGGAAGCACCCAAATGTTAGCAGGTGCCAAAATTAGGACTGAGCTGTGTTAATTTTTTATTCCTGCCTACACGAAGAATGTCTTTCTTCTAACAAACAAGTTTCAGCTGAAAAGGTGTTTTATACAGAACATATCCTGGGCACCAGCTTCCACTACTTACAAAGGAATTCTTAAAAGCATGCAGAACAGGAATTTAATAATTCTCCAGTAAACACTCCACTGACAATTTTATCGCTTTTTGGTCGGCAATTTCAAGTCAGTTGGTTCTTTTCCTTTTGAATGAAAACAAAAGAAATCTTAAGAAGTGACCAGAAAGTTTTTCCCGTTTAACTACTCAACTGTAACACATCCACCCCAGTGTCCTGGTGCCAAGAAGGCGGCCAGGGGACCCAAGGCCTCACAGCAGCTCACTGTCAGAAAAGAAGTACACCTTCTATTTTAAAGAAAATGATATACATACATAACAGGCACAATGTTCTGAGGCCCTCTCTTTGCAAACCTAGTATAAGTGCCCCCAAATCAATGAGGCAGAAAAACTACTGAGGATTGTTCCACATCTGCATTAGCACAACAGCTAAATCTAAAAATCAAGCTGCTCGGAAAGAAAGAAGAATAAAAAATACCTACTGCCAACCACTGCAACACTCGTAAAGCAGCAACCATTCTCAAAACAATTCTTTATCACAGACAGAGCTTCCCAAGCCAAATGCATCGTGCTGCACCATCTGCAGCTGCAAGCCTCAAAAATACGCAGCTTATGCAAATCATGCAAACAACTGTTTTAGAAACAGGAATTTAAGAGAGACATTCACAAACTGGGGCCTCCCACCTACGTAATTCAATTTCAGTCTCGTTTTGCAGTGCAACCACGTGGATGAAGGATGGAGAGATGCTTCAGATGGGTTTTATTTTATATGCCACGGCTCCTGTGTACTGCAACTCTCTCAACACCCTGATGTGTCACTGCCCCACCTAACTATTTCCCCATAAGACTCTCTCTCCCTCCAGCCCTCCCCATGGCCAGGAGCACTTGGTATCCCCAGAGCAGCAATGGGTGTCCCTCCCTACAAGCCAACCCCTCCTCCCACTGCTCCCTCCACTCCAGCAGTCACAGCGCTCCAAGCAAGGCGCTCTCACCACACCAAGAGTAGCATTTAGCTCTTCACATCATCAGCTTTAGCTTAGCTTTGTCTGACAGGGGAGGAAAACAGGTTGGTCACAAACGTTACCTGCTTCCTTGAAAAGCTTGTAGCCTCACATGTGGCAGTGATCAGAACCCGCATATTTCTGACAAAAACACATTCTGAAAAGAAGTTGTACTTCATTGCTTATGCATTTGTTGTGTATTTGCTTTCTTACTACATATTCCATTTTATTTATTGTTTGATAGGCCAAATCCTCAGCCTGTATTTCAATAGCATTCTGGGCTTCATTCTCAGAGCACAAAGGCAACAACCCAGACTCGAAAATGTGTTTTAGAGCAGCTGACTACTGCGTGTCAGCCACTGAATTAAATCTTTCTTATGCTCTGCAAAACACCCTAATTCCACAAATACACTCCCAATCTCAATACTCTATTCTCTCTGGCAAATCTTCCTAACTACTGCTATTTTTGCTCCATTGCTTGCACCACTCATCTGAAGCAAATTCTGAGGACTTCCAAAATTAATTACCATCTTCCTGCTTTGCCTCTGGCGAGGAGCTGGTATAAACATCACCACCGAATTAAGCAGCATCTCAAATTCCTTATTCCACTGATGAATGATTCTTCCTTTGTTTCAGGAAAGCCACGAGTCCCAGAAGCCTTCTCCCCACCCTTAATTTTTCTCCCAAATAATGCATCATTTGTGGCCTGGGCCATCATCAGAGTTACAACTAGGTGACTACACACACAGCTGGAACAAACCCTCCCCAGTCACACTCTGCTTTTGATGTATCTAGGCCATTTACATTTCCAGCTATACCTTTAATCCCACAAACGCTGTCAGTAATTTAAGCATACCCCTGCCAGATGCAAAAGTAGTTTTTTCCCCCAGTCCTCCCCACCGCTGGCTCCTCAGCTCATTTCCTCCCTTTCTCCTGGATTACTTTCCATGACTTGAAAGCTGAGGTTGTCCTCGGAGGAGGGGTGCACACAGGACAGCACAAGGCAGAGCAGAGAGAGGACAGAAATAAATGCAAGGAGAGCTCTCCCACAGACTGCCCAATACAGAATTCCTGGCACTTCCTAAGCTCCAGACCTTTTTGTGCAGTGTTATTCACTTAATAATCTTACAAGGATTTATTTCTCCTTTCTGAAGCAGACAAAACTCAAATTAACAGATCTTGCTTAAGAAATAATTGTACATTTAACAGAATCTGCAACTTCCAACTGCAATTTCGAATCCTTCAAAGGTTTCTCACCTAAGTCAGTTTCTGTATTACTTCTTTATACACTGTGAAACAACAGAATAGAAGCAGAGCTCCAGTACAGATGTCATTACATCCAGGTCTGACTCCAACTTGAAATGAGCTCCAGGCATTATCAGCCAAAGTCAGAGTGAGATAAAGATTTAAGAATGATCAGAGAGAGATTGCAGAAACAGCAATCGTTTAGCCGCAACTTTTATTCGCACCAGAATACTCCTGCATTTCTGAAAGGAAAAGATGGGTCATGCTTTTGTAATACAGAATGAGATATAAAAGACAACAAAAACTAAGCCAAGATAGACTTGAGGCTGAAAAGAGTACAATGTTTGTTTGTTTTTGCTGGAGCTGCACTCGGACAAAGCAAGCAGACCTGCAGAAGCACCAGCCCAAGCCTCTGATGCAGCATTCTGTTATTTCACCTATATGCAGGCACCAGGTTTTTGCCAATGGCAATACGTTGTGTTTATCAGGGTGGTAACACAACACTGGCATACTTATAACAGCTAAGCTACACAAAAGGAAATTTATCTGTGCCCATGTAACAGGAGAGTCTTTCTTCACCTGTTACAGCTTGTTCTCAAACCCCATCACAAACAATACAGTGTCTGTACTTTTATCTAGCAGATACACTTGCTTTTTTTCCTATTGCATCCTTTGACCATAAGAAAGTTACAGAAATAAATATGCACGTGTGGTTTAATTTGCCCTAGTTCACATGGCCATGCTGGGGTATTTTAATGCTCCTGTGGATGTCAGCTCCCAACGCTGCGTCCCGCAGATCAAAGACACCCCACAAGAACAAGGAAACACTCAAAGGATGAGGGAGAAGTCCTCCACACTTTGTCTTGAGAAGTCCTGGTGAACAGGAGACTGATCCAACATCCAAACAGCCACATGTGGGGTGCTGGGATCTCCGGGAGATATGAAACTGCCCATCAGGCCCTGGGATCTCCCCATACTGCCCACTCAAGGTGAGGCCCTGGGACTCAGCTCATACACCGCTGTGCAGCACAGGCTGGCCATCCATCACAAAGACCATGCTACACACTGAAGTACTCAGCCCACTGCTACTGGACTGCACGTTCCAAAACAGAAGCAGGTTCCTTCATTATATAAACCATTGCAGGTACTGCCTCATCCAAATATCTGCTTCAGAGTGCTGACAGAATACTGACTCCAGAACACAATGGGTACCTTTTCAACATAGCTTATAGACACTTTGTTTTTAGATTTTATTATTGCTTCTGCCATTACCCCTACCTAAAGATGCAGTGTTGACAGTCAAATCTTTGTTCATGTTTTTATTTGAATCATCTTCTCTTCTGCAAACATTACTAGGAGCAAGCTTCTCACCTGCTTCACAGGCAAAGAAACACTACAAATGTATTAAGTGCTGGGAAATAAGCACTCTTGCAGTTCAGCATTCTTGGAATCCAAGCACACTTGCAACCAGCAGAGTTCTTCCTTCTCAGACACGACAGTGCCCAGCTCCCCTAGTGCTCCAGCCACACAGGGAACAGCCACTTTGAACGTGGAGCTCCAGCTGCAGCAGGACAGGAGAAGTTATTGCCTGCTAACGGCCTACCTTCCTGCCCATCCATGCGCATACAGGTGAACTCATGACAGCAGTGTCCAAAGCACTCCAGCAAAATTCTGGGTCCCCTTCACATCCAAAGTTATGAACCTGTATTAAGTGACAAACTCCTGTTACAAGATAGCATTACATGCACTGTATTAATTGCATGATGCAACTACTGTTTTAGGGATAGCTTTATATGTTCTTTTCTTTTTTTATTACATTTTTTTAATGTGCTAATATGAAATATTTTGAGAAATGTCACTTCAAGCATCACTGTCAGGCAAAGTTTTCACCCAATTTATGTTATTGATACTGATTTTAACAAATACACTAATAATTGAAAGACTGACTCAGACAAGATGCAGCTTCAGTTATGCAGATGAGGAGTAAAACCAGAGACAACAGGACTGTCTTTATTAATAATATTATTACTGCGTTGGTTCATTTCACATGAATGCTTACCCAGGATGAAATAAATGGCCGCTGCATTCAATTCATACCTGGTGCACTTGGTTGGATGGATCTCAGAGACCCATGCGCAGCAGCCCAAGTGCCAGTCATACAGATGCCCAGCATCAGAGCCCGCTGATGCAGCTTCATGACCCCTGTGGTGTTTTACCTTAAGGTGAAAATGGGGTTGAGGATGGGAGAAAATCATTAGACAAAAAGCACATTATTCCTAAGTCATTAAGTGTTTTCAGGACTAGGTTGTGCTTTCAAGCTTTAGAACTGAAAGGAGAACCATCGGACACCATGGCATGCATGCAACGAGCTGTGCCAGGCAGCTGTGTGCATTGCTAGCCACACAGCTGCTTTGTCAACACTTTGCAAAAGCAACATACACCCCCATTTAGCTTTAGTAACTTAACTCCAATCCTCTTACTTGATTGCAGCTTGAAAAAAATGCATCTGAAAGATCTGTCAGAGCTCTAAAGGAAAAAGGCAGCATTTCACACCACAAGCAGCACTTCTACAGCAGTTTGTATTATCTCTTCAATCTCGCCAGACAGTTAAATGGCCTGGTTAGGCCAAAAAACAGAATTCTTCAGGTACATCCAAGTATTGACCTGCTTTACCATCTCAGAAGCACTTCTGCTGCTGTGAGCAGGGCAGGCACAGGCACAGCTCCTGCACAGAGCCAGGCGGCACCACCAGCGCTGACAGACCTCAGTGAGCGAATGTCAGTGGTAGATGACCACGGCAGGGTGAGGCAAGCCCAGAAAATTCATGCTTTAGTCAATACGATCAAACATACAGCCATATTTTGAATAGAAAGCCAGCACACAGCAGTGGGAGCTGCAGTTATCTGTCAGAGCAGCGGTGCCCCTCCTCACCAGGCAGGCGGCTGTGCTGTCACTATCGCAGTGCCAGCAGGGATGGGAGCAGACACCCCTCCAACCTCTGTGCGCATCTGAAGAGCACCAAGACAAGGCTGCAGTCAGAACCAACCCGTACAACAGCCACGTGCGGTTCCAGGCTGCAGGCACTCCTCTGACTGCAACCAGCATGTAGGCCAGAGTCATTCCTTGGGAAGTAGTGACCCATTTCCAGAGCCTGTTTTCCCAACGCACACTCCCGTAGAAAACACAGGGGCATACAGCAGGCTTGTGTCAGCCCTGAGCAGCTCCCCCAGCTTCCAGGTTGCGCCTGGGGAAGCGGACAGCTCAGCTGCAGACACTGTACGAGGCCAAGGAGCAAGCAGGGCATCCCTTCTGGAGCCCCAGGCGACCAGACCGAATTCCTGAGTGTGATGTAGGAGCCAGAGGTGAAGCACTACCACCAAGAAGGTTTGCCACATTCAGAGGTTAACTAGCCCAACACCAAAAAATTTCCTACTTCAGAAAACACTCACATCTCTATTAACAGAACTGTACCCTGCCAAAATGTCAAGTGCTTTTACTGTATACCCATCCTTTGACTTAATTAAGCATGGATCTGAGGTGGTTAACATGCATTTCAAGGTGTACTAAAACAAGAGATCAAAAATTAACACTAGCCTAGTAAATCTCGGCCAGTATTTTGCTCAGGATACACTAACTAGGTCCTGTCAACAACATAAAATTAGTTTAATGCTGAAGTCTAACATGTGAACTAGGCGTTAATAGCAAAAGATGCACCATAAGTTAAATTTAATATGACTAAAATCAATCTTCTCCAATCTATCTGAAAAGTTTACCTCCAACAGCTTCTAAGCATCGTGCTGCAAACACACCAGACCCAGTGCATCTCTGAGACCCGTGCAGGACATGGGGAAGGCTGCAGGAAGCACCAGCTCCACATCTGAGCACCTGAACGCAGCCTTGAGGCGATTTTAGCCACTGTGCTGAAAGTATGAGAAGAAAAGTGGCTTGGGCAGGAACTTCCCTTCCCCCTTCAGTGGTTACATTACGATTGTTGGAGATCTTACATCTACTTTAACCTGAAAATAGTAACCCACTTAATATACAGGTGAGAACAACGAAGATGCCTCAGAGTTGAAAAATTGAGGGTATTTTTAGCTACAAGGAATACCCTTATTTAAAGTAATAACAGAAGTGAAGACGCTCAGAAGTAGATCTGCAATGGGAACAACTTCATCCCCAAAGTGGTTTGCATCTGAGCAATATTCTGTTTCTGTAACGGTAAAACCAGGTGTCAGCACCAAGAGCTCTAAGCAACAGTTTGATGCTCATGCTTGCAACCCCGCTACAGCCCTGCCACCTATCACCCTCCTGGGAGAGAAAGGGCCCACTGTCAAAGTAAGGTACTTTAAAAAGTTAAAAAAAAAAAAAAAAAAAAAAGTTAAGGAAGCTCTGAACAGTTTAAAAGTTTAAAAGTTACACCGCCTCCTGCCCAGCCATCTGTGAAACCGACCAACACCAGTGAATGCACCTACGCTAAAATTAACCTCAAACTCAGGAAATCAGAATCTCTTCTTTCACCTTATTTACTCTCACCAACAGCTGTGAGTGCAATGAGGAGGCAAAGGGGAGGTGCGGGGTGAAAGCCTGCTCCAGCAGATAGCTGTTCTCTGCAGCAGCTTCAGAGTGAACTACGCACGAACAGTTGGCTCCAGTAGCACAGAAATAGTCTTCATGCAGCGCCCAGCTCAAAATCCAACATTCAGGATTTAACAGAACCAGGATTTGACATCAATTTTGTTATTTACAGTGCCACAAAGAATCTCAGTGTTGGTTTGCTACCATCAGTAGTTTGCAACAGGATTAATCCAAATGCTGCCACTGCACAGGTGATCCCCTAAGACGACCAGCAGGTAAATGGGCTGAGGCAAAGTGCTCAGGACACTGCATTAATGTTAGCACCTCTCAAAGGCTGCCTTCCAACAAAACAAGGGGCACAGCTAAGAGAACTGCTGAACAGGAGCTACTTACGAACAGCAGCAGGTGAAATGAGACCCTGTTTTGCATAACTTTCTCAACATTCTTGAGTTAATCAGTGCTAATATCAAGATGAAAAGTTGGCTTCCCCTGCAGAGACCTGCTGTGACCAATTACAGAGAAAGAACTGCAGAGCTTTCTGTCCTCAAGAGGAAAACCCCAATAATCCTTTCCAGACAGATTCTGTCCTCCCCAGCAGATCCTATCCCTCCCACACCAACCTTTTCCTACTTTGGAAGATACACTCCAGGATAAGTTGCAAGCCAAAGCATAAGCCTGATCAACAAGACAGATTCAGAAACCAAGACTGATTTGCTGAGAAGAATAAAATAAACTGAAGGATCATATTAGAAGCAACAAGCAGTTCTTATCAAATGCTTTGGTAACAATGTTAAAAAATACAAAGCTTAAAAAAAAAAAAGTTAAGCTTCCATTTCTGGAACATTTCAGTTCAATTTAACTGCTTCTTAGTTCCTCAGCAGTAAGTACATGTTAAGGAAAAAAGGACACAGAACTTTTGTGTGTGGCTGCTACCACACAAAGCACAGCGCCAGTTTTTAAGCAGGCTGTTTTATTGGCACAGGGGTTGTTTTACTGAAGCCCAGGTAGCACCTGAACCAGCGGAGATGAAAGCCACGCAGGAAGAATGAGCAGAGGGAAAGGAAAGCAGAAATGGGAAATACCACAGCTACACTGACACTGCTGGAAGGTCTGCATGTGATTTGTGACCCAGAGTTTAATTCACACTATTTGCAGACACTCCAGAGTTACTTATGCGTTCAAATTGACAACAGTTCCTACGCTCCTCCAGAAATCAGGTTCGACCCTCAGTAGCACTAAGCAGGTGCATGTAACCAGCTGAAATGTTCTCCAGAAGCAGTTAGTTCTTTAGCTCCAATGAGGAAGAAAATCCAGCTACCCACAGCCTGACTCAATGAACAATGAAGCTGCATTCATTCTGCCTGTGCTTAAGCAGATACAGAATTGAAAGTCTCCTTTTTGAACAAAACAAACAAATAAATAGAAGATGATGCCCAAACTGCCTTATCTCAGTACAGCTGAGCCCTGGCCGCCCAAAGCAAAGTGCGTTTCAAGGCAAGGGGGAAAAAAAGACAACTGGTCACTTTCCAAGCAGGAACCTCTTCCTTCTCTTCCAGCAACTGGAGACTACAGAAAATGCACTATGTTACTGTTGAAATACTGTCAAGTTCTAAGGGAGTGCAGTTTAAGACAGGTATCACCCAGTCATGGGGCCAGGGAATCCCCTACTGGGAATCAGACAGGGAACGGTCCCTGTCACGGCTCTGGGGACAACAGCCATGCAGGAAGCGCCGGGTCCTGAGGCAGGTTGGTATCTGTGCAGCCCTTTTGATCCCCCCACCTGCACACCAGGGCCTTCACAGCACTCCCAGCCTTCTTAACAAATCAATTTAATAGCACAAAGAACATTAACTCAGTATGCTAGATTTGGAATTTAGATCTGTCACTGAGTTTTAGCAGACCTCTGCACCCACCTGTTTGTAGCCAAACTCCATCAACGTTGCGCTGAACATCAGCAATGTCAAAAAATAAACCCCTGAAAAATAACGCAAGTAAAAGCTCCGTTGTGGAAACACACCATCACTTCAGAACAGAGCTCCAAAGAAATCCATCCAATCGTTACATTAGTGCAACACCACAGCTAGAGCTCTGAACCAAAGTCTGCCCCAGGTCGTTATACAACTGCACAGCTGGAGATGCTGTATTTACGCAGAACCCCCTTTCAGCCACATCTTGTGAAAGCACTGGAGAATCAGACTTAAACATTGTTATCAATGTTACTCCTACACAGCCCTTCGTATTTACACAAAGAAAAGGGAAATTGGAAAAAATGGCTTTAAGAATTTTCAGACTTCTGCAGAGGTTGCTCCAAAAGTAATGCCTCCTGTTTATTTCCATGGAAATGACAACCAATACAAAGAGCACAATAACACTTTGATAGAGCACATTCTCAGCTAAATAACACTATTTTTCAACAGAGTCACCACCATTAGCTGTGCATTTTCACCAGCAATAAAATCTGTGTGGCTGTCCAGAACGTGACCATCACCAATGGTCTTTCATGTCACCATCACCACTGCTGAAATGCACCACCATAGCCTCACTGTGCTCACATCCACTGCTGGGTCTCCATCAATGAATGCCACGGGTGCCATTTTTTTCCCCACACGAAGGAATTCAATGACACCCCTTTGCTTCATACTCCTTTCCACATCAGACTCTGTTCTGTCAGACTGTCCCTCTGCTGCCACCTGTCACACGGCAACAAAACGTAGCGGCACATTGGTGAGAAGGTTCAACCTCTACTGCCATCCCATCAACATCCATTCCTGATACTGTGAGCCAATATAATAAAATAGGAGGCATTACTTTTGGAGAAACCCTTGTACATTAAAATCCAGTTCTATAGGACTGCATTCAACCCCCTAACATCCCAAATACAAAGCTCCAAGTTCTGTTTTCCAGCACTTCTGTGACGTTCCGTATCAAAGAGCTGTGGGTGTTAAATAAACAAATCTCACCATGCCTCTGGGCTGCAAACTGCTGCAGTACTGCTGAAACCCTGCTTGGAGCTTTTCTCTCACAGTACATCTCAGCTCATTGCTCACATTGCCTAGCACTGGCTAACATGCTGTTATTCCTGGTGCATATCAAGTCCAACATGAGCCCGTCCTCAAGTACTTTTCTGAATTCTGAAAGAAATACACTGAAGACCACTCAGGCACTAGACTAAAACATGGTGAAAGACTGGAACTGTCTGCTCCAAACTGCAAGTATTCAGCACGGCTGAACTGCTTTGAAACCCATCCACCGCTTCCAGCAGAACCGCCTCTACTTGACAAAACCTCCCAGAAAAAGCAGGCAGACACAAACCAGAAGGATGTTATTTTCAAGCTGACCATTCTTCATCATGCCGCAAAGTCATTCCAAACCCACTCTGCTCTCAGTGTCTCTAACCCCACAGAGCCTGTTTTGTACAGCCAGCGAGCAAAGGTGGAAAAAAGGACTTAGCAGAAATATTAAAATGTGTTAAGTTTAAACCTGCAACAATATGCAGATCCACGATGCTTACCGCAGATACACGCACTTTTGCACTTAAATAATCTGAGAAAAATGCATTAATATCTTAAATGGCCAACTAAGGAAGGTGTTTTTGAACTACCTATACATTCAATAACTGGATAAGTAACACCACCTGCCCCCAGACCACCCACCAAGGTATTCTGTATTAAATGTTAACCTGCTGGTTACACCAAACTAGCATATATTACATTTTCTGTATCTACAGATACACGTTTGTGTTTGGAAGTAAAACCAAACACATTTGCTGTGGACTACTGCTATGTTCTATTGCAAACAAGCCAGTGCTTTCCTCCTTCACAATCAGCCCCAGCATACAAAGCTGAATCAGAACTAACCGAGACCCCTCACAGAGCAACAGAAGCACACAGTGCCCACTTGTAAATGCATGGCCATTGAAAAAAGCGGGTGCTTCACGAGCTCTGAACCAGCTCATTTTCACCCTTACCCCAAATATTGAGTGATGTCACACGTGATGTACTGGCTGAACTGGTTCGGCTGCTGCGGGCTGGATGCACCCTGCAGATACTTTGTGATAAGTTACTCTGCAGCTGGGAACTGCTCGGCTCCATCAAACCCCACCTCTGGCTGCATCTTAAATTCAGGGTTGCACTTAAGCACAGCTCGCTCCATTACAAGCGGAGCAACCTGGTGGGAAGGGCAGCAATGTCACCTTTGCTCCGAGTCCAGCCAGCAAAAGTGGAAAGGAGGGAAGACAGATCCATACAGATATGCAGCTGGTCTGTAATAGTGCATAGCACACTGCCTGCTTCCCTCCAAACTGCACACACATTTGCCACTATTTGACTTGGTACACCTCTCATTCGCAGAACACTTACTAACCCAACAGGCATTTGGCACTTAGTTCATGAAGAACACACAACAGAACACTGAGTCAATTCCACCTTTCCAAGGTGCCAGTACCTCAGCAGGCACAGAGCAGCACCATGGGAGGGATGCAGTGCACACAGCTCCCAGGCTACTGCTACCAGTGCCCCGCACACCATCAGCAGCAGAGCAGGCCTCTGTTCTACCTGTCACCTCAGAACTAGCTGAATCCTGCTCACTGCCTGCAGCACCACTGCCTTCATCACCTCTCCTGTGAGCAGCACCCATCACACAAAGTGTCAGGGCTGGGAAGGGGAAGGAGCAGGGAGGACAGATGAGCAGACAGCCACGTTCCTGCCATGGATGCACGGCCTCCATTCAGAGGCACAGCCACTCGCTCACCTGGAAGGCAGAAGCTGCCCAGGAAAGGGCACAGTCACACAGCTCCAGGAGCCAGGCACACAGAGTGCGTACCACCCCACGTGCACAAATGGCATCACACTGACAGCAATGCGAATGCCAGCGAGGACAAAATATTAGAAGCAAGCAAACAGTCAGAATACAGGCAAAAAAGTACATTACATATTTGAGACCAACATGGTAGAGTGGGACACAATCCAGTAACCGCTATAAGTAGTGAACAGCAAGCAGCACACACCTGCTATTGCACAGACACTGCAAGAAAGTGTCATTTTCAACTTTTCTCCCACACACATCAAGTTCTTTCTGAGCAGCTGTATCGCCTCACCTGGAAACCAAATCTCAGCTCTGAGCTGCCCCAACTGGGAAAGCTGGACGCCAGCAGCACCAGAGCATTGGGGCTGATATGGAGCCCCAGTGCCAGCACCACGCGCCGGCTGTGGCACTCCTGTGCTCACACAATGAAAGGAACCCTCCCTAATGCGAAACACACGTCTGTAACTGCAGGCAGGAGCTGAAACTACAAAGAGGCAAACTCCAAATGTAAACGGGGAAACCTCCAGTTATTAAGCTGCAAATGAGACTTTCCATGGAGGCACTGAAAGAACTTTATGAAAGACGTAACTGTAGATGTGTATTAAGCCGAGCTCTTTGAAGCTCAACTAGACACATTTGTGCAAAGAAGTTACAGAGGAAGCATATATAATGTATGGGGATTTGGATTCAATTACACACCACAGAGCAACTCACTAGCAACTAAACAGCTGTAATTCTTTGCATGATAAAGCAACTTACATACCCTACTTACAACACAGAAAAGCTATTACTAATTTTTTTCCCCACTAAACTTACTCAGTATATAAACAAACAAACGAACTTCAGAATCTCCACGCAATCATTCACTGATTACCTTCTCAAGCCGTTAACTTCCCCAGAATGCAGGCACTGGAGGTGAGGAACACAGCCCTGCTGGACCAGAGCTCCACACAGCAGCGATGCACACCAACCCCATTCCCGAGGATGCCATGTGCCAACAGTAACTGCTGCTTTCCTCCTTCCCTCACACCCCAATGCCACACCTTCACCCCATTAACACAACACTACAGAGGACTGCAAGGGGAACCAAATTAAAGAGTAAAGAACCAAACAAAAAAAAATCATTTTTAATTTTGATCACTTTATGGTGATTGTTAATTGCGCCAGTTCAAGTGCTGGGCTGAGAACAAAGTCACCAGCAGCAAAGGCTGTATTTTTCAGCTCCATTCTCAACTAGGGAAGCTGCTGCCTTCAGGTGAAGGGACACAACTCTTGTTACAGTTCTTGTAAAGTTTCTCTGTCCAAGTATCACTGCAGCCATCACTAAGGATAAGACTGATTTCAAACAATATCCACGGGAAGGCTGAACACACAAGCACTGATTCATAACATCACCCTACCCTGGCTGAAGTGCCGCAAGCAGGTGAGCCTGCATCGCACAGAGGTGTCTCACAGGGACACACTGCAGCACGGCTGTCAGCACTTCTTTAGCTCAGGATGCACAGACCCCATGGTCTCCTTCCCACAGGGCAGGCTGCTCCTGTCCAGCACCGATCCCACTCATATCAGCACACGGCTGCAGACACTCAGAACATCAGATCCAATTCAGTCCAGAGGATTTTAACTGCCTGCTTTTATCACTGCTTCCAAGAAAGCTACTTCACTCATTAAACATGGTTTGTCTCGTGTGGCTGTATGGAGAACACGCAAGCCCTCAACGAATTCAGACCCAAGATGTGCAATTTTCCACTGTGCATTCTTCACATGCCTCCTAAATCTAGTGTGATCGCTCAGGGAAGAATGGCATCTGACACTGCTGCACACATGTTGGAATTAAACTAACTACATGCTGTTAAATGTTTACTTCAGTGCTTCAAAACATCTCTCCCAAGAAAGCATCAACACCCATGTTTTAAGAGAACAAACATTGTTTTACAGGATAAACGAATATATATATACACACATCCATGATATCTACTTTTATTAAAAGTCATCGCTAATCCGACCTCAACAATTCGGTAAACCTAAGGCATTTCAAGAAAATACGCATTTTAAACCTCCAAAGGCTAAATAAACCCTTTGGGTTTTGCACAGAACAGTCAGCAAGCTCTCACAAACAGACAAATCCATAGCATCACCCTGAATGAGCTGTGTGCGCCCAGCAGATCTCACACTGATTCCTGAGGTAACGTCGTACTTTTGGTGTTGATACACACAGACTCTTCTCTCACTCCTCCAGAGGAGGCAGAGGCCAGCAGGAGGCTCCTACCACTGCCAAAGGGGCACCCCGGGCTTCTCATCCCCATCACAGAGGGGATGCGACCAGAGCAGCGCAGAGCACTGAACTGAATGGAAGCATTCAGCACCTCACAGCGTGCCAGACAAACAAACAAAAAGAAACATTAAATAGCCAATATTATAAAGGATGTTGAGAAAAAGCAGATTGATAAAGGCTATCAAAGCCTGCTGGAAATTATAAGCTGCAAAATGTTAACTCGCATGTGCGCACCCAAACAAATACGAAGTATTTTTAAATCACCTCCCTATATATTTGTCACATAGTATATAAAGGCCAATTTGGAGATTCTTCTAAAGAAGCTCAGCAGAAAGTAAGTCCTACCTTAAACCTTATGATACAGCTCTATGCTCAAAGAAAGGATCTTTTGGCAACGACTTTTCTGTCCTGAAACGCAGTCACACAGTTATCGTGTGCGACTTTCACGGGAACACCTCTGCAATTCCAACTCTTTCATGCCAGGAACGCACCCCTGTGTCAGCTGCCGTGTGCCACAAACGAGGACCCCAAGGCGGACACAGACCGCACATCTCACCGACACGTTTACGACGAGCTTTCCGTACCCATAGGCACACACAGGAG
The DNA here is from genome assembly GCF_905368555.1 of Meleagris gallopavo. Taxonomy (NCBI): domain Eukaryota; kingdom Metazoa; phylum Chordata; class Aves; order Galliformes; family Phasianidae; genus Meleagris; species Meleagris gallopavo. Next base: position 9,878,793 of record NC_139419.1, on the reverse strand, counting down.
CGCGCCGGCAGCTCGGTGCTCCCGACCTCCAAGTCTCACGGCGCGGCCCGGCGCTCTGTCTTCCGAGCACCGCGCCCGCCCCGCACCGCCGCGTGCAGCCGAGCTCACGGCGGAGGCGCAGCGCGAGGTGAGAACGCTGCGGGCACAAAGCGGAGCGGAGCCCCGGAGCGGAGCGGCGGGCGGCACGCGCAGCGCCTCGCCGGCGGGAGCCGCGCGACTGCATGACGGTGCAGGATCGGTGCGGAGCGGGCGCGACACACGGGCAGCGCGCAGCCCGCGACCCCGCGCTAGGCCCGGCCGACGGCGCTGGCTGTAAATAACCCTCCGAGGAGGGTTAATTAAAAATGGCGAGCGGCGTGGCGCCGGGCGTACAATGAGCGGCCCCGGCCCGGCCGCCGCGCGGTTCCTCCAGCCCCGGTCCTCCCCCCCGGGAACTCGCCGTAGGGCCGGCGGAACGGGCCCGGCCCCGCGGCCCCGCGCCCCACCGGAAAGCGGAGCCCGGGCGCTTCCCGCGGTGTCGCCCTCCCGCTGGCAGCCCCTCTCCCGGGCTCACGGCCGCTCAGAGGCCCTTTCCTGCCCACCCGCCGCCAGCCCCGCGCCCACAGCTCCCGCTTCCCGCCCCGCTCCCGGGGGCCGCCGCGCACCTCGCCCCGGGGCCGCTGATCCCCTTTTGTACGGCGCTTCCCCCGCGCCCTCCCCCTCCCGCGGCTCAAATTCCCGCGGCCCCCCCAGCCCCTAGCACGCTGCCGCGGCCCCAACTTTCCCCGCTCGGCGTCGCGCCGCCCGCCCCGGCAGCCCCCACTCGCATGGCACGGTCGGAGCTCCCGAAGGGGCTGGGGGGAACTCGGCGCCGAGTTGAGGGCCTAGGGGGGGAGCCGCGCGGGGCCTCACCTTCCATCTCCATGTCCTCGGGCTCGCTCAGCTGCTGCTCCCCGGGCTTCTGGTGCTGCTGCTGCTGTTGATGGTGGTTCATGTCGGGCCGGGTCTCGGGCTCGGCGGCGGCCCGGGCCTTTCCCGTCGGGGGCTGCGAGGCCGCGTCGGGAGGGGACGGGGCGGAGGAGCGGCGGGGCGCGGGCGGCTGCCGGGGTCGGGCGCCCGCCTCGGGGGGCTGCGGCTGGGCTCCGGCGGGCAGGGAGCGGGCAGCCGGGGGAGGCAGCGAGACGCGCACGTATTTGCTCGCTATTCGCCCAATCTCGGCGGCGGCACCCGGTCTGGGGAAGGGGGTGGGGAGGAGGGACCGGCCGGGGGCGGCGGCCGCCCCGGGGGCCGGAGGGGAGGGGAGCGGGAGGAGGGGAAGGGGAGGGAGGGGAGGGGGGGGGGGGGGACGGGAGATCAGGAGTCAGGGCCCGGCGGCTGCGCCCGGCGCTTCCCCCCTCCCCCGGCGAGGCGTCCCCGGCGCTGCGAAGTCGGGGAGGCGCCGCGGGGCCCCTCCTCTGCCCTCCCGCCCCCCCAGCGCCCCGGCACAGCCGCTGGCCGACGCCCGGCTCGCTGCTCCCGGCCCGCGGGCCGCCCCGGCTGCCTGTGGCCCGGCGCTCCGCTGCCGCTCCGCCGCCGCCAGCGCTCAGTCTCAAAATGGCGGCTGCGGTAAACGCCGTGAAATGTCACATCCGCATGAGGGGCAGCCCAGCGAGCCGAGGAGGGGGAGCAGCGCCGCGGCCGCGCCGGGAACAGCAGCCGCCGCCGCCGCCACAGGAGGGCCCGAGGGGCGGAGCCGCAGCGCCGGGCTCGGCCGCGGCCTCCCCGCAGCCTCTGACACCTGCGCGCAGCCCCGCGCGGGGAGCCGCGCCGCCGCGGCTCCTTCCCGACCGCGCCCGGCGCTCGTTCGGGCCTCCGCGGGGCCGCTCCACGCCGAGGCCCGGCCCGGGCGCCTCCGTACCGCCGCGCGCAGGGGAGACGCCGAGCTCGGCCGGGCTGTGCCGGAGCTCGGCCTCGCGTGGAAGGAGGCGGGCGGGAGGGAGAAGGGTGTTTGTGTGGGAAGAGGCAGAAGTCTGTAAACAAGGCTGTGCCCTGCCCGGATACCATTGTTTTGCAAGAGTCTCGTGCAGAGGACAGAGTTCCTGCTGTGGCAGAGACTGATCTGCGTGCCCGTGCTGAAGGAGAGGGGAAGGGTGCGGGTGAAGAAATAACGCCCGGCCGGTCCCGCTCGAGGCAGAACGTGAAGGGAGGCTGGAGCGAGGGCACTGCGGTGGGCGGCGCTGAGCGGTACGGCGCTCAATTCACGGCAGTGGGAAGCCTGGGCAGGAGGAGGACCTGGAGGAATTGCTCAGGACTTGCAACCTGGGCCTCCTGAAGGGCCTGGCAGTGCACCCCAGTGCTGCTCTGACTGCCAGTGGATAAGTGGTCCAGAAGTTTGTTTGTTTTTCCAGTGTATAAAACGAGCGAATCACACCCAGTCTGGGGGATAGGCCTGGCCTGTCTGGGCTCTGCTTGGCGGTGTTTCAGCAGTGCAGGAGTCTGCAGGGTGGGCAGGACAGGAAAATAACATCCCCCTGCCTTAGGTAGTAAAAATCCTGGGCTGCAAGGAAGAAAAATAACAGGTTGGGGATGTCAGTGGGAAGATAAGCCCTTAAAAAGTCACTGTGACGGTTTGCCTTTCAGGTACTTCTTTCTGACTTTCCACATTGTTCTTCTCAATTCTGAAAAGCTGTTCAAAGAAAAATAATTTACAAACCTTTTCCTGCTATTGACCCGGACAAAAATGTGATAAATCTGTTGAACCCGAGCTTCTTGTGAAGGTGGGGGAAAGAGGGGGGAACTAGGATCAGGATTAGGGCAGAGATTTATGCAGAGATCTTTGGTTTCTTAACATCCTGAACTTCAATTCCCTACTGCCAGTCTTTCCCTACCATTACCTCCCTGAAGAACTGCTCTTTCCTAACGACTTCCATTCCAGCCTCCTAAATCATACACAGGTTTGAACTCATCCCTCCGTCAGTCCTACACAAGTGATTCCCAATACAGGACGGACGGGTATGTCACAATGAGGAGTGAACTCCAGATTACTGCTGATTCCTCAGCTACGGGCAGCATGGCTGTAGAAAAGGATTGGCGGAGGAAAACAATTTCACTATTGCAAAGAAGAACAAGTCCCTAAAGACAGTCACAAGCCAGTGTTATCATAAATGCTAAAGCACTCTAGTTAGATATGAAAGTTTTTCTGCTTCAGTTTGCTTTAAGGCAGCTGAGTTTTCCAAAACGATTGGGTTCTCCTGCTGCTGTGGAGGAGCAGAGATCAGGCAAAAGACTGCCCCGCAAATGTGGGGAGGGCAGTGAAAAAGAGGGGCAGGAATCTTCCTGTAGAGATGGAGCGTCACAACCAAGCACTGCCCTTTCTGCATAGTCCCACTCTAAGTGAACTCTGTCCACACGAATTGCAGAATAGCAATGAGTAAAACAATCTCAAAAATTGTTTCAGCTACATATACTTAAGAGAGAATAAACGTAGTGTGTATAATTGTCTTGCGTGCATGTGTGAAGTAATTAACTGTAAGCATGTTATGCAGCCCACTGGTGGTCATAGCACTGCGATTCAATTGTTCCTGGACAGGAAATACAAATCTTACCAATTGCCAAGCTGAAGGTGAAGTCCAGATCTGAACATATGCTAACATTTTATCCCAGCTTTATGAAAAATACTTCTGCAAAGTATTTCTGGCCTGTTGCCGCTCCCTGTGAAACTCCCCGTTGTTCACCTCTCTCTGGTGCAGGATACAAACGCTCTGTGCTTTGTGGGAAGGGCTGGCTGCCTTCTGCATAGCCCACTGGCCATGTCCTTGCTGCCAGCATGTGGCCCAGCCTCTGCTCCAGCAGTGACGTCCATCACCCATCCAACTGATCCACAAATACCTTCTGTTTTGCGCTGCACACCCCACCCTCAATGGCTGTGTGCTCCTGCAGACGATTCCTGCTTGCTGATGGTAAATGCCTCTCTTGGGAGAGTTGTGTGACACCCAGTGAGGTTTTATTGGTATTTGGAAAAAAAACCTACAGATCACAAGTGGAGACATGATGAATACAGTTTATGTATCCATTGCTATCAGTTTTATTTTTGTCCTTCCTTTTTCACTTCTTCATTTCCTGTGCCCACTTATTGAATCTTGTCTAAATTTAGCCCTCTGACATGTGAACTAATCCGGTCCCTCCTTCTCCCTTTGCCCACGCAAAGAACAGGAATTTGGTGAAGCTGCACCTGAGCAAAGGATTCTGTCCTCCAGGTCCCAGCAAATCTCAGGAGACAGAGGAGTTCCTCCTCTTGTGCTCCAGGGTCGACAGGGCTGCCTCCTGGCATTCCCTCCACATTAGTCACCATAAAGAGAGATGATGAGGTGCTATCATCTTTAAAATGCCATTGAAGAAATGGGCTTCTCTTTGTGAAGCTGACTGTTCTGAGCCTCCCTGAAATTAAATATAAATCCAGCTCATGCTGTTTGTTTTTGAAGCACTCACAAGGCAGCATCTGCCAGGACCTTTGTCCCGACTGTGGCCGACCCTGGCTGGGAGACCATGGCTGGGAGACCCCAGCTGGGAGACCCCGGTCCAGCTGGGATTGCTGAAGTGGATGGGGGAACCACAGAAACCCGAGCTGTAGGAAAGGAGGTGCTGCCCAGACTGTGTTCTGGCCATGGCAGAATGTGTCTGGCAGCATTTCTGCCCTTCTGCTCCTTTCCTCCTTCTCTTCCATATCTCAGTTAATCTCTCCTCCCGCTTGGCTCCATGTGCTGCCCTGGCTTCAAGTGCAGATGTCCTCTCCTGGCCAGGCTCTGCACCTCTAGCCCCACTTCTGATGCTCTGTAATGAGTGCAAATGCCCATGTCTATAATTAAGGAAATTTATAGCCCTGTAATCACAGAAGGGCAATTACACCAGCGCACACCCTTAATTTAGGTGCACTAAACCAGCAAAACTGGGGTTACCACTTGTGCAGCGTATTCTACCATGTTTCTGGGTGAACATATTTTAATGCCAATGTACCTCTGTGCCAGCAACGTGCTTCTCCAAGACTTCAGCATGTGCTCATTGGCCCATGCCCATGGTTACACCACAGCCCTTACTCCTAAACATGGCCAATATGGCTGTCTGAGGCTGCTGTCCCACCAGGCTGCCTCTGGGCTCTCAGAGTTTTGCTTCTTCAATGACCAGAGACATTGTGCACAACAGTGGTATAAGGAGGGTAAAACATTCTCACTGTTGCCAGAAGCTCTCCATCCCCTTGGTCCATCTCTTTGGTCCATCCCCTTCCGATGCTTTGCCATGCACTGCCCGGCCTGCACTGTACCCAGGCGGATCTCAGCATACCTTATCTAAGGAGTCCAAGAATCCTGAGCTCTCCAGGTAAGTGCAATTCCAGAGAGACCTTCCAGCTGAGGCAGGGGATAGCTGCCCTTGGGAGCACCTTCAGGCTGAGAGGGGAGCACATGAAGCAGGAAGGCAATCAGCAGGAGGCAGGAAACATTAAAGGTACAGAACCGCATGGGAAGAGTGGTCAGTTTCTTTGCTCCAATGCATGTATTTAACAGCTTGGTGCACACCTGGTTGGATGGACAGCATTTCATGCCCTATTTTCCACATTTTCTAACATTTCCTATCTTGCAGTAACCCCTGATTACCATGGTTTTTGTTTCCAGGAAGTGCCAAATAGCTCCAAATGGATCCAGTATTTCTCTGGGCAGGATCCAGTGGCCGTTGGAAGCTGTTTCAAACTGAATTTATTCTGTGATTAATGAATTAGCCAGTAGTTTCCACAAAGTTTGCAGATATTTAATATTTCAGTCATCTACCCCTTCATTAATTACTTTTTTTTAGTGTCTGACAGACAGGGAGACTGTGCCATAACTTCAGCTCTGTTTTCATAGGAAAATGGGAAAAATACATAGTTACAATATTTTTTTGGATAACTTTGCAGTTCAGAGCTCTTCGGTTTAATGATTTCTCTTTAACTGAACAACCATTAGCTTTTAAGGAGACATATAAATTATTATTCCTTAATAATAAAAGGAGGGAAATCCATTACACCTGAATGCATCCCATATTTTCAAGCTTTACAACATGATTTAAAGTATATTGTTTGAGAAGATACCTAAAGCCACATCTTTCATAGGACTTTCACCAAGTCAAGATATACCATTTCATAGCTATTAAAAAGTATAGTTTCAGTTTTCACATTAAATGTAGCCTGTTGTGTGCTTTTACTGTAGCCATCCCTGTATCACTTACGTGATGACTTGGGCAGATACACTCTGTGTGTGCCCCAACAGGCAGTGCTTATGCAGCCCCATTACCCATATGCACATCGTTGTGGGACTGGATGCACCCAAGGAAGGATGGCACAGAGCAGCGAGATGAGAATCAGGTGAATTCTCCTGTTGCAGTGATTACCTTTCTGCAATTTTGCTAATTTTTAAGTCTCTTGACTTTTGACATCAAAAGGCAATTACTGCCTGCAGTGGTATTTGGCCACCTGTCTGTTGAGCTGTGAAGGATACCAAAGAGTTTGTTTCTGTGCTGTCTACCCATGAGACTCTTGAAGACACCAAGAACAGAAACTTTGCTCTTGAGCTCCTGGCTTTGTCACAGAGCTCCTTTGTGCCACCAAGCAGCAGCTGCCTGAGCCAAAAGACCACAACAAAGGTTCAGCATGGGTCTGCTGAGCACAGGAGCTGGTTGAGCCATCCATAAATGTGGTTGTCTGCTTATTTGGCCAATTTAGGGGAAAGGGTCACGGACACAGGCAGATATGTCTCTGCTAAATAACATTTTCTCATGTTGGCTAAGTCTTCCACATTAGTGCTGCTAAGTAAAGGCAACTTACTATGTGCAAGTGAAAATAAACAGAGTCACCAAGAGTTTCAAGAGTACTTGAAAATTCAGACTAGTTCTCCGCCCTGAAATCACCTTCCTTCGCCTGGCTGCACATCAAATCCCCACTTGGATTCTGTTTAGCTTTTGTGCACTGAGCAGATGACAGCCCAGGCATAAGGCTGGGACCTACAGTGCCATCTACCCTCCCACTTCCTTTCCTCCTGACTCTGGTTCTTCCTGAGAAGATGAACCCTGCCTCCACAAGTTCTCTTTTTCCTTCGAGAGTCCACATTAATGATTGCCTCCTTTCTGCCACTGATTCTTCTTCACCCTGGTCTTCCCTTCACCCCGGTGGTTTAACAAGCTGTGAGAACAGGTCTGGTGCAGCAGAAGCAGGGTGATGCCTCAGCTATATTGAATTGTTATATTAGAATTATCCATCACACATTAAGGCAGGTATGTCTAACCCACAGGCTGCCCTCTGCCCTGCACAGTAGAGGTGGCTCTGCCCCACTCAGTGGCCCCAGGCACACACTGCTCACCACAGCCAAACTGCTACTAAAGCTGTGCTGACTGAAACCAGGGCACAGGGAGGGCAGTGCTGTGCATTGCTGACTCAAGTGATGGCAAAGAATTGTATGCCTTTTGGTACATGGGCTACACACAGTGCTCTGTACAGCAAAGAACATGCAGCTGTGCTTTCCGGTTTGATAAAGGAGTTTGAGAATAGGTTTCAGGATTGCCAAAAATATCATCGATTTATGTCTGTGACACCATTTTCGGTTAATATAAATACATCACCTGCAAATTTTCAAATGGAATGTGTAGATCTGCAGTCAGATATTCAACACAACAATCTGATCACGTCTCTTTACCAGACTTTCTCAACACCTTTCTTACCAGAGAGAAATATCCTTTGGTTCACAATCGTACCTTATTCAACAGGTATTATTTTGGCAGTACACATTTGTGAGAAATTGTCAAGGATGAAGTTCAGGAAGAGTGAAATTTCCTCCAAAATCTCTGACGAACACCCTGAGAGCTCACTGGGAATGGCATCTGCTGCCATTGAACCAACCTGATGTGTTAGTTCCACAAAACAAGACCACATATCCCACTAGTTTTATGTTTTTATTATCTTTTTTCAACGTTTTGAGAAAAAAATAGTAAAAAAAATTTTTTTGTTGTTATTTCTTATCTATTAACAATATTGTATATTTTACCAAGGCTGCTCTGAAGGTAATGCCTTCTGTTTTATGGTGCTGGCCCATGACGTCAGAGGTGGATGTTGGTGGGATGGCAGTAGAGGTTGAACCTTTCCACCAGCATCCCATTACATGTTGTTGTCGTGTGACAGATGGCAGCAGAGGGGCACTCTGACACACTGGTGTCTGACATGGAAGTGTGAATGAAGCAAACTGTGTCACTGAATTCCTCCAGGAAGAAAAAATGGTACCCATTGACATTCATTGATGCTTACTGAACATTTGTGGAGACCAAAGACTGGATGTGGCACAGTGAGGGGTGGGTGGTGCATTTCAGCAGCAACGACAGAAGGTCACCTCCGCTGGTGCAGATTTTTAAGATGCACAGCTAACAGTGGTGACTGTGTTGAAAAACAGCATTTTGTAGCTGAGAATTTGTTTTATCAAATATTGTTATTGTGCTCTTTGTATTGATTGTGGTTTCCATGGAAATAAATAGGAGGCATTACTTTCAGAGCAAATTACATACATGTATCCCAAGACAATTCTTCTTTACTCAGTGCGGCCCAGGCACGCAAAAAGGTTGGACACCCATGCGTTAAGAAGTGGATCTGATTTCTTTTCAATCTCGTATTTAGAGTCTGGCAGAGTTCAGAACAAATGTAGGAACTGATCCTGCAATTTGATCAGCCCGTGTAAACCCAATGAAGTCAGTGGAGTCTGCATGGATGGATCAGATTCCAGTATTGAAGATTATTTTTGTAGCCTGTTTAACAAGCAAACCTCACTAAATCTCGCAGTGATTAAATAGAACAAGGCAACTGAGATGTCTGCAGTTGGCACTTTTTCTGTAAATGAATGTTCTAGTATAGGTTGAATTCATCCTTTCTGTTGTAAGCAGCAGAGAACAGATCCTAGAAAGGGAATAAATTAGAAGAAGTGAATCTAATGACAGAAAAAAACGATTAAAGATAAACTTGGGAAAATAGGTTTTGCTTGGCAGTGAATAAAAACAGGTCCTAGAGGACATGACTGTTTTTATAACTTTCAGATGCAAGCTCTGATCCTGTGGGGAGCTCTGTGCAGGCAGATCCAAGAGGCAATGCAGTGTCCTTCAGTGTCTTGAGATTTGATTTCAGGTCAGAAATTCTCAGCACAATAGACAACAGTCTTTTTCTCAGTTTTTGTGTTCATATGTGAAAGGAATAACAGAATTACGAAGCTTCATTGTTCCTACAGGAAAGGGCTGAAGTTGAAGTCCTCTGGTTTTTGGTAGGGATATGACTGTTGGATTTTTCCCCCAGAAAGTTGTCTCCTAAGTATTATTAGGAATTTGAGGTCAGTAGGATGCAGAAGAAAAAGTTTGATTAGGAACTCTTGCCCCCTGATTGTTCGGATGTCAGCTCCTATTGTCACTGCCTCCCCTCTGGTTTTCCTGTGCTCTGTGCCAGCCAGCAAAGCCAGAGAGGTCAAAACACAAGCAAGCCAAAACTCCAGGACAGAATAAAAAAGGTATCTTCTCTCTTGCTTCATAAAATCCACCAAAAACAAATGAGACGTGAGTTTTTCCTCCTCTTTGCCATGATTTTCAGAGGAATATTTAAATAGGAATGCTACAGATAGCAGTACACGTATTTGAGCAAAGACTGAGAGTTAATTGCTGGAAAACTGCTGCTATATGTGGGGTCTGTGGAGGAGTTCCTCACACCAGCAATGCCAAGATTGTGCTGTGCTGCAGAGAGGAGGAAGATACCAATTAGACTAATAGAAAGAGCAGGGCTGGAAGCACAGAGATAAACATCTGGAAGGCTCCCTGGGGCAATTCCATTTGAAGACTTAAAAATAGGAAGGATGAATTTAACAGCAATCCTGAAATGGAACTGAAACTGGTAGAATTGTTTGCAGGTGGAATCATATAATTGCACTCCTTCCTATTATCAGCAGTAGTTTACATTTAGGGGAGTTTGGTAAGCTGGGCTTTTAAAAAATATAGGTGTAGAGCTGGCAACAGACTGAGGGAGGCAAGATGAGAGCGAGGATTAACACTTCCACAGCGGTGAAGTCAAAGCCAAATGTGGCATCTGACTACCTTTATTCAATCTCAATATGTAGCAATGAATATTAATTGTATTTAATACAAGCTGGTTTGTGTTTTGAATACTAGCAGCAAGCATTCAGTTGGTGCTGACACTGCAGCATGAAGCCAGCTGCCATCGTTCAGAATGCCTTGCTTTGCAGGTAACCCGTCCTATTCCAGTGTAGTGGAGTGTTGTTTCACGCTGGGGTATTATCAATGAGGTTCGGTTTTTTGTTTTTTTTTTTCCAGCAAGAATAAAGCATTTAATTATTTTGAGAAGACTGGAGGAAAAATATATCTTTGGGGCAGTTTGGGGTGTATATGGTCAGCATTTACTTCTTGGTCTGGGGTCCTTTGTATAAGACAATGTAATGGATGTCTGCAGTAGCTGCATTAAGCAAAAAGCAGGATTCCTATCTTCACTTCCCTTTGCCACCAAACATATGTATATTTATATTTAAGATCCTCCAACATTTCTTCCTAATTGCACCTGGCAAAGAAAGTCCTTGCAAAATCGTCAGTGCTTTGCCAGGCTTGAAGGCTGCTGCCTTGAGTGATGTGATGCATGTAGGAACCTGCTTTGACACTTGAATTTTCCTGCCTTCTCTGGAGGCTACTTCAGTGTTTCGGCAGACTGCAGTTGTTGGTACTCTTTTTACCCCTTGCCTCAATGCTCAAAGTGCCTTGATAAATTTAAGGAGTTTTTCCTTAATACCTGAGTATGCAGCATCTTCTACCAAAACATTAATTTGGTGTTTTTACAGGCCCTGAAGTCTAACACCATTCAAGGTAGGCTCTAGAAACTTTATTAGAGGTTCATATGGCAATGAGTATTTCTGCAAGCTCCTGCTGAAAGCTCTGCTCTAAAGTCTTTATGGGGTCTCCCATTGCTGATTTCCTTGGAACTACTCACTTTGTGGTTTGGTTTCTTAAATACTTGGAGTGAGATTCACAGGTCAGTCCTTCATCTTTTTTTGTGCATGGTACCATGTTGCAGAGAATTCATCTGAGAACCAGAGCAAAGAGAAGTCTTGAACTACTTTGCCATTTCTGCTCTACATGTTCTACTAAAGCCCTTCTCAATTTTTATTTTATTTTTTTTAAATTATTTTATTTTTTTAATTTTTAATAGAAACCAGCTGTGAAGGGCGTGGGCAAAGGAAAGCACTTGGAAGGCCCATCTATCTTACTGTCTCCCTTGGTATCAACACAACAGGCAACTTGGTTACCAATATCCTGTCTAACTGCCACGCTACTCCAGTACATTTTGTTTTACAGCCTGTCTGAAGTTTGAAAACCATGTCAAGCTGCATTTGATCTGAAGCAAAGCAGCCTCCACTATTTTTCCATCCAAGACAACTGCAAGTTAGTTGCATGGTGCATGTGCTGTGGATTTACCAAACCACTATGATTTAGATTAGATGTACAGCAAGAAATCCTATTTTAGTCATTCTGTACTGTGGAAATTGTTCACAAGATTATAGGAATCAAGCTGGAGACTTCAGCCGTTGCAGAATGACTTGTCTTAGCTCCGAGTCTCTTTTGTTTTGCTTGCATCTTTCAGAGTTGAAATGTAATGCTGGAGATTGCTCTGAGTTACCTTTTGTTTTAAATATGACTTTGCTTTTACGACTTTGCTTTTATAACTATTCCTCTCCTCTACTCCATCTTTGAATGGCTTCCATTCTTGTTGTAGCTCCTTTTCTCTCATCTCCTGTCACTCCAGGGCTGAGGATCCAGACAGACATAGGACAGGGCAGCCCCCTCAGCAGAGCTCACTGCCCTGAAGAGGCAATTTGTCTCTGTCCCGTTGTTGGAGAGTCCCCAAAAAGAGACTGATTTTGTAACTTCTGTACTGCTCTGTCAGACTTCCTTCCCCTTCCCATCCTCTTTTATTTTTTTGCTCTCCTTGACTGATTTATCTCACTGGTAAAACATTAACTCTGCTTGAACTGGGAGTTGTGCAGAGCAGCTGATAGAGCTGTGGAGACCACCAATTTGTGCTTGGCACTGGTACCAAGCCAGCCCTATAGAGACCCAAACCTCTCAGGGCTTGAGAGAGTTGTATCTATCTGAGTAGTCAAGAGTAGTCAAGAAATAGGACTGAGAACCTTCACTGAGATGAGAACCTGAATATTCTCTGCAAACAGGGTTAATACAGATCAGTAACTTTTTTTTTAGGGATTTATATATTACACAATCAATTATTTTTGACACATTGCTAATACAGAATAAGAACCCATTAGGTATTCACAGCACTGAAGCTTTACCAAAACCAGAGAAAACTCAACAAGGCAAAACCATGCATGCGGCAGTGCAGAAATGGATTGTTCTACAAAATCTTGAGTATTCACACAAGCAAAAGAAAAAAAAAAAAGCCATTGTCCTGAGAATTTGGGTAAATGTACAGAAGATAGCACATTTTTCAAGACCTTTAGGGACAGTATGTGAAAAACGTTTTATGGGGCCTACTTATTAAATCACGGACATATTGGTTGAAGCCTGTTCCTAAAGGGCTTCAAATAGTAGGAAGAACCCTGCCTGAGCAGGTTGGACAGACAGAAGTACTGCTTACACAGACATTTGAGTCTGGAGGATGGCAGTACTTGCTGTACCCAGCACAGCTGCAGCTTGCAGAGCATGAGTCGTGAAAGCCCTAAGGCTCATGTCCACCTCTTCAGTGCATAGATTTACACATATGCATTTGCAGACCTGCAAACCCAATGCAATTAATGCCTTCCTCTCTGTGGTCTATAATTTGAGGGCTGAAAACAATTTATAATGAAGGGAGTGTTAATTAATCATGAAGGTATCTTGATGTTTCAACATTTTGAGGATACTTCCAACCTGTGGCTTATTCCTCAGTGCAGTAGCTAGGCACTAGTTTTGAGGAAGTAGGAAACTTTTTCCAGTCCAATGTTCTCATTTCCTATGTTTCTGAACAATTGTATGGGATATCCCTTTTGGGTCAGCAACATCAGAGTCCCAGAAATACTACATTGCAAGGGTCAGTACGCCTAAAGATGTCACTGCTGTTAGTCACCTTTCCCATCCTCTTGCAGGACGTCACTGCCCTCAAAGTAAGAACAGCTCATGCAGTTGTGAATCAGCCCTTCGGCTGCTGCAGCCCAGGCTCATTTAGCAAAGCAGGCTGACTGCAGCAACTGCATGGGACCTGGTGCTCCAGATGTCTGCACTTTGGGAAGGAGTAAGTCCACCAGCTGGAGGCACAGCTGAATTTATCTACTATCCCAGTGTTTTGGAGCTTTGTTAAGCATCAGACAGTGGAAGTGATGGAGTGGTACTGAAGGCAGAGTGTTGGTCTGATTTGGAATAACATGATCTTACACTCCAGAGCTGGGTTTTTGGGAGTTGGGGAGTGCTTGGACATATGGACAGGCCCTGCCAAGCAAAAGGTTGAGAACTGGCTATCTAGAAATTCATGGGAGATCCTACATTATCTTCTACCACAGCAGAAGAGATACAGAAGTAAAGGTCTTATCCCATATATGCGGCAAAAAGACAGGAGAGGAACACATGGAGGAACTGCAGATGGAGAGACACAGCTGGTTTTTAAGAGGTTGCACAAACAATGTGGAAAGAGCCAGAGAATATGGGAGTCAGTGGCTGAAGAGAAGCAGCTCCAGCTGGGTGTGGGGGTAGGAGGAGGAGGGAGAAGAAGCACCACTGCCATACCCATTGCCAGAGGGGAAGGGATTTTCCATGAGTAGGTGGAAGCCCTGGAGGGGAAGGATGAAACAGCACAAATGGGGGTTCCTGGGAGCGGGGAAATCAATGCAGGGATCCAGATCCTGTGACAGGGTACAGCCCTGAAGAGAAGCACAGTCGTTTTATGTGTAAGTGACTTTGCAGGACAAGTGCCTGGCTCAGAGCTTTCTGCCAGTGAGCTGGAGCAGCCTGAAGTGCTGCAAGGGAACTGCTGTCACACAGACACACAGACACATGCTCCTCGTGCAAAGCTTGTGCTCACACACTCACCCTCTCTTCTTTCTCCTGGCTTCATTACCTTTTCTTTCCCTTTATTCTGGAAATAAAATCACTGCTTTTGCAAAAAAATTTTCATACCCTGTTAATCATCGGGAAGCTGGAACTTTTCAGAGGTTAATTCATCAAGAGCAGTTTGGAAATTCCACCAGAAAACATTATATCAAGAAACTGAAGGGAGCAAGGGCTGATTGGGGAGTGCCTGGGTATAGGAGACCTCAAGGAAGACACACAGCAATAATGTGCATGAATGAGAAAGGCCTATTGGTCCTTATTTTGTTGTTCTTCCTGTTCTGCTGGCTCCATCAGTGCCGGTCCCTGCCTGGAGGAGCTTCCTCATTCTTTCCCTGTTATTTTTGAATCCACCTCTTTCAGTTTCCCAAAGACAGAACGAAAAACAGATTGATCAGTGAAATAATGAATTCCATGTTTTGTAATGCTGAGCAAATACTTCTACAGCAGAATCAAGGATGATTGTGGAAACATCAGCCTGGACCAAAGCTAGAAAGAAGAGGGGAAGAGGGCCAGCTCAGCAGCAGCAGCAGCAAGGCTTATGCAGTGTGCCCTCTTCTTGAGAATTAAGACTTTTACAGAGACTTTCTGTAGGAATTCTTATGTTCACGTTTTCCTAGATTGATGGTGTATGATTCTTCCTGCTTTATTTATGGAGAGATTACTTAGCCACATGATTAACTAACATAACAACCAATTACACACATATTGTACTAACTGAATGTTTGTGTACAGAAAAATTAACATAGAAATTATATTAAATAGGCTCATCTCAGTGAAACAGGGGGAGACAGAAGGAGACTTGCAATTAGAACAGGAAGAGCATAGACCACATCTTACAACAAGGTCACTCCAAAAGTAATGCCTCCTATTTATTTTCATGGAAACTACAACAGATACAAAGAGCACAGTAATGCTGTTTGATAGAGCAAATTTTCAGCTACAAAATGCTATTTTCCAACATAGCACCACCATTAGCTGATTCATGTGGATGGGCTGATTGAGATGCTCTTCATTTTGTGGTGTGACAGCTGTGTACGGCTGTCCATGGCATGGCTTGTTGTTCACACCGCTATTGCCACTGCTGAAACGCACCACTCACCCCCTCACTGTGCTCACATCCACTCTTTGGTCTCTATAGACATTCATCAAACATCAATTAGTGTCAATGGATGCCATATTTTTCTTCATGGAGGAATTCAGTGACACACCTTTGCTTCATCTGCGCTTCCATGTCAGACTCCGTTCTGTCAGACTGTTCCTCTGCTGCCATCTGTCACACAGCAATAAAATGTAATGGGATATTGCTAGGAAGGTTCAACCTCTACTGCCATCCCACCAATATCCACCTCTGACATTGTGTATCAACATCATAAAATAGGAGGCATTACATTTGGAAGAGCCTTTGTAGATCTGTCATCTTGTTTTGACTTAGCAGATGCAGTGATTCTTTTTCAAAGCAGTACATTTGGTGACATTTAAAGAAATCTGTCCTTTACTAGATGCTCACGTATGGAATTTCTTCGTTAAACAATGACATGAATAAACTGATGGCCGTATGTGTTGCAAAATGCTTTTACTATGTAAAAGACACTTGAATGAGGATGTTACAAATGGAATGCGTTTCCGTGATGTTTTGCAGTCAGCAGCTTGGTGTTGGCTAAGCTGCTTGGGCCAATTCTTTAATTCTTACGCTAGAAACAAAAATGTTTAACTATTGCAGATGTCCTGCAGGAATGGTTCCCAAGAAATGAGGCATGTCAAGTAACTATGGCTTTTCTTTGGGGAAATTTGAATTTTTCCTTGAAGGACTGGATAGCTCTAATATTTTAATCTGGGAAGTAGGAAAAAAAAGGCAAGTAGGTGAAAGAGACACAAAAGGATAAAAGCAACCCTGCAGGTAATCTCACTTTGTTCCAGGGGAATCTTGTATCAGAAAGGCAAAATGGTTCTGCCCTGCATCTGGAGTTGAAAATGCACAAATTCGGACTAGCACTCCTAAGATAGTTTGCTGCCAGGTTTTATCACTCTCTTAGAACATTGCTGATGTGCAAGAAGAAATGCCAGCTACTTTGAGAACAGAGGGATATGGTAGGGAGGTAACAGAAAAAAAAAAGAGTCATGTGATCTGTACCCTTCTCTAATAAAAGAGGTCAGCACCGCAATAACAATTGTAATTTCTAATTTCTCTCTAAGCTTTTAAAATCAGTTCCTCAAGTTTTACGTTGTTGAATCCCAAACAGGACAGTACAACGCTGTAGCTACTCTGTTACAGTCAGTGATGTTGAGAGAGGGTAGGAAAGGCAGTAATTGTGATCACCAAACATATACACACAAAACTGAGGATAGAGGAAGATACTGAAAACTGCTAAAGGGAACCAAAAGACTCCTTGGGACTATCACCTCAATGTCCTGGTCTTCCACAGAGTGCTGTCTGGAGCAGGTCCCAGATGTGGGCACACAGCTGCTCATCCGCCAACAGCATCTCATCCAGGGGGGACGGCATGGGGCAGCAAATGGGTGAGAGCTCTTCTCCCTCCCATATGATGAGCTGCAGCATCATCTGATAGCAACGTTATAAAAGGAGCACTGCTAACATGCTGTGGGCTTTGAAAGGTAAATCCTCAACTGCTGTAAAACTGAGCAGTGCAATGAAGGCAGTACGTGTATGTCAGTGCAGCCTACTGGAGTCTGTTTATGCAGTATACTGTATGCATTTGCAGATCTCAGGTGACACTGTGTTCCTGGAGGGGCACAATGGAAAACAATAAGCCATAAAGCACGTCTGTAGTAATCCAGCAGTCAGGTGACCTTCCGCATAGCTTTATGGCAGCCATAAACCCGGCCTGCACTGCCGGCGAGCGATGAAACGCAGGGATGCTCATTGCAGAGCAGCTCCTGGTCACTCATATTGCTTGATGAGCTCCAGGTTGCACAGGCAGTGTTACCTGTGATCATCCACGGCAGTGCCCACATGTGCCCCTCTGCTCTGGGCAGCACGGAGCTGCCCTGCACACAGCACTCCGAGCTGTGCTCCTGCACGGTGCCGGCTGTGTGGAGGGAGGCCCGCATCCCATCTGCCCTTCTGCTGCCTTCCCTGAGGAGAAGTTCGCTCTCCTTTCACAGGAGAACCAAGATCAGCCCTCAGACTGCGAATCCAGAGTGCTCCTAAGGGCTGTGGGGACAAGATCCCCCAAAGCCTTGGTCTGCAGTGCACATCAGCACCAACTCATGGCTGGCCCTGATTTACCCATCTGAGCGACAGCACATCCAACACAGCCACATGTGCTCCTCACCCCTGCTCTGCCCTGGGCCTTTCTTGTCCGACTGCCCCCCAAAGTCCCATCCATACACCACGGCCCAGCCCAAACTTCACCTTTCAATCCAGCTCCCGCAGAATCGAGGCAGTGTGCCTCTCCTGCCAGGTGCAGGCACATTTGGCCCCGGGTTTTCCAATTGCTTGAATAATGCTGCACAGGAGAGACACCCACACTGCAGCAGATCGAGACTGGTGTGCAGAGCAATGGGAACACAAACAACTCACTCGCAGTCCCAGTGCCACTGTTTGCCTCCTCTCTGAAAGCAAACTGTCCAGCTGGCTGGCAGCAGGCACGCAGGCCATGAGCTGTTACGTGGCTGGGTTCCGATGTAAAGTGATGGAGGCTGTCCTTTCAGGATGCCCCATGAGCTGTGTTACGCTGCTGGCATAGGGAAACTCCTGTATGCTTTTACACTGATTTTGACCCACATGAAGGAGGGTAAACTTTTGAAAAACTGAATGCCTTAACTTTATGATATACCTTTCCTCCCCCAGTTCTACAGGCTGTAACACAGTGAGTTGAAGATAAAATGGTTGTGATTTTTTTTTTTTTTTTTGCAACGTTCAATGGTTTGGATCAGTCAAACAATCAAAGGGCATGGCAGAGGCATGCCTTTCATTGCTGCTATAAACCATCAAACTCAGACTTTGCACCATGTAGAAGTCTGTGTTATAAACAAGCTTGGCTGCTATCATATTACCATCCTGAGGCTAATTTATATAAACTGCCTTCAGAGCCATGATTAGGTTCAAAAAAAACCCATATGCTGCACAGGCAGACCAAATTCCTGGAGTTAAATTTTCAATAACACCACTAATTACTCAGCTATCTACTGTGGGGAAATTTCTGGTTCAGGAAAGTTGCATGCTCTTTCTAGACAAGTTTAAGAAGATGGTTAAGTAAATAAAGACATACTGTTTTTTTGTCTTTGAACAGGTTATGTCTCTATTCTGTACATGCTGTATACTCAGGAGCAGTAGGTTCAGTTCAGCAAATCGATGCAGGGACAAATAAATCTATTGCAATGCTAAGGCAGCATACAAGGAGAGGCATCAGGATGCATTATTTCCTACAGATGAAATATTTATAGCTGGGGAAATTTTGACATTTTTCAGGAATACTTGCAGAGGTCATGACCAGGACTGCTTTGAGTGAACCTGCGTGGTTCATCCTCAATGATAGAAAGTTTCTATCAAAAAACAGAACAAAAAGAGCACTGTTTCTTCTACTGGATGTGATATATATGCTCCCATGATATAATGACCTCCTCCCCAAAGATTTTTGAGGCAAACACTCCCTCCTTATTTATGTGGAGATCCAGATGTATCTGTGGCTGAGAATACATTAACTCGTGCTTGTTCAAATGGCAGCACAGTTACACAAAAATTAAAAATTATCGTGCAGATTTAACTGCTTAAAAATGATGATAGCAGCCCAAAAACAAATTCCAAAAAGGTGCTATTTAGTGCATTGGTTCCAGCCCTGTGTTACTAGAAAACAGTACAAATGTGCTAACCTTTATCAGTCAAAGTCTCTGCTGCCCTGGATTCCCATGCAATTGAAAGCAGAGTCATCTGCAACAATGGGAGCTTTATTTATCCTGCACAATTGCTGCCAAAGCAGTCCTGGGACTTCCATGAGACTGCTATGAATATGTTTGGAGTGGGATGAATCTGGCAAAGCGCTGCTAAACTGCTGTCTCACCAGTCTCAGGTCTGCCGGCTGGCTGCACTGATGGGCAGTTTTTGTGCAGGGTTGCTAAGGAAATTTTAAAGCTTTCAGGAGACTGAAATAGCAGTGTTCAGCCTGCCTCCCTGCTAGAGACTCACGATTGCTGTTCCCTCTAGAGGCAGTGGAGAGGATGTAATTGCTGCTGTGATGACAGCTGATGAAGATTTAGGGTAGGGACTGCGGTCTGTGCCCAGCCCTGCGTCCCGCATGTACAGCTCCCAGTGGGGACACTGGGGGCTTCAAGAAGTAAAGAATGAAGAGGTGAGGAAAGGGTAAAATGTGAATCATTTGGTGCAGTCTTTCTGTTGACTCCCTGGACCCCTTATGAGATTGCCCGTTCTTTTCATTATTCAAGGTGACAGCAGGTGTGTACCTGAGGACCAACAGTTTAAGACTTGCCTTTGAATTAGGGACATTCAGCACTTACAGATATGCTGCGGGGCATTTGTCAGCTGCAGCATGGGAGAAATCCGTGGCCTTCTGGGTGTCCTACTGAACTGGTCATAATCTTGTTAGCCTCTCTAATACGACCTACTTCTTCCCTGGCCTGAGTCACCCTGTTTCATAGGAGACAATAATGAAGCTAAATCTGCTTTCCAGCATGTAGGACTCTCAAAAGAAGAGTGGTTTGCTGACAAATCAGGGCTTGGTGCAGGAGCAGCAGTACTGAAAGGTTCCCACAGGAGAACACGCTGTGCATTCCAGAAGCCTTCTTGTTGGACATTATTATCAAAGTTAGGTAGCAGTGAGAATTTAGGGGCATCAAAGTGATAACGTACCTAAAAAGCTCACTGACTGCATCCTAGGAGATGGAGCCTCAAGTATTCTGCATCCTAAGATATCTTGGCGTCTCTATCATACTATATTTCACTGCTTCACAGTTAGGAAAAGCTCTGAGTCTCTCTTGTAAGGAGAATTTTCAAGTCATTCCTGAAAATAAAACATCAATGTGAATTTTAAAGAGAATAATTTTTCCTCTTTCATGAAGGTGACTTTTAATTTATGGGCTCTTTCTGGCTGCTCAATAAATGGTCCTGAGGCTGAACCAAAGTTCAGACCAGGTCCAACCTGCTTTTGGTGGCTGCAACTTAAAGAAATAGAGAACAGCAAAACAGCGTGGAAAGTATTCTCTGTGGTGATGCTGACCTTACTTTTTAAAGAGTTGAAAAGGGAGAGGCAAGAAGCAAATAAAAGATGAAAGTAACTATAAATGTAGCTACTTGAACTCTTGCCAGAGTGGAGGTGAGAACCTTTTGAACAGCAAACATCCAGGCATCGGTGCTTCTACTTGTGGAAAAACATAAATTGGAAAAGCCACTCAATTCTACAGCTTGAGTTTGGATGATTAAGGATTCTGGGAGTATATTTCTTAACAAATAACCCTTCATGTGGGAAAAACACACTCAGAAACTTTGGTTTGCCAGAGCAAATGTGTATTCCAGGTATATGCCAAGCCTGAGAACTAGATTCTCGAAAGTGTTACCTTGTTCCTTGGAAAAAGGCTTCTGTTCTGCTACCAATACTAAATGAGTAGTTATTTTTAAAGATGCATACTGAAGTGGAGGATGTTCCCCATCAGGAGTCATTTTAAGCTACTGCTGGGAGGAACTTGCAGAGGACAGACAGAGCAACGAGGGCGAGCTTACACCAAGGGCTTCTCATGCCAGATTTTGAAGATTTTGACATGTCTTCAAAGATACAAGCTTGTCTTTTGTGTGGTTGCAGTAAGCTGCCCCAGATGAGGTCTGCCATGTAAAACAACTGGCGTGGGTTTCCTCAGGTGGTCATCATCACTAAATGGACTGAAATCCAAATGCGCAGTTGATCCCAAGGTGAGGTGATGGATATTGGGGCAAACTGAGATGCACTGCCTGGGCAAAAGCAACATGTAATAGACCCAGAATTAGAGCTTGGTGTAAAGCCCAGAGTATCACCGTGACAACCCCCAAACATGATAAATGTGACAAACTTCTAAGCAATGCATGTAGATGTAGCCAAAGTTTCTATGCAACATTTGGTTGTTATTTCTATCTTGAGATCTACTGCAGTTATTCAGGAAGGATAGTATCACAGCTTGCAAGACCACATATGTAAGGTATGCAGTGCATGCAAGGTCATGTGCACAGAGATGGATTCTCCCTAGTTATCAGATGCCTGGGAGAATCTGTGTCATCCTAATGCCAAGAGCAATAAAGCCCAGTGTCATAAGTCAATGGAAAGCAAAGCCTGTAGCTTGACAGTGGCTCAGAAATATTTAGCAGTTCCCAAAACATACATTTCTCCCTACCATCATCACCTTGGGTTGCCTAAGGTTGTTTGCTTTTCATTTTGGTTTAACCCTCCATTAATTCTGGCACAGTGTCAAAATATGAGGTCCTTAGACAACATCTCGTTCACCTTCTGCCTCTATTCCTAAAGCTCAAAGCCTGAGACATTTTTCAGAGGGAAGAGAAAAAAGTACTGTCCTGCTTTATGAAGAGGCTCTGGTGAAACAGTATGATGCAAACTTCAGGAGTAAATGAGAGTTAAAGAGCTTGCAGGAGGTGATGGGAATGGTCAACAGCAAAGAGCTCAACTTTCAACTCCTCTCGCTTTGTTTTAGCTATGTTAAACTCTGAATGTATGTAGTAATTCTGTGTCCCAAGAAGCTTATGGTTAACTGCTACAGAAAGCTGTAATACAACGCTCAAATACCAGGGCTGTTGTTTGACTGTGCTAACATTGCTCAGCGTTGCAAGGCTCTTAGAGGAGAAATGGATATTTGAATGGTTTTCATTCCTTTGACCAAAAGAGGGGAAAATAGTGATCCCATTTGCCTCCTATTCTGCCTCCCACAAAAAATGTTTGACTAGAACTTTTCTGATGGTGCCAAAGCCTGATCTGTAGTGCATAAAATACAGCACTATTAAAATTTGAATTGGTCGTGAAGCATCCCACTCCTGGCACACACATATGCTGCCAATGGTGAGCTTGTCAGGTTGCACAGGTTACAAGCAGATAGTGGGCTGCAAGCTGTCGTGCCTCATGGGCAGGGAGAGCAGTCACCAGGAGTGAGGGTTCTTCAAGGCGAAGAAGTTCTGATCCAGTGTGTGCACTGTTAAGAGCTGAACGTTCTGCAGGCGAGTTCCTCCTGACTGTGAGCTCCCTGGAAGCTGAGACGTGGCCCAGAGGTGACCACTGGGAATGGAAGTGGAGGTCTCAAATTAGACTTCGGTCAAGCATCAACAGTTAGGAGACAATGGAGATCTTTTTTTCCTACCAGCAGTACTGCGTTTGGGCCAGATCACAGTACTGGGCTGAAATTCCTGTGGGATTTTCTGGAGAACTTCAGCCTCCCAACCTCTTTTGCTGTTATGCATAAAACAAAGAACATTTTTATTTGTGGAACGTATCAACTTGCTTAGAACAATACCAGCAAATGAGAACATAGCCTTGTCTCCTTTTTTTAGTAAGTTTTCAAACCAGCATGATCTAATCATTCATCCAACAAAATCCAAAGGAATCTGACACTCACTCCCTTGGCAGCATGATGGAAGGCTGAATTAAATGGGAAAGCCAGCTCTTGGCAACAGAGAATTTCCTTTTGTGAGCAGTATCAAACATATAGGCTCGCACCCTCAGCTGGTACGAAGGAGGTTTAGGCTACACCAGGAACCATTTCTTCTTCAGGTCGACTCCAGTAGGTAAGATGAAAGGAGAAAATCTTAAGGAAGGACCAAGATGCTAAAAAGGCTTGTATTTATAGCACTGACACAGCACTCTACAGATTTGGTCAGATAAACTCCTGTCATCAAACGCCTTGGTTATCTGGAGGGGCTGTATGTAGGCCAGCAGAAGGCCACTGGCATCAGGCATGGGAGCTGTTTGCGGGCAGGAAGCACGGAGCTGGGAGCCAAGCACAGCAGGGCACTCACAGCCTGCAGCCCTGTGACTCCTCAGAGCAAAGGTACAGCTCTACTCCTCATTTGCACAAACAAAGCTAATTGCACGTGGTCTATCAGGAAGGGTACGGTTAGAAGTGCTGGTGATAACGGCACCAGAAGCAGCATGTGGGAGCCTCCGGGCACTGAGCTTGTGCCAGGGATCCTGGTATACTGCCAGCTCCAACTGCCACGTTGTGCAGGTGAGATGGGGCCTCTTATGGTGGGTGGACCTGTCGAACAGTGCTGCACTACTGCATTAATCTCTTCTCCTCTCCTCTCCTCTCCTCTCCTCTCCTCTCCTCTCCTCTCCTCTCCTCTCCTCTCCTCTCCTCTCCTCTCCTCTCCTCTCCTCTCCTCTCCTCTCCTCTCTCTCCTCTCCTCCTCTCCTCTCTCCATCCAAAATCTTACTGATGGATGAAGCAGATTCTGGCAGCCTTCAGGCCAGGAATCTTTAACCTTATTCACCTCTTACTGAGTAAAGAACTGACTGATTTCCATCTGATGACTTAGGAAGTGGTTTATACTTAGATTGCCTAGGATGGTACATTTTGTCTATTGATATCCTCGCAAAGGAGAATACAGGTAGATGGCATACGAAAGAGCCTTGAATCAAGCACAGAGCTTTAGTGATAGAAGTTTTATCACACCTATTTCAGAAGATGCTTTAATATTGGAGAAAACGGTAGAACAGAAGTGAGCAGACATGAACATGATTTGTAGCTTTGTGGATGAACTGCAAACCAAAACACCAGGGCAGTTCTATCACAAAAAAAGAAAACCCAATGCCCCAGTTGGTTTCTATTAGCACAATAGTTATAAACGAATGATGGTGGCTAAATTTTAACTCTGGACAGAATAAAGCATGCCCCAGCTGCACCGTGTATTTTATTTTCCTGTCTAGGTGTGCACAGCATGCACTCTACGTAATGAAGGATAATTATGTCAGTACATAATTAGAGATAAAAAGCAGTGAGTGCGATGCTAGTGATGAGATCAGTATGACAATCCTGAAGGCATTCCTACCTGGCATGTGGCTTGGGGCCACGTCTGGGGCGAGGGTCAAGAAGCCACCTCTCACTGGGGTGCTGCATGGCTCCGGTGAGGGCACTCAGCTTTCCTTTGCCCCATGTGATGCAAATTAAAGACGATCTTTCAGATGAACATCACCTCTCTGCAGAGGACCTATGAAAAACTCAGGCGATGTCTGAATCATTTCAGTGTTCTTTCCAAAGTGCTCTGTAGCAAGGTTTACAGAGTTGAGCTTGGAGAGGACAGGAGCATTGTTAAAAACCATTCCTTTGTAAGCAATGCCTTTGTGTTTACCTCCCCAAAACACTTCTTTAAGGCCGTTCATGTAATGCTGGAACAAGAATGGGAAATGCCTTGTCTCAGACTTCCTGTTGTCAAAGCAAAAAATAACGCCGTCTTCTCCTGCACAGGAGCTGGCTGGGCCCAACCCACACAGAGCTGTGGCACAGGGCCTTCAGGTGGCTCACAGGGTGGCACTCGGGTGGCACTGGGGTGGCACTGCTGGGAATGCAGCCTCAGTGCTCTTCCGGGTCGTGTATATTTGTAATAGCAGAGGAATGGCAAGAGAAGGAGGCAGGTGCTACACTGGGTTGAAGTCCAAAGAGCATTGTGTTCTCATTATGAGCATTGTGTTGCCATCACAGATGATTATAATCTGACATCTCAATTCCTTTTTTTTTTTTTTAAGCTGCACAAAGGCACTAAAGCCAGAGACTCCGTGGTGACAGCGCAGGAGATGTCTGTTGTTCTTCCTGACTGTGTGTTTTATCTTATGGGGATTCCAGGGTATTGCTGTGGAAATGCCAGATATTAGAACTTCATAATACTTCTGTTTGCGAAACAGATCTTATCTCTCCTCATACAGACAATTACCCTGGCAGGCACATTCTGGAAAAATAACAGCCAAAAAGAATGAAAACTCTTTTCAATTGCTTTGTTGAAAAAGCAAAATCTGATGCAAATTCACTCAGCCAGCCAAACACCCCGCTCATGCACTGCTCCAGTTCTATAAATTTGAGCTGCCTGCGCTTCCTAAATCTTTTTCCAACTGCAGCTACGTTATGAAGTTGGATGCTTTTCCTGAAACCTACAGCAGCACACAGGTCCTGAAACATGAAGTAGGGCGATGCGTTCTGCTCACCCCCCGCTGCACAATGCACATCCTGAAGTGAGAAGTGCAGTGCATCGCTGGGCCCACAGTGAACCAAGGACTTGGAGGGTCAGCACTCAGGGTTCAGTACAAAAGTCACAGAGTCATAGAATGGCCTGGGTTGAAAAGGACCACAATGATCATCCAGTTCCAAACCCCTGCTGTGTGCAGGTCGCCAACCAGCAGCCCAGGCTGCCCAGAGCCACATCCAGCCTGGCCTTGAATGCCTCCAGGGATGGGGCATCCACAACCTCCTTGGGCAACCTGTTCCAGTGCCTCACCACCACCCTCTGTATGAAAAACTTCTTCCTAAGATCTAACCTAAACCTCCCCATCTCAGTTTAAAACCATTCCCCCATGTCATTAAGAGTTAACAATGCAAAACTGATGATTTCTGATACCTTCTAGTCCCACCAAAAAAAAACACCCACACTCATGCAATTTAGCCAGAGCTATGGACTGATCCACATTTCCCAAGAATTACTGTGGTAGGACAACATGAATTTACTGCCAAAAACCTGGCAGTGTCTAACATAATCATCTCAGTTTTGTGGGCAGCAGTTTTGTTTCCTGGTACTTCTGTCACTGCAAGAATGAATTCTTTGTGCTGTCAGTGTTTGCTGGGCTTCTCATTCCCAAACAGCACCAAGCAGAGGTTCTGAACACCAGCAGGTCTGAACATGGAGGGCAGAACCCCGTAGGGCCATGGGCTATGGAGGGTGCCAGTGAGTTCCGTGCTTCGGTTCGGGATTGCTGGCATTTAACGCATTGTATTTTAAGACTGATGACTGGATGACACAAGAGACGGTGATGTAACCCTCCGATGTAAGCTGGCTCCTCGCCTCTGCCGGCCTCGCAGCTCAGCACGGCACTGATTCCAACGAATCGGGAAATTTATGAGAGATCTCTGCTCTAAATCTGTAATTTTCCCAAAGCTCCAAAGATAAATCTACGTTACAAAAGGCTTAATTCCGTCTTTCCTATCTCAAAGGCCAGCGGCCGAGGCACGTCTGCGCGTTTTGCCAAGAGCAGAGCGTTGCTCAGAGCGGGATGCAGGTGGCAGCAGCACAGCACGGCCTCTGCTCCGGGCATCATCTGAATGACGGCTGCCGCTGCCAAAGCACTCAGCGCTGCCGTGCGTGCCTTTTCAGTCTTCTTCCTTTCCTAAATACACGTGCTGACTCTTACCTTTGTTCTGCTAATCACCAGCGCCCGGAGCGGTTGGGGGAAAAGATTCCCTTCCCTCGAGCAGGTAAGCAGGGCGGGCTTTATGTGAAATATCTGTGAAAACTATCAATTCCCAAAAGCATGACTTGTCCACTGGCTATCCCTAGAACATCTGTTTTAGAAGAATTTTGATGGCATTTAGTCATGCGGGACTGGATTTTAGTTTGGTTGTTTCACCAGAAAGACACAGCAGCCAGTTGTCAAGGTGCACAATGACAAAAAAGATCAGCTTAAAAATGCGAGTTACTCCATTTTAATTTTAAACATTACTCCAGATATACCGTGACACTTAAATCCCCAGCCAAGGATAGCAGAGCACACACACAAACACTGGAGAGAAATGTTTCAGGTGAGGAACTGACAACCTTTCACACTTCTTTAAAGCCAAAGAGGGCAGCTGTAACAAACCAGTCCCGCTCTCAGCCCTCCTCAGACCCTTCTCGCCTCTTTTCCTTCCCCAGGCACTATGGCAGAGGGCCACCAGACAGACCCGAGGTTCTGCTGCCCATCTTGGCCTGCAGTGCATATACCTCACTGAAACACAACAGCTCTGATGGAAAGATTTTCTGTAACGCTGTGTCCACAAGGAAGCTGATTTCATAGAAACATTACAGTAACTGCCACCCTGTACCTGTTGTTTGTTACTGCCAGGCAATGGCATCACATGAGCGTGGATGGTTTCTGCACTCTGATCCCACGAAGTGCCTGGCTTTTAATGTGCAACCACATGGACACACTTGGTCCTTAGTGCTGGTGTTTTGCTCCCCTTCATCTGACAGCTGCAGCAGAGCAGCCGGCAGCTCTGTCCTCCCTCCAGGCTGGTGCTGGCACTCAGCTCAACCAGCAGGCAGTGGGTGCCATGTGCCTCCCAAGACATCCTGCAGAGAGAGAAGGGCTCTAACCCAGCACAGGCTTTTCAGGGTGAGCCCAGTGATGCAGGAAGGAGAACCTCTTCAAACCCGCTCAGTTCACCTCGAGTTTGTAAAATTAACATTAAATACAGTCAGGCTTTGTAAGGACCATCTCTCTTCCAGCTTCTGGGGAGAAGGAAGTTTTACTGTTTTAGCCACAAGCAATGGCACCCATACAAACATTTAGTGTACGCAGTGACAATACTCTGTATCTTGGCACATCTGTACTTCCGAAGGCACCAACAGGGATTTAAACCCATCTGAATCCCCAGCAGACACTGGGCAGGATAGAAAATGGGGTTTGAAAAAGTGCTTGCAGTCTTCATGGAATCAGAGAATCAAACAATGGTTTGGTTTGGAAGGGATCTTACAGCCATGCAGTTCCAATGCCCTGCCCTGGGCTGGTTGCTCCCCATCAGCTCAGACTTTCCCAGTCATCTTATATAAAAATAAACAGCTCTTAGACAGAAGAAACTCTTTCTCCATAGAGACCTAAATGTTGTCAGATGCAGCAAAGAATGTGCTGGGAATTGGTTTTCTCTATAGAGAAGGGTTGTGCTAAAGAGTGAAACAGCTGTGAGGTTCCTACCAGAAACCTGCAGATGGGATGGAAATGGGGAAGCAGGCATCAGCAGCACTGCTCACACCATGCAGATCAGTGCTCAGCATGCAGATCAGGCCTGCGGAGAGGAGCTGAGGCAGTGCTGCGAGGAGAAAGGCATGAAAATATAAGAGTAGGAGAAAATAAAGCCAGAATAAGACCCAAGTTGTCGAAGAGAAGAGTACCCAGAGGAGATCTAAAGCAGCCCATGGAAAAGAAAATAATATTGCAATTACGGTTTTATTATTATTATTATTTTGTGCCTGTGAAGAGCATTAACAGCCTAAAGGAGATGGCCTAGAGGTGAGTTTGTGTTGTGCCATTCTGTGATGGATGGATGGGAGGTGAGGGCCACCGCAAAGTTTTTGAAACTTCCGTGTTGCAGCCCTTGTGTGGGTTGTTCTAGATACTCATTTATTTCTGTGCATGCATACTTCATTTTTTAAATGCTGGCATGAGAGAGAAATCTGGCAGTGGGCCCCATCATTCACCAATGCTTCTCCCACTGGTGAGAGTGCACCAGCAAAGCCCAGTGCGCTCACCATCCTACCTGAGAGCCAATGATCCAGAAACTCTCAGCATTTTTCTCTGTAGTATTTATTCACATTACTCACATATTATTTTTAACTCCAAAAAGTTGTGGGTTTTTTTGCTTGTTTTTTTTTAAAGAAACCCTCTCAAAGAGATGCCCAGTGTTAGAGTTCTCATTAGTGTTTAATAACCTCTTAAGGTAAACTGAAATCTCCCACTTCAAGTAGCAGGTTGAACTTAATAGAATGGTTTTTATGGGGGGAAAATGTTCCCCCCCTAAAAATTGTGCTGATGTGTACAGCACTCTTAGTGCTAAAGTCCCATTTATGTTTAATATATTAATCAACTAGTTATTTGTTTTCATACCTAGAAGTGCCTGGGGCTGATGGTGTAATAACTCATGCAGTGCCAGGAGGAATTCATTTTGGAGCAAAAAGTTATCTGTCGGAATTCCTGAATGTATTTAAGAAAGCCTGAAATGTCGGTAAGTGGAGCCCGGAGGAAAGGATGCCACGTCCCCTCCCCTACAGGTAGGTGCTAAGGTAAGGAAATGAGAAAGTCTCTTAGCCTGAAGTTACCAAACTCATTCTGAACTCACCAGAGAAATGTTTTCCTACACAGACTGTCCTGGGAGATGCACCCTGCCTAAAAATGCCCCTTCTAACCTGGGGGGGACTTGGACACTCGGATACTCGGCACAGCATCGGTGTTGAACACATTCCCTCCCGCGTTGGCTTTGCCCTCTCGTTGCTGGGAAGCGGCTCAGATCTGCCGACGCAGCAAAGCCCATCTCGCTCGCCTTTCCTCGGAGCTCCGAGCACCGCAGTGCCGCTCCGGACAGCCGCCCCGCAGCCCGGCTCCCAACTCCCGGCTCTCTGCGGCCAGCAGGGGGCGGCAGCGGCGTGCGGGCGGCGGCGGCACGGCCACGGGTTCGAGCCCCGATCCTGAAGGGTTTGGAACGAACCAAAATGGAAAAGCCCTCTGAACGACCACAAAATATATTTCCTAGAGGATGCTGTGAGCAGGGAGCCTGCGCAGCTATGCGGGTTGTGAAAGCAATGTTTATCAGCTAGGAGTTTGTTCAAGATCAAAGTCTTCCAGTTCAAGATGTTAGTAACAAACAGCACTTGTATGAAATGTGACAGTTCAAGTATCTTATAAAGGGAATTCGTTGGGAGAATTAGGGAATTTAAGTGCAATGAAGGGTGTGAAGCAGGAAGATGCTTGGCACACTGCATCCAAAGGAAAAGGCACTCAGGAACAGGAGTTCCCCTTGTAACAAAGAATTCACAGCACACACTGAGCCAACTGCTTGAAATCAGAAACCTGCAGGGCAGAACCTACCAGCTTAGCCCACCCATGCCCCCTCTTGTACCCTGCATCACTTGGCCACAGATCCTAACCGAAGTTCCTTGGTTCCAGGTGGAACATGGCTGCATGGCTTTGGGCTGACGGAGCCAATTCCTGCACCACAGCTGCAGAGTTCAGCACAATATTCGTGCCCTCAGACAAGCAGCACAACTCCGAGGTGTGAAAAAGAAGGATTTGCTGAGGATTTGAAGACGGAGGTACGAGATAGAGCTCAGCTCTGCCATGGGCTCAGACCTTGAGCCAGGCTGTGCCTTGCAGTGCCCTGCCTCCATCTCCTGCTGGGTGCTGCAGGGGCTGCCTGTGAGAGCAGCAGGCACACAGCTCTGTATGGAATATACAGGCACTGCCATGTGCAGCTGGAGCAAAATGGAAGAATAGCTTGGTTCTAAACCCCCATGTTAGTAAATATTCCCAGTCTGGGGTTGTGAAAATTCTGGAAAATAGTGAATTGAAAAAATTGGCTCTAAGTAAGAGAATAAGTTTGATGTAGGTTGTATGATTTAGGGAGGGAAGATTTAGGTTGGGTGTCAGGGAGAAATTCTTTACAGAGAGAGTGGTGAGGCGCTGGAACAGCTGCCCAGAGATGTTGTGGATGCCCCGTCCCTGAAGATGCTCAAGGCCAGATTGGATGGGGGTCTGGGCAGCCTGGTCTGGTATTAAATGTGGAGGTTGGTGGCCCTGCCTGTGGCAGGGGGGTTGAAGATTCATGATCCTTGAGGTCCCTTCCAACCCTGGCCCTTCCAACCATTCTGTGATTCTGTGATTGTAAACTTTACATGTGGCTTTGGAGGAGAATGCAGCAGCTATTGCTCTGTCACAGTGACAGTATTTCATTGTTCCAGTGAAATGTCTCTGGAGGAGCAGTGTCTGCTTAGATTTACTGGGTGGATTTTCTTTCCAAAGGATCTGCTCGTCCAAGGAAATGGAAGCCATTGCCCATTGCCCCGTGCCATACCTGCACCACTCCAGCAGGTCGGGGCTGCACAGCACTGCCTGAGTGCTGCAGCACTTCCTACTGCAACCAAGGGAGGCTGGAGAACATCAGCCCAGCTAATGCACTGCCTGGAAACGTGCTTGGAGTTCTTCCTACAGAAGACAATGATCTTATCTCTTCCTTAAATCTGCAGCTTAAAGGATTTAAGATACAGTCCCTCAAAAAAATATAAAAAAATCTACCAATTTGATTCCAATTATTTTTGCAAAAACCAAGGCTTCCTCCAGGAAACCTGAGGCCAGCAATGACAGCCTGTTGTGTTAGGTGTCTTCGTGCAGTGCACATCTTATCTCTTCTTTCTGGGAGCCAGCACCCACTTACATTCTGAGCTGTTTCCTCGGCCAAAGCTGCTTTTCTCCTGCAGCTCCCAGCTCACGGGGCAAAGGCACATTTTACCACCCCAGTATTACACATTGGTATCAGTTCAGGTACCTTCAGCAGTCACTCTGCTTAAGGGTGTTTTGCCTCTGGTGCCAATTATTGGGCACAGCTCTTCTTGCTTCAAGTAACAGTGCTGTGCTGGAATCCAGGGTTTTTGCTCCAGCCCACTGTGTATTTCACATCTAGGCTGAGTTCCTATTGCACAGGGTGAATGCTCCAGGACCCAGAGCAAGCTCAGCCCTGTCATGTTTTCATCCATCCAGAATATCTCCTCAATAGATTTATAAAACCACTGGGCAGTTTTTAAGTTGGCAGAATAATCATTTCTTGTTTATCCTAACAGTATGAGCCAACAATGAATCCCAGCTGTTCTATTGCCTGTTGAATTGGACACACTCCGGTGGTGCTAGTAAGATACCACATAAAGCCAGATGTGTTGTTTGATAAACATAAGAACATTGAAACACTAAAAATGTACGCTGGCCTGAATCAGCCTGGGTTCCATCCCCTAGAGCAGCTATGCACTTCTCAAGGTTTCCAGCCAATGCTGGCAGCACTGGCTGGCCCCAGGCCCCACCTCCCACAACGCTGCTGGGCAGCTTAGCACCCAGGCACACGCTGTGCTCCTGGATCTCCCTGTGCTCCAACATCATGCCACGCTACTGAATCGTGTTGCACTCCTGGATCATGCCATCCTCCTGGATCACGCTGTGTTCTGTCCCTGCAGGAGCCCCAGTGGCTCAGGACTGCACGCAGACCCCGCACCACAGGGCTGCAGAGCGCGTCCCCACAGCCACCAGCTCAGAAACAGCTTTTAAATAGGTCGAGTGATCTCTGAACGTCGTGTCTGAGATCAGACCCTCCTGTGCAGAGGTTTTATTTATAGCCACGTCTGTGTCTGAACAGATACAGATACGGGTGCAGAGGATAGGACGCATCCTTCAGCATCCACGAGGGAGTGGTTGCCTCTCATCAGACCCTTGGACCTTGTTCCTTTGGGATTTCTCATCTTGAAGTGCTGCCAGAGATGCTGTGTTGTATCCAGATGGAAGGTGACAAGCACTATACAACCAAATTATAAAATGAATCAAGTCGTTTGATATTTGAAAGAAAAAACGCTTCTCTCAGAGCTCATAATTTATTAAAACCCAAAATCAAGAGCTGAATATTTATAGTTTACTTTTGTTCCTCTTTCTTGAGCTCTCTAGACACAGACTTTGTTCAGTTGGCCTAAAAAATGAGCTCCACATGCTGAAAGAACAAATCTGCAATGCTTTTCCAGATTTATATCTTCATGGAAGAAACAAAGCTTCAGTGCCTGTTTCAGTGAGGCAAATAGGCTGAAGCACCTGCCTTCCCACCAGCCAGCTTCCTGGCACTCTCCCCCTCAGGCTCTGGCCATGCAGTATAATGCTGTGAGGCTTGGAGCCCATGAAGGGGAGGCTCAGTGTGTTCTGGTCCCAGGACTGTAGTTCTCAGCCATACGTACACGTGCGTGCACCACTCCTGGACCTTGCCAGTGCTTTTAGTTACATTCTAAAGCCCAGATATTTTTAGTTGCCGCATAATCGTGCATGTAGTGAAGGCGTACACTTTGGAGAAAACCCAGCAGCAAAAGGGACAACTGAACCACTGCTTCTCTGCACTGCTGCAGTTCATGGGTTCCAGTGCAAACACCCCAAAATATGATTTTATTTACACATGCAGAAGGACAAGCCCCCAGCTGGAGCTGCAGGTGAGTACTTCAGGAACCAGCCACCAGAGAAAGCATCGTCCCTGAGACAGTGATGGCACAGGGAGAGACGGGTGTTGGGAGATGCCGCAACCAAGATGAAGCAACCAAGTCCCTTGTTGTTGTATGCATTCCTTTGGATCACTGTGTGACACAGAAATGACATCTGCATGCCTTACCAGCAGCTGCATGGGTGTGCAGCACAGAGCACTAATGTCACACATGCAGGGACTGCGCTCCTTCTGTGGGGCAGAGATGCTCCGGAGGCAAAGTGTTGATCCCAAAGGAACAGCCTTAGAATTGGTATTTTCTACAGACTACTGAGATGGCAGTTCCTGAGTTTCACAGTTTTTTTCTCTGCTTAAGTAATTATTTCAAGCCGGAAGACACCATTATGAAAATCTGCTTTGTGTACAGCGGAGAATTTCTACCACTGAGTTTTACCCAAGGAAGCATAACTCTGCCCAGAAAAGCAGAGTACCCACATTATGCTTTGCCATAAGAGGATTTTCCTTCCAGCACTAAAAAGATCATTTTTTCATAGGCTATTCAGCAAGAAGCAAGCAAGTGGCTCGGTACATACACTTCCAGCAACATACACAATTATACAATACAGCAATGCTTTGCCATTACACAGCCTTTTTCATTCAAATGCAGCACATCACTTTCCAAGCATTCATTAAATAACTTGCACAGCATCCTTGGTGATAAAGTACACACATTAACTGTGCCTCAGAGTCGGGAAACTGCTCAGGACCACATGTTGAGTGTTAGTAGGAAACACAGGCACCTTCCCTTTCTTTATCCAATGCCAGTTCCTATTTGCATTTTCCTCTGTTCAGACTTGAAATACAGATGACTGATGCCATCTTTCTATTCCAGTTGGAAAGGACCCATGTGTCAAATCTAGAACTTGAAAACACCATATTTTTCTACAAATATATGCCATAAAAGGAGGTCTTTTACTAGTAAGAGCTTGCAAATTCATTGTCCTTTAAATTCTGAAACATCTCTGCATATTTTTATGATTTTCACCTTGCCACTTCTGAAGTGGAACATTCCCTTAGTAGCACAAAACAACACTGCATTGAAGAGAAGAATCACATCCAAGGATGGGGCTGAGAAAGAGAAGGGATTTAAACCCAGAAATAGGGTAGTGCTTCAATTAAATACTTCATCTAGAACTT
The DNA here is from genome assembly GCF_905368555.1 of Meleagris gallopavo. Taxonomy (NCBI): domain Eukaryota; kingdom Metazoa; phylum Chordata; class Aves; order Galliformes; family Phasianidae; genus Meleagris; species Meleagris gallopavo. The sequence goes on along the minus strand of NC_139419.1, from coordinate 9,844,608 downwards.
ACATTTATTTTTCTCTGCTTATCAGAAACGCTGTTATTAAAATCATAGAATCACAGAATGGCCTGGGTTGAAAAGGACCACAATGATCACCTAGTTTCAATACCCTGCTATGTGCAGGGTTGCCAACCATCAGACCAGGCTGCCCAGAGCCACATCCAGCCTGGCCTTGAAAATCTGCCTTATTTTCCATTTAGCACTGAGCTGAGCATTTCAGCAACAGCATTTACTACTATGCAAAGTGTCCAGGGGGACAGAGTGCCCACGCTGACACTTCAGCACAGCCATGTCCTGGGGCACCTAAGTGCTGCTAGCTCTCAGGGGAGCCAGAAGGAAGAGAGTTACATACAGTGCAACTTGCTGAAAGCCATCCCACTGTACATCATTTCCCAACAGCTTTTTTTTATTATTATTTATAAAGGGACAGATGAGAAGTATTAATTAATAGAGTCATTATTGGAAATGGATGAAAGCTTGGACTCAGAAAGCCCCATCCACTGCTGCTTGCTGGTAGAGCTGCTCTGCCATTGCATCCCTGTTGGAGGACGTTGACCTGACCAGATCTTTGTTCTGACCTACAAATGCAGTTTGCACAGTGGGAACTTCAGGAATTCCTAAACTGGAAGTATCCAACCACTGTGCCCACTGAACAGCAGTGAATGGATTCTTTTCTTCAATCCTTTTATTTCCCCTGGATTCACAATGAAATTCTTCACCATTTCAGCCAACTGTGAATGTTGAGGTGCCTTTTTTTCACACATGCTAACGTTTATGGCCCAAATGGCTGCAGTAGCCTCCAGATAGAGGTGGGCAGCCCCACAGGGGGTGGGAGGAACAGTCTGAGCGGGTATTTCTCACTGCTGCAGCGCTGGGTTCGCTGTCACAATTCCCATCCCCAAGAGATGCCACGTGAATTAAACGTTTTGACTTTGTTTGGTGCGTATGGGAGAAGGATGTGAAGGCTCAGACAACTGGGTGAGGTGAGACGGCATCCGACTGGCCCAGCAGCATCTGGAGGGAACGCCTGCTGGGAGCTCACAGCTCTGCAGCTGCTGGGCACGCGTCTGGGTTACACTGCTGTTCCCAAACCTCTCTGAGAAATACGGTATGAATTTGAAACTGGTTCAAATGCATTGCAGCACAAATCTCTGCTGTCAGTGGCTTCACATTAAAGAGTCATTTATTGCAAATTCTACGACTTACACCGTGTAAAACAAAGGTACAATTTTAAAGATCAGAGGTGAGTGTGAGGGCTGGCCATCAGCACCTCTGGCCTGGAGCCTGCCAGCAACATGGGCACAGCTAATGGGAAGGATGCAAAGAAGCCCAGAGAAGACAGAGAAGAATGGAAATCTCCTCTTTTCACTTCCTCCCCGGTTCTAGTCCTCCAACTATTAACACCCCAGGGAAAATCAGTGCAGAAGAATTAACAGACACTGGAGGAGAACACTAACAATCACTTTGTCATCCAATTCATTCTTTTCCATTGTTGCTTTTTCCCAATCAAAATCACTTTGGATTTATTGCCTTCCTGATCCTTCCGGAGAGCAGCCTCTCTCAAAGACAAGCTTTAGGGAAGGAGAGCAAATGCTTTCAGACAGAGACCTCCCTCTTTTTACCTGCCACTTGTGTGGCCGTGCCTGCTGTTCACATGGCAGGCACAATCACATGCCATTCACAAAGGACACATGAAGACAACTCGATGTGTTTTCTGCACCACTTGTGGAGCTGGAGATGAGGGCTTCGCCGCTCAGTTCTCTTCTCCCACGTCTGTAGACGTGGAGATTCTCTTCTATTTTTCAAATGTGTCCTCAACTGAACGCCATTGGGCACTGAAATTTAGGAAAATAAGTTCTGAATTTTCAGATCCTGTTAAGTAAGACCAGTTAAATAAGCTTTTGTTTCATGTTCATTTCTGAGCAGAGAAGTTAAGTGCTAATTTTATTAGGTTATTATCCATTGAAATACACCCAGATAGGGACAATAACTCAGCTAATGGCATGTGTAATTATTTTATTATAGTTGCTGAACTGTACAGCAGTGAATATTAAAAATAATCTGCACTGGGTTGAAGCCAAGGGGTAATCTAACCATCACAAATTCAGGTGGAACAGCTATAAAAGTTCATCTGCGTATTAAGTCCTCAAAATGAAAACCATCAGTATCTCTCTTGCCTTCTCATCTCTAACTCAGTGTGATGCTTCTAGGCTGTTTAGAAGCATGTATTACTATTTCAAACACATTTATTAACATCTTTTTTTTTCTTTTCCCCAGGAAAGATTTGTACACTGAAAGAAATGTTCTCCTCCACTGTCCTCATTCTACACCCCTCCAGCTGCCTGCTGCAGCACACGGTGAGCCAGGGCACTAAGCCTGCTCTAGACAAGGAAATCTGGGCATTTCCTTGCCCATCTGTATTTTTACATCCCACTTCTACTGCTTCCCAACTACAGACCTTGCACACTGGTCTTTAGACGGCAGAAATGAATACAAATGCACCCTTTTAGATCTTGACCGAAATGAAGAAAATACGATGTAGAAAACACGATGTGTCGTGTGGATGAGAACAATGTAATAATAATAATAAAAAAAAAGCACAAGCAGCAAAGCTTGAGAAAAAGAATCGGAAGAATTCACAGCAGGCAGAGAAGCATATTAAACATCTGATCACGTCACTGCCTCTGTGATGATTTGGCCTCAGAAAGCCCCAAACAAACTCACAAAATATCTAACAAGAGCAAATGAGCACTACTGAAAGCACGTCACAGGTACCTGGAGCCAGGTTTTACACCTGGTAAGCACCAGGCTACCAAACTTGTCCTGCTAGGAGCGGTCAGGTTCAGGCTCTTCAAAACTCTGGCAGGGCTAAGCCAGCAAACAAAACCAAACAGACTCTCCAAATATGACAAAGCTCTGACATTCTCAATGTGAGCAGCCACTCCAGGTCCTGCAGGCTGCCACACCCTGGGCTTCCTATCCATGGACACAAGTGCATTTTAATGAAGGTTGGGAGTTTCCTGACCAGCAAGGATGTGAATCCACGGGCTGGTAGCAGAGCCTGATGCAGCTGCACTCCTAATGGGGACGCACAGAATTAACAATAGATTTAAACAGAACTGTTCAAGCATGCTTTATTCATTCTGCACGTTGGGCTGGAATTACTTATGATTTTTCCCATCATCTGAGTAGATACTTTCTCTGTAGAGAAGGTCAATGTCTAATGTTTCCTCCCCAAAAGACAATTTAAAGGACAAGGGGTTAGACAGCTAATATTTTATCCACAGAAGAAAATAATTATTAAAACCAACATTTAGCTGTTATTACTTAATTACATTACACTGATTGAAGCCTGCTCTGTCACAGGATGTGTCTCACCCTCTCCACATCACATGTGAGCCAGCTCGAGGAACCAATTCCACTGAAAACCACTCTTTTTTCTAACACAATAAGATAAAGCAATTAATTTACAAGCTGGTCTAATTTGCTACGGGGTACATAGCTGTAAACGTTGACATAAAAGAAATGGAGGGAAATGTGTGTGGGGGCACTTCCAGTGACTGAGCCTTTGGTTAAATGTGGGTTTCGTTTTCACACTGTTCTCACCTCCCAGGAGTGAAATGGGGGTGAGCCAGAAAGCTAAGAGTAAGCAGAAATGATCCAAACTACCTACAACTGTAAGGCCAGAGCCACAGCTTCAAATCCAGAGTAAAAGGCAAAGAAAATACAAAAGAAAAAAATCAAAGAAAGGAAACTTATCCCACTGCCATATTTATTGGATTTAAAGGTCTGATTCTGTTCTATTCCCGGGAGTAAAATACAGGAAGAGTTACAGAACACTTGTTGACAACAAGTGACTATAGCTATGGGGAAGAAGAACATGCTCTGGAGTAAGTGCTCCAAAAAATCTCATAAATCGACACTGGAATGGACTGTAACCATTGTATTTCCATGTCTGTTACAACAGAGCACAGCAGGACTCTCTCCATAGCAACTCAGAAACTGCCCCATCCAAGTGTTTCCACTCTGCAACACTAATCTTCCCCTACCGTTGCTTCTCAAAGAAAATCGATGTATTTGAGTTTTGAGATAGCACTTGCAAGCCTGGGTCCCAGCTCCAGTGCCACTTGAAGTCCTCTGCACTCTATCAAATAGCAGCAACAGGAAGCATGAGTAACATAGCTCTTGTGATGAAGAGAGGTATTGAAAAATGGGGTCAAAGCTAGAAAAGGATCTCTCAAATGCCTTCCATACATATCAGTCTCTTGAGGCCCTCTCCTTACAGCACATAGTGCAGAGATTTGATGATCTGGTAGGGCTCTATAAGACGAAGTTTTATCCATGCTCCCTCCTCTGCCATACAGTCAGCCTTCACCAGGACAAAAGTGTCCCATTTCACAGTGTGACCCCAACAGAGGTGATTTGGGACAGCTGATGGTCGGGCTCCTGCAGCCCTGTTGTCCCTGCCAGCACAGCAGTGCTTCTGGCAGATGCCAAGTAGGCAGCTGGAGGTGATAACATCATGTTATATCCATTAATCCAGACTTTGTTTGTTAAACCCCTTGTTTGTTAGTATTTCCATTGCGTTTCATTCTAAACATCTCATTAAAACTTCATGACAAAAATCCGTCCTTGTACAATTTTCCTGGAGAAAGAAGACATTTCACAAGGCACTTCTGGAATCGATAGGACAACACGCTTACCTTCCTTGAACTAGGAAAAAAACACATTCTGGAAGAGAAACTGCATACATTATCCATACCAGTGATGCACCAGTCAATGCTCCTACAAACTCAATTAACTTCCCCAGTTTGCTAGCACAACATGCTTATAAGAGAGATTAATAAAAAGATTTTAAAGAACTGACACAACTGTGATCCCTGGAAGGGTGGTTGTAATTCCATACCCGTTTAGGAATAGGTCGTCTCCTTTATACAGGTGGAGAATTTAGGAGAAATCTAGAAGAGCCATTTCTGGGAGTGCTATGCATCCTGCTCCCACACAAACTAAATGAAGTCTTCCCTGGCCAGCATCCCAAGAGATTAGTGGTATTCAAACAGCTATTGAATCTGCCAGTAGCTGAGATGCAGAACTGCAAATATTATATTTAGCACTTGAGATTCTTTAAACGTGAACAGTCAGTTCTTACAACACAGGAGTAGGTGGTTTGGTTATTTTTTTCTACTCTACTGACTAAGGAGAGCACAGAGTGAGATGAACCTTTTGAGATAGTTTGGACAGCAATGAAAGGACACTGCTGTTGAACTTGGAATCAGAGAATTCATAGCTAGCTCTACCTGCATTACTACTCACTTCCATGCACAGCTGTGCACGGTATGTAAAGAAAAAGTTCAGTTGAGTTCATTTGATCCTGAACATGCAAAATGCCCAGTAGCTTCAGTAGAGGTTGTGCTGAGCCTCCAAATTTTATCTGGGAGCTTGCTTTTCGTGCCTTATTCAGATTGTTAATCCTGCTCAAATGTTCCCTGCAGAGCTCTGTATGCACAGCACAACCCAGCCCTCCTGCACCCGTTTTGTGCACAGCGAGGACCATCAGTGAGGCTGGGACAAGCTCAGCTGTAGGACTGATGTGTGCTACAAGATAAAAGGAGCAAATGTATTCTCACTTGCAACAAAATGAGGTGTAAAAAAATTCTGTGATCTCTGCTGTTCAGTGCTACAACCAGCAGTATAAAATGAGTTTTGTTACGGCTGTACCCCAAAAAGCTACATAGAAAATTAAAGCTCTACCTATTACTCTGCCTCTTGATTACAGAAGTGCTGAGTTTTGTGACATTACCAACTGTATGCAGGTAAGCTGTCAACAGAAAAGTAAAGTAATTTCTACCCCGATGCTTTGCTGAGAAACAAAAAAAAATCCTCTGAGCACAGGGTTAACTCAAGAAACACTCCTGCTGCCTGTGATTCCCAGCCGCTCTGCAAAGCGGCTTTTGCCTGTGATGCTCTAAAAAAAGAGAGAAGCTAAACGCTGCAGTGATTCATAACTGCCTTTGGGAGCATGCAGGCAACCTGCTGCAGACCTTTGGCATTCTGCAGCTCCTTCAGCTAATGAGTGACAGTAAGTGGTGAAGTGCCTGCCAGCAGCAGCAATTTAGGTACTGCCAAACATCCCAGCATCACACCACAAGATCTCATGGAGAACTCCTGCTTTCATTTATATCCTATTAGGGATTTTTAAAAGCCTTGGCTTCCTGTCTCATGAAGTCAATGGAGCAAACCACGTGCTCTATGAGCAAAGGAAACTCCACTCAGATGGCTCACAATGGCTTTATCCAATCTTTCATTTATTCCATAGTCTTTTTGTTTTATAGGCCAGTCATATATCTGCACTGAGCGATTACGATGCTTTACAGTCAGACTTCGACCTGCAGTAATCACAGATTATTGGATATTGTTTCTCCTCAGGGACTGAATCTGCAACCTTGGGCCTAGATTTGGGATTGAATTTGGGGTAAAAATATCCAGATTGGCCCACATTTATGGCAATCATAATAAATGGTCCCAGACTGAATTCAGCTTTGAAATCAATCTTTCTTTCTACTGACAACAGAAATACCAGCTTATGCATAGACTAATAAAGTTGTTCTATTATCTGCTCATTTATCCTGTATCGTGAAAATATGATACTTGCTGTTTTCTTCCTTTGTGCTTTAATTGCTAGTCCTTCAGAGCAAAGATCAGCTCTTTCACTTGCGTACAGCAAACAATAAGATCTCATTCTTGAATATTAATTAATTTGCTAAGTAGAAATTATTTTCATTTCTGATGATGCACTGGAAATTTGAATCCGGGGTAAAAACGCTCTTCAGAGAAGTGCTCTTGACAAGCAGAGTTTCTCCTTTCTGAGCAGTTCTTAAGGCAGGAAGAAAGATCAAACTGCTCTGAAGTCCTGAGCAGAACAATTGCACATTCACCATGCGCTTTATCTGGCCGTGCTAGAAGCACCACTTATTTTAAGGGAACAATTGTTTAATCACACTGAAAACAGAGCCCTGACATGAGGTTTTGAGAACTTTCTGCTTTCCTTCTCATACTGAGCATAGCTTCTGGGGCTGACAATCAAGGATATCTATTTTAGGCAAAAATAAATTGACCAAATTTTAGTTACACAGCGGCAAGTTGCTTTCACAAGGCTGCATTTTGATCAGTTTAAAAAGAGCTATTACTGATGTGCACACAGGAAATCACAGAAGGGATGCAGACACCATTGCAGTATTCTTTGTCTTTGAGGTTATTAACACTTTAACATGCAAAACACCACTCAGGAAGCTTTTAGGCAGTGCTTATCCACCTCTCTGTTTGCATTATGTGTGCTGAAGACATTCCTTTACCTAGGAACACAAACTGGAAAATAAATACTTTCATTCTATTTCCTTTCTTTCCTACTTCCCAGGTTTTCCATTTTTTCAGCTTCTTCACAGAGGAACAGTAGTATCAAGTCAATATAAATAAAGCCCAGCTGATTGCATCAGTAACAAGTTAAACTGTCTTGATTATCTGGTACCAATAGTCAGTGAGCCACGGTCTTTGTAAGCCAGCCTTCCCAGAAATACCTGCTCCTTGTTTCTCACACTTACTTCAGGTTTACTTGCACTGAAAACTTTTGCATGAGAAACACTACAATTTTCAGCTGAGCAATTTCCTTCCCTGATGACTTTTTTTTTTTTTTTTTTTTGGAGGATGACACATCTACAGTCTGAGCCCAAAGGACAAATAGTGAATTGAAATAAAAATACTCAGAGCTATTTTTTTATGCTTTGGTGAAATGCTCTCTTCAGTTCCCCCAGTATCTAAAACCATGAGAGTTCTCTTGTACATGAGAAATTTTCACTGACACAGCTACTGCTCTGAGAAAACATTTTCATGTCCACAGTCAACCATCTAAATACTCAAATATTAACAAATGCTGCATATCTCGAGTATTTATTATTCAATAAACCCTCCTCCCCCAGTTCTATATTTCCATATTTAAAAAGATGTTTTCCATTATTTATCATTAAATTCAACTCCCAGTAAGAGTCTGCTAAGGGAATAAAACAAGTCTTCAGAGCATTCTACAATTAGCATACCCTCATCATGCTCCAGTAATTATCTCCCCAGAGACTTCAGTTGGGATGCCATGCTGCTCTCATCACTACAGCATTCCCATGGGGGAAATTAAGAGGCAAAACACCAAGATTACTCAGATGCCACATTTGTTGTGCATCAGCCATTGATCTTCTAGTCTTTTTGCATTTGACTCTAGCCAAAACAAATGACCTAACAGCACCCAATACCAGCACAGCTACATTTGTTCCAGGCTACTTAGGGTAGGTCATGATGGATCAGCATGGAATTTGTTTTTAATTTACAGGGAAGAACAATTTTTTAATAACTCATTATTGCCCAGAAGGTATAGGCACTATGTTTCTCAGGAGGCATCAGGGAGAAGAGTGGTCGGGTGTGACAGTGTACTCCTATACACTGTGCTGTTCCTTTCTCTTCTCTCCTTTGCTGCCTCCTCCACAGTTAACCTGAGAAAAGTCAAACAATTTTGCCTTCGTTCTCCAGGACTTCTTTGCTGCATTATTCTTCTAGTCCCAGAAAATGCATGACTTCTTCCCAGACCCCTGGCTCCTTTTTATATTCATATGGCATAAAAATGTTAGTAGACCACGTTAAAATTATTCAATCAATCCTATTAAAAAGTGACAATTTGTAATTTTATGGACTACATGTAATTAAAAACTATCTGATCATATGCAGGAAAAATATATATATATACCCCAGTTCTCAAGCCTCTTCACACTGCAGTCCTAGAGATTGTTTCAGTACAACTCCAATGTTAATCAGTACTAGTTGGTGTTATACAAGCAGAAAGGAAAATATCCCTCTTAAAATCAATTTCTATCAGGAATTTCTACCAGTAGGAATTGAGAAATGCATGTAGCCAGGTTTCTCTGAATTAAACCAGGAAATCTGACTGCTGTATTTTTACCCAGGATTACGTAACGTATCTCCCTGCTTGGTTTATACTGAATGGGCATCAGTCATAGCCAAATGTCAGAACTGTATGCTTGATAAATCATGACTAACACTACATTGTATTGCAGTAACCAACTGTTTATTTCAGAGTTGCCAACATTATGCAACTCCTTAGAAATATTCAGAAAAACAGATGTGTGGCACAAAATCCAGGAGAGCCATGCCCCGTCCTACACCAAGCTATGTATGCTAACTTCTGATCTCAGATCTTACAGAGGGCATCCGCAAAGCCCTCTGAAGTTGACAGGGGCATTTCTGGTCACTTACGGAGCAAGGTCTGGTAAGGGAGATGGATTTAAGGACCTATTTATAGGAGTAGTGTTTGAATGCAATCTCATCAGACATTCCTATTTGATGCCTTCCAATATTTAAACAATTGAAGAACATATAGAATGAACATTTCCAAGTTATAGGTAGCTTGTAAGAAATCCTATTCAACAGAGAGCATAGTTTCACTTTTTGTTTTCCTTAAAACAGTTTCACAGGAGAAAAATCTCTCTCAGCATGGTATACACTTAACAGCCTACTGATCAATGCAAGATTTACAAACCAATTTCAGAGACTGTCAATATTTAATCTGTTTATTTATTTATTATTCCCTTCCTTTCAATACTACCTTTGTACATTCACAAAGACCCCATAACTCACACCTAGGACTATTTATAAACCTGCTGAAGTTCTTAATCCTAACCTAGGACTTGACAGAGCCATACCTAGAATGGAAGACAATATCCATGCTTCTGTATATGTTCATTAATGTTAGGAAGTACTTATAAAAAAATGTGCACAGGCATGGATACTCCTTTCTACTCAAATGAAGAGGCACAGCACAACCCATAAGCAAGATGTTCTTAGTCTCAGTGGTTTAAGAAGGTAAAAAAAAAAAAAAAAAGAGAGAGAGAAAACATGCTTGGTATGTGAAGACTGGCCATAAAGCAATACAAGAATGTTTGTTTTCTATCACAGTTCAGTCTGACCCATAAAATAAATTGCGTGTCTTAGGAACAAAATGACATAAACCCACGTTAATTCCACTTTAAGCATCTCTAGAAACATAAAGGAGCTTGATATTGGCCAATACCCTCAGACTGCATTGTCCTGCTCACAAGACTAGTACAGAAGAAACTGAGGAAGGATTCTTGGAACCAATGCAGCTGACAGCAACACCATTAGAAATTCCAGTTACTGAGAATTGCAGAGCTAACTTACATTGTAGCTTGACTCAGTGGACTCCTAATTCATGGCTGCATTAAAACAAAACAAAACCCAAACAGTTAAATAATTTCCAGCTAGCAGGACAGTAAATTATGTATCTATTGATATCTAGCTTATATCAGCATCTCCAGCTCTAGAATAGGGAATTACATACTTGCACTGGTATCATGCTTGCGCTAAAATTATGATACAGCAACAAGCTCAGTTTCCCTCTTGGCCTAAGAGCTTATCTGAGGCACAAATTGAGGTGTAAATCTCTCCTCTCTTTGGGATGCAGAGGATGGGATGCATCACTACAGTCCTTCTCTCTTACCCTTGTCACTCGAATCCACTGTCACCCTCATCCCAGCCACACATGAGACTCAAGTCTTCTCCTAGGAGGCCAGCAGCCACCATGTGCTGCCAGGCCTTCTGCTGGAGAATGCTCCTTAGTGCTGCCTCACTGCTCGTTCCCCGCCAGGCTGCCCTTGCAAGAGTGCCTGCTGAAGTCATCCTCCTCCCTTGCTCTGCTACACTCAGTCATCCTTCCCCAGCTCTCCTTGCTGGGCCGAGGAAACTTCCTCATCCATTGTTCCTCCTGCACCACAGCAAAGCCTGCGTTTCCCTGGCAGCCCTGGGAAACTACAGCTCCCACAGTGCTGCGCAGCGCTGCAGCCAGAGCCCGGCCGTGCCCTCAGAGCTATGTGCTGGCTCATGACCACGGACAGGAGGTTCCCTGCTCCCAGCACGCAAGGGCATTGCACTGCATCAGATGCTGTGTGATTGGAGCCAGTTATTTGTGGAGCCCCAGGTTATTTCACAGGGGGCACAGAGAGCGGGAAGCACCACGTGCCTGCTCGCACAGCAGCGTCTACTGCAAGCCACGACTTGCCTGCACACGGGCTGGAGGGAGCTTTTGCTGTGACTGAAAGCAGCATGGTTGGAGCAGCTAGACAAGAGCGTGTATTATGAAGAGATCGTAAGGTGCTCTGAAGAAGCGTTCTGAGTGGGCACAAAGGAATCCTGCCCTACGTCCACCTGTTGGAATGCTTTCTGATACAAAGCAAATGATAAGTAAAATATAAAAATGGTAAGAAAAGAGTCAAAAAGGTACGAGGCTCCACGCACCCCTCCCGGCCCGCACCACACAGCCAGGCCGAGAGGCACCGCGATGCACCCGGCCGGCGGCCATCTTCCCGCCGGGCAGAGGCGGCCATCCGGCAGCGCAGATCTGCCCCTCCGCCGGGTCAAGACGCGGCCGGCTGACGATTACGGTCTTCGCCCCCTCCCCCGTACCAATAGCGGGGGAAAACCCGAGGCGGAGCACCGCCTCACCCCGCCCCACCGTCGATATGGCAAGGGCAACAAAACCACCCTGCCCTAACCGCGGCGCACGGCTGCCCGCGCAGCCGCATCTTCGCCTTAGGCCGTCCACCGGCGCGAGGAGGCGAGGGGCGGCGGCGGGCGGAGCCGCCTCGGGGCCGTGCCTCACGCCAGGGGGAGGGGCGAGGCCGCGCCGAGGCGGCGGGGGAGGGCAGCGCGCCTGCGCCGCGCGGCCGCAACGTCTGCGCACGAGTCGATGACGACAAGACCCGTCTGCCGGTCGGCCCCGCCCCCCGTGACGTAAAGCCGGATTGACGTGCGTGAGAACCAGTGCCGCGCAGCGCCGCCGTTCAAACCGGCGGTGCCGGGGTAACGGCGTCCAATGGCCTTGCGGGGCGGAGTTGAGCGGCTGCGCGTTCCCGGGCGGCTCCGCCGGGCTTTTATTGCGCTCGGGGCGGCGCCGTCTCTCAGTGTGTTTGGAGCTGCGGGACGGGCCGGCGGGGCCCGGCGGCATGGGGGTGAGGTAGGGCCGGGCCGGCGGAGGAGGAGGAGGAGGAAGAAGAAGGAGGGTTAGCGCGGCCGTTCGGCGGGGCCGGGCCCGCGCCCGCGAGGAGGCGGAGGGGTCGCGGAGCCGGCTGGAGGATGGAGGACAAGAAGGAGGAAGGAGAGGCGGAGATCCAGGAGCACGGGCCCGAGCACTGGTTCAGCAAGTGGGAGCGGCAGTGTCTCGCCGAGGCCGAGCAGGAGGAGGCGCTGGCGCCGGAGCTGCAGGACGAGGCGGCGGCGCAGCCTGAGCACAAGCAGCAGAAGCTGTGGCACCTCTTCCAGAACTCGGCCACCGCCGTGGCCCAGCTGTACAAGGGTGAGCAGCCGGGAGAGAGGGGAGAGAACGGCGGGGGGTGGCGGGGCCGGGCCCGGGGGCGGCGGTGCGGGGCGGCTGGGCGGGGTGGGAGCGGGGCCGCGGCCCCACAAAGAGGATGCGGCGGCGGGGCGGCCCGGGCAGGGGGAGGAGCGGGCTTCCGGCCCGGGGGCTCCGCGCCCGTCCATGGAGGCGGACGGGAAAACAAAATGGCGTGAGGGCGGCCGAGGAACGTCGCCCTTCGCGGCCGCCGGCTGAAAGCTCGGCCCGGGATGGCGGCGCGGGGAGCCGTCGGGAGAAGCCTGCGGAGCCGCCGCCGCGGGGGGCCGGGCGGGAGGGGGCCCGGCGGCGGACCGAGCGCCGCGGAGGTGAGCCGCGGACGGGGCGGGGAGCGGACGGACGGCTGTGCCGGCGGCGGCTGCCGCCCAGCCCGGGGAAGAAGCGCCCACAAAATGGCGAAGTGCGGGGCCGGCCCCATTGTGCGGCGGGGGCTGCGGGAGGGGGCACGGCTCGGCGCTTCCCCTGCGGCCCCGGGAGCTGCCGCCGTGACCCGGGCCCCCCCGACGGCCGGCCGCCCTTCCCGGTCCCGCTGCCGAGACGCCTTCGGGAGGTGGAACAAAATGGCGAAACCTAACATGGCCGTTCGGAGTTAGCGACTCCAAAATAAACAGCGTGTGTCCTTCCCTCCCTGCAGACCGGGTGTGCCAGCAGCCGGGGCTCTCCCTTTGGGTCCCTTTCCAGAACGCGGCCACTGCGGTCACCAACCTCTACAAAGGTAAGGGGCTGCTGCCCGTGGCCCTCCCCGCTGAGCTGGGCCTGCTCGGCCTCCTGCCCCGGCTTACTCATAAGCAGGGCCTGCTAATGTCTCTTATTCACCCTGATAAAATCTAACCCGAGACTGCTTCCTGAATCTTGAGAGTTTTCCCTGTGCTGTTTTAGCTGACAGCAGTTGAATCTTTTCTGTTGCCTCATGTCAGTGACTAACAACTTAAAGGCTGTTTTATTCTGCGACCCTTGAAAGAGGATGTTCTTAATGTGCCTCTCACGATTTCAGGGAAGTGTGCAAGAGCTTCTGCAGGACTTCAGTGTCCTACATAGCTTTTATTTTGTTGTGTATTAAATGCTGAGATGTCAGTATAACGTGGGTGCATTTTCACTGAAATATAGGTTGGCTTTAGTGTTTGCAGAACTCTGGCTATAGATATAAAAAAAAAAAACCAAAACAATTTTGTTCTTGTGCTACTGAGACCCTTTAAGTGAGCCTTGCAGAAGTCTCTCACTTTATGTTAAGCACCTCAGTGTCATTCACTCTCATTAGGGTGGTGGTAAGAAGGTGGTCTTAACCAAAGCTTGTGCTCCTTGTACTTCTGGCTGTTCTGTTGTGCTGTTTGACTCTATCTGTCAAGATCTGTTTCTGGACTCTGCTGTTCCTTAGATTGGTACAAGAGTTCATTGCTTCAGAAGGATTTTGTTCAATACTTGTATGAGCAGAGAATGAATTTGGCGAAGTGCGAACCCTGTTATTACTGCCTTCCATTACTAGGAAGAAACTCAAACTTTTGAGTTTCAAATTGCTGTTTTTCTTTAAGTTCTGAAAGTGTTTTTCTTGGTCTGTACAGCATGGCATGTAGTACACCCTGGAAGTTTTTCATTGTCTTGAATTTCTTGGTTTGTGAGATTTGCTTGAACTTAGCATGTTTCTGGCTCATCAGGTTTCTGAGGGATGTGGAGGAAGCAAAAAGGGGATGTAGATAAATAGCCCTCACTAGCACTGATCATCTTTCCTGCGGGAAGTGTGTATGACTATTCTGTATGTGTTGTGAGTCGTGTAAAGGGGCAGCCCATCATGTAATGGGGTAGATGCTCATCCTGAGGGAGAGAGCTGCTCAAACATGGACAGGCTCCATTGTCTCTTGAGCATGGTGCTAGAGGAGCAGCAGGTAGTAAATTATCTAGAATTATTAGTTTGTTGCAAATGATGTCCTTTCCACTGTCCTTGCTACAGCCTTAATTTTTGCTTAAATTACTTATAAGTAATCAAGTTAAATGAGACCTATTTTTCTGCAGTGGTGTGGTTAAGAGAAGATTATGTAGTTTCTCAGTGATCAGGAAAACTAGAATTAAAGTAGGATGCTGTCTTCAGGCAGATACCATGTAATACTTCACAAAGGAGTATCTGAAACTTCTCTTAAACAGATTTAAGTGCTTAATTACTCAAAACTGCAGTCTTCCTTTCAGTCCTCACTTGATTCCTAATTAAGTCCTCTTAGAAGGTAGGAGAACATGCCTAGGATCATCTAGACCATGGTGTACCTTGCAAGTAAAGAGTCCATTAATGTGAATTTGCCTTGAGTACTAAACAGAAAATTACTCTTTAAAAAGCTCCTGTGGCTCCCTCACACATTCAGTAATAGTTATTTTAAAGGAGTTTTGACAAAATGTTGAAGTGCTAGGTGCTGTGAACCAAATGTTACCTACTTTGTCTTGCCCCATTGGGTTTCTGGTTTGATAACTTCGAGGCATTGAAGCCTTTAATGGGAGCAATGTAAGAAGCTGTAGGGCAGATAGTGTGATTGCATGTATATTAGCATTTTCTTCAAAATAAATTAAGTACCATGATCTGAAGATCTGGATTGTGGATTTCTATTTTCACTTTAAGAAGTGAATATGTGATTTGTAAGGGTATGGTTTTAGTCATTCTGATGATTTTCTGAGCCTGCAATTTACCTTATTATTGAAAAATGTAACTTTTTTTGGTAATATTAGTATTTGTAATTGTGAAATGTAGGCAACTTGATTGCTTGTATATCTTGTCAGTCTGACTTTGTGAACAAAGCAGTTGTAGGTTTTAATGCCTGATCTTTCCTAGGGTAATGGTGCTTGAAGTTTGGCTAGGGTATGTTGACAGTCAGTGGCTGCCTTCATAACTGACCTTAGTTAGCCCTTTGTCAATGTTCTTGTATACAAGGAGAGCAGGCTTGTTGATGTAGAGCTGGGCTCTTCATCTCTCAGGGCTTTCTCAAGGTATTTCAGGAAGGGATTAACGGACTGTTGTCAGCTTCCAGACTAGGTCTGAGGAGTTTGGGTAGCTCTTGCCCTATTGCACTGGAGTCAGAGATAGTATAGAGTCAAAGTGCCTGGAGGAATAATTTGTCAAGTTGCCATTGCTTTGACAGGAATTAAGTTTTTGTAGACCTTTCAGTCCTTTGGTTACAAAGCAGCATAAGAAAGTATTCTTAAAAAAGAGTGCATGAAGGTGATTTAGTGTACTGAACATACTTTGTGTGGTTTACAGTGAAATAATCCAGTATTTCCTTCCTTGGTAAGTTGTGCTATATTTGAAATGCTGTTACTTGGTAGTCTTTTAGCACTCCTTTATGGGCCATCCAGTGGTGCCTTAAAATAATGTCCAAGATTGGCATTTAAGTGGTTATTCTTGTTCTTGCATGTGAGAAATAGATTAGATGTGTATATCTCTGTTTATCTGTAAACCAATATCTTGGACAGCTGTTCATAAATCTCAAAAGCCATTTCCTCAAAATAATGTTATGTTGGACTTCATTAGTAAAGGAAGAATTCAAAAGCAGTTTCTTCTGGCTTTAAGTTTAAAAACAAATCTGGAAGTCAAGTGAATTGAGTTGGAGTGGGTGCTATTTTCACTTTGAATGGAGTGAGAGCTAACATGGCAGTGGTTTTCATGGCAAACAAGATAACATACTTGAGTAAAGAGTATGACTTGTCCCATCTATTCTCTGAAATTTACTGATAGTACTTGGCTACCAGTAGAAGAACTTGCTGATGTTTGAGGACAGTGTAATACAAGTAAATAGTGCTTGCTGTGAAGTTAACTGTTGTGCACAGATGACTGATAGCATCCATGGAGAATAAAACTGCATTTTCTAGCAGGATTAATTGTAAGTAATACCTATTCAAAGCTTTTGTATATCAAACTTGTAATGGATTCTTAAACGAGGAAGGAAAATCTTAGGTAATATATTTACAAAAGAAGCCTAACTGAAAGATGTCGGAAATGCTGTTTTAGCTATCGAACACATGCTTATTTCTTTTGGCTGAAAGAAAATCCTATCAGTGGTGTACCATACTATATATTGTTTTGTTCAATCTGTAATATTTGCTAAGAATACTTTTGTCTTCTTGCAGAAAGTGTGGATGCCCATCAGCGAAGCTTTGATGTAGGAATTCAGATTGGCTATCAACGTCGGAATAAGGATGTGTTAGCTTGGGTTAAAAAACGCAGAAGAACTATTCGTAGAGAAGACTTGATCAGCTTCCTATGTGGAAAAGTTCCTCCTCCAAGAAATTCTAGAGCTCCTCCAAGACTGACTGTAGTATCCCCTAACCGAGCTACTTCAACAGAAACTAGCTCATCTGTAGAGACTGATTTGCAACCCTTCCGTGAAGCCATAGCTCTGCATGGTAACAGTAATTTTTCAATACTACTTGGTTAAAACTGGGTGGGGGTTCATAAAGCATGTCTTCCTCTTACGCTTTGGATTTTGGTCACTGATATCCTTATGTCATGTACTCAATGTTCCAGTTGAAGGTGTCTACCTAATTCTCTAAGAGCTTTTTGTATGTGCAAGACTTGCTAGCTACTAAAAAGTTGCATGATCAAATATTATGAATGAGGTGCTTTGTGAAAAGAGTTCACGGCTGCAGAATGCAATACATCTGAAACTCAAAGTTAAGTATCAACTTAAAGTTTTTCTGAAGCATGAAGAGATGATATTTGTATCAATGCTAAAATAAATAGAATTGTTGAGAAATGATAATACTACACTTGCACCTAGTTAAATGTTAAGTTTTGACTAGTAGCAAGTAACCAACAGATTTGTGTGGGGTAGAGGAAGGAATTGACAGTTTGAAACTATCTTTGTCTTAGTGCCCTTGTTTTTTGGTACAAGGATAATAGTGTGGTATTCTGCTCCAACAAGTGCCATGGAGAGGGATATTGTAGGTTCCCTTCACTGCAAGAGTCCTGTTCAGCTCTCATTCCTATTCACTTCTTGAAAACATACTCCAAGTTGACTCATAGTGAACTTCCTTGCTGTTGCCAATAGTGGTGGTATAGCTTTTTAAGAGTTAGGAATTCTCAGTAACTAATTCTGCTTTGAACTTTCATCTAGCAAGTGAAAAAGAAAATGGTCCTGAGGTGAAGAGAGGCAGCTCACCTTTGGATTTTATTATGCCTTATAAAACTTATAAAGAGTAGCAGATACTTTGAGCTAATTATGGGCTGTTTGTGAGGACTTAAAGATAAAACTGTCTAGAAATACCTGTGAAAAATAAATGAAAACATTACCATATTACTTTTGGTGAGGAATAGGATTTAAGTAGTTAAGTGCATTCCTTAAAATGCAGTCTTTGCCTCTGCTCTGCTATGGCAGTTTTTCAAGATGAATAAGCCCTACACTGTTACCAGAATTAGGCTGTCACTTAGACAGTGTTACTGGCTGCTCTGTTGCCATTTCAATGAACCATACTTACACCTGATCATGTTTTTTTGGCAGTTTTCCTTCTCATATTGGAAGCTGGCTAGAGCACTCTGTGTACCAGTATTGTTGTTCAGTAGGTTAAGTTGATTTCATGAGGAGGACAGCTGCAGAAGCTGACTCATGTAATACAAAATGATAAGCAGACTTAAAAGGAACTTCCTTTCTGAAACTACAGTTAAACCCTGTGCAGATTGCTTTAAGTAAAGGCTTACCAAGTCACTTAAACACAGAGCACTTTCAAGCAGTTAATTGTTGGGTATTTGCTGAGGCTATTTTCATATCCTTGTTTTTTAACCTCTTATTAGTATAGAGGTTGTTCATGGAAGTGCAAAGGGGAACTTCTGGGTACAAAGTTTGGAATATGAAAGGAATATAGCTCATGAGCAGAGTAGGAAGTTTGCTCTGATAGTATTGCAGGAGGGACTAGAAATGTGCTCTTCCCCCTTAATCAGCTGGTGGACAGGATTACATGTCAGTCACCTTCTGGATTAGTTTGTTCTGATATCACTTTCAGTCTGATGTGACACATGCTTTTTGTATTCCTCCTTCAGTCACTAGACTTGTGTAGGGCTCCATGACTGTTTCTAGGCTAGTGCCTACAATTTGTTGCCTTCCATCTCCTTTTTGCCCTCTTCTAGCTCTGGGGAATTAGTGATAAAACTATCTTCTCATCTTTGTTCCTGTTTATTGTTGGTCGTCTTAGAACTGCTTCAATTTTTTTTTAAACTGCAAATGACTTTTTTGTAAATTGATGTAGGGCTGTGTATCTGCATCTTTAGCAGGCTGCTTCTAGATGCTGTGAGGGAATGTGGTAGCGAGAGCAGCTTCAGCAAGTATTCAGGACTAAGGCTTTAAGTGAAATTTTCGACCAGTGTAAAAGCAGGGGTTTCTGCCAGAAGGCTTTCTGTGGAGTAGAGTATTCCTCTGTTAGTGACATGGATGGACTGAATCAGAGTTGAGGGCAATGCTGAAACTTGCTGCTTAATGTGGTGTCTTTCATAAAACAGGTATGAGTTAAAGTACAGAACAAAGCTCTGAATCTCCTTTACCTTGCTTATTGCTGCTGCTCAGAAAGGGATGGTAGTATGGCTGAAGACCTAGATCCTTCAATTTGCTGATCTTACTACTTAGAGAGGGACTACTATACTTCAGTCTCACTATTTCATATTTAAATCTGAAAACTTAAAGAAGAAACTATATAGTGATGTAGTTAATACTTCTGGAAAGCTGTGCACAGCTCTGTATTCCTTAAAATAAAACTCTAGAGTATCTGTAATTGAATCTTGAAAACCACATGCTGCATCTGCAAATCTCCCTAAAACTGCAATTTTAAACTTCTCTTGCATTTTGATCCTTGTCTGCTGTGTATTATAACTCAGCAAGGTGATTAAATGGCTTTCTTGATGAAAGCTAGGCATTTGGAATTCCAAATTTATTTCTGTGGCATTATTCACATTGGGATAAACTTGTTCTTTACTCTCCTGTTTTAAAAGCAGAACAGAACGATCAAGAAAAGCTGTACTAACTTGGAAAAGTTCTTTTTATGGTGATCTCCCTTTTCTGTTATGGCACTTCTGCTGTGTGCATCTGTTACTGAACTCCTTTAGTGTAATCTCAGAGTAAACTGGCAAGTGAAAATGTTTGCCCTTGATGGCAGCTTTGCATTATTGGTGGGCTGGAGGGCACTCTTTGAAATATAATCTCACTTGAAACTAGCTGTTGAAGGCTTTACTCAGCACTTCTGAAAATTTGGGAAGTAGTTAAGGTAAAGTATGCTGTCTTACCCTGAAGCTCAAGTGGATTTTTCTTAGCGTTACAAGTGGTGATATTGCATGTTTCTGGAAGTGATGAAGATAAAATGCTGCTATTGTTCAACTACTCAAACCTGAGTTTGTGACTTTCATCTAACCCTAAAAAAAAAAAAGCAGTTAGCATAGGCATAGATGCATCTTCATGTGCTTCCTCAGTGTGCATCTGTGAGAAGGATTTTCAAATAAAGATTAAATTGACCTGACAGCCATAACTTCTAGGAGTTGACATGTACCAGAGCACTTTCTGCCTTACTAGTAGGTAGAATGCTGTCTGCCTACAAGACTCTGTAAAGGGTGCTGGTTGTTCTACAGTCTGAAATGATGCTTTGGTCTTCCAACATGGGGTTGATACTCTGTAAGATGTATGCTCAGTGTGGGATCTGTACTCTTAAAAAAACACTTTTCCGGAAGCATGGGAGAAAATGTCATGTATTTGAGGTGGGCAGCAACTTAGGAAGGCAATAGTGAAAAGCACTGCACTTCAGTATTCTACTTAAAATGATGCATTGGTAGACAAGAGCTCAGTGTAGAAACAGTGTTTTTGCTTGGTAGATTAAGTGTTGACATGGCATTGATTCAGTCTCTCCGGGCTAAACTCTAGCTCTGCCATATGGAAATATGTGGCTTGACTAAAAGATTCTAACTGTCCATGAGGTTTTGTCTTGTTTTACCATCTGTTTTATATTAGAAATCAGTATTAAAAAGTGGAGAAGGAAGCAACTGGTAGAGACCGTGGGAGAACAGAGTTCAGATGAGTCAGATAAGGTTAAATTTGACAAAGATCATGTGTGTATATCATGGGGTTGTGTTAATGTGTTGCTGGAATTTGTTGTGTAGCAGCAATTTTAAAAAACGTGGTGGAGTGACAGGGATTTTCGTGAAGTTAACTAATTCTTGCTTTGGTCACACTGCAAGTGTGAATACTCCTTTTAATCCTTGCTGATTAAAACATCTGGAAATAGTAGTTCATACTAGGACTGTACTGAATGGTGGCTATCCAGTATTTGATAGTTTGTTAGTGACCTGAATAACTCGTGGCTACAGTGCAGGTGAAACAGGTTGTGGTTTATAAAGCTTCAGTTAGGTTAGTGTAAGTAAATGTGTGTTAGAGTTGGCAGTTTTATTTAACCTAAACATTTCATTCTCCATGAAACATGCACACTTATCAAATCATTAGAATGCTTGGCTAAACTTGGAGAGTAAGTACTTAATTGTAAGCAATGCTACCTAACTAATATCCTTTCTGTACTGTAACTTTAACTAATAGTGTTATAGTAGGTGCTCTAAAACACCCTTCAGATAGCAGTATTTCAGAAAAATCAATGTGGTATTTCATAAGAGCTTTGACTGAAAAAATAGTGGTAGTGAGAAAGTAATGAATACTATAAAACACTTCAGACAATGTCCTCCAATTTAAGGCATGGAAATGAGGAGAGCCATGTGTCCTTTCTTAAGGGCTTGTAGAGAAAGATCTATGAAAAGCAGTGGGAAATTTCAGCTGTGATCATGGGGTAATGAAATAGGTAAAAACACTTTAGTAGCCATTGAATCTGTCCTGTTTTGTAGACAAAACTGTGCCTGTGATTAATCACAGTATAGAAATGAAGTTGTTAAATGAGGTTGTTAATCGTGTCATCTTACTGTGTAGTATCTCTTACTGGTCACCTAACTGCTGAACTTATGCTCTCAGAATACACTAAAAAGTTGAAATAATTCCTGATAAGCGGGTTTTCTGAGGTTTTCCTCTTGCATGACAGCAGCTTTCCTAGAAGAAATGAACTGTGGATCATTCATCCTGAAAGATGCCCTGTTTTTTTGGCAACAGAAAACAGATCTTTTTGATTACATTGCTGATTGTGACATTGCTTATGTGAAATGGCAATTCAGTGTTTCAGTATCTTGATTTTTTTCATTCTTCTATATTAGTTTGCCTAGTCTTAAATTGATGTAAATGTTTCATTTGAGATTAGATTGTGTAGTGCTATGTAATATGGCAACTGCTAGTAACCAATACAAAACTGTCATTCCATGGTGAGGCTGTTTGCATACTTAATGATGACCTACAGTTACTTAACTGATCTAGTATGAGATGGAAATTTAAACTGCAACTAGAAGTACTTGTTATGTTACAACATCATTGTGTTCTGATCTTTGTAGCCACTGTTTCAAAGCTACCCTACTGCCTTTGACACCAGGCTTGATTGAAGTTTATAAGCTTCAGAGCAGTCTCCAAGAGAGAGGCTGGTTCTGAGTCTAAATTTGTAGTGATTTGGCATTGCCTAAATACTGAGAAGTGAATATCTGCCTGAGGCATTGCTTGCAATCCTGCTAGGATGCTGCAGTGCAGTAGATACACTTGTTAATTCTGACTTGTGTATCTGTGGCAGCAAACAATGTGTGGTATTTGAAAGTCTCTTCTTCAGAACGTAGCTCTTGAGTGATGGCTAAAACATGGTTTCTCACCTCACAGATCAGTATTGGCTTCAGAATAGTTTTTCCATAAAAAAAATACACTGATCACTTGATTATGAGTTGTACAGATCAGTCAATGACTGAAAGTGATGTAAACTGTCAATTGTGGAAGTAACAGTGCTGAACCTGTGTGTTCAGAGCAATTATGTTTGGAATTAGTGCTGTGGAGAACCATTGGCAAAGTATCAGTGGGATTGAAAGCATCAGAAACATTTACTCTGTGTACTGTCAGTTTTGTTTTTCCAGTTGAATTGTACAGGATGAAATGTTCTTTCTAATGCTGTGTCAGTTGAAATTAAACTTCCTGCTATCTTTTGAATTGTGCAGTGATTTTTTTTTTTACCTGCCTAACTTTGAAACATGTAGCTTTTTTTTTCCTTGGGTATTTGTAACATCTGTTGGGTGCTTTACTTTATTTTGTAGATACAAGTCTCATTTTTAATGGCTTCAAGTTTAAGCTCAATCTGAATTCTGGGAGTACCAGAACAAGGTTTTTTGGCTTTGACCTATTTTTTCATTAAAGGGGCTTTTGCTTTTTTTTTTTAAATACTTTCTGTCACTTTGGATGAAAGAATTCTAATGTTGTTAAAACCCTGCAGGATTCTGGTCAGGCTTTAAACCATGCTTTTAAGTCGTTGGGACATTCACTGGGGCTGTGAGCAGAAGCTCTAAGAAAGCACAAACTATTAGTTTTTACTGGACATAGTGTAAAATACTCCATGTAAAGTAGATCTTGTAGTACAAGATCAAAGCTTTCAATGTTATTTCTGCAGTGACGTAGAGTGAATCTGGCTAACCTGTCCTCTCATGACTTGTGTATCAACCTGCCATCACTGCAGATGGCTTTAGAATCTGTTAATTAGTACGAAGTTTTCACTTCTGTTCAGGTTATTAATGAAGTGTTACGAAGCATAGCGATAGCAGGGAGCCTGTGACACTATTTTGGATCAGATCTGCTGCTAGTGAATTATGGTCAATTGACATGTGGTCTTGCTTTTCTGCTTTAAGTGCTCTGAATACTAATGTGTTGGCTAATAGTGGCAGCCCTGCAATTGTTTTTATTTAATTAAATCAGTTGCTTTACAAACCTGTCTGTGATGCGCTGTCATGCTGTATTTCCTTCAGAACTTAAGGGGATTTTGAAACAAGACTAAGTCAACTTAGTAATTAACTCCATTAGTAGGGAAAGTTTCCTTCTGTGTAAGAAATGGCTTAGGTTGAAGCTGTCACATGGAATAGACTACCCTTCCTTTGAGTATTTTCACACTATGACTAGCCTGTCATCTGCTTATGGAGCAAGCATTTGCTGTAGTGTGCCTCTACAACCTGGTGTACAAACTCATTTCAAATTTTCTAAGAAGGGGCTCTTCCAACTTCTGTATTCTCTTCTAGTAAAAGCTAAGGAGGCATGGCAAAACAGAGGGTGTGTCCTGGCCTTCAAGTAAGCGTGTGTGGCACAAATAATAGGATGAAGTGCCTGTGATGTATCACTACGTCAGATAAATGTTGTCCTGTACGCACAGGAAGTTACTTTCTTTGCTGCATGTCCTAAATGTTCTTTCTTTTCTTCCCTTAGGTCTTAGTGGTGCAATGGCTAGTATAAGTGTTCGCTCGAGTACCCCAGGCTCTCCTACTCACGTGAGCAGTGGTTCCAATGCTAGTCGAAGGAGAAACGGACTTCATGATGTTGATTTGAACACTTTCATATCAGAAGAAATGGCACTCCACTTGGACAATGGTGGAACTAGAAAGCGTACCTCAGCCCAGTGTGGCGATGTCATTACAGACTCACCAACTCATAAACGCAACAGAATGATCTAAACTGCATAAATTTCAAACCCACCATGCTGCTTGAAAGCCACTTGATCCTCAGAGTACTATTGAAAAGGAAACATGAGGCCATCTTCCCATATTCACTGTTTAAGACAAATTCAATAATTGCCATAAAAAAATTTTAGGTATTACATTAGACGCCTCTTGTATCTGCGGCTTTCTTAAACTATATTCTTAGCAGAGGACATCAGATATTGTGTAGTAGCTAGCAAGATCATCATAGGCGAACATGTATCTGTTCCAAGGCTAAAAGTGACCTTACTTGTATTCTTAAAGGGAAAGGAAATTTCAGACGTTTATTTGGTTATAGAATGCTTCTTTTGTCCTTTATTTCCTGCTGTGTTGAGTATTTGCTTAAACAGTATTGCCAGTTTGACTGAAATTGTCTACTACATGACTTGGCATCTTTGTCAAAACTGCAGGCTTCCATTTTTGCAGCACTGTACCATGCACCTAGTTTCTCTATAGTAACAGTGTGCAAGTTATAAATATCGGACTGTACCCTTTTTAGTTTTAAAAGCAGTTGATAATTCTGGTGATTGTGTGATAATGTAAAGAGGTGCTATGATGGTCATGCAATTAATACTTAATATTGAATCAATACAAGGATCTTTATTGGGTTCACTTTGTGTGTTTAGTGCTCTGAAGTAGCAATATAAAACTTCCCCAGTTAACTTCATAGACTTTTAAATCTTCAGTTTGAGGAAATATATGTACTTATTGGTATTATCCTTGTGGTAACCATACACAGTGCAGACTGCACCAGTGCTGACCTAAATTTAGAGGAAGATGTCCTGTAATTGGAAAGTAGGCTTTTCTGTTCAGTATTAGTGAAGGGTAGGCTTTGTGTACACCCATATCCCATTTTACATTTCTTGTGGAGTAATTGCCCATTGCTGGGGAGGGGTGGGAGGAGAGGGGAGTGAGGGGGAGTAGTTGAAGGAAAGGTATTGTCTAACAAGTAAGACTTCTGGTCACAAGTGGGAACTTGGACTAACTTAAGATTCTCTGTGATGCCACCTCCTTCATGGGGGGGTGACAATGCAGGTTCTGTCAAGTGCTAAGAAAATAATTTAAAACTGGAAGTTGATTTTAAAAAGTTCTGGATAAACATGCTGTAAGGATGAATTAAAAAGGATAAACGGCTTTCTTTTTGTGTTGAGCTTACATTCATAGGATCAAACTCTGCCATAAAGTAAGTGTTATCAAAAACTGAAGTAGACATCAAGATTGATCGGCTGCAAATCAGTTTCTGAATGGGGATGGATATATCGATCTCAAAGAACTTCTGTTTTTACATGTAGGTAGGAGTCTGGTTTTTTTTTTTTTTTGGTAGAGACTGGCTTTTAGGGCCTCTGAATCTCTGCCTAAAAAATGAATAATACAGGAGGAATAAGAAAACAATGAGCTCCAGATCTGCGAGCTGGGAAAGGGTGTTTAGTGAGGTGGTATACGTGCTTAACTGGAAGCATAGACTCATCTTTGAAATGCAGCTGTAGTAGATCCACAGTGCTAAATTCTGGTGTCCTACTTACTAGTTATGGCACCTTGAGCTCCATTCGTATACAGCTCTTTAAGACTTCTGCTTATGTGCTTGTAGAGTCAGATCTTTGTATTTCTTGTTACTTGAAGCAGACTTGACTGTAGTCTTGCTGCTTTTTGCCCTTTCATTGGTGGTTGCTAGATGAGGCAAGACAGTAATTGATATTTAAAACCTTTCAGAATTCAAGTCTCTTAGGAGCATAACTTCCTTGCTTTGTGGTGCTTCCATCGTATTTCTTTACATTGAAGAGCTCTTAAGGATGTCAACATTTGCACAACACTGTAGCTAGAGGTTCTGTAGTTCATGGGGCAAGTGTAAGAACTGTGCAAAGCAAGATGGTAAGACCTGTTCTAAACTCCCTACCTGTGTTACGTAGCTTAACTTGCACATCACCTGAAGGACTTGGTATACGTTAGTTTCAGTTACTGCTATTAACTATGATTCATAAGACTTATTTTATGTAAAATATTAAAGCTGCATAAAGCTAGTATTCATTTGACTGCATTTTCAACTGAAACTTTGAAGTATCTAAGCATTAGTATTTATTTGGCTGTTCATAGAGGAATTTCTCTGTCCTAAATGGAGAATCACGAAGTGAAAAGTCACAGGCTGGAATCCTGACCAGAAAAGACATGTGGAAACCATTCATCTGTTTTGTTTATTCATTAACTGGTTTGTACAACTGAGATGCTTATGCTCTGCAACTTCTAACACCTTATGTGTAGTAAGGGTAGCAACATATATCAGAGTTCTGCATACAGGGATCGAACTATTAACAGTGCTTCTGGTCTGGCCCAAATACACAGAACCTATTCAGATTGTCTCCCCTTCCTTGCAGTTCTATCCTGTTAATGTTCTGAAGCATTACTTCAGTCTGCTACCACTCAACTACGTTTATTTGGCTTCCTTTGATTTGTGCCATTTTTTCTTTGAGGAGAAAACAGTCTTAAACTAATTGCAGTGATATTTTTGCCTGTACCTTAAATACTTGGCAACTTGTTTTTCTGTTCAGCCCCAATTGTTTCTTGCTCTGTTAATCCTTGCTGGAATAATCCAAAATGCACATATTCACCTGGTAAATGGGAGAACAGATTGTCTCGAGAAAACAGAAGTTAAAGCTCAGTACCTTTTGCTTTGAAGATTATTTCTTGTGTCAGTGTAGAAAAGTGTAATTCTGGAAAGCAGCATTCTGCTGTTATCAAAAGTAGCTCCTGGAGCCAGAAGTAAGTTGATGTTAAAGAAACACTGAACTGAGGACTGTTTAGTTTGATTTTTAAGGAAGTGCTTATTTTTGCTTTCTCTTATGAATCATAGAGTTGACCGGTCTTTTTTCCATGTACATCAAATCTAACATGAATGTGCGGCAAGTTCCATACAGTACATCCTGCACTGAAGCTACTGAGCTTGGCTTGCTTATTAATGAAATACGTTTTAAATGTTAAATTTAAAGTTATATTACAATAAAGTAATGCAAAAATGATTTTGGCTGAAACTGAAGTCCTGCAGTTAAACTTATTCTCAAATGTGGTTTACCCAACTGGAGTAATAGAAACTCTAAGTCATAATAAACCTAATAAAAAAATAAAAAATGTTAAGGCTGCTTTGTAATTATTTTAAATGAGTAATACAGTCCTTCATGAGCCCCAAACAGAAGATAAGTGTGAGCTACAGGCTTATTTAATTCTGCAGAATGGAATTTGATGGCAGCTGTTTAAATCTAGCTGTATTTAGGCTTTTCTGCCTCCTGCATCACAAGCTGCTGTGCTGTGGGCTACTGAAAGTCTTAAGAATTGGGGTGTACTGCATGCATTTGTGTGAGATGTCTTATGGAATTCAACATCACTGAGATCTAGGAAAAGCATCTTAAAATATGCAGCATACCCTGTTTAGGAGTAGAACTGGTATTGACTTCAGTAGTAGAGATTTCTCTCTCGAGCAAAAGACTTCACACTTTTGTGAAACAAGGTGCTGTAATAACAGGCTTTCCTGCTTGTGTGGGTGTCCCCAAACCTGCAAATGTTTTTTCAGTTGTCTTACTGGCAGGCTTTGGAATTTAGCTGCCTTTTCCAATTTCTAACCTGTTAAATGTTATTGTGATGGTTTGAAAGTATTCTTAAATGATTCCTAATGCAAGTCTTTCAGATGTTAGCCTAGAGCTAGTAACTGTTTGGTAGAAGTGAGGAATGTACACCTGGCTACTTCCGTGGCTTCAGTGCACCATCTGGGGTAGCCACAAGGCCTTGTCTTGTTCCAGAACCTCTCATTATTTAAAGTAACAAGGAAGGCACTAACACCTGTTAACTGTTTCAGTGCTGGTTTCTGAAGTTTTAATGGTGTGCATAAACTATAAAGGCTCAGCAGTGGATAGATAGAGGTCGGTAAATGCTTCTACAGTCTGCAGTGAACTGTGTCTGTAGTCAACACTGGTGCTTTCTGCTGTTTCTCCTGTTGGATCCCTTTCACATCAACTCAAAAGAAGTGAAAATTGTCTTAAGTTCACAGTGGAAGTCATGAATAAACCAAATGTAGTCATTTCTGTGTAGTACAGTAGTATCACCTAGGTGCGTTACAAAAGGGAGTTAGTAATTTTAAATGGATTCCAGTGTTTCCTATGAACTTGTGACCAGTAATGCTGCGTTCATAGTTCAAGCTGCAATGTCTGGGGATTTTGGAACACCAAGAACACTGGGCTGTATTTTCCTTGGCTTAAGATGGGAGTGTGTTGGGGAAATGTGCAAGAATACAACTTATGAAATCACCAGTGAGATCAGTAAGATACAGTTTGTAGAAAGTCAAGAACTTCAGTATAAAAATGGTTAATTGATTGCACCCAGGATGACTTTTAATCATGTTTCATAATACTTCATTTTATATTACGGTTGAAGTATGTATTTGTGTAACTGTGTTTTAACACCACCATGTCCGTCAGCAGCTCATGATGTTCCTTCAGCTCTGAAACTTCCAAGCCGTGAGAATTCTTCCACCTATGTCTTGTACATCCATTGTCTTTTCATAAATTTTCATAAAGCATCACAACAGAGGATCCAGAATATTTATATTTAAACTAGCTATTCTCTGAATCTTGTATGAATATTTCACTGGGGTTTGGATAGGGTCACTGCTGGGTTTACCCATACACCCCAGCCTGCCTCAGCCTCACAGAATATGGTCAATTTTGGAAAGTCTGAAGGTCAGCATTTGTCATTTGTTCATACACTGCTTGCTTTTTACACTGAAAACTATTTGAACCTAGATTTCTTCCTCTAATGGAATTCTTTTGAGCCTTAGCTGAAATGCAGCATATAAGAGTAGGAGTGAGACTGGGAGAATACACAAGGTTATCTGAATGATTCCGCACAGACAGATAGTTACACCATTTGTCTGAGGCATTGCTGCTTTGCAAATTGATGACCTTCTTTTTGACCACTCCAAAATGGCAAATCTTTGTATTTTTAGAATGCCTTAGGGTGTTTTTAGCTGTTTTCTGAAAGTTACGGTTTTCTGAATATGATTAACATTAAAGCATCGAGGAAGGGATTTTTCCACAAGTTGACTATGTGAATGTTCTTACCTGTTCCATGAAATGTGTATCTGTTTCATAAGGTGTGGTTGAAGGTATCTAATGCTATCTTCAGAAGCTTTCTAAAGTATTTTTTACTACCCATTTCTAGAAACTAGTATCAAATGTCTGCCAGTAATTTACCTTTTCACCTAACTGAGGGAACCACAGTATATGTAACTTCTCTCCAAGCTTTTGGGCTAGAAAATCTCATGCAAGTCCACTCTTTCATGGCTTCATATCACTGGTGGAAGAGCAGCTGCCATCTCCACAGGTATGTGAGGTTTGCAGGTATGCCATTTTCATCTCCTCAGAGAAGCTGTTGACACTAATGTGAACCACTAAAGGTGTTTTTCTTTGCTAAAATGAATTTGTCTTTGACTTATGTGTAGTAGTTTTCAGAGTAGTAAACTGCTGAAGATGCTTTAAGTATTCTAGCTGTAGGCTTGTGTGCTGCAAGATGATAGTGCAGTGGTGCAACTTGGTGAGATATTAGCATATTCCATACAAACTGATAATAGAATGGCCTAATTCTTCAGATAGCTTAGCTTGTGATTTTAATGCATGTTTGCCAGCAATGAACTGCTAGGCAAACCATCACAGGCCCCTGAAGGAAGTAGCCTGCTTTATTTGCTTCTCCCTGCTCTTAAATAGAGCTTTGTCCCTGTTCTGACTAAAATTCAAATTTCAGTAGGTCTAGATGTGTTTTCCAAAATATGGGCATTCTCCCTTGCAGAGCGTTTCCAGATACATGGGTTCAGTACATTTAAATCACATAGCCTGGCTATAAAATATTTTTGTTAGAAGCTAAATAAAGCTCAGCTTCAGTGAAGCCTATTCCTTCAGAGCTACTTTTCAGTTTGTTTTAGTTTTAGCATACATGCAAGCTGTGTAACATCTACCTGATGTTCTCCTCTGCTCATGACTATGGCTCATTTTGACTCCTTTTAATGAGGAGTCTCTTCTTGGGCCAAATACATCCTGACTTGTGAGGTAAAGCGCTACTAAATGTGTAGAAGTCGCTAGTAAGTGTTTGCACTTGATGTTACATTTCCTTTAAATGGATGTAGTCAGAGGATTGTGAGCTCTCCAAGCCTGGAGATGTTCATGACTGGACTGGGCTCAGAGCACCTTGCCTCTTGTTGGACTGCTCTGAACATGCATTGCCTCAGAAGAATGAAGCAAACCCAGGCTGAGTTGTGAAGCTGCCTCTATATGACAGGTGTTTGCAATGAGTCTTGTGTCACAGGTGAAATATCAGCCTCCAAAGGGCAGGAGAAGCACCTGCCAGAGCTTGGATTTGATGAGGCACAAAAATAGGCAACTTTCTAGGCGATATTCTAAGTAGAAGTAGATAAGTGCTTTTATATCAAAGCCAAACACTGTCACTATGTTCTGGGGGACTGGTAACTGATTTATTGGCGACAGCTGGTGAATTTGCATCAGCTATAAAGGTCTAAAACTTTTTTGTAGTTTGGTAGATGTGGTCTGTCCGGAAGACTCAGAAAAGTATCAGGTGGACTAACGGCTTCTTAAAATGTTTCCTTACAGACCTGGGATTTTGCCTGGAAAGCAGAAGCTGGATTAGTTTTGCTCCTGTCTTAGGATCTCCAGAAATTCACCAATTTTTGCTGATGCAATGCCTGAGTGTGCTGGCAATGAACTCAAATGCATTACTTCCTGAAAATCAGCGTTCTTCCTCTTCTACTGAGACAAGCAGCAGGCCCTTCTAAGCACCCAAACTCATACAAAAAGTTGGTGGCACCCGAAAGCAAATTCACACACACACTCTTAAAGGAAGATAATATTGAATATATAGTGAATATTCCAGCGGGATAGGACCTTAAACACTACCTGTTGGCTGCAAGCTCTTGCAAGTGCATACTGCTGTGTTTTTTTTCTCCCTGTTTCCTTCCTGGCTGTCTAATCATGATAATGCTGTCATGACATGCCAGCGGTCATATTTTGCATCTCCAGAAAGTGGGCTGTATTGGTTAGATGTCACTGGAGCATGCCAAAAAAGATGACAGAAGGGTGGGCATGTTTGGCATCTGTGTGCATCAGTCTGATCCGATACAATGTGGCACAAATTGGCATCTTTAGACTTGATAGTGTGAAGTTTTGCAGTCATATTTCATTAGTCTTATATGAGGTTCCCAGCACTGCTGGTGAGAAATCCACCATGATGCCTTTCTATCAGTTGACTCAGATTATTACATGACTTTTGATCTTACCAGCTACCTGTGCATGTATGTTTCAGATGCTACTGTTAACTTCAAGGTTTGTCCATGTTTTGCAGCTATCTTGCCACAGCTGTTCTGAATAAAGATGCCAGAAAGTTGAAATCAGACTCCCCCAGCCTATGCGGTCATAAACTTGCCTGCTGTGATGCCGCAGGCCAACCTTGTATTAGTGGCATCAGTGGAGACTTAGATGGTACAAACAACAGGAGTCTTGAGCAACGTAAGAAATGTGATGGGAAGGAGGAAGTAAAGGGTCTTGGGCAGGTAAAATGAACTTGCCTACTTGCTTTTATAGCTCTCAACTGCAGTATTGGCTTGGATCAGTACTGGCTGTACTGGCTAACTAATGATTTGGGTGACTTGAAAAACTAATTTTTGTAACTGCTTACCTGCTGCACCACTTAGAGCTAAACAAAATAAGTTGCATTTCTCAAAGAAGGCATGCTGCACTGTTAAGGAGAAGAAGCTTTCTCTAACTGAAGTTTGGGAAGGTTCAGTGGAGAAATCTTTTAAAGCACTGCAAGAGGTTTTGCAGTGATGATGCTGATGCTTTAATTTGTCTCAGTTTCTCAAAGCTTTAAAGGGATTGTGAAGAGCCATTGGGATTACTTAAACACCATGCCCAGTCCCTTTACCCAATTTGAAAACCAGTCACTCAGCAAACAAAAACAATCCCTCGAGTGACTCTTGCCAGTGATTGTGAAATGGTTCTTTGTAAAGCAAAATGTCTGAAGTTACACCAGTTAGCTGGGAGGCAGGAAGATGACATTGGAACACAGCTCTAAAAACTGATGATATGCTCTTGCTGCACTGAGCATCTTGTTGCTTGCAGGAGAAAAAAAACACAACATGTACTGACTAGGAAAATGAAGTTTAGGCCTGAGGAATAAAAATCTGTGTTGCAGATTGAGTGCCTGTTCATTGGCTGTGGTGCAGGGCAAAGAGGCAGGAATGCTTTGCTGCAGGCTTCTGGGAACACTGGGAAACTTGTCAGATGTCTGGAAAAGAAAGTCCAGCTTCCAGTGCCCAAGTGCTTCTTGGGGAGCAATTGCAAGTGAAGTCTACAGTAGTTTTCTGCAAAGACTGATGTTTGGTAAGGGATGAAGTCTGGCTATGGAAGGTATTACAAGGTGTAATTCATCGGAAACAAAGGAAAACAAGAAGTGACATTGCACAACAAGATTTTGTCATTTCACCCTGGCTTGTATGGCATTTATTAACATGATAACTGACCAGAATTGGAGAAAGAGGGCATAGCCAATCCCTTATATTTTAATTCCATTACCAGCTCTACAACATATCTGACGTATGCTTGGGTAGGTATGAATAAAGATCTCTTGAAGGAATACGGAAAGGGCACCCAGAGGCCACCACCTTCAAGCATTATCTGTAAACAGTTTTTCAGAGCATTCCAGCTGGCAACCTCTAGGTAAGCTCACGGTGATCTCAGATAAAACTACTGCAGAGCAGAGCCAGATCTTTGGCGGCTTAATGGCACTGGGCCCATTTATACCGCTCAAGAGTATGAATCAGAGGAGCTTCTTCATGGGGTGGAGGCTTGTAGCAAGTTGGCAGCATGAAAGAAGAGTGAGGTTTCCAGTGATGGGCAGACTGCATTCATGGTGTTCAAGAAGAGAGGAGGAGGAGAAAATCCACAACATGCCCTGTAGTTTCCCCATAATGGTGGAGCCCCTGATGTTTCAGAAGCCACATGCTGGTGCACTCCCCATAACTCTGCAGCGATCTGGCTGCTGCCTTTCTTGGGAGCAATCCTAAGCTCCAGCTGTTAACTGTTAGGTGTACAGACTGACTACCAGGAAGTCCAAGCTGCTCATTTTGCACCTTTCAGCCCTAGTTTCTGAAGAGAATACATAAAAAAATACAGCTTAAAGCAGCATGAATCCCAGCATTAACTATCAGAGAAAAGACGAGATGGCATGATTGGCCCGAGGTGCAGGGAAGGAGCTCTGGCTCTCCTGAGCTCTGAAGGAATTTTGTTGCTTGTTTCATGTTTTGACCCAGATTTTCTGCCATCCAGCAGGTTGTGCAAATATCTGTGCTGCCCTGTGTGGTGGCAGGACTTGGGTTTGCATCCTTCAGCTATGAGTTTGCTTCCTAAAGATGATTTTGCCTTCTATTGCCTCAGTTTTTTCTTCCATACAACTGCTGTGGGATCGATGCTACTTTAGTTGATGAACTTGAAGAACATTAGAAGAAAGAACTATGGACAGAAAAGCTCTCTTGAATTCAGTAGCTGTATCTATGTCCTTGAAAGAGAGCTCTGTTGTCATCTGTCCTTTGTGAAGATCAAAATGTATCTTGACAGACAGCTTTCCTACTTTCTCAGTGGCTGATGGCAACTTTGCAGGCTGTTGGTACTGAAACTGTCACTTTTTGTTAATCCTGCATGTTTCATACGTTTAATCTTTCAAATAAATCAATTGTGTTGTTGTAATCTCCATAATCAGAATGCTATTATACAAAAATAACTCTTGCGTATCCAACTCAAAGTTAATTCTTTTAAGACAGCTGTAAAATACAGGATGATATGGCCACAATAGTGCTTTTCATTTAATTTGATTTTCCCAGAGAAACATTATCTCCATCATCATGGCTGTGCCAGTTGTCTCTCCACGTGTTGGTTTGCACCTCTTAACTCAGAGCTTCAAATTCTCCTATCTTGTGCGTATGTCCCTCTACTGATGTGCTTCCAGCTCAACTGCTGTGAAGAGGAGGATGTTATCCGTGTTGTTTACAAGCAGTGGTACAGCCCATTTGGGTAGGGCTTTGGCTTGTGCCTTTGCCACAGCAGGGTGATGCCATTTCTCTTCCTGCTTTTGCAACTGTTATCTCCTTCTCAGTTTTATTTTTGTGGATGTATTGTTTCCAGTACCTGCCAGAGTGATGTTTTATCCCTGTGGTGCAGGGATCAAATAAGCACGCTTTGCATTATACGTAATGAAACTTCATGAATATATTGCAAATTACATGACGTTCTTTGCTATCCCTTTTTTTCCTTTGAACTTTTCTTCAATACAGGACAAGAACAAGAAGTGCAAGATGGGGAAAGTCAGTATGCATTGATGGTAAAATATTAATGCTCCTGGGAGGTGGAATAAACTGCGTGCTTTTCTTCTACAAGGCCCTAGGCCTGAAGAAATAATATTCCCAGGGACGAGGCACCGCTGTGACCCCTCATGGCAGCACAGGATCTGCAGGTGAGGCTGAGGAGCGGAGTGAAAAGCAAGGGAGAAGAAACGTCCAATGTGAGTGAGCAGGCACCATCGCCCTGTTCCAGACGAGAGCGGTAACGCCTGGAGGAAACGGCTGCCTGCTTTATGGGAGAGCAAGCAGGCAGAGCACCGTTCCCATTCCGCACCCCTGTGGGTTGCAGGGTGTTCCTGCCGAGCCCCGTCCTTGCATCTGGCAGCTCTCCCTGCAGCGGGCATCTTTTCCCTCGGCAGGTAAATAAGACGGTACCCCTTGAGCTTTATTCTCTCTGCACCCGGAGGTTCACCCGCCTCGTTAAGCCATGGCGATGCCTTCCCGCCGTGTTTATGGCCGTCACCGTGGCTGATGGAGCGGCTGTTCCCTCAGCGCGCCGCTCCTGCAGAGCTGCCCACGCGCGCAGCCCAGCAGCGTCGTCACAGCTCTCATTTCTGCCAAGCGTTAAGAAATACCTCGGCTCACACCTCACACCTTTTGCTCGGGCTTCCAGATTTTTGTCGTTAAAAGATCGAGGCGTTCAGGCAGGATTTGCATGGCAGACGGATGGCGGCACAGCCCGGATGGGAGCTGAGGCGCATTCTTTGAATCGTGCTGCCATCTAGGGTGCGAGCCTGCAAAGACCGCTGCTCAGACACCGGCATCCACATTCTCCACATACTTTCCATAGGGTTTTACAGATCGTTTACCCTCTGTGCAGGGTAGGGGTATCGCGGGGCACGGCAGGGCCCGGAGGTCACGCGACGCCCATCGAGGTGGGCTCACAAAATGGCACCGCTGGGAAAGGGCAGCGTGGTGTGTGGCTCGAGGGTTGGCGTGGTGTTGGGGGGTGAGGAACTGGTTCTTGGCTCTGCTGGTGGCTGTGGAGTGAGCACCGTGCTCAAGTTGTCCTCTACATGTATTCAGGCACGTGCAGTTGTTTGCACAAGTAGCTGTGCAGCTGGTGGTGTCTGGTGGAAGACACAAGGTTTGAGCTGAGGCCCTCATGGCATGTGCAGAGTTCTGCTAAGTGGCTCCAGGGTCAGGTCTGTGCACCTTACAAAGTTCTGTAGTTTGCTTTTGTGTGTTACAGAGTTCTTTAATTTGCTTTTGTGTGAAGCAGACATGCCTCCCCCCGCTCCCCTTTTTTTTTTTCTTTTTCTTTTTTCCTTAGATCCAGGAAGTTTTTACACATACTTAGGGAAAACTCGAGCCAAAGCCTGGCTGCAGACAGTTTCTGCCTGGGTTGAGAGCATGGTTCGGGAACAGATGTTCAGTTCAGCCTGAAGTCCTCTGCTTGGAATCTGCACTAATGGCTCCCACCCCACATCAAGGACATCAAAGAAAAGGAATTTTTTTTTTGTTCAGTTCCAGTTCAGGTGTGACTGAAATTGTTTTCCGGAATGCTTTTCGCAGACTTTATGTTTGTGAAGCCCAACAAAAGAGCCCCTCACTTTTTTGCTTTAAACTTGAGACTGTTGAAGTTTACTAAAGCTGTGTGAGTTTGCCCTCAGCTTGCCTTGGTGTATGAGTTAAAGACCTCAGTAAATCCAGCTGGTATTTTACCCTAAGCTCAAATTCCTGGTTGAATGAATTTACTTTATAGTCTTAAATTCTTCCTAGCTGGCTTTCTCAGTCAGAGTCAGATGAAGAGTGGCTTCCAGAGCTGTTTTGTGATCCACTGGTATAGATGAAATCAGCACCTGATAGCTGATAGTTACCTATTGTAACTCTTCTGCAGTTATATTGCTGTGATCTTCCTTGTTGAAGCAAAGGCTTCTGCAAAAGCACGTGTACTTTGGAATGGGAATTATTTCCGTCCTAGAGAAGCAAGTATGTATTTTTAAACTGCCTTTTATTTTTAACCATTTATGGCAGTAATAAAACAAAGGACATGCTGCACATTTGCTGTCAATCTACCTTGTATTCCTGCACATCACTTCCCCCTTGTATCCTCCTGTTAGTGCTTCCATACCTTGCTGGGAGTGGTTTGGAGTTGAGTGTTCTGGACAGCCCTGTCAGTGGCTTTGCTTTTCTCTATCCCAGCCACTAAGCTCTCCAAAAGCTTAAACTTCATCACATGGAAGCCCCTGTTTTGTGTGGCACCAACGAGCCAGTTTTGCCCAGGTGAGGGGATAGTAAGGAGGAGGATCCCTTTGCATGCAGCACTCCTGCCTAGGTGGGGTGACTTGGGCTGCTCTGCATATTTTTTTTCCCCTGAAAATTT
Organism: Meleagris gallopavo; assembly: GCF_905368555.1. Taxonomy (NCBI): domain Eukaryota; kingdom Metazoa; phylum Chordata; class Aves; order Galliformes; family Phasianidae; genus Meleagris; species Meleagris gallopavo. Next base: position 9,807,785 of record NC_139419.1, on the reverse strand, counting down.
ACTTGAAAAATCACTTCTGAAGTGATTTCAAGCAGTGTTCAGAATGATAAGAAGTTGAAAGAAAATATTTCCTCTGAAAGAAAGCAAAAGAATCTGCTCACCAAGAAGTTTTTCAGTTCATAATTTCCTTAATTTTTAATGCTATGTTTTTCCCTTGCCCTCAGAAGTATGTGGCAGAATTTATGCTTTGTAGCCCTGGAAGTTTCTCCCATTTTCAAGGTTTCTCGTTGGAGGTTTTCCCCTCTTTGCAACACTTCTTGGAGTCCTGCAGTACTCGTAGGCGGGTGATTCTGTTGTAGGAGGAATGTCAAGCTGGCACTTCTTATTATATGTTTTTTTCTTAAGAGTTATCTCAAAGGAATACTGTTAATGCAGTATTGATTTCAGCATGCTTTGAACTTAACCTTTTTGTCCGTATTTCTTAATGTAGATGTAGTTATTGGAGATAATTATTAAGTATTACAGACTGAAATCTGCTGGGGAGTAATTAAATACTTCCTGTTTTCAGTTACTTTAAACACTAAGGCTGGCAAGTCTGGTATGAATACATTTAATTTCATAAATAAATGTTGTACATTGTGTTTTCATTTATACAGTCTATAGAGTTACACCTTGAAGCGATGTTCTCTGGCTGTTACCGAGAGAAAAAGCAAGTGCTTTGCTGAAGAGGCTCTCTGAAGAGGGAACATGGAGGATGGAGTTGTCCTGTGGTGGTGATGCCATAGCCCCAGCCACATCCCTCTTCTGAGCTGAATGCAGATGCTGTTTCACTGGGACAACCATTGCCTAAAGCTGCACTGAGCACATGGACCTGAGAAGTGGCTGAAAACCATGCTTCTGAGGCAGGTGGAAGGAAAGTGTCAGCAGTGATTTCATTGTGAGAAGCAGCTTGTTAGGCACAGACATAAGCTGTAAGTGAAAATTTCAGGAGAGATCTTTTGTGCTATAAATTATTCTAAAGTCCATTGGTTAAATGCTGTTTGTGTACTACAGCAAATGACACTGTCATCAGCCTCCTCTGGTTTTAAGGAGAGTTGTAGGGAAGAATTTCAAGAAAAAGGAGTTTTTTTGTAGACATTGTCAACAGTGCTCTGAATTTGCTTTGTGCTGGCTGATGTGGAGCTGCAGTTTGTCTCAGCTACAGGGGATGTGCTCACCTTTAATGCCCATTTTCAGTCCTCATTACATCCTGAGAGGATGGCTGCATCCATACCCTAGGTTATGTCCTGGCTGGTACCCTACAGATGATGCCTGCTCCTACGGGACATGAACCAGCTCATGGAAGCTCCAAGTTCAGCTGCTGCCATTTCAGTCCAGAAGATCCCAGACTTTGGGTATTTAATAGAAGAAACAGAAATAGACTTCAGTTCATCAGTACAGGTAGGCTCCTTGACACACAACTTTCCCTTAATATTTTACTTAAGATTAATTTTTGTCAGAATCCTGTGGCATTATTTCCCACTTGTACATATGTACATGGTCTAGCATCCATAGACCGAATATGGTAGTCTATTGATGGTCTTTTCCAAAGAGGATTATCGTAGGTCTATTGCTGTTTACAGTTACATCCACAACCATTCCATCATGACTCATTTTGGACTCCATCCAACACTGGTTATAGTATGCAAACACCTTTACTGATTTCTAAACCTAAATTCACTTTGTGTGATGTCCTCCTGTTTTCTAAGAGCAGCTCTGCTTCGCCGTGGGCTGTGAACTCCAGATCATGTCACCACTGGCAAAAGACACTGCCTGTAAATAGGTTTATAGAAAGAAAGTGGCAGGAAATTTGACATCTGATAGCAGAACAGCTCTATCTGTTACTTCTAAGTGGCAGAGTACAAAGCAGAATTAATTTAAGCTGCCATACAGGTTACTGTAACTTTTAAAGACAGGGAGAACATACAGGAATATTGCTGCCGATGCACTGGGAAACATTTTGGTATGAACTTTTGGCTCACTCTGTTAATTTTATGTGTTATGGCAGAGGAGAAATATAAAGAAAAATATTTAAAATTAATATCCTATTTATGGTTGCCCATAACTAATTCAATTGGACCAGAGAATTTCCAGAGCCCCACATTTCTAATCATAAAGGCTTTGTTCTTGCACTGTCCGTTCCTGGTGGAGATGGAGATGGTCAGAATAAGACTAAAGCCATGAGAATGGCACAAAAGCCACTTTAAGAGGGTGAAACGCATCCATCAGCTCACCTGAGCCCTGTGCTTGGATTAGTCAAACTTCTCTACTGGCAGCAATTTGGGTTTAGAAGACAGAGCATCCCCAGGAGAAGGGTGTGATTTCCAGCAGGTACAGCCTACAGCAACAGCCACCAGATGATTTCCCATTGTGCTGGTGGCAGTGCTATCACCAAAGCCCTGTGCTGCCTGCAGTGCCTCAGGTCACTCCTATTTCATGCACAAGTCTGCTTGCAAGCTTGCTAAAGGTGAAACGTGCTAAATATGTTCATGTTGTTGATCTTGCATGTTTTTTGATGTTGATGTTTTCAGGTTATTAGTATTTCTTCATTAGCTTGCCTAATGATTTGCATGTATTTTTAGATTGATGGAAGCAAACCAAAACTACTTCTTTGTTAATAAGAGGTGCAGAGGTGATGGAAAGGGAGAGGTACTGATCACTGTTTCTTTTTCACACAGTAATGAAAAAAATCCACTATCTACTCAGAAAACCCAGAAAAAGTGAATTAATTTGAATTGTTTCTACTGACACAGTGTGTTGTCTGTGCAAATGAGACAGACTCTGCATTTCTTCCATTAGTTTCAGTCAACGAACATGCAGCAGTTTTACGTTGCATCCCTCCCTTCCTTAGCCATCAACTGGATGCAGCCCCCGCTACGGAAAACCTGGGATTATATGGACATTGTAGCACTGACTGTGATGTGAAAGAAACAGTAACCTCTGAGGATAGAAGTACGGCTGGGTGACCAGAAAATCCTGCATGATGGGAATATCTTCACTGCTTGGTTTGCATTGTAAGGCTGCTAATAGTTGTCAGACACCGCTGAAGCACTTACTCAGCTGTGTACATTTTGAGGAGTTTGGGGTTCTTTTTATTCATCTTCTGAGTTTTGAGCCATGAAGTATCACGCTCCCAAGTGTTTCTCTCTAAGCATAAGAGTTAGAAATTGCTTACTGTAATAGCCCCGCATCTGAACTTTCTACATTTATAGCCATTATCACATGACTCCAGGCAGTGATGATACAGAACAATAAGTTCCCTCTAACGTGTCAGTAACAGTTTTGGTCTTTCACCTGCTCTAATTTTTGTCCATCCTAAGGCATTGAGGAGCCTTGTCTCTGGGAATAATCCCCTCTTCCAACATAGGACTGGTTTGCTGCTTGTTCTTTTGATTCCCTCAGCTGCTTTAGCATGAGTGATAATATTAGACCTGAAAGTAACTTCATCAGAGCAACCCATGAGAAATCTCGGGATAGTTGACACATGAGCTTTTGGGAAACATTTTTGTAGCATCGTCACTGCTTTTGCTACTGTGGTAAACTAAGGATGAGTCCGTGCTGTTGTCACTGAGGAATGATGTGAAAAGTCTGAAAGACAGTCGAGGTATAAAGGTATAAAGCCACCCTGACTTCAGGCCTGCCAGCACACTTCCCTTTGCTTCGGTTTCTTCCTGAATTATAGTTTCATGAATATACTTGGCGGTGGCTGGAATTGAAATTACAGCCACAAAAAGTATAACCAAATGTCATTGAAGATGTGCTTTGGAAAAAAGATCCAAGCCTGTTTTGCTCAATGGAATTAGATAGTTTGAGAATTATTTCTTCTGAAATGGCCCAACGCAAATGTTAATTTTTCAGGACTGTGATGGAAAGGACACAATGCCTTAGTAAGTTCTGCTGCATTCTCGTGTTTCCTTTAGCTGCTTTTTATTACTCTGTAGCAGGATGTCAGGCTATGATTGGGAATATTTTCGACCAGCCTCTGAACATACGCAAACATGCTGTGAAATGAGCAGGGAGAGCTGGTGCACAATGAACAGGAGAGGGCACTGGCACTCCAGCAGTTGTGCAGGGCTCAGCACCATGCTGCAGCCACACTCTGCAGTCGCATCTCTCATCCAGAACAAGACCCAAGGTTTGATTTATTGCATCTGAGTGCATACAGTCTTCATCTCACGTTCTTAATATAAGGAAAGAGCCTAAAATAAGGGAGTGAATGAACTGCATTTCTTGTCTTTTGCTCTCTGGAGGTAGGGAAAGGAAAAGGTTGGGGCTAACTTGCACCAGCTGAGAATTTGCCCTTTTCCATTTCATATTTGCAAATTCATCTGTGGATGTCTATTGGTATGGCTTCTGTGACTCTGTTCTTTTTTAAACTCTGACCTAGATAATCTCTAGTTAGCATCTACATTAAGCATTTAATACAAAATATAAGGTGACATTTATGTTTTCCAAGAGAACTTCAGGCTATCACTGTTTCTCTGTTCTCTGTATCACTGTTGTGAAGGTGTGCAGTCTTTCACCCAGCAAGGCAACATCGTCTGCTTCTCTTCCACCCTTCAACCACCAGAAACTATAAAACACTGAATTTCCTTCCTACTTCACAGCATTAATGATCAATGTAATGCAGGGCAATTAGCACATGGCCCCTTACCAGCAGGCAGGGAGAGCTTGGCCAGGTTGTGTCCCTCTGGATGCTGTCCCACTGTCTGACAGCTCCACTGGTGATGCTGGTGAAGGGCTCCCTGCCCTGAGTCAAAACATTGAGCACAATCCTCTTTTCCCATAATTTCTTAATTTTCAACTCTTGGTCTTCTGCTCAGCATGAGTAATGGGCCTGTAGTATCAGAAAAGAACAAGTTCTATTTGGTTTTCATGTCAATGTAATTATGGACTGGGATAGCCCTCTAACCCAGCCTCCAAGGAGGTCTGACACTGAACTAATGTTAGTCCATTCCTTCAGCTACTCATCAATCAAAACAGAGTGTGTTTTGAACCTAGATCCTGCCTTTCAGCTCCTTGATTCCATCAAAGTGTGGCAGAGGGATGGGAAACAAGGCTTTGAAACAAGGTGGCAGAAGCCGGTTCATTTCTCTTCCAAGTTGCTTTGAAATTTGTTCTTGCACTACACGAAGGTATGCAGACAGCAAAGAAGAAAGGCTGTAATGATAGTCCAAAATAATTGTCCTTCTGGAGCAGCCTGTCTTTTAAATGTGGTCTCTTTATGGGAGGCATTGTTTGGCTATTTCATTGCTGTTCAGTTTAAATGATGAATGTCAGGCTCAGTTTTAACATGGACCAACAAGCCTCACTGATCTTTGTGGCATCACCTTGAGCTCAGGCTCACCTAAACCAGGAGGCACCCTTTGGTCAGCCAAGGCCTGCTTGGATCCTGCACAAGTGTGTTTGAGAGGTCACTGCATGCTCTGTGGTGTTCTTGATGGGCCATGGACCCACTGGCACTTCTGTAAGTGTTCATCATTTCATCGCTCTCTGTATGCTCCTGTTTGTTTCAAGGGCACGATGGTCACCTGGGGACAGTAAGACAGTTCAGCTGTGGGTGTTAAGAGAGGGCTCTATGTGTTCTGACTCATCTGGTACATCTGCTATATACTTTTTCCATTCATGAGATAGGCAATGTCTAGCTTGTCTTCAACTGCTTGTAGAGCTCATTCCTTCTATATCTCTCCATTCGCAAGTATTTGCACATATGCAAAAGACTTATTAACTTGCAGAACCTCATTAGAGTTCAGCTGTGCCAATCTGTGTGTCTCTAATGTAGGTCTGCCTGGAATTCCAGCCTCAGGATGATCCTGATTCAGTGCCTGTCTGAAATAGGTGAACCCTTGAAGACAGAAAAAAAAAATAAGAACGTAAAATATTTCTCTTTGTGGATGCATAAATATTTGAATGCTAAACTGAAAGGGTTCTCGTTTCATCATGCAAGCAGTTTGAGAGCATTGTTCATTCAGTCACAGGAGTATTTTAGTACTGAAAAAAACCTCAAACCCTGCCACAAAACATCTGCAGTCTGCAAAGATCTGTTCTGAAAAGCTTCTTGTAGGCATTCTGCGATGCACCCCCAAAGGATTTATTACCTTCAGTTGGCTGACTCTCAGCAAATCCTCCTTCCATCGTCTAGGTGGCACTCTGCAGTCTGAAAAGGCCTTTTGCAGATCAGTTGGAGAGCAAAGTTTCTGCAATCGCAGCAGAGAACCTGGATCTTTACTTTTAATTTTATTGGACTGTAGTTACATGAATGGGCAGGAAAGGAAGGGGGGGGGAGGGGAGAGGGAAGAAATGACATAGGTGGAATTTTTTTAGTTTATGAGCTCTGTGAACTTAGGGAAAAAACCAACAAGTCTTTGCTTCTGGATCAGGAGCCTTGTCCCTTACCATTTTCCTGATACATGCTGTAGATTTCAGACAGCTGCCTCACAGTGGACCTGCTTATCTCTTCCTTAAAGAACCATTTCCACTGCTCACACACCTATTTCTTGTTCTTGCAGGCTGTTCTCTTGAAACTTTCTGATAGAGAATATTGGGCTCAGACAAGTTTGTTCATTCTCCTCCCCAGATCACGCAGCACAGCCTTGAAACGCTTGTGAGCAAGGACAGGGGCTTAGAAAAATAGCCAAAGATGTACTCTGTACATAATAGTTGTAGCTGAAATGCTAAGTCATGGCTTGAAGCAGTGATTGAGCACCTGGCAGGAAGGCAGGGCCAACCCAGGGGAGCTCAGGTGCATTCAATGCAGCTGAGTGACCAGAAGGGCTTGGAGCCAGAATCCACCCCTTCCCAGACCTCATTTAAGGGTTGGCAGTAGAGGTGAGGGTATCTCACTGGAGATCCCTGTGTACCTGAGGCCTTCCGAAGGTAAGCAGCTGCTTTCCTTTGTTTCTGTGCCCATGGCTGTTGCATTTCAGCATGTTGTCACTTGTTGCAGCCTAGGACCTTGCTACTCTGCGGTCATTGCTGTGCTTTCCATTGTGTTACAGCATTAATTACAATGGTATACTGCAGAAAATAGTGCTACTAGGATAGTAGCCTGAAAGGGAAACTGGCTGAGGAGAGACTGAGCACGATGAGTGTTTGCTGAATCTGGTGAGGCTCTGTTACTGACCTTTGCTTGGAGAAAGAATGCTTCTAATTGAAGATGTCAGTACTGGAAATGGTGTCTGGAGATACTTAGTTGAGATATTTCACTGCAAGTCTTCTGTGCCTGCTCTAACTGAGCTCTCTGTGACCACTGGTAACTCATTTCATTTTCATCAGGCCCTGAGATCTCCCCAAAGCACAGCGGGAGCTGCCTTTCTGAGGACCTCATCTCACTATAAATCCCCAGTATACTTAGATATTTTCAGTGGGCATTTCTTTGCAGGATAGAAACTACCAGGGCAGCAGTGAGTTTGTCAGTCCAGTGCCCATGTTCATCCACTTGTGATTCTGCCCCTGAGCGGCTGCACGTGCTGCATGGGAGATGTGACGTGAGCACAGCTCACACAGTCCTCCTCCAGCTTGTACCAGCTCCTTCCTTCTGCCTTACTCACCCTGACGTGACTTTCTGTGTGCCTGCCTGTGTTTCCTGAAGTTCTCCTTGACTCTTAATTTCTGTGCCACTAGTGAGGGTGTTGTTGTGTCCAGCTAATTCATGCTAATTTGGACTGGTTTAGCTTGCAAAACCCATGCTGACATTGTTTTGTGTTTGCGTCAGTGTCCATCACCTGTTTGGAGCTAATGAGAGCTCTGGGATAGGATTTTGTACAGTTGCCCTGTCCTTTAAACCCCTGCCCTCGAGATCTGTTACTGGTAAGACAAAAGAGGATGTAGTGTTGTGTTAATTGGGAGACTTAAATGAGATGAAATAATGTTTTAATATTTGACCTACTTCTCCTGCTACTTGATCATATGACAAAAAATTCAACCCTACACGTCTACATGTAGATAGCCACCCTGGCTTCTCCCCCATCCCATCCTTCCTGACCCTGTTTGTTGGCCCTTCCCATGGTGTGCTCCTTCTGGGCAATGTTTTGACTTGCAGCTCAAATCCTCAGCTGTGTTGCTCAGTGCTCCAAAAATTAGTGGTGACTCTGAAAACCACAGCTGGTGCTGAGCTCCTGTGAACGCGCTCTTTCTTCAGAGTTGCTTGATGCTGATTTGGACAGTCTTTAAGTCTCATCTTTGTTTGCTGCATCCCATTTCCCAGGACTGACTGCCTTGCAGGGGATGTCAGCAGAAGAGTGATGGTGTGGTCTGAGCAGGTTGTCACCTGTCACACGGACTGGGAGGTGTGACTGGATGGAGCACGGGGTTGCTCACGCAGGATGTGAGTAACTTGAAGGAGCTATCCTGGTGCAGAGCAATTGGGGAGTGAGTAAGAGGTGACCTGGGCGTGCTGTCACAGAGCACCAGAAATAACCAGGCACTGCAGAGATGCAGCTGACGTGGCAAGAGGAAGAATTTCAAGCTTTTGGCAGCAAGCAAGGGGGTGGCAGGGCTCCAGGTGAGGTTCACAGTGTTACGAGCCAGAGCAGACAGAACCTGCACTGCTTCTGCAGCAGAAGTAGATGTCCACATCCCAGCAAAAGCCCTGCTGCATGGAGGGAGCATCTGACTGTGATCTGCCATAGCAAAACTCCTCTGTGGCCTAGCAGCCAGATTTGTGCTCACTGCTTTTCTGTTGAGACTTCTGTGGCATGTACCAGAAGTGCTTTAAAGACAGAAATTATATCATTAAGGGATTAGGTATCCTTAATTTTTTTTTTTTTTCCTTGGTCCTCCCTCTCTCCCCATTCCTTCTGTCAGGCTGTCTTTGTGTTACTGATAGGATCTCTCTGATTTTTCTCCATTCAGAAGAACAAGTTTATTCAAATCCTTTCTGTGATTGTGCCACCCTCAGGTAAGAAACAGGCTTGAGGAAAATTACAGGAAACCAAGTGGAATCGTTGTCGCTTATAACACAGACACTTTCTCCCCTCTCTATTCTGGTGAAAATAAGGGAAGGAAAACATTGCAATGATATTACAGTGGTCATCAGCTTCAAAATCTCCAGGCCATGTGTGAGATAGCACAGTGCTACTGGTGAGACTTGCAGCTGGTAATGCCCACTGCAAATTGCTGTATGAAAAGGTAGGAAAACACCTCCATAGTCTCTGTTAGGGTGAGAATGATTTCATATGTAGCTACATTAATTCCAAGCACCAGTTTGTGTGACTTTTGAAAGGTGTTTGCAGCTACCTAAGAACTCTGCATCATTTTTCAGTGCCCTGTTGTATTCCTGACATTTCTGAGGTCAAAAATACATTTTTCCCCACTGAAATGGCTCAGAATATATCACATAAGTACCAGATTAATTGACTGCAGAGCAGATGCTGCTATTGGTGTTTACTGAAGTGTTTGGATCTACCAACAAGGGCAGAAAGCTGCAGGGTTACTCCTGCCCTTGCTGCACTTGGGTGGCAGACATCCCTGGGCAGTTTGCTAAAGCTCTTCTTTGGGTTCAGCTCAGGGCTGCTCTCACTCTGCTGTGCTGTGCTCATTTCTATCCCTGTGACCTCTCTTATGTGCACTGTCTGTACAAGGAGGACTTTGTACTATTGCACGCAAACCATGTCTTAATTTGTGCTAATTATTCTTGATTGTTAGGAGTGTGGTCTCTTGGCAAGTCTGCCTCTGCAAAAATGGTCCTTACATTTTCTTTTAAATAGAGCAAATGGCACAGAGCTATAGCAGGGGGAGGCAGTGGATCCTCCTGAGGGTTTTTCAGGATGCGATAAGTGCATGGATGGTGGAGGATGCAGCAGCTGCAGAAATATCAGCTTTTAGCTTCCCTTTTTAATGGAAGTTCTATTTTAGAAAGTTTTAGTTAACGTCACCGTAAAGTTTATCTCCATTTTATTTATTTTTTAAATAAAGAAGCTCGAAAGCTCCTGGCTGGGTTTTCATTTTTTCTGGCTGAGGAAGAGAGGTGAGTTGGCTGTTTATCTCCTGCGGGAATGCTGTTGGCACTGCTCAGCCTGTTTCTGCCAGCACTGCCTGACCTACCTACAGCCACGACTCTTCTGCTGCCTCTTTGGGGCAGGTGAGGATGCAAAGTGCACTTTTATAGCCTCGTGAGTTGTGTCTATAGCATGCAACACAGCATGCAGACACTTATTTTGTGTGGGTTCCATGCCAGTGTTTCCTTTTGCTTCCTGAACTGCTGATGCCCAAACCTGGGTGTGATTGAATCTTGCCAAAATCACTGTTAATAAAGAAATGATGAATGTGTGTTTTGGTTATAGGACTAAAGCAGGTGTTACAGCCCTCATGGCTGCTCTCACTGGTGGCTGAGTGTATCCATGGAGCTGGAGCAGCAGTCAGGGATGTGGGGCTGTAGCTGGGAAGTTCTGGAATGAAGGAACTTGAACGAGTCCCTGGTCCTAATTGTAGCACCAGGGGGCATCTGCGACAGGCTGAAGTTTGGCATCAACTGAAGACATCTCTGAGCCACAGGAGTGACTCGGAGAGGCCGCAATAGAGCACCCACGTTTGGATTCTAATCCATTGTGCGGGCTGGAGTTAGGTCTACAGATTCAGTTATCTCTCAATTTCTTTACCTGGAATGAAAGGAATGTTTAGAGTTCTGAGCATATGGATAAAGCTAAATCAAAATGATGAAGTATTTAATTCCAGACTGAGAGCATCTGCAGAAGAATAACTGTTTCAGAATAATTTATCACATAGATGATCTATTTTAACCAGAAAAACGAAGGAGGTATAGAACTTTAGGAGTCAAGCTCCTGAAAGCATATGAATCACAGATTACAATAGGCTCTAAGAGCTATAGAAACGATAGTGCAGTTTTGGTAATGGCACAGCATGATCCCATCTATACGTGTGTGTCATATTTATACTTCATACACATATATTCCAATTTAAATATATATAAGAAATCTCCAATTTCTAGCGTGGGCTTCAATTAAGAACTAGGACTTGTAATTTTTAGTAAAGAAATAATGTGATAGGGAAGAATGTAATTTATCAAAAAAGACTGCTGAATTTATGACAAGAACAGGGAGATAATAGGATTTCTGAGATTGTATGGATGCTCTTTGCGTGATTTAAGAGAGCAAGATATAGAGGAACTTCAGTGAAAATGACTTCTCTTTTCGCTGAGATTGTTTTAAACCTAATCTATTCTCACTTCTCTCCTATTTTATTGACGCACACAGATTCTTATATGAACACTTTTTTTTTTTTGTAACAAATCTTATCTGCCTGGAAAAGGAAATATCTCATGCTGCAAATATCCATTAGTGCTAACAGTGTATTCCTTTGCAGTGTGAACCTGTCTTTTTTTTTTTTTTTTTTGATTTAAAGTTTTCTGTTGAATTCCAAACTCGAATTAAAACGGCTGTTCTGACATCTCCCCCTTTGTAACCTTGCCTCATCGCTCTGCAGATCTGTCACGTTTTTTCTTCCCTACAATCAGACCAAGTGTCGTGCCCCACCATAGCTAATGAATGCATAGGTTTAAAGAACTTGTGATAGTTTAGAAGCACAACAGGCACGAGTGGAGGTAGCAGTTCATTTCTGTATAATTAGGCCTAAACGTTTGATGGTCCTTGTGTGTTCCACTTGTGCATGATAACCTGATTGCAGTGGACTTGCCAATAAGCAGGAAGGAATATTTCTGCTTACAGCCTGGACTTGCCAATAAGCAGAATACTTCTGCTTGCAGCCTGGATCTTTGTTAGGTTACCTTTGTCTTGTGACCGTGGCTTTCTCTAAAGCAATCCGCAGTGACCCCAGCATTCTCTATGCAGATGGCTCAGGAAGGCAAAGCAGCTGCCTCCACAAGTACTTCTGAGTCACAGGTTGGGGCTTGGGTGGCTGTGTGACTAATGGTGGATGGGCTGAGGTTAGTGGGATGGGGATGCTTTGATGCAAGCAGCCAGCAGTGCTGGTACCTTCCTCTGAGCAAAGCACTTGCAGGCGTTGTTCCTGTTGTGTTTATTAGAGGAAAGCCCTACTGTGTCTTGCTCATCTTAAAACAATGCTCTGTAAGCACTGACGTACATTAATAAGCAGTGATGTTATGCATATAGGCACAGACAAAAATTACCTTTAACTTATATTTTTCTTTCTCTCTGTATAAAAAGCCAAGAATTTTATTGTTCAATAAGATCACCTCTCTCATGTGGGTGTCCAGCTAGAAGGAGGGCTCAGAACTTCTGCCTAAGCACAGCGTTTTCTCTACATATCATCCTGCTTCTCCCTAAGCTTCTTAGAGTTGATCATAGTCCAGCATGGTGCTCCCAATGACTACTTGCCCTCTGCTTTTAAATATTTATTTCATTTACCACTTCAGGGATGTATCCATTCTGACCAGACTAAGAACTGTGTGATATCAGAGTTTCCTCCTCTTGGAAGTAATTGCAGACTATGACTGAATTATCCCTACCACCACTGGGGAGAGCTGCATAGACCGAGCTTTGGAAGCCTCTTAGTATAGCAAGTTTTTCAGAGTCCATATAACTTCAGAATCGAGTCTGAATCCTTCATATATTTTCAAGACTGTTCTTGAAATATGGTCACCAGACTGCTCACAGCATTTAGTTATGGTATCTTGGATACTGAAATAACACCACATCCATGCATTTACTGCTTAATCTCCCATTTATATCCTTGAATTGCTTCTACCCTCTTAGTATCAGCACTGCATTAGGAGTATGTGTAACTGGTTCTGTGCAAACCTTCTCATTTCCTCTTCTTAATTGCTGGTGACAAAATACTGTCTTCCATGTTATTGGAGAGACCTGTGTACTTGGTTCCTACATAGATGATGTGCCTCTTACAGCTATTGAGAGTGCTTTGTTCAAATAAATTGGTATTACTGAACTTTCCAGATCTGTTTCTGTCATTAATGCTGTTCCTGGCATGGAATGCTGCCATGCACAAATTGCATCAGTAATGGTTTTGTGTATTTTCCAGATAATGCAATGATGTGCTGAATAGGGTTGGATCAAGGACGGAGGCTATCTGGCTAATTCTGCATTTATTGTGTCGTGCCAGTTGGTAAACCTGCTTTAAAATAATTTGGGTACATATTTTTCTATAAAACATTTATTGAAAAATCTAGAAAATTCAGCTTTCGATGGCTGGCAAGGATATGCACTCGTGGTGCCACCAGCTTCTCTTACCCAGTAATTTATATGCCATATCTCTCCTGTCTAGATTTGTGCCCAGCATCCACTCACTTGAATTGATCTTTAGGTCCCACATACCCTACTTATTTTTTTAATTTTTTTTAGAAGTACTGGCTTATGCTGAGTTTCATCTGTAGTCATCTGATTTTATTACGTTTGTCAAATTATCTTAATGGATTGGTATCAGTGATTCAGGCACCTCCCTGTGCAACTTTTCTCCACCTGTTTGCTAAGAAGTAATACAAAACTAATTGTTTAGAAAGGCTTATTTAGGGAGTATTTCCTAGCAGAAGGGATGAGTCCCAGCAGTACTGTAAAATAGACTGTAATTCAAATTATAGCAACCCCATTGGTTGGCAGCAGCTTTAACTGGCCCCAATTTGGGGAGAGCTCCTGGATGGGTTTGGCCTGGCTGGTGAGCTGAGCTGCTGGCTCGGGGCAGCGTGAGGCCCACCTGGGAAGGGTGGGTGGGTGGCTCCTGGTGCAGCTGCTTTCCCAACTTGGTTTAATACAGGAAATTCTGCTGTAAATCACCAAACTTGGATAATGCCCCCGTACCTGAACGGGCAGCACTGCTCCCAGCGCAGAGCTTTGGGCAGCCCAGCTGACTCGCGCAGCAGGACAACACGTCCAGGTCTGATGCTGTAGCAAATTGCTCCCTTTTTTCTGTAACAACTCCAGGTCTTAACCAAAGTGATTTCAAGAGTGGTCTGTTGTGTGTGTGTTTGAGCAACTATGGAGAATTATTGCTCCTACAATAGGAAGGACGGGAGCAGCCTGATTCTGGTTGCTGTTTCAATGCTAATGAGCTTCATCCTGCAGCTCGCTCAGTGAGAGCGCAAATAACGTGGGCTTTTATTCTCCTCCAGGGAGCACATAGGGTTGCAGTGGGGGAGTGAGCCTCAGCAGGAGCAGGGCAAGCCTTTGGCAGCTCCTGAAAGCTGCATTCCAGCAGCCTATACCTAAAAATAAAGAAGCCACCTTGTCAGGAGGTGCACGAACACAGCTCATAGCTGTTGCCCTCCCACTGAGGGCCAAAACCCAGCTCCAAGAGGCACGGTGGACAGCCAGGTTGCAGCACTGACTTCTTGTAGCCTTTTGAGTTTTGCAAAGCAGAATGCTGGTATTTCAGGGGGGGTTGGTTCCATAAACCCCTGTTAGGGTTGTGTGTGTTGGTGGCAGCGACTGCTTGATTGCTCAGTTTTCCTTTTGCACAGTCAGCTGTTCTGCAGCCATGTAAGTTTCTAAGGGTATTCTGCGTGAAGATGATTATTTCCTTCATTCCCTTGTGTTTCCTATTCCCAAATTCGCCAGGGCGTATTTACCCTTCTGCTTATCAGATCCACAGGAAAACAAAATAGAATGTAACCAAGAATGACAGGTGAAAAGGGAAAAGCAGTTTCCATAGAACCCTGGCCCTGCTGCAGAGCCTTCTGCTTGCAGGGCACACCAGGTGCTTCAGTTTTGAGGGATAACTGCAGTGATCTGAATGTCTGTTTCCTTTTGTGTTTGTATCTCATCCCAGTGTATTACAGGATTTTGTTCAGGTTTTTCAGTGGTCTCCTGGGTAACGCTTTATTACAGCGACGGTGTAGAGCTCTAGTTTGTAATAATAAGATCTATATAAATAATAGGGGTTCCGCTGCTTCCTGAAAAGCTGCTGCCTGAGAACACTCGAAAGCAAACATTAATTTCCTGTTATTTGGGATAGAAAAGCATCTGGAGGCTTTGCATGGTGTGCTGTTCTGGCCAGCTGCCTGCAAAGGCCAGAAATCACAGGCTTCAGATAATGGAGGGTCTTCTTGCACCTACAGGAAGTCATTACAATCATTGCTTTTTTAGCCATTTTTTCCTGACATTCTGAGTATGAAATAATACGAGACTAAACATAAATTCACCAGAGCTGAAGATGCTCTCAGAAGAGCTTCAGCCTCAGAGAAGGATGAATGTTGGGTGCGAAGCATGATCGTGGTATTTCACAGGTAGTAACCTGATATGCAAAGAGGTGGAGGATGCTGTGGCACGACAGCCTGCATCACGGTGTCAAGTGCACTATGACTCAGAGCTGTGTCCTTGGTGCTATAACACAGCTTTCATACGGTGCTGTTCTGTGCTGGGTACGTGTATTGTCACGTACCTGGGTATGGGCCATGGGTAAAGCCAGAATAACCTGGCACTGATGGTGCCTTAAGCTCCCTGAGCTATGATTAGGAAGAGGGTGTTGAGCTGAGGGTTATGAGTGGTGCTGGGGCAAGCAGGGGGATGGGGAGATGCTCTGCTCAGCATCAGAAGAGCCTGAATTGCATGAGGCATGGGTAGTTGTAATGGAGATGGTACAGCAGAGAATGTGTCATAATTGACTGGAGATCACGTCCGTCGTGTTTTTCTGTGCAATACAGATTGTTCCTAGTGCAACTGTGTGTATCTAAACTCTGTCTGCAATGTGGCAGCCTTGCTGAGCAGGTGCCAACCTGCTCACGGTGCAGCAGCTCTCACTTTGTTCCTGCAGTGCTGTGAGCCCTACACGGGACCTGCTGGTGTCTCCATGGGCAAGCTGTCTGCTCTGCCACTCATCTCCCTCCTGGCTCTGGGGGCTTCTGAGAGCTTCAAAGTCGCAGTGACATTGTGTGGCGCTGCTGCTGGCTGCCACCTGCTCCTCAGGGCTTCTGTGAGGCTGCGGCTGGATCACAAGGGAGAGCTCTGCTATTCTCAAAGGTGAATTAACAGGAAAACACCTTTCCATCTGCTCCTGCACGGCGCAGGGAATTGGCTCTGCGGCAGGCTTTGTGCTGTGCTGCAGAACACAGGGCTCAGCTGCAGATCTGACGACAGCAGCTCGCTGAGCAGCACCAGCAACTGCTGCCCCACACTGCAGCTCTAAGGGTTGGGGGCCTGTGTATTCCTACATCTCTATATACACACCATTTATATTCATATATACATATAAAAGTACTTGAGAATTATTCCTCTTTAAACTTAAACAATTTATTTCCTCCCGCAAACGGTGTTCTAGCAGATCCTGTAATGAATTCATCGTTATCTTTCAATTAATCAGGTCTGCAAAACCAGCGAGCAGTGAAATCTGTTGACCTGTGGATTGATTTATAAAGTTGTATTAGCTGATAGTGAATTATGAAAGCTGCTGTGAGAATTTGTCAGGCACTGCTGCAGAATTTGTGCTACAGAGAGCTGGTCCAGGGTCAGCATCTCTGCCTGCACAGCTCATATAAAAGGAGTATGTGAAAGTCATGGGGAGAAAGACTTTTTTCGTGGAGCTAAACCTCAAATAGAAAAGAAAAAATTGTCTACTGTTTTCCTCAGCCCACATTATCCATTTTAGATGGCTAGATAACAGCACTGTGCTGAGATCTGACAGACTGTTAGTATCAACAGCTGAACTTTTAAATAGTACAGACATGGCGAAGAGGCTTCATTCTTAACCCCTGCCAAGCTGTTGGTGGCAGTAATGGAGCTAAAGCAGCCTTTGGTTTTACGTGGCAAGCTTCAGCAGGTTTTCTCTTTTCTTACCATTGAATTAATTAGGAATATAATTGGAATATAAATAATCAACTGGAATAAGATAATCTTATCCCAGTAGTGTGGGGAAGGTGGGGGGGAAGGGGGAGGGAAAACAAACAAACAAACAAAAAAAAAATAACAGAAAAGGAGTATTTTATTCTTTTGAAAACTTACTGAAAGTTGTGGTAATGTGTTGAGATGAAGGACTGAGCCCTGAGAGCTGTCTAAGGGAAATAGCACAGGAAATTCTATTAATCCTTCTGTATTGCATCGACCTTTTATTCACTCCCATCTGTTTTCTCATTTGTGTGAGGCTCTGTGTGCTGCACAGTGTCACTTCAGCCCACAAGGCTGTGAGGAAGGGTGATGAGTGCAAGTCCCAGCCCAATTTCAGATATTGGAGGTACACAAGAAATACATGGATAGAAACCATCAAGACAAATGGGAAGTCTTGTTTCTGTGCAGGGCTCCTCCACAACATTGAAGTGTTGGTTTTGTCCCACTGTTGACTTGCTTTTTGGGCCATCTTCTGTTGCAAGAAGCTCTTTGCTCGAGACGTGATTTGCTTACTGCTAGCTCAGTGCTGCCCATCAGAGTGGTGGAGAAAGAACCCCATCCACAATTCCCCCTTTCTCCCCACACTGAGCCATTACACGTCTCCCCTCCTACAGGGTTTTGCAGTTCTTTTCAGGGAATTGAAGAAGTGGTGAGCTTTATTTAGTTTCCATTTGGTTCTGAGGTGAGCTGAGCTTCCTGGGAGCACTTGGGGATGCCAGCAGGTCCCTTCATCATTGTGTTGGCTGTCTGAGCAGTTCCCCTCGTGTTCACACACAAATAGATCCTGCTGGGTCTGTGCACAGGGCTGCAGACTGGTGCCAGTGGGATGTGAAGTTGTAACAGTGTGCTTTCTGAGGAAAGCGTTCATCTGATCTATTTCTTACAACAAAAAGAAACCTTGACTGGGTCTTTTAGCAAACTGATACTATTATCTAGTGGGCTCTTTAGGGCACAACAGGGGAAAGTCCGGGAAGATAAATTAGAGCAAGGGCCGTGGCTACAGCATGGGCTGAATACTCAGGAAACTCTGGAGTTCAGCTCAGTTCATGAGTCAGTCTGATTTTTCTCTTGACCTTATTCATATTTTTAATTTTTAATCTTCCAGAAAGTAAAAGCACAGTCTTAAGTGCTTGGCTGAATCATTTAATCTTTGTGTGTGTGTGTGGTGTGGTGTTTGTGTTTTTTTTTTTTTTTTTTTCCTGCTGGTAAAGAGGTGATGGTGATATTTCATTCTTTACATCATTAGATAAGGAAGACTATCTGGCCTGTAGGCTCTGGTAACAGAAATTAGCTGTCACTTTATGTCTGTCTAGCATCTCTAGAATTGCAGTTCCAGTCTTGGAACTCCATAATCCTGTAAAAGAATGGTTTTTCCTTAGTCAGATCCTATATTGGCTATTTTGCAGTTAGATAGGTTATAAATAACTGAACAGAAAGCTGATGGTTAAGATCGGGGTGAAGTTGTAAGACGGCAGCAGAGATCGTTTTTTTTTCTTTGATGTGGCGTGATATGTGTGCTTAATTTCTTCCCAACAAATGCATCACTTCCTTGAAGCAGGAACTTCTGAACTGTGAGTGGGGAACTTTTATTCCACAAAAGTAACTCAAATCTATCAGTTTGATTGCAACTTGTTTCTATGTTTGCATGCACTTACAGTCTAGGATAATAGTAAGTTGCAGATATGGGACTTGGTAAATTACCTCTGTCTAGTCTTTGGGTTGGCTGCAGTCTGTACCCTGATATTGATCTTGTTATTGCAAGTTTTTAAAGGTATAAACATGGCTTCAGCTGATGTCACTGAAATCTGCAAATTCATGAGTAGCATGGAAGTAATCACCCTTTACATTCTTGCTTTGGGATTATTTGCCTGTAAATAAACCTCCCTAGAGCCTTCCGAAAACAGTGTTCTCCAGTATAGTCCCAGCAGAGAAATATTCTTCGTGAAGAGGGTTTTGCAAATTCAGCAGGCCACGGCTTTATAACACAACAAGGGGTACTTTATCCATGCTAACAGCAATCAATTATTTTTCCTAAGATGGAGGACGGTTTTTTTGCTGTTCATTTTTCAACCTCTCAAAACAAAATGAAAAGGAAAGGTAAGCTAATAAAATATTAATTCCTTTGACTAACATATGATTTTGTATTAAGGCTATTTGTGGCTCGGGGTCTCAATTCCCCAGCCTGATCTGCCGGAGGGATCTTCATACACAGAGGTCATTTGTGTAGTTGAAGCAGCTCTTACTGATTCTGCCCAGTAACTACACAAGGGAAAAAGGACTGGTTTTAAAAAGCACAGAATGTAACATGGGTAGCAGCAAATAATTCAAATAATAAATGTTATTCAGCTAAAGGGAAAGTCAGACAAAAGAGCTGGACTCTCTTCAGAGTTGCACAGCAGAGGGCAGGGAGCCTTGAACTGAGTGGCATTCTAGTTAGGTAGGAAAAACTTGTGCATTGTGAGGGTGGCCAGACACTGCAGCAGAGACCCAGAGAGGCCCTGCAGCCTCTGTCAATGAAGACACTTAGAATTTAACTGGCCGTGGCCCTGAATGCCCTGAGCTGATGCTGGCCCTGCTTTAAGCAGGGCTGGGTGGAGATTTCCTGCAGCCTCCATCATTCTCTGTCTCTATGATCTGCAGAAGCCAATTCTCTGTTATTGTTAAGGTATCACTCTGTTGATTTATTTTTATCATGAAAATAAACTGCTTCATGAGCAGTGATTTCTCTGAGCATTCATTATTCAGAAGAAGTTTGTATTCCAATTACACATGATCATAAGAAGAAAAGTGACTGGTTTGTGAGAACTGCAGAGATAAAATAAGCTGCAACGAGCACGTTTCCTTGGCGTGGAGCTGGTGTCTGTAATTAGAGACATTCTGGAGGGTTAATCTAGTTGGGTAGTGAGACCTGGTTGTGGAGACTGGAGGCACGTATCTCAGAAAGGGGCTTGGAGGCTGGGCTGCAGATTATAGGTGCCTCTTATTTGGGAACTTTATATATATATGAATTTCTCAAACAGTAAGCTTGGTGTGCTCATGTCAAATAGATGAACTGCAGTAAGAGAAGGCTGAAAGTTGTAGCATCTTGAAAACAATAACTGCAGTGAAGAAGTGGAGTCAGTCACTGTAGCATCCAGCTGAGTGAAAGATTTGTCCTCAACAGACAGGAAGAAAAGACATGGGTACTCAAGAGGAAGCTGGCTGCTTGTTTTGGGAAACCATACCTCCACTGTTACAGATTGATCAGCAGAAGGAGGAGAACAGGTTGTGATAATTAGCTGGAGCAAGTCACTTTTGGTCTGATCACCTCACCCACACTGCTAAAGAGAGCTTCAGGATATCCTGAAATATCAAGGTTATCTTCCTCTCTCATGCTAATGCTCTTCAGAGCAGGGGGAGTGACTAATCAGAGGATTACAGCAATCAGTCAGGTTTACGTTGACACATTGAGTTTAATTATTTTGCAGTTCGTTCTGCATTCTTATTAGCCACTGCAATGTTTATTCTGGGAGGCTTTTCTGCCTAAGTTGGTACAAGGGTCTTAATTTCAGATGATAGCTTACCAAGTTTGGTGTGAGAATGGCTCCAAATTTGGAGAGCTTCTGTGAAGTGCTCTTTAGCTGTATCAGCATGCTGGCTGTTGGGACAAATGGCTCAAAATTTTCCAGAAAACTTAATGGAGAAAAATAAAATCAACGCTGCTGTAGATTTCATCTGGGTAACATTTTATTCACCTATATGTCAGGGCAGGATAGCTGGCTGTACTGGTTGGCTATGTCACGCTGAAGTTTGTGACTATCTGTGGCATGGATGGCTTCTGAGCTGGAAGTCATCTATACTGAGGGACTGGGGGATGCTCCATCTAATGGGGACACGTAACTGGCTCGTATTGAAAATGAGGATGGTTCAGGTTCTCACTCAGCCATCCTTGGTTCCTCTTCTGAGATATCTACTCCGTACAGTAGTTTGAATGTAGATACTTATCAATGCCATTAGACGAAAATAGCTTGCGTTTATTTGTGATTTGAACAAAGCTGATTGACTTAAAAGCAAAGGCCATACAAGACTTGGCCAGCATGAACTGCTCTATCTCCTCCCTTGCAAAATTTCTAAACTTCACTTCAGTTGAGCATCTCATGAGCTGAAGTTGTACTAATGTGCTATTAAGGTAGATGGCTTGTGAAGAAGGGCCAGTGGCCTGTATGCATTATTGCTATAACAACTCCCATTCAAGCTCTGGGAAAGCATGGAACGCATGCTGAGGTACCTCCCTTGGCATAACTGGGCCTTCAAAACGCTTCCCTGAGGTGGTGAGCAGCTCCCTTTTAAATACACAACCACCACTTAGCAGATTAGCATTGCTTTAGACCTCATGCTTACTTAAGATGCCCTTGCTGAGTTAGTAAAAAGAGATCATCCTCGGCAGGATAATCTCAGGTCTCAGAGAGCTGGGAGTCTGCTCTGCAATGAATGCTTTTTTGTTCAGTCACACCTTGATAAGAGCCAATGGTAATTTATCTCATCTTAATATTTGTAATAATTTAAGCACATCTACATCTTAGTAACAGTCTCACATCCACACTGCAAAAAATTTGCGGCTTTCTCATCTTAAGCCTTGATAATAATAATAAAGTGATGCTGTAGGATTTTTTTTAAGTCTTTACTGTCAGCCTACCTATTACTTCACGAGGTACAAGAAACATTTTTCTTATTGCAGGCAAGCTCTCTTGGAATGTGCAATTGATTATTCAAACCTCATGGTGCTGCTGCAGGGATCTGTGTGGCTCTGAGATAGCCTATCTCACACTACTGTCCCCTAATGCAGCTGGAAGCATTAAGTCATGTGCTTAATCAAGCAAAAGGAATTGCTTCTCTTTACCTGAAGACCTGATGACTTTATCTGACTGCGAGGGTCTCAAATAGAATGAGATGAGAAGTAGATGAGATAAGAAACATGCACAGATTCAATACGCAGTAGAGCAGGAGTGCTTTTAAAAGCTGCAAAATAGGAATAGAAAAATACATTGAATAATCCCTTGACAACAACAGCACTCTGTGTTACTGTACTTTTTTTCTCTGTTAAGAAGCCAAAGACCAAGAATAAATTAAGTCCAGGAAATGATACATGAAATTGTTAATTTAAAGGAGGAGAGAGAGCTCAGCTCACCAGCAGGCTGCTCAGGTGCTAATGCAGCACGGAGCAAAGCAATTCCACAGAGGAAGGAGCTGGCAGAGATACGTGCAAAGGTCCTTATTATCTGTGTGTGCACCGGTTCACACATATTATTTCCATCAGTGATAATGAGGAATTAAAACATAATTCACTAATGCTTGAAAAGCGAGTTTTTCTCAGGGCTAGGTATGGTCAGGTAATGGTTATTCTGATAAATTAAGTTAATTTCAGAAGGTACGTGAGGGAGCGTTGTCCCTCCTCCCTTTCTCACTACTTCATTATAACAATGATCTGTGCAAGACTAGTTTAACTAAAAGTTATTCCTATTAAAATTAACGAGCAGCGTTTATGTATTCTTGCAGGATTTGCTGTAAGTAGATGCTGGAATGCTGTGTAACTTTCAGTGCTGTTGGCCTGAATTTGCATCTTCCCCACTGCATACTTTCTCTGCATTGTGAAGCTGTTCTCTCTGACGCACAGTACTTGTGCATTACTGGAGAGCAGCAACAGGAAGAGCAGGGCAAGAATTCTTGTTAGCAAGAGTGCAATAGAAATCTTCTCCACTGGGAGCGAAAGTACTGCATAGGAATATGCCTCCTGCACTGAGATTGGTTGCAATTTGCCTGTGCTACAAAGAGGTATTGGTCTTCTCATTATTATGTACTGACAGATTTAAACAAAACAAAACAAACAAAAAAAAGAAAGTAGGAAATAAGGTATCTTCAACAGATGGTGGGGTTCTTTAGAGCAGTAAGTCCTCTAGGGAGGAGGGGAAGCAGAAATCACCTTTTGTTATGTGTACTGCACTGCAGAATATATAAAAATGTACAAGTGTTTTACATGCACAGGTTCATCTTTTGCTTTAGATTTTGGAGAACACTAATGTTAGCAGTAAAAGTTAATGAAGATCGTGTGGAGTAAAGGGCTGCAGGCTAAACGTGAATTAAAATATTAACAAATGGGTTTTATGGGAAACTGCATAGCAATTCTTCTGGCAGATGTTTACCTATCCTCCTTGCCATTTAAACAAGATCTTACTTGAAATCAGCTAACGAAGTCCTTGTTCACCAGTTTGGAATAACAAGCAGAGCAATTAGAAGGCACCATTTCAGGGATGACCTACTTAGTTGTGACTGGGTAAAGGAAGCACAAGTTTGTGCTAGTGAAGAATGTCTGGATATGTGAGTGCAGATGGCCAGTCCCACAGGTTCATGCTGTCCATTCCCTTGAGGAGAGGTGAACAGATGTTGTATTGCAGTGTTACTCTCTTTCCAAGTGGGGCATTTGGGTGCTCCCTGTTCAGGGCTTGTTCACCAGCTAACTCTGACTTTACCATCTCCAAATACGCTTCTTTCTTCATTAAATTAAGTTGAAATTGGACAGCAGGCTCAAAACCTATCAGAGTGGGCAGGCAGCAAGCAGTCTGAGAGCACTGACTTCACAGTCATGGGAAATGAGGTTAAAAATAATAGTATATTTATTTCTGGAAGATTGAAATTTGGTTTGATCTAGCAATCTCTTCAGCTAATAAAGCTAATGGAAATGAGATTACACTGGCAGATTTATTATCCTGGTAGTTATTAATTTTTGAGTTTTTCTGTGGGTGATTAAAAAGGAATTTTTCCTTTTCTAAATGACTATAAAAAAATCTTACTAATCTGAAGATTTTTTTGGTATACTCTTAACCTGCAGACCTCAGCAAAATGTTATTTTCTTTGTGATACTCACTTGCTATGTAGGACCATGAAGCTCAGAGTTCTTGCAAGGAGTTCTTTGAATCTTTCCATGTTTCTGTGAGTGTTTAAGTACCATCTGCACCTTGTCTGTTTATTTGCTTTGTGGTTCTGCCTTCTTCTGTTTCTTTCCTTTATAGATGTGGAGCCCTCAATGAAGTAGGTTATGGTTGGCTTTAACTGTCACACAGATGTAAAATGAAAAGCAGATTTTAAAAATACAAACCTCAGCCTCCCTAGGAGGTAGAAGTGTGCAGTGCCCTGGAATGGTATTCTCTTAAAAGGGAGGTACAAGTAATTGTGGATGTTGGGTGGCCCATTTCTTGCTCCAACTGAATATTGTCAACCAGGTGAGTTTGGGCAGTTTTTGATTTTCCATTATGGAAAATCTCTCTATGGAGAGAATTATCTGGGCCAGAAAACTGCTGTGAGTTACAGCACAGCTGAGCTTACAGCCCATTTGCAGAGTTCTCTGTAGAGTTGTACTCCTTGCTAACATCTGGGATAAATTTATTGGCAAGCGTGTAGTCATGTAATCAAAGAATTCCTGAGAGAGCTTTCTTATAGAACCTCTTAGTAAAGTATTCCAGTTCCTGAAATTAATTTTGTGCCTTAGGTCAGATTCTGTCTCTGGTTCTGACTTTATTTTAGCTCAGTGAAGCAGAGTACTGACCTCTCAGATACACTAGCACAGAATATCATGGGTATATTCTAGGTCCACCATCCCATAGTGTCCAACTCAGAGCAGTGACTGTAATGCTGTAGAATAAAAAAAAAAATAAATCCAGTCCAACTGTGCAGGATGATGGCTATGAAAAATAGGGCTTCTTGCCATCGTGTATTCTTGTCAACATGTTACAAATGTCAAAAGGCCAGATTTGTTTTTCCTACAACTTTACTCTCCTGGTTGTTGCCTTCATCACAGGAATGAATTAATTTTGCTGGTGTGGGTTTTTGTCCTTGCAATGGCAGGAAAAGGAGGAAAGAAGGAATGAAACCACCTGAGTTTTTCATGGTGCCTGTGTCTCCCTTAGGACAGCAGATCTGCATTCATACCGTGACGTTTGCAGTGTGAATTATGGGGCTGAGGCTGAGCTCTGCAGAGTGTGGTTGTGAGCCTGTAATGCTCTTATTACAAAGCATTTGACCTTTCTAAGGACAGGAGCATCAACCGCCCGCAGTGCTGCAGGAGTGGATGCAGGACTCACGACTTTCCACCCTTCCCTTTATAGAGTACAGGCATCTCATGTTCGTGTTGGCTGAGCACCCTGCTGCTGACCTGCTGTAGCTGTTCTTGTCCAGGGGAAACAGTGCTGCAGCAAAGCAAAGGAGCAAATTAAATGGCTCTTAAAAATAATTCTGGCAAAAAGCAAAAAAACCACATCACCTCCCCATAAAACTCAGTCATTCTGTAAGCAGAAAATGGGGAGAAAGAAGAGGGCAGCTCTTATTTAGGCTCCTCTTGTCAGCCTGCTCAGCTGTCTCCAGACCTGCTCTCTGAACTCTGTCATGTGTAATCTCTGCAAAGTGTGTGCCAGAGAGCTCTAGCAAGCCTGTAGGAATGCTGCAGTGAAATCTAGGGGGCCCTATGTAAGCTCTAGCAAAAGCCAAGCCTGTGCTTGGCGTTATCCTCTGGCCCTATAGTGCTTGTACAGTGATGGGATGTACTATTTCCAGTAATTTCCAGATCACAGGGGGCTGTGCCCTCAGCTGGCTCCATCCCTTGATGTATCCTGTAATGTTCATCCTGTAATGTTCACTTAGAGGAGCAGTGGGAAAAAGGGTGCTGGCACTGGAGGGAACATGCTGGTTGCTGAGAGCAGCATGGGTGCAAGCTGCCATATTCCATTTACACTCGGTTTATTCAAAAGCAAAATTGAGACAATAGGAAGTTTAATCTTTCAGCTAAAATATCTGATTCCCAGGTGGGCTTTTTATAGTTTTTAGAAAATAAAAAACAATTCTTGAGGCTTTTTTTTTTTTTTGTAAAGATGAAATTGATTTTTACAGTCTTCTTGCAGGACATCTGCCTACAACTTGAACTCTGTCTTGAGGTAGCTAACATTTATCATCTTTTGATAAATCCTGTACAGACATTTCTAGGGCTGGCAGTAGGAATCCCCAGCTTCAATAAAGTATCTACATAGCAGTCTATCTTTGAACTTAGAAACAAATACCTCAAAAAAAGGAGGAATGACCCATTTCTGAAAGAAATAGAATTAACTGTTTGGGAATGCTCTTTTTTTTTTGCTTTGCTTTTTGAAAGGAAAAAGAAAATTGCAAGGTTTCCAGGAAAGAAGAAAGAAAGAAAATACCTCTCCAGGTTTTAACAGCTGGTAGGCAAAATTTTTTTAGAGCAGTCACATTCACTTACAGCACAGTTCCTCTAAACACCAAAGCCCAGATGTGGGTTGATGTTAATCAGTACCGTTGAATTATGTGACGGAGAATTCAGAAAATGGAGAAATGTCAGCAAACTGACCTGCGTGCCAGAAGCAGGATTGGTGGAAAAACTTCTTCTCAAGGATATTTACACTCCCCAGAGAAATAAAAAGCAAAAATGCTCTAATATTCAGTATCATGGCAAGGAAGATCAAATTAGAAATTATTCCACGCAATGTCAGGCTGCCAAGGATAATAGATTTTCCTGGAGAAACTGAAAAAATGTATGCAACACAAGGAACAGAAGTAGTTTCAGCAGCGAGAAAACCAATGTCCTTTTCATGTCTCCACAGTTTTATAATCTTTTTCAAGAAGGGGTTGCAGGGCCATCCATTTTGTATCTAAGGAGTAGATTTGGTGAAGCTACCAGCAGCTGAGTGCTGGCTAACTGCAGTCAAGCTGCAGCAGTGGCTGCTGGTCCTTTGGCTTTCAGAGCAGAGCAGTGTTTGGCCAATGGTATTGATGGAGGGTGAGCTAGGAAGGGTATCCCTGATTTTGTGCCATATGGAAACTATTTGGAAGTTGAGGATTTGGAAACTTCCCATGCTCTTCTAAATTAACAGAGAAGTTGACTGTAATTTCAGAAATGTTTTTGCCAACGTTATGATGTGTTTTTAAAAGGCATGCTGTTTTTTCCAAAATGGTAATGTTGAAAATGTCCAGTATGATAGATGATGCTTTATTTTTTAATAGAATTGTTTATCAGAAAGAAACTTTCGACCAGTTCTAATTACAAAGTCAGTGATGGAGTTGTCACCTCCTGCTGTCCCTACTAAATCAGTTGAAGATAATGCTGATGTGTTTTTGTTTAAGCTGTTTGCACCAAATGGCAAACCTAAAATTCTGGTCAGTAGAGCAAACAAAACATCACTAATTTCTAATGTAGATGGCCCTTGGGGCAGTAGAGAGACACAGGATTAGACGAACACTGACGATTATTTGATAGGAGAAGGCTTAGCATGACTGTTAAAGAGATGCATCAGAAAAGCAAGTCTCTGTTTTTCCACAAATGTTTGTTTGCCATATAGGTATTTTTCTTCCTGTCCAACAGTGATACTCCTTGAGGTTTGTTATGCTAACCTCTGCTGACAGCAGATGAATACTGTGTCACCTAGAGGAAAGCTGACAAGGGAAAACAACTTTTAGCAGGTGAAGAAACCTACGTGTTCTGTGGAGGGATCTGCTGTTGGCTGTGGCTGTAATTAGGGTGGCCTGGTGGCTCAGGACGGTCCCAGGGCAGCGCAATGTAAGGCCTTCCCCCAGGTCAGCATCCCATCCAAAACAGCTACGGAAAGGCAACAGAAGATGGTTTGCACTAGAGGAGTGAAAGATGGGGCTTTGCCCACTGCTTGGGGTTTGTGTTCTCTCTTATGCCAATGCAGTCACAGCACGCATCCCTGCGGGTACCTGAATCATGACCTCGTGATTTCAGCACTTCTGAGCTAATTCTGTCCTCACTAATAGAAACCTGAGCTGAACAAGGTGCAGGACAGCCCCAGAGCCTTCTCCATGGGCTGGGTGGCATCTCCTCTTCGGCTGCGCTGAGCAGGGATGGGAGCAGCCAACCTCCTGTCTCCAGGAAGCATGGGAGCTTCCAACTGTCTGTCTGATGAAAATTCTCATTTTCCTGACTGTCACGGTTTCTTTTTTTTTTTGTGTGTGGCTTCTTTTTTTTTTTGTGTGTGGCTTCTTTTTTTTTTTTGTGTGTGGCTTCTTTTTTTTTTTGTGTGTGGCTTCTTTTTTTTTTTTGTGTGTGGCTTCTTTTTTTTTTTTTTGTGGCTTCTTTTTTTTTTTTTTGTGGCTTCTTTTTTTTTTGTGTGTGGCTTCTTTTTTTTTTTGTGTGTGGCTTCTTTTTTTTTTGTGTGGCTTTTTTAAAGCTGCTCTCTGGATTTAAAGCCTATTTACTGTATTGATACGGGGCACTATTTCAAGCTTATTTTCACAGTTGTAAGTGATTGAACATACTTCCCAGTGCCGAGACTTGGAAGAAATATGAAATATTGTGCCATATGTAATACAATCCTGAGAGCTGACAACTTATATCTGGCTGTGGCAGTATGTTTATATTTAAACTTAGAAATAAATTTTAGTCGTACTTTTGGATTTGTTTGGATTTATACACCATAAGCTTATGAATGACTGATAGTATCCAAATGAGTTCCCAGTAATAACGCTCACTGCCAAATCTCAACATTATGTTTTAAAGTAATGGAGAGATTTGCTATTAGCTTAAATTAGAAACACATTATTTTCACACACCAAGTTAACATCAGTGATAATTACTGCTTTTCAGTGTTTTAAAATGGAGAGAATAAAACATAATGCGTATTATCTGATCTTCTTACTGTGGAGGATCAGAAAGCACTGACATCTCTTAAACAGGAGAGCTGTTTTTGTAAAATTGCTGAGATAAGAATGTCAGCCTGTAAATGTGGCTTTCTTATAGGAATGTTCTTTTAAATAAGGAAATGGTGAAACCAATCAAAACAAAGGATGCTGTTGTGAGGACTTGTTTGAATGCAAAGAATGATGTTGCGTGAGGTGCCTGAGATAGAGATTTTACTGTTTTTCATGTTCTCATAAAATTTTACTGAAATGGAAAGTCTTTTTCTTTGAATCTCTTTGTTATGAACACGCTTTGCACAGAGACATAACAGCTACCTTTGCCTAATCCTTGTGGCCTGGTTTGAATGTAAAGTTCATATCGCAGTCTGGTTTCTCTGAATCTGGGGGAAAAATATCAATTTTTTTCTTCCAGAAGAGCTGATGACTTCTCAAGTTTCCTCCAACATCAAAGAGATCTAATAATTTAGGCTGTGCCTGAGTAAGGAAATAGAATGGGACTGACTTCTAGGATATATCGTAAGTATGTGGCCTTGAAATCAGTCACAATTTATCACTTATCTGCTTCACTTGGGACATAAGTTTAAAAATATTCAAGTGTGAAAAGCAAGTCAGCTTCTAAATCTTCATATCTATTTGAATTTTTTTAAACTCTTTAAAAAAAAAAAACCTCATATTTTTCTATTTTTTCAAATGTGTGTTTGTGCATGTGTGTAAATATTTGTGTACACGTATATATTTGCTTTGCTTTGCTACACATAGTTTGCTTGCGTGTGTAAACCCCTTTGGAGTGAATTGAAATTCTACTCAAGTTTCTTCTTTTACAGCTGACTCTTGCAATAGCAAATATTTTTCTGTGATGAAGATCTTTGTGCCCTGAGTTCAGGGAGCTACGTAGCTCAATAAACCAGTGGTGCAAGGATGCATTAAGCAGGAGTTTTAGCACGTTATAGATGTCACAGTTCTGGTTATCATACTAAACAAATATTTTGAGTATCTAAGACTGAATTACAGCAATGTCCAATTCTTCACCAGAATTCTGTAAGTTCTTGTAGGCAATTCTTCTTATTGCTCTGTGTGGAATTTACGATCCTAGCCTTGCACTGTGAGTAGCTGTAAACTTCTTAACTTTTATTAACTGTAAGAATTAACTTAAAGAAAAGTTATTTTAGACACTTGTACAGAGCCTGAACCTAAGGAGTAGCAACAAACTGTTGATGCAGAGCCCTGTCTTGTAATTTTGAGTCAAAGAAATTAAGCTATTGCATAAGAGATTGTTTAATTTTCCACGTGAGTCACTGAAGGTAATAAAAACAGTAATCACCAGCCTGCGGGTGTCGGTCATCCACTTTCCATAAGGTAGCATCTGTTTTCAAGTTAATGAAGAGACCAATGTAAACAGAAGCAAACGCCTGACCAGGCATTGCAGAACTATGCAAAGATTTGGGCTGGAACTGTCTGTGCTCAGAATAATACGTACAAGCAGGTCTGTACAAGCAGGTCTCTTGATACCATTACCTGTGCTATTTCTATCCTTTGGTGCATAGGACCCAGTTCAGAAAAATAAGTGTTTAAATCTGTTTGAATCTGGAAGGTCGTGGTGTGTATTTAAGTTTAAAGATATGATTAAAGAATGTATATTCTGTGATTCTGATTCTGTGATTATTTTAGAGACATTGTAATACATGCTTAATTTATGCTTAAAAATATGCATTTTTAAGCACTTTTTGAAACAGTGAGACCTCCTGTTTTAAGGCTTTTATGTTAATCCTAGGCCACCTTATTACAGTGTTGCAGAAACAGTCACATTTATGCTTGGAAATACAGACTTCATTTGCTACGTTATCCTCCTCTGAGAATTGTGATGGTGGGTTATGGGACGAGCACTTAATTCTAACCTTGATGGAATCTTGCTGATTACTAACATAGTAACGTATACTTTAATTAATTAAGAGTGTATTTTTTATTAACCTGATAGCTTTGACAGCAAGAATTGAATTCAACCAGGGACACCATTACAACTTTTAATAAAGTGATCTGGAGTGCTTTTGAGCGCGTCCCTTGAAATACTTATTAGAGAGCTAATATGCATGGGTGACCGTTTGGCAGCTGAATAGAAACCGTAATGTAGAAAACATCCTGCTACTGATTTTACAAAATAATGTTAAATCTTCTAGTCGTGCATGGGAAGCTCCATCAGTCTTTTTTTTTTTTTTTTTGGCTTGAGTTAGATATGCTTTCCATGAGAGAAGATGTGAAGGACGAGGGGCTTCGACCTTCTGTAAACCTGTGAACAAAGTGACAGTAAGATATAAACCTAGGACTAAAGCCAAAGTGCAATTTGATTATAGATGCACTGAGTGATTTGGAAAGATAAACTTTGCGTGACCCTGGGAAGAGGAATGTTGCTGAGCACTTGCTATTTCAAGTGAAGCCACTGGCACATTCAGCACATCAAACTAAAGTTGTCTGGGGCTCAATGCAAATTTATATCTCTGTTGTGTAGGATGGGGTCCCTTCCTCCTGTCATTCTGGCAAAAAAGGAGTACTGTGTTTGTGTACACTGAGAGTCCATACATTGGGAACGTTGCAAGTCCCATTTCCATTCCTTAACCTTAAAAAGTGGAAAAGATTATAGAAGCAGGTTAGAGCAATCTTCGTTGCTTTCAGGTTTGGAGGCCATGTAAAGTTTGGTAGAATAAATAGTGATATCTATTGCTTCTCCTTTGTAGCAGCCTGGCAATTTTGTATCATCTCAAATTAACACACCTTGGCATGATTCATCTTCATGGTCTCCAACACCGTGAAATGGATGGATGGTTATTATTTCCTAGATTGAAAACAGGGAAAAACAGAGGAAATTCCGTTCAAACACGAGGAAGAACTTCTTTATGGTAAGGGTGACAGAGCACTGGAACAGGTTGTCCAGAGAGGTGGTGAAGTCTCTCCTTCTTTGGAGATATTCAAGACTCATGGATGCCTACCTGTGCAACCTATTGTAGAGAACCTGCTTTTGTGGGGGGTTGGACTCAGTGATCTCTTGAGCTCCCTTCCAACCCCTGCAATTCTGTGATTCCGCGAAAAGAAATGATGTTCATTCTGATGCAACATTTCTATTAGTAACAGAGCTTTTTTTTTTTTTTGTGTGTGTGTGTGTGTGGACAGTAACCTAGAAGTGCACCCTTTTAATTTTACCTTACTTTTCAATTGTTTGAAATCCAACTAGAATCTTAAGAACTTTAAGAAGTATGATTGTAAATCTGTGCAGTGAGCAAGACCCTTTATTCCCCAAAATATAATATCAAGATTTTATCATAGCCAGAAGTAAATAAAAAAAATAAACATAATAATAATAAAAAAAAGCTGAAGCCAAATAATTCAATGTTATTTAGATCTAGAACCGGAGGAAAATTCCTTTTTGTATATTTAATATGTATTTTCTTTTTCTCAGGTCACACAACTTCATTTTATTACATGCATGTTATGAACTCAAGCTATTCCCAAGTATTTTTCTATAGAGAACTCTGATCCTTGATTGCTACATGTGCAAAAAACTTTTGCTTAAAGAAATTTTTTTGCTTATTTGAATAAGTTTTGCTCATTTGGCAGCTCAGACTAATGATACCAATCCCTTCTATGCAGAAAGGCAAAACCACAACTTGCAACAGCCAAACTGTGGCCATCGGACCACTGAGCAGTTTTCTGTGCAAAAAATTCTCTGCACAGAAGAGCTATCGAGGGCTGTTCCCAGAAACAGAAAGACTTTGTTCTCAGCTCCCACGTTCTCATTTCATGCAGGTTTAATTGCACTGATATCAAGGTAATTGTTTCTGACTTCTCCTGAGATAGTGGGAAAATCCAGGCTTTCAGTTCACATTACAGGCTAGAAGAAAGGAAAATCTCATGCCAGGATACCTTCAACTGCAATCAGCAGTAAATAAAACTTTGTTGTACTCCTGTTTTTAACGCTGGATGACAGAAGACGTTGTCAGAAAGGATTCAGTGGGAGAATAGGGACTCCAAACTAGAAGGCCATAGGTATCTCTAAGTCATTCATGTATGTTTGCATCTCGTTACAAGTGAGGGGGTAAGTAAGCCCTGGATATTTGCGTGCTTGCTGAACTGGTTTAAAGGTATGTCTGTGCTATGCCATGGGTGTGACTGCAGCTCAGGTAGATGGACAGCAGATAGGCAATGTGCAGGTGGAGTGAGAGAGAACTGCTGCGTTCAGCAAGCATTTCAACACATCCAGGAAAGGCATATGTGAGGGTAGAGAGCCTACCATACGTTTTATGCTATTAAATCCTACTGGAAGAGAGCTACTTTAGGGCACTTGAACTGTAACCACAGCAACAAATGTTTTATAACCATACTGTGAATTTGCCTTTACTGTTCTGGATTTACCTGATTCTAGTTTCCATCAGCTTTGATTATGTTAGCTAAGTTGCTCCTAATTTTACCTAGTCTCCTTGATGGTTAAAGAGCTATCCCATGTGACTGGGGGAAAAGACAAGTTGTACGTGGCAGTGGTTTATAAACCTTTCGAGAGCACTGGCATCTGTAAGTTATTTCTGAAGCTTTTTTTTTTCTTTTTTAAAATCAGACACAATGCCTACACAGTACTTAAGCAGTTTGCACACACACTGTAGTGATTTTGGTGTTGCTATTGAACACTTCTTATTTTTAGGTTAGAAGCCCTTAGGGATGTAAGCATGGGTTTTCCTCATTTATCAGCTTCAGGAAAGAACATGAAATGTTTATTCTTTTGCTTGTAAATGATGAAAGAGTCTTTTACAGAGGTATGATTCCAGACTATATTCAGTGTCTCATCAGGGTTGCTGTTCTGTTGGCCCAAACAAAGATAGCTACCAAAAGCTCCACACTTGTTCTCTCATTTCAGGACAGTACATGCTTTAGGTGGCATTTATGTGCATCTGTATGGGACCAATTAAATGAGTTACTGCCATCTGTTTCCTCAGATGAGCTGCAGAGTCTATACATGTTGGTGGTTAGTTGATGTCTTTTTTAAAGTTCCAGCCAACTGTGGAACTGTGGAAAAATGTGCCAACTACTTTAGTTTTGTTTAAAAGTTTCTCATCAGTACCAAAATGATTTCAATAAACTGAAGTGTGATTTTTGTGTTAAAATTCTCAAGGTCATTGGGTTCTTCAAGAAGAAAGAGCATCCGCCTCCAAAGTCATTGCTGAAGATTATGTCCTGGGAACAAGTGTTGGAGGCTGGTAACCATGTGGGCTTCTAGAGATGATGCAAAGTAGAAAGTCTTTCACAGCATGAGCACTTCACTCTACCTATGAAATCTATGGACTTGTTTGAACTTTAGATTTATTCCTGTATATTAGTTGTCCCTGTGCATTGATTCTTCTGCTTAATTGCCAATTTTTTTGTTTCTATTCAGTCTATTACTTGTCTTCATAGAGAACATTAAGCTGGAAACTGCAGTTTCTGGTGTCAGGATTGTAATCCAATCAAGGAAAAGACCTTTAGGTGGATCAGGATATCTTCATGAAATGTTCCTGAAATCTAATTATTTTTCCCTTAGGGACTTTAGGAATCACTTTTAGAACTACAGGAGTAAGGTTTGCTTTAAAGTGTGAATGTTTTCCATGAGCAATTGTTGCAATGTTCGTAATGCATAAGGCATGGTAAGAAAAAATGATTTTGCATTTGGGAGAGATGAGCATATTTCCATTAATTTTGCTTAATGACTGTGCTCTTTTCTGACTAGCACTCTCCATGTTTTAATATTTTTTTTTAATTTTTTGTTTATGACAGATGCTTTTCCTAGGTAGTTAACCGAAGAGTACTAATAGAAACAATTTATAAACAAATCACCAAATAGAATTTAGAGCAAAATCTCTACAAGCAGCAGGTAGGGCAAGGACTGCTACTCTTCGTTGTCAGTTTAGATCACTGCAGAAGGCATATATGCAGATGATGATGTTCTCTCAGAAGACATTAGGAAACAAGAAGCAAAGGTATCCTAGAGAAATTGTCAGAGCTATACCAGGGCATACAACATAGCTGCGAGTCTCAAGAGAGCCCAGCCCATCTGTTGAAAATGTGGAACAGTCAAGATGATGATAGGTAGCATATGAACCAGGCCTTGCAATATGTCCACGGAGATGTTAATGACAAATCAATCCAAATTTCTTAAATTTTAGGACAATTTTAACTTTGCCTAATCTCCACTGAAAAAAATATATTTCTTATGTGAAAAGCATGTATTTAGTTGTTTTTTGTTTTTTGTTTTTTTTTTTTTTTTAATGAAGGAAGCCCTGATAGGAAACATTTACTTGCAGTATTCTTCTTCATTAATAATTTTCTTCATTAGTGCCCAGTGATCCTACTGGCTAAGGCAGTGTCTCAGCACACTGCAAGCTGGAACTATTCCTAAGGGATATTTCACCTAAAAAAAACCAAAACTGTAGAGTAGTAAGAGAAGAAGCAAAACGACTTGTTCAAAGTTGTGAAGGTCTGCAATAAGGCCAGGAATGGAGCTCAGGTATTTTAATTCATGGTACAACACCTACCCACAGTATGTGCTGACCCCTAGAAGCATTTAGTCTTTTAATCTCTCAGAGTGTTTATACAAGGAGTTTATTTTGGGGGAAATTCTGTAGTCAGCATATGGGAAGACCTGGAACTTTGTGAGCAGTTGGTAAGAGCAATAATGGAGCTCCGCAGTCAGTACACTCGTCCACAGTAACACCAGATCCTTCTGAAGTGATTTTACTGTGTCAGCCTTTCATTTTTTTCCACTTTCTCAGTGTTGATGTCTTCTGCTTCTAACAGCTACCTGAAATTCAGTTTACTCAAGTGCCATCAAGTTGCATTCACATGCATAACTGTTTGGCTCAGCATGTACTCAGCAAAATGTAGACGAGTGTAATAATGAAATAAGGCAGTGTGGCTGGAAGAGTGCATTGAGAGTCAAAGGAAATTATGAAAAAATGCAGCTCTGCTTTAAGTCCTTGCTAAGAACACTACAAATGTTTTTAACTCAGTAGGAGATAAAATATATTGCCTTATTTCAAGATATTCTGGGACTAGAGATGTTAATCTGTGTCATGAATATAGTGTATGATGAGGACATTCTCAAGTGGGAAAAATGAACTAAGAGAATAAAGCATGCTTATTAATTTAGATGGAATCAGGACACAGATTTGAGGTAATTGCATATTGTTTTCATTGGGCGCAAAGCAGCCTAGTCCAGAGACAGAATTATAATCGAAGAGACAGAGAACCTAAAACTAATGTTGGGAGGCAACGTGTTGGCTGTTGAAATGCAGGTATGGACAATGTGGTGATGTAAGGCAACATACAATAAAGCCACATGGAGATTAATTCCTTGGGAAGAGTTAGCACATCAAAGTGAGAGGAAGTAAGAACTCTTCCTTGGTTCTCATAAATGTCTCTGTGTTCTAATAAATTCACAATGTCAATGCATCTTTCCAGTGAAAGGAAAAGCAGCCTCTGTGGAAATAAGAACACAGTCATTATTTATAATATGGTTGTACTGTGAGATCCTGATTTATACTGAAGCTACACCATGGTCAGACATGGATGTAGAGGGAGTGGGAAGGATTTTCTATCACTTTCTTAGACATCTAATTTAGGCACTGCAATTTCTCCCTATATTCAAAGAAGAAAAGTAGCTGATTGGAAAGAACAGGAATGGCAGTTTTGAGTACTTGATTTTGTGTGAATTCTGTTAGATTAGGTGCTTGCATAAGCCTAATGCACTTAAGTGACCTCTGTAGCTTCTCCTCCTCCCCTCAAATAACTGGTTGAAATAGCAATTATTACAGAGGGCAGAAAAGATTATTGTCGAGATCTTTCAGATAAAAAAAAAAAAAAGGAGCCAAATTTTCAAGACTTCTGTGGAGTTCTATGTTCCGCATTTCTCCTACCTAAACTCAAAACCTTCTCAGTTGCCTGTACTTTCCTTCAGCTTCCTTCTTCTTATATCACTCAAGAATCAAGCTAGGAGCAGGACAGAGGTCTACCAGGACCAGATTTGATCTCTGTCTGTAAATCTGCTACTGAGCATTACCAGCATTACAGATCCACCGGTCACAAATTCTTTACTCCTAAATTTTTTAGAGCTTAGAAGCTCAGGCTGGGTTTTCAAATAAATGCAACAATTAACCTGAATTTTAATATCTCATGAAACCAAGTTTTACACTGAATTTTTGCTTCTAGGAGTGACTACTATTTCCCTCCATTCTCCAGTTTGGATATTACTGACTAGTGTAAGAGGCCAAACTTTGGTTGTTATTATTAAACAAGCCTAAACAAACTACATGTCATTTGAATGTCAGTCATCACCAGCCTAAACCTCATTAAGGAAGGATTTGATAGGACAAGGTGAATGGTTTTAAGCTGAGACGGGTGGTTTAGGTTGGGTATTAGGAGGCTGTTGTGGGACCCTCCCTGCTCAGGGAAGGGTGAAGAACTTCAGAAACAAGAAGGTGGCTTTCAGAAGGAATAAGTTGTAGGAAAGATGAATGATTAGCCTTGTGGGGACTGAAACAATATTCACAGCTTGGATTAAGTGCTTTGGGATTTGGAGCTAAAAAGAGGCAGCCTGTATCAGGAGACAGAATGCTAGTTCATGCTAATACCCAGCAGGACTGAATGCTCTCAACTATCTGAAGAGTTCAGACCAAGTGATGGTGGTGTTTGGGAACCAGGTGGTTCCAAATAGATGATATTGGAGACAAAGCCATGATGCTTTGGAGCTGAAGGGGATGAGAGTGGGAGTCTTAATAATATTAAGAAAATTTTCAACATGGTCTGTAGCCATCCGGCAAGTTGGTGGGTCTGTTCTAGTCACTGTGCATTTATACACCTATTGTGTTTGCTAATGATATCCTGACAATCAACATGCCTGGGCTCTGAAGTGAGTCCAGGATTGAATATTTATAGCACAGACAAATTACAGCTGAAATGAAGAAGCCCTTGAAGAAATGGAGGGGGCACAAAGACCTTCTGGCCTGAATAAGAAATGCTCCAGCACGAACATGACAGCCTTTGCACATCCACACTTGAATGGGGAAGAAAATTTACTTTGACAGCTCAGGAACAGTAACTGGCAGCAAAACAACAGGTCTTGTAAATAGGCCAAGACAGATCTGTTCTGGAAGCTGATTATGTTTTTGTACTTCTAAGTAATTATTAGTTATGAAGAAGGGCTACAAATGTTCTGAGCGCCTTGAAGGCATCCCCAGCTCTTGTGGAGAAATGTGCTTATGCAGCTGTTGCTTTCATTATTGATAACAAGGTTGGTTAAGGTCTTCACTTCTTCATTGCCTTGTTCAATTACTGTATAGGCACCATGGGTAGCACTGGAGAGACAATTTGCATCACAACAGTATGAAGTAAAATTTTGGCTTATGTGATGGCTGATGAGACAAGCATACAAGAGAGAGAAGTGAGGCTGGGCAACATTTCAGTGGAGGTGAAGGAGTCACCAGATAGGTTCCAGTGATTGCATTTACCCTCTCTCTTCTCGCTGTTCTCAGTAGTCTTATGCCAACTAGGGGAGATGCACAATCCAACGTTCTGCTCTGCTTGGCCCTGTATGTGATTTCTCAGGCACTTTGTGCATTGTGAAAGGTACTCAGGTAAATCTGTGCCCAGGGTTGGAAATGGTGGGCAGGGAGGAGGAGGTAGAATTTGGCTTATCACCTCTGTTGTGTACAAGTTTAAGGCTGTGATAGGCTAAATTTAAGGAAAAAATACTTAAATGAATGACTTTAGCGATACAATACAAGTCTCTAATCTTCTGTCTCACCTGCTCTGCCACTAGTTGTAAGCCGCGGTTACATTATTATTCTGCTGTTAGGAGTTTTGTTATCTTAAAGCCAGAAGTCAGAGCCCTGGCTTGTCTGACATTCTGCATAGCAGATAACACATTCCAGACAGTGTTTCCTATGTGTCTAATCACCTCTAGTTTGCTTTCTAACTTAGAGTCAGCCATTGCAGTATACCAATGAATGATCTTGATGTTTAGTTATATGCAGGTTAGATTTTATTTTCAGAGTGAATGTGGCTGGCTTCACTTTTCAGACATGACATCTGGTATTGCTTTTTCTTTTTCTGCTCGCATTTTCTAGTCTCAGATATCTCCTCTCTCAGCTGTTAATTATAACTCATGAACAACATGTCTTCGCTTTGAATATCTTGCTAGACTGAACTCTTTCAGTTTCTCATAAGAATAATGGATCAAAGAATCTAAAGGGTGGATGTATAATTAGCTCCGATATGACTAAACAGTGGGAGTTACAGCACGTCAGAAGGTGTCAGTACTGGCCCCAACAAGAAGGAACGAAAGTGAGTGGGACACATCATTTGCACTTTGTTCCCTTTGCTTTTTCTTTTTGTGTTTTTACTGAGAGGACTCAACCTCACTTCAGATCACCTAACTCACCTGGTGCTCTGGTTGTGCACGGCCAATATCCTTGTCCTGCTGCAGTAAGCACTGTCACTGCACAGAGAACTCTGGGCATTTATAGGAGATGAAGGAATATAGACAAGTGGGCATATAAGGCACGTTGTATAGTTTGCTTTTCATGCGTCATATTTATTTAGCACAATCCCATATCGGGAATACAATGTCAGCACAATTTCATAATCCTTTGTAATTCAACAGAAAGATGGAGAGATAACGAAGAACAAAACAGACTTCTAGCCAAATCACATCGTGAAACAGATTTATTTTTCTTCTTATTTTTTAAATTTTTAGAACGTTTTTCATTTAGCTTTTAGGTGAACAAATCCCTTTTCTGTACATGATTATGTATTTTTGATTTGTCTTTATTCCTCTAGTTTACGTCTTTGCTGGATATATCTAAATGTAAATCACCCTCACTTTCAAACCCTCCTGCATATACAGTCGCAGCAGGTCTATGTGGACTTATATGTATAGCAGTACTCAGACAACCCTTTTTCTAAGGATTGGACACCCTTAAACACTCGGACACTGGCAGAAATGGCATGACCCTCCTTGACTTCTAGGACAAGAGAAGGTGTTAACACGCCTATGTATTATGTGTTAGCATAACACCCCCTAATAACTTCTTAGGTTTTTAATTTGAATATTTCTGTGTTTTTTTTTTTTTTTTTTTTTTTTCTCCCTATAAATAGTTCAACTGTATTCCTCTCCCCATTCATTTTTTGTGTGACTTGATCTTATGGACATTTTTCCACCTGCTACTCTCCAGCATCTGCCTTAGTGGTTCCACAGGTGAAAGAATGTATCCTACATGTGGCCTGATCATGAGTTGCTGATCATCTGTGTGATTTCCCCTTTTCTCACTTGCCTGCAGTGTGAAGAGAAAGGAAAAGCCCTAAGAAAAATTGCAAGCAATGCAGCACATCATGAAAATAGACCCAGAGTTCCTAGACTTCTGTATTTTCAAAACTGAACGAGTTACAAGAAGACAAATTGGGCCATATCCAGTACGGATGTGATGGCCAAACATTTGTTTTTGTATGATGGTACCTGAAGAGGCCAAAGCACAAGAGCATTTGTAATAAATAGTCACATCACAATTAATTATGAATCCAACCATATCTGGTGCTTATAGGCTGGAAGCCTTTTCCCTCTTTTTCCCTTTTCCTGTTCCTGAGGCAGGTGGAAGGTTTTCTTTGCCTACAATATTAGAGTTGCCTAGAAATAAAGTAATAGGTTCCCCCAAGCATAAGAGTGAGCAACAAGTTTGAGTTGAAAGGTCTTTTTACAGAACAAATTTTGTGTTATCTATAGTGGCAACAGTTCCCTTCTTGATTGGAAGGGCAAACTAAAGCCCCAGGGGTCTTTGTAGCCTGAGCTGAGTGCCGAGGGTATATCGCATGCTGGTGGCATGCTCTCCTCTTGAAGCTGGCTGTGTTAACATCTCTGCAGCACAGGACTCCAAGGGTTTCCTTTGCACCTTCAATAAGTAATTTGGCTGTGAAATGCATGTATTTGAGCTGCTTTTTTTTTTTTTTTTTTTTTTCTTCCCCCCTTCCATGTATGCTGTGTTAGGGAAATACTTTTCTACCAGGAAGTTTTGCCACTGCTGGAGCACCACCTGCTGAGTAAGGGTGAGCCCTTCTGCCTCCTGGAAGCCATGATGCGCAATGAGGATTGGAAAGACTCTGGCTTGAGTGCTGAAAAGCATAGCCTCTCTCTTGGCTTCTCAGCCCTCAGTTTGTCCTCATACTGAGGCACAGGAAGTAGCTCTGCAGCCAAGGGAGTGTGCAAAGGTGGAAAAAGTGGAGGAGGCTGATAGTTACAGTTGTCGTCAGTCACTAACCAGGACTCACTTTCTTTTCCTAGTTCCACGTCTATAAAATAACTTCTCTAAGAGCAATCATGGGCTTTGAATTTCATTACTGCTGATGCATTTTGTAATAGCTCCCGACACTACTTTCTCAACTGATAATTTAGTTAAGCTCTCTGCTGCACATGCTAATGCTGCAGTGTGGAGGCAGTGGAAAATTATTTAATAAAACTTAATGCTGCTTTCATTTCATGGTTGTTATATCAAATATTAGTCATTGCTGCGAATCATTCCTTGAACAGTGCTTTCTTATCATCCGAATGCATTTGGCCACCGTTTCTTTGAAATATAGCAGCATCTCGGGTGGTAAATGAAGGCAGCTTTCATTTTATTCAGCTGTGAATCTTCATAAAATCATAGATCTTGATCTTAACAAGCAGCGCTTACTGGCTATACTGTGTATTCAGCATAAAAGATGTTTTAGTTGAAGTCTCATGGATGAATGTCAAGACTGAAAACCTCTGAAGTGGTTCTGTTGCAAATGAAGACTTTTTTCCACCAAAATAGTGGTTTGTGCTTGTCTCAAATTTAACAAATTTTCTATTGCTCTTGGACTTTAAAAAGAAAAGAAAAGGCTCACATGCATCCTCTCTCCTTTGTGGATGCCTGATGGATAATCAGATGTGAGCTCATGCTTCAAACCCTCCAGCTGGACACTGAAGGACTTTCTCTCTTTCATCCAGACGTTTATTGTCTTGAAACTTACAGGATTTCATTATCTCCGAGACAGATTCTTTTTTATACTTAACAAAATGTTTAATTAAGTGGGATTCAAATCTGAAAATGCTCTAAAAAAAATTAGGACATTGTCCTGACTCAGATCAGCATTCAAAGTCTTTTCCTAAGAGATCAGATGGAAAGCTTTTCTCCATGGTCTTGAACCAACAGCAGCGTGCAAAGGTGCTGCTCCCCGCATGGATGCTGCAGGAGCACCACACCAGCAGCAGAAACAGCCAATCTGGGGAGGTGAAGCGGGCTGGGAGCTTTGTGAAATGGCAGCATGATCTGTGTTCCTGGAAAATATCCATACAAAATCCAAGCATCTGAGTAGTGTGTTTATAATTAATAGACAAATGCCTGAAATGCATTCTGTCTCTTGATCTGTCTGAATTTATAAGAGCTGATCCATCTCTTTGAAACCTTTCTATATTTGTCTGTTCACATGAACAAAACCTTTAAACCCAATAACTTTACCACTGTAACTTAAAGAACCTGGGTGAAAATCAACACATTCCTGCTTCTGCTGTTCCATTTAAAAGGATAGAG
Source organism: Meleagris gallopavo (assembly GCF_905368555.1). Lineage (NCBI taxonomy): Eukaryota > Metazoa > Chordata > Aves > Galliformes > Phasianidae > Meleagris > Meleagris gallopavo. The sequence goes on along the minus strand of NC_139419.1, from coordinate 9,765,733 downwards.
TTAGGCTATGCTCTTAGGGTAGATAAGCACTGTTTTGTGTTAATGTCTATATCTATGAAAATTACAAGCCTGAAATAGTTTTTAATACTAGGGAGATGTTTCATGACCTATCCTGTTTTCCATGTCTAGTTGGCTTTTTTCCCTATAACCTTCCATTCCAAAGCCTAAATTTTTGCAATCAGGCAAAACCTGCTTGAAATTGATGCGTTGATATGTATTGCACCCAGCAGGCAGCACTCCATGCACCTGCTGTGGCCTGGTCTGTGTGACAGGGTTGTCATTTGCACTTTACGTGGCTTTGGCCAGCTAGATTGACACGTGTCTATTGGGAAATGGAAGGAAACGTGCACTTTCAGGTTAAGTGCACTGAATGGACTGTGCTCACAATCTCAAGGATTGATACGACAGTTGTGAAGGAGAGGGTGTCATTTGCCATTTGTTTGTATGGTTTTGTATTCCAGTCTTAATGAAGGTTAATTCCATTTGCACTTTCATACAAAATCTGTGTTGCAAAGAGCTTCCTAAAGGAAATGTTTGTGTGTTTGTTGTAACTGTGCTCCCCAACTTCAGACAGCCATCTGAGCCCGCTTTTATCTTAGCTTTTCATTAAGTTTTCCTTAGGAAATGCCAATATAAATATGGAAACCCTTCATTTGCTTTCTATTGTGTGTGTGTCTTAAGTAAACTCTCACTGTGGGTGACTGGGGAAGATGCTTTGTTACCCTTTCAGCATCCATTACGCCTCTGCGTGAAGGGGAATGTCTTCTCTATGCAAATGAGAAGTCTCTGAAGGCTCGGTGGACTTCCTGAGAAGTTAACAGAGTTAAGCAGAAATTAGATCTCTTATTATTTCCAAGGCCACCCTAATTCAAACTGGATTTAAACAGAATTTATTTGTAAAATGATGAAAACGTCTTCCTCAGGAATAATTATATCTGCGTCATAATTGTCACTGGGGTGTGACTATCTTTGTTTTCCTCTTACAAATTCCACTTCTACATGCCTTGAGGGTTTGCTCCTTCATTGTTGCTGATTGTGTGAGGACAAGATAACAGACTCAAGAAGTTTGTCCCATGCCATGCCTTGTAAGAGCGTGGCAAGGATCAGCTCAGAGCCTTCTGCTCATTCTGAGGCAGTTTTCTACATTCAACTGAAAATGTTCTCCATAACCTTTTTTCCTAAATTCATTGCCGTTCCATGACTCAGGTTGTAAAGTTGATATTGTAAGGAAACCAAATCTTTTACCACTCTATTTCAGTTAATTTCTATTTGGAGTAAGATGTGTAGGAAGAAATAATATCTTTTATTCTTACTGAAAGAATAGAAAAACTTCTGAGTGCAGAATTGTTTCTGGGGTGTAATGTACCATGTAGGGTAGCTGTGTCTGCCTGCAGACTGATCTCTTTTCCTCTTAACACCATTTGGGCACCTCTTTGGACTGTGAGGATGGCTGAGTGTCCAAACACTGTATCTGAAGTAGTGTTTTCAGAAGGGCTGTGTGCAGTAACTTGTGCAGTAACTCCAGGCTTGTGGCTGTGCTGAGATTCAAGGAGTTACTCCCTGACCATGCCCAAGACCTTGTTTCTCCCTTGGGCTATGCAGGGTGCTGCATGCCATTTGGACTGCATGCCAGGGATGCCTGCTTTCCAGCATACCTTGTGGTGTTAGGGCTGTGGGATCCTTCGGGATAAGTACAGATCTATAAATGTACAATGTGATTACTACAGTATTGTTTTAAAGGTCAACCTTCCATATTTGCACAACAGGGTTGAGTGTGACTGTCCGCCTCAGATGATTTATGTGCACCAGGATTGCGTCCAGATATTAATAGCGGTGATTAAATAAGGCTGGGAAAGTATTTTATCTCTGCAAATAGTGAATCCTGTTTTATATTTATAATAAAAGGAAAGTTTAGTAGGAAAAATGAGCACATCTTCAATGTGGGACTTGTGGGAGTTTTTAACAATTTCAAAGCAAAATCCAACCCTCATCGAGTCAGACATCTGTAGGGGAAAGGGTAGCTTGTCTTTTCTGACCAAAGGAGCACAAACACAAAGAGCTGCCTGAATTTTACATCTGTAAGTTGAACTATAACCCAAAGCAAATCAACAGCAATAGCATTAAAAAGGATTTGGTTTCTTCAGATGCCAATGACATTCGCAATTCTGGAGACTGGAGAGAGAAGAAGAGAGGATGCTCCTAAAGGGTTTAAAAATTAAGAAGGCTGAAACGCACCACATGGAATTTTGAAAAAGAGTGTAGGCACTTATTGGCCTCAGAAATATGCATTCAACAATGAGTATCAGTGCTGGATAATTTACAGGCCCCAAATCCTATTAATGCAGGCATCACACATTATAAAATTCCCTTTGTAGATACAGAGCACAAACTACAAGACCAGTAAATAATCAACAGACCTTAAAAGGACAGGGATTAAACTCATCCGTCACTATGTAACACATCTATAGCAAATCCAAAGAAAGAAAGGAGGGGGAAGATAAACATTTTTATCATCTTGTACGTGTTGGTCATTTATTACTGTGTGTGTGAAGGGCTAATATCAGTATCACAGCTGGAAGCAGAGAGAAATGACAAAGCAAAGGGCAACCTTTCCCCTCTTTAAAATGGATCTGAGACTTGGCAGAGAACTCAGAAGTTATGATTTGTGCCAATTCAAAAATTGTGCACCCAGAGTGTGCAGCTTTCCCTGCGGTCCTAGAACAGGGTCAGACTCTACCTGTCTAGAGTTTGACCTGCTGGATCAAACTCTACCTGTTGCTGTGTGTTCACAAGATCTCACATATTTTGATGTCTGCAGGGGCTATGGCATAGGATTTTGTGTTCTCTGAGTCACCTGGCACCATGCCGCCTCCAAAGGACTCCTCTCTCAGAAGCAGATACAGTCAGCAGCAGCAGCTCTGATGCTGGTTACCCTGCAGATAGCCCACAGATATGGGGGCTGTAACTCTGCTGAGGGGTGAGCTGTGCCAGGATACCACAGCTGGGCCCAGATTGCCCCCAGATGAAGGCCTCCCTCCTGCTGCTGGCTCCATTCTGTGCATCATTCTGTGCTTGTGGTCTTCTCCAGTGCCTGGTGGCATATTTTCTGTTAGACCCCAATTGTCCAGGCCCATGCAACAAGAGTTTAAAGGCTGTAAAAAGAATTCCGTGCTGGAAGGTTAAGAGATGCTGATGAAGAAGGTCAGGAACTGCTGTTCAGAGAACCCCTTGCTCATGCAGGTTGGTGCTGCAGGGCCTGATCTCTGCTCATACCACCTCTGCACACTGCAGGTAGTTTCCCTGAGACAGGGAGGGCTCAGTGGGAATTTGTGCAATAGCCCCAATTCCCATTTCGTCAAACAGCTTGCTCAGAAAATCCAGCACAGCTCAGTGAGCACTGGGTTTGTCTTTATAGACACTAACTAAACTGCTCTAATAATGTCGCCCTTCATGTTTAAAATGAAATCTCCTTTTATTAGGACTTTGTAATTTGTTTATTTTCTTCACAAAGCACACCCCCATAAGTACAACAGAATATTGCAAAGCGTTCTTTTAAATAACCAAACCTACAGCCATTGCGATAAATGAAACAGGAGTGCTTTATGGTGCAAATCCTTATTTTCATTGTGTTTCTCCAATTACTACTTAATTCACAAAGTTCAGTAGCTCACAATGGGTCTCTCAGCCATTACTGCAAATGTGTGCAGTTCTGCTGTAGGTAAAATTCCATGATAGAAAACTGAAGCAAGAAAAGTAGCTGCTTGACTTTCTCCCAAGCTCTCTCTCTCCTCGACTCCTCTTGGCACTCAGGACTCAGTGCTCTTCCTTCTGCAAGGGCTTTGAGGAACTCACTTTTGTGTACTGCTATGGGATGCTTTGGAGAGTTCAGTGTAAATTCAAAGCGAGATGGGACTTGCTCCAGGTTTGAAATCCTGAGACTTTTTCAGCATCTAGAAGGAATGGCCCTGTGGCTTGTGGGCCTTCAAGAGTGCAGTGCTGCTGTCTCCAGCAGGAGAGGAGTCTGGCATCCCTGCATCTGTACTGTGCTGTACATATCAGAGGGACCCTGGGATGACACACTTCAAAATCTTTTCTGGGAAATTGTGAACACCTAGGGGAAACAAGCAGCCTATTTCTCCTTTTCTCTCTCCATTTCTCTTTCTCTCCATGCTCTCTTGTTGTTTCTTTTCACCCCTTTATTCCATCTCTCTTCTCTTTCCATTCTCCTCCTCTGTCTAAGCAGATCACAAGCTGACTGATCCTCTCCTGCTGCTCCTGCACTGATAGTTACAAAAACAAGAAATAGCCCTGTGGTGAGATCATCAGAAGCCACTTTATTTGCCAGAGGTATATTACCGTGGAGTATCAAGGAAGCAAAAGTTTATTTGAAGGAGCTAAGTGTAAAGATCATCTTATAGATACCAACTCAGATACTGCTTGGGCTTGTTATTTTCTAAAGAGAGAGAGGTGAAACTCTACAATTGAAGAAGCTTGTTTAATCGAGGACTTGTGAGGATCTGCTGTCAATCCCTCCTAATATTTTCGGAAACTGTCCATCAATTTCAAAAATATTAAATGGAGTGACACGGTCTCAAAGGTACAATTTCCATAAGATTCACAACAATAGATGGACAATAAAATCCCTCCTCCTGTCTAAGGTGAAGCAAATTGACATGGAGTCAGTTCTCATTTGACTCTTAGGAGCCCATGTAGACTTTGTCAGTGCCTAGGTAATGGAAATGCTTCCATCAAAGCTTGTACCTTCCCTATCCTCGTGGAATTTGGTCAAGCTCCAGATGCAGATAACAGGGCTGCCTGTTATTCTTGTTATTATGCAAATTTCAATAAAACTGGGCAATTTCCAAAAGAAATCAATACAATTTCCCAGGAGACTTTATGGGCCTCTGCAGAAAATCTGTAGCAGTAATGGATAGGAAAAGAGAGGGCCAACTCATTAGTAAGAAGAGAGAGTCTGAATGGGAATGAGGGCAGTGGCAAGGGAAAGACTGGAATGTGGCAATTAAACATTTCAACTTGCTTTAAAAGTCAAAGTAATGGTCTGAGGCAGAGTGGTGCTTTTATGTTACTAGGTGTAAGAAGAAAAGAATGAAGTATTTTCAAGGTTCAGAGGAAATTAGATCCAAGGCAGTGGTCAGGGAATAGCATTTTGGTCCAAAGGAAATGCTGACATCTTTTCCCATCCTGAACTAGGAAGATAAGTCCCTAAAGTGAAATGGAGGAAGGAAAGTCCCTGCCAAGGCTCTGTGTGGGCATGGCAGATTGGTTGCATCCTGCTGGAAACAGTGCTCTGGAGAAGATGCCAAAAGAGAATGGAAATATTCTTTGCTCTTTCTTCTTTGTCACTACACTGTTCAGAAAGAAGAAGGGGGAAGTCAGTGCAGAAAAACCTCAGAGAGAACTGGGAAATCATTTGTTTCCAAAACTTGAAAAAAAAAAGGAAGTGCAAGATGAAAACTGTCCTAATTTACCTATTTGCATCTTGTCTTGTCCCAATTATACCAAATCTCATCTAAGAGAGTGGCTTTAACTTGTTTTTTTCTAGTCCTGCTCACTAAAAAAGAGTAAACGTTTACAGAATTGTTCTGGAAACCTGACCAGAAATTGTTGATGAACCAGCATAAAAATGGGGGAAGCTGAATAAACATAAAATAGCTGTGTTAAGTGTCTGACTCCAAAGGGCCATAAAATCTATTTTGGAAAGTTCAGCTGAACATTTAAGCACTAGGGTACTTTAAGTAACTCAGCTTCTTTTACAGGCATTTTAAAGGAGCCTTGGAAAGAACAGGAGGATTGCTTAAATTGCTAAAAATCTATAGGATGTAATGCACTGACTCTCTCCTGTGCCAACTTAGGCACCCACTATTACCATTACAGCACTAAGCTTCTTTCCAGCTTAAACGAGAAGGTAGAGGTTCATCTGTGGCTGATGGATAACACAAAAGCAAGCTGGCTGATGGTCTCCAAAGAAATCTGTCTGAGGTGTGGGATGAGGACTCTGTAGCCTGTAACTTTATACATACAGAACTATGCAATTCTGACTGAAGAATGGAGATAACAGAACAACCCTTTTGCTCTTCTCACTTAAATTTTCAGTTCTCACTCATCCTTCATTCCTTGGAGAGAGATGTATGTATTTGCAGAAAAAAATATGGCCCTTAATTGGAACAGCTCAGCTAGTGATAGTAAATGTGATAGCTGTACTCATGAGATGTCATGAATATTTACTACAGGTTCATTGATAATAAAATATTTGCAAAATCATAATATTTCGAGGAACTAAATCTTTTTTTTTTTTTTTTTGTCACAGTAACCCTTAACAGCTGCATGTTGCAGGATATGAATAGTTGTATTGTGTGGAGCTGAGTTGGAGTACTTTTTTTGGTGAACATATTTAGTTTAAGACAATGCGGTTTTTCACTCAGCGGTTCCACAGCTCATGTTAAGCGTCTGCCATATATTTAATCTCAACAAATTAAATCCCAATTCCTCTTTATTCTTCCTGAGGGGATGTGAGCACTGAGATGCCATGTTCCATCAAAGTCCTTTCCTGAACAAGCTGTTTAAGTCCCTCTGTATGCTTGGAATATGTATTATCATCGTGGGTTTCCAAAGACCAGATCCTGAAATGCAATGGTATTAATAGGGAAAGGCCAGTCTGAAAAGAAAGTTACCCCAACCAGACATCATCCCAGTCTCCAACTCACTAATTAATCTGAGCAGTTTTCCTGACATTCAAGTGCTGTGAAGACATCAGGTAGTCCACATGTGTGTACACGTTCTATTAGGAAGAAATTATTCGCTCAGAGTGTGGTGAGGCCCTGGCACTGCTGCCCAGAGCTGTGGGTGCCCCATCCCTGCAGGTGCCCAAGGCTAGGCTGTGGGGGGCAACCAGCCCAGGGCAGGGGGTTGGAACTGCATGGGCTGCAAGGTTCCATCCTGTCCAAGCCATTCTATGATTCTATCATTCATGTCTGGGTGTATGTAATGGCCCACAGAGAAATCAGGCTTCTCATGCTCGTGATGCATCCTGTTGGCAGAGCAGCCCACTTCAGAGTGTAGCTTGCAGTCGTAAGACAGGACTTGGAGGTGAAAAGGTTGTTTAAATATTTGTTATATGGTTACAGCCAACTGATGACATGGAGTTTAAGTGTGGTGGTGGTACCTCTAAGATGAGGGTGAAACTGCTATTGAAAGATAGTCCAGTGGGCTGGTTGTAGCAGCCTGTGGTTATGGGGAAACCAGGAGAAGCTGTATTGTGAGAGTAATCCTATATCTGGTTCTGTTATAGTTATTTTGTGAATAAATGAATGCTCTCAGATCTGGTGCTATCATTCTCCTTTGAAAGCCTTTTAATAAAAGACAGCCTGATGTGGAAAATGTACCATGCTGTTCAGCATGCTATTCAAAGCATTCCTTACCCTTTCAGTAGAAGGCAATTTAGAGAACGTACCACGTTCTTTCCGTTCTTCATTTTATCACTGACAACCAGAGAATAGAAATGTTCTGGAACAGTCATGGTGCTTCTGGAGATGATGTATGAGAAGGAGAGGGAGCAGCTCAAACCCTTCAAGACAGATGCGCTCTGCAGAACCAAGAGGCAGAAACAAACTGCCTGGTGAATGGTGCAGGGCAGAAAGACTATTTGAAAGCATCTATTGCTTTGCACTACGCATATCAGCCAAAAGGGTTTCTTTCAACTTGGAAGAGGGATAGTGACTGCTCAGCGCTGTTTGTTTTGTGGTTTCAGGTTTGTATCTGTTCAAATCCAAGCATTAAGACCCAGAAAACAGTAATATTAAATCTAAGAGCAACGTTTAGATTATTATAAACCAAGAAAAGCAAAGAATATTCTTATACTAGCTCGTATTAAAGTTGGGAAAGGAGTTTTATTCTTCTAGAACTTTGTAAATAGGTGGGCTGAGCTGCTGCTTGGCAATTTCTACATTGCTCTGTGCCTCAGTCTCTCTAGTGGTAAATAGCTCTGGACTCCTTTGTGATGCAGAATGGGCCTTTGATTATCCTCAGGGCCCAGCTGGTTGCTCTGCAGCTGCATTTGGAGCCGATGCTCTGAAGGGAGCAGCTCTGACCACACTGTGATTGATGCCGTGCTGCCTGATGGTGCTTCCCATGCAGATGTGTTCTCAGAAAATAAGGTCAGTTGCCACCGGGGAAACTACAGCTTGAATTGATTTAATTCATTTATTGACTGGTGAGTGCATTCATCTCGGGGTGCTAACATCTGTTAGGCACTGAGCTGCTGTGTGAGACAAGATGTAGTTGTGTCCTGTTTCTGTGGGTGTCTGTACAAGCAGGTAGGTGTGCAGTGGAGGGGTTGCTAAGTAAACAGAAGTGTGAATGTAGTCTGCCTTCCAGTAAGGCTCAGGAGCTGGCCTGGCATTCTGAGCTCTAAATCAGTACTGTTGCTGCATACTTTGCTGAGATCTCTGTCATAATGGACATGGCCTCAAGGCTATTTTCCTGTGTGTGTATGCATTCTTCTGTTCAATTTGATTTGTATTCATCTTCACACCAATTAATGTTGCTCTGACAATGTCTGTGGGTGCGTAAGGAGTTGATGGTGCACAGAGAGTTGAATTCAATGATACTTGGGACTCTCTTCCAACTTGGGATATTCTGTGATTCTCTACTAGAGACGACTGGGTCTTTGCTGCCTGATTATACAGCTACATGCTGCTTTCTCAGGCCACAAGTTCTTTCTGCTGTCACGTATGCTGGAGGAAGTTTTCAGCTGGTGTAAGTTGTCATAGCTCCTTTAACCTTAGTGGATTTGGAAGACATTCTATTGGTCAAATTTCTGCCTGTGACATTTTATAGAAAGTATAATATTAATTTTATATTAAGTCTAAATAAATGGACTGGTTTTCAAAACTTCTTAAGTGATTTATAAAGCCAAGCTTTTCTGAGAGTGGTTGGGACTGAAGGGGTGCCCAGGGGTCGGTGAGTACTGAGGTGTGTGGCTAACCCAGGCCAAGCTGTTTCACCAACAGGCTGGTATATTGCCTATTAAAAATTTTGCAGACAAGCCTCTATGGTTTTTTTTTTTGTTTGTTTGTTTTGTTTTGTTTGTTTGTTTGTTTTCTTCACAATTCTGTAATTTTGTAGTTTTACTCTTGTTTACTTGTTTTGGAAAATGCCTCCTGAATATCCTAAGTTGTTTTGAAAATTGTGCCCAAGACAGCCAAACATACTCTGAGAAAACCTTCTTGTATGAAGAGAAGAACTAGGATTAGAAAATGGTGTAAGAGTTGTCTCTGGAAGGGACAGTGCAAAGTGTAAGACAGCAGTGGAAGAGATGTGGAGAGGCTACAGTGCTGCACAGAGAAACAATGGAACACAGCAGCATCCCCTCGCTGCTGCCCTGCAAGCCATCTGTGTACAGGGAGCTGTGCTCACAGCATTGAGTCCATGCATGCCCATGCAGAACTCCAGCTACAGCATGTATAAACTTTAGTTAGCAAACCACAGGGGATTTTGCTGGTATTTGAGTATGGTCAACAGGTCATGCTGTGTTTGTGATTATTGTTAGCTTTGTTAGAAAAGCAAAACTGTTGCGACTTAGTTTGAGTAACACCCTGCCAGCTTAATATCTTACATGAAATCCACCGTGAAAAGTAGTTCAAAGTTCCGTGTATGCTTGTGTATGCTTCTGTGTTTGAAAAACTATTAAACCTCTTTGATGTAGTGACAGAAGGTTAGCATATCTGCAGAGAGAGTGAAACTGCAGGTGTTTTAGCAATAGATTAGTTGATGCTAAAAGCTAAAGGTCTCCTCTATATGCTTTAACCTCCTAAAGCAAGTTGGGAGTTAGAATATCTAATCTAAAAAGGTTGGAATGAGTGCTTAAACAGCCTGAAGGCAAGGGCTAGGAGTTTCCAAAGGTGATGAGGAAAAAGTAGATTCTGCTGTGCCAGCAAACAAAAGTTGCAGACAACAGAACTTGCTACAGAGAAGTGTAGCTTGTGCTCCAGCTCCCAGAGGCAGTGAGTCGTTGCACATACAACTCTTACATCCAAGGAGAAATGAGCAGATTTACAGGTTTAAACCCTACAAAGTGCTGATGCTGATGTGACATGTAGTGATGTCAATGAGTTGTGCACAAGATCTGTTCAAATAATATCCAGAGAAGGCTATTTAATGTTTTCTGATACAGCTTGAGCTGTCCTCCTGAACTTACTGTTCCACCTATGCTTATGAAGTCCTCAATTCACCTACTCTATAGAAACCAGATATTCAGTTAATCCTGAACGTGTTGCTCTTGAGGTCATGGAACTCATCAACGGTAGTGAGAGCTCTTAGGCTACTCTTGTGCCTCCTTTGGAATCTGAATCTCAGGACAGCAAAATAAATATCAATTTGTTACGTTTGATTTGACCTGAGTTCGTTGCACGTTGCACTAAGATTTCATGAGAAGTAGGTGGTGGTTTTTTTTCCTGCTGAATTGGGTCACATTTCCCTTGTCATGCATAATCCTTTATTATACCAGCAGAATTATTATACAGAGTATATTTAATTTTCCACACATAATGTAGACAAGCGCTCACAACAACTTATGATGGCTCTTAGGAAAGTAAATATTTAATTTTTGAACACATACATTTGTTCTTTGTTAGTAGATACAGAACTAATTATTCCCTGAGTATTGTAACAAAGTTAAAGCAGCACAGTCATTGTGACTTGTAAAATGCATATGCAGCTGCAACAAGGGAGGAGAAAAATTTCATTATGGAAGGGCAATGTTTTTTCTAAACTCCTGCAATAAAGCAATGAAGGAGACGCAATGTATAGGAGGAATTCTTACAAGAATCTAGGTATGGGAAGTTAAATTTGGTGAAGAGCTACTACATGACTTAGAACAGCCTTTGCTAATGCTGCAATGAATATTTCCATTTGGATACAAGTGAGTTATTAAGCATGCAGTAGTAGACTTTCTTATATAAACAGTAGACTGTTTATATAGTCATCACAATATAGAGAGTTTTTGAAGTGTCTAGAACTCAGGATGCTATCTATATAAGCAGAAACAGAGTAAAATAGCTCACTGTATCTGCTGGTGTCTCATAAAATACAAAATGAATGACTACAAGAAGTGTTCTTATCTGAAGAAAAATGTGATTCCCATCTGTGTCATAAATTTTGCTAACAGAATCTCAGTCAGGAATATTGATTATAGATTTCAAGTCCCCCACTCAACAGCAGCAACTTATCTTCCTTCCTTGCTAGTAAAATCATGTTAATCAGTTCCATCCCAGTGCTGATGCTGACATCCTGATTCCTGGTGTTGTGCTTTACATATCTGGACCATCTTCAAGGTCATTGCAGCCAGTAAAAACTCTTGTTCATGTCAGCTGGGATTTGGGTTTTCCTTGTCCTCTAGTAGGATTGTAAAGAATGTAGGGTGGTGGTACAAAACAGCATAACACTTGTGAGTTTGCATATATACACAAAAATCTTATATTTACTCCTTTTTTTCTTCTTTTTTTTTTCTTTCTTCTTTTTTTTTTTTTTTTTTTTTTTTTTTTTTTTTGTGAGCACATGCAGAAAATGTTACCAAAACTTCTGAGGTCTGTTATCAAAGACAGGCAAAGATCTTAAGAAGCTTGGGGAATAGGCAAGAATCTTATCCTGAGGGCAAGCACAGCTAGTCCTGCCTCTGAGATACATCAGTATGGACCGAATGGGAGAGGCTCTGCAGAAAGGACCTGGGGTCCTGGTGGATCACAAAGTGCTTATGAGCAGTGTGTTTAGGATGGCAAATATGACTGTAGCCAATGGGTCCATCATTAACCTCAGCTCTGCACTTGTGAGATTGCAACTCAGTTAGAAAACTGTTCCAGCGCAACTGATAGGTCAAAAAATAGGAGCAGATCCAGACAAGGGTCAATAAGATGTTCAGGAGACTGAAGTGCATGATGTATTAGGAAAGTCTAAGGGTGCTGAGTTTGTTTAGCCTGGAGAAGGTTGGCTAATGGGACTTCTAATTGCTGTCTTCCATTACCTCAGTGAGATTGTAGTGAAGCTTCAGTCAGACTCTCCGCAGCAGAGTGCTGCAAAATGATGAGATAGTAGACATATATTGTGAGGAAAAAAATCATCAGAATGAAGGTTATGCAGCACAGAAACAGTTTCCCTGGAAAGGCTGTGGGCTCTCCATCTCTGAAATCTGTCAGAACACAGCTGGCCATGGCCGCAGGCAGCACAGCCTGTAATGGGAGTTGGCTCTGCTTTGATCAGGAGGCTGGAGTAGGTGCTTTCAGAGGTCCCTTCTCACCTCAATTATTCTGTGGTTCTTTGATTTTATTTCAGAAAGCTGCTATTACCTCTAAAATGTGCTCTTATGGCACTCAATCCTTCAGTAAATATGTTCTATGTGGATATTTATAGTCCTGCCTGCTACCTTCAGTGAGAACAGAAAGTTCTGACTCCCATAAGGTCCCCACAGCTGCCAGCATTGATGGGGAATGAGCCTTCCCTCCTTCATTGGCAGCATCACTCTCGGGATGTTCCTTGGCACTGGCTCTGCAGGCCCTGTGATATCTATGGGTTTGTACAAGTGTCTGAAAGGAGCTAATTTTAAAAGAGAACTCTCTCTTCCAGACAGTGCTGGTATCTGTGGGTGAGTTTGGGGGTTGGTTGGCTCTCAGTGAATGTGTCGAGCTGGGGGACAAGAATAAAAAGGAAAAAACCTGGGTTGGGGAGCTCGGTCAGCTGGCTGTGTCCTGACAGCCTTCAGGGCAAAGCAAAAGGGAACTGCTTCCTATAGCTGTACCTGATATCTGTCAGAACTTTTCCCTGATTGCACTTCTGGGTACACAGCAGCAAGAAATTCTCAGGATGGTTTGATTTCAACAGGGATGGGTTTTTCCCTGCTGGCATTTCTCTCTCAGCTGTATTCTCACTAATGAAATTGCCTGTTCAGTCTTAGGTTTGTAATCTAAAGTGAGTGCTATAGATTAACAGTTGTTGCTGCTTTGTTATTGAAATGGGAGTCGTGGGATCAATTTCACTGTTCCCTGCTTCATTATTTGCTTAAGACAATAGAGTTGTCTCTGCAAATTCTATTGCTCTGTGGATATTTTTAGCTTAATTATCATAGATATTAGCAACAATCAACAAAGATTTCCTAGATGCCTGCTCCTGCTCCTTAGATCACTGTTTTATAAAGAGACTTTGTACTTTCCACTTGCCTTCCTTTTTGTAGTCAATCCAGCCTGCTCTCAGCAAAAATAAACCAAAACAGTCAACACAATATATTTTGCAAAAAATGCTAACGTTTTCCCAGTAACCTATTTGAAGAATTAAAGGGGTAGTGTTTCTTCTTTTCTACAAGCAGCTAAACATGACATTAAATGAGCCTGTGTAGATAGGATGGGGAATTTTAAACTATTTAATCTTTGCTCCTTTTATTCAAAAGATTCAGAAGAAGCCAAAGACTTGGAATTGAACTTTCTGTAAAGCCTGGCTGATGTAAGGTGCACCTCTTCTGCAAAGTATCAAAAGTTTAGAAAAGACATGTTGCACAACTGGGTTATTAATTCCAGCCTGACCAGGCAGTGATCACAGATCCAGATCTGTGGATCTCTGGATTTGGTGCCTGCAACAGAAGGAGTTAGAGCTAAGTTCATACAACCTGAAATAGAATAAAAATCTGCCCTAAACTCTTGCCATTTTTTTTTTTTCTTTTTAAGCCTTCAGTATAATTTACTAGGCTCCCATTCTCCATTGAATATACTGAATTTTGGATCCCACCGTGAGTTTGTTTGAAGTTGGTTGGACAAGTCTATGCAGAATATGTAAACAAAATTCTCTCTGATCAAGTGGAGCACAGCTGAATATCCCAGTAGAATAAATAAATCAATCTGCAGTTTTGTTTATACTGCCTATCTTGTGTTTAAAATGTGGCAGAAAAAGTCTTATTAACATTTCTTAAGACTGCCAGGAAAAGCACAAGACAGCCTCCTGCATTTGAAGTACCGAAAAATAAAGGGCAATTTTAATATCTAGTTTAATATAACATAAACATGTTTAGATTGCAGTCAACATTTTACCAGTCATTCAGATGATTTTTATGTACTTTAAACATAATCACTGGAAATTCTTAAGCTCATTTCATCTCAGTTGAATTGCATCCCCTGCAACATAATGTTCTAAAATTTCACCTTTTCCCCTTCTGCTGTTTTCCCCTTCCTCCAAAGCCAGCTAAGACTGTGAGAAGGAAGGACCAATTCTACCTTCATTTTAACAGATGCCAAAATATCGAGGTATGAAGAGAGTAATGAGAGCTCTATTTCAGTGCTGCACCTCTGATCTTGTACAATTTGCATGCGTTCCTTAGGTGGTTGGATGCTCTGCTGAATCCAGGCTTAAATTTGCCAAAGGATGCAAAGAATTTCATACACAAAATTCTTGTTCAATGCTACTTCCATTGGATGTCCCCTTGATTGCTGTAGTTTTAATCTAGGCATTCAATTTTGGGGCACTTCTCAGTAAAACAGAATATATCCTTTGTATATATATATATATCCTTATCAGACAAAGCCTTCCTCAGTAATTTTTTGATGCCCAAACAGATGTTGGCCATATGCAGGGGGGAAAGGAGCATGTGCTTTTCATTTTTCATTTTTGTGGGTAAGATGGAGTGATGCCATATTGTATATCAATGCCAAATACTTGGCTTGATGCTTAAAAACTTTAATCCACAGCCAGTGCTGGCTGTAGCTGATGCTCATCAGATCAATGGCTGTGATATTTACACGCAGGCATCTTACTTATGTGGCACTGTGAGAGATTGCCCTCTCTGTCTCTGTAGCCACCAGCCTCCCTTAGCAATCCTTCAGAGCTCATTTGCACATTTCTCCATAACTGTGCCCGCAGTAAAGAGTCTTTCTTCTTGAAAATGACAACAACCAAGATTTAATGAAAAGATTTAGCTTTTCTTTGATGAAACACTGGCTGTAATAGAGTTTGTCTGCCTGCATGTTCCCAGTGGTGCATAAAGAAATTTCAGCATGTTTGCCACATTAGCATTATTTGACCAGCTGAAAATTCAAGCCAAGGATGGCTTTTATTGAAAGAAAGCAAATAGGTTCTTTTCCCAATATTAGAACAAAAAGACATGAACGTATCTGTAGGTGGTATGGAAATAAGCATTTGCTAGTGTATAGCTATGGGGAATTAATAGCCTTGAATGATGATGATTATTTATTTTTGCTATCTAGTCTAACTCATCACAAATCTGACATGCTAAAGACAACTTTTTGCATAGCAGCTTGCAGTAGGGCAGTGGCACAAAACAACTGCAGACTGGAAAGCTGACAGCATGCATACATCAGTAAGCACTGCCTCACCTAATTAGTGCCCTAGAAATACCACAGGCTCGCTTGGATAGCTTTGGTGCCCCGCTTTAGAGAGCTGGTTTGGTAGTCCAGGTTTTATCCTGACTCTTTGAAAGGGTCAAGAAAATGAAACTTCTGAATTCTTCCCCCATTTGCTTTGACTCCTATGAAATCAGTGTGTCTTTTTGGGGATGGGAAGGAGAATGGTTTGCTCCCATCTGACCAGTCAAAAAGCTGCCAGCATGGGTCTGGCTAAATCAGTGCCTGGTCTCTGGGAGAACCTGCTTCTCTTATAGCACAGACAAGAGACAGAGAGGCTTTGGAGCTTGGATTATGCTTTCTCTTAGAGAAATCATTCAAACTATGTTACACTTGCTGATTTGCCCAAAAATATCTTTGCTTTTTTTGTGTTAAGTGCTTCCATATAAGAACGTGTCATTCAACAGGAAATCACAGATTTAGAGCTCTAACTTCAACCCATAATCTGAGTTTAAAATCAAACCATAGTTTTATCTTAAAGCAGATATTTTCTGTACTGTCAATTTGCTCTTTGCCTGCCAGAAATATGGTCCCTCTAGTATCCTTCTTACAGATTCTTGACAGCTTTTGTCTTCGTAACGACATCTGCCATTGAAAGTCCATGGTTTCCTTACATTAGTGCTTTGAATACCACATTATTATACAGAACATAAATTAGGATTGCACAGTGTGCTATGTAAATGCCACTGGCCAATATGGATATTTTTCTTTCTATGGTTGGTCTCTGTGTATGGATTATGAGCACTAAAAAAGTGCCTGCAGCATGAACCTGCCATGCAGTCGCTAGCATAGCCAGAAATAGCAGCCAGAGGTGGTTGTTCTTTTTTCACCCAGCAGAAGATGAGCTTGCAGAGGTAACCACAAGCAATGTGTCCCACTGGAGGAATGGGATAACTGGGAGAAACATGTAATTTAACTCTTGATAGCAATATCTTACTGTAAAGCCTCCTCTGATATTATGTACAGTTTTGTCCAGCTGTGTTGGGATGGCAGATTTTACAATTAGCCACTTGATGGAGTTGGAGAAGATTACCCCTGGACTAATTTAGATGCAGGTGTGATGAAATTAATAGTAAAGGACAACTGGGATGGAAAGCCAGGTGTGCTTATTGTCCAGTAGGCAAGTACACCATGCTGCAGTGACAAGAGCTATTGCATGGCTCCTGCCAGCATCAGAAAAAACATATCCTTCCTTTTAGTTCAGGTAGTTTGTAACATCCTTGGGCTTATGGCTGCCATGCAAATGAGGAATGTCTTTGGAAACAATTGCCATATGCCTCCTGCATGCAGAGGGAGGAAACCAACAACTTCCGAGCAAAGTTGTGCTCACAATTCTAAGTCAAGTTTTCAGCCAAACTGTGATTCTGCTGAGGAAACCATTAGGAACCATTAAACATGGCAGTAACTCTAATTGCAGCATCTTTGATGCTCAGGTCAAGCCTACTTTTCTCCTGTATCAGCATAATCACCAAGATGATCTCTGCCCTTTCAGCTTTCTTGCACTGAAGATCCCCATGTCCTCAGTGATTCCTGGCTGGATCTGTATGCTGCAGGACAAAAGTTTGGCTTTTGTGATTTATCCACCACAGACCAGTGCCTATCACTGTAGTCTCAAGGCTCCTTCTGCAAGGACAAATGACTTGGCTTTTGGTCTCATAGATACATTTGCTCACTGGAACTAGGTTATTATCCCATAAAAGCTTTCATCCCATTAATAAAAAGAGCATGAAGCATGTCAAAAATGATAATAATTGGTACAGGGCAGTTGAATACTGCAGCTTGGTCCTGATAGGGAATGTTCCAGTCTATTTTGTTTTCAGAACTGTCACCCTAACAAATGTTTATGGAAAAGTGGCATTTTCCTGCTGTTTTTCAGGCTGAGAAGTAGGTGGCTGGTGCAATAATATCCATTTGTTTTTAAATAGCTATTCAGTATGGGTAGAGCAGGATAGCTCTCTCAAAGGGGTACAGAAACATATCTTGCTTGGGAATGTGCAGACAAAAAAACAAACCAACAAATAAAACCAGCGTGTTTGTTTTGCTCTGGCCTGTTTATTGCTTACAGTTTCACTACTTTTATGAAGGCAAGGTGAATTTAAATGCAAAGCAGCAGAGAAATCCACTGAGAGGAAGATTAAAGAGTCTGAAGCCATTACAGGCAAATGGAATAATTGGCTGTGTGAATCTGTAGAGCAAGTGCAGGTGAGACACAAATGACATCTTGTCTTATTTTTTGGATGGCCATTTTCATTTGCCAGCATCTGACTATGGCTGGGGGACAGTGCAGTGGTGCAGCTTGGTGCCCCTGCTTGTCAGCAGATCCAGCTTCCAAAGGGTCAGGTCCTTCAGAGAGGTCATAATTACCTAGTTACCCCAATGCTTGCTGCTCTGCTTCTGACCCTGTGAGTTATTTTTCACTGAGATCTAGGCTGTGGGGAAAGGTTCAGGTCTGTCCCTTTTCTCAGAATGCTGTGTGCCCATTTGAACTTTGTCCGTGTATCAAAAACAAACAAACAAAAAAACAACAGAAAATCCTGGCAAGGGGATGGGAAAACTCAAATTACTCTATATGCTTCTAATTTAGAAACCTACATCAGTACCTACTGCCAACAGCCAATTGCCCATCTTCTCTTCTCCTACTGCATCATCCTGGTGCCCATCTTTCCTTGTAACCACAGCTGCCTCGTGCACATTGGTTACAATCTGCACACCTCTCACTGTTATTCTCCAGCACACTGGCCACTCTGTCCATCATAAGCTCTTTTCATAATGCAGGAATGTAATACCTGCAAGTATGACCATAGGATCAGGTCAGCACACTAGGTGTATTTAAACCAGTGTAGATTTAGTACCTTATTCCTGCAGAAGGTCTGCTCCCCAGTTTCAAGGATAATATAACTGATTTCACCATAGTGGAAAAGTACAGTGCAAGGAAAGCAACGCTATTACAAGCAACAAAGAGCAGCAGTTCACTGCAAAATTTTCTATTGCTGATCATAAAATCCAAGCAAAGAAATATTTTCTCAAGTGAGCATTCACTTTTTCCTGCCTTCTTTTTAATGTTAAAAATCTTTTTGGCCATGCTTCGTAATGTTGAACAAGGTGTTACTCCATGTAATGGGGTAAGCAAAGAAAGATTTAGGGACTTAGCGTGAGCTGAAAAATGAAGGAAAAGAGCTGAGGCAGCCAGTACTTTGCAAATCCACCTTATAATAATTAATACCTGGCTCTCTTCCTTGTCAGAGGAGTCAGTCCAATTCTTCCATCCTGAGAGACAAAGAAAACTTCAGCCCAATGACTGCTAGTGTGGATTGGCCAAAAAGAAAGAGAAATTGTATAAGTGTCCATGAGAGAGCACAGAGCAGCTCTCATTCTGCATCTTAATGACAGCACAAAGTGACCAGCATTTCTGCAGCAGATTACAGGGTCACATCTCCCATTACAGTGAAGTATTCACACGGCAGAATACCTAACTACAGATAGCACCGTGATCTCTTCCCTGCTTCTCAAAATACTTCTTCTGTGGTTAAATAAAGCTCTGAGGTGCTTTGGTTGTGTTATTCCCATCTGTTTTCATTGCCGCTGCTTCTTTTTTTTTTTTCTTTCTTTTAAATAGTAATGGAATATGCTAAGCAGAAAATGTTGTTAGTCACTGTGTTCTTCCTCATCCCTGGAGTTATATGTTCATTTCCAGCTTGTAAAAACAACCTGTTTATTCCATTTCTAAGTCCTGCATGAGATTGTTCTTATTTTCCCTGTGCTGGCCCCCTGTCATTTTGTCACATCTGGCTGCCCACCTACATGCTTGCTTTCAGCTTTGGAGTTTTCCTTCTCCGGAAAATTGGTGGTGTGAGCAGCAGCAGAGACATGGTGGCCTGTGAGAATGACTTTGTGTTGAATTAATCAGAAGCTTCAATATTGATTTCAGTGTCCTAACTTATTCTGGAGGATTTCAGGGATCATTTCTTTCTCTGGTTGTCTCCAGTCAGCCACAGCAGAAGATCATACACTCTATACGCCCACCTCCATTTGCCTTATACATCTCACTTCACTGCTCTTCCTCCCCACACTCTTAGCAGGCTTTGCCAGGTTAGCCCATCTGCTGAAGAGGCTGCTGTAATAGAGAGCTGACTTTAATTTCACCAGTAATTAGTTTGGTCACCATTACCGCAGGGGATAGAGCAGAAAATGAAGGGATTCCGTTGTAACAGAGCCGTTGGAGGTTGGACTTTGGATGAAGAATACTCTTTTCACTAAAAAGATAGTGAAGCCCTGGAATAGGTTATGGAAGAGTGCATGCAGAAATGTTCGTAGATTGGACGAGAGCGTGTCCGATCTACTGGCTGACTTTGTTTGATTGGCTCCCTTCTTTGGCTTTTCTATGGGTCTACAATGACTTGGTTTCCCAAGGAACCGCCACAATATCAACAATTTTGTTATGATTACATTATTATTTTTCATTCAGGGACTTCAAAAATGAATTTTCAAGCAACACCAAACTTCATCATCCCTCACACAGTACTGGTGTTTTTTGAAGCCATCCCAAACCATCTACTCTGACTCAGATTGATCATGGGGTGTCTGTAGGACATGTTTATGAATAATTATCTGTCATCTGGAAGACTACAAACAGAGCAGAAGCCTAAACACAACCTATCTTCTGCATTTATGTCTAATGCTAGAGTAAGATGTGTGTCTAGCAGACCTCTAGCCTCCAAAAAGCTTCAGTTTGTTGGATTGCTTGTTACCCAATGCCTACAGACAGCAGTGGGAAGTACATACACACATGGAGGTTTCTGGCAGGAACCTCAGTGACTGCTGGTTTTGTACAGTTCTTTCCCATCAGAGAAACAAGACTCTATGCAACAGTTTCTCCAATGTCCACTTCTTATCCCTTCCCCTTTAATCCATAAAAGTCTCAATCATGACTGATCAAAATACCAAATGAGAAACTAGCCAGCATGGAGGATTTATTCTTGACCTATTTTATGACCTATTTTTTTCACTTCAGCACTGCTCAAGAATTGCATGCTTGGTTTTGACACCCTGTATGTTAAACATGCAGAAAAGCTTTCTGAACACTATAGGCCAAAGCATTTCAGCCACCGGATTGTCAAATACCAAGTTCCCTTTGCTTATTTGCTCTTTGCCCATACGAGGAAGAACAGTGGCACAGCTTCCCTCTGACCTTCAGCACAGTCTTGTCAAGATGGCACACCATCCACAGCACCTGGCAGCTGCCCTTACCAGGAGTTACCTGTCACAAGCAGGCAGCTGTCACCCAGTGGTGACAGCACAGCAGCCTTGGTTCAGACATTTAGAGGCACCAGAGGGGCAGTGACACTCTGCTACTGGACTGGAAGGCAGAATAACCAGACATGTAACATCTTGGGCATTTTAGTAAACCTCACCTATTTTTAGTAAAATCTGTGGAAGTGTTTCTGCATCATTGTTGTTATTGGATCAATTCATTTTCACTTCTGTGTGGGATAAAAAGGTTTCTTTTTCCTAAGCCGACGCTAAATGCAACCTCTTCAATCCAGGATGCGATGCCCAGCACATCCTGCTGTAGGTGCTGCCAGCTGGTGGAATCGCACAAGATAGAGCTGAGAAAGCTGCAGAGATACAGTGGCCTTTAATCTCAGAAATGCATAAATATATCTAGCAAAAAAAGTAGAAATTTGTGTTGGTTTCTAGGTGCTACTAAAAAGCAGTCTGGGACACAGTCCTGGGTGCATTTTAAGTTTAGTACAAATGTTAACACTGAACTTGAATGCACTCATTATAAACTGTTTCTTTCTGAGCAATAAGAAAAATAATTGAAAAATATTATAATTGTTAGACAAGGAGAAGAAATTTATCTGTGGAAGTCAAACCATGAACAAAGCACTGTTGTTGTTACCAAGGCCTCCAAGAGAATGAAGGCATGAAGTCCAACAGTACAGTGCCAGGTTGGGCAGCTGGCTGTCAGCAGGACTCAATGCACTTTCTTTTCTATCTATGACACCCCTTTGCATGGCAGAGACTGCACCCATGGGCCTAAATTTGTACAGGTCAGCCAAACATTCAGCTGTTTATCCAAAAGTCCTCTTTAGTCTAGAGAGTGCTGATACCATGAGCAGAGAAAGTAACATAACAAATTTATTCTGTTTCACGGGGCTTCTCCTGACAGAAGAGGTGTCTGTGGTTCCTGCTGCAGGAGATGTGCATTGCTGATGGTGTGGTGTTTCACTCTGCACCCTTCATTGGGAGAGATGCTTCTTGTTCAGTGCTTACTTTTCTCAGTCCAGATGGAAATCACTTGTTTGGCTCTGTGTGAACCAAGCCACACCCTCTTGGGAAGTTTCCATCTGTCAGTCTTCAGGCCTGGCAAAAATTTGGAAGTATTGTGGAATTTCTTGCATTGCAACTTTCTAATTACCTTTTCCAGCACTCAGGGCTTGCACTTGGCTTGAACTTTAGAAAATATTCAGGCCAGAGCTCATTATGTACAAACTGTTTTTCTTCTTTTACATCAACATGACAAAACACCAAACATAAAAAACCCATAACCGCCCCAAAACAGAAGAAAAAGTCAAAGTTCACCTCAGCACTTCTGAGCTCCAGGTCAGTGGCTTCTCTCCTTTTGACTCCTCCTGTTGTACCTGGAATACCTGGAGTCTGCACATCCAGAAAATGTTTGCAGAATATTTATGACAAACAAGAGTTATGGAAATCTTCGCTCATTGTTATTTTTATAATCATTCAGATCACGAACTGTGCAAGGATTTGCAACAGCAAAATGAAAAGCCTTTTAGAAATTATATTCATGGGAAGCAAAAAGCATAGGAAATATAACTCTTCAGAAGCAGTCCTGATTTTTTTTCACACATTTCATGAAGTCATTGATTCTTCAGAACTTCCCAAATGAATCCAGACTAAAAGCAGTGCCTCACAATGGGGTTTGACACTATTTTTGCCGCAGTCAAAGTGAAAGCTCCCTTTGTAAGCAGTAAAACCCTGGAGGGAGTGTGCTAGGCAAGAGAGATTAAACCTTCTTTGTATTGTATAACAAAACACGTTGTAAGTTTGATTACAGTAAAAGCTTTCCAAAGTGACAGCATTGGGTCCCTTCTTCTTTTTCTTCTCCCTTAAGCTGTGACATGGTTATAAAAAGAAATAACATTTCAGTAAAGTGCACGGTCATTCAATGTTCAGAATGTGGATAAAATGTACATTCATTTTTCATGGTCAGAGAGCTTACCATTTTGGTCCCTCCGGGTGAATCTCCCACAGAAGGTTATACTGCTGGATTGCAGATGGAGAAACCTTTAAAAAAAAATTCCTGATACTGCCTTGAGATTGGCCAGGTTTGTGTTGAACTTCCTCATCTCTCTAGAAGGCAGTGTCAGTAATGTCACAGCAATTCGATAGCGACTGTAGGACCTGCAAACGGTGTCTATTTGTTTATTGCTTTTATTGGATTTTTTCAGCATGCCCAGGTTAAAGTCGGAACAAGAGAAACTTCCAAGGTACAATTCCAAATCTAGTCACAGCAATATGAAAATCTATCAATCCCCTTACAGCGGATAGTAAAAGCTCCACCAAGACCTAGCAAACCTTCCTGTCCAAGCAGGCAGCCTGTCAGTGAACAACACATTGCACTTTCCTTGGGCAGACCAGGACTGAGCAAGATGGGATCCCATCCTCACCGTAAAGCATTTGGCATGATGGAAAAGTATGGAGAGCAACTGCACAGCTCACTTTCTCCTTTCCTCTTCATTTTACTTCAGGAATTTCAGTGATCTACTTTTATTTATCCGGGGAATTCAAAGTAGAAGTCAGAAAATGTAAGCTAGAAGAGGAGCTTGCCCGCCTGAAACGAAAGACACAACCTACAATTCCCACACATCTCCTGCAGCCCTTGGGTTAATGCAGCTGAGCATTTATCGAATTAGAAACAGAAACTGTCAATAAACAGCACTGCTCCTCAAACTCATCGACAACTATGATCTGAATTTCCTTAATATAAAGCCATTTTGAGTGCTACCAAAATATTCCTGTGTTGTGGTAACTGTGGTTTTTGCCAGCTAACCATCCTGACTGAAATTGTCCAGCTATCTTTCTCAGAAATAATTTAGGTTATGATAGGCAGAGTCTTTTCTGTGCTTAAAATTTAATTCTCAACAGTTAGGAGCCAAATAAGGGACAAGCATACAGAAGTCTGTGTGTGTAAAACAGCTCCCTGACACCTTCAGTTTCTCTCTGGCAGCAGGATCTGCCCAGGCCTGGCATAGAGCAACTACTGACTGATAGGGAAGAGAGGAGGCCATCTGCTTTGTCCTCATGCCCCAAAGCAACCACTAATGATTCCTTCAGCCTTTTTGTTAACAGGGTTGGCTAATTTGGAAGCACACATTTAAGCACTATCTCTTTCAGATCTGGATCATCACCCTATGTTATCCCGATGTAAACTTGGTTGCTTATTAAGACTTCTAATTCTTGCATTAGCACACAGACATCAAGGATGTTTGATGGGAAGCCTATTTTTCTCCTTCTTATTCTTATCTGGGACAAATCTATCCTCCAAGTATTCAGATTCTTGCTGAGTCCAGCGCTGCTTACAGCTACCCACAGACTTCTCATCCAGGCCGTCCTACTTCATTATCACTAACTCCTTCACTAGAAACAGGTAAACAGGCAGAAACAGGTAAAGAATTCTGCTTCTTTAAAAAGCGCATGTCAGCTTTGATTATCAGCTCAGGACTCTTCATCCTTTGGTCAAGAAAGCCAAAATTATCCTGTGCAGTCATTTATCAAGGGTGTGTGTGTCTGCTCACTCCTGACTCCTGTGTTGCTGGGAGAACGTTGCTGGCTCCCAGACTCAGGCTCTGCCATACTGGAAGCCAGAAGAGGGAAAAAGAAGAAAAGAAAAGAAGAAAAGGAGGTGGAAGCTGAGCTTGTTGTTGTCTGCCCTGGTGTAAGTGCTTTGGTGGGTGGATGAAGGAAGTCAGCCCCTACAACCAGTTCTAAGGTGTATTTTCTGATGAGCTAACCTTTACCCTTCCCCTATGGGCTTTCCTTGTGCTTTTGCAGGCTACTAGTAAGCTTAGCAGATCCAGCAGGCTGAATGGTTGCATGCTGTGGCTTATGTTGTTCCACCCATGCTATAGCAGCCCTGTTTGCAGAAGAAAACTTCTTGATATTTTTTTCCCTTAAGTATCACTTCCCTGGTTCATTACAAATTGAAAAAGTGATTTGTGCTGGAAGATTTCTGTCATTGGTTATCATAAATGAATCCAAACTGCATTCTTGCAGGACCACTGCCAAGGTCTTTATATGCTTCTCACTGGAGCTCTGGCCAGTGATCCTTTCTGTTCTTCTCATGGAGCAAATGATGTTTGCAATTCTCCTTCACTTCAGCACAGAGTATCAGCAGCTTGCTCCTGCAGGGTTTGCCTGCTGGTGCAAATTGTGACCCTGTGGAGCTGGTGAGGATGCAGAACAGGATCCCTGTGGTGCACCACAGTGGCCATGAGCAGTCACAGTGTTGTTCCACTCAGAAGGCTGTGCCACGTTCTGGACTGCTCCATCCCACCAGTGTGGTCTTAACCCCCGCCTGGAGTTCATCTGACAAAAAAAATGAACTGCTAAGAGCAGTGGTCACTTTTAAATCCCAGACTTTAATCTTTTGTCCTGTTCATTTCAGTGCATTTCTGAAGGAACATCCCAGAGAGCAGCATGAGGGTGCTATCAACATGCAGAAGGAGGCTGCAGCTGAGGAGCTGTTTGAAAGCAGAGCTGCCAGCAAAAAGAGCTCCAAAATTGTAACTTAGTTGAAGTAGATTTAGCTCTAAATGTATGGAAAGCATAGCAGGATTTTTCTCCTTCTAAACCTGTGAAGAGTGTGGGCAGTTGGCACATAATAGCGAGGAATTAAGAGAAGCCCACAGGGAGATGTTGTCCCAGAGCTGCCTCCCTCTGGGTCAGCCCAGAGCATACCAAGGGCCCTCCAGCCCATCCATTCCATCCATCTGAGCCTGTGACTGCTGTAACCTCCTAAGCCTGTAACCTCTGAGCCTCAGAACCTCTTCTGATCGGTATTTACTGATTTATTTTCAATACCACTTTTCATTGGCACCAGTTCATTGGACTCAAAGCAGGGGTTTCTCAGTGCGTGGTATTTTTTGGTGGTCCAGGACAGAACTTCCTGAGAGATACCTCATGGTGGTGCTGGTGGAGCTGTCCCCAGGGGAACTCTGTTTTGTTCCTACACTGCAATTTAGCCTGTGTTTTAGATAGGTGGGGGTTTTGAATGTAAATGTGGCTATAGGGTACATATTTGAAAAGGTAAATACTGGGTGTCCAATTTTGGGCACTGAGGCACTTCAACCTTAATTATTTTACTGTGGCATTGAGGGACATGGTTTAGTGGACATAGTGGTGATGGGTTGATAGCTGAACTAGACGACCTTAGTGGTCTCTTTCAACTTTTATGATTCTATGGTTACCATATTTCACTGTTTCCAATTGTTGATTTAATTGCTCCTCTTCTTTCCTATATCAGTCATGGAATCTTTGCTTAGCGTTCAGATGTGGGCTGTGAGCAGAGGATGCAGAAGCCTGTGGGGCGGTGAGGGCTCTGTGACACTGCCTTCCAGGCTGGTGCCTGTGCAACACTCCCCAGCTCTGCCAGCACAGAGACAGGAGGGCTTTTGGTACAGGACAGGGATGTGTGCTGATGGGGTTCATGGAGGGGCTGTCAGGGAGAGCTTTGCTCACTGAGGAGTTTCCATCCACACTTGGGAGGTGTGGGTGCATCTCCAGCTGCACCAAAGCCTTCGGCTTTCTGCAGTCACAAGCTCACTTTGACAGCCCCTAAGCCACCCAGATCACCCAATGAATCAGCACTCGCTTCCTCTTGTATTTTCCTGACGAAACACATTTTCCTTAGCGAGTCAGCAAGCAGTGCAGGTTATGATGGATGGAGGCATAAAAACAGCCCATGTACGCTGACACTTAGCTCAATGACAGACCAGTCGAGCACAGCCACCAAATGGGCACAACCTGATCGTGCTGTCAGATGGTGTGTCCTCAAGATCACCCAGATAGCTGCTGCCTTCAAAAGAAAGCTAATGGGGGATCAAATCTCTCACCTTCACTCTTTCAGAAGGTAGCTTGGTGTGTTCTTATCACATTACTTGTGAGTGAGGATCTCGGTAAATTTGTTACCATCACCTGCTCGGTGAAATCCTGGCATATGGTAATAAATTAAGGACTTCTGATGGAAAAATTATGTGAATGGCTTCATTATAATGAATGGTTCATTATCGTTGAACCTCTGCATAAAGTTTTTTTTCGTGTTTGTTTTTCAGTGAGTGCATACAAAAAACATGAATAAACCTATTAGTGAAGGGAGGCAGCTTGAATGAATTGATCCCAAATATTGGATTGTTTTTGTTATGAGTGCTCTGTAATTATTTTGAAGATCTGGAGCTGCTGTTCTAGGAGAGATGGGGCTGTGTGCAAGGATTAAAAAGCAAGGTGTTGCTGTGTGCAAGGACTAAAAAGCAAGGTGTTGCTCTGCAGTTGCACAAGAGAGCAGAGAGGCCCTGGCACAGCTGCCCAGAGAAGCTGTGGTGCCCCATCCCTGAAGGAATTCAAGGCCAGGCTGGATGGGGCTCTGGGCAGCATTAGCTGTGGGTGGCAACCAGTCCATGGCAGAGGGCTGGAAGTGGATGATCTTCAAGATCCCCTCCAACCTAAGCCATTCTATGATTCTATGAAAAAATAGAATGGTATTAGTAGTGTTTTGCAATATAGACTTTAGGATGGAGGTACCATATCTACAGTTAAAATGAAGGAAAATATATCATGAGATGTCTAACATGAGGTGAGCATGTCCTATTTCAGAAAAAAAAATCAGTTCTAATTATTTTTTTCAACATAGGAAATTCTGTGCTGATTTTCTTAAGCTATTCATTTGATATGGATGACTGAGATAATCTCAGTGTATACAATCTGTGTTTCATGAAATGAATACACATTGACTAGGACTAGACTGTGTTTCAGCAAAACACTTTTTATACCAAATCCTATATTTACCCATTTTTTTCTGTGCTTTTCATTCTCTGAAGTTTTCCTGTACAGGCATCTAATTCTGCAGCCTCAGTCCACACCAGTGGAAAACCCTACAGAGCTGAGATAAGACCTTTTATAACGGTCTGAAGTACAACAGAACACAAGAAGGATTTATGGCATACAAAGCCATCTCATGTCTTGCTGAATTCAGAGTTTGCTCTTGTGAGCTATGTAGGAGGCTATAAATTAATTCCAGCTGTGAGAGGTAATACATCCATGCAGAGTGCTGGGGTTTTATCTCCCCTGAACGGCCCACCTCAGCTGCCTTTCAGAGGGAGATCGTGTATAAGAGAAAACATTGCTTCCTGCCCTGCCGTGCAGTCTGATCATGAGCCTTTTTTCTAGGCTGTGTCCTATGGAGTCCTGTGGATCTGAAAGAAAGAAAGAATAGGCTAATAAATATTGTTTGATTCCTTTTTTTCCCTTAAATGTAAGAAATTCCAATTTTAAGGTTCAGATAGGAATTATTGAAAATGATGTTTCTATTCCAACACTCCTAATAAACATGGATAAAGGAAATAAGATAGAGAATCAGTACAGAATTAGCAGGTGGGACTGCTTGCTTCAGTTGTACCTAAAGATTGGGCTTTTCTTACTTTAATGGCTTTTGTCTTCTTCCGCAAGGAAGAACTCTTTAATGATGACAGCTGTTGCCATCAAAATTGAGGGATCTCTGAGCTAGAAATGGTGAAATGAAGTGAGGCAAACGTATGGGACATAATATGAAAATGTACCCGTCATATAATTTAAATGAAGAATTTGGATGAAATTCAATATCTGAAATGCATCCACCGTATTGGCATATTACAGAATGCTGAGATGGGAGGATGTTTATTTTTAATTGCCCTAATTATAACCTGATTTTTCCAAATTTTCTGCAGAAATTAGGCAGCTGTGCAACATAATTGTAAGCTTGCTAAAGTTGCCCAAGCAGTACAGGACAAGCAAAGGTACTGCAGTTTGACCACCAGTGCAGCTGAGTTCCACTAAGGTATCGCAACCGAATTACAATTAACATAACAATTAAGAGAAATAAAAGAAAACCTGCCTCAAACTCACTGCAGCAATAAACGTCTACACCTGTGGGTGGCATTATCGGCTTTCTTTTCGTTTCACTGTGCAGGGCAAGAAAGCAATTACTGAACTGTGGAAGCAAGAATTGGTACAAATGGAAATCTGATGCATACAAGTTCAGCTTCTAACAAATTTCTTTCTTCCCTACTTGAGAATTTTGCAGAGAAAAAGACAGTTGTGACTACTTTCTCTACTTTAGTTTCTCCCTGGCTATTAAAAGCTGCACAAGCAAGTACGACATCTGCAGTGCGCTTATGAATGCTATTTTCAGTGGCAAAAAAACCCCCACCAACATTGATAGAGAATATACCTAGCTGTCTTTAAAGCCTATCCGCTTGCAGTAGATCCCAATGTTTGTTATCCAAGCTGCATTCTTATGAATGGATACTGACTGGATACATGTAAGTCATAGAAAGCCGTAGACTTTGCTCTCCGGCCTCTTTATCCCTGCTGTGCTGGGTGCCCGTTGGCAGCATCCCCTCACCCTTCTCTGGGAGAGGTTCTCAGGATTCTCCCACCTCCTCCTACCTTGCATCTGGGGAGAACCACTTGGAAATGTAAACTCAGCTCCATCTCTTAGCTGGTAATTGCCTGGTTACCTGACCTATGTTCAAGAGAGCATCCAAGTTCCTCTCACATGTTTTCAGAGTACAAAGCTGCTCATTCAGGTTCCTTGTAGCTACAGCAGATGGCTGAATCTTCACTCCCAACCTGCAGCTACTTTACTAGAAGGACGCAGGATTTTTGTCCGTGCAAAGAAGTATTTTATGTTGAAGCATCATTCCTGAAGGATACTTTTCTGCAGATGCTTTTACTTGACTAATGTCTAAATCTTGTTGATTTCTGCTGTGGGAATCAACAAGATATTTTTCTTTTTTTTTTTTTGTTCTCCACAGGTAGTTCAGCCCTGACTAATGTCTATGAAAGCTTTGTGTTCTGTTTCAGTTACCATAGCAAATATTTCTCTTGTCTTGGCAATTGCAGTATTCCTTCCTCATAGCCATAGAGGAGCATCTAGGAAGGCCCTTCCTTACACTGTCCCCTGACCAAGCCATTCTCTGTACCCTTTTCTGCTTCCCCTCCCACCACACCAGCAATAAGCAGGCTGTTCTCATTTGCAGGATTACTCACAGCCTCTCTTTTCTCTCCATCCCTACCCTCTTTATTGCTCTCCAGTCACCCAACCCCAACAGCAGGCAGCTGATGCCCCGATGGGTCCCGTTGTGCTGACCTGCGCTGCCATCAATGCCTGTGTTGTGCCCTCTGTCTCTCCTATGACAGCTTTTTATTACTTGTCACTTCACTCTTCTTATGTTGTCTATTTATTTGTCACTTCAAAGAATAGGATTGTGGTTTAAATATTGGGTTTTTGGGCACTGTAGTAACACAGATAATTTACTGAAGCAGTAAGTGAGATCGTGTGTAGATGTTAGCTTTCATTTTACTGATGTATGCCTTCATTTTCTGCTATGGCTGAAGTCTTCTCCTGGCTTGTATATGACCTACAGATTTCAGTGATAGCAGGGGATTGTTAGCAAGGATAATGCAATGTATTGTTCTTATTTCACTAGCAAGGCAATTTATGGTGTGGTGAGATAATAAGAGTAGATGGTATCTGGCTCTCTTGGGAAGTCTCTCTAGCCACTCACATCTTTCAGTTCAAGTTCTTTCTTCTTATACCCACATTCCCAGTAATCAGCACGAGCATCGTCATATCTTGTATCTTTATGGAGAACAAAATCAGGCTTATATTCTGAGGTTTATTTGTTGTTGTTGTTGCTTTTCTGTGTGTAGAATACTTCGGTTTAGGGTTTTTCTGGCACTTGAACAATAAATTTTGAGTTCCAATGATAAATCTGTAGGCTTTTCAACACCATGCCATTTCTTCATCACCTAGGTAAAAGCAATGCCTCATACCAACCGCAACTGCTGGATCTCAGTAGCTGGGGTAAATCCATTTTGAGCATCTCGTATTTGTGCTGCCTGGAATGCCTTCTGCTTTTGGAGGCCATAAGTGAAGGCTGCATTACAGCTTCCCTGCAGTTGTTTCAACAAACCTTTACATTTTCTTTCCAACATTTCAAGGTTGGGAAAAAAAATAGCTTTGAAATATGAATCAAAGTCTTAAGCTTACAGCCTCAGGAAAGAAAGACGCTATGATAAACAAAGCTGTATGAGATGAAGGATTCTAACAGGCTCAGAAGTCTGTCTTTTCTGCTATAAAACCTTCTTTACTTCTGTGACTCCTGCATGGACTCTCTTTACTCCCCTGCATTTCCTCACTGCCTCAGTGCTTCCTATCTTTCCTTGAGTCTCACCCCCTCAGGCTTGGGCTCGTGTCATCACTGTCCTTGTACTGCGATCACAGCAATGATTTCTCATTTTATTTAATACTTTTTGCACACCTTTGCATTAGAACGAAATAATGAAGTAACTGCAAGGCAACAATAAACGGGGTCTTTTTCTGCAGGTGCACAATTCTCATCTCGGTAAATTGACATTGCTTCATGGCAGTGAATGCTGTCATTGCTGTCTTCCAATTTCTAAACCCACAAACAGCTGAAATCGAGGGATGCTCAGTGCTGTAATCATATTGAAGAACAGCCTTGGGCTTTAAACAAACCCACATCTGCTCTAACCCTGGTTCCAGAGCACAGAGGAATCTGTAGGAGAAGCCCAGAGTAAGTTGGTGCTGTGGAGGTGGTGCAAGTGCCCTTTCTGGAACCTACACTGTGGGGCATGGATGTTCCTGAAACAAAACAGAAATGCCCTGTGGTGCTGGTAGCAAAACCATATTGATATTTCACATCCCTGTGGAAAATCCCTGTAACTCACATGAATCCCATCGGTGCGTGTGGAAGGTCCTGAAAATTCCTGAGGCTTCTGTGCCTGTCTGGAGGGCTCTCAATTCAAACAGTCTGCTTTCCGTTTTGTGGGTGAGATTTAATGCTTAGGTGTCTATGGTGTTAATGACTGAATCATTTCCGCTCAAGCACTTTGTTTTATGTTATTTTACGACTTTCCAGTTGAATAGCTCCTATAGCAGTGCAGTGCAATACATCAAGTACATCAGGGATCCCTTGCGTTACAGCCTCAGACATGCTGAGGTCATATATCTCCAAGTTTATTGAACTTTCCCGTTGAGGCCTCAAAGGTAACAGTGTTAAACTGTTAAGCTGCTGCATGTCAATATCTCAATATGTTATAGAAGATGCAAGCTTTCCTTTGCTCATGAAATAACAGAACTGGAAAGGGATGCTGCTGTTTCATGATCCCACAGCCTGGTTCTTGATCTCCAGAACTGCCATCGGTGAAGTGTGCAGAGCCTAATGTCTCTGGTAGTTCAACACCTTATGATCTCTACTCCAGAGAGGGAAACACACATTTTTAAGTAGTCATCTCTTATTAAAATGATCCAGTTAACATCTTTGGGACTACACCAGCAGAAATGTGTTGGTAATGCTTTCTTCTGAATCTGTTGTTACTTGCCAAGAGGTCATGTATGAAGAAGTATGGGTAAGGATGACCGACTGAGACCAGCTAGCCCAGCCTGACGCAGTACCTGCATAATTAAAATGACACTCATCTTGTAAAGTTTGTTTTCATTAAACATTTGATTAAACAAACCTGGAAAATTCCCTCTGTATATGTCAGATAAATAAGGGTTATCTCAAATACGCATTTCCTGATTCCCAGCAATGGTTTTGTCACAATTTGTTGCATGATTGTGGTGAATTCTTTCCCTTCTGTATTTTCCTTTCTGCTTTGTCTGTGTGAGACCTTGAGGACTAAGTGTAGAGTCATCCAGTGCCAAGTGTCATTGTCTCTATCTCCTGTGGGATCCCCTGAGGCTGTTTTATCTTTTTATTTTGAAGTAACAGAATATGAAGTTAGTTATTTACATGCCATACCACAAGAAAAGGGGTGATGTGTTTGTGTGTGCAAGTTCCCAAACTTACTGTTGCTTTCAAAATGATAAGGCACTACTTATGCCAAAGAAGAGTTTTGGGTCTGTTGTGGGAGATGGGAGTTGTGCTGAATCATGTCCTGGCTACCGTGTTTAAACTGCATACATGAAGTTGCATCGTATTTTTCCCTCTAAAATGACTTCATATCACTTGTGTGTTTGGCAGTAAGAAGTGCTTGTCTAAATGTTCTTAAAAAGATTCAAGATGCTTCTGCGCAAATTGGAGCATAAAAATGATCAATATGGTAAATGACTTTATGTGCACTGAGATATATTAAAAAAAACAACAACCAGCTTCAGATGTAGGCAACCAATGTTTATCTGGTAATGAAGAATAGTAAGGGTATTTGCTACTTATTTTTACCTTAGCTAGGTTCTGATCTTTTAAAAGAGACTTCGTGCAGAGCTTGAATCTGCTTGGATTTTGACAAACTGTGGTCTGTGATGGAGCCTGAAATCTGTCCTGTTGTTATGTGTTGGGTTGGCTGGCCCATCCCCGTGTCTGCACCTACATGTGTCCATATCTAAACAACTTATCTTGTGTAACTCAAAAACGAGGTAGTGGTATCAGTATGGACTGGATGCTTGCTGCCACACACTTTAAGTTCTCTGGGATCCTAGGAGAAGCAACTTTCAAGCAGCATTAAAGACTGAACCATCTCTTAGTTTCCAAGCGTTTTTAAAATTTTAAAGATGCCAATTTAACTAAATCTAATCTCTTACAACAAGTTGAGCGTTGACATGGTGGGATTGGTGTTCACGTGATAAATGCATTGACACTTGCACTTTTGAGTCATAACTGTTTTGGTTATCACTTCCTTCTTCACCCTCTCTAGTCACTGGTTTTAGTAGTCATCTCAGTAGTCTCTTGGGCCTCCCTGTATATGACATTATGAGTCTATGGGGATATGGTTACCTTCTTCACTTGCACACATAGGCAGTATGGCGCACTGATCTGAATACATTTGTTGTCACTAGAGTCAACACTGACTTTTATCTCATCATGGGTATTTAATATTTAGAGTGATGTAAGCCACACTTCTGCTTTTAAAAAATCCCAACTCCAAGTAGCAAGACTTGAATTTATTTGAGAGGTTTTTTTTTCTAACAGGTATTTAATAATCTTATGCAAAACTTATACTATTAATACTTATTGACTTATTTTTGGCATTGAGAGGATATGTAGCTATATTTTACCTGCAATTTTAACTTGTCAAACCATTATCAGCGGCACTTTATTCAATTTTTCACAGAAGAGCAAAATCTGCATTTGATGCACGGCTTCAAGACTTAATTGCGGGTTATAACAATCCCAGGGTAAGGTACAATACAATGATTTATTTGTAGCTGGACAGAATAAAAGATGGAAATTCTTCTAAAAGACAAATTTCCTAGCAATTTCTTTGGCAGGGAGTTTCCTAGAGGGAATAATTTCCTTCCTGATTGAGTGGCATTCTCTCAGTTGTCAAAGAACAGACACTGAATTCTGAGGTAGTTTACACCAGGTGAAGATCGGGTGTCTGACTGTCAATGAATTTCAAGAACCTTTATATCTGGAACAGATCGAACGTTTTAAGAATAAAATAGTTTTTAAAATCCCCTCTGAAAACAGTAAGACTGCAGAAGTTGCACACGTGGTTTAAGCAAGAGAAACAATCCATCTGGCAGGAGGCTGAGCACATACTGTTCATCAGAAACATGATCTCCTCCAGGAGGCTGGAGCTGCACTTTCTCAAGCAACTCTCATCTTAAGGTCAAAAGATGATGATTGCAATTTTTATTTCTCACAAAGTTCTGTTTTATGATCTAGCATTTCTCTTTTCTTGGCCTGCTGCACTGTTACCAGGCAGTATTTCAGAGGATGCTGCAATTCTCTTCCACTGTATGTGAACCTGACTTTTACCTCATTCTTCATTAATGCAAACTGTTGAGGCCACTGCACCAGTTGCATTTCATGCACACGTCGTATATGCTGTGAAGGCTGTAGCTGTAGAGCTACTCATCTCAGCCCACAGAAATGTGCAAAGCGATATTATAACTCAAATCCAAAACTAACCTGCAGTCTAACAAACAGAAAAGAGCCATATTTCTTATGGTTCCCTTTTCTATCTGGCATGGTGGAGTAAAAAACCTCTCTCCACTTAAATCTCCTGTTTACACTAGCAGTGCCTGAGAATGGTAGGGGAGAAAAAAAGTCTGAAAGTCCCACCCAAAAGGAAAGCTTGAAAAATGGTGGTATGAATGAAGATGTAACAAATTGTCTGTGCCCCGACCCTCACAGGTCTGTGGGAAGTCCAGCAGTGCTATGTGTCTACTGGTTGAGTTCCTCATTCCTGTCAGATTTCTACTCTTCTGTCATCTTAATGTGTTTGTGAGTGCTCCTGTATTTTCTCAGCATTTAGATGAGCCACAGCATTTTTATTTTTTTTTCCAGTAAAATGCCTTCTTTCAGCTGCTGTTTTCATACACAGTATAATTAAACATCTCTTCTACTTGTGAAATGACTGTGCTAAGGAAGAAACGAGTATCTTTCGTAAGAGCTTCATTTGATGTTGACTATCAATTTGTCTCGTGAAAAGATGACTCCTTAGATCCAGAGCCTGCAGAGGAAGCAGGTGCTGCAAATGAAGAGCCCTTCTCATGCAGAAGTGCCCTGAGAGGGGTTGGGCTGTCAGTCTGTGCTGGGGGCAATCACCCACAGGTAATCCTCACTGATGTCAGCCTACCACAGTACAAAACTTTTAAAGTATATGACCAAACTCAATAAACACTGGTTTTTAAATGTTTAATGAAATCAAATTCTAATAAGAGCAATATTAAAACTTTCTTGATATAGATAACCCACCAGCTGTATCTATATTGGATGGACTATAGTATGACGTATAATGAATGGGAAAGTATTGTATGGCTATGA
The DNA here is from genome assembly GCF_905368555.1 of Meleagris gallopavo. Classification (NCBI taxonomy): domain Eukaryota; kingdom Metazoa; phylum Chordata; class Aves; order Galliformes; family Phasianidae; genus Meleagris; species Meleagris gallopavo. Next base: position 9,730,245 of record NC_139419.1, on the reverse strand, counting down.
TCCCAAATAAACTTCAGATCTATGCCTTTTCATCAACCTGGGCATTCATCAAACTGGGTTTTCAGACTTCACTCAGGTAGGCCTGTTCTCATGCAGATGGTCACACTGAAGCCAGTACACTTCTGGAATCTATATATCAGATTTCCCTGTGTTATCCCCAGCTCCAGTGGGATAACTTTGCCAGTCACTGTGGCAAAGACATGGGCTGGTTTCCTGCCAGAATCGCATTAACAGCTGAGAAAGCACTGAGCTGCTATAGAAGTGCAGGCTGAAATATCTGCCTTTGGGGCTGATCTTTGGCATGTGTTGGTCTTGCAAAGACTGCAGGAGTCCTCCAGGCTACTCTAGGCCTCTTTATGATAGCTAGTTGAGGCAACTTAGTAATGCCAAATTTTCACCCAAAGAGAGTTTTGTCATAACCCAGTCTGGACTATTTGCATACCTTTCCATATCCAAATACTGATATTGTGAGCAGATCACAGAATTAGCTGAATACTATTGCACTCAGTGAATGCATTGACAGAACTCTTTAATGATCCTTATGGATCCCTTCCTACTCAGGATATTCTATGTGATTCTATGTGTCCAGGAGATACCTCTCCCTGTCCCCAACACCTGCAGCAGTTCAAACCAATGGAAGATATTTCATTATTCCCCATTGCTTGATGGGGACTGACCCCAAGCCCTTCTTGTCTGGTCACCTCTTGCTGCTGACATCCATCCTGGACTGTACAAGTTTTCTGGAGAAGATCCAGAGCAGGCTGTAGGGATGATGCTGATAAATGACTCACATTTTGGTAATGATGCTGCTGAAGTAGTTTCATAGGGATGCAGACCTAAGATGTAGTACTATAGAAATTATAGGAGAGATGTTTTTAATCCCAAGAGAAACTAAATTTAACCTGGGAAGAAAAATGCAATGTTTGCAAAGATCCAGCATTGCTACATTAGAGCCTTAGAAAAGACTGATCTATCCATGCATTAAAAATCACAGAATTCTGTGCAACTTTTCCACTCATAGGTCTTTAAGAACTGAAATATTTGCAATAATCACAAACAGCAGGGCTCAATGCTGTTGGACCTTTACCCAGTGTCATGGTTTCATGATTTTTCATTATCGGTATTCCACATCATAACATCATGCAATGCACTGGGGGTTTGACTGCTGATGCTCAAGTTCCGGGTGCCTGTCCAGAGGAGAAGAGCAGCTACGTTTCCCCAGGGGGCTTTGCGGTCAACGAGGAGATATAACTCCCGGCAAGGTCACCTGATGCTCTCTTCTTTGCCTGCGCTGCTTCGCTTGCGCTTCTTTGCCTGCGCTGCTTCGCTTGCGCTTCTCTGCCTGCGCTGCTTCGCTTGCGCTTCTCTGCCTGCGCTTCTCGCCTGCGCTTCTCTGCCTGCGCTTCTCATCTCAGCGTTGTGGTAAGGCCGATCCACTATCAATTTCACATTCTCTCTCCTTATAAAATTCTGTTGATACCATATTTAGTAAATTACTTTGTTTTACCTCAGATTGTTGCCACTGTTTTCAATTATTTCGGGGTCCCTTATTTTCTTTTTTTTTCCCGGGGGCGCGGATCCGCGGATCCCTCCGCCCTTCTAGTCACGGAACCGGGCCGAACCAGCCCGTAAACCGTTGACATTCTTGGTGGAGAATGCGGGCAACAGTTGCTTTTTAGCTTTTTGAACAAATCTCTCTCTCCGCTCTCAGACAGCTTCATTGGGAAAGTTTATCTGTTTCACCAGTACTGTCTGAAAGCGTGACCTTGAAAAGTCCAGGCGGACGGCCAATACTCTAGGATATTTGTAAACTTTGAGCCTTGCTATCTTGTTTCTGTAAAAGAAAAAAAAGAGAAAAAATGCTTTCTCTACTGAAACTGCCTTTTAAGGGGCTGCATGCCACTGTCTCTTCTTTCTTAATGCTAAAAACATACTGGGCCTTAATTAAGTTCACCACTTTGCTCTATGGAGCAATAGGTATATATAGCCAATTGAAAACATGGATGGAAATAACTATGTGGCATCTGCATATTATGTGGCATACCATTCCAGAGGGAGCTGCTAATTTTACAGGGTTGGGGATTTTTAAGCAGGTTTCCAGCCTCTCCTTTGAATTCTTTATGTGGATTTTCAATGCTCACCTGATCACGTTATTAATCTCCGTGAATGTACTGCTCACCATTTCACTTATTATTAGTATTTATTATATTTTGAGGAAGTCTGCCCCAAAACCAGTAAATACTGAGTGGCAGGGAATGTGGAGAGGCCTGGGTGAGACTTTAGAGAGATGGAAATCTTCGGTGTCATGGAACTTTACTCCAGAACACCTGAAAGACCCTGAAAATTTAAACAGATATTTGAGACAGGAATGTCGTGGCTCAGGAAGATCTGAGGAGGCCCAAATTGTTTGGGGCCTGGCTAATGCTTACCGGGCCTTATTCAATACTATCCTGGAGAGGGAGAGAGTTTGTGAAATTGAAAAGGAGAGTCTCAGGGAAACAGTGCAAAATGAGCGAGAGAGTCTCCTGGTCGAGAGAAACAGCCTCCAATATGAGAGAGATGCCCTCCGAATTGAGAGAGACTCCCTGCAATCCAAACTCAACAGTCTTCAATCTCAACAAGACACCCTCCAATCTGAGCTAGATACTCTCATAATCGAACGAGACAGGCTCCGAGCTGAACTGGAGGATGAGAGCATTGGAACTGACCAACCTGATCAACTACAGGAAGCACCACAATTGATGTCACTTGCCCCTGTAAGAGGACGGAAAATGAAACGAATCTCGACTCAGTTAGAAGAGAAGAAAGAAGAGGAGAGAGGTCCAGAGGAGTGGCTCCAAGATCCACAAGAAGCACCCCTAAGTCCAGGGGAGGGGCCCTCAGTAAGACCACGGTCACCGGCGCCAATGAGGGCAACAAGAAGTCCCGAAAGAGTAAGAGGTGAGCAAGATATCGTTACCATTGTTGATCGATCTCTGAAAATGAATGAAATTCGAAGTCTGAGAAAAGACTTTTCACGTCACCCAAATGAGCCTATTGCCACTTGGTTACTTCGATGTTGGGACAATGGGGCCAACAGTGTGTGGCTGGATAGTAGAGAAGCTCGCCAACTGGGTGGCGTTGCTAGGGACTCAGCCATTGACAGAGGTATTAGTACATGCCAGAACCAGGCCTTTACCCTCTGGAAGCGGATGTTGTTAGCTGTAAAAGAAAGATACCCCTTCAAAGATGATCTGATGCCTGAGAAAAAGAAATGGGCTGATATGGAAGAAGGCATCTGTTATTTAAGAGAATATGCTGTGGTGGAAATGCTACATAGCCCCGATTTCATTCCTGACGAGCCAGACCAAGAGCATGATCCCGAGAGAGTCAGGTGTACACCAAACATGTGGCGTACATTCACAAAGACCGCACCAGAAAGGTACGCCAGCACATTTGCAGCAATGTATGGCAGAGGGGAAAGAAGACCCCTTATAAGTGAATTGGTTAATAAACTTCAAGACTTTGAGTTACATTTAAGCCCTCTGCGAGCTTGTGTTTCAGCCATTACAAAGGTAGCTGAAAAGCTGGACAGAATGGAAACCAAACAAGAAGATATAATAGACAAACTATCAACCGTGCCTGAAGCTGATAAATCCATGGAGGTAACGGATACATCAAATGGGGACCAGAATCCCCAAAACAGCCTATTGGAGGGGCTGATCAACTTGATTTCCTCCCAGCCGGTGGCATCTAATGTCTCAGCTATCAAAAGAAGACGTTCTCCTGCTCGAGCAAGTGACAACAGTAAGACCACATCACGTTTTGCCTTGTGGCATTACCTACGTGACCATGGAGAAGATATGAAGGAGTGGCATAAACAACCTACTCCTGTACTTCAAGCACGGGTAAGAGAGTTACAAGACAAATCAACCACCAAGGTGAACTTCTCTAAAAAGGTGATTGCTCCAGTTGCTGCAGACAGTGAAGGTAACAAATAGAGGGGCCCTGCCCCCAGCCAGGGGGGGGAAAGGGATAATAGAGTTTATTGGACTGTGTGGATTAGATGGCCTGGCACATCAGAATCACGAAAATATAAGGCCCTGGTGGATACTGGTGCACAGTGCACTCTAATGCCCTCGAGTCACCAAGGGACAAAATCAATTTATATTCATGGGGTGACTGGAGGTTCCCAAGAGCTGACTATGTTGGAGGCCGAAATCAGCCTCACTGGTAAAGACTGGCAAAAACACCCTATTGTGACTGGCCCAGGGGCTCCATGCATACTTGGTATTGATTACCTCAGAAGGGGATATTTTAAGGATCCCAAAGGGTATCGATGGGCCTTTGGAATAGCTGCTGTAGACACAGAAGGTGTTAAGCAGTTGTCTATTTTGCCTGGCCTGTCAGAAGATCCATCTGCCGTGGGGTTGCTACGAGTGAAAGAGCAACAAGTACCGATTGCTACAAAAACGGTGCACAGACGGCAGTACCGCACCAACAGGGATTCCTTGCTCCCCATTCAGAAGCTGATTCACCAACTAGAGAATCAGGGAGTGATTAGCAAGACTCACTCACCTTTTAACAGCCCCATATGGCCAGTGCGTAAAGCCAGTGGAGAATGGAGGCTGACGGTGGACTACCGTGGCCTGAATGAAGTCACACCCCCATTGAGTGCTGCTGTGCCAGATATGTTAGAACTCCAATATGAATTGGAGTCAAAGGCAGCCAAATGGTACGCCACCATTGATATTGCTAACGCCTTTTTCTCCATTCCTTTGACCAAAGAATCTAGGCCACAGTTTGCTTTCACCTGGAGGGGCATTCAGTATACCTGGAATCGTTTGCCCCAGGGGTGGAAACATAGCCCAACCATTTGCCATGGGTTGATCCAAGCTGCACTGGAACAGGGAGGTGCTCCTGAGCACTTACAGTATATTGATGACATCATCGTGTGGGGCAACACAGCAAAGGAAGTTTTTGAGAAAGGAGAGCAAATAATCCAGATCCTTCTGCGTGCTGGTTTCGCTATTAAGCGAAGCAAAGTGAAAGGGCCTGCCCCGGAAATTCAGTTCCTAGGTATAAAGTGGCAAGATGGCCGTCGTCACATCCCAACAGATGTGATCAACAAAATCAGTGCCATGTCTCCACCCACTAATAAGAAAGAGACACAATCGTTCCTGGGTGTAGTGGGTTTTTGGAGAATGCATGTTCCAAACTACAGCCTCATTGTAAGCCCCCTTTATCAGGTGACACGGAAGAAGAATGATTTTATGTGGGGTCCTGAGCAGCAGCAGGCTTTTGAGCAGATTAAACAAGAGATAGCCCGTGCCGTGGCCCTGGGGCCAGTACGGATGGAACAGGATGCGAAGAACATCCTCTACACTGCTGCTGGAGAGAAAGGTCCCACTTGGAGTTTGTGGCAAAGAGCCTCAGGAGAGACCCGAGGCCGACCCCTGGGATTCTGGAGTCGGGCGTACAGAGGGTCTGAAGAGTGCTACACTCCAACTGAGAAGGAGATCTTAGCCGCGTATGAGGGGGTTCGGGCTGCTTCCGAAGTAATCGGTACAGAAACACAGCTCCTTCTGGCACCTCGGCTGCCAGTGCTGAACTGGATGTTCAAGGGAAAGGGTCCCTCCACCCATCATGCTACTGATGCCACTTGGAGTAAGTGGATTGCGCTGATTACGCAGCGAGCGCGGATGGGGAATCTCAACCGTCCAGGAATCCTAGAGGTGATCATGGACTGGCCTGAAGGCAAAAAGTTTGGAACACCGCCAACAGAAGAGATATCACGTGCTAAAGAGGCCCCACCATATAATGAACTACCCGAAAATGAGAAGACATATGCCCTATTCACAGATGGATCGTGTTGTATTGTGGGGAAACACCGTAGATGGAAAGCCGCTGTGTGGAGCCCCACACGACAAGTTGCAGAGGCCACTGAAGGAAAAGGAGAATCGAGCCAATTTGCAGAGGTAAAGGCTGTCCAACTGGCCTTGGATGTTGCTGAACGGGAGAGGTGGCCAATGCTTTATGTTTACACTGACTCGTGGATGGTGGCAAATGCTCTATGGGGGTGGTTACAGCAGTGGGAGCAAAACAACTGGCAAAGAAAGGGTAAACCTATTTGGGCTGCTGACCTGTGGAAAGATATTGCTGCCCGAATAAAGAATATGGTTATAAAGGTGCGTCACGTAGATGCCCATGTGCCCAAGAATAGGGCTACTGAAGAGCAGCAAAATAACCATCAGGTAGACAGAGCTGCCAGAATTGAGGTGGCCCAAACAGATCTGGACTGGCAGAACAAGGGTGAATTATTTCTAGCCCGATGGGCCCATGAGACCTCAGGCCATCAAGGGAGAGATGCGACATATAAGTGGGCTAGAGACCGAGGGGTGGATTTAACTATGGATGCTATTGCGCAAATCATTCACGACTGTGACACGTGTGCCACAATTAAACAAGCCAAGAGAATGAAACCTCTCTGGGAGGAAGGGCGATGGCAAAAGTACAAATATGGGGAGGCATGGCAGGTTGATTATATCACCTTGCCACGATCTCGTAATGGTAAGCATTATGTGCTCACCATGGTGGAGGCAACAACTGGGTGGCTTGAAACCTATGCAGTACCCCACGCTACCGCCCGAAATACCATACTAGGTCTTGAGACACAAGTCCTGTGGCGACATGGTACCCCAGAAAGAATTGAGTCAGATAATGGGACTCATTTTAAAAATTCTCTTGTAGGTACCTGGGCTAAAGGTCATGGTATTGAGTGGATTTACCATATTCCCTACCATGCACCGGCCTCAGGTAAGATTGAACGATACAATGGGTTGTTAAAAACTATGCTGAAAGCAATGGGAGGCGGTACATTTAAGCACTGGGAGAAGCATTTGGCAGAAGCCACCTGGTTAGTCAATACCAGAGGATCTATCAATCGTGGTGGTCCAACCCAGTCCAGCTCCCTACATACCGTAGAGGGAGATAAAGTCCCTGTTGTACATGTAAAGAATATGTTGGGAAAGGCAGTTTGGGTTATTCCAGCCTCTGAGAAGGACAAACCTCTTCGTGGAACTGTTTTTGCCCAGGGACCTGGGTCCACTTGGTGGGTGATGCAGGAAAACGGGGATGTTCAATGTGTACCGCAAGGGAACTTGATGTTGAGGGAGTGCAGTCAGTAATTCCTAGTGCGTGTGTTTATATTTTGTTTGTATATATTAAGCATGATGTAGTGATGTGGAATAAGGGGTGGAATGTCATGGTTTCATGATTTTTCATTATCGGTATTCCACATCATAACATCATGCAATGCACTGGGGGTTTGACTGCTGATGCTCAAGTTCCGGGTGCCTGTCCAGAGGAGAAGAGCAGCTACGTTTCCCCAGGGGGCTTTGCGGTCAACGAGGAGATATAACTCCCGGCAAGGTCACCTGATGCTCTCTTCTTTGCCTGCGCTGCTTCGCTTGCGCTTCTTTGCCTGCGCTGCTTCGCTTGCGCTTCTCTGCCTGCGCTGCTTCGCTTGCGCTTCTCTGCCTGCGCTTCTCGCCTGCGCTTCTCTGCCTGCGCTTCTCATCTCAGCGTTGTGGTAAGGCCGATCCACTATCAATTTCACATTCTCTCTCCTTATAAAATTCTGTTGATACCATATTTAGTAAATTACTTTGTTTTACCTCAGATTGTTGCCACTGTTTTCAATTATTTCGGGGTCCCTTATTTTCTTTTTTTTTCCCGGGGGCGCGGATCCGCGGATCCCTCCGCCCTTCTAGTCACGGAACCGGGCCGAACCAGCCCGTAAACCGTTGACACCCAGTGAAACGTGAAGGGAGAATGGGAGTTGGGAAGTTCATAGCATTGAGCGCCTGGGAAACAATGCTATTTCTCAGTGGGAGGTGTTTTGCTCTTGGCCATATAACTATAGAAACTGTAACTACATCAGCTTCTTGGGCAGTAGAGGGCTGGTAATATAAGAAAACAGTGGATGGTATTACTAGTGAGACAACTTCCCACTGCAAGATTTTTCACTGTGAGCTTTGTTGGAAATTTCAGCTTATGAGAGATTAGCACATAGGAAACAAAATATAATATTTTCATTTTGTGTTTGTTTTGACACATACTTTCTTATCAGAAAACCTAGAAAGTTCGCAAATCCAGCCTGTCTGAGGTCATGAAGCAATATTGCACGAGCACGTGTGTCATGAGGAGCTCGGAGGCCTTTCAGTGACCTGCTCTTGTTCGCATTGATTACTGTGTGGAAGTGTTTTACCTGTTGTGTACAAGTTAGCCAACAGAAAATATCAAACCTTTCAAACCTTAGGTGGATTACTGGACTGGATGATCTTGAAGGTCTTTTCCAACCTTGGTGATTCTGTAATTCTGTGATTCTGTGAAACAGAGGTCATCTGAACTACTGTGTGAGAAGTGTTGTCAACAGCGAGCTCACTGGATTATGAGCATGTTTTGATTTGTTTTAATATTTCCATGGCTGGAGAGAGAATCCTGTTCTCAGCTAGGGTCATCTTCCTACCGTAATACCTCATCAGCGAGGCCTTGCTTTCCTGTTCAGGCAGGGAAAATAGCTGTCAAGCTTTCCAGTGCAGGATGAAAACACTGCAGTAATGAAGTACTTCCAAAGTCGTAGCAAAGTGGTCTGTAAATTCAGCTAGCCCCAGCTCCACTTAGTTTTCCCCAGCATTAGCATTGGTAGGATAGTGTCTGCTTTCAGCAGAGTAGCCTTTTGAGTTGCTTACAGATCTTATCCTTGTTGCTATATTCCACCACTGTGCAAAAAACTCACTTGCTCCATTTTCCTTTCTTCTGGAGTAGCAGAAAGCCTGCAGTCCCCTCCACTTTTTCACCTGTCTTTCACTGCTTTAAAATGCTGGGATCCAAAATGGATGGAAGTTAAGAGACTCAGTACGCCCAGTGGTGTCCTTACTTCACTGTGGAATGTTTGTCTTGGGGGTGAAAGTCAGGAGGTATCAATACACAGTGTGTGTGCACGTGCTTTGCTTTTCTGTGATTATTTTTCTTACTTCCTTTGACGTTGTTATTTTTGGAAATCAGAACGATAAAACAACCCTTTATCTAAGCTGCTCGATTCTTCTTACATAGTATGGAAACAAGGGGCTTCATCGTCAGTACCTGCATCAGAAGAACAGAAAACACTTGCTGTATGTATTTTTTAATCAAGTACCCCCAACTGTCCACCCTCCTATCACTGCAAAACAGGCAGTGGCATAACATGCCTTGGCTCCATACCTCAGTGATGTAAATGGGCTCATACAAATGCAGCTTCATCATGCCAGAAAGGTTGTGTGGGCAATGAGAATAATTTAGGTTTTAGAATAATTTGTCATTCCTATTGCCTTTCTATGTAATCTGAGAAAAACCTTTCCTGCTGTTTAGGCACCAATGCACCTTGAACTCAGTCTGCGTAGCCTGAATTATTAAAGTATTACATCTGCTGCTCTTGGAATTGGGATGGGCTGCTTGCACAAACATTTGCCGTGCCTTCTATCTCATCTTCTGGAAGCATAATACTTTGATGCTTTCTAACATGTCATATCATTCAATCTGAAGGCAGCAGCTGTCTGTTTCCTGCAGAAATGAAAGAAAAATATTAAAATCTGATTTTGATGGAATTGCCAATGGCAGTTGTTTTCAGAAGCAGTAGAGAAAGTCGTAATGCTGATTGTGTGATCCTTCTTTTCAAGATAAATAAAGAAAACACAGCATTTTATCAAGGCAAGGCTTTTCAAATCCTAGCCGGTGCATACATGTATTATGTATACAAAAAGAGATTTATTATTTATTTATTTTAATAAACCACCTCTAAAAATCAATGGGATTTAATCCAGACTATGTTGTTGTTGTTGTTATTAGTATTATTTTATGTATTATATTTCTGAAGTATTAGACTTTTATGTTGCTTTCTGTAATAAGATCTGGCAGGACTGCAGGCAGCGTCCTCACTGAACTTGAGCAAAAAAGATACATCTGGTTAAAAATCTAAGCTTTTAACTCCTACTTCATTTATTCAGAACATTTACAACATTAGAAGGTTTGTGTCAACTCTCCATCTGTATGTGCAGGTGGAACTGCAGATTTAATCTGATGGTATACTTCTAGATAGAAATTCATCTCAATTTAATATTTTCTAACTTGATCATGAAAGATCATAGTTTGTCCAGTTACGATCTGATGAGGCATAATTACAGTTCTTTGAAGTTTTTTTTTTTAATGGCAAGCTGTAACTCTTGTCTGGAAGTTCAAAAAGTAATAGAAGCTCAGCTCTCAAGGGACTCCAGCTTTTTTATTATTAATGTTTTTTTAAAATCAAGTTCTTCATTCCTAATATAATCACGTTAAAGAAAACCCATGCTCAACTTTTCCTTTTAGATTGGAAATTCCCATTTATCTCCACGAGAAAAATATATGGCAAAGGCTGCGTGCTGCAACTGATGGCAGCAGAGTGTGTGGGGAAGACAGGGGATGCAGATCTGTAGGTGTCATCTCATCTCATGGAGAGGGGCCCAGGCTGGCTGCACTGCACAGTGTATGCTGGACACCCCTGGTTTAGGGGAACTACTGTTAACTGTGCGGCTGGAACACCTCTCCTAGAGATGTCTGCCTTCCAGTAATTAAAAGGAGATTATAAACAGGAGGGAAATAAACTTTTTACACAGGTAGATAGTGATAGAACAAGGGGGAATGGTTTTAAACAAAAGGAGGGATGATTTAGGTTAGATGTCAGGGGAAGTTTTTCACTGACAGAGCGGTGAGGTGCTGGAACAGGCTGCCCAGAAAGGCTGTGGATGCCCCATCCCTGGAGGTGTTTAAAGCCAGGTTGGATGGGGCCCTGGGCAACGAGATCTAGTAGTTGATCTAGCAGTTGGCAGCTTTGCCCACTGTAGGTGGAACCTGATGATCCTTGAGATCCCTTCCAACCTATGCCAGTCTATGATTTTATGATGACTTCCCCAGCTTCAGGGTGTGATGTGATCAGGGACAGTGGGGCAGCAAGGGGGAGAGACAGAAGCCCCTCTTCTGCAGCATTCAGTTGTAGCAAGTGCTTGTTCAGAAATGGGACAATAGATACTTGACAAAAATAGAAGTTAATTTTTATAAAGATACCAGTGATGTAGAAAGCAGAGCCAAGAAAGCTGGCTACATCTCTTAGCACTCAGTGGGATTTGATGTACAGATTGTTTCCAAAAGGAACTGCAATGATGTGGTTTTTGGTAGAGTTATGTGCAATACAGAGTGAATTTGAACCTCAGCTAAGAAGCATGCAGCAGTGCTTGTTCCCACCTAACAACTCTGCAAATGAGCAGTGCTAAAACTAGAGAAACAGAGAAGAGATTTACGGACGTGTACAAGTGGTGGAAAAACACAGCAGATTTTATTTACTTGCACTTTATGAGACTGACCCCTCCGCACCAAAGTTTTTGTTCCTTATGGATCCTCTGCTCCCAGTAAAACAGAGCCATCCTGGTTAACCTGTGGCTCAGCTATGGAGTACTTAATGTGAGTACCATGGGACTTCAGTTGCTCTATATACTGTTATAAAACTTTCAGTGGTAAATCACTGCATTGATAAAGACTGTAAAAAGTCATATAATAGCCACAGCTTTCAGTATTTGCCATACTACTAAAAAATCTCTTAAAATGTCACTGGACCCAGCTATAAAAGTATGCAATACTAATTTAATGCTGCGATAAAGTCTGTATTTTGATCATAGAGGAAAAATTGAATACAGACAGATTTTTTTTTTTTTTGCATGATATATGTTTGGTGGTTGCTGGTCTTGGACTTATAAATATGACAGTGAATGATAAAAATTAGGACTTTAAATACATAATCAGATAGAATTCTGTTCTGAAATGGGCTTAGTGGTGTCTGAGGGATTTACGTCCTGAAAATGTCATGGGACAACCAAGTGAAATTCTTTTGGATTACAGAATGGATGATGATGCAGGATTTCTTTGTTTATGAGTTGGTCTGGCCCTTAGATGATATTGTGCCTGTATATTACAAGATGCATCTCTGAAAATAACTCATGCAGGCTGTGGTTGTGCTTCAAGTTGCCTTGTAATTTAAAGGGTAATTAGAGCTAAATTTTTAGTGGAAGATGAATGCTGCAATAATGTCAACTCATACTTGTAGAGAAACTTGTATCTTAAAGGCTTCCAGCTTGCTTAAAGAACTGAGCTTGCAAATGAACATGACCCTCATTCTGGTGGGAATGAGAATTCAGGTTATCTGTGGCAAAACTGTCTCTTCTTTCTGTGAATGGGAGATTTCTGGGTACTTCTGGGGAGTAATCTCCATTTTCTTATAGAAATAGTTTACTTAATGAATTACGATGCATTTTAAAAGCAGAGATAATTATTAACCTATATAATAAAATATCAGCATATCAATTCGGTGTGGGAAGATGCTTATTTCCTGCTACCTATTAAAAAATAAGTAAAATTGAGTAATTAATAAGTGACAGCATAGTCCATTGGCTTCTGGTTAATCTTGCAATCAATAAACCAGGAAGGGATTTGTTTCTGTTAACTTTCTCTAAGCTGGGTTCCCTTTGTAACTGAGAAAAAAAGTAAGCACTTCTAGGGAGCTAGTCATCTCCTTAGGTAAGCATTTGACACAGATCAAACAATAAAATGGTTGCAATGTGCCAGTTTTATTCAATTGACCATAATGAGCCAGCAGACAGAATAGTAAGTCTAAAATGAATCCCACTGATATGTTTTGAAATATCCCACAAAGATGAATGGGCTATGACTGGAGGTACAAATTCTATGAACAGTGGATTTTACTGCTGTGAACAATGCTGCAAAAGGGAATTTACTTCCTTACTACCTTATATATTTGTCCTTTAGATGCATTAACTCCTTGGCTTATTTTAATTAGTTTCAAACCTCTAAATCATGTTGCTGAGGATAGAATACAAGAGCACTTACAGCATGTTTCATGGTGTTCATTCAAAGTGAATAGGAGCATTTGTTTATGGAGGTATAGTCCATTTGTATTTTTTGGAATGGCAGGTCTGTCCTCTTTCATACACCAGCTGTGATTTGGTCTATGACTGTACAATTCTGAGATGGACACTTGCATATTCTTAGCTTCATTTCTTATACCACCCTCACTTTTAAATGTCAAAGATAGTTTTTTTCAGACGCTCAAATGCTTTGATACCTTCTTCACATCAAGATCCTACGGAGGAAACAAAACCTACTAGTTGCACCTTATGATGCCACTGTGTGGTAGAAAACACACAAGGCAAAACAGATGGAGTTTTAGCTGGGGTCTGAAAATTGCAAGCAGGACGAGCTCTAGAAGGAGCTGTGCACAGCTGGCTGCTCTCTATGGCTCTTGCTCCACACACCGTGCCTGGTTCTTAGAAATGCTGCTGCCCAGACATGCTCTGTGTGACTCAGGAGATGGACTGCAAAGTAGATTTTTATTTCAAGCAGTTGAAGTGTTTATCCCTGGTCACATTTCAGAGCAGACAACAAACGTAATGGAATTTCAGAGTGTGATGCCAGTAAAACAGACGGCAGGGCAGCGGATGAAAACAGAGCTTTAGGTTGTATACGGGTCTTTGGGTTGTTCCTTCCCAGCAACTGAGAGCGATGGAGCCCCTCCTGCCCCTGGGCAGCCAGCCATTTCATTTGTGGTATTTAAAGGTCAGCTAAGCGCTCTATCCTTATTTGTGCAGGGTCCTGCTTTGAAGGCTCTGCTACCTACATGATAAATTCTACAATTAATTTCTAATGTATTTATCACTTAGTTTGCTTGTCTGCCCCGTGAGGGGAAAGTGCTGCTGAGACTTCTGGTGTTTCTTACAGGTGCAAGAGCAGCTGCTTCTTGTTAAAATCTTTCTGCCATTTTGACCTTTTTGGATGGTGGAACACTTAAATTAACTTGTGGGTTATTTATTAAAAACGTCCACTCTTTGATTTATAGATCTACAAAGGCAAGAAAAATGGTTTTGCTGGGGCAGGGTGGAGATAGTGAAGGCTTCTGGACTCTGGAGGCTTCACTCAGCATTAATCAAGATAAACTCTTATTTTTCCACTTCTGTGACAGTTCCAGAGATGTATTTGTCAGCACAGATAAGCAACTTATTCCCATTTCAGTGTTAATTATTGAGCACAAATGTAAAAAATATCAAGTTCTTTTTAGAAGAATTACTACAGTACTGAAAATAAAAGAGATTTTCTACGTAAGATTTTAAATAGCCCTTTGTTCTGTTTAGAAATGACCATGTTCTTTGCCAGAAAATTTTGCCAGATATTCATCAGAAAAATCAAAAGAAAACCATCAACACCATCCAACTCAGTTTCCTCTTGGATGAGCTAATCTCTTACAAGTGTAATAAAATTCTAACAAACAGTTTCTCAGTTTCCACTCTTACTAGGGAGCACTTTGGTAAAAAGATCTAAAAGGTCCTGAAGAAGGACACTGATGGCAGCAGAGCTGATATATGCCATCAGTTACAGTCTGCAAATAAATCTTTGTGCATGTCAGCTTGTCTCAACATCCTTTGTGCAAAACATTACTGCAGAGACTGCACTTCACATCTTCAAGAACCGGTTGTCCGCACAGAGATAAAAGTCAACTGTAACTTTCAATTCTCTTTCTTCGGCTCTTTCACAATATTGCTTGTCAAATTAGAGACTCAGTCTTGTTATTCAATAAAACCTAATTTTGACTAGATCTTTGCTCTCTCATTATGCATTTCTGTAAGTTAAATAAGATTTCCTCTAGAGCTGGAATAGGATTCTAGGAGCGAAACTGTCAAACAGGAGACAAAGGCAGTCCTTCAATTGCTCCATGAAACTTTGAAGAGGTTTTGCGTTGGGAATGACTCCGTTGTGCAATTATTGTCATTTGCAATGAAATATAACTCCTTCTTTATTTGTGAGGAGCAAAAATGGGTTTGTTCTTATCTAGAGGTAAGCTCTCGTTCAGGCTGTGACCTACTTTGTGATGAATATATGAAGGATGTACCTCTGTGTACCTTGTACATGAGATAAAGTGTCCAAAACAAATCTTTTTTTTTTCCCAGTAGAGATGTATATGATAACATATTTCAGAAAGACACAGCCTTAGAGTCCAGAAGCCTTCTATACTTGTAGAGAAAAGTGCTCAATTAACAAGAATTTTACTTTTAATAAATGTTATAAAAGGCAACACCAATACCATATGGATATCTTCTATCTCTTTCTTTTCTCTACTACTTAAGCAGTTATTTAAATAGTATAAATATTACAGATAACAAATCCTGAGTTTTTTTAATAAGAATGCAGCAGAGAACTATGGCAAATTAGTCATACAAAAAAGACATGTTAAGATGAAAATACAATGGAATTTGTTTTCCCTTTTAATCTTTAACCTTGGCAGGAGTTCCCGGCTTCGGGATCTGTTGAAGCACCGTGGGATAGACCTCATTAATTCTAGCCCCTGAATGTTCAGAATACAGGGAAGTAGGATGAAAATGGAAAATGAACACAAAGGACCTCTGAAAAGGATTATAAACAGATCACAGGCCAATTCCATCTTCAGAAGAGCACCTCTAATAATCTGTCTAAACCAGAAGCTGAATAGGTTGATTAATGAACCATTCCTTACTAAATCTGTATCTAGATGAGCATTTATTTAAAACACTAAGGGCTTAATTCTTACTTATATAAAGCTCATTTAAGGCAATCTGGTCCTGCTGTGGGTCGTTTACATCAAATTGAAGTCCTTAGTCCTTGGGGGAAGACTAATAGACTTTTCTCAAGCCTTCCAAAAGGGAAGAAAAGAACTGTAGACTTATCTGAAACGACAAAATGGCTGCTTTCCTGATGTGTGCTCTGTGTTGGAATGCAATTGCACGTGTGCCAAAAGCTGAACTGTGATTTTGAAGGATGCTAGTAGAAAAAGCAGAGAATTAGGAAAATGTGTCCCTCCCTGCAGAAATGGTTGGGAATGATACACTGTCTGTCCTATCCTGCATTTTGCCCAGCTCCCTCTGTTGATACCTTCCTTTCAACTGTATGTAGAGAATATTGTTGTTCAGCATGTAGACTGGGTTGCAAACCGAACTAGCTCTGCACTGGATGACCTTTGACTGTTATTGAGGCTTTAGTGGCTCTTAACTTTTCTGTTTTGATTTCAGAATTGGGAAACAGGTGAGGAGAGCCTCATATGTCTGTGTGATAGGACAAAGGAGTACTTGCAGCAGGGCTGATTGTAAATAAGAGGTGAAAGGCTAAGATTCCCTCAGCTCTTTCTGTGCTGACTCACAGTATCTGAAGTAAGACTTTCCAAGCCAGTGAAGGAGGTACATTGAAGTTCAAATAGAACTTCTTACTATGAATCTAGAAGTTTTAAATTCACTGTTCTACTTCTGACCTAATTAGATGAGAAACATAGTTACTCCTATCAATGTGCTGTATTATTCCTAATCAATTAAATATAAACATTCAAACAAATGTAACTACCTCCTCCACTGTATATCACTATGCAAAAATTCACAGGGTGGTTAGAACCTACATGCTTTCATTTACTCTTCCCTCAATTATTTACAACTGGCTCTTACTCTTCACATTCTCTTGAAGGTCAAGGATGTGAAATGTGAGCACATGTGAAATCTGAGATGCCTTTGCTGGTAGCGTTAAACACGTTCTGAAGTAGGACATGTACTGTCTATTTTTAGCTGTAATCTTGGCTGAGTGGCAGAGTTAATGCATTGGTTAGAATTTGAATAATACATGAGACTTGTGCTATGAGAACAATAATTTAGCTATAATCTGATGCATGATGTAATGAGGGGTAATCTTCTCCTGAGCTGCAGTAAGTCACTATGTACCCTAGTAAACAAGTGTAAGTGGCTTGGCAAGCACATGGTAGCCATAATGGGTTCATTTAGCTTCTTGTTGAAGTCACAATGATGCAAGTATATATTTGTTTCACTGTCCTGCAAAAGATTTGCAGCTGGAAAGAAGGATGAAGCGTGTACCAGTAAATAAATGTATCAATTTTGTCTTCACTGGCTATCAACCTTTCCCACAGGAAAAATAGTATCTTGTGCATGTTCAGTTTTATTGGGTGGTCCTGACATAAGTAAATAAATAGATAAAAGCATAGTTTTACAATGGTACGCCTGCAGGTTAGGCAGAAAGAACAGCAACAAACAGCTCATATTAGTTAAAGCAGAGGATGCAGCATCACAACCTGTTCATTTTCTGTGATGATCATATCTCTGGAGCCTGAATCATGTTTGTGTACCTCAAATATAATCTTAAATTCTAGTAGTCCAATGCTTCTCATGGTTGGTCAAAGAAACAACAAAGAATTATGAGGGGGAGGGGTGTGTACAATATTTTTGTATCAAATCATAGATGGTAATATGCACCTCATGTTGCTTTATATATACCTGGCATAAGCCCCTTCATACCAGAATTTCAAAGAAATTCAACATGAGTGATGGATGCACTTGGAAGTATAATCTGAAGTGTTTTGAAACTAATCTCAAATTCTCTCCATTACTGCCAAATTCCTGATGTATTCTGAGGTCTTGCTCTTTGATTTCCATGATTCAGGTGCCATTGCCAGGCACTGGTGGATGTCTTGGCCAGCTCTGAATTGTTGCAAAGAGAGGAAAAGACAAAGTCTAAATACTTGTAGAGAAATTTAATCTGTACAGTGAGTCCAATCCTTGCCGTTGTTGCTAAAGTTCTCCGAGGGTGTGAACATTGGGCTCAGCTTGTTTTTTTCATGGGATGCCTGGAACAGATTTGTGTGTATGAAAAGGTGAAATGGAAGCCTGGTACTTTCTGTTCTGCAGAACTGTGATGACAGAAATCTCACCCTGAGACTTCTTCCTTTGAAGAGGTTGATTACTTCTAACGGCTTGGCTCCTCCATGAACTCATTAAGTGGTGCTTTCACAATTTGAAAACTTCAGGAAAATTACTAATCAGCAGATTCATTTGTTATGAATTATTCAGTTAGCTGTAGCAATGAGGACTGTGTTCACCATGTGCTGGAAGGAGCGCCAGCAGTGGGGTGGGAAGGAAGCCAAAGACAGAAAACAGAGCAGTTCGTTTAAAGTGGAACCAATCTGTGCCTAGGAACTTACCTGAGATGAAGGTGATACTCCATTTCTCTGGCAGGAGAGGCAGCTGGAGGCAGTCGCTTTGTCTATAGTTATGTGATGGGATCATGAGAAGGGTGGAGAAGGAGTCTAGGGGTCATTTCCTTCTGGCTAGTACCTGGAAATGAGATGTGTCCTCAGCAAAGTGAGCATCAGTCAAAATTTCAGATTGGGATTGAGACATGAAAACAAGAAGGTTTGGTAGGCGTACAGTGAAAGGTACAGATCTCTTGTTATTTTGGCTTCTATTCCTTCAAAGTTGCCTTTACCTTTTCTTCTTCAAGTGACAAAGAACTATTCTTGTGACCTCTCAGACATCTTGTCACCCACAGTAGTTTCTTATCTTTGACAACTACACCATGTTCAACTCATAGAAATGGAGCAAAACAAAGTCTATTGATTTTAAAATACTACTGTGGAAGCAGCAACAAAAACAAAACTACAAAAAAAGCCTTCTTATCTATAAGTTTTCTTCCATTTTTACTTTTTTTACTTGTAGCTTTAGAACATTTATTTATTTATTTATTTATTTATTTATTTATTATTTCACATGGTGACACTGCCAAATTGTCACAGAACTAAAAGAAAAAGAGTTGTGGGTAACAAAGTGCCGCAATGGGAATTACTTCTACTGCAAGGCTTTTCCTGGCTTAAAAATTTGGGCATGAAGGGAGAGATGGAAAGAGGATGGCAAAATTGAGAGAAGAAAACAATTGGAAACCAATGCCAGTGTGTCAAGTAATAAGGGAAGCCCAGAAAGAGAAAATAGAAATGGAGTAATTGAGCCAAATGGCTGCAGGACTCACTTGTTCAATGGACAGAGCAGCACAGATTCCATGCTGAGCTACTCAGTGGAAGGAAAATGTGAAACTGTAGAGACCATTTTTAATCATTCCATGGCAATATTATTTTGTTTGACCATGCAAAGGTTGTTAGATATAATTTATCCCTAGTGCACCTATATATATTCACTGGAGTTACACCAGAGGAGAAGTTGCTCTACATGTTTATAATGGCATCAGTTAGCACTGAAGCACAAACATTTATAGCAGACTTCACTGTTGCTCATTTTTAATTATTTTACAACATGATGGTGACAAGATCGTAAGACTTGAAGTGACATGCTCTTCAAATCTCCCTGTTCAATTATATTCAAGTTTCAAGCAACCAAGTCAATGTAGATTTTTGTGGATTTTTTTGTTTGTTTGTTTGTTTGTTTTTCCTCCCTAATTGCAGTATCTGTGTACTCCAACCTAAACACAATCTTTGGAGCCCCCATTCCCTCCCCACCTACTTGCTGTATCTAGCTGCTCTGCACCTCAGTTAAGAACATGTAAATCTGAGCAAAGATCAAGAGCTGAGAGACAAATCCATTAGGCCAAGAAAAAAGACACTTTTTCTAGTTGAACATTTTCACTGCAAAAGATGCTTTAGCTTTATCATGTCTACATAATTTGTTCCTAGAAAGAAAAAGAACTTCTGAAATAATTTATGTCTTTGTATCCTTCTAACATGCAGTTCATTTCAGGGCCATCTCAGTGGTCAGTATGTCTTTCTTATCAGTAGAGATTTGAATGCCTAGGCTACAGTTGGTAGATAATATGCTAGATTTAATTGCTGACCTACTTCATTAAGGAATATTATGGAGTAAATTTAGAAAAATTCAGTTTTATCACCACTTTCCTAGGCTGGCACGGAGCAAGATTTTTTCTGGGACAGAGTGAATTAACAGTATACTCTCAAAGCTTGTGGAGCTGAACCAATTTACTGAATCTGAGCTTTCCATGGACTTTTCTCACTGAATTTCCAAGATAAGCAATAGTTCTACAGGTACCTACTTCTTGTCCTATCCAAAGTGAGAATACATTTGTTGGTTTATGTTTTGAGACCTGTTTCTATCTAACATGGATGTACCTGAAGCTGAATTTCCAGCCACACTGGAATGAATATTTCCAATGGAAGACACCACTCACCAATGGAAGGGTCTACTGGGACTGTTTCAGTCCTCATGAGGGTGACAGCAATGGCCTGGGCTGGACAGTGTGCCACCTGCACATGCACACAGGACAGGCAGTGTTTGTGCCTGGAGCATCTCCTGAGGCGGGCAATCTTCTAATTACATCAGCATGGCCTAGGTGCAACTGGCTGGGCAATTGCTGGTGTACAAATCATGGCCTCTTCTTTCCTGGGAAGACAGCCATGAGTGCTGAAGGGATGTGCTTGCACCATTGATGGCTTCCCTGGTGCTGTGTCTCAGGGACACAGATCTGTGAGAGGTGAATGGAAAGAGTCTGAAAATTTACTTGCTTATTTCCATTCCACTGGAATAACGAATTAATTTGGTAGAGTACAATAAAGGGGAGCTTGTGCTCTGCACCCAAGCAATACTTACCTTCTTGTCAGTGTATCCAGACATGGAGACTAGAGGGTTCCAACTACTTTAAACACTCTGATTTCATTTCTGCACATGAGAGAAAGCTTTTTATCTTATTGCTTTTGCTGTTTCCATAGTCTGTTGCCAGTGAGATTTATTTGAACTAAGCTATTGGCAAATATGCAAATATCTGTTAACTGCCACAACATGTCAAGTCTCAGCTGGTCTGTTTTTCTCTATCAAACTGAATTACAGTCCAAGAGAAAATGTAGTATGACGTAAATGACAAAATTTGACAGGACCCTTCACAATAAAATGTGCCAGCCTTGGGATATCCAGAAGCAGTTCCCTGAGCAAAGAAGTGATACCCCTGTCCCCCAGCTCCTCTCTATGCTTCCCCTCATACAGATGAGTTCACAGTTCCCAGCTTGCCTGTCAGTATGTCCGAGAAATCAAGCAGGCTTTTCCTGGTTGCCAGTCAAATCAGAAGTCTTGTCCTGTGTATTGTTTACTAAATGTCCTTTACTACTCTTGTTCTCCAGGCCAGTTCTGGCAACCTTGTTTACTTGTGGCCTCATTTGCAAGTCCTTCTTGATTGTCTAGTTTATAGCTCCCTATATCAAAACCATCTTCTTCAGACATCACATCTGCTCTCCTTGTCCTAATAGACATTAATGAAATACCCACCAGTATTAAATTCCTTTGGGCTTTATTTTTCTTGCCTTTTAGTAAATAACTTAGATTCTGAAGAGATAAGGAAAGTCACTGCTTGATTTTGGCTGACATTCTGCAATAGCTACACTCTTATTCTGAAGGTTACAGCTGTGTCCTTAATAAGTAGTACTGTCAGAGTATATGTTAGGACTAGTATGAGAAATTTTCTGCTAAATATATTTGAGAGGGTGAAAGATTTCCTTTAATCATGTTAATGATGTCCTCATGACCAAGAAATATGTGAAACAGGCAGTTTCCAGTAATGATTCTCTTTCTGTGATAAGTCACTTTAAGACTTATTTTGAAAACCCATATTGGTGAGAGAGCATTTCTTAGCAACTCCATTTCATATACGGGCCTACCCCCATAGGAATTATGTTCTGATTATAAGGTGGCTGTATTTCAGAATTATTACAGGAGCTTGCATTTGTTTTCCTAAGTGTTGTGGGTAGGCAACAGCTTAAGAATTGTAATGAGAAAGAGACATGACATTTATGAGTGATCACACTTGTGAAATAACCCCTTTTCCTGTTCTCAGAAAATTCATGAATCAAAATCAGTCAATCCCTTCTGATACATATTTTTCAACTCTATGGAAGAAAAGATTTTAGCATTGTGAAATGATCGCTTTATTGATTTGTTACTGATGTCGCTGAAGCAGCTATGTCATTAGGATTGCTTTTTACAGAGTGAAAATAAAGAGGTATGACTGAATCCAGATAGTGCAATGTCAACCTCACCCAGTGAGTGAGCAGCCATAGCCGTGTGCTGCCTCTCTGTATGATGTCCTGTTTTGATTTCATGAACAGAAGGGTAAGTTGCCTTACTTTTCTCTGAATGCATTGATTGAAACAAGTGATATTATGGAAGGTACAGCTAATGTACTTGCTTTAAAATTATTGAACTGCACTAGATGAGACGTAAACATGCTGCTCACAAATCTGTGATTTTGTGGTGATTTAGACATTTTGAAATGTTTTTTAATGATTGGTTAAGGAAAAAACTTGCAACAACTTCATTTTCATTTTAAACAACTTCAGAAATTTTCAGTTATGTCTTTTTGACAGTTATGAGGTGGAAATCTTAAAAAGTGCAAGTGCAATGTGAATAACGTAGGTAATACACTACGGCTTTAATTTAGGCAGTAGGATACTTAGAAATGGAACCATCTGTTTATAATTAATTCACCATCACTCCTCATTGGAGCATTGCGAGAATTGCAGTTAATAATTTTGATTGCTAAAGCCTGTAAGTCAAGCAAAGAGAAATGATAAATAAATCAGAATAAAATAGAGGAAACACATTAAAAGAAAACATAAAGCTAAAGCAATATTTTAGCTTATAGGTAAATATTTTTAGGAAAAAGAATTAAAGCCTATCTGCGTTTTGCTTGAAAGTGAAGTCATGTTTCAGATCTTCCCAGTTTGCTCTGAGGCTCCACTTCCAGTGCCCATGGCTGGTCTGTGCTCGTCTCAAAGATCTTTCTCTTTTCTTTCAGGTAGTTTCTCCTCTCCTGGAAGAATATAAACATTTTTCAAGAGGGAAAATTTCTCATACTTCAGGGCTTCCACCACATCCCCCAAAGCTTCTTTTTCTTTTTGAATCTTCCAGTCATTCTCCTTGAATGCTATGGATTCTTCCCAGAGAATGAGTTTGCTGCTTGAGATGGCCATCTCTTCATCCCAGAAGATCTTGTCCTTCTTCCAGAGTACTTTATGGTCCTTCCAGGAAGCCCAGTTCTTTTCCTGCATTACTTTATTCTTACCCTGCAGGACTTTGTTCTTCTCATACATAGCTTTATTCTGTTCTTGGATATCTTGATTCTGTTTTAGGAAAGCCTTTACCACTTCCTGGCCAGCCTTATTCCTTTCACCAAGAACCTCAATCAAATCCTCAGCAACCTTCATTTTATTCCAGAATTCTTCAAGCTTTTCCTGAATGTTACCAACTTGTTTCTGGAAGACATTTTTCTTCATCTGGATGACTCTGATCTTTTGTGAGTAGTCCTCGCTCTGTTCTAAAACATTCTTGATCTCTTCTTTCACAGCTTTGTTATTTTCCTGGAAGTTGTTGATTTCCTTCCATAAGGCTTTGCTCTCCTTCTGGAAGGCTCTTATCTCTTCATGGAAATTCTTATTTGCTTTGCAGAAGGCTTTGATTTCCTTCTTGAAGTCCTTTTGCTCTTCCTTCAAAATCCTGTAAAGCTGCTCCTTGTGGAAGTTGGACAAGTTTTCTAGGAAGTCTTTACTCTGCCTTCTTGAACAGTACAAAGCAGGTGTCTTAATACTTTGTTTTATTTCTACCATTCTTTGTAAATTCTTTTTGTTTTCTTTCCTTTGGTTTTAACTGGTGCTGTAGAAACTGGATCCTTGGATCTGGCGGGGTAAAAGAAGGAACTCTTCAAGCACAAGTGCGCTGCTTTGCGGGGTGCTGGCTGCTTCTCCCAGAGAAACAGGGATGGCATTTGTGCAGAGGCACTTTGGTTAGCCAGCAAACTCAAGGAATACAAAAGCATGCAGCATTAGCTGTAAATTCCATGGGCTGTAATTAAATTATGTTACATTAAGAAACTATCAGATAAAACTATTCAGGTCATTCCATAAATGAGGTATGAAACAGGTTATTAAAAATTAACAGTGAATGATTTTCCAAGGTGACAAATGATTTGGGTACCTCTATTTTCAGAATCCAATGTGATGTACTTAAAAGGAGCTGGTCTTACTGCTTGGCATTCATAATCACTAGTCAATTGCAGTCATTCTGGGAGAGGAGCCTTGTATTATCTCATCACAAACTCTTCACTTGGATAGCTGACAACTGTGCTGCCATTTGCAGAGGCAGATATGTAGAGCAGCTGCTGCCCACAGCGTGCCTGAACTGTAAAGGAAATCGTAACTAATGCAAACACTTGTGCTGTTTATATCTGTGCTTTTAGCTTAATATTAATGTGTGTGATACAAGGAGAAGAACAGCATTTCTGCAGTAATTTATGTTGTGTGAGAAAATGTGAATGTGTTGACTCTTGCTTTGTCTTTTTTTTTTTTTTCAGAAAAAAATGTATGTTTTTTGCATGTGTGGATATACAGAAGTTTTGTTTGCTGTATTAGTACGGTAATATAGAGGTGCAATCCCACATAATTTACACATCTGCTTTTTTTTTTTTTTTTTTTGCTGTGTTGTTAGAAAGTAGAACGAACACCTCCAGTGATATACAGTTTGGAAAGGATAAGAAACAACCTGTTACTCATTATCTAAGTAATATATGACATAGTGGCTGTGAGGAAAATCTGCCTTTGTCAAAAAGCAGTGAACATCTCAGATAACTCCATGAGCTCTCCTTCTTGAAAGGGGGAGTGAACAGCGGGCAGATTCATCAGGAAGGTCTCACAAACACTGAGATGTTGCCACTGCATTTCAGAGCACGCTTTGCAGTAAAGACGTGTCAGGAGACCTTTTCCCAAAAGGTTTTATGGATGAAGAGATCAGCAGGCTCCTTTGTGCACTCAGTGCCTCTCAGCATCTTCTGTCAATTTTCAATAATTAGGTTTTAAAAATATATTAGATGTTTTGCATCTCGTTTTCTTTTGGTGGACTGATTGAGGGCTTTTACCGAGAAATCGAACACCCAGCATTAAATTGTGAGTAAATATTTTCCATATTGTATCTTACCTGCTTCTCTTTTGTCGCACTGAAGACCCTTGTGCTGCCTTTGTTAGCTAAGGATGCACACTGCAGGGTGGGAGATGTGAAACCATGACAGCCAGTTCTAGAGTGCAGGGGAGCCTGCTCAGCATTCGCAGTTATGAGGTCACATCACTGGGGTTTTATTCCAGAAAAACAAAGGTAGATGCTTAACCTCATTCAGTTCTTACCAAAACATGTGGTCCTTCACTACCTAAACCACTTAAAAATGTATTTTTCTAAAAGGAAACTTTGGTTTCAAGAGCAATTGCTGCTTATGCTTACCAAATTATATGGTTTGGGATGTGTTATGTAGGAGGAAAAGCTCTTACTAAAATATGCCATGTCTGACTATAAAGCTTCTTATGTTTGGTGCTCTCAGTTGCTGTGCTTGTTTTCTTTTTGTTTGTCCTTTGTCATGTTGAATGTTCACAGTTTCAAATTAGGATTTATAATGTGTATTTTTTGGCTTAGAGGTGAACAAAACTGTCCTTTTTTTTTTCACTACAATAACTCAATTTCCTGTATTTTATGTTCTAGCTGTCCAAAATTTATATTGTATGTTTTCTGGGTTTATGTACTACTGACTCATTCTTGTTTTCTTTTCTGCATAAATTTTGTATCTTCTTCAAGATAGATTGTCACTACTTTGAACCAGAAATATATAGTGTGACAAAGCTAAGTAGACAAACTGATAAGTGGATTAAAATCAGAAAAACAGAAGTTTGGGTTCAAGCCCTGCCCTGAAATGTCACTCTGTTTTGTGAGAAGTACTTTCATGGTTAACATCAAAGGGAGGGCTTGTTTCCTACAGGACAGCTACCAATAAATGTAGATTTTTGTATCACTGAAGTAAACTAGTGCATTTGGTTTCTTTTTTCCTTTTTTTTTTTCCTTTTTTCCTTTTTTTTTTTTTTCCAGTGCAATAATCATGGGACAAGTTTCAGCATCTTCAAGCACAACTGATTACTGATAAACTATGTATGAGGATCTTGGAAAATCCTTGTCTTGGTTCTTCTTTGAAATCTTCCCCAAGTTGCTGACTCTCTAGTTCTAGTTCTACTGCAAATCTAATTTTGAAGTTGGCCCTGCTTCGAGCATCAGACTGGGCCAGATGACCTCCAAAGATCCATGCATGAGTTATTTAATGTTTCTAATGTAGGTTTTAAAGTATTCTACATCATGTTACTGGAAAAATATTTTGGTACCCATCAAAGACTGATCCTGAAAATGTTGCTTTCTTGGCAGCTGATCAGCACAGAGGTTTCAGAGCAACTTTTGGATTAAGTCATTATACTTGACATCTGCATCACCTCAGGCTAGCACAGATGAACAAACACTAAAAAAAGTAAAGATTTACTTTCTCACTGGAATCAACAGTTCCTGGAATTATCCCAAAGTGAAACAGTATATACATGAGAGAAGGTGGGCTGTTGTCTGTGTGTGAGGAACACACACTACAGTATTAGTTAGTGCTCCCGTGTCTGAACTCATTTTGGGCAAGAGGATGGAGAATTAGACAGCCACATTCCTATTTTGAAAAGATAGATATATTTTCAAGGGAACGTGCAATGCAGTTGTATGAAGCTGTGAGTGTTCAATCACAGTAGAGGTCGAAGCACTCTCTGCAGGCAGCTCAGCTTTACCATCGAAATTTTCTGCCTGTCACTTATGTGCTTATCAGGTTGGCTTGCTTGCATTCTTCTACCCCGCCCTCTGTGTCCTCTTTTCTGCCTATTTACTTCTTCTAGAATTTTCAGTAGAAGGTGATAGTGGGATATCTGTAATTTCTCTGAAAATGGATGAGTTAAATGACATAAATGAGTATTTTGATCATTTCTAGAAAATGAATGCTGTCATGGAACTCAGATTAGTGAAACCATAATTATTTCTGAGTAGTACCCTCTGCCCTTTCCATCTCCTAGTATCTGCTAGACTTCATCCCTTATATTCATCTTGGACTAAGGTAGTATGTACATTTCTCTTATCTTTTTGAAACAGATGGTGCCCCAAACCCCCCTGTGTGCAAGAACAATCATACCACTATATGCAGAAGTTTTTTGAGTTGATTTTATTTTTCAGTCTAACAGGCAACTAATTATATTCACCATTTTCATTAAGTTTTAATGAAAGAGCATTTCTAACACCATCAAATTTTCTGTGTAATTCTACAAGGAGCAATAGAAATTTGTTGGTTAAGATATCCTTAATGAAGTTAGGTTTTAGATTCCCCAGCCTCGTTCATCTGCTGGTGAGTTAGAACCAGGCAGCTAAATGGTGGTGTTCCATCAGAGAAAACAGAGACGGTGAGCTGAGATTGGAAAAGGTTTACAGAACAAATTTGGAAATAAAAGGCAGATGATTTCAGAGAGCAGTCAAGGTTTTATTGGTGTAAGAAGGCAGAAATCATTCTAAGCATGCGAGTGCCTCATCTTTGATTTCTGGCCAGTACAGTTGTGTTTTCTTCTGTGAATGTTTTCACTTTCCAAGGGATTCTTGTTCCTCTTCCCAAAGGTCCAGCTCCTTCTTCCAAAGGTCCAGTTCTGCTTTCCATTGGACTAGGTCTTTTCCCCAAATCTCCTCTTCATCCTTTAGTAGGATGCTGACATTGTTCCAAAAGGTCATGTTTTTTTTCCAGAGAGTCATGTTCTTTTTCCTAGCAGCCTTGCTCTTGTCTTGGAAGGCTGAGATCATATCCCCGTTTCCATCCCAAAATGACTTGAGATTTTCTAATGTGATCTCTTTCCATTTCCTAACACTCTGGTCTTCCTCCTGTAATGCTGTCACCTTCTCTTGTAAATCTGTGATTAGGTGGCTTGTCATATTCTTGAAATATACTGTTATTGTGTAGACAAGGAAGACAGATGATCTAGCAAGTTCCAAAAGCCTGAGATACCACCTTGAAAGTGACATGACCACAGGACAGTTGATTACGTGAAGCAAGATCCTATAATGGCAGTTATGAAATACAATTAAAAAAGAACCATAATCCCATGAATAACTTTCAGCATAGAAAAGAATGAAATAAAAGTATTGTCAAATTTACTGTCGTTGCAACCTCTACGTGGCACTGTATTTTAATTGCTGAAACCAAAGACCAAAAGATTAATTAGCCAAAGTAATTACTGAAACTGTGTATTCATTCTACTTTCTCTGCATAAACACCTACTACTAATTTAAATCCTATATTTTACTTAGGATAGGAAAAGAGAGAACTGTGGACAGCTCTGATGAAAGTTTTCCATGGTGCCCTGCTATTAGTTTTCCATTAAATCTGAAAAAGTCACAGTAACATGTAATGATAGATCTCTTCAGTGGCAACAAATCAGCTGCTTTTTCAGTTGATCTGTTGTCATGGTTGCTTCCACGATGTGAAACGTAAAATTTATAAAGAGAATCAAAAGTACTTCAGGCATAGTTCCATACTGTCAGTATTGATGTATCAACCTGTATCTGAAGAATACACTTCTGTTCAAATAGGATTTAAGGCTTGATGCAGGAATTCTTATGGTTCATGAGGGGAGCTGAGGGCATATGCAGAACTCTGCACTCTGGTGACAGTGACATGGTCCAAGGGAATGGCATGGAGCTGTGTCAGGAAAGGGTCAGGCAGGGGTTAGGGAAAGAGTCTGCACCAGAGGGTGATGGGCATGGAACAGGCTGCCCAGACGGTGGGTATGGCCCTGAGCTGCTGGAGCTCAGGAAGCATTTGAACAATGCTCTCAGATTTGGGTTGGATTTGGGTGGTCCCATGAGGAGCCGGGTGTTGGTCCTTGTGAGTCCCTACCAACGTGGGATATTCTATGAAATAAATCTGCTATAAGCATTATGGTGTTTCTGCCCTTCAAATGCATGGATACCTACAGCTGGTTAATGTCTTAGTGAAACGAAACCCATTTGCAAAAAACAAACCTTCCAGGATGCCTCAGACATTTCTGCTCTGCAGGACGTCGGTAAAAAGCTTGACAAAGTGTCCTTTGGTTCGTGTAAATTTAATACTCACTATAAGCATCCATAGCTGGAGCTGGGCATACAAACAATTTTTGAATAGGTGGTGAAAATGGAAAGAAAATGAAGCCAAACCAGACCGTTGAGAAGTGCAGGCTGCAAAAGTTAGAAAATAGATATT
Source organism: Meleagris gallopavo (assembly GCF_905368555.1). NCBI lineage: Eukaryota > Metazoa > Chordata > Aves > Galliformes > Phasianidae > Meleagris > Meleagris gallopavo. The sequence goes on along the minus strand of NC_139419.1, from coordinate 9,701,211 downwards.
CTACTTCAAAGACAATTATCTGTTTTCTCTTAGGAGTACATTTTATTTTGCCTTTGTGTTTTTATATATTGGTCTCCTGATTTATCCATTTTTTTTCCCTCTGAGTCAGCATATGCCTGTCATACCAGCACTGCTTCCCCATGAATACTTGCAATCCCTTTGACAGAAAGGCCAATAACAAGAGAAAATGTTTCCTCTTTGTTTTGCGTTTAATAGATGTTGGATCCCCTAAAACTGGAGAAACACCTCAGTACCTCCCCAAATTCCCTTTACCTCAACTTTTCTTTCAATTCTTTTCTACTCTCATGTCTATTTCAGTCCCAACCCCATTTTACTTAGTACCTCTTTATCTGCTTCAGGAGGCCCTTTGCAGGTTCCTATATGAAGAAAATTCTCAGCTCTTTCTCCAGGCTGACCTGTGTGCTCCCTGGCAGCCAGCTCCTTGAATTCTGTTGACAGGGCTAATGAACTGTTGTGTCACACCTCCTGTAGTGATGTCACATCAGGCCAGTGATGCTTCTGTCACATTGTTGAACATACCTGAGATGCTCTTTAGGATGGCACATAGGTGTAAGGGGAAAAATGGCTCTGGGAAAAGTCAGTGGCACTTTCTTGCTGCTTTTTCTGCTGATACAGGCAGTTCTGGGGGCAGCTTGTTATCGATGCTATGCACACAACTGCAGTACCACTGAGATGGGACTGGAAGTGCTGAAGCAAATTTTCCATAGGAAATTTGTCTCTTTTGAAGTAACCCACAGTTCAATGAGATCTCACTGGGGACCCTCATCAGATGTCTTCTGCCTTACCATGTTTTGGGATGTTGAGAACAGAGGATTTTAAAGTAGCAATATTTAGTATTGCACAAGAGAGACATAACTCACAAACTGTGAAATGACTGCACTTCTTTTAGGATCTGCAGGCAATTACAAAAAATGTCAGGGACTTGTTTAGAGCAAAAAAAGAAAAAGGTAATACAATAAAATAGATGCAGGCAAACTGTTTCATATAAAAGTGCTCATTAAATGCATGGCGTTGGGATTCATGTGAGTATATTCAGGAAGCAAAATTCTCTGGTTATTTTTTCAAGCCAACAATGCTAGAAGCAAGAAGAGCTCAAGAACTAGAAACGATGAAGCTGATATTGCCCTCCATGTGTGACAGCGTTCCCTCCATCTCAGACTCTGTGCCTGCAGACGCTGTCTCTTCCCTTTCAAGCAGATCATGGGTATCAGGTCTGTCCTTTCCCTGACTATCTCAGCTTCTGAATTGAAAGTGAATAGGGATCTGTTCATTTAACTCAGCTTGTTTCCCTGATTGCAGTTTCAGCAGTGACAGTCATTTCCTGATGGTTTTTTAATGCTCTGGAAGAGGTTAAGGTTGCTGTGGTTCCCTGCCTTGTGCCACAGAAATGAGCTTCAGCAGTCCCCAAAGAATGGATGCTGTAATAGGGGGCTCGGGGGTTGGGGCAGGATTACTGACTGCTGTTTTTGTACTTGAAAAATTAGTCACGGATGTCTTTGGTACATGAGCTTGGTGTGGCTATCAGGACATTAATTTTCCCTGAAAAAGTGTTTTCTGTGCAGAGTGCTAATGCAGTGCTGTGGCACTCTGAGGAACAGCAGCTTGGATCTGTGAAAGAACCAAATCACTCTCTATAGGCAGCTCAAATCACACTGTAAAATGGCATTATGCTCACTCCAGGTAAACATTTTAGATTACCATTTATTCTGATATTTTTTTCCCCAAAGGATCCTTATTGGCTTTCTTACAATACATAGAAGTCATTAAGAAAACACAGTGTTCGTATAATTACATTTAGTCCTTTAGATTAATGGATAGTTTTATTCGATATCCTTCAGAGAAGAATGAACTGAAATGCCTCCCTGCAGATATCCTGTGCACCTCTCCCAGTGCTGATGTGCAGGTCCCAGGTGGGTCCTCCCTGCTCAATTCTCAGGACATGTCCCTCCTGTGTGCTGTGTACTTATTTATGGCTATGCAAATGATTGCTGACATATGATGTGGGAGCACCATGTGTCCAAAGGCTTTGTAGAAGGACTTAGGGTCAAGCATCAAGGTAGGCTTTCTGCCGTGTAAGTAGTGGAGACATCTCTTATCACAGACTGATTATATTTCAAATTTGACAGCAAATTATTCTTTTTCCCTCTCTTCCTCTTTCCCCTCTCACTTTCTTTCATGGTGAGAAGATGTGCAGCTCCTCACTGCTGGTAGGCAAAGCTTTTGATGGTCAGAAGCTATTCCAGTCCTCCAAATCATGTTTTATCAGATTTAAACAAAGAGCTCCATTTCTAAAGGTGATTTTTAAACCCTGGGGCTACATACCAGTGTTCCCTTTGTTGCTATTGAATATCTCCATTTTCTCTTTTCCTTCCCCTTTGTCTCTTCTGTTCAGAATGTTCTTTGCCATCACAGCTCCTGTTTGTTAGCACCTCCCCATAGCCGTCAGTGCAGCCCCCCAGTACCTTGGTTACAGCAGTCTGTGTCTGATCCTCCTGTGCCTGTGTAAGGAGGGCTACTACTGGGAAATGGAAACACAAATGGGTGTGGGAGAGCACATTTCTGTGGGTGTGCTCCATGTATTGTTCTCGAAGTATCTGTCCCAAATTGCTAGCTGGTAGACAGTGCTGGAGCAGCTAGTAACGCATCTGCAGTAAAATCTATGAGAAAGTTATCAAAATTCTTAACATGAGCATGACAAGTAAATTAAGATGTGTGGGCTGAAATGTACCCCCAAACGAATCCTTAAGCTCTGACAAATCCGAGCAGTTCACATACTTTTTAATCACTTAGCATTTCTTCCTCAGGGTGGATATAGTTATGATATAAAAAGTGAACACGTTAAGGTCTGACCAATTCACTGATATTTTAAGCAACTGGAAATAAAGTAATAATACAAAAACTTGCAACTTTATTCCACGCACCTCCTACACGACGTGTTACCTGCAATAAGAAGATGCACCACCTGCCTTTACAGCCCAGATGATTTGGAAGTGTCCTGACAGCTTAATTAGGCAGGAAGGACTCAACCAAGAAAAACACACACTGCCTGACCTCCCCAGCCCTGCTCCTGGCTGGACAGCCAGACTGCTGGATGAAGATCCCTTGTCATAGTGCGATGTTAGCCTGGTATCATTGGACTCAGCCATCCCTTCTGCTCTGTGCTGTGACCATGCTGTAACGCAAGCAGACCAGCCCCTCCTGCACACAAGTGTGCTACCCAGGGAGCAGTACCTAGTGATGTGGTGATTCCTACAGAGACAACTTTATACAGTTGTTCAGAATTTATAAGCTGTAAGTGTAGATCCCTCAAGCAACTCACATGAATGTAGCTTGACGCTAAGGTCTGCTTTGAAAAAGCCTTTCCTGCTAGCAGTGGCTTTGGTTTATTAGGGCAATATTGCAGCATTTAACTAAGATGCTGTTACCCTGTCTGCTGTGCTGATTTCCTTACTATGTTTTCAATCTCAGAGAAGTAATACTGCCTCAAAGCCATGTAGTCCACTGCAGACATTTCATAAAAAAAATATTTTTTTTCAGAGCTTCTCAGCATAGCAACATAATGTTCCAAAAGGCCTGGTCACTGTCATATGCTATCAGCCAGAGTTATACAATACTGTGTTAAATATTTGAGAAGAAATTAGAAGTTAATTCAGTGGCACCGATCATCGCCTTGTTCTGGTATGTGATTAAAGAGGTGCTGTCAAAGTGGGTAGCACAGAAATTAACTTAGTTTGACAAGTGTCTCATTTAGTAGCTCTTTTCTTGAGTATTCTACTTCTGCTTCTTTGACTTTGAATTTAGTGCTGAGCCAAAACACAAAAGCAACTGACAACAGATTTCTTCTTGGTCTTGTTTCAATCAGGCCTTCAGAAAGATACAAGCAGCCTGGTGGTGAAGCATCAGGAAATGAGATTCAGGCAGTCATTTGCCTCTTAATTTTCCTTGACTGCTATATAGATGGCTGCCACTTCTGCCATGCAGGAGGTCTGTTTTCACACTGAGCTCACAGAGCCAGATCCTTTGCAATGACATCCTTCCAGGTCACGCCTCCCATCTCGACTGGCAGCAATGACTCCTGCTGGCCCAGCATGCAGGAACAGAGTGGGTGAAAAGCCAGTGAGTGGCACTAGGTGTAGGTGTTATTTCTGCTTTTCTATTTAGTATCTCAGAGTCTCTACTTCTGGGGTAACGTGCACAGTTACATCACTGCTGGAAACTATGACTCAGCTAAGGATCCATAGGAGAAACTACACTGCCCAGGAGAAGCAATTAGTCTGCTTATAACAGAAGCCATTAAAACCAGCTAGCCTTTTCATATTGTCTCCCAAAATATAGCCAGCACAGTCCACAATGGGAGAGGTTGAGAAAGGAAAGGAAGCTGAAACAGAAAATGCTGACAAGGTCAGAATCAGATGTTCACATGGAAGGTACATGACGCAGTCAGACTCCTAAAGGTCACACTTGTTGGAGGCAAGTGTGCGGCATGCCAGGACAGAAAAGCTGAGTGGTATTGTTATTCCCTCTCATGCTGGCTTTAATTGTGATGGGAATCATCAGTGACACCGAGCTAAAACTCTCATTCTGCAGTCTCATTAGGATTGAATTCCTGCTCTCTGCTTTGAATGCAATGAGGAGTTGATGCACGCACAGGAGCAGGGTGAGGAGGAAATCCTTGTTCTGAGAGGGAAACTAAGAGCACCAAAACCAACACCATCAGTGCAGATTTTCTTTTTTAGTTTGTAACATTAGCAAAGCACAGCTTGGGGCTTTTCATGATAAACTGAATTGCAATTGTGTTAAAAAGCAAATAAAAGCTGTGGTAATCATACAGAGTCATTGCTAGATAATTCAGATTTCATCTTCTCCCAGAAACAGGCACTAATAGCAGTTCTAGTGCAGTTCTGGCTGTACTTTTGTCCCCTCCAAATGTCGTTGATAATATAGCTCTGTGCTTCCTAGTATTCTTCATACTGGCAGTGATTGCTACATAGGCAGTCAGAACCATTTCCTCCCGAAGTAAAAAAGCACCTTTTTTTTCCCAAATGATAAGCTTGAGAGGTGTCCTATAAAGAAAAGTATCACTTTGTTAACTATGCAGTTGATGTACACAGCTAGGTTGTCATTTTCAGCATAAAGCTTGTATTGAATGCTAGATAGAAGTAGATGGGACAAGTGCTTCCCTTCTGGAGAAGCCTGTTCTGGTTTGGATACAATACAAATTGGTAGCAATCTCTACACCAGGTTTGCTTTTCAGGCCAAGTGCTTATGTCACAGTAGGTTTTTTGCTTATGCTTTCCTGTGCAAACTGCTCTTCTGGACCTGCTTTACCAGGGAGTTGGACAAAATGATCTCCATAGGCCCCTTGCAAGCCCTACAGTTCTGTGATTCTATGCAGTCCACTAGGCTGTACGTTAATGTGAGTATTCTTGCAGTTTTGTGTTGCAGTGTATTTGTTTATTTTTAAAAAGTAAATGAATAATAAAAAAAAAAACCGTGCTTCTTGCACTGTTCTAAATTGCTTCCTCAGAGCTGAGCAGCAAGAGAAAGTGCTAGTTTCTTTTGTCCCTTACAGTTATTGCTGCATGGGTGAATTTCTTAATGGGATTGTTGGGGAATTATTTTGAGTTTTTTGTTTATTTGATTTTCTAAAGGAGACATTTCCCAGTGGTGGAAGACGAATTCTTCATTGCTCACATTGCTGCTATGATTACTGTGACTATTGCCAGAAGCATCTCTAGTCCATACGTGAAGATTAGAACACCTCTGACCTTTTGGGTACGCTGCCTAAAATGCTAATGTTAGTTCTAAGCACTCAGAAATTCTGCCCTGAAGTAATGGATTAATTCTAAGTATTGAGAGTAGCTTTATAAAGTGGCTTATTTTTAATTTGGCTTTTGGCTTCTGGACTTTTACATTCAGAATTGCAGAAATTTCTGCAATTGAGGGATATAAAAATGTCCTTTTCATTAACAGAAACAGATATTGCCACAATATTAGATCATTTTAAGAGCTGGGGTTATGAGAAAGATTAAATGCACATTTTAAATAATTGCTCCCTAGCCTGGTAAGTTATATCAGTATGGGCTGTGTGAAGAGGTGAATGTGCAAACAGAAATAATGAAACTAGGAAGAAACTGTTAAACTGTTGTTTTCTGTTTGGCCTGTCTTCCACTTACTACGTCTTACTATAAATAAATGTGAACAAATTACATGCTAAAGTCCATGAGTTGCATTCAACCGTTTTCAAAAGCAGCAACTCTTTTTCCCCGTGTCTTTACAAAATTGCATACAGCATCCTGAGATAGAGAAAATAAGAGCCATATCATGTTGTTAATGTTGATGTTAATGATGGCTGAGGTTCCTTTCTTGCAGAGCCATTTTCTGGGTTGGGCACTGCTCTTCTTGTTATGCTTTCATCAGTGAGTTCCTAACAGAAGCCTCTAGCAGGGGAACTATACACTTCTGCTTGTGTCCTCCAAACCCTTGACAAGAGCATAGTTATTGTACCTTACAGCAAAACTTCAAAGTGAAAAACTCTTGTTTTCTATTTTCACCTTTTTATTGCTACCATTGCAGTTTTACCTCACTTATAAATTATGCACTGTTTGCCCTCTTGAAATTGTCTGCTTTTTTTGAGTTTTATGCTTTCTAATTTTTTTTTTTCTTTCTACTGCTTTAGGTCACTTTGTATGGTGCATGACTCTGAGTGCTATTTATGGGGATTTGATTTATTGCCTTATTCTCTCAAATCTAGCCAGTCTATTTATGAATTTTGTTTTGCTCTCTCAGAACCACAATTTCCCTGCAAACTTGTCTAACATGGTTTTGAAAAAGTCCTTTCTGAAAAAGATGTACTTCACATATAGTCTTCAGCATCTTTTCCAAGGAGAAAAACAATTCAGCCAAGCTAATCTTTCTTATGCGTTTTCCTCCTTTGGTATTTTAAAAAATTGTAGAAGAAACCTATTTGTGCTATTCTGATTTCAGAATTTATTCCTCTGAGTTCCAAGCTGTGTTGCACAACAATACATTGACTTAGTTTTTTATACAACAGATGGCAGACAGCTTAGATGGGAAAGACTGTCAGGCCCAGTCAAGAAATGTGGGATTTCACTGCCTACAGGAAGATGTCTAATGGAGCTGGCTAATGCAACACAGGAATTGATAGAAACCGAATACTGGATTAACTCAGGTTGTCTGAAGTGAGATTAGACACACATGTCTAAGCAACTGATGATCCCACTTGTATTGTGTCAGTCTCGTTCTCTGAACTAAATTATATAAGTAGAGATTCAAGCAGGAGTGTCCAAGGAGAAAGGGACCCCAATGCATTTTCTTTCTGTGTCTGCAAATGAGGCATCAGTGTGGCTGTGGCACCTGCTGCTCTTCTGTTGTTTGGAGCCCGTGTCCACAACCAGGTGGGCGAGCAGCTTAGTGAACCTTTGTGAAGCTTAGGAGCTGGAAAGTGCTGAGGTTACAGTGGAAGGAATTTCTCTGGTCCTGATCCAGAAATATGGTTAAATATGCTTCAAACTAAGCTGAGGTTTGTGGACAACACCACCCATACTGTAAGTGCAAGCTATTCCACTGATTCCAAGGAAGTTGTTTTCACTCAAAATAGACATGGATTTCACCCTGAGGTAACACCACTTTGGAAGTAGCTACTTTAAAAACATTTTAAAATACCCACTGCATACTTTTCACATCTGCTTTAGAATTAGTACTGAGCAGGTGCTTCTATAGAGTCAAAAGTAGAATGAGTTATGAGCGTGGTGTAAGGTAATGAACCTCTGTATAAACTACCTGTCTGAGAGAATACATGTCTGCATGCTAATAAGGCCAATATGCAGGGACTAACTATCTTACGTGCCTTGTTCCACTTGTTCTGTGCTTCTCTGTAGGCTGATCTTGCTCAGGTCTGGGCTGTGTGAGAGTCAATCCTCCCTCCAGAGGAACAACTTTCTGTTGTTATCCTAGCAGGAGGTTTGCCCAGTAGGCTGATGTAAATAAATGATTAGGCCGAGTTTTCCTGTTTTGGATCATAGCTACATGGCTTCACAGCTCTTTAAGGTCAGCTTCATATCAGCGTAACCACTTCAACTTTAGAGAAGGAGTGCTTGGTTCATGGCAAAAGAGAAAGAGATGGGAATCAAGACATTCATAAGTTTTTGTCATGTAAATGAATGGGAGAATCGTGTTGTTTCCACTCTAATGTAACTTATTCCATGCTTGCCCTGCCTGCCATGCTGTTAATGATGGGGAGCAGTGGATGCTGCAGAGAGTGTAAGGCCACAGCTAACCTGCCCCTGAGCACTGCTGCTGTGTGTAGCTTCATCTCTGCCCTCCTGCCTCCCCTCGTCCTGAGCTCAGCTGATAAGTGGACAGAAGTAAAGGCACAGTGCCTAGCTCAGAGGGATCCCATCTGCGTTTGGGACTGGGGTTGTACTGCAGCACATGGTGCAAACACTGCTGATTTTCGTGCTCTGGCATGACTTGTTTTTGGCATTCTCATCTCCTAAACACTTTGAGAAGTGCGTACAAACTGGGGACACGGTCTCGGGGTGTGGGATATACTGGGTATTGCCACCTGGTTTTGTGCCTGGCAGAAATATTTAAATCTCATTGCTGTGTTGTTGTTCTGTGAGTTGCTCGTGGAGCCGCTTCATTATCCAGCAGCACAGACAGCCTACTGAGCATGGAATTTGTTTCCAAGGGAATTGCTTCCTGGCCTCTAATCAAGTGGATGTTTTTTAGTGCTATACTATCAGATTATTCTCATTGTCATATGAGTACTCTGCAATGTTTTTCTATTGTTACAACATCAACATTTCATTAAGCTGAATGTTATTATGCAGTTTCAATTATCTGAGTCTTGCTTCTGCAGCCATTTCTAACACCTCTGTGTTAAAGCTAAATGTTTAACTTATATTTTTATGTTTTATGTGAAAACTTGGAAAGCTCCTGGCTCTAGCCAGACTGCAAAAAAACTGCCCCCTGTGCCAGAAAGGTTACTGGTTACCCCAAACTATGCATAGTAAGTCCCTTAGTAGAACTGCGGATTTACCATACCTTTCAATTTTGAATTTGAAGGTATGATTTGAAATTTAGGTAAAACTAATAATAAACAGTAACTTGCAAGAGTTGTACAGTGCGATGACTCACAGAGTACCTGTGGGCACAGCAGCCTGCTTAGGACAGAGAAAAAGGCAGAACAGGCCTTTCAATGATCTAAAATTTACTGGCTGGAGTTTTGATCAGATGAATTCTTACTGATGTTGGACACTACTGCCACAGACACTGAAGCAGTCAAGAGAAGGAAGAAGGCAGTAAGAGTTTCTTGCATGGGATTTTGTGTGTGTGCACTTCAGTCTTGTTTCACTGGGACAATTGCTGTGTTTTAGGATAGCCCATAGCCCATAGCCAAATGTTGGGTCAGGACAGGGATCAGCTGAGGAAGATGTGGATTTGCTGGTTCACCCTCTGCTAGTGAGAGACCTCCTGCAGGAAGGCAATGGGGAAGTCCTTTGGGCTGTTGCACACCAGTGCACAGTAGTTGTGTAGACACTGTATTGAATACTTTGATTTTTAATGATGTTTCCAAATAGTAAAGACACCTTATGGCCATGTTTTGCTTCAGCTCTTATGCATCCAAATGACTTCAACACTGCTCTCAGCTGCCATAAAATTGTACACTGTGTAGATTTTTATTCTGTAACCAGTAAGTTAAACTTTCACAACAGGGAAGTTAAATCTCAAATAGGTCCTGACAGCTCTATTAATCATATAAAAGCCACAATTTTTGTTATGCATCTTCACAGAGAATTTTATGCATAAAGAATTGTCTGTTTTAATCTGAATTCTCTTCACAGGAGAAAAATACATCTCTGAGAATAACAGCCTGGAAAATGCATCGGAGCTGTGCTGATGGACCAGAGCAGCCAGGCCACTGGCAATCAAAGAAAGCAGCAGCAGGTGATCAGAATATTCCCAGGTAATTGACTACACTGCAGGCATTGTAATGAGTTCCCAGGCAGAAACAAGACGAGCTGCTAAGCAGACACACCACTGAAAATGCAAAACTGGTTCTGAAGTCAAGTAGATATTGTCATGTAAGTAGAAATCTGCTCCTTATCCCTGTACAGGTTTCAAAACGAATAATAACAAAGATAAAAATGGGTATGAAAGAATGTGATGCTATCTATGATCTTAGAGGAAGAACTGATTGTCACAAGGCCTACACTCAGCTCCCAGGTTGTTGAAAGATGTTTGTGTAAGTGGAGGGCAGTTGTCATATTATCTGCTGTTATATCATGTTCGTCCTTCAATTCTCACTAGACACGTGTGTCTTATAGAAGAGGTGGTGTTCTAATTGCAGAAATGATGTTATGGACGAAGTGATCTACCCAGAGATGCCCACTGAATTTAGCATGTAGGAAGACTATGGAATTTGACTCAAGTATGTTAAATTTGCATTAATGTTGACAATGTAGGTATGTTTAAAGACCTATGCAGTTAAAATAAATATTTATTATGACTTTGCAGGAATTGTGAAGATAGCAGCAGCCAAGTATGGGTAATGCTATGATCAATTTCTGGGTTTTCTGAACCATACCATAAAAACAAGAATATTCTTTAGTTTTAGTGACTACATTTTGTCCAACCTTGTGAACAAGCCTTACATTGGCAGCCACGTTATGTGTTTATCATGGCCCTCCTACTCTTAAAGTAGATAGGATAAAACTGATAATGTTTGTTAAAGTTCATAGCCAAATTTTATGGTGTAGATACAGAGGAAGACCACTATATTGAATTCATTTAAAGGACTTATGTGTGTTTTGGTGCAGTTATTTAAGAGAGAAAGGGGAAATCTGTATTTTCTCTGCATGGGGAAAGGGAGAACCTCATATTTTCTTGGCATGGAGAAAATGTATAAACAACTTGGTTTTGTGTTTGAGAACCAAGATTTGGATTAGATGAGGGGACAAACTGGAGTGATCTGTAGGAGTGAGAAGGATTAGTGTGACAGGAAAGAGCCATTCTGGTACAGGGCTCTTAAAGACAACGCTGGGCAGAGCATGGAACATTCAATATTTTCATATTTTATTTGGGATTCTGCTCTGTGGTTGTGCCAAATTTTGGGAGGCATACATTCCAGGATATACTACAGATAGCGTGATACTGGATTCTTCTTTCCTTTCAAGAAGAAAAGAAACATTTTGGGGCTTCATGGCACCAACCTAAAAAGGTTAAAAGGAAATTTGCAGTTGCAACTTACAGCCATGTGCAGGCAAAGCATTTTGTGTGGTTCATTGATTGGGAAGAGTCTCTGTTCCTGCTAACACAGCTCCGTGTATTGCTTAAGTCAGAATCTAGTGGGAAATGAAACACTGTTGTTTGTATGTTATAGTTCCTTGTCTTTGAGTATAATTGCAATTATGTTCTGTAGCTATAACAAATACTCTGAATGTATTATAAGAAGGCAGGAAGGAAAGAAAAGTCTGCTGCATTGCAGTCCAGAGCCTATTCCCAATTCCTAATATAATTTACTTACAATGGATTCTGCAAATTATTCATAAAATAGCAGCAGGCCTCATTTAACAACATGACAGGGCTGCATGTAATTAGAACTATTTTAAAGTGTTTTTACTTCCCTATAGATCAATTGTTCCTGCTATAAATGTTTCTACAGCAACACATACGTTTTTTCACTGGAAAGTGTCATGCAGCCAGCTGTGAAAGTAAATTAGTGGCTGTAGCATGGGAGTACCAGGTGGATGGTCTATGTGAACCTGTCTACGGTAGCCTGTTCTGAAAATGGCTCACTTGTTTCTTGTCAAGAGTTAGCAAATCTATGGAGCTTTGCAGAGACACAAATGGGCCATGCTCCCCTCAATTTCAATATCGTGATTGGGCAAAACCATTGTAGGTGACCCATTTCATCCAAAGGAGAATCAAGATTCTATTTACACATCCCAGTATGGTGTCTACATTAGAATTTCACCAACTCAGCCAATTTCTCTGATGTGACAAAGCAGAAAGTGTATATTTCTAGTATGTACTCTCTACTATCAACTTCATTTAAAACATTTTTGGTTTCTCATGAGATTTTAATGTTACGACTGTTTCCAAGGTATTGGATACCTAATGCCACTGAGATGGTGGTCATGGGCAATCCAGCCTGTCTGAGGTAACTGGTAAACATCCTTTCTGAAAGCGTCCACTGTTCTAAGTCTGCTTTAAGCTATGTGACAAAGTGATCACAGGTCCTGGTTCATTTTAAAGACTACATCTCACCTGATCAGTGGTGCTGTTGAGGGCCTGGGAGGAAATGACAGGGAAGAGGAGCTGCTGCTTCATGACATTTCCTCTGCAGAGCTAAATTGTGTGAAATGCTAAACAAACACACAATAACAACAAAACAATCACCAACCAACAAACAAAAACACACACACAAAAAACCTTTAGTATTCCAATTCATAATGTTTGAAAGCTTAATGCAGAACTCACAGAAGTCTATGGAGATATTTCCATTAACTTCATTGAGCTTTAGATCAAGCTGTGAGTGGTTGTTATGTTTCATTTAGATAATGATCTCCTCCTTTCTCTTTTCAGCTTGTTCAAGTTTGCTTTGCCCACAGCATTATTTTATATGTCATTTGTTTCCTTTTCTCCACTGTTTCTCTGCCAGTGGCCTAACTTTAAATGGGACTTAGATTAGCTATGTAATTATGTTTTCTGGGTCTGTGTTGAACATTAATTCATGTGTCCAAATCACAAAGCATTTGTGTTAGATAATGCCATAGAGACCTAGGAGGTCAATCTTTTGCAAGAGAATTACAGATTAGAAGAGTTGGACTTTGTTGATATTTATTCCCAGTTCAGTGTTTCCTTTCTTAGACCCCACTTTGTCAGGACTTTGCAAACATGAACAGCTCAGTCACCTTATTGTTCAAGGCACGAAGAGTAAGGCTAGTATCTCAGAAAGGAGAGTACCAAAGCATAAACATGGTGGATTCTGGAGTTCTTAAGCAAGCTTAGAACAAGAGCATGCCTTTAACAACCCTGCAGACTGTGGTGATTTATCTCCCCTGGTGACCAGCCCAGCCAGTCCCCAAAATAGAAAGGACAGTCTATAAAGGGATGAAACTGCCAAGGGACATATCCCTCATGCATATTGTTTCCTACTTTGTGCACTAACATGTTGTTCCTAAATACATTCACAATAGTACCTGGACTATACAAGACTCAATTTCCATCCTTGAGATGCTGCAATGAGTCAAACATTATTTTAAAAAGTCTGTTTCTCATACAATTTTCTCATGAATGTTTCATATTTGATGAAAAGGGATCAAAAACCAGTGGCTTGTCATTAGTGGATAAAATTTTTCCAGTTCATTAAATCCTTAGAGCAATGCCTGGAGCTTGAAAAAGCCCTCAGTGCTTCCTTGGGATCTCAGCAGGTGCATTTGAAGACTGTCTGGAATTATATGAGCTAACAAAGTTAGTACAAAGAGACATTTTTGGAGATCAGATTCTGTCCTGCACTTCAACACTCCTCACACAGCAAGTCATGGCACTTAAACACGTGCTTTAACTTTAATGGGCTTTTGCTTGTGCATATGTGTAAGTGCTCTGAGGAAATGGTGCTGATGAGAGGAGAGGGAGACCATAGGAAAAGGGAAGCAGATAAATGTGGTTGTCTGGAGAAAGAGGCAATAGCTGGGTGATGCTGTACAGGGGAGATGTACTAACTGGAAAACATCTTATAAAACATTCAAGGCTTTAATCAGGCAAATATTTCCCAAGGAGCACATCTGAAATCATTTCCCTCGAATGATAAGTGTCTACTGAAGTAAGAAAATCTTGTTATCTTCTGTCCAGCTGAGATGTCTAATTTTAGGACTGGCAAGAACTTTGAGAATTTTTCATGAAGGAAAAGTGTGTCCTGAAAAGCAAAACAAAACAAAAAACACAGACAAAAATAAGAATTTCGAAAGTAAGTTTTCAATCTATAAAAATGAGTCTTTTCTAGAATTTTCAGAACTGTGTATAGAGCCAGAAAACAAACCTTCACTCAATAGCCACTAGCTGGCAGCTTTTGCTTTTGGAGTCTTTTGCTCACACCAAGATCCTTGACTTGAATTTTAAAGCTCTCTTGACAGATAAGTACCCTGAATAACATACATAGATTCAACCACTTTGTGGCCTAACAAACCTTTGAAGAAGGACAGCTTAACAAGAACAACTGAAGCTGTAGGTCAGGCCAGTTGCATGAGATTCCTGCATATTGTCCTGTCTCTTTTGCCCTTATTGTGGTTAAAATGGAAAAAAAAAAAAAAAAAAAAAAAGCTATTCTGGACCAGAAGAGATGCTTGCACAAAAATGCAGTAACATTTTCTCCATTTTTTTGAAAACATCTCCTTCCTCTATAGAGGAAGACAAAAAGCATCAAATCAAATTCCCAAGCAGATTTTCTGCCTGCCCATTTATATGCATAGCTGGTACCTCACTGCACAGTCCACCAACAGATGCACAGTAGCACAAAGACTTGGGAAGGAAACTCATTAAAAAAGAATCCACATTTGCTGTTCTTTACAGCCCTGGTGTTTAGTTATGTACAGCTTTCAGCAGTTATCTTTTTCAATAGATGCTCTGCAAGCTGTTCAAAGAGAAAATGTGAGACAGTAAATGCTAACAAAGAGCCATCCTACAGTTTCCCATATTGATAAGGAAATATTCTGTAAACAAGACTTTTTTCTTCCTATGTGTCTGCCAACATCAGGGCTCTGCAACTATGTATAGTAACCATTATGGCAGGAATCCGACTGGCCTTTGAGAGTTTTTAACCTATGATTTTATCTCACCTGTGATGTTGTATGAATGTGAGAAGACAGAGGGGCAAGATAGGCATTCCTTTCCTATGTTAATACTCCAACTGGCATTGAAATGAGCAGAAACAGGACTTCAGTCCCAAATCTTTGTGTAGCTGCTTCCTGCCCAGGCAGATTCTGTCCCTCACCAGGCTGTGCAGCGTGATGCTTCAGAACGTGTTCTCAAAGTGAGAACTACTTAAAGGCTAAGTAGTTAAATGACTAAAGCCATGAGGATGCCAGTAGGAGTAGTAAGGCACTGGTATTAAATGATGCTTGTACTTTTATTGTGGCATTTGCTGATTGGCAAAACTTCTATTCAAGGATGCACAGAATCATAGACTCATAGAATGGTTTGGGTTGGAAGGGACCGTTAAGATCACCTAGTTCCAACTCCCCTGCTATGGCAGGGTCACCACCCACTGGACCAACCCAAATACCACCAGGCTGCCCTCATAGAAATAGTAAACAAAACCTGGCAAATTTCTGGACAGTCACTTCAAAAATAAATACTGCAAGTTCACAAGCGAATTGTCATTCTTTTAAGCTAAGCTCAGTTCTCACACCTATATCTAAATTTCTTTACAATACGTACGAAGTGAAATCTTTCAGCATAACTTTGCTAACAGAGCTACCAGTACAAGCTCTTTGTGAAAGTCACAGGTTTCTCTTACCATTGAGAGCAGATGCAGAACAAGGCTGGAGTGTAGCCAGAGACAGCTTGGGATACAGAGGTAGCCTGATGGAGCAGCACATGTCTGCATGGGGTAAGGATGCAAGACGAACCTCTCCAAGCCTTCCTGCCATTTCCTCTGGCCTTGGACAAACAAAGATACGAATTCAAACCTGTGATCCTCTGACACACAGCTTCCCCTAAACGTGTGTGAAATGACTGATGGATCATCAGTTGTTCTGTGAAGAGTGAGCCTTGGGAAAAGTTGGTGTGATCAAAGCCTGCTCCTTACAGATGGAGGTGCTGATGCTGCAGGAAGGCTGACGGTGTCCTCCTGTACTTCTTTAAACAAAGAGGAGGGAATAAGGCCTTTCAGAGTGTTGGAGGGAGTGTAACAGTACATGGTGTCTGGCTTTAAGAAGGTGCACCACCCATGGGCCTTACAGAGCAGTTTCCAGGAAAGCTTTCAGCTGTTTCTATAAATCTCTGTTTGGCAGAACACAAAAGTGTGTCCCATTTTGCAGTCAAATGCACGTAAAAACATGTAGGTAATACTGATTTACAGTTTGCTTGGATTATGTTGTGGACAAAGGCTGATGAGTTTAAGGCAAGCAGTCATACGGGTAGCTGAGGTGGTAGAAGAGCTAGTAACACAGGTAAGTCCAGAGACATACTGTATTACGCAGTTTCAGTGACAAAGTGATGGTCCATAAAGAGAAAGAAAGTTTAATTTTTCTTTCAGGTAGGCTTCTCTTTTGGCAAGTTTCTTCTTAATTTCTTTTCTTTAACTGTTTTCATTGGAACATTTCCTCTCTGGGACTACAGTCAGGCACTTAACAACATATGGACATCATAATTCTCCAGTTTAATACTTCTAGGCTCAAATAGCCCTGTCAGGCCAGAATCTTCTGGGCTCAATTAGTGTGAAGTGTAGAACTGAAAAGAGGTGATGGATGCTGAAATGGGGAAGGCCCCAACTGACCTGAAGATACTATCTCTAGCAGTTCTGATTCCTCAGTATCAATCACAAACACTCTCTTCTCTTTCTTGAGGAAAGAAGTTGTCTTCTGAGAAAGGCATGGTACTTCTGCATCATTCTAAGCTCAGCTGCTTCCTGCGCATTGAACAATACCAAATCATTGCACACTGGTGCAGTCTGACCTGCTGTAACATTAATAAAATATGCAAGGCTGTAGGTTGATCTTGTTAGACTGAAAGAGAGCAGGAGAGAGACAAGATGATTACAAAAAAAAAGCCTTGCCTGACTGCTTTGTCCACTTGAAGCCTTGCTGTGATGGGCAGCAGTTCCTATGTTGTTGCAACTGCTACAGCTTTCCTTGTTACCAATGCATACTTAGTTTAACAATCAAAAAACCCTCAATTATTTCATCTTAAAGCTTTGACTTTTCCATTCTGAATCAACTTGTGGCCATAGGGATTCACAACCGGTGTAACTCTTGTATATGGCCCCAGTCCAGGAAAGTACTTAAGCACATGCTTAATTTTAATTTTGAACTAAATGGGGCAGTGAATCACATGCTTCAGTCTCAAATGAGGTTGAAATTAAAATCAACTGTATGTCTCTGCTTTCCTGCATGAAGACTGTGTGCACTGCTTATAGTGCTTGCCAACGTTTCCGTTACTGAAAAGCATTCTGCTTGCTTTGTATCATCTATTTCTTAATTATTTTTGAATTGTTTTCTTTGCTTCTTCATCAGATGGTTCTTATTTCTGTGAAAACCTGTGATAAAAATTTGGCATGCACAAACTGATATCAGGATAGAATCCCAAGACAATTGCCTTGTAGAATTTTTTCTCTTTTGCCTTTTTTTGCATCTCCTTTAGTTTAATTCCGATCACCGATACAGTCATTAAAAGACAATTTGAAACAGACTGTGCTGCCTCTTGTAATCAAAAAATTTTAAAATCGTATTAGCCGTGTTGAAAATAACCTGGAGAACAGAAGAAATTGTGATGATTTGCAGTTGCCTGATTAGAAGCAAATAATCAGAAATTAATTTCATCAAGTCCTAAACTCAGCATCTTCCGAAAAGATGGAAATAAGGTGATCTCGTTCCTAAATCTTACTTTGTAAATTGTTCAGCTAGAGAATATTGAAA
Organism: Meleagris gallopavo; assembly: GCF_905368555.1. Classification (NCBI taxonomy): domain Eukaryota; kingdom Metazoa; phylum Chordata; class Aves; order Galliformes; family Phasianidae; genus Meleagris; species Meleagris gallopavo. Next base: position 9,683,527 of record NC_139419.1, on the reverse strand, counting down.
TGATCTCTCATCTGGTTTATGAGTATGGCATAAACTGGCATAGTATGGTATTATGGAATAATGGGACAATGAGCAGAAAGAAATGGAGAGAACATATTTAAGTGGCTGATCATAGACTAGATGATTACTTTTGGTTTGCCTTTTGTTTTGTTGTTATGCTTTTCCATGCAGGAAGAGTTATGGATTCAGCTTCTTGTCATTGGCCTAGAGCTTTGGGCTTAGAGATTCAAGGTATTAGATGTACATGGATTCTGGTAGCACTTAAAAAGGAGTAAGGCAGAATAAGCTGTCAGGAAGAAAAGTCCATTACTTAAGCATTAGGTTAGGAGTGCTTACAAGAAATGTAATTTTTTTTATTATTCTGAAGAGCCATCTGAATTATGTAGCACATGATTTGAACTCAAATTGGGAAATCCTGTCTATTTACATTATCTTGTGTACACAGTTGTTTACTGTGTCTGCATTGTATGCATAGAATTTTGGTCAAATTTTAGTCAAGTAGTCATTACCTTGATAAATTTTAGGCATGGTAAGCATGCAAAGAAAATAAGGAGGTGGGAAGATATCTAAATTCTCTAGTTGAATTTACAAACTTGTAAAAACTTAATGGAGATTGTGTTAATTTAGAAATCCAAGGGAACCAAGGACTACAAGCAAATGCACGCAGTCTTGAATGAGCCATCTTTGACTGTTTTTCAATGCAGAAAAGCATATTATTACTAGCCTGACCAAGCAGAGAAATTACCTCAATTTGTACTTGGGGATAAACTCTGTGCTCCTCTGGCCAACATGGACAGGAAGAAGACAGACGTAAGGGTGGACTGGGGTTCATTTTAACTTGATTGTGTGTCTTGATATGCAATAGAACTAAAACAATTTAGAAAGATATTAATTACTATAATTTCTTACTACGTAATATTTGATTGTTTTATTTGAGTCAACCATACATTAATTGGTAAATCAGGAAATGTCACTGTTTGTGAAAGCCCAGCAGAGGTGGCTTTCTTCTCTTGAGTGACCAACATTGTAAGATCCTAGGTACGTTCATAGCAATCAGAAATGTTAGTTGACAAGCCAGGACGTTTTTAACCTGCTTAAGAGAGGCCCTCCTACAGCAGAGCTTAATGACACGGGTAAAGTTGCTATTTGTGTTCTTCCTTTCATACTTGATAAGAAAATGGAGGCTTGTATTATTATTTTTTAAGTGCTAAGGACCTCTCAGTCAAGATAAATGAAAGGTGGTCTTTAATGCTGTAACCACCAGCTGTGTTCAGAGCTGAACAACAGGAGTTGTTCTAAATATTCTTGGACTCCTACACAAATGTTCGAGGGCTTAATCTTGTAATATAAATGTATAGAAGCTAGTACACATAAATTACTCTTTTTTTTTCTACCTCTTGTTTAAACATGTTTTCACTTTTTTTTCTCTCACATTTATTGTCTACCTTTTGTCAGTTTCCTCCATTCTGTCCATGATCCAGTAAGATTCCATCTAGGGCACCCTGACTCTCTGTTGTTTGGGAGGAGACGGGAAGTCTCCATGTGCCCCCAGATCCATGTTTTCACCACCTGTGGCTTACTCAAAATCCTATGTCTTTTCCAAGAACTTGCATCTGCACAGGATGATGATTCATCCTACCAATCAAAGGGTTTTTATTAACCTGTTCTTAGGGGGAGAGAAATCAAGTAATGAATAAGATAAGAAAAATTAATTGGAATAGTCCATGGTGATGGAAATTTAAATGTATTTTATCATTAGACAGTAATTCCAGCTTCAACTTAGAACAGGGATTCAGGGATTATTCCTGTGGCACACTTGAAAATAAGTTGAAAAGCTGACAATACCCAGTCACCACTGCCTCATGTCAGAACCCTGGGTTTTCAGACATCTGGGGGCAAATACCTTGTGTTGGCACAGCTTCGATTCTCGGTGGTCTAGGAAGACTGTGCAAACACACACAAGACTTTCAGCAGTTTAAAGACCACTGATGAAAGAAGAATGCCATGATTCTGCTATGGATTTGCCTTTTCGCTGGCACTCGAGTCTGGTTAGGCAATGTAAGGGCACACACTGTCAGAGCAATGCTCAGAAAAACAAAGCATTGCCCTGAGATGCCAAATACCACTTTAGGGACTGTTGTCTCTGCATGTTGCATCCAGACTACGTCAAATTAAGCTCAATTATTTCTGCCACTCAGCAGATTTCACGGAACTATGTGGAAGAATGGCTGCAGAGCCGAGGCCCCAGAGAAAAGGGCATGAATTCTGAGGTAAGAAGAAATGACAGGACCATGTGAGACATTAACTCAAGTTATACATTTAGAAAAAAACATGTTTAGTATTTACTTACTGGAACAATTTGGACTCCAGCTACTCTACACTCACCTGTAATGGTAGATGATGACTTTGTCAATGTTTGCAGAAATTTGTTGTGTGTGGGATTTTTAGTGGTAGTTCTCTGGAAGGGAAAGAAGGATAATATTAATGCAGCAACTCTGATGTGATTGGCTGAGCTGACAAGAAATTGCTGAAAATAGGTCAAGGCTAGAAGTATAACAAAGAAGGGTACATACAAGGAAGGTCACTCATTAAAAGATCCATTATAATTTTAGAAAGAATTTAAGAGGGACAATATCAGCCTGTCTTTGAAAATCCATTTGATTAGGATCATCTTACATCTAAATAAAAGTACAATTCATTTTTTTTTTTTTTACTTAAGGAATATAGAATCGTGGAATAATATAGATTGGAAGGAACCTGTGGATGTTTCTAACCCAGCTGCTCAAAGCAAGCATAATTTCAAACCTAAAGATGATAAGTTTATGTCAGATATAAGGAAAATATCTTTTACAGTGAGGGTGGTGATGCCCCATCCCTGGAGACTTTCAAGGCAAGTCTGAATCAGGCCCTGGGCAACCTGACCTAGCTGTGCTGTCCCTGTTCATTGCAGAGGAGTTGGACTAGGTGGCCTTTAAAAGCCCCTTCCAACACTGAAGATTCTGTGATAATTTCATTGTTGGTCTGGGTGTCTCAGGACTTCAGTAAACTTCTCAGTGTTAAAAAGAATGGAGATTTCACAGCATTTCTTCACAGTCAGTCTCAGTGCTTAAACGTGCTTATTGTATAAATGCTTTCATTATATTCAGGTGCAACTTTCTTTGTTGCATCTTGTGGCCATTGCCTCTTCATTATCTGCATATTTCTGAGAAGTCTCTGGCTTTATCTTCTCAATCCATTTCCCCTTTTGGACCTTAGACACAGTGATAATAGTTGCTCTAAAGCTTTCTCTTGGGTGAACCAACTCAGTCCCTTTGGCCTCTTCTTGCATAGCAAGTGTTTTGCTCCAGCACTCAGCCATCCTTGCAGCCTGGTGCTTGCAGCTTTAGTTGGTAGATACCTCATAAAAATGCTGTGTAACTTTAAACATTCCCTTGAGAAACAGAGTGAAGATAGATTCTTGATTTAATTCAAGTGACTTTGGAAGGGTAAGAATTGATGCAGCCAAATTTGTCCCACCTCTAACTGGCACCTGCTGGAGGCTGTTACTGGACACTGAGAGAGGTACCTGCAGACTTCTGGTTGGTTGTACTCTGCATTCTCCTTCATTTTTATTTAAAAAACAAATAAAAAGAAACTTGTGGATGCTTACCAGAAAAATTGCACCGTAGTTTAAACTGTATTTGTTCTGTTCACTCAGTCCCACTGTCTGGCAGCATAAGCTTGCAAGTCCACTGTACATAAACTGTTATACCAAGGTATCCCCATGTCATGTCAAACATGATGTGACAAAGCTTTGCCTTGTAGTGAGAACCCCGTACAAAATTTTAAGAATCCCAAAATTTCTGGCTTGTTGGTTTCAGTGCACTTCTCTATGTCCCAGTTACGTATGAAAGAATGAGGAGATGGTTTCTCTTACCGTTTCTCCTTTTTTTCATGTATTGATTGCTTTACACTTGCTTCAAACAATCAATATTCCATTAGGTAGCAGAGGAATAGCACTATGGCAGAAAAGAGCCTCGCTGCTGCCAAAATTGAAAGCTCAGTGCCTAAAGACAAAAGTTTTTTCAAAAATAGAATGAAAATCTTTTGGTAACTGAGCAAGTGACAGTATAATTCTACAGACCTATTGGCAGGGTGTAGTTGTTATTGTCAAGAGAAATTGTCTCTACCAAAGCTTCATTAATTCAAGAAAGTATCTGATAAATGTGCTAAAGGAAACAATTTAGGAAGGTATTACCATGTAAGAATGTAATAGAATAGCATACAACAATGTTCTGTTCAACTTCACTGGTACGTAGCGCTTACAGAAGCACAGGAACTGGAGATCCATCTCACCTGGTGCCTGTTTTGTCCTCAAGCTTGCATTTCTCTGTGGTGAGATTCATATAAGACCAGCACAGTTAGGCTTTCTGAGTAGCTGTTTTTCAGGGTTTTGGAAGGTGTAAGCAATGTTTTTCTTATTTCTTCTTCTTAATTAGATTTTCATAATGACTAGGAACAGGTATTATCATATAATGAGGCACTGTAATCATGATGAGTACATATATCATAAAAAAATCTTTAAAATACATCATGAATAAATGCAGGTTTTCTGCAATGAAGACATTTTTAAAGATTAGCAATGGGATTATTTTTGTTTGCAGTTTTGGAGTCAAATGAATTACTAGTTAATGGGACGTATGAACCTATTGATTTCCAGTGTTTTGCACATTTAACAAAAATTTAGCTTGGTATTTCTGAAAACTTTCATTAATGTTACCAAGCCTCAATAGAGCCCAGATTCCTCCTGGTACAGAGGCTATACAACAGATCTGGGAGCCCTGAGGAAATGTTGTTTTCTCAGTTCTGTTTCTCTGATGTTCAAAAAAAGGTGCACCACTAGCTTTCAGGATTGCCCCACTGAATTCCACAAAGAATAAGTGTTGGTGAGTTTGACACTTGACGTACAAGAGGTGGCTGCCCTTGTCTAAATGCTTGAATGGTCCCCTGGTAGGGCTGAATTCCACTAAGTCCATTATATGAGGTGCGAGTTTTAACCATGTGGCAGAGTGGCAGCCTTGATAAATATCCAGAATAATTTAAAATGATTACTTTTGAGACTTTGGTTGTTTTTGTACATATATGTAGAATTTAATAATGAGATTATTTAATTGATTACTTTTTACAAGATGAAAATACGTATCTTTAGTAGTAATGAGGAGATTTGACTTGGTGTAAATTTGGACACAAAAAACAAACCCAGCCACACTTATAAGTGAGAAAGTATATTAGGCATGCATAGTGCTTCCCTTATGGATACGTATAAGCTTTCTTCATATGTAGGAAATGTTCTGGATAAAAACATTCCTTGCTCAGTGTACTGTTCCCTTTATCATGTTTGCCAGAAAATATAGATATAATATGGGTTGAATTTTTATTCTAATTTTGACTTTTCTCCTCAAACAATATCAGTGAGGATTTGCAGCTAAATCTCTGAGAAATTAATGCCATGAAAACCTTTAGACCACTTGAGGGAAGAAATGAAAAAGCCAAAAATTGTTACTCAAAGACATTCGAAACGTCTACAAGCCAGTGGGATGGGAGATACAGTAAAACCTCAGGAGTGGTGATTACAAGTAAACACAGTGATGCTGAGCTGAGCTGTCTCTTTCAGTGATACTCAACAGTTATGGCTGAAGGTGAACAGAATCATTTAGCCAAAATAATTCTTTTGCTGGCATTCCTGGAAAAAGGCCACAGCTGTCAGGATGCCGATGTGGAGCATTTAGGTTGAGGTTCAATTCTCTTCTCTCACTATTTTTGGTGAGTTGTTTTGTTATTTCTTTTAGTGGGGAAGAGGTATTTTGGTTTGGCTACTTAATAAGTTATACTTAGTTTAGAATGGATAGGAATTAGGCACTTATAGGAGGAATTTCCCATACTTCAGTATCCCATCACTGTTAAAATTTTGTCCTTCTTCTCAGGCACAAAGGCATCTTGAGCACTTGTGCGTTGCCATTTGGGAGGACACTGGCCAACACTGAGTGGTGATGAGACAGCAGGAGGAGGATGAGATTAGTGCCTCATGCAAGGATTGTGGAAATAATGATTGCACTGCCTGGTACTATCTGGGAAGGGATTAGTTTCAACTCTGGTTGTTGTCCTGTAGGGAAATAGGTAATAATGTCTGGGGACAGTGAGAAATAATCCTAGTTAATATGCTAGACTTGATTTGGGCTGATGAGCACATGGGGAGAACAGCATTTCAACTGTTTGTTGAAGAAAACGCAGACCTCTCCCAACCAGACAGACATGAGCAGAGGCAGAGGGAACGTTCCAGTCAGCCCTTTGGAAGCTGTTCCAGTGTGATGGCAGCATTTGGCAGAGATGAGAGGTGGGATATTCCTCAGTAGCTAGTTTGTTTTTTTTCCCTCAGAATGGAAGGTTTCTGCCTTGGTGTAAAAGTAGGATTACACCAATTGCTCAGTTTAGTGATTCCAGGCTTATGCTTGCACCACAGAGAACAAAGCTGGGCTTCTGCTGTCTTCCAGCTTCTCTGCCAGATGTTCTTTGTGCAAATGAGAAACTTTATCCCTTTGTGGGATCTCAGCTCATCTTTCTGGTATAGAGTACAGTATTTCTTGGTTTCTGGGTGACCTCGTGGTGATGAGAATAAATGAAGAAGTAATTGCAGCTTTTAGTATCTTCCAAGTCAATAGTTATTTCTGCCATTATCCACACTGACACTAAGAATAATTTTGCCAGTTTGTGATCTCTGAGATGAAGTTGTGGTCCAGAGTACTGTCTGTAGGAATCTAGGAGTTTTGCCTTTAATTAATCACAGAATATACATGTTAAGTTATTGATAGAAATAAGTTATGATTGCTATGCCATTCAAATGCACAGAAAATTTAAAGGCTTTTAATTCCTTACCCTCTCTTTTATCTCCTAAATACCCTCATGATTATGTGTTTCAGTGTTAGAGACCTTTAACTTGCTTGAAGTGCTTTTTTTTGTGTCCCCTGTAGTTGTGATTGCATTTAAGAAAGTCTATTTGTGTGTTTTCTATCAGTATGATCTGACACGAATAAGAGGAAATAAAAAATCATTTCTCTCTACTCTCCATGTACTTAAGGTCTACGTATGTAAAAGTCTAAGTGCCTTTGTAGATTTTCAAAATGGGATGTGGACATTTGAGATCAGAGCATGTCAGTGTGACTGGGTGGGTACAGACATAAAATCCTCTGCTCATGTTTTTGACTTGTCAGAACGTGAGCCATACCCTATGAATATGGCTCCTTAAGGCACTGTGCATAGGCTGCTGTGATGTCTCACTCAAAAAGCTGCAGTGATTTTCCAGGCACACATTCCTCCTTTGGTAAAGTCAGGGAAAGACAATGTATGTCTTTTTGGTGTAAATGACTTTCTTTAAGCTCTTATCCCAGCTGACCTTATAAGATTCTTTGGGGACCAGTTATGTGGCTGTATTGCATGAAGTTAGTTAGGCCCAGGTGGGTAGGAGCTGATCCTAAGTGTGGTCAATGTGGTGCTTTCTCAGGAAAAGTATCTTGTTATGGAACTTAGATGTGTGATTCCAGCACTTGCACATCAAGACTCAATCTACCTGAAGAGTCATTGCAGAAATGTTTTTTTCTTTAAAGATAATATTTATGTATGAAAAATGCACAACTAATATCCAGAGATTAAGCTGTGTATGGGCATTATTTTCTAAGCATCTGGCAAAGTATTTCCAGAAGGAGTATAATTAATAATGTTTTGGTTCCACCTTGGGCCATTTTTCTAACTAGATTATTGTTAAAGTAATTCTCAGTGCTCCACTGCTTAGGAATTAGCAGGGTCCAATTAAAATTTTTCAAATGGGCTATAAATCACTAGAAATCCATTGTCTTGCATTATTTGAAAGCTGGTGTTTATTTTCTGCTAATAAAGTGACCACTGATCCTTTAATGCTGCTGGTCAGCAATGGTTTGGGTTCCTCTGCGACAAAATTCATCATGAAAGCAACCTCTTGTAACCAGAGGCTTTGACACTCTACAAAACTTATCTGACTCTGCCTGGAAGCAGGGAACTGCACTTATTACATTCATACATTGCCAAGGCATTCATTTCTTCCACTGTGTTAAATGCTTCACAAAAAATCCAGCTGCACAACATAAATGAAGTTTAAGTAGAAATTGCGCACTTATCGAGGACGAAACTGCCCTTAATTTTATAAGCTTTTAGTTGTAGAAATAGGTTTCCCATGGCTGGTGAATGCCGAGGTTTTCTCAGCATTTCAAAAAGCTTGTGTTTTACATTCATCTCTGTTGAAGAAATGAAAAGGATGAAACCTGCCTAACCAGAAGGTGGAAGGTAGCTCCCAAAAGAGTTGGGAAGTTGCTGATGCTTTTGAATTGAAACACTGGAAAGGGGGAAGAGATGCAAGAAAAAGAAGAGCATTTTTGAAATGGCAAATGGAGCAGTTTTTATTGTATAATGATGTAATTATGCATAATGTAATGACATGTAATTAGTAATGATGATTCTTCTCGGTGCAGCTGCTGTACGCATGGGGAGATGGGTCAGATTTTATGTAGGTTTTGAAAACAGTGAAGAAAAGTGGTGGAAGCACTTCTGCAACTCAGCTGCATTTCTGTGATGTGCTAGCAGTTACCTGTGCCAGTAGAGTTTGGCTACAGAGCTGCTCCTTTCCCAGCAAGAAAAGAGAATATTAGAGTTTTCTAGCAGCAACTTGTATTGCGTAGCCTTTTTTTCATATGTATTACTGCTTATAAATGTGTTTAACTGAATGTAATTTAGCTTGTTAGCTCTCTGGGACTGGGGCTGCCTTTGGTACAATGGTTGCATGGTGTTAGCCACTTCTGTAAGTGTCTGCCCAGATGGGAATGCAGATGTGATGAGAGGAATACATTCTGGTCCAGGAAACTTCAACCTTCTCTTAAGAGACTGTGGTCTCTTGCCTAAAAATGACCATGAATGAAAAACAGATTTTAGGTCAGTTATTTTTAATTGGTGCTATTTAAGATTACCAGAATTTGAAATAAACTAATGCCTTAGTTTGTCACTCTAGTGAATAACATTTTCTTTAAGAAATATTTCCACTTTTCATCTTTTATTGTGAAGTGAAATAGATTAAACAGAACAAATGTCTATGAACTGGTCACTCCTTTCTTCCCTCTCTACAGTGGGAGACTCACCTGTGAGTGCAAGTTTCTGAATTAAAAACTCTAGAATTAAATGCCTGCATATTCTTCATAATGGACATGGAGTGTATGATATGACTTCAGATGATGATAAATTGTTTTTTAGAAAGAGGGAGAGAGCATCAGGAAGATATTTTGTCCAGAAGATAGCACATGGTGAAATATAATGTTCACAAACTTCATCCCCATTTGAATTGCTCAAATCTTGCTAAAATTTCATTGATAATTTTTTTTTCAATAAGTTATACAGTTACTTGTAATTACAGAATCTCTCAGCATCTGATAAAGAGGAACTGGGGGAAAGAACGGACTTAATTAACTATTATTCTTTATTTTGATGTGTTATCTTCTGTATTTCTATGATAGATACTTTTTTGTTTTATCCAGCATAAAATCAATGCTAGTTCTAAATCCTTTCATCATAGGACTGGCAAATGCACAGAGGAATAGCTATCATTTCCTAAATAACCCAAAGGAAACAGAATTTTTCCACTACTTGTGCATAGTCTTTCCAAAGTCATTAAAACAAGCATCTCTCTCTAGCCACAGAAATTGTCCTCTTTTCTTTGTTTTTAATAAAAGGTTGGAGAATACATTTTCTTATCTGTTTGCTTTGTGTCTTAAGCACTGTCTCTTTTTAATAAAGTGTTGGAGATAGGCAAATAAAATACCCCATGAGAGTTTTCTTCCAATGATAACTGAGAAATTAAACATTTTCTATCATTCACACATATTCCTAGCTAACTATCCTTAAAGTTATGCAAAAATGCCTGGAAGCTTATGTGCATATGTTACTTTTTGTTTGTTTGTTTTTTGAAGATGCCTACAGAGTTGAAGACCTTTCTTTCAGCTCTTCACTTGAAGATTTGTTTTTCTTAGATGGTGTTCAGCATGCGGAATCCCCACCGAAGAGGCAGAATGGCTTCATTAGAAAATGGATGAATGCAACCCACAGACCAAATAAAGTGGCCCTGCTCCTTTCGACCTTTTTCCCAGAAAAGAGTCACTCTACACTAGTGCGTGATCATCATTTGAAGATGAAATATCTTCCTTCTGCATCACCTTCCCTGTGTTACTGCTATCTATGCATGACACTGGCACAGCTTCTCTCTGGCAGGAGGTTGATTTGCTGTAGATGTTGGACATCCACTTTAGTTCTTTCTTAATGCCATTGTCCCAGCATAGAAGACTTGGGTGGAATCACATTTGAGAAATAAACGTTCTGGCTTTAGGCACAAAGCATGTGATTTTTGCACCTGTTAGCACTCGTATCACAGCGTTTTGCATAGAAAGTATTCCATTAGCCTGTGCAGACTACTGCCAAGTGTCTATAAACTGTAATACAGAATGATTTAACTTTCCAGTGCAAAGAACTCTTGGTGTTTTCTGTGGTGCCTGCACACAGGGATTGTTACTGGGGAATCTTTGTGGCCTCCTGCACTGAGACAGGCCTTCCCATTAGTGCCCTTCCTCCCTCCTTTCCTCCAGAACACCCTTAGCTGCAGCCAGCCAGATGCTGCAGTGGAGGTTACTAGAATTGAGGAATAGCTCACGTGGTAGCACTTCAGTGACAGCCTCCCCTGTGCCTGAAGTATTCCAAAAGAGTTTAGGGACTTCACTAATCTGAGGGTAGCACAGTGGCATAAAGGAGATGAGGTGGAAGGGAAAACTGAATCTTGTATTTGCGACTTCTTTTTAAAATTCCTGAATGATGGCCATTTTTTAGCCTAGAAGATAAGTGCTACAAAGGACACAAAATACAGTTTCCAAATTCAATTTGGACTTTATAGGACATATCAAAGGAACAAATTAAGAGTCTTACTGACTTCATCTTTCCCTCCAGACTGAGACCGATTTCTTTCTCAATGTGAACAGAACACCTGTTCTCTGCTCCATACCCCTCTGCATTTCATTCTGTTGAGCATCCTGTTTTGCACAGGATGAAAAGTTTTTTTGCAACGATATCATCTACGTGAGAGAGCTGCCAGTGAATCTGCACAGCTCTGTTGTGCCAGGCATTGTGGGAATGCAAAATTACATATTCCAAGCTTTAGAGATAGCGAGCTAAATACCATACAGCAGGTACAAGGCTGGCAGGTAACTCTGGATAAAGAGGTGAGCTGGAGGAAGCAGGGAGATGTTGTTGGTGAAAATGAGACATCATGAAAAAGCAATGTGTCACAAGGGGCTGCATGAAGAATGGAAGGTGAGTGAGGGGAAGGGCTTCTGGCAATTTGGGGTTTCTGCTTGGAATTGCGTTGTACCCTTTGTGTATTCTCAGACCTCTTATTCATTGTCTTGCATTGCCTAAAATATTTCTTTTTTTTTTTTTTAATTACTAAGTTGTCATACATTTTGTGAGCATCAGTTCTTTCCAACTGGTCTCACTGCTCCAGGCAATACCTTACATTCATCTTGCCCATTGTACTGCAGCTGTAAGTGCTCCTGTGTTATTATTATTTCCCTAGACCTTAAACTGAAAGAGATGGAGTGGTTTCATTTCCTGTTTTCTTTCACCTTGACTCCCCTCTGAATGCTATTGGTAGATGTATTCATTAAGGATGCACTTGTAGGCAAATATAAATAAACGATATGGAAAGAAATATCCATTCCCTGCTTCCAGAGAATAGTATTTCATATTCTGTAGCTGACCTCACAGGACACTGAAAAACTTTTTTTTTCTTCCAAGTTTCATTCAAAATAATACTGAAACACAGAAAACCTGATTTGTTGGTAGCGTTGTGAAAGCAGTTTATTCATTTTGTTTAATATTGATATCTTAACGTGCTCGCTTTCTGAAGTGTTGGTAGAGTCAATAAAACCTTCTTCCTCTTTTAGTTACTCAACAGTATCTTCAGTGAGGTGCTTTCAAAGCAATAGGAAAAAAAGTTTATGAATAATAGCAAGGAAAACCATTGAGACTCTTGGTGGTAAAACAGTAATTGTTTTCAATGCTCTTTCATTCTGTGTGTCATAATCATACAAATTTGCAGAAAAAAGATCATGTCGAAAACTTGAAAAAGCCCCACACAAAATCACACAAAATTCCAGCTGAGATATCCTGTCTTATCTTTTAATAGCAGATTATGAAGATGATTAGATGATTACCCATTTTCTAATTAGCATACTGAAGATAGTATAAGTGTCTAGATATAAAAATATTTTATTTATTCTTTTATAACATAATCCACCTAAACACCTTTCTTGAGTCCCCAAATCACATCCATTAACTCTAATATGATAATTATGAATTAGCAATCTGAATATATATTTCTGATTTTGGCAGATTTAGCACAGGAGTACTTATTTCATTTAATTTTCATCTTGATTGTGAGCTTCATCCTGCATAGATCACACACAGCCAAAAGTTTCAGTGGTACAAAGCAGATTGCCTTGTGGAAGGGAGAAAGGGATCACAGTTAAAGTATATCAGCCTTTTATGATTATTGGTTGTTCTTGTTATCATTGTCATCACTGAGTGGTGATCCATTCCAATCTCTGTTCAACTGTTTATTGCTGTTATTAATCAGCATTTTTTAGTATCTGCAAATCTTTGTCATCTTTAAGTAGGCTGGTACTGTCATCAGTTGGTTGTCTTTATACAAAGAGGTGGACAGCAAGATGATTCAGAAGATGTCCCACGTAATATTTTGCAATGTGTGCACAATGCTTGACTGATTTAGTTGATTTATTGAGGATCTAAGCAGCAGCACTGTTGCACAAAGTAGGCCTTCTGCTCCTTTTGACCTGTTCAGCAGAACTGTAGCTGAATAATACAGACCAGAGCAAGAATGCACAATAAGCATTGCACAATTTAATAATCTTAACTTGCTGAGGCACTTCTCTATACAAACTATGATGTATAAATCCAGTTAATGGAAAAACTGGTGAAGCTGAAAGTAACTGCTGCATAGATCTATCTGGAACCATGTTTGGGTCTTTGAGACACTGTAAAGAGAAGCAAATCCAAATCTGTCTCCTGACACTTGTATTTCTAGGTCCTTCCTTAGATATTATTCTAAACCTCATGGGATTTGATAGTGATATTTCAGAGAACTACACTCCAGATCATGGGGACTGCTGCACTCCTATATAACATGTTTACACAAAATGTAAATGGCTGTATCATCTCAGGTTATTGCTTCCACAAAATTCCTTATTTCAGAACCCAGGACTAGAACTAACTGAAATATGTTTATTGAGAACATAAACGTGAAGCACGAAACGTGAATCTTAACATTTCAGAGGGCTTTGTTGTAAAGACTAAAGTGAGGTTCTACAGCAAAGTCGTAGCCACAGAGAATTTATTGTGAGAGTTGGAGTGTATACCAACAGACTTACACATCTGATATACACAAGTACATGACCTTTAAACTACTTCTCCAAGTTTAAGCATATTGCAGAGCTGAGTAAAGAAAGGATGATATTTACACTCAGCAATTTTTTGAAGAGGCTTCTATTCTTCTCAGATCTCAATGACACGCATCTTTTTAGATGAATTAATTTCTGCAAGTTTTATTGTCTAGCCTATTCCTGGCTGCAGAATAAAAGCACTGACCTTGACTGAAGAAATCTCCATAAAGATAGAAGGAATCAATATAAAAAATAAAGTGCTTGTGAAGGAGGTAACTCTGCTCTGACACTTTGAACTAGGTGGGCTTGTGGACCATTACTGCAGTGCTTACTAACTCTGCAGGCACCTCTGCAGCATTGACATTTTCGTGATGAACTAAATCTGTACAAAAAGAAGACTTGCTTGTTGTTATTATCTATTAAAGACTGGTGCAATATGGCTGTGAAGTGGAAAGTCATCAGCCCTGCAAATAATTGAATTTTTTCTTGACTGATCGAAAGACATTCATCAGTCACAACTTCATTGTCACTTCTTTTACATTGTATTTTCATCCTCCTTTAACCTATACTTCCATGTTTCACTGTCAATCTCACTTTAAAAGCATGAGTTAAAAAAGGGAAAACTTTAATTTTAAAATTTGTTTTCTTTTAATTTGTTTTAAACTTTCCCCTGGAAAATCCTTTCTGCCATAATGCTATGTGCTCTGATGGCTTACCCAAATAAAATAATCATTTATGATTATGTTGCACCAGAGCATTAGTTGGTAAATGTTGCCAGAGCACTCTTAAGACTTCTACAGAACTACAATGCATGTTTCCAGAAGAATGATGTTAACAACCCAATATCCTAGTGTTACAGGGACAGCTTGTATAGTGTCCTGAATTATTCAAAGTACAAACGTGTAAAAGTGCCTTTTCAGACTCCCCATAGACTCAAATTTGGTGTTATTGCCACTGTTGCTGCTTCTCTCATGTGTGTGTTTCTGGTTTGGTTTTGTTTTTCCCAAAAGAAAGTGCATTTGTATTAACTGCATAAATCTCTCAGTGCACCCAGGAGCTGCATTCTGAGGTTGAACTGCATGTATGGAAGATAAGATTGGGGCACATAGAGGTTACTGGCTTGACCCTCTGAAGTAACTTCTAGGAGGTGAAATGAGCATCATATCCCAAAGGAAGAGTCTGAAGGACCTGGTAAGAACAAAGCCACACAAATGACTCATCCCTAAAGCGTGTAAACTTGCTCCAGTGCACTGTCAGGAGAAATACTCAGGGGAGCTTTTCCGTAGTTCAAATCAAGTTGCTGTGTTCTTGCTCACTTCTGTAGCAATTGATCCAGATGTTTTCAGATGAACCACTTGTGACAGCAAACAGGACTGAATACTTGAGGGCAAATGCACATCCCAGTGGCTGAAAGGCTTTACATCACAGGAGCACATGGTCGCCTGCAGCAGCCCTCAGCCCTTTCAGTGGCTCCTCAGCAGAACCCTTCTCTCTGTTATGGATTGGTGTGTGTAGATGCCGGCAGAAGCAGGAAAGACCATAGCTGAGGGCAGTCAGGTATACCTCAGGTATACTTCTGCAATGTTGCCTGAATTCAGTGCTGGGTAAGCAGCAGTTTTGGCTTTCCAGAGTGTGGATGTGTTTTCAGAATGAGATTCAAATTGTTTGTTATTTCAGGATCCACTTTAGAAAACTTGCACATTTTAAGTGATGTTAATACAAGTGCATGACATTACTACCCGTAACGTAATAGCACAGGATGACAGCAGTGTGTACACACATAGTTGCCTTGGTAATAACTCTCATCCCAGTACCTGACCCATAAACAGGTGATAGGAGGAGAGAGGATCACCAAACTCCTATGTGTATCACATTTGCCTTACCTTCTATATTAAGCCATGCTAGGAAATCTTTCTTCCTTCTCTTGGCTCTGTCTGTTCCGTAATTAACCAAGCAACATCTCATTTGTATGTGAATAATCACAAGATCATGGAAGGATGAAGGCCACTTTGCTGGTGTCAAACTCTTGATGGCAATCAATTGTGGAGCGCTTGCCAGAACTGTAATCGTCCCAGTCATTTCAATAGACTTTAAAGTAGTTGTTAAAAGCAAAGCACCTCATCATCCCTGGAAACAGAGGCATTCTTGGCCTTCAGACAGGCATTCTTTTTCAGAGCTAGCGACACATTTATGTGATTATAACACCAAATGACTTTTCTGTCCTTCTCTGTTTGTATAATAAACGAGATGTGTGAGTTTTTGAGGATGGAAGCAATAAAGGAGGATGGGATATCTACATGTCAAATGCAGGAAATGGTACAATTCCTTCATTACTTAAAAAAATAATAAAAAAAAATTCATGCCTAAACTGTGATTTAAATGCTAAATGTGTAAGTCTAAGACAGGTCCTTGCATCAGAATTGGGCAGATGCACCTGTCTGGTTTCTACATCTACCTGGGATATATCACTTCCCATCAAAGCAATTAGCTGCCTGTTTTTGCTGAATTTGTCAGTCTACTCAAAAGTTAGGTAAAGGTTGTCTGAAGTCAGCTGAAAGAGATCCAATTTGCCATCAGCTGAACTGGTACAAATCATGTATGATCAGTAGCTGACCCTTGATCTAGATAAAGGGCAGCAGGATTTGTCTCATTGCATTCCATAAATACACGTGCAAGCCTCTTGATGAGCTGAACAGGAACTCTAGGGAGCAGAGGTGGTGTCTGGACTATGTTCTGTTGCTTTTGACTAACAAAATTCTGATTGAGTTGATGTTGCTACCAGAGCTATTCATCCTGAATTGTTTCTCGTGCTGTATCAGTTTCACGAATGTCTCACATTTTCAGAGTAAATGCAACACTTCACTGTAGTGGTAGCAGCCCCAGCTGCCCCCTTAGATTTAGCCAAAGTAGTTTTATGAGAAAAAAAAAAGAGTTGAGATTCAAGGATTCTGCAGTATGTGTGTTTGTTAGATGTTGATTTATAAACTTCGCAGTCAGTATCTGCCATCTGAAAACCTGCATAGGTTTTTTTTTCATCTCGAAATGCCAGCTGTGTTATCATCTGGATGTTCTGTTTTTGTGAGTGTGTGTCAAGTCCTGGCTATGCTGCAGTTGGGGAACTTGCCTTTGCACCTGTGAAGGTCCAGTCTGGAACATGGAGCATGAAGAACTGTCAGAACGGCAATACAAACTTGTTCATCATTGTCCTTTAAATGCTTAGAGAAATTTCTCTTTCATTTTTTTAACAGTGTGTTTTCAATTTCGAAAGTCATGTTTGCTAACCCAAGCAATTTTCAGTGACAAAAATACAGGAAGCCAATATATATATGTAAACTCTGACAAGTTCTGAAGTTCCTCTGAGTGATGGAGGTGGAAAAGTTGCATCACTGAGAGATTTTTCATGTAATTCATATTGTACAAGATGTATTATTCTGGACTACTCATTTGAAGATCAAATGGTTTGAAATTGAGAGGACTTGTATTGGCGTTGTATTGATTAGAGTAAGCATGCCAACCTTGATGTGGCCCAGGGCAAGCTGCTTTCATTCATCTTGCTTGGGCAGGAGGGGACGCAGTCTCTATGGGAGCCTGCCAGCTTCAGCTGCTCTGTGATTCTCTGTGTTTTGACAAGATTTACACCCTGTTTATGCTTGGCCAGTGGACCAAATCAAATGAATACTCTAGCATAACCTTGTCCTTAACTGTGTATTACAGGTTTATGAGTTAATATAAATACATGCAAGGGAGAGAATGATTCATCTTCACCCCTTGCAAAAATGTAATATCTTATCCTAGCAATATGGTCAGTATAGTTAGAAGTGAGCAATCAAGTTATTTCATATATTGGTATCTATGTCTTAGGAAATTTTCTTGGTTATTTTTTTTTTCAACTTAAAATTGATTTCAGTGAATTATGTTCAAATTGCTTTGTTTTTCAATTAATTCATTATTTACCGTACCTTTTTTTTTTTTTTTTTACAGTTGTTAAGGTCTCCTGCATTTTTATATACTAGGACTTCTGTGATCATGCTCAGTTCATACTGGATGATCATTTGGTCAATTAGAACAGTGACTAGTGCAGCATAAAACTAAAGAAAGGAAGAAATAAGGGTCCATCCTTATTATTATTATTATCCTTATTATTATCCTCCATGGTAGTTAAAGGGCTTTCCATTAGGAGCCTAGTTTAGCTATTAGACAATACTTACTTACAGTCAGCATCACTGAGTTTACCATTGTGCCCCAACCTTCATAGTGGACGTTGCCATCCACTGATGACTTGATAGCAGATGCATTCTGTCCAAATTAGAATCTTCATAAGGCATTGAGCCTAGAGAACATTTTAACACTACTTAATTGTACTTCATCTGACACATGTTGAACTACCTCATCATTTTACAGCCTACTTCTATCCCATGTATGTGTTTTTGTCTCTTCTTGACAACAGTATATGAATATGCAGAAGGACTCCTGTTTTTCACATGAATACAGGCTAAACATTTAAAAAGAGATCAGTATTTTCATTTGACTGAAGTTGTTTTAAAGAGTACAAAAAAGTCTTGATTTTTCTTTAGTTATCTGCCTGCAAGATTCTACATTCTTATGCTGGTTTATGTCTTTTACTATCAGTACAAGTTTTTAAAAATTATATCAATTGTATTTAAGCAGTAGTAATGACAAAGCAATACAACAATTAGAAGAACAAAAGGTAAAGCTAACATCTGTTGTATTTGTATAAAAATTTATGTATGTATTCATATAAAATGTTCTCCCAATGAATTTATCTTTCACTGCTGCACTGATGACATTAAACAAGCCTGATTACCAGTCTTGACTTGTAGCCAAACTATATATGTTGATCTTAGAGTCATAAAAAGTAGTGGTATGGAAAATCACATGCATATGGGGAAAGACAAGGCCTCATGCCTTTAAAATTTTTCTACTTTATGACTTCTTACAGTGGATGTTATTCTTGTGTTCTTCATCTGAGTTTCTAACATAAAGAATCTCTTCTGTTATAACAATGTTTTAGTAATCTAGAATAACCTCTCCTTTCCCTGTCAGAAAAGAAATTCTAGTTATTATTACATCCATGCATTGATTTGTCATTGCTTTTTCAGTTATTCTAACTGATAATAGGTCAAGCCTATGTTCTTTCATTTGGAGGATGTATGAAAAAAGGCTGCTTCACTGCTTTTTATCAGTACAGCAATAAGCTTTTGAGTAAAATCATCATGACATATATTTTTGCCTGGACTGTGGGATGGCAGCAATCTGTGATGGATCCAGTGCCCTCGAATAATCTGTTACCTAGCAGATGAATAGTCCAGGAGGTGGAGAGAAAGAACAGAGAAAAGCAGATGTGACATGACATAAAGCAGCTTTCTGGATTAGAAAAATCCTACCTAGAGAGTTTCCTGAACAAAAGGAAACTTTCAAATGTACTTGAAATCACTAATGAATTGTTCTGATTTTCTACAAATGTTTCATTGTTTTCTGCAGAAGCATGCCTAAGGCTCCAGTAAAATGGAGTTGTGCTGAGAGAGAGAACAAAACGACAAAAAACGCTAGTTTTTCTTCTCGGTTTTGACTTATTCTAAGTCTTGAGACAAAAAAAAAAATCAAGCTTTGCTATTAATACCATGAACAAAATCAGCAGGATTTCATGAGCTTACCATAGGAAGACATGTAGAATTTATGGCTGGTATACAGTTTGTACACCAGTTCAGGAATATTTACAGAAACACTCATTTTATGAGTTCAAGGAAACATTAAGGAGACAGGAACTGCAATTTCTTCCCTTATTGTATCATAGCTCAGCGAGGCAGGAAGAGACCTGCAGCTTTCCTTCCTTCACCTACGAGGCCTTAGAAGAGGTGAAACATCAAGGAAAATACTGTGTACTTATACTTCATGTTTAGATTACTAGTTCACAATATCCATGGAATATACACTTTCTTTTGCTGTGATTTAGATATAAAACTAGATGTGAGCGTCACAGATAAATGAACTGAAAACTGCAGATACCAATTTAGAAGCATAGAGATCTCGTTAATAATTTTTTCCAGCCTTTTTAATTAGATGGCATCAGTTGAAGTCGAAAACGTACTACTTCAAACAGTATATTGTTTGCAAACTGGCTTTGATTATAGATATTTAGGTTAGGTTTGACTGGTTTGCGTTCAGTTTCATGTGATTTCTAAAGTTAGATGGTCTAAGGATCTGTTTCTGAGCTTTATTTCAGATCTAGCTGGAATATTTTAAGAAGAGTTGCTCTTATGAGAATTTAACTCAAAATGGTGGAAGAATTATGCCAGAGGCTGATCTCTTGCAAAACCCAGTACGTTAAAGTCTTTAGAGCTTTTTGGTATTATTCATTCTGAATCCAAACCTGAGCTTTGGCTAATCTTTATTGCGATAATCATAATGCAAATTAGTGAATTAACAGAAGCATTGTTATATATCTGAGATAAGCATAATACCAATCCTGTATTTTTATATCTGTCTCAGAAAGACTTTTTAAATGTAGGAGTTGAAAGCATTAGGGATCATGAAGCTCTTTATTAAGCATAAGAATTCTTCTCAATTGTAGTAGGTGCTGGAAGAAATTTTTCTGCAAGGAAAAAAGGAAAGCATGCCAGTGGGAACAGGAATTCATAAACTGACCAGCAGAGACTGCTCAGAGTAAACAGAATCCAAGACTATTTTTGTAGGTCAATGTCATATGAATACATTGGGGAAGAGGATCAATATCACAGTGAAGTTTTTTGTTTTGTTTTGTTTTTGGAAGAAAAATAAGCCTGTGGTCTCTGCAGTTGAACGTCTGGTAGGCACTCCCTATTTAAATTAAATAGGAATCTTTACAAACTATACAAAGTATGGATCACATGGAATTAACTTCCAAATTCATGAGTCCATTGTACTTTTCCGTTGACCATGCATCAGTTGTAACTCTCCAGAGCATGATCTATAACATATTTGCACGTCTACTGCAGTTTATCCCACCTAATGATCAGACCTTCAGCAATTCTGTAATAAATAGGATTAATCATGCTTTGAAATTGAAGCACAAGATTGTTGTATGAACATATATACATAGTGGTGTACAGCATATTTTAGAATGACCTACATGACACAACTCTTTTGTTAGGCTATTATGTTAGTCTTGCTAACAAAGAAGGTAAATTTTTGTGGTGATGAGTTTTTGCTGAGTAGGGTTACAAGGGTACAGATTTTTCTGGATTTTACTAATCATCACATACCAATAAGCTTCATTTTCTGACTGCTTTCTTACGATTAATTAAAATCTTTCTGTAAAGCAGTATTAAATGGAAGGCATCTGATTGCCTTTTGGCACTTACCATTAATTCCTATGAGGCTCATCCACTCAAGACTGTCCATAAGCAATCTTAAACTATATGGTGAGGTCCAGAGAGATAAATCTATGCCTCTGTAATCTAATTGTTGTTTTATGTATTTCATGGTGCTTTGCCTCTCTTTCCTGTCAACATCCAAATCCACAATAAAATAAAGACTTTGATTCTTCAATTCTGCTGGCTCTAGCAGAATTATTTCCAGCAAATGATACACATTTCTTGCTTGCAAATACTTGCTTTCCACCCCACCTTTTTACTAGAATAGTAAGTCATATCATACCTTCTCTTTAAAGGCAGTGCTGAATGAAAAATGTTAGATAAAGCACTGTGGACTCAAGAACCATTCAACTCATTGATTTGAAACTTCACAAAACAACTCTGGGGAAATTTGTATGCATCCTTAACCAGACTCCTTTGAGAAGGTTGGACACAACCAGTAGTAAGCAGCGTTACTGGGTACAGGAGAGATAAATACAGAGACACCTGAGTGTGACTTTCAGAATAGCTTTTGGTCATAGACCTCCAGATGTAGGTGGCTTCACCACTTTTTGTCATTCTTTTCAGAATGCAGCAAACTTTTTTTGTTACAACAGATGATAGTTCAAGGAAAGGAACATCAGGCTGCCAGCGTTCCAGAGAATTAAAATTATATTGTATTATTTTCATAATTTATTTCTTCTTGTTAAAAAATAAGAGCAGAAGTTATATCTTCCCTCCACCTCCAACTTGTGTTGGACAATGCAAGAGACAGAAGGATTCAAGGGGAGAATAAACCCTGTCATAGATTGTGATACTGACTGGCAACTCTAGCAACCTAGTTTTTCAGGCTTTTTTCTTTTTTTTTTTTTTTTAACTATTTTGGTCTACAGAGACTAAAATTACTCCTGTGGAAATTTTCAAATTCAGTTAAGGAATAGCCTGCCAAAAATTATTTATTCATCTCATGATAGATGTGAACATCTTGTGGGATTTTAGAAAGTGCCTGAGCAAGTTGGAACTAATGAGGTTTAAACATCTAATACGTTTAGGTTATCTTAAAAACACAGTGCAATGTTGGTGGAAATATGTATATATATATACGTATATATATGCATTTAAACAGATTGAAGTAAATGATTTGATCTCACCCTATTTTTAAAAATGCCTTAGCAACATTTAACTGATTAAGTTAGAAAAAAAGCATATCCTACTGCTCAAAACATTGAGAATAAATACACAGGAAAGTATTGTTCCATTTGTGAGTATTTAAGGTTACAAAAGAAAAAAAAGCACGGAGAAAGAAATTGCTCATATATTTGAAAACTGGACAATTTTCCCCATCTTTTCATTGTTTCCCTTTTGTGCTCATGACAGCCCATTTCCTTTTCTCCTGTGGTACCAGGTAGTTTATTAAGATGTATTGCTTCGCCCAGGAAACACTGCTTTTGAACACCAGTATTAATCTGTTAGTTATTAAAACAAAAGAGTCCTTTGCTTTGTCCTTTAGGAAAAAAGCTTAAAGCATGAAAAAAAGAGGAGTTTGCCTCAGCTTTAAGTACAGTGGCAGTAATGATACAGACTTCTTTAAGTGTTACAACTTCCAAAGAACCAACTCTTTGTGGGCTGAAGGAGAGATCAGAAGAGTCACCAAGTATCTGAGTAGCAAAACCAAACTCTACTTACTGTTCTACACAGGTAGAAATCACAGCTCTTCACCATTCATGGTAAAGGCAGCCAAAGCCCCTTGGGTATCTTGAGAACGATACTCTGTGCAGGAAATGCAGAAGGTTCATTTGCTGGAGGAATACAAAGATTGTCCTTAGTTGGCTTTTAAGAGTGTTCTAGGCCCACTTAAGGAGCTATTAGTTAGCTGTATCTCTCCCTTGCTTTGTTGCCGTCTCTTCAGGCCATACTTATTCTGGCTGAAAGGCCTTTTTGTATCAGGTTTGGAATATTTTGCCATGTTGTTCTGAAGGAGAGTTTGCCAGTTATGTCATTTCAATAAATTTCACATGCTTTGCTGTATTTTTACCTTCTGTTCGGTTTGCTTTTAAAGGCTTAACTGGAGAGTGAGAGCTGCCAAAATTGCAACTGTGCAATGTTTCCTGGCCTGGCAAGGCTGATATTTCTCCCTCGCTGACAATGCCATGAATAGCTGCATGGTAATGTGGTTGTTGCTTTTTAAGCCCTTCCCACACCTGATTTTGTTCATCTGAAGAGAATTTATCTTCTCTCTTAAATGACTGAAATGAGTGCATTTCCAAAATAATAGAAGGAAAATGTGTTCACAAAACTCTGACTTTTCCTTTGTGTTTTGGATAAAGTACAGGACAATTAAAAGTAGTTTTTACTTGGATTCTTCACAGCTCTTTAACAAAGGAAATGAATAATTTGTATATGCAGTCCAGAGCTGAGATTAGGCTTGAATTAGTGTAAAAGCTACAGGAAAACAGAAAAAATGTGGTGGTTATGATACAACATCTTCTTTCCCATGGGGAAGACACTTTGAAAACCATGCAGTTCAATCGTATAATCATATATTTGAAGGACCATGACTCCATGGTATGTTCCTATCTCCTGAAGAATTTAATTGCAAACAGATATTTTGCCAGATGTGAGCATTTTCTCCACCTCCTGAACTTAATGAGGAAGAGCATTGTGGCTTGTTGTTGGAATACCAAAGTTAATAGATAACAGACTATTTTAAATTGAGAAGGTGTTGATGCCATGTCAGTGTTTCTGTATTGTCTCATTCCTTCATTGGGTAACTAGAGAAAAACACTGATAATAGTACTTGCACTTATAAGTCTCCAGAGTGCCTTGCAGAGGGAGCAAATATCTCCTGTGAAGAGCTCTGCACTTCAAATATATGGTGGTAATTAAACTGAGTTCAGCATTGCAAAGGCTCAAGCAGTAACCAGCTAAAGCAGGAAATAAGAAAAAGGGAAATGCCTTTTCTGAAACTTTTTATGTTCCTCGTCTCATAATTGCCTAACCTGCACTGAGAATTGCTGTCACATCTCCCATCTCATTTGAATTTGTTATTCTTGGATTTCTTTTCCCTGGGGGCAATTTTGTTTGTAGTTGCTGTTTGCTTACAGGATTGGAAAAAAAAAAAATCACTGCCTGTCATAAAACAATTTACCTAAGAGAAAACAATAACACCACTGAGGAGATTGCACAGTTATGTTTCTTGGTAAATACGTACTTTTTAGTGATTGCTTTTATTTTCACAGTTCCTCTCTCACATTCCTTGACAGCCTCTAATTCCAGAGAATAAATTCTCTCCTGCTCCAAAGCAAGTTACATCAGTTAGACTGATAAAGCCTATTCTCATAGAAGTGAGTGATATCATAGAAGAGAGATAAATGAAGAATCAATAATAGTAATAATCCATCATCAACAAAATAATACTAAAATGGCAACAAAATTGTTATGCTGCATTGTTTCCTCAGAGTCTTGAAGCCATGATGTATTGGGTTTATATGGTAAGCTCTTGGTGATGGAGGGCTGCAGGGGCAGCCTCTGTGAGCAGAGCCCAGCGCTGCCCCATGTCACACTGGAGCAGTTCTTGAAGAGCTGCAGCCTGTAGAAAAACCCACGCAGGATCAGTTAGGGAAAGATGGCATCCTGTGGGATGGATCCCACACTGGAGCAGCGGCAGAGAGTGACCATGAAGGAGCAGCAGAGACAAAGTGCTATGGACTGATGGCAACCCCTATTCCACGTCCTGTGCTGCTTGGATGAAGGAAGTGGAGAAGAGTAGATGGTGAGAAAGGTGGTTTTTTTGTTTGCTTTTAGTTCACACTGCTCTGGTGTATAAGCAATAGACAGTACATTCCATTAATCTCCCTCATTGCAGTCTGCCTGCGATGGTAATTGGTGACCCTTCTCCCTGTCCTTATCTTCACCCACAAGCTGTTTTTTCATCATATTTTCTCCCTTCCGAGGAGAGGGAGTGGGAGAGCAGCTGTGTGGTGCTTGGCTGCCCATCGTTGTTAAACCACCACAACTGGTTATGAGTTTTAAAAGCAAGCAGCTGAACTTGGTGTGTGTGGGGCACGTTTTAAAGACGCGTAGGAGAGCAGGAATGAAGACAAGAATCTTACTTTTCTAGGCACATAATTATTTTGGAATACTGCACCAGCTGTCCTCAATACCAGAACTAATGGCCTTATTATCCGAAGTGTTGAGTATTCACCTGCTCTCCAAGTGTAGAACTTCTAATAACTAAAACACTGAATTCAGTCCCTTAAATAAATAAAGAGTAATTTGAACAAAGACTGAGTTCTTTTAGAAGCTATTTACATTTGAAATATTGAAGTAAAAGACTTAGCATTGTTTTTGTTGCTCCATATGTTTCTAAAAGGTCCTATTATTCTTAACTCTGCTTAACTGCCCCTCTCTCAATTTCCTACCTCTTAATTTATATGTTCTACTATATTTTTGTAATTTAAGTATTCTATTCATATTACTGCACAGATTCTTTCATCTCTACAATGACTCTAAAAATTAGTAGGTTTCCTTGATTACTGCTTTGTAGCACTTGGATAAATAATAACACTATAACCTGTTCTTACTCATGCTTTTCTGTTAAATTCTTCCCAGCAATCAATCTTCTTTGTAATTGTTTTCAGCTTTATTGAATTGGTTCTTTAAAATCACAGTGGTTCAGACTTTATATTGTTTGCACATAAAAATGCAGCAGGATGATTGGTTTTAACTCAGCTATCACAATTTTTAAGCTGAAGGGGGAATTAGTCTTTATCTCTCAAGGTAATGCTTAATATAGATTTCCTAAAACATCGATGCAAACCTTTTCATATAGGAAATTGTCCTCCAGAATACCACCAGTCTTTTAAGGTACGCCTTTCATATTGTAGCCCTGAATGTTAACACAAAATTTTCTATCACTAGAAACTACCAATTGATATTAAGAACACAGGCATCCTCTTCATTCTCTGCCTTCATGGTCTGGAAAAAAAAAAAGAAAAAGAAAAAGAAAAAAGAAGATATTTATACCCTTTTGGATGATATATCTGTTATCACACTGACTGTGACCACTTGAGACCATTCATACCTTTCTCTGGTTCACTGAAAAAGAGTATTTTGAGTTTTGATAGTATTTGCAAATGCAAGTAATATGTTTCGAAAATCTCTAATTTCTGCTCATGAAATGGATGTAAAATCTATTTCTGTGGTTGTTCTGTAATGCAATATCTTTCTCATATTGAAAGTTTTACCATAATACCTCTTGTACTTGATGAGGATGAGAAACAGTAGCTTACATTTAATAAATGTCAGGCAGAAGATAAGCCAGATTTTCAATAGCAAACTACAGTGAAGTGCACAGCCTAAAACCTACAGTACACTGTTAGGATTTCACAGGTGGGAAGGACTGTTGGCAGTGTTCTGATCCTTTTAAGGCAGCAGTTCTGGAAGAAATCAAACTCTTCAGGTTAAACCAGGTTCCAGCTTGGTCAGCCATCCTCAGACTCCACAGACTGTTGTTTAAAAATTTATTTACAGTGCCCTTAGAATTATGAAATTTAAGCTTTGAGAGCTCTCTCCCAATGCCTTGCCAAAGGAAAACCAGTACAGACAAGAAATATTGTTTACTTATAGAGAAAATAAGAAGTCATATCCCCAGAAAATTATATCCCTTTTTAGCCAAGAAATGGTGCTATCTATCTTCCAATCCACCAAACATTTGAAGCTCAGAAACACGTATTTCTCATTTCTCTCTGTATCAAAGCCATATGCCATGGTTTACAGATGGGAGCACATTTAGTGTCACACTGCACAGGCCAGTAAAGAATGGGGATGGATTTCCAGGATGCCAGAAGGTTATCTGAGGTGCTTTGGAGGAAGTGCTCAGTTCAGCACTGCTCCTACTGTAGTCCCTATTTTTTTTCTCTTCATGTAATCATTTAAAAAGGCATCCTGGTCTGAAAATAACATTTTTCTTTTTTTTCCAAATCTGGACAAGGATTTTTTTTTTTTTTTTTGCAGTTAGTGGGCTGCTTGATATTATCATATCCTGACTGCTTTTATTCTTTGCAGAAGACATTTTAAAAACGCAACTTAAAAATAAAATCTCGTGGCTGCACCAGGGAGAGATTATCAGACATTAATTTGATATGCTTGCTCTGAAGTATTTTGTTGTTTTATTGCTTTTCACAACCTTTTTTAAATTCCAGAATTCATAACCCATTTTAGGAATGATCATCAGACAATATTAGTCTTACCCATGAAGGATAGATGATACACATTTTTTATGCCTTATTAGGCTCCTAGATTTACCATGAACTGCACTCAAAATACCGTCCTCCTACACAGCTACACTGACATTGCTGGGTAGATGGTCCCACTGGGGTTCCTGTTTTGTACCCTGCGACTACTGAGATTCAGTCTGCCAGTGAGGATCTTAATGATAGCTACGATTCCTGAAACTTTTGGTTTTCATGGCAACCATGAAGCCTGTTGTACAATACCTACTGCTCTGTCACTTGTTTCAAGTTGAGCATTGGAAACAATTGGCAGTTGAAAAGCACCCTTTGATGTTGTCTCTCAGAAGAGCCTGATATTTTCAGCTGATGCACTTTGTTAGCACACAAGATACATCTCTTTCCATGAAATTAATTGGCAGGGGGCTTTCAGTGATATTAATGGCTATGTGATTAGCTTGCTGTTCTTGGCGCAATGCTAATGAGAGCTTCCTTCAGGGGAACACTCAGCTGATCCTCAGCTTGCATGCTCTTCACCTCAGAGGCTTCAGCTGAAGATTATGAAGGTTATAGTTTTAGTGAGAGGTGGAAAAGCGTAATGTCAGCAAGAAAAATACTCGTTAGCTGCAAATATCCAATTAGGTACCAGCTAGGCAGGACTGAACAGTCATTTGTAGGGGATATTAGGAGGAGAAGAGTCCTTGCAGATATCCTCTCCAAGGTCTGTTGTTGCTCCCAGTTGCTCTGGACTGCAATCCTGAAATGGTGCTGGGGCAGGATGTTTGTTGCAGATGGCATAAAACAAACTCTAGGCTCCTTGACTGCTGTTCATCATACAGCGTTGATTACTACAGATCCATATAAAATATTAGACTTTCATCTGACATTTCAAATGATGACAAGGTCTGAGCTGCTGTCTGCTGGAAGTCACGACTTGCGTTGGGCTACAGATCAAACCCAGCTTATCCACTTCTGCAGCAGCATTTTGGATACGGTTCCAAAAAAAAACCCCATGCCCAACTTTAACAACGAAATGTGAAACATCTGAATAGGGATGCTATCTTCAATCAATGTGGCTAAATGTAACGTTGTTATTAATATGCATTAATTAGAAGCAATCTTCTGCAGATGTGGCTGTGCATTTGTAACTGGTGGAGTGGTGCATATAGATCCTTCAGTTCTGTAACTTTCCAGTTGAATGGTGCTCTCAAATGTGCAAGCTGAAGGAGCAGTCTGGAAACGTGGCCTTTGTCAGAGTGGATCTCACTGTAGTGGAGATTCTTCTTGAGATGTGTCATGACAACGGACTTAGATCTATTTCTCTTGTGTTTTGTATTTTGTTGTTGTTGTTGTGGTTTTTAAAAATATTATTATTATTAGTAGTAGTAGTATTGCATGCACTACTGCAGCCAGTGTATTCAACAGGTGACATTTCTGACTTTATGTATCATAAAAATCTCTAAACACTTAAGAATAAGCAGTCATTAGAACTCCTTTGATCTGGGTGAGTTCAACACCTGGGAAAAGCACTTAGATCATCTAATCTGACTTTCTGTGTATCACATGCATCTTGCAACTCTCTCACGTATCCTTGTGTAAAAACCAAATGTTTAAATTAGGCTGACGGACTGTAAATTTCAGGGAACTGAATGGTGTACCATATGCAGGAAACATGCTATAAGCGTCCCCAGTATTTCTAGTAAAGGTGAGATTTGCTGTGGTAGTTATGGCAAATAAAAACATGTTCCCCTTATCCTGGTTGTGGGGATATATCGTTAAATAAAAAGAAAACACAGTTAATCTACCCCCCACAATCAGAACCAACGAGAAAGAAAAAGATCAATATAATCCTGAGCTGGTCAAGAAAGTAGGCATCAAGAGACCAACCCTGCCTTACAGCAGACCCAGCTGGGTCTCAGCTCCAGCGGCGGCCAGGCACCGACTATCAAAAACAAACGAAGGGAAAAAAGTCCTGGAATAACATCTCACAGATCTGGTGCCTCTGCACTGGTATATACCATTGGCTTTCTGCAGACTGTGCTGCCACGATGTGTGATCGCCATCAGCTCAAACAAGACGTTAGCTCAGTTACAGTTCAGCTACTGCTGCACCACTCCTTGAAGCTGGCTGCAATGAGAACTCTTTCTTGTAGCTGCCTTTGAATGCTGCCCTTTTGTTCCCTGCATTTGAGCTGACCTACACGTTTTCTTTTGTTTTGCTAAATATAGGCGGTCTAAAGCTTTCAGCGAAATGAAGTAACCTATTGAGAGACAAACTGCAATGTAAAAGGGTGCATTTGCCTTTTAGCAACATAATACGCATCAAATCAATTATCTCAACAAAGGCTAGATAGCATTTTACCCTACTGGCCGGGGTGCTGCAAGCTTCTATTGTCTCATGTAACTTTCTGTTGTTTTGAGAATGGCTGTTTGCATAACAGAAGAGAGCGCTGATTAGGAGTCGTTTAGAATTAAAGCACTCAGCCAGGCTGGTGTTTTGGATGTCAAGTGCATTGAGGGAACAAGAGTAATTGGAAAGGAAAACTAATTTCAATCTTCGAAGTCTAATTTGAGCAATTAGTAAAGAATTAGAGTGGCATGGACGTAAGCAAGAAATGTCAATAGGTAACAAATGTCAAGCAAAGCGCAGTAATGCAGTGATTTAGGCTGGTCTCTAAGTGTATGTGTCTGTGTTCTCAGCATCTTCAGGCATAAGCTACAGCATTGGTGGGATAAAGAGGCACTGAGGCTGAGAGAGCTGGGGCAGTTCAGCCTGGAGAAGAGAAGGCTCCGGGGAGACCTGAGAGCGGCCTTTCAGTGTCTAAAGTGGGGCTATAAGAAAGAAGGGATGGACTCTTTAGCAGAGTCTTGTGACAGGACAAGGGGAAGTGGTTTCGGACTAAGAGAGGAGAGATTCAGATTGGATATAAGAAAAAAGTGTTTTACTATAAGGTTGGTGAAGCACTGGCACGGGTTGCCCAAAGAAGGATGGATGCCCCATCCCTGGAGATGCTCAAGGTCAGGCTGGACCAGGCTGTGAGCAACCTGAGCTGTAGGTGTCCCTGTTCACTGCAGGGGAGTTGGACTAGATGACCTTTAAACGATCCCTTTCAACTCAAACGATTCTATGATGCAGTCAGAAAAACAGCTCTGAATATGTGGGGGTTGTGACAAACTAGTCCAAGTATCTGTGTGATTCAGGAGGACAGGTCTTGTTTGTTCTCCAGCGTTGTAGGCAATCATTGTTGCTTCTCTGGAAGATACACAGCCTTTATTGATGTGATAGAAGAGGGAGGGAGGGAGCCAGGCGGTGTGTAGGAGTTAAAAGGAGATCGGAGCAGAACCAGAAATAGATCTCATTTCTAGACAGTGTTATCTTTCAAGCCATAAGTTGCAGGAGGGACTGTGTGGAGATCCAGATCCACGTTTTAGTCTGAAGTTTTAGACCTGCTACTATCTGGAGTATTGCCACATTCTCCTTCCATGCCCTCCAAGTGTTGCGTAAATTAACGGGAAAGGCAATTACAGACAGGAGATGTCACTGCATTTATACCTTTGCTTATTATTTACGTGACGTTTTGAAAAGCTGCTTTGGGAAGAGGTTTTCATGTATGGAATTTCCCTTACTACTGTCTCTTGCAAGTTTGGAGTGCTGCTGCAGATACTTTGACAAATCCATGGACAGGGGAATGTTTGGTGCCATTCAATTAATCTCGCCTCCTATCTGTTATTCCTTTAAACCTAATAGCTGTTTTACTGTATTGGGAGAAGGGAGGGAGCACTGCCTTGGGGTTATGTCTAACTCTGCATTGATTTTCCCAGTCACAGAGTAGTGTCTGGGGCACTTTCTCAGTTATTTTGTGGAGATCAAGTAAGAGTTGTGTTTTCTTTGAAAGTCTTTGTTTTTGTCCTGCGGATTGCATATCTTGCTATGATATATAAAAGGCAGTGGTAGCCTGCTCAGTTTTCTCAGCGCTGTCACCAATCCTGGTGGGACTTCCAGAACCTGTGGCAGTGGGCAGGAAATAGGCTTTCTGCTTTCCTTGCCTTACTTACCTGCTTACTTATCAGGTGTCTTGCTTCCAAGGTCGGAATTCCCTAGAAGGGATCATCTAATGGGTACCCATATCAGTTATTGTTTATTGTGTATATTTGTTACGCACTTGCTTTGCATTTATCTTTCTGTTATACAGCTGTTACCATCAACATTGACTTTAAATCAATTCCCTGTTGCTGACAGTGGCTGTAATTCATTTACAAAAAGCAATTATCTTTGCTGTGGAAAAAGTCTAGATAAAACTCACTTTAAACTGATGTGAAACATATACGCCGTACTGTTGGAAGTTGGAGTGTTTTGGCAAGATCAGCTTTCCAGTCTTAACTGTGTGTCCCTGCAGATGATAAGTACTTTCACAGTGCTATGAAGGAAAAAGTACAACAATTACAATTAGGAGTTTGATGTGCTGTGAGTAGATGAGTTCACATGTGATTAGGTTCTTCTGTGTTCAGTGGGATGTCACCTGTCTACAGAACTGAACATCACGTGGATGCTTTAAGTGAATTTTAAATCAGTTACTTTTTCCTCACTCTGCAATTGCTGGCAAGTTTTGAGGCAGAAGAAGAAAGTGTATGAAGTACCAATACCAAGCATTATGAAAATTATATGTTTTTTCACACGAGTCCTAAATGTTCCAGTAACCTTATAGGGGCAAACTAGTTTAGATTCTGTAGTTTTCCTGGATGCTTGGCTTAATGAAAATATTGACTGTTTTTTTGATGCTGAGTCTCTAAACACGATAACCAACACACCACTGTGGACACAGCAAAGACTGTGAGTGAATATTGCCATATAAGATGCTTATTAAACTAGGGCTGTATTTACCCAAATTGTCACGACAGGCCCATCAGCTTCATCAGGTAGCTCAGCTCAGTAGCACAGAGCTCATGATCAAATCAGTTTTAAATGTGCATAAAACCAATTTGTATCTCAGCCCCTCAATTAACATGAATGGGAATGGGTTACACAAATGTATTTTCATAAAATTGGAAAGTTTGTTACATCTATACCTATTCAAAGAAAGTCAGCACAGTTTTCTTCCCATTGCTTGGCTTCCTTGAAGAAATCCCAGCCTTCCTCCCCTTTGCATTCCAAGCCATAATTGTGCCACACTCATCATTTCAGATCGGTTCCAGTCACGATCAGCTTCAAATACGAGGTGAGCAGAGAAAAAGCATGCAACTCAGTGGCTTTATGTGACATTTTCATTATGCTTCAAAACTTTGAAATATGCTACCCTGTCATACCCAGATATTTTCATTTAGAAAGAAATTGATTTTACTAGATGGCTGTATCTGGATGGCCCAGTATCCTCTAAAATAAGGCATACTTGGTAAACGTTTGTTTTTGTACAGAAATAAATTACAGAATGAATCTCAAGTGAAACAGAAAATATTTGTGGGAGAACTTGTCAATGCATTCTTAACCTTAGAACTTTGATTAACTCACTCCCGAGTACACTGCGTAGCAGGGTTTCAAAATAAAAATGTGTACTATCCCAGATTTCCTTTGGAATACAAGTCTAACTTAATTGCCTACAGAACTATCTTAAAGTCAGTGCAAGAAAGCAGCAAAAAATCTGCAGGATGTTTGTCTTTTAACGGATTATTATTATTATTATTCCCATTAGAAAACAGTCTGCAGTACTTTAGAACTCAGGTTAGGTCATGATCAGGCAGCGTCCATTTATTTTAGAATGTCAAAATCAGTTTAACCTCAAGATGGTGCTAGATGGTTAAGTTGGCTGTCGCAACAACTCTCATTCGTCAGTTCAATTTTTGCAGAATGAAAAAGCGTCAATAATGTATAATTGGTTAATAGCCAAGAAGGAAGCATTAAGAATTCTTATTAATGTGGTTCACGTGTATAGATTAATATGTTTATCTACATGAGCAGGGCATGAATTGATTTGAAAAGATACTGATTATATCAGCATCTATGATAAATAGTGCTTGAAAAGAAGCAGGTATGTATGAAGGTATTGGAATAAAGGGAATAGGAAATATACAGTATGCAGTGTGATGTCTCACCAAGCTATGAGAACCAAACAGTAGTCCAGGAACGGTGGGAGCATTTTGGTAAGTTAAATTAATTGAAGTATATAGATAAGTAATACGTAGTTAAAGCTGAATGTTTTGAAGAATTAGGAACTCTTTTATTCAACATAAATAAAATGCAGAAGTGCGTTCATTATACCAAATGAAGTTGTTTTCCTTCTAGAAGACGGTTACCCAAATCATAGCCATAATATTTAAGATACAACAGTGCTATGAAAGTGCTAAGGCCCTGCTGGTGCAAACACAGAGTGCTTAATGTAACGTATCAGTGGGCTCATTCTCAGATCAACAGGGAAATGAGCTGCATTATTATAATGACTTTCTTAGCACAAGCAGTCATGTAGATGGTGTTACGGCAGAACACCATCTACAAATGCAGACTGCTGTTGGGGCATTGGGTCTGATCTTCTGGTACAGCGAAACAGTGCTCAGATAACCAGAAATTCATATTGCAGCTTCAATTCTAGTGAGAGAGCTCAGGGAAAGATTTTTCAAAGGAGCTTTTGACCACTGTTTTGTTACTATTTATTGAAACAAACAAACAAAACAAAACAAACAAACAAAAAAATACCCAAAGCCAAAACTAATTTTGTATGAGCTGCTCATAAATCAACTTGTTGTCACTGCAATGGATCTGCTCTCTTAGCAAAAGTGTTTTTCCAACTTGAAATGTGAGCGTGCTTGAAGATCCCAATTCCTGGGCAGACCCGTGGGTGTTGGAAAGCAGCAAGTCTGTCTCCTCACTCCCTCACTGGGTTATTTTTGTTGTTGTTTCCTTTTCTTTTGTCTTTTTTAATGCTCGCTATTCTGGCAACAAGATTTAATCTCCCAGAAAAGCTGCAGAATGGGAACAATTTATGTGTCAAGTCAATTTATTTTGCACTAGAAAGGCCTTTCAAAAAGATGTTTGTTTAATGTATAACCTGATAAATGAATCAGCAAAATAACATGGGAGCTTGGGGATGCGCGGTGACAGCTGGCTTTTTATTTCATTTTATTTTTAATTTCAAAATTTTTATTTTGACAGGCATTTGTCTTGATATCTTCCAATGTTTTCATAATTGTTTAATGCAAGCAATTACTAATGAGGATGCTGAATCAGCCAAGACAACATTACAGAAATCTGAAAAGCTCTGGGATTGAAAAGGGCTGCTTGATCTCCTGAAGTCCCTGGAAATTTGCCACCATGCCTTTGTATTTAAAAGCGAAGATTTTGCTGTCCCTTTCATTTGTAAACCCAGAGTGACATACATGAACACACTGATGCCTATACTGCTCAAAGGCTTAGTTCCTCTGTGGTTTATATAATGCATTTCTTGGAGAAAAAGAGTCAGCCAAGTGTAGCTGTTTGGTGTTCTTTATAAAGCGGAGAAATGGAAGCTGGGTTGTGTCCTATCCATAGATTCCTATCAGATACAGATAAAAGTATAAATAGCCTAGGAGACAGCGTCCTTTTAAATGACCATCCTAAGGTTACTGGGGCTTTTGGAGAAGATTTTTCTTGTTTACACAGTTATAAAGAACCTGAAAGTTGATTTAAGTTTTTATTGTAGGGAAATGTAATTCTATATCATTCATTATTTAAGCACAGCAAATGTCTTATGTATAATATTAGAAAATTGTTCAGAAGGAAATAATACACTGGGCATCTCAGTTATCCAAAAGTCTATTCTAAAAGGTATTTCAGAAAGGAAATAAATGGCATTTTTTAAAGCAGTGTGGAAATGAACATACTATGATTTTACTTTCATTTTATTCCAGCGTGACATTCCAGCTGACAGAAGGAGAGAGCAAGTAATAAAATTCATGCTTACATGGTTCAGGATTAATCAAGGGGAGAGCTAGGGTAAGAGTATTTAGCTAAAAGTCATTTTAAGTCACAAGTGCATACGGATAGATGATTAATTATGTTGTCCACTTTGGGCAATGACTGTGCAGGACAAATGGCATTTGAACTTGGCCATAAGACAGCTTAAAAAACAAAAGCACTGAGCAGCAGATAAAAAGAAGACGTTATTTTTTCTTCCTCGTAAGGCATTGTGTATTGCTGAGAAATGTTTCCTTTTTGGCCTCACAGAGGAATTTAAGCTGAAAGTTGTTTATAGATATTGATCCTGACACAGGATCCTTCCAGGAGCAGTCTTGGAAGTGCATCTTGCTGAGATGTGGAGGCTGAGTGCTTGCACCGACCTCTGCTGCACAAAGATGAGACTCAGCATCTGGATCTCCATATGGAGGATAAAAGTTTTTGCATTAAAAAAGGAAATCTTTCCAGCAACTCCTTTGGCAGGTACAATCATAAAGATAGTCTTTGAGCATCTTATTACGTTGTTAATGTATTCCCATCGGGAAGTTAAACTAATTAACTTCTCTCTTATGCATACCTTGGTGATATTTTTACATTTCCCAGGGCACAAAACCAATCACAAGAACAGAAAAGTGTCACCTTCCAATAGATACGTCATGGCAGGCACTGGAGGTCATTTTTGAAGCAAAATGTCTTGTTTGCTCTTCAGTTTTTTAACAGCATAGAGCAAGAAATTATATGGCCTTACCTGATAACATTGCTTCAGCTTGGTGGTTCTCTCTTCTTTCTCTGTTTTTTAACTTTTATTTCTTTGTGCTCTTGGTATCATCAGTGCCTATTCTTGTGTTCTATGATTGTCAGAAAAAGAAAAAGAATGATCTCAGCATTGAGAAATATAGGGCTACTGGAGAGTACAACTAAGGACCCACAGAGATGCTGAGGGGAGTGGAGCACCTCTCCTGTGAGGAGAGGCTGAGAGAGCTGGGGCTGTTCAGCAGGAGAAGGCTCAGAGGGATCTCATCCATGTCCATAAATACCCAAAGGGAGGTGCAAAGAGGACACAGCCAGGTTCCTTGCCCAGTGCCAGGAGCAAAGGCAGTGGGCACAACCCGGAGCACAGCAGTTCCCTCTGCCCGTCAGGCAGCACTGCTGTGCTGTGCGGTGCCGGAGCCCTGGCACAGGCTGCCCAGAGGCTGTGGGGTCTCCTCCTTGGAGCTCTCCCAAAGCCACCTGCCCGTGGGGCTGGGCCCTGCTCTGCAAGGCTCTGCTGGGGCAGCGCTGGGGCAGAGGGACTCTGAGGTGCCTCCAACCTCAGCCATGCTGTAACTCTGTAAGATTGCCATTCAGTGTTCTGATGTCATCCGTAACGTAATGATGTGGGAATAGCTGCCCTGGATCTCTTCAGTCTTGATGTAAACCTACTAAACGGATTGTTTTCCTTTTGTTAAGGTTTCATTGCTTCAGTCTACGTTAAAAACAAGGTCTTTGGAACATCCTTTGGAACAAAACAAATTTCAGTGAACAGTGATCAAGTGGAGCAGAACGTAATTTAAGTGGATAATGAAGGACGGACAGAACACACCACCAGTGCCTGTATGCAAACTCAGCCTCTGATGGCAACTTCTGTCATTCATAGTGTTCTTTGGGCAGCCTGGTCTAGTATTAAATGGGGAGATTGGTGGCTCTGCCTGTGGCAGAGGGGTTGGAGATTCATGATCCTTGAGATCCCTTCCAACCCTGGCCATTCTGTGATTCTGTGATTCTGTTCTTCCAACTACAAGGGAGTATATCCTTCTAAAAGCATTGTTGTCAATGTGTTGTGGAAAACCACAGTAACACAGGACAAGGATCATTGTCTGCATCTGCCTAGTAATTCTAAATGAGATATTTTTAGTAGTTTGGAATTTAGAATGGTTTTTGTGTCAGGCAAGGTCTTTTTTTTTTTTTTTTTTTTTTTTTTTTTTTTTTTTTGAGCTTATGTGATGCTCACAGCAAAGCAGTAAGTCTAAACTGCAATTCAGCATAATATCCCTAATTTGAGATGTAGACAATTATGACAGATTAACCAGAGATAATAGCTGTGAACTTTATTCTTTATTACCTGGATCAGCAATGTTGGAAAAATAAATGGAAGGCATAAATGAAATAATCTGTTGCTGGGCATCTGAAGAACACACTAAATCACCTTGTTAACTAAGAATGAAGACTATGTTCTTGAACAGACAGAAAAAATCAAGATTAAGGTCACTCTAGATTTATTATCTCAAGGAATATTATTAGAAAAAAAGGGGTCTCTTTACATTATAGTTAGCTAAAAGAAGCCTCCATTTTCAGCTGGTTCGCATAAGAGTTTGTTCAAGAATTCATTAGATGGCAATGTCATCTGAACGAATTGAGGGAAATCTATTGAACTGCATGAAATATATGTTTCCAAAAGCACGAGCAGCAGGAAAGAGGTTGGCAGTCTTCTTGTATGGCACTTAGGAAATTGCATAGTTGCACAGCTTTGTGTTCCACAGCCACAACAAGCACAAGTTTTGTTACTTCTTTTTCCCCAAAGCAAATTTTGTGAGGAGGAAAAGGGATTATGGACAATGTAAATATAATCTACTTTCTATTTTAAGATGTCTAAAATGGAAAACAGATAATAACTTCAATGAATGTCAGCATATATTTCATGAAAAAATAGAAACATCTTCTGAAATACATTCAAACCATTATCAGACAATTATCATTTATAAATATGCTTTAATCAAAATCTACACTTCAAAGAAATTTCAATTCTTGGGAAACAATTGCTACAGAAAAACATGAGATGAAAAAACTGCTGTGAGTCCTATTCGAGACTATTTGTCCATTGAACATGATGTCCTGTGGGAAGCCACTTAGCAGAACCTAGGCCTGCATTCATCCCACGTAACTTTAGCAGTTTCCTTAACATGCTGAGCAAAGGGGCTCTTTGCTGAGATGGCCAGTGTGGAAAGATGCACAGCTCCAGGAAGGCTGCACCCAAGTGGCAGTGCTTTTCTTCTCCGTTGATAGAAGCAACAAGGTATTAAGTCTTCCAAGTGCTGAGAAGATACAGAAACCAGAAGTATTTGGGGCATACTGAAGAACTTGTAGTTTACTCCTTGCTAATAAAAATCAACCCTAATAAAGACTTACAAATCTTAGCCATTTCAGTGAAGCTTAAAAGAATCTACTGCTAACTAAGATCTTGCTCTCATCTGCCCAAGGAGAATCCCTGTTGCTATTTCCATTGTGATTCAGCCTAGTCAGTTGATTTACACTGCAAAATTGTGTGGCATGAAACTGAACGCCTCTGGTTCAGCCTCTCTTCTGTGGATCCCTGGCAGCGGAAGAAACAACATAGAAGAAAAGGATTTCGTACCAAATCCTTATTTTCTACCAGCAAATACGTTCAGGATTACAGGGTAATAATTCCGGGCAGATTGAGGAGCTTCATGGATGTTATGAAGTTATATATATTGCCCACAGACTTTCAGCTCAGTGAATTTGAGTGTGTAATAGCCTGTGATGAAGCATGCAGGCCTATCAGTGCCCCTGGAGGGGACTCTGAAATCATTTCACACCCTGTGCTGAGCGGAATCTATTAAGAGCACAACCTGCCAAGCCGAGTCCAAACGAGTTAAATTCCCTACCAGGGTCTGAAGCTATTCAGGGTGTTACTAATAATGGAAACATCATTATCTGCAGCCAAACTCATTTACATGATGTATTTTGAAAGAAGGGAATTGGGATTAGTGAGGACTGTTCTTCCTGCCAAAGGAGTGAGCACTGGTGTTACCCAAGAGACTTTTTGATTTCTTGTCTTCATGTTTATTGACTGTCAGCATACATGGTCGACATGAAGTTACAGACAGTTCCTTGAGACAAAGCTCTCCTTGAGAGTTTGACAGCCTCGCATGTGTCGTGTTTAAATGTTAATAGTTTATTAGCCTTTCTCCGTCATCACAAGACATAGATCAATGAGCATCAAGAATGTAAGTGGTGAAATTAGAATTGTGGCAACTATTTGGATACTCAGATGATATAGTAACATGCCATAGTGGTCAGAGGAACTGTACCTGTTAGGTATTTCTAGAACCAAGCCCGCAGATGTTTCTAAAGGAGCTGACCTACTTTGAGTGGAGGTTATTGGGCTCAAAGCACATCGATTGGGTACAGTTTTGTGGTTTATACTATATTTAAGCTCTCACTAGTTGGCAATAACTGTCCCCTGAAGGCTTACAATAGGACCTACAGAAAATGGCTGTATGTTTTCTACTTTGTGAGAACCACCTTTTACCGTTCAGCTCTGCCTTTCTCACAGAAGTGAGTTTTGCCTCCTCCCCATCTTTTGTTAGAGGATGAATCCAAAGTCACTGGTTTCATTTTCTCCAGGAACACCACTGAACGTATTTTCTTCAAAGCACTGATCGAAGAACCAGCAGCCCTGTTAAATTCTTCTTCACATGCACTCCTCTCCTATAAAATAGGAGAAATAAAGTCTTATCCTTGGGAAATATTTCAGTGCCTGCAGTGGCCGCTACCGTTCTATCTGCTTCTGATGCCCCAGAGTGCCCGAATGATTTCAAATACCATCCACAGTGAGCTAATATTGCCAAAGAGATTTCAAATACCAGCCAGCCTTTGCTATTCACACCCGAGTAGTTTAAAATATCAGCATTGGAGTAGCCTCATAAATTAGCAGCGCATTACATCTTTTCATTACAGATGTGGCAATGTCATCCAAGAAAGTTAATGACTCAGGCACCAGGAAATGGTCTTCTAGGTAGCAAATGTTCGGCAGATCACAGTATTCCATTTATAGCACAGAAGATGATCTAAATGTCACCACTGCTCTGGAGAAAACAAACTACTCCATACAAATATGCTGTGGGCTCTGTCCATGAGAAAAAGTGTTTCTCTTGCTAGCTCAAATAGTTATGTCATGCTCATCTATCATACTACCTGTTGTCTCAGTAATCTATGCCTCTGTGCATTAGTAGTATATGGTAATATTCTCGTGATGGATATTTGTAGTCAGGACTAGATAAGTGCTTTTTTTTTAATGTTTCAAAACACACTACAGATCCAAGCAATTCTCACTGCCTCTCTGTGATATTGATCTTGTATAATTATTTCAGAGATAATTACAACTGAGATAAAAAAAAGGAAAAAAAAAACACAACTGTCCAATGCTGTCTCCATGGCAAACAGACAGGAGTGCCTCAGTTCTCAGTCCACTGACCTCGTTGCTACCAGTTAAGGTTCCATTTTGAACTAATGATTTTGCACACCTTCTATGAGGTATCTGTGATGATCCCATAGCATACTCCGGTGATACTATGCGGCTTTGCAGCCACTGAAGTTTCTTAGATGAGTTCTGTGGGATTCCTTTGTTTCTACCTGTAATATGGGGATTGATGAAATGTTGTGCAAAGCAATGTTGAGAGAGATCCTGAAAGAAAGCAAGGGATATGTAATGTCAGCATGCTTTCCCTGAGCTTTCCCTGTTACACTCACTAATGGAAGCTTACTAGAAGCTAATTCTAAGTGAATTCTGGATGGAAATGATGTATTTTTACTTCTTTGGTTACTTAACTCCTGTTTTTAAAATAGTGGGGAAATGTTTTTTTAGACTTACTTCAGCAAGGCAACTTCTTAGTATTTATTTATACTTAGTGTCCCCTTTCACCTAGTTACTTCACTACAAATACATCATCAGTAGACTTTCCACCTGGAGCAGAGGGAGAGAAAGAAAGGGAATATAATTCCTGAAGTCCCTTGAGTTGCTCTTAGTACTTTGGGCAATTCCCAAGAAGTGCTTGGGACTCAAAGCCTGTCAGCAGCACGGCTCATCCAACCTGCCTAAGAATTCTGCTTGCAAAGCCAGCTCACTTCGTGGCCAAAATTCAGTCTTTCCTGGACACCTGATAGGTGCTGTGGCACATGGTTTGCATGGGTAAAAGCAAAATGTCTAAACTGTTCCCAAAATTGCCCATAGGGAATGTTGTCCAGCTGGCTCAGACACCTTTTGTGTCTCTACCTTACACAGAATGTTCCTTGGCACTGAAAAATGCAGACAGACAGACTTTTAAAAAGGGCTAGAAAAGGGGGGAATGCATTAGTCAGACTTTAACAGTTGCTTTCCAGGAATATGTCATGTTTTTGCATGTTTGAAAGTTTTCCCTGGATACTGAGTCATTTCTGCACAGAGCTATTCTGGGCCTTCCAGACTATGATACTGTGTTGTATTCTTCACACAGTTGCATAACAAAAATAAGTCAATCCGAGTTTGTTCAGCATCTTGTGCGTGATTTGGGAAAGCATTTGACAGTAGCCAGGGGTCAGAATAGTTGAGAGTCAGGTTCCATTATTACCACTTGCCAGAAACCAGGCCAGAGGGCAACATTCAGCACGGCAAAATCCATTGTGGAGACTTTTTCATCACAGGTTTGTGTACCTAGTATAGCTGCTATTCTCACTTTTATGGAACACAGAAGAGAAATTGTTCTGGACAAGTTAAAATCAAAGACTTGAACTGTGAATAATCCTTTTGTTGGTAGCAGATTGGAGAGAATGGTTTAGATACATGGATACTATTGCACCTGCAGAGGGGAAGCAGCCTTGTTTCCAGCATGTGTAAATCTGCTTTGGTCTTTGTATTTTTATGGTAGAATCACAGAGTGGAGAATCAGGTCTATATGGTGTATAATTTTAGCAGAAAGTCACCTTCTCAGAAGAATAATTTGGTGAGTTCATATCCTTGTGTGAGAAGGGAAATGAAGTCCCTTCCCAAACCCATTTTCTTTCATCCATTGCTGACCCACCTTTGCT
The DNA here is from genome assembly GCF_905368555.1 of Meleagris gallopavo. NCBI lineage: Eukaryota > Metazoa > Chordata > Aves > Galliformes > Phasianidae > Meleagris > Meleagris gallopavo. The sequence continues at coordinate 9,641,626 of NC_139419.1, read as the reverse complement.
CTTGCACAGTCCCCCAGCTCTGAAGGAAGCTTCTGGATTTATGACAGTAATGAATGTCTTTGAAAAATGTCTTTCTTGTTCTCTCCTAACTGTCAATATGTGTTGTCCAGCCTTAGCCAAGTGGATCTGTTTCAGTTGGGTACTACCATCTGATTCCTGCTGCATCCAGCCAATTTTCTTCCCTCTTTCCAGTTTGCTGAACGTCTCAGAGGTGAAGGAGTTATGTTCCACTAACCCTTCTAGCTTTTGGCACAGAGATCTTTTTTGCTTACCCCCAAAATATTGGAGATCTTGCCACCTGGAAGATGACCATCCTGTCAATTGTTGAACACTACACAGAGAAAGCAGAAAAGTTTGTTAGAATTATTGGAAAACTTCCTTCAAAGTGTTTGTTTATTCGGCTCTATTTTTTATATCAATGTATAAAATCCTGGAATATTTTTTCCTTTTTGCAATAATAATGAATCAGCAAAATATTGAAGTAGGGTTCTCAACAGAAACCTTTATAAGCCTACCTAAGTTGGACTGACCAGATGTCAGAAGTTTGGAAAACTTTGCTTAAAATGTGGTCTCTTCTGATGAGGTATTTAACATTACTGCTTCTCTTAGAATGTAGACAGCAGTCAAAATGCATATGCTTTGGGTACGTAATAAGTGAGATTTTAATGTACTGTTTCAGCTCTGCTGACAGAGAGAGGTATGAATTGTACGTTGATATCACATAGGTCATAATGTCACTGTGGATGTCTGCAGTAAGTTGCAGAACTCACTCGGTAATACTCTCAGGTTGAGTGGGCTAGAGACAGCTTTCTCATGTTTTCTGCAAAACTCACTGTATGTGCTTGCACTGGAAATGGCACCCAAGGATTCCCCAAATCAGGCACTCGGCTGGGTGGCTGCTGTTATCTTCTGTAGAAACTGTTTGTGTTATTGTGTGTCAGTGCATCAAGGAACAGAGCAGATCTCCTTCCTGCTGCCTCAGGAAAACAGCATTTAGAAAGTGATAGAAGGGTGAGGAACGAAGGTGGAAGAGGTTTGGTGCCACTTCTTAGTGTTATGTCCTGCAGACAATTTCCTTCTTGTTTTGTGAATGACTCACAGGCAGCAGCCCATAAAGGGGGATTTATTAGGAGGCAGAAGGGAAGGTAACTCTGTCCTTCAGTATGTGATGTATTCATTTTGGGTCTTGTGATAAGAAAGCAGCTGTGCTCACACACATTATATAACAAAACTGTTCTGGCATCCATAGTCAGATGATTTCAGTCACATCCAAATTCCCCTTTCTACTGCATGGGGCTGGTATCTTGATTTGTAGAGATTTAAACTAGCCAGGGAGGCCTTTTCCTAATGGAATTTTACACCTATTCAGTTTACTTGACGTCATAGAAGTGTACTACAAGATCTTTTATGTGATGGAGGATGTAACACTTCTATTTTAGTGTTGAAAAGCAGATAAAAGATGGTAAGTAAATGTGATCTTGTTTTGTGGAACTAACACATCAGGCTGGTTTAGTGGCACCAGCTGCCATTCCCAGTGAGCTCTCAGGATGTTTGTCAGAGATTTTGGAGGAAATTTCACTCTTCCTGAACTTCATCCTTGACAACTGTTCACAAATGCATGTACTGCTAAAATAATAAGGTGTGGTTGTGAAGCAAAGGATATTTCTCTCTGGTAAGAAAGGTGTTGAGAAAGTCTGGTAAAGAGACGTGATCAGATTGTTGTGTTGAATATCTGACTGCAGATCTACACATTCCATTTGAAATTTTGCAGGTTTTGTATTTATATCAACTGAAAATGGTGTCACAGACATAAATCGATGATGTTTTTGGCAATCTTGAAACTTATTCTCAAACTCCTTTATCAATCTGGAAAGCACAGCTGCATGTTCTTCTACTTATTAAAAGCTCTTTGTTTCGCTTTGCAGAGCATGCCTCCCTTTGTGAGAGCCTTTCATGTGTGCTGTATTGATTGTGGTATCTGCACCGAGTAAAACGCTGGTATTAAACTTCTGTTTTCCTTAAACCTTTTGCAATGAAAAGTCAAATTACTTAATTCTGAGGAAAGGGATGTGCCCATGAGTGGCTCACTCTCTTGCCCTTATATCATGTGCTTTTTCCCTGACTAATCTACCTGTTCAGTGAATTGAAAATAATTGATGGAAGTGGTATGCCAAGTTTCAGTCAAATGCATTGGTTGCAAGTATTTTGGCAGGATGTACAGGAGGGAGAATTGGAGGACCCGTAAGAAATTATATCGAATGTCAGTTTGCTTCTGTGAGGCTTCACACAGAAAAGATGCTGTTCTCAGTAACAAAAGCCCTTGATCCTGTCCAGTGCAGATGGATACAGCAGAGCTGCAGCTAGATGGGTTTGCATGTGGGAGTGCACAGAAGCCAACAATGGGCTCACTCCTTTTTCAACAAGATGTAGTGTGGCAGCAGGATGTGGGGATGATCCTTTCACAGGGGAAGAACAGGAAAGCTGCTGGGCAGTCCCCATTGGACTGTATTTCATGGCAGCCCATAAAATACAGTGCCAACCCAAGCAGTGCTGTTCTTCTCCCATACCTCATGTTACCAGGCATGAGAACACATCGACCCTGAGCTAAAAAACAAAAGTTTTATCCAATGCTTCTTTAGTCTTCTGTTTTGTTTATGAGTGAGTACGATTTAGATCTGAAGGAATAATGGGCAGTATTATTTCCCAAATAGTTTAGGCTTAAAATCATAAAATTTAACAAATGAATAATTCACTGTATATATTTGTGAATTATTTATCCACTTCTGAATGCTGAATAAATGTAGCCTGATGCAAAGCTTAGGAGACTCTGTGCCTTTCTAATGACATCAGCGTATTCTGGATCAAGCCTTAAAAGGAAAAAGAAAAAAAAACAAATAATTTGTTAATTTGATGATTATATGAAAGCAATTCCACAAAATCTCGACAAATTGTTCTCAATTCGTGATTTGTATAAATTGCATTCCACCAATGCCAAATACATTTTTAAAAGTGTATGCTCTGTTCAAATTCAGTTTTAAACAGAAAATTTTGGCTACTCCACCCATCTGTATGCAGGTGTAACTTTTTTGGCAATTCACACTGCGGAAAAAGTCAACATTTTTAAGTGGCAAAAACTTAAACTGAATGGATCATATTAAAGATGATTAAAAATTAGTTTTTGACAAACAGAAACTGTAAAAAATTGTAAAAGATTTTCAATCTGAAACAAAATTTGATATATTTTTAAGGGGAGCTCATGAAACAGGTATTTAAGTTGCAAAAATAAAATGCTCTCAGGCTATGAAAAAAGTAATTCATTTAAATAGAAACGGTGTGTTTCAACAAAAAGACGTTGATCTGCTATGTGTGCAGTCTAACCAGGTTGTTGTATTTTGGATGTTTTTATTTTGGCCTTGCCAATCATGTCTTCTGTGACTTAGACTGCATTTTAGCAAACATTGCTTTTACACAAAGAGGTGAATGTTTTCATTCCTGCTGAGCTATTCTGAGTACGGCTTTCTGCAGCACTGTCAGTGACAATGCATGATGAGAGAGGTTCTGTTTGCACCAAATAAGGTCCGTGTGGGACTTTGTGCTGGTTTTGCCATTGCATCTTGGGCACTAATCAGACTAAATTGTTCCAGAGTGCAGGAATGCAAAGTAATGCATCTGTAGAAGATGTAAAAATGCTGCTTCTGGCATGAATGCAAGTAAAGGGAATATATTTTATAGGTATGCCAGTGGAAGAAAGGCATCTACACAAACAACATGCTGCTTGGATTACTGAAACAGCAGCAATGACATTGGTGTTTTATCTAACATTATGACTTCCCATTACTGTGACTAATTAATTACATTTGATGACAAACAGTAAGTGCTTACGGTTGTGCTTCTGTTTTCATGCATATCACTCCCTATTTAAAAACGTGTTTAATCCAACTTCTTTGAACAGCGAAATCTCACTGTTTCTCATACTGACATTCCATCTTGGTCTCTAGCCTCTTTCCTCAATAAAATGTACCTGTTTCAATACTGAAGGCAGTGCTGCTGCTGCATGCAGCCACTGAGCGAGGTGACTTTTGTGTCCTGTACTCTCAGCTTGCCTTTCTCACTAATATAAGGAAGACAAATCTGGCAGCTTTGCAGTGTGGTTTACTGCAAGCATCACTCACTCTGGGTTTGCTCCAAGAAGAGCAGACATTCTCTGAAGAAACCATCAGTGCAGTTCACTCAGTACCACGTACAGACACCCAGGAGGTCAGCTTTTGACCAGGACAGTTGGTGTTACAGCCATACAAGCCCCAGTCAGTTGTCAGCATGGGCAGAGTGCTCATCCATCTATGGGTACTATGTAAGCATATCCTGGGAGACTTCCCCCTATTGGAACAGTGTTTGCTGAGACTGACGGAGGCTGTTAAAGTGCAGCCTGGACGCTCTCTTCCTAAGGAGGTTTATTTAATGAATTCTCTAGTTAATAGCAATAGCTGTGGCATTGTTGAGAAGGCTGCTTGTTGAAATAACTTTTTTTCTTTGTAAGATTGCAAATTTGGCTAATACAGAAGAAAAGGTGACATCAGATGGGAGCCTGACTGATGGCCCATGTCTCTTGGGTTTAAAAAGTAGACAGAGACAAGGTCAAATATGCAGTAAGCAGGTTAAAGCATCTTCAGAATTGTGCGTTTTTCATCAAGATCTGCAGTTCGAGGACAAAAGAATTAAGGGCATTTCTGTGACATTTTTTATAAAAATGTCTGGATGGTTGATCACACTTTCTTGTGCCATCCTACCTGATGAATCTGATGGCAAAATAAAAAATTACTAGCATTTGTAATTTTATTGACAATGTACTTAAGAGCTACCACGTTGAGTGCTTCTTACCTGAGAGGGTTCTGTCTAATGACTGAGCAGTCATGGATAGAATTGGGATTTTAGAACTACTCTGAGGTTTTGGGGTGCCTTATGTAGAAAACATATATATTTGCCTTTGTGCTTAATGAGAATATTTTTTGAGCGTTCAAGTGGCTAATTTATAACGTCCAGATCAAAGGACATCTTTATTTTAAGGAAAACCACATTCTCAGCTGATACAGTGGCACTGTTTTATTGGCTTCAGTGGGACTATATTGATTACTGCAGATTGTATAACAACCCCAAGACTGTGTGCTTTTTGTTATGAGATATTCACAAATAAGGTATTCTGAACTATATTCTCTCACATCAATTAACTTGTTTATGAGAGGCAGTAATTACATTTGTCCATGGAACCATACGGATCAGAGCACAGTTTCATGCAATTAAATTCTATTTTTGAAAATCACTGAATTATGGAACCTGAAGTTTCTTTCTTTTCTGATTTTGATGGATTAATTGGTTTGTCCCACTTTAATATTTACGTAAAACTGTATTGATATTTGCAGCTTTTTTGGTTGTACCTTGATTACTCATCTAAGTATTCATTCTCGTAAGTTAGGATCTGTTATAGTTATATTGAGATGAATGATTAGATGTTATATGCACAGTTCACCCCCTGCCTTTGATGTTAGATGCATCAGTTCTATAACAGGCGATGATGGTAAAATATCAAATTTAGAATTTAAACTTTTGAATATACCAAATTTCAAAAATGCTGGTTATAAGCCATTCAGAGGCTCAGCTGTGTACACTGGTACTGTCATTTGTTGATGGTAGCTATTTAGGACCTTTCAGATTGACTTCTCATAATTAGAAACACCATCCTCAGGCTCCAGTTCAACCCTGCATGTGTTGAATAATACAACTAGGCAGGTATGTTAAAATGCTGATGCATCTGGAGCACCACAGTTTGATAGGAAAAACCCAGTCTTCCAAAGACAACAAATCATAAAAGGTGATGTGCTTTCAGTGTGACTGAGTTCAAACCAGAAGTCCTTGAAGAGCTATGAGGACAACAGCTTGTTCACATTATTGCGTGACTCAGAGTTGGATGTCAGTGTCAGTGTTCCTGGGGTTGTTTTGGCATGAGGAGGTGAAGGAAATATTTTGACAATGCAGTTGGCATGCCACTGTTTTTGTCCACTGTTGAAAGGGCTTTAAATAGACGCTTTCATCCTCTGTCTCTTTGCACTTTAGCAAAGCGGAGAATACTAAACCCCAACAAAGGGTTGTTTATTAGTGTGAATAGAATCTGTAAGAAGAAACAGAGTTTACTGTTGAATACCAAAGTGGGGAAAGCAGGGAAAGAACAGATTAGGTCTGAATTGTATCTATGCTTAGGCAATCATTCAGGCCACTTTATTGACATGGCACTGTCATAGAATCGTAGAATAGTTTAGGTTGGAGGGGACCTTAAAGATTATCTAATTCCAATCCCCCTGCCATCGACAAGGTTGCCAACCCTGCCCAAAGACCACCCCGATTTTCTGTCACACAAAATCACACAAAAGTGTATTTAGCCCAATATTTTCTCTCTGCTGATGACTAGCTGCTGATACCTTTTGCAGAGGTCAGAAAGATCTCTCAGTTGTTGGGCTCACACTCACATATGGTATTTGAAAGGTCTTGATGCCTGAAGAGGGCAAAACCTTGTTGATAAGTCTCAGGACTACCAACCCATTAGCACAGCCCTGTCACTAGCAGGATTAGTGAGATGAGCTAATGCCCAGTGCAGCAGGGACTTCCTTGAGGAGAACAAGTTGTGCTAAAGTACCACAGGGACTGTGCAGAGACTGCATCTTTCTTAGCTGTGTCTAAGAAAGTCTCCCTGGCAGTGTTCAAGAGGCACCTGGATGAGGAGCTACAAGATATGGTTTTAGTTTGTGGTAGCAATGGTAATGGGAAGACAGTTGGACTAGATGATCTTGCAGGTCGTTTCCAACCTTGTGATTCTATGATTCTATGATTGTGCCAGATATGTAACATGGAAGAGACTCTGTTATCCTACACATTATTTTCATTGCTTTAATCAGCTGTAAAACCAAGCTGGCTTCTGATGGGGCTGGAATAATAGGACAGCCTTGTATAAGCCCTTGGTGGGATGAACTGGGTTTTCACATGGACAGCACTGTCCAAACTGGAAAATACCCTCCACTGCTACTCATCTACAAATGATCAAAAGATTGTGGAAGTGTGTTTAATGACAGTGGGCCATTTTGCCTGCACATGACTAGAAGGAGGACTGGAATGGCCAAAATTTGTAATGACTGTCAGAGTTCATTTAACTTATTTCTCTGGGGAATCAGAGGTGACACTGACTATTTCAGCTTTTGTTGTTACTTCAGGAAAACACCATCTCTGCTCTGATTGTATTAGGATGCTACTATGCATAAGGCATTTGTGAGTAATCCTGCCTCAAGGACAGAGTTGCATTCCTTGGAGGAAGGATATGTTGCCATGTGAGGTATCACAAGTTGGTGTGTTTTGCTTTGTTTTTTATGGTTCCATTTCACTTTCTCACTCATCTTATTCTCATTCAGCCTCAGGAGAGGCATGGTGTTTTATTTAGAGTGCAGATTTACATAGCAGCAATTTGTCAGTTAACTTAAACGAAGCAGGTGCTATGCTTCAGCTCACAACAAGAATGTGATTCCTAGCTGAACAAAGCCTGACACACTTTTAACTGGCTTGTTTACACCACCAGCCCTGCTGTTTCAACAGCCGCACTCTCCAGTATCTCATATTAATTGGGAACTGCAGCCAGAAGGTATCATGTGTCACTGTAAATTGTCAGTTGTTGACTGCTGCATGTGAAACTGAATCACTACCTTAAACGTGGCATAGTGACAAACAGCACTTAACACACAAACCTGTAATTCCTGCAACTCCAGCTATGAAAGGAAGACTGTCACCCATAAAACAGTGCATGTCTCTGCTCTCCCTGGGGATTTCTAAAGAGAAGCTGGGGATGTAGTGATTGAGTGGGTAATGGAAATGCAGATGTACACTCCATTAAATACAGCACTATCAGCTGGTTACCAGCTCCATATACTGCTTAACTAATAACTGTAGTGTTGCAAATTACCAACCCTTAGCTAATAGAAGCTCCTGGTGTATCTGACTAAAGGATTTGCTCCCTCCATTTCAGTTTGCTCTTTGCTCTCTTTCCCCTATTTTGCTTTCTACCTCTTGTTGCCTCTGGTACCTGTTCTTTTCAGCCATGTTAAATGCTACATCAGCATCAAACTCACTGTCCTTCATACTTTCACTTCCTCAGTTTTGAATATGATGCCAATCTTTGGTTTCCTGTTACTGATTTACTGATCATTCTGAGACTCTTCTCACTTTCCTCCAAATGTTGCAGCCTTCCAGTACTTAAAGTTGAGCCTACAGGAAAGCTGGAGAGGAACTCTATCTGGTGTAGTGACACGACAAGGTAATGGTTTTAAAGTAAAAGAGAGTAGGTTTAGGTTGGATGTTAGGAAGAAATTCTTCACTTTGAAGGTGGTGAGGCAACGGCACAGTCTGCTCAGAGGAGCTGTGGGTGCCCCCTCTGTGGCTGGATGGGGCTACGGACAACCAGGTCTAGTGGGAGGTGTCCCAAGTTCCAAGGGTACTTGGAACTAGATGATCTTTAAGGTCCCTTCCAACCAAATTCTATGCTTCTGTGATTCTACCCTCCTAAAACAACAACATGAAAACCCTCTTACAAACCTTGCATTCCACATTTAATTATGCCTGAGTAGTTTTGCTTTTATCGAAACTAATATGAGGTCCACTACAATTTTTCACACTATCATTGGATATTCGTTGTTACAATGGCCTTACTCCTTTAAACCCATTTCACCACTTTTTTTTCAGGCTTACATCAAACTGCACTGCTCATTCTATAGTGTTCCTTCCTGTCTCCACCCCTTTTCCAGGCTGCTGGAAATGTCACATCTGCATCTTCTCTCTCTTATACAATAAGGGGAAGGAACAAGTCGCTTTGTGTTTGTAAAGTCTTGTGCATTCTTCCAAACTACACAAGAAAATTTTGTATTTATCTATTATTAATAAGACTGAATCTCCAATCCCCTTGGCTCACCTCGATGTAAATGCAACAGAAAATGCTCAATATATTTGCTTTTCCAAGATGAAAAAATTAATATTTTATTTCCTTTATTAAATAAATCATGTTTTGCTGGACTACCATGCTTTGAGGTATAAAGATACTGCATTAATTACCACCCCGGCCCCACTTCCTTCAACCCTTCCAATGAACTAAAGGAGAATCACTGAGGCACTTTTGCTATTTCTAATTAAAATGATACTTTGAGAATTTAACTCAACCTCAACTATGGAATTTATGTAGTCTGTAATTAGTTATGAGAGTGATCTTTCCCTTCTCACGTTTGCTTGGATAAATGTGTGTTCCAAGCTTGCATGCTTGTGGTATCCAGAGATAAAGCACGGGCTTGAAGATGATAAGAGAGTTGTTGTAAGTCTCCAGCTGTTGCTGTTTTATTCTCTGTCTTTTTAAAACCTCTTTAATAGCCATCGTTAGCATCTTTATCAAATCAGGGTTGTCATTGCAATAAGTAATCCACATGTTCCTCTCCTGGCTACTCTGCCATGTTAATCTGCTTTCTGTAATGAATATGACTGGAAGCCATCTATCCACTCTGAGCAGCACTCCAGGGTCTTGCAAAACACATTGGGGAGCATATTTATTTATACATTACTATAAATGCACAATGAATGTCATACTTTTCACAGAATAGCCTTGAGTAAGTTCATTTTATGAAAAGCTTTCTGTTTGTGCAATCTTGCTACTTGATAAGAGAATGTTTTCTGGGAAAAATTAATGGGGTATAAGTAGTTATCATAGTACAAAGTGAACTATGGCTGGATTATCCTAGCTAATCAAAAATTCAAAAATGTTAGTGCTTTTACAGAATTTGTTCAGCTGTAAGTATCACTTTTTGTGTAATTTTTTTCTGAGCTGCTCTCAAGAGGTGCCTGCCTTCACACTGGCTTGTAAGAGATTGAGGATCTGGTGCACAAATGGTGATATTGCATTGCTCAGAAAGCTGAGCCCTGCACCACCCTTCTCTGCAAAAAGTTAAGAGGCTTTCTCATGACCTTGGGTACTGGAGGAGGTAGAAACACAGGACAATGCAGCACAGAGTGCTTCAAGAAAAGAAATCCATTGGGATGATGTTAAGCATGCTTCTAACTTTAAATGTATGAATCTGTCCCATTTAAATCAAAGTTAATCAGAAGCCAAGAATTTTTGTGGCTGGGGAAATATTAAGCATGCAGTTGAGAATCTTCCTAAATTAGGACATTGGCTACATTTTTCTTCAGTTAAAGATGGATCTCTTGGAGCAAGCCAAATGTTAGATTATTCATAGTGGAACCTTAATGTGCTAATGCATAAACATATGTCCCCACACATGAAACACCAGACATTAGGAAAAGTGGCAAAATTGGGCATATATTCCTAAATTCCACTTATACCACAGTTATACCTTGCTTTCATGAAAAACCAAATTGTGGTAGTATTTTCTAATAGCCATGACTAATTGTTAATATAATAGCTGTACAGGATTAAGTAATCTGCTTGTATATAAGGTACCATCTTTCATAATAAGACACAATTGTAATGAGTTTTTCTACCCATTTTCATTGTTGTATGATTTGGTAACTGCTCAACATGAGTTACTTTCCAAAGTGTACATATTAAGTCTTATCACTGAAACAAATGAAAATTATAAAAGGGAGACTTAACACTGTTTCTTAGCCAGGAGTTCTATAGCACTTGTGAAAGATTCTTTATGACAGTTATAAAGACATGTTACTAAAATACTTTGTGTTTCTGGAAGCCTATCACAGTCTGTAAATGTCTCCCAAAAGCATGCTAAGAGCATTCTGATATTGCCATCCCAAATATACACATTTCTCCCTTGTCTTGAAACAAGTTATAGCAAATCTTTGATTTGGACTGTCAGGAATAAGAGTCACCCCTAAAGGGAGATGTTTGACTTCCATCTGTTTGGGGGTTGTTTTTTATTTGTTTATTTTTTGCGTGCTTCTCATCTGCTAATTTTTTCACTTCTTTTTTCTTTTGAAGAAACTTTAGTTTTGAATATTCAAGCAAAATGCAAAGAACTAAGAAAAGTACTAGCAGAAGGATTAGTATGATTTACAAATAGAAATTCACCCTAATGAACATTCACTCTAATGAAAAATCTGCTAGCAAGAATTTGATGTCTTCCTATTGTGTTATTCCCCCACGTCACTGTTAAATTACACTGTGAAGAAGCACAAACTTTCTGTCATTGCCTTCCATGGGATTTCTGCAGCACAGCCCCTGCTGCTGCTGTCTGTACATGTGGAGGGTCGCTTTTCTTCATGATCAAGTTGTTCATTCATTCTGCTAAATATCACATCATTTTCTGTTAATATATTGTGACTCGAGTTCACAAGCAGAGAGCCTCTGTGGGAAGTTGTTTGCTGCTATTTCTATTCAACACCTCAAGCTGCTTGCATATTTTATTGTTTACTTTCCCTCCATGGCTTCATTTTACAAAAAATAGGGTTCTTTTCCACCACGGGAATGGATAACGTGTAAATTTTCCATTAATTCTCTGAAGGTTTTTGTTGTTGCTGATGTTCATAACGGAGTACATATTAGCAACTGAGTTGACTAATATATATATAAAGATTCTGACAGTGTGAAATCAGTAATAGATAAAACTGGTTTTAATAGAAGTGAATTTTGAGAGCCCACCATAAGAAATACCAAAGATTCCAAATTTCAGCAGCCACTGATGCTGGAAAACACAACTTTGTGTCGAGCAATTCAGAATCCAAATGTTTAAATCAGCTTTCTCAATTTCAGCCTGTAAGGTAATCTAGCAAGCCAGAACAGGTCCAGCCCCCAGTGCTCTTTCCTCCCTACAACCAGAACAAGAAAGAGCTTCATACAACAGTCACCTCTGACCCCAGGTTCACTCTATGGAGTGTTTTGAACTGTAGATGCATTGCTAATATTTGAAAGGATTCCCAGAATGTTTGCCTTACTAAAAGGTGTTACTGTTTGGGGATTAGATATTGCAGGGTACACCACCATTGTAAGGGACACAAAGTATAGAATCACCATCTGGGAATTGCTGACCTTGGTGCTTTTCACTCAAGCAAGGGTGTGAAAAATACCAATTTTTCTACTGCACAGATTGCTGGCTTTCTTATCAATTTTATTTCTTAAAACAAAGAAAAGAAGAAAGGCTTGAAATGATAAAGGCAAGGGGTAGGAGGTGAGTTATGAAAAAAATGGTCAGAGAGAGAAATCTGGAGAAACAGCATTCTAGTATACTATAACTAATTAAAACCTAGGGAAGAATAATTACAAGAAAATGTCTTTGTGAAAGGGCATTGAGTTTCAACACCTGTGATTTGCTCAGAAAGGACCCAGCAAGCACAGGTGAAACCAATACAAATTATTAGATCTCCAGTTGCTGGGAGCTCCAGGAGAGTGAAGGCCAATCAGGGCCAGGTTGGCCAAATTAAAACAATTATCAGGCTGATTCTGTGAGGTGTTTGAGTGAGGTGGTGGAAGAAGGTATGGGGTTTATGAATGTTTTCTGGTTGGTTATCTGGTATGAAATGCAGGTCTTGGAGAATGGCATCCTACTTCAAGGTAAGGTAATAAAATTCTGTTCTGGTTTAGCTTTGTAGCTTTTTGTTGTTGCAGTTATGAGGAACTGTTTTCCTTGCTCTTTTTATTTCTATATGAATTACTATTCTCTGTAATGCTGAAGATTAAAGAGGGTAACTTTAAGTTGGATGTAAGGAAAAAATCTTTTGTGGTGATGGCATTGAGGTGCTGGCACAGGTTGCCCAGAAATGTGGTTGATGCCTCATCCCTGGATACTTTCAAGGTGAGGTTGGATTGAGCCCTGGGCAACCTCATCTAGCTGTGGGTGTCTCTGTTCATTGCAGGGCAGTTGGACTAGCTGGCCTTTAAAGGTCTCTTCCAACTCTGAGGATTCTCTGCTCAAGTTGAAGGAGTGGTTTTTCAGTGTGGTTGTTTTAAATAGCCACTGTGTGGTTGTGTCTATGTAAACATGCTGGTGTTAAAGAGTGGTAACTTCAGTACTGCTGTTAGGAAAGTTATTCCAGTGGTTTTTTGCTGCTATTTTTTCTAACTCCTTGTATTTTGTCTTTAGAATCTTCCTTCAATTTTTGGAGTTGAAAGTGGGGGGGAGTCTCAGAAGTGAAGAAGAAAGGCATGGTTTGATAATACTTGTGTTTTTGGCCAAACTTCAGTCAAATTCTGGGCTTGTTTTGTTGGTAGCGTATGCTGTTATGAAAAGCTTTTGCTATAGAAACAGTAGCAGCTCTTGAGGCTGAAGCTGTATGCTGGTCTTCAAAGTTTCTTTTTTTTTTTTTTTTTTTTTTTTTTTTTTTTTTTAAGATGAGAAACTAAAACCTGGAAGTGAATGTGCTTTTACATATGTTTTCCCTTAAGTATTGTGGCATCTCTGGTGTTGAGTTCAGCCTGTAATCCTGGAGTTATCTCCTATGGTCTAGTGTAAGATTCTGCTTTTAACTGTGCTGGACTGACTTGCTTGTGTGTAGGAAGAGAGGGTGGTCTGTTATTTTCCTCTGATGAGAAACCGATACAGAATCCAGAGTGTTTCCTTCATAGAGTTTGCATTTTGCTATCCATTTTTTCTTTTAGGAGTGTGAAGAATTTTTGGTCTTTAATTTAAAGAAATACGTGCTTCTACATTTTGCAGTAGAAGAGTGTAATGCTTTGGACTGAAAATGCATACTGCTCCTTAGTGAGCATCCACTGCCAGTTTTATTGTGGCACAACCGTTAGGTTTGTTGTCACAGCTGTAAAAGCCATGATGTTCTCTGTAGTAAAACTTCCTTTTTATTTGCTTTGTTTTATAAACCTTTCCTTTGCTTCTCTCAATTAAACTAAATTTTGCACTTTATTTGTATTCAGGATCTAGTGAAATGAAAGAGAATTATATGCACTGTTGCAGTTGAAGTGGGTTTTGCTAGATATGTGGCAAGCAAGTCGTTGTTTTAGATGTGGTACATAATAGTCTTGAGGTACAGCCTGTGTAACTAATCATAATTTATGATCTTTATTGATTATATTGTTGTCTTTACCTTTCCTGCTGAGTTCTACTTTGTTTCATTGTGCTGTTAAGAACTACAGATGCAAATGACTGTGAAACAGGCCCTGAGGTTTGGAATGAAACACACTTGCAAACTTAGATATAACACTGATTGAGGAAGAAAGTGGTGCAGAAGCCATCAGTGCTGCTTCATCAGCCAGCATAGCAGAAGTAATGCAAGACCTGTGAAGCTCTTTGAAGAGCTGACATGCTAGCACTTCTTCCTTAGTAGCACCACGCTGACTTATCTTGTACTTCTGTGTTACTCTGTCTGGGAGCCCAGTACGCCGTCAGTAATAACGGTGCTCTGGTTACTAGGCTTATCTCTTTAGAATTTATGCACCTCTCGCTTTCTGTGAAAATACAGGCTTATTCTAAGTTGCTGTTTCATCAAGGCACAGACTGGCTTTGTGCACTGCATTTTATTTTTGCTGCGTGCTTCCTTGTGTGAATTTATGGAAGGTGGAGAAACAAGAGCTTAAGAATTTAGAATTTCTATGCTGATTCACTCCAATAGCAATGATCCTTCTTTGTGCTCCTAAATTTTTTCTTTGAATGGTGAAAAGATTCTTGTTCTCCACCAGCACATCTGCAGATTTTGTAGTAAAGTAAATGGATTGGCAATGAACTCCTGTTTCTGTGTATCTTATGTTCCTGTGTTGCCAAATGCCATAATGTCTCCAAAGAAGTATGTGCTGTTACCAGAACTTGACCAGCTGGCATGTTCCTCACTGGGGAGATTTGCTGAGTTAGGCAATGGGGGAAAAATGTCCCATGTAAAGGAAATTGATCTGCAAGCAAGTTTCTGCTTGTGACTTCTTCCATGAATACTCCGACTTCCTATGGCCTCCTTTTCTACCAGTACTGCACCATCCCACCTTAAAATATGTATCCTCTTAATACCACTTGAAGTTGGAAAAGACTTTTCTACTAGTCTTGCAGGGGGCAGATCCTATAATGTGAGGAGGTGCACCCTGGGCTGCTCTGTAAGCAGGAAGATTCTGCTGCAGCCAAACCCAAATGTACCATGTCCCAGTTACAGCTCCCAAAACATGCAAAGCAACTGTTTTCTCTTGTATGCATGCTCCACATGATGCATTCTTGGCAGGCTCTTCTCAGTGCCATTAATCACTGATTTCCCTAGTCTGAATTTGGTGCCCATCATATGCAGCAAAGTTATGGCCAGAATGTTATATGGCAGTCAACCACTGTATTTTTGGATATAGGAGGGAACTCTTCTTTCCCTAGGTTACAGATACATTCTTGTGGCTTTCCTTCCAACTTTGCAGTGACTGATGTGGGACTATTTGTCTGCAAATTAGACGCTGATACTGTGATTAACACCTGTATGTGGAGGCTGCAGGGCTGTGAATTATACGTACGTTTTCATGCAAACAAGATACTGATGTAATACAACAGTGAAGTATAAAGTATCAGTTCTCTTGTAAGCTCTGGGTAGATTTTCATGGCAGGATTAATGTACTGCAAAATGCCCCTTGTCCTTTTGTGATGGCTATAGCTTATCTGTGTTTCTCTTGCTCTAGAGTAAACAAGCTGTTGTAACTTAAATATTGGCAAGCTTCCAGTGGAAGCATTGTATGCAATCCAAGGTTGTGTTGTAAGGTGATAATATTGTGCACAATGGAGTCTGGATGTACTGACAAGCCCAGGCCCTTTAAGGAAATTCACTTGAACGTTTTGAGGGTGTAGACATTTCTTTCTCTGAAATACTTGTCTGATGGTTTATTTAACTGGCTGCAATGCTGTGAAAAGTGTTTACTGGACATCAAGATACAGAACATGGGAGAAAAACTTACTGTCAAGACAAAAATGAGTGAGTAACTCCAGAGAGCAGACAAGCTGCTCTGTTCTACCTGCTGATGTCCCAGGATAAAACTCTATGGCTGTTCTAAAGACAGTTTTGTATCTTGAAAAATGGTGTGGTGCTTTAGTTTTTTGAAGGTGGGGTTAGGTGTAGATCTGTATCTTGGGACTTCTTCTGCTCAGATTTAATGCTCTAAGATTCTGTTTAGGTGACTTGCATTATCCAGTAGCAAGGCAGTGTGCCACACGAACAGAACTGACCCCATACAGAAAACTGAAAGGGTCACTATTAAATACAGATCAATGGACTGGTTCTTTCCCCAGTGCTTAGCTGGTGGTGGTTGTGATCACCTTAGGGGAAGGAAAGGCATGAGCCTGGAGCAGTTTAGATAGCCCTTTAGAGTTGCCACTGCAGGATGATGGAGATGGATCAGAAGGCAGTATTCTCTTAAATGAGGTTACTATTAATTTACTGTACTGAGCAAAATGCCAACATCATGGAAATGAGATGGATCAGCCTAACCCAGGGTTGTGTTTCAGTATAAATAACTCTTATTTGTTATACTTTGAGACTTAGAATGGGGAAGGACAGGAAGAGAGGAGCCGTCATGATTCATTAATAAACTTAATGCTGT
The DNA here is from genome assembly GCF_905368555.1 of Meleagris gallopavo. Classification (NCBI taxonomy): domain Eukaryota; kingdom Metazoa; phylum Chordata; class Aves; order Galliformes; family Phasianidae; genus Meleagris; species Meleagris gallopavo. Next base: position 9,625,077 of record NC_139419.1, on the reverse strand, counting down.
TGGTCCGAGGGGCTCATTCATGTGACTCAAACAGGGGGAGGACCCCTGCAGAAATGTATAATGTTTCTTGTTGAAAAGTCACAAGTATATCCCACCCCTTTTAGCTGGGAATGTCTCCGTTGTTACTAAAATAGCTCTATCATTTTTGATTATGCAGAGCGTGGATAATTTATCATGGATTTCTATGTGGTCTGAACTTCTAGGCATCCCTACATCTTAAAATCGTACTTGTGCTGTTTTGAAATTGTCTTCTTTCTGTTGTGCTCTTATTCTTTCAGAACATCTTTGTACAGCTTTCCAAAAGGAGCACTGTGAATGTCGGAGTTGCTTGAGAGGCATATCTGAAATATTTACAGTCTTGCCCGTGTTTTACCTTCCATTGTTGTTTCTGTAAAACCAACGTGTGATTGGGCCTGTTGTGGTCTTCATGTGGTAGTAACTCCATGGTGTTACAGGTGGTTGTATTAAGGTTTTTGCTCTTTGCCTAGGCTCAGGGAAGTGATTTATGTTAGAACCCGTAAGGTATTACCCAGATGTCACCATGGTTTATACCCATCTGTTGGCATGTGTTAGTCTTCACTAATGGTACTTCATGATTCCTTGTGGAGCTTCTGGCTTGGGATTAGCTGAGTCTAATTTCCAGATCTGAGCAACACTGAAGTAGTTGGAAAATCTGGCCTATAGCATTCATATCTCTCACAGTTAAGAAAGCAGGTCACTTCAGCCCAAAGCAACCCTCTGCCCAGAAACTGCATGCATCAAAAACTGAAGTATTCCATGTTTTCATGCTAGTGGTAACCTAATGAGCTTGTCATTAATATCTGTGTTTGGTAACTTTGATTACACTTGCTCCTAACTATGGTGTGTGTTTATCTTTGAAATACTGTTTCAAGACTCTTTTAAAAACAAACAACCAAACAAACAAAAAAAACCCACTGCATCTTGCACTTATTCTGTGTCTGAAAAGAATGAAAGACTAACTAGAAGTTTGTCCCTTTTACTATTGAAGACGTGGCTCAGGGGAATCAAGGTGGATAAAGTCACTTAAAGTCTAAGACTAAAAATGGATCTTCTTGCTTCTGGGGCCTCACCTTTTCCTCGGTATTGTTCATTACATTTCCTTTCATTGAAGACATTCAGCAGGGTTCTGCCTTCTGCCATTACTGTACACAGCCAACTTGCCTGCCTTCATGCTATCAGTTTCTATTTCTTCCCTGTTTCTTTCCGTGTTTGTTGTACAGTTGTCTTGCAGACAGAATAAAGTTGTGCAAGCTATTAAGCAAATGCATTTGGGATTCCTTTGCAATTATTTCATTTGATCTGTCAGTTTGTTCAAGAGTTCCAAGATGCTGTGCATTTGCTGGAATGAGTGTTTCTGCTTGTAGGCTCTGGTATTGGCATTATAGACTGCCATGAAATTATCAGGCTAGTTAATATGAAGTGGCCATCATATTCTAATCACTTTCCAGGGTTATTTCAAGTCCTTTTTTTAAAACAAACAAACAAACAAAACTTTATTTTCCTTATTTGCTTATTTTCATTTTACTGCAGTCAGTGATCAGAGTGCACATGCGACCTAAAGAAAAATATGGCTTCCCTTTGGGTGGGACTTGGTTAACTGTCTCTGTACAGTGATGCATGTGTGCTGGGTAACATTGGCATGATATCTAATACCTTACACTTCACTAGCACTATGACTGCTATTAAGGATGATGAAGGGTGAGGAAGAAGTGAATGAATTACTAAAAAGGGTGATGCATTTATATTTGGAACCTGCACTGCCATGCCATTATCAGGATGTCTTCAAGTAAATTTCAGGATTTAACATCCATCAAGCTGCCTGACAACACTAAGCCTGCATTTGTGAAATGTCTCGTAGGACAGAGACATAAATCTGAATTATCTACATAACAAGGATATTGAGTTATGTTACACAGGAGAGGTCATAAACATAGCTCTTCTGGAAAGCGTATCTAAGAGTAGAGACCTAAAGCACAACACGTTGTATTACAGTAACACAGGTTTTTTTCTATTGCAGTTTTGACTTTAAACAAAAAGAGAAGGAAAAAATAATTTTAGGATTTAGCTTTGAGGCTGGCTGGTTATACCACTCACTTATGTGACACTTTGCAACTATCAAACAAAACTGAAATAGTCACTTCTGTCATTCTTACTTGGAGGATGGCTTATTCAAATATATGTTAACTATGAATATAAAAGTCATTGAGCAGGAGGTGAAAAAAGCTCCAGCATACCATATCTGCTAGCTGCTGATTTAAAGAACTGTATGCTTAAGGTGAAGTTAATTTTGACTGATCTGATCTTACCTTATCTACAAGATAAGGTTTAAAAAAAAAAAAAAACAAAAAAAAAAAAACATGAGGTGTATTGGGTGGGAGGATTTTCTTTGTTAGTGCAGCGATTCTCGTGTATACTGCTTCTACACAGCAATACCATCTGGAAACTCATGTCACTTCACCAGATTGATTTCAATCTGATGACAGGGAATCAAGGCTATTGCTGGATCTGCTTTCTTTGAGTTGTCGCTGTTGTGAATTGAATAAAATATTTGTCTGTATTTAATGCAAAATACCAAAGTTTCTGCACTTGTATGGTAGCATCAAATTTTCACTGATTTCACTGAGTTGATATTTCCATTTTATACAATGCATTGCATTGGAGAAGATTTTCAATAGAATGAAGTCTACTTTTAGATGATTCACTGGGATTCTTAATTCTGATTTTTAGGACACTTAATGGTTTTGTTCAAATAGGGTGGGCTGGAGTAAATCACAATGTGAAACAACATTGAGCTGCAGCTCCTACGAAAGAAATATTTGCTCAAAGCAAGTCCTGGATATGAAGCTGATTTATTTAAATCTTATGCTGTGTTACAGTCTGTATTTCACATAATGTAAGTGAAAATTATTTAATAGAATGGAAAATGATCTGATCAGGCAGTGGTTAGTGACTTTAAAGGGTATGCAAATCATTGCCTTTCCAAGTGAAGCACAATGGGAAGCTCAGACCCTTCTGATCCCTGCTTTGTCAACTAGGCTGACTGACTGAAGGAACGCTGTGTCCAAAGCTACTAACCATTGGCCTTCTGTGTCACCATCCGTTTCCATGCGTTCTGAGTTATGATTCCTTGTTGACACTGCAGCCCATTTGGAATGAATGAAGCTGAACAGCTTCCACGTTGAAGACAGCTGGTTTTACTCAGATTTAAGCATAATTAATTTGTCTGAGTGATTAGACTACATCTTAGGTGAGGAGGTTATACTCTGGATAAAATGGACTGTGCTGCCTCAGGGTCTTTCCTTGTAATAAAAATGACCCAAGTGTACTTCAAAAAGAAAAAAAAAAAAGCAAAACATAAGTATTAAATAATATGAAGGCACACAATCAAAAATGTGCATTTGTCTGACTTCTGGATCATGCACTGATCTTTCAACATCTTTCTGGTGATGAGCAGTAATCCCAAATTCTATGAAAATACTGAAAGATCTATGTGAGGTAGATATTTCTAAGACCCAGTGCAAGAGTTGCTGATTGTTTTTGCCCCTTAACCTTTGTGCCACAGTATCTGCCAACTATAAAAACTAATGCTGGATGCTATTAACTGCTCTACGGAAGGATGGCATCATTACATACTGTGAAGAATGTAATCTTCTCATAGCAGAGTCCAACATAATAGAGTTTTCAAATGATAGGTGTGCAGACTTTTCTTATAGACTGTAGGTGGCTGTTTCTGAAGGGCAACCACAGTGCAACGCAAATGGTGATCCTGGAGACTGCCTAACAGCATCAATGTAAAAAGCCATCAGTATTGCTGAAAGCTACTTGGAAGTCATTGCTGCTGTTCTTCAGGTGCTTACTAGAGTCATTCATTCCTTTACTTCCTAGAGACCTAGAAGAGGCTGAGCAATGTGTCCATGGACCAAAGTAGACTGCGGATTGCCAGTGGATTGTCTCATTTACTCTGAAATAGTGTTCAAAGTAAATGTAGCTGATTGGTTATCTAGCGCACTCGGTGGAGGTGACAGAATGCTAAGACAAGGTAGAAATAGAAGCTTAGAGTCTCTCTGCGTGTGAAAAGTGACAAACAATAGGTTTAAATGCCTCTTTGGATGTGGAGGAAATTCTTTTATAACAGTCTGTGTTCTTGGCAATTATGGGTAGGGTAACACAGCAGCAGAAAATGTTTTAATGACATTTGTCTATGAGTGGCTGAGACACGTAAATGCAATTTACTGTTCCCTATGTATTCAGTGTAACCACTGTATTAAAAAAAAAAAAAACCCACAACAGTTAATATATTAGAAAAAGAGGAAAAGACAAAACCTTCATAAATATAAAGGGAGATGTTCTGTCAGCAACTAAAGCTTTGTTTTGATGCTAAAAGAACAAATATACTTTTGCCAGTGTTTTTGCTCATAGAAGGCCAGGAACTCAATGTCTTGTAGTAGTCTCATCCTGAAAATAGCCTTAATTGCTGCAGAACTGAAGGCAGAACATGAAGACAACTTTATACAGAGGCACTGCTTCTGAATTCATTATTTCTAATCCTTACCTAATAATAGTTAGATCTAAGCATATATGAAGATCTCTATATATGTCTTGAGTGTAGCTGCTCATCTAAGAAGGTAGCTCATCTAAAACTGACTGTGCTCTATGTTTCTAAAATCATTTTGATTCAGTTTTGGAGGCTATTCTTGCATGACTGGCACCTTCTGTCTGGTGTCCCTGACGTGGAGGTTCTGCAGAGACTTAGCACTGCGTGCTCAGCATGTGCAAGATGGAGATGCTGGACAGTGTCACTGTCAGTAGTGTTCCTCCAGGAAATCCCCCTACATGAGAGCTGTCCCAGTGACACGTTTTCCTTTGACTCCAGAAAGTACAAACTGTTGGAGATGCAAACTGGAGCATTCCTGCAGTGTTTGCTCTCTTCTGCCTTTATCTCCCATAGGGACCTAGATATTGCACTAGAAGAACACTTGCTCTGACAAAAAAAAAAAATCCTCAAACCAGCTCTGTAAGCTGTAATAAGTGGACTGCTGCGTTTCAAACTTCTCAAAAGCCCAGTAGAGCCTTAAATTGCTCTCACAGGAAGATATCACATTGTTAGGCAGTATAAAACCCTGTGCTCGTAACTGTGCCTGCTCTGGGCTGCTATAAGCAGAAAGCCTCAATGAATAGAGGAGTGCTTTTTACATCTGTGTCTGCACAGAGAGCAGGCTTCACCTGCTGCATTGTTCTAATCCTATCCAGTCATCATATGAAGTGGCTGAGTCAGAGCAGATGCCTAAACTGTCTTTCTCCAAGGATTGTGGGAGTAGTATCCCAGCATCTTCAATTATTAATGTGATTCATATATTAACTCTTCTGTCATTCTCTTCCTTTCCCAATTCTTCTTCCACCTGTAGGTTTCTTTATTGTGGAAAGGATTAATTTAGCAGTGGGATAGAAGTGGGGTATGTGGAAAACAGGTGGCACCAATCATTACCAACTGCTGTATGATGTGTGTGAAATTGAAGGCGTCATGGCAGCTAGCTAGCATGCTGGGAACTATTTCCTATTTTAGTAATAAAATGGTTGTGACTTAAAAGGGATCATCTCCTGCATGTACTAAGAAGTGTTGACTTGTGGCCAGGTCAGCACAAATAAGTCTAGTCAGTACATTAATGGAAATAAACAGCTTCATTGCCAAGCAGGGAAGGATTTTTTTTTTTAAGAAGCTTAAAAGATCAGTCGTCCTACAAAGCAGTTGAACTAACAATGAAATAAGTCAACTACGTGAATATGTTTTGAGTACTAAAAACCACGGGGTTGGACTCGATGATCTCTGGAGGTCCCTTCCAACCCCTACAATTCTGTGATTCTGTAATACTTCTACATACAGTGACCATGGAACAATAAAGTCTTGGTTTTTACAGCATTTATTTCACAAATAAAGAGCAGTGAGATTTGTAGAAAAGCAGATACTTTTGTGGATTGATGAGAGGCTGCTTCTGTGAGTTAAAAGCTGAGTGTGGAGGAACTGTTGATAAATTAGGGAGAGCCTTTAAAATAAAGGCAGTAAGGCTGTGAAACCAGGGAAGCACAGTAGTACTTCTCAGTAATACCTTCAAGGTGACCATTACAGGAGATTGTAGGATTAAAACTAAACCAAGAGTATGTAAACTTCTTTTTTTTTTTTTTTTTTTTTTTTTTTTTTTTTTTTGCCATTCTCCATTCATGGAGTTTAATTTTGGAAGTGAACTGCAGCTTGTTTTCTCAAAGGAGCAGTTGTTGCAGATGGGCAATGCGTGGGTCAGATGAGCTTACTTTCCAAAACTCTAAAATGTGAGATGGTGCAAGAAAACAGCAAATAATGGCTTTGAGCAAAGGTGTCAACTGTCTTCACAGCAGTTTATAATTGATTTTCTGTATGTACTGTGGTTATGTTTATAGGTTATTAGTTTGCTGTATGCTCTGTAGGTGAACTTCCTTTGCTAGAAGGATTTCACTTTAGTGAGCTTTGTCTTCCATTGCAACTATTTCGTCTCACCAAATGTTTTGTTCCCCAAAAGAGTTGCTGAACTTTCTTCAGTTTGAAGCTATTCTTGAGAGTTAAGTTCCAATTCTTATTTTTTAATAGAGAAGATGAATTTCTTTAAAGTAGAGCTGTTTAAGGTACATAGGAAAACTGCTTTCCATTTTTCTTGTTAATCGTTGTGTTCTTTGGACTAAGACCAGATTAGTAGCTTTCCAAGAGTGTAGGCTGGCAAAAAGCATAACATCATTCAATAAATATAATACTTGTCACTCTCAGCAGACAAATCAGTGAACTATGCTTGCTAACAACAAGAAGTAGTGGAAGGTAAATGGAAGGAGAAATTCTCTTATTCTTCTACTGTGCTTGAAATTCTTGGTACTGCACATGGGATGAAATAATTGTGTGTAATGCATTGCATCATTTTTTGATTCAGATTGTACTGAGTAAAAAAAAATAATAATAATAATCAAGATATCAACATAGGGGAGAGGATGTGAAATAGTAGCTTTTGAGTGGGAAGGAAAGGAGAGGAGCTGGGTAAGGAAGAACTCATTGTTCCATTGCTTTGAGCTTGATATGGCCAAAGTGTGCTTACGTGTGAGTAGATTTTTCTTCCTAGGAAAAAAAAAGATGCTTCTGTTTCCACAGCCCACTGTATATATTGCAAGATCCGTCTTGTCAGGCACTAATGCTTGAATAAAACAGGACTGCTTGCTGTATTAGAGGAAGTTTTAGCTACTCAAAAGTCAATCATGACTCCTGGCCATAAATGCTATGTAACCAAAGGCATCATCAAAACCAGAGGCTGCAAACTGGACCTATTTTAACAAGGCTTATAATCTGTGTTTGTGCCAATGCCACTGAGTCCTGCACTGATTTTGAAACAGGTCATAGGAGACACTGCTGGTGTCTGTAGGATTTAGCAATGCAAGTCAGGAGCACAGCTGTAGTATGCTAGGGTGGAGGAAATTACTGTTGTAGGGAGTAAATCTTCCTGGTTGAAGAGGTGAATGCAGCAGTTAATACTGAACAGGTGAAGCTGTAAGGTAGCAGTACTTAAATGTCAGTGTGTTAATAACCATGCTGAATTATGACACATGACAACTGATGTAAAAAATTTTTAAATAAGATAAAAGGAAAGATCATTTGAAGTGAAGCTATTATTTAAAATACTTCTAAAGTGATAAAGCCATGATCCATCAAAGAAAGATCATTAAAGAGGAGAATAGTGAAAGTTATACTTCAAATATAATTCTATATTATTCAGTATAATGATTCATGCTTTATGCTGTATTATGCTGAGCTTAAAGCATGGTTAGAGAAACTTTTGATTCTAATATATTGAATGGATCCATCTTGGGAGATGAGTACAAAGTGGGTGTTTGTGTGTAGCTAGGTGACTTCCACAAGTTTTATGGGATAGATCTAGCTGTTTAAGTTGATCTTACTCAACTGAAGTTAGAGTGGTATTCACTTGTTCCTGTCCAGTATCTGCCTCTAAGACTTGCCAAAACTTCTTTTCTTACAGCATAAGTGTGCATATCCAGTACATAATAAGCATAATCTAGCACAGCTGCCTCAACCTCATGTACCTGTTAAGGTAAATGTGTTACAGCAGTACTGTAACACATCAGAGCAGTTCTAGATGTGTGTGCATATATAATAAGAAGCAGGGTGGTGTAGCCCATATATTGTGGAAAAGTATGAAAACAGATAAAGATGATATTTATTGGTGTGTGTGTGGCTGGAATCCTGTGGAAGTTTTTCAGGCTGTTTGGTGCTATCTTACATCCATCAACCAAGTGTAAAAACGTGGTATAACAGGGAAACAGCCCATTGCTTTGTGCTTGCATGCCGTTTCACTTCTGCTCTCTAAGCTCAAAAAGCAGAGATGCAGGTTAAGTTGTTGTTTTCTGTGTGTTGTGGGCATACACAGAAGGGCTGAGGCTATTGCCCTTTCATGTCTTTGCAGACATTTATGGGAAAAGAAGTAGCTCTTTGGTTTACCAACAACCCCTTCACACTAACAAAGTTTGATAGGTTCATAGTGCATGTGGCTAACAATCTACGAGATGACTTGCTGTTGAAAATCCTGGATGTGCCCACTTGCACAGACACTAACCTGGTTTTGGGAATGTTTTTTTAATGGAAAAATTATGTAAATGTGCATTCTTTGTAAATCCTTGGTATGTTAGATTCTAATTACAAGCAGGACTACCATGGGGAAAACTAAGCAACTATATGCTTCTAAGGACTTAGCTGATTTGAATATAAGTCCAGGCTCAATACACATAAGGAATGTGATAACCAGCTGCCTAGCAAAGATACTGCTGCATATACTGGCTTTAGTGTGTTGTCTGGTTTCAGGGGAGTGTGCTATATCTTCTGGTTAAGGTTGTGCAAGCCTGCAATGTGTGCCTGGTGTGCCACAATGATCTGTGCATTAGCTGTCTTACAAACCTTTTTGTTCAAACTTTCTGATGGAAAACATAAGAAAAATCTTGTTTAGCAATGTTTTCCCAAAACCTCAGATCCAGAACGAGAAGATAATTAGTATAATCAGCCTATAATGATTAGGATCTGGAAACCTGATGGTCTACTACTATTTCTCCCTGATTGACTGACAGATCTGTGGTGGAATTCCAACATGGATTCCTGTTTGTGGTTATCAGTGAGTGAATTTCTGATGGAATCTTAAGAAGAGGACAATCTATATACTGCTAAATCACTTTCAGGTGTCAAATTGCATTTCTCATCTATGGTGTTGTCTGGAAAACTAAAGCCAAGCCACTGCTTGGTAACAGCTCTGGTGCCTTTATGTATTCCGGGATAGAGGAAGCATCTGTGGCTTCTAGAGGAGCCCAGAAGATGGAGGTGGAGGAGGAAGAGGGAAGCCTTGTTTCAGAGAGATTCTTGGGAAACAGAGGTGCAAATAACCACAGTGAACTGATCACATTCTTGTTGTACTGGTTTCATGCTCAGGTGAGATTGGTCTCTTCTTGTGGTAGGCCATGTACACATTGCTGCTCATGGTAGTGAACATAGTTGCTATGAAGCCTACTTCATAGAATCACAGAATGATACTTGAGGGAGGACAAGAACTTTTGTTGGAGGAGAGCTTGATGACATCACTGGCCTTTCTGATAGCTCTTGACAATTCAAATCTCTCCTAACTCGGGAGGATCTGTAGCATTCTCAATGGATGATACTCAAGGTATTCCAAGTTTGTTAGACTTGGGGATCAGAGGCCATCTTTGTTCTGTCCTCACCTAGTATGGAGCAATCTTGTTTGCTATCAGGCTCTTATGACATCATAAATGGCTGTAGCCTTAGTCTACTGAATCATCTCTGTTTAGAGTGAGGTTGGGGAGATGTTTATTTGCATAACTTTAAGGACTTAAAGTTTTGCTAAACCATCAGAGCCTTAACGTGGTGTGTGATGTTGAAAAGAAATGGATGCAGTAACAGTATCAGCTACAAAGAGAGGCTACAGACTTAACACAACTTATTTTGCTATCTGGTAGCATATGTCATGCTTGCTTACAGGGTTAAAAGGAGTGGTGATAAGAGTGAGAAGGAACAGCTCACATCACTTAATCACTATTTTCTTAAAATACCCCTATTCATTAAAAGCAAATGAAGTTCCAGTAATAAAACTTGATCCTTGCTTACATAAATTTATTCTGACACAACCTTTAATAAATTGGAAGGAGAAAGTGCCAAAAAACCTCAGTTGTGCACATCTCTAGTATACAATACTGATATACTTTGACACCTGCACATTTTAGTTTGCATCAAAGGTCACTTCAAACTGGGGGGAAAAGTGAGTTTAGCATAAAGTCAGCAAATTTACTTTAGCTTTTTGCAATAAAAATGCTGCTTAAATTAAGAAACTTTTTCTTAAACTATTACCCAGTAAGTTATGTGCTTTAGACAAAGTACTGAAAAATGCTGTTTGAGGGAATGTTCTTCTACTGTGTTTCTCTACCCAGTTTGACCTGAGGATAATGATCCTGGTGGTGTCATTAGTTGATTGACTATTATAGGGTAATTCAGCCACCACTTCAGTTGAAGTCCTATATTCATGTTTAGAAGCTTGTTTAAATACCAGAAATGCAAAGCAGAATATAATAGTGGGGCTTTCATCCCACCATAATGAAAATGAATTGCACATTTCCTTAGTAATTCCTAGGTTTGTGGCACTAGGAAAACAAGTAGGCTCATAAGATTCTTGGTTGGTTTTACTAACTTTACATAAGACAGAGTAAAGTTCTGCCTCTATATGTGGCATCTTGACAACTTCTGGTTTGTATATTGGCCAAACTGAAACTGCATTTACTTAAGGAGAGAGTTGAAAGTTTTTATCTGAATCCACACAAGTCTTCTCTACTTAAATGTTTAAATGGGCAATGAAGATCATGTCCAGTAAAAGAGATGGACTGAAGTTTGAGATTTCTCCTGTAGTTTAAGAGAAGACCATCTGTTTAGCAAAGCTAAACAGAAAACCATGTTGGTGTTGCTTGAAATAATGTTGTCTTTCAATTTCTTTTTTTTTTTTTTTAAATCTCATTATACTTTGATTCTTTGAGCATCATGTGAACTAAGATCCTGGTTCTGCAAACATCCTTAGCTTCTTAACTATAAATGTGTGATCATGTTGGAAGGCAATATGATGTATTATGTATGCAGAATGGCAAGAAAATCAACATCTGAAAAAGACAAAAGCACCACAAATTTTGAAAACATGTTGATATTCTGTTATAGTTGTTCTTTATTGGCAAGTCTCTAGAAAATAATCTTGACTAATGTATTAGAGCAGACTACATTCAATTTCTTTCACTGAATAAGAGAACTTGAATATGTTTCCCCCTATTTCTTTCCAAAAGACAATGAGGCTTGCATGTATGTGAAAATATGTATCTAATGATAATCCAGGGAGTTCACAAAAAATATATTTCTGTTATGTTTACTGTACCATCTAACAAGTCAAGAAAAGATCCTGATCCTATAAGAGTTTCTAGAAGCCTTCACATCACAAAATCAAGGCAGAAAAGTGCTCTATGGAAAACACATGACCTGAGAAATAGGCTCCATTCCCTTTAATCTCTGCTTACATGTGGAAAATCATATACAGCTACACACGTCATCATTGAAAGCCTCTGAACTTGTTTGTGTTTTTTTTCCTGTCACCCTAATGGTTAATCAGAAGTGCTACATATAATTGAGAAACATGATTTTCCTTAAGCAAAAATTTGATGTTCAGGAAGGAAATGGGGTTTAATTCTCTTCCCTGGTTACCAAGGAGAGGTATAAAGGGCAAATTTATCTTGTCAGCTCTCTGTATGCCTATCTCTGATAAGAGATGAGTGAAGTCTCTTGTGGGATGAACTATTTTACTGTTGCTTCTCGGATTTCCTCTCTAGTCCCAAAGTATTTAACTCCAGATTGTGTAGTCTATTACATTTTATAGCAGAGACTTCTGATATAAAGGAAGGTGACTGGGTTCAAAGACAACACTGCAAATGCTTCTCAGCTTCCAGCAGCTGAGATCTGTAAATATAAATTCCATTTTCTGGGCACAGACCGCTTTGAGCTTTTCCTCCAGCACTGCCATCTCATCTCATTATTCTGTCCTGAAGCCTCCTTGCTGCCTGGGGAAGGAGTTGCAAACTTCCACTTTGCCTCCTCAGACCTTCCAGAGGAGGCTTTGAGGTCTCTTCTCCTTGTGCCCTAAATCTCTGCTCATCCCACAGCAATAGGATTAGGCAGTAGCTGTTCACTGTGGACAGACAATGTCAGCTTACTGGGATGGAAATGACGTGCAAGTTCCCTGCTTTCATGCTGGGGTGAGCACTCAGAAAGCTGTGCTTTGCTTCCTTGGGGTGAGGTGCTGCAGTGACTGCACCAAGGTGTGTGCAGAGTGCTTTCAAACATGCCTGTCAAACAGCAGCCACTTGTTCTGGATATATTCACTTCTGGCAGATCACAGTTATGCTCTGAGCTCCACAGAGAGGCCAACTGCTGCACTGTGAAACCAACTGCCCTTTGTGGAAGGAGATGCACTGAATTTAAAATACTGTTTTTTTTTCCTCTAATAGAGCTGGATAGATGGAGGCTGCTTCTCATTGCTATGCCCCATCACCCAATGGAGTCAGCAACTCCTTACGCTTACAGACAAGAAGCTTTCTAAGATGGGCATTTGTGTGGCTTCTGACACTCACCTTATTTCTTCAGAAAACCACCAGGCTGTTGACCTAATGTTATTCCTCCAAACTGTTTTAAATGGGCTGTTTGAATGAGGTTTGAAGTCTATAAGGAATGACTTGTTATTTATTTTTAGCCAGTAGTTCAGGCAGTATGTCTTCCTGAGATGGTCTGGATTGTGCTTGCAACTTATTTCTTCGGTTATGTTCTTTCAGCCTTACTTCCATCAGTAAAAATGTAAGTGGGGTGAGAAGTAGGAACGTTGTCAGTGATTTCTACGAAATTAAGAGTTCAGCTCCTTAATATTTGTTCTTCTGTGTTTATGAAAAATTGCCACTGCTGTTTTGGGAATTGGAAGCTAATGAAGTGAAATAGTGATAGTAATGTCTTAAAGCATTAATGTATGGTGCATAGCTTCCAAAGGGCTGTGATGGGAGCAATGTGAGGGAAGAACGATGTTCTCTTGCTGATATTGCATTTCCTGGACACTTGACTATCACTTCCATTTTATGTTATCTTGTCTCTAAGGGATTTGATATAAACATGCATATTGATTTAAAATGTAATTATTCTATTCTTTCCTTTGGAAAATGTTCTATGTGAAATCCCGATTTCTGCTTCTCATATTTGAAGACAATTTTCTTACTTTGGCTGCTTCATGAAGAGACCGGAATATTTCTTGGCAACAAATGATTTCTTTGAAACTAAACTAATGCCACACTTAACAAATAAATGGTTCATTTTTGATTAGCTGGAGTCAGAACATACAGTTCTGATTTTTAGTACCTTAAAAAAAATAAATTCATTTATCACAAGATGTTGCATGGTGTTTTTGTAAGCATGACCTGGTGACCACTGAGCATTTATGTACATGAAAATATTTAGAAGTATTTTGAAATTCTATCCATGGTGGAGGAATTTTATGCTGTGGATTAGCTGATGGGCAGAATTTGTATTCTATCACTGTGGATAAGATCCAGTAATAATTCAAAATAACTTGGCTGTTCAGCTGCTTTAGACAGGGCTTGAGAAATGCAGCGATAGTTCCAGTGCTGTTTCTGTAAGTCACTCAAACACATCAGTGGTGGGCTACACAGGCTGCTTGGTTCCTTGGTACTGTGAAATGGAAACATCTGTGGTTGCAGTGTGGTTGAACTTGGAGACATGACAGACATAGCAAAAGAATTCTTTGCCTTTATTATGTTATGAAATAGATATGAGCTGTATGACTCTGATCCACTGGACTTGCCAGCTTCTAGTTCTTTGGGATTGACCTTTTTGCATGTCAGATGGAGCTGCCTTGATATCTTCTAATTGTTCTTTCACTACAAAACAGTCACACAATCAAAAGAACACGTCAAAGAAGCAAAACAAGTCCCATTCCCCCTTACTTCAGACACAACATAGTAGATGTCTGCTGATGGATTTTTTTTTTTTAACCTTTCAAATGTATTTCAAATGTGTTTATCTCCAGATATAGAATACAACCAAGGTGTCTTACAGCCACCTTGAGTGGAATGAGAACCAAAGACCTATACCTACTTCCAAAAGGCTTCAGAAGGACAAAAAGCTGTAATGGAATGTGTTGTTCAAAGTTCTTACTTATTACAGAGCATGTAGTGAGTCCCTGCTGCTCTCATTTTCCAGCTTGATTTTTCTGGGGATGCTGAAGATTTAAATCAAACCAGTGACAGGATTCACTTCTGAGAAATGTATATAATGTGACCTGAATTCGCATACATGCTCTGGTAGTTTAAGGAATTGTTTCAGTTTGCATAAAGCTCAGGATACTTCTGTGTGTGATTGCATCTTAGCTAGGAAATCACCTGCATCTCACCATGCTTTGTTCTCCAGACAAGCTGATTGATTTCTTACCTTTACCACCTCTAGAGACAGATGTATCTGCAGAGCTTCTGCAGGTAGCTTAATCCTCTGTGAGGAGGGGAAGTCTAGCTTGTTGTTTCAGCCTTTCTCCCACTTGCTGCTCGACTCTAAAGCCTAAGATATTCTCATGTGATACTGTGAGAGAAAATAGTATGTAATTGAGAACTTTGAAAGTGAAAAATCTGTTAAAGGAAGGATGCAAGTTTACAGCTTGAAGGATCTAATAATCCTGAAGAACGTCTTGCAGAATGTTATGTCTAAGTCTTACTGGGTGGGGAGGAAATGGCTCAGACAATCTGCACTCAGACCATAAAATGGAACCACTGTTTTGTTTTTTACTGGAATCATGACAGCACTTCTTCAAAAACAAGTTGCAGACAAGCTTTGTAAACCATAACTAAGTAATAGAGTGTAATTGTCTCACTGAAGCACAACCTTATAAAAAGTCAGCTGTTCTGAGCTTGGTGTATCGACTGTGTGCTAAGGATAAGTAGGTAAATAATCGGAGTATTATGAGGCTTCTCACTGACAGTGCAATATATTACAAACAAATACATCTAGAGATAGCAAAAAGTAGAATGGTTAATATCTGGTGTTTGTACAGATCGATCTTTCAAAGCTTCTTTATCGCTTTATCACTTAGGGGGAAAAAACTTCTACTGTCTACAGACCTGCTTACATATCCATAAACTAACACTGAATTTCAGAGTAGAAAAGTGAGGTGAGAAGTAAACCCTGACGAAGCAAGCAATAATCAAATCCTACACCTATTTAACTCCACTCCTCAAATTACCACCAACTTCAAACATTCCCTGCACAAAACCTGCCTTGACACCTGTTATTGCACTAGTGCTTGCCTTAATCTCTAAGGTTAACAGTGTGTGAAATGTTCCCTTAGGAAACCCAATGGCAGCAGGTGGGCAGGAGAATACCCTGGCTATAAGGGGTGAATGAGGCTCTCTTTGAAAGACCCAGTCCGTACAGAGGCATCGGCTTTATAAAAAGGGTCTATTCACTTCAGATTCTTCTCCATGAACTGGCCATCAATGACCTGCAGTTTGAGAGGCTCTGAAATCTCTTTCTGAAATGGCTCTGGTGGTTGAGTAAAGCCATGCTTGACAGATGGCTGAAGGTAATCCGAACTGCTGCTCTGTAACCTGTTTGGAGCTGCCTTGAGCTCAGTGAGGAGACAGCAGATGGTTGAATGGTTGTATCAATAGTTTTACTGAGCTCCTCTCTGAGACGTCTCGTATTCATGGAATCACAGAATCCCTTGGGTTGGAGGGCACATCTAGTTCAGATATGGTTGAATGAGGCATCTTTCGAAGGTCACAAAGCCCTTCTTTTATCCAGTGTAAGGACTAATCTGCCTTTCCTGAGGTAGCTGGAGGGGAAATACATATTAAGAAAAATACTCTTTCCAACTTGATGTACCTACTGGTTAACTTTGAAGTAACCTCCTCTCCACAAAATGCTGCTAAAAGTAGGAGAGAAGGCAGGAAAATAGTTCAATTTCTAGACTTTTCAAGTATTGAATCTTTCTATTTAAGAAAGGTGAAGAAGGCTTTGCTTTTGAGAAAGGTGCTCATGAAGTTTCTCATTCAGAGCCCTTCCCTCTAAGCTATTATCAGAGTCCTCATGCTTCCTTCCATGCACAATATTTCTTTTCTACTTGGTTAAGTGAGGATTTTCAACAGCTACTGAGGGAAATACAGCTTAATTTTTGCATTCTGTTGATCACTAAGCATTTAGTTAAATTAACAGCATCTCTTCCACAGTACTTTTGATTTTTATTCTTGCTGGCATCTTTTGAGTCCTCTACCTATTAATAATGAAGGGAAAGTTGCAGCAGTGGCAGGAGTCAAGGTGCTATTTAATAAGTTATCTGGTTGCAGAGCTGAAATCCAGGCTCCAGTGTCCTCTGTGAGTTTATGAAGCATGGAAGGTCTCTGAGTGGATAGAGCCCTAAGCCTTTACATGTTAAACACATTAAATGTTTCCAGTTAATTTCATCTGACATCAATCAAAGCTCCACTAAAATTACTCTTGGGGAAGCTGGTGAGGTGGGAGGGGAATGGCCGTAGTTCTTAGCTGATTTTTCTGTCCTCTACACTAAGAAAAATTGCTGAGCACATTTAGGAACAGGGGAAGATGAGTAAAAGAACTAGTCTTTCTGAAAACTCTGCTGCCTCCTAGCTTTCCTTGGGAAAGAGTAGGAGAACAGAAAGAGTTCTCTTGACAATCCTATAACAAGAAGGGTTTTTAAAAACTCTCTTGCTGTTTTTTTTTTTTTTTTTTTTTTCTGGGTAGACTCAAACACATACTGTCAACTGACTAACATCCTTCAGTCTGAAGAACTGTCAAGATGAATAGTCCCTTGTTGTCGAACTAAATGGCAGCAAGTTCACTCATACAGAAAACAACTGAAGCAAGGTGCTCAGCGTACCAAGAGCTGTTGCACTACTAGTTGGGCAGTGATTGTAGAAAGCAGTAATGCTGCTTCAGTGATTATCCACTCCCAAACGAGGAGAAGAGACGAAGGAGGACAATATGATTCTTTTTATAAGGACTGAGGAGTTCTAGAGTGGATTGGGTTGGAGGGACCTTAAAGGTAATCCAGTTCCAAACCCAGGAAGACAGAGAGGGGAGGTTCAGCTCCTTGATCTGTTTGATGACTCACATTCCTTCCCACTGCTTCCCCAGTCAGATTACCCCCTTTATGTTTGTCTCTGCAGGTGCCAGTTCCCACTTGACTGTGCCTCTATATGAGATCATGAGTGTGTACTGCATTCACTGGGGCTGACAGCCATCCTGTCTTGTTGATGCCTCATAGATCATTTTTAAGTGTTAAATGAGGTACATAATTCTATTATGATTATTCCTGCCTTCCCTCATTTTTTTTTTTCCCCCCTTGAATTAAAAATTGCTTAACAACTTTAATCAAACTCAACCAAGCTCTTTACTAAACTAGGAAATGTTGAGAACATCTCATTGCATTTCGATTTAGTGTATTTTAATGGGAAGTAGGAGGTACAGATGCTATTGAAAAGCACGAATAAGCCCTGAGAGACTTGGCAGAAATACTAACATGAGAAGGAAAGAGTTGAATACACAATTCTGTAATCTATGCATTGCCAGAAGCAATGGCCATGTGCCATAAGCAATCATGTGCAGCCAAATTCTATCAGCTACACTAACTGCTATAAGTTATCCTATTGACTGTCATCATTGACCCCTTAAAAAAAAAAAAACCAAAAAAACAATCAGGAGGCTGCAAGGTTTGAGCTTCAAATTACCTATATTTCTTGCCCTGTATCTTGCTTTTTCAATGTGATTATGTAGCTGACTGCTAAGTTGCTCTTAAATGTACCAGAGAATTCATTTGAGAGGGAATTATTGCCCAGTAATTGTAGAGGAAAACATCAGCTCACTTATCAATGCTAAGAGAGGGGTCATGTATGTATATGTAATGCATAGGCAGAAGTAACTGGAGACTCCTAAGGAGCTATGAAGACTAAGCAAAACAAACCACTTTTCCTTTCAAGAGAACTGCTGACGCTGTTAATCTTGAAGAGTAAACTAATATCACCTAAGTCAGCTCATAAATGTTTGAAAAGCAGGAAGCTTTCTAGTTATTAAACTGAGGATGTAATACTAGGTATTTGTAAAAGAAAAAAAATCCTCCATGGTAAAGAGAGGCAGCTTAAAGTTAATCCTGCTAAAAGTTAGACTAGAGCTGTTAGATTGTGGCAGAACATACACTAACACAGCCAAGATAAATAGCAGTTTGACATTGCTGTGAATTACTGGTGGACCTACAGCATTAATAGACTGAATGATCAAATGATCAGTAGGTCAGCAGTACGACTTGAGAAGAAACTGGGAAAGACAGTATAAATGGGTACAGAACAGAAGGCTGTGGTCAAACATAACTAGGCATAGTGGATTGATAAGGAACTGTTTGGAAGACTGTACCCTGAGAGTGGTGATCAATGGCTCAGTATTTAAATGGAGGTCAGTGACAAGTGGTGTCCCTCTGGGTCCATAATGGGATCTGCGCTCTTTAGCAGCTTTGTCAGTGATGCTGACAGTGGGATCAAGTGCACTCTTAACAAGTTTTCAGATGACGGCAAGCTGTGTAATGTGGTTAACGCTCCTGAGGGTTGGGATGCCATCCAGAGAGACCTAGACAGGCTTGATCAGTGGGCCCAGGAGAACCTCATGAGGGTCAACAAATCCAGTGCAAGTTGTTGTAGCTGGGTTATGGCAACCCCTGCTATCAGTATTGCATTAGCAATCGCTGCATTAGCAGCCTCTGCCTCAGTACCCTTGTCAAAAAGTCCATGGGGCTCCTTTCTTTAGGCAGTGCTGTGTCTGATGAATGAGAACAAGGGCAGTGTATTACAGCCACATTGTGTCCTTACAGTCTGCTCTTAAAAGGGGAATTTGGTGAGTATTAAATCCTCTCCTGAAAATATGTCCTATCCAAGGCTATAATGCCCTAACAAATTGTTAGCAATTAAATGAATAATGTAATATCTCACTAGCACTATGGTAATCATTTCCAAAGGACTGGGTCAGCCAGGGACTAATGCTTGGTCCACAGAGTACTTCCTGGATAAGTAAGGGAGGACAGTAAGTAGCAGCTCCAAGAACAGATCAGAGAATGAGTTATAATTTTACAGTGAACTTTCTTGTTCTAATAAAAGATTGGCCATTCCCAGGTGGTTTTGCTCACTTTGATTTATCCTGTCTGTGTTTGGAATGACTGCAGTGGCAGTGAGGCTGACCATCCTGATGGGCCACTGCCATTCAGCAAGCCTTCAGTCTTTCTTTTGGTCTTTTAGTAAATGTCTTAACAAAAGAAAGTATTCTTGTTGCCAAGATTCAAAGCATGTTTGCTTTGTATATTGAGCCATAGTCCTTATGCGCTGATCTACTGTTCTGGCTCATCTCATTTAAATTGCATCTGAGCTCAGCTTATTCAGAAGGAAAATGAGTTCTGACAATTGGCATCTCTTCTTCATTACTGTGATTGGTATAAATCTAAAATTTATGCTTTGAATCTCAGATTGAGTCCAATCTGCCTCATCTTTTCTGTCTAATAGAAAGTAAGTGTTTTAAGTGAGAATTTTAAAGAATTGCCTTTTCCTGTTTAGCTTTGGCTTGCTTTCTTTCTCCATTCAAAATAATGCTAAATCTACTGTTTATGCAGTCTGAGTTAAACCGCTAAAGATACTTCTCGTAATACAGTTCAGAAAATGTGCAATAAGACAGGGTTTCTGAGTACTAAATGGGCTATATGGTAGGAAATGGGGAAAAAAATTGAAAAGTTGAAGGGGAAAGAATTAAGAATATAAAAGAAAGTAGGAAAGATGTGGAGAGAACCTTTGTAAGTTCTCTGCATGTATGGGAGGAAGAAGGAAGAGTATTTTTAGCACCTTCCTTTTTGTTTCTCTGGATTTCAGTGTCTGACCCTGGCAGTTTGGAAGAAGTACCAGGAACTGCACTCACTGAATATCTGTGTGCACGATATCTGTAAACTGAAGCTAAAGCTGTGTTGATCCCTTTGTCCTGATAACAGTATTTCTCAGCATGACATTTAAAGGCATCTAATTACACAAAATAAGAACAGCTTCCAGTAAGAATCTTTTGCATTTATTTTAAAGATATTTCTAAAGGAAATTGGAAACTTAATGAGAGAGAAAAATTCTCCATGTATTATTTAAAGCCTACTCCTCCATCATAACAGTTCACAATACCCATCTGTTCTGCAGTGTGCAAGTTTTACTCTGAATGCAACGCGAGCTGCTCTGGCACATTCATTAGCCTAACGAAAGATACTTCTTTAGAAACTACCCCCTAGTGTAAAAAAAAAAAAAAAAAAAAAAAAAAAAAAAGAGAGAGAGAGAAGAAAACCAGAACGTCTATTTTATTTTTATATATCCCATCATTATACGAGCATTGCATTGGCACAGGTTTTAATTAATCTGTCTTAAGATCATTCATGCACGAAGAAAGCAACACATGCTCATTCTTATTTTTTCCAACAGATCGATAGAAGGGCACAGTCCCTGTGTAAGTAGAAAAAGGATTGACAACACTGTTAGTGCTGGGAATAAACAAGGAAGATCAGGATCTTAATATTATCTGTAGTGTCACACACAGTCTAGTGTTAAATATTTAGATAGCTTTAACTGGTGCTTGCATTCTAAGCTTTGAACTTAGGAGGGACTAAAAACCTTGAAAATGGTAGTAGGATTTTTTTTTTTTTTTTGAAGGAACCACTGCTGGGACAAAATAAGGAATCATAACTTGATAGCTCACTGGCTTTTGCACGCTAATAAAGCATTTTTGCTTCTGATGGATTTTGGCTTAAGCCTTAAATTAATATGGAACAAGTTTTATGTGGATTAGAATGCATTTAGGACTTTTGCAGCACAAAATGATGTGATTTAAATAGGAAAGAATCTTGGGATCATTCAGAATTCTATGCTCCTTCATTTAGTATATAACTTCAGGTAGAAGTGGGATATGACTGTTTCTGTGATGAAGAAAATAAACAGTCATTATAAAGCTGAAGTTCCTAGGATAAATATCTTGTAATGGAGGGCTACAGAGGGTACAGCCTGCATTGAAGGATAGGCATCATGGAAAGGTCCTGTTGAGTTTGTACCTAGAAGGCCATATCTGCTCTTCCTTCAGGCTCATGCTGTGGACCAGACTAAAGGATTGCAGGTCCTGAATCCTTCACTCGGGTGGCTGATTTTCATCCAGAAATGCTGGCACTCTGCCTGATAACTCACTGGTGATTTAATCAGAGCAGGTGCTCTTGTTTGAAAGTGGCTCCTGAGAATGCTTCTACTATTCTGCTGGACATTGCTGGAGGTAGCAGAGAGCTGGTCCTATTTTCTCTCAAACTGCCTTTGTTTTTATTTTTCTTAGTACTTTTATATGTTAAAAAAAATCATAACTGATGACCCTCAGTAAGGATCTGTGTTGTCTTGAACTTCTCCGAGGGACAAGGAAATTTCTTCTTTTTCATGAAGGTGGACTTCAGTGCCCTAGAACTTGTTTCTAAAGTTAATGTAAAATGGTGCATATCTTGTACCTTAAAAATTGTTATTTTGTCTCTAGCCAGCTATTCAACCAGGAACCTTTGGAAAAGATGCTGTTTCTCCCTGTGTGTTGCAAGGACCCTTGGCTTAGAAATCATTTTGCATTCAGGAACAGTGACAGCAGATGTGAATGCAATGACTATCTAATAGAATATGTATGAATGTGTGTGACAAATCCTTGAAAGCATCCTATGTTGACGAATTATAATAGCAGAAGAAATACAGTCCTGGTTCTGATGCAAGAGGTCATACAGATTTCATTTTACAATCATAGTGAAGACTGAGAAACAAAATGGCCGTAGAACAGGCCTCCGCTTAAGGGCAACTTTACTTTGCACATATATATGTTTTGTGAACTAAATTAACGTTGAGGGTAGTGGATAGGCAAGACAGTTGCTGGTACAACAGTGGCAGGGAAGGAGGCCTTGCCTCCTCCCAGAATGAGAACTGTTGGCATCACAATGCCAGAACTCCACACAATTGTAATAGTCTGGGGTCAGACACAGCCTGTGATGGGATGGAGAAGGGAAAGGAAGAGCAGGCACCATACTGTGCAGTAGCACAGGGAATTGTCGACTGCATCTTAGTACAGGTATTATAAATTATTGCCTCTCTCAAAAGTTTCGCTAGAGATGTGTACAGGTGTCAGTGCCTCTGGTTGCTGGTGCTCAGCTTAGGAGCTGCCATGGGGAAGGGGATGCTGCAGGGGCCACCTGGATGGTGTGGGCCTGATGCTGTGTCAGGCTGCAGGCTGTGGTATGGTGAAAAGCTGTTCAGTTTGTACAGGTTGCATCAGGAGCAGTGCAGCTTAATGGCTTACCAGTGGCGCATAATACGTAATCAGTGATCTAAATATTCAGGATCAGAATCAGTAATGCAGGAGATAATGCTGTCTGCTGCTGTGGCTTAGTAAACAGTTCAGTATTCCAAAACACCCTGAATGCTTTACCTTCTGCCTTATGTATGCAGCCATGCTACCTGCACACCTCTTCTCTCAGATCTGGGCTTCCCTTTCTCGTGCACCCATCCTGTGGGAGCCATGGGGCTGAGGCTTAGTGTATGCTCGTGCTCCTTGCAACCTGCTCACCCACACAGGGGAGGAGGTGTCCCACGAGTTCACCCGAACACCTGAGCTGGTCCATAATGTGATCGGGACAGATGGATTTGGTGTTCTCTTTGAATGCTGACTCTTAATTCCTTTACTAGCCACTCTGTGACACATCATTCTTTACTTGCGTGGCACAATTTACTACCTTTCAATTTACCAAGATTAATGCTGGGAAGTTCAACTCTGTGCAACCCGTTAGTGAGACAAATTTTTCATTAGTCTTAGTCAACCATCAAATTATACTGAGTAATTATGTAGTGCAGCAATGATTTTAATTAGAGATAACCCATTCACTGATGCAAACTAAACAAATCTTAAAATTACAAGGTCAGAATCTCAACTGGTGCTTAAAAAAAAAAAAAAAAGCGTAGTTCTACAGAAGGCAACGTAGCTACTGTCAATGGAGCAGTGCTAGCTCATACCAGACAAGTCCATGGTACAAGGACTCCTATTTGGCTGAGTTGCAAAGCTCAGATAGTGGTTGGATTTCACTGGGGCAAGCTGGGATTAAAACATCTATCCTAGGGTGGTAGATGAAAGGCTACAGGCCACAGCTTAGTGAACATGCGTGAATGTGACTGCGGTATCTTACTCTGCAAACTGGCAGATTGTCTTTGTCCCCCTACTCTGTATAGGTTCAGAGCATTTTTTCTGCACAGGAGTGATGTTGGTCCTACTTAAATTAACAGAATTTGCTTGGGTTTCAGTGATTCAGGCAGTGTTGCTGTTACACTTGGGATGGCGGCTTGTTCTACCAACAGCTATTTTAAACATGACAACACTGTTTAGGGATTTAAGCATGTAAGTAAGGATAACAGTGACTTAGCTCAATCTCATCAATCCTAACACCTGCTAAGCCTATGGAACAAGAAACACTTGCTTCAAGTACCAGATCCTGCAGGTAGATATTAGCTGTAAATCATTACCTACAGAAGGGTATATCTTGATCCCAACTCCTTTCCTTGGCTTGTGTTTTGATGGACTCAAACTAGGGACTCAAATAGAGAATCCAACTTCTGAGGAGTTTTTACAGCAAACAATACCCTGCTCCCATGTGTTTTTGATTGCTTTATGTGAAAATGTAAGAACTAATATTTGTTGCCTTGAGAGGCCAGGCATTGGCTGAGAACTTTGGTGGCTCTGAGCCTGGTGGAAGTTGGTCCTTCTGGTAATTTTGAGGGAATTTGGATTAGGCCTACGTCCTACTGCTGCAAATAAAGAGAATAAACTATTGATTCTCCTCTGATATTGTGCTGTCTTGACAGGGATGTTCTCTTCGATAAAGAAATATGAGTCTGAGTTCCAACTCAAAATTTGTTGACAGCTTAATGTTTATGTAATGACACCAGAATTTCTCGGGAACAAATGTTAAGAGTATTGAAACAATTTAAAACAGCATTCAATTTGTTGAACAGAAATCTTGTATGAAGCAAAATGTAATTTCCTTTCTGTATTCCCTTGTTAAACTTTGTAGTACAAAATCCATGCGTGTTTGTGAGTTGACACCACTGTGAGTGAAAGCAAAGACAGCTGTTGTGGGCTATCCACAGCTCTGGGTGAATCACAGTTATTCCAGAACAGCACTTGAGCATCTGCTTGGTCTATGAGTAGGATTGAAACTTGTCTTATCCCTTTTCTCAAGTACGTGTTGAAGTACTTTACTAAATGAGATTTATTAACAGTCCTTTCATCTGCTTTTTATTGCTATGTGGCTTTATTACAGTGCTTAATTAAAACAGTGAGACTGTTAAATATATTACAATGTCAAGGTTTAGATGTCTGTGTGTAGAAAAATCCTTTGATGCTTTTCCATGTCCTGAACATCCTCTGAATTTTCAAAGCCTTATACTCTGCATTCACAGCAATGTATGCTTATGCTGTATCCTTTCTCTATTGCAACAAAAACACAAATTTTACAGGATAAAATCTGATATAAATATTAAAAGTATTCCAGTCTGGCTAAAACAAATGAAATCGCATTGTTATTTCACTGCTGAAAATTCAAAGTAGTATTTTTTATCTGTATTAAAGCTTTGATTAAGACAATGAAATGAGCAGACTGTGACATTTTGTTCTGGTTATATTTTAAAAGCATAATCATACTCAAATTGGAATATCTGTGTATGAATTCACACCAGATAGGTAATTAATCTCAGTCCTCTAAATATTTCAAATCTCCCTGTCCTTGAGAATTTACTGATGGCACATAAACTATTTACATCTTTTTTGAATAATTTATCCTGTCCTTCCATTATGCCAAATGAATTTATAATCTTGGATAATGAAGCATTCCTGAGTGAAAGTTAATATAGAGCTGCGTCTCCTTCTAAGTAGAAACCTGTGAAAATACTTTCTTCTTTTCCATGGAGCTTTATAAATTCTTTAAGCATTCTTATCCCAGTAATTCTAGGATCTGAGAGTTGGGTTTTGCACTGCTTTTGCTGATATAAAGCAAGGTAATTCTACTTATCTCAAAAAGAAGCCACTTTTGATTTCCCATCCCCTTTCCCCCCTTTGGGCTTGTGTCAGAACTGAGTCCAGAATATTTAAGTGTACCATGGACATGAGTTTAATTTCATTTAGATGCATATTCTATACCAGTATTAGCCTTCATTTCATGACATTTAATTAAGAAAGGTCATTTTTCTTTTCTTCAGTATGCTAGTAAATATTAAGCTGTTTCCCTTATGTACAATTTCTTCTGCACAAAGGCATTACCGTCAGCCCAGTTAAGGTCACTTGAGCTAATTCTGTGCTGAAAGAGGAAAAAAAGAAAAAAAAGGTCAGAGTAGATTTCCTGGAATTATACTGTTCCATGCAGATGCAGGTTGGGCTCTGTGGCCATGCTGGATGACTACCCATCTAGGAGGCAAAGATATGTAATAATTTCCATAAATGACTGTAAGCCACAAAACAAACAACCCACTTTTGTTACATCTATTATTGTTTGCATCAGTTTGATAAGATTATGGGGAAAATATTCTACTGATTTTATATTACTTCTAATAAAACTATATAATAGGATATTGGGCAAATATATATATATTTTCCTTTGCATATGCTAGTAGGAGTGAGTGGGGCCTGGTGATACTGTGTCTAAACAATGAAAGCAGATCTTTTTTCCTCTGTCTTTCTTGAATGCAAGTTCCCCTCAATTTATTAGCTCATTGGACAGTAAGATTGCCCTCTGTTCTCTTTGTACTTTCACTTAATTTTGTTAGGTGTGTGGTGTTCTCCTTTCTCCTTCCTCCAAATAATGAAGACATGCCTTTTTAAAATCTTTTTCTTCCCCTTTTTTTCATTTTTCACTGACTATTTCCTTCCCTTTGGTCTCAAGTTGTCTTTCCTGAATCATATTCTGTAGGTAAGGCATCAAGATGCTCCGTGCTGACTGTATCTCAGTCTGGTCATTTATTCCTATGGTCATAGCAGGAAAATGAATGCTGTGCTGTCTTGCATTCAGACTCTCCCATATGAGATAAGGATTCACGTACGTCCCATGTGGCTGTTTGACAAACCTGACCTGTTCCTTTGAATTTTCAAGTCAAACTAGTAAACTACTTGCAGATTCAGAAGCACACCTTCCAAAAGTCCTGGTTTCTTACCTGAAAGCAGCGTACAAGCTGCTTTCTATTCCATTGCCCTTTTACATTTGCTTGTATCCAGTAGTGAGGTCCAGAGAAGGCCACCTGCTCCCTTTTCCCCTGTTGCTGATAACATCATACGTTGACATCCAGCACTTGATGAAAACATAGAATACAATAAGTTAAAAAATAACAATAATAATTGACTTGTGCAACAGATGGTCAAATACTGATCTCCTTGAATTCATTGCATAGTTTTTTTTTTGTTTTGTTTTTTTTCTCCCTCACCACTAAATTTCTGGAATGCTGTATTTTTCACTTAACTGCAAAAACTGGCAGAAATGAGAAATGTAGCGGAAAACCAATAAAGCCAAATAGAAACCTACGTATCTAATAGCTGAAGGAAGTTATCACATAAGGGAAATGCTGGATAGGAAGAGAGCTGATGCCCCACAGAAGCATGGCTGTCCCAGTGAAGCAATGCTTCTGTGCCTGGACTCTTTCAGAGCTGCTAATAGGCTGTTCAGTTGAGTGAAGCTTCCAGTAAGTGATCTAGAATCATGATGTAGGGCTAAGCAAATGAAAGCTCTTTTTTTAGCAGTCAAATTTGGCTTTCTGGGCAACTTAGGGGAAAAAAATGTTTTTCTCCACTTCTGAAGCTTTTCACAATTGCCTAGCTAAATGGGAGGAAATTACTGGCTGTTTAATGATTCTGCAGCATGTTAGTTTAACAATGTTATTTCAAGGGTATAAATTGGCCAGTGGATGGAATGGAAGATAAAATGAAAGCTGCTTCTATCAAGAAAAGAGTATCCAGCAGGTTTTACATTTTGGTATAATTTATTGTCAAAAAAAAACATTTTGAATAGGTCATCAGGATTCTTCTATATTTCAAAATAATTTCACTTATCTAATAATGAAAATGCACCTGTGAGATTTGTTCTTCCAGATGAGTCTCAGTCCTGCAACAAAAGGTTTTTGCTGGAAGCTGAAGATACCCTGGGCCATAAGTGTACTTTGCTATTTTCCATGAAATTTAAGATTGCAGTCAGCTGTCAGACTTCAGTTTCCTATTTTACCAGAAGACATAATTCATTCTGTGAGCTGACTTAAAAATGGAATTTCAGCAAAACTGGACAACTTGGATTTGAGGACAGAAGCTTTTCCTTTTGAAAAGGTCACTCTGTGCCGAGAACAAAATCTGCTTTCTGTTCTTGTTCTTCTGCGGCTTTAGAAAGTGACATTCCACAGAACTGGTGGGAATAGATTTGAGAGACGCATGTGACTAATAGTCATGATAATTTTACTCCCTCCAGGTGGACCTGACAAAAGTGTTTCCTGTATACCCATTATTTCCACCAGCTCTTTACACCAATGGATTCTTTCATTTACTATTTACACGTGCCATGAATAAGCCCAGGTGCTCTAAGTGCTTTAGAGTCAGTAAAGGAAGCAGACTGACCCTGACTCAGAGCTTAAGGTATTTTACTCCTGAGAAAACAGGTCGACTCTGTTTGTTATCTTTTGTTATGCTGCTGAAATATATTCTCTCTTTACTTTTGTCTACATTAATGGTGAGAGAGAACAAAACTTCAGCGTACCTGTGTCGTAACTGAATGTGAAGAGGCTTGTAGAGGTGGATGCTAGCTCTTTTTGTGGCTGATAGAGTAGGAGCAGGTGGGTAGAACCGATGGTGGTGTGAAAAGGAATGGTTTTTTGTTGCTGTTTTTGTCATGAAGATCCTTTAGATGTAAAAGATTTCTGAAGAGAGCAGAAACTTTGAGCCTTGCTAGGTCATGTCATATTGATGCTGGTAAGCGTTTGTTGCTATGAATGATCTTGCTGATTGGGGCAAGGCAGTCTGCAGCGGATCTTGCTCATTGACTGGCACTTCAGGGTTGTCGTGTGGTGGCTTCGTCAAGTTGTCCTGGGCCTATAATAATCCACAGCTGCCCTGGTTGCAGCGTGGTGGCTGTGGGCTCAGTGTGGTGGGGAGCCAGGGTACGTGTGCCACCTCCCCTGAGTAAGGGAGCATCAGAGTGGTCCCAAGGGTAGGAAACCCAGCTCAAATACTGCCTTGGTGCAGAGAGAGGGGGGCCACAAGCAGAGCTTTGTGAGGTGGCAGAGCCTTCAACCTTCCACCAACCCTTTGTGAAAGCCCCTGGGATGGCCAAAACTTCTTGTATTGCTCCATCTGTAGGGCTGTCCTTGGGCATCTCTGGTAGGGCCTCCTGGGCATTTGCCAATACTTTTGCTCTTAATCAAAAACACCAGTAATTACGACTTGTTCTTCTGTGGATGAAGTCGCCAGTCTGGTGATACACAATAAAAATAACTGGAAAAAGTCAGTGTTCCAAAGTAATTTTTACGAAAACGAGATCAAGTGACACAGTCTTTTTAGCCACTTCAATAAATATAGGGTGGTGATTAGCAAATAAAACCAAGTAATTGTAGTTTTCTGCTCTACTCAGTGTAATTTACTTAAGTATCTATGTCAATCAAAGTTATATTTAGATTGACATTGTAGGGATATGCAAAACCTATTTGTTTCTGAATAAATATTTAAAGAGGTTATATAAGCAGTAATGTCCAAATCTCAGATTTTTCCTGAAATAATTAAGATTCATTATTAATAATGGTCTGATATTATTTATCTGATCATCTAGAATGGTCTAAGCATTAATAGTTCTATCCATAGGACTCAGAAAACCAAAACTTTAAAAAATATATATTTCATTCCCAATAAATGTTGAAGTAGTACTGAAACATCTAATGCATGGTGTGAGTTTGTCTGGGGTTATTCATTTTCTTCAACTGTTTTGGAAGGGAAAGTATCAAAAAATAGATGCATGAAAATGCATCATTTAATTAAGAGGCACATTGCATGCAAAACTTGGCTTTGAGTAAATTATATCAAGTAGGTCACTTTAATCATTGGATTTTCTTCAGCTGCTTTGAAGTCTTTTTGTCTAAATGTTAGGAGCTATGTATAAATGAAGGACATGCAAGTTTTCCATTGCAGAATCGCAATCTTGTAGAACTCTTTTTTTTCTTTGTTTCCTGATTTTTTTTTTCTTTTTTTTTCCCTAATGTTCTCCACATTATTATGTTTTTATTTCTCCCTGAATATCTCTTGGGAACACCTCATTTTTTGGTCCTAATTATATGAAAGTACTAAATTAAAGCTATTTAGTGTTCTGGATGAGAGCTAAATGCCTAATTTCCAAAGCTCTCAAGTACTCTGGATGGTCAGTTCCTGTTGAAATGAACATTCATTGCTCCTCATCTACTGTTGGAATCCAGGACCCATCTCTGAAGCTGTTATGTAAAACTGCCAAGAGCACTTATAGATCTGTTGCCTTCCTGAACATCAGTTGAGTCTTGGCTAGCTGTAGTGTTGTGCAGATTCCATTTTTTTCCAGCTGATCTTTAATTTCTTCCTCAAGACTCCACTTTCTTTCATGACTACATTCCAGTTTCCCTTCAGGAAGGTGTGATACAAATCCAGTTCTTATCTTTGAGCAGAGTACAGAGCACTAAAAACCTCTTAAATGCTTTTTAAGCTCTACCTTTATCAGCCCAGCTCCCTTTGGTGGTCTACGCTTTTCCTGAAAAGCACATAAAGCCATGTGGGAAGAATGAACAAACTTGTGATATTGCTTCAAATATTTCTACTTTTCAACTGAAATAAAAACTAACTTTAAATACCTCTGCATTATAATTATTTTCCCTGAATTTAATTACAGAATGGATGTGTATACGGAAAGAGATGTATACCTAGTTTAACTTGATTTTGCTGTTGTTTCACATTGTCTTTTCTGTTGTTCTTTGAGTCACAGACGGAGGATCATTAGTCCAGAAGTTCTATATCTATCCTTCTGCTACTCAGCTACGTGCATGCATATCTATAAAATCATACAACTGCTTACTAACTTATGGGCCCTTGAGATGCTATTTTTTCATTGAAAGTTGAAATTACCTATCATCTTTTAGAGGCATTTAATTGTGTTGTTCCCAAATGACTTGTGTTTAAAACGAGACAATTTTTTTTTTTTTTTTTTAAATTTTTTGACCTAAATTATACTTTTTCAGTACAGTGAACTTCTGTTTTGGAAGGTTACTTTCAAAAAGGGTTCTTCCTCAGCCCACAACCTTTCTGGGTGAGTGGGATTTCCCGTGCAGGACTACTGGTGTGTCTTTGCTAAACCTCATGAAATTCGTGTCAGCCCATCAATCCAAGTCATAGATTATGACTTGAGGCAGCACAGTCCCTGGTACCATCCCAGAGGAACTCTACTTCTGAACAGGAAGCAGTTGGATTATAACTGATGACTACCATTGCTTGAGCCCGATAGTCCTGCCAATTCTCACTCTAGCCAGTCTACTTTATACCCAGACTAGATATGTCTGTGTCACAGGGAACTTCTGGCAGACTTCATCAGAAACCTTGCTAATGAGAAACAAAATGACTATTGCACCCTCCTCCTTTGCAGAGGCAGTTGTTTCCCAGCAGTTTGTTGGGTTGGTGAGGAACTGTTCCCTTTTGGTAAATCCATTCTGCTCCTCCTTAAGGACTTGTTCTTCAGAAGCCCAGCAGCAGCTTTTGTGCGGGCATTTTCTCAAAGATGCAAGGTTAGGCTGAACTACCTGTAATTTCCACATCTTTTTTTCCTGCCTTTTATTAAAGTTACATTGCCACAGTTTTTCAAAAGTGATAAATGTAGCAGCAGTCTTCGATGCATCCAGGTTGTATACTTGTATACATCCAGCTTGCTTCTAAAAGGGCCTGACTTGATCCTTGCTGACCACACAGTACTTTTCTTCCCCAGACATCCCTACTGTGTCTTAGCAAAAAGTTGCATATTAGTACTTCACGCTGCTACTGCCACTGATGAATGCCAAGGTTGGAAAGAAGCGGTGGGAATGAACAGCTGGGAGGAGGCAGATGGAGGAAGTAGTAGTAAATGGCTGACAGCCATATCAACAAACAAAAGATGTGTGTTATTTGTTTTGAGTTGTTGATGCTGAAGACAAAGCAGGTCTAAGTATCTGAGGATGAGGCAGATGGGACGGAAATGGCTTCCAGAAGCATGGGGAGAAGACAACATTTTTACCAAATGCATATGTCATGTCATATGCCAACACAGATAACAAAAACAGATATTTACATTTGGAGTCTGCAGCAGCTTTCCATGAGGGGAAAACAGCTTTTTTTCATTAAGTACTGCTGGATGAACATGCTTCATGTTACAATGGTCTATAGTTTAGAATAGCATATTTGATCTTTGAAAGTAGCCTACAGAGTCAATAAAAGTGCAGGTAGAATCTGTACATAATTGAAATTTTTTTTTTTCTTTTAAGAATATAAATGCTGCAGATATAAAAGATCCTAAGTTGTATGGTTTTAGGTGCAAGGGATGAAATGTGCTACCTTCTCAGGGCCCCAGCTCCAAGTCCTAGAGGCTCTGCTCCAGCTCTGGTTGCTGACTCTCAATGCATCCCCAGATGGACTCTGTACAGTCTGTGTTGTTTCCTTCCCTGCAGAAGCAGGCAATCTTTCAGTCTTCATTTGCTATAGGACCTTGGTCTTGACTAAGCCTAAGCTGCCAAGATATATGATTACATAGAAATGAATGTTATTTTACCTGTGAAATCAAACACTTTTTTTAGTAAGAATAAGCACTTGCCATTTCTTTAAATCATCTATACTGACTTCTCCATACTCAGAAAACGCACGTATAGAGCTAATTCTTCAGAACTGATCTGTTTAAATCAAACCATCAGTGAATGTTTCCTTTAAAATTACAGTGATTTGAGCTACACACAAATGTTTTAATGGCCTGCGATGAAAAATAGAAAGAAATTGGCAGGTTAACTATATGTAATAAGGTTATGAGAGAAGCGTATAACTAGATTCAATATACATAAAACTAGCTCTTTAAAAACCTGCTCATTATTGTTTTAATAGTTGGAATGTGTTTGATCTGGTTGTGCACAGCTACTGCTAAATTATTGCTAAGGCAGGGTTTTCATTCAAATTCTTAAGTTTTGTACTTGCCCATTTTCCTGTATAATTGTTTTCTGTCTGTTTAAAATATTTTCTTTTTCTTTAAAGAACAAAGGATATATATATATATATGCATACATACACATATATATAACCTTGTTTTTCTTGGACTTATTACTCTCCTAGAATTGTTACAATATTTTTGTGAAAAGTTAAAAAAAAAAAAAAAAAAAGTTGCTAGATAGGTATGGGCTAGTAAAAGGGTGATGCAGGAGAAACTTTAAAAAGTGCTATAAAAATTGCTTGTTAACTATGACCATCAGAAACTTGTAAGGCTCTTAATGAGGCTTCATACCGAGTAGTACATTTTCCACTTAAACTTAATGCAGTATTTGTCAGAGAAAGCTATTCTCCTGTCTATTTGTATTCTCTCTGATTATATTTGCCATGTCTTATGCTCTTGCGTTATAAAGAGTTGCATTTTCCCCTAGGTATCTCATCCACAAATAGCATCTCATCCACAAATACAGGAAAAACACTCAATTCTCCCTGTAACTTTTTTTTTTTATGAATCACAATCTTACTGAAGCAGTTGGATTTGTGCTGTGCTGCCACCAGAAAACAATCTTTGAGTGACTTCTGAGAAGCCAAGATGTCTATTTTGTTACTTTTGTTATCTTTTGTTACTGAAAAGCTGTCTGAAGTTCAACCACTTTTTCAGTTCTGGGCAGTTCAAGGGAGTTTTGCCAACTTTGTGAATAGTCATTTTGTGTTGATTATCTTGATATATTTAGGAATCAAGGACTCATGAGGGTTGGTAGGGTCCTCTGGAAATCACCTAGTCCAACCCTCTCCTAGAGCATGCTCCCTACAGCAGATCACACAGCAAAGTATCCAGAAGTGTTGTGAATGTCTCCAGAGATTGAGACTCCATCATCTCTCTGGACACCTGTTTCTGTGCTCTGTCATCCCCAAAGTCAGCAAGTTTTCTTTGTGTTCGGATAGAACTACTTGTGTTCCAATTTGTGCCCATTGCCCCTTGTCCTGTTGCTTGATGCTACCAAAAAGAGCCTGGCCCCATCCACTTGATTCCTGCTCTTTAGATATTTTATAAGCATTGACAAGATCCCCTCCCAGTCTTCTCCAGGCTGAACATGCCCAGGTCTCTCTGCCTTTCCTCATGCAGGAGATGCTCCAGGCCCCAATCATCTTTGTGCTGGGCTCTGTCTAGAAAATTCCTGCCTTTCTTGAACTGAGAAGCCTGGAACTGGATACAGCATTTCAGATATGGCCTTTCCAGAGCAGAGGGGGAGGATAACCTGCCTTGACAAAGGAAATTTTCACTGTTTCACCAAATACATTTCCCAATTTTTTGAGGTGCAGTTGCAGTCAGTAAAGCACAGATGTTTGCAGTGAATCTCCTGGCACTGCATCAATCTTCCATCTCTACGGGGAATGGTGTCCATGACTGTGGGAAGAGCAGAGCAGTTGGGCTCCATCTTTCTAAGAAAAACATTGCTTCAGAAGGGAAGAACAAAAAGTTCTCTCCCCTTGCTCTCAATCAAGCACATCTCTTAAGACAATAAAGTGTCTAACTCATTGCATTATTAATGATGCACTAAAAAGCCTTCTCCAAGTGCGATGCTCAGTCATTTAAACTTTTTACTCTGAAACGATGAGGGGCTGTTTTCCTGGTGCAGCTGACTCCAAGCGCAGGCAGGCTGCCCATGGCAATGTCGGGCGGGATTGCGCTGCGCTGAAGGCCTGGGCAGTAATTGGGGCTGACAGCATCCTCCATTACTGCTTTTTCCTCACTGCTCTGTGGCACAAAGCGTGATGTGAACAGACAGGCGGTGTGGCCTGCGTGCAGCCTGTGTATTGGTTTGGGGTGTGACCAGGTTGAGCTCGGCATGTAGTTGCAAAACCTACAGATTTGGCAATAAGTTACAGATGAGGCCAGGTCAGAAAAAAAATAAGTAACTTTGTCAATAATGGGATTTAAATAACAAAGAGCTGATTTTGTAGGGACGGCTGGTTTTCATCTCAATTATGTTCTTACTTCCTAAGCGTCAGCTTTCAGGATTGATAATGTGTTGGGTCATTACAATGATGAACTGCAAAGTTAGGAAAGCTTACTACGTAACTTTAGAGAAATTGAGTAATTGATTAAAAACTCTCTTTTTGTGTGTTTTTGACTGAAACCATTCCTGTTTGTAGCTCTCAGTTCCTGTAGCACTGATTTAACTACTAGACCTCTGGTTTGTTTTCAGTCAGTATCTCCCTCAAATACACTCTTCTGTATTTTTCCTGAGGTTTTTCAACTTTTTCCTCATCAGTCACAGGAGCTTTACTATTGGTGTTTATTTGCTTTGATAATCCTGGTTAAAGTCCAGTGATTTATTGGAAGCACTACGTTAACCAATAGCAAAATAACAAATTTGCCTTTGCCATGTTCAGTTGCCACTTGATATTAACGTCTGTAATGAATTTGATGGTAAATATTAGATTCTGAAAACATTTTTCAAGAAATAGATGATCTTGGTGATATGTGGAGTAAATTTCCACTTCTCCCCAGGAGAAATTACATGACCCTGTCTTTAATAGTCAAATGAACGCATGGTAACTCCTCTTTTTCTTTAAATAAATAAGTATATATGGTATATATTATATTGCTGTGCTTATAAGAAGAAAGGACTCTGCCATTCTTTGGAAGTTATTTCTTAAAAGCAATCACTTTTAACAGCCCTTTATCTTTCTCCCATCCTCAGTAACTCCTTCCTCTCTCCAAGTTATAGAATGGTCCCTGTGACAACTCACTTTTAAAAATAAGTCCTTAAAAATAGGCTCTAGGGTCACTACAATTCTTTGCTTGCTGATGGGGCTGTGCTATCTGAAGTTCTGATCATCTTCATTCTTAATATTATAACAGCTCTGGATTTCTGTGAAGATGTGTTTAAAACTTGAAATCTCTCTCTCTTTAACAGCGATTCATCCTGTAATGCCAAACATTACCTACACACTAAAGAAAACAGCTTCCTCCATCAGCCTTAAAGACATTGTGGCAGGTTTGAGAAATTGTTCTCTCACTTAACAACGATGTTATTTTTACAGAGGTTGCAAAGTTGCTCTTACAGCTTTGGAAATAGAGTCTAGATTAATAGAGGATAATTTCAAGATGCAAGCTTCCTGAAATAATGTCTTATGCTGGACACTGGTAATCACACTTTCTTGGCGGGTATTTTTAAATAGGCATATTTATGACAGGTGAGATGGGATGGTACTTGGCAATCAGTCTCCCTTTGTGGCACAGAATGGGTCTGACCAGGGAATCTGTACTCTCCATGTCATATTTTCAGAAGGGCGTTTCAGTGAAATTTGCTATCATTTGGAAAAGTTCCTTGTAGTCTAAACCAAACTCAGGATTTATAATGTTTATGTATTTATTTATTTATTTGAATGACTTAGAGCTCTGATTAGTGTTTGTTTATGACTGGCAGCCTCAGTTAGAGAGACAAGATTGAAAAGGTTCTGAAGTTGAATTGTCCTTTAGGTGCTGCCTGGAGAGAGTCTAACAGAAACCTTTTGGCCACTTACTATTGATGGAGGCAAAATGAGAGGCCATACAGCACATGAGCCTGTTTTCCCTCTCACTGCTTCCCAACACACTCAGGTCTTTGTCCTTCACCAAAGGCTGGTCCAGCCAAAGGGCTTTTTTTGCTGCTTATGGTTTTCGAGGAAGAAGAGCTGTCTGTTGGTTTTGGCAGTAGATGAGCTTGCTTTGAGATCCAGGAGTGGGAGTTTCTCTGCTGCTGCAGCATTTTTTGTGGCACTTCTAAAAAATGAAAAATTGGATTTGGAGCAGTGATGATTTCTGAAGTTCAGAGCAATGGCTTGTATTTGCTGGGAATGTATTCCTGCTTACTGTGTTCTTGAGAAACAGTGAAACAGCATATATGTTTTTGTATGATATTGAATAAAATTGATTACAGTAAAGAATTTCCTGCTCAGTTGTGAGAAATGACGATTCTAGCTTGTTATGATAGAGATGTGCCTATTTATATGTCAGGTACAGACAGCTCTAGGGAGAGAGAAGGTCAGAAGAGGATGAAATATGGCTCTTAAAAAATGAATATTTTATATTTTGTCCATCTTACCTAAATTATACCTTGCCCAAAAGCCCGGACATCACAATAGAAAAGAGAGAAGCACCTTTCTGAAAAGAAAAGGCTTTCAGTTCACTAAAACTTCGTTTATTATGGGCCTGAGAAACAGCTGAAATAGGAAAGTGCTGAATGGTTATGCTAGGAAGCGTAATGCAGGAAAGTCATTTTTCACTCACTGATTCCACTTTGGTTGCCATCCCTTCCTCAATCACATTAACCTCTTAAGAGCTCAGGCCAGGAGACCTCTTCCCCAGTACAGTGGCTGTACCAGCCCTGCAGGCATGGCTGCAGTGCAGATAGCATCCACATCCAGGCAGATCCCCCACCTCACAGGAGAGCAAATGTCTCTTGGGGAAGCACAGCAGCTGGAGAAGGGGCAAGGCAGCATGTTGCTCTTAGTAACAATTATTATTGTTATTATTAATTTGTCACTATTAATATTATTATTATTTTATTAATAGAAATCAAGACATTTTCCATGTAATTAATGACAATCTTCTGATGCGTCCTGAGTTATTTGGGCCTCTGACTGTAGTAGGTAATAGGTTTTTGTGTGTGTGTGATTTTTGTTCATTTGTTTTTAGTCAAAAGACTTTTTTGCACATCTCCTGTCAAGCCAACTTTGCTTACTTCTCAGTATGAGAACAAATTTATGGTGCTAAGGTCAAAGGGTAGCTGAAGTATTTTCTTAGGGCCAGGGTATAAACTAAGGATAGATAGTGTAAAAAGTGAAAAAGAGAAAAGAACCATCTGAAACTGCATTCATAGATCTCATCACAATCTCAGCTTTTTATATATCAATGGTGTTAAATTTCACATCAGAAGGGTAGAGGTTAAACGTGTGTCATTTCCCTTTTAACTGCTCCTTCCACATATGTATTTGAAGAAGGAAAAACACAGAGCAGTGTGTGTTTATTTAAATGTGTGTGGGATGCAGTGTGTCCGCAGTGTTGAGCCTTGGCAAAACACTTACACTTCTAAAACTCAGAGCAGCTCATGATAGGAGTGATTTTTCTCCTTTAAGAGCCCTCAGGAGAGAAAAGCTTTATTAAGTCAAGTTAGAGTTGCTTTTTGCTTTCCGGAATTGACTTGCTGTAGAAAGAAAGATGTAATATAACTGAGCCGTGGTCAGATGGGTATCTCTCTGACCCCTGCTGGTCTTGGACCAGGCCTGCTCAGCAGACTGACAACGTGTTCTTTTCTGAACATATCACTGTGCACTGGTCTGTGTGTGAGCATGTGAGGGATTTCTGGAGCACAGCACTTAGCACCTGCAGCACAGTGAGGGCAGGAGATGTGTGATACAAAGCACCCGCTTTGCATCCTGTTCACCATGGCCCTGTAGGAGCTGCGCTTCTGGGGGCTTGTGCCTTTGGGAGCTGAATGTCCGCCTGGAAAAGCAGCGCTCTGGGAATTTTATTGAAAGCTAGAATTCAAAATAAAACTCTTTTAATAGACCTGGTTGGACGGTACATTTGCATTTAACAATCTTTTCTGCACCTCTAGCTTTCCTGCTTCCCTGACCTTGTCTTTTGGGGCTTTGGTGGATTAACCTCATTAAGTTCAGCTCAATGTTTACTGTGCCCTTGTGTGCTCAGAAAGGTGGTTCCTTTTTGCAGCTTCAGCCGTCGATCCAGTCAGATGTCACCTCTCGCTGTCTCTCTCATTGCCTTTATAAATTCAATGTCACTTTGTGTCGTGTAATCTTTCACGCAGGTTGTGTAGTCCTACACCCTCACTCTTAGCAGTGCGAACGTACAATTGTGTGTATATATCATGCAAAAAGCAGTTGCTTTTAAAATATTTATAAAATAACTTATATGGACAAATTACTCAGCAAGTAAATACATAAGTACTCAAATAGTCTGGAAAGCTGGAAATGTTGTGGAAGTTGAACAGTGGCACTTAGGGCAGGGTGGGGGAGACTCAGAAAGACTAATGAGGAAGAATTACTAATGTACATTAAAATGTTTGGTTGAACTCAAGGATTTTCAAGCCCACTCATAAATGTGCTGACACTTCTTTAAGGAAACTATGGAAATATAGGCCCGCACGTTGGAAGATGTGCGATATGACACTGGCACAGGCTGCTGTGAGATATCCAGGTACGAGCTAGCATAAACTAAAAGCTTTCCATGGTTTTATTGGGAAGTTTAAGATAAAACTATGTAAATTGGTAGTGAAAAGCCTTGTAGCTTGTGAGGAAGTGCACAGAACCTGCAGAGACAAGGCAGTCACGTCTCTGCCTCCTATCAGTAGGATATGGGAGGAATCTGTATCTTTTACCTGCTTCTATCCGGACTGAAAATGAAGCAGTCCGTCTAAGAAAAATATCCCCTCAGCATCTCTACTTCTTTTTTTCTGGAAGCACAAAACACTTGAATTCAAAGCATATCAGTATTGTAACATTTTTATGTATGAGAAACCATTTGAATTAAAAAAAAAAAAAAAAAAAGCAAAAAAAAAAAAAAAAAAAGCCTGCACTTCACTTGGAGAAAACATCAAATGTCATCTTAATTCTCTGGAGCACTGAGACTCCTGCCATCCGTATCATCAGTCTTCATTTCCACAGATTTGAGACTGCATTTTTGTCACAGCTATCACCAGCATAATCCTACAGATGAACAGAGATAAGAATTAAATTAGTGAGAAGGTATTATCAGTAGGAAATGGGCTTGTAGCAATCTACATGAAGACTGGGCACTGCTAGTTTTAGGTACAGTAGCAGTTTTATTGCAAGATGAAGAGGTTAGAATTGATAACTGTAGGGAGGTTTCAGTTTCCTTAATGAGTTCATTTTCCTCGCCTTGTATTTAATTGAGAAACCCATGAAGTATCAGTAGTTGCCTTTCAACTTCATTGCTTAAATACTGGAATGCCTGAAATAAAAGCTAGAAGTCTTTCCACTACCAGCACTTAATTGTCCTTTAGTTCTGCGTAACAAGTCAGACTCTTCATGTTGCTCTCTTTTAAAAGTAACACTACCTAATGAACAAAGATGATCTCAAACAAGTATTTAATAATACAACAGCACTACAGCTGGGGATTGAAATTGTGTAAGCTTCACATGAGCTCATCTGTTCCCATATGGCACCCAAAATAGAGTAAACAATTCGGAGCTCTCAGGCGTGATTGTTATCACTTGCAAGCTAGGACATAATTCTACAAAAGTCATCAAAGGAAATTGTACTTCTGTTAAATGGAAACCTTGTATCACTGTGAGCTTTGGTTAGATGTCTTTGCTGTAAGCATGTGTGCAACTCCTGATCTGTTTACAAACTCAATTTTGTTAGAACATTGCTTTCATAGTTGAAGGTACCATTCAATATCAGTTTTCAGAGTACTCAAAGTATTTCTGTATTCTGTGATATTATAAAAGATACTTCAAGAAAGATACTTCACTTTAAGGGAAGTAGCCATATTAGAGTAAATAACTTATTTTTATTTACATAGAAGCAGCATGAACTGACCCTTCTTTGTCACTATTATTCTTCTTAGAAGATCTCTAGGATTCTGACTGCCTTTACAGGTTGTAACAATCAGATTTATAGCAAGAATGTAGTCTGCACAGCAGATTCTACTGAGAACACTGAAATATTAAAGCAGCCCTTTCCTTTAAGGCTAAGCACTGTGCATGGTGCAAGATGGGGGAGGGGGTGAAATCCATTCTATACGATCACGTAGTAGGAGGTATTCAGTGCTAGTGACAAAATGTTGTCCCCTCTTGCAAGGAGTCAGCATAGCTCTTCTGTACAACACACATCTCTCTTCTGGAGTAAAGGAGATTGGAGAGTGGTTTGAGATGTCTGAGTTTGGATAGGTGTATTTTTTTTTTTCTCTCGTATGAAGGCTAAGAAATGGTGCAGCAGTATATCTCCCAATAGATGTTGATCGCTGTTAAGAGTCCTTCAGCAGCTTAAGGTATGGAATCATAGGATTATTAAGGTTGGAAAAGACCTCTAAAATCACTTAATCCAGCTATCCACCTAGCACCAGGATTGCCCACTTACACTTAGCACCTTGCAGGGCCCACAACAGCACAGCACTTGAGTGTGTTACACTATTTGGCTCCTCAGGATGCGGAAAACTTGTCCGGGTTCAAAAAAGGTCTTATTTTAATATGTGTGAATGGCATGCCATTGTTTATCTGTACAGTTTAGGTCTTGCATCCGGAAAATCTCTATAGCCTAGAAGGAAGCTGAAGCCCTGAAATACACAAGCATCAAATGTGCTCAATTTGCCAGTACTCTAAGCAAAGGTTATGCTTAAGGTTCTGCATCAGTAGGTCACAGTAAAAGCTGTGGGGCTGACATTCCAAAATGCATTTTGCAAAGTACCACTAATACAGATTGTGCAAATATCCAGGAGATGTTCTGATACTGTGAAATCTGGAAGAGTAATTTCTTCATTCATTTATAAACAGCAGGGTTTGCTTACTGACTTGCAGTGTAGAATTCAAACAATTCTTTCAGGGAATTTTTCTCATGTAGTCCAAGAGTAATTAATCCATTTTGCAAGAACTTTTAAACAAGGCTCATATTCACTCCTTATGTCAGGAAATTTTCTCTGACTCTTAACTCTCTGTCACATAACTGCTTTCCACATTTGCTGAGTAACAACAATACTACTTTGAAAAAGTTGTTCTGCATCATAGTTGATTGCAGCTTCTGCAGACAAGCGCAATGCAGAGCTGAGCAATTGAGCTCTTACTGTGCTAAGGTGTGTGAATGATGCTGAGGCAGTTCAGCGCCTCCCAGACCAAAACCAGGAGTGGGCTTCAGGCTGAAATCAGTCACCTCCACTTGCAAGAAAAGAGTATGGACATAAGAAGTTGCAGCTGTGACTGTTTCCCTAAATAGCATTAAAACAGACTGGGATATTAAATACAGGCTTATACTTCCATAGCCTTAGGGGGCATTTCTGTGTCCTTGAATTTATTCTGGGGGTATCTCCTCTGCGCTCTGGTCTCCCTGCCCAGTTGTGTTGCAGAAATGTGATCAGCAGTCAGCCAGAGAGCAGGCTCTGCTGCATCTCAAGTCCATCTAACCAGGCTTTCTAAGTGGAAAATCCCCAAATAATCCTGATGAACTGCATTGGCCATAACATTATCTGAACAGGCTTTTGTAACAGCATGGGAGAGATGATAAAATTAATCCATGAACTTCTCTATGATTGAAATAACTGATGCCAAGATTCTAGATCAGCTACTTCAGCTGCTAGGGGACACATCTGGAGCAGAACCTAGACTTGTTAGCAATTCCTCTAGAATTAACATGTTTTAACTGAATAACCCAATAAGGACGTAAGAAATACACATGCAAAACCTGTGTTCTAGCTGAAATAAGAACGAGCACAGGAGCATTTTAGCATTTCCAGCTGTCAAAAGAGTTGAACTGCTTCATAGAGAATTGTTTGATGGTAGGTCAGTTGCAGTTTGGAAATGCTGTTCTGGTATTTTCTTTTTATAACAAAAACAAAACAAAAAATTCAAAATGGGTTTAAAATTCTAATTTTTTTTTGAGGATGGAGAGAATTCTGGATTGTTCATCTTGCTCTCTAGATCATAGTTGATCAAATCCACACTAAAGTGTTATAAGCTCTTTCATTCCTAAAAGTTAAGCAGTTGATTCTGAAAGTTCATTTTAAATGTATCCTAAATTCATGGATTTGTAGATTCAAGCTGAGCAGATACTGTGACACTTGATTGCATGATTTGAGATGTTCATAGTATGAGCTCTCAAGAGTCTTAAAAAATGCAACGTGTCTAACTTGAGCCTACAGAGAACCTTTTAAAGTACCTACCTCCAATCACTGCCTATTCTCACTGGTTTGCTAGATCTTGTTATTTTTTTGTTATCCTGTTGTGCTTTCTCATTTGCCTGACTTCATGGAGATCTCATTTGCACACAGCAGAGAAGAGAAATGCAGTGTGTGCTGACCTGCTTTGGTTTTGAGTCAAGCTTGTGTCATTACAGTGCATTTCAGTGTAGAGCATCACATTGCCCGTCAGGCAGCACTGCTGTGCTGTGCGGTGCCGGAGCCCTGGCACAGGCTGCCCAGAGGCTGTGGGGTCTCCTCCTTGGAGCTCTCCCAAAGCTGCCTGCCTGTGGGGCTGGGCCGTGCTCCATGGGGGGCAGTGCTGGGGTGGAGGGACCCCGAGGTGCCTCCAACCTCAGCTGTGCTGTGACTGTCAGATAGAGCATGTTGCGTTAGCTGTGGCCACAAAGCAGGCACTGGGTTCAGTGGTGTTGCTGACTCAAGGCACAATTCTGCATCACTGCTTTGTTTGCTCTGGGGATGTCCCTGCCTGTCTGCAGCTGCTGGCTTACACGGCGCACACCCCACCACCTGCATTTCCATTAGCCTCAGTGGTGGCATTGCTTTAGCTGCTGGAAGGCTGATTGCTGCGGGTGAGGCAGCTTGTCCTCCCCAGACAAAATGTTTGGATGGCTTTTTGAGAAATAGCCGGAGAAGGAAGGTAAGCAAAGATGATCTTTTAATTATGCCTAACCAACAAAGGGAACCTAAAGGATGCAGCACCTCTAGGAAAAAGTATGCCTTCCAAAATCCCCGGTTTTCAGATCTGACTGTTTTGAGGATCCAGGGAATGAAAAAATGAGAGATGCCATTTTTCGCAGAGCTGCAGGGAAACATAAGGAGGACCATTCCGCTTCTCTACAGCCACAGTGAATCTTTTTCATGGGAAATGGTCCCTTCAGCAATGTGCAGGAATGCTCTTTGTTGGAGATGATCTCAGCCCTCAAATACATTGTAGGTACTCTGAGAAATACTCAGAAGCTGCTTTGC
Source organism: Meleagris gallopavo (assembly GCF_905368555.1). Lineage (NCBI taxonomy): Eukaryota > Metazoa > Chordata > Aves > Galliformes > Phasianidae > Meleagris > Meleagris gallopavo. Next base: position 9,581,664 of record NC_139419.1, on the reverse strand, counting down.
TCACAAATACCTGCAGCAATGGCTATTCCTCTGTCCCAGTATTTGATTTCCACGTTTTCTGCTCAGGAATGCTACTGTACTGAGGTTTTTACATTTTGGATAGAATAATAATTACTCTACTGAAAGAGTATTATAAGTGACACTGATCACAGCTTTCTTATGAATTCTTATAACTACATTTAGAAAGTAAGTAGTAAACACAGTGTAATAAAACTAACAAGACCTAAATATCTTGCACTTGGGAGAGCCCATTCACGTACTTAATTGAAAAAACAGGTTCAGTAAGCAATTTTTGCCCTTACAGCTCCCATTCCTGAACTGATAGCTGCTGGGGCTGTGGGTTGTGGCTGCAGGAGTTGCAGGAGGGAAACAATTTCAGTCTTCATGATCAGAGCAGAATGAGACATGGTTGGTGTGCAGGCCGTGGAGAGGCAGGGCCTCGCATGTGCTGCGGTGTGAGCAGTTTCCTTTTAGATGTCTTCTTGAGGAAGCTGTGCCCCCAAGGGAATGGGGCATCCCTAGCAGAACACCATTTCTGTTTTCCTGGATCAACAAAGAACAGAATAGATTTTTCTTTGCATACAAATCATGCTGACTTCTGGCAAGCAAGTGTTAATGCAGTAGATGTGTGTAAGAAAGGGAATTGAAAACTGCTAACCCTCTGTGTTGCAGCTTTCCCACAAGACAACTTTTTTTTTTTTTTTTTTTTTTTTTTTTTTTTTACAAAGTGCTGTTTAGTCTGAAACCTGACCTGTCTTCCTAAAAAGAAAAAAGAGTTAAATCAGTAAGTGCCCTCCACTTAGGAACTGAGGGAAACCGGAAACCAGCAGGACCTGCAAAGCTACTTTGGAATTCATTTCAGTGAGGTGAAAGCTCATCTTAAAAATTGAGATCTCTCATTATTGCTGCAGGTAGAAGATTAAAAAACTCTTACGGTACAATTACAGGAGCTTGTCACTGCAAAGAGCCTAATGACATTATTTTATTCTCCTTGCGGCGTTAGAGTTTCCATTAAAGCTTTAGTGCTTTAATTGTGAATAGATGCACTCTAAGAGTTAATTGAGATTTGAATTATGCTTGTGTAAAGAGCAGCTCACTCTGAAGTGACCTAGCCCTTGACACTGGTGCAGAACACTGAATGAATGCTCCCATTTCAATTTTTTCCATAGACGCAACAGTAGCATCATTTGAGAATTTCCTTTGGTGAGCTCCCTGAACTTCAGCTGGAAGTGGTGAGCTGAGTGCAGAGATCCGTGATTGCCTGTGGGCTCCTGTAGCTGTGCAGGGGACTGGTTAGTGTGCAAGTAGCATGTCCCTTTGGTGTCTGTGAGGGGACACTGACCTGGGGATCTGTCTTTCAGTGATGAGTAAGTGGTTCTGATCCCCTGTAACAGAATTAAAGAATGGTTTGGGTTGGAATGGACCTCAAGGATTGTGAAGCTCCAACCCTCTGCCACAAGCAAGGCCACCAACCTCTACGTTTAATACTAGACCAGGCTGCCCAGGGCCCCATCCAACCTGGCCTTGAACACTTCCAAGGTCAGGGCATCCATAACCTCTCTGGGCAGCCTGTTTCAGCACCTTACCACTCTCTTGGTAAAGAAATCATGCAAGACCTCAAAGTACTTTCTGAATAAATAATCTTACCATGGATTAGCCCCATCAAATCCACTTCAAGCAATAGCAGTATGCCCCTATGCAGATAGCCCCTGCCATTTAACTTGCACTTCCATCCTGCAGAGTTCTTCTTTGTGCTGGTAATGCAGCCTGTAAGTTTCTGCGTATCCATGTAAGTGAAGTTGCTCATGTGTGGCATGAATGTCAAGGAATCTGTACGACCTCCTGGTAAAATCTCTCAAGCATTGTAGGATTTGCTTAGATGAGAGACTTTATGTGAATGGAAGATATTAAATTTATGCTTCAGCATAGATAAGTGCTTTGCAAAGAGAAAGTGGTGAAGCATGTCGGATTATTTACCAAATTACTGTAAATATCATAGGCTGCAATTATGCGAGTGCAAAAAGGGAAAATGCATTAGTGCTGTCTTCTTAGCCATAGTCTCACATTCCCAGTTGTATTCCATGCACTTAGTATGGAGCTCATTTAACACATTTAATAATTGAATCGTGACCTTGATTCCAAAATTATGGAACAGAGAGTCTGGAGTGTGATGGCAGAATGAAGGATTATCCTTCTCTGTCTCTCCTGTCTCCAGTTCTTCAGTCCTCACATTGCTTGGTGTAGCCACTGCATGAGATCAGGGCAAGTGGATTGTAACACTGGAAAATGGATTTAGTATAAAAAGCGTACAGGTCACAGAACAGTAGTATAAGCACTGATCACTTGGCTAAAATCAGGAACCACTTGCATTGTGGGCTGCAAGAGATTGAATTCACAGCATGAGACAGTGCTCCCAAAGATGCTGAGCTGGCTGTGAGTGAGTCCATCGTGCCTGGCCCAGCACTCCTCACATCCCAACCCAGGCAGGAGCTGGCTGGGCACTAATGATGGTGTCCTGCTGTGTTCCCTGGCTCCCAGTCATGCCTTCACCAACTGGCTCCTGGTTTGGTGCTGTGATAAGTGTGTGTGCTGGGGGGACTGCACACACAATGTGGTTGCTATAGAGCAGGAAAGAGTCTGAAACAGATTTTTGAAATGTACAGAATCCCAATAAATACAAATCCAAACTGAGAAACACGCAATAGAGCTGAAAAACAGGAGTTGTTCTCGTTGTTCTCAGTGCCTTCCCCAGGACACAAAAAGGTGAAACCTTTGGGGGGAAGATGGTGACAATGATTGATGCTGAGATGTTTAGTGCCCACACCTGACAGATTGGGGGGGGGGGGGGGCACCATCCAGCCCTGAGGACATCTCTCCCAGAAGGTGCTCCATCAGCACCCCTATTAATAAAAGTTTCTAAAACTGATGATGAGGTGGAGAAGAAGGAGCATAACTTATCCTGTTTTTAACAGGAGCTCACCAAATAACATATAGCAATGAACAAACAGGGAATCTTGAGATCCCTATACATTCCCATCACTGTCTGAGATGCCCTAAATGTGCATTGTCCGAGTCCATAAACATCTCAGAATCACCAGAGAGAACGCACTTAAAGTGCTGATGGATTTTCTTTTGATTCTTTAATGAAACTAATAGACTTGTAAAAAGCATTTGCTAAGGTAGGAGAGGGTGGGAGGGAGATTTTTAAAAAGTCTTTTTAAATTTACCATCTTTCAAGCTCTTCCCTGAGGTACTTGGAGCTTTTCCTCTGTTCAAAATCACATTCTGGAAAGGGCATCAACAAATTAAGGAGCATCAGTAAGTAAACAATGTAAAACCAGCATACAAAGTACTGTCAGTGCAACTTGTAGGCATTTCTGGGTCTCAGTTCACATCAACAATATTGTGCAGCATCTTCCTTTATCTGTGGTGGTTGCACATAAGATGCTTCTTTATGGACAAACCTGAAGTAAAAGATACACACAGTGGTTCACTTCCTCTCTGTTTTAGCGATTCCAAATCAAGCTAAAGTGGTCCATATGGTGAACATTCAGCCTCTCCTCCTTTTTGCCTTCCTCCATTGCCATTAGGTGTGATTGATGTTGCTGTACTGCCGATTACATTGCTGCTGGCTGCACAGTTCTGTCAGTTTACTTGGCTCCATCTCTGCTTGTTGCTCTGTTTAATTGCCCCACACATTGATGGGATGTAGCTGTAGAAGTTATTAGGTTTTCATACCTCTCTAGTTGTTTTTCACTACAGTCTGATGCCTTGTAATTGGTTATTTTCTTCCCTACTCTTCTTTTTTTTTTTTTCCTATTTACTTTTTCTAAAAAGAAAGAAACAAAAGCAAATAGCAAATAGCCTCAGTGTGAGGGTTTTCAGTTATTTGTGACAGTGATCTCTGCTCTAAGTATCCCAGCAGCTGATTTCCATTTGCTCTCTGTCTGTCTGCAAGCATGGCCAACATCCCTAATCCAATATTCAGCACCACGAATATGGCAGAAGATCAATTTGGCTGTACCACAAGTCTTGCTTTTGCTCTTTTGCTGTTACTCAATCCCTGAACTTATACTGATAAGGGGAACTGGAAAGATAACGGGTATTTAAAAATTTCTAGTCTAAATACATCTGACAAGCTTCCACACAGGAGATTAATGACTGAAGCAAATAGTTGTGAATGATAACATGACTCTTAAAGGGATGCTGACCTCGGATGAGAAATCAGGGTGTTAGAAGGGAGGAATTGCCAGAGGATAATTTTCTCTGGAATTCAAGGTGCTCTGAGTACCTCACCCAGCCTATGTCTTGCCTATGTCCTGGGTGAGAAAGCAGACTGTCCAGCCCCAGTGCTGCCTTAAATAAGATTTCTCTTCTGAGGGTTGCTGCTAATTAACGGCACCAGGAGGGAAAGCTTGCTCCATTTCCTAGGATGTGGCCAAATTGAGTTCATGTGGTGGTTGTACAAAGTTTTGACATGCAAAACTTTCCAACAGTTCATTTAAAAAGTAAGAAGTTTCCAAGGCTATTAGAAGGTAGTGGGGAAGGAACAAAAATCTCTTGAAAAGTTCTCAGAAAGGGGTAGCATGTTTTCAGTCAGACCTACATATGCTTTTCAGTAGGTTGTGTTCAAGATGGGTGCACAGCAAGCAGCTTTTACTCTTTATTTACAGAGTAGTAACCTATTCATGTCCTCTGTTGTGTTGCTGCATAATAGCTTAAATTAAAAAAACCTTTTGACTTGAAAATTACACTGGTGCACATTAATTTTCCCAGGGCTGTGAGCAGCGCGCATATTGGGTTATGTAAACTTCCCTTCATCAAGTAAAAACATCTTTTGCACAGTCTCTAATAGCCTCTTCTGGACATGTTCAGAGCCACATTACTAAAGATTACTTTATGTAATGGCCCTTAAAGATCGATTTGTATTGAAATATGTTGAAATGAACTTTCTGCTCTTGCGATATGAGCAGCGTTCAGTTCAGTGGTGAACGATAAATCAACTGCTGTTTGACATTTCAATAGAAGAGCTTGACTGACTTTGCAACCTCTTTATCTATTCAGGTAAAAGGCACATTTATTGTAACCTGCTGTTCATTTCAGTACTCTGTGTTTACTTAAATCATCTGAGCTTGAAGTATTGAACCAGATTTCTAAACATGGCTTTGATTTATTCAAAATGTGGTCACCTGTGACAGTAAAAACAGCAGAGGCATTTGTCTTTGGCATGAATTTCCTGAACCTGTAGCATTTTCTTTCCAGATTATGCAGAATGGTTCTCCATTTGCACTGTGGATAGCACTGAACGTCTAAGCCTCTGCTTTTTAGTCTACTGCAATTCAAATTCATTTTCTCTGGAAGTTATACAAAAGTTGCTTTAATATATTGTAGCTGATGAAACCGAATAAGCAAAAATTCCACTAATCTACTGAGATTAATCTGAGGGTAAAAGCACGAAGTTGGAACGCCACAAAGTTACTCTGTGCATCATTGTTCAGATTTGAAATTACTTCACACCAACAGAATAGTGCATGGCAACTTACTTGTACCATCACTACACGCTGTCATTAATTCATGGATGTTTAAAATGTTATATATGAATGTCTTTAAATATGCCTCTGAGACAGTGGGACTTGCTCTCAAACCAGTAACCTTCTGAAAATGTGTGATGTGTAGAATAGTAGGTTTCATAGACACTGCAGTGCATACCAGTGGTCCATCATCGTGAATTTCTAGTCAAGTGATTACTCTCAGCTAATCTCACGTTTTATAGAATGGCTTCTCTGTTTCTTAATCAATATTGAACAATTTAGCTAATCCTAAGGGATGGATCTTCAGGGATTCTTGATAATAGCCTAGTAGAAAGCTGTTTTGGCAAATATCTCCTTGAAGTCAGCTTATGTGGAGAACTATGTACTTGATAGCCACCTATCTCAAACAATTTTAGAGTTGTCTAAGATGTGTGCTGTTGTTGAACCATGACTGTGAAATAAGAACTTCACTGAACTGAGAGCTAAGTGCCTTCCAATCATTTGTTTTGAGTTCTTTGGTGTTTTTATTGTAATTACGTTTTGATTCATAATGTCACTCTACATCTAACACCTTCTAGAAACTGGATGGCTGAAGACCAATAATTTTAATCTAGGACATCTTCTATGGATTTCTGCTTTGTTTCCAAATCATTTTCCACTCGTCTTTCCAAATATACATTTGGAGCAAGACTCTGCCAAAGCATCTGTTTTCTGACTTGAGAAGGTCAGGTACTTTATTTAGGATCTCTGTTTCTGAGCAATTACCACAGTCCCCAGAAACCTCCTCATCAGAAACGTTAAATCGATACTCTTCTTTGAAACAGTTTGGCTTCAGCAAAGCAATTTATTTCGTTGAAGAAACCCACAGCATTAAAAACACTGCAGCCAGCTGTATTCAGAACTTCAGCTGACAATTTGGACAATGCTGAATGGCCAGTGAATGCATATTGGCTTTTGTATGATGATGTGATGCTGGAATGATGGTCTTACTCCATCTGAAGAGGACTTTTCCCTGCTAGGAAGAGGTGCAGAGCTTTGCAGCTCCAGCATCCCAATGGAGGGGGACTGCAGGCAGCAGCCTGTGCAGGAGGCTTAGGAAAATCTCAGGCTGGTCTACGGGTGGTTGTTCCTGCTCTAATGACTTGGAAGGGGTATTTTGTTGTTCCTGACTGTCCTGTCCCACTGTTGCGCAAATGTCACCTCCTGTCTCCCTAAGAGCAAACCAACAGCTCTGTAAGCCTGTAGTTTTCTGGAGATAACCTGAGACTGGATAAAACTCTTAAAAAAAAACAAACAAAACCCCATAGTTTTTGTACCAGTTGAAAAGTATTCAAATCAATGTGATCTTAGCTGCAGCTGTCACCCAGTCAACCATTGCTGTATTGTCAGGTGTCCTAAAAACAGGACTTTACTTTCCAAAGGCTTCCACATATATTTTAGGGACTAATGCACACAGGCTACAAAACAGAACAAAAAAAATGTCTAAGCAGTTGCTTTACAGTAAAATTAGCATCTAGGAAAACAGTTGGGTATGGCCAATTTTTGTTAGTCATGGGTTAACTTTTTAGTAGCCTGACACATGTTTCAAAGCAAAAACAAGTCAGTGAACTTGAATGTGATATCAGTAAGGTAACCTGGGAACTATAATTCCAATTTGATTTTGGATAGTGCAGTGAAATGGGATGAAAACTGCTATGTGGATGAACTCTTTATAGATGTCTCTGTTGTCCATATGCATAACGGCAAAACATTACACAAGAACTGTTTTGTCGTTAAAATCGAGTGATTTATTGCTTTATGTGGTGGATATTGCATGTTTAAAAACTAAAAAGATTAAAAACCTGTTTCTGAAACTCTTTTGAAGAGATCATAGCTGGCAAGTGTGCTTCTATTTATTTGTTACGCTAATCTAGAGAGAAATTAGAACAATCCCAACTAAGATATCTCATCTAGTTCTCCAAATGCCACACAGCCCTGTCACACAAAGCGTGTTGTAGTCGGACAGAGTGAGATGCAGTGCACAGTGGGCTCAGAACAGTCAGGGAAGCTGTGAGTGGGATGGTCCTGGGACTAAGGGTAGAAACTAAGGCTGCTGAAAGCCTGGAGACCTGTCATGTTCCGAGGAAAGCCAAAGCCTCATCTACATATTAAAAACTGTTAAAAGCTTTACCTGAAAGCTGCAGGCCTGATGTGTATTTATGTGCTCGATTTCAGGATGCCCAGCATGGGCATGGATGGGAAGAAAAGATGCAAGCCCTGATCTGAAGAGATGTCTGGAGCAATCCCCAATGACTCCATAAAAACCATGCATGGAAAGAGGGTTGAGATTAAAATACTGGATGGGCTGAGAAGTTCTGAGTTAATTTTCTGTCTCTGTCAGAAAACAGTCTATGGGAGTTAGTTAAATCATTTAATCTGTGCGCCTCGCTTCCTTATCATCTGACAATTTTGTATCTCATAGGGCTGTTATGAAATGCAGTGCATTAATGTGAGTCATTCCCATTCTGCAGCAATGGTTACCGCGCACATGGGGAGATTTAGGCTTTCTATTTGCATGGAAGCCGTTGTTTGCTCATGAAGTGTTAGTCACAAAACAGCACTAAGGCAAAGCTGCCTGTCATTCAGCAAGCTGTGACTAATGTTGTTTCCACATCTGTATCTACAGTAATACATGTGGAAATGATTTTCCATTTAAAATGCATTGATTTTTATTTGTGGCAATAAATACAGCCACACAACCCCTTTGGTAGCAGGGCAGGAGCTCAGACAGATGGGTCTGTTCAGCCCTGGTTGTTCAGGTCAGACAGGAGTGAAATTACAAAGCCAGCAGGATGTCATCTAGAGGTGGCCATCAGGGCAGAGGCACAGAGCACTTAAATTTATAAGATTTTTTTCATGGACTTCTGAGTTTCTGACAGACTTGGGCTGAAGACGGCTCTACCTGTACATAGGTAGAGAGAAGGTGTTTGTTTAGAATATCAAAGCCCAGCCTGGAAAAGGAAATGTTCACTGGAGGTTAATACCATACTTGAAAGAACATTAATGAAGGAAAACAAGAACCAGACTGTAGCAATTTCTGACTGAAATAAAATAACCTCCAAAATAAATACTCTTTTCTTGCTTTGTTCTCAAGCTTACATCTCCTGTACTGTAATTATTACTTTGATGATTTCTGAAGGGGATTCTGTTTTTCTCTAAAAATGTTTACGGCCCCATCAGATCTAATTATTCCTGGCTTTTTGTTCAGTAGTTTTTCAAAGAGATTGAGCAGAAGAGCATTTATCTTTCTAAGATAGGGTGAGGAGGAAAAAATAGTTAGGAACCTCTTCTCCTGGCACCCCGGCTCTCACACATCCAGATAAATGAACACATTTAACTAGGTCACAATGACTAATAAGGAAAAAGCTTGCATTTCATCACTTTGAAATAGAGCATTTTGGTCACCCATTACCATTTATTATTTATTTTAATTAGTCTTAATTGCTGTGACAATTTGCATTTTAATAGATACTCGGATGATGAAGGAGAAAACTTCCCTAGAATGGTACTCGCATCGTTCCCAGGCGCTGGAGCACAGCCCAGCACAGCTCAGCCCTGGGCACTGCGCTGCTCTCCCCATCACCTGCCCTGCTGCGGGTGCAGGAAGGCCAGCACAGAGCCAGCACTCACAGCCAGCTGAGGGCTTTTATAAATACTGCAACACCGCATCTAAACGCTCTGTTCGGCGTATGAGTCGAGTTGTTCTCTGAGCAGTCTTCCTAGCATCCCTGTTGGCTGCTCGTGCCCCCGGTGATTGTCAGATAAGTCTCACTTTATGCATCAGTGCCAGAGGATAAGAGCTGCTCACGCTGTGAGTGAAGTAGTAGCTTTGGGGCCGCTTGCGTGTGGCTGCTTATGTGGAGTGGTGGTGCAATCTTGGGGTCACTGCTGAGCATCAGCCCCTGCCCAGCTCCTGGGGATGGAGAAGATGTGTCCTGCCTCAACCAGCACTGAACGTGGGTTATTGAATAGTTTTTCAAGAGTTTTTCCATAGCAAGTTGTGGCATCGTTGTACAGTAACATTTCTAACATAATTATGTACCCTGTCGTTCCTCTATTATTAAGTTAATCTGACTGTAAAAGTAGACAGGACATGAAAACTAATAGCGCTTCTTATAAAAACAAAAAAGTAATCAGTAGTGCAATAATTCCTTGTTAAGTGACTGAGGCCAGGTACACGAGCTTTTCTTTGTTGAAAAGCGGGTCTGTTGCGATCAACAGGAAGGTAAGAAGTACTCAGACCGTTTCCAGCTGGAAGAGAGGAACTTTTGTTGTAATTCAGTGTATTTTAAGGGAGACAATGAAGAAAAATTGGTGATGTCTGCTCCTTGCCTTTTCTCTCAGTATAGATCAAGAAAATATTTGCTAAATGTCATCACTTTTCTAACTGCCCTCATAATAAGAAGATTCTTGGCAAGTTTTTTATTCTGATTATGTCCAGACTTGCATACTCTTTGGCATTTTGTTACTTTAATTACAGAAGTCGAATGTTACCAGTTCTGCTATTTACCCTCACAGCTTTTCTCTTTTCCTGTGTCTTTGTTAAAAAGAACTCCCAGAAAGAAATAAACAGCAATGCAGTTCCACTGTTATCATTGCCTACATCGTGCTGTGTGGAGATCCCACAGTGCCTACCCAACCACTGAGTTTATGGAACTGCTCAGCTGAACCAAGGCTTGGACTTTTGGGAGACTTGTGCCAATTGGTAATTGACACGATGAGATACGTCTCAGCTTCTTTGTGAAATCAAAGTGGTGCCAGTGGGTTGTTGGTGCTGGTGAGAACGGGACCTGCTCCCATGGTGCCCTCCAGAGTCCATTTTCTTCCTCATTGATACCCAGAGCTGAAACTGGGGCTGCTGGAAGCCACTGTCCTTCCTTATATGTCCAGCCATCAGTTCAGACTGTGACCTACATTCTCTGAAGTTATTTAAAATGGTGCTAATACCTCTGAAGCGCAGTATTAGCATGCTTCTTTAAAGAGAATTCTATAAGATTTAGCATTAATACAGACTTTTTTTTCTTTCTTTAATGGCCCCTTTCTGTGCCCAGCAAAGCTCCCTCCAATGGCCACAGACAACCTTGGGAAGCTTTAGCAATGCCTTAATTTCTCCTTGTTTTGCTCTGGAGTTGCTTTCATGCAACTCTGATGCCCTGGTGCCTATGATGCGTGTCCCCCTCTGCATCCAGCAAATGAATCCTGGCACAAGTCCTCCTCTGCTGCAGCACCCACCCCAGGATGAGCTGTTCCTCAACTCCAAACTCTGCATAGCCCCTAAATCCCATCCCTGAGGAGGCAGGGAGGGGAGGTATCAGCTCCACCACAGCAGATTTCCTTGTGTGGAGGGAATTCTATGAGCTGGTGTCAAATTGTCTTAACATGGAAACCTCACACCAATAACTACCAGCAAAAGAATATTTTAAACGAATGGAAATCTGTTCAGCTATTTAAGCTTAAAAGTTCAGACATTACTAAGAATATTATACAATACTTTATTTCATCTAAGAGTCAATTTTCTAAAAAACGTGGGCAAACAAACCATGGAGAAAGCCCTGTGCTTTAGCTGGGAGTTAGATGAGGTGACCTAATAGGTCTTTTCTATTTCTTACCCTTAAACTGCAGACTATTTTTTCTGATACTGATGATCAGTGAGGTGTATCTGTGTGTGCTGGACCAGAGACCAGCCCCTTTTTCCTTGCCCTGACATGTACTTTGTCTTTTTATGAAAAACAGACTTTAAAAATTCATGGTTAATAAGGGGCCTTGGATTACTTATATGCAGTCTAATCAGGTTGTGTAAGTACAAAACATGTGCTTAGACACAGTCTCTCCTAAGCAAGGGCATGACTTGCTACTTTTAATGCATGCTATCTTTGGCTGTTGGGCCTCTGAGTCTTGACTTATGTTTAATCTTTCAATTAAATTCCCTTTAGACATGAATTTTCTCAATGCCTATTTCTCCCACGCAAAAATCTGGTTATGTTATGTGATGTTTTCTTCAAATCTTTACTATTCTGTGTGGCATTTTCCACCGCCCTCCCCCCCCCCCTTTTTTTTTTTCCTTTCTTTCCTTCTGCTGAAGGAAATCTGTTAAACTATGTCTAGAGCTTTGACCTTTGTCTGCCACCAGTGTCTCTTGGCATCTTGAGTGCTACCTACCTGAGACTCTCTGACCAAAAGAAGAAAAAAAGAGGAAATGAGGGAACTGATGCAATCAGTTTTCTGAATGAATGAGATTTTAAATAGTGTACTGAGCTCAGGTGTGGCTCTTGGTCATTTTTCAGCTCTGGCTTTCAGCCCCTGTGCACCATGACTAAAAACCCCCTGGCCACCTTCATACGTGAGTCCATTGTGCATCTCATTTTGGATAAGAGCTTTATTTTTGTGCTTGATTTCCCACTGGGTTTGTAGTGTGGGACCTCATGCACTGTTTTTAGAGCTCCTACTTCAGAATTGTTTTGTGCATTTCTGCAGCTCAGGAGCTATAGAAGAAAAGTTATCCTTTCTCAGACTCAGCTGTATTTCTTTCAAAGCTGTATTTCTTTCAAAGCTGTATTTTCAGGCCCACTTCTTAGTCCTTTCAGCTCTGTCATTGAGTAGAGACACTTGTATCTGGAGAACGTAAAAGGATGTGTGGCTTTACAGGTTATATCCAGGCATATGGGTAGCTTTGAAGTGATCACTTCATTGAAAAAAATGCTTGATTGGTTGTTGTTTCGTCATATTTTAATTACAAAAATGAAATCCAGCCCTTAATGAATCTTTGAACAAATGCAAGGCCTTTTTTTGATCCCACAATAGTTGCACTGAGGGGCAGCCAGAAACTGGGACTAATACAAGGGCTTGGTGAGGCTAACTTCTCCCTTTAGCAACTCAGTGTGGTAGGTAAAGTGTTTTTTGACCACTTTCCAACATCAACATTGTTTTTTCTTGTTTTGGCTTGTGGCAGTGCTTGGTCTCTGAGATCTGATCCAAACTTGCACTGAATGTAGGGTGTTCTGGGACAGGAGTGTTTGTGCCAATGTCTCTGTTCCATGGTGTGGCTTTTACATGTGAATGTCTAGGTACGTTGATGCTTGTGGTTTGTCACAGCATCATAGGTGCCCTTCACCAGCTGCTTTCCCCTCAAATCCCACCTTGCACTTTCAGCACAGCACTGTTTTCAGCATGCTGTGCTGCAGGAGACCACTGTTAAAGCTCAGACTTCACATTGTGGTTTCTCTCACCAAATCATTTGAAGAGCTCTGAGGTACCAGTCTCTATATACATACAAGCACAGGTTCTCAACTTTACGAAATCTTGAGAGAGCTCATCCATTTTACATCAAAAATGATCAAGTTAGAGTAGTTCTTGAGGAAACAGGACATACTGGCCCACTGCAGGAAATTCCCCATTTAATTATCTGTAAAGTAGGTTTATTCTGCAGGTCTGTTACCTGATCCACTTCCCATTCCACAGACTTGGAAAGATAAAAGTTTATTAACCCTCACAAAAGTCTTGCTCAGAAATTCCTGTTTTTGAAACATGTTCATATGTGATCCTTGATCTCAAGGCCAAAATCTGTCTTGAATTTACAGGGAAATGTAGCATGAAGAATTGGCAAGTTTCAACCTTAATCGTACCTTCTTCAACTGAGAGAAATATGAGCAAATTCTCCTTTCACATAAGCTGTTATTGTGGAGAACCTCCCTGTATAGAGTAATTCATCAAGATTAACCACTGCATCTAGTTTCAGTCACAAAGTTCTCAATCATTGGTTTATGGATTATATGATCTCATCTAAGATTTAACACACTGGTTCGATTACTTCAACTTGTGCTTCAAACACCCTGAAGTGCTGATTCTTTTTCCTCAATTCTTTCGAAAGGCTAATTCAGGCCGAATCATTAACTAGAGATGATTGCAAATTTGGATAATGCATTTACGTGAAAAGCCTTGATCCATCTAGATTAAAAGATTTTTTGTAGCTAATGTTTAACCTCTAAAGTTCATAAACTGAGCTACAGTTAATGAATGTGTTTCATTTTCAAACACTTAAGCATCCTCCCACTTCTTTTTGCCCCCTGAAATCAAAAGGGATGATCCCAGAGCTGCAAAATAACACTTAGGCTAATATGATATCATTATAATTATTTCACAGTAACCAAAAAACTTGTGTGCACACAGTTATGTAAGTGACATGAATAAATACAGAAGCTGACTGTTTGCTTCACTAAACAAATCAGCACATTAGGAGAATAAACTATTATATTACCTCATTAGCTGCTATCCAGGAAGGGTGTTTCCATGAGTGGGAAGCCAGATGGGTCAAAGCTGTCTTGAATCACTTGTTTGGAAAACTACATTGCAAGAAAAGCTGATCAGCACTCATTTCAGATAACTTTCTTGGAAGCTGGGGCAGGTAGAGGTGTGGAAAAGCAATAATAATGCAGGACTTCAAGAAAAGGGATTCTTTCTGCTTTGTTGTCCACATAATTAAATGAATTTATGCATAAAAAAACATACAGTTTTAGGGGCTTTATCCTATATTATAGATACAAACATCTGAAAATGTGGTCTGTGATGTTGGGAATGCTAGAAATTTTGTTTGATTGCAACAAAAAGGGATTTATGTGTAGAATGGGGTTCATTTACTATCAGTCTAAAAGCATGTAGTTTATAGCATCCTTTTTATGCCAACATACTTATTTACTGTAAGAAAGTAAACAGTTTACTGTAAAACAGGCTGCTAACTGTATTGATCTCATGAGATGTTGACAGTGAAAAAAGGTCTGTAAATAATAATTCTTTTCAAAAATTTGGCACATGCAAGAAATGTTTACAAATTCAAATGTATAGCTTCAGACAGAGTAGAAATGAAACTGGGCTATGATTCAGAGCTCCCAGAGGATGATAGCTCTCCCAGTGGTGCATGATAGGGCAAGGATTCTCCTCCCTGGTCAACTTTTTGTGTGGTCCTGTGTGCAGCCAGGATTTGGACTTGATGATCCTTATAGGTGCCTTCCAACTTGGGATATTTTATGGTTCCATGGCCCAAGCTTCCATGGAAAAGTTGAAAGGGCTTTAAATGCCCACCTCCCACATCAGTCATGAGGCTGAGAGCTCTTATCTCCATCTGATTGTCTTATCCAAAGAACACTGTCAATGAGAAGGATTTCACTGGTCTCTCTCCTCCCATCTCTGCCCTCTGTATGCAGCTCAGTCCGACTTTTCTTTTTGCCCTGAATTTGTCCAAATTCCAATTCCATAACTACTATGTCTTAAATTTGTGTCATAAGAAAATCTGGCCAACGCAATGAACAATTTATCTCTTGCTCACAAATGATAGCCGTGCACTGGTGTGGATGCTTTGGTCCAGAAATTTCTTATTTACATCTCAGCAGTTAATGCTTGAAAGAAAACAATATCCTTTCACTGTGAGTCATTGGAAATAAAACTATGGGAGAAAGCTTGTGTTTGTGTTAAGACAGTCTTGTTTGCTCTTTGGTGCGTATAATTAAGTTTAAACAATTCACATTCAGGCTGCGTTGAGGATGTCCTAAAAGTAGTCATTGTCAGCATGCAAGTCATTTAAACACAATTTCTGATTTCTCTTTGTTGGCTTAAGGGAGCACAAGTACAAGTAAATGTCTGTATTTTAGTTGTTGAAAGCAAAGGGTGATGATGCCCGCCGTATCTGGAAGCAGGTATTGGAGGGCCTTTGGCACATGAAGCCAAGATAGATGCTCCCCTGGGAGCCCCAGCCTGCCTTCAGTGGTCCCCTCTTTGTTCAATGCATTCAGGAGTACCAATTGCCAGCACTTTGTCCAGCTCACCAAAAAAAAAAAAAAAAAAAAAAGAAAAAAAAAATTCCAGCTGTTGTGTTATGTTCATACATACATACACACATATACGTGTGTGTTCACCCAAGTGTACGTGCATAGATACTTACGGGTGTGTGTTACAAATGTATTTATCCACGTAACTTCACTCAAGAATTAATACTTCCACCCTTTCATCTCGGCTTTTTGCTTATTAGGACATGGAATGTGCCCTGGGGCTTTCTAGAGAGTTTTGCATATGCATAGCAAAATTGTCCCTGCAGCAAATTGCTTCCTGTCTGAAAGAGAAACCAAACAGATTTAGAAGGAAAATAGTGGCAAGATGAATCCAGGCTTGCACAACAACTTGCCCTGATTTCCAGACTCCCAGATTAAGATGGTGCTCCTTGAATTTCATTGCTCAAAGTCCCTCTGTCAGCAACTTGCCACAGAAAGGCTGGATGATCATCTCTACAGCATGTCTGACAGCCCTCAGATGCAGAGGGTGCTCCCAGGAAGGTAATACTGGAAACAGAAAATCTTCCTTCTCCTTTACCTCTTATTTTCATGTCTTCTTTAGGCAGTCTGAGTCTCCTCTTTTCCAGACTGAACCATCCCAGTTCCCTCAGCCACTCCCCCATAAAACTGTGTTCCAGACCCATCAGAGCTCCACTACCCTTCTCTGGACATGCTCCAGGGCCTCAATGTCTGTCTTTTAGTGAGGGGCCCAAAGCTGAACATAGCACTTGAGGTGCTGAGTACAGAGTGATGATCGCCTCCTGCTCCTGCTGGCTGCACTATTGCTGATAGCAGCCAGGCTGCCATGGGCTTTCTTGGGCACCTGGGCACATTGCTGGCTCACTTTCAGCCAAGTGACAATGTAGCATCAGAACTAATTCCCTCCTGCAGGAGGGCAGCAACCTTCTCTCTGAGACACTCCAAGTTCTTGTATGCCCAAATAATCTCTTTGCTGTTGAGAAAGTGTTAGCATGAGTAAAGGGTTCAGACTCTGATCTTCTGCATACTGGTCATCCTGAATTTGAAAGATGTAGGCAGTATATTTGTCCAAAGGTAGGTTTAGGAAGGGATGAGTTGCTTTAGTAAGACTCAATGCTGTTGCTTATTGGAACAGCAAGATCAATGGATGGAGAATCAGACTTGGCTAAAATACACGTAAAAAACACTTCTTATCTTGCACGTTCTCCTGCACACGTTGTATCAACTGCATACTAAGTTTTTATTCATTTTATAGGTTTGTGAGCTATGCTGCATGGAATTTACTGAAATGTAAGGACTTGATTATCCCCTTATTTGATTCGGTGGGAGTTTTGCCATTGACTTAAATGGGAGCAGAGCTGTAAAAAGGGATTTGCATGCATTGATTTAGTATGGTGCAAGTGAAGATCGAATGTGTGAACTTGGAGAGGAGGCAGGTTCAATATCTCAATAATCGTGACATTCCCCTGAGATCAGACGTTTCTAGTAAATGTACAGAACATGTAAATAGGGTATATATTTTGTTTTGTATTCAGAGATATTAATGAGAATTTTTGGCTTCTGAGTATGTGCTGGTTTCAGTTGGGAAATTTGAGAGCTGAATAATTATTTATTTTCTCCCAAAACATTTTGTCTCTGCATTTCAGCGCTAGTTTCCCTTACATCTAACGACATCATCCCTGACCTTGCTTTAAAATAGGCATGCTTTTAAAATACATCTGTAGATACCTGTGTAGAGATCTGGAATAATTCACTTAAGACTGTGGGATTTCCTGTTCTGAAGGATGGAGCGAAAGGTGGAGCTGAGATAAAGGATGAGAAGCTGAAGCCATGGGGCTCTCAGCAGCACTTGGCGTGCCGTGAGCCGCTCAGCGTGCCAGGAGCCCTGGCTCCAGCTGTCCTCCTGGGATGTGTTAGGGTTCACTGATGATCTGCCCAGAGGCTGTGCAGGTGCTGCCAGCTGCAGTGGGGACTTCAGGTGGGGGTACTGAGTCCCCTGGCACGCAGGTGAGTGTCAACCAGGTTGGTGCTTGCGGTAGCCGCTGTGCTGGTGTTTAGCCCCGAGTCCTGCTGTGTCTGAGCTTTGTAGCAGGTTGGGCAGTGGACTGCAGCCAGGGCAGCATGGCTTCCCCAGGTTCGGTTACAGACAGTAGCTGAAAATAGCCAGGCACCAGTGGGCAGAGGGGAAGAGGTAGGTACGATGACACCAGAGAGCGGTGATAATCCAGTCCTGATGTAGAGCAGAGGAAGGAGGGCATCTCCTCTTCCTCCATTGGCCCATGTGAACCAGCTGATGCAGCCCCATGGGTGTGCAGCATCACCTGCACAGGTACGCTTCTCACCCAGTTATCTGTGTGTGATCGGTGAGTACATATTCCCGGAGCCTTTAGATACTGCCAGCTCTTTATCAGGTGTTTGGGAATTACGCGTGCTGCTGGAGATAGCCTGTTGTATCATCCCACTTCATCTCACAGATTACCAGATGCATGTTGTTTGTTCTTCACTCTTGGTGAGTTCAGCTTTTCTCCTTGCATTTTCAGTAGCTTTGCTTATCTGGCTTTTCTCCTTGCATTTTTAGAAGTCCTTTCTACATGTCCTAACATCTGTATTGACTTTCTCAACCATCTCTAATTTCTGCTTTTGCATATTTCATGTAATGTATTGGTATTATTCACTGGAAGAACAGTTTAATAAACTGAGTTCATCTGTCCCCAAACCCGAGACAGGCACTGTTACAAAACGTACTGTAGGAGAAATCAAATAGATAAAGTTGATTATAAATCCAGAGTGTCAGAATGAACACCAACTATTCACATTTTAAAAGGATGTTGCTTTCCTTGTTTCCACTTTCATTACACGTGGCTATAAATATAAATATGAACTTACACTTACACCTACTAAAACAGTACCAAATCCTTATTTGCCATTCCTGGGCACACCCCCTGCAGTGTGTGATGTATGGCACTGAGGCATTTCTCCCCAGTCATTGATGAGTCTTTTGCTGTCTGCTTTACAACAGGGGCATATGGGAACCTCAGCAATGTGAATACAGCTGCCCTGGCTTTAGGGAGGGCTTCAGCAAAGTGAGGCAGCTTCCACAGGACTTGCCGGGAGCAGGATTAGGCCATTGAGCAGCTGTAACTTCACGCACACTTTTAATCTTTCCTAAGGGTTACCCTTGTGCAGCAGGCAGCTGGGTCTTTGCTGCTTAGCCACCAAGGATGTAGTGACAAGGATAAATGGCACCACAGGACCTGGCTACAAGTGCTGCCCATCCGTGCTTCCTATGAGCCCAAAGTCACGTCGGATTTTATGGGCAAAAAGCTGCTGAAAATCGAGCGTTACCGCTGTCACTGTGGCCCTGTGGGGACAGCCTTCTGACAGCCTTATTTATAGTCATTCTCCTAACAGATTTCCACATAGCTCTCTGTGGGGTTACATATAGGACACGAGTAATGCTGGGTTTCTTGTCATAAATCCAGAAATGCATTAAAGTTGGAGCCTACAATTTTCATCCATTTAAACGACAATGATGGGCATTTGTGGTGTTTTCTGGGTGGCGGGTGTCCTTTAATACACTTATCTGTAGCAGCAGAAGTTACACGAGCCCTGGACTTTCGCACTCATGCACTGCACTGGCCTCAGCTCAGTGACAATTGCTCAGCACTGGTAATTCAGCCGTACTGGAAGATCTGCGGTCACAGAACTGGATGATCTTAATGGTCTTTCCAACCTCCATGATTCTGTGGTTATCACTTCTCACTTCTCCTATTGATCTTTTTAGTTTTACGGCTCAGCTTTCCTTCTTAAACTGCCAATGTTTTTGCTGTAATAACCCAGCTGTATTTGGAGTCAGGAACTGGCCACTCAACGTGAAAAGAGAAGCAAGAAGTGTTTTTTATTGCAATATTTCAGCAGATGTTTGCTCTTTACCAACAAAATAACAGTCTCAGAATGAATGGTCTTTTTATACATTTAAGGTTAGGCTCTATCTGTTGTTTAAATCAGATCTGGAAGGTCAAATAACACAAGGGAAAGCAAAATAGGAGTTTCTCTATCTGCATGCAGGCTTCTTGCTGACAAAACATTTAAAAGCATCTGTGAAACAGGCTGTGAATCAAATAAATATTCATCTGGAGAAACAAATTAGGAACAGGCAGTTCCAGGCTTAACCAAGCATGCAAAGCCCTCTGCTGATGTAGAAATTAGAGATTTCCATAGTCCTCTGAACATTTACCCAAGAGTATCTAAATGCTCCCCAAGGTTAATTTGAGAATAGAAATGATCTATAATCATTATGATCTGGTGGATGGCTAAATTAGATAAAGATAGTGGGATTTTTAAACTACTATTTAAGATACCGAAGGCTACATGCTGGGTAAGACTGTGCAAACCCCTGTTTATAAAGACATCTGTAACTCTGATGGAAAACAGTAATGAAAGTAATTTCTTTTCTGGGGAGGGAGACAGGAGTGGAGAGATGGGGCATAGCGTTTCTGGTTCTTTTTATTTTTTTTTAAGGTTGCTGAATCAGGCAGTTTACATACGTATCCCAGCAGCAGCTTTTCCAGAAGTCTGAGCTGCACAACAGGAGCCAGGGAGGTGATTGTGCAGAATTCACTGAAGTTTTGTTCAGCCCCAGGAAGTGGCTTTGTACATGTATTTGTGTCTTTAATTCAGGCCACTCTTGTAGCAAATGACACAAATAATATGGGGAGAAGGATGTGCAGAACATCAGTTCCCAACAAGGCAGGTCCCAGTTGAGATGTTGGGCTTTGTCACGGAAAAGTTACCTTTCTTATGTGGTGTTCCCTTTATCCCTTTCAAATAAATGTAAAAGACTGCTTCTCCAGAACATGCTGATGTTTTTCCAAAAAGTATTTTAGTAAGATGGTTCTTTTAACTTAAATCCACAGTGGCTGCTCTAATTAACACTCTCAGTAGGTAGTTCCCAGCTGTGACTGATTTGAAGGGTGTGCACAACAGTGATTGCCATTCCTGTAGGGAAAATAAGATGTCTGTGGTGTGAGCTGTAAGAGCTCAGGGGGAACTGAGCTACCTCGTTCATAACTTTTTTTTTGTTTTTTTTTTATTTGTATTTTCTGTGCTTTGCAGACTGATCTGTATGCAGGTTCTCACACAGAAGAATCCCTTGGCCACTTCGAGCTCATCACAGTGTTCATGTTCTTTATATTTATTGATAAATTACTGCAGGTCCATCAAGTTCTCCCACACCACAGTACTGGTGTGATTTATGTTTTAACTGTAATAGCAGTTCACCAATTGATTGAAATCTTTCTTGCCATGAATATTTTAATGAGAGCTATAGACTTTATATCTGTTGAAAGAATATAATTACCAGCCATCTGAAGTTGCCAACTGACATAGTGGAACAGAGGTATGAGCTGCTCAAAATGACTAAATGTCTAATAGACTGATCAGAAAATTACACTGCAGCTGCTTCATTTTATGTTTCTTTATTGCTAGACATTTTCTCAGCTGATGACCTGAGTGACAAGCAACATGCTGGTGCATTCGTGGGTTTCACTGAACAAAGATGAGGGAAATAAAACAGTGAAAACAAACATATTCACCATTTGCAGGAAATGGACAACTTGCATGTTCTTCAAACATGTTTTTCCCCTGGCAAAGGTCAAAGGGAGTGGGAGTGAAAGGGTCTGAATATCCTCTATGACTTCCCCTGTTGGAGCTGTCAGCACTGAGCAGATCTTACTGAGCCACAGCCTGGCTGGGCTGCACAAATCCTGCACACGTGGGCAGAGCAGCGTCAGGCACAGCTGTCCCCTGGGGGGGGACAGGGGTGTGTTGTCAATGCCTTCAGGGTCTGGTGTTCCTCTGGGGCTGACACGGTCCTTCGGCTTGGCTATCTCAAATGAGAGCCCAGCTTTCGCTTTCTCCAGAGTCCATGAGGACTTCACAGGGTCGCTGCGGGATATTGAGAATTAATGTGCATAAGGAAGTTGGAGAGCTCTCGTCTCCCATTGCTTGTGTTTTTGTCACTGCTCTACTGTGAGAGCCAGAAAGCAGAAATAATCTCTGATCATAAAGGTGTTTCTTTCCTCTGGTTCCCACTAAAAGAATTCCTTATTCACTGTTAGAGTAGATGAAAAAGGCCGACAGGAAAAACGTGCTGGAAGATGGATAACTATTACTGTGGATGGTTATCCTACAAGAATGACATGAGCCTTCGAGGAAAAGAGAGAGGGCAGAATTATTTCTTTAGTTCTGACTGAATGGTTGAGAGTGCTATCAAAGGAGAAGGTGGTTACTGCCAGCCAGCAGAACACCTGTCCACTGGTGAGTCCAAGGAGAGCAGCAGTCACTGAGACAGACAGACAGATGAGCAGGTAATTGCCACGTGATTGCCACCTGTAACTGTAGGTCACTCTGAATGTTGCTGATCCAAAGTAGTGATCAAAGTGTGGAAGGCTCCATATTTCATTATCAGCCCTCTGCACCTCAGCACAGTGTAGGGATGCATGTCCTGCCCTTGGCAGTGGCTGACAGCTTGCTTTTGTCCATTTGTTGTCAGCAGTTCCAATAGGAATTATTTACGACTGAGAAAGAGATTAGACTTTTAAAATATTGAAGTAAGATTACACAAAAAAGTTAAGGGAAATGAAGAAGGACTGATTTACACATGAATGTGCTTTTTAAAAATCAGTTTTTAGCGTTATTGGATGATGGTATGAAAGATTAAAAAACCCCTTTACTCAGTGAGTGCAAAATTTATTTTATTAATGTTGATAAGCTTAACTGAAGTCAGATGTCAGACGTTTTAAAAATATGGAGATGTTCTGGCTTATGCTGAGCAGCCAAAATTCAACGTGTTTGCAATCAACTTGATGGTCCTAAGGCAGGAGAGGCTGCGAGAAAAACGCAGCAAAAGCAGGGCTTATTTTTTAATTTACCCAACCTCTTTGATGAGACTTGGGTTTTGGGGAAATATATTCAATTTTCCTGAGCCAAACAGGTTGTTAGCCACAAGAAGTCAGGACAAAGACTATCTGGTTACCACTGTTTTGACAGACATCTCACCATCAGGTTGGATTCTCCTCCTTCAAACTGTCTATGAAAGTCAGTGTAAACAGCCTTTCTCCTCATTAACACAGTGTACTCAGGAGAGATTTGTGCTCTTGAGAGTTGGTTTAAATAAGGAGAAACCCAAACAGACATATTTAGATCTGAAAACTCACAGCCAAAAGTTCATTAAACAAATTTTTTTTTGTCATAAATGGGTGGACTGCTTCATGTAAATAGATAAATAGAAAGGTCAGACTGTGCTAACCAAAATGGAAATTCAGTTCCTCCTCCTCTGCAGGCTGCACTGGGGCTCTCTTTTACATCCTATGACTTTATGATGCAGTTGCTTGAGCTGTACTGTCAGTAACATGCCATAGTGACAGAGGAGTTTGTTATTATTGTCTAGGTAGAGGGGCTTCGTGGTGCTGGGAGCTGCCTATGAGCTCTTAGTCTTGACTGACCTCCTGCTTGTAGGGTAGGGTAGAGTTTCTGTGAGAGACTTCAGAAGATCATTGTACGCTTGAGCATTTGGCTTGTTCTTACAGGGCTGGAACTGTCTGTACAAAACGTGAAAGAAAATTAAAGTGCACCCTGCAGATTCTGCCATGGGAAATGACAGTGCTTGCATCTTTTCCTCCCCCTGTAGTCTGCTTATGCTGCTGAACAGGGAACCCATTGCTAGAATTTATCGGTCACAGCTTTACTTTAGCATTTATCATCAGTACTTCAGTTTGGCATGTTACCTTTCAGATAGTCCTCCAAAAAGCCTTCTAATCCAGCCAGCTTTGTGTGCTGGTTTTGTTACTGATGGAATAGTCTCAAGCTGTCACATGAATCTGAGATGGCTGCAGCCCCCAGGCCCCTTACCTGAACACCAGGCAGCTTGACAAGAGCTTGAAGCACAGTGAGAGATCTAACCAAAAGCCTTTCTGAAATCAGTTAGAGACTTCTCATGGGCATCAGGACAGTTCAGATGTGTCATGCTTGTGTCTCAGATATGCTTTGGATTCGAAGAGAGAAATGGACTCCAGCCTTTGGAGCTCACATTCCTTTCAGTCAAAAGCATTTCTGGTTTCTGTGAATAAAAGACATCGCGCTGCTTTGATACGATACTCTTTTTTCCTCTCTTTTGTTTTCTTGTGGTGCTTTCTTTTCTTTAAACAGAAAACAAGTTCCTTTTATCCCTGATGATTAATTTCTCCTGGTTTGAAACTGGTCCTGTAATCTGTTTAAAATATATCATTATATCTTTTTATTTTCGTGGGGTATATTAACATTTGAAAGGCTACATATACTGGATAGATTGTAAAGTATTTGCTTTTCCCTCCATTAATTCTTCCACAGCATTCAGTGGCATGGTGTTACAGATGCTTGAATAGCTGAGCCTCCACTTGGGCTTAATGAGAGCTCTTCAATGGAGACTGAATTTGGCTTCAGATTCCTCCTTTATTTTGATGTATTGTCGTCCAAAATGATGCATTTTTCTAAAGACAGTAATTGCTTGTACCTTCCTATTTACCATTTTGAGTGTCCTATGATTTTAACCAAGCAGCCACAAGACAATGTTTTTATGAACACTGCTGTATTGAAGTTGCTTTAGTTAAGACACTATCAGCAATTAAACCATAAGTCCATGACTAGGACATTTTTTGTGGCATCTTGAGGCCATGCACTTCATTCTGTTCACGCTTGGGATGAGGCACATCACTCATGTTTTTAAAGCAATGTGTAGTTTAATCAGCAATACAGAAAACTACTGCATGACACAGTGGGTTATGAGTATCATATATTACATAGGTGTGGGAGCTTGGAAGTGCAGGAAGCAGGTCTGGGCTGCCAGAACATTCTATAGAATGGGCCTATGCTCCAAATCAGAAACTCTTGCTACTTATGGAACATCAGGTTCTGAAAGAAATGCAGCAGAAACTACCATTCCTGACACCTCACTGAGATTTCAAGTGATGGTGGTGTTGGCTGGGGGCAGCAAGAAGGGAGATTTGAATGGGTTATGGTCACATTCAGTATTGTGGACAAAGAGGCAAATTTGTGATGTAATCACCCAGCTCAGAAAAGAAGCTGCACCAAAACTTACAAGCAATCTTGGCATATAAGTTGAGATCAGGGTTCATATCACTAATATCAGTCAACAGTAGGAAGCAGGAATAGAGCGTGGCATAAAAAACAGCCATGACAAATATTGTTTCAGCAGTCTTTGAATGCTTACAATTGCTGCTATTTCCTCTGCATAGAAGAGGTTTCTCTGAACTGTGAAAGTTGAAGCAATCAACAGCTTCAGGACAAGAACTCAGGCAGTGAAAACAGAAAAGGGTGCAATTTGTAACCTTCAGAATGCACATAGTCCTCTGCCAGAAGACATTTTTCAGAGAGCATTTATGTCTATTTAGGTCACATTCCACAACCTGGGATTCCATAGGAAGACTCAGTGTTGTTTATGCAACATGATGAATCCTGGTATCAGCAAGGCACCGTCAATCCCCACTTATAATGAAGTGTTGAGAGACAAAAGACAAACTTGGGGCATTTCAGAGGAGGGATGCTGTGACATCTGCACTCTCACCAGTATTCAGAGCACTCTGCCAGTGGAAAAGGCATTGTTCACCCTAGAAAAGGCTTTTAGCCAGCAATACCTTTTCTAATCCACTTTCTTCCCCACTGTCACGTTGCATTGACTCCTTGCCAGCAGCTGAAACACAATGGGCTCTGCCTATAGCACCCACATGCACGCTGCACTGGTGCCAATGTGCAGAAGCAGTTTCCAGGAGAGGTTTAAGTGGCCACTTGCCGTGGGCATTGTACAGCAGTGTGAAAAATAATGGGAAACAGAAACACATTTTTTCCATTAAATCCTGGCAAATCATTTTGTTACCTGTGGTGCAGAAGACAAATAACCTAGGTTAGAGTCTGTCAGGAAACAGGGCAGGTACATTTCAGAAAAGAACAAAAACAGTCCAATTTTTTTTTTTTTCTTTTTTTTTCTTTCCAGTGCAAATGACTGCTGAGAGTATTTCTTTCAGGAGCCTTTCTGTGCTGAGCTGTTCAGAGTGAGCGAGGCACAATGCAGCAGTGTCATCCCACTGTGTTGAATTGCCAGTACACCCAGTAAAGTGACCCAATTACAGAGTTATGCTTAAACCAGTGTTTGTGTCTGCAAGCCCCAGAAGTGAATTTGGATCCGCAAATGTAAACTGCTGATAGCTCCATTGAGTACATGTCAGAGAATCACAGAAACATGTAAGTTGGAAGGAGTCCCTAAAGATCATCTAGTCCAGGTCCCTGCAATGAACAGGGCACCTGCAGCTCGATCTGGCTGCTCAGAGCCTGGTCCAGCCTGACTTTGAAGATCCCAGAGCATGTTCCTTCCATCTGTAACACCCACTGTAGCAGCACTGTGAGCCCACTGGGTCTGCTGAAGGGGCACAGGGAGCTCAGAGAGATTCACAGCAACTAACACTTCTGCTAACCGGTTGAGATTCCAAAAGCAAGCTGTGCTCCTTAGGCCTGATCGCAGTGATGTCATGTATTGCAATTTTTTGTTGCTGTTAATGTTTTGTTCCTGCTAAAAAGATTTCTTGTGGCAGTTTTCCTGAGAGAACAATGCAACTTACGCTGTTTGTGCTGCATCTCAGTGCTCACCTGGAAAGTCACTGATATACTACATAATTGGAATGCTTTTTTTCATATATAAAGCGCAGACATGTTCTACTAGCAATATTTTGTTAGTTAAGGACAAAGCAAACTGCTTGCAATTCTGTTAGTTACAGGCAGTAGCAGTTTATGCTCTGATTCTGAATTATAGATAGAGAAAGTTTATGTAGTGCACTCCCAAAACCCACATGGCCTAAGGTTTAACTTTGTACAGCACCAGCATCAGTCTGTACTGGCTGTGTGCCCAACTGGGCTGACTGATCCTTGAATTGGGATGGTGCAGTGGAGACTCAAAAAGGACATTTCCATCTATGCAGTGCAAACACTCAGGGCAGTGTACGTTCTTTATATGTGCAAGTATTTCAAAGGTACTAGGATAACAGCTGCCTCTGCAAGATCTTTGCCTTCTTGTGAGCATGTGCTGGCTATTTTCTCCTTGTTTGGCTTCCTCCATTCACCATAGTTCATTTCTCATGCACCACAATTTAGCTCAGATTTGCAGCTGACCCTCAGTAATGAGCACTTAGCAGGGACCTCACCCACAGCCAGGCAGCCATCCTGACTCTTCATTTCTAAAGCTCCCCCTGCTTTGAGCACATCACTGAGCACAGCCCTGCACTGCCCTTATCAAAAGATGCACTGATCTATGGCATATGCCTGACCTCTCTAGTCCTGCAGCAATACTTGGTGATGCTATTTCCTCAGTACCCCCAGCTGAATTCAGGATTTCTTTTCCTAGTTCACAGGAATACATGTGTGTGTATCCACTCTGTGCTCAGGTGAAACCCTCTCAGCAGAGGAATTAATGCTTTGCAGTTGTTATAACGAGTGGCTACATGGTTACACTGGATTGGTAATAATTGCTTTTATGTAGTAATCACAACGTGATCATAATGTTAGGGTAATATCATCATAATATTACCTTAAAATGGTGAGGTTAAATGAAGTCTGCATTACCTTACTGGATAGGTAAGCAGTTTATTCATCTAAATGGTACTGTGAGGGAACGTATTCGGGATTTTACAGCTGAGCAGTCATGAGAGATGTTCAGGAGCACTCACACATGGTGACCATTAGCAACAGTTTAAGGAACATTGTGACTGCGTGTGCTTAAGTAGACACATAGGACAGAAGCCTTCATTTCTAGTGAATCAAATGCTGCATGGAATCTGTGCACTTTTCTGGCAGTCCAACAAGGCCAAGAGGAAGGAGGGACTTCATTGTGGAGCAGAACAAAATCGATTTAAAGTCACTAAGTCACAGGACATTGAATCCAGATGAAATGGAGATTCCAGTTTTGCTCTCGCCACAGTCCATGGAGTACATCATGTGGGAGGCTGCAGCATTCCTGGGCCCAGGTGGGAGATGCACATGGGCTCTGGTGCTGCTCAGGTGGGCACTGAATTGCACTGGTGGATAAAACTGGCAAAATAATGTCTCCTGCTTACTCCCATACTAGGCAAAGCAAGGAGTAAAAGAAAGGCAGAATTTTGTTGCCCTTCCCACCACAAGAGCTGAGCTGTATCTGAATGATGCCCTGCCAGGTCCTATCTGATAAATCCTACTCCAGAATGAGCCCTGGGTGACACTGGTGGGATGTGGTGTGGTCCCATTATGAATGATTGCATTGCAGGAGGAATGCTGAACTGGGTGAAACTGGGAAAGAAGGGAGGATTTAGTAGATAGCAGATTGCATGCCTACTGCCAGCATTTCTGCCATCGTCCTCATTCTCATGCAGAATGCTATTTTCTAGGAAAAGTTAATTGTTCATGCAAATCAGTGAAGCCCATTGATGACATTAAAGTCAATCCATAGACACAAAGAGTGGACTATGTCTTAGAACTCAGAAGGAGCTTTGAAATTTGTATACCATTGCACACCAAGTTTAACAATGTTTGAACACTTACATCTACATTTGTGAAATATCTTTGCTAAAATTGGTGACTTGTGTATTAAATAAAGCAGAGTATTTCACCTGCTGTGTGTGAAATGCAATGGGAAAGGTATTTGCTCCAGTGCTGCCTTCAGAATTAAGTGGCAGGATGACACATAAACTGTCCTTGGTGAATGAAGTACTTTGGTTTATCAAAGGATTACTGTGGTCAAAATGAACCCATTCTGCACAGCAGGGCACAGCATTGCTCTGGAGAACTTCAGCCTTTGTGGAGGGGAAAAAAAGACCTAAAATAGGAAACTGCCATTGTCTGACACAGCTCACCTGTGGTACCATCTTAGAAAAAAGAATAATGGCAGTCTGCTTGTAATCACTGTTATCTGAAGGCCTTTTAAACTACAAAATTTCAAATTCCTGGGTAAAGTAAATGATGTATTTAAATTTAATTCTTTTTCTCAAATTATATCTTAAGGATGATTTATTTAGATTTGCCAAGTTGATTCCAAACTATTAAAGGCTTTTTTCTCTTTATCTGAAAATTCTCAGTGTTAGGATTTAAGCCAGTACACCTGGCAATTGTTGCACTCTGCTGTTTTGCCATGCACTCATTCTGCAATGGCTGCAGCAACATTATAATAAAGGAATAGAAAGTTCTGTTTGTTTCCTGAGAGAAGAGGATCATTGGATCCTTCTCACCTAACAAGAATTAGCTGAAACAGCCAACAATTACGTTGACATTACGTAAACAAATATGTCATCATTAATTACATAAAAAGTGATCTAATCAACATGTGTAGTAGGTAAAAATTTGGTTTTTGCAACAGCTCATTTGTTGTATCCATTATTTTTTCAGCAGCCATAACATATCACCTCACTCAGTATGAAAATACTGCTTTATGAAAAAAGGTCTGTCAGCATTTCTTGGTCTCCAGGCCAAAGGCAAGGAGTGCACTGGATGTGCTCCATAGGCACAGCTGTGTCTGCAGCACAGTCGCAGCCACCTTTCTGCACAGAAACAAGAAGCTGTTGGAAAGTGAGATTAGTATCACACAAAGCATTACTGCTCGCTCTCATCTCTTCTACCTTTCCTCTTAGGTTCCTTTTATCGCTGTTAAGCTTCTTACCGTGCCAGTGTCTTTCAGGTTTGCAATTATGAGCATTTAAAAATATCTAGGCTGTAGTGTCTGATATCCAGTTGAAAATAATAGCTTCTTATTTGAAAAATAAAAAGCAGCCGGTGTATTATACAGAGAAATATGTTGTTTGCTGATGAGAATGACAAGTTTGTTTCTGTTTATTGCAGTCTGCTCTTTTCCTGTTTATCATCTGATAAACTTTACCTTTACATGTTACATTTTAGCTCTGTAAACATTGCTTCTTCTACAATGCAAGACATCAGAAATGTGCCTTTCATTTAGAAGAACACAAAACTGAAATGAGAGTGATGTTTGCTGGTGCAGCCAGGTGGTACCAAACCCCATCGCTCAGCCTGGCTGCTCTCATGCTCTGTGAAGACTCAGATGCTTTAATGTTTGGGCATTTTCTCTGGACTTTTAGAAGAAGCCACAACAATACCCTTCTTGCAAGGTTTGCTGCTTTCTGGAGTGAGTACCCTGCTACATGCATTCAGACATAGAGAATAAGATTGGGTTTGAGGAGGGATGGGCACATCACCCCTGCTGCATTTCGGGTGCTTATCAACCCCAAATAAACCCAAGGTGAGGCAAAGAGGGGCTGGTCGTAAAATCACAGTGATTGTGTGGAGTTGTTAAAGCTGCAGTGGTGCTAAATGAGGAGGTACAAGTCAGAGTTAACAGTTCTTTGGGTCCTTTCTTTTCCCAAGGATTTAAATATGAGCTTCTGCCCAGACTTCTAAGTGTGGAGGAGGTTCCTTCTATGACTTTAATTTGTTTAAATCCAGAAAGCAAAAAGAGGTTTTTTTTTTCTTCTATTTGTTGTTAGAAACCTAAGAAGGGTCTCATAGGAAGATCCTCTGTATTAACGAAGATGTAGTTTTAGATTTCTGCAGAGAGAATCAATAGACAGGATACAAGTCAAGTTACAAATACTCTATTTATTTCATTTAAATTATTTATTCTGACAAAATAGATCCAATTTCTTCTGACACTGCAGACTATTTTTTCCTAAAGGCATTGGCTTCATTGAAGTCATGTGCATCCATTTGAAAATTCTTCATTAATTAGCATTATCTGCTTAAGCCTTGGCTGAAAAATTCAGTATCATATAACGAATGCCCCATACCTGGCCTTGGGTCCGTATTGAATTCACAGGAAAAGAAAGCAGATATTGGTCCTTCCTTGGCAATTGTAAAGAATGTGCTCAATTAAACTATGAGACACTCTCCCTAGTTCATGTAGATAGTATTTAGCACGTTAACATTACACAAAATCCTAGAAGATTGTTCTATGGAAGGCACATGAATACCCTCAGCTCATGTTGTGGAAACGCAGAAAGGCTCTTCAGCTATTTCAGAGCAGGACAGCCATGCCACAGTATGCATCTACACCTCCTCAGGAATCCTGTTATTTTCTGTAATTGAGACTGTATCTGAAATGGTTGGAGTGGAACAAAATAGTTGGAAAAGCAGTACCAGATACAAGGAAGAGAATGCAACGCTGGCTTTGGGTCGTGTAATAGTATATCATTAGCTATCCTAAATGACATAAAAGAGAGAATAACAATGCAGTGTTCCCATAATATTTGAATAAAAAAATAGCAGCTTTACAGGAGCTTCTGCACCTTAAGGCAAATTAGCATTTAATGTTCTCCTTGGATTTTATATTCATTTTTTCCCCACTACGTGACTTAACAAAAACAAGGTGCACATGCCACCTAGTAGTACTGTTCCAAAATGCCTTTTTGTCAAATAGATTAATATCTTTTAAGATCCTCATCATATATCTTAATGAGCAGCATCTTCCCTGCAAATGACACACAGGTGTACAAGCAAACTGGGAAATCCTAACCAAGCTAGGCAAGCACCTGGAAGTCAGAGGCACAGTCAAAGCTTAGAAAAGAGCTGAGGTTTGAGAAACAGCAAGGTGAAATTAATTCTCAAGCTGCCATGATGTTTAATAAACATTTAATTAGTGAGCACACCGTCTCAAAAAGACTTTTCAAAGAGCCTTTGTAAGCTTTAGACAGGACGTGGGTCTAGGTAGGGCAGCCAGAAAATGATCTGTGCATCTGGGAAAATCACTGGCCAGAAGAAATGAATGATATCTCTCAGTAATACCAACTGAAGAATGCAACAGAGATTTCAGTAATTTCCTGCGTTTGGTTTTTGCTGATCATTCTCCAAATGACTCCCAAAAGGGAATTATTTCATTTAATATTGAGAGAGCTATAAATGGGTGGCTGGTAGAGGAACTGCTTATTTCTGCAATTACAACAGTTAAAAAAATTTAGCAGAGGAACTCAAACTCTTTCAGCAGCATACTGACTCACTGAAACCTCCTTGTTTCTGAAGCACATTACAGAAATACGTGTTTCAGAAAAGCTGAAACATTTCTATTTATCTTTGTTCTGTACTCCAAGGCACTGTTTATGACTTTGAATAACCAAAATGATACAAATGAAACAAGTACTTTTTTTTACCAAATGCTCTGCAGTGACATCAGTTTTTCTACTCTCGAGGCTTTCAGTAGAATGGAGCTCCTAAATGGCACCAAGTTCTGTGTTTGTGATCATATGGTCACCTTTCCTTATTTCCTTTCAATTCCACGTTGCACTTAAAGCTCCATTTGTTTCTGATTTTAATCTCTCTGCTTTTTTTCGGTCCTTTATGATATCACTACAGATATTTCATGCTTCTCATAGGTCCTCAGAATCTGTGCAGTTAGGAGATGGTGAATAGCACAGGATGAAGAAGCAGTAAAATCTAGAGTATTGTTGCACAAGGCCATGACTTCAGATTGTCAGCTCTTCCTATTTCTCTGCTTAATATAAGGAAGATCTGGCGAACTGCACTGAAGTTAGTGGTGAATTCAGTGGGTTTTTGGTCTGACCACAGTGATGTCAAGTGGATGCAGCTGAGGAATCTTCAGAAGTCAATAAATGTCACTAAGGGCCTTTCCTTCTTATTTGTGTGACAGTCAAATAGATGGTCCCCCTGAGTGTATGGAAACAAAATCAATGGCAAACTTCAATCCACACAATCACTTCTTATGTGAGACTTATGTGGCTATTACCTCACAGGTCAGTCAATAACCTATTATCTCACGAGCTAAGAAATAAATACTGCCTTGAGCCAGTATTAATTAAAAAGTCCAGGGAAGTATAGACCAGAAGATAGGTGATGCTGTTGTTTCTGATTGTTTGAAACACAGATGGACCACAAACCGATAGGATTTGGTTTGTTGTTTATTTTTGCTGTATTGTTTGCTTTTTGGAGTCGGGGCCACAGGGCTTTTTTTTGGTTGTGATTCATCACTCCACTTTTCAAAAGATAAAAATTTTGACAGTACAGAATTAGTTACCTTCCTTGTCTCTCGAAGCAAAGAGTCTGTGATTCCTTTGCATTACAAAAGCAGGGGAAATACATCTTTCTGATGATACTGTTTTGGGGGGCAGATCCAGGAGTAGATTTTCAATAGATATTAGGATTGTTTTCCTCTGTTAACACTAATGAAAATCACTGACAACTGAGGACTGATCTTTGCTTAAATAGGCCACCCCTTCATGCCTATCAAGTCTTGTGAGGATCACTTCTTTTGATAGCATAAAGAATTAGGAAATGGTTTGCTGAATATCCAGGATTTAAATTCCATCGAGGTCTCAAAGTCCAATAGTCCCTGTGCTCTACAGACTTACAGCAGGTTGATAAGAAATCCTGAGCACGGTGATTCAGGTAGAATTTAGGCTGCCTGAATATGACTCTTATGTTATTCTTCAGATGCTTTGAATGATTGACCCTTATCCTTTGGAAAATTCAAGCTGGATTTTTTGAAGTGTATTTATTCCAGAAAATTAAATTAATTCTGAGATGAAGTATGATTTTAATTTAAAGCACTAAGAGCTGGCCTGACATAATTGGCACTGCATTCAAGAGAGCTAAGAAACATTTTCTTTGACATATGTTTTATCCCCATACAATCATCTGTGGGGCTTGCTGCCCAAGGCAGAAAAGTCAAATCTATGACATTGTATTTATAAGGCAGGAAAATACACTTATTTACATTTAGACATGCAAACACACAGACATGGTGATAAGCCAATCATGCCAACCAGTAAGAAAATGAAATTCTCTGGCATTGAGTAAGTCTCAGTCAGAGGTTTTTGAGCATATCCCCCACTACTTATTGTAAAATTGATTTTAAGAATTTCACATTTCATTTCCTAATTGAGGAAATTTAGGTCATTACTGGAAGTTCTCTGTTGTCACGATTTGATTCCAATGAATAACTTAAAATTGAAACAAATAACTATACAAGTAAAATTACATCCTTGTCTGTTAAACACAGGAAGCTGCTCTGTGCTGTTTAGGTGTTTCCAGCTGCTAACTATTGTTTCTGTAGCACCACTCAGCTAAGGTACAGGGTAGATTTTGCACAGCGAATGTCACTGCAAAACTTTGGCCGAAGATAAGCAAGGTGAACTCCCACTCAGTAAAAAGTGTGATATGATGTACAGTAACATTTCACTTGGAAGCACTCACACAGTAAATTACACAGCACTCATATCTCTTCACCAACATGTACTTTTCAGTACTCAGGAATTTCACAGTGGATACATAAATTCAGCAACCTTTAAATTTCTGCTTCCTGTACCCATGTGGGTGTGAAAAGTCAGGATGGAAATTTCTTTTGCAATCATGTCAAGTGAGGAAAGAAAGTTGATACATATGCATACACATGCATAAACACAGTTTAGCTGTTTCAATTTTCACTTCAGTAAAAAATACTCTGTGTAACTTTTGTGTTCACTGCTTCAGAATGAAATCTGTCTCTGGAAATCATCGATCTGTGGGAAATCAGCTGCCATTTATCTCTGAAGGCTCCTCAGTGCCACTGCAGACTTCTCAATGAACCCCATACTTCTTTTTCTCTAGACACCTAGGCCTACTGCTCAGAACCACTGTTACTGGTAAAGCAGGCAATGTTTTTGTTGCAGCTTTCAGCACCTTTCCTTCCCACTTAACGCTTCATTTCTTTTATTATCATCATTAAAAATGTTCAGGATTTCTACTGAATGCCACAAAGTTTCCTCAGTCATTCTCTTCTGCAAACTGTCAAATTGCTGGTCATATCCAAGGCATTAGGGGACCTGCTGTTGTTCATAACACTGTAATTGGCTCTTCTGGTGCTGCTTGGCATCTCTTGCCTTTGTCCTTAGTGATGAAAGAAAAGCCTGAGGGCCTGCAGCTCCTCTCTCAAGTGTAGGCAATACCAAGCATGGACTCTGGAGACAGGGTCGTGAGGGATGCTTGACTCGAGGCGTTCCCTGCCAAGGAGTAATCCTGAATGCAGTTGTCTTCAGGCAATCTTAAAATGCCTTCTAACCATTCTGCCAGCGAGGAGAAGAAGCTTTTAGCCACGGGATGAATTAAAAATTTGAATCAACTCCATATGAGGTCAAGACACTGAGGGATTGAAAGAGGTGTTCTTAATTGCCCAAATCACAAACACAAAGAACTGGAACTGGCCAGTTACGAACATATACTTGACCTTTCTGCCACTGAAACCCAAAAGCTTCATATAACTAGTATGTGCAAAGCAGTACCAATGATTTGGAAAGCATAAAAACAGGAGGGTGACTAATGCTAGAATCAAAGTTCCATTGCCCACTTACAGGAAGACAACACCGAAGCAGGTGGCTCACAGCCCAGAGAGTTAGAGAACGTGGTGAAGGATCCCCTCAGCTGAGGACAGGGAAATCACACAACCAGTTGGAAATGGGGCTCCTTTCCTGCTGCTCTGTGAGGGGAGCTCTCAGGCAGGCTTGTGAGGAACTGGCAGGTGCAGGAGAGCTTGTGCTGGGATACTCCAGCATCAGAACTTTTTGAAATTATAAAGGACATTTTGTAATTCAGTGTCGCTGGCAGAGCTGGGAGTGCTACAGCTTAAGGACTGACCACGTGCCTGGAAGTTAAGAAATACTTAAGGTGCAGGAGAGCGTGACTGGATTACATTCATTATATACCATGAGGAAAAAATCCCAATCAATTATCTCTATACCTCTGAAGTCACCCAACTGAAAGCTGTTATGAATTGAATCATCTGTGAGAAGCAACTGAAATAGGATGAAATGTGGTTAAGAACTGTTTAGAGATTTTTTTATTTGATGTCTAAAAATCCAAAAACTCACAGCAAGGATGGAAAAGTGTATAACTTCAACAAATGCAAGCTGAGATCATAGAGGAAGTCAGACAAAAAAACATCAGTGAAACTGTAACAGATGGAAAGCAGGCGACTGTGAAAATTGCTGGTATATGTTAGCAGCTAGAAGGAGCCAATGAGAAGGAGAAAGCCTAAATGACACTAGTAGGAAGTTTTGAGGAGCTGAGCGATGGGAACTGATGAAAATGACAGATATCCTGGCAAGGGCACCTTACTGCACAGAGACAGGAGAGCTATCAGTGATGATCAGAGAAGATGAAGCTGCACAGGGCTGGCAAGAGAAACTTCAGGTCCTGCCTTTTGCCCCTAGGATGGTTTCTGGGTTTTATGTAGCACCTTTTTAATGTTCTGTGTCTAAGAAGTGCTCCCAGCTCCATGTTGGCTTTTCCCTAGGTCGTGAGCTGACTGCTAAGCTGCAAAGCTGTGCCTTCTCAAAGGTCTACTCTGTCCATCTCTCCTGTCCTGTGAGCCATTGACCTCCTCTTCACATCGATGGCAGCTCAACATTAATGTGATGAACACTGCTTTACTTCCAGACAGCCTGCCGCATGGCTTGGGAGGTAGGGAAGGGGTGAGCTGGGTTTGCAACCCTCCACCCGGGGAGGAGCCATCCCTTCCACTTGCCTTGCCATTACATTTGTTGGGCCACAATAGATAGATGCTGATGCCTCTTGCATCTATGCTTTAAAATAGAGCACTAACAAATCTGCCTGTTGCATCTTGGGCATGATTCAAAATGGGGTTAGGTTGCAGTCAAGCTTCCAGCTGCTCAAGCTGGCATACATGCAAGGATACAGCACAAGAGCAAAGGGAGAGAAAGGGCAAGAGAGACTGTCATACACAGCAACTGAGATTTCAGAACTAAGCAGAGTTTGATCAGTCCTGGCTGGAGTCAGGCTGCAACTCTGCAGGTTGCACCACTGTATTATTTTATATTACTTGGTGGTGGTCTTCATCAGCTCATTTTGGTTGCACACAGTTATAGGAATGTATATACATATATATATTTGCAGGTGGGTGTAGCTTCAGAAAAGCATGAACATACACATACAACAAGCATATAAACATACTCAAAATCATTCTAGGTTCTTTTATGTTCAATAAAGAAAGCATACAAAAGCAAGTAAATGAAATCGTTAGTGTGCAATAGAAGCAGGAGCTGGAGAAACTAAAATCCACATGGAAAACCACAAAATAATCGCACACTGATTATCAGTCAAGGGAGCCAGCTCAACCCCTTAAATACATATGGCCGGCACTAAGTTGGTAGCAGTAGCAGAAATAGAGAAGATGCAGGTTCTGTGTAAGGGAGAGTGAACTCAGAAGACTGCTCTTTGGAGGTACTCCAGCCCTATCAGCAGTCCTAGGGTTAGTGGCATTTTCTATTTTAAGCATAGAGAGAAACTCACAAGAGAGAGCATAATCAGATGAAAGTG
This sequence comes from Meleagris gallopavo, assembly GCF_905368555.1. Taxonomy (NCBI): domain Eukaryota; kingdom Metazoa; phylum Chordata; class Aves; order Galliformes; family Phasianidae; genus Meleagris; species Meleagris gallopavo. The sequence goes on along the minus strand of NC_139419.1, from coordinate 9,544,898 downwards.
TAAGCCCTCTGGACAGAAATACAAGATAAACATATAAATCTGGTCATGCTGTCCTACTGAGGCAAAGCTGTCACAGGCAAATCTTTTTCTTCCAGTTTAAATTGGTCTAAGTGGAACGGCATAACTAAAGAATTACCATGGAGAAGAAACTATTTCCAATCTGCAAAAACTGCAATTCAGTAGAGAGAGCTAACTCAATATCTGCCTTAACTCCAAAATCTTCTCACGGCACTGTCTCCCCCATGGAAGAGAGCGAGGTCTGTGTGCCTGAAAGCACAACACCATGGCTGTATCTGAAGGCATGGCTATCAATGCTAATTAATCCTCTCTTTATAGCATGGCTACGTTAAGATCCCTCAGAGAAGTTTAGCCCGTTGATTCAGTGATTATTTTCTGTGTATGTATCGGCGGTCTCCACTTCAGGACCTCCTTAGGAGCTCCCAAGTCTGGGAGTTGTCCTCTCTCACTGGACACCTGCAGCAGTGATTGCTGTTTGCTCTGACTCGCTCAGAAGCCCTGCCCACGCAAATAGTGCATAAGATAATAAAAAATTCAGTAAGCTTTCAGAAAGAGAACATTATTCATCTGCTCAGAAACATCTGGACATTTCAGGAGTCCTGCTATATTTATGGAGTCTACTCAATAAATAGAAGTTTTTACTCGAGGGTAACTAAGCCATTCTGGGGGCTTTGCCAGGCATCTTCTCTCTATTTTGTCTATGTACTATATGAATAATGCATCTTCTCCGAGCACAAACTAGCAGCATTAGCTCCTTCTTTCCTTCTGTATATTTTTAGGAGCTCCCACCAACTGCTCCCAGTTACAAGGGGCCAATGTAAGTGTGGTGGCTGCAGGCCCAGCAGCCCTGGAAGGGACCCTGGGTCTCAGAGTGCCAAAATCATATAGAGCATCTTAAAGGAGAGCAGTTGAGCCCAATCTCCTGTAAGAGGGTCAGTGGAAACATCTGTCAGGATCTCATGCGTCCTTATAAACACTTCCCTGCAGGAAAAGAGAAGAAAAGAAGTTTAAAAAAAAAAAAAAAAAGATAAAAAAAAAAGGAAGGAAAAGGAAAAAGGAGAAAAGGAAAAGAATAAAGGTAGTTCTAATCTTTGAAAGTTATTCTTACTTCTCTTCCTAAGTAATTTTCATCAAAAATTTGCATATAAAAAAATGAAAATGTCATAACTTTTATCCCCCTTCTTTTCTCCAGCCCTTTCATACCTAGTCTCATTTTAAGTCCTTGGCTGCCTTAACCAGACCCAGGATATTTTGATTTTGTCTTTTCTTTGAGAGTAATGCCATTGTGAAGTTATTTCTTGAACTATCTTTTCTCCAATTATGTTCTTCATCATATTTTCATGCAGGAAAACTAATAGCAAATCCATTGGTTTGAAGAAGTGCTCAGAATTGGCTTCACTTTATTAACTTTGGTAGGAATAAAGATGTTTAAAGTGCTCTCCTTCTGAAAAATCTCCCTCTACCTTATATACAGTATAAATGACCCAAGCCTTACTCTCCTTTCTTACAAAAGTGGTCCTTGAAAAGAGTAAAGCAGCTTGGATTTCACAAAGAAGGAATTTTCTTATCATTTTTATTACAATAATGAGACACAGGATACAAGCAGGTTAATGTATTTTTGTTATATTGTATATATTTTGTATATATTTGTTGTTTGTATGTAGGGACAAAATCACAGTCAGTCATATACCATCATACTGACTTTTCTTTGCTGGAGATACCATCTAAACCTCATAACGATTAAAAGAATACAAATTCATGGTCTTAACCTGATAATTATCAATGTGATTTGCATATCACACTTCAGCCCATGTTTATCTTTCTTGCCTTTAATATTTACTTCAAGTAGAGACAGTAGTTAATTAGTCTCATATAACTTCTCTGTCTGAGCAGATTCAATTATAATTGACCCAAAATACTGAATTCAGCTTTGAGATAAATTATTTTTAAAGCAAAACTATGACACATCTTTTAAGAACCAGTTGCTCTGATTTTTTTGCTCATCACAAATGATGCACTCCCAGTGGTATGAAGCTTGGAGAGTCTCGCACAGAAAGCAAGGTCAAAGCATCAAGCATCACATCATTCTGGCATTAGCTTATGCCCCGCTCTGTGCAGCTATGGACAGGATTTGTTTCCTGAGTCCTGATCCAGATTAGGGCATGATTCTTCTAAGGTGCCAATTGTTTGGTCAGTCACATCTCTGAGCTAGAGAACACAGACGTGTGAAACAGGAAAAGCTGTCTGATTTTCAGTTAGGATTGCGGGTAGTGAAGTAGTGGTAGACGTAATGAATCCCTTTACTGCAGCAGGAATGATTTCATTGTGACAGGATGAGATTGGAATGGCTACAGGGAAGCAGGAGTCCGGAGGCATCAGGAGACCTTTCAGCAGGGCAGCTCAGAGACACCAGGTTTTTGCACTAGCTGAGCTCAAGCTCTCTGCTAGCAGGTGGCAGATTTGTACAATTCACCTTACTGCTGCCCATTTGTGTTGCTGTACCTCACCTGTCGTCTTGTTCCATGCTGGACCCCTCAGTTCAGTAGGTTTTTTCCTTTTTGACAGTTGAGACTTGTGCTGGATGACAGCATGCCCTCTGTACAGACACAAAACAGAGGTCATGTTACAGTTAGCAAGGAGCTGATTTGAAAGAAAAAGACTAAAATGAAGCAAAGGAGACCCACCCCCCCCTCCTGCTGGAGATGGCATGATGGTTTTATACCTGAAAGAATTCAGACACACAACATTTGGTTTGGGTATCATGCTGTTCTATTAGCTTCCAGGTAGACTTGGTGTAAGTCAACAGTGAAGGGGCTGATTGTCCTTGAACCTGCAAGTAGGTGTGGCTGCTCACCATTCCTGGGGGGGGAACATGCTGCACTGCTGATTGCAGCTATCTTAGAAATTGGGACATCTGCAAGAATGTGATAATTTTCTCTTTTCAGAAGGAAAGAGAGGAAAAACAAAGGTGAAAAAGAGGATGGCTGGTATTTACCTGAGCCCTGTGTTCATGACTCAATCCCTACTCTGTGCACATTGCTCTCTTTCTAACAGGTAGATGTCTACTTAGATTCTCTTTCCTATTTGAATGAATATTTATGCTTTTTTTTTTTTTTTTCAGTGAAGGAAATGGAATTCTAATGCTTTCATATGCAATGGATATACCCTTTTCTCTTCTGGATGGATAGACAAATAGGCAGATGTTTATGAACAGTTCTTTGCCACATGGGATTATATATATTCCCCTCTGGGAAGTGAAAAAGGTATTTTAACTGCAGTGAAGATTGATAGCAATTCCCTGGGAGAGGTCAGCTCTGATTTCTACTAAACTCCTGTTCCCAATTCTCTCCCATGGAGGCTGCTGACAGCCAAGCAGCTCTTGCTGCTACGATCGGACAGTCTTTGAGGACTGCCTTCTCATGGTTGGAAATCTGTGGACACATGGAAACACTGCACTAGCTCAAAGTCACTGTGACTCTTGTGTTGCGTGCTGCATATCAGTTGCATTCATGTTGTGTGTGTTCCTGTGGCAAACATTTTTATGAAATGATGTTTTCATCACAGAAGCTAAAACTAGTATGACTTTCTCCATTGCAGTGCAAGTATTCAGAAACTTGTTCATTACTTATCTCTGGGGTTAAAAAAAAAAAAAGAGGGAAAGAGAGAAACAGATACTAGTTTTCTACTGCCCATACAACACCATTCTGTTTCCTTGCTTGATTTGTGTTGGTTTTATCTCATCTTGCAAGACTGGAGGTTTTTTTTTGCTCAGTCGTAGGTTATTCTGGTGAGGGGAGATGTAGGTGCACTAATTCTGCTAATGACTGTAGCAAACTCAAACCAGAACACATCCTTATAGTATAACCATTAGAATATAAGTGGCCTGAAGTTAAAGAGAGTTTACGCAGCCAATTGTCCACTTAGGAAAGTGTATATAATGTCAGTCTGAATGAGAGTAAAGTCATGCTAGGTGGGGAACCAGTGGGAGAATTAAACGTATTCTCAGAGATGTCATGACTGAGTGGGTCATAAAGTTTCAGAAGTTCAATTTCGCTGTTAAGACCAATAGAAAGATGTCATCAAAAGCAAAGGGACTGGATTCTTATAACTGGCCTGCCTGCTCCAGAAGATAAGGATAAGCTTATTTCATAAACATTTGCCCTAGGAAGAAGTGCAGTGGAGTAAAGTACTGGGATGATAAGGGACTGCAGATTTTATGCATGCCAGTCATCAAAATTGAAAACAGTTTTTGGGTCTTGTTGTTCCAAAAAGAATTTGATGCTCATAAATACAAGAGTTATCAGGATTTTTTGAAAAATCCTTCTGTACCCAAGAGGGGATTTATTTTCCTACTCATAACACAGACACAAAGATAGCACAGGAGTAATAGCCTTGAGAAATTACTTTGTGGGCAAGTAAATAAGAAGAGCTTTTCTAGACTTTGCTATGAACTGGACAGAGGTACCTTTGGAGGAGTGGTAGGAAGGTGAACCTCTGCAGCTGGGTGAAAGGTTTCTGTCAGAAGCAGAACAGACAAAAACCTAACATTAACTTATCAAGGCATCCCCCATCTCCTGCCTCCCAGCTGCACAGGGACCAGGCACCCTGGGCTAAGGGAACTGAACTGTGAGACTCCACAGGATGCCCTGCTCTTGCCACCACACCTGTGTTGGTCATCCCTCAGTCCTGACCGTGAAGATGGTAATTTTGCTGTGAGAGAAGAACTGGGAAAATCTTTATGACAATTGTGATTGAAAACAGTAACTCTGATCCAAAGCTATGAATTAATAATTCCAATCCAAAATCACCCTTACCTGTTGTTTCAACGGCAGTGCTTTCATTCACAGATTAGGTTTTTATTCTCCAATTCTAGCCGTGTTGTTCTCAGGTTGATATTTGGCATGGTCTAAATCAAGTGAGTCTCTCTAAGCAAACAGGAATTTTGTTCCAGCCATTGCGTTACTAACACTTTCCAGGATGGCATGGCCTGCCAATATTACCGCTGATCAGAAAAAGCCCTGTAACAGCACTGAGCTCCAGCACCATGTCACTGCCCTGCTGCTGGGCAGGTTTTGGAAGAAGCATACATGCACACATGAAATGTCTTATGTGCAGGCCACATCTTTAAAATACTACAACCTCAGATAAATTCACGTCTTTGTACCTTATATCTAACAGAATCAAAGAAGTAACTGGCATCTTTTCTTTTGTTTAAACTTCTTCTTCCCCAGGGTCTTTGAATTTTTTTTGAACCTTGCAAAAAATACAATTAAGGCTTGAGACAAGAGAACATTTGAAACGATTTCACCTGAATTTTGTAGTAGGCATTGTTATGTGACAGTAGTAAGAGTACATTTTCTTGAGAACTGTTCAATTTCCCTCTCCAGAATTGATCCAGAGTTCATTGAATCACAAAGAAAGAATCCCATCCATGTCAGTGGAGTTTGCATCAATCCTGAAACGTCAACAGATGACCACTAAGTTACAGGTACATCAGTAATGCTGTATTCACTTTTCTTCTTAAAAAATATTGGAGGTTTTCCTGTGCACTGTATGTGGCTGAGTTTGAACACTTGTCAAGGACATAAGTAATGGGGAAAGGTTCAAGGTTTTACTCCTCCCAAAGGGCTGTGACAAGAGTGTGGGTGCCAGAGCAGCTTGTGCCTGGAACAAAGCTCTTGTGGCACTGGTGGCCCCACTTTTGGCTGAATAGCCTAATCCTGTGAGATAATGACAAAATAACTGGGAAGGAATGGGTTGGCATGTGTTTTTTTCTGTGGATTCTTTAATAGACGTACGTATAGAAAAGAGTAGGAACTTTCAGTTTATCTTCTCTACAATATTCTCTTTTGATGTTCCACTTCTGTTTACAATGTGTCATACTTGGAAGTATTCCCTCTAAAGCTCAGGTTTCTACTGTGCCTCTTGGAAGGAGGAATATGGAAGAGTTCACTGTGTTTCATATCTGGATGGTTCACTGACCTACATTTATTTCATCTACTTCCCATTTAACATTTTATGTGACTTTTTTGGTGTGCCACAGCAAAGATTTTCAATGGTCCAAAAAACCATGCTGGGAAAGGATTCTAATACTATGCTGCCCTTGATAGGATAGTGACTGGGAGTATATAAATACACTCAATGGAATGACAGAAAACTCTCTTCTATATTTATGAGGAGCCTTGGGCCAACACACACAGTGGTGAGAGCCCATCTGCTCCATTGCAATCATTTTATTGACACACTGCTATTTAACAGCTGAGGCTTTTGCAGTTTTTTTAAAAACTCAGTGCATGTAGTGAGCAGGAGGTCTTTTAATAGCAATATGACAAAGCCAAAATAAATCTAAAAGGTGAATTATAAATTTAAATGTCTAGTTATTTATCTGAAGAAGCATGTGAAGGATGGAAGGAATTTAGGTATTTCTTGACCTCCTGGGGTTCCTACTACAACTCTGATATGAGCCACATGCTCATATCGAGGCCCTTCTTGCAACGAGTGCAGCAAGCACCAGCAAGGAGAATAGAGGGGATCTGAGCAATTTGTGATCTGGGGGGCTTGTGGGATCCCTAAGGCATGGGGAGGAGTTTGGTCTCATGTAGTGCAGATTTGTTTCTTACTACTGGATGGCCTGATGGGAAGATAGGCGTTGTTGGTCTGTTTCAGATTATTTCTTATAATTTTATTTTACTCTTAAAAGAATGAAGTTATCACATACTGCTGAGGAGGTACACTTTCCATTTGTCTTTGTTTCACACTACCCTGTTTCTTTTTTTTATTTTTTTATATTTGCTCACATAAACATTTCTCCTCATTTCTAGAAGTGTGACTGTTTAAGCTGATGTTCAAAACTGGCCACCAATGCACTGCAACCAATGAACCTATTTCCACCAGAAATGTCAAGGCCTGAATTCAGATAAACCCATCTTGAAATTCAATTCAAACATCAGAGCTTGTTTCTGTTTAACACTTCACCTAATGTCTGTGCTGCAAAAATGCAGATTTATCTCTCACTTTCAAACCCAACTTTTCATATTTCATTGCTCCATATGCTTTTGCCTATCAGCACTTCCATGCAGAACTGACATAAGTACTTAATTTTAAGCATATGTCTAACTCTACTGGTATCTATTAAAGAATTTTAAGTTTAGACCCATTAATCTCCATTATTAAAAATCATGTTGATATTACTCCAGGCATAAGTGTTTTAGACTCTGTCCGGCTTTGTAAGAGTCTGGAAGTGTATTTTATGCAGAGTACCAAGATGGGTGGATAGCAGAAATGAAAGCTTTCATCCTTTCCATAAAGGGAGTAGTATCTCCCTCCAAATTTTATGAATTCAATCTGAAAAAAGGAGTCATAAACACGCTGTTAAAAGACTGCCATTTTAAAAGGCTGTTTCCCCAGAGACAGTCTGTGAAGCATCTTGATGTGAATTCATAATGTCTGAGCAGTCTCAGCTGAATTAAAGACTGAAAAGAGGACAAGAGCAGCAAAATATCATTTCAGAATTCAAGTTAGCTAAACGAGGCAATTCAAGGCTTAAGTGGCAGTTCACATTCTTAACTTTTGCCATAGAAACTTTCAAAAATACAAAGGTAAGGTAATTACTGTTGCAGAACAACCAATTTCTCTTAAGAAAACTCCTTCAGCGCAAAGGCCCAAGGCATGCTGCTCTCTTCTCCTCTGAGCAGGAAGCAGCCTGCAGTTGAAACGTTTGCCCACCACTATGGCTGGGCAGAAGCTGAAACCCAGCCAGTTTAGCACTCCCGAGTAAAAGATTTTTTCTTAAAATCTGACTTAAATCTTCCTTCTTTTAGCTTAAAGCCATTCCCCCTTGACCACGTAAAAAATTGGTCCTCCTCCTGCTTGTAAGCTCCTTTCAAGTACTGGAAGGCTACAGTGAGGTCTCCTTGGAGCCTTCTCTTCTGGCTGAACTCCACCTTTCTTTATAGGAGAAGTGCTCCAGCCCTCTGATCATCTCGGTGACCTCTTCTGGACCTTCTCCAACAGCTCCACATCCCTCCTGTACCGATCCCTTCAGAGATGATCCTTAAGCTTGTGAATTTTACTAGTTCTTTTCAAGAGAGCATTATTTCTTTCATGGTCACATCCAAGCACTACGTAAATACACAATGTGATTAATGGCTCTTAAGAACCAAAGGAAGGGGTTAGATAATGCTTTTAATCACTGTCAAACTTCATAATTTTCCCACTTATTTCTCCTGTCTCCTATGAAGCATCTTCTCTGCAAAAGCTAATAAAAGCTGCTGCTTCGTGTTGGATGAACTTGCACTGTACTTCAGATGATACTTGTAATACCTTTAACCCACCCTCCTCCTCCTTGCACCTGCTGAAAACTGAGCACTTCTGTGATTCTTTGTAAAAATGTGAGAAACCAGGTTCTGGCAATTTCTGTTCCTTGACCAGAAGAACCAAGTCAGTAATGGCCTGATAACAAAAGTGAAGTTTTTTTTTACTTCTAGTTTATAGCAGTTTCTGTGTCCTACAGGAGTTGATGTCTCCTTTGGCTCGAATCTTCACTCACTCACTCACATGTCAAGATGGAGTTTAGGTTTTGTAAAGTCTGAAAATGCAAGAAAATGTGAATAGTCAAGGAGCTGCATTTTCACAAAAATCCACAGCCCTGAAATGAATCTCTCATCTCTGGACATCAGTGAGAAGCACTGATGAAGATTTTGAAGAACATCTTCAGAATATTCAGAGGATGTTCTGAAGATCCTTTCTGAGTCAACTGTCATCTGACAGTTGTTTTAACTTCAGCCCTGGTAAGGCTCTTCTGAATGAGCTTTTCTGGGGAGAAGTATGTTTGTTGGTATGCATAAAAGGGAGCATACACTTGAGTGTCTTTCAACTGCTGCCAAAAAAAGAAAAATAAAGTGGAAATAAGGAGCGCAAATCATAATTTTGATTAAGTTTTTGGCTTCCTGCCAGACATGGTAAGTACTGCCTAAATAAGGACAACAAAAAGAGGTTAATGTAGTGGCCACAGTGAGTGTTCAGTCTGCCTCTGTGGTCACAAACTGGGGAAGAGGAAGAGTACTGCCTGGCTGATGTGTGCCTCAGGCATCCTGGTATCCCCACATCACTGCCTGCTCCTGGCCTGGTGACATCAGTGTACTCGCCACTTCTTCATGGCAGATTATTTATTTATTTATTTTTAATACTTCTTGAAAAGGTCTTTAACAGTTGACTTTGTTCTTTAAAGAATTGATAGCTTCATCAAAAAAAAAAAAAAAATCAGGATCCAACTCATTTATATTTGCTTGCAAATAAAACAATCACTACCCAAGCAGAACAGAGATTTATTTTCAAGCATGTGAGCAACTTAAGGTCATTTACTTAAAATTACATTTAGAAACAATGGTGATGCTTGTGCATTACTCTCACTGTCTTTTTTTAATGCCACTCTGTATTTAATCCGTCTTACTGCTCAATAGAAATAGCTTACTCCTACATTTGAGTAACTGATTGGGTGAGAGCCTGCATCTCAAACATCATCCTGTCACTAGCAATGAATGCCATTTTTAGATCTTTCATTCCAAAGAAAGGTCAGTCACTATTTTAAACAATAGAAGGAAAAAAACAGTCAGTGCAATGTTTACTTTCTCCAGTTTTTAAAGGAAAAAAAATAATCACTTTACTAAGGTAATTTCTAATATTTTGTATAGATTTAACTCAATCAGGGAAAAAATTTTATTCTCAAGGTGTTTTTATACATTTCTGATAATGTCACAGTTGTCCTGTGGAAGGACATCAGATAAGACTTACAGTTGGTTGAAATCTTCTGAATTCTTTGTGGTACTTTTCAAATGGAAATATTCAGAAAATAATATTAAAAAAACATCAGACTATTAATTCAATGCTACAAATATAGTCAGCTTTGACTTTACAGGGATTTGTCTAGTTTATGGGAAAATGGCCTCAAACGTCTATTATATTTAATTATAAAAGTCAAGTCCCTTGTAAAAGTGCTTCCACAATATATCTGGACCACTATTTTCAGTTTCTTATCTCCAAGAAGCCAATGGAGACTAACCCTTCAACCTACCCAGGTAAAGCATATGCCCAAAGTTGGGCTAGATGAATACCCCCCATTTGCTTTTGGTGGAAGTTCCACCGTGGCAGATTTACTTCAAGAGGTGATGATCACAAAAATACCAGCACTTATCTTCACTGAGAAGATACAAGGTGAACTTGCATGGCTACTGATAACAAAATATAAGTATGAATTACTGTCAACTGCTTTGCAGAGGTTTTTGAGTGAAAGGATCATCATAGAATCATAGATTCCTTAGGGTTGGAAGAGACCTTTAAAAGTCATCTAGCCCAACTCTCCTGCAGTGAATAGGGACATCCACAGCCCTGTCAGGCTGCTCAGGGCCTGGTCCAGCCTCACCTTGAGCATCTCCAGGGATGGGGCTTCTACAACATGTCTAGGCAACCTGTTCCAGTACCTAACCACCTTCACTGTAAGAGACTTTTTCCTTATATCCAATAAGGATATAAGGATGAGGGGAGGATTCAGAGAAAAAGCTCTGCCATTATGTTTAGGGCTAAGATCATCCAGACATGAGTAATGTTAGTCAGTGAACGAACAGCTTATTATTTGTTGTATAAACCATTCTGCATGAGAAATAAGAATAAAAGAAATACAGCTGTGTTTTTTGTGGTGGCATACACTTTTTGTTACCTAGTGCCCAAAAAGTAATTTATAAACCTGAAGACAGAGGATGAAAAATTTCATTTTGAGTAACTTAGTAGTTATAGTAACTTAACTTGAGTCAACTTAAGTTACTTAAGTTACTCAAGTTACTTGAATAACTTAACATATGCCAGTCCTAGGCCCAAAAAAGTGGGAAAATAAAAGGTACAAACTGATTGGCCTGAAGATATATACAAGCTGATTATCTTTTTACTGTATGAAAATATACGCATTATGTTGTTATTACTTGCTTGGGTCTTGAAACACAGTGAACATCCCTAGAATTCCTTTGATGCCAACTGCTGTGAAGGAAACATCTCTGTCATATCTTTAACCTAGGTGAGGTAAGTCAGCACCAAACAATTCATTTTGGCAAGCTGTATGTTGCTTGAAAATACAGCCTGAATAAATCTTATGAACAAGCTTTATTTTGTCTTTGAATTTAATACAGCAGTTGAGGACATTTCTATGGGGAAACATCAACTCTGCAGGACAGTGAACAACCTCCATTGGGAAAATAGCTTTCCTCATTGCTTCAGTGTTTCATCACTTGTTAATTAGATGCTTTCCCCTCTTCAGTTCTTAAACAGAGCTCAGCTAGTGCAGATGCAAGTTCCTCATGAGCACTGTTCAACAACATTACTCCTGAGGATGAAAAGAGGATTGTTGCAGGGAAATTCTGCGCATTTGGGAGAACACTTAAGCTCTGGTTAAAATCTAGCTTCTCTTAAGTATTTCCCCTCTCTTTTTTTCTACAACATATTCAGACCATCACATTTGTCCTTTTCCTTATATTTTTCAAACCCTTTTTAATTTTTTTTTATTTTATTTTTTAGGTCTAAATAAACAGCTTCTCAACATAATAGATATTTTAGCATATATTGAGACGTGATTCTTGCTTTATTTGATATACAATTTAGCAAATAGTGCTGAACTCCTGTATGGTAACTGTTGAGTCACGGCCTGAACCACTGATTGAGCACCTGGAGAAAGGACCCAGGCAGCCCTGGGAGCACAGGTGAAGGCAATTCAGCTGTGTGACCAGAAGGGTGGAGCCTGGCTGCAGCTCTCCTAGAAGGGCTGACTGCCACTGGAGATGAACTCTGGTTGAAGGTCTCTGTCTTGTGGAGTTTCCTTTGTGAACCTACATCTTCAGAGACAGGTGAGTACTTTTCCTTTGTAGTATCTTTCTATAGAGATAGTTCCCTTGTCGTTACACCTCCTGTATTGCCATTCCATCATGTTGATTTTTCTGACTGTTACAACTGGAAAAAAATAGAGCTCAGACAGGATTAACTTCAGCTTCAAATTGCTTTTTCTCTGGAGCTCAGGTTAGCAGGTCACACACAGGTGTGTAAGGGTCACAGTACTCTCTCCATCCCAGGAAAAACTCTGCCTGCCAAGGCTGGCCAATTTGGGCAGTGGCTATCATAAGCTATAGTCAAACCATTTCATTTTGAAAAACCTGATTACCATGATTCCTTTCTATCACTGGAGCAGTATCAAAATACTTTATTGTAAATGAGATTTAAAAAAAAAAAAAAAAAAAAAAAAAAAAAAAAAAAACACCAAAATGATAGTAAAAGACATGACAAAGAGTACAGTCGTATCCTGACTGATAGCATGCTCCCACAGACTATTGCAATCAGTTGAGAGTATGTGCCAATATTTTTTATGAACTATCATTACGAAATATAACTTAAGCAGGCTGGAAGAAAACAGCAACCTAGAAGTGGTGTTCAAGAAAGCTGTGGAAAAGGGGGAAAAAAACAAAAAACAACAAGAACAACAACAAAAAGAAACAACTGGAGAGCTGCTGAGCTGAATCGGCACATGGGCTGTAGCTGGAATGAAAGGATTCTTCAGTTTATGCCAGAAATACTCATCAGTGCTTCTGGTTTTTAAGCTTAACTTTCATAGGTGACTTTTCTTGTCTCTGAACCATTGTAGGACTCATCACAAGGAGCCACTAGGCCCAGATATTTAACAATCCTCAGAAAGAATCAGGCATTTGTGTCTCTAGAAAGGAAAAAATGAAATTCTCCCATTGAAAAAATGCAGAAATCTTTTTATGTTTCAGATTTAAGGAAGCATTTAAGAATTAAAGCCTAGAAAGAGGTTAGCTGTGAAGGAGGCAAACATGAAATCTGCCTACTCTGGTAACTTCAGAAAGATCATCAACCAGAAAGCTGAAGAATTTAGGTTATTCAAATCGTGACAGTCCCTGTGCAAGCTTTATTTTTCATCCAGTATAGAATCATATCATAGAATGGCCTGGGTTGAAAAGGACCATGATGCTCGTGCAGGGTCGCCAACCAGCAGACCAGGCTGTGCAGAGCCACATCCAGCCAGGCCTTGAAGGGATGGGGCATCCACAACCTCCTTGGGTGACCTTTTCCAGTGTGACACCACCCTCTGTGTGAAAAATTTCCTTCTACTTGGATGTATGCTGTGTACCACATCCAGTAGAGAAGTTCATAGATAGTAAGCAAATGAAGGCAAACAGGAACAAAGTGCAGGAGGTCTGCATGCAAATCTAATTGTTTTTCTGGCTTCAGCTACTCATTTGAGATGGAAAATAGCGCCTGCTAATCTTCTATGCTTTATGGTAATAACCTGGATAATATTTTTGCAGTTGTCAATGTAATGCATAGCCAGATCCCTTTATGCCTTCAGTCAGCACTGAGACATTGATGTAAATCAAACTCTCATGCAGAACCACAGCCATCTATTGGCATTGCTTGATGATTGTAAATGACAGTAGGTTTCTTTGAGAAGCTCACTCTGTAGAAATGATCCTGCTCTTACTTATTACGTAGGTGATTCCATTCCAAGTTTGTTTGTGCTTTTCTTAGCAAATGTAAGCACACCTTGTTTATAAAGCTACAGCTAAGCTTGCTTTTTTTTCAGCACTTCAAACAGTACCACCAATAACAACCTTTTAGAACCTGAGTATGTTTGAAATCTTGCTAATCCTAAAGCAAATAGATCTAAAGAACCAACAAACTGAACCATGCAAAAAATACAGTATGTACGCTTGCAAAAAGCAAGATGACCTTTTATTCTTCAGCTTGAAAACGAATTTTTGTATCTGAGGAAAGTACTACTAAAAAATCAACAGTTTTAGCCTCAAAATATATTCACTTAAAAAAAAAAAAAAAAAAAAAAAAAAAAAAAAAAAGAATCCAGATTATTAAAGTAACGCAGTTCCCTGGGAGCAGGAATGGTCTTTGTTATTAAAAAGGCATTTACATAAAAAGTTTCCACATTTAGGGGCATTTAATTAACTCAGGAGTAAAAACCATAAAAATTAATATATCCCATACAGAAAAGTTGACAGAAAATTTGTCCTTTACTCCATGGTTTTACTGATTATGGATTGGTAGTAAATTAGAATTAGATTGATTCAATTGGAAGGGTCCTTTGGAGATCATCAAGTCCAACTGCCTGATGAAAAGAGTTACTCTGTAAGATATTATTAATGCAGTCACAGCTTAAAAGAAACCATCCCTAAGGGAAGATGCCAAAATGAATTCTTGTAGTAACAAAGGAAGCCAGAAGACCCCCTTACAATGAGTCAGTCTGCAATAAAGACGAGCCTGACATTTCATAAGCTTTTAGATAAGTATGCTGTAAATATTACAGATTCTATTTCTAACACTCGTAAAGGCTCCAAAACCTTTCATCATCACTAAATGAATGTGTTAATTTTGGTATGACACAAAGTTGCAAATGTAAATGGGGAAAGTATCTACCTGTACATTATTTCAAAATCCATCCACTGCTCAGGCAGTGACATACTTTTCCTTCTTAATTAATAGTCAATACATTGTAAAAAGCCTAATGGAAATTTTTTTCCTAATCAAAGCATAAAGTTAATCCATGTGTCACACTACTACACAGTAAACTGGTAATCTTTTCAGAAGAAAACACGGAAAGAGTCTGAAAAACAACAGTTTAGCAGTTCTCTCCCTCTCTCAAATGTTGTTTGTTTGGGGTGGTTTTTTTTGGTTTTTAAGGCAGAGGAGGGTAGCACATCTCTCTGAAATTGCCGTCAGATTTATACAAATGCTGCCAGGCTCTCCTTTTATTCACTGCAGCACTTTCCAAGCCTAATCAATTCACAAAGGCTGTAATGAAGTGATTACAGAAATAATAGACAGCGGTGGAAAAGAGGCCTGTGAGAGCCATGGAGAGAATGACTGTCTATCCTCCTCACCACAAAGAAACTCAGCCTCTGCTCTGCCTGGGCTCATGGGGATTCAAGAACCAGTCTGGGAAGTGATGGGGACACAAGCTTACATTAGCGTGTGTATATTATACTCTGTCAGGTTTCGAAACTGCAGCATCATGATTTATATGCAGGGTTGTTTAGGTCGTAATTAAGATTTCTAAAGTGTACTTGTAGTCATTTATTTTACTCCTGCTGTTCGAATCTGTTGAGCTGGACTCAAAGCATTTAAGAACATGATTTTTATCATCAAACAACAGGAAAAGTCATCAATAGAATCATTTGATCCTCATTTATTCCTTAAAAATACGAGGAATTCTGCAGTGATAGGACAGGCTCCTACTGAGAGAAGTTAAATATGATACATATTTGTTAAGTACTTCCTTGAAATAAAATATGATTTCTTTTCCCTCTTAATTTATAAAAATTTAAAATGGCTAAGTTCCTAACTTGTTTTGTCTGCTGAACCATTGAAAGTGATTAGAGCATAAATATATATGACATCCACGTTATTACCAAATACATTCATTAGCAGCAATGCTATCACAGTGAATACCAGATGGAATTAACAGTGACAGAGCAATAAATTAAAGTGTTCATACATTTCTTTCTCACAGCTTACAAACTCAGGATTTATTCCTGACCTTTGGTGTGAATCTTGACAATTGCTGGTAAATCATACATAATACTGTTAGTATTCAGTGCTACAACTCAGACCTTTTTACCCTGCAGATGTAACAGATAATATTCTAAAAACTTATTTGTGGATTAACACTAATTATCATGCACACTTCACAAAGAATTAATGTCAGTAGAAAATAAGCTTATCTCCATTCAAGACACCTTCCAGTTTATTCTTGCCATCTCTGTGATGATGTGTATACATAAAACAGGATCACAGCATGGCTGAGGTTGGAGGCACCTCAGGATCCCTCTGCCCCAGCACTGTCCCAGCAGAGCCTTGCAGAGCAGGGCCCAGCCCCATGGGTAGGTGGCTTTGGAAGAGCTCCAAAGAGGAGACCCCACAGCCTCTGGGCAGCCTGTGCCAGGGCTCCGGCACCGCACAGCACAGCAGTGCTGCCTGACGGGCAGAGGGAACTGCTGTGCTCTGGGTTGTGCCCACTGCCTCTGCTCCTGGCACTGGGCAGTGCTGCAAGGAGCCTGGCTGTGTCCTCTTTGCACCTCCCTTTGGGTATTTATGGACGTGGATGAGATCCTGCCGAGACTTCCCCAGGCTCAGAGGGGATCTCCGAGAGATGCTCTGCTTCTCTCAACCTCTCCATACAGCAGAGGTGCTCCAATCCCTTCATTGCCTTTATGGCCCTCCATTGGACTCTCCTGAGTGTGTCCAGGTCTAGGTCTCCTGTACAGAGGGACCCAGCAGTGGATGCATGGTGTCTCCCCACCAGTGCTGAGCAGAGGGGAAGGACCACCTCTCTCTATCTACTGGCAATGCTTACTTTGCCTATTGCAGCCCATACTACTGTTAGCCTTCTTTGGAGCAACCTGGTGTCCGTCAGGACTCTCAAATACTTTCCATTCAAGTGTCCCTCCCAGCTTGTGTTGATGCTTTGGGTAGTTCCTTCTCGGGTACAGGACTTTGCAACTCTCTTTGCTGTACTTCAGGAGGTTCTTTACAAAGGTTTCTCCACCCTGATAGCATCCCTCTGGATGGCAGCATAACCCTCAGGTCTGGCAGACTCCCCTCCCAGTTGTGTGTCTCTTGAGTCGTCTGCTCAGAAACTCACCATGTTCTCCTTTTATAGGCAGTTGTAGCAAGGGTCTCCTCTGGGCTTTGGGTCCACAAGCAGGCTTTTTTGAATTGGAGACGCCTGAAGGAGAGGTGTAGAGGTGAGGTAGGAATTTGTTTCCGGCTTTTAGACATTTTGTGCCTTTTATCTGGTACAGGAAAAGAAGTTGGCACCAGTCAACCAGTCAGGTTGCAGGCTTGGTCCATTTCATTTTGTTAGCTGGACTTACTGTCTCTCTCTGACTCAGTAAGGAATTATTTTTCTAAAAGACAGCAGTTCCAGCCTTTTTCTGATAGAAAATCCTCAAGTGCAGGTGTTAACCTCTATTTAACAGTTTTGATACTCTGAAAATAGGCTTCCTTTACTTCATTACCTGTCATATACCTTGGAAGTCCATACAGACCTTGGGGATGAAAAGCAGTGTGTGAGCTGATTAAGGTTTCCAGTTTTTGGACACAAAAATACAAATATTGGCTAATTATAACTATGAGATCATTAGTGAAATACATAGACGTGGGAGTTATTTCATGTCACATGCACTAAAGAGAAGGGAGATTTGGGTTTGGGCTTTTTTTTGTTTGTTTGTTTTTGTTTTTGTTTTTTTTTGTCCTACTTGGCCAATTTAACAGTTCCATAGGAAAAATAATGATGCAAAACTGTAATGATGCTGTGACATTTACTCCTCTGTAAGAGTGAACTGTCTGCAGAAAAATACCCAGGAATAAAAATCCTGACCCTGAATTATGTACACATGCCTTGCACTCAGCCTTGCATATAAGCCTAACATTGCCACCATCTATGTGCAAAATACTGTGCATAGAAGCACCATGAGGCATCAGCAACACCCTCAGCAATAGCTGTAGGCTGCTTGTATGGAAGAGGGAGGATCCAGCTCACTCATCTCAGTCATTAAGCAGTTAGATCTCGAGAAAGGGGGCTGTTCATGGATAATTTTTTTTCCCATATTCTTGTCTTTGAATTTATTGTAGTAAGACTAATCATAAATCTTTCTCTTTGATCCCAAAGGGCTGCAAAAAGTCTAGTCTACATCCATCCTGGTCATGGAAGAAGACAACTGATGGTTGGTAGGCAGCTTTATTCTTATTCATGTATTCTAGCATTATTAAAGACTCACACCTCAAGTGAGGCATTTCCAGTAAGGGGGGACATATGCAATGGGAGGGAGAAGGGAAGGAAATGCACAGTGAAACTCAGGAGCTTAAACCTCACCTGCTGCAGTGGTGAGCTCTTCATCCTGACAAGTGAAGAGCTGGACAACATGCCTTCTGGTGCTGCTGTTAAGGCTCAAGCTGAGCAGCAACATGAGGTCACCCCAAAGCTCACCTCTCATACAGAGCTCTGCCTCTAACAGCTGCAGGTAGAGAGGCAGGGATGTGTGGCTGTGGGAGACATTTCTCCTCCTCTCTCTTTCTTCTCCTCGCATGTTTTTGTTCTTGTGCTTTCCCACTGTGCTGAATGGAAATCAGATCTCAATCGTGCCCAGGAAACTCATTCAAATGGTAAACCCCCAGCAGCAGCTTGCGTGGGCAGCATGTAGGCTGACTGATTTGCCTGCCTCTGTGCAGTGCTGTTTGTCCCCTGCCTCCCTCGCCTGTTCAGGCATTTGAACTCTATTTAATAGCAGGACTTAAACACTGTGCTGTGTGGGCCAATACTGGCTGAAGGAATAACAATGGCACGCAGCAGCACAAGCAAAACTAGGCACTGGTCTGCTGCCTGGAAAAAGCAGGAGGCCCTGTGGGCCTCCAGACATCAAAGTTTCCAGCTCCTATGGACTGGAGCATGCACAGATAGCACTGGGACCTGTGAAGACAGTGAGGTTTTAGAGCTCCATAACATGCAGTTCACTGGAGCATTGGTTTCCCCCCCACAACACGAGCTATAACAGAACCTGTCCGTTAAACAGAAGGGTTCTGTTCAGCACATGAAATTCACACCGTGAATTTTACCATTAGTTAGCCAATGTTTATTTCTCTTTACATAAATAGTTATAACAGCTTGGACCAGTCATGCCCACCCAACAGCCTGTAGGCTGCACACAGGAGCCTGTCCCTCCCCAGGGCATGGTTACACTTCTCTACCAGGCATTCATAGGCCTTCTCTTACCAGAGAGAAACAGCCTTCACTTCACAAGCACACCTTATTCATGTCATTGGTTTTTTGGCAGCATGCATGTTTGTGAACAACTGTTTACAAAGATGAAGCACAGGAAGAATACTTTCATCAAAAATGAATGAAATTCTCCTGTATCTGAGTGCTTCAGACAGCATCCCCTACCTGGTGTATCAGTATTTTCCTTCTTGGTGAGAAAAGACAATGTGCTATACAGCTATCAGGGGTATAAAAAATAGTGAAGCAGGTAGAACACCATTTGCTACTCAGATTTTAAATACTTATCCACATGGCAAAGACTGCTGGCTTCTGAGAGTTAATTTGATTCAAAACTGTGCTCCTATTATCTCCCAGATTGTGTTGGGCTCAAATTTTAAGTAGTGTTTTCATTCAGGTTTTCCTTTTTTCTTAGCTAGCTGGCTTAGCCTTAGGAATAAAACATTTTCAGAGACCCTGAACAACAACCCACCTGAGTTTTAATTGCTCCTCCATCGGGACTGTGGATACAGCTGGAAGGAGATCTGCAGAAGTCTCCTGGAAATAGTTAATAGTTTTAATTTGCCAAGGCCGTTCCAAACTTAGGTGATTTTGCATTGATATTTTTCTTACCTCTCCTGGCTTCGAATGAAATGCCAACTCATGAGCTACAATTACAGCCTTTCCCTTCTGATTTCATCCCCACCCAAAAAGTTTTGATCTAGAAAATTCCAGTACTCCATAGGAAATTTCTCACAGAAAAGCCTTCTGTGAGAGCTACAAACACTTGGGATGCCTCTCTGGCACAGCTCCTGCAGCAGGGAACCGCTGCAGATCTCAGCAGCATTTCCAGGGCTCGCAGAACAGCTGCAATTGTCCCTCCCGTATTTTGTGTTGCAGAATTGAGCCTGATGATGGCAGAATCGCTTAGCTCCAGGCTGGCTTACTGTAAAGCCTCACTTTAGAACTGGTTACAGACGAATTGATAGCACTGATACCATTTGAGCCCCCTCTCCTTTACATCAGAGGCTTTCTAATCCACATCAGTATTAAATAAAAAGGGAGGGGAAAAAAAAGGCGAAAGAAAATTAAAAAGTCCTTCACTTCAATGTCATTTCAGTCAACCAAGGTTACATCAGAGCTAGATGCTGGTTGCAGCTCAGCTCAAGGGAGCAAAGGTCTCTGAGGGCTGACTGCAAACAGCTCTGGCTGCTCTAATCTCTGTGGGCTGCTAATAAAAGGCAAAACAGCTTCTGGGGACACTTCCAGTGCTGGGACAGAAAAACAGTGTTTTTTCCTCCACAGCCTTTTCATTCTTAGTGCAGAGAGCTTTCTCCTGTCCCTTGCCTCTCTCAGGGGGAGGTTTGCGGGATTTTTGTTTTTTCAGTGAAAGGATTGAGGTAACATAAATCTATCTATTGAATAGAAATGTTGGTACAAAAAGATGATGCCAGAAGGAGTATGAAGGTAAGGAACTGCTGGGGATCTTCCTGCTGACATTAAGGGCATTGAGAGCTGGGTCCTAAAGCAGGGGCACAATAAGCAGCAGTCAGTTATGGACATTCTGCTCACTGGCTCACTAAACTTCCTTTTAGTTAAGTCTCACTGCAATTTAGCCTTGTTCTCCAAAGGCTGATTTTATTATTATTGTTTTACATTGTTTCGAGTTTAATTTCCCTGTTAAATGACAGCCTTTTGCAGGGCCCAGATGAAGAGGTTCACAGCATTTCACGTAATTGTTTCACAGATTTGCAACCACTTGAATGGAAGAGGCAGATGTAGCCACTGAGATAAATCTCACTGAAATGCCACTGCAGTCCTCTGCCTGCACAGAAGCCTATTTAGCACTGTATAGGGAGTTTGTGAAAAGCTTTGTATGGGAACCTCTCAGGTGTCTTTTTTTTTTTTTTTTTTTACAGAGAAAACAGGAGATTTACCACTAACTTCCTTATCATGTCCATTTTCCAAATATCACAAGTAAATTACTCAGCAGAAAAAAAATCCTGTAATGAAAGGGGATAATCAGAAATCTCATGAGGATAAGGAAGGTCTTACAGAGCTGCTCACAGACCTGAACTGTGATATGTGGCTCAGGGAAAAACAAAAACAAACAAACAAACAAAAAAAAAAAAAAAAAAAAAGGGAAAGAGAAAGGGGAAAGGGAAAGGAGAAAGAGGCATAAATGAGAAGAGAACGGAATGACATAAATTTCTGCTAGCCACAATGAATGACAACTAAAGCATTCAAGTTGCACAAACCTCTTCCGACTCCAGAGGGAGTAGATGTACTGGGGGCTATTTTAATGTCAGTGAGAAAGCCCCTGCAAGTTTTTAGGGTCTCCCCTCTCCAGAGAGGAGAAAGGGGCAGCAAGGTGAGTTGAAAATACTCTTGCAAGTGTCTGGTCCTGCTCTGAAGGAGCACTGTCAGGACAATACAGATGCAGAAAGCCACGAGTGTGTCAGCTGGCAGCCAGCTCACCAAGCAGATTTAGCCAGTTACTGGAATCCCTATTTGGATGCTGGATTTTCTGCCTCTGTCTTGTGTGCTGCATGGCCAAGACACATCAGGTCACCCCTGGGTAGCAGGGAAGGTTGAGAAGGAGGAGAGGCTTTGCCAGCCAAGCAGTTGGCAGTTGGTTGGCTTTTGGCAGCTCTTCAGTGTGCTTTCTAGGTGAACTGAACACAGCTAAACATCAAAGCAGCTTTAGGAGTGAAGCTTCCAATTCTGTTCTGATGGTGTCTTGCATCCAGTTTAAGGTGATCAGTTTTGGATCAGTATGTTCCATATAGAAATCCCAGAGGCTATATGGTTTGGCACCTACATCAAAGAATTGCAGAAGCCAGAGCTGATTTCAGGTGCATCTCGGTTTTGCTTGATGATGAAAGAGGATGAGGAAGAAGGAAGGATTCTAAGACAGATGTTAGAGCTGCAGAATCATACCTTTGCTGGCAATGGACCTCACTTTTCTCACCAAGGTCAATGGTATCAGTTGCCTATTTGTGTGCTACAATACGTGCAGTGTGTTCCAAGAGGTAAATTAATTAGTCTTGGACCAGATACAACTTCTGCAGCATTTCTATGGTCTTGATCAGGAGCTCAATACCAAAACTGGAATTGGATAGTGCCATGGTTTCTACAGTTAGAGTTAGGACTTGGACCAGATAGTGTATCTGGGTCTGCACAACACAGCACCACTTAGGACTTGGGATCTCCATCACATGAAAATAGTTATCTGTGATCCCAGTCTCACTTCTGAGAGGAGCTACTGTCATAGCAATCTAGTGCCTGCTTGAGATGCAGCTGAATCTCAACCTATGCTCCACTTGCTAGGCTGTGTACTTCGCTTTCCAGCCTTCACAGATGCTAAAGAGCAAATGAACAGATCTTAAATTCTAAACTGAATCACCTCACACACTTGGCTTCAGATTGTGCTCCCAATCATTTATGTTTGTCTTCCAGCTTGGGAACTCTCCAAGTGTTTCTTACACTCGGTTGCAAACACAGCAAGTAAAGGAAAGAATAAAAGAGTAAATAATAAGGAATAATAAAAAGGTAAATAATAATAAAAGTGTTCTTTTTTTCACTCTTTAAAAGGCAGTTTGTTTAAACAACATACAGTTGCAGTCATGAATGACTGGAACTCATTTTATAGTATATTTTTCCCAGTCAGAAATGAAATTGGCAGTGCAATCCCTCCACCCCCAAAATTACTTGGTTTAGTAGCCAGCTGAGTAAGCAAAAAGCACAAGAGGATTAAACCAAAGATGCAGCTCAAACAGTTGTTGAATCCTCAAGCATTTCAATACACAGCTGATTCAGCAAAACAGATACACATTCAAACGAAGAATATGATGAAACTGAAAAACAGGCATCTTAATCAATAAAGTGTTCAGACTCTCCTGTTAAAGCAAAAGCAGCAGCTTAAAAAGTAAAACAGAAAAATGAGCTGGAAAGAGTGTCGTATGAGGAAAAACATGAAATAAAAATGTGAGACCGAACAGTGTCTCCCAATATGCCAGAGATGCTCAAATGCAAAAGTGGCCAAAGAAAATTTTTCCCATATTAATGAAGCCAAAGCTTTTTTTTTCCCAAGGAAAAGTCCCGATGCTTCTGCTGTGATTTTGGAGCTCCCATTGGAGCCACATCCAGGAAATGCAACTCAGAGATGCAGGCCTCTATCCCATACATCTTTTGATTAATAGTTGATTAATAGTTGCACTATGTAAATAGAGGAGCTCAGAAAACAAAAGCATTTTCCTTTTCACTTGATCACTGAGTTTTTAGAAAGTAGGATATCATATAATTCAAGATTGCAAGTTGGTTATTTCCTCCTAAATATGGATCAGTTTATTGGAGTTCACAGATTTATTATTCTCTGTGAACTATTCAGAATTGGATTTGCTTCACAAAAAATTTTCACTTTACTGAATGTTTCAAAAAATGATGAGCAAATACAGAAATTTTTCAGGAGATTCACACACATATCCCACTCTCCTTATCTGTGACAAAGACTTGGCCATCCCACTCGCTAAGAATTTTTCCATGTGTTAGCCTTGATAGAGGGGAGCGGAGGGGAGGGGTGAGGGGAGGGGAGGGGTGAGGGGAGGGGAAGGGAGGGAGGGGAGGGGGGAGGGGAGGGGAGGGGAGGGGAGGGGAGGGGAGGGGAGGGGAGGGGAGGGGGAGGGGAGGGGAGGGGAGGAGAGGAGAGGAGAGGAGAGGAGAGGAGAGGAGAGGAGAGGAGAGGAGAGGGGAGAGAGGAGAGGAGAGGAGAGGAGAGGAGAGGAGAGGAGAGGAGAGGAGAGGAGAGGAGAGGAGAGGAGAGGAGAGGAGAGAGAGGTTGTTTGGGAGCTGCAATGTTTGTGAGTACCTATGTCCTTGAGGCTTAAAAATGGACAGAAGCTGCTTTTCCATCACCTGCCTGCCAGCAGTGAAATCTGTTCAGAGAAACCTCACAAGAACAATCCCCAGCAAAGTAAACAAGGACTGGGAGAACTACTGACTGAAGGATATGCCAGCACACACTAAAATATTTGCTAATTGGAAATATATTGTCCCACCGTGCTGCCAGCTCCAGCTCTGACTCATAAAACATCAACTGGCTTCAGATTGAATTTTGAGGTTGATAACCTCATCACATATGTACCAAAAGTGCCCAAAAGAGAGGAGGCTGCAGTGACACTGATTTGTGCTTTCTGTTTCTGTCCTGCTTTCATCTGGGACAGAGCTGATTTTCTTCATAGTGCGTGGTATGATGCTGTGTTTTGGAGTTTTGGCTTCAGGAGAAAAACTGTTGATAACACACCGATGCTTTAGTTGCTGCTGAGCAGTGGCTGCACGAAGCCAAAAACATTTCAGTTTCTCATCCTGCCAGTGAGGGGTGCTGGGCATAAGGAGCTGGCAGGGGACAGAACCAGGACAGCTGCCCCAATCTGGCCAGAGGGATATTCCATACAATATAACATCATAAAAAAAACTAGGGCGAGTTGGCTGAGGAAATCAGTCACTACTCAGGGTCTGTCTGGGCATCAGTTGGCAGGTGGTGAGCAATTGCTTTATGCATCACTTGATTTGTAAATATTATCACATTATTACTATTATTATTGTCATATTATCATTACTATTATTTCTTTTCTCCTTTTCTGTCTTGGTAAACAATTTTTATCTCAATCTACAACTTCTCCTTTTTTTTTCCTCCATTTTTCTCCCCTTCCCACAGGGAGGGTGGGCAGTGAGTGGACTGTGTGGTGCTGAGCTGCTGCTGGATTAAACTACAGCATGTTCCTATTACTTCTCC
The DNA here is from genome assembly GCF_905368555.1 of Meleagris gallopavo. NCBI lineage: Eukaryota > Metazoa > Chordata > Aves > Galliformes > Phasianidae > Meleagris > Meleagris gallopavo. Next base: position 9,520,269 of record NC_139419.1, on the reverse strand, counting down.
ACTTCCACTTCATATTGAGGAAGTTACAATCTTAGAAAGTTGATTGCAGAGCCGAATTTGACCAGAGAACCAGAAGACTAAGCTAGTATTTAGTTTTCATTGGCAAAGTTAGTGAAGACCATGTGCAAGATTTTGCCATTCACTGCAAGTTTTCCCATCAGCACTGCAGTGCCATGAATGAAGAGGCCAATCCTTGCATAGCAGCTTTGGGAGCAATAGGCAGAAAAACTGTTTCTAGCAAAGGCAAAGCAAATAATAGAATCATAGAATATCCCAAGCTGGAAAAGACCCACAGGGATCATCGAGTCCAATTGAGTTAGTAACTTGAATGTGTCAGAGAAACTGCTTCCACGAGAAAAAATGTTCACTCACAGGAGTTAAACTTTCAGGATCGGTTAAAAATCAAGTGTGAAAATAAACAGAATAAACACTGCCTCCTAATGCCTGATGGGCATTAGAGCTGTAGTTCAGATGTAATAAAGTGTATAATTTCAAGCACATGAATAATCCCTTTTTTAAGAGGATTTACATTTCACCTGTGTTTCAGTGCTTTGATGGGCTGATGATATTATAGCAGGAAGCAGATGAAATTAAATGACTGCTATCATTTCACTATGTATTTATTTGACTTTGATGTTTAAAAGGCTGTGCTTTTCATTGTATTTATCTAGCTAACCTCTTATTTTTTCTGTGTTTCTGATCGAGGGTGAGTGCTTACTTTCAGCAGGACCAGAATGAGGTTTCAGAAGAGCTGAACATTATTAACATTTTACAGTACTGCATCTTGCCTCTATTCTGCATAAATCACATTGGAAAGCAAGATAATATGCACTTATGCCCAAGACCATATCCCCATCCTATCTGAATTCAGGTCTATAAATTTTCCTCTTTCTGCAAATTTCAACCTGTTCATTAAATATATTGTCTATGTGCCTTTTTCAACTGACAGAAGTTTGGCCAGTTTGTGTGTATTATGCATAAAATCCATAGCAAGATAGATGCATAAAACTGCAGTATAACAAATAAACATTGAGCAAACTTTGTTTAGTTAGTCACTGAGTCAGTTTTTATACCTTTGTTGACTGACTGATGTTTTTAAAGTATCACTGACTCTTTTTATAATGTCTACCCTTGTTGTTTGTTATTTAACAAATATTTGACACCCTAATCCAATGTTTAAATATCCTCTGTTGTAATTCAGTGCTAATGGCAGCGCTGACAGAACTATTAAACTAGATACAGAGTTGTCAAATTTTAAGACAGTAAAATACTCACCTGTGACGTGCAGCATATGGCAGAAATCTGAGAAAATCATTAGCAGAGTTAAGAATAAATAGAAGCTGCATTCCCCAAAAAATATAATATGACATGCAAACATGGATAGTCTTGAAATGTGTTTGACAGTCTGTGATTTGAGTCAACAGATTATAAAATCAGGGATATGCAGTACCACATTTTCAAATAATAAATTACAGCATAGCTCTTAATGCTGAGCTCAGTAAACAAGCTGTTTTTTCTACATATTCTTTAGAGAGTTTGTTAAAATACTACCAGCTAATTATGCTTCTAATGTTTAGATTTTCACGTTGTTATCCAATTTTAATTTTTTTCAGTGTCCCTCTCATACTTAAGCAACATTGATTTGCAGTGTTAAAAACGACAGCATTTTCAGACACATTATGTACAGAACAGTACAGAAAAAGTTGCTCTCTCTCAGTAAATAAGTCATCAGGAGCTGCATCATATTTCCCAGCCTATGATGTGTGTGCACCATAGTTATCTATTCTGGTGATCCCCTGGGGTTAGAAAGGCTCCATAAGGCAACAGGCCAACAATAAGCATCTTAAATATATCATCAGATTTTCTGTTATTCCTTAAATCCATTTCATTCCTCATCTTGCATACAGGTCAGAGATGGGGTCTCAGTATATCACATATAAAAAAATCAGTGTCACTGTCTGTTTGGGAAATACCATTATCATCATCTAACCTGGCTGCTCCTCAAGAAGATGATGGGTTATTTTCAGCAGTTCATTCAGTCACTTTTAAGAAGACAGGATTTACAGTTTCATTATCTGACATTTCATTTAACATCAAATTTCAGGACTCATCATAGCAATACATGTTATCCGAGAGTTATGTAGTTTTCTACACAGAGTCAAAGCAAAGAAGGATTTGGAAGAATTTACCAGAAAGCTGATTATGTAGTTCCTTGCCAAGAAGAATCACAAGAGCAACCGGGGAGCAGATGCTCATTCCGGCTGAGACTCCCAGTGCTCTGCTAAGAGCTTCCTCCCTGCCCCATCCAATTGTGCTGGGCTCTGAGCAGACCCAGCAAACCCTGCTTGGCCACAACTGATGCTGTGATCAAAGCAACAGATCGATTCTGGTGTCTTTATTCTGTGTTTTAGATGCAGTCTAATCATGCAGTATTCCTCCTGCCTTGCAGTGAATGCTACAAGATGGATATAGATATGCACAATGCGCTGCTCTCCACTTGAGGGAAGACATTTCACTATTGTTTAATCCAATATAAATTGGACCCACTTCAATATCAATTAATTATTTAACTGGAGACTCTTCAACATGAGAAAGAAATATTCTGCCTCCCATTACGCACTTATTAGCAAACAGATTAGAAATGTGGTCTCCCTGAGTAAGCCTTCCCAGAGACAACTGTGCACATCTGTGCTGCTGCAAGACTGATAATATGACCAAAGTAAGAGTCTTTTGAGCAAAAGTTCCCAAGGGGCCAAGAAGCAAAGAAGCAAAATTACTGTTGCTTCCCCATGTGTTGAGCAGTACCCAGGCTTCAGAGTACTGGTGCTCTCTCTGATGCAGGAACGGAGCAGTGGGGTCCAAAGCAACGTACCCAATGGCAGGGAGGGCTGTGCTGCTGCCAGGACCTGCTGCCTTTCTCTCCTTTCTTTAGAGGGAATTTTATTCATACGTACATTAGAGACTTTACCACTGCTCTGGGAGAATAACAGGATCTTAAAATGAGTAGGTATCACTGTAACACCAATTTCAAATCATTTTGTGTGTGATTGAGTGGTATGAAGGAGTTTCAGCGTAAATAATGTGTGGTAGTAATTTGATCTCATATCCGTAGGGGGCCTGATTCTCTTCTCATGTAGATCAGTTTTACTTTCATGTATCTCCATTAGTTTCAGCATTTATTCTTGCATGAGTGACAGCAGAATTATGCCTACCATAATCATACATGAAGTGAAAAAATCCGACTTGACTGATTTCTAAGTATTAGCCACAAATACTAGAAGCCAAAGGAGACTCTCAATGACAGCAGCCTAACAAGTCTGACCTTACTCTTGATGTCCTTCCACATCCAAGACAGACATGCCTTCGAGTTACAGTAGGAAGAATGAGCAGAAAGTCAAGGAAAAGCAGTTAGGACAACCTGGCTTCCACTCAAATTTAAATAAAATTAGATTTAAAGAGTCCACTCAGCCTTGTTCGAAAGGAGAGGGAATAATTCTTTTCTCATCACTGAGAAGACAGTGGTAAGGCAAGGAATTGGAAACAGTTGTTCAGCCTTTCAAGTGATGAAACACTCATAGGCAATGTTTCACTCCTCTCCAGTTGATGTTCATGAAGAAAGCTCAGGAAGGGATGAAGTTTCAGAGAACTCTCCAAGCTCCAATACCATCTATGATATCAGATGCTGGAGCCCGTGGCTAGGTATAAGAGGGGAGGCCACAGCCACATTTTGCTGCTGTTACTGGAAACAACAGGGGACTGGGAATTGTGGTGTATCACCCAAGGCAAGGTTTTGATGTCTCTCCACAGACAACAGCTTTGTAAACACCAGTTTCAGTCCAACCAGCAGAAGCAGCAATCTCTTATGTTCTATTCATTGACTGTCCCTATTACATGCAATTTTGGAAAGCAGATAAATATGCAAAAAGTTGACTGGTATCATACAAGTAATCTTGCATGACTGGATCATGTAATGCCAGCTATTTTTCTCACTTCTGAAACAACTGTTCCACCAGCATGGTATGTCTGATCCTGTACACATCTGAACCATGCTGTCTGACGAGGTCCTCGGCAGTCTTTCAAAAGCCTGTCACACTAAACACTGGATAAAAGGGATGGAAGTATGCTCTGGTTTCACTTTTGAGAATTTGATATGTGGCAGTAATAAGTGTTATGTTTCCAGTGATATCAAAAAGAAGGAGGGAAAAGAGGAGGACATGAATGGAGGAAAGAAGCAAGATGAGAAAACAAGATGGGAAACAGCCTGTCCAGAGACTACAGACTGGAAATATTGGAAAGGATTTCATTGCAGTGGTGCACCCTGATGTCCTGCTAAGCAACAGATGTTTCTGTGATGACTGCAGAATCCCAATGACTAACCTCACAAGAATGACTGAATCCTTATTCCCTCTGCCTATCTTAGCAATTCATTCCAGCTCCCATTTATATTCCTTGTAAATGCAATCACTGGACTTCCTTGAAGTGTTACAAATTACCTGGCACTTCTTAAATCAATCCATTAGGATATTAGCATTTTCCCTGCCAAGTCAGTAACAAGCACTGCCTAGACATCTTGGTGAAATTTGCCTAATAACTGCCTTGTAGCACTTACTAATACAGCTATTTCACAATTTGTCATCATCTTTTTATAACAAAAAACAACTATTTCTCTAAAATTAGGTTTTTAATTAAACATTAATTTTCTTGATAGCTAAGGTGGAGGGGTTGAAGACAGAATGTTCTCTTTCGTTTTGCATGGCTTTCATTTTTTACAGTCACTTTTCCCATTTTAATAACAATCATCAGAACCCATTAAGATTTCTAAAATCAAACATAATGAAAAAATATTACTGAAAAACATGCTTGATTACAAACTTGGAAAATCCCTGTAGCTGTTCTATGGATTTTTATGTCTACTTTTAAAAATCAGAATGTATGTTGAAATTTAAATTCACATCTTTTTTTTCCACAGCCTAATTTCTCTTTTGCTCTCATATTCACAATGCTTTTATATGCATATATATATAGAGAGAGAGAGATACTTATATATAAAGAGATGCATGTGAGAATGTGGAACCATTTTAGAAAGATTAGAGAAGCACATCTGTATTCTAAGAGTCCTTCAAACATCTCAACGTTTCAGTTTTTGGTTTTCCTGTTCTTTCCTGCCAGTAACTCATCTTTTGTTTCTGATAGCAGTAACAAAAACAGAGTAATTCTTTAAACACATGTAGCTATTTTTAATGTTTCATTAATATTTACCAACTCTAGTTGATAAATATTAATAAAAAATAATAAAAAGTAGTTTCAGCCATCAGATTTGTCAAGATGGCTCCACATATCTCAAATGGCAGACATTCATTTCTCCAGTATGGTATTGGGTTGGTATTTTCCAAAACGGAAAAGCCTTTATGATGCCCATGAAAGATTCAGAATAGTAAACTTTATCAGCCTTTGAAACCAAAGACATGCAAAATGCCACGATAAGCAGGAGAACAAAGGCTCATTTTTGTTTAGATAAGGGATTTCAATTTTTGCTTTTAGACAACATTGCGTGAAGTAAGTAGGTCAGAGCTATGCTAAAACCGCACCTCGTGTATCTGGTATGTGTGCAACAGAACAGCTCTGTTTAGTAGATCAGATTTGACCTGAATTAAATATGAAGCTCAAAAAAATACAGTAAAACAATATTAAGAGATCTGACTTACCACAGAGTCAAAGCTTCCACGCAATGTGTGCAGCCATCTCCTCCTCACTGCTCAGCTCATTGCACTCTGTGCCCCGTGGTGGTGGCAGAGTGTTGGCAAAGCCATTGGAGATCATGGGCTGTGGCTCCTTCGTTGTGAACAGGAATGGTGTTTTGTCCTCTCTGGAGTCACAAAGAATCAGAAAGGCTGGAGAACACCACCAAGATCTTCCAGTTCTACCACTTCCATCCACACGATGCCCACCAAGAGTTTCAGTGCTATGAAATCTAAATGCAAAAGCACAAGAAATAAAAACAGTAAGTCTCAGTATTAGCTTCATTTCTATAAGCCTCATATCTATCATCCTCTCCTGCACTGTATTAACAACATTTGTGCAGGAATCTCTAAAGCATGGGCTGAGCAGCCTCGCAGCACCCATATAACCCAGAGACAATAAAAAAGGAAAAAAAAAATTCCTTTAGATGTTAATTTGGAAATCTTTAGCAGAAAATTCAAAATGTTTTCCTACATATGGAGATCTGAAAACAAAACACAAAACACAACAACACGATAAATGTGTGTAAATTGTTGATTTCATTACAGTATATTCTATAGTAGGATGTTACATGGTTCCTAGGTTTAGCAGTTGCAATAAAACTTGTTTGTGCCTTTCAAGTGGCTCGTTTCCACGCAGCTCCTTACAAGGCGGCACCTTCCCAGCCCCTCTCATTAATCTACTGCTTTCCCTTTCAGATAGTGAAAGGGAAACCCTGCAAATGAGACTGAAGACACACTTAGTAATTAATACCCCTGTATAAGAGGATAAACTATTTCAACTGTCAACTATTAATCTGGATTTTCTGCAACTCTCTTCTATTTCTTTTTAAACTTTGTCTGCATTTTAAGGATAATTCTAGATGTGCAAATCATGAACCAGATAGATGCATGCTCTGACTGCTTCCATTAATGTGCATCTACTATGCAAAAGGAATTGGCGTGAGAGGAGCTTTGCTGGCTCAGCACGAGGGGATGTGCATCAAAATGCCTTTGGATACAAGACATATGCAAACATCTCTGCTTTAATCAAGACAGAGCATGGGCATGAAATTGGCACTGGTGCCCACCAGGCTACTTATATGCCATCTTTATTTATCTGTTTGGCCACACTACCCAAGCTGTTGGAATGGCCTTCAATCGGCTTTTTGAAAATCATGGAGAAGATTTGCACACAGGCACTATGGACACAAATCTGCTTTATGTAAGAAGAAAATAGCAGTAGTGGCATTTTCACTTTTAATGCATCACCTCCAAAATGAGGAAATAACACAAGTTGCTAATGTCCATATAAATGATATATGGGTACGTGTTATATAATGCATAAGCATTTTAGAAGTACTTTCTTCCCCCATTTTGAGGGAGGCTGACAGTTTTGTAATTCAGACGAGTTTAAGGTTTCTTCTTTAACATTTAGAGTAGGAATCTGGAACTGAGGGGAGGGAAAAATGTTCTTCGTATTCTGTGTTAAGACATTTCTGAATTAGTCCCCACTGTGGTTTTTCAGGATTGGTTTGCTGCTGCGTTGACTACAATCAGGTGCAAGTCTGCCAATTCTGAGTCCTAATCTACCAGTTGCCCCAAAGGACACTAATCAAATATTTGGGAAATGAAATTCAGAGTTCTCCCAGGCACTAAAATCCGTGGAGCCAGCAGCAGCACTGATTCGGTGGTGCCACTTCCCTACCTTTCCCAAGAGCTCTCTTTAAGCTCCCACTCCCTCTCTCTGGCTTGCAGGAATCATTAATTCATGACCTTTTGTTTGTATCTCCAGATGCTCCGTTATGGCTAAGCAGTTCACCTTTTTGTCTCCTTAATTTTCTAGGTGATTAACTTAAGTTAAACGCTAATTTTTTCACAAGTTGGACAAAGCTTCACATTTTTTCTTTTCTTTGCCAGACCTGCAGAAGCATTTCAATGCCTGAAAGCTTGTTCATTTTTTCCAAATGCTATTAGTTGGTTGCGTGAAAGACGCTGTTTCTCCAAATCATGCCCTACTGTTTTTCCTCTGACTATTCTGCCTGCTCCAGTGGGCTGTATCAGCTTTTGCCCACTGTTTTTTCTTTCTTGCCTTAAGGTGGGTCCCTGTTTGTTGACTTGATTAGATCTGCTGAACTGCTATTCTGAATCCTTCAGAAGGTTCTTCATTGTTCAATAAAAACTGGGTTGAAACTGAGAATTCCAAATATGGCACATGAAGCCCGCAATTAAATTAAAATTTAATTATGATGCATAACTACGATCAGATTATAATACCAGCATTCAAGCGCGCTCTTACATTTCATGGTTTCTTCTCTCCATTTAATAGTTACTTTTCAGAAGTCAAGTTAGATTCATCAGGATAGTACTTGTTAAAGTATTTGCTCCTTCTCTAAATGAGCATCATCTTCATCAGATCAAACCCCAAGGGGGTTTCTTATTTAACTATTTAATCTATGGGTATCTCTTTTCAGTGGCAGGAACCAACCAATCAGCTGTAAAACCAATGGTTGTTTGGACTTAAAAGACAAAAAAAGCCCCAAACAAACAAATCAGACAAAAACCAAACCAGAACAACAACAAAAAACAACACAACCAAAAACAAACAAAAACACAAAATGCTTTCCACCAGAGTTTAGTTTCCAGGAAACAAGAACTTTGACATAAGCTAAGAGGTATCCTGTCATAATCAAACACAAGATAATTTACTAAATGCAGGAGTGCTGAGACGATCATAAAATCCTGCAGTCCTTTCTAGCTATAAATGTAATTCAGTTTATTATATAAGATTTATCTGAGGCATTGCCCTAAAAAAATACGTCATTTTCAAATTAGCCAGGTTCAGCACCAGCATTTAATATTCTCATCCACAGTATCAGTGTGATTCTCAACATGTAGGAGTGCTCCAGAAATTCCTATATCAGTGCCTGAGTGACAAAAATGATGAATGCTTATATATATAGATTTTTCAACAGGATATACCAAATGGCTTCATGAAGGAAACATGTAGTTATCTCCATTTAATACTGGGGGAAAAGGAGGCCCATGAAAGCACAGTGACTTTTTAATGGTTACCCCATCCTACCAGAGCTACTAACAGCCTCCACTCTATGTCCTGTGCATTTCAGTCTCAGAAGACCATTCTTTAAATTCTCAGAAACATAAGAACAGTTATTGCCCAGTGGTGGAAAAAGCACAAGAAAAGCACAGTGAAATTATGGAATCATAGAATCATAAAGGCTGGAAAAGGCTACTAAGATCATCCAGTCCAACCACCAACCCATTCCCACCGTGTCCACTAAACCATGTCCCTCCGTGCCACATCTACACTTTTCTTGAACACACCAGGGACAGTGACTCCACCACTTCCCTGGGCAGCCTGTGCCAATACATCGTTGCTCTGAGAAGAAATTTTTCCTGCTATCCAACCTGAACTTCCCCTGGGGCGATTTAGGGCCATCACCTCTCCTCCTGCAAAGGGCAGTGCAGCTTTTTCATACTATCTTTGCCAAGAAAATCAGCCGTCTACTCTCTCAGTCCTTAAATCAGATGCTACTTGTTCCCAGCTCAAATATCTTCCAGGATGTTCAATTCAAACAAAGCTGGCATGCTGCTCCATTGTGTGAGGCACATTCACTTTCCAGCCCCTGTTCTTAAGCTTCCTTCTTTGAAAGTGAAATTTGTTACCAAGAGAGACACCGAGGTTTACCATTCTTTTTGCATAATCATTCTGCTCTAAGATGAGTGGTTGGAACCTTGGACACTTTGAGGGTTTCCCTGCCTCATATTGTAAGTCAAACAGGGAAAGCAAGCAGATCTCTATTGTATATTTGATAGTCAACTGAAATTTTAAGCTAGCACCTTTTCTTCAGTAGAAGCTGACAGCTCCCTGCATCTGTTTGCTCACATCCTGCTTCATGCTGGTGTACCTGAGATGAGTTGACCAGCATAAGGGAGAGGAGTTCCCACGGAAAGGAAGAATAAACTGTAATAAAGTAGAATGGGGCCTCCAGCTGGGAAGCTGTGCATGTAAAAGACAGGGAAAGAGATATACAACAAAATAGCAATTTATCCACAATAAAAATATGTTAAAAACATCAATTAGAGCTTGTCATTACAGAACTGCTGCATCAGGTATATTTCAGGCTACTAATGATTATTAAAAACCTCCTTATTGAGTTAAGTTACATTTCATTAAAATGTTCTCACCTATTGGGCTTTTAATTAGCACACAATAAATTATCCATTTAAACAGCAATTACTTTCTCTAGTCAAGTGCATTAGAAGCATTTATTTATGGACTCTTAATTATAGTAGAAGCAAGAAACTCAGCAGAACTGCAGCACGTGCATACGTGCATCACCACTGCTAAAGTAGTTGCAATGACAGGAGATCAATCAGCAAAATTCAAAGCAAGACTGAAATTCCCCAGAAGATCAATAGCTCCAAGAGCTTTCTTGGTGGCTTGCTGTGTCATGAAGCTCTGCTAAGCCAAAATTTCACTCTTGCGTTCATATTGTTATCATTCTCTTCTGCAACCCTCTGCAATAAAGAATCATAGACTCATAGAATGGCTTGGGTTGAAAAGGACCACAATGATCATCTGGTTTCAACCCCCTGCTATGCGCAGGATTGCCAACCAGCAGACCAGGCTGCCCAGAGCCAAAGAATCTCCACTCTTTGGAAACTAAACTAAGCTCAGTAAACACCCTGTTTATATATACCCTACAATATCTACATATTTCTATTCTCTGTAAAATGCACATAGAGGAGCAAGTGTGCGAAAAAGTCTCTTCCTTTAATCTAACACTCTCCAGGTTCCCGTGAGCTGTCAGTTCCCAATAGCTGGTAACAGACATGCCTCCACACTCACATATGCCTGCAGGAAGCAGGGGTGAAAAAGCAGATGGTGTTAGCTGTGTCCAGAACTTCCTTTCACCCCTAGTTAGGAAGATCTCATAGTTGTCTGCCCACAAAGTTGTAAAATTTGATCAAACTAAAACGCCCCTCAGGAACAAATGCAAAGTACTAGAGGATACAATTGCAAAAGTGACATATAAACAGTGAACAAATGGATTCAGATGTAAACAATTTGATAAAGAACAGGATTTGGAGATCTATAAAAATAAACAGCCTCAGAACAGGCTGCAGACATAATTAAATCAGTGAAATGAAATATCAAATGCTGGCAGCCCACAGACACTTTGATGATAATAATAGTAAAGACTCGGTGGATGAAAAGCAAGAGAGAAAATTGGTCTATTAAAAATAATGGTGAACAGAATGAGGATCGTGTAATGGGAAGAAGGGCATGTTACACAATAATTTCAGAATTCTGCCATTATGTGAAAGGGAGAGAAATTCTAAAGCAGTTGTTTCTTCTGCATCAGTTAACGGTGAAGCGCCAGCCTTGGGAAATTCAGCACCTCCAGACATTAAGCCAGACTCAGCCAGGCTCTGAATTTGGCACAGCTGCTTCATTCACTTTCAGAGAGGTAGGTGAATTTGAAACAGCTGAGGAATTGGAACGATATATAAAAATGCAGAATGTGGACCACATACAACCATAGTTTATCTGTGGAATAAGTAGATCTGCTTTCTCGCAGTTCATGGACATTTTCCCAACCAGGGAACAAGCATGAATATAAAGTATGAAATAAACTATAAATTTTTTTCCCATTATAGTTATACTGAGATTATGTATAAATGCGTATAACACAGGTTAGGGATAGGAACATTGCATTCCCTAACAGGGCAAATCTATTCCTCCTGAAGATCAGAAAGTCCAAAATCATCAACACTGATGTCTGAATTCCTCCCAGTAAAGTTCATAATTAGAAATGTCTGTATGTGGAAGGTACAGATACAGAAATCAGTGTTTGATGGACAGCGCTGATAACAGAGTCAGGCTATCTGGCTTCACTAGGCACACAATACACAACCCTGGAACAATTTGGCTGCCACTTCCTGATATTTATAATATTTCTCTTTCTATTCCCGTGCTCTTAGCAGCTGCTGAACACACTGTCCTAGGAAGCAGCTTCAGCAGCAGACAGGGACCTGACCACAAGCAGGGCAGGACTGAAGGGCTCATACCTCGGGGCTGTACCTGCTTTCCACACATATGCCACTCTTAAATCCAGCACAGTACAAAACGTAAAATCACGGTGCACAAACATCTTCCTAAATTGATAAGGAATGTACATCATTTAACCTGATGCTTTGTTTTATTCACCTCATTTCCCTTTTGGGAATTGCTTATTGTGTCTGATAACACAGAAGGTAAATACAAGAAAGAATCTAGTTCCTCTGCTAACATACTCAAAAGGCCACACGATATCATCAGAAGCGAATCCTGCTGTTAAGAGGGGTGGATGGAGATGAATAACTCAGATTGCCATTGTTCAGCTGCAGGAAAAAGGCAAATGGCAAACTCCGACTTCTGCATCCCTGCTCATTTCTGCTCCTCCTGTTACTTCATCCTCCCACTCACTGCCATTGGTATGTAAATCATGGCATCTCGTCTGACATCTGCAAGGGAAATGTCAGCCAGCGTGAACTGCTGTTGTTCCCCTGCACTCAGTTGAGACGCTGATTGGCACTCATTTAGGATCTCTTCTGTGCCAACTGCCTGTGCAGAACCTTGCATAATGGGGCATGGAACTTTGATCTTTGGTTTAGGAACACACCAAAATATTAAAAATATGAGTAACGTTATGCATATAGCATGTTATCGTGGGATGTTTGAAATCAGCAACAAGACAAAACATCTGCTTATTAAAGAATGAAGGAGCTCTGTGCTAAGCAGCTGTTTAATTATCCAGCACTCTGTGCTGTAACAATTTACACATCGTGCTTATAAATCTGGAATCAGCTCAGGGAGACAGGTTTCTCTTAGGAGATAAGGAATAAAACTACCACAGACATGTCTTGGATTGTCAGCTTTAACACACACAAATCCAGAGAACATCAACATTTTCTTTCTACCTTCCAAGTAAGACACTCATCCCGAGAGCTCAAACACACATTTTTTCTCAAGCTAGTCCAACCAAAACAGCATCATCTTCGGGATGCAAACTTGCAGGGAACGTATTTTGCATAACATAATGAAGGCATTAAACAATCAGTCTCAAAGTTCATAAAAGTAATTGCACTAGGTCTGGCCATATGTTTCTGAACTGAAGCCTATCTTCAGAACACCCTCAGAAGATTTTAAATTAGTCTTTGGTTCACTGATAAATGACCCATAGAATTTCCAAGAAGAGACAAACAGTATTTTTCCTCATTTTTTGAAATAACTTCTTGAGTTTCAGTGACAATAAATGGTAAATAGGTGGAAATTTTCTGCTGAATTCCTGTCTATGCAGCGTTCTTTGTGCAGCTGGTACAAATGCAAAATAGCTACCTCTCATGCTTTAAAATATGACATGTGGTCAGTTAGAAAAGGTCAGAATCTAACTGATGAAATAATTTTGTGGGCTACCATCGTTAAGCAAATCCAAAATCTCAACTATCAAAATAGAGGTCTGCAGCTCTATGGCAAAAGGATCATCCTGGCAGTGCAGCTACACAGACAGCTTGGGTCTAGTTTCTGGGAACATTCCTTGGCACCAATTAACTTATTGGTAAAGACACAGTCTCTGAGTCCCAGAACCATATGACAAGTCTGGTTTCCCAGGTTACTCATGAGCACTTAGAGGCCACTATTCATCCTGTACTTGACTCAAGTTAGCTGAGAACTGTCCTGTGGGATAAACCGTATAGTAAGTCGAAACACAGCTGCTTTTGGTTTATGTAAAGTCATATTAGCTTCCTGAAATGAAGTCTTAACTAGTAGGCTGTAAAGCAGTGGCCCATCAGAAAACTTACTGCAGCTTACTCTCTTTGCAGACTTCTTGGCCTGTGTAAATTGAGACACATTATATTCAGAACTGGGTTTACAAAGCTAACCCAGACTGCAGACCTTGACTGCTTCATCACAGTGCTCACTGAACTGAGGGCTCAAACTTCTAGAGTCAGGCCAGAGAAGACAACCTTTCTCTCACAATACAGTAACACCAGGCCCCGTACCAGTTTGAAGACCATGGAACACATTCCCAATCTTGGCTGGACTGTCCCACCACGTAGCTGGAATTGGTGCCTTCTGAATTCCACCTTCAGACTGGTGAAAAACAGACCGCATAGACGTTTCCCTAGCAGTGATACCACTGTAACAGCTGTCAAACAGTGGGTCACATCTGCTCGTGCAGAACTTTTTGTGCACAGCATGCAGACTCCTGTTCATAATTGGCAAAAATACACAGCTAATGGTGATGACTATGTTGAAAAAGTGTTTTGTAGCTGAAAATGTGGTCTATCAGTGTTATTGTGCTCTTCGTATCCACTGTAGTTTTCACAGAAATAAAGAGGCATTTCTTTCAGAGCAACCTATGTATTTATCAGAAGTTTTGCAAAAGGATCATATTCCCAGTTCTGTCTGTTCCCTAGAGGAAATGTACTCATTAGTTTGATTTCCAGCTTTCATTTTTTTTTTTTTTTAAACAGGCAACAAATGACAATTATTGTTTACTTTGAAGTGTGATCTTTAGCATGAATAATTCCCCCAAAAGAAACATCTGCTTCGCAGATGAGTTGTGACAGCAGACAATATGCTTCTGTATTTTGCATCCATTCTTGAGTAGCAAAAGCTGGAATGGGAACCAGCATCATGGCTGCTGTCCTAAGAGGACAAGATTACCTCTCAAGAGTGTTTTTGACTTCTGAGAGTGTTTTGTAGCATTTTCTGATGTTCTGAAGGCCTTGATACAATTTCTGTGTGCCTCACAGAGTAGGTCTGTATACGACAGCTACCAGATATTCCTTGGCATTCTGGGAGATGCCTGGCCCCCAGACAAGCTGTGTGAGCAGCTGGTAATCCTGGACATTAATGTTGGGATGCATTTTGTCCCTGGCTCTGTTACGCAGTTGATATCTGACACGTGAAACAGGTTTCTTCCAGTACTTTAGAACAGCCTGGCTGGCAGCCCATCAGCCCAGCTTGTTATGGCTGCTGTCTCTACATCAACATGGATTTTTAGCCACGCTGGACCCCAGGCAGAATACACCATCTAAACTCCAATCTGAACTTCAAATTTTTAGGTCTTTTAGCATCCACAACTGACATTTGATGGTACAGAAGAGTCAGGCACTGTTTTCAGATCTGAACTCGCATTACTGCAGGTATTGGTACACAACACGCATTGAAAAATGCAAGATACAAACAACAACAAAAAAAAAACAACAAAACTCCCATCAGGTGTGCTGACTTGCAAACTTTTTATGAAGGAAGAAAAAAAATCTTTTCCTTTTGATGTCCTCAGAGAATAGACCAAGTAGTAGTTACACAAAATATTCAAGACACATACAAAGAAAAATCTCTCATGAAAAGGGATATGGAAGACAGACTGCCTGGAGGTAAAATGATCTCCATCAATGCTGATCTTTGAATACTGGCTAGACAAACAACTGTCAGAACCAGAGTAGACATTCTGTTTGGAGGAGGAGAAAGGCTGGATGACCTATTGAGAGCCTGAAATTTTGCAAATTTATCTTTTCTAGCAGCACTGGATGAAGAAATTCATTTGGAAATATCCTCCTGCAGGAAACTCCTCATCTTTTCTTGCCTTTGCTTTACCATAAATCTGTTGTTGATCCTTGAAAGCCTTTGCTGTCTCATGACTGAATAGCCAAAGAAGAGTTATGATCATCTAGCACAGAAGAAAGATTTCATCCCTAGCCCCTCAGGCAACCAGCCTCCCACAGTCCTGCAACCCTTCAGTCTCACTTTGTTCCCTGAAAGAGGCCTGGCAGGCAATCACAGTTACCAATTTCAATATAAAATTTCAATATATATATGTAAAATATACACATTTTTTTTTAAAAAGGAAAAATATAGGAGAGGGGAGAGCAAGGGCGAGATAAAGAGAGAACAGATGGCACCTATCATATGTTCTTTTCTTTCCATTCATGTTCTTCTTCCAGAAGAAAATGATGAATATTTTAGTTTAAATATTAAGTTGAACAACGCAAGTGTGAGAGGAGTATTTTAGGTCACATTTACGCAAATGTATTGAACTTGTAGTTAGGACTTCACATTTCTTATGAAGTTATTTTCCTCGAAATCTTCCAGCACTTCAAATATAGCTGTCAGTAGCTGTATAACATCCCCAGGACTGTGCAGTACAGGAAACAGTGAGCCCTACAGTCTGTGTTGAGAACGTGAGATCCGGGAAGCCCTCAGCTCTCACTGGAATTTAAATGATAATTTCTAACACAATCTGCTTCACCAGCAAATATTCAATATTTTTTCTTGTTTTAATGTTCTGTATTTTTCCTTTCAGTTCTACTATTATTGAGAAGTTGATACATCTACAACCTATTACAGATGAAAAAATAGCTACATTTGAAAGTAGAAAATAAAAGTGAGGGCATGCAATGTACACATGCATTCTTATCCTTTATTAACAAGCTAAAAAATGTGCAGTACAAAGTATTCCCCATGATGGTGTGCAAATTTTTGGCTGCATTTCAATTACTTTTGTATGAGACACTAGGAAACCTGAATAATGCAATACAAGAAATTGCAAAGTTATTTAAAATTCACATGAGCAATTAGAAAGCATCTGAACATATAGATAAGAAAATGTTTTCTTTTTAATGCTCCTCATGATTCGTAGAAGTTCATTATCGATACAGAGCTGCCATTAACTAAGTATTGCAATGGGCTTGTGGCATCATTAAAAGGTACCTCAGAGAGCTGGCTATTCTTTCTTAAGGTACAAAAATGATCCCTCTCCACAAACAAGCAGCACATGAATACCACAAAAGTCATTTGCAATCAGAGCACTACTCATCTGTATGAGATTTGGATATTCCAGTACTAAAATCTTGAATTATCTGAATGTTAGATATTAAAGACATACTGCAGGAACAGATTCTCATCTCACATAGCTGCTGTAACTCTAGAGACACTAAGGTACTTAGTAACTGAATTATTTCCCTACACATTGACAGGAAGATCTCAGAAACTGGTGCATAAGCTGACAAGCATCACTCCCTTTAAAACTGAGTGAATCTCCTATTTATTCTCTGAGAACTGGATCAGAAAAAAAATAGCATATAAATCAACATTCATTTCCATAGCAATATCTCTGTTTATATTCTCATCTCTACAAATTCACTGTCCTGGTTGTAGGCTTCTTGTATTTTGTTAAGGTTATTTTGCATAGGTTACAATGAGTCATTTAGTGGCAGTAGTACATATTCAAAATAGAATTGAAATTGCATTGAAAATTTTCAGCATCTGGAACTACATACAGGAATTTTGCACATAGATGAAGCGAGTCCATATTGTTCACTGATGTTTTCCTGACAACAACGGTCTGGTCTGAGACTCAGAGAAATCACTGGGAATTTTCCTAACATCTTTTGCAAGGCTCAGATCTGGCCCTGTAGGGACTTCACTATCCTCTGTGTCTTATCACATTTTGAACACAAGAGAAAGAAAAGAGAAATCTGAGCTGATTGGAACATGTTTGTTTGAATATGTACATTTGTATCCATATGTTCTTTTTAAAAACCTTATGTTTTTCACTTTTATCTGTAACAGGAACTTAACTTCAATTTTTCTACTCACTTTGATGAAATCGAAGTTGGAAGACCACAGAGAATTAAGTGTTCTACAGGAATATTTGCAATTGTACAAGATCGTAGAATCAATAATGGAATTGGACTGGAAGAGAGCTTAAAGATCACGTAGTTCCAACCCTCTTGCAGAGATAAGGCATCAGCAGTGTCTCTGAGAGATTTAGAAACACTGTTTTAGCAAAGTGACTAAGAGAAAGGTTTTGAGAAAATTATATGGCCTCCCAGAATCAAATGGCTTCAGAAATATCTTTGGAAAAAAAATCCACTGGGTTTTCAAGAAAGAAACAAAAGTATTTACAGTTCTAACAGGAAGTACTGGGACATGTTGTGCCTTTAAGAAAAATAATAACTTAGAAGACATCTGCACTGGGATTGGTAATCATGTATTTGTCAGTGACAAACCTGAAAAGGATTAGACCATCTTCCAGGGTGAGCTGAACTCTGTGCACTACTGCCTTGTCACTGTGATGAGCTACATGCCTGTATTTATACATTCGTTGTTTTTTCTCCCCACTGTGCAAATCTCATGGCTCTGTCCCATGATAAACACTGACAGTGATCAAAGAAACGTTCCCCAAAAGGACAGAAAAGCACTAAGGTCAAATAGATAAACTTGTGCAGACCAGAGCTGAACTTTATAAATGATAGCACCACAAGAAAAGCAATTCATTTTAC
Organism: Meleagris gallopavo; assembly: GCF_905368555.1. Lineage (NCBI taxonomy): Eukaryota > Metazoa > Chordata > Aves > Galliformes > Phasianidae > Meleagris > Meleagris gallopavo. Next base: position 9,502,192 of record NC_139419.1, on the reverse strand, counting down.
ATTTTTGTTTCAGTTTTCTGACCTGTAAAATTGAAGGCAGTGATACTTATCTCTGCATCACAGTTCCAGGGCTCCTGGATGACAGCTGCTCCGGCAGTAGCCAGATGAGCAAGAAAGGGTACGAGAAGTGGAGCTGTGTGCATCTGTTGCCTCTGAAAGGATAAAAGGAACTTTTGGTCACATCCCAGCCATGGAAATATCTCAGTGTTTTCTGTGCATGAGAGATAGATACATTAACAAATAGCATAGTCATATTTTTATGCCTACACTACATAATCATTTAGCCACTTCTTCAGTGCACAACAGAGTTTTGCACTCTTCTGGAGTTTCATTCCGCAGAGTGAAGAACAAGAGCAGTAGCATTCAAGCATCTGACGAGCATTGCAGTGTGGCAGCAATTGATTGTAGACAATCAGGAGCTGATTTTGAACTCTTTGACAGCTCTAGCACCTACAACAGGCTAAAACTGCACAGGGAGCTCAGCAATTAAATACCAAGTAGGTTTTATTTTGCCTCCCAAGCAACTTTGCTACACACGGAACTCCACATAATCATGGCTTCAAGCATCCAGCTTTGCTAGCTTATATAGCACCTTGCTGCAATGAAGAGATATGGAAGCTACAAATGAGGCCTAACAGGGAGCATTTCATATGCAGACTTGAGGATACATTAATGGAGGTAGGTGACTTCAAGTTACTCTTTTGGAAAAAAAGACAATAAATCAGAAGAGAATGAATCTGTACATCTCAATTGTTCTGACAAATTCTTAATGATAACTAAAAAAACTTTAAGCTGAAACAACTCTTTCTCACCTCACCTGAAGTTGTCTAAGGCATTGGTTACTGGCTTTGTATTCATTCTCACAAAGCTGCTCACAGCAGCAACACGTCTGGAAATGCAGAGATGACTTAAGAAAAGGGTTATAAAAGACTTTACTAATGAATATGTGTCACAACTGCTTTGGCTCTTGTCCCCATAGCGTATTTCCAACAAAATCAAATGTAGATTCCTAAGGGCATAAGTTGGAAGTCATCCTGCCTCAGAAGAGCTTGAACCTCTCTTAAGTAGGACAGAACCCTGCTGAGACTTCACGGAAGTAGTGCCTGGAAATGACTGTGGGCAACAATTTCAAAGAACCTTTAGAGATTTACTTGTATAGTTATCGTCTCTTAAGAGAGAGCAAATTAATAGCTACAGTTGCTTTATTCATGAACCTCAGAATTAATTTTAATCCAGCATTCTAATAAGTGTTCAAGGCATTTTACTTCATCGTTTTCAGGTCTTGTCCTTTAGACAAAAAGATCTATTTTTAACTTGTACCACTTCAATCAAGTTACAACCTGAAATTAATAATACAACTCAACTTGCTAACTGGTGGATGTAATAGTTAAGAGGACACAGTAAATGCCAGCACTACTACTTTCTGTAAAACAAATACACAACAAGCAAAGACAAGACCAGCCAGTAAATAAAGACGACTTGAAATCAACTTTATTGGAAAGGAAAAGTGTTATAATGAAATTACAGTGCTTTGTAAGACTTAAAGTGATGTTCATCATAAAAGATAAAATTAATTTTCTGGAAATAAACTTGTGAATATGAGTACCATTTTGTGAAAGACCAAGTTCTGACCTTTAATAAAGCTGTAAAAATGTTTTTGAAAGCAGCCCATCATTATGATTGTCACTATTCTTGCACATTATAACTGAGAGAACTAAAAAAGACAAAAAAAAGACTGAAAAAGTAAAATATTTTGCAATTTTGAAGTATTTGATGTATTGAAACTTTAAGATGTTTTAATACCCATTGCTCTGCAAAAATACTTCAGTTTGTTAATAAAGAATAAATCAGTCTTTCCAATCTGTTCTGATACAGAGCATCCACGAGGATTAACATGCAAATAAAATGCATATAACAAATTATACCTGCACAGGTTCTCTGTCCAGTGGGGTCTCTTTTTCTGAATCATATTCTTGGTTTTGATTCAATACCTGGACATGAACTATCCTGAATCAGATGAGGTGTGAATCCATATGATATATTCACAGCTGTGTCTGCGTACAGAAGTTCCATGCCTCCAGTTAGATAAGGCAAGTAGTTCACCCATCCCAAAGGATAATACACAGCCATCACTTAAGGATTAAAGTTTGCACAACCAGCTTTTTTGGAGGTTTTAAACTGTACCATACATTCACAATAAATTATGAGAAAGGAGAGTGAGATGAGCAACAAGAACAAGGACAGACAACAGTGCAAGTGAATATGGTGGTTGTCCACTGAAGATGTTCTTGGTGGAATGGGGTGAGGACAGAAGCTGTTCCAGAAAAGGGAAAAAGAAGCACTTTGGTAACAAAGAGGAATGGAAGAAAGCACTATCAGCCAAGGGAATTTGCTAGTGGCATGTGGGAATAAGTGCCTGTCAGTCTGCAAAGCAAATCCCTCTAGAAAGGAAGCACAGAGTGCTCACATTTTTTAGGGTGATAACAAGGTCTGTGAAACAGGGAAGCAAGACAGGAAGCCACAGGGTCTGGGAATATGCATTAGGGAGGTTTGATCGGAGCAGCAAGGAAGATAAACCGAGCTGGTGGTGATGAAAAACTGACAATTCACCACATTCTGTGCTCAAAGCCTGAGTGCTTTGCTGAATGGAGCATTCTGGAAGGATAATCTTGTCAGTGGCCAGAAAGGAACGCTGAACTCCCTTTTGTTTTACATACATCCACAATCCCAGAAGGATAAAGAAACCAGCATTCATTTCTAACTGCTTTTATTCTCCTCTTTGACATTTCATTGAAATTATGGCTATTCTGTCCAAGCCTCGGAAAGTGAGAGGCCATCACAGTGCCAGGGTATTAATGCGGAAGGGATTTTAGCACAGAAATATGTCTTAACTAGCAAAGAAGGCATTACTTTTGTTTGTGCCTATTCTGTGGGCAAGCCTAGAAGGCCAAGAATCAGGTAGGAAGGTGACATGCTCTCTCACTGCAACTAAATCTTCTGAATCTTATTCTCTTTTACTACAATATTTTTCAAACATTATTCTTTGTGTTTCTATACACTCAGATGTGCTGAGCACATCCCATCCTGTTCATGTCACAGCAAAAATGATGAAAAAAAAAATCACACATGAAAGAGATTGCTGTTTAAAAAGTGAAAGGTGATTTCTAGTAAATTAAATAGTATCTAATTAAGATTAGTTTAAAAATCAGGAGATATGGATTCATACACATGCTCTACCTCAGCCTTCCTGTAGACATACAGATTTGGTAGCAGGTAAATAGCCAAGGTCAACTTGTAACTCTCAAACACAGGCTAACATTACAGGTGGAACTGAATGAGAATCACAGGAGACTGCACAGCAACCTGCACTACCTGCTACCCATGCAGGCTGGGGGGCTGGTATTCCTGAGCCCGTGAGCCTCGGTCTTAGAGGTGACATAGTGAAATATTGTGTTTAGACAGTCTTTCTCTTAGAGCATCTGAAGATAGGCTTGTTAGAAACTGCCTTTAACAGGCAACAAAACATTTCCCTACCAAAAAAAAAAAGCTAGAACAAACAATATTTCCATCTACCTTTGCAGCAAAAAGGTGAACAAGATGCAGATCTCCTCTGTGATCTACATGTAAGTCAGCTGCCACCACAGTCTGCCAATATCGGTGACTGAGGGCCCAACCTGTGAATATGTTGACTGCAGAGAAGTTGTCTTCATTGTGCTTCTTGAGCAGTGACACTGCTTAGAGCACAGGTGTGCTTCAATTGCAGTATTTTGTATTATTATGAAATAGTTACGTTCATTGATCCTCTAGAGATAGCACGCCAACAACCCACTCTATGACCAGACTCCAGTCTTAAGCCATTCAATACTTCATTCTAATCATTTTGTATCCCACAGAGGGCATTTATAGATTCATAAAGACACCTACAATGTAAGTGTCCTTGCAAATGGATATATATATATATTTTTTTTTTTTTTACACACACATCTATCAAAGAAATGAACTGTGATGCTTTGGAAAACACAGAAGTGAAACTCGAATCAAAAGAAATAATGGAGAACAGAATAAGAGATCCACTTACCAGGCAGCTCAGATGTGCAAAAGATTTTCTTTTGTAGAGTATAAATATAGATGAAACTGAGTTCTAGGCTGTCTTTCTACTCTGTAAGATCTTGTGATGTTAACACACACAAGGTAAATATACTACACAAGATACATTATAGAAAACTACTTTCAAAAGTCTTTCAAGAGCTGCGACTCAATAGAGGGAGCTTATTAATGCATTTCACAGAAGGTCTCACTGAATTGGGTAGGGTGATTCTAGGAGTGCCACTGTTTTCTACAAAGATGAAAAATAGAGAAATGCCAAAATGACTGCAGTTTTAGAAACATGACTACCATACCATCACTGAGTTTCTCATGAATGACAGCGCTATAGGACTGACATTTCATGTGCTTCTGCAATGTACGCTTCGTTTCTATTTAGAGCCTTCATAGAAGTTAGTGATGGAGGAAATGATCCAGAAACTATTCCCACTCCCCCATCATTCTTTTCAGGTTTAATATACCAGAGCATAGAATCAAGTGCTAGAAATGAGCTGAAGTGAATAAGATTGCATGGGCAGAATGTCAAAATGTTTTAATGATTCACTGGCTAACATTGCGTATAGAAGGGAGTTCAAACTACAACACTTAGATCCACACTCAGATTTCCCCAAAGTTGGCAGAAACTACTTCTTCTCAAACTCCAGCTTACAATCTGACATTCACTTCCCTCTAACAGACTGCAATACAGTGCTAATTTGCAGATGGCATAATCATTGAGAATGTCTTCCCTCTTGCTGCATATTGCCTTGGTCTCCCAGCCCCCTTCTTAATTCACAAACATGTATCAATGATTTCTTTATACACTGGGTGTAGAACCAGCCCCAAATGTAGCTTTCACACTGTCTGAATGCATTACTTTGTCTTGAGGTCATTTATCAATCTGACACATGGCCAAGTGCTACGAGAGGAGGAAAGGAGATTTCAGAGTCTGAAAGCACAAAGAGAATTCAGACCTTTTTTACCAATATCCTCTATACCAGTAGGCAAAGGAGAAACGGGAGGAGTCCAAAGCCAGGACAGCCCTACTCAAGCTATCCATGACCAGTGAAAAAACCTGAGGCACACAGAGAGCAGCATGGTTAGTATCCAACATGCTGGAATACATCTGTTCTTGGGCAGAGAATCCATAGTAACCGCTTTCCTCTCTCAGTAGGAGATGAGAGGGCTGAGAATTTTTGGAAGTCAAGCATCTGCTTTTAAGAATCTGATCTATATTGGGAGTGAGGAATGAGAATGGAGAGGAGCCATCCAAGATGAAAAGAGCCATTGCTTGGTTTTGCCTCAGAAGTAACCCCCTGCAGCATAAACTCCATGACTCAATTTGTAAGGGCTGGCCTTTCTAAAAGCAAAGGTGTCTGAAAGCAAAGTGCCTGATATTGACATCACCTCCCTAAAAAAAGAGATAAATGCATGCAGATCTCACTCTGTACACTGGGACATACACTGAGAAGTACCATGTGTGCAAGGGCTTTACTGGGGCTCCCTTTTTAGTTAGGTGTTTTATAATAGACATCATCGTTATTCAGTCTACAGGTCCCTGGGCAGTCATTTCCTGATGCTGTTCCAAGCTGGCTCATTTTCCAGATTTTATCTTCCAAGACTGCTCTAAAGAAAACTTGAGATAGGAGGTTTCTATTAAAAGCAACTCTTTCCAGCTCAGTTTAACAATCTATTATAATTTATTTTGGTAAGAAATTATGTTTTGAGTAATCAGGAAGTCTGCTGTGGCTTGATTTCAGAAGATACTTTTTAAAACAAAGTCCCTATGAAAGACAAGATTAAAACATCAGAATATTCAAATATTTATGTGTTTTAGTAATGAGCATGTTTTAAATTTTGCTCAGCTGCTAGCTTAGCCAATAAAAGAGATTAAACAGAAACCAGACAGAGATTAAACCAGCAATGAAATCATCCATCAAGACTCATATCAAATAGATATTCATTCATTTTTCCATCCTCATGGACTACGTGCTAATTATTCACGCTAATATAAAAGCTACACTTCCTACCACATCAGTAATACCTAACAAAAAAATACACAAACTGCAAGTTACAGATTGCTGCTTGGATAACTGTGCCTTCAAGTGGCTACCAATACAAAAACTCAGGCACAGTTATTTCTAAATGCTGAAAGATATACAAAAACAGAATGAAGTGTGCGAAATGGAAAGAAATGTGCAAAGGCTCACAGAGAAGCAGCCAGCTTCCAGGGAAGTGCTCTCAAACACAGATTTGGGCACATGCAGGTCTGTTCCACCTCTCCCCAAGTTTTTTGTTCAGATTTCCTAGATTCTATATTTTACTTTGTTGAGGAAGAAAACAGATCTGCACCATTAATGTGCTCTAAGCACATTAAGACACTGCTGCATGAGATAGTATATTCTAACATATGATTTGCAATGTTATTAATAGTTTTTTTGTTTGTTTGCTTTTTAATATTATACTGCTCTATCACAGCCCCAAATACATCATCATTAGCTATTCGTAATACCTAAACAGTGGATGGGCTGGACTGATGAACTGAGGCCAGCTGTACGAGATTCAGCAAGACTGAGTGCTGGATGCTGCACTTTGGTCACTGCAACCCCAGGCAATGCCACAGCCGTGGGGCAGAGCAGCTGGGAAGCTGCTTGGAGAAAAAATTCTGACAATATTAGTCATCAGCTGGCTGAACACGAGCCAGCAGTGTGCCCAGGCAGTCAAGACGGCCTACGGCATCCTGTCTGGTATCAAAAATAACGTGGCCAGGAGCAGCAGGAAGGTGATTGTTCCTCTGTACTCAGCACTGGTGAGGCCACACACTGAGTACTGTGTTCAGTTTTCGGCCCCTTGTTACAAGAAAGACATTGATGCCCTGAAGCAACAAGGCTGAGAAGGGTCTGGAACACAAACCTTATGGGGGGAGGCTGATAATAGGATAGTAAACCAAATACTGGTTTTAAACGTGTATAATGCATCTTGGTCCACCCTTTAACTTTTCAAGGAATACAGTGGAGAGATATTGAACAACCGTGTTTCTTGCACTCCTTGGCAAGGATATACTTGAATGATGTCCCGTTTGAGAGGATTGGGTAGAAGCTGTCCAGCACAGCAAGTGACTTGAAGTATAATCACACTGGTACTTATTCAATAACATAGAAATGTCATTCACTCCTTCATCCCAAATCTATATATTTAATGATAGTTTTGATAATATCAGGATCTGGCAGCTTAACTTAATTGCAAGTTGGGTACCTTAGGAAAAATAACAACCCCTGGCTGACTTGCAAGCTTGCAAAATTTATGTTCAAAATAGCTCTAAAAGCTTGTAAGTTCAGGCAGACATAATTAATGCAGGAACTTTAGCTGGAGCACCAGTGCCTTTGCATAGATAAGTTGATTGTTTGGGACAAGTGAGCAGGTCTGAACATTGGGTGTGCCACCTGCTTCACACGGAGGGGCTGCAGCCCTTTCAGCACACATAGGCTGTTATGAAATTGCAATATGCAGCTTGTGCTGATTACACTGACTAGGGTTCACTGGGTTCATGTTGAATCACAATGGATCTGTGGCTCTGACATAAGACATATGCTACTGAATATTTACCATAGCCTGACCCCAGAAATATTTAAAGACAACTAGGAAGGATCTATTTCCAGAGGAAGCTGCCAAAGCAGAGATTGTTTTAAGAGCTATGAAACAAATTTGCTAGGTCTCTAACTACTGCTCCTTGGAATGCTGGCAAAATCTGCAGCCAAAGAGCTCTACCCTCTGAGCTTTTGATAATCTTTAGAGCTCAAATTCATAGCATGATACTGAAGTACTTAAATATAGCACAAACAATCAGATAACACCGGGGTAGAGCTTTAGGAAAATCATGATTTCCCTGAAAATCCCAGGAAACAGAACTATCAAGCAGAAGAAAGGCTGACCTTACAAAAGCCTCATCTTTTTATACCCCTGTCATTTGCTTTTGCCTCTTCTTAAGGCAAATGCAGCAGAATACTACTCAGACCACACACTGAGCCAATACAGCAGACAACATCTGGTTCAGCTCCCAGCAACAGAAGACTTTTAAAATTACTGTTCCAACACTGAAGGAAAAAAGGAAGGATAGTAAAAAACAGAAATATATATTTAAAGAAAGAGAATTTGGGAAGTTATCAAGTAAAAGACAAAGATCTGCACGTATGCAAAATCTCTTTACTGGAGGTCCCAATAACAGTACTGAACAGCCACAAGGAATAGCATCTCATTCAGTCCCAAACTGGCCTATAGCATGTAATCACTGTCAAGCACACTCTCCTCTCAATATCTCAATATCCTCTCAACATCAATAAAAGCATCTGATTTTCCATTCCAAAAGAAATCAGGAATTCATGCAGCCCAAAATTGTATTTCTAGTCATAGCCAGCAAAGAGCACTACAAAGAAACCATCTCTGTTCTGGATGGTGAGCATAACATGGAAGGAAAAAAAAGCAAAAACATACACAAACCAACAACAGGAACAAAAACCATTTGAAAGAACACCACTATACAGACATTGATTTAAATAGCAAAAAAAAAAAAAAAGAAAAAGAAAGAAAAAAGATTTGAACACAGATTTGGCTGATTTAAGTGAAGATAACTCCAACCCACCATCATCTCCTTACGTATACATCCAATTAGCACACCAAACAATTGCAGCTTTTGCAGTAAAAGCTAATCCTTCTGAAAATCCCATGGTAGTAAGTGGTTGTGACTTTCTCTGTTTCTTAGACAGAAATTGAATGTGAATGAAAATTAATATGCATTTTCTTTTTTGGTTATATGTTTCTGTTGACATCACAGATGAGTGTTTTGAATAAACATACAGAGTTGCTCATTTGCAGCCTTAATTAGCAATTTTCAATCCCTCCTCCCTTCTGTGGTTCACAGCCTCCTCCCTTGATTTCTTGTTTTAGATTTTTGTTGCCTTACTTCTGTTGTTTATTCAAGAAACATCATATCCAAGTGATCCACAGTAGTATGATCAATTTTGTTAAGGTCTGCAATAATTTTGAACATTTCCCTATGCAAAAGCATTTTAAAACTCTTTCTTCTCAATATGCACTGTTTTGGATTTGCCTACCAAACATTTCACCTAGCATCAAAAAAAGACAGTTCTCCTCCATAACTTGAACCCTCCATATTTAAGTTCAGCCTAGCCTCATTAAGTTTGTCTGTTTTTCATAGAATCATAGAATGGTCTGGGTTGAAAATGACCTGGAAAATCATCCAGTTTCAACCCCCTGCTATCTGCAGGGTCGCCAACCAGCAGACCAGGCTGCCCAGAGCCACATCCAACATGGCATTGAATGCATCAGGGCATCTACAACCTCCTTGGGCAACCTGTTCCAATGTGTTAAGAATCACAGATTGATTTGTCCATAATCAGTGAACAGCAGCAAGGTATCCATAGTATTTTTGTTCCCTATAAATGATTCATTTTCTGATTTGACCCACTAACAGTTTTTGTCCTTTTACGGCCTATGTGTTTTCTAAAGAACTGGTCACGGTCTTTTATATCATCAAGTTTTTTCATTAGAACTGAATACCTAAACTAACAAAAGCTAGGTCCCATCAAACCATTTCATGCTAGCATATTTAACATATAAAACCAAAATGTAATTTCCTTCACACTCCTCTTTTCTCTAGTGCCATTTCATCCAGGATAATCCTTTACACATAATATGATCAAAATCCAAATCTAAAATAAATACAGGCACTAGAAAAAATTCAATTGATCCATTCCATAAATGCTATTGAGTTTACAAAAGCACTCAGGATTTAAATTCTCAGGTATTAAAAAAAAAAAAATACATCAGAGTATAGAAATCTTTTTTCTACTCTTTACTGCTCCTTTGCTTCAAGTTTCTTTATTGTTTCCACATGTCTTCATTGTGCTCCTGCATGTTCAGGGCAGGTTGCAGTTACAATTTCCCACCAGTCACCTGGATCTCACTTGATGGCTGACGTTTTCAGGCTTTCACACTATGTTAGTACGTTGCCTATAAATCCATCTATCAATGTAAGGTTTTCAGAGACATTTTCCACCCCCTCTGGAGACCTGCATGACATGCAGCTCACAGGAAACTGTCAGGTTTATATTTTAGCAGCTTTCAGTAGGACTTATGGGTTTTGATAGACTACAAAAGTAAAGTACAGAATACAGAATGACAGGTTTTGGAGGGGCCTCCATTCTTGACTAGGGCCTTCCCAACCCAAAAATCAGCTGCACACAGACATTCCCAATTGCCATTTTTCTAGTTATCTTTCCAGTGAATGACCTGTAATTCTTTCCCACAGTAATATACACCAAATGTTTATATTTTCACTTGAAGAAGGACTATCCCTGCTATCCAAACTGAATTTTTGATGAGGAAATCAGTGGTTGAAAAAATACATTATCTAAACCTGGTTTGGAACAATTCTTCAGCAGGCTGGATGGGGCCCTGGGTAGCCTGACCTAGTGGGAGGCAACCTTGCCCATGGAAGGGAGAATGGGACCTTGAAGATCATCCATTCTATCATTTGGATCATTTGAAACAGCTACTGTAGAACAGACAGTTTCAACACGGAACCACTAGTAGTAGATTCAGGCTACTCTGTACAAGAAATATGCTCATCAATCAGCCCTTAGCATCAGTCTGGTTAGGCAAACAACCACACATTATTTTGTCTGTCATAAAGAAAATAAGAGAAAAAGCTATGACTCCTTGTAGTTCATGCACCAATTTACAGCCATCCAAGCAAGAGTCAAGCTCAAAAGGAACCACGAGACACCATCTGCATTACAAAAACCAGAGGTTATTTTCTCTTTCTATAGAAAAGAACCTCATACCTGACCTGTCTTTTACAATTACAGAAAGGGCAGCAATTGAAGACTCCTGTCTTCATTACAGACAGTGGAAAAGCATCAGTATGGAAAGTAACTCACCTTCCTTCCTCCACAAAGCACCAGCACTGACCTTCTACAAAGAGCCTGGCCAGCACAGCTGCCCTCAGAGGCAATGTGCCGTACATAAGATCTGTTGAAGGTGATTTAGACCAATAGAAGTTCAATGCTAAGAAAAACAACAAAAACTTGTGACTTCTGTTTTTCACTTCTTTTCTCTATCTGCCAGCAATCTGAAGAAACAGTCCTGCGGAGTCACTTCTAATGAAGCTAACACAGGAGGATTGATTTTATTATGCTTTAGAATCAGGAACATATGTAGTGTGGGATTAAAAAATATAAGGAAACTAAACTGTACAAGGTGGCAGAAAATTATCTATGCCATTTATTTGCTTAGTTAACTGTGAGGATAGATGCACTTACAAGAGTTCATATTTGATTTCTTCCAAGCATATTATATTCTGTGCCTTGCCATTAACATCCATGGGAATGAGCACAAAGGAAATACTGAAAAGGGGCTACAGGATGATATTCTAAGGAAACTAAACTAACACTCTTCCACCACAGGGTCACGTGAAAATGAAACAAGAGAATGACAATAAGAGGAATGTGAGAGAATGCCTATTCAAAGTAAACTGAAGACATAAATAAGCACATCTTGGGGAGTCACAAGGCAATAGCTTCATACAGCTTAATGTGCAATGTGAAAACAGGTGAAAATGGTAACAGAAATCAAACAGACTTACTAACAAAATCTTATTCCAGAGAACTTTTGTCTAATGTCATCTTTTAAATATATATATAGTGTGCATAACAACAGAAGACAAACTAGTAATACTGCAGCAGTGGTACAACACCAGCTTACCAGTAAAATCCTGCAGTGTGGACATGAGGATACCTCGCTGCAAAGTGATCCCAGAGTTAGGAAAAACTCAGACTGTGAGATTTGACAGTGTTTAGTTATCTCTTTGAGGCCTTCCAAAGCTCAATTTTCTGAGACAACAGGATAATGTGCAGTATCCTCTAAGAACCAAAGAATAAAGTAAAACGTCTCTTTCTCGGAAGTGTGTAGGTGCTTCTGATCTCATTAAAACACTCAATTTAAATACCTAATTGTAACCCCCACCTTGCTGCTGGGAACAAGGCAACAGATACCCTGGAGAAGGACAACATACAAAGAAGATCGTACAAGTGTTTTGGAAGGGATGTCATTCCATGGAGATGTCTACCTACTGTGTCTCTCACTGTATCCTCCCCCACATCTAAAGGGGTGAGAATTATTTGTTTCCTTTGCTCTTTCAACTTCATGCCCCTCTGGATTATTTTAAAACCTGCTGACTTGGTTCTGGAGTTACTTCCACTCTTAATCTGCCAACTGCTTCTCCAGAGTCTCCTTGCTAAATCCCCTTCCGTTTCTTCATCACCTGACAACTCTGCTGGGTGTCTGGTCCATATCACCCCCTCCAGGCGCTCAGCTCCATGCAGCCAGCACGTGCTCCCACTGCTCACAGCTCCTTTCTCACTTCTATACACATTCTCTCCTTTTGCAGCCTAACCATGTACATCCAAGTAATCTATGCAGCACCACAGAAGGCCACAGCTACACAAGTTCAGCCCTCGCACATTAAACTTGAGCTCTTCAACAATTCTTTCAGTCTTTCCTACTCCTGCTTTCTCCACTGCCTATGAACCTTGGTGTCTGTGACACACTCCTCACATAGTGCCTCAGAGTTGTCCATTTCCACCTCTCCTCTCCCTGCAGCAAATTATTCTCGTTTTATCCTGCTGATAGCTGCTAAAATCCACTATTCCACACAGTCCTCAAAGCACTGAAGCCCACCCAGACCAAACACCTCACCTGCCTCCTACCTATCAGCATCCATCAGATCCCAGTTATCAATTGACAACTTTTATTGGGGCAGCACAAAACCAGATAGTATCAGTGCTCTCAAACACACCCCACGATTTCCTGGAGGACATCAGTGGGACTATCAGTGTGCAAGACCTCTGCAGGCTCCTGCATTGCTCAGGAACCTTTATGTAACTTCAAACCTGTCGCTTATTGCATTAACTTGAAAGATTTTGTGAGCATGCGACTACGTGAACACTTTGCAGCAAGAAACATAATACAGCATCTTCCCTTCATGCCTTATCACTTAACATGTTACAGGAGCTAGTGCTCTTTGGAGGACAACATGGGCAAGCTCGCATGGGAGCCTGTCAGTAGTGCTATGCCATCTCCAGTGTTTTCATTGTCTTGCTGTCTGATGGCATTTGAGCTACACAAGGTGCTCAATAGTGTGAAGGGAATAAGAATGGTCCTCAGTAGCAAGTAAAATAATTTCATTAGCAAATGTACTGTACAAGAAAAAGTACTTCTAAAGCATTCAGATTTTATTTTGGGTGACCCTCGAATGACACTCAAAAAACAAAAAGCATTCATAACTCCCTTCTCTACAACATTTATTCTGACACTTATAGGGGATGGAGTCACTGAGACAAATGGAAGTACAGAATGTTTATGCATTGACTTTCTTAATTCCTCTTGATAGTATTAAATGCATAATCCTAATTCATATGTTACACTCGAATGAGTTAGATAAGCTTAAAAAAATGAAAGGAGTCATTTGTTTATGGTTAATACAATCCAAACTAAAACTGATGGAATAGTAAATTGATCCTACAATCCAGTGGGATTTTGTGTGAACACATTTGTAGTAATGGTCTACTTTCAGCTCATCCTCTGCCCAGCTTTAGTGGAGGAGTTCCAGGAACAGGCACATGCATTGCAGTGTTCAACAGGACACCACATGTGTTCGGAGTGGGGAATCTGAGGGATCTGCTGAATGTTTGAATGGCTGAACTCAAAGTGTGTTGTTCTTCAGAAACACCTCACAAACAGTAAACGCAATGTTGATGGATTTCACAGCAAATAGATGTGTTGTGCACACTGAGTTGTCTGTAGCTCCTGACGTTACTCAGTCAAGACAGCAAATATTTGATCTTTCATATTTACAGGGCATGAGCAAGCCAATTGCGTGTCAATAGAAGACCTACCTGACACTACCTTTCAACAAAACTGGCTGTGATGCCTGCACTACACTCTGAAAATGCAAATTACTAGGACTCCAGTTTAAAAATCTTTATGAAATTTCTTAAATAGATATTTTAGGCATTTAATCTGATCTACAGAAATTGCATTTTTCCCAATTTACTCCTTTAAACCATTAAAGCTGCACAGTAAAGTGGTGTCCCAATCACTTTGCTCAAGAAAATGCAAGATTAGCATACAAAAAATATATTAATATAATGCACATTTAGTTTGAATTGCATTCTGTAATGATAAAAGCTATTTTTGGTACAAACAGATGAGCTTGACAAGATTTAATGTTCAGTTGTAAGAAAAAAAAAATCTATACATGTCCATGACTGCTAATTCATGAGAGCATACCAAAATGCAAAGACTAAAGTCTGCATTAACAAAAATATCAGAGTAGGTTGTTGAAAAGAAAATGATCTGACTGCTGTGTCCCTGCTGAAGGGCTAAGATTCTTCTTCAAGCTTCTGGCAGTTTGAGCAGTTTCATACCCAGCTCTATCAAATAAGAACTTGGAAAACAAATTCTGAATCTATCAACAATGCCATCCTTCAGTGAACTTTCTTCTATGAACTACTTCATCTTATTTTTTCAAAGCTCAATCTTCTCCTTGTAAATAAATTATTTTGTTTAAATAAACAAAGTCTGCAAACAGAAAATGACTGGACACTATGGCTACAACAAAATCTAAACTACGCTGAAATCAGAGAATTAGTACTGACTCTAATTGAGGCTGTATCAGATATATATATACACACACACACACACACACACACACACACACACACACACACACACACCACATATTCTCTCTTGTCTGGAATTTCATAGAAACACTAAGGTTGGAAAAGATCTCTAAAATCATCCAATCCAACCATCAACCCATCACCACCATACCCACTAACCACGTTCTTCAGTGACACATCTCCATGTTTTTTGAACACTTTCAGTTGTGGCAATGCCACCACTTCCCTGGAAAGCCTGTTCCAATACCTCACCACTCTTTCTGATATGTTTTTCCTAATATCCAAACTGATCCTCCCCTGGAGCAACTTGAGCTCGTCAGCACTCATCCTTATCACTGTTATGTGGGAGAAGATGCTGACCCCCACCTTGCTACAACCTCCTTTCAAGGAGTTGTAGAGAGGGATAAGGTCTTCCCTGAGCCTCCTCTTCTCCAAACCAAACCATCCCAGTTCCCTCAGCAGCTCCCCATAAGATTTGTGCTCCAGACCTGTCACAACTCCACTGCCTTTCTCCACACGTGCTCCAGGCACAGCCTTTCCCTCACCCACCAGCTGAATTGCTCGATTGTAGAAGGGGATGAGGTTGATCAGGCAGGACTCGCCTTTCATGAACCCATGCTGGCTGGGCCTGATCCTCTGGTTGTCCCACACATGCCTTGTGATCTCACTCAAGATTATCTGCTTTTTTAAAATTCTATTTAGAATATGATTTCTAATATAAAACTGAATACACAAGTAAACAGAATGTCTTACAGCTATTTCAAATCCTCAAAGTTTCTTCGACTCAATTCCCTGACAATTTGGCAAGTGCTCAGCAGTCACTTACTCACAAGCTTCTAAACTATTTACTCTAATTAGAGTCTGTAGAACTGTTTTATGCCTTTACTCATATTTTTCCATTCATTCCCAGCATGAGCTCAAATGGGTACAGTTGTGAAACTCCTGAATTATATCACATTTGAGATACAAAAGTTTTCTTAGACCTAGAGAAACTTTATAGAGGAAACCGTCTCACCCTATTTGGGAACAGCCTTGAAGAATGGGAAATCCCTTCAAACAGAGCAAGGGAAAGGTATAGGAGTTTGGGGAAGACAAGTAGCAGTTCTTGAGTATTTGAGGGTTTTTTCCCTTTATTTTTTTCTTTGTTGATTCATATGTTATTTGGAAGGGTTGCAACAGAAACTGGTAGTGTCCAGTACCAGTGACCAACACAGACTGCCCAGAGAAAAGTACGACACAGAAAATGTGATCATACAACCTCTAGATAATGCCCACAGAGTCCAGCTACCTCTAAACTCTGGTTCAAGGAGGCTTTAAAGGTGTCGCTCTGTTCGCAAGTTACACTGAGATCTCTGTGCAGAAAGTATTTTATAGATGAGAACTATATTATGCAGACACTTCTTTACCCACCATCATTCATCTATAAAATGAAATGCATTTGTTGGGAAGCAGCTTTCTTTAAATTAAAATTTTCCCATTAGCTTTCCTTTCTGACCAAGACTCATTAGTAGTGTTTATAATATAAGCAGGATTTGAAGGATTTGTCTTGTCAAGTTGCTTTAAAAAGCAGAGCAGAGAAGATGAGAGTAATTGAAAGGTGGTACTGGGGGAATGGATACGTGCAGGACATAAAAGGTATTTGCTGCAACAGCAATAGAAAAACAGACAAACAGCATACCTATTTCAAATTCTACTTTTCCTAACAAAGCAGATACAACACCGCTTGTAAAATATAAGCTCACATTAGTCCTTCTTACAACTCCTAATACTTTTCTATGACAAGAACATCAAAAACAGCCCATCAGCCACACTGATCCTTCCAAGTACTCTAATCTGGCCTGCAAAGTCCATAGCACATTGTAAGCTGGATCTGGCCTGCCAGTCAGCTGCAGGACCGCTTCCTCTCCCTCTCTGACAGCAGAAGAGGAGGGCTGAAGGAAGGAGCCTGTGCTGACTAAAACAAGGCTGAATCAAAGGGATTTTGCCCTAAGTTGCCACTTCCAAGGATGGACAAGCAAAGCTGAAAAGTTTAAACTGTATCAAATCTGGAGCAGTAACTGAATGGCTGGTTAGCCCCAGGGTGGCTTGCACAAGCAATTGGAATTCCTTGCTTGCCCAAGTTACTACATAGAAACTACCAAGAAACAGAGACAAGGGAGACTGGAGGGAGCTATGTCCTCTCCAGCAGCAAAGGACAAAGAGTCCATACATGGTTCTTGACCAGTAGTAGTGTTTGGCACTGACCTTATCTCCATATTTGCATAACTTCATCTGGAGTAAAACAAACGTGGACAGGGAGAGGACCAAGGTGCATGTGAAACTAGAGAGAACTTGGGGAAACAGCATAAAGAACATTGTGTCATCAGCTCTGCACACACTTAGCAGGCTACGTGTGGGTGGCTTTTCCAGAAGGCTTTCAAGAGAGCCCTTCTGCCCAACATCCCTGATTTCCTGGGGAGGAGTAAGGGACAGTTACATAGCAGCCAGGCCTCTCTCCCCACGCAGCTTTACTGTGGAACAGCTGACAATCAAACCATTTAAAAATATATTAAAACTAAAAAAGATCCAATGCCTTAATAAAACTCCTCACTTGATAGGAATTTCACAGCCCCGATTAAGTGCAACGCTGCATGAACAAACATACTAGCAAAAGCTGTGCTAAGCAATAACATAATTGCTGTGGGAATAAGCACTTCCATCCTTGAAAGGGTGCCACTACACAGTGTTAATTGCCACTGGTACTTCTCTAAATTAGCAGCCTATTAATAGATTGCTGCTGAAGATAGTCACACTGGAAAAGCTTTGAAAGGAATCCTTGTGCCTAGTGGCTATTTAGAGAGTCAGCATTCCCACTTCAGACACCTACATTTGTGATTTTTCACTTGGTCTCAACAGATTAAGACTGCAGTGCTGATGCAAGAGCAGAGCTGCCCTTCTGCAGCACAGAAGGAACCTGCAGGTTCTCACCTCTTCTTTTGCATGGGGGCAACCCAATGCTTACCTGAAAATAAACCCAAAGCTCAAGTTTATTTTCAGCCAGATCAGTGAGCTTCCCTGCCCCACTTCAGAATAACCTGGCCACTAAAGCAATATGGATGAGGCTAAATCATACTCTAAAGCAGAAGCTGAAGTGGGACCAGCTACCTATCCCTCCCTTGGGTAACGGTTTTGATGGAAGCAGAAACCAAAATAATCGTTCCTACTGAAGGTCAAGGATCAACATGGAGATCTTAAACACAGCAGAAAGTTTCATGCAATGTCATATTTCTACTTCCTAAGTACTTAAACAATGATTTTCAACCCTTCTCCTCCTCACCACCATTTAGAGAATATAAAGCTGAGACTGAAAAAGCAGGAATGAGTGAAGTCATCTGACTGTATCAGACCTTGATTTCATAAAATATGTCAGAGAGAGAGCGGGTTATAACTAACAATGGGTCTTTTTTTTCCTCCCATCTCTCTCCAAGATGCCTCCAGAGACGTCATTTGGATGTGGTTAAAAGAAATAAAATAGGTTGTCTCTCCATGGGCAAAGTAGGAAAAGTAGGTTTTCTTGTGTGGGTACTGCAAAAAGAACAAAGGCAGAATATCTGCTGAATCACCAGTCTATCCACTACACTTAAGCAGCTCTAATTCTCCTGAATTTGCAGTACCCAGCAATCAAGCAATACTGGGGTGCTGAGAGTAATTTTAACTAACACTGCAGTGATGAAACAAAAGCTACCTCTGCAAACTACCTCTTCCAGACAACATCTATGGATTTCATTCAGCCTCAAATGAATTTGTTGGCATGCAATAGCAGCCACAACACGTATCTGCTGAAAGTCAGCACAGGGATCTTTCTGCTGATGGAGTCAAATGATTAATTCCATGATAATCACAGCGTGGAGTCACTTTAGAAACATATCAATCAAGAGAAAGCCCCCTGGTCTGCATTTTTAAGATCAGAAATGAATACAAATAAGTCATGTGGTCAAGAAAACAATTGATGGGGAGAGTAGAAAACAGAGGAAGGAAAGAACAATAAAGAGATCTGCCATTGCTCAAGATTCCTCCATCTCTGTCCCAGTTTGGTCATTAAGAACTCTATTCTCAACTCTGAACACTTTCAGGGCTGTTACTATTAGAGGTGTCAAACCACACCCATGCAGAAGTAAAGATGTAAATACTTGCTTCCTCCACGCTGGAATCAGGGCTGAGACCTGATGGGCAGGCACACTAAAGCTCAACCTTAAATACTTTGGATAATGGCAGCAAGAAGCTCAGCTTAACTTTTATAAGTATGTTGAAGACTTAAATTTGGATTAATTCTTCCAACATTATACATCTGAGCAGAATACCTAATTTGGGAGAACAGTCACTTTGCACACCCTCACCAGTAAATGCAGATAAGCAGACACCTCCAGAAAATTAGCAGATTGAGACTGAGTCATACTCTGGGGGTGTTTGTCTCTATCCAATGAGATAAAGGAATCCAAGGGTTTCAGTCCCAACTGGCACCTCAGTTACTACCTGAGCTACACCTGCGGTAAGGCAGGACAAGTGTGGGCTGTAACGCACAGGGTGGAGGTGAGCTCACCCAGCAGCAGGAAAGGGCTGAACTCTCTTCCCTTTATTTAACTGATACTGACATCTGAGCTGCCAGCTCAGGCTGACCTGGATGCAACTGCTATGGGGGTCTCAATTAGGAGCTGCTTTCTCTAAGATGAACAACATAAAAAGCCATATTGTCATTATGTCCTTATAACAGAGTTTCAAGAAGCATCAAAACATACGGACTGCAAGACAAAGAAATCATTTTGTGAGAAATTCTTCATTATTTTCATTTGCTACCGTCAGCAACTGTTCTGTACCGTTTCTTAGTATCTTAATTGCCTGTTTAATGGGATTGTGCAAAAAAACTATCACATGGGAAATGTCAGCAGAGATAAGGAAATACAGCTTTATCTTCAGGTACCAATCCCAGCCTGGAAGAGGCTAGCTTTTACTGTTCCATTGTGTTAATGAAAAAAGCTGTTATTGCTTATTGGTTCTCCATAAGGAAGTTTTCCACCAGAGCTGGCCAGAACCCAACCAAAACCACCCACCTGCCTTTGCAGCCAGAGAAGCTCACATCAGGATTCCTGGGAGGTTTGATAACAGGAAATCAGACAAAAACTGCAACTTCACTTCTTTTTTTCCTCCACCTCCACCCCCTTCTTTCATAACACAAAAGATTACTACGGTAGGATCATTCCCAACATAATCATCACACAGACATCACAAACAAGGGAAAATTTAGTTGCTACAAGTTGCATTGGTGATATACTTCTGATGCCAATGGACTCAAAATACCTCAGGTGAATAGCACACCTTACAAAATAACACCAAAAAAGGGGAGACAAGCACCAAACACCAAAGTTCCATACTGTTCCTGCTACAATCCCTGCTCCACAAGAACTCATTTCCATACCTTCATAGACCTTTGCTTCAAAAGAATAACAACCCCTCTAAGGAAAATAAAATTGGCTCTCCCTAACTATCTTTACTCAGAACCAAAGGCTATATTTTCTTTTGCAGAAGGCAGAAATCAGATAATATTGAATTTAGTGTCTCTCTTGCACATTCCCCACATTCTCTCCCATTCATTGTTCAAAAGTCTCAGCGTATCCAGTAGCCCGCTTCTGCCAGGAACACATGTACACACTCCAGCAATTTAACTTTTTAAATTTAACAATTTAAATAAAAATCATATACTACAGAGCTGGCAGCTTGCTACAGAGGAAGAAAAAAAAACTATTTACAGGAGCTTCTTGTTTAAATGAGCTGCCAGAAACAGCCATGGAAGTGGTACAAGTATAGATCACCTATAATTAATAATACATCACAAATAATTGGTGATGCAGTAAAAAAAAAAGTAGCAGAAGTCCAGAGGGATCTGAAATACTGCTAACAGAGCAATACACTTTGTGATTCAGCAAAAAGGAATTAATGATTTCAAGCCTGAAATAGAAATGTGGTCAACTTGCATTAGACAAAGTTTGATCTTCCTTTTTGTATAATAGCAAATGTTCTACCAATGCACAAGAACTTCTCTGTAATAAAACTTTGCTATGTGATTCAGCAGAGAAACTCAAGTTTAAAACTTTCATGAATATTATGGAAATTTTTATACATTATTTTATAATTAGATTCCTAGTCAGTGCCACATCTCCATTCACAGAAGCAGTTTTATTTAACTCAAAAGTATGAGATCATGGCTGTAAAACCAATGAAAACCAGAGACAGTTATTTGTCCTGCACATTGGAACACAGCCCCTTTATTTTTACATACTATGATGATACAAAAAGAACGGAACCTAGCTTGATATGAATAAGCCATTTCCCTTGTGTTTCTATGTACAGTAGACTACTTGAAGAATCAGAATGATCACCTTAATTTTCTCATTCATAGTTTTTGAAAATTCATAACTCTATTACTATATTAAGCAACATTTTCCATTCGGCCTTTTCAGAAGATGCATAATAGAAATTGTTTACTAAATGATGCTGCACATCATTATGTCTTTCATTAAACTGTACTAAAGGGAAGAGGGAACCTTTCTCTATTATTGATTCTCATGGTCAGTCTAGCATGAAATTTTTGATGTAGTTTGTATGAGGATTAAAAAGTTGAGCATGAAAATGTATTATTGATCATGCACTGCAAAGTACAGTATACTGCTCATCCAACTCATATATTATTGATTGTTGAGTGTTACAGTTCTAACCTTTTGCACAGCCTCTCCAAGGTAACTTTTGCATGTGGATGCCAAGGTACTATACTTAGAGACTGCACTTTCCATGCAGTTTCAAAAATTCATGGAACAGCTATCGGAGTTGTTTAAAATGCTTTGTTGGTAATCAAATCAGGGAATAGCTAGAGAGCTCATGCAAATGTTATGTGGAAGATGCATCTGGGGGAGCACCCAACCCACATCAGCCAACTTCATAACTGGTTGGGCAAACAGGTGTCAAACATGGATCTGCAATTACCAGTCTGAGACCTAAGAACAAAAGCAAAATTTGCCTGAGATTTTGATTTTGCCTCTGTTATGCCTGCCACAAGACTGAAATGATAAGTGGATTTATTGCTCGGGAAGTATTACTAACAGTCAGCACTCTGATGGCCTGAGCATGTTGTTCACCAGCATTTTGTTAGAGCTGAAATTAGAAGTGCAACTCTCACAAATGAGGCCAAATCCTGTGATTTTCCCCAACAGCTGGGCTCTTACACCTTGGATGTTTTTGGAGTGAACCTTCTTGGAGGCTCACTCAAAAGTACGAGGAAAACAATACTCTGAGAAACAGCGAGCATTAAATATGATCTACTCTTGCACTTAATGGCAGATTCATTATTTGACTCCTCCAGCCTAATTAAACAGCAGCTGCTGACTGATTAGCATGCACCATCACTTAGTCCATGATTACTGCTGACATGGGCTGTATAAAGGGCTTTTTCAGGAAAGGATTGTGCAAGCTGAATAAAGTCAGTTGGTCTTTATTGTAAAAAAAAAAATAAAAATGCTGAGCATCTAGTCTATTAGATTTGCAGTGCACAAGAATTACTCCAGATAAGAGCAGAAGCTTTATTGCTGCACTGAAAATAATCACTGTTCTATCAAGAAAGGAAGGTAAGGCCAAGCAAGAGGGTAATTAAGATTTATTTATATTAATCAGGATTCAGAGGGCAAACTACAGGTTTCACTAAAGTGCCGCTTATTAAAAAAATTTTCCAATCAAATAGTTCATTGTATTTACCCAGCATTGCTAAGGTGGCTGCTAGGTCATTCCAGCCTGGAAAAGAGGCGTTTTAAAATCTGCTAACTAGTCCAGGCTGCCAAAAAAGCTTGGTGCTTAATCTAACATACTTGAAAATTAAAAAAAAAACTACAATCCTGAACCCATCAAGGGGGACAGCAAAGCCATCAGTTTCACTGGGCCGAGATTTTCATCTGGTTTTAAATTCTAGGGTAAGCAATATTTTAGTTGGATGCAGAGTACTCAAAGAAGCATCAAGAAAGAGCAAAGCTGCAGTGTGGAGGCAGCCCCAGCCTCCAATCAAGGAAAAAATGAACCACGTTATAGTCTTTTAAGCAGACAAATTAAAGGATGCAAACATGGGGCTAATTTGTCAACATCTTTAGTGTGTAAGAACCCCAATGGGAGCTTTGAATTTGAAAGAGGTCTTGATTTAGGCTATAGGTGAAAGGGACATAGAAAAATCTTAACTTTAAATGACCTTTTTGATGGCCAACACCACAACAACCAACCAAAAGAAAATTGTCATGGTTATATTAAGTGCTATAGTGAAACTGATAATTTTTTTTTCCCCACATATGCCTAAATTAAACTTCACCCCAGAAGGGCAGACATGTCCACTTGCCATTTGCTAGGCAAGATGTCTGCTTAAACGTGAGGTGATTCTGTGGGCGAGGGAATAGGAAAGAAGCCATTGCTGTCAATTCACTTCTGACAAAAGTGATGTGAAAAACAAACAAAGAGACACCTGTTCAGAAGTGGCCTAGTAAGTCTCCTTTTGCACAGACAACTTGCAAAATATTGGAGTCTGACTTTTGATGGCATATTTTGCTCAGAAACCCATGAGAGCATGGACATTCAGAGCAATAGAGAGGAAAGAAGGAAACAGTCAATATTTTAACATGGCAAATTAACTGGCTTAAAACAGACACAAATCTCAACCAATTCTAACTGCTTAAAAATTAGCATGTATATAGCCAAAACAAACTAATCACTGACGGATTAATTGGGATGGATTGCCCTCAGCAAATACTTGTCTGACTCCTCTGACTAGAGAAACAGCCCTATAATAAATCCCTGTATTTTAAACCAATTATCTTCAGAGTTATACTGACAACAACCTGTTGGGGAAAGAAACCATCAGCCACTGCCAGCACTGCCATCAGGACAAACATGAGCAGAACTGTGGGCTGTTGAAAGCATTCTCAATAGGAAACAGCTTCTGATATTGTAGCAGCACAAAGCCATTTGTGGCAAGATTTCCTCAGAGGTATTAACCAGTTTTATCAAGAGTGCAAATGAGTTATTGACTGACTGGTCAAGGTCATGCAGGATGGCTGTATGCTGCTGGAAGAGCTTCCTGACCACCACTTCCCTAGTCCCTGTTCTTTTTAAACAGCAGCTTAAGAAACAAAAACCACAAGATATGCAAATCTTAGTACTATAATTAAGTTGGCAGTGCCATTTAAAATAAAAAAAAAAATCAGAATTTCTTGTCTTCCTTTGTGCATGGTCTTTTAATTATTCATTGCCAACATCAGAGAATACAGAGAGCTAAACATTCAAAACCTGAACAGCTTGACAGGGAAAGTAGCCTGCCTGAAAATTAAAGATGTTTCTTGCACTCTTTCAGACGTAGGGACCCTACCTACCAGGATGGACATCTGGACTGAAGAGAACAGGAGTACAGATTGATCTCTGCCAGAACAGGCACTGACAGCAGTGAAAAACCAGCTAAAAAGAAGGCAGAAGAGAATGAGTTGGTGTATGCCTTGAAGATGCATCCCAGGAATGGGATACCTTTGGCACCAGTGACCTCAGAAAACATTAGGGAAGATAGGCATCAAGTATAGCGGGCATTAACTTTACTTTCCTTCCAAAAGTCAACAAAATTAAGCAGAAGAAAAATTAAGGCAGTATTCCTAACAGCTCAATTGATAATGCTTTTCTTATTGCCTTTTTTCTTCTCCTTTTCTAAAAGGAATATTTCTTAACTTAGAAAAAAGTAGGAGCCCTTTGTTCAGTGCTTAACACACTGCTACCCACTTTGCTGATGCATACCACCTCCTGCACACTCTTGAGAGGCTGTTTCACAATGCAAACAAGTATTGCCTGTACTGACAATCCCAGCGCTCACACAAAAGCACAAGTGATGCATTAAAAATGGTCAGATTTTTAATACCACATATTAATGAATTTCAATTTGCCGTTTGGATATGGATTCAATTCAGCTGTTAAGCTGCTGAGAAGGCATGCCTTCATCTTAATTGCCTTAAATAGGAGATGAAGGACTGGCCTGCCTTTTGATATCAAGTCTGCCCAGACTGGGAAAGGAACCACGACACTCAGTAAAAGTCACACCAGAAGGCTGTGGCAATTGCTCACTGCAAAGGGTGGGTGCTCACTCCTAGCAGCTCGGCAGCTCAGCTAGTTCTAACATGCAACCTTTATGAGGCTGCAATGCCCCTTTTACCAGAGGATTTTCCCATCTGCCCTGACATTAAGTTCATGAAAAATTACATGTAGTGTATCAATTACTTATAATGCATTTCCTATTAATATTTGTGTGCATAAATAAACCATATTAATGTGAAATTTACAGCTATCCCCCCCACTTTGCTGTAACTTTTTCCTTTGACAGCAGTACTTAGAGGCCCTCATGTACAGATCTTTGCCATAAAACATTTCATGCAGTGTTTCAACAAACAGAAGAGCCTTCTCTTTACACCTGTTTTTATCAAATACACACACTGAGAAATCAGTCATAGAAATTTCGCTTGGTAAATTTGCCTGTGTAGAGCCTGAGATTTGGCAGCGAAAAATCATTCCCCCCCCCAAATTAAATGATGTCAAGGTTGAAAGTGAAGATGCATGAAATTTGAATATGCAGTTAGTGGTATCAAGACTACTAAATCCAAGCTTGAAGTGCAGGACAAATTTTAATCAGTGATTTTTCCCACCCCCTATAGGACAATGGAATACAAAAAGGGTTTTCTATAAATCTTACCACTGTGTCAGCACATCACCATTTCTTAGTCGCCAGAAGCCAAAACAAAGCCCAGTAGGCAATCTAATAATACTAGACATCACGATGGGAAGGAGACAAACCAGGGGACACTGGCACTTCTGTGGTAATTCTACTTTTTTAAACACATACCCAGCATTTTTCACATATACACAGCTCACCCCTATTTGATTCACAAAGACATAAAGCGTACTATCCATGCTATCAGCAAAGAAAAGAGCTAAGTGAGCCATACAAGTGAAGGCATATTTATGTTACCACTTTCACTACTTTCTCTCCGCACTACCTTTTTTTTTTTTTTTTTAAATCTTCAAGCCTTTTTCTTCTCCCCCATTTTCATTTTCTCCTTCTAAACCACTTTTATTTTTATTTTTTTTATTTTTATATTTTGTACCTGCAGTCAGTGCCTTCACACAGATCAGTATCTAGTGTTCTCACTGAACTCTCACACAAGCTGGCAGGATTTGTTTGGGCTTAGTGTCTACTTCATAATTCTCACAAACATCACCTTTCACTCTAAGCCTTGTACTTTGCTCCCCATAAACCAACTAGGAATTACTTTTACATCTCTTCTCTAGACATGCTGCTCTATTCCCACATGGTCCTTTGAAGTGCAGCAACAGTTACCATTGGCTCATAATGAGCTTTCAGACCTCTTTTTACCTCCTAACCACCCTTATGTAGCCCTTAGAAAGATCTTCCCTTGGATTATAGTTGCTGGGAAGAAGAAAACAGGAAGAAACAGCAACTTAATACCTACAGCTCTTTCTGCTTCCCTTTAGCTTCTTTGTTTGTCTTACCTACGAAGTTAGAAGTGAACTTTCCCTTCTCATTTCCATCTGTTTACATCCTTAACATATCTGAGAAGACCCCTCTTCCAGCAGATCACTGCTATCAGAGACCATCAGGAGTGGGGCTGCTCCCAAAAGTAACCTCGTACTGCCAGACCCAACCCAACAGTACCTGAGCAGAGGTAACACAGCAGGACCACCATCAGCCCGGTGCTCAACAGATGCAGCAAAGGAATGACCCAGACCTCTGACTGACCCAGGAATTGCAAATCCATTTAATCAATCAACTGGGGAGACAGATGGAGAAAGGTACAGAATAGCAGAACTCTGGCAAAGACCTGAGCTTAATGCACCTGTGCCATGGGCAGGGCTACTCAGGTGAGGCTGCTCACAGCAGATGAAGCCCATTAGTGCCCTCAGGGCCCTGATAGCCTCCTCCCATTTACCAAACCACCAAAGTTTCCTTGAAGTTTCTCTTGACAATATTATATGCAGTAAAGTACCACACCATGGTCCAGTATAGATGGCAACAATGCTTCAAGGTACACACCTGAGGTATAAATTTCTAAATTACAACCATTGATTACCAGCTGTAACATTCTCTATTGAAAACTTAATCAATAAAAGAGGGATGTACAAAGTTTAACTAAATTGAATCAATAGAGGCAAACATCAAGGGTTTTATTAAACACTGTGGAAAAAAAAAGTGACATTTTTGAGCATATTATCTTTTCAAGAGGCTTGCCAAACAATTATTCATTTGACAACACATTTCAAAAGATGCATTACAGAAACGACAGTACTTTATTATACCACTCTTTGAATAGAAGAAGTCTCCAAAGGTGAACTATCTTACTAAGATTATATAAATTGCAAAGTATGTGGACTAACTTTGTGAATATTTGGTCTACAGAAGGACCCGTCCACACGTTTTTTTTCTGTTTTTATTTTTTCTTGCATATGCTTTCATTTAAACATCTGATTAAGGAAAGACAGAGAAGCCATTCTCTAGCTAGCTAGAACACGATAGGTAAACTGTTTTTTACACCTCAAAGGGTTTGTTGCCACCATATGTAGTCTCTAGCTCTGGACAATTAGTATTAGATTAAAATTACCTAGTTTGTCATCTTTACTGAAAAAAGATGTTAAACAACATCTAGTTTTTGAACATAAAATTTAATACTAAAACTAACTTTTCAGAAAATAATAATGAGTCTGGTTCAAGAAGAAAACCACGTTTTACATGCCAAACCTTGCTACTATTTATTTTCTCTGCTGCCCCTAGAACAGAGCTGTCCCCCTTTCTTTCCACTCATTCCCTAATGCAACAATCAGAAAGATCAATACAGGGGAATGGTGATAAAGGAGGTTTAATGACAAAGGGTCTAGCTCAATAGAAAGGTGCTACAACAGAAACGTGCTCACCCATCTCTGAAGACACTGGCTCACAAGGGAAACGCCACATGAATAAAGCAACCGTACCTATTAACCTTCTCTCTCTTAAGAGATAAAAACCTTCCCCAGGTGGCAATCAGCCCTTAAATGAGGTCTAAGAGAGGTGCAGCCAGACTCCACCCTTCTGGTTACACAGCTGAATTGCCTTCACCTGTGCTCCCAGGGCTGCCTGGGTCCTTTCCCCAGGTGCTCAATCAGTGGTTTGGGCTGTGACTCAACAGTTACCATATGCCTGGACATACCATTAATTCCCTTTTTCATGAAAAATTTTCTTCTCTGTGAATGAATTCAGTCCAGTCCTGCTCAATAGCTCCATGTTCCTTGTGTGTTAGTTTGTCCCCAATAACTGCAAGCTTCTCTCCCATGATATTCTCCTTCTTTCCCTAAAATGAAGCTTCCACAAAGCTCCCCTTCCTCCCACTCACATCACTGTGTTCCCTCTCATTTTGCTTTTTCTCACTTTGTACTCTTCTCTACTACACTCCTGGAGAACGGAGGGGGAAATCTATTGCAGTATGTACATAGAAAAATTGTTACCCATATTTTTCCCCATTAAACAGACTAAAAATTAAGACTAAAATCTTGTGGAGAAGAAGCATACAGCTTTATCAGTAGAAATTATTTTTCTCCCAAGAGGTTTGGTCCATCTCTGCAGAAAAATGCTACGTTTTCCATATTCAAGCTCAGTCAGTGTTTAATAACACAACACGGGAATGAATCTGAGATGAAGTTTTAATGGTTCTCTGCAGATTTTAGCAGTTCCCAGCCAGAATAATTGCATAAATGGAGTTATGAAAGGGAAATGTAGAGTTTACAACTTAGAAGGAGAAAGATATTTTTTAAACTTGTAAACAGTCATCCTAAACCCCTCAGCTTTCATTTTCTCCATTTTCCTTCCAGGTAATTTATATCCAGGTAGATTTGTATTTAGCCTCCAAAATGTTTTGTTGATTTTGCTGAGGTCAGTATGATGCAAAAGTATAGCTCTTAAATATAAGCATTAAAAAATCAGCGTAGAAATGTGATGGATGTAACTACACCAAGACAATTATTGTCAAATTATCGTTCCTTTCTTCAAGTACCTCAAGGACAAATCTACAAGAGACATAGGATTTAAGTAGGATGCTTGTCTCATGGTGCTGTGTGCTCCCATTTGCATGATTGACAATTGGTTGCATAACTTTGAATTCTTTCTTTTCCCCTCACTATCACAGCTGCTTCCAGCCTGAGACTGCAGCTTCTCCAAGGCATTGCATTAAGCAAGAAGGCATAAACAAAACTCAGCAGAAAAGTTCCTGCTAACCTATATTTCTGCTAAATTCCTATTTTGCTAAACCAAAAGGAAAAAGAGTGCCATCAAAATGTTTCTTAAGATGTTGGCCCACTCAAGACTTAGATTATTTGGCCATGAACATCAGCCTCAAGTCAGACAGTAGAAGTTTTAAAAACAGAAATGAGGACATCCATCCAAAACTGGTCTGTCAGTTAAATACAGAATAGAGTTGATTAAGTGTCATTAATGTCTTTTTGGCCTTCTGCCTAAACATCAATAGCTCAATAGTCTGCTTAAACAATAGGTAAAAAACTGTAAAAGATACACAGACATCCAAATGTATATTTACAGATTTCATTAAATATGAATGAGAAAGGAAGCATCTGGAAAAAAATCTCAAGCATTATCAGAATTAATTTACTGGGATTTTTCACAGCCAGAGCAGTAAAAAATTGGAATCAACTACCATATTATCCTGGATCTGCTCTCCAGCTCTATTCACCATGTGGCCATCAAATGGCTGTCCTGGCAGAATGCAGCAGTCAGTGTGAGGGACGGGGACAGGGCCGTGCTGGTGCCAGCACCACCAGGGCATGGAACAAGGCTGATCTCCTCTCACAGATCCATGAAAGACCCTGAATTGGAAGGGGCCGTGAGGCTCATTGAGTCCAACTCCTGGCTCCGGGAGGGCAAGCTAGGAGTTAAATTATACATTTAAGGGCATTGTCCAAATGCTCTGTGAGCTCTGGCAGCTTGGGGCCATGACCACCACTCCCTAGCAAAGAATCTTTCCCTAATAGCTAGCCTGACCCAGCTTTAAGCCATTTCCTCATATCCTATCAGTTCCCAGAGAGAAGATGAACACCTCCCTCTCCTCACATTCTCATGAGGAAGCTGCAGACCCTTGCTGCACACTCAGAAGCTGCTGCCCACCACCTGCACCAAGGCTATGCCCACCTGCCTGGAGAGATGCTGCTCTGTTTGTACCTCATCCCATGGGGAGGAGATGGACAGGCAGGGGGCAGTGGGCTGGTGCTCACCACTCATCTAGAGAGAACCAGCAGGAATTTTAGACTTCAGTTACGCATTCATCACTGTACTGAAATAAAGAAAAATGGCTTTTACAGCACTGTTAATTGTACTGTGTAATTAAGTAGCATGAAGTGAATCAGTAATAACATGGATGGCTTATTCCATTTTTTTTTTTTTTTGCTCAATCTTTTCAATTTTGAAAGTGGTGTCACTGCATACGATTATTTTTAATAGTTTTTTGAGGGGTTTTTTTTTGGTCTATTTGCTTGTTTGTTTTTACAAATTACTAAATGTGTCAGGACTACCAAAACCTAAACCAAAAAATCCCCACAAGTTGAGGCAATGCAGTATTTCAAACATTGCCATTTTACAATTACGTGAACTAATAACAAGAGAGGCAAGCACAGCAAAGTCCATCAGCCCTCTGAGCATATGGTACTTGTTTATAGCCAAAAATGAGGAGATGGCAGTTGAATAGAGGAAACGAACATAACAAGCAATAACCCTCAGGAGATTTAAAAAGAGAGCTTGTTGAGCAGTCTGCAAATAGCTGCTATGTAAAACCCATACTCTCCTTACTATCACAATATATTTAAAATAGATACTTTGAATTCTTAGTTGCTTTTATTCTGCCATTAATTAAATGCATGTGTTGAATATAAATGCTTGCAAGCATTTGATCACAGTGCTCTGCATTAAGTGGCCTCTATTTACAGTCACCAGCAGGCCAAGGGTTTTTCACTGGCTCAGCAAAATTTTATTTTTGTAGAGAAATGCCAGCACAAGCTGGAAAGATTACAAATAAGAACCAAACGGCCTGGTTCACCACTGTAGTATTTCCAAAATATACCGAGATAATCATGTGAGTTAGATCCCAGTCTTAGCTGCACATTTAGAATGTGTAAATTCCTGTATTCTGGCATTCCTACAGGGTAAAATGGTTCTTGATGAAATTCAAAACATACAGTTTTGTAGATGGAGGGATCCTGAGGCAACGGCTCCATAGCTGAATATCAGACATAATAATAAAACAGCCCAACCTTACTCCCACGTTACCTTTCCAGAGGCCCATCATGCATTATTAACATGGAGGTGGAAAGCAGCTGTTGGTGAAAAACAATTTTTATTTTCTGTTTCCCCGTGGGAGACCCCCAGTGTAGACAGCAACCCCAAGTACCCATGGCAGATGGCTTGAAGACATCTGAACAACTGATCCTGCAGTTCCCACGAGAGCTGAGCTAACGCATGATGCACCATGGTCTCTCCCCTGATGTTAGAAGAGGCATGGCAGTTTTAGCGTGCCTGTCTTCTGATGTGCAGGGAGCAGGGACATCTGACAAACACAGGTGATTAATAGGTCTCAGAAATATCTCTATCCCACCGGAGAAGACAGACTCAATGCAACTGAAGCACCACATGGTATCTAGCCTGACAAGACTGTTCCTAAGACTCTTTTAACAAAAAAAACCCCAGCATTTAACTTATAGAAAATATTGTGAATATTCCACTGCTGTTCTCTAGGACTGGAACAAATACTGAAAATAGATTTAAAAAACTACAAAAACTTTGTTGGAAAGACAGCAAGAACTGTATGAATATTTAGTTGCTATTTAAACTCCTCCGTAAGGAGGTAAAATCAGCCTCAGCTACTGACTTACATGAGTTTAACCTGTGTGCATTCTTCATTTGAATACTGAGATTTAACATTTCACTGACAGTAATTTTTATAGAAAGAAAATGCAGACTAGACTAGATTTCACATTTCCACATGCACCAGTTTTCTCTATAAGTGCTATTGCATCTAATAAAGGAATGAAAACAAATTGTCCTATTTTCAGACAATAATCACCACTGAGTTTCAAACTTGACCCTCAGATGAGACACTTCAGAATGACCCTTATCAAATCAGACAACAGAGTTTGAATTTTGACTATTTCTGCACAAACACAAGTAAATAAATTAAATAAAAAAGGAACAATATTTTTTGAATAAATTTACTTAAAAATTTAATTTTAAAATTAAAAGAAATCATTGAAAGAATGATGTGCTTGTGTCTGTTCAGCCTGCAGAAAGAAGCATCAAAATCCATCAGATAAAAAAATTAATGCATATCTCAAATCTAGAAGCTTTAGAGGGATTTTTCAGAATTCCCTTGAATAGAAGCTGTTAAATGCAAACAACTTCCCATGGAGTTCCCAGACAGATTAATCATTTAAACATACAGTTCCTTCACTAAATTTTCCTGTTGCTAGCAAAGTATGCACATCTTTCAAAATCCACATGGATAAATGATATACATTTGTATGTCTTTGAACCTTACACACTTTCCAAATGAGAAGATGAGTATTTAATTTATGTTCTTGCTTTTCAGTTAATTTCTGAAGGACCCAAAATAGCAATGGCTTTGATTGACTTCTGCCTGCCAAATCTGTGAATCACTCTCGTTCCCAGTGATAAAAATAGAAAAACAAGAGATCAAAAAATATCTCAGGAAATTCCACCTAGTCACCGACACGCTGCTACATACATGGGTGTAGGAAGAGTCCTTTTCAGAGGTGGCAGCTTAGCACTACAGTACATTCATTGCAATAATGAGATCCTCTGCTCTAATATCTGCTAAAAAAATAACGTAGTTCAAAAAATGAATTAAAAAAATTATAATGTGGACACTGCATCAGCAGTTCAGTGAGATGCTACCCATTCATTTTGATATCTCAGCTGTGTTATTGCCATGATCTGTCTCTTGCTTTTTTCTCTCTCCTTTAGAAATAGGAGATCTCTTTTATCTTTAGCCTACTTAAAGCAAATAACAGCGTGGAAATAAAATTTTTCTTTGGGGAACTTCTGAGTTTTTACCTTGGAGGCATCAAATAGTCCGTACAAAACCTTCTTAGATTCCTTCCCTCAGGCCCTTCAGATATACAAAATCAGGAGCCCAGAGCTTTGGTTGCAGGGGAGCACAACTAAGGGCAGAACTCATCTGGCAAATTTTAAATGCTTTTATAATATCTTCTTTGTACTTCTGCTCTGTTCCTCAGATATAAAGGCAGAATCAAAAGCATCCTTACTCTTTCTCAAAAGTTTATGCATGATCCAAGAAGGATCTGGCAGAAAAGCAAATATCTTCCTTCTGAACTGGTAGCTGCCATTTACCACTCATTTCCTAATGTTTTCAGAGATCAATCTGCAGTTTCTACTGGGCATGATACTGATCTCATCTGCTTGTCCACCTCAACATGTCCAGTCAGTTCCTGCCCTGCACATAGGATGGACCTGAATATAGCCTCAGCCTCAAATTTCCTCATCAGCTGAGCACAGAGCCCAGGGAGGCCCAGGGCTGTACTCCAAACTGAAGGCCTCAGGATGAACCATGGACATTGGGCAACCCCTGGGATTCCAGGCAGAGTTTATACTGCAGACTCAAAAATGCACAAGCCAAGGGAACATTGGCTGATCAAAGCCAGAATCATGATCATCTTCTGCTCTTAAGTCTTTTAAATAATAATATCCCTAAATCTGTCCTGGATCCAAATTCGATCAACAGTAGAGAGATTTTATATTTTCCAGTGGCTCTGGCAGATTGGCATTAGGCTAGATGTGTGCAAATTTGCTGTGGGTATATGGTATTTTGCAGACTATTTAAAAACAGAAACAGTTCCAAGCAGATAGGGCTTAGATCCGAACTATAAGGAGAAGAGGACAGCTGCTGCTACAGGAATATGGGTGAGCTGTTTCAATAATGCACCTCACTTGGTGGATTTGTAATGCCCATAAACCTTGCAGCAAAGCAGGCAATGATAAAATAATGAACCATTAAGCAGAGAATTCTTTCAATGGTGTTGAAGCTGGACTGTTTCTGCTACTTACAATGACTGAAATAATTTCTGGTAACAATCCCAGGTTCCCCATTTCTTCTTTTTTCACATCTGTAGTCATTTCCTCCCTCTGTCTTTAACTAAGCCTTATCTCTCAGAGCCTCCCAACAACCAAAACTCACTGGGGAGCAGTGGTAGTTTTTATTCACAGCAGTGCTGTGTTTTTGCCTGCCACAGCTCCACTATTTTGAAAGAAATGTCAGGCTGTGAAGTTACCAGACCATGAAAGAGAAGATAAGGAAGTTCCATTTAGCTCCATACATCCCTAATTTGAGTTTTATTGAAATATTTAACTATATTTAAAAATCTGCATTTTTGTCAGCCATAACTTCACTCTTATGTGGCTACATGCATTGTAAACTATAAACTCCAAATGGAACAATATATTTTTCCTGGTTAATTTCCCAAAAATGGTAATGTTTATTTCTATATTTATTTTCAAGTTAATGACTGCTGTAGCTTTACTAGCTAACAGTTCAGTTTGAAAACAAATAGAGGAGAAATGCATTATTCTCATGCGTGCTATTTCAGTGCAAAACTCAAATGCATGTTTCAAAGGGTCTGTGGTACAGAAGCACAGACAGCCCCTGCTCTCAGTATCCTGCCAGTTTAGAGAGCATGGGAACACACAAAGCACAGAAAATCCTGCTTGTCTGGGGCTGCACACCAAGCCAACAGTAGGCACAGAAGAAGGCCCTTTCTACTGCTTTATTCCTTACGCTAGATAGCATTCCTGTATTTTTTTCATTTTTCCTCTTGATTCTTTGAGGACTACGATGGTGCCCAGTCTTTGGTGGAACACATGAAGAGCTTTAGTACAAGTCTGAAAACAATCACGTGGCTTGAGCATACCTTTCATACCCTACCAATAGAGAGTCTAACTGAAGTCTGAAAAATGAGTTAGCTCTCTGCAAGAAAATCTGCTTAAATATTGACTTAAGTATCAAGAGGTAAAATCTCTTATAATTCTTACCACAAATAAAATTGAACAATAAAATCTACAATTCACACAGTAAATCAGTTATAAGAAGTAACAAAGTAAAAATAATCAACTCATTAACAGAAAACAGATAAGGTTTAGGGTGGAGAGGCCCTGGCACTGCTACCCAGATCTGTGGGTGCCCCATCCCTGCAGGTGCCCAAGGCCAGGCTGTGTGGGACCCTGGCAGCCTGAGCTGGTGGGGGGCAGCCAGCCCAGGGCAGGGGGTTGGAACTGCATGATCTTTAAGGTCCCTTCCAACCCAAAGGTACTCTATGATCCTACGACTCTATGATTCAGAAATGAAAATGGATACAAGGTAAAGAGCATGGATGATTTTCAGCTGTGTGAAGTTCTGCCAAGGCAGGAGCAATGTTTACCATTTAATATTTGTCTTACATTGGTGTCTTAGGTAGATTCACAGGAATCTTAAGTCTCTTTGATATAGAAAATTTAGTCATAGTGAGATGTGAGACTCATGTCATAATAAAACCTTCTCCCTGACCTTAATGTCACAAATAGATATTAAAACATGGGTTAAAACTCTCAGCTTCTCTTCAAATACAACTGTGCCTTAACTTATGTAGTACTGAATTTAATAAATTTGACAGTCATATAATTTTCTAATATTTTTACACTGCAGCTACCATTGTATTCTGCCTTTGCTCGTTACATTTAACATCTTTTATAAAACACTCACTACACACAAACAGCAATGTTACCCCATCATTTCTCAGCACACTTAGAATCTTACTTTACGGAGGGAGGCAAATACAAATGTCAAGAACAAACTCCTTCTTTGTATTAACCACTTCAGGGGCATTTGTGTTCTTATACACTTTTTTTAAAAGGCATTATATACATTCATTAAGGGCTGAGATGCAAAACTGCGTGAAGAGTTCTTGTCTCTAAATACACATGTGCACTCATACACATGCATGACATATCACCATCTTTGCAATAACATCACAGGCATTTCCTGCTCATCCACTTGCTCATTACAACAAAGATGTTATGAACACTAATCCTATCATAATTCAAATAATATTACAGCAAAATGTACTTTATTGCTCTATGTAGAGGAGGCAGAATATGTAATGTTCTTGTATATGTTTTTTGCAGCACAGCATATCAGAATGGTATAAAATCCCATCTTCCAAACACCTCTCAGATGCTATAGAAACTAAGAAAGTGTATAACTTGAATTTCATCATGGAACCACTAAACAAATTCCATAAAATGTTTATCCTGGAAACATCCAGGCATCTGATAAAGAGATAAAGAGAAACGGTCAAATATAGCTCCCAGAGACATAAAATCAACCTCAGTGGTTGTATTTCAGTGAAATCAGAATTCTGCCTATTTTCCTGAGACATCAGAAAAAATATAAGAACATAACATTGGAAGAAATAAAATTTCTTTCATTAATGTTAACCAACGTAAGGGACATGCATAGGACTTACCAGAATGACGTTTAAAATTCATTGTAATTCAAACCTAAAACTTTAATTTTATCCACTTGAAATCATTCTTTCTCAGAGTAATCAGTGAAATACAATTAAAAACTACCGAATATTGCCAGAGAGTTGGATATGATTTAAATAAAATTAAGGTACTGAGCTGCTTCATTTTAGTGCATCTTGAAGAATTTGAATAAAGCTATATTGCCAATAAACATATAGAGCTGCACTTAGAAAGTCTCTCTGTTCATTTCTGAAATCCTCAGTTACTCAAGAGGTGGAGGAGAAATACCAGCATTTATTACTTGAATTAAAGCAATCACCCTATTCAAGCATGTCCCCATTCTCTCCCATGTCACGTACCAGTGAGTGCAATGAAATATAGGAGATGCAGCCAAAGGTGGGAGCCTGGTCTACAGAACTGAACACCAGAGAAACCCTGCGAGAAAACAGCCACATCATCTTACCAGTGATTTCAGGGAAAAGATATTGTGTATACATATGCTGTTACGTACATTTTTATGTATATGTCATTTCTGAGAAAAAGAGAATCCTACCGTTTTGCTTGGATCACATTTTCAGTACTACAGAGGAAGGCAGCTGGTATTGCTGAGAAGATCCTGCCCAAGGAAATTCTGAAAGACAGACTGAGTGCAGGCATGTCCCCTTTCACTGAAGGAACGCTGGGGAGCGTCAGCTAAAGGACGAAAGCTGTTCTTTTTAGTGAAATGTTTTTGCATCCATCCTGCCTATTTGCCTAGGATGTTTCAAAGGGGTGAATTACATTTTTCTCACTACATGTGATTCCATCTGACTGCATGAAGAGTAGACTGCAACTACACTCAGGCTTTCAGGTAGTGGCGGTATCACTGCATACACACAGTTACATCCAGAGGGGCTTATAAAGAATCTCTGGTCACTCTGGTGAACTGTGAAGTTCTTCTTCTGCAACCCTGTACCAAAGCTGACCACAGTTCAAATGTTTGTCTCTAGCATTCCCCATTGCAGGTCACCATGTATGCAAAACTTGTTTCTATCATGTTTCCAATCAGAATATATAAAGTAGGTTTTCCATGGCATTTCAGCTGCCAATACTCTTAGAGTCCTTTGAAAATTCCAGTCCAATATCTAGACATTTACAAAATTGATTTCATGCCACGGCTGCTTTAAAGACCAGTCTTTTTTTGTTACTTTCAGGAAAAATACAATATAGGCTAGAGTAGGAGAATCATCTTTGTGCAACCTATATCCTTACAATTTGCAGAGCAGTTGAGGCAGACCTTGCACCCCATAATTCTATATCCAAGTTTAACAGTCAGGAGGCAAGTGGATCTGTATAGTCTACAATAAAACTTCCTAAATGCTTTCAATGCAGAAAACAAAATCAGTACCGCAAAACTCATCTCCATCTACACAAATGAAATCCATGCTAAGTGACTGTGGAGCTTTTGTTTTGAAAAACACATTCAGACTCCTCAGTGTTTGTTGAGGCTTGTGGGCCATAAAAATAGACAGTAATTTGAAGCATTTTATGGAAGTGGTGTTTTAGAATATTAAATACAAATGCACACAGCTGTATCCTTCTCAGGCTGCACACTGCAAATCATTAACCTTTATTTCCAGCAAATTTCCAGAACATGGAAACTACTCTTGTGCTTTTTACACCTTGTCCAGGGTGCTGCTGTGAAGTAAATTCAGTAAGTAAAAACTTACTAAATCTACCCAGGATCTGAGCAATCTGATTGAGCTGTAGGTGTCCCTGTTCATCACAGGGGAGTTAGACTGATGATCTTTATGAGTCTATTCCAACTCAAACAATTATATGATCCTACGATAAATAACATATTTTCTGTTATGTCCCTACCAGTATGTTTGCACTGCAAGCTTTAGCCAACTTTTATTAATTAAGTGACCACATTTTCTGCCTAGTAACATTGCTCTGAAGCTGATAAAAAACAACTAACATAATGACTTAAAAGATCAGAGAAAAAGCTAATAGCAAACCTTGCTGCATACAAATACAAATAAAAAATTCCTTTGGAAGGACTGCTAAATAAGCTCCTCATGGCAGGAACTGCAAGACTAGACTCACTTTGCTGTTGCTCGGTTTTATTACTTGTTTTATTTTTGTCCGGGACTAATTTTCCAATCTTAGCATGTCTGGTCATCAGGGACATACCTTAGTGAAGACAAAGTAGAATGGTTTTGGAATTGAGTGCCACATGTTGGAGGCATGCTGAGAATGGTAACCAACACCCAGATAAATTTCAGTAAACCTTCTTATGAGATGAGCTTTTTGCAATACTGGCAGCACTCACAGCTGGGATTTCTTCCTTATGGATACTTAATCGACCAGTCTGGCATAGGATGGTACTCTTGATATTCAATCGAGAACGTACTATTTTGAGCAGGTTTACAAGCAAGCTGCATTAAATGTCAGATTTAAGTAAATCCAAATAATTTTTAAATAATTGACTTCTTATTTCATGTGTCGTAAATCGATGTCATATTCACCAAGATGCCTGATCAGGGAATTTGCAAGGAATTTTTTGTACATGAACAAATCTAACCAAATGAAACATTTCCAGAGCTCCGAGTTTGCATGTTTTGATCGCTGCTTGCTACCTGAAGTGCCATATTGAATGATGTAAAATTGTTTGCTTACAGAGTAGATCCTTCATACCAAAGATTACTGCCATGTATGTACAGCAAAAAATCTCAACCCACAGCTAGCTTTGTTATGACAATTAATAAACAAATTGGTTGTGTCAGTGTTTTCATTATTTCTTACTCATTTTATGCTAGCTCTTAATGTCTGTCCACCATTTTGCCAAAATGCGTCATTTCTGCCAGCCAGAATGGTTCTGTTGCTTTGTACCCTTTCTTTAAATTCACTCTCCTTGACATTTTAGTGCCCTTCACTGTAGCTGTCTCAGGAATATATCCTCCCTGGAACATGGCCTGAAATTTCTATTATTTTCAGCTTTTCATTAAAAAATGATGGCAGATGTAATGCAACATGGTATCCAACCATGACACATGCACCACAGCAGGAATTTGCATTCCAAAATGTCCAGTAATATACTTTTCAGTAGAAAAATCCCAAGGCTAGAATGCATATTCTATTAAGCTACCTGATCAGCTCCTTTTCTTCCTGGGTAAAAAGCCATGTTTCCTTAGTCTGCAGAATCTCCTTGTGAATTTGAAATTCAAAGCTAACTGACCTTCTTTGATTTGGGCACAGAAGGAAAAAGGAAATGTTTATAGCTCTCCTCCTTCCTAAGCTCCAGTCCTACAGACACACATCAGTGGCAAGGTGATAAATCCCGATCCACTGACACTAATATTGAAATTCCTTTTTCTCAAGATCGCAGACTGTAATGTGGAGTTTTTGCAGGATATAAAGTAATTTTGCAGGGATGTTGTTCTTTTAAAGCACTTGTGCATCTTTCTTCCTTGCAATCTCACTCTCAGGAGACTGTCCACCACCCTGAAATGACTTCGTGTCTCTTCTACCTTAAGCTCCTCTTCTTCACACTACTCTGCATCTCATTATTTTATCTTCTTCTGCAAAGCAATTTTTATGAGGAAGGGCTTGCAAGACAAAAAGCTCCGTACTTCCCAAAGCTATCTGATCCTAA
The DNA here is from genome assembly GCF_905368555.1 of Meleagris gallopavo. Taxonomy (NCBI): domain Eukaryota; kingdom Metazoa; phylum Chordata; class Aves; order Galliformes; family Phasianidae; genus Meleagris; species Meleagris gallopavo. The sequence continues at coordinate 9,462,039 of NC_139419.1, read as the reverse complement.
TTCTCACACAGTGTGACTACAACTTTGCTATCAGTAGTCAGTCCTTTCAGCAGTCCTGTATCTCACCTTCATTTGCTTTATGGCTTACTCTGAATTTAAGAGTTTGACCTTTTGGTGAACAAAAATAATTAGGGCATTTAAAATATCACTAATGAAATCACAGAGACGTACAAAACGAAAAATAATACCACTTGATTAGATATTAGATTAACAACTCTTAATAAAATTACATAAAGTTAGTAAACGAATGCTTTTCTCAGTATCCCCAGAGCAATTAAAATTCAGTGCTCTGCAAGTTCCTTCTAATGAACTGCCAAGTTCTCTTTTGGAAGTATGTGCATGGTATTAATACCTGAACGTTATACAAGAGCCTACAGACATTTTACAAAATTTCTTCTGCAGCAGGTTTGTGGGTCATTGGAACAAATGAGACACAAAGTGACCCACCCATCAGGTGTCAAATGGAAATAAATGAGATACATCCAGTAGCTTTGAAGTAACTCCAATATAATGTGAACAAGAGTATCCATGATACAAATGATCAGTCTAGGGATATGGATGGAAGAGTTGCTAGAAGTGTCATTTTGACAACTAAAATAGGCATATTTTTTCTGTGCATGCACTTTCTCAGAAGTCACAGGACTGCAACACATCATTTTTCAGTTCGTTATTGAAGGGAGACATAATAATTCATAAACACGTTCATTTTATCTGTCCCTTCAGCAGCAGCTCTGTATGTACAGCAATTACTTATCACTACTAAAGTTCTTACAGCAGAATTCATCAGTATGCATCGGTCTTTTTTTAAGCATGTCTGGAGTTAAAAAAAAGTACTTGAAATAACTAAAACATCATTTTAAAAAAATATTGAAGATTTAATTAGTTCCAGAAAAGTAATTTGTAAGAACCTTATTCTTGCCAGGACATGTTGTTCGAGCGTAAACATTTGTTGTGACTGGATGATGTTGATTATATCCTATAATATCATTTGCATTCGTTTGTTGTCTATTACAGGAAGTACTTGGAAATTACTTTTAAAAAATGAAGAATGTCTAATCTGTCCATTCAGCTTACAGGAAGCTGCAAAGTTCTGAGGTGGTCTGTAACAAAGGAACACTTTTCAAATAGTCCAAAAACTACAGATCTTATGGCAGAGTATGCCTAACTTATACTCTAAAATCTGATCCTTACTCTGGTGGCCAGAACATCCAGGAAATTTGTTTCCTAAAAGATGAATTTGAAAAACAGTGAAGGGCTTGAAAACCAAAGCCACACCTTATTCTGTCAGTAGGATAGGAAAGCATCACAACATCTGAACCTCTGACAGATGTTGAATATGTAAATAGCACTGTCCTTTTCCCAGTGCCACTGCAACCTCTTAGTTTCTGAATGTAAAGGTTATGAAAAAAAAAATATATATATATATATAATTAATAACGATGACTGAATTGAAAATCAAGTTTGCATTTTCAAGATAGTTCATCTTTCTCCACAGTAACATTCAGGGTTGTTTGGAGTTTGATTTGCTGCTAGGTTTTGGTTTTAATTTGAACAGCATAGTTACTGCTGTTTGGCTTGCTATAGGTCTGAGTGTCTGCCTTATTCAAGACTGATGTTTTGAAGACCACTTAAAAATTGTGTCCCAATACCTAATATGGCTTCTAGGAAGGAAGGAGTCATTGGCTACTTCCTAGCAATAGATCATATTTCAGTGATTAGTCTAACAAGAGAGAAACACAAACGGTAATTTGTTGATGCCTGACCCCAGACAGCAAGCCACAGAAAATATTTAAGAACTTCCAGTTCTGCAAAGTAAGCTGCTAAAATAATCTGGAGATCACACATAATCATTTTGTGCTTTGTCAGGCTCATTTGAGTAATATTTTGGTAAAGACAGCATTTTCCAAAGGGACTGTTGTCCTAGTTTTAGAATTCACTGAAAAAAAATTATGTCTTTTTTGTCTAATGCCTACAGCCTAATTTAAATAGGGAGATACTGCAGCTCTCTCAGTTGAGAACAGAAAAAGCAGATAGGAAGGTATTAGTCTACAGCAAAACTAGAAACTGATTTATAGTTTTGAAACCACTAGAAAGCTGTCCATTGCATAAACAGATACACCATCCCAACTGTCACTATATAAGAAATGATTTGCTGGCCCCTTGGAGCTTTGCCTCTAACAGCTCTGGGCTTGCAGAGCCATGACTGCATCTTCCCTTGTTCAGCTGTGCCATCCCCACCAAATCCCTTGAACGCTCAGCCCACACTCTCTGTGTGATCCAGCAAGAGCACTATGATTTTGTAAGCTTTAAAGTAACATGTTTTTCAGAACCATGTAGTCTCCCTCTGAAATCAGAGTACAGGCAGAATTTCCCTAGGATCCAACGCATCACACCAAAGAATGTGTTTTAAATAACAAAGATCTAAGATTGCTGTGTGCACAGCCAGAATCCCTTCACAAGAGCAGCAGTATAAAAAACAATATATTGTAGTTTGATAGGTCACAAATAATAAAACACAGCCTAGAGATTATTTGCCACTGCATTCAATTCAGTCTAGCACAGATAGAAATCAAAAATCATTTTGGAAGCTCCTTAAATGATAGCATATTTTCCTCCTCAGCTCAGGTGCAATCAATCTTTGCTATGAACTCCTACATTTTTCTAACAACTCCTGGTTTACACAACTTCAAAACACATTCATTAAAGTTCGGAAAAGATTCCACCATTTTTCATCTATACTTAAAACAAACCCTTTAGGACAAAGATGTGTTTTACCAGCCTCTGGTCAGCATCTTGCATAACAGACCCAAATCTCTACCAAGATCATAAAAGTATTAAGAACACTGACACCATGTGAGTGGGGTAGCATACAAGCCATGCAAGCAGCAATAATTTATATGACCTTCTCATCTGCTGATACTGTTAGCTCAGCTCTTGCTCTTCTTTCTCTCTTCTCTACAGGGAACTTCCAAAGTTATTCATCTCCTACAACAAAAAAAAAAATCGAGCTTCACTCAAGTGCACTAGGGGATTTGTGAAAGTTTGTCACAGATTATGTGTCGAAGTAGGCACTGTTATGTAGAGGGTACATTATTGATAAAAGTTAAATATTTTATCTTTCTTCACTGTCTCCAAACAAAACTGCCATTTACTTACTGGAAGGCTGAAAGTTCAGCCTTTTCAATATTCTAACAAGGAAACATGCTGCAAATTTCTCTCTGAAGACAACAAATACCACATCCTCTCTGCAGCTGTGGCAGAAGAAAGTCTCTGCGTTTACTCCCTTCCCAATTAGGGGCCTGCAAATGCAGAGGAGTCCTCAGCTGAGTAGGAGAGAGCAGCCCTGGGGCACATTGAGCACATGTCCACAGTGCACCCCCATGGGAGGAGGGACAGTTTCACATCTATGCTTCTGTCACCCTTATGGCCAAGCCCAACCCATCCTATTAGCAGCATGCAGGTGTTTCTGAGTGTGTTTGTGCTTTAATTATTCAACACATCAGCTTCATCTTTTATGGATTATTCTGCATCAGTGCTGGTACTTGCCTCATGCATTATGCATGCACCTGAATCTGTTCTGGTGGAAGGCATAAAAGACACAAAGCATGTCTCTCACCTGTATGCTTCTGATTAGAAAAGAGGGCTTCTAACCCCGAGCCTGAAATGAATGCACGAGTGTCCTCCTTTGTCCCATAATTGCACCTTAACATCTTCCAATAAATAAAAAGCTGATTTTTTTCCTCTTTTCTTTTACTCAGGCTCTCCTAATTTGATGTTTTTGTTATGGTCAGCTTATAACAAAAAAAATTTCCATTGTGAAATGAACTTTTTTCCAACTACCAGTGCAGATGCACTGTCTCTTAAAAATCATAAACATTTTATAATAAATATCTCAGAGTGAATCAAATGAACCAAGTCTGAATTCTCAAAATACAGCCACTGCATGATGCACTACTGTTTTATTGTGACAGGCATCAGAAAAGGCAGATGTGTAATCTGTTTTTATCATGCTAATGCAGCTCACTGTATGGAATATACGAGAAGTTATTGATAAGCATGAGTAGAAATCCAAGTGAACATTATTATTATTATTATTATTGCTAATTGGTACTTTTTTAGGAAAGCTGTGTTCCTTTATTCTCTTTTTCAGAGTAACTCAGTAGCATACCTTCTTTCCCAATAGGCCCCAACTTTTCAAACGTATTTAAAAGTTGTTCTGCTCAGGGAGAAAATGATGTTATGGCACAAGGAAAGCACAGGTTAGGTGGCAGAGAAACTGGCTCAGAGGGAGAGAGGCTGGCATGACTGCCAGGGACATTCCACCTGTAACCATTTACCTCCAAGGAAGGCGCCCAGCCCAACACATCCTGCAGCAAACTGCTTGGAGTTGATGGGTTGGGTGCTGTTTTCTATCATAAAACCTTCACCCATGTCTCACCTGGAGCAGGAAACTTGACAGATAAAAATTTCACGTGTCTTAATGATGTGGGATCCCTAAGAGCGTGCTGACACAGCACTGTCAGCAAAGGCTTTTTCTCTGCAGCAAAGCACTGCTCCACCACTGGTGCCTGTCCCCAGCACCAGTGTATGCTGCCATGGGCCACACATCTGCACATCAGTGACGGCGTGTTTTCCCCACTCTGCTCACAGAAGTGCTGGCTCAGGGATTTTAGCATCACGCTCCCCTGCGCAGAATCTGAATCACACAGCTCACCAAGATCTGAAAACTGGAGAATGGGAATTAGGGATTTAGACTTGTGAATGTGTTACTTCGAAAGCAACAGAACCTGAAGCTCTTCTTTGGTTCCTCTGACAGTGCTGCAGATGAAAATGCTTCATCCTGCAGCTTCCAACAGCTCTCACTGTCAGTGTTTCTGAGGGTCTGCATACTGTGGCTGGTGGCAATAAAATAACTGCTTTGTCTCACTCTGCCTACAAGGTAAACACCTCATTCACAAAAATAAATATTCACATTTACCTTAAGAAGATAATTATTTATAATTAGATGGCTGTATTTTGATAAAGACTGGCTATTTTCAATGTAGAAGCCTCTTGGTTATCTCTTTTGGAGCTCAGTGGAAGGGAAAAAGGTCTGGACAGATTCCACTGCAAAACAATCCAACTTGGCAGCCATCACACAGCTGAGGTAAAGCACAGTCAGTCAGCATCTGGGCTGGTGACAGTGTCTGGGAATAAATACCCCCCGATGCTCCTGCCCCCACCAACAAACTCTCAGGGGTGGCATCTGTAGGGTCAGCGATGTTTTTAGCAGCTTGTCCTTGCTAGAAAGCATAACTTGATTAGGGCCACATCTGCTTGGCAGCAGAATCCAGGCTAGCATATTAGTAGCTCCCCATCTGCAGGTCAAGTATTCTCAGGGCTCATCATGGAAAGACCAGCTGCCCCTTTGAAAGCCCACCAGTGCTGTCCTTGTTAAGACAGCAAGCTAACTTTCAAGAAATATTGCCACGATAGCTCTAGTGAATGCTTAGGTAGGAAAGAGTTCCTCAATCATGCAGAAATATTTTAACAGAAACATAGCAAAATTATGTAAATAGATTTAAATAGCAGCCTCCTGCATTCTTGGTAATTGTTTTGCCTCCTACACCCAAAGCACTGGGTTCTGAGAATAGAGAGAAGTCTGAAACTAATTATAGCCAAGTAACATCAGCCCTTGGTTCAAGAGAAAACTAATCAGTAATCTGCCTTTAAAACACTATGGGTATCCAACATGGAGAGAGGGATGATTTGGGTGCTATTTTTCCCTATTGCCATCAGCAGGACCATTAGCTGCCTCCACTGAGTTACCTGACAGGTTCTCTCCACTACCTTATCTCCAGCTTTTCTAGATGGTAAAGTCTAGAATCCTACCAAATAAACTTCCCAGAATATATGAACTGGATGTTTTCTCCCCATATTTTCCAATTGCTGAGAAAGGTACTGAGTAACAGCAGATGACTGAGATTAATGATGACATCTTAAGGAAACATTTTTTGCTGTGTTTCATGTTTTAGTTAAGCCTGAACAGTTCCCATAACACACAGAAACAAAGTACAAGAGCAAATGAGACTTGGGAGAAACAAATGCTTTCCTATTGAGGAGTTCTTACCCAGAGATTGCTTATGGCCGGACTCAGCAGGAGTACATGTATACAAACTTCTTATTCATTCAGCAACAGATTTATGAGTTGTTATTCAGCTCTTGCCATTCTGCCCAGAAGAAACACTTCAACAAAAAGGAGATAGTTAAGGAACGTGACTGTGACTCACCCATCACATTAAAAGGGTCGTATTGATTTCTTTTAGCAAAGCTAAGTTGCAGGAACAACTTGTGTTTGATTTATTTCTTTCTTTTATACTACCATCCTCTTTCCTCAGTCGCCAACCCTAATTAGAGAGTAAATTTTTACTTAGAGACTGGCATAAGGTAACACTGGCATCAGCAGCATCTGTCGTTACATTTTAATTAGCTGGCCGAATATTACCCATCCTTGTTTTAATCTAGTTTAACCTAGATTTTGAGGTTTGAACTGCATAGTCATTACCAGAAAAATGTTTCCATAGTGCAAAAGCCTGTTCCAGAGATGGCTGACGTGAATGAAAAGACTGTCGTGGAGTTCAGTGAGTCTGAATTGGATACTTCTTAGATACGAAGCACTGAGTACCTGTCTTTCTAGATAAGATGAACTAGCTCTCAATCCTACTGTATCTGTTGAAGACAGGGCAAGGTGTAAATATTCTACATTAGATTTACAGAGCATTTTTAATCTCTAAAATCCTTTGCAGGTATTAACCACATAATCATTAAATATTGATATTTGCATGATTAATGCTTGTTGTTACATTATATAAGAAGAATGATACGAATGCTGTGGTAAGTAATCTGCCTTGGAAGCAAGTTAAGAACTTGTAGATAGTAACTCTATATTGCCCCTATTAAAAACCTGGCAGCTTTAGAAATAGAACTGTGGATATGGTGATCCTGATGCAATACTCTGAACTTCACTTTAGTCTCATTCTGAATCAAAAATATGGTTAAAATTAAAACAGTATACTTAGAAAAAACATTTTCTGCACCATGCATTCTTTGAGGACTTGTGCAGCACTGAGTCTGATGGATCTCAAATCAGTATCCCTGCTTGGGGATCTTATGGCTCCATCTACAACATGGATGTAATGAGAAAACAACTGGTAAGGAGACGTTTTTAATCTGAGTTTTTTTCTTGCGTGTTCTCATTTGTGACTGAGGACTTTTTTTTTTTTTAAACCAGTGCTGACAGAAGGGAGATTTTGCACATCAAAAATATTCTTGCCTCCTCACAGCTTAAAAAGATAATAGTTAGCTGCAATGAGTAAGAAAGGTATAAAAAGCAGATCTCCAAGTGGTGTAAATTAATGCAGCTTGGACAGTAACACCAATTTAACATAGCTGAGGATAGCATCCCAGAGGGTCTCCATGTTATTCATTTTTCTATTACATATCTTGCTAGGTCAGAAAGTTCCTGTTTTTCATTAATAGTTCCTGGAAGAGTTATTTGGAGTTAATGAATGAAACCCAAGAAAATTCATTTTTATCTAGTTGACTTGCTGTATCCAGCTTTGCCCTACTGAGCAATACAGGCAGGCTTGAAAAAATGGACAATGAGAAGGCTGAGATATTCAACATTTTTGCCACAGTCTTCAGTAGTAACTGCTCTTCACAAAGCCTTTGAGCAGATGAGTCAGAAGGTGGGGAAGCAGTGTCTCTCCCACTGTAAACAAAGATGAGGTTTGTGACCACTTGAGGAACCTGAACATCCATAAGTCTATCAGTCTTGACAAAATGTATCTCAGAGTACAGAGCAAATTGACCAAGCTGCTCTCAATGATGTTTGAGAAGTCCATGGTCACTGGAAAAAAAGGCACTGTCACAACTATTTTTAAGTAGGACAGAAAGGATGACCCACAGAACTACCAACCTGTTGGCCTCATCTCTGTGATGGGGAAGGTCATGGAACAGATCCTCCTGGAAACTATGCTGAGGAACATGGAAGAGAGGAAGGTGATATGATACAACCATCATGACTTCACTGAGTGAAAATACTGTTTGACTAATCTAGTCAAACAATAAACTTCTGTGCATTCTCAGAAGTTTGTAGATGACACCAAGTTGTGTGCTGCAGTCAACACACCTGAGGGATGAGATGTCATCCAGAGAGATCTAGACAAGCTGAGCACTGAGCCTGGGAGAATCTTATGAGGTTCAACAAATCCAAGTGCAGTGTGTTGTACCTGGGTTGTGGCAACCCCTGCTATCAGCACAAGCTAGGAGACAAAAGAGCTGAAAAGGACTTGGGTGCACTGGTGAACAGTAAGCTGGATGTGAGCAGGCAGTGTACCCTCACAGCCCAGAAAGCCAACAATATCTTGGGCTTTATCAAAAGAAGTATGGCCAGCAGGGCAAGGGCAATGATCCTGCTCTGCACTGGTGAGACCTCACCTGGAGTACTGCAGCCAGATGTGGAGTCAGTACAGAAGAGACGTGTCTGCTGGAGCACATCCAGAAGAGGGCCACAGAAATGATCCAAGGGATGGAATATCTCGTCTATGAAGATAGTCTGGGAGAGCTGGAGGTGTTTCAGCCTGGAGAAGAGAAAGCTCCGGGGAGATCTAAGAGTGGCCTTTCAGTATCAAAAGGGGAGCTACAGGAAAGAAGGGGATAGGCTCTTTAGCAGGGTCTGTTGTGACGGGAAAATGAAAATGATTTCAAACTTAAAGAGGGAAGATTTAGACTGGACACAAGAAAAAAAGGTTTTTACTATAAGAGTAGTGAAGCCCTGTTAACAGGTTGCCCAGAGAGGTAGTGGAGCCCTGTCCTGGGAGACATTCAACACCTGATCAAGCCATAGGCATCCCTGGTCGTTGCAGGGGAGTTGGACTAGATGATTTTTTAAAGGTCCCTTCCAACTAAAATGATTCTGTGTTTCTAATATTCCTCCTGAGACTCAGTGTATAGAGAGCCCAGCTAATTGCCACTCGAAGAGAAATAATACGATTTTTTGAAGTTATTTTTTAGAACTCCTTGAAATGCTGTTAATTGTAAAATACAAGTGATTGTGCTGTATTTTTAGTACTCAGCCAGAAAAGAAATCATTCCCTCTTCTTCTCAATGGCTTTATAATAGATTCTGAAGCATGTAATAACTAAAGAATGAAGAAAAGTGAAGAAAAAATACAAATTAAAGCTTAATTAGATATTAGGTCATTGAAAGTTTGTATCAGAAGTGATACGACTTTTTATTACGGTGAGTCTGCAAGCAGCCTTAGCACAGCTTTCCCATCTTTAGGATATTTTGGTTCACTGTTTCATTTGCTGTTCTCTGAGGTCAGAACATCTTTCTGCTTCAGTTGTTTTCTGAGAGTGTTCCAGGTGTACTGCTTCACCTCCACCCACTCCACATGCATTTGGACAAATAACTGTCCTCCAACCTACCTGACACAATCAGATATCCCAGAAGAGATGGTGGAAAGTTGCCTCACTAATCCAGAGATTGATGCCCTCAGGAAACCTGGAGATTTCTGGTTCAACACTGGAGCTGTGCAAATGACTGGTAGTAGCTCTCATGAGGCCCTGCTGCACAAGAAATACTTGTCATAAAACAATAAATACTACTTTTACATAACTTCTAGTGTGAACTTGCTTCTGTTTGTATGTGTTATACTTAAATATAACCTCCAACTTCTCAACAATGGTAACAGATGTGTTTTTATGATTATGATGAACCTTAAAAGATGGCCCAGCTATTAGAGGGCTAGGCACAGCTAGTAAAGTAGTCCAGGAACAGGATGGTAGCCAAAATGGAGCAGTCTTGTGATGTTATTCTTTAAATGCCCTCTGATGTACCTTTTCTCCCTTTTGCTCTTTTTTTTTCTCCTCTCTTTTGCTCTTGATGGTTGACTTGCATGTTGGCAGCTAGCTTATGAGCACACTACAAGGTGGATATTGAGATAACAGAGTTTTGAAGGGGGTAGCAAAAGTCTGTTCTGCGCAATGAAGAGGCATGCAGTAAACATGCCTGGCACTCATCTGTATGGAAAGTCAGTTGAGTAATTTCCTAGTTTTCTGACACTGTTAAAATCAGGTGAAACTGTAAGAAGCCCTTCTGATCATATAACAAAATTTCAGATATATGATGATTGAAAATTAATTCAAAGCACTGTGAAATAGAAACTAGCACTCAGGAAGATTTATCTCAAGTCATAAAATCAACCCTAGGTGTCTCACTGAAAAATTGCACAGGATGAACCTGGGACTATATTGGAAGAACAGCCCAGATGTGTAATTCTTTAAGATACACAACAAATTCATAGTCACTCTCTTTGACTGTTAAGTTAATGCAGGTTGTTAAATGGTCTCTCTCCATTTATGCCATTCTAGGGCAGTAGAAAACTTGCAATGGTTTTTAAAAAATATATTACTTCTGAGTAACACAGGTTTTTCAGGTTTCAGCATCATGCATACAAACCCCTCTCTGAACAAAGGCTATTATCTGTACCAGCTCTGCACAGTGATTTGGTTTTGTGATGATGCCCAGTGGGAACTGGCCTAGATTGTATTTACAAACACTCAGACCGGTTTTGCATTTGATAAGGAGATTTTTAAATGCAAACCAACATCCCAACAGTGACAACCTAGTTATATACCTGCAGAGTTCTGAAGGACACAGAACGACACTCATTATGTGCAACCACCACCAGCACTAACCTAAGAACTATTATTATCATCCATATTCAGAGTCACAGCTTCAATTTCACAACATAACATACGTCATTAGAGCTTGCTACAATCTTGGCACCACTAGATTGTACTGATGTTATTTTTGTCCTGATAACTAGGGCCAAGGAGAGCTGTGGAATGATTCTGATCATACTGATACTGGTGGCAGGACACCAATCAGCTGGAATGCGAGATGGAAGTGTTTGTTAACCACAAGCGAACAGCAGAAAGAGGAAAAGAGCAGCAACTCCCATCCCATATATATATTGTTTTTGCAGGACCAGTTCAATCAGGTATGTGCATGACAGTGTCATAGGAGCAAGTAGTTTGCCAAAACTTTGTGTCCAACTGTTCTTTTATTCTGGAAACAAGAAAATTCCACAGAATCCCACAGATGATAGGGCTACCAAATATATTTTTCCAACACCTCTCAGTTGTATACAGTATGTAAGTCATTCCTGGAAATAGAATTAAGAGGGCAATAGATGACATTCATAATAATGTCAAAGTTTAGTTGCAAAAAGAATATTGTCTAAAATACGTCTCACATTAATGCCAACAAGCTCTGCTTAAAATCTGATTCTAAACTTCCAGAGGCTTGTTTTGATCTATAGTAATTAGCATTCATTCATTAAAATTCATTATTTACAAATATACATTTGACAAAAGGAAGAAAGTTGTGCACATAAAGGGAAGTAAAATATTTTACTATGTAAGTGTATTTGTATTGGGTATCTACAGCTGACTTTACATTATAGCTATATTTTGTTATCCTGTTTAAGCACAGTGTTAATAGAATTTCTGCAGTGCAGTATATAATCAGACATCACAGCTGTGGGAATCTGTTCTATTGCTAGTTTTACCCTGTGGCTCTCTGTGAAGAGTTGGGAGTGTAATGCTGGCATTCGTTCTACCCAACTGCTCTGTTTGACAGAGATGATACTCTTGTGACATGACAACATAATAAAGAGATTTTAGCAGGATGACAAACTTATTTATTTATTTCTTTTGTCTCCGGATGAAATATTGCTTTGGAGCCAAAGTATTTTTAAGGATCATTTTCATTCTGATAACTACTTCTAGGCTTCATTATGACAAAATTAATACTGGATTGTTTCTTTTACCTTTTGATATCCCAAGAACAACCCTCATCAGCAATTTACCCAGGCAAATGTTCATTGATGAAACATATTTTAATTCCCCTAAAAATTATTAAATACTGTTCAGGTTTCTACTATCTCTTGTGATTACATAAACTTAATTAATTTGAGTTTTATTTGTTTGCAACAGATCTGTTATTTTGTCTACCATTATTTTATACTGCATTCCATGATTTATCATGGCTTTACAATTTATGGATTTTAACATTTATTTTTTGAAGATTCTTCATAGCTTCTTTATATTAAGGCTTTACTATACTGCTTACTGCCTAATGAAAATAAAAAGCAACACGAAATAATAGTGAGGTAAAACCGTAATATTTAACACTTTTGATGAACACTTCTGGATATACGCGTAGTGAGATAGCAGTCATTTGGAAGAAGTGTGATGTTTAATCTTTAAATCGCAGTAAAATAAATTATGTTTGTGAATGCCAATGCAATTATCCCATCAAATAAAGGTGCTTTCACACAGCTCGAGTACAAGAAACAGTAATAGGCTTTTCATATTTTTAATGCAGTTGGAAACATTTATTTTAGTAGCTACTCAATGGAAAGAAACAGTTCATGCTGCCATTTCCAACATCCTTAAAGTATTATTTTTAAAACCACCTAAAGAATTCAAAAGCGGGGGCACAATTCTCTGTTGATTACATTTTATATGTTGTTATAAATGTTTTATAAAATGGAATTACTTCCTATTAAGTACTCCAGGGTTTTAAAGTCATTTCTATAGATCTATTTTTAATTTATACACACACACACAGACACGCACATAAAAATAGCTACATTAAAGGACGCAGCAAAGTCACCCAGTTGAAAGTTAGCGCATGCCAGAATTAGAAAGGGCCAAAAAATCTTCCTTCTATCCATTTCTGTGTGCAGTTTGTCTTCTGCAAGGAGCACTGCAAACACAGTGTGGTGTTAGAGACTGAATGAGAAATACTGAGAGAACAATTTAGGTTCGGTAGACAACCATAAAATTGATAACGTCTATCTTTTGAGGGCATGGTTGAGAATCCATTTACAATTTCTCAATTTACAATACTTTGATATTTTTTCAATGAGAAATATGTAGTCATATCCTATTATTGCAATTTCATTTTCTCAGCTATTTCTTTCAGTTCTGCTGTCCCCTCTGCCACTGGAGGGTTTTGCAGGTGGCAGACTGGGATATGTGCCGTAGCTGGGATCCTGTGGTGGGATGAGTGCCCAGCAGTTCCCCCTCCAGATAGAATTGCTGCTCTGGTTCTGTCATGTATTTTGTTTACACCAGGCAGTGTTACTGCTGTTGCTTTGGCCAAATTGAATTTTAGCTATTCAGAGTGCTTCATATTAACATATTAACTAGGCTAGATACCATAATTTTCTCAGGAAATACAAGAAATGAGAGAGAAATATCAACTTGTAATAACTTGTAGCCCAGTTAAATGGAATACACAAGAGAAAGAACTGTGGCTCTTCTTTGATTCCAAGGTCTGCCAGAAAAATATCAAACACATTCTATAAAATCCAATGACATTAGACATATTTTATAACAAATTCAGTCTTATCTGTTGGAAAGGGCGGCATAACCACTACCAGCAGGATGTTTTCTGCAGGTATTTACTTCACTCCAAAAGTTTCCGAGTGAGTTTCTGGATCCCTCTCCAACTCATATATTCTCCTGCAGCACAGAAAAAGTCCAGTTTGTGAAAGTCAACCACACAAGAACCATCCTCACCTGAATTCCCACATATGTAAGTCACGCCAAGACCTGGCACCATCAAGGTGTGATTAATGTGACTGCAACTAAATTAAAATCAACGTGACAGAAAATTCAATTCAGCCACACATAGAGGTATCCTTAAGAAAGTGCCTGACTGTAAACTCCACACCAAGGAAGAACACAGTGAGGCCTTGAGAAAAAAAACAGACAGATCCTTAGTTTAATGAACAGTGGTATTTATAAGGTTATGGTGGAAAGAAAAACAACCTTCTCCCATTATTTCCCTCCTTTTCCTTGTTTTGCCTTTGCTATTCTAATTTATGATGTTCTGCAGAAGAAAAAAGCCCAGAAGAGCTCAGTACACTGGCACGACGCCTAGAAAGGTGACATATTGCACATATACTTTTCATGTTTTTTAAAATATCCATACAATGAGGTTTTTTTCTTTTTTTCTTTTTTTCTTTTTTCATGAATTCTTGTATGTATTTGGCAGAGCAACTGCCCTCCCTCCCTTTATCCTGGATGCCACAGAAGGACATTCTGCTTTCAGTTCCTGCTGCAACTTCCCAGAAAGAGACTCCTCCAGAAAAGGATCCCTTGCTCAAAGCAGCTCTGAAATATTCTTCTAATTGTCAGTAAAAGCTTGAAAAGTGGGAATTCTCTGCTTTATAATAGACTGGGACCCGATCTGAAGTAGGAAGCAAATATTTCAGAGTATGGTTCGAATCACAAGCAAAGCCACAAAATAGTACAGTCTGTGGATATAGAGTTCCTTATCTGAGAGTTATCTTTTCCTTATTCCTAATCTGCCTTGATGTGCTACCACAATAAAAGGCTTTTCTCAAGTAACAGCTGCATCCAAGCTCTATTCCCCAGATAAGAGATTTTTAAGCAACTGAAGTAAAGAACATCTGGACTTTAACATGAATCTAAAGCACGTCTGCAATTTTTTTTTCACGGCTCTGCGTTTGTCCTATCTGCACTCAGGTTATCTGAGCACCTGCCAGGTTTCAGCCAGAGACAATTTGCTTTAGACAGCTGCATGAGCTTGTTCAAGTGCAGCAGTAGCACTTCACTGCATCCTAATGGACTCCACCTCAGAGCTGGCCAAACTGCATTGGGCCTTTGCAAGAGGCTGCAGACAGGCTGATCCAGCATCACACAGATGATTAGTTGAGGACTTTTGACATAGGAAGGTGTGAAATGCTCATTTGCTCAGCACAGAAATTCAGAACTTAGATTTTGCGTTTTGATGCCATTGTGCCATTTTGATGTAGTGAGCAGGACAAAAATCTGGCACTGGACACTGGCATGTAGGAAATCACGAGTCTCAAGTTTCTGTTCCTTGAAAGCCTGAAAATACACCCTCCTGGAAACAGTTTTTGGTGTTCTGTCCTCATTTGATCCATACTTCAGATGCTAAAGACCTATATATACATTCCTTGGTCTTTCATTTAAGAGTCAGTACTAATATTAAGGATATAGGCCTTCAGTGGTGATATTAAAAACCACCACTAAGGTCACAGAAGAAGACAGAGGCGTAGCAGGTTTCATGAAGACTTATGTCTCCTCAGCTATTCAATGAGATTTTTTCTTCTATACATTTGAATTATTTTGTAAAATCATCCCAGAAGCCTGTGCTTCCAGTTTGTTATGAATATGCAAATCTCTTGTCATTGATGACAAATATTCCCACCATTGTCAGACATTTTTGGATCAGACAATATGGAACTCAGCTGATATTATGGGAAGACAAGAGAAGTCAGGCAATGGCTTCTAGCAAAGCTGGATTATACCTTTATGAGCACTAAGAAAGCACTAATAAATTACTTACATTACAGGTTGTAGGAGAACAATCTGCAAGGATTGAATGTTCCCAAAGCTTGAGCACCAGGGATGAGTTCAGCACATAGTCCTGGAACTCCAAATCATATCAAACTCCTTCTGCCTCGATTCACCAGTTGCATTCATCCCATTCATCCCTCTAGACACTTCTTTCCAAAAGAGCCCAATTGGAACAGCAGGTGCCCAAAACGACTTCAAAAGAAATTATCTTCTCACTTGCTTTCTGTTTCAGAGTTCTCTGTACAGACCTGTGAAAGAGATTGAGAATTTTTTCTTAACACACATCAAAATTAAGCCAAAGGTAACATTTTTTTGCCATTGTGCTTTACTTCACATTTTCTTGCACAGAATTTCACCTGCAATTTTTTTTTTTTTTTCCCAGTCCCTCCATTTCATTTATTGTACTCTCCTGAGCCAGGTCCTGCATAGCAGGATCTGTATACCTGTTTGAACTGTCAGTGTAACTCTGGATAACTTACGCCACAAGGAAAGAAGTGTAGGGGGGAAGTTCTTTCTGACAAGTTTCCTAAGTGCACCTGAGAATGATGGATAATCCACAGGATAACCCACACCTGCTCTGCTGTATCCAGTATCAAGGTCAAAGTGCTGAGCAGTGAGTGCACAGCAGAAAACACTGCTTAGAGTTTTGTCTATAGGGACATCAGAGTTATTCTATCAGTTGAGCACACTATACTTACTGTGCAGTCCTTCTATTGCTTTATTTAATCTTCTGTATATTGATAGCTAGTTCCATAGTCATTAAATGTCAATATTAACTTTAAAAGCAATAGTGTCTGAAGCCAGCAAAGTGAAATAATTAAAATATATTAGCCGTCATCGGTACACTCTTGGATTTTAAGCTATTGGAAACAAACACGATTGATTCTTTTCCCACCAAACCAACAACACTGGGTCACTAAACACAGATGCAGAAATCCCTTTTGTGTTGTTTCTTATTTCTTTTGCCGCACTATAAAGGCCTGGGAAGCCTCATCCAGGTGTTACATCACATCTTTAAAGTATGAAATGCTGAAATTACTGGGGAAGCAGATATTCATTCCTTCACATTCAGCTTTTCCTTTTATTTTCCAGCACAGAGCCTACTAATCATGTAAATGTTGGTAATTTGTATTTGAATAAAATTACTTCCGGATAAAGACAGAGCAGGAAAAATTTAAAGGAAAACCAGAGATTCTGAAATTCCTTGTGCTGACAGGATATTATTATTGTTCATGTTATTATTATTATTTGTGGGTGAGCAGGGGAAAAAAATCCTTCCTGCATCAACCCTGGACTATATCTCTCCTAGTTACCTACTGTCTTAAAAGATTTAGGACAGGACAGGACAGAGGGATACTGAGAGGCATATTATTCATAAAAACACGACAAAAATGAGCAGCTCTACAGCAGTTCCCTCAGTTTCCCACACCAGCAACAGAACCTCCACCTTTGCAGACATGACACACAATCATACATGGTAGATTAGTGTCACAAAAAGCACAGGCAGCATTGAGAAATTGATCTCATGAGAATTATCAGTTTCAGAGAAGTAACATATTCCCACTTCCCAGGAATATATTTCTTACCTGTGTCCCAGTATCTAAAGCCCCATTTGGACTGATGTAGCCAAACCTTGCGTCCTACTTTTTGCTGAATATGCCTCAATAAAAAAAACTAAGTGCATCCAAGTAAAATCAGTCCAGTAGCTGTGGACTGCAAAAGCAGCAATGACTGATCTGCTAATGTCCTGAAAAGGCTCTTTATAACTTTTGCTGACTTCATTGGAATCTGACTGACTGAGTGGAAACTCTCTGTGAGTACAGTCCTACTTTCTCCTTACTATCTATATAAACATTGCTTTTCTAAGTGGCTCACATGGCTGATCTTATGAGGTTGAGCTCCCAGGTACGCTCCTTCTTTCTAACACCATCAACACATTGATCTGAGCAACCCAATTTCCTTATCTGGAAAAACACAGGGAATATCCAAGACAAGCCCAAGGTATCAGTGGCATTGTCTGAGAAATAAGTTATGACCAAATCATTCTTCCCTTCATACCCTGCAGCAAACGGACAGTTTGGAGGTGAAGCAGAAGACCGCAGAGTGGGGAAGAAGCAAAGCTTCTTATCCATAAGAGCAGAGGATCTGGTAAAGCTCACTTTGAATTTCTGAGTGATCTATCTTTGTTCTCTAGAAATCTTCCAATATCTGTCTTTTCACGTCAAGAGAGAGACAGAGATACTAATTTCCACGGTATATTAGCAAGAACTTTCCTAGTAGGCTTATTACCAATTTCTGCAAGTCTTTTGTGGCTTGTATAATATATACTTGTGCTCAAACAAATATAAGGAGCAGCCACATTTTGCAGTGACTACTTCAATGATCTGATCATTTTTTTTATTTTTTAAAATGAAGAACATATGGCGCTAACAAAATAAGTGCACCTTTAAAAAACACTCCTTGCATAATAAAAGCTGTGATTTTAACTCGTTCTGACAATCTAAATTCCTATTAAGGGATATACAGCCAAAAATGCCCACTCCAAACATTAGTTTTTCCAAAGGTAAATAGAGCAGATCTCATTGTCCTCTCACAGCAATTTTCACAGACTAAATTCTCCTTTCTTAATTGAAGTCGCTCCTGATTTATGTTGATGTGAGCTAGCAGCTTGATCCATTATTCTTTAAAGACAAATTTCCTGACCGGGTGATACTCTGCTTTCCCTATTCACATAAGGTACAGTCTATTAGTAACCCCAATGACTTCAGCGTGATTGACTCATATTTCAAGTTTAAGATTAAAGTCTTGAAACTTCATTTTTTTTAATTCCAAGAATAGCAACTGCATGCTGGGGCAGAAATATATTACATATATAGATATGTGTGGAAGTTACATGCTAGGAGACAAATCCACAGCTCTCCAAGATACTCTTCTATGTTCCTTGATCTTGTAGGACTCACAAAATTTACCATGGGCTGTAACAAAGAACTTCTTCATTTCTGAGTTAGTAGAGATTTGCTTTGAATGCATACCTGGGTGAGACTGAATGAATGGTAGAAAAAGAACCACCAAACAGACTCTCAACTCTCCTGGCACTACAGAGGACGACCACAGAGAAACAGAATTCGTTCATTCTTTTTTCTTCCTTTTAAAATACAGATGGCACTTTACAAGAGTCTCCCTTTTAAAAGCATATATCCCAGTGCAAAGGAAAAGCACTTTAAACCATACTTTTATTTTCTGTAGGAAAGAAAAAAACAACCACACAACAAAACACAGGAAAACAAAAAGCTGATTGTGCCTCTGTGATGTACTGCTAGGCAGGCAGGTTCTCTGTGGTACAAGACACCAGCTGATGTTTGGAACAAGAGCTTCCTGAGCAGCAGAGAGGAAGGCAGGAACACCTGGGCTGTGGGGGGAATTCAGGGCCTGCAGTTGCTGGCTCAGTTGCTACGAGGAACAAATGTTTCTGTACATGATGTCAAGAGTAAAAACGTTTGAAAAAACGCAAAGTCCTAACATATCTTATTTAAGCAATTTCCAGAAGTACTGTAGCTATGCCTACTTTTATTAGCATAGACTTTGTAATGATTAAAACCCTTCTTTTGTGCACTCAGCTTCCAGTGAAGTCACTCAGGGCAGATCTGTGGTGCAGGGAAAGGTGGTGGTATCTCCATACTTGTAATGTCAAGGTTTCTGCTTTTTCTTACTTGCCTAGATTTTCAAAAGGAGAAAATAGGAGAAAATAAAACCCACAAAACTGGGAATCTGAAATAGCAGAGGATGGACATGAATGACCCGAAAGTCCCTTAAAACCCTGGCTTCATATTCTTATGTAAATAAATGTGAGTGCATCCTGTTTTTTTTCCTGGCTTGTCTTCTGTCAGTAAATAAATCACTCCAGTCCCTACCAAAACTTCAGCTTCAGCAGAATTCTCTTTTCACATAATCAGTTTTCATTTTCATCACAGTTGAACATGGATCCTACGTTCTTGTATCATTTCTCTCAAAACCAATTGCAGTAGTCAGTTCTCTGCTTCCCTTAACTGATGCTTGCAGCCTTTTGGAAGGGCTCTGCATAAAGCAGCAGACACATTAGAAAACTATTTCCAGTAATTTGTGGACCAGTTATGTACTCAGACCAGTTTTAAAGGGTATTTCTAGGTGTAGAACAAAGGGTTAGACTACTGGGCTTTCTGCTCTTGTGAGCTAAATGTGTTTTGGCTGTGAACCCCTAGCCAACATTTGTCCATGGCACAGATACACTACATATCTGTCAAGATGAGCAACAGATTGTATTTTGATAGCTACCGCATCAGTCGAATAGCTTCAGCCAAAAATATGGGTCTCTGGCAGCCAGTATCTCCTGTGTCCAGTTCACAAAATCATCAATTAGCATTTAACCAGAAATCTCAAACTTAGATAACATTTCAAAAGCAAAAAAATACCAGATTTTAGATCATCATCAAATTAGCATAGAAGTGCTTTTTTGGGTTGTAAGGAAGGAACAGAGAGAGTTGCTAACTGGAATGATCTGATAGGATTAGTACTGTTTTATCTGAGAGGTTTCTCCTGGGTTGGCTGTTTCTGAGTGTTGAGTTTGACACAGGTAATCTTAGAGTTTTTCCTTAATCTAATATTCTTAATTTAAGACACTAATTTAGGCAATGCATTCCAGAAGAACATGAAAATGTGCTATGATTGCCATCAAATATTCCAAAGACAAAATTAGACAAAACAAAACGCTTGGTTTTTCACTTACGCTGGTTCTTAAAACTTTTCACATAGGACAAGCTTCACAAAAAAATAGGAAGTTTTCAGTTAGTATGCGTAGAGCAAACCAAAATGTAATACAGTGAAGCCTAGAGGTGAGGCTGTTTTCCCCATTAAAACCCTACAGTGATTGGAGAACAGTGAATCTTTCTGTAATTTGATCATACAGTAATGGCAGCCTTTTGCTCCTAATTACAACCGTAAACCATGTGGTTGACCATGATCCATTAATTATGAAAGGGATCAATTCTAAAATAAATCAAGAAGGCAAACAAAACCTTTGGTTTACACTTGCATTTTGCCCTCATTATGTCTCTATATGAGTGTACATGGTTTCTTCTGGAGAAAGACTACCTTCCAGTTCTAAATACCTTGATTATGGAAAGCATTACATTAAGGTATTCCTGGAAAAGGAAAGTATCACTATTAAGACATCAAAATACCATTATCAGGATCTCAACAATTAACTCTCATTCAGTTATATCCCAAGAAACCTCAAAGGAAGCCACTGGTGCCCTGAGAAGCTGACACCACCTACGAGTTATGCCTATACTATAGTGATTTTCCAAAAATGGAATAAGGAAATGCAGGTATTTTCCCCTGCAGATTATGGAAATGGATATATTTGTTTCACACTGCACACCCTGCTTAACTATATGGCAAATCCAAAACAAACAAAAAATAAAGTCAACCAGTGCTGACTCATAAGATCCAACATAAACTGATAAAAACAGCCAGCAAGCAAAAGCCAAAGCATAACCTTGTGTCAGCTTAGTGTTAGTAAAGCAGATTAAACTTTTTGATTCAGTATCTCTAATCCAAGCCAGTGAGTACAGATGTTGTCTAATACGTCAGTGAATCAGATTTTGCAGTTCCTCTTCCAGCAGGCTGACACATGGCACCCCAGGGAAGAGTCTAAAAGAAGTAACTGTAAACTTTAATATGCTTTCACATTAAAAGGCATCTGTGCTCCCTGGCTGGGCTGATTTATTTATTTATTTATTACAGCATTCGAATGTTTGCTGTACTATGTGTTAGATTAAAATAAAAGAATTTCCTTTAACCGAACTAAAGTGGCACAGCTGCACTTGACATTAGAAAAATTGGGGTAATTTCAATATTAAAGTTGCCATTTGTTTGTGTTGCTGCAGCCTGGTTTCCTGCTACTTGTTTATCTCAGCACTTACACTTTTTTTTCCTATAACATTTTATTTGCCTTGTCTGGCTTTGGTTTTTTCTTCTGTCATGGATGTAGTATAGTTTAAAACAGAATTTCAGTGGTTTTCAGCTCCCTGGACTCAAAAATAATGGAGTAGTCCCAAATTAAGCACAGTGCAGTTAGATCCATTTCTACTACTGCTAATACTACAAAAAGTTCTAGCATTTTTCAACTGTAAATGATGTATCATTAAGGCAGAAAATGTTTTCAGGCTTTTAAAGGCAGCATTCAAAGCAGGAGTTACTTATTGAAGGCACTGTTGGGAGTACATCTGTGGAAATGCAACCTATCTCATACTGTCTAATTATCATCGTGGCTCTCCAACTGAATATGAGACAGATAATGGACATGGAGATCATAGTATTGCAGAGATTTTTTTCTCCTCTTTGTCTTTGTGGGCAACATCTCAGATTCATTACTGTACATATCTCCGTAAGCAGAACACTGCTATTGAGAAATTCTTTGTTAACTGCTGTGAAGTATCTTTCTGTCATCATCAACTTCAGTAGTAATTAAAACTCCACATTAAAAGAATTGGTGTGGTTCTGTTTTGCTTGCAACATGTAAAAATTAGAGTTCAAGAAAGGCACGAAGTGACATCACTCCCTGAACTACCACTTTATGAAATGACAATTGCTCTGAATGATATTATAGCACTGATTATTTTTATAGCAATTATTTTTATGGCATTGATGCTGTTTTTGAAATATCAAGTACCCTGTGAGTTACAATTGAACACAGTGCAATAAATCATTTTAATTTTTAATCCTTTATTCTCCTCCTCCATTGTATCTGAACATTCCAAGTGAAATCAGACATTAGGTTGATAAGCATTATACAAAAATGGAAGGAACAAACCATTTCCTAGGGAACTATGAGAGAATACAGTATGGAGGAACCCAAACTACTCACCAGTTCTGGCTGAATTTTGGAGCTAAATGTTAGTCTTTATGCCTTACCAGATGCCTAGTACTCTGTGCAGTACTTTCCAATCACAACAAAGTAGTACCTGTGTGCTGTGTACTTCAGTTTTAGAGAAGAATTCTTGACCTACAAGATGTGCCAAAGGGCAGAAAATTATATTTTTAAGCTTGTTTTCCTCGTGAAAAGATCCCCCAAATTCACATTTCCCTGCTCTATTTTACAATTATTCTCAAAAAATTATAAATTTCTTTTTATTTCCCAGGTACTTTTGGGTCAGATTCATGCCTTTGAATAAGTTTACAAGCAACAATGTTTAAATTATAAGGCAGCAAAAAAAAACAAAAAATAA
This sequence comes from Meleagris gallopavo, assembly GCF_905368555.1. Classification (NCBI taxonomy): domain Eukaryota; kingdom Metazoa; phylum Chordata; class Aves; order Galliformes; family Phasianidae; genus Meleagris; species Meleagris gallopavo. Next base: position 9,439,307 of record NC_139419.1, on the reverse strand, counting down.
GCATCTCTGAGTATGCAGTAATGGTGCAAGGTAAGAGAGCTTCCACCATCAGCAAGACTACCTGCATCAAAGTACCAACAATGCCCATACTTCAGCTTTATCTTTAAGTACATTTTATATTTCAGCAGGTTACATCTCAATAATAGTTCATATACTTGTGTGAAAGTAGAGGAGCTTTGATGCTGACAGCGACAAAAGTAAAATCTGCTTTTCCATGGGGTTCAGCATTTTAAAAATATTTATGAGACAGTCACCAGTTGATGCTTAACTGAAAAAGCATCAAAGATAAAACATACAATGATATCTGCAAATGGGGAGCTAACACTCTGAGGAGATCAAATGATTCATCTAAGATCACACAAAGGAAATTTTAGCAGAAGAAAGAAGTGGCTTTTGATCTGAATTCAGCACCAAGGCCATTCTCACACGTTGGGCTCAGGCAGCCTTTACAAGGCCTGCAAGACTAAAAATGGAGAAAAAAAGTTACATACTGCAAGAGATAGCATTGTGTCCCCTGAATACGAACATTAAGAGTGTAGATTAGACACATTTCCAAGATGTCACTAATGCAACCAGTAGTACTGGTCATAATTTGAGCTTGCAAAATATCCCAAAAGTAAAAACATTGACAAACATAACCTTCAGTTAATAGCTTGCATTTTCTTCCATTCTTAATGGAAAAATACCATTAAGATTGAGGAATGTTGCGTATTTTTTATTTTTTATTTTAAAACATTAAACTGTAGAGAAGTTTGCCAATGAAACTCTGTAATTGTTGCCCCACTAATATCCAACACAAAAGAGGAAGTACCACTGTTTTACTTTAATTAGATGCAAATCTTGTAAATCTCTTCAGAAATATGTTTTTTTCAAAGAGAAAATAGCCATGAAATTAAGTGAGAACACTAACCATTGCAAATAATTAATACAAGCTCCGTAAGACCATGTACAAAACTATTGTTTTCTTGTACACAGTGTAGTGAGGGGTTCTTTGATATGGTAATACAGACAGCAACAAAATCAAGTGTCAAAATGATACATGCAATAAAACGTTTTCCAGAAAATGTAAAATAAAAGACACTTTTCAACTATCTGATGAATATATATAAGACAAATTATAAGACAAATTTTCTAGAACATCTTCATTACCATGAAAATTAGAAGATTCTGCCCCCACATCCCTTTCCAGTAGGACAAAAAACTAACGCACCGAAACTCTTCTTCAGGGATCAAATGCGTGCAGAAGAGTAGTGTCTGGATTTATTTTTATGGGTTGCTCTGCCTCCTATTTATTTCCATGGAAACTACAACAGATAGGAAGAGTACAATAACACCTGCTAATACAGCAAATTCACAGCTACAAAATGCTGTTTTTCAGCCACCATTAGCTATCCATTTTTGCCAGCAGTGAACAAAAGCCTGCATGCCTCCTTGTAAAAATCTGCACCAGCAGAGGTAACCCACTGTTTCACAGCTGCTATGACAGCACCATTCAGAAGGCACCAAATCTGGAGTATACGGTAGGTGCAGTCGGACAGTCCAGCCAAGACTGACAATGTGTTCCGCGGCCTTCAAACTGGTATGGGGCCTGGTGTTATTGTGCTGGGAGAGAAAAGAGTTGTCTTCTACTCCTGCCTGACTCGGGGAGCTCAACTCTTCAGCTTAGTCAGCACTGCAATGTAGTGCTCAGAGTTGATTTTTCCAGGTTCTAGGAAGCATGTGATTAAAAACCTCATGCCGGCTTCAATTCCCACATGCAGGTGCTTCAAGCTCAAAGCTCCTTTCCTGTTAAATGCAAGGGTTTTTCACCTGGCATATTATCTTGCATTCTCTTATTCCCTGCTTTCAAATCAAACTGTAGCATCTGATTTGGGAATAGGTGCCTAATTCCCTAAGGAAGTTGTGCTGTCCCTTCCTATGAAACACGCTATGATAATGTTGTTTACATCACCACCAAACCTGGTAGAGGTCTCAGACCACTGAATTTCTGCTTATATTGTCAATACACAAGTTTAGGTTAAGGAGAGAGCTCCTGTAACACCACATTCTTTAGTATGAGCTCTGTTAAACATTAGGGGATCCATAAACAAATCTCCACCTCTACAGAAACCCATGAGGAAATAGGGTTAGTTTTTCATTTGATGAAGGAGCCCTGTGCAACCAAAAGATCCATGCTTTTTTCCCCACAGAGAGGAAACAAAAAATTAAACCTCAGATAAAATCTGGTGACTATGACTTCATCTTAAAGCCTCTTTTTTTTTTTTTTTTTTAAAATATATCATGATTTCTGCCTTTCACTTACCCTGGAATTATTATTTTCAAATTGTACTGCATATCTGAAATAGCAGCGTCCAGTGACTTCAAAGCTTATTTCCAAAGAACTTCAGTCTTAGTGAGTGCAAACATACTTGACAATAAAACATCTCCCAGCTAACCTTAATCATAGAATGGGCCCCTTAACATTTAGAAGTAGAGCTGACCAAGCTGCAATTTAATTTGAGTTCAAATTAAAATAATTATAGAATGGTTAGGAATGAAAAAAAGGTTGAAAAGAAAAAAAAATAGAAAAGATTTAAAAGCAATCAACATTACCCAAATTATTCAATTTTTTTTTTAAAAAAAAAGGAAAGAAAATTCTTTGGAGACTAAATTAAAATTGTTTGGCTCAGAATGAAGTGTTTCTGGCTATGCATATGCTTTATTGTTTTATGGAAAGGGATAGGACAAAAATTTACTAAACAAAAACCTGAGTTCAAAAGGATGAAAGTAGGGATTTTCTTACTGAAGGAAAACTTCAGCACTCTTGAAATGAAACATTTAGGTCATTTTTGTGCTGGGAAGTGAGGGGTTAACTTTGGTTTATTTTCATTTATCTGACCCTGGTCAAATGAGTAACCATTCCCTCCAACTCCACCTCTAATTGCTAAAAAAAATTCAGAAGTTCTATTCAACTCATTTTGGAGCGAAACCATTTTCTCTCTGTCTTTATGATTCTATAGAACAAGCCAACAATGCTGTAATGGAGCTGAAGAAATAAAAAAAAAAATCTTCTTAGGAGATTGAATTTTCATTTAGTATCTCTTTTCTCTACCCACTGCATACTCAATAAGCAGTCGAGGTCAAAGAATATAATGTCTGTGTTTAGCTTCTTTTCCTCTGCCTTAAGCTTCACTTCCCTTGCTCCCTTGGCAATACATCTGCCTTCTGCTTTCATGAAGACATCACCATTTGGAAAGGACATAAGAAAGCCATTTGTCATCCCAGAGGGGGCTGTATCCAGTTTCTAGCACTGTTCTCTCACTGCTATTAGATCCTAGATTAAATGCAAACTCCCAGCTGCCATGGATGGTTTTTCTTCACAGCCTGTGTCTTCCTGGAGCACTGCAAGAGGACAGGACTTCTTCCACGGTCTATTGGTCTCAGGAGCTGTACAAGGACTTGACATCAGGATGCTCAGAAGCTTTTGTGGTTGGAGGCTTCTTCAGACCTGCAAAGCTACATGTTTTTACCCTCAGATTTTTACAGCATCTCCTTGTTCCGTGCTTTTCTGTCAGTATTGCTCAGCTTGTTGCTCAATGGGAAGAGGGGAATGCAAACACTTTCTACTACTTTTCAAAGATTACCTGCTGGGTGAAAGATTCTTTTGTCTTCCTGTGACGTTTCAATAGCATGAGTTGAAGCTGGAAAGCCGCTGAAAAATCAATCCATTACACTTAGTTGCCCGAGTTTGGACACTTTGAAGATTATGCCAAGCCACAAGCTCTAGCTTTTTCTCCTGTCTTTGAGATTTTTTACCCTGAAACAAATCTTCCCTTAAACCTCATCTGTTTTCTTTCATCAGAGCTCTGCAGCAAAGACAAGCATCCCAGCTTCCTTCATTCCTGTTTTGTAACAAAATTTCATGTGCTCTGCCTTGGAGAGATGAAATACTGATAGCATCTCAAAGTAGGCATGATTCAATTTCCCAGCCACACCCCACAAAAGCCTGACCAAAACAATTACCAGTAGCAAGAATGCAAGTAAAAGAGGTTGAATTAAATGTTTGCCTGCTGGGAAGGATTGCTGCCAGCTGTATTAACACGTGACCATGAGAGCAGCATCATAGTACATTAGATGTACTAACTCACAAGGAAGTCTTCTAGCTTGCATTTAACACCTTTGGAATGCTTTCTGTGCTGCCAGTTGGGGATTTCTAAAAATCATAGAATGGCTTGGATTGGAAGGGACCTGGCCTAAAACACCTCCAGGGACAAGGCATCCACAGCCTCTCTGGTCAACCTATTCCAGCACCTCACCACTCTCTCAGTAAAAAAAAAGCCTCCCCCTGTCATCTAATCTAAATCTTCCTTCCTTTTGGTTTAAAACCATTCCCCCTTGTTCAGCACCTTGTCTGTGGATGGAGCTCATCAGAACGGGGATTACTTGGGTGAAGAGCTGGGTTTTTTCCGCTCAGGAGAGTGTTCTCCTAATGGATCCTCTCAGACGCTCACAGCACTACAGGAAGATCTTGCTCACCATTCTGGTGGGCTAGGAAAGCTAATGTTATATAGCAAAACATTGCCAACTTCTTTTACCTATATAGATGTCCACCGAAAGGCAAATCTACCCAGTGGCTATTGATAATTTCTTTCAAAACAATTGGAAACAAACCTGCATTATCATCCCCTTCAGTCTACAATAAAGAATGATTATCTTCTAACAATCTAAACAGTTGAAGGCCTAATTAAATTATCAATTTTCCTTAGCTGACATTTAGAGTCCTGAAAGAGCTGCTAAAGGAAATACCTTGTCACCCTGCCAGAAGGTCACACTGCTCAGCATGTCCTAATATAAGTCTTTAATCAGGAGTGATGGCTGTTATGTCCTTTTTACAAAATAGTATTGAACTACCTCAGATCTGTGCTTTAGTCTGGCCACTGTAGGATGCCAAATGTAAATGTGGCCACATAAAGTAAAAAAAAAAAAAAAAGAAGGGGAATGAGGAGAAATAGATTAAATTTAAAGGATCTAATATCTGCCCAGGGTTTTTGCCTCACTTGCCCCTCTGATCTCCAGAGGGGTTGGCACCACACAGAATAGGATGGAATTTGCCATGATAAAGACCACTCCTATACAATTTAAAAAGAGGGATGATTAGGTGTGATCCATGTTAAACTAAAAAGTTTTATATTCTATTTCACATGCACATGGTTTAGCAGAATCTTCCTTTTGCACTCCTATCTACTACACGCTTACATTAGGGAAGAACAGGTAGGGCTAATGACCAAAAAAAAAAAAAAAGAGGTTTTCTGTAAATATTTCCAAGATTTTGAGCTGTACCAAGAATATGAACTTCCCCAGAGTGTAAAGATTTCAAAAGTTTTCAATAATTTCTATTTAAAAGGAAAAGAAGCAGAAGAGAGGAAGAACATGATCTGGAGATGATATTCAGAGCAGAGACATAAATCTCTTTTCCTCAGAGCTCAGATTGAGTATCCTAGGCTGTAAGTAATGTCTGAATTCTTCCTCCTGTTAGATGACAAGTTTCCATTTTGATGAATTTACCAAGGAGACGGTTCTGCTGAGAATACCCATCCCATGTTTGCATCCATCTCCATGGTAATTCACATATTTCTAGTTTTCATGCTTGCTTTATTTTTGTGCATCTACCACTAGTCTCCACCACTACAGAAAAGATACCACCCGATTCAGTTGCTGTTCTCCCAATTTAACCATTTTTACTTCACAAACTGGAGCTCTTCCCTAGCAGAAGACTGATAAGATCTGAGTTATCTCCCCTTTCAAGGGGACTGTTCTGAGGTTGTATTTGGTTGTGTTTTCCTGCCGGGATCTTCTACCGAAACACTCTGACATCTCTAGAAACTGGAAAGTGCTAATGGCCAATGAGTGGGCTGAGGAGGCTGAATTATGAATCATGGAATGAGAAATAATACTATTTCGCCACCTGAATGTCCATTCAAGACTGAAAAAGTAGCTCCAGGAAATAGGTAAAAACAAATACACTAAGGCTAAAAGGTTTCAAATGAAGTGAGAAAGTGCTAGAAAATGTCTACAGAAACTGAACACAGCAAAGAGCACCAAACTGTCCCTTCAGCTCTGAGTGTTGAGTTAAAAGTTCCCTTTCAGGCTAATTATGCCAAACTTGTATTTGGAAGTTTTACAGTGGATATTAATCAACATGGCAGCTACTAATCTTGAATCGTTAACTTCAAATAAAAAAAAGTGCTGTCATCAGCACTTCTAAAGCACGTTTCCAAGAACCTTAGTGATTAAAAAAAGCTGGAATAGTCTTAACTGTTGTTATATTTTTACTGTTGCAAACTAAACGCTTAAATTTTTGATGATATAGTAGGAAATTAAGATGAAGTTCAAGAAATAATAAAAAAATAAAAGGAAAAAGTAACTGTCCAAAGTTTCTGTGAAGAAAAATTACAAAGCCCCAAAATTCCACTAAGAAAGCTCTTTGCAACTAAGGTACGAAAATAACGTATCCACATGTGAATTGCCAATTTAATAGGCAACAGGAGATCTTTTTCTCTAAGCTTCATACCAAGTGGGGCAAAGTTTTGGCATGACTGGCAAGAAGCTGCACTTTGCTTTCAGCAGCCCTCTCTCCCTCCCTCTAGATGTTCCTCTTCTAAGCAAGAAGCTCAGAGCGCTTCTCACTGCCAGAGCACACATCACAGCAAGTCAACAGAAACTGCTTACTTTCCTTTGTTATTTTTCCTTCTACAAAGCACAGTGCAAGGATGCCAAATCGGGTTATAAAAATAAATGCATCACTTTTTAATGTGTGACTAAAGCATAAAGAAGTTTAATACCAGACACCAGCAAAATATACAGTAGGGGTTTAGTCATGCACCTTGATACACATGAATCAAGGAGGTTCTTTCTACAGGCTATTAAAACAAGCTGCGTGGTTATCGCTTGTCAAGCCTTAAAACACAGAATCAAGGCCCTCAAAAAGAACACAGAGATTATACAAATGGAGAGTAAAGAGAAGATGTGAGATATACGCAGTAGGATCAAACATTAGTTGCACTGTGTCAGAAGGAGCCTCTTTGCTTCACAACATTTTATGAAACAATACTCGAAGGAACAGAAAAAGAAAGGCCTGGCTTTTCTCCAGGTCTTTTCTTTTTTTCCTTGCTCCTCTCCTCCCCGCCCGCCTCCCCCCCCCTTTCTAAAGAGTCAATTACACAATTCATGTTAAGAGAAGTTTTCTAATTTCCAGTATCCAAGTGAAGGTAATGTGAAAGATCTTTAGAATCTGGTACACATTAGTGAAAGACAGGAGACTATTTTGAACTATCATGATGACAGCTGCTACACTAATATTCTTCTCAATTTTTGACATGTGAAACCTTTCAAGGCAAGTACAAATGCTGTTCAGTACCACACTTAAGGCATTCACTTGTCTCTTTTTATTTATTTATTTTTTTGCTTCAACATCACAAAAATATCAAATTTTGGGGCACAAAAGACTCGTATGTTCATAGCTGAACAAAGCTGCAGCATCATTTTTTCCCAGTGTTTTTGGGAAGTGCAAACAAAGAATCTGTGAAGTGCTCAGTGCTTTTCTTCACAGAGCTCCATGCATTGCCTGAACAGGTGCCAACAGAAAGGTGGATTGCATTCCCTTCACCTTCCTTTTGGTGCAGAGGATGAGTTACAACTGTGCTTAACCATATATTTTTGTAGGGTAAAGGATAGTACTCTCTAAATTTCATTCAGTCATTCCTTCCTTTGACTCTGGAGTATATACCTCACATGCTAGCCAATATTTTGGAGGTGGGGGGGAAACAACAAGAACTCCTGAATTCCCATGTCCCATCTGTTCATATCAAGTCCAGGTTTCTGCAACTCTATACCACATCTAGAAATGTCACTTGAATTTTGACTTTTGCATTCCAAAACTTTTTTGGAATCAGCACAGATTTTCCTCATAACATTGTGCTTCAGGCCTTAACTTCATTCTCAGCAATACTCAGCAGATTCTATTAAACATCAGAACGTTGCCATTCTATAAAATAAACAAATCTCCAAACTTTTATGATATTTATTCTGGCTAAGCCCAACATTAGTGGTAGGACTACTTTGAGCTAATGAGCAGTAGCAACCTACAAACTGAAGCACTATTGTTTTTAGTACTAAGAATTTTTAGTACTAAGAAGTGTACCTGAGGGGATACAAGCTGCTAGGTTAAATAACAAAATGGCACTCCCCTTCTCTAGCTAACAGTGTGGTGATGACTAGATGCAGCATTTTTTATTTAAATTATATACAACTTGCATCTGTAAGGGATTTTGAAAGTAGGCCAGTAACAAACATTAAAGCATTAGGCTTACTTTATTATACTGATAGCTGAACTGTCAGTAAACAGTACAGATGATTAAAGGCATACAGGTTACAGGAGCATCAGGGAGATACTGAGATTACATTCTAGTTTTATTAAAACTTTGCAAACATCAGCTTTATCAATGGGACCAATTGTATGCGTTTCTTTTAGTATATGTCTGGACCAGATAAGGAGGCAAACACTATAACCAGAGCAAATCCAGTGTAGATTTTGTGGGATGTCCTGAAAATATTTGGTCTTCCAAATGGCATAGAGAAACAGATAGCAGTCCTAATTCGCAGCCTGAAGAGAGATGCAGGTGCCAGAGCACCTACCCTAAGTCATGAGACAGCAAAAGTAACTCTGTGCATAGGCACCCGCATCCCTTCATGGCCATCAGCAATATACAGAGGTAAGATATGCTTATTCTCTACATGCTTAGAAATACAAGCAGTCATAACAAAATATTTTCATCTCTCTGTCCTTTCCAAAAGCATGTAACTGCTGGCCATTATAAACAGCAGCAAGCTTTTCATCTCTACGTGCCTGCTAACTGAAGGACCCAAGGCAGAAATGCAGTGTTCAGGGCAACAGCAAGGCATCGAGGCACTGGGGTGCCTGACATGTTAATTCAGCAAGCTCACTACTTCTACTGAACACACAAAAATCCATCAGAGAGAAAATAACTGTTCAAACGAAGATGACACAGAACTGCTCACATCCCACTGAGCTAATAAAAATCAGGTTAGTGGTTCTGTAGCCATATTTACTTCATTCTACCTATTCCATACTCTGTAGAAAAATACTGTAACCAAAAAAAAAAAAAAAGGCACTGATAAGAAATTAAGTGACACACTCAAAACTCCAGAAAGCACCGACTACCAGAAGCCAATAAAGAACACATAATACCTACTTCAGATAGTCCCACACACTGCTTATCCCCCTTACCCTACACTCCTCAATTCAAAGAAGCTTAAAATACCTCCTGACTGAAAATAATTTCCAGACTTCGCACAGAGATTATTTCATCCATCAGTAAAAGGCAGTCACTTCTGAAGTAGCATTTATCAGAGCACGGCAGCCTGGAACAAAAGGTGAAGAATAACTTATTTAAATGAAATGTAGGAGGTGATCTAGAATAGCAGAACTTTCCCTTCAAAATTAGCTCAGGATATTGGGTTAAAAAAAAATTCAGCACGTTGTGAAAATTACAACAAGCTGCTGAAAGAACATCTCAGCTGTTTCACTAGTTGATCAGTTCATCTTCCTCCACCATCCTGATATAGTCACTGCACATTAACTCCACTGCAGAGAGGCTTTAGCTGGAAAGCCACCAACTGCAGCTCAGAAATGTTTCTTGGTGCTCCCTCATCCAACACTAAGCTGATCCAAATAGCCAAGGGAAATCAGGCAACAGGCAACACAGAGAATAACAAGGCTGTCCTTTCGCTGGAAGTTCTTTCTACTGACAGATTAAATGCTCATCTAACAGATTTCCCCATCCAGCCACGATTTTGATGACCTGAAGCAAAATCCCACAGTTTTTCTGAGAAGCTATTTATCATGCTGAAATGTGCTCTGGATTCATTCTAACATGTCCCTCTCAGTGTAGGTGTGGGAGCATGCTGTGGACAGCTGTCTGGCCTGGGAATCCTTCCATTAATAAACACACTTAGTGCACACAAGCAGTACTTCAGCAGCCTAGAGTCATTCCCATCTGTCTGGATGGCAGTTTTCCCTGCACCCTTATTAACGGATTTTTGCTAAGAGATGCAACTACTGTGGTATTGAGGGGCTCTGTTAGCATTTCTATTGCATGCAGAATAAGATATTTCTGTTAATGGCAGCCCCTCTGCCAGCATCCCAGCATTGGCATCACATCCTTGGAGACATTCTCACACCTGTTACCTAACACTAAAAACACAATAACCCAGCAGAGAACAGGAAGGTACAGAGTTCATGGCCACAAGAGCTGCCAACAAGACAGCTTGCATTGCCTCACATGACCAGGAAAGCCATGAAATTTACAGCATCCAACTGCCTGAAGACCAGTGACAGGAAGGGACACAACAGAAAAGGTTCTAACATAAAATTTAATCTCATTGCATCATAAAAAATACACAAGTTTAGGACATTAGAAATAACTGAATAAGTCCGATCCCACACAGAAAACAAAAGTTGCAGCAAAAAGGACAATCAAAATAATGCACTATTCCCCAACTCTCCTAACAAAGTCCTGTTTTTTTTAAAAGGTAAAGCCAAAGAAAGGAATGCTTTTCCTTACAACGGTAGTTTCTATGGTATCCAGAGGATTGTCCACACTTTTTAGGAATTCTCTGCTGGTTTTGTTGCAGTAGGATTTTGTGAAGTGCTCTCAAGTGATTGGTAGTTGGGGGGTGCAAAGCCTCCAATGGGAGCTGGTCAGCACTTCCCCAAACTTCAGGGCTATGTGCGTATGGCCTGTTAATGATATCAGCTTCCACAGCTTCACCCAGCATGCAGGGGATCACTGGGATTTGTGCCATGAAAGCTGGAGCTGCTGCAGGGCAAGTCTAGGGCAGAGAAAATGACAGATGAAGTTATCACCCTGTATTAACAGGGAGAGGTGTCTGTCATAAAGACATTCACAGTCATCTAATACGAGAAATCTGATTATATATATATTAAAAACAAAAACAAACAAAAAAAAAAAACAACAACAAAAGCCACCACCATGAAAAAACACTCAATTGCTTACTCAATAATTCTTTGCTTATCCTGGATATTCTCAAAAGATAACTATTCCAGGGAAAGCAAACGTATTTTATTGATTTTTTTTTTTTTTTTTCCTTTCCAGCTAAGTTATCCTGACTGCTCTCACTGTTAAAGTATTTAAAGTTATCTATTGCCTGAAACTAGCTACCAGAAATCCACATGATAATTTTGCTTGGAGTAAAGAGTAGTAGATGGACAGATAGAAGTCTCTTCTTTGGGATACAATTATCTTTCATAGCTAAAGAAACCCAATGGTGCAAGAAATCACATAATATAAATGGTTAAACATTGTAACATTAAAAATCAGCCTTTAAAAAAAAACAACACAATTGAATGGAGCATACCTAGGCAGCACATGGCTCACGCTACACGTCCAACCTGCATGGGAATATGCATGGATATTTTGGTGCATTGAGCACTGCTCATGCCAGCAGCTACAGCCATAGCAATTTTGGAGCTGTCAAGGAGGGAACGTGCTGGGCCTGCTAGAGTTATGGTCATAATGCCTCAAAAATGGCTTATGTCTACAGAATCATTTCTGCTGTAAATGATTTCCCTGCCTATAAGCTGGAAGAGTTGCCCTGGAAAGCCCTGAGCACTATCAGGAACATCTAAGGCATTTTGAGATGTTTCCACTGCAAGGTTTGTGGTGCCTTGTGTTTCTCAAGTCCTCTGCCAAGAGCCACCCTCCCTCCATCACCTCTAACTCAACACACATATTAACACCCCAGCAGCAGTATTGCACAGTGTGACTCTAAAACTGGGCACGTGCTTTTAACATAACCTGACCTTGTAATGGAGAAGGAAGGGGGAGATTTATGTGAAATAATACAGGTAGCTCAATATTGGAAGGTTCTTAGATAAATGCCCATGTTTTGATGCCATAACAAACACTATGAGCTCAGCTGGAAAGCTTTTCTTTTCTTTGTAGTTAGATGAATGTGACATTCATTTAACATGTGAGAGCCATTTTTCTCCTGGTTTTCCTATGAGTGATGAAAGGTAAGAAGAAATTATGCTCATCTGTATTCTTGGATATAATATAAGTGAAAAAATAATCTTTTATTTCTAATGGCTTTATAAAATGCTCTTTAGATATCACAGCAAGTTTAATATATAATTCCACTGCTAAACACAAACATGAAAGCAAAATCCAAAGCCTGTAAAAATAACAATAACACAATGCTTAAGTGATAGTACAGGCAACTTCAAATCCACCATTCCTTTGCAAGTTGCATCAGCCTCTTAAGCAATGCACTGTGACCTACCAAAAGCATAGAGTTTGGTGCTGAGAAGCTTTGCCAAATGGAAGTTCACCTGATTTTTTTTTTTTTTTTTTCAGATGTGCTATATTTGACCACATTCATCATACATCTCTGTAGTGAACCAATCATATGGCTGTTATATCACAGCAACTACATATATTCCTTCAGTTAACTATGTATGTACATACATCTATATATACAGAAAGCTGGGGAGGGACTTTTTATAAGGGCACGTAGGGACAGGTCAAGGGGAAATAGTTTTAAACTGTAAGAGAATAGATTTAGACTAGATATCAGGAAGAAATTCTTTACTGTGAGGCTGATGAGACACTGGAACAGGTTGCCCAGTGAGGTTGTGGATGCCTCTTCCTTGGAAGCATTCGAGGCCAGGCTGGATGAGGCTGTGAGGGAGTTGGAAGTAGATGACCTTAAAGGTCCCTTCCAACTAAAATCATTCTATGATTCCATGATATGGGTTGGTAAGGGTTGGTATAGGCCAAAGGAAACAAGAAAAGTAGAGAAGATGGAAAACTTTCCATTTTGGACCAGGACAAAATAGGAGTAATTGTAGTGATGAGATCAACTGGGAGTGGGAAGTACTGTTAAGAGGTGATAAGAGTACAAGGCACTGGTGGGAAGAGAAGCATGTATTGGTGCAGAGAAAGGAAAAAGAGTAAGTAGAGCTAGAAATAACTAAGAAGATTGTACTGCAGAAGGAGTAATTTCCATTGCAGTCTCTGCAAGGGTGGAAGCAGGATGTCTTCCTGTGCTTTCACCTTCTTAATCTTTCTCTTAAGATTTACAGCTACTCCCAGAGGGTAGAAAAACAGGGACTCACATATTTATAAAATCAAAAAAATATTTGCTCTGCTTTAACAAACTACACTCTGAAAGGTGCTTGCTGAACCAAAAAGCAGTCTCAGCATGCTTTTAAACTGTGTCAATGATAATCAGGAATCCTGCATTTCAAGAGCTGAAAGATTTGTTGTATTACACAATGCAATTCAACTTTCTGAAAACATTATAGAACTTTACAGTTAAAAACACTGCAAGTCAAATAACATAAGAAAACTTACTGAATGTTTACCTTATTTTTCTACAAAATCATACAGAAGATGGCATGTAGGCAGGGGAAGCATATTTTAAATTGTTATGTTATTCACTTCTTTTCTTGCAGTGAAGGAAAAAAAAAATCTGTCTTTTATTTAGCAGCAGACATGTACAGAAGTTGCAGATGATTCCTTCACTGTTATTGGGGAGTTCAAGACAGTTTTGAAAATGAAGCCTCTGCCTCTAGATAAGTTGAAATACACCATCAGAAGTGGTTCAATACCAAAATTGTGAGTACCTATTTGAGAACTGATGAAGTGAAAATAATTGCAGTCACAACATTTAGAATGTGCAAATTGCCTTATTAAAGCCTCACAGAAGTGTATGGCAATTCAGAAAACATGAATCTTTTCAGAGAGAGACTGAAAAATAAAACAGCCTTACATTAAAAGCACCAGGGGGAAGTCCAGAACTGTGATTCTTGATGCTTGCAAAGTAAAAGAAAGGTAGAAAACGGACAATTGAGCTGCAAATTTTTAATTAAAAAAAATCAAGTTGATTTTAAGTTCAGATTAAAAAAAAACAACAAGATTAAGTAGTGTTATGAAACATCATCTTCATTCACATGAAAAGAATATCTGGTAGGGAAACTGTTGACAGAAAACAGTACCATTGAAGCAGATATCTCATATCCATAGTATGCACAGGTAATGAATAATGAAGCATGTCTAGGTTTTTGGATATTAGTTTAGCGCATGAGAAAATGTATACGTTAAATGTATAATTCACTGATAGCAAGTGCAAGTAGGTTTTGTTTGCTTACTTGAAAGATTTATATATTTCTCTTTTAGACTGAAAAGATGTTGCATAAACAGTAAGGAGATCATGAGCATCTTTCAGAGCTTCATGGAAGCCAGTTAGTTTTATTAGTACGTTAGTATAGGAACTGTTTCACTGAAGTTGGTACCAACTTTAGCTCTAGCTTCAACAGCGCCCATCTGCAGATACTCCACGTTGCTCTGCACTTTCCTCTGTTTCCAGAAGCATTTTTTTCCTAACCCATTAAGGCAGTTATTTCCTCATATCCAGAAGCATTTAAATGGCTATGCTTTATTCTCTTTAAGGTAACTGTAGGTGCATCTACTGAAACTATCTCAGGTAGTGCAGTGACAGGGGGTAATGGTTTTAAACAAACAAACAAACAAACAAAAAAGAAAAGGTAGATTTAGTTTCTATATAAGGAAGAAATTCTTTGCTACGACAGTGGTGAGGTGCTGGCAAGGCTGCCCAGAGAAGCTGTGGATGCCCCATCACAATTCAGGATTTACATATCTCTCTGCTTTACGTGTTAACTGTTCTAAGTAAATCTGATAACGTCTGTCTCAGAGTGATGACAAGAAGACAGATCACACCATTTGCAGCCTCAGGAAGAAAATACACATTTGAATTGTGAATTTACAATCTCATGACTTACATGGATGGAATTTAACAATATTAAAGATTTTTTTTCTCACTATTGTGAAAAATACTTAATTCCAGCTGTCAAAATATAATAAACCACAAACATAGCCAAATTGTTCTAACATCTTATTTCAAATGAAAAGAAAAAAAATGAAAAATCATAATTCCGTTTTATAAAATCATTATCTGTGTTCAAAATTAGCCTTCAATAATAGGTCTTCCCTGTCCTTATCTTTGTCTAGATAATTCTCTTGCTCTCTAACAGAGAACCTTTTTACTCAGTTTTAACGTGTCATAAGAAAGCTCAAAAAGTAGGTGTTAAACAGTGATTCATGTGAGTAGATTTACTGCATTTTTTATGTTGACATCAACCAGCACTTTCACATAACCCAACCTAAACAGTTACAATATTAGTACAAATAACATTAATATTATAATTTCAGAATCAGGGAGAAAATAAGTTTGAAGGAATCTTTAGAGGTCTACAGTCCCTGCAGAAAAAGATCCATCAGACTGGGATGGAGAAATCCCGTGTGTTAGAACTCACCAAGTTCTGTTCTGGTCAGCTGGGAAAGGAGAACCCACTGGGACCAAAAGTCCAACAAATTCAGACATCTCTAATATTGACAAAACCAGGAAAAAAGAAAAATTAAGAAATGTTTCTACTACAGAAAATCATCTACAAGCAGGGATCTTGCAGACAATTACATTAAAATCATAGAGGCTATGATTCAGATGTCGTTAGTTTACTATAGTACTCAAAGCACACCACTGGTTTCTCCGAAAGGAACACAGATCTTCCCATCTCCAGTATCATGTGTCCCAGCCCCACCTGGATGTCTTGGCTATTATATAAAATTTAAGATGCCCCTAAACTTCTGTATTCATTCTTCTGCCTCACTATATCTTGAATACACATAAGCTTTGGATAGCAATTTGCTTCTTGCTTGAACTTATGGGATAAGCTCATCTAACATCCCACTCTGAATATTTAGAGTTTACATGCATTTCAAAATATGAATTTCTGCCAAAATATATGCGTTTCAAGGGCTGCCAGTGTTTTAGTTAATAGTAATTATGCAACAAAAATCTTAAGTACATTTTATGTGTAGGCTTCATGATCTAATGTTTTACAGACATTTATTGCATAGTACCGTGTCGGAATCTCTTGCAGTCCACATACTCACTACTGATAATGCTGAAGTAGAAGGCACTGAAGAGCCTTCAGATCTTTACTCCTTCATTTTTTAAAATATTTGTTTATAAGAGGCAAGTAGTAGATCCTTCTCTAAAAGAGCTTCTTAAAATAATATTTGTAACATCACCTTTGGTAACTGCTGAGGTTAGGAGAGAAATAAATTTGGCAACGTGAAATGAAAAGTAAGTAGTAGTAAAATCACTTCTATTGTTCAGCCTGGTTCCTGTGACCTTAAATGCAGACCTGCTCGAAGTAATACAGCACTCTATTGTTTGTACATAAATAAAAAACAAGCGGCAATGAGCTTGAGCCTGTCTCCACCAGCTGCACAGAGCCCTTAGCATTTTCACTTGATTTTATTTCCACTGCATATTCTGGCCCTCAGCTCATTATGTATCTAATTCTCCAATCCCTCAGCAGCCCTCTCACCCTTCTTCCATCTTCTTGGGGCTTCACTCAAAGGCATGTGCAACCATCAGCCAGGGTTTCATAGTTACACAAACCAGATGGAACCTCTTGTTATGTTCATGCTAGTGTCACGCATGATTCAACTCAGCCCAGTAATTAGACAGTCTCCAGCTTCTGCTCGCATTTCTCACTGTTAGAGATACACAGGCATCTTACATAATATTTAGGCAACCTCCCTAGAGGGTGTCCCCGGAGGAAAACAGAGCATCCAGCGTGTACACAGATAATGATAGCCTCTTAACGTTCAGCAGAACAGTGCAAATTTATACTAGCAAAGGAATTGGTGCAATGGCTTAAATCAGATCATCTCTGCTTTAAATGCAGAAGCGAACTTAGTAACAAATTAACTCTCTGAACTTCCTTAGCCTTTGGCCCCTTCTAGCTATCACTCACTTCTTTGCAAGAGCACTTACTGCAATGATTTCTTAGCATGGATTAATATTATTTGAAGACTGAAAATAATCTTGAAAAACCTTACTTCAAAAAGAATTTCTCTTCTCCTGGTAAAACTGCTACTAAATATAAGCAATGCTGTTTTTGAAAACCTACAGCAAGCTACGAAATGAGACATGATTCTTTAAATATAGCTTCTTATTTCTGAAGCGTACCTTTACCTAATACGTCCATAATGGCTAGAAAAGAATAGGACTGTGTAGGCACTTGAGTGGTGCTAGAAATGGGGAGGAGGAGGTGGTGTTGGTTGCCTGGATTATTTCTAATAATGAAAAGGGTTTCGTAAAGCCTTTAACCAACTAGAAATTGTATAATATGTATTAAATCTCCTTTTTCCTTCTTTTTGTTTTTCCTTTTCAGATTATCATAGTCCATCCAATAACAGTGATTTTATTACCAGCTTTCACTGGAGAGTTATGATGAATGTTATGATTTCTTGAATATTTTTAAAAATATTATTCTTCATGAAGGTGATCATTATTTCCTTCCAACACCATTTCTATTAATTTCTCCTTTAATTTGTAAAGCTGTAGAGTTTAGTTCTGTTGTCCATGCCCACAGTCTCAGAAGTCCATCTCATTGAACTTAGATTAACACGGGAATTTGCTAAAAATAGTTTCACAAAAAACAAAGTGTTTATGAGCAAATGTGTTTTATTTATTTATTTTTAAAGTTTCCTGTTTGGAAATATTTCCGTAATAGATCCCTACAGGCAGTATTTTAATTTCGGTTAATTCTATCTAAGGTGTGGTTTGCTATTTTGCTGTGTTGCCTCACAATAAGTTTAGGTTGCTTAATGCTTCACTGCTGAGATTTAATATGCCTACAAAACCATACCTTCCATACACAATCCACTCTAAGCACATGTGAGATATACCGCATAAAACATCACGTGGCCAGCAAGTATCACAGAACAAGATTGCCAGCAAGTATCACGAGATATATCACAAGAATGAGATTTCAAGCTAGTTGGCCTCAGTGTAGAAGGGCAATGCTAGCTCCATAATAAAGCTAGCATGAGTTAGTTTAATGCCAATCAGGATTGAAAGAAGATATTTCACCTTCCTTACATTAATTCTATGTTTCTACTCTATGAAAATAAAATAATGGATGTGCTACTTTCTCAGCTTGGGAAGCAAATGTTGAACAACTGAAATTTCTTGCAAGACAGAAATTCTTTCTTATCAGCTACAGCAGCTCTTGGTAGACACAGGCACCAGTAGAAACTCCCTGTTCTTTGGTCTGGTACTAATGGGCAGCTTCAGCTCTCTGCATCCCCAGGATAACATCTTTGAAGGTAACTTTTGTCTGCTTCTCATCTTCTCCCATTGAAAATATATTTTCTTAGGAAAGTTATGAATCACTTGATAATATATGCTGAGAACTTGCCAGGACGATTTCTTGCACCGGATAAAACAATGAAACAGAAAATGAGTGTTTAATCATTAGTACAGAATGCAGAATCAGAATGATTTCTGCTGATTTCATTGTTCTATCAGCAGGTTTGGTATCAGAAAGTCGGGAGTCTAAAAGAGCTTATAATGGTCACTATTAGCTGAATAAATATTTCAGGCTATAAATTAGAAGCAAAAATGTTTTCTAATGACTGCTTCTGTCTCAATGATTTTTTTTTTTTTCGGAACAGATGGGAAACAAAAACATTAAGCAAGGGATTTAAAGCACTAAGTACAAAAATAGAAGAGCTGTGTTTTCCACCCTTTTACATTGTTATTTGATCATTTTCTTGAGGATGGAGTTTCATTTACTCTCAAAAGCTTTAGAGACTGGCTGTTACCAAGACCTTACTGATTAGATGGGTACATTGTTCACCTCAAGCCAGGCTTTGGTACCTTGCCAATTGTTTTTACCATCACAAACATCCAGTTCACCACCAATATCTACTACAGTTCACAGTAGACAGACTTCACAAATAGTTTTTCAAGACCATGGATGTCATTTGTACACAGAGCACAAACAGCAGCTTTTGTTTCAGACAGCCTGTGTCAGCTCACGTCCACTAAATCAGGAATAAGGAGGGGGAAGGAGCAAGGTGATAACACAGAGAACCTACTCTAAGCACAAAACTTTGTTTAAAAATAGTTGCCAGTTCTAAAAAGTCAGAAATTTCATTTTGCATTTGTATGTATTGGCTATATCTGGACTGTAAAAATAGCAATTCTGATCTAAAGATCCTTGTTAATATGCTAATCCAAAAAAGTTTATGACAAATAAATGAATAGTAACCTCGGAACACTGTTCAGCTTACTTAATTCAGCATATAGAGACTAAGCGCAGCAGAGTAAAATGGCAAGCACATCTTAATGCAAATATATAGATTCCCTTTCTGCTATTTCTAGTAATACCAAATTTATTATTCAATATTTCCCAGTAATGAGGTTAAATAAAAGCTTATTTTCTGCATAGAAATTGCATATCTGACAGTGAAAACGTGCAATATAGTGCTTCCATCAGTGGACATGAGAAACAGAAGCACAGCATGGGAATTTGTTATTTCCCAAAGCAAACCATTACGATGCTGAACTATACTGACCACGTCTGTTAAATCACTTGGCATTATTCATTCCAGCAATTAAACAGATGAGGAGTAGGATCTGATGTGACCACAACCTACAAGAGAAAATTAACAGAGAAGAGAGAAGGGGTGCTGCTGCTCACAAAGGATATTCTAAATAACCAGTATAAAACAGGATTGCACTGCTGGAAGTCAAAACTGGGGAAAATACCAGAGAAGGAAGACACACTGTCAGCTGCTTACTGATTGATATAGAAGGTGGCCCATTTCTGGAAGCTTTTCACTTGAGGAGCAGATATCTTTTCAGGAGAGACACTAATTTTGGTAAGAATGACCAGGTGGGACTCCACAGATTGTGCAATGCAGAGTGTCTGGGGTGATCACGAGGGTTCCTTCTGTTATTCACATCTGATTCACCATGGCTTTATCGCCCTATCCCATTTGTGTAATAAACTGCCTGCACCTTGAAGACAGCTTGACTCATCGTATCTAAAGTCACCTGTCAGCTCCTGCCTGCATTTCTCTATTCAAAAGGCATGGCAGAGATGAGTATTTCCCTAAAGCAAAGGCTCTTATCTCTCGCTCTATCCTTCCCTCTTGATCTTAAATCTTGTTGCCTTCAGCACAGTGATATTTACCTGAATTGCTATCACATATTATTTATCTTTTTTCCAGTTCTCTTTTTTCAGCATCCTTTTTTTTTTCTTCAGCTCTCCTCATCTGGCCCTTCAGCAGAGGACAAATAGGAGAAATGACAAGCACTGCCACACATCTACAACTACAACAACTTCATGGGAAAGTGACAGACTGTATTTTATACTTTTTGTTTATCAGCTTTCACCTAAAAGTTACAGGCAAAGTCTGACTGCAGCCTGATTTCCAGAAGCGAATTCTGCAGATTGTGCTAAAGCTTTTCCTCTCCTGCCCAAGCCAAACATCTAAAGCTATTGAAACATATCACCGTGATTGCTTACAAATGTCTTATTAGCATATACTGAAGAGCATTTCACTGTCTGTGTAGCGTGTATTCCACATGTATATGTAAAGCATATAAAGAAAAAGCAGCCGTTGTCTCCTCTCTTTAGATATACAGGCAAATTCATGTGCTGTTCCCTATTACCAATGAAATTCATAGCAGTAAAGAAAGAAAAAAGCAGTGTCTCATTACCATGGAGATAATGTGGTTAACACTATCAGAATCTCAGCCTCTATAGACATCCCATGGCTTTTGGAGAAGAAAGAAAATTAATAGAAACTGAACAGCCCGACTACAATCAGCAACAAGCACCAGATGAAAAATTCTAGGTAGGCTTTCCTCTTCCTTTCAGTGAATGATACAACACTAAAGCTTGCTGCATTGCTCTATGATGTTTTACCACAGGCAATATACTCAGGCCAGCAGATGACTTCTGTGCAGAAAAGTCACCCCAGACTCACAGATTTCTGGTTTAAGGATTGCACAGGACTGACAAGTGTTTAAGTGTGACTTTTTGCAGTGCCAGCCCCAGAGCCAGAGGCCAAATTCCACCTGAGCAGGAGAACCCAGACTCCAGGATGCATTTGGTTAGCACACACTACACATCTCCTCTGTTTTTAGGGGGACTTTTTCCCCCCTCAATTAACAGTCAATGAGTGCAGTATCTCTAAGGAAACTGGAAACTGAATTTGCATTCTGTATCCAGGAGAACACTGTGCAAAGGGTGAAAATATGGATCAATACACCTGAACTGAAATATAACCTTCTATAGGTCTTTCCAGTCAGAATCACAAGTGAAATGCAAGAATCCACAGGAGGAAAAAGCTTCCTTCTTGATTTTAACTCACAGGTACTTCCCCTGGGAATGGTACAGGAATGGCCATGACTCCAGGACTGCCACTGGGGTGCTTTCCATAGCTCCTGCACAAAGGCAGTTCAGTCATACATATTCCACAGCACAAAGCTTCAAACTTCTCCATTCTGCTCTGACCCTCTTGTATATGAAAAGCAGGAGTACATCAATCACACATTGAGAAATTTCATCCCGATAAATAGGTACATTTTAAACCATTCAGTAAAGCACCTTGGTACTAGACCCTGCTCAATCTGCATGATAAACTGTCTAGCAGAGACAGCATTTCTAAAAGCTATTTTATTTTTATGTGTTTCCTCAGTTTCTTTGTGTTTTCATAGATTCTTCCTGTTGAAAAATGAGTAGCACATATTTTCCCATTTTATGTTATAAAAATTTTATTAATATGGGTGTGTATACAACAATAATATAGGTATATAAATAGGTGTCTGATTTATTTATTAACATTTGCCAAGGCTTTAAGAATCCATTTTCAGAATGTGATTAAAGGTGGATTGTTTTCCTCATCTGCAATAAGATTGACTCCATATCCCAGTTAACTGATTTACAATTTATCAGTTTATAGAAGAGCACTGCAAAAATGCTCCCAAAACAAAAATTGGTTGTGTTGAAAATGACAAAGTACTGGGCAGAAAATCACAAGAGAAATAACATCAAAAAAAGGCAAAACACAGGCAAAGGAGGAAAAAAAATCCTAATCAGCATCCCCATATTGATTCAGTCTAGTATCATTGTTTCCTTCTGTTTTGTAGTAGCAACTAATAAGTAGACTTCTCCTTGAAGATTTATCTCACCCTAGACATGAAGAATGGTCTGAATGTGAATCCACATTTCTGAAGAACTCCATCCAAGATGCTCACACTGAAATCTCTGACATCCACATCTCTATCAAAGTATTCAATGCAGAAAATGAATGCTGGACTTCAGACACAAAGATTCTACTATATTCTCTGGGACTTGGAAGCACGCATTGATCCATGCTCCTTCCAATCAAGCCTATTTTAACACTGACAAAGGGAACACAGGTCTTCATATATCACACCTAGATTCCAATAGCCTCTTTTTTTTTTTTTTTTACTTTTTTATTTTGCCCATGGTTAGACTTTGAGGTCATTTTATTTCCTTCATCTCTGAAACAGAGATGGGACTCTTTACCAAGTGGAGTTTGCACAGTAATTATTTTACAGCACCAGGGAGAAAGAAAAAAATAAATAAAGTCACACTCTTGTGATAATATTAGCTCAATTTCTTGATGTTGGTACATGGCTGAAAGTTCACCCACCTTAGTGGTGGTTTTTTTGTTTAAATGTCATGTTCCTCTTTGTAAAACAAAGAGCCCAAGTTTCTTCCAGTTGACATAGTTTCGTCAAAATCAATATGAAATTCCTAAACAAATCATGTACATCATACCATATTTTATAAATTTCATTTCAGCATGACAAAGAGATTGATAAGAGATCCATAAATCAGAATTTATACATGGCCAAGCAATTTTGATAGCTTTTGAGTTGCTGTTCCAATTGAGTATTTGAAACTGTGTTGACTTTACATATCCAGGTCAATCCTCATTGACAAGTTAATGATTATATTGTGCCAGAAACTTCTCCAAACTAGTGCATGCACAGTCAATAACAGCCTGTGTAATGAAAAAGCCACTCCATGGTTTTCTGATAACATTTATAAACATACTTAAATAGAAGATTTTTAAAGAAATAAATATTTTAGAATATAGAGCTTATAGTCTTAATACCTTTGTCTTGCTCTAAGTTTGCCCCTGAAAAGCCAAGAGATGAGGATTGTGGGTTTTTTTAAAATACATTATACAAACATATACTGAATGGTCTTTTACAATTTTTTTCTAGTTTCCTCCATTAAAGTCAGGATTAGTCTCTACTTTTTCATGAGCCTGCTTCGGCTAGCAGTTTCTTTTTTATTTCTCTATTTTTAGGTAAGGGCACGTTAACACCACTGAGACCATGCTGCTGCCACAAAAATATTCAAAAAGAAAAATGAATCAGTTTTAAATGATTCAGCCACACTTACTGGAAAGAAAACAACTATAAGGGCTGGACTGAAAGTAATGCCTCCTATTTTATTATTATCAACAGATGGCAGCAGAGGGGCAATCTGATAAAGTGGCACCTGACATGGCAATGTGGGTGAAGCAAAGTTGTGTAACTGACTTCCTCCATGTGGAAAAAAAATAGCACACATTAACATTCATTGCTACTTCCTGAACATTTCTGGAGACCAAACAGTGGATGTGAGTACAGCAAGGTTGTGAGTGGTGCATTTCAGCTGTGCCAAAAGCAATGTGGAAGTCAATTCAAGTTCTGGACAGCCATGCACAGCTTTCACACCACAAAGTGAAGTGCATCTCAGTCAGCTCATCCACGTGAATCAGCCCACTATGACCAGGGAAATGTGTAAAAAGCTGACTAACTGCTTCAATGCGCTGGAAGCAATGGTGGCAACATTGGAATATCACAAAGTCTGCGCCAAGTGTGTCCCATGAATGCTCACACAGGAACAGAAGGAACACCAAATGCAACTTTATCAGGACCTACTGAACCAATGCAAGGCTGGAGGTATCAGTTTCCTAGATTATATCATTACCAGTGGCAAGATGTGGAGTCACCACTATGAGCTGGGCTTATTTCCATGGAAACTACAACAGATACATAAGATGCATTACTTTCAGAGCAACCTACACGTTTCCTAAAACAATGAAATACTGACATGTATTTGTGTTATCAGAGTTCACTTTCTTGCTGTTGTGAGCCAAACACAGAATTATTTAGTTATAAAAGCCCATTTCTTCCACTGTTGTTTTGTCCTTCTTAGGAAATTGTTGACAATATAACACAAGCAATTCCTCTGAAGAACTTAATTTTGCAAGATGAAAACTGCTGAGTACGTATGGTCTTATTCAAATCTTTCCTTTATTTAAATACGAAAGCACTATTCTCCACTGATCCATGCAATTGTTCACAGGATCTGAACAGAAAATACTCAGAGTGATTTAGTTAATAGTATCCATTAAATCTATTAAGTGAAATTGGTTTGCCATCAAATCACTGTGATTAATGAATGTGCCAAAGTTTATCAGCAGGCAGTTTGGGTGCAAAGTCATAAAAACTGTTAATGGCAAGTAATGTGCTCCATTCTCCACTCTAGAATTTCTATCTCATCATGGCAATAGCAGAAATTAAACAGCTACTGAGATTCTCTCACAAGGATTAGCTGCATAGCCATTTTAGAACACAAAGGTCAAATCTCCCTTAGAGCCAAACCTTTAGAAACTAATTGGAGGTTTTTTCCCCTCCAACTATAGCCAATTAACATAAGCTACCTCTACTTTCCCCTGTCTGTCAGAGGTACAGTTCTTGGATGTTTGCTTCTTGTTAATGTTATGAATTGTAATGATGATTTTTCTTAATTTTTTTTTTTTTTTAAGGGAATAGAAAATGGAAGCTGTGCTAGCTGACAAGCAGACATTAGGAAAAAAAAAAAAAAAAAAGAGAGAGCTATAGAGAACAGACTAGAGTTTGTTTGTTTGTTTTTTTAATGTCCAGGAGGCATAATTTCATGATGTTGCATTATCAGGTAAAGACCAGGCTTTGCTAAAAGAAAGCTTAGCTGCTTCCTGGCAGCGTTGAACTACTCTAACTCAAGATGGCTATAGCCCAACACACACAAGTTTTAGAATAAAACACCTGGTCTTCCATCATCCTACCAGCCAGCAGGTAGGGAATGAAAACACCACATGCAACACCTGCTCACCTTGAGGCTATGAGTATTTTTAGCATAGAAAGTTAGGAGCCACAGATTACAAACTAATGCATAAAACAGTAAGCAGAGCTGTGCTCCTGTAAAATAGTGGATCTTAGTGCTAAATTTGAACCATGGACCTAGATCTGGGTGACAGAGGAGTGTCCAGGTAAGATCTTTAAAACAAAGAGCACATTCACATTTCTTACAAGCCAAGTAGCAGATACTCTTGAACACATCCAATCCAACACTGGATTTTCTGACAGCACAGGAATACCTGAGCAGGTATTCCACACGCTCTGAATAAAGATTGCTCACTCTAAAAAAAAAAAAAAAAAAGTATATATATGATTCATCTTGACACATCATTATTGGTAATGCAGCTTCAGTGGCATGGACAAATAACCCACAGAAAGTAATGTATTTTTGCAATGGCATGAGCAATTTTCACAAACTAATTTCATCAAGAGATATAGATAAAATGCACACAGGCATCTCTGAACATTCAGGACACTTTATGAACAGACTTCCACATATTAATGACCATGTATCATCTCATCACTTCTTTTGAGAAGCACTACTGTTCTCTTTACATGGAAAAATATTATCTCTTCAACAGATGTAAAGAAAGATTTGACCAACAACAGATAGGCTACTGCGGCTAGCTGAGAAAATCCTATTCTGAGTTACCACCCAGTATTAATTATACCTTACATATTAAATTCTGCTGACCTTTAAAAAAAAAAAAAAACACCAGAATTTTACTGTTGTGTCAGTAATCATGCTTCCTTCTCCATTAAAGGCTCAGGATGGCAGAAGAGCCACAAGGGCTACAAACAAAGCAGAGATGATCTCTTGAGATGCATCAGAAAAGCCTTTTGATATTTGCAGCTACATCACAACTCCCATAGCCATCTTGTCATCTTTATGACTGACATCCTTTCCTGAAGAAATCCTTGAAGAGCTTAAACTATAGATTCCTACAATGTCTACTCGGGTAGTGATAGCTTCACAAATTTCATGATACTGCATTATTTTATTCAGTCACAAAAAAAAAAAAAAAAAAAACCATGCAGAACTTTCTTAGTTTCCAGTATTTCTTAAAAGGTTCTTACTTTTATTTGCCCCTTCTTGGTTACAGGAAAAAAAAAAAAAAAAAAGCAGAAAATAATTCAAAAGTGGCTCAAGGGAGAAGATTAGGAAATTAAGAACCATTAAAGAGATTATTTGGAGTTTCTTGTTAATAACTTTAATCCTTGCCATGCTGTTTGAGTTCTTCTTGAAAAGAGAAGTTTTGCATTAGCTTTTCCACATCTCCTTGCAGTAATGCTCAAGTTCTCTGGTGCCTTGAGAAGGTAGCAGGGGCTAGGAAATGCTTCCCCCAGAATGTGGAATCAAGTTAGAGCCAGGGAGTTGGGGCAGATCTTTAGTGTGAGAAGCTGTTAGGTAGACAGCGATCATTCTTCAACCCCAGATTAAATTTAAGGACAGAAGTCACGTACACACCTCTGCAGGGAGGGAAACTACCTCGTTCATTAGAAGTCATAGCCTACTATAGTCCTTCAGGCATTGCCACAGTAGTCTGGAAACAGAAAATGGTGTGAAGTTTCTTAAATGTGCCAGTAGTGGCCCCTATGCAGTGCCAAAGGCTACAGAAGGATACTACATAGAAATGAAATGATCCTATTAAAATGCAGTTCTGTAGATGCCCTTTCCACCAGCATCACTGCACAGAAGAGCTCCACAATGCAGAGAAGTCATGAAATGTATGTACCATGCCCCTACATCCCTCACAACTTATATTGGTATTGCCTTGCAAAAGAGATACAGGTGTACACAACAGCCTTGTCTAATAGTTCATGCTTTTGTCTACTACAGAAAAAAATCTTTGCATTTCTGCTGGTATTTGTCCTGCTACCAGAACTATGTCAGAAACTTCAATAAAACTATGAATAATAATAAAAAAAGAAATACCTGTTTAACTGCATATTGTACATATTCTCTACCTTTGATTTTTCAAAGACTTGACTTAGTTCTCATGAAAATGGTTTGGAAAAGAAAGATTAGAAGAGAAAGGGTGAGAAGTATACTAATGAGTCTTCCTTTCTAGAGACAAAAACAGAGAACCTGAAATAACTGAGAATAAAAAATTATTCTGAATATATAATGGGCAAAATATTTTATGCCAAGGCCAAGGTTCATCCATTTTCATTTGGATTTATTTATGCAGCATCACTTTGGGGTATGGTGCAACAGTCTTCTGAAATTGTCAAATTTGTCATGTCAACAGATGGGCTGTAAGAACAGAAGCACTGAACTGGGATTAAGATGATTTGGTGTTGAACGAATCCACCTAACTGCTAGTTACAGCTAGAAGAGCTAGATACAAACTTAGATCATTATCCATCTATTATGAGTCATGCTGTTCATGCTGTTGCTTGTTCAGAAACATTACATCTCTGTGAGCTTTCCCTTGCTGTTGCGATTTTTTTGACAAAATTATGCTGGACATTAGGTAGGAAAATTAATACTGGCTGACCAGAAAAAAAATAGATGCTCTCCCCTTTCGACATTTCAGCTATCATATCGAGTTACATTGCTTAAATCTAATCATAGCATGCTACCTCATACCATGCTGTTACATCTGATGCAATAAATCACTAAATCATGCTAGAATCAATCTACACAGCAGCAGTAGTGCAACCTTACTCCACTGGCTTGTGTTGCGTTTAATTGATCCAGCACCAAACTAAGGCTGTAGCAGACCCCTCCAGTTCAAGTGTGATGGAATCGTATTAATTTAGGGACATGGATTCATATCATCAGGACTTCATTAATTTGCCTGAAGAATTCTTGGAACCAAGATTCTCAATCACTCCAGGAAAAGCAGGTTGTAATTAGGTGTAATGGGCAACCTTGGAACTCTCTCTGGCTCTCGTGTTAATTACATCTGAATTAGGTTTGGCCTAAAGCTAAACTCAGCAAACATATTCATATATATTCATTCATCCAAATACCAACTCACTCATAGAAAAGCATTCTTTTGCTGTGTGAACCCATTCATGGCTGCTTGCAGGTAGACACAAGTAGAAAGTTTTCCATACACCACGTTATTAACCTGTACTCCCAGCTCCTTCATCCACCCAAACCCGAGGTTCCCATACTTGTATGAAGCATATGCTTATGCCTACAAAGCACTTCATTAGCTACCCTTTCCCTGTAAAGTTTGGGGAGGTTTATGTTAGATATAAAATGGTCACATTTATGTTTAAGTCTAGAAATCACCAAGCATTAAGGGATCTAGAAAAGTGGTCACTTCATAGGAGGCCTAACCACGTATCACCTCACTACTTTGGACTGAAGCATCAAAAAACCCAACAACTCCACCAGCCTGTGACAACAGCTTGCATAAGTAAACCTTCAAAAACTGACAAAGTAATAAAATCATTATAGATGGCATTTAGGATTACTAATAAGGAAAATGACTCAAACGCTAATCTGTTACAGTAGTTCATTAATTAGATCTTCAACTTGTAGAGCACATTTTGCAAAAGGATTCTGTACAGTTACATACAGTAATTTACACAAAGACTGCCTGTCACAACCCATTTGTTTGGCTCATAATTTTCTTCTCTGCTCTATCTTATTCACCTGTTAACTGTTGTAATAATTTCCAAGATAGAATCTCCTGCAGCTTTCACACATATATGCCTTGAGGTACACAGGCACTCTGGTCAATACAAATCCACTTTATTATATATACAAAGCAAGGCAGTAAAAAGCTAATTACAGTCTTCCTGAAATCTGCTATTGTAAATCCCCCTTCCCAAATTAAAAACTAAAAAATCACAGCGCTCTCCATCCTGTTTAAGAGACAAAAGACAGATTCTAAGCTTTGGCTTACTTGAAGAGCATGCCAGCCCTTAAGAAGAAATAGGACAATTCAAACTGTCACATATCAATAGCCTTCCTTAGACTCATCTTCCCAGAGCTAACTTGAATTGTTATTTTTATTTTCTCTTAACTCTCACAAGGAACATAATAGCTTCACCCACCAGCAAGTTAGCACATTCATATCTCTGAATAGCCTTAAACTCAATTTTTGATCACAGTCATCTATCTATGAATTGAAGCTATCAGTCAGGCATGCACTGTATCCACTTCCATCCTTCAATTGCCTTCTGTGTCCAAACCTGTAAAAAAAGATACAGCTTCCTCCTCCAGCAATTGCCAGTGGCAACAAACAATACTGGTTATGTTAGACTATATTTCTGGCTAAAAATGCAAGCTGTAACTATTCTTTGACAGAATTCCAAACTAACTTCAGACACTTTAAGAAACTTTTGGTGAACAAAAAAAAATTCAATAACTGTATAGTGGCATGTCTAGTAGTAAAATTAATGTTTATATTTTATATAATTAATATATTTTAAACTTCTGGTTAATATATTTTAAACTACTGGTAACTGCTCAGACTTCACTGGAAGAATGCCTCCTTGGCTTGCACAATACTTTTCTCTACTGCTTCTTTTTCAAGAATTACCTAATTGCAGACTGGAAAAGGATTTTGGTTCTCATTTGAGTTTGCCCAATTCTGAATCCTACAAAGAAGAGACAATCAAGTAGTATGATTCAAATACTCCTTTTCCCTAAAAAACAGGTCCAGCCAACCTAACCAAAGCATTCCTCTGTCACATTTACACCAAACATGCTGCAGCTTACAGTCACACAGTGGAAAGTCTGCAATGTATGCAACCATTCTTCTCCAAAATTATTTCTTAATCACATGAAGGTGGCAGGCTCAGGAGGGGGCAAGGGGAGGTGGTACTGCAGAAGTGACCTGTTACTCCAGTAACTCTGAATTTTCAAATACGACCATCTGCTTGTCTCCTCAGTCCCAACAAATCTATAACAATCTTGCAATTAAAATGATTCACAGTAAAAGTTGCAGTTTTATAATTGTTACTGTGAAAATTTTCAGTTGGTTTTAATTCTACGGTCTCAAATAAAATACAGTTTTGCTTATCTCACCACTGAAGCATACTCATGTAAGATTGAACACAGTTTAAACATACTTATACATAAAAATTTTGGACCAAGACAAGATGATTCAAATTCATTTGCTTTGCTAGGTTATATGACTGAGTCATGCAGTCCGGAATCCAGTTTCCTGCAAGGTCCAGCACCAGATGTTTCAGAGAAGATGGAAAAAGCCCCATAGCCATACAGGTAAGAAAATAAATTAAACACAGGACTGAAGCAAAAGATTCAATTAGTTCTATCATTCTCCATCGTACATAACTCAAGTTTTCATTAGCAAAAGCAACTCTTGACCAGCATTCACAGGCTGGGTCTTTGTTGGCTGCACACCTAGCTGGATATGCTGGAGACTTAAATCAAGCTGTCTGGCTGTTCAACAGACTGTGTTCCTCTTTCATAAACAATGACTCAAGCAGCTTTCCCAGAAGAGTGCTTTGCCTACACACGCCACTTCTCCAACTCACAATGTAATGTAATGTCACTGACATCTATAATTCTCATTTCAATGGCACAGGAACCCCAAAATGGTATTACAAGTGTCACTAGAGAGAGTTGAGTGTATTCCCAATTAAATCTTAAGATTGACAAAGATGCATGTACTGCTTGTTACAAAAATACATTAATCATCTAAATCTGTCATAGAATGATTCACGAGCAACTCATTTGCAGGCTATGCAAAAAGTGTCCCCATTCAGAGTTCCCTTCTAAATTTAGATTTCACAGTAGTTAAATTTAAAAGAAATATTAAGTCAGAGATAGGATGTGGTACATTATTCTTTTAGATAAAAATGAAAGGTTGTCTGGGGATTCTAATTAGTTCAATAAGCTATGAACGACTATTGCCAACCTTAAATACCAAGAATAATTTTGAGTCTCTGTTCCACTAATTAAGAAATACTTTCAGTTGTAGATTAGCTGAAGAGTCCTGTTAGCTGTAACTAATAAGCCTAAGCTAGATTTGATGACAATTGAGTCTAGATAAACACATTAGAATTCATTTTCTGCCTTGGAAATGGTAAAGATTTGGCTTCACAGTCTTGCCTCCAGCAATGCTTTACATAACAGTTTTATGAAATGTCATCAGCTCATTCAGTGCCTGAGGTCCTACAGTGAGGGAAAGCCATAGTTCTATATATGTCACACATTCTGACTACCTACCAAAATAATAGGAACATCATTAATTTGATTGACTGGATATGGATCAAGAAGTGTTAAAGTGTTCTTCTTTTCAGGACTTGACCTTAACAAAAAAGTTTAGAGAACAACCTCAGATTCAAGTTTTCAGATGGACTTCCATTTTGCCATTGGATTGTGCTGCATTTTTGCATAAACTTGCATTTACAACTGAATGTCAAAGAATTTGATTTCCCCTTCAAAATTAGTGTATAGGGAAACCTTTTTCCCCCTCTTGCATACATGGACCCAAATTAAACATACCCATTCAACAAGGAAATTGCTTACACAAATGAGAATTAAAGCAAAATTTTACTTAGAAATGGGTTGAGTGCGTGAGGGTGTGGGGGGAAAATAGGTAATGATTAATTAGCTGCATTGTGATAACACCATGAAGAAACCTACATAGAAATATCCCGATTACATATTGCCAACAGAACGCAGAAAAAAAGAGAACGGGGAAATTGTATCTGAGGACAGAGCCAGAGAAGCCTGGCCCTTTCATCTTCAGCAGATAACTGTGATCTGAGAGTTCACCTTAGCAATCTTATTATCAGCTAAACACAGGCTAAAATGCACAGGGAAGTGGGGAATGAGGGGAAGGAAAATAAGAACAAAAAAGATGCATACATCCTGCAGAACAAAACACCTTATTCCACTAAGGTCTGTGGTATTACAGAAGGACAGTGACATTAAAAAAACAGCAAGATGACCAGCAGCAGTCCCTGCAGCAATTTGGCTGTTACAGCTTGAAGGTATGTGAGCAGTAGAGAAATTCTGCAAGTCACATCTGTTCCTTTGATTTTATATTAGGCATTTTCTAGTAGTAAGAGAAATGAGTATGAAAGCCAGTGCAAGTCATATCAACCCCATGGTTATTGTCTTGGAAAAATAAACTTTATGCCAGGTCAGATGTCTCAATCAATTGAGAACAGAACTGAGAACTATGTCATGGATTGAAAAAAATAACAACAACTCTGATCCTGAATAGTCCTTTCCAAATGCAGTTCATAAAACACAGTGGATAAAGCACATCTTTGTTCTCCTATCCAAACTGTGTTTGAAGGCAAGGTGCCTCATCAATTCAACAGAAAAATGCACGCAAACAGCTGCTTATTTTCACTTTTTTTTCTTCCCTTTTTCACCATGAAGTAGTAGAAATAAGCATACCGGTATGGGGGAGGAAGGGGCAAACATTAATTTCTTCAAACTTCCTATTTGTGAAGCCACATCATTCATAAATCCAAGTGCTAAAAACTCCAACTCTTACATTTTTCCTCCACAACTCTAACTGTGTGCTGCTACCACCACTCAGGAGTTTAAGCCAGAGTTCAACTTCTTTCCATCTCACAGCATCCTTTCCTGCTTCATGCTTTCTCCAGCATTGCCCCTACCTGGACAGAAGGCCGCACAAGACCCAATACACTGGAAAATCACGTACTGGTGACACAGTAATTAAATACCATAAGCTATTCTTAAGACCAGAAAGAAGAAAAGCTGATCAGTGAGTATGCTATTATTATGCCTTTCCCAAGGTTGGAAGACAGACTATAGAAGATGATTAGAAAGAAGAATCAGTGGTGGAAACTGCATGGTATCAACAAGGCTGAGGTCTACAGAAGCACTAAATGGCCATCAGCCCCTCAGTTCAGCTGCCCACTCCTGTCTATATCATCTAGTTTCAAAACGATAAAAAATATATTTTTTTAGTATATGTATATAAGATGATTTTAAAGGAAGCAACAGGAAGAGGCAACAGAAAACCCAACTGTACAGGTAAACTGCCAGACTCCTATGCCATTAAGCTGCAACAAATATGAAAAAAATAAAAATTAAACTAAGTGAGCTAAATTAACTAAAATTAGTACTGGGTCAGAGAAAAGTATCTCCATTGCCTAAGAGAGTTGATGGATGATTCAACTACAGCAGCCAAAAGAGAAATCTGTATTCCCCACTCCAAATCTTGCTTAACAAATAAATCACTCATGTTATCAAAAGCAGAGATACCTGTGCTTCCTTATTGGCTGATTTATAGGGGTGAGAGCAGATGGTGTTAGATGGAACCGAGCAGGATTCAAAATGTCACATCATGTAGAATCATCAGGAAACTGAAGTGCTACTATTTCTGCCCCCACAATACTTTTAGAGCTGTAAAACTCTCAGCATTCACTATTATTGCCTCCTGTCTGTTTTTGCAATGAGTCCCGAGCAATTTTCACTCCTGAACCATGCATTCAATATTCTCCTGTTCTTTTGCTAGTCTGAGTGTCACAAGACAGGAGAAAAACTTTTCAAATTTGTCTCCTTTCTAGGTCCTATAGGCTAAACATAGGCTCTCAACAATCAGTACATGAAACATTAGGCTATTGCTTAAAGTTCTAGCCTCTTCTATAGAAATGCACTCCTCAAAAGTAGCTCAGCTGCCTTTAATTGCAGCCTTTTTCATGTAAATCTGGGATCATACGTATATAGTACTGGATTGCCCTTCTTGATGCCAAGAGGTCTGCAACCAAGCTTGGTACATGTGAAAGCCCAAAGGCAAAGATTAACTAATTGGAAGCTGGTATCAAAATCTCCATTAATTTAAGGAAAGCAGCCCTCCAGCTGACTTGCTCAATTCATCCTTCAGTGCCCACCTCACTCCCCTGTTCTTTGCTTGTAGGAGATCTTTGCAGGTTGGCTACTCTGTCACTTTCAATAATGTAGTGGAACGTGTGATATACTGTCTTATCCAACAGGAAGATTTGTTTAATCTGAAATTTATTCCTCTACACAACCTTGTCCAAAGGAAAGTTTATTATCTTAATTGAAAAAAGATAAAAGAACATAGGTGTGATTCTAATGCCTTCTATGCACCCCAAAAGATGAAATTCAGTGGGTTATAGCTTCGAGGCTCCATTTATCTAATGCACTATTGAAGATAATTCTCCGTTCTGTGAGTTGCTTTGCAGGAATATAAATCCAGTTTTCATGAAAATTCACTCTGAATGCTAAAGCCATTCAAACCCACTCTAATATCAATACTACTGAACACATTTCCTGTGCACGTCCCCTCTTCGCTTTTCTTTTTAAAACCCTAAGAGGTGCTTCCATATCAATATTAAATGAATTTGTTTGCTGCCTAGAGGCCAAATTAAATGTATTTTTATACTCAGCACTCACATAACAGAGAAATAAGAATAAATGAGAACCATTAATTAAATCTCAGAGGGAACTACATTGCTGCTAACAGAAGAGCCATTTTTCCCCTTAACTAGTATTTTATGCTAAATGCATCATACTTGCTATTCAAGACCAGGTTTGTTTTTCCAGCTCACACTTAATTTGTGATCAGACCGCACACTAAGTCTGACTCTTTCCATTCAAACCCAAACATGAATTCTTTGAGTCATGAGTATGCCCATACCATAAGTGTGTCCACAGCCTGTGCTTTAGGGCATGTGGCTTCATAAAGGGTGTAGGCCAAGAGCTTCAACAACATTAAAGTAATCTTCAGATCTGGTCCTAAAAAGACCATTTCCTTGCTAGCAGTCCTTCACATTTCAAGATGGCTGTAATGAGCAAGGCTTCCCAAGCTTAAGATGTTAGGAAGGTGAATTTTGCTGAAATATAAAAGAAAAAAATTTTGTTTTGTCTCCATTTAGGTATCTCTCCCTACGCAATTTCCCCACCCACTCACTACATAGGCAGATCAGACAGAGCATCCTAAACCTGTAAAAACTACACCTTGTATGAAACAGTCCTTTTTTCCTCACCCCCAAGTAGAGATACATCCATAAAATTTTCCAAGCTCATCTACTTCCCTTATTTTGTTTTGTTACATATATAAATTTCTAATCTTGCAACACTTCTATAACTAAGGACAGGCAATTTGAAACCAGAAATCAGATATCGTGAAGAGCACAAATAAAAGCCAACACCAATTCTGAAAAGTACAGCAGACCTGCTCTAGCTTCCCTCGCAAGTTAATGCTTTATAATCAACTCCCCCCCACCCCCAGAAGTTTGGCATTGCTGTGACCCCTCCAACCATCTGAGAGGAATTACAGCTCTCTACAATCTTTGCATCCTCACTTTGCATCATGCAGGGATTACTCATAGACAGCAGTTAAAGACAATCTTTCTCCCATGGGCATACTCAGCCCTTTTAATACTCCTAATCCCTGAAAGCCTCAAGTCTGGCTCAAATCAAATAAGAAAGGATCTTTAATAAAGAGAGAATCCAAGATCTCTATGCTCAAATTTAAGTGCAAGGAACCAGCAGAGAGAATACAATCCTCGCATGCTTTTAATCCCAGAGAAGGTCTGGCAGTTCTTGTGAATGCCCCAACAGCTGCACAGATGTTATTTCGGGGTTGTACTTCCCATCTGAGCAAGTAGTTAAACAGTACAATTCTATCCTCCAAAACAAAGAAGTTTCAAAGCCAAGTTCTAACAGCTGACAGCAAACAAGATGAAAGAAAATCTTACACTGAATACACAGCAGAAAGAGACTTCATAGTTTTACAGAGTCAAGAACTGACAGTTATAAAAGTCTCTACCCTCTGGAAAATAGTAACCAGGAATGTGTGACCAGCAAAGCAAAGAACCTAAATGCGTGTATGCTCCCAGCTAGACCTAGAGATAGAGCTCTCTTTCTGTTACACGCACACAAAAGTTAGAAAATTCTATTGTCCAGTGTAACATTTTGTGTATGTGTGTACATACATATATGTTATGGCTAATCTCAGAAGTTTTCCCATAAACCAGATGCTTAGTTTGTCATCTCACAAGCACAAATCAATTCTTTTCCTGCTTTCTACAGCTTCAGGAATTCCAGTATGTGATTCACACGTTTGTCTTCACCTCTCCTTACACCAAGCAGCTCTGTAATTTGTACTTCAATTTGCATGAAAAAATACTTCCTTTGCTTTGAGCATTTTGCTATCTGGTTCTCAAATTCTAGTTACCATCTGTGCTTTCAGAGGCAACTATACCTTACACATACGCAATCCATAACTCTAGTAGGAATACCTTTAATCACATATGGAAGACATTCCTCTTTTCCGTCTCAGATATTCCTCTCCTCTTTTCTAGCTTTGCCTTGAGAAGCAGAACAAGGTGCTGTACATTGCATTTGAATGTATGAGTATCAAATGAATGATTCATGAAGAGACAGAGCAACGCTTTTTGTTATTCATGTTTTCCTAATAAATGTATAAGGCTGCATTTAGATTTGACTACCAAGATAAAGAATGATGTTTTCAGAGAATTACCAGGAATTCAAGATCTTTCTCCCTGTGTATAAATTTCATCATTACATGGGGATTAACGGTGCTTTTTTTCCCCACCGCAGTGCATTAGCTCTACATTTACCCCAGGTTCTACAGGGCAGTCGTTCAGTACTGTGAGATTTGCCTTGTAAATGATTTCTATAACTTGTATTTCAGTGGAGTACAAAGGGCCATTGATTGTCCAAAATAACCTTTCCTTCTTACAATTATTCTGATATAATGAAAGAGTAAGTCATAGCACATAAGGAAAATAACTTCTATAGTAGTCTCTGCAGGTTGGTATCACAACCTTTGAAGTCTGATGAAAACATTATTTCACATGATGACATCAGTTCTGTCAATACTTCACGGGCCAAAAAGGAAATAATTTCTGCCAATCACAGCTTGGGAAAAAAAAAAAAAATATATATATATATATATATATTCTGAGTCCTCTTTCACTAGATTATACCAATAATACATGCTGTCTATTGTCAACACTTTAAGGGCTGTACAATTTAAGAAAAAAGAGCAGCGATTAAATAGGCTGATCTAATAATTTCTAATAACACAGAGGGAATACATCTCCAGCAAGTAATCATGTAGAATGTTCATTTACTCTTTCAAGTGTACAGAAAGCATGCAGATACACAAAAGTCAAATTAATTCCTAATAACTTATTTACTTCAAAGTCATTCCTGTAGACCCTGGTTGGTTTTATACTTACTAATGTGATTCCACAGGATTTTTCAACATGGATGCTGTTTTACACCAGCTCCAATAACAGTGCACAAGAATTGCTTTTGTCAGACAGCAATTCACACTTTCTCACTAAGAGATCATAGAAAATGGTATTGAAATCTTTTGGTGAGATTGTATTGCAGGCAGCAGTTATACTTTCAGTTGCAGTGCAGCCTGTCAGTCAGTAGCATTATCAGTTACTGCACCATAGATCAAAGGCGGGCTTTTCAAGAGTTCACCACTGCCCTAAGCCCAAAGCAGTTTTACAGTCAGAGTAAATGGAACTTGGCATTACTTCACTGTCGGTTTGAATGGGAGTAGCATTAGGCCAGTGGCATGTCATGCAACGGTAAAAATATGAGCTGGCTGCAACTGAGCACAGGAGTACTGAAAAAAGTGGATACAGAGCCACAGAGTCTAATTAAAGACTAGAGTACTTAAGTCTCATTTTCTTTCCTACAATTATTTCATTCTCTTAGAAGTCACTGTATTTCTTTTATTTTTATTGCATTTATTTAAATTTCAGATATTTTTTTCCAAGCCAAGAAAGCTGCCACTTGCATGTTGAAAACGTTGAAATGAGATGCAGTTAAAATCTGTTTCTTAAAGCTTCTTTCAGAGAAAAAAAAATGGATCAAGTCAGCCCTTTCCCACACAGTTCCAGTTTTGACAAATTGGCACTTATAGCTGAAGTATGTTCTCCCAAAACATCCTGTTCAGCTCTATTTAAATACACAGCAAATGTGAACAGCAAAGCTATGTGCTGCGGCATATTTCATCTGGGGCCCAAATCACCAAATACTGAACATGGTTACAGGAACCTTATTCAATAAGGACCCCAAAGAAACAGCGGAGAGCAAATTCTTTTTCAGACTTGAAGACAGATCACTCCAAGAAAGTACCTGTGTTGCAAACAGAATCATTTTCACATCGTTACTTCTCACACAGAGGTGTTTAGAATACCCCAGTGCTATTTCAAGTAGAAGTAAGGAGAAATTATGTGTTTTAAAACTTGATAGCGTGAAGTTCTCTGGAGCCCAAATGCAGTCAGTTTAGAATGGTGCTACACAACAGATGGGACAACAATTATATTCACTTTTAACAGTGAATCTAGACCTCACTACATGTTGCACAAAATATTCATTTTTAGCACAGGACTGGCTACTATACCTTAAATTTTTGGATGCAAGTTCTTTTCCAGCATCCAATATGGCAGATTGTTACAAACTAATTATATCCAGAAGACTTCAGTAGTCTAATTAATGGAAATTGAATAGACTGGAATTTTAA
Source organism: Meleagris gallopavo (assembly GCF_905368555.1). Classification (NCBI taxonomy): domain Eukaryota; kingdom Metazoa; phylum Chordata; class Aves; order Galliformes; family Phasianidae; genus Meleagris; species Meleagris gallopavo. The sequence goes on along the minus strand of NC_139419.1, from coordinate 9,400,671 downwards.
TAATAATAATGTTAATGCTTCAAAATTAAAAAAACGTATTAGAGAACGTCATTCAGTTTTGTAGATCTTCACTACTTTGCTACACTTCATTTAGTTTAATAATCACTTTATAAAGGAGATCATTCATTTTACACATCTATTTCATTGCTATTACCAAATGACATGATCAAAATACTGTAACAGGCATTTTGCATTGATGAAAGGATCTAGAAGTAAATCAAGGAGACAATAAGAAATGCAGAGCTTAAGTGTACAATTTAAACTTTTTTTTTTTATGTTACAGGTGACCAATTATGTGGCTAACAATGGGAAATAGTTACCTGATATTCATTTGTTGCTAAAATTTTTATCTCAGATTCTCATTTTCAGGCACATCTCAGAATTTAAAAAAAAAAAAAAAAAAAAAAACACCAGGCAGTCATCACAGTCATTACAGTAATCAATTACAAAGAAAGGCCAGGTAAAATCTAAGCTGTTCTTGTAGCTGACCATGGACAGGTTTGCACCACTTTAAAATCTGGCAACAATTTTTTTTTTTTTTTTTCCCCTTAGAGATTAACAGGAAAAAGCAATCAACAGAAAAATTCAAGTCACATACTTCAGCCACAGAGATATGATGTCAGGCTATAATCAACTGAACAAATATGCAAATTGAGAAGATGACCTCCTTTTATATTAATACTGAATAACAAGCTTCACTGAACCTGTATGCTAGTTGCTAAGCCTCTGTACAGCTGTTAGATGTCAAATCAATACATGTTCAAGTCAGATCTTTATGTCCAACTGAGACCAATTCAGGGACCCCATCTTTATCTCTAGAATATAGATTGCCTAGAAAGAAGGAGGAATAGGAAATCAACAATGTAAGAAGAATGGGCACAGAAATACCTCAGAGAAACTGTAAAACATCATTGCAGTAAGACTTAAACAGTCACTTCTTATTCACCTCTAGACTGCTTCTCAGTGGCTGCTGAACACAGCCCTCCCACTGCTCTGCCCTGCTCTCTCTCAGGTTACCATTTCCCCATTTTTCTCAGAGTTTAAACAACAGGATGAAATCCCAGATATGTGCAGAACTTCTCCATACCTGAAAAGCGTTATTAATCTGCAATTGCAAGCAATTGATTCATGACTTATCACAAAGGCCAAAGCAAGAAAATGGGATGAGAAGCAATGATATACTGTACTGACCTCATGTCCAAAGGATGAGTTCACAGGAAGATTCAGATACTAGCAGGTGATTGTGTTAATAGAACTCAAGTAACCTAGTCTGCTGGTAACAATGACAGCAATGAGAGTATATGACAGTACTTGTGGAGAGAAAGTTATTTGACTTCATAATTATTATTATGAAAATTCCCCCCCCCACACACACACACTCACAAAACACTTTTTCACCAGGTTTAGGGTCTATAATCACTATGAGATTTCCCATAAACTCAACCACGTGAACCAAGATACACAACTGCCATTGTATGTCTTCCTTTGGGTATCTTTCCAGGGCAGTCAATTACAGACCTCCCAAATCTAAATTTCCAGAAGATGCATGCCTTGTTTTGTGAGGGTTATGATTCCAGAACCAACTCAAGAAGGATTTTGGAAAATGGCACAGTAACAGAAGTATAATACTGCCACCAGTGAAACCCAGTGGCATAACTCACTGATAAGAACAGATTAGACAAAACACTACTAGATACAGTATAATGCAAAACAGAAAACAAACCTACTGCTCACTAGAGAAAAGTAGAAAGTGTTTTTAAAACAAATTTAGCAACTGGGCAAGTGTTTTAGGAGGAAGAGCAAAAGAACTGGTAGCTGGTATTTCTGCCTAGCTGGCCGAGTCATTTATTTGTCAATGCCTCCACTATTACTTCAGAAATAAAACTTAGTTCAGCTATGCTAGAACTCAGAAACACCAATGGACTGCTGGCATACTTGTGTCTGCACAGCGTTGTTTAAAGCATCATGATCCAGTAAGGGCAGATCAGACAAACCAGAGTTTCTCAGTTCTAACAGTCAATATCAGCACCTTATTAGATCCCTTCATGCCCTGACATATCTTCTAAGTGCATGTGCTCTCTTCACCCCTGCATACAATTGTATTATTCTAGCATGTGCAAAGCAGGACCCAGGAGAACAATGTAGCCAAAGCAGATAGTGACTCCAATAATCTGAAAGTCAGGAAGCAATCTGCATTGCCATTTAACCTGACACAAAGTTCATGACACTCATTTTCATATTTGCTGTTCTTCGCATATTTCTGCTGATTTTGAATAGTGCAATGAATTCTTCACTCCTTAAGTAGTGTTGTCGGCATGATTGGTCAGGCAAGCTGCATAGCATCCTTTCAATCACGCTGCAGCACTGAATTGTTTTCCTGATCCATGGGTGCTAGGAATTCAGATATAATAATTGGTAGGAATGATAATACATGCAGTGTTGAAATTCATATATAAATTATTAATTTCCACCCTCAGCAAGTTTGCTGATGATACAAAGTTGGGAGGATTGGCTGACACGCCTGAAGGCTGTGCTGCCATTCAGCGAGACCTGGACAGGCTGGAGAGCTGGGCAGTAAGAAACAGGATGAGGTTCAACAAAAACAAGTGTAGGGTCTTACACCTAGGGAGGAATAATTGCATGCACCAATACAGGCTGGGGGATGAGCTGCTGGAGAGGAGCTCTGCAGAGAGGGACCTGGGCATCCTGGTGGACAACAGGTTGACCATGAGCCAGCAGTGTGCCCTCGTGGCCAAAAAGGCCAATGGCATTCTGGGGTGCATTAAGAAGAGCGTGTCCAGCAGGTCAAGGGAGGTGATCCTTCCCCTCTACTCTGCCCTGGTAAGGCCTCATCTGGAGTACTGTGTCCAGTTCTGGGCTCCCCAGTACAAAAAAAGACGGGATCTCTTGGAAAGAGTCCAGCAGAGGGCCATAAAGATGGTGAAGGGCCTGGAGCATCTCCCCTGTGAAGAAAGGCTGAGTGAACTGGGTCTGTTTAGCCTTGAGAAAAGATGACTGAGAGGGGACCTGATCCAGGTTTATAAATATCTGAGGTGTGGCGGCCATAGTGGTGAGGCCAGTCTCTTTTCAGTGGTACGTGGAGACAGGACGAGGGGAAACGGACATAAGCTGCAGCATAGGAAGTTTCGCACGAATGTGCGTAAGAACTTCTTCACGGTGAGGTGACGGAGCACTGGAACAGGCTGCCCAGGGAGGTTGTGGAGTCTCCTTCTCTGGAGATATTCAAGTCTCGCCTGGACGCCTACCTGTGCGACCTGGTGTAGGGAACCTGCTTTGGCAGGGGGGTTGGTCTCGATGATCTCTAGAGGTCCCTTCCAGCCCCTACAATTCTGTGATTCTGTGATTATTTATACCACAACTGGTTGGGAAATTCACCAGATAGACTATTCATTATTATTATGTTGGCTCTAATTTTGTGTGTGTGTGTGTGTGTGTGTGTGTGTGTGTGTGTGTGTGTGTGTGTGTGTGTGTGTGAGACACTTATGTACACCTGAGAACAGCTTGTTTGTCACTGGGACAGAGAACACCAAACCAGCACAATGTATATTTCACATATCGAGATACTGCAAGAGGTTTACACCATTACTTGCATGATATAGGAGTGTCTGGGTTTAATATCACCATTAATAAATGCTTTTTTACATAGCTTACAAAACCAGAATGAATTAATGCACATTGCAGACTCTCTTTCAGTACAGTCAAAGATATAAAAGAGGCTATAAAATATAACAATGTAAACAATGATATTCATGAGAGGAAATATCTGTCTGAATGTGTAATTCACCAATTTTATTAGTTTCCATATGCCTGTAAAATAAGTTTGACCTTGTTTTAGCCCTCATATTATGGTAAGCTTGTGTTTGATCAATCATCCCTTTTATATGAATAATTTAGTTCCAGTAATAGCACATTACTCTGAAAAATATGACAGTAGGGATGTCTCTCTGTACTTTAGTATCACAATAATGTTATAAAAGTGAGGTTATTTCCACCTGACAACATTTTCAGAAATAGCAAAAGAAAACAATATATCAAAATTCTTTTTTGTTCCTCTCCCAAAAATATATTCATTTTAAAGACAAAAATACACGAGCTTTAAGAATTTCTCCTCCCCTTCTCCCCTCTATGAACAGAAGAGCTGAGTGAACCACCAGTATTCTAGTTTCCTGGACAACTAGAAAACAATAAAACAATAAGAAATAGTTTTGGATCAACCTGACTCAAACAGCACTTGATCCACATTAAAATACTGCAAATCCCTTCTCATCAATTTGGGCTGGATGACCTTTAAAGGTCCCTTTCAACTCAAACAATTCAATGAATATGTCTTTCCGAATACAACTAAAGGAGACAAAATTACATTTAAAAAAGCCAAAATATTTAGAAGACACTTTTCATTAAAAGGAAAATGAGTATGGCAAGGGATACAATCTTTTTGTTATGATTCCCTAAAGAATAAAATTTTTTCAGTTCACTCACACTTCCACTCAATACTCTTGAATACTGCCCAAGATCAGCAAAACAGGATGACATTTCAGTGGCCATTACATTAATTTCTTTTTCACCCACAATGTTTCCATTCCAAACAAACTGCCTCATCAATTGCTTTGAAAAAGTCGTGCTGTCATTCAGCAAGCTCATTTGGCCTCATTTCAGCCAGTCTGTATTAGAATTTGCAAAGGTGCCTGAAAGATGTAGCTCTGGCTCAGCATCAGCAAAGCATCCTGCCCTTCACAGCTTTGGTGTAACAGTATGCAACACTATTTAGCATAGCACACAAACAGAGATTTGTATCTACCTATAGCACATCCCTTTAAATCGCAGACATAGAAACATCAACATAACTTAGACTTAGTTGAGGATGCTTAGTAACCTTAAAGCACAGGTTAGAGTCATTTCTTGAGCTCAGATTACAGCAGCAGAAGGAAAGTTGAAAAAGAATATGAATAACACGTTTAAAATTAAGACAAGAAAAATGAAATTAAACAAATAGTTGCATAGTAAACACATGAAGTCTGGAGTAGTTAACTTAGCCTTTGCAAATAACAGGCTCTTGCTCTTACTGTGAGTAACTGTATTTCATCAAGTACAGGCAGCAGGTACTGCAGGAACACAAAAAAACACTTCTAAATACATTCACCATTGATCACACTAGGGAAAAAAAATACGAGAATCAGTCAAGCAAAATATTCATACAGAGATCTGTTTTTCCACAATAAATGCCTAGTGCACCTAATGTGTTGCTAGCACTGCATTACCAGTGATCTCACACAAAAACTGAAGAATTCCTTTTACCTGTGACTCTAGAAACACAAATACAGAACTGTCTGGAGACTATTAAAACTGAAAATCCACAAGGCTTCTTTTTCAGTGCTGCCTCACAGGCTTCTCAGCAGCCTGGCACAGCTGGTGTACCTTGAAGACGCCCCTTCACATCTCCTCCACCCACCTCCCCTGCCTGCTTTTCCTCAAGACCTTATACTCATGCACTGCAGCACTCCAAGCATATGAATAGGCCCACCAACTCTGTTATTCCAGTGATGCAGTTAGTTCTTCACTTTCTAGGTTTTGTACATTTGTGCATGCACACTTAAGACAGGCTTCTTTCCATCCTGTTTTATCTTTTCTGTGATCTTTCCCATTCCCATAACCCTGCACCATTCATTTTCTATCTCAGTCCACTGACTACCCTAGCAGTGATGTAACACCATGGAAAGTGCAACAAGACAACTGAGCAGATCATAGGCCGCAGCAAGTAAGGATCTACTCAAATAAAACAGTAATGGACACAAAAATAAGAGAAAGAAGCTGCTCACCTTTGGAAGGCCTGTAAAGTCCTCAGGTTGGCAGGAATCTCTAGAAGAAAAAGCCTTGCATCCTCTGTCAACTCTTAAATGAGGTCTGGAAGGGGTTGATCCTGGCTCCGCACCTTTCATCACTCAGATGCACTGCTTGCACCTGAGCTCCCAGGGTTGGCCCCGCCTTCCTACCAGGTGTTCAATTACTGTTTCAAGCTGTGACTCAGCACTTCCACTACAGGTGGTCTGTCATCTCCCTATCATCTGTCCTAGTTGCAAGCTCCCTTCACCAGGCTGGCAGTCAGCTAGTTCTTGTCCCTCCTTTTCCAAGTAGATCCCATCTGACCTTAGCAGCCTTTGGTTCTCAGGGAAGGCTCCACAGGTGTAAAAGCCAAATCCCAATCAGCAACACAGCCAGCACAACTCAGTGCTGATCAGTGGAACCCACCACTCCTCTCCAAGCCTTTCTCCCTCATGAAGAAATCAAAATCGCCCACATGGCTCCAGGTCTACCAGGCCCTTCTGCTGACTGACAGGGATAAATGCAAGGGGTTAAAGCCCCAGATCTGGGCAAATCCCAGCAATAGCTTTACAGCATCATGGTCTTGGGCTCCAGCAAGCACCTGGGGAGTAGGCTGGGACTTCTGTGCCTCACAGTGGACTGCTACTGCCACCTTTCTCTATGCCCAGCCAATGCAGATGTGCTGGGGCAACTCCCTGTACTGCCTTCCAAATAGCTTTCACCCCTCAGCAGCTACCAGGCAGACCTGGCTTTCATCTGCAGCTGCAGTTCTGCAAGAAAATGAGCCGTCTCTCACAAGGCCTGTCACAAGCCTGCAACCTTCTCCATCTTGGGCATCTCCATACCAAACACACACACCAGTTGAAGGGTCAGGCACCTGCCTCCAGAAAAATCCTCCCTCAGTGTCCCTCCGCCTTCCACAACCACACAGTCCGATCACTGATATCTTACCCAGGACATGGAAGTCATGGCCTCAGCCTGTCCCAACCCAGGGCAGAGTGCCCACATCCTGACCTAGGTTAGATAGTTAGATATTTACACTTAAATTTAGATATTTACTACATTCAGTTAGATATTTTTTAAGTTCTGCAAATCCAACAATGTACTGGTCCAGAGATTTGTATTGATATAAATATTCCTCCTCTGTGGTCATTTATCTGGCTCAAACCTTGCCATGTTGATTTGTAAACTTAATTAACTGTAGTCTCAATAAGAGCCAAGATTAGGAGCATCATGATTGATTAGATCCTTTTAGGTAATGCAATGGTTGAATTAGCTAAATAAAAATACAGTAGGGAAGCTGGCAAGATAATGTTCCACTGATGGATGTAGGTTCATCCTGCAAAAGCAGATGCAAGAAGCATTATGCATTAGCACAATAGAAATAACCACAGCATTAATCATGGCAAGTATTTAAGGTATATGCAACTCTTTTCTACATAAAGACATAACTAGTCTAATGATATCCCATTCTAGAAAAAAGGAAGCTTGAACCTCTCCATATTATGTCAGAATTTTAAAGTGATCTTTAACCTCAGATAAGGATTCAGGGACCAGTTCTATTAGCCTATATTTGTGAGATGAATTACTACACAGGTGAAGACAATTCACTATCTTTTGCTCTTGTGTTTTTGTATTACGCCTTTCATTATAGTGTTTAACTAGTATTGCCCACCAGTAGCAATTATTGTTGTAATATTTTAGAGTTATGTGATTGAAGTTTTTTACCATTTTGATCACTGGAGAGAATTCTGGGAGTAACACAGTAACCATAATAGCAGAAGCCCTACCAGATCCTTCCTTTCAGGAGTTCAGAAATGTACCAGTGCAGATTTATGTGACGTGATGACTGATACGCCAGGTTCTACAATGTGTCTTTTCAACTTAAAGTCTCCATCTTTTGAAAACTTTTACTGTAATAGAATTTGACTCTGCTTGGAAGGCATTTTAAAAGCACAGAATATTACATGTTTACAAGAAATGTTGCAACACAAAGATCCAAATTGTTTTGACGTTTTAGAACTCTGCTTTACCCAAGTCAAGAATAAACTTCTAAAGCTGAAGTAGTTCAGAAGGATTTAATCAAGCCATTGTACATGTTAACATTTAGGAACAATATTTTATTGGCAAATTGGATGGAGAAAATTTCTTTAGGTCAGCAAGTAATTGGTAAGAGCATAATGGATTTAGCATTGCTCTCGGTCTATCCTAGTTTCACAAAGACCTTGCATCATCTTTCATTTGTCCACATTTTTCTTTCCACCCTCTCTTTTCCAACAGTTAACTCGGGCCAAAAGTCTGTTTGATATGGGCACAATTAAACTAAGTGTTTGTCTTCTAAGAAAATAAGCCTTCCATCTAACTCAAGTTTTCTGGATAGTAAATATAATATAAAGCAAAAGACTGATTGCTTTCCAGAAAAATAAGGTAAGTTTTATCTCCTGCATTATTTCCCTGGTTTCCATCACAGCTCATTAGATGAGACAATTTTGCAGATGGATATTTCTCATCAGGTTCATTCACTACGGTAACTTGTCACTTCGTTAAAGAAAATCATAGCACACGTTTTTGCTTTTATTCAATAACATCCTCATATGAATTACACGATGATAAGATGATGAGATGACAAGATCCAGATGCTGGGGCTACTCCTTGTCCCAGGCATTTTTCTTTTTATTAAGTAGTAGTGAAAGTTTCTGACATCGTTGATGTAGCATGACTAATCCCAGTAATTCAGCTGTGTTTATTTGTTCCCTACAAGCATTTAAATCTGTAATAAATGCTAACAAAATGTACGACTGCACTGTATTGGTATATTCTAAAATTGGTGGACTTAAAAACTAGCAAAATGGATAGGGAAAAAAATGAAGACAATTACAAACTTTTAAGTATTCAAAGTTGCACAGCTTTTCTAGGAAAAAAAAAACAACAAAAAACATATATGCTGCCTATTTTCTTTTATTCTCACTACAAAAACACAACTGCAACTGAGGAATTGAAAAGCTCAGTCATTTGCAATAAGTCACAACTAAATGAAGGCTGCCAGATTCAATTAACATATCTGTTTAGTGCAGATACTGCTCTGTCAAACTGAAGGGAGAAGACTTTTTTTTAAATTTATTTCTTGAACAGGTCCTATGAATATATTGTTTCTGACTTGTGAAAAAGGTAAAATAACTAAGCTTTGTAGTGCATTTCCTGAAGCCTAAAAACAATAGCTGATTAGAACTTTAAAAAAACATTGAATTGACATATTTTGCACAGGCATGCAAGTGTTTTATAATTCCAGCTTTGGTAAACGTATTTTATTTTATTTTTTAAAGTTGTTACTTTTGATCTAAGGGTAGTGAGGAAGAGAGGGAAAAGAGGTGGTTTTATTTAAAAAAAAAAAGAAAAAAAATGCATCTGTGGTTAAAAAAAAAAAAATTAAGGTGTACTTAAAATAGAAGACTAGCTCTTAAAGGTGACCATTTGAGTCATCCAAACACTGCTGTTCTCATATATCAACTTAATATCTACAGGCAGTTTGAACATACGGGGGGGTGGAGAGAGGAATGAGGGAGGAAACACCCAAACCCTCACTTTCCTAGCCCTTTTTGTATTAAGTTTTACAGAACCTTAAGAATACCACATAAAGAGAATAGAAATTGCCAAACAAGCCCCAGCTTACTGAGAAAGAGAGCGTGCACACAGCTCACTCCATCAAGCATTTTATTCTATATTCAGTTATGCATCAACAAGATAAAAATGAGTAAGAGAACAATAAATCCTCTTTCACAAAGGAACGTGGAAGAACTCTAAAGGGGCAACAAAATCAGCAGCTCCTCATACTTTTATTTCTTTTAGTGGAGGCTGAACTCCTAAGGCGGGCACACACCTCCTAATGAGAATAGCTGATAGTCTTTTAGCACAATTTCAGAAAACTTGGCACAGCCCCTGTTCCTGAAGCACAACCACTACTGTTACAAACTTAAGGAAAAAAATTATCTCCCTCACCAAATGGCTACAGTCTTTCTTTGTTATCTTTGTTTATTTTTAACTGAAGACATAGTAAGAGCTGTACCTGATAACATTATTCTGTTTCCACCCTTTAGCAAGGAAGACGATAGCATTTCAATACCACTTACTCTGTCGTATCCCCTTCCTCACAGATTCCACTGCTTTCTGCTTGCCCTGTAAGTAAGCATTGTGTCTCCCAGCTAATGGTCAGACTCCGAAGCTGACAGCCAATTAACCATTTCTGGCTGCTCATGGAGCATGTATCTTCTGCCAACATCTGAACCCAGTCCATGAAAATCAGTTCTAGCTAAGCACAGATGTTTTCCTGATTGCTTTCTGCAATGAACATAGTTGCTTCTGTACAAGTGCATTTCCCAAATGTGAGCTGGCCTTTCTCTGTGAAAATGCATTTCATAATAAGGGAACCACCATGAGCTGCAAAACTTCAATGTGTATGTATTGATTATGCAAAGAGAATATGGAAAAAAAAATCATCAAGAAAGAAAAATATTTAAAAACTTTAAAATCATCCTACATTGCTAGTTGATAGTTTATTAAACATTAGAAACTTTTGGTACTTTTGGACCCCAAACTCATTAGCGCTATGGAATCTGTTAATATTTATAATACCCTTTCTCATTAAGAAACATAAACAATTCAGAACATTTTGATATTACCCTGTCACAGTTGGGAAGATATTTTCACATTAACTATTTAAATTTTATGGCACTATCTGCACTATTTTCTGCTTTGCAACAACAGAATTAAAGGACCAAAGGAAAAATCATTCTCTCCCATAGAGCTGAATTCCTGACTTAACTTAAAGGCTCTGGTGTTACACATTCATGGAAGAATGATAAAAATCTTTAATAACTCCATGGAAGTACGCCCTGAAGGAATGAAACTTAGAAGACATGAATAGGTCATCTGAGGGAATTTGCATTTGAAATTGAAGAAATGTTGATAGCTGCAAAGGATTAGTGACTACACATATTATCCAGTGATGTATTCACACAAAATACTTGGCCTTGGGAACCAAGCAGCCTCAGGAAGCACTTTATCATTTTCCAAATCTTTCTTTAGCCATTTAACTGCACAGTCTTAGCTGTGTGGACTGAAATGCCCCCCATCCCACTCATCTTTCACCTGGGGCTAGCAGACTCCTCTCAGAAAGAGGTGTAGTACTGGGTTTTAGCTTTCAAGTTCAACCTAAGCTGTATAATGTTTTCAAAAAAATTAGATGCTGGTTGCATCTGGCTCAGATAATATGCCTATACTGATATACACTCATATGCATTTTTTTTATGTTCAGCTTCTTTTCTATTGTCTGAGAGAACACCACCAGTAATTTCACCCTTTTTCCTTCCTATTTTGGAAAAATGTTTAGAAAATGAAAAAGCAAAATTTCTCCTATTACAAAAAAGAAATCTTAGTATTAACTATTAGTAAAGGATGGACAGAAAACCCTGCACTCAGTACCTTCACGCAACATATGAGTATATATGTGGATACACATGAAGGCGTGACAAAAATGACTGGAAATTTGAACAGTCCTTCATTTTTTAATCCTGCTGTGTCTAGTCACATACAGTGATGCACTGCTGTGTTATTACATAATGACTAACCAAAATCAATAAACTTTCCACTTTTTATTTTAATCTCCTATAACCGCTGGAATAACCACAAGGCAACACCACCACTAACCAGACTACCCGTGCTTCATGCACATTAGAGCCATTTTCAGGCTTACAGATATCTAGCAAATGGCTCCACATGAAGCTCCCAACTTCCTGATGAACAGCAAGCTATTTAAGTACGTTGTGCATTCAGAAAGGCATGTAAGGATGTGGCACTCACCTCTGTCATGAGCCCATTTAGCTCCACCTCTGGTCTGCTCCAGTGGCTGTATACACAGATATTGATTCACTTGCAGCATCAAGTGCTTCATTCACAGTGTCTGGTATATAGTGAAGTAAATCTATGACAAACTAGTCAGTTTATAAGAATTCAGTCTGTTTTCTGAGCCTGACCACAGCATGGAGGATGCTTCATATAAACTGAATGTGCAACTGTTGGTAGGAGATGCATCAACTTCCGTCATATTTGATCTCTCCTCAGCCTTGGCATGTATACAGGAGCCATAAATATTTCATATGCAGCTCAGGTGTAGCATAGGAAACTCCTGCTCTTACTGCAGGTCTCAGCAATCAGAAGCACTGGTGCCAAAGAAACCCACTCCATTTAATTTAATTTGCGAGAAACAAATGCTATTTATGAGAAATGTCTCTTCCTAGAATAAAGTAAATTTATGACAGGAATGGAGGCCAGGTCTACTAAGGCCTTGCTATCCAGATCTGCCATCATAGTTCAACGTACCATGGAGTAGTCAGAAGCATTTCCATTTTGCAGGATTTTATGTTTGAGCTGATTAAAGGTTTTACTTCTTGCCAGCCAGCAAAAATACATATCAGTATGAGAAATTATTCAAAGAAAATTTAAACTTTAAACGATATCTGTTTTATCACTGAGTCTTTTGTTGGGGAATTTTGGCAAATATAAGTAATTGGCACACAGAGAATTCAAAATCAAGTTTATAGTTGGTAATTATATTGCCTGGCAGTTACAAGTAACAGAGAATTCAACAGATAGCTAGTTAAAACATAATTAAAGTAATACTCACATTTAAACACTATTACTATTAGTTTTTAATGCAAATATCAGCAGATATCAGTGGATGACTGACTGCTGCAGAGAAGTTAATAGTGCAACATAAAGAGCAGGTGCTGTGACTGAAAATTATTTTCATAGTGCAAAAAACAAAAGCTTCAACTGAGAAAAAAAATGAAAAGCACATTTTGACATGCAGAACACTACTATGGGAGCCAAGTGAATAGATACAACTCACTGGATCAAGGGAGTTCATTAGTGAAATTGCGAGAGTGTATTCTCATATACTATTCAGAGGTATTTTTAAATGTATTCAACATAGCAAAAACTTATTTGTGTTTGCTCTAATTTTCAGATTTGTCTTGCCACATTTGACAAACAATGACGTTCAAACCATGATCTGTCTTCGACTAACATACTCATCCACATTCCCATTTTGCTGGAGTGACAAAAATCACCTGAGCATTTAGAATGATCATCAATTTATCATTATATATTTCAATTTCAGTTTGAAACTTGTTCTATTCTTCAGTAGCAAACTGCATTTTTTGTGTGTGTTTAATTGGAAGCACTTCAAAGTTAATTTTTTTTCTAATGTATTAACATAGCATATAACCACATCTATATTCTTATTCAATTCAGAACAGGATATTTCAGAACGTTTGTGTCCAATAGTTAGTTTTGGGGTCAAACGTATGACCATCATTCGTGAAATCATGAAAGCCTGGCTTAGATGTAAGAGAATGAGTGCCAAGCCTTACTGAGATGTGGATCCATGCTTTCTACAGGGTATGATAAAAACAGCCCCTCTTTGAGTCAGTAGATTGATCAAAGTTAGAAAGGAAGAATTTAGATTCAGGGAGGAAAGTACACTAGAAAGTACACGGTGTACTTGGTAAACTGCTTGTTTGTGCAGCTAGTACCCAGGGGAAGCCAGAGAATGTGAATGGATTCAACAAGTTTGGAAAGGAAAAGACAGAAACCTATGTAGGTAGAGACTCTATGAAAGCATTAGACATGCAGGAGTCAATAGTTCAGAAGTATTTCTGCAATAATAAATCCAAATTTACATGCAAGATTAGTTTTTGTGTGCAAAAAGTAATAAACTGTAATAGTAAAACTAGATATTTCCCTTGAACGTCTTCTTTTTTTCTGTTTCCTCCCAGCATCTGTATAGTCACCTACCAGATAAAGTCACTTTTCCCCTAATCTCTTCTACATGGCCACATCAAAGAGTATGAACACTGAAAGACATTTGCATGATATTAATTCACACACAATTCACACTATCTTTTGATCAGGATTACTTTGATTATTTCAGACAGGATTGGCTATATTAAATTTTTCACACCCTCAACATCACATTGTTTGCTCACCACTGCCATGAAAAATCACATAAGCTGGAAATAATAGCACTGGCACAAACATCTTGAGCCTGATTATTAAATGTAAATATTTTAATCTGATTTTTAAAAATCTCCCTGTTTACAGATTACAAATAAAGATAAATGAAATATATTCATAAAGAATTCCAGTGATCACACTAATGAGGCTTCTCTATGCATGTGCCAAGCCCTTAGATCACAGTGAATGTTCCAGAACTCTACAACTTCCTATAACACTATTCTTATAACCTAGTGCTTTACCATATTTTTAGGATATCAGCCATGCTTTGTGTGCAGGTGAAGTGCTGTAGCCTTGCAAACACATCATAGGACCAGGTATTAAAATAAGAAGTCTCATTTATGATCTTTCATGTATTTGATAGATGGCCCTAAGAAAAGTCTTTATAGTTAATTTGCAATGTGGGGACAGTAATACTGCTTCTATTGTAAGTGACTTTGAGATCAGCTGACTGGGAAATGAGAAAGGCTAGGGGTTCTATGGGGTTGTCCAGAACAACTGCAAAATCTTTACAAGTCGAACCTCTGTATTGCAACTCAGCCTCATAGATTTCAAGCCTAACTTCAATAGGAAGCATCTGGGCAAATGCTCAGCTGTATAATCACAAATCCATTTTCACATGCCCACATTAAAAGCACCCGGCAGCCTCACAAAGTACAGTTCATCAAGGAATGGAAAACATCCAACTGATGGTCCACCTCTAGGTCTTGCTCAGAATCAGAGATACTGTATAATGAGGAACTGACTTGTTTTGCAGTGATTTGACAAGCACTCAGCACCACTACAGAACAACCCAAACAATTGTATTTAAATTGCCAACAAGCAATTCCATTAGAACAGATTGAGAAATGCTCATGCACATCTCTCAGAGAGTGGAGAGTTGGAGCACACAACATTCCATAACAAGGAGAACCCCTGTCCTGTCGCTTTCCAGCTCCACAAGCAGACAAATACCTGGCTCAGGAGTCTGACATAGCCTGTGGAAGATCCCCAGAGGCAGAAAGGATGCACTGTTGTCACTAAACAAATTGAGGAACAGCAATGTTGAAGATTCTTTTCAACATTTTCCTCTAAAGAACCATAATAAACTAGCAAAAGATTAAGATTTTGTGATTAGCAGCTGAATAAAAACAAGTAATTATTTTTGAGCCAAACAAGAATGGAGTATCCTGAGTAATTTACACTGAGTAATTAAAGTAATGAATACTTGAGATTCTATCAAATAAACAGTCCCTAGAAGTGTCATTTTAAGAGACACATGATTATAGACAGAACGAAAGACGTACAGCATACCTGTTTCAAACACATAATTAAAAAAAGACACAAATCTCAACAGCTGAGCCTCAGAATTCCTCACTGAATATGACCTATTCATCAAAGATTGTTTACATGGGCGAATCTCTCATCAATTAACTGGTACAACCATACAGGTATCGCGACCTTTGTGAACACAATTATTTTAGATTCTTTCAACTCTGAGCTGTGAGGCCCGCACCTCACCCTAGGCATCACTCAGTCACCACAGTTGCCAGGCTTTATGCGAGTGTTAAACTGCTTATCTCCACTCTGCCAGATGGTAAAGTGACATGAAAGGACTGCATGGGTTAATGTTTCCGATACAACACCTCAGCAGGGTAACAAAACAGGTAAAGTCTGCTTTCATAAAACAGGGAAAAATGTGTTCTGCCATATAGCTGTCGTGCATTAAACTTAGCACTAAATCAACCCAGTCGTATTTCCGTTGTCTTCCAGATTAGAAGAAGCTGCCTAAGTAGCACTTTTGCAATGTTGTAATAGCCAGCATGGTGAGTCACTCTTCTGAATCCATTTGGGTGCCTTCACCAGAAAAAGGAAGCTCCAGAAGTGAAGAGTTGTTGCTGACTATCTCAGCAAGCTCCAACCTTCATCTGTTTTATACCTCTCGTCGGACAAATTATGGCTACTCCTTAGAACACCTCGAAAAGGATTTCACTCTTCCTTAACACAGAATGGAGAGAGAATACTGCTACAGAAGACTAAAGAGTCGATTTGCATGGCCTGGAACCATTATTGCATTGGGTCGAGGGTAGGCATGTCCCCAAGTGATTTTGGCCTGGGTAGAGCACAGATTACATCACCTACTTCAGTGAAATAATACTCAGCAATTTGGGCTTTGCAAAGATTCAGGATGTTTTGATGTCTCCTGTGGTATGACTGCATTTATAAGTTTGAGAGGGGATAATGTTTGGAGGTGGCAAGTTCAATTTAATATGTTCCTCCTGGCAAAGTATAATATACAGTTGAAAGAACAGACTACACTGAAATTTCCTTAATGAAAAGCTAACTGCTCATAATGTGACCTGTTTCACCAAGAGATTCTTATGTTCTGATTAAGGAGAAATCTCAGGTGGTTTTCACAAGATGAATATTTTATATATAACGAAATATCTAACAAACATTGGAAAAAACTTCCAAGAGGCCATAGAACAGCCTTTTTCACTTCTGAAGGCTGTTAGCTACAGACCAGCTTATCAGCTTGAATAGGCTGCCCCTTGCTAGAAGCAGCTTTACAGAATGGGAGGAAAATAATTTACATGAAGCCAAACTTTGGATTATCTATTATTATTAACTATTAACTATTGCATTAACAACCATTAGCATTCATAGATGCTTATGAACATTTATGGAGACCCATCAGTGGAGATTGTGCAGATTATTACAAGCACAGCATTACAAGCACAGCTCTTGTTCATCCCTGGTGAAAATGCACAGCTAATGGTGGTGAATGTGTTGAAAAAGAGTGTCATGTAGCTGAGAATTTGATTAAACAGTGTTATTGTTCTCTTGCTAGATGTTGTAGTTGCCATGGAAATAAATAGGAGGCATTACTTTCAGAGTGGCCTACATAACTAGATGTTTGATAATTTGGTAACATGACTGTAATTTTGGCAAAAAAAAAGAAAGATAAACTGAAAAATGGTTGAGACCTCCACATAACTTAAATGACTTTAATTCAATAGGAATAATTAAAAACAAATTATTTGCATTTGGAAAAGAAAGCATGAGGATTCATCTGTGATATTTCATAGTGATATTTCAACAGCTTAACCATGAATTTTCCCAGTGTTAAATATTATCTGTTCCTCAGAATTTTTTTTTAACGTTTGTTTCTTTGTTTAATAACAAATCAGGAGAAAGGCTTTGTTTTTCATCAGCACAACAATTTATATCACTGTTTTACTAGAAGTAAGAGCAGTAGGCATTTTCTTCACGCCAGCATCAGCATGTGTGAGCTGAATTGTCTCCGAACTACAAGCAATAACAAGATACTCCTGGTGCCAGAAAACAATTAATTATTGTGCAGCAGCCAGGTTAGTCTTGGGGGTGGAAGCCCCTATGGCACAGCCACATGGCAGCCTCAGCTTCTGTACGAAGCAAATCCATTTCTTGGCTAATTGCTAAGTGGTTTTAAGACCCTCTTGGACTCTTGGAAATACACCACAGAATTTTATTTAAAAAAGCCATCTTTCTAAAAGGTTTTAGGAATCTTTTCCACTGTATGGAAAAAAAAGAAAAAAGAAGGTAAAAAAAAAAAGGGTACTGTAGGTTGTCCTGAAATTCAAAAGAGCTATGGCGACTTATCACTGCATACAAATGACCTTTTGTCAGCTTTTCCCATCTATTATAGACTCCATCATCCAACATCTGCTGTGAATTGGGATTTACAAGACAGACAGCAAAGAAACCACTCTGACGAGGCAGGGAACTCCCAGGTCTCAGTCCCAGGGGAAGCACTGCTCTGAGGGTGCTGCATGCCCAGTGAGCCTTAGAAAAACACTGTTGCTTGCCCAGAACCGAAAAGAATACCAAATGTTGATAAACTATCTGATTAACTATGAGGATGAAAGGTTTCTTTCTGAAGCCTGCTAAGCTCTCTATAACTGCACCCAGATTTACAACCGTCATCTACTGCTTCCTCTGTAGCAACGTAGCTCCAGTTACATAAGCATGCAGTGCACACTGAATTTCACATCACTGATGCTGCTTGAAGTATGCCGTAACATTTTCCAGCCAAATATATATGTTGCTCCAACTAATATACATATATCTCCAGAATGCAGCTAATGAGATGCAATTATTCACAACTGATAAGACTCTTGTTCTAAAATCCTCTACATGAAAGCAAGAAAAAATTGAGTTGCAGAGCGACTTCTCCCTTTCATCACTACTGTCAATTATAATTCCAACATTATGTAAGAAACAGGAGAAATTGGCTCTGATCTGGCTAAAGGTTAACAAATGCAGCAGTTCAAGGAACTAGAGCAGAAGAATACTAATGGCTCCTGCACCTGGAACACTGTTTCCCTTTTTAATTACCTTCTCCCACATCGGTGCATTTATAATGCATTCATGCCCAATACATTTGTGAAATAGCACAAATCTTCAGCTTCAGAGAGTCAAGTTCAAGTCAAACAGAGAAAATAAGAAGTTAACAAAACACTCACACTATTATCACTAATTAGATAACATAAAATAACAGTTGACAATCTTGCTCCTCCGTCCCCACTAAAGTAAAACAAAATAAAACAAAACACAAAGCATTTTTCTCTGGATTAGTTCACAAATATGTTTGTCTATTCTCCTATGTTAATATTTTTAGATTTCTCTATAAATATTCTAACTTCTTCGCACACACTGACAGGTGACAAAAGTTGTGCAGCAATGCTGTATTTGTTGTGAAACTGTTCATATCAAGACATGTAAAAATTTCTACAGGAATGCTATAGCAAGAGATTTTCTGGCATGGAAGTGGTCAGGATTATGTGCCAGATGTTAAATTAAATGTCTGAGGACAAACACAAGGGAGGGACTTGAGGAGTGATGAATCGCTCATCTCTCGGTGCCATCAGCAAGTGCAACAATTTGCACGCAAGACATGGACAGGATGAAATGTGGCTCCTTCTACCCAACCAACTGTCCCACCTTGCCGTGGCCAAGGATCACTGTGACACAGCATCATGGAGCTGACAGTTGACCTTTGCACTCCCTACAGCCAAGAGATGCACAATCTCTCCCAGACACTGCTCACCCACAGCCTGCTTTTTGTCAGCTTAGTACCATTGGAGAGAGCGGTGAGGTGAACTGGTCAGAGCTGTTCAGACAACATTTTTGCATGAGATGAGCCGCTTCATTTCTGAATTCTCAGTGTCTGTAGGTCTATAAGTAACTGCTAGGCAATCCCAGGAGGCAGAAGCCCTCCCTGCTCTTTGTGGCTGCGCCCTGACCATGGCAGGACTATGACCAGCCCCCGCCCTCTGTCCCACTGCACCCCTCATAAAAGCATCTGCACTGTAGGCAGGATGACTGTTCTCTGCTTTCTTTTTTCAGGACAGGGAAGCCATTCAATCCAGCAACAGGAAGAGGAATTTTCTGTAGACGAGAGGCGAGGAGCATCAACTGCTTCCAGAAGGGAATCGTGGAGAAGACACCCAGCATCTAGTGCAGCTACCAGCATCCTTCTGCTGCTCACCTCTTGGACCAGTGTCTCTCTTCAGGACTGACAGGATGCCTTGTTTTGTGAATATTGCTTCTGCTTCTGCAGCAAGCTGATTTCAGAGGCAGAAGCACATCCTTATTTAATACCAAGGAAAGATTAGTTCCATGTTGTGAAACTATGGCTCCAGTTATTCATTAGGGACTTGTTTTCTTCTTTTTATTTAATTTTTCATTAGCT
Organism: Meleagris gallopavo; assembly: GCF_905368555.1. NCBI lineage: Eukaryota > Metazoa > Chordata > Aves > Galliformes > Phasianidae > Meleagris > Meleagris gallopavo. Next base: position 9,381,047 of record NC_139419.1, on the reverse strand, counting down.
CACAGGTTGTACTCAGCTTGTACTCATTCTTGCACTCAGCAGATGCTTCTAGGAGTGTAAACAATGTATGGTAATCAGCCCTACTAACACTTACTCCTTGCAGGAATGACTTTTTCCAAGGTGTACATCCTGCCAAAGGAAATCAGGAGACCCATGAGCTCTCAGTAAAAGGGCTAGGCTATTAAGTGCCACTTGGAGACTCATATGCTCTCAGCAGAGGCCATACAAAACAACCCCTTAGGTGAGAATCCTGCTTCTTTTGTTCTGAGAGGTTGTGAAAAATTCAGTGTAGTACAGTTCAAATGTGGTGACAGCCACAACACTGAAGCCATTTTTTCATGCAGCTGAGTGCAATCATTGGCATCTGGGTTCTGCATAACCCACTGCTTTGCCCAAGAATTTTTCTAGACCGATCCAGCTACTCCAGCTATGAGCTATCAAGCAGTAGCTATGGCTGAGAAATAGCTGACAAAAGTTTAATATAAAGGAATATCTCCTTTTCAGCCCATGAACGACCTTTCTGGTTCATGCCAGAGTGCTTCTGCACATGGACAGGTCAAACAGAAAATCTGCTCAGTCAAAACACAGCAGAAATACAACTGCTCAGTCATGAGTGTGACAGACCTGTTAGCTGCTCTTACAAACCTGACTGCATGTCTCACAATCCTTTGGGCTTTTCTCACAGCTTTAGGCCTTGATGGCAAACATGTTATCCATCTGACGGCCTAGCCTGCAAGCCACAGGCCCTTTACATAAACAGTTCTCCATCTTGTAAGTGCAGAGTGAAACAGGGAAGGGGAAATCATGGGTAAAATAAATAGGCAGTTTTATTTAGTTGTTGCTTCCTTTGTGAAAACCATCTCCTGCGCAAGTTGGTGCCAGAAAAGCAGGAGCTGAATGTCTCCCAGACATGGGTGACTCTACTGCTGCTGCTGCTCCACATTAGGGTCATCTGTCCCCACCATGCAGCTTCCCAGGGTCCAACTACACAATATCTATCTTAGTTTCTTCCCTTTCTCTGAGTGCTACTCTTAACATTTTCTCCTATGTCTTCCATTTTGGACATGATGTTCTATTATGCTCTTTAAGTCTCCTTACCTTTTCCTACTTCACTGGTCTCTTCCCACACACTCTATTCAACCTCCTCATGCAGGTCCCATCGGCATCTCATTACTGCCAAATAAACAACTTCAGAGGTCCAAAATCCCAGCTGTGGCTGGAAGGTTCTTCAGCTAAGCAGGCGTGGCCACAGGGCAGGAGTTGGAAAGAACAATCAAAATAAGTGCTTTGGTTAAGCAGGAATGTCTATCAATCTACATTTGAATGGGTGGGTTTTTGCTACCTAAAGTAACTTGAGCAGACATATTTCAATGTCCATCAAACCTGCCTTGATATATGCGGAGAGCACAGAGGAATGAGAGCAAGAAGTCTGTAATGCCACAGACAATGAAGGATTGTGGTTCCAGTACAGAATGTTAATGGGGAGTTGCTGTGACAAATTAGTAAAAGTCAGTCGAAAATACAGGCTGCGCAATACTGATGTTATCCAGTTCAATTTCGTTTTATTCATTCAAAGTACTGAATCAGAATTATTATAGTCACCAGTCAATGGTCTCGATAATTTTCGCTGCCTGCATGTTTATTATCAGGTTTTTCAGATTAAAGCAAGAATAGTGAGCAGCTCGTGTTAAAATACAAGGCTATGAGCACGTTCTTCAGTTTATAAAAATTGCATTTGTCAAGCTTCAAGTTGGCACATGGATTGGGAAGGAAATTAGAGAGTGCAAATCCATTTGCAAATGCACTTCATTTCATAAGTAATCATGTGGGGAAATACAAGGATGTTAAAACATCTAATGCATGGTATACTCAACAGATAAGACATGTGCACCGGGAAAACAGATTTTTCGAAGTATTGCTGTCAGAAATAGAAGTCAATGGAGTCAGCCATATTCTCTGTGCCTGTGCAATACACACACACGCACATTAGCTTTTTTCTTGTACTGCACACACCAGGTGAACATGAGATCTGACAAGGCCTTTCATATTCACCACTTGCAACCTACCCTCACACTCTGAACTGAACTGAAAGGTTTTGTTCCCTGTGCAACCTGTCCTATATATATTTTTTAAGGATCTGAATTCACTGTTCGAAGAAAGGAAAGAAAGTAGTTCATTGTTCACAGCTTAACTGATGTATTTCTGCACTGGCACCTGCATAGACAGTTTCTCTCACAGGTATGAAAGGACAAAATATCAAGGATGGCTGAACAGAAGCTGATCTCTGTGACACTTCCCTACAACTAGGACAGACCTGATGTCAACCAGACCAGCACGCAAGAGCTTATGGCTTCTTGCACTGAAGGCTGAAATTCAGCATCACATCACCTGCAGACAATTCCCAAGGTGCTCCTGCACTCCTCCACACTGGACTTTCACCAGTTCTTTGTTTCATTAAGAGCTGTTGGAGATTGAATGTAGAACACATACTTGAAGATGTATGCCAACATTTTCAAGTTGTTTGAGAGGTCACAGTGTACCTGAAGAATACATTGCCAGAGTCCACGGCATTCATAAGGCCCATGAAAGTTGATGGTACTGTCTGTCTGCCAGTGTACATCTATCACAGTGCACGTCGCCAGGACAGGGTAAGGTATCATAGGAGAAAGGAGACTGGGGAAAATGAAAAAAGAAAAAAAGAAACAAGAAAAATTAAGGTTTCTTTATTCTAAAACTTGATTATTCTAAAGAAAAAAATGATTGATTTTGCTGATAACTAAACTCTTAATAAGAAATTTGCCACATTTATCTCTTTCTTCCCCTCTATACACCTAAGGAGAGTAGTGTGTTGTGTGTGGAAATAGCTCATTCAAGCCTCATTGTATGTTACTTGAAATTATCTTTTATGGAGCTCAGCATCTTGAAGAGAATTTCCAAAATGAGCCAGGCTGCACTAAACTAGCTTCGTTAATGTAATAAAACTTCAAAATAAAGGATTTATTCCATCTGTAGCATTCAAAATGTAAATAAATACAAGAACTCAAATCATTCATGTAAATATTTGGGTGATTATATCACTTTTGGGAAGCGTAACACTTACACCAGCACATCAGGGAACAGAAAACAGGCTCACTCTCTCTCAGGGGATTCATCTACGTTTGATGGCACAATACTGGGTTAGACAGCACATACTTGGGCTGCACGACACCTCTCAGAATGCAGACCCTAAATCAATACTGCTGTTGTACGATGTAACATCTCTTATTCATAATACAGTATTTTTAGTTAGCAATTGCAAAGATTTACCAATGTAAGGAGGGCTTTCTCCTGCTAGTTGTATGGGCTGGACGCCTGTTATTTTCCACATTTAACTGAGAAATTTGAGTGGGGCAGTGCCAGGTTAGGTGCTGTATTGGCAGCCTCCGTGTACTTCTCCATCCCATCCCGTCCCAGCGCTGTCATGCTCCAAATGCTCCTTTATCCTCACCAGGAAAGAGCAAACAGTAGCAAATACAACTTCTTACTTTTCTCCTCATGGCTTCAGTACAGCTGAAGCAGCATTTCTGCTGGGGATTTTCACTATTACTTTTTGAAACATTCATTAGATATTTTATTTCATGCTGTGGAGGGACAGCTTGACTCAACAAGTTCAAGAAGCATCCAGACAACAAACTCTTAGACATATGGCCTGATTCTTGGTCTCTATAGAGCTAGGAGCTGAACTTAATGATCTACCTGTGCAACCTATTGTGGGGAATCTGCTTTAGCAGTCCCAACCAGGGGGTTGGACTCAATGATCTCTTGAAGTCCCTTCCAACCCCTGCAATTCTGCCATCCCTTTAAGTCCTTTCCAGCTCGAGATATTCTATGACTTTATGAAGTTACCCAGCAACGCCCATTCTTCTTGCTCTTCTGTCCCCTGCCTGGTCAAATAGGACTCTGTGAAACATCGTGAAGGTTTTTTGGCACATGCTGTGCACTGAAAGCAATGAAAAGACATCATAATGTTAAAATAGGACTGTCACCATCTTACGACTATGAAGAGATCTTTAGTTTGATTGGTGGACCATTAAAATGCAGCCCCTTAATGAAGATGTAGCTCTTGCACAGGGATCATTTCTGGAATATGAACCAAGACTTCTGATTAAATCTCCAAAGCCATTAGGACAGGGCTTTTCTTTTTATAACCTATCTCATTAAAAAAATATTTGGATCCCTCTTGTTACAGTTAGCTCAAATTCTCATTAAGCCCCTTTTACGATCATTTTTCTAATGCTGACGCTCGTAAAAGGAAACAAAGCTATTTCCTCCAAAGGGCTTTTCCTTTGTGCCTGCTGTAAGGAGGACAGCACAGTAACGCTCAGGACAGCTGCTCTGCACCGCACACAACCAACACAACAGCAAAAACAGTGAAAACAAAATTAAGTCAGAAAAGGAAACACTCACATTCATGGGTCCTGAGGACACTTCAACAAGTTCACAAGGGTCTAAAGCACAGCAAATATCATGAGCACGATCCACTGAAAATATCCTGCACAAATCTTAAAAGAAATTATTTAAGAACATGACTTATGTGAGGCTAACAGTAAGTTAGTTTTCCATGTGAGATTGAGCCGAACAAGCTAACAGAGGACAAACTGATTAATGCTTCCTATGCTCAGTTTGGGGTCTGCAGCTTTAAAAATAATGCTTCCCCCATGTGCTCCCAGCACAGACCCCTGTCCTCTGCAGCAGAGTGACATGGTGTCAGGGCTTTGAGGTTTGCCTTGTACGTAGGTGTGGACACAGACCTGTTTGAGGCTTACCTTTACTGCCGCATTTCACCCCCAGTGCTGGTGGCTCAGAGGTGAGCTCAGGTTCATTGCACCCCTCTGTGCATTGGGCTTCTGCTGGTAAATGGTTATATGTTGTGAAATTATCCTAATAGCTTCCAAGTCGGATGAAATGCTGCATTTGTATGTTTTTCACTGTTTTATTGCTGTAAATCCTGTTCGCTTTTGCCACAAGTGAGAGCTTCTCTCAGTGCTTGATCCCTGAGAAAGTGGCAAAGGATGTATGCCTGCAAAGACTTTACTGTCAAATGGAAGGAGTGAGATCATAGAGGTGAGGTGGTTCACAGGACCCCCTGGCATGGTGATGCGGGAACCAGTGTTAAAAACCAGGCTGCAGAAACCAGGACCCTGCTTTGCTTCCAACCAGAAATAAAGCAAGACTCATAAATTCTGCACTCCCACCAAACAGTGCAAGGTTTTATATCCCAATCCAGAACAAGCTGTTAGCATGCAAACTGGCCAACCACTCACAGCACTGCATTAAGGTCTTTTTGACATGCATAGGCAGTGTTCCTCCAATCTCAAAGACCACTGAACCATCTGTCTCCTTAAATATCTCTCCTATGATTGCTGCTGCAGTCAGCAAATAAGGCTTTGGTATTGGGAGTGTTTCATTCACTTTAGAGAGGATTTAGAGTGGAAGATGCTTTTTTAAAAAGTACATCCATACACATAAACACTCACGCGCGTGCACACACACACACAGAAGAAGTTCCCTAAAATAACAGCCCTCATCAATCCCCAATAGCAGGCACATTTCTGGACTGCTAAAGTCCTGCAGTGTCTGGGACTCTTCAGCTTATGATGAAGCCAGTGGGAGCACTTTGCAGTTAGTTCTGAAGTGTTCCCAGGTCCTAATTAGACTCTACACGTAGGATGTTGAGCAAAGGCACCCTGCATCCTCACTGGGGTAACAGGAAGCAGTTTGCTTGGAGGTAATTTGTATTTAGTTCACTGCAGGTTACCCATGTGTAATTAACTACATGTCACCTACCTATGCAAAACCATAGGATTTTGTTGATACAGCATTGAGGCAAATATGGCACAGGATTGCAGTCTTAAGCAGTAGTGCACAGACAGTAAGAGGGCACAAGTATCACACTGCAGACAACCTCGCATCCTACTTTTTTCAAAAAGCAAAAATGCTTCTGCAAGAAGCGTGGAGGGCCAGCTGGGGAATACACTGATGTGAGCAACGAGGTAACAAGTCTGGTTCATGTACTCTTCAGTCTCCCCACCCGCTGTTCTAAGCCCCAAGGAATACAGAAAGGCACCATGATCAAATAGGGCTGGTTTCACCAGTGACTCGACTTCTCCGTTAGGCTCGTTCTGCTGCCTGTGTATAGCTCCTCACAGAAGTAAACTTCTGATTTTTTTTTCATAAGAACTGAAGACAAGTGTGCCATTTTTCTCAAAACATCAATATTTAACATGTTTCTTGATAACCTAAGCTTTAGTTTTCTTATTCTCTGACTTCAAAGCATTTAGTGGCCTAACCCAGCATACCACATTACATAATGAAGCTTTTTTTGATGCTGAATATTAATTGAAAAAGTCCTCAGCACATGGAACGCAACAGCAGCACACGTAGGCATCCAGGTCATAGAAGTATGCTCATGGACCCAACAAAACCCATACAGAACTGCAAGCTGTAGCCTTGGCCTCAGCCCACAGAGGACCTATTCTTTTTCTGCTATTCTAAACTAAACTGAGTTGAACGATATCTAAAAAGACCTATCAGACTCAAATATTAAGAAAAAAAAAAAAGTTTAGAAATGCCAGGAAATAAATATACACTAGGGAAATGATTTAAGCTATCCAAATGTTTTGAGTGCAAAAATAACATCTGAAAAAAAAAAAAAAAAAAAAAAAGGTTATAGATGTCATTATGCTCTGAATACTGAAATCATTGCAGAGTGGCAGTGCAGAAATAAATGCAATGTTAGTTTTTGTAGAGACAGAAATAGAAAAGAACATGGAGATTACAATACACTTAGAACTAACACATGGAAATGTGCTGACCCTGCAGCTCTTGTTCAAGGTGGAGCTCACACTTCCATCATGTTCTAGCAGGGACAGAAACAGAAAACTGTTAGGAGTAGACAGACAGAATGAGAAACTAGAAGGAAAGTTCTAAGAGTAGAGCTGTTTTGTTCAGAGAAGAGATATGTGAAAGCAAGCAGAAGTACAAATATAGCGGAGGTCACATTGGGTGCTCCATTTGCTAAGATAACAGTGCACCCATGGAAGGGAGCAGCAGTGGTTTAATGCTGAGCAATACATGACCTGATTTTCTTTCAGAAATCAATCCAGCCTTTCTGATTAGGATCAAAATCTGAATAGCATAACAATTTGATGTTTAATTTTTCTTAAAAGAATGTATTGAATATAATCTTACTTGGTTAAGACTGAGAATGAGCTGTTGTTACAAGTGAGAGGCACATTCAAGAAGATTTGCACCATCCTTTATAGGAATCCTTACAGCTGTCTTTCCTATTCCAAAGTTTCCCCCATAGTAAAAACCCTCCATATCATCCCCACCCCTACTTTTAGTCATAAACTCTATATGTGTATTTACAGGTAAAATAAAATGGGTGACAGTGATTAATATACTCTGCAGATTTCAAAGCCCATATGAGGAAATTCTCACTGTGGTCAGTTCAGTGCAACAGCATTTCTGTTCTCAGAGGAAAATAGGAAAATCAAAGTTATTCTCATCTCCTTCCTACTGCTTTTATCTTCTCCAAGGTACACAAATGTCTCTTCTTAACAACTGCAGTAAAGAAGCTCAGAGGCATTTCAGCTGCCACAAGAATTACACATTTGACATTTTTTCCCTTGCTGGGAAAGAGGAGGGTAAAACCAGCATTGTGATACTGTGGCGCAAATGGAGAAGCTTTTACTTCATTTGGGAAACTTCTCAAATGGCTGAAACGATACCATCTTGGAGTGTGGAAGTAAAACCTGTCCAAAATCTGTGTTTCCCATGTGCACAGAGAAATCCCTGTTAGGTTCTCTGTTTGCTTTGCTCCATGCAGGGTGAAGGGAGAGAGCTGATCACAGCCAACCTGCTGAAGTGCCAAACATCATCAGTCCCCAAAGTAATTAGTGGAACTATACACTTCTATAAGGAAAGGGACTGGTTGATAGTGTATTTTTCTCTCTAAAGTCTTAAGCTCAGATTTTCAGCTTTTTGTAACTTCTATGGATATTTAAATGATGTGTGAGATGTTACTGGCCTGAACGTACGAAGCATGAAAATGCTCAGTTATCTCACTGAATGTGTCCAAAGGTCTGCTTTACAGGGAGGAAGAAAACAACAGACCTTGTATTTTTGCAACACAAATAGGATTTCAGGGCTCCTAGAATACAGCCTGGAATATCTGGAGCTGTATGGAGATAGCTGGAGAATGTCTTTGACCTTGCAATACCCTTGTGTAAACAACATTAATCACAACTAACTTCTGTATTACTGTCCCCCATTGCCCATGCAGTGCTAAGAAACATCAGCGCGTTATAATTGTTATTGCCATACTTAAGGAACTATCATTAGTTGTGTCATAGATCACCTTTAATAAGTACATTTTGAGCATACTGATTTGAAAATAGTACAGTCAACTTCTGAAATGATCAATCATCCTATGTAAGCTGGCCAGAAAATAAATCATCAATAAATTAGACCACAAGTTGGAGAAGAACAGCTGTGGTACAAGATAGACCACAGGACAGATTTCATGCAGTTGGTGAGAACCATGATTTGATTTTTTGTACTGCAACAAGGCCACAAAGGGAAGTTGAAGCTGTTTGTGAACTCTTGGGGGAAGCAGAGAGACAAGTGGCAAGTGTGATCAATGGGAAAAAAGCACCACAGTTTGGGTTTTTGGTGTTCCTGTGTGCAGAGACAAGTTGACTTCAGCTGTTGGTCTCAAGACTAGGGTTTTGGTCCAAATAACAGGAAGACACTTGTGTTCATAGCTAGTGAATTGCTCAGTTTGCTAGGAATGCTGCTGGCATTACTATACAGAAGATGTCAGATTTAAAAAGTGTTAATTTCCCAGTCACCCCTTAAGTTTGTGGGTTTTTTGTTTTTTTTTTTTTTAATATGCAAAGTTGTGGAGGACTGACAGTTGCCATAGGCACATCAGTAAAGGTTCAAAAGAAGTATCTGGGAGGCTATGATTGTCTTTGAATCAGATCCCAAAGGGAATCAAAGCTGAAACTGAGATGACTCATACACACACAGATAGAAATAAACTACGGTGGCAGGTGAGGCAGGAGAAGCAGTCTGGGGACACGAAGCAGCCCAGCTCCTCAGCCACAAAGCAGTGCTTCAGGACTGGAGCCATGCCGGCTGTTTCCTCCATCACCCATTTCCTTTATCGACTCCCGCTGCTTTTAAATGACTGGAGGATTTGAACTAGGCCTTCAAGAGACAGCACAGCAGGTGAACAAAGCCATTCAGATCACTGTCTGTTACTCTGCTTCACAAAATGGGAATGTTTATATAGAAATAGAGAGGAATCCCTTTATAACTGTCTTCTAGCGGATGAGAGAAAGATCAGCAGTCTTTACTTCATTAAGAAGAGAATTTCAGTTTCATATCTCTCATATTATCTGTGCAGTCATGTTTGCCATGGGAACAAGCAGAACTGCTCTGCTGAGATCCGTGAGCAACCTTCACCTCTTGTCCATTACTTCTATATTCCACTACATAAAGCATGCATATCAAAATGATGCTTTGAATTTAGATAATGGCTTTCATCCCACTGCCTTGAAGAACATTATTCTAACTGCTGAGTGATTGCTTAGGCTCATTTTATTTAATAAAGGAAGACTCTCATTAACTGATTTGAAATTCTTGAAAATGGGTCATACTGAACCACCTAGGAACTTCATGTGAACCTCGCTCCTTCAGCCCCACTGGCCTGACAAAAGGACAACTCTTCGAAAAGATTTGGATTGCTTCACTAAATCTCCTGTTTTAAATGAAGTCTTGATTAACTGAAACATCAAACAAGTTTGCTGATATCAAGGACAGATACATCTCTGCATTTTCAGCCTGATCTGGTGCTTAATGTAGCTGTTGGCAACCCTGCCTGCAGGAGGGGCATTGGAATTAGATTATCTTTGAGGTCCCTTCCAACCCAAGCCATCCTGTGATACTTTAACTACCACTTCCCCCCCAGGTTTGCTCTCCCCTGCTTTCACCTGCTCAAGTGCTGCCATGCCCAGGACTCACTATATTCCAGCTCTTCGGAGCACAGAAGGCCTCCCAGCAATGTATCCTCCTGGGGTTGGGTGCTGCTTCTGCCATCACCCCAAAGAGCTCCCACATTTCTGCAGCCAAGAGCATCACTTCACGCAGGGCCCCCATGTGCGTGGTGCCATGCATTAACGGACCACCTTCGCCCTATAGCTCCTCTGCTCCCTCTGTTCAGGAACATCATTCGAACGACATGACTCACATTGAATGTATTCCTTGTAACTTAATTGTCTTTATCCTTTTCATTAATTAAATTGAACTGGGAACATCAAGTCTATAGTGTCAGCCTTAGCTTCAGGTATCTTCACCTTTAGATAATTCCTAACAACAAAGGATGATTCAAAACATGTGGCTGTTAACACCTTTCAAATCAAATACAAAAAAAAAAAACAAAGATAAGCCTTATGCACAGGTGACACTTCTCTTCTACCATTTAGCAAGGAATACAGACAAGAATGATTCCATTGTTCATTTTCATATCAACTGGCAGAAATTATCTTTATTAGAAAAATGAATTTTTCATATATTTACATTTTTTACATCATGTTATACTTGGCACGTGTGTTTTCTCCAAATAGTTATATACATTTCGGTACACACAGACATTCGAGTCTCCCATTCCCTTAATGTTTTTTCTACATATTTAACAAAAATGAAGAACACAATACAATTCTGTATGACAACCATAATCATTATATATTTCTCTATCATAAAAAGTTTGAAGCAAACATCTGTTTTAGATATGTTTCAAAATATTTATACAGTATTAGCACTCAGTCATGCACTGGGTTAAAAGGTGGGTGGAGAGAACTGCTGTGAGATGGTACGCATAACGCAGGAGAGGTGCACGACTCCCAGCTCTTTTGGGGAGCACTATGTGCTGTTGGGGAGATCCTACTACAACCAGGGCTTTAAAGGCATGGAGAGATGGGTGCAGGGGTAGCCGGGTGTATGCATGTGTCCATAGCGTGGCAGTTTAAATTGTCTGCACAGACACCTGCGTATTAAAATTAATTTCCGTTTGCTAACCCTATCTAATGAAACAGGCAGTAATTGGAATGCCAAAACTAGTTTTTAATTATTCCCTTTCTTCCCCAAAAACCTTCCCTTTTGAAGAATCCATTGCACTGTGAGTTTTATCGTGAAATTTTGGATTCTGTAAAAAATGAATTATTTCATCCTTTATTCCACTTTCAAGATAATTTTATTTCTACTCTAATGTCCTGATTAATTTCCCTGGGTGCACAGAGGTCTTCAAACCTCTGCTATTCTTTGCTAGCAATAGGAAATTTATGAAATTTACTTTGCAGTACTATGCTCTTGAGGATGTTACGGTAAATGGCACTAAGTAGCGGAAGTGATAGGCTTTTTAATTTACTGTGTATGGAACCAAATGGTTCCAGGATTTCTGTAAAAAGACAAAATTGGTACACATGGAGTCTTTTCCCCATCAGAATAAGAATACATTTCCAAGTGTACCAAATAATTTCTTTCTGAGAAAAAAACAGAGCTAATAGTGTCAATTCTTTTCAAGATACACATAAAACTAACTCGATGCCTTAGGATCAAAGGTTCAATAGTAATTTTTTTACATGTAATCTTTTTTTTTTTCAGAGTACAACTGCAAATAACTTCCAGTCAAACTCAGAATAGCATGTTACTGGAAAATGTTAATAAATGTTTGTAGAATCTTTGTCACAATGCTGAATTTTTCTCCTGCCCCTCATTCCTAAAAAAAAACCCCAAACCTTTATACACATACATTTATATAAAGCTTACATACAGCTTTTAAATATATACATGTATGTATATAAGGAATAGTCAGAACAACACATTACATTTACAATATTCAAGTAAATAGGTAAACATATTTTTTTAACTGCAAGCTGAAATTTTAAAATTTTTCTGGTGATTTTTGTTTAGCAGCACACAGAAATATTTGTGTTTTATCTAAGTCAGCAAAACATCTTTACAGAGGCTGAAACAAAGCATGAAATGCCCGGTTTAGTGTAAATTCAACTCTCATGAGTTAAAATTAACAGTATTAGCTCACAGGTGAAATGCTTCTAAAGAACCTGGAATGTATGGATGCAAATTTTGCATAAGAGTAGCATACTTAGATAAAAATCAGGTAGGAGTCTGCCTAATGGTAATGAATTCTATTTGTACCTTCTGGTTTGCTCAGGGAAGACACAAAATACACTGTGCATGTGGGCGTGAGGTGTGAAGACAGAGAGATCAAGCTGTTCTTCTTCAGAGCAAAATGGACACTCTGAAATAAATAAGACTATTTTAAAATAGTATAGCTGATATAAAGTATAAATTGTAAACAGTTCTTATTAAAAATTGCACAAGTTTTCTTTTCTAGCTGCACACAATTTTACATGATGCAACTTCCCTACCTTTGCAACATGAGGTTTGGTTTTGGTATTTTAACTCTGAGCATGACCCATACTAAGAATGTGCTCTCCCATCACGCACTCGTACATCTCTAAGTCAAATAGTGTTTTGCCTATAGTAGAAATCCAGACCTAGGCTGGATAAAGACAAGATAACAAAAATTGTTCTTATTGCAGACAAAGGAGTTGGAACAAAGTCCTTCTCCAAGACACACTTGCAATGAGTCATAGAGAAATACTGACCATACCGAATTTTCTGCTTCCCTGTATAAGTGGAAAAAATGACTAATTATGCAACGTTCCCTTTGACAAAAAAGCTCAGGAATAACTTCAAATAAATGAATCCATGGCAACTTTTTATCATAAGTTTTGGTTAGAGCATTCTGAATTTAGAAAAGAAGCCAAATATCACCATCGCTATGTCAAGACCTTCACATAGTAATAAAATGGCCAAAAGCCCACGCACCGAGAAGTTACTAACAAGCATCACTGCTAAATACTGCCTCTGTGCAAAATACACTTTGAAAACTGCAGTCTGCATGGATGAATAGAAGGGCCTCCACTGGTACACACACCCACTGATCCTTCCTGGAAATTTTGGGTTTTAACTATCCTTCCTCAGCTACTGTAAATAATGTTTTTAATGACCACGTTTGGGTCACATAAATTGACACAAACTTTTAACATCAGAGCCACTGGGCCAATAGACTGTCTCTGGTCATTAATCCTCAAGATAGCATAAGAAGACATGCCTGCATATATGGAAATGTCAGCAAGTACCATTTCCAGCTCTTTCAGAGAGAAACTCTCACTTATTTTCGCATCCTGGTATTCCTGATCTCCAGCAAGTCCCTCAGCCTCTTCAGCAATAGGCATCAAACACTACAATAAATGCTGCTAGGGAACTGGTGGCTTTAGGAGGTTTGGAAAGAAGAGTAGAGAATCATTTACAATAAAGCACTGCTGGAATGTGCCCCACATTTGGGAGATTACTCATATATGACTGGGTGGGAAAGGGTACGCACGCACACGTATTTATACTGTATACATATTTAGGTTAAAAACTATTAATAAACAGCTTTCTTCTGGTATTTGGTAATTAAAATATCAGGCTTGTATCATTCAAAATAGTGCAACCTACATAGCAATATACAGGAAAATTACACGCATTGTTCCTATTACCATTGATATGCTCTGGCACATCAAGATGACAGGATATCCATTTCCATAGGATTAACCTTTTGCATATTTAATTGTACTCTTTGGCCCATTTTCCTGTGAAACCTCGTATGACAATATAAAGACTTTGGCTTAAAAAACAAAAAGAAATAAGAAACTCTCTTTTTTATTTCAGTGATTTATAATCTCCAGCAGGATTCAAATCACCTTCATTAAGAATCAGCTTCTAGAAACCACACTCTGCTGCCCATCACATTCCATTCCCTATTGTGGATAACTGTGAACCTCCAATTTCCCTCCTTTTTTTCATTTTGAACATAATTTACACTTCAAATACTGACCAACACATACTCCAAATTCTTTTTTTGACTCCTCTAATATTGTTCCATCAATGAACAAGAGAAGTCTCCTTCCCCAAAGCAAAGGGCACAGGAACCTTGTGAGGGCCTTCAATTGCAGAACTATGAGTCCAAATACAATAAGAAACAGAAGCCAAAATATATTTCCAAACTGTGTTTTGCCATTTAAATGCCATTATAAAACAGGCTTAATGAATTATTCTCAGTCTGAAGAATCCTGTAGTGACAATTAAACCAAAGCTCTTCAAAAGGGTTATTCTTATGTATGGCAATGTACAATACTTAAATTAAAAATGTATGATCATAATTCAATTGTTCAGAAAAACACATCATTTCTTCTAATAGTTCTAGAAGTGCAAAACAAGACATTCTCCATTAAAATTTCATATAACAATAAATATTACCATTTGCCCACATTAAAGCTCAGGACCATTTGTGAGAAATGAGGAAACCTTTGTTAATTCCCAGGCAAATTATCATCTCACTTGGAAGTTTATAGTAAATAAGCATCATAATATTTACTGGTATTTACTTTCACAGTTTAGAATGTGCACATAGAAATATAATTTTTGAAATATCAGTGAAAGCAAATGCTAATTACAAAAGGGAAAGGATAAAACGTCTAACAGTATAACTGCTGATCACCACTACGTCTGAAGAGCGGGAGAGTCAAAAATCATCTCTTTTAAATATGTAGTACTCTATTCAGTGTGGTTATCTGCTAATAAAGATATTGCATGACAATATTACAGCATAGTCATATTCTCTACTATTTTAATACAGGTAAAGAATTGAGGAAAAGGAGTAAAATACTTAAGTGCAAAACAACAAAAGCCTGCTAAATATTGAAGTAACTTAATTTTACTTCTGTTATTTCTGGTTCTTAAATTATAGGTATGACAAGATCATCACGTAATCAGCAGTGGATTCTTACAGCTGTTTAGACTGGCATTCATTTTAAGAACACTTTTAACCAAGGTAGATACATCCTGCAGGATGTAACCAAAAAGCTCCTGAACCTGCATAGACAACAGAGTGCATTCTCGCTGCACTGCAGGGAGATGCATGCTTGTAATCGTGACTTCCAAAGAGTGCATATTCTTCAACAAAGTACTCTCTATGCAGGTTTAGTGAAGAAGAGCAAAAAATTAAATTAAATTAAATGAAAAGCTGGATTTGATTGAGGGACTTATTTACAAGCAGTGCAGTAACCCTCCCCCAGCAGAGCAGAGAGAAGCAAGGCAGAATTTCTGCTCCCACTGAACAGAGGAGCAGACACCAGTGAACGCAAACAACCACCTCTATATCCCACAGGCATTGCTGCTACACTGCAATGAAGGCGAACAGGTGGAAATGGGATTAATTTCACAATGACAGCTGAGTGTCAACAAGAATTTTACACTATGTACAATATGTGCACATGAGACAGAGAAGTCGGCACGATCAGAACGATGGAAGAAACAGGATGGTCTTGAGGCTACTCTTGTGTAACTTAACCAGAGCTCTGCAGGAGACTTCAGCTACAACAGGTGGAGTCTTTTCTATACCATAACCTTTGTCTGTCTATATTTGCATTTATGTCCACAAATAAGTACACAGCAGGGATTAAACTGTGCTCCCTCCTATTGACAATCACTACTAGTGTTTTGCTAATATGTTTAAGCAAGGTGGTATAGGCTCAACTGAGCAGGCTCATACCATAGAGTCGTACTTTGAAAGACCTTTGCACTCCTTCAGAAGATCATTCAGCACTAATTCGAAGGTTTCACTCTCAGTAGGAAAAAGGTTTTGATTAAAAAATTAACATCAGTAAAACAAGTGAATTAAGCATGTCACCAGAAAACTGTTTTTATGTTGTAAACCAGACTGCCCTATGCAGGAAATACACCTACTTCAGAAGGATATTTGAGCCAAAATTAGAGCTAGATATTTGAGCTAAAATAGAGCTAGAGCTGGGAAAGGCAAAGTTTAGCAAGTGGATTCACGACACTCCATTTTGACAGAAGCACAGAATGTGATGATTAACACTTAACACAAACTACCCAAGCCACGCAATGGATGCTGTTCTCTTTTAACTAAGAGGACCTTATAATAAAATATCTGTTTTCACTAGGTTTCATATATAATACGTTAAATTCAAAGTAAAACAACAAAAACATTAACCTCTTTAATTCTTCCTACATCCAGCCTGACTCTAAGACCTGTATCGTAATTCCTGTTCTGTTTTTTGTTGGTGAACCCAGCAAGGGAAGGAGTGGTACTAAAGTCTTCCCCATCACTGTATCTTAAGATGCATATGCTACACAGAAGAAATATAAAAATAGCAAGTTATTCTACAGGGAAGAGATGCTAACACTTTTATTTCATGCCGGTTAGTCACAGGGTATAAAGAAAATAGTGATACTGTTTAGGTTGGAAGTACTGCAGAATCCACAACAGACAGGTGCAGCTTTAGCAGATATTGAGTAAGCACAGGAATCTATATGATCTGCAAGGTGTAAACTGGCACTCACAGATTCAACTGATCAGATTTTGAGGCTGGGATAAATAGTTCACTACTCTACTAAGCACGCCTAACTGAGATCTCTGACTCGTGCCCATGCTTCCTAAAATTTCTGCAGAGAGAGATAAATGCTTTCAAGACACATCATCAACACAACTGCTTCCAAGCCTCCAGTGCTCTGACTGCCATCAGGAGGGAGCTTTCTCTCTCTTTCTCTCCCTACACCGGCAACACAAAGAGCTTAGCCTTCCAGCAGAGAAACCCAGACACTACATACCTCTAGCTTTTGCTACCTTAGGAACTATGTAAAAAAATTCATTTTCATGAGAAAAACAAACAAACAAACAAAAAAAAACAACTACTAATTTGCCTTAGCTTTATTGTGACCCTTAATTTAACTAAATGTTCCTGAAAGACCACAAAGAGAGAGACATGTTCATGAGATGCTGCCAAAACACGGTGGGCTGGCGGTGATTTGGATTCAGTGTGTCCACAGCACTTTTTTTTCCTAACTGAGCTTCTAAAGTAGCAAAATAAAGAATTCTGAGCGAAAGCTGCCAAAACATTAAATGAAAATTTCCAGAAATACAAAGAACTCTTAATTTCCTTAATTTTATCTTATATATTAACGTATCTTATTTCCATGCTTTTAAGTTAGTGGGTGGCTACACTGCTCTACAAAACACAAGCAGAAAACAAAATTCATTCGAAAGGAAAAGGAAAGTGCACTGTGGTGAAAAGGGGAAGACAAAAACATGGAGAAATTCTACAACGTCTTTAAAAGAGGAAAAAAGCAAGAGGCAGGAATGTCTACATAGCTGTTTTTACCTCCATGTACCTACTCCACTCCTCAGCAATTCAATATCCTGCCTCCATAAAAGTTGTCGTCCAGGAGCAGTGTAACACTACGGGACATGCTACCAAGAATGGCCCATATCATTTACAGCCTGATTCAGTTCCAGCTGGAGTCACGGGAAATCTTGGTGATAGGAATGACCAACAATCTGCTAGAGCTGTAATCAGGAAAATGTAACAAGTCACCAGCACCATCCAGAAAGGTACAGAAAGGATGGCCACTTATGCAGGAAGATTCTTTTCTCCTCTTCAAGTATAGCAGCAGCTGGAGTGAGAGAGAGGGAAATACAGAAAGTCTTGATCTCAATTTAATTGAAAGTCAGTGCAAATATATCAACAAAGCTCAGGCATTATTCAGAGTTCCATATGCTCTACAGCTGAGCCTCACAAGCTGTGGCTTGTGGCTCTACTGTTGAAGCTTTTCCTTCAACTTCTCAGCTTCTTCTTCTTTACATGTATGCATTAGCAACCACACTAGCTACTCTAGCTAAAACCCTGCACTTTAGCCTTTTCTTTCCCCTTCATTCAGACATATTACATGCCAAGATCAAAACCGCAAACGCATGCATGATTCTTATCCCTCTACTTTCAGTATCCTTTTTTTTTTTTTTTAATCTCTTTTTCTTTTAAGGCAGCATAGTTTATTCCCATGTGAACAACTGCTGTGCAACATTATCAAGTCTTCCCTCTGTCTCTTTAATTTGGTTTGGTGTGGGATTGTATTTCACGTTTGTAGGTAACCAATCTCTACAGTCACCAGAAATCTTCTCAAATCAGAAAAAGCAAACACTGTAGTGTATTTCTTTTTAGCTAATTTGCCTGAACATTTCACAGAAGGATAATTTCACCTGGGTTTAGCATGTTTGCATTTGGATCTCAACAGTTTATTTAGAAAATGTTGTAAATGGAAACTTTTCTTTCCCAGAGTTTTATATACAGTATTGTCTATATATTGAAGCATGGGTGTCTAGTTGCAGATAAAAATGAAGTTACAAAAGACCTGGAGTGAGCAGACAGTATTCTGAGTGCCTTCAGATGATGTGAAAGACAAGAGCCACCATGGAGTTTTATGATTCACTTGGTAAAATTCCCAGCAACTTGCATGGTAGTTTTTGGTGTGATATCAGCAAACAGACAATTTGCTGAAAACACAGGTGGTTCCAGACAGTTAAGATCTTATTTAATCTACTATGATTTAGACGGGAAATTAAAATTTGCCTCAAATATTTTAATTATACTCAGTACAACAATATTTATGTCTTTAGTGCATTTTCTTTCCCATGGACCTAAGACATGAGGGTACACGTGTATACACATGTGAGAGGGGGTTTGATTGTGAAAAGTAGTGTTCATCCCATCCATAAACATCCTATCTCTACTTGGTTCATACAGCTATTCCTGAGATAGAATCCCTGTAAGGACAGTCAAGGATCTTCTTTTTTATAAAAACCAGAGCCAGTGAGAAGCCAGAAAGCATATCATGTGAATCAGGGCCAATAATTGTGACCAAATGTTGAACAAGAAATACTCAAAAGATATTTGCTCTGGACAGAGTGCAGATGCCCATAGCTGTGCTTTCTGAACATAAATATAACAAGGTATGCTGAGATTTTTGGAAGCTGGGAAGGGATTTGGAAAACTCAAATCCCACTGCATTTCATTCCTTCAAAAAATATCATCCTTCACCATTATGACGAAAGTACAAATACATTTGTAAATATCAAGAATTCATTGTGGACCGTTTAGTAATTAAAATCAGCTCAAATCTGTTTAATAAAAGAATTGTAAATAGAAATTCAATAAGCCATATTCTATCACTATGTGTCATTTATATTACCTCCCATTTGCAGTTCTCGTCTGAAGGATGCTACTCCAAACTAAACAACTTGCATACTGTAACTCTGACTTGCAGATATACTATTACAGCTGATGTAAGTATGATTCTATCGAAAATAACTTTTGTTTAGGGAAAAGTCAGGGTAGTATTTACATTTTCCAATTCACAGTGGTAATGGTTTCCTCGTTCAGATTTTCAATGAAATCTAAGGAATAATTTAATAATCTAATAATCTAAACTTCCTATACATGGACAAATAAATAAATAAATAAAATCAGAGCGATTCTTAGACTAGCAGGACAATGGGAGAGAACTACCTGTTGATACTTTCTGCATTTAAATATATTAGCAATTTACTTCTTTAACTACAATTTACAACTGTACACTCTACTCACGAAAGTCTTCCTCTTTTCCCTCTTACATTCCCTTATGGCTATGGGGGATGAGGAAGGATGCATAGCACACATTTTGTTTCTGAAATATGCTGATTGATCTTCACTAGAAATAAAAGTCATATAAGAATACAGCCTTGTAATGTGAATATTTTTGCATACCGGTGAGTGATGATGTGTGCATATATTCAGTTTATAGGACAGATTTGATTAGAGAGGTTAAAAAAACAAAAAAAGGTCTGATGTTCAACAAATATGCATGATATTCCAGAAAGAAGGCCCACAAAAGGCATTAATCCTTCATGGTGTATGCAAATAAATGGCATTGCATTCCTTGCTGATTACACTGAACATATGGCTGTTCGTATTTGATACCATATTAACAGCTTTAGTAATACTAACATACAGTTAATTAGATGTCACTAACATCCTATGAACAAAGAACTATGGTGGGTTGGGATTTGGTTTGGGAACAGAAGGAATAAAATAAATACTATACAGCCCTGAGTAATCACCAGTAAGGGGCAAATGCAAACTTGCATACTTATTAGGTCTTAAGGTTACTAATGAAGTCCACAACTCCACAATAAGTGACATATATTGATAGCTAAAAATATATACTCTGGATTAGGCAGCTGTGAATTTTTTGACAAGATGACTGCAGACTTTTCAATGAACTTAGTTTCTAATGGCAAGTGCATGTGAAATATAAGAAAAGCATTTGTACATTAACATTAACCAAAATCCACAGGGCTTCCTTTTGGTACACAGCAGTTCACATGTTTGGGCCTACAGTCTTCCCATTTATTTTCTGTCAGTCTACAATGAACATACTAATTTTGTGCTAATACACTGTATTTTGTTAATTAAGGTCCTGGGGTTTGGGTTGGATTCTTTTTTCTTTTTTTTTTAGGTTTTTCTTGTTTGAAAATGATTATGAAGCTAAAATATATTTTTGAAAGCCTAGCTCTCTGTTCTCTTTTAAAGAGTCTTATTTTTGTAACTTAGAAAATGCATTCCTAATTCTTTTTGTCTGTGTCATACTACATGCATACCATATTGCTTATCCGGTACTAGAAAATCATTAAACATTTCTAAGGACAAAAGTACATTGAATGATACTTAGCAACAGAAATTAGAATAACCAAAATTATAAAATAATCAGATACAAAATAGCATAGTTGCCAACATATATTGGGGCTATTTCGGTACAACTTGCCATTTATATAAGCATACATAAATGGCTATTTTTTCTCCTTTTCAACAAGACATATTTTAAAAAGATGGTTGAGAGCATACTAAGTTTACCTATTCATGTACAAAAGTACATTGAGAAAGGGAGAGGTTTACATATCATTTACTATAGCAGGATATTGTTAAAGGAAATATTCTCCCTCTACGATGGTGGCAACTATTTTTCCCTATAGATAAGTGTTCATGGAAAATTTAAACATCTGATTCAATGCTAGGCATTTTCTTATACACACGTCTATTGCTACAGGAATTTAAAACCCTTTGAGTCGAATACACACTATTCCTATTTGCAACATAAGGCAAAACATGCTCTGAAATGTACATGTCATTATGGATCCGACCATCCCTGGAACAGTATGATGCTGTAGACTTTATGGATGACCTGAAATAATTATCATTTCTTCCTCTGGATGGTAACGAATATTTATAAAGATCAGCTGGATTTCGCCTAAGAGATAAGTGCTGGTCATCACGATACGAGTGCAGAAAGGGATTATCTTCTGAGTGAACGGGATACAGGGACTTGCTCCTCTTACTGTCCTCTAGAGCATGAGTTAAAAGTGAGGCTTTGTTGCTCAACAGTTTGCTTGAGGGAACACTAAACATGCTTGCATATGGACTACTTTGGAGAAACTTCTCTTTATCTTTCAAGCTTATACTACGAGAAGGTCTTCCAAGATCAATTTCCCTGGACTTATCAGCAATATTATCAAACGAATGTTGCCTGCTAATCCTCAGCTTATTTTTTTTATGATATTGCAGAGCATTATTCTGTGACCAACTATGGTCATATATTTCTTCAGGAAGTGATAAGTTCGTTGTGTCCTGCAGCATCTGATCTTCCTCAATATCATAGAGGTTCCCCATCCGCAAGCATGCATCACATTTGTAGGGAGATCTGCCTGAATAATGTCCCGCATAAGTGGGCAAATTGGAAAGACAGCTCCTACAGTGGGTAGAATTCTGTCTGTATCTATCATTCATGTCAACTAGGGAAGCATTTTTATCTTTTAAACTGTAGTGCTTTGCATAAAGTTTATATTGATCATTATTTGGAAGACTGTCTTCGTTATGCATGGGAGTCCTGTTAGCATGTTCTGCTTTCCTGTAGTTGTCATTGTGATCTTGATAAACATCAGGATACTCTCTAGTTTCTGGAAGGACAATGTTTTCGATATACTGCGGTGTGTCCAAGCGGAATCCTGGTTCCTTATCAGCATCAATTGTGTAGATTTTATCCCGTGGAGAGCTCTGTTTGGTTTTCAGATATGTCAGTTCCACTTCACTACAGTCTTTTGGGTATTTTGATGCTACTGTTCTTTTTTTAAAATTGTCCTTGGTTTTGTGGTGCTTATTGTTGTTTTCAGGTTCCATATGGCAAGTAGCCCGGCTTGATGTCTCTGATACATCTGAATGGACAATCTCTTCAGGAAGATATCTTTGGCTTTTCAGTGAAAGCTGCCGGTTTTCATCTGACCCGTTTTCCCTCTGGGAACCTTGACTCTGACGTACAGATTCTTGACGTAAAGATTCAACAGATTTCCTCCAAAGTTGCCTGGGTCTGGAGTTTGCTTTTGCTTCTGTTGTTACTGCAACCTCCACTGTATTTGGGTTGGACTCATTCAGTGTGAGAGGATGCTGACCTTGGAAAACATAGTTGTTAAGATTGTCCTTGTGTCGATTGCCAGGAAGTGTCTGCAGTTCATTCATGTTTTCACCAAAAAAGTTGTCCTTTGTCTGAAAGGATCTGTTATCAGAAAAGATCAGGTTTCCCTTATCCATGACCATGTCCATAATCAAGGAACCCCTCTGAATAAAATCAGCTGTTCTTTTGGGGGAGTTAATTCTTGAAGGATTTATATTGGTCATATTTTTCGCTGTTCGTAGTAGTTTTAACATGTTAGTTTGGGAATTGGTCAAAGTAAAGTCAGGGGACTTCTTTTTTTCTTCAATGTGTACTCCATGAATGCAGCTATAAATACCCTGTAATAAGAATTATATAAAACAAATTAAATTACTATATGTAAATTTTAAATATTTTCATTCCAATTTCATTGGCAATAAAACATTGCTTATTTAATGAGTAAAAGGCATATACCTATTCTTGTAGTATTTGTTTAGATCTGTATGGAAGAATAGTTTTTGCCATAATCCACTGGCAATGTAAAGGACGATTGCCAGTATTTTACAAACCAGTGGTCTGTGTTCGCCTCCCATACTTTATTCCAGACAACAGGATTATAGGGGACCTCAAAAAGTTCCCTAATACCATCATAAAATATAACTAACCTTCATTAATGGAAATTCTATTTTTCTAAAGCAATGATTAAATTACTGCTCTAAAAGAAGCGTGCAGTAAGGCTACTGGAAGTTATGGTGCTCTTCAGTTCTTTCTAAGCCTGAAATTGAGTTCATCTGGGGCAAAAGGCTCAAGTCCATCCTGTATGCAACTCTTACCTGTTTAGTGGCTCTTGTGAGTTCGAATGATATTCTGGATTCTGTGAAATTTGCCTTTTAAATAAGTATTTTTCACCAGAGAAGATTGAGTTTCACACTGAAGCCCAAAGTATAAACTTCAAATGCAAAACATGAAGATGTAAGCATTTATGCTTTACTAGGCAATCTCCAACAGGCTAGGGCAGACTGTTTTAGTGCAGTTCCAGTACAATCAAATTTACTCTAAAAGGTAATTTTAGTACATTTTTTAAGAAATTAGGCATTTTTTTAAATCATTTTCTGTTCTCCTCAGCTATATACAAGCATCTGTGAAGTCCATTACTTAACAAAGTGCTACATTTAAAAAATTAAATAAGAAATATAAATTTGTCAAAAAGTTTGAGAACACCTTTTGGTGTCAAAGGTTTGAGAGCACCTACTTCCTTTATCTTACTGCTCATATTAATTATTGGGATATGTAAATCTGCTTTGGATTTGGTATTATTAAAAATTGTCATACTGTCTAACCAAACACAAATGATACTTGTGTTTGACTATTTCTCTTATATAAATTAGCTATCAAGAAAAGCCTACTTAAAAGCTAGTCTAGTACTTTTATCACTTAAAATCTCCTTCTTTATGAAGTACACAAACCTGAGAGTTAACATCTGTCACTAATTTAGTGCTTATTTTGTTGGTTGTTGGGGTTGGTTTTGTTTTTTTGTTGTTCTTTTTTTTTGGGGGGGGGAGGTGGGGTGTCAAGGAAGGGTGAGTCTTCTTGAATATAAGCAGCTCTGCCTTTACTACATCAAAATTTCCCTTATATATATTACATTTTTAGCATTCAATTAACAATTATCCTGACATATGATAATTAATCTGGTAGAATAATCCATTGGAGAAAAGACTTCCCATGAACTGCTAGAACATAATAAGGTCATTGATCACTTTGTCCGTGCTGTAAACAAGTATTTCAAATGTCTAAGTGGGAATACAAAGAAAAGTGATGTATTAGGGAGGCAGTGCTCATACTGTCAATTACCTGAAGGGGTGAAATGCAAAGAATACTAACCCTGCTGATTGAGAACAATAATCCTGGTCTATCAGAACAGATTCCAGTGAAGCAGAATCTAAGCTTCCAGTAAAATAAATGCTCCCAGACAAAGGTAATTAAACTGAGTGCCATGGCTGCTGCAAGCATGTAAAACACTCCTGCCATGTTGTCAATATCCAGCTGGCTGCTCATGACTTCATTCTTCTCATTGTGGCAAATACCAGTCAGCCACAGGGTTTCTAACTCTTCCATCTCACCTAGGGAGAGCAAGGAGTCAAAACCGTTAGAATGCAAAAAGTTAATTGTCACAATACTAGAAAGTCTTTGCAAACTGAAAAATACAGCACATTTTAATGCCTCATTTGTGAAGCTTCATTTGTGAAGCCTCATTTGTGAACCTTCTTAAAGACCTTACATTCCATGTGTCTACGTGCACATATACTTTTCATCCATGCATCCCTTATGTATTTTTGCACACCAGTCTCCTAACTCAGTCAGATGGTCTTGGATGTTAAAACACAGAAAATTCCATCAAAAAAGATTAAGTGACAAATTATGAAAATCAGCATAAGTGATAACAGCAAGGATCAGCATTGGGCTGCTCTGGATGCCTCACTGGGCCATCACTGCTGCAGTTATCAATCACATTTCCTCTTGTAGCTGGCTGCATTTCACTAATACCTAAACTGATCCAGAGATTATGTTTTCAGTCACTTCCTTATCTACAAGCACTTTAGAAAGAGAAGATGCAATTTGTGAAAACTTTGTGGGCTTTCCACCAAATAGCTTTATGGCAAAGCAATGGCAATCACCAACACTGGATGGAAAATTACCCAAAGCACAATATTTACAGGTCACACTGATGTAAAACTGGGAATGTGAAGCAGGATATTGTAACCCAGCCTGTACATACAGGGAGCGAGGAAATACAAGTGTTGTTCTAAAAAAATTCTACTGGGTTTCATAAACTGCCTGCTTTTGTAGAAAACAACAAGCTGATATGAATGCTTAAATGCATGCAGTATGTCTTTTCCTGCTTACATTTCTTTATTTTTGTCTCTCTCAAATACAGTCCTTCTTCATGCTTTCTGTTTTCCCTGCTTCCAGCCAGAAACCTGGGTGATGCAGGGACTGCAAACACTCTCCCTGTCCCATGCTCTCTCCCAGCTTCCCTCTGGCTGAGTCCTGCACACCTCTCTGCTCCCCACCTCACCACCTCTCCCACTGCAGTCTCCTTTGGCCTTTTGTTGCTGCCTCCTGAGCAGCAGCAGGAAGATAAACAGCACCATCACGTTTGAAACAGAGCAACCCTGTTTTCTGGTTCTGGATACACAGCACCTTACTGTAATTAAACCATTTACTTTACTTAAAAACTAAAGAAGCAGATCAACTCCCTCTCACTGTTAGTCTTAGCATATGTATTTCCTGGAAGAGATTTGGCCTTCGATGAAGGACGCTATCATTTAGCAGCAGCTGCCAACATGGACAGAGATGTGCAAGAAATCGCACTTGTTACTGCAAAGATTGTTTTTTTATATTGTATCATATGATATTTTCACACACTATTGCTGTTCTACTTACTGTGGCATTGCAAATGCATACATCCTTCTCTTTACTCTCTCGGGAATATAGTCAGCTGAGTAAATCTATTATTTTTAATAATAGGCATAAATTTCTGTCTAAATAATACTGCAGGCAATAGAGAGGGCCAAAACAGTTCAGGATATGGCTTCAATCTGGGGGAAGAATTCACACGCTACTGATGCCTAATCCTTACCAGGGATTAGGAAATGCACCTTCTGTATTGTAATCCATACAGCATTGGAGTAAAGATCAGGAAAAAATGGCTAAAAGCTATACTGACTTTTCAGCTACCTTCAAGCCATACTAAAAGATCAATGACTTGCTGCGCAAGAGAATTTTAAAAGGATAGAGTGCTGGGCAATAGGAAAGCTGCAGCCCATGGATAATTTGGATGTATGAGTTGGAAGCGGAAAGCAAGACTGCAATGGATTCTCAGGGAATGTGAAGGAAATACTGAAGCAGAAAAGACAAGCACTGAGGCATTTTAGGAAAGGCATTTCACAAATTTGTAAGAGATTATTCAGTTTTGAGTTAATTCTGAGTTTAGTTTTATGCTTGAAGCATGAATTGAACCTCTACACCTGAAAAAGGCCGTGTGACTTCTCCCAAATTACAGTACTCAATCTTCAAAGCACCTCAGCACATCCCCTAAGAAGAAAGTCAATTTTATGAATATTTAAAAGGCTTCTAATCCAGGAAATAAGCGCAATAAATTATTAATTGTAACCATATGGATATTGCACAATCAGTACATAGCTATCCGGGGGTCGTTGTGCACTTCTACGTCTTGGAACATTTGGATTTGTTTGGTATACATGTACACGTGCTAAACCTCAATGGACTACTCACCTCGTACATCTTTCAAACCCTCCCCTGTGAATAAAACTCACAGGCTAAGGAACAGAAAAAAATTTGAGTCCAAAGACAGTGATATTTCTGGTTTGGGCGTTAGTAGCTGAAGCTCTGACAATCAGCCCTCGTTATTTCCCACAAGAAAATGTACATCTCCCAGGGTTGTCAAACATCAATTTGATTTGACTGCCGTGCCCTTTTACAGTTCATAACAAAATTCAGGGAGGACTTTAAACCTCTTTTTCATTAGTTTCCAATGTTTTTTTTCCCTTTGGCTTGTACATCTGAAGTGACTATTGATAATCCACTAACCTTTCCAAAAACATCACTACAGAAACAAACTGGGCTTGTTTGAGTTGAGACAAGTAGCAGCGCCCTGGTAAGCTATGAAGAACAAAGCATCCCGGGGTCTCACAGATCCTGCTGTTGTAACAGCCCTTTCATTATATCTGATAGTGACAGAAATGACTGTTAATTAGTAGCTAAAAGTAATGCAGTACAATTTTATAGATCATAAAGCACTGTGAATCATTGGACTGTCATGTTTATTAAATGACATTATCCAGGAATGGACAGATTAGGCTGGCATTCTAGTGTATGTATATATAAATCAATCATTTCCTGTGTGTGTGTTTATACATACACGTAAAACACGTGTATACACACAGACACACAAAACAGTTACTCCTTTAGCTGTAATAACACTTTGGCCCAGCTGATTCTACAAAACTAGCAAAAAAAAAAAAAAAAAAAAGCCTGATCTTTTTGTTGCCCTTCTTGTCCATTTGTTTTATATCCAAGATATTGATAGAATTGTTCCAGATTTCAGTAGAAAAGTACATCATGACACTAGTATGTAGTATGTAGACTATATGATAGAATAGCACAATATAATAATGCTATATAACATATATATATATAAAACAATGCTATATAACATAACATTATGGCACAAGATTACAAAATGAATGGTTCCAATATATTTGATAAAATAAAAAAAAACCCAAAACAAAACTAGTGTTAGTTTCTGTTTAACATGGTCACAGTACAGCTCACCTGCAAAATTCATAGATAACTGGTGCCTACAGTAAGATATATATAAATATTTTAATTTACATAGTCATATTTATATAAGGTCTGCCTCATTTACAATGTAAGACTCAGTTTAAGCAATTATTACATTTTTATTTTTTTTAATCTCAGTGGTGCTGAGGGGCTGCATTATTCACTTACAATGCAGTATGGCCCTCTCAAACAAACTGCAGATCTCTAG
The DNA here is from genome assembly GCF_905368555.1 of Meleagris gallopavo. Classification (NCBI taxonomy): domain Eukaryota; kingdom Metazoa; phylum Chordata; class Aves; order Galliformes; family Phasianidae; genus Meleagris; species Meleagris gallopavo. The sequence goes on along the minus strand of NC_139419.1, from coordinate 9,352,975 downwards.
CTCTCAGTGCTAGTTCAAGACTACTTACAAAGTTTTTGCAAACAATTAAAAGGTCCCTGTAAATTTCTCTTGGGTTGGTTTCTATTTCCGTGGTGTGCTTTGCTTTGGCTCTATTTACACAGAAACAGCTGTTTGGCTGTGCTGACTCTGAATATCCCAAGTGAAGTGCTTTTCTCTCTGCATTTAGTGCAACACCTCTAGCTTATCTGACAAAAAAAACATTATCCAGACACAGACAAGATACAGATCAAAGGGTAGAATTACACTTTTCCTCATCACAGCCTTTAGCCTTTTTTGCATGCTCTGGGAAATATCTGATCCTTCTGCTATCCTGTCTGAGCTGAAAAACATGCTCTCCTTCTGCAGCTCTTATCACTGCCCCTTTCCCTAGAGAAGCGTCAGACCTCAGGGCTGCCAGAATCTCCATTCCTGGCTCAACCTCTTGCAAGGCCCTGCCATCATTTCTTGGTTCTCAGCTTTGTTGATCAAACATCTTCCCAAAACAGAGCCAGCACCCTCCCAAATGATGGCCCAACATGCTTAAAGCTGTTTGCTTTATGGAATGTTTCACTGATGCTATTTTCTTTTCTGAGTGTTTCATCCCCCACATCTATACCTGCATCCAGGAAGAAGCACGCATACTGATAATCACGTTATTTATCAAAAGCAAACAAACAAACAAAATGATTTTTGGTTTGGCTCCACACACCCAAGCATACATAAGCCATCATTCTGCAGATTCACTTACAGAAAAGTAGTTTGGGAGTAACTTTTTCTTGGTTTTTTTTTTTTTTTTTTTTTTTTTTTTAGGGGGAAGAACAGCTTTTCAACATTAGTCTGATGTGTTCCTTCTACTTGGTTAAAAGAAAAAATGCTTCATTATCACTCAAATAGCTCCCTAGTTAAAAACTTGCCAGAAATAAACAAGCACAAAGCTTTATAATTACATCTAAAAAGAGAACAAAAAATGATGATAACCTTCTTTGCTGCTTACCTAAAAAGTAAGTTACAAAATTAACTTGCTGCTGCACCACTTCAGTGAAGGAAATGGGACCTCTGAAACCTGAGCATCCTCTCCCCCTTCTTCCTGAGGATCCAAGCATGGACAGAAGGGATAGAGTGCAGAATCTAACCCTGTATCTTCCAGGTGCCAAAGCCAACTGTGTGCTTCCATAGTTCAATAAATAGCAGACACCAGAAGTGCTGCAGCCCTAGTAGTGCCTCCATCTCTATGCCCACAGACAGAGCTTTCACCCTCCTCCCCAGAACTGCTGAGCAGCACCAAAAAGCACTACCTCAGCTAGTGCAGTTGTGGAGAGAGCTTCAGCCTGGCAGAATCACCCCAAAATTGAAGGACGATTTTCTTTCTTTGATTTTCACTCTTGGGAAGCAAGCCAAACCTGGGCTGGATTTTAGTGTGACTTGGGAACACAGCCAGACTAACCACAGAGTCGTGGCAGTCCAAAATATCACACACAAGTCCCAGGCACTGCATGCTTTTAGAAGCTGTGCTGCATTCAGCCAGCTCCCGGCGGGGAGCAGCCACTAGCAGAAGTCTGGACAGGGTGTTTGATGGAGGGAAATGGAGGAAATAATAACTACAGAGATATGACTTCAGAATTGACTCTACACATGAGAAATGCCTGTCAAGAAGCCATTAAATCAAAGTTATGGGAGGGAAGAATAAGCAGCTATTTACAAACAGTGATGACAGTCAAAGCCCTGACTGAGTGGAAGAGGAAACAGGAATGCTCCTTGTGAAAAAATCACAATTTGGTTATTTCACTTTGCTACCTTCTCTGCAAAAACTTGTCCATCAGATAAGCAACCTACAATACTTTTACAACACTCATAAATGAAAAATCTACTGTTTTATCCTGATTTTTTATGCTCAAATGATCAAAATGTTAAAAATTGTGTTTTAATTTTTTATATGCATTGAAGGCTATATAGCTCACTATAGCTACTTTTTCCTTGTGAGTCAGGTGTTCTTTTGCTCTGCTTTAACCTCATAGGCTTCTACTCATCCTGCCTGGGATGCTGGAGATAATCACTGATGATTTACAGGCTGCCTCAGCTACTTGCTTAGCTACTCTGGGGGAATTTTTCATCAAGTCCTTACCTTAATTTTAGTCTATTAAATTATTTTACACAAAGAGAGAAGAAATCTATTTCATATCCCTTCTGGATTCCAAAAAAAGATGGAATTTTGCTTTGTTCCATTGGTGATTTACAGCAGCCCTCTGGTTTCAGCACATCCCTGGCTTGCACAAGGTGCAGTGCAGGAGGAGGTCACTGTGGCACAGGTCACAATGCATGTGACAGCATGCAAAGCCACAGGCTGCTACTGATAGTCTGATGGGTGCTAACTTGCACATAGCTCTAACATGAGTTTTTCCTCCTCAGCCTGAGGAGCAAGCATGCAAAGAATAAAGAAAATCAACATATACAGATCGGAGATCTTGAATAAAGGAGTTAAATACATATGTCCACATTGGGCAAATGTAGGACATAATGTTCAAAAATCTGTGGCTATGCTCATCATCTGCTGTTCATGCTGGAAAAGGGGACAGTTTTCAATCTGGAAGCAGACACTCTGGTGTTAGCTCCCACCAGCACCAGAGGAAGAAGACAACACTCCATCATCTCCAGACCCCAGTGTAAGAGGCTCTTTACCCTGAACAGAGGAGTCAGAAGCCAAATGGGTTGATGTATGTTTGGTTCAATAAGCTCATCAGTTTCAACCTGACCTAGTTATGTGAACCATACAGTGCACTGTGTGTAAGATATTATATAAAAGCACTATGACCTCTTGAATTCAGCCTGGAACCCCCAAAACAATCTCTTACCATGGGAATTTTCTGAGTTATTTCTCCTTGTAAATGTAGTAGGAGGAACACAGATGACTGATAGTGATAAACTTATGGTGAGCTAATGACTGTGCTCTGCATGCCCCTATTAGTGACAGATGAATTAACAAAACCGTTAAGCACGACTTTCAATATTACAATCCCTCTCACTCCTGTTCAGCTACACAAACAGCCTCCTCTTATACACTCACACTCTCCAGTCACATTTGTTCCACCCACTGCTTAAGGAGGACACTAAATATATAAACAGAAAATCACTGGGATTGTGGGTGTATTCTGCCTAGGCAGCACGCACTGAAAATATGTCCATATAGTCACATACGTATTTCCTTCTTGGTTTTTAACACCATTATGAGTCATTCTGCTACACTTCCTTATAACTGAGATTTGGAAGGTTTATGCTAAAATGTGAAAAAAGTAGCAAGGCATTTTCCTCTTCCAGATGTAAGGGGGCAAATCTTATTTCCACAGTTACCTATTGCCACCGAAGAGTGGGAAGCAATTATCCACCCAGGAAAATGATTCTTAGCACATTAAGCTGTCCAAAAAGCACGTAAAGATTAACCAGAATTTAAAGGTATTAGGAAGGGGATAACAGACTCTCTGAAGAAATTCAAACTAGAACCAGTTTTCTTCTTTACATCTTCGTGTCTCTAATTGCTCTAAAGGTTACTGCTTTGAGGGTTACGGGCTTAATACAGCTATACAATCTGTCCCTCCTTTCCTGGGGATCTCTTCCCAGATCTCTGGTTGAGCTGAGCTCATGGCCTGCAGGTAGCACAACAGGTTACAAATCCCTCACATGCACTCAGAGCTCCATCTTGCCAGCTGGCTGATATTCTCCCACTGCTCTCCATACTTACCCTCTTTACGCAGCACTTTTCTGTCTCCCATTTCCAGCTATTTCTGCATGCATGTGCCTTTTATCCACACAGCTAAAGGCTCCCTGCTATCTTTCTCTCAGTCCTATCCGCCCTCTGGAGCCCTTTTACTCTCTTAATCCCAAAGCAACTTTGTCTTTCGCAGTGCAATAGTCTCGTTTACTCAAAAACACCAAAGACAGAGAAATAAAAGTGATTCTGCTCCAAACCATAAATACATGACACTAGAGAAGATTTCAGAAGCAACATCTTGCAAGGCACTCTGCAGTATACTTTTCGAAGTACATCTCTGTTTTACATCACACCACGCAGCCCAAGCTAGAGCAACTGGCTGAAAGTTTGTAATGTTGAAGGCTGGAGGAACATGTGTGCCATGCAGCAGTTTAGCAGCTATAGACTTGTTGAATTACTCAGCCTGTGTGTTTGAGCATATACAGAACTTATCAAACTGCAAGCTAACACACTAAAAAAGCAGTTGACAGCTTCTAGGGTAATGTGCTAGATATTGGGCATGTCAGACTTCCCAGCTGCTCCTTACAGAGGTTTATAAGAGAAATCAAAGCATGTATCATGCAACTCTTCAGTATGCAACATCTCTGTTCTGACACATAGCTGTCGTTGTGGGCGAAAGATTCAACAAAATGATGGTGCTGTTTCTCAGCAGCTGCATCATTTTGTTGTTTTGGAATTTTTGGGTGCTTCTATTTCTCAGCAGAAAACTGAGAAATAGTCCTCTGTGTGTCAGTACAAACATTCTTATTTCTCAGCTAAAAAGATGAAAATTTCTTCGTGGCTATAGCAAGCAAAAAATTAAGTAAATAAAAAAGCACAACCAGCTCTTTAGAGAATTACCTTGGTGATCCACTATTTCAAATGAGATTAAAGATTCCAATTGTCAACTGCAATTGTGCTCAGATAATGTGATGTGATTTACAGATAGTCAGAACTACAAAACTGGAAATTCGCTGAGTAGTTTGCTTCACCTGTATCCTTTATACAAGAAAAAGAATCTCCTAACTCAGTATATTAAAAGGGCTCAGTGATCCAAAGTAGTTAACATTATTAATAACAAATGCATGCTTATCTCAACTTCCAACGAAGTGGGCAATGTATATGAGCTTGCACAGACCAAGTGATCAAACAATCTGGGGATGACTGTGTTTGCAGGTATTCTCTATTCTTCAAATCTGGGAGCACCTCCTTCCCATATTCCTTCCTCATCTCTCTTTTTCTCTTGATTAGAATAATAAATGTGGCATCCTGTACCCTGATTCCTTTCTACTTTACCAGTGTAATTGCCATTTGGCATTATTAATCTGCCCGCCCAGCAAAACTGTCTTTAGGATCAGAACTCAACTCATGTAGATACAAATAAGTCACTCGGTCTAAGGTTAAAGCTATTTCTAACACAAATCGATGTCCCTTTGTATTTACCTTAGTTTTCACCAGTGACAACAAAATACAAATGACAATTCAAAGCTATTAACTTCAATGCAGAAAAAACACTGACTTGTGGGATGAAAAGTTTACTGAAGGTCAGTAATACTTCAGTTTGTTGTTTTACATCAGTGAGGGAGAGAAAAAAGGTTCCTATCACCATGCAAAAAAATTCCACCTGAATGTGTATATGAATTGGATATGATAATATCCATTATGGAAGTAGCAAAAAAAATCACACAAAAAATCACAGTGGAAAGACATACATAGGACACAGAAGATTCTAAAAGCACATTTTAAGATCTCAGAATGAGGCAAATATAAAAAAGGAATGAAATCATTTTTCATATTTCTGTAATCTTTTAAACAAATCTTTTAAAGAAATTACATGGTCTTATCCAAATATCTAGCAAGTATCATCCAAAAGATTCTCTCTTTTACTCCTTAACATAGCAATCATATCAATAAATGGCATCTTTTCAATTAATTAGGATTTTTCTTTATGAAACTTATTAGATTTACAGTCATTCATTGAAACTATTCCGTAGAGATGAATATTCTATTACATATACCAAATAATGATTCAATACTGCCAGTCCCTTTGTTGTTTTATAGGCATAATAAAATCAGCAGAGACAACGCATGCGAAAGAAGTCTTTCTATTTTCATTTTGTATGCTTATTTACTTAACCAGCCTCATTCAGACTTCAGTGTGGATTTCCCAGGAGTTTCATCCTAAGATGAAACTTTCCACTCAGACATGTTTGCTTTTAGTCTGGAAAACTTCAAAGAGACTTTTAGTGATACAGCAAAATAACGTTGGCCTGAACTCTGGATTCATCCCTTCTGATTCATCAAAACAGACTTACATAAGTTCATGGCAAAAAAAAGATTATTCATCAAACTACAGAAGTTAGACCTTGCTTACAAATACCAGGTCATGAGAGTTCTAGGCAATAATTCTTTACATTTAATTTCCTGGTGTTTTGTTTCAGCTCACCTGCAATATACCGTACAAAGCAGTAGAAGAAATTTCAATCTCAACATTATCTTTGTATTTACATATATATATATAATTCTGAAAATAATCATCCAGCTCTATGATGCAATAAAATGAGACGAGGCAGCAAACAATTACAGGACTAAAAGAAACACACCTATTCCTTTCCATCATATACGACCAACCGCTGTCATCTTACACAGTGCTCAGACAATTTTCCAAACAAGATTAGAGATTCGTTAAAAGAGAAAGCGATCACTTTAGCATTCATGGGTTGTTCAGAATTCTGTCTAAAGGTATGGAAAAATACCACTGAAAAAATGCCCCCTTCATAATCTCTGTGGCTGCATACAAAACTTTTGCTTATCTTCTGAAGTAATCTAAACGTTGATGAACGTGGGAACAGTACTTTCATGACAAGCTTTCATTCATGACAGGCTATATGTATCAAATGGTAAATTATTTCTGTGGAAGCTCTAATATCAAGTTTTGTAGACAACCCAATTGTTTTATTTTCAGCTACTAAAAATGGTAGCTGGGGAGATAAACATTCATATGCTATGTAAGTTCAAAGGCAAAGCATAAGCACATGATAAGATTTTTCCCTCTTCTTTCCCACCCATTTTGTTTTCTCCCTGATACCAGGAGAGAAAGTGACATGTATAAATGCATTACCTGTGGTATTTTTAGGATTTTGTTGTTGTTGTTTTTATAACGGAACAGCTTCAAATAATTTCTATTATGTTTATTTTCTTTCCCTGGCATTTCATTTCTTTTTGCTGGATGAGGAAGTTATCAAAAATAATGAGAGTAAGCAGGAAGAAAATGCGAGGTGAAAAGAATGATGGTCACAGTGATGCTCTGGCAACATCTGGAGGGGTTTGCCCATAACTGAGAAAGACCTCAGATCCTCTTTCAGGCTGTGCCAGCTTTTTCCCTTTTAGTTTGGGACAAATATTTTCACTTCTCTGATTCTGTCTTCCTATTACAAAGGGTCAGAATTACAGCATCTAACACTTCTTAATACTATTACATAAATAGAAAAAATATTATATTCACAAAATACTCAGAAATAAGAAAGCAAAAACTTTAGCCAGTTAATTCCTACCACATAAAAGAATATTTATTTGCTTGAAATCTAGTCAGTGTGGGTGATATATTCATTACTTAGCAGAAGCAAGCAATGTTTATTCCATAAGCCTCTCTAAATTCAGCAGATCAATAATGGTGACACCAGTATTTCTCCTTACAAACCAGACCAAATCCATCAACAATGATGACTACGTCTCTTTCAGAGATTTAGTATTATAATAGAAATAAAATCCATGTGCTTGAAGAGTAACTCACTGTCTCCAGTTTGAAAATTACTGTCTAAAGGATTTTTGTTGTTTGTTTTTAATTGAACAGGAGGCCACAAAGCTAAGGTTCTGCACTTGACAATTTAAACTGTCCTGATACAAAAATTTACACTAGGGCATGTTTTAAGAGTGCATTTCTTTTCCTATGAAACCCTCTATTTCACTGTCAAAGAAAGGTAAAATGAACACATATAGCTATGTAAAAGACTCAAAATCATAGTGTAACAAGTACCACACTGATCTGAGTGAGGCTTTTAGTCAGTTATAGTCTAAGGATTTTAAGTTATAGTCAGTCGCAGTTTTAGTCAGTCTTTCTCTCTTCTTGCCATAAGGAAGATCTCAAAGAACTTCTCAATGAGAATAATCACTTTAATTCCTCTGCCTATAAGACAAGTATAGAAGAGCTAACTTGGCCGTGCTGAAAGATAACTTGCCTACAAGGTAAAAAAATTGTCAGGAATTTCTCATAGGCAAAAAATAAAAGAAAATAAATAAATTTAGAAATACTTTTTAACATTGAGGCCAACATTTCTTTGTGATGCATACGGAAACTCTTTCTGAAAATAGATGCAAGTGTCTCAGGCAGTGAGGTGAGTTAAAATAGAGTGGAAGAGAATTCCTGTCTAAGAACACTGAGAAATATTTTACCCATTTGTTTACAATGTGTTTTTTTCCATAAAGACTGTAAGAGAAGATGAGTAAAATTCTCAGAGCTATTAAAACTGAATTAACATCGCATATTCAGAAAAAGGAAAGGAAAGAATAAAGATTGGTCCCTACCATCTCCAACAAACTGAAGAAGGGCTAGATCAATTTGTCTCTTCCAAGGTGATCCCTTCTGAAGTGCTATTCCATAGCCCGTAGTGGCAAAGATGTATCCACTGCCTATTGTGACAAGTTTGCAGCCTTCATCTCTTCCAGCCTTGTAGTTCAGCACTGCTGCATCATAGATGAAAGCGTCCAACTTCCTGAAATAAAAGAAAACATTTTACAAACCAAATCATTAGGGACAGCTGTTGTCAGACTTCTTTTGTCCTTGATGTTAGAACCCTGTTGAATATCATATGGGTTCTTTGATATCATTAATTACATATCCTGCCCTTCTGTATCTAAAATTAACAAAAGGCATCTATTTTAGTGAGGGGAAAGTAGGACACATAGTTTTGCATTTCTATTTTAAGGGATGCGGTTAAAAAATACTGAGAGCAGGAGAAAACAAGCTACAGAATGTCTTGCCCTGTTATCTTTGTATCTTTGCATCCCGACATGGATAATGAAGATACTGAGATGCAAAATGATCTCAAATACAACAGAAATGATGACAGAGAATTTAGAATGAAACTTACAAGAACTATTTATTATATAATGGAAAAGACTGAAATTGTGGCTTAACCAGTTTTCCCTACACACTCTTTATTTTTCTTTCCAAACATAAACAATGAGGCGGAAATGAAGTCCTTGCTAAAACAGAGGAAGGTATTGAAGCATATCTGACAGAGCTATTAAATTATACTTTACAATTATCAGAAATATTTATTTATCATTTGAAGTTCCAAATATATTATTTGTGTACCTGAAACACAGCAGGAATAAAGGAATGTGTGGAAAAATTCAGGTCTTTCAGCTTATCTACCGACAACGTAAGAATGGAACAATCTGATATACAGCTAACACAGCAAAACAGTGGGAAACAGAAAATCAATAAGGAAAGGAAAAGAGAAGATATCTTTCAGGGATAATTTTTAAGAAGCACTACCAAGCAAGAGTTAGGTAAAACTGGGCATGGCTGTTTCACAGATGAAGCCAATAAAATTGTGCATATATGCAGAGGAAGCCATTTTGAAAGGCAGTCACTTGCCAGAAGAAAACTCAAAGGCCTACAGAAATTCATAAGCAATATTTAAAAGAAAAAAGAGGAAACTTAAGTATGTTTTGTATTACTACCCTAAATCCATAACCAAAATATTTAAGATGTGTAACACACAAAAAAACTAGAAGAATACGGAAGCAATAAGAAAAAAAAAAAAAGCATGTTTGCTCAAAACCCACCTAAATTATGCACTAAATAAGTTATTACTTCTTTTAAACATCCCTTAAGAGTCAGGGGAGGGGGGAGGACACAGCACACAGCTGGCTGCACAGCTGTGGGAGGAAGGCTCACCACTCATCTGCCCTCCTGGCACCACAGCTCCAGGCACTGCCCACTGTGCTCTGCCTCCAAAGAGCTGCAGTACATTGCTACGGTGCGCTGCTGAAATGTTCTGAAGGGATGCAAATGACAGAGGCTGGCAGAATGCTGTTTATAAACAGTTGGGACCTGTCTTCATGGAAATAGAATTGTAAAAATAAATTCACTGTGGCACAAACATATACAAGGGCATCAACTGCAGTTATGTTATATCCATACACAGTCTGTACCAGTTGTGAATTCCGCGGCTGTTCAGGTTTTGAAGTCATACTTGTCGCTTATCTTCAGCTGTTTTTCATTGATAAAGCTTTTCATTTATATTCCCAGATCAGAGCAGGATGGAGGCATATCAGATTTTGGCTACTGACAGAGAAGAAACACTTCTATACACCACATAATTCAATGTTTGTTCTCAAATATTTAATCAACAGAGAGATGCAGTAGCCTAACTTTTGCAGATCAGATAGCAGAACTTTGACACTGGAGAAAAAAACATATCTGTCTCCTGTTATATCAGAGAAGAATGAGGTTTCTGGGAGCGATGGAAAAGTGAAGAGCAAAGTTTCTCTCACTTCTTTCTGCACTTTATTTCTCCCCTGCAAGGATATCCACTCACGGTCACCATCCAAGTCATCAAATCAAATTTAGTGAGGTAGTTAATTTGGAGAAACAACGGGTGGCTCATGCCACTGGAAGAAATAGCTGGGCCATCATTTCCTTTGTTTTTCCATTCTTCTCTAAAACTGAGTTGACTTAATCCTCAGCACAAGCCCATTAATGTTAAAAATCTGACTGTTCCTTCTTTAAAATGGGTAACTTAATATGGAGAAAACAATTCTTAAGCATCTGGAAGATGGTATGTCACAATCTCAGCCTGTAAAAGAGATACAGCAGTCTAGTGCAAAGGGCAACAGAAGTGGGCTGGCTGGGAAGGAGGTGCTGGGGCAGACCCCCATGCAGCATGGCATCCGTTGTAGTGGGTACACAGTAGGGAAGGAGGGAGGCTCTGAATGCACAGATTTATCTTGGGGAACTGTCTCTCTGCTCCGTCTAGAAGATCACAAAAAATACCATTATGTAAACAGATTTAAAAACATGAGGTATTTTTCTGACGGAGGCTGAGGGCTGAAGTCTTCTGCATTGCTGCCCAATGCCTGAGCTGTAAATCAAATAATTGATCGCCCTGAAAAAGTCTTGCTTTCTACAAATACAAGCTCATATTCAGAATATATTTTCTCGATTTCCAACATAAATCTTATAACCTCTCAAGGCTTAATTATCTCTTCAGCATGTGCTGATTACAGAAGCACTTTTCCTTGCAAAGCACAGCTTCAGAACACGATGTGCCCCTGGCGTGTGGGCAAGTAGTAAGCCACAAATGAAACCCTCAAAGTAAGGGCAAATGGCCTCTTCCATCAAGAGAAGGTAGACTTCCTGACACACTGAGTTTGGAAGAATTTTCAAACAACTTTAAATATTTCTCAAGAAGAGCTTATGAAAACTGAGGCAGCAAAATCTAGACAAGTCGAAAAATGCGATACTTTCCCAGTTGTTTGCAGAGGTGGCAGTGAGCATAAGCTCCAGGATAAGACAAAAAGCCTGAAGGGCTCAGAGCCTTGCACAAACCTCAGTCAGGTAAAGATGAATCAATTAACTTGTAATTTCAGTGCAGCCGCTTCAGGGGGCGAAAAGCTTTGTCACATTGTGTAGGTTTAAATAAACTGCTAAGAATTAGAAGAAAGATGGAAGAGAACAATAGAAACTGGAATGCAGCAAGAACAAAGATTAATAGCTGCCGTGGACTAGCCAAACATGCCAGGTTTCTTTAATGAACGTGGAGGAACGGGATTACAGTCTTATGACTCATCAGAACAACTGGGAGGTTTGTAGAGTTCCTCTGAACCACTGCAATAATCCTGAATAAGAGAGAAAATAAACAGTTTGGAATATTTATGTAAGAAAGTCTACAAAGGCAAGCGTCTTTCATTACTCACCAAATACAGAGAAGACTGGGAGGGGGGGAGAAATTTAGCTCATACAACATAAGAGAATAGCAGGTGTTAGAAAATTATGAATTGGAATAGTTCTAAAATCACCCAAAACATTACTGAATGCAATAATTTGAAGTGGGAGATCTGTGAAAAAGAAATGCAGACAGCCTTGTACCTAAACATTTACAAGCCACCAAGAAGCATAAGAGTTGAAAAATCAGAATAGCGACTGCAAAAGCCCTTTCTCTAAAGTGCTGCTGTACACATTCAAAAAAATGCCTGTGCAAAGACAATTCAACTTAGAGGAAAACGTACAGAAGAATAATTTCTGTAAAGCTGAAAACTGCTTTCCACTGTAAGTCATTTTTCATTTGCACACACTTTTCACCACATTCACGTGATGGAAATTGAAAAGGAGGATTAGGAAAATGCCTCTTTATTAGTTACGGCTTCTTCCTCAAGAAGAAAAGTATCATTCATTTGGAAAATGTTATTTTGCTTCCTTAGCCAACTACACGATCCTTCAGGGATTTTGTTTTTCTGATGGAAAGAAAATGGAATAATCTAAAATGACAATCTGTTCAGTAGTTCTGCAGACACAGAGCAGTAATCAAGCACACCAGAAATCAACCTCTTTCAATTACTTTGTGTCCTACTACGACCTGTGTTGCAGTATGCAGAAAATGAGATGGATGCTTTTATGCAGTCCTGATTTTTCTTCATTGTTCTTTACTGTCATTCACAGAAGTCTGTGGAACAAATAATACTGTGTTTGCATTGAGAATCAGTGGAATTGAAGCAAGACTGAAGTCACTTTCCAGCTTTTAAATAATGCAAAAAATAGTAAATCCAAACATACAATATCTTCAGTAAAATTAATTTCCTGCTAAAACAGGAGGGTTTACTTGTCAGATTTAGGACATTAACTTTAGAATCGATTTTTTTTCACTCTCATTTCCTTATGTTTTTTAATACTCCAAATACGTTCTTTTCATGGCCACAGAAAATCTGCGTATAGTTACTAACACAGGTTTTACTTACATAAAAACAGAATGCATAGAATATATGATTCACAGCAGTTAGTGTGCACTGCATTTTGCTGTAGACACCTGTTTCTCTGTGATTTTTTTTACATTATTTTTGATGAAGTGTCTTTTAACCTAAATGTGCACCTTCTGGTTTATTCTGGAAAGTTTATTACAAAGAGAGTGTGATACCTGTTCACTAAGGCTCCAGTCCTATCCTTTTTAAGGTCAATATTTAGAATTATTTTTTTGTTACAAGAATCAGACTTACAAGTAAGTCCTCAAAACAATAGTTTTAACATCATATGTACTCTCCCCTTTCATCTTCCTCATCCCCAAGAACACTTATTTAAGCTTTGTCTAATAATGATTTTCAATATAGAGCTCATTTTCAAAGCATTCTGCAAAAAAAAAAAAAACAACAACAAAAAACCACCACTTTCTAGCTTTTTGCTTTTAAGAATAAATCACACCATCAGTAAAATAGATTCATTTATAAGTAGCAAAATAGCATTTAGCATTTGATTTTAGGAAAAAAAGCTCGTAGCAGGATTAAACATGAACATATATTTTGGAGATCATAAATTCCACTGTTGGGAAGGCAGCAAGTGCATTTTGCAACTGCAAAAGCAGTGGTTGCAATATATGATAGATTTACAGATTTTTTTTAATTTTTAAATCCACTGAAGGGATAAAAGAAAGTATGTCAAGAGAGCACAGTGAGAGACACAGCCTCATTTGTGCATCTCTAAAACTGTGTCCAGGAGTCTATTGCCAAAAGGTCACCATGTAGTGGCACAACAATCAGGAAAAGGAATGCTGCTCTGAAGAGGAGGCTTCAATAAAAGTGCTCTAACGTGACATTTTGGCATTACTGGAGCAAGAGAAGTAGATATTTAACCTTTAGCATGAAGAACTGATGATTTCCTCTATCCAGTTTTGACAAAAAAAAAAAAGCATTTCAGGCTATCTGATGGCACTTCATCACCCGCAGAGACTTTATCCTACAGCATACATTCACCAGCTCTGCACAGATCTTAAATTCACATACACTGGATGGATTCTTTGACACCTTGACATTACCAATTCAACAGGAGCTAATTTAACAGCCACCTCCCACCACAACGCAGGTTAGCAAAGTTTTATCCACTTAAATGCTGAACTCATTAGTTGGGAATGAATCTCACTGTCCTCACTTCAATCTTCACACAGAAAACACAGGCACAAAACCCAGAAAAGCAGGCTCTTGAAGACATTAACATCATGCTGCACAACCTGAGAGATTGCAGGGGCTCTGCCTCAGGGATTCTGTCAGGGAATCTCAGGCTGTGAACCTGCCAGCACAACATGCCTGTAGTTACCTGAGCAGGCTCACAGGAGTTTGTGTTCCCCATCCTCTGCCCACCTGCCTTCCTTGTTCCTGTAGCATTTCCCTCAGTAACAAAAGAATGGAAAATGATGCATGCCTGTATGAGTACTTACAGCAGTGGAATATTGTGTCCCATTTCAGGTCACAGTAGCCAAGCAATGAAATGCTTGCAAAGCAGCAGTTTATAAAAACACAAAATTTGAAAAGTCAAGTAGGGGGAATATATTTTTAGATTAAAGGTTTTGTCCCAGTTACAATAGCATAATGAAGGATGAATTCAGCACATTTCACCAAGCACCTGATCTCATTCCCAAATCAAAAGAGTATTAAAACTTAGAATAGCTTCCTCTCAAAAGAAGAGGGGTTAGGTGGAATATAGTTCCTTTCACCTGTTCATTCATTTCCAGGGTCTTTTAAATATTAAAGACATTAGGTAGATAATTGCATTACCTAAGAAAAAAGCAATACAGACACAGAGAGTAATCTTTTTAAAATAAAAAAATAAATCAAAAAAGCATTCAGGTACTGAATAATGGAACTAGAAATAAATGACTATAAACCACATTTTTCCTAGAGGCAAGTTGTTCTGGATAAGCTGTTAAGAATCAACATTTATCTTACAGCCATGAAGAAGATCCTGATGATGTGACCCAGCTTTACAGGGCATTATGTTTTCAGATTCTGTTTATAGATAACATGAAACCACTGGGGTATGAGTTTCCACAGAAATTTCAGTGAGTGCTTTCTCAGATCCTAATAACCATCTAAATTCCAATTTTATTGTTTTCCTCTCCATTCAAACCTGTAAGAACCAACCTCAGCCCCTGGAGTCCTCTGGAACAGCACATTAGGTCCTACCAGACTACTATATATTTTGACTTTTCAACAACTGACCTTTCCTTTTTTTCCTCCAACTCAACCACATTTAGTAATTTCTCCAAAATTAGGTAAAAGAATTGCTATATCTGTAGTAATTTTAAAAGTCAAAGAAAAGTGTGAAGAGTCTCAATTGCAAATACTGTAAGGTGTTGTCAATCAGATCCAGTCAGAAAATATTCAGTCACTAGATTAAAAGTTTAAAAATTTATGTCAGCTGAGCATTTCTTTGAGTTCCGGTTGCAAGCTGTTATTATTGCCCACAAGAATGATGAAGAACTCGTGCTTTTTATCAAAAATTCACAGATACAACTTTTCTCTCAAATCGGTAATTTCTCTCATTGCTTTACTCCTCCTTTTAGGTGAAAAGAAACAGAGAGAATAAAAACTAGAAAGTTTTTCCTTTGATGAAAAATTGATAACAATTTCTTCTGCAAAATAAATTGAAAACAATGGGGAAAAAAAACTTGGGTTTGTATCCAAATGAAGACATCAGCTGGCTGTCCAAAAGACAAGGTTTTTTAAAATTAGTTTTATTTTAGGTACACCGCCACTTTAATTGTCAGATGCAGTTAAGAGAAAGATCTGCTGGGCACAATCTGAATTGTGTTCCAGCTGACAGAAACGGAGATGTTTGCCTCCTGGTTGTGCCTGAAACACACTGTGGAAGCTGCCAGCACAGCCTCTGACCAGCCTGTATCTGTTCAGTGAAGAACAGTGTGCAGAGCTGTGAACTGGACACGATTTATAAGCATTATAAACACAACAAAAATCCAATTCGGGCCAATAAGCTTAGGGACTGAGGGTTAAAAGGACATCAGAGCCTTCCGGGGTTTTCTCTTGCGCTTTCTCTGCTTAGAAACAGTGCATGCTTAAAAAAAAATTGTTAAAAATTGCTGTTTTCAGATGAGAATGTTTGTAGGAGTTAGGGGAATAACTTCTCGTGCCACTCACACTGTTGGATTAGCTGCTTTCAGGTGTTTCTTCTAGCATCATCATAACGATGTCATTAGAAATGTTGAGGAATGGAACAGACAACTCATCTGTTCCTATCAAAGCAGCTAACAGCTCAGGGCACATCTGCAGGTCAGAAATATCTTCTTTGGACTGTTCAAGTTTGATAATCCTCTGTATGTAAGGCCATACCTGCCAAGAACCCTGCAGAATTGCTGTCACCATGGCATTCTTTATAAAAAGCTTTGTGTTACTGCCAGTATGCCACAGACAACGAGGGAATGAGGCACTAACCTTGATTATATAAATCAGCAAACATTGCAGTCATTAACAGGAAGGCAGATGGAAACCTAAAGAAACTTTAGCATCAAATCCTTGAGTATATAGTCACAGCTGTGGCCGCAAATAAAAACTGAAAAACATTAACGACAGCGAAGGGGTCTGCAGCTGTATAGCAAGAGATTGCCTGCCCATGGAACACAAGGGATTCATTACTGCAATTTTCCTGAAACGAGTTATATTGACAGCTTTTTGCAGCGAAGCTGAAATAAAGTCCTCACCACATCGATATGCTCTCAGAACACAGCCCCAGTTAGAGGCCATCACTTTGCTTGAAACAAGATATACGCTGCAGTCTAAGTTCCAGGAGAACTAAGGAAATAAAGAAAAAATTAGATGGATTCATCAGCGTTGGGAAACAGACAATGAAAGCTTCCCATTTTATCTCTACCATAGGAAAATAATCTACCAATGAAATTTTGTCATTTCAGCCATTAGCAGTTAAATTCTAGTGCACCAGTGTCAATGTGCCAAGGCAAGGGTGAGAACACTGAAATTACTTTGAGCATATGGCCATTGCATTTCCCTTGAGAGTTTTATAGCAGCAGAACACTCATACATGGGGAAGTGCTACATGCAAACTCAACAGCTCTGAGTAGATACAATCCACAGCAAAGGATTACAACAGATACGGAATTCTTCCAGAGGAATACAGGCACTGTTTATTTTGACTTGCAGCAGACAACATCAAGCAAACAATCTTTGCAAGTCCTTACCAGGTCTGTGGTCTATGACTCTATAATTACCAAATAGTTCATCTTCAATAAGCTGTGCAGAAGCAGCAGGCTGTATGATATGGAAGAAAAATTGCTTTTTGTATGCTACCAATGATGCTGATGAAAAGAGAAAAACAGACAAAAGGATAGCTCTGACAAGAGATAAAGATGACAAATGAAATAGCAGTAATCAGAACTCATACATACTGAAGAAGAGAACAAAAAACGTGTATTTGTTGGGAAAAAGAAGCAGTTTGTGAAAGGAGAGATGTCATCCTCAGAAGAGCAGTAGTGATATGGCTCCTTGGGGCACAAAGTATTCACACTCATAGGCTCAAGTGAAGTAGGGAAAAAGTCAGCTTGATCTAACGTAGAGAAGGATGAAGGCAAACTTCACATGAAAGCATGAAACAATCTGCAATCTGATAAAAAAAATCATGATGGGGAAAGGCAGAAGTTGGGGAAATGTCAAAAAGGAGGAAACAGCTATGTATGCTGAGAAAGAAAAGGGGGAAATGCTGTTTTTGAAGAATATAAGCCTGGACAAAGAGAAGAGGCAGGCAGTTGTGATATTCTGACATGTCTTTTCATGACTTTTCTTGAACAGGGAATGCAAACTATTACAGTCTCCTTTTATACAGGCTCATCGTTTTCACTTTTAGCTCCGCAGAGCTGAGGTGTCAGCCATAGGAACTGCCATCACATCCTCACCAAATTTCTTGGCAAAATGGAAAATCCAGGTGGGACAAAGGTGCAAGTGACAGGATGATCACGCAAACAGATTGGTTTGGACACCAAAAGGTGAAAAAAAAAATATAAAGTCATGCTGTCTGATCTGTAACTAAGCTTATTGCCCACAGCTACCACATTCACTGGGGATTTCTACAGTTCCTGCGTGGCAGAGACTGAAGGAGGGAAATATGTAAGCACATTTGACACCACTCTCCTGCTGAAATGTCCAAAATTGTGATATAAACTCACCCAAACTGACACTTCCCAGCATCTGTCAGTGCGCTGTTTAATCCTCCTGTAGGTTCTATCAGACAAAATACAAAGGAGTGCAGCAAGTATCTAAGAGTTGCTTACAATGATCCAGAAAACTCATCCCTAGAGGCGTTCAGTGCCAGATTGGATGGGGCCCTGGGCAGCCTGGTCTAGTATTAAATGGGGAGGTTGGAGCTTCATGATCCTTGAGGTCCCTTCCAACCCTGGCCGTCCTGTGATTCTGTGAAAATACCACACATGGCAGCTTATGGGCACTACTTGCTAGAGAAATGTCAGCCAGAGGGAGCAAGGTAGGCACCTGGGGGTGCCTGCTCTAAGTTACTTAGAAGAGGGAAGAGACTCCAGTTGAAATAAAATCTTATTAAATAGAAATACATGGATAGCTTATACTGTCAAAAGCACTAAAGCATTTGAGGAAGAGCAGCAGCTGGCAGAGGAGCAGCCAGCCCCAGTTTTAGTGAATGTCCTGAACTCCCTGCAGCCAGGCAGCTCCCCCCTTTCCTGCTTCAGTGTCTCTTAGGTGGCCTTATTTTAAAGCTAAAAGTGGCTTTTCAGGGTTTTCAGTACCACAAATGACAGATGAAAAGTACAAGGAACGTATATCCCATAAATAAACCATCCCCCTAAATGAGCTCAAGGAATGGTTGAATTTAGGGAGAGCTGCCTATTCAAAAACTCACAGCAGGAGCAGTAGCATTCAGCTCAGTATATACAGTGCACACTGCAGATGTCTCCTAGGAAATAAAATTTGCGTGGGCTTGACTCTGTCCCCAGTTTGGAGTATCTTGGGTGAGGTCAAGTGCACGTTAAGTTACTGTTTATCTTAGATAGAACAAACTGCTTGAGAAATGCCATTTGAAAACACCTATAGAAATGACGATATAAGGAGTCCAGTTGGTTACATGGAGACTGTGGAAAAGAAATCCATAGAAAGGATAACTTTTTAAGGAAGAGTACCTCAGAAAGGTTTAGTGAGTTCAACTTTTTTTTTTTTTTTTCCTCCACAGAAGAAATATATTACAATCTACAACATGTTTGGGGGAAGGAGAGTAGAAATTAAAAGAACAGACAGTTCCCACAGTAAGGACCAAAAGTAACAGCTAATTTAGTACAGGAAGAAATGTTTCCTGTGCTCACTGTAAATAATAGTTGAGCCACCAAGCAGTCATGGGAGCAGATGTACTTAATCTGCTATTGGCAACTTAGTCTTGTCATTTAAAAAAAAACACAATATAAATGTATCTTGATAAAATCTTTAATCCAGTATTATTAAAAGAAATACACAGGCTATTATCAAGCCTGTATGTTTAGAAAAGATTACCAAAGCTAACACACTCCTCTCATTCAGACACAAGCAGTGAGTTGCATTCAAACCTTTTCAGAATTAAAATGGAAATTCAGTCTTCTTGACCAGCCAAGTAGAGTGGGCTGGTTTGCCAACATTATCAGAAGCAAGATGAGATTATATATGAGACTGTATCGTCCGGTCTCATCATGTGGAGATCAAAGCCAACACTTCAGATCTGACAGCAAATATATGGGGCCAAAGAATGACAGAAAGGATGGAAAGATGAAAAGAAATCTCAGGTTGTTGCACACTCAGCAGAAAAACAAGCTTAGTCAGAATGTGCCGTCTGAAAACACATTCCTATGGAATAGTCCTGAAAAGATACACCAGGTCTGGACAAATAATCATCTGTTTTGAGCTCAATCCCAAATGCAGGTGTTGCTGTATCCCCTCTATTTAGAGTAATACTTTTTTTGCACTTTGAATCTATAGTATATTGGACATCAAAGCATCCACGCAATTTAAAAGTAGTCTTACAACTCATGGATACTCATTTTCCTTTCTGAAATCAGTACAATGTGGTTGGAAGAAAAAAAAAAAGCCATGAATTACACACAATGCCTGAGATCACTGTTCAGTATCACAGTAGCTACAGATCAATATTTTTCAGTTTTTGTGGTCTACATATTCCTTTAAAACCCATGGAAGAAGCTTACCCAGTTTTCAAGCTGACCAAGGCATCTTCAACTCCTTTTTGATTATATTTTGTCATGTAGAGGTGCATATCAGGATAGTTGTTTCTGATATTCCTTTCTGTGCTGCCATTTGGGACAGTTCCAAATCGAAAAGGAGGTGAATAATCATGTGGTCTTTGAAACTACAGAGAAAAAAGGAAAATCAGGATCTTTCAGGCACTCAAAATAGGTACCTATGGAGATGTAACTTAAGCAAGAAATAACTACCAGGGTAATTTCAGGTAGAAAATAAAAATCTTGCATAGGCTGCCTCAAATTTATTCTAGGCAAATGCATGGGGTTCACACTCAGCTCTATTATATCAGAAACTGTCTTCACACTGGGTGAACTACACAGAAACATCTACATGCAAATTAAAAACAGCTCAGATGTGCCACTTTGATAAGACTTTCTTCTGTGCATTGCGATATGGAAGAACTACAGAAACTGGAACAGAGAGATTCTGGAAGATGTTCCCCATCTGCCAATGTGTCCTTAGAGAACCCAAATTCCAGGCAGACACTCTGGTATATAACAATCATAGTTGATAGTCATTTCACACCTTCATCTCAGCGGAGACATAGTGGGTTGCCGAGGGAAAAGGATCATTTTCACACCCCAAACAGAGCCTAACACACCGTTCCAGAGGTGATGCGGTGCGCAGGCAGGGAAAGCGTGAGGGCTGACTTCCCTCTTACCCCTGTGATTCAGGGGGAAGAACAGTTCTTGCATCTTCCTCAAGGCTTCAGCAGCTATATCACTTGATATGCAAAATGTCTCTGGAGCTTTCACACCTATAATCCTAGATACGGTTTATTCCTACATACCATTTGCTTAGGGGTAAATAGATATTATTCTACGGTTTTACCTTCTCTTATCACTATTGCATCAGCACAAATAGGCAAGCCAGAGACTACTCAACAGGATTAACAATAGCTCAGGGCACACACAAGTGTAAGATAATCTCACTCCAACACTTGCTACTAGACCTGAAAATTATGTACATGACTTTTCAATATCTCCCATTAAGCACCATATGATACTTTAGAATTAAGTTAAAATGTTTCTCTAAGAAATAAATTTTGAAATGCCATTCAGATTAGAGGAACTATTGACTAGTAAGGGAATTCAATTGAGCACTGATAAAAGCAGTCACCCATAAATTCCATGGTAAAATGCACTCTGTTTTTGCTGCTGAAGTTAAAGAGCAATCTACAAATCCTGTGCTGCAAGAGAAGCTAATATTTATACAGTTGCTGCTTCCTTTGGGCTACGTATGTAATACTCCTCTTTTTGAAGTTTGGTCTCAGGGCATTAAGAATTTTCAGTATCCAGTGCCAATTTGGAAAGAGAATACAAACAGAGTTATACAAAAAGTGGGAGTATTTTCCATTCCATCAAACCCTGATTGTGAAATTATGGCTGCAACAATATTTTCCTGTTAAAGAACTACAATTAAATGCTTCATTTTAATTAAGCATATTTTGACAAAGCATAAAGAAATGAACTTTGTTTTTCTCTATTCATCTAGCTAACGAATGTCTTACTTTTCTCATTTTCCCATTTCACAGCTTTACTGTTTAAATTATTACTTTGCTACTACCTTGCACATACTAATTGACCTACGCACTAAAATTACACTATATACCAGTCATGGTTCTTAGACTATATTTGTTCTCTCATTTTTGTGTTCACTATGTGGCACTGAGGCAAATCCTGCTTTTAAATTTATGTCCAGAGATTCTACTGATACAGCTGTAGTCTGCTATTATCTTTATTTAAATGTTCAGATAATTAGTCCCTGAAACAATGAGATGCCTTCCAATAACTCCTAATATCTGATTTGAATTTCCCAATTAATAAAACCGGATGAGAAAGAAAAAAAAAAATCAAAAATTGACATCAATTTTAAGACCTGTAAAAATTGCTGCTGTTGACACGATTGGTATTTATGGAAGGTAGTGAGCATTTTGCAAGCTTGGTTCCTAATCCTGGGGTATAACACGAGGGATTTGGGAACAGGAAGATCATAGTGGAGCACCTTGGTGATTTACAAATGGAGTTTTGGTTTGAATAGTCTCACTTTTCAAGAACATTCAGGTGGGTTAAAGTTGTTGGCACCAGTTTCCTCCCACAGGAATGGTTGCAGTTTTCCATCCTAAATTGAACACTCAAATAACAATATTTCTGCAGGAAAGCAGAGATTAATAAAAAGTGCTAGTTCATTCTAACATCATAAGGATAACAAGTAATTCAACTGATTAAAGAATTTGTATATGGAATTCACATGCAGAAAATTCAGAAATAAATAGTTTCAAACATCCTCCACTGACTGGAATTTCTTGCCACAAGGCACTTAACCAAAAACACTGAACAGTAATGAGATATTTCTGTGGAAGTAACTGCGTGGTGCTACTGCCTGCTCATGGATTACGTGTAAATGGGAAAAGAGTTTAAAACATTTTTACTAACGTTGTACTCTTATCTAAGATGCATAGATCTCTAATCAGTAATTTTAAACACATTTAGAGAACTGACATGTCCTAGGCTCTATGATTCAGCAGAGATCTGCGTGGTGTGGTAGGCATAAAAGAAAGAAAAAAGCACTGAATCTATAGATGTACTCATTTTCCCTAAAACCCCATGGTGGGAATTAAAATGTATCATGTCTGCTAGGAAGCAATTTTCTTCCTAGACATTTTCTGAAATGTTAATTTTTTCTTTTTAAAGTTGGTAATAAAATCCTTAAATTTAATGCACAAGCCCCCTGCTTGAATCATAACTGCAGAGAGATCAACTATTATTCAGAAGACAAAACAATTCATTCTCCATGCTCTGCCTACTGCTCCATCTGTAGCACATGGTAACCAAACCCCAATCCTACTGATATAGGAACTCCAAAAGGATGCCCAAACTTAGGAAAAACAGTCCTAGTGCTTTTAGTTTGTTTTGCTATATGCCTAAATAAAACTGACAATTTCATTAGGTAGTAAAGTGATCTTTCACAAACGTTTAATATTGACTTAATTTGATGATATGCACGTCTGTCTGAAAACGTTACTATTCATAGCAGTAGCTAGTTTTTGTTTTTTTCAGGAGTATTTTAAGGACCAGCAGAAAACTTATTAAAATAGTAGAAAATAATAAATATTCTCCCTCTGCTAACAGAGATTTTAGTGGAAGTCATAGACAGAGATAGGAAAAAAATAACCTACATTTGAATTCTGATTTATTCCAACAATTTGCTTTCTGGTCTTCGAAAAATATAGCTGCTGTGTTAAGTAACTTCAAATTATTATAATCACCATTCAGTATCTACATCCAACAAGTCTCAAAAGTCACCGAAGGGTATAACATCAAAGTGAAGAGATGGACTGGGGTAAAAGGGTCGCCCTACTATTTCATCAGCCATACTGCCTCTTGATCTCACTCTGCTCTGTTATGACACAAGGATCTCTCTAAGTAACTAGAGATCTTGTGCTGTCTTACCGCACAAAAAAAGTAAAGATAACATTGTGAATCCTAAAAATTAAGGAATCTGTAAACGGCATCATGAAGGCTCCTTATTAAGGTGGAAGAGCATCTCCATGACCATGTGCACATGGGGCATTTTGGAGGAACCACAGCAGATGAAGGCTTTGCAAGACAGTTCTGTCCAATGCTTCCTA
This sequence comes from Meleagris gallopavo, assembly GCF_905368555.1. Classification (NCBI taxonomy): domain Eukaryota; kingdom Metazoa; phylum Chordata; class Aves; order Galliformes; family Phasianidae; genus Meleagris; species Meleagris gallopavo. Next base: position 9,329,276 of record NC_139419.1, on the reverse strand, counting down.
CTTTCTCTTAATGATTTTGTCTCTCTTCAGATGAAAAGGTATAAATGGCCTTAAAAGTAGGAAGTGCTATGAGAGCCAGCTTCAATGGATGCTTTTGGACTCGTTTTCTGTACCTTTTTATGAACACAAAGCTTTTAGAAATCTTTTACATATACAAAGATGTCAAAATATAATTTTCCTCTCATCCTCTAAATCATTTGAGTTTATGAACACCCACCCCCAGTAACTCCAGTACATGCTGTGCCATGTATTTCTGGGTGACACGCAGATGACACAGCACTCAGAAGTTTATTAGCGACATTATGAAGGACGATAGTTTCATCAAGAGGTCTTAAATCCGTAAGCAGCATGTTGTTGTGTTCAGCAAAACCAGTTTTAAATCTATCTTTTTAATCTGCAAGAGGAGAAAATCTTTTAGCTATCTCTTACTAAATATATTATCTTTAAATAGAGGTGTTTCTATTCAGACTCTTTCAAGAGTTTTGCTTGTTTTTCCAAAGTTTTTGTTTGTTTCCTTTTATCTGTTTTTCACCCTAGCCATGATTGCAAGTCATGCTTTGATAACTCAGATCACTCAAAGGCCAGTCATCGAGAACCATTAAATCAGTAAACAGATGTGAGTCATCTGAACTGTTTCTTTTTAATAACAATTTTTTTTTTATTTTCTGTCCTTTGAAATAAATCCGTTGTGAACTTCTCCCTTCTGCTACACTCTGTTGAAACGTTACTTCTCAATGTCACTATTTAGTTTCATTTTAAGACAACTGGGCAGAAACTTGAAAATGGTGTGCCCTTTATGTGCTTTGTGCATATCCTTCACAACAATAATTTTGTAAATTGACTTCAACCCCCTGTGCAGTTGTACTAAAAAACAGTCACAGAAATAAAACAACAAATAAATAATTGCTAGGTCTCTGGTTTATAAGACAATTGATGAAAAATTCAAGTTCAAAGAGCCTGTATATACTTTCAGCAGAAGAAAATTCAGTCAAGTTAGAAAAATATGAAAAAGTTGTCAATTTGTGTAAAACTTTAGGAGAGCTTAAATGAGCTGTCATTTATCTACAACTTATCTGCAATTCTCCACTGCAAAATCAAAGTCTCACAAAAATTCTCGAATCCAAGAAAGTCACTTCCACATTCAATAATATGTGGCTTATTCCAGGTAATATCTCAACTTTACTCTTCCCATTTTATACCAGAAAAATATTGAAATGTCTACAGCAAACTTATACGGATTGTTAATGTTTCTCTTTCCCTATGCTAGTGTCACTCTAAATCTGGACTTTCATCCACACTATATGAAAATCAAGAAGACTTTTTTTCCAAGAGCATTGACATTTTTTTTTTTCAGATAATAACTGGATGGTTACTGGTTTTATGAATATTTTGTCAATTAATGAACTATTAACATTCTACACAGAGATGTTTAAATCATTTCACATGCTTTCTACGCATTCAAGCTGATTTATCTGCTTTTTTTCAAGCTTTTATGGAGTGGTGAGGCATCACATTTAGTCTAATAAGACTTGATTTCCATCACAAAATTAATGTACTTTTAATTAATGCAGTTACTTTTGAAAAGGCAATACAAAGACTTTGAAATCGGTCAGATATTTTCATGCTTTGAGTTTTTAACTCAGAAAAAAATAATACAGTTCCAACTGATTATCTTGCTCAGAGTTTTTTTTAATACAAAGTACAAATTTGTAGATGGATTATGAAGAATAGACATTAATGTCTTTTAAGGCAGACGACCTACCTTTTTATCACTCAGTCCAGTCACTTGGTCAACAAACTCCTCTTGAATCATAAATGCAGCTAAGTTGGCAGTATAACTAGCCAGGAAAATGACAGCAAAGAAGGCCCAAACTGACACCATAATTTTACTGGTTGTCCCTTTGGGGTTTTGCACAGGCACGGAGTTGTTGAATACCAAGCCCCAGAGTAACCATACTGCCTTTCCAATGGTGAAGGATGGTCCATGGGGATCTATGATTGCAAAGAGTAATAGTTTTAGTTGCAATTATATTAAATTGTGGTAAGATACCCCGCGTAACAAAATGTACTAATGAAGACATGGTTAACATATTTTAATAAATATTTATAGTCCTCCCAATGGAATCACAGGATTTAGCATTGGTATTCTGCATTGTAATTACACATATGTCCATAAATGTTAGAAAAATATTTGTCCACTTTTCTATCCTCATAACCAGCTTTAGATTAGTACAATGCAGACAGCTCCAATAATTTAATTATTATTAAACAAATAAAGCTCAATGTGGGTGTACTCAGTCCATGTCATCATTTCAGAAGAAATGTATTATAGAGCAAACTTTCATGATACAGTTAAGCACTTCTTAGATTATCCTCTTTTTGCTGCACTGCTAAGTTAGACTGCAGTAAAATGAACGTAATGGAGCCAGCCATTGGTTTGTAAAACTACCTTATAGGGCGATTTAAAATTGAGCTGTTGAACAGATGTATTTTCTGAGCAGAAATGGTAAGGAAAGTATATGTGAAGAAAGCAGTCTAAAGTTTTTTTTTTATGTTTCTGAAGAGTGTAGTGCCATTGAGCTTCTGCCTGATGAAAACAGGTAGGAAAGGGAGTAATATACTTAAAGACTCCCATTGATTTTAAGCTCTCCATGTTTCAAACGAATGGCAACTGGATTTGTGGCAAGCCTCTAGGAGCCATTAGAATGGTGCAGTGCTACACTATGAATTTCTAGCCACTATATAATCAATTCTGGCACACGAGGTGACAGAGAAAAGAACAACCCAGCCTGCAGATCCCCAGTGTCTCTACAAACCTTTAATTTCCCCTTCCTAAACACAGTGTTTATTTTGGACATAGGTTACAAATGTACCATCTTATTGAAATGATAACATCATCTGAATATGACAGTAAACTCCTTGTTCAAGAAGCAAATCAATCACAAACAGGAAGAAGCCATTAGCTGGTCACAGTCTGGTTACACTCACCAAACTGGGAGATTGCATGCTATAAAGTGAAGTGGCAATGATTTAGATATTAAAAACAGTCCACATTCTGAACTGAAAGTGAAGAAAGGGGAGGATGAGGCTACCACAGTACATGAAATTCTCATTCTCAGGCCAGTGCTAATATTATACAACTGCATCTTTCATCAAGAAAGTCATGTTCTGTATCTAATTTGTTTTGCCAGTATATTTTAAAAATTAACTTTCTATAGCCAAGGATGCAACACAGTAAGAAATTATGCTCTCTTGCCACTGGGCTCATTTCAAGGCTGAGTTAACCACAAGAGAACTATACATTTTTATAGGGACTATATAAAACTATATACAAGCGAACAGCTACTTTTCCAGCTTGCACAACAAATTACATCATTTTAGATCATTATCTCTGAACTATCTCTGAAATCATAAGTCAGGAGTCCGTAGAGTTTATTCCAATGTTCTTTTAAGCTGACAATTCAGCTGATACAGTATACTAACCAAACATTGCCTGAATACAACTGCTTTTAATAACACCATTCCACGTCTTTATTGCAATGAATTAGAATGTAACCCCGCCACAAAATCACATTTTAAATGAAAAGCTTCATGACTGCTTTTACTGCTTTATGATATGTTTATTTTAAAAGATGGAGGGCAAGAGATTGTAAATACATGAATACTCTTCTGACGGCTCTAGGGTTGTGTAAAATGCAAAGCTTACCTCTTCCTTGTGCTAGGTTCCTGTTATATCCTACAGGACTGAAGTACTCAAATATAAATACAGCCATGGCGGACACAATGAGAAGCATCACAAACATCATCACCCAGACAGAAGCACTAAAAGGCTCTGCATCAAAAGAGACAAGAGAAACAGAAACAGTTCATTAAACCAGTCACATCACAAGAATTCCAGTGTCTTAGGGCTAGGCAAGCCCACTGGCTTTCTTTAAATTAGCTGTTTCAACCAAAATGCTAGCAGATAAACAAGCAGCAGTATACAAGGAACTGCCATTGTTATATGCAATCTTCACGTATTCAAAATCACATATGTAAGTTGAAACTCAAATACAAAAGCTGTGTACTTCACTTCTTCAACAAAGCCTTAACTGACACTGAGTGGCAAATTCTTAGCTTAACTCGCTGCTTATTCTGTTTACAACTCATTTCTGTTTATCCAATGGTGTATGCTTTTATCAACAGAACGGTCCCATCATTATGACTGTATTTCTGCAGAGCAAGAGCAATTAAGCATACACATAAGACGTTTGGTGTTTCAGAGAAGTACACCTCTCTCATTTTCTATCCAACAGAAAGCATTAGGGAAAAGAGCCAAATGTTTCCATCCAAAGCAAATCTTATGTTTCGGATTTTTTTTTCCTTCTGTTCACTTTTATCTACCTCTAATGAAGATGTTGTTTCTACCAATAGCAAACACATCCTTTTGCAAGTCTTGCGCTCATCTGGGAGCAAATTTCTGAAATCAAAAGCTTTCTATGGAAAACTAAACGTCAGATGAAGAGAAAAAAACATGATTAAGTTAAAGTAGTTTAGAACGGAAAACTAAAAGCAGTTTCAAGTACAGAATAAGCACCAACTTTCTGAAGGGATTGTTAACGCCATGTGATAACACAGCGCTCTTAAATATCATCAATAACACCTTTGCCTAAACAAAAATTCTCTGTCATTTAAGAAGTTCCTTTTTTAGTCATTATGGTATAATGATGCAGGCAATAAAGGTTTTGTAAGTCAAAGTAATCTCTTTATTCGGTCAATTTATTTGGAGTATATAATATACTAATTTTAGTAAATACTGGAAGTGTGAGAAAGAAATGTCCAGACTAGAACAGAACCAAGAAGCACAGGATGTGACAACAAATGAATCTGCACCCATGCTTTGCTTTTTTTGGAAGCTCAAGGTGTTCTTCTATCCAAACTTCTTCATTCTTTGAATTTAACATTTGAAAATTTTTTGGATGTGAACTATTAAGACAAAACAGGGAATTATTAAACCATACTGTTCTCTTTCCTATTTTAGGAAATGTATTTCATTTATTATATTGTAAAGACAGATTGTTAAATTCTTTCAATTATTACAGAAATTTGTTTGGAAGAGAATACCGAGTTAGCAAAATAACAATGCTTAAAAGGAAGAGAGCAATCCTTTCAGAAACCAATAGGTAGACCCAAATACACTTACTAAGAAATATTCTATGAATTCATATACTAATTGGAATTAATTGGAATTCACATAAAATTATCATTCAATATTGACATCATCCTCAAAGAAGTAAGCAAGCCTAATGAAACTCTTATCAAAAGCAACGCTGTAGAAACACCAATGGTAATTTGTCAAAATTTAACTAAGGCAAAGAGCAAAGCAAGTCGATTTGAAACAGAAAGCTATAAACAACAGTTTAGGCAGAATGCTCTTTAATAATTTAAGCAGATTGGTAATGAGACGCAGGATTAAAAGAAGCAACAGCAAAATAAAAAGCTATTTATAATAACAAGTAGTAAGTTTGAACAAGTACAAAATCAATTGAATAATAAAGTTGATCTTCCTGTGATATTACAGATCGAATTATGCATTCAGGATTTTTATTTGATTCTCAAAGGACAGAAAGAACATCCCCCAGTAAGCAGCTGGTTTCATAAGATCTTTCAATAGAGTAAAAAAAAAAAAAAAAAAAAAAAAAGGTTGTATATGCCTTAGTGTACAGTTCAGAAGATTGGCAATGGAGAACACTGAGCAATGAAAAGGATGGATTACTCCACTAACTTCAAGTTTTACCCTCACACACCAAAAAAAAACAAAATAAATACACACGCACAATACATTAAAAAAAAACTACACCAAAACACAAAACACACAAAAAAACAGGTTCATAGATTTCCTATTCTATCAGTTCTTCCAAAATGGACATGTGGCCTCAACTATAAACTCACTCTCTCTTAAACATATAGAAATCTGGATTTAGGTTTTTCCTTACTTCGCTTGAATAAAATTTGAATAAAATCTCTACAGGAAGTAGTATATTTGAATTGTAGTAATATATGAAGATGTTTTAACACTGATATAATTTTTACACGCAGGGGACACCCACAACAGAAATAACAGATATGAGGAAATCTGTCAGAACAAAGTAGTAGTATGGCTTTCAGAAGCCAGACATATCTGTTGCCAGTTTAGCTGTCAGATCTATTCTAGTCATAACAAAGTCTTCTCTTCTACACTTTCCTACAAGGGGTTTTAAAATCATTTCATAAATATGACTGTTAAAAAAACAAACAAAAAAAAAAAAAAAAAAAAAAAAACCAACAATTTATTATGGGCTAAACAAGCATATATTAGTGTGTAATGCAGCTTTTCTTAAGGAAATCATTGTCATTTGGTTTCCCATTACTTCATATGAATCCAACAGCATCCATGTGCCAATAACCACATTAATCAAGTTTGTCAATACCATGCAAACTTCTTAACGCATAACTCAAAAATTGATGGAACATGTCAATATACTATTTAGCTTAACAAACAGTTATCCCACTCTACAGAAATGCAATTAAATGATCTGGAGGGGTTAGAGAATCATACCTAGAAAAGCAGATGGTGAAACTGTGCCATTGCTCCGTGACACCATGACACTAATCCCAGTCTCAACAAATGGCACTGAGAAGTCAACCACTTCAGAGCGCTCTTCATTAATAGTGAGAGACCCCACAGCCATAACTGCACGATGATAAACCACCTGATCCACAAAGAGAAGACACCACCAACATTACTCAGTAGAGAGTACCTTGTTTCTCCAAATGAATTAAAAACAAACATTGCTAAGTTCTCACTTAAGAGCTCTTTTACCTAACAGAACTTACTTCACCAATCATTCCATTCCACACATTATTGACTTTTTTGCCATGCTTCCCGTTAGTCACCAAGTACAGGTCGTATGTGAACTTGACAGTTTTAGACAACTTCTTCAAGATATCAATGCAGAATCCTTTGCAGCACTTCTTTACATTAGTTCCCTCATTAGTTGAGTTGCTGTCAAAAGGAGAGACATAAACATTTCTTCTGGGGGAAAAAGAACCACCACAAAAGCAAGATTCAGCACACTGTAAAACAACACTTTTTCCTATTTCTGAGTGACCACGTTTTTCTGAAATGTTGGAGAAATAAACAATAGAATGCTTTATACAGTCCTTGCAGCTCATCCTAATCACACTGGAGTGGCTTGACAAGAGCTAAGGAGAAGATATTGGTGTGCTTCCTGCTGCAGTGTGTGGCATGCTGGACTTCATCACAGTCTCCACTTAGTGATGTGTCCTCAATTTAGGTTAAGTCTTTTTTTTTTTACTCTCGAGACATAAGATCACATGGAATTTAGTAATTACAGAACTGCCCATCATGTAAGCTGAATAAAGGTGCAGCAGTTCTCAGTACTGAAAGTGGATGCTGCACATTTTGCTGCAATTTAAGAAAGTGACTTTCAGCTACCTTGGGATGCCAAGACCACTCAGGAAGGTTAGACAAGCCTTACCAACAGTAAACTAGAGTCTCAAACTGAGATCAGCCATGTAGATCTTAGATAAGGATTTTCTTTCTATTGTTTTAGAAAAGCTCTACGGCCTCTAGCACTTTTCAGTCTGAGTTTCCTCAGAGATCAAGGCAATACTTTACTGACTTTGAAGAAATTCAGATCTGAAATAAGTTCAATTATGTAAATGAAATATTTTTCTGGACCTCAGGAACTACTGAGCAATTTCTAGAAATCTTCAAAATATAGACTAAATCTCCTAGCACCTATCCAATGAAAAAATGTTATTATATTAATTCCAGAAATATAAAGACTGAAGCACAGATCGGGTGAAGAAGCACTGGCAATTACTCAGTGACAGATGTTTCACCAATTTTTAAGAATTGCTCCAAAATTGGAGCAATGAAAGCAGAGGACTTTTCTCTGTCATAGCAGTATTTTATTCTGGAGTAGTTTCTCCTGTACCAAACTTAAGCATAAAGATGCTGTTTTCAATAAAAGGAATTTCTGTAAACTAATTAAAGTTATTCAAGTGGGCACATTTCAACATGACAGGAAACAATTCAAAGAGGACTCATTAAATCAGTCCAATTTTAGGTACACTCTCTTCTTTCATGAGACTGAGAAGGGCTAGTTCTAGTTCAATTCAAATTTGCTGTAAACTGATTATCATGTAATTAATTCAATGTCACTTACAAGTTTATAACTAGAACCTTCCAGCTTATTAAAAAGGAAGTACACTGTATGTGAAAGGGAGAAAGAGGAAGAGAAATACGGAATGAAAAGCAAGAGAAAAAATAGCAGATTATCAAAAAATATATACAAGAAAAGAAATAAGGGAAAATAAATAAAGAAAATGAGGGTGCATCTTTTGCACTTTAGAAAAATGTAATGATTTACTTACTTAATTTTGACAAATTTACGACATGGCACAGTGTTTTTTTGGCAGCTTTCCATCAAAGGATCCACATCTTCAACGATGACAAAGGGAGCCTCCTCCAGGGTGACGATACTCAGGTGGTTATCATCTGGATCACTGTCTGCAAAGGAACTGTACCTTGGCCAGACAGAGTATTTCAGGCTCAGTGAGTTGTTCTCCCATTTCCCCACCTGAAAAACCCAAGATACACAGGCTACTCACATCTGCTTGCTTGTTTGTCTTATATCTTATCTTTTCTTAACTTATATCTTCCCTACAGAAATTACTTCACATGTTAGAGAAGGCTTCACATTTGAGAACGCATTGCTAAAGCATTTTGCCTAGTCCTGGGATTTCTGAGCTGGGCCAAACTAAACAGAACAGAAGCATAATTCCACATGACATGGTTCTTAGTAGAAATAATACATTCTGCCTTAATTACTGCCAAATAATTCAAAAAGTTTAGCAACTAATCAAACAAACCTTTAGTGTTAGGGTAAATATATTGTTTTAGGACTTGTGGGGAGCATGTCCAGTTTTACTTTTAAATTATATATTTACTATTATAAATTATCTTATTTACTATTATAAATTACCCAGCCCTAATGAACCAGTATTTTTTTCCACTGCCAGAACACCAGCAGTGGGCAAATGATTAAAAAATGATTTAAATATTTTGAAAGCTCTAGCATTTTTAACTACTTTGTATCTGTAAATCTAATTGCAGTTTACCCAAGCGGTAATGACAGATTATATAAATGAGCTACCAGTCCACATAATTTATAAACCAATACATTTTAATAATCCTTCAGTTACTTAAGCTAAACAAATTACAACATAATCATGAGACTGGTGAAATATTTGTTTTGCAAGGAAAATAGTGGGAATTAATGATACAATGACAGTCTCAGATGCTAAAAAAAGACTGTATTAAATTTTTTCTTCCCTTTGGTCTTCTAAAGACTTTAAAATGAATTGCAAAAGTGCCCAAATAACATAATTTGTATCTCTTCCCATTTACAGAAGTAGACAAATATGTGCCCTTTGCAGTTTCCTTTCTGTCCCGTTTCTAACCCAAGATGTTTTGCTGAACTTTAAAGTAAGAGGTGGAAATGCCAAATCTTTATACACTTAAATTAGGAAATTCAAAATATCCCAAGAGAATGAGGAACTCTAAACCAGCAGGAACCAGGCACTGAAATTATATTACTTACAGTTCTAGTATGTAATTTAATCAAAACACAACGGATGTAGCCTTTGAGAAAAACAATTCCATGCACAGGAAAACAAATGTACTTAACTCTACAAGACAGTTATATTGCAAAAAACTGTTTGATCGCCAAGTTCTGGTACATAATCTCATTCACAGCAGGGCCTGTGCTGCTTTATGTCAGCTTAGACAGCATCATTGATGGCTACACCATAAATAAGCCAGAAGGCTCTAGCCAGAGCCTTCTACCAGACAACAAACACACTGAGTACAACAGTGGAAAATGTGCCTGCCTATTCCAAACAGCAGTAACAAAACCATGATGACTGGGGCTCAATTGCCCTTGGGTGTCCAGGAATGTGGCAAGAGCAGTGCAGTGCCGTTCTGCATGTCCTGGTAAAGACTCTGGAAGCATCTCCAGTGTGCATCACTGTCACACCAGACCAAAAGGAACACAAAAAGCCCACTGTGATATGCACTTATCTGATCCCATCAAAAATACAGTGGCTGTTTTGTTGTTAAAGCAGGAATCATGACATATTTCAATACTTTACTTAAAGCAATTGCCCTTTTATTGTTCTGAGAAGGATATAATCAGTGATGTTTTTAAGGAGCTGAACATGGGGAAATGCTCATTTTTTAGGTAGCTGCATCTCTACAGAAGTGTTATGTTGATTAAGTCTCTAAAATCCAAACATCTGCTTTTTCCACAGATCCACCTCCATAGTCTCTTATTGTATCAGTGTCAAAAAATAATTAAGACCTTCCCTCAGGCCTCAGGAGCATCACCATTCTCTCTGAAGAATTCTGCTGCTGTATTGCCAGCACACTGAATTCACCTGGGCTTCAGAGAGGCACAGATCTCACAAGCATTGCAGGTCATCCCACAGTGCAGTGAGGGACACACAGAGTCAGAAAGCACAATGGCAAAAAAGAAGTACAAGATGAAGATTTCAATGTAATGAACAATGGCAGAATATTCCTGAGGAGCCTTGCTGGTGGGAAAATGGCAAATAAGGAAGAGTAATTAGGAAGAGTAATTACTCACTCCTTTTGTTTGGGTAATATTTGTGTTGGATTTGCTTGTCCTGATTTAAATAGTTAGCATGAACATTGGATGTGCTCTGTCACTGATGCTGGACTCATAGTTGAACAGTTTTCATCTTTATTTGGTAATGGTGTTGAAGAACACATGTTGCACTTCTTTCTACCATTCAGCTACATTTCTGAATGATCAAAACACTTTTTTCTTATTTATTATAAATGGAGAGTAAGAACTTAGCTTTCTGCAATTAAAACACATAGTCAAAATACACTAAGATTTTTATAGTTACATTAGAAGCCTTTCAGCCTCCACAGAACTAATGGTAGTACAGCTAATAAGAATCTGAATGGTATTAATTATTTACACAGTGTTTTGTAACCTCATATATTATTTAGTTCTTTCAACATCCTTGTGCAATTGATGGTATCAATTTTTAAAAGGTGAAGAGTTGAAATGACAGAGAAAAGCTGCAGATTAAGTAAAACTGAAACATTAATATGTTCCTGCTGAAATTCAGAGAATTTATGAAATTAAATCCATATTTTGCTATCTTGCAAGATCAGCATTTGTGTCACTTACGGAAAATTCAGATCTAGGACTATATCCAATCAGCATCAATTTTGAACGCATGAAAAAGTTTCACATACTTAGGTGGGAAAAACTGGTCATAACACATTTCCATTTTATTCCTGAACTTTATAAAGAGATTTGCTTGTAAATGAAAGAATTTCTGTGCAAACTCAAATGTTAAGTTCTTATTCAAAACTCTTTAATGACTTACCTATGACAGCAAAGAAAAATAACTGAGACACCAAAGGCATGCAAGTCCTGACTTCACCTCTGAAGACAGTAGAATAAGTTCATATGTAAAATAGAAAAACTAAAATATGAAAAGTTCAGCTGCTATTTTTAGTGGGAGACAAGAACTATATTTGAATAAACCATGTTACGGTGAAATAGCTGACCAACCTGGACAGCTCCAACATTTGCCTCCAGTGTCTTGCAGCACACTTTTTGCAGAGCACGCTACTTTAAGATCATCAAAGCTACTGATGAAATGAACTAAAAATGTCATCCTCTGACCAAGTCCAAGTATCTAGATTGGAGGCTCAAGGGGTTCCTTTTTAAATTAGTATGCTTACCTTGTGATATTGATATCCCTTATACAAATATTCAAGAAACAGCCAGGAAATCATTGCAATGCAGGCTATGGTAAACCATTAATCATATGAAGGTACTGACACTGAAGATACCATTGTTACACACCAATCAGGCCTAACCTGGAGTTACAAGTTTTTCTCTGAAGATATTAATGTTATCAAATTGTGACTCATATGGTTTACCGTCAAAGAATTCAGAATAAAATCTCATTGACTGGAATCAGATAACAAAGCAGGAGGAAACAACTGGGGAAAAAAAAAAAAAGGACAGGTGATTGTGACAGTATAAAGGCTCAATATCTACACGTTTCTTGTTAGCTACCACATAATGCAAAAGTTACAGAAAAGCTGAATTACTTACTAGATACTTTATTTTTTAAAAGCAAATGTCAGCAGATTACACATTCTCATTTCATGAAGAAGAAACAAGAAATGGAATGTAGTTATTAGTTGCTCAAATCTGTTAAATCTTTTGGTTCAAACAGCTGTTATGTAAAGGAATACAGTGCACAACACAATGATTGCAGTGCAGCCTCAGGAAATCTGCATGTTTTGAAGCACTGTTGGCAATATACCATAGAACCATAGAATGGCTTGGGTTAGAAGGGACCCCAAGGATTATCAAGTTCTGACCCCCCTCCACAGGCAGGGCTGCCAACCTCCAGATCTGGTACTAGATCATATACCCTTCAACTCTGTTTTCTAACAGAAAATGATTTATCTGCACAAGCCACTCTCTGATCAGTGCTGGCAGCATACAGCCCCAGAAGCCTTTACACCAAACCAGGTAATGAACTTACATGTAGACTGGACAAAGTTGCGGCTAGATACTCTTGGCTGGACTAGCTGCATGAAGAATTTGGAAATAAATGTTGTTCTTTCTTATGTTTCACAAAACAGGAATCTAAAGGAGTAAGCAGTAAATCCACATATTCTTAACAGAGACCCGCACAGCTAATCAAAGACTGGGAGATATACAAAAATAAATAGTGGTAAAGTCACAGATAGCATTGAAACACACTGTCTCTACTGTGGAAATCCTCTTACTACAGTGATGAATCTTATTCTTTATGTCTGCAGCCTAGAAATCCCAACTTCTACATAACCAATCTCAAGTGAACTCTGCCATTCAGAAGTCTTCACTTATTTCACAGACTTCAAGCCATCACTGCTTGGAAAAGAAGTTAGCCAAAGACAAGAGGTCAGTGAGAGAGTTAGAACACTACAAAGGCCAGGCTGCCAAAACTCTATTTTGATAAGTTATGAGATGGGTAGAAGAGTATTTTCCTGAAGATAATTTTCATTGCCCTCCTTTTCCTGAAAGAATTTTTTTTCTACTTGGAGAAAGAAAAAAGTGAAAGAAATATGAATTAAATTGAATTGAAAGTAATTTGGATTTGAAAGAAAGTTGAAGCAAATTTGAAAGAATTGTTTCTCTGGGCCTGAAGTGGTCAGGCAGTTGAACTAGATAAACTGTCAATGTCCTTTCCACTTCAGCTATTCTACTCTACTCTTTAAGAGAACAGATCAGAAAGTGGGCACTTTTTGCTGTTCAAAAGATAAAAATACCACTTGAAATATCTTGTAAAAAAAAAGAAAAAAAGAAAGGTGTTTTAATGAAGACATTGCATGTACAGTTCTGGATTTGCTGTCTAGTTTATCACAATACATAGAGATAAGTTTAAGTAAACGAATTTCATCTGCCTTAATTTGTTGAGGTTTTTGTTTTGATTTTTTTTGGTTGGATTTTGATCCATTGAATTTGAAAGTGTAATTTTTTTTCTCTGAAACAGAATAGAAATATTCTTTTAAGATTTCAAAACGTAGTGTGAGGTAGAGAATCACTTCTACTAGCTCAGAGAATCAGCTGAAAGCACAGCTTGTTAATGTTAGGCAGCCAGTTTCATATTCTATCTGCATTAAGGTGAATCTCAAGTATTTGGGTTGGTGTGGCAGGCACAATGAAGTCAAAACAAAATGCAACTTCTATACTTGGTGCAGCCACTCCCTAATGACAGGAACTGTAGATGAATCGATATAGTTTGCTCAGTTTTCCTCCCTCTCCTCTTTCCTAGAAGATTAAAAATATCTTAAATCAATCTTCATTTAAGTGTAACACACGGTCATCTTCACCTTCAACAGTGAGCTGTTACAAAATCTCATCTGATGGCAAGTCAATTCCTTAGCCCAACTAGGTACCTGTAGAATACATGAAAAATATAGCTATTTTTAAAAAAACGTGTTCTTTAAAATCTCTTTCATGTAGATAGTTGGTAGTATGAGTTTTGTTAGAATGACAGACATTTAATTGAGCATTAAATAAAGCAGAGAAGGAGTATCTGGACTTCTGTATTATGGAAGCTGGAACTACGGAAATGTTCAAAGACAGGTCTAAAATTCTGATTTATGTTCCAAACTTAAACTCATTAACTACATATAGTTACAGTCTCTAGCAAGTTGAACTATAGAGAAGAAAACAGAAAACTTAGAGTAAACAGACCATAGAAGCATGTCTAGGAAAGTTCTCATTCTGCCTAGACCTCCTAAGAATTCAATTAACATTACTAGGGTAATTAAATTGAAAATGAGCTTAATATCAGCAGATGCTATGGTATTTCTCTGTTGGTAGACTCAAAAACAGAGGAAGAACGCGAAAATGCACTGAGACGGAGTTAAAAGTAATAAACACAGCATTGTTTTCAAACCAGAAAATTCAAGCTGAGGAAAATGTCAAAAAAAATAAAGACATTCTCTGCCCATGGAACTGTCATATTCTGAACCCAAATAAACTTTACCCTACTTTGTGGAAAAGCCATGAAATACCTAGGTGTTTATGATAAATTTCTGTCATTCCTAGTTAGATTGCTAACACAGTAATGTGTGGTCTCAACCCCAAAGAAATATTGAAGATGACCTCCTTTTGAAAAGAAAGCAATAGAATTGGTTTTGGGAAAGATCCTATCCCAAATTATAAAACCTCTTATATATGCCCAGAGGCATGTAACTCTTACAATATATAAACAGATACATATATACAGTCAGTTCTTTCACATATAAAGGTAAAGAGTTTATTTCACTAGTCTAGATGCAAAAACTAGTGCTCCCATTATAAAAAATATGTGTATATCTATCACTGTATTTCTTTTAAACATATACATTCTTCTTTATTTCTTCTTTTTATGCAGTCTGGAATTTTCTCATTTGCTTAACAGAGAAGGAAAAAGAAAAAATAGCAGAGAGCATGGAAGAGTTCATTTAACATCAACCTGAATTAGCAGCCACAGGGTCCTTGTCTCATTCACTCTTGTCTAAAGTACCTTACAAATACCATGCATTAACTATGCACTTTGGTCACCTTGTTCATGCCTATCCATTTTCTGAAAATCACAGCTGAAGAGGCCAATAATTAACTATTTGGTGTGGTTTTCAGAAAAGCAACAGAAATACAGCTAAGAAAGAAAGAAAAGCAGCAAAACTACTCATTACTGTACACTGCAGAGTCCCCTCTCCTGCTGCACCCTAAAGAAGTCTCTAAATAGCACGTAGATGGTTGGTATAGCCCTAATCACACACCCTCATGGAATGAGAGAAACAGAGAAAGGCCAGATTCTGAGTAGAGAGAGAAAAGAGCAGAGCATTCTCTTTTGCATGCCAGCTTGGCACAAAAAGAAAGTCTGTCACACCAGCACATCTCAGAGAAAACAAACAAATAGCTCGGTCCTATCACCCTCTTCCCAGCAGATGGGAGCTGTACGCAATACGCAGCCATCATCCTTTTGTAAGGGAAAATGTTACACGACAACACAGATGCTAAATGCACTCACAGGATTACCCAAATAAAAGGAAAAAAAAAAATCTCTGATTCTTTTTTTTACGCTGAACACACATATATTGCAAACATACTTTTTGATCTGTCACACTTTCGTGAGGAAAATAATGCTGAGCAAATACAAAATCTAACTCATCTTGATTTACAGAAAAACTATTTGTTTCTTTTATTTGGCCACCCATTTCCATGTACAAGGCACATCTTACGTCAATAACTAAGGAGCGTAAATCAACTTTGTCAGAATAGTAATAACAAGTAGCAGCAGAACAAAGAACACAAGAAAAATCCTTTCTCTAGAACCAGCATCTGTTGTAGACCTTCTGTTGCAAACCTTTGCGTTGCTTCATGCTGGTCAAGGTTTGCATTTCACAATGACATTCTTAATTTAAATGACAAAATATGATATGGGCATTTTCATATCTTATTAATAAGGAATGGTTTACAGCCTTAGTTGAAGATGGCCATTTGAAGACTTTGAAGTTTTCAAAAATTAGTGCAAAATCTCACATGGGGTATGCAAATGTACTGTTCATCCCTTATGGCTGCTCCTTACACTGACAGGAAAGCACCAAGACCACGGCCATCAGGGCTCATAGGAAAATTAAATACCCACAGAGATTATAAACAAACAGGAAGGAAGAAAAGTAGAAATAAGAAAGGAATAATCATTTTTTGGAATACAGGACATTAAGAAATGGTGCATAATAATTGCTGTAATTCAAAAAATCCAGCACAGAAAAAGCTGAAAGGCCTTTCCGTTGACCAAATTAAAGCTCAGTGACACAGAAATAACATACAAACAACTTTCACTCAGCAGTACCAATATAGGGATGTTACAGTAAGACTAAATACCCTAATTGACAAGAATGAAATAAGGAAAAAAACAACCTGACATGTTAAGGGCATGCTGCATCTGCTATGAGCATCAGCTTAGGCCACATAACTACTGACAAATGGTACAGCATTAGATCATGCACTGTAGTTCATGTAGACATATTTACTTATAAATGTTAGCAAATGTCTATCCCAAGACATCATTATCATAGGATTATAGTACAGTTTGAGTTAAAGGTGACCTTAAAGATGGTCTAGCTCCAAGCACCTGCCATAATACCTGCCAGGTGTACCTCCAACTGGACCAGGCTGCTCAGGGCCTCCCCCATCCTGGCACTGAGCAATTCCAGGGATGGGGCATCCATAGCTTCTCTGGGCAGCTGGTGCCCGTGCCTTACCCACCCTCTGAGTAAAGAATTTCTTCCTAATTTCTGATCTAAATTTACTTTCTTTTAGTTTCAAATCATTGCTCCTCCTTCTATCACTACACTCCCTGCCAGAGTCCCTTCTCATCCTTCTTTTAGGCCCCTTCAGGTACTGGAAGGCCATCACAAGGTCTCCCTGGAATGATCCTTCAGCTGTCATGAACCTAACTTCGCACACAAGTTCCCAAAAAACACCCTGTAACATCTCAGTGATGGTTTATGATCACAGTTCTTTGAAAAAAACTGTCAGAAATCTGACCAAGTGTTAGGCTTTCCAGTTTTTGTCCAGTGAAGTTTCATCTATGCCATTTCATAGTTGTCTTTCCTTAGCCACATGAAAGTGGATGTCAGTAGACAAATGGAGCTCTCTGTGAAGACCTTGGTCCATTTATTCCAGGCAGGAATCACGCACTCTCTGCCTACTCATTCCTTCCTAGATATAAACACATACAACCTCATACAGGGCTTGCAAATCTGGTATATGTTAGTTTATCAGACAAATTCAAGTTCTACATTAATTCCTGCATTAATAAGAAAGTTTAAAATCTTTGGTTACATTTAGAATAAACTTGGAGATTAGTGATAGTTCTTCCATTACTGTAACTTGCCTACTGCACTCATGCTCACCAAAGCAAAGAATAAATCACAGATCTACAACTTCAGTCAGTGTTGGTCCAACATTTAGTTCTCAGAAGAGAGAAGAAAATACTGAAATCCTCAAGCTAACTTCACCTGTATTAATTGGAGAGCACCAAGAAAACTTCTTTTATTCTGGAACTCATCTTTACACACAGAACGTGATTATCTGTAAATGGAACACAGTACTCCCAACCTTATTTAACATACATCATACACACAGCTAATTAAAGTTAATCTGATTCTGCTACTGCTATTTATATTCCAGTATATGATTTTAATATTGGGTTGATTGGTTTTATGTCAATTAATTTTCCCAATTTAAGGAGGAAAAAAAACCCAAAATAAAACAAAAACTAATAGCCTGTGAAGTTTGGAACTCAATGAGCAGTAAGGTGAAACAGAAAGGTCACTCTGCACTGAGATGAGCTTAATGGGGAACGTGCAGCTGGTACTGATGGACCTTAAGATTTTCTTCAGTTTAAGACAGTGTTGCTGCAGAGCTTTGGTGATCACTGGGCAGCAGTGGCAAATATATTAAGTTTCATTGAAACATTAAGCTTGTCTTCTTAAAAATCTCTTGTCTGAGAACAACAACCCTGTTGCCTGTCAAGATTAGAAGGGAGAATATGAATGTTGATGTCAAAAGTTTGAGCAGCTGCTCAATGATCTGTCAAAATATCTTGCTGGATGCCTGCAGAACATGCCCAAAAGTGATTTTCAGTCTTCAAACTATTATCATCCAACCAGCTTTTTTCAGAATCAGATATGGGACAAATTCCTCAGCCAATCCCATTTATATGTAAAGTTTCTATTTCGAAGTTTTGATACTGAGTCATCTGCAGTGGAAAAATGAGCTTATTTTCCTAGGGGTAAGATGTATGTTCTTCAATTGTGCTTGAACGAATTTTCTATAACCTCAAGCCCTGATTCAAGTATATCAATTTTGAGACCAAGGAAAACTGTGCTTAAATAAAAACAGATTATTACCTAAAACCAAAGAAAATTGAGTTTTCATATTAAATCTTGTACTTTCAAGAGGATACTGGACAAAAAAAAATCTTCACATAAAACACAATTACTCTTTCCTACATAAATAATAGAGCAAGTACTCAAAACTTCTGTGTACATTAGTTATATTACAAGGATTAGCAGACTGTTGCATTGGCAGTTTTTCACATGAGCAAATCATTTAATTAGATTCTAGGATTTATGTTTTCCATCTATGACTGTGAATATTTAATAAGACTTCAGTAAAACAATTCTGTGATACTAACTGAAATACTGCAATCAGAAGTAAATGCGTGCACTTGTCAGGAAACTCAAAGCAGGAAATATTGGACCACAGATGTCAGTTTTGAAACTGAGCAAAACAGTGCAGTGAGAAAGCCAATTTCTTTCTCCTTTTTCCTATGAGATAAGAAGTGAGGAAAGAAACTTGGAAAGAACATCAGTACGGCACTACAGAGATGTTCAAATAAACGTGGGGTGGGCAAGAATCTGCTTGTGTGTCTAATCAGAGGAACATTTCTGTTATTTCTGAAGAGCAGGGTGAAATTCTGCTATTAATGTGGGGTGCTCCGATACAGCTGAGAGTTGCCTCCAGCTTGCCAGGATAATTGATTAGTCAGTTTATTTGTCTTCATCCACGGAGGCAGGGATCAGCTTGTGGTCAGAGGAATAATTCTGGTGGTGACAGCCCGTTCTTGGCTGCCTTTCACTTCTCTGCTCTGACATAATTAAACCTGGCTGCTTTCCCATAGTCCTACGATAGAGAAGCAGACAAAAATGCAGCTAGGGGCAGGCTGCCTCTACCAAAATATCTCATCTGGCCTCTACCAAAAGGGCTCTAAATCTAGGTAGAATCTAGGAGTAGATGCATAACATTTTCTGGGCAGCAGTATCCTCTCAGTCACTCTTTTTCCTTCTAAAATCACCTCATACGCACCAGATGAAAACTGAGGTCTCATCCTACAGAGAGCTTTGTAGTCCAGTGCTGTAGGTGGAGTGTACACTGCTGTCATACAATATGCTCAATTAGCTACAGCAAAACTGGACTGAAACATCCATGCTCTCATATAGGAAAAACCCAAAGGTTAAAAGTGGCTCAAGTTATTTCTTGGACATATTGTCACCATGTCGGGTGAGTGCTCTCCTTAGAGAAGTATCAAGATCCAAAATAAATTTATGACACCATGAGCACTGTTGTCTACCTATATGTACCCGTTTTTTACCCTCAGTGCCACACTAATATTTCTCATCTAGGATAATACTTCTCCAGAACATTATATGTGATATGGAGACTGTTGCAGAATTTTAAAATTAGATAAGTAATTGGCATAATGGATACTAAGCAAGAGATTCTCCAACGATTCCAACTGACACATTCGGGTAGAATTAAATTTATCCAGAGAATTATATCTGCATCAAATGAATGTCAAGAAGCACACAGCATAATCTAGGACTACTCTCTATGTTTTGCATGACTAGCATATTTACAGAGATGTCCTACATCAAATAATTCTTATTTTGTCATTATTATTCAACATCATGAAGAACCTGACAGCCTTACAAAAAAGAATTGGATTTATGAGATCCTAAAACTATCAGACAAAAGAGTTCAAAGATTTCAGCAGCAATTTAGATAACGCACAGTCATGCTTTATGAATTTAAAATAGATCAGAAGGTATGATACATCTGTATTTTTTCCCACAGTGCAAACAAATACTAAGGTGTTGGTTTTTAACACATGGTATCACAACTATCCTGCAAAACATCAGAGCCAAAATTGAGAATAAAATCTGCTTAAAGTCTGTTGAAAAATCCCAACAAGCAAGTAAAAGGACTTTTCTGTACAGTTCCTGGACTATGTCAAGATACAAAATCTCCATGCAAACTTAGACACTTAAGGTCCAAGTTTCAGGAAATTTTTCACCCATTCTAGCTGGCTAAATTGTGCTAGAGAAACAAAAGGTGCATTTCATAATAACCTGAAATCCATGTGGTATCTCTTCACTGATACATTGCTTTCCTCATTAAAATTCCTTAGACCTACTCAGAATAAAGCAAAATTACCTTCTCTCAACTGTTGTGACAAACCTGCTACAGCAGAATATCATCACTGATGTGCGTGATATTAATCTGTCTGCTCATCTTTAATATGGTTCTGTCAAGTCTCCTATGTCCTTTACCTACAGATGACACTCACCTTCTCCCACACACGATCTTTGTTCAGTACGATCACCACCAGCCTGGGGTGTGCCTGATAACCATCGGCAGTGAAGGACAAATCCTTACCTTCCCAAGTCACATTCATCATAAATCTGAAAGGGAAAAAAAAATAAAAAATCAGTGAACAATTAATCAGCTGTCCAGTGGTTAATGAGCAAGCTAATTCAGTCATCAGAAGCACGATGAAGTCCATGCACTAAATCCTGTTAATGCTGTAAAAAAATATGAAGTCTGTAAAGTTAAGTTTAGTAAAGCCTCAGTTTGCAAAAGCGGAGATGCTGAACATTTTTGGGAGTCTTAATAGAGGAGAAAGAAAAATATTATTTGTTAAAAATAATACAATTCATAACGCAGAAATCATTTTTAAAGTAGTTTCAACATCACGTGTGACTTGTCCACTTCATGAATCATCTTTTTAGCATTTTGCACAACTTTTCAGCACCATTCTAAATACATCAACATCAGATCTGCATGTAATGCAATATCACACTTTGGTCTCACTGCCATAATACTCGGAGGTCAGTGGACCTAGACTTGCTCATCTGCTCAGTCCTCAACATATGAGCTGACACTGCAGCTTTCAAACTGTCTTTGTGACACATGGATAATTTCCACTAATGCCTTCAGCCAAAAAGCAGTAATTAAGGGGTTGATAATATTTCATTTCAATATTTTTAAAAAGAAAATAATGTATATTTTTTAGTTTTGATTGATTTTCAGTGTTCTTCAAAACATATATCAACTAATTAGCACTTCAGATGGGGGGAAAAAAAAGACAGCTTGCTCATTTAGAAGGTTTCAAACTAAAACGTACAGCTAAAAGGAAGATTTCTTTTTCCTCTTGTTGAAACTGTTGGTTTAATCCCAAATTTCCTACCTTTAGGTTTGAGCACTGAATCAAAAACTGCTTACCACACATCTCCATGAAACAGCTATAAAACTGAAAATCTATGTTTTTTATTGTTATTTTAATTTTTTAACAAATTTATGTCAATAGAAGGCTATTACTCAGAGTGTTACTATACGTGTCACCTCTCCTAAGATGGACCATAACACTATTGCTTGCTTTCCCTATCCTCCTCCTCTATTGCCACGTTAAGCTGCATGTTCTAAAAACAGAAAACCACATATAAGCAACCCTGTCAATAACAATGATTACACCAACTATATCAAGTCATTGTCCCTGAAGGTTTGAAATTCCTTGGTTAGTTTTTACTAATTCTAGTATAAACTACCTAGTTTAGTAAATATTGTTTTTATTTCCCAATTATTGCTCTCCATCTGTCATCGAAACATGTAGCCTTTTCTCCAAAGCACTGCCCTTTTGGTGATTCAGAAACGTTGGCGTTCTGGCCATTCAAAAAATTCTTTTTGCTCCAGACTTGCCTCAAAAAACATTTTTTTTTTTTTTCCCTCAAAATTTTCCACAGAATTGTAACAGAAATCCATTTCTATATTTGTTCCAGCTCCACACAGCTTCAGTGTTTCTCTGCGAGAACAGATTGCTTCTACTGCTCCAGGGTCAGAAAAGAGTGATGAGAAACTGCACTTTTTATTTAAAGCACAAATATGGGGATCTTGCTGCCAAGAGTCTCAAATAGAGGAGCACATAGGCCACGCTCCCTGGACTGAGATATTGCAAAAATCTATCATTTTGCACATTGTCCGAACTCCCACACTTAGGAAAATCAGGATGAAAGGGAAGCGAGTAAAATGATGGTAGTGGCATTGGTGTTCTTTGGCCACATTGAAAAAAATAATAATAAAAATCAAAACTCATGGTTATCAATGTGAGCCTGACCAAGCTATCTTGTGGGTGAGAGGAAAAACTGCATCCATCCATCCTACTGGGAGACCCACTGGTACTTCCAGAAGATAGCATACTCTCCACCCTATGTCTGTGGTCTGAAATAACCTGGTTCCCAGGGTATTCTATGAGATGAAATTCAGTCCAGGCTTTCAGCTACAAGTTCTTCTTGAACTCTTCACTTAACACCTCTAATATCCCAGCCCTCAGAGAGATGTGCTTTGGAGGGCTTAAAAGTTACTCCAGAAACTCCTCACTCATTGCACTGTGCTTTTATATCCACAAGAAACAGATGCAATTTTACACAGTGTATTTGTTTCTACAGTAGCAGTGTGGCCTCCTGGTGAATCTGACATAGAAATAATTCTTCAGTGTCACGTTCAAAGGAGAAGGTTTTGTGTAGACTTAGCTGCCTGAAAATCCCAGCAGCAGAAAGCACATTAAATAAAAGAAGATAGATCCAAGAGAAATAATGATATTGTATCATAACACTTAATAATTAAATGAGCACTGCCCTAAACAACCATATTAACACCATTCAGCACCGGTTTGACAGCAATTTATAAATTCACCCATCACAGCAACTCATATTTTATGACAGACTTCCAGCGTGAAAATTTTCCCCTCGGCAGAACTTTGCTTCTCAGTTGAAGTAATTTCCCATACACTACATTTTTCATCCAGCACTGAAAGAGCTTGCTCAGGAATAAAAAGCTTGTTTGCCACCTCGAGAGCAAGTGGCAAAGCAGCAGGCAGAACTTGCTGGCAGGTATGTGTAAGAAGCCAGCACAACGCTCACTCACTGCTGAAAATTAAATGTGCTGTGACCCAAAGAATAGCATGCCGAGGGAACCACCACCAAGGAAAACTAAGGACATGATGTGAAAGCAGGCACTGCTTGTATTCATATTTCCCACCATCCTTTATAGGAGGTCTATCCCTTCTGATTCATGAATATGAAACAACCCTCTCCCAACGAGCACAGATTCTTATGGGGTCAGGCACAAATGCCCCTATTTCCACAAAACTGGGAGCCAGGAGCGTTGTGTCCTCCTAAGGACTGGAGCATAAATATCCACCATACTACATAAGGCTTTGGTGTCCACTCAGCATTTTCATTACATAGTCACTGGTGATCAGACTTGAGTTGAACCCTTCTCATGCAAATTTTAGTTGCATTGTTACCCTTGATTTCAAACACCACTCATCATATTTTTGAGATTTATGTGCACATCCTCCAGAGTAGAAGCTATTCAAGCACCATCACAAGACTCAGAGCTGTAGCTGCAGTAATGCTCAAGCACTCAACATAAAAAAGATTAAATCTAAAATGAAAAACATACATTTTAAACTGTGTGATTTTATGAGCCATTTAGTAGTGAAATACATCTTGCAAGTTTAAAAAAAAAAAAAAAGTCCTCTAATCTGTAAAAGTCTCTTAAAATTTTATTGTCATCCACAGAGGTATCGGTGAGTGACGCAGTCTGAGCTACTCCAGTTTCTCAAATTGCAGCAATAAAAAAGAGCTTCAAAGAGATTCTTGTTTTCCTGAGAAGATTCTTCTGTACAAAATTCAACTGCCAGTGTTTTTCAGAACTAAAAATCTACATTCACATCTGAGTTGTCGTTTTTCCTCCACGAAGGACAGACGTCCTGCTCTGCTTCTGCTGGCCAGGATCCTATGCTGCCTGTCTCTTAAGAAAACAACTGCATGCTGGTTAGGAAGAGTGAAGAAAAGAAAGTACTTAAATTTTACACTATTCTTACAGAGTTTTAAATTCACCCAAAATTAGTTCTGTGCAAGACGTCTTTCATTTCTGAATTGCCAATATACATTATCATTATTCATATTATTTATATTATTTGTAATGTTATTATTTATATTTTACATATATTTGAAGTAGTTTTGGAATTGCATATGAGGTGCTTGATTATTTGCACTCCTTATTTCAAGGCAGTAATGCATCATACACCTTGGATTAGCCTTTAATCTGATTTCATACCTCATTAATGCAACAACCTTTGCAACGACATGATAGCAGGAGACCCTGTGGTGTTGTTATGACACTGAAGTCTTAATTGACTTTTGCTAACTGAAGTTCATGACTAAGATTCCCCAGGTGATATGTGCATGAAAGATGGGAATTTGGGGCAGAAGCTAAGCTGCTCTCCATGCTAAATTCAAAATAGGTTTTTATCATGCAATGAGCCAAGCCTGTACTACATTTCAAAATGCTTTTAAACATTTATACAATTCTTTTCACTTTCCTTAACAAAACTGAAAATAGAAATGCTGAAACATTTCAACAGAAAACTGTTCACATTGAATTTACAGCAACTCTTTGAAGCACCAAGGTTAAAAAGTGCTCCTGAGATTTCCAACTTAATGTTTATAGATCTGGAAAGATCAAGAACTTTGTTATTGGACCTGTGAAATCCAGCACGTGGCATGAAGTTCCCACACAACCCACAACTCCCGCAGCTCACACCAGCCTCAGCAAACCCGATAATTCCCTCCGGTGCCATCACAACAGACTATCATTTCTTATTTAGCCCACTCCTCACCATGGGGCAGTGTTTTGAGTTTGTGACAACCTGTGCAAAGGAGAGAAACAGCCGAGACTGAGGGAGATACCAGCTTCATTAAAAAACAAAACAAAACAAACAAACAAAAAAACATCTCTCCTTTTCCTTTCCCAAATAAAGGACTTCCAGAATGAGATTTAAAGGAGATGAAATATCTCACAACCAGCATCATCTGATGCTATTTCACTTTCCTCCAAACATTATGAACCAATCATTTTAATAATATTGACTGTTTGGGCCTGGAATTCACCCAGGATCATACCTAAAAGAGCAGGAAGGGATCCAAGCTTTTTCTTTTTCTTTTTTTTTTTCCTTTTTTTGAAGCTATGAATTTATTTTTTTTTCTGTATCTTTCTGGGGCTAAGCTTCCTTATTCTGACGCTACTGTGAAATCTGGAAAATATCAATAGAAACCTAATGAAAAGTGATTTATCATTAAGAAATAACCTTTCTGAAAAACATCTATGAAATTAGTATTTAAAAGCGTGCATGCAAAGGATATAATGTGTTGTATAAAGTATGTGAAGAAACAAGACTCAAACAGACCACTATTAAACAAGATAATTATGCATTTTTCAAACAGATAAGCATATTTTTCAAGACCATTTTTTATCATAGGCTATGTAAGATACTTTTTCCTCACTTAAGGTCCTTCCCAATAACGCAAAGAAAGAGCCTCCTTTTCATGCCTCTTCTCCTCCTCAGCATCCCCAGCCCTCAGCCTCCTGAATATAACTCCTGCTCCTAGAGCTGTGTCTCCTTAGGCCTTGAGCCAGCAAGGATGAATCAAGTTTTAGGAACAATATGCTCAGTGACTGTGAAAAAGGAATGGCACGCCAACTACTTGTACCTTGTGCCAGCTGTTCCTTAAAGCACTAGATGACACCATATCTGGAAATGTCATTTTGCCCCAGTTCTGCCAAACCAGCAACTAAACTCTTGGGGAACCCTCTTAAAAAAGAGGTGTGTGGGAGCAAAATTAGGAAGAGTCCAGCTGGCTGGGTGGGTGCTGCAGGCTAGCATAACCCATCAAACACCAGAAGGTTTAGTGAGCTAATGTTATTATTAGTAAACATATTAGTACTTTTTTTTACAAAATGTTGTTATATTTTGCTTCACCATCTCAGCAGCACCTCAAACTCATCCCTGCGAAACTTGCCTGGTTCTCTGCAGTAACACCATCCCCAATAACCTTCATATTTCTATTTTGAATTCCAATACTTGCTAATAGCCCCAAAGCTGGCTGTGCTCAACTAAAAAGGCCACGCTTGTTCTTTTGTTGTTGTTTTGTTTTTGGGTTTTGCTGTTCTTTTTATTTGCTGGGAAAATATTCTGGAAGCCTCATAAGTAGGTAAGTGACTTGGTCCTTCTGCTTCTTAAACAGACCTAGCCAGGGAAAAAAAATTGATACAAATTTTCTATAGTTTCAGAATCACTTTGTCAGTATGCCAGCATCATTTCTGGATGCTGGTGAAGTTCAGTTTTATTTTGAGAGAAATAATGACAAGTTTCATCGACTCACTTCCTGTTGTTTAATGCAGCTACAAAGAACTACACCATGCAGAAAAGTTTTAACTATTGAAGAGGGCACTTGCAGCACATGAATTAAAAGAAGTGGAAATAACTGTTAGTGTTTAAAATATGCTCACTGGCACTAAGTTAGATTTTTGCATACCAAAGTCCTAATTAGAAAGTGTACTCAAATTAGCTATCTCCCTACAAACCAAGTAAGCAGCATACGCGATTATGGAAGCTTGGGTGACAGTCTCAGATCATCCCTTTATGTACAGGGCACTGCTGTGAATTCACTGCAGGCTCATGGGCAACCTGCTGTCTGGAACACTCACGTTCTTCTCTGCAGAGCTCCTCATCACAAGGTCAACTCCTAACCTGTGCTGATGCATGCAGTTATTCCTCCCCAGGTGTAGGACTCTACACTTGCGTTGTTGAACTGCATGAGGTTCCTCTATCTCTGCTCAACTCCCT
Source organism: Meleagris gallopavo (assembly GCF_905368555.1). Classification (NCBI taxonomy): domain Eukaryota; kingdom Metazoa; phylum Chordata; class Aves; order Galliformes; family Phasianidae; genus Meleagris; species Meleagris gallopavo. Next base: position 9,302,090 of record NC_139419.1, on the reverse strand, counting down.
GGTCTGTCCAGGTCTCACTGAATTGCAGCACAGTCCTGTGGTACGTCAGCAAACTTTCTAAGGATGCATTCGGTCCCTGGATTTAAACTGAAAAACGTGAGGTTTAGGTTAGATATTAGAAAGAAATTCTTCATTCAGAAAGTGGTAAGGCACTGGCACAGGCTGCCCAGAGAAGCTGTGGATGCCCCATCCCTGGAGCAGTTAAAGGCCAGGCTGGATGAGTTCCTGGACAGGCTGATCTAGTGGTTGGCAACCCTGCCCATGACAGAGGGATTGGAACTAGATGATCTTTGAGGTCCCTTCCAACCCAAGCCATTCTATGATTCTGTGATGCTATAATTTAAGGTCCCTTCCAACCCAAAACAGTCTCTGATCCTATGAAATTACACTTAGTTTTTCTGCAGAGCATCTCTACTAGTAAAAAAGTATTTTGCTCCCTATATAATTAAATAACAATACATCTTCAAACAGACTATAAGGCAGATGATACTTTTTTTTTTCCCCCCAAGTCTTTTGACAAAACTTAATGAAAAGAACAAATCTCTGAAAATTGAAAAACATTAAACAGATATGCTGGATTATCCATCAAACCACTGTGTCCAAGTAATACTTGATTTCACTTGAAAGAAAAAGAGGAAAATGCATCTGTCATTGCTAAAAGCTGGCATCGAAATATTGAACTTGATAAATGAACACCAGGACTTCAGGGACAGCACATTCTCATCATCTGGAGCAGACGTTTCATAGGCAACTTGCAACAGCAGCACAACAGCATGGATAAGAAAATGAAATGTTATCATAGGCCATCATCTAAACCCCCTTGGACTTCGGACTGCTGCTGCTCTCTGGCTTAAGTGACGATGAATAATGGAAACAATGCGTGGGCAGAGCACAAAACCAAAGCCTGCCCAGAGCAGATTTTTAGCCCTACAACTTCCCTACAAAAAGTAAGATGAGCCTTCAAAATCCTGTATATTTTTGGTAGTATTTGGAAACTGGATGTAACTAAACACAGAGTCAACAACTGACTGCTGGACAGGCATATCAAGTTTTTTTTCAGTCATAACCCACCACAACCCAACATGGTTATGACTTTTAAACACAAGTACTCTACTAAGCCATGCAGAAATACTTTTATTCATACAGCAGTAGAATTTTCCATGACAACTAATAGGGTTATTTTGTTTTGCTGTTTGTTTAGATGTTTCCTTTTTTGTAAGAGAGCGAGCATTTGTTCAACTGACACTGCTGTAATGAACTGCTAATTCTAGCTATCCTGCAGTGCTGCTGCCAGTATTTTGCACAACAGTATTTTTCTGTATTGGAAGATTGTAGGTCTAACATGAATGGCAAAAGATCTGAATACACAGAAACATATTTTAAATGTGTTGAAAAAATTTCCCTATTTTATTTTAAATCCTTTACGAATAAAGAAACACTGATTTTTGCATGTGTATCAGAAATGAACAATGATCGGACCGTTCCAAAAACTAAAGCAAAGCAGATGTTTTCTGGGTCTAGAAAGCTAATAAAAGCATTTTAGAATTGCCATGACAGGGAAAGGTGTCATGTTTGTGTGCTTCAAAACATATATATCTTCAAGCCAATTTAATACACAAAGGATTTGAAAAAGAGGGAGGAGGAGCTCTCACTTCATAGCTTTCTTTGCGAAGAATTTCTTTATAAGTGGAGATGAACCTCACTAGATGTGGGAAGCAGCACATAAAGCATTACCTATCTCCATTTACACGCAAATTAGCTATTATGGCATCGCCCTAGAATACAATACTGGGTTTAAAGCTGAATTAGACTGTCATTATAACAGATGGAATTTTAAATCCTATTTTCTGCTCTCCTCTTGAGCTCAGTTTTGCTTAGGCAACACCTTATAGAGTCCCTTTTCTGCTCTCCACTGAGTGGTCTTTTCCTGAGCTGGGAAGTGGTGCTCCTTTGTGCAGCCCCATTTCTCTACCAGCAAAGCCCAGCACAAACAGCAACCCAGTACAGCAGGCCCCAGGTTCATCAGCTGTTTACAGTATTTCAGCCCTTTACCATTGTAAGTGTATTCCAAAATCCTTTGTTCAAGTTTGTTCCTTAATACACTGTCTTACGTACTTATCTTCTAGTAGAAAATAGAGAACTGCACTATTTGTGGCCTGAAACTATGAAGGTTACATTTCAGAATAATATCCCAATTTAGGGGATTCCTTTCATCTAGGAAAAAAAAACTTAACATTTAGGGATGAGAAATATAAAGTACAGAGAATTTGTGATTCACCTTGGCATGACTGGTGAGCTCCTTTGCTAAATGCTTCTGTAAATTTACTTTTCTTACCACTTATATGTGACAAGAATAGTTTTTACATAAGGAGGGAGTTATTACATAAGGAGGACTATTTAAACTTTATTTATTTTAGTGTAATACTAATATTTCTAAATTAAAAACAACCTGTTTCCTGTTCATGTGGTGCTGGAAAAGCTCAAAGCATCTTCTGTACAGAAAATACATTTTCACTTTGCAGCTCAATGTTCTGCAGCATAAAAAGACTTTACTAACCAAAATGCACTGTGTTAAAACATCATTGAATGTGCATCGTTCAGTGCACACTGCAGAATCTCCTGGTGAAGTCTAATCTCACTGCCCAATCACTCACAACCCCTATTCTCACAGTCATAAATTTTTCATCAGAAAAAAAATGATACCTTGAAGAAGGACAACTTGCACTGAATGCTGAATGCCTAATTCAGCTCCACAGCTGTGAACTGCCAGATCTGTGGAGTTCAAGTTCTTATGGCCTGTCCAACTGAGCCACTGTATTTTAAACACCAACACACAGAATGTCACTTTTTTTTTTTTTTTTTTTTTTTTGCAGAAAAGAATGTAAAACATTAACAGTGGGCTTTTCTTTGCATAGATCACATTGTTAAAGCACAGAACATAGTTAAGGGGATACTATTTGCTTTAAATTTTATCTTTCAGCCAGTGCATAATTTGAGGGTCCATGGTATGGGTAGGACAGTCCTCCCAGCACTGCTTCCTGCCATGGGTGGCCAGCTACAGCTCTACAGCAGCCACGCCAGAATGGCGAGCCAGCACAGAACTGCCTACTGGCATTCTCCTGGGGAACGAGTGGTAGCAAAGAAAGAGTTGCAGATCTTCTGCAATCCCTTCAGTGAATTTGGACAGTTTTAGAAGCTTAGAGGCTTTTAAAGGCTTAGAGATAGGAAAGCTGGGACACAGGAAAAAAAAAGTGGAAGTGTCATATCTAAAGAGGCTATATCATACTTAAAGTATGACTTCCACCTACCTAGTGGAAGTTATACCTAAAGAGGGCTGTACCAGTTCCCTAAGTCTGGCCCTACTGTTTATGCACTACATGTATGAAGTGATAAAATCCATTTACTCAGCAATATTTGGAGTTTCTGAAGCATGTTGTATCTTAAAGATGTCATTTTCTAAGAAAAAAATAACCACTCCAGGACACCATACAGCAATCAACTCCCAAACTAAATATGCACATACATCTCAGAAGATTAAAAACATCCCAAAAACTCCATATGAAGCTGTCACTGATTTTTCTTTTTCTGGCAATTCCAACCTCCTTTCCTATAAAGAGCTGCATCTGCAATATTCAGTCAAAACAAATTTCATAAATGCTGCTTAGTGATATCCCTAGGAGAGATTGTGAAGAGCTATAAAAATATGCAAGATTCCTTTTACTTCCTCTCAAAAATCAGCTAAAAAAAAATTGTTTCTGTGTGGCAAATATTATGCAACATTTGGGATACAAGTAATGAGGAGTACTACATCCAAAGGGGATAAATAAAAGGACAAAATTAATAAATAAATAACAAGGAATCCTGATTTAAACCTTACCAGTTCCCATATGACAAACTGCTCTGAGAAAACATCCATACCAACTTGAACTATGCAGATGAAGTTTTACAGTTATTCTAGAGGAAGTGACAAAAATGAAATGCTCACAAGAAGAAATGAGAGATTTCAGTTATTAGGTAGTAAAAGCTGGATAACTAATCTAATACTCTGGATAACTAATCTAATACTTCTACAATATCCAGGATCACTTACTTAATATTACACATCACTTTTCTTCTGAAACATTACCATCTTCCTGCTGAAGAGTCCTGGTAACAAAGGCAAAGCCTTCAATAGATTTTGGTAATGTACCTCACAGTTCAGGTACGTAATGGCACTATTTTATTAACTTAATTTCATACCACCTGAAATCAATTTGTATTGCCTTCTACATCAGACTCAGTGCTTATTCTCAACAGCACATATCATTTCCATGCATACAGTTAGCAATGTAGCAGTTCTTACTGCACATTCCCTTGGAACAGCTGAAATTCATTGTTTAAAAGGGGTGTGATGGCATTATCAAAAACTATTTTTCTCCTTCAAGAGACATACAATACTACTATAATGGAAAATTACCAAGGTTACATAGAAAAGAAAAAAAAAAAAAAAGACAATAAACCTTACTGGTGCAAAGTGTGAGATGGCCGGTCGTTTTTCTCCAGTTGACCATAGCAGCTAGTTTTTGCTTCAGGAATGAAGGAATACTTTTCCAGCATGGCTGATGCAGCGGTGGCAATAATCCCAAGGCCATCCCGCACCCGAGCTTCTAAACTGTAGTCCCATTCGTCATAAGATGCTGAAATGAGTCCCGAAGGAAATTCCTTGGGAGTAATTTCTGTGTTACCACTAACCAGGCTTGGAACTATCCAAAAGAAATCATACCCGGTAAGGCCCAGCGAGCGAGCCTCATCTAGTATGTAGACAGCTTCATCCTTGGAACAATAGAGCAGGATGACAGATGAATGAATTTTCTTCAGCTGAATTTGTGTCTTGGCATCTCCAAAGGCAGTATCAAGAATGATGATGTTCTGCATGTCCCATCCCACAAAACTATTTTCCACTGTGGTCTTAATGACATTGATGAAGTCTCGATACCCAGGAAAGGTGGTGGTTACCAGAGAAAACACGTGCCAGTCATAATCCTGCATGATCTTAAGCATGACGATGGCTTCCTGCTGGATAGAAGCCCCAAATTGGAAGAATGTTGACATCACATCCTAGAATACAAAATACATTGAAAGATTACAACTTATGGACAAACCTAAAAAGAAGTGCATCTCTACTTCTAACTCTTAACTCCACCACAGCTACCAAACTTCTGTTGTGTTTAAAGAACTCACTGTGCTCTACCATATTCAGACCATTAATAAGCAAGGTTGATTGCGAGTTCCACAGCTAATTAAAATATTTACAAAAGAGTGACAAACTGATATTTACAGAAGATATTTCCAATAGGTTTGTCACCTGAAGACAACTGAATTCACTACTTACTGAGGAAGCACAAGCTCCTCAGAGGTAGCCACTCAGTGTTAAACATCTCCTCTTCAACTTTAGATTCATCAGACTTTGACACAAAAAAATTCATAGCAAGTTTTAGTCATAGTGGAACTAAATTCCAATACACATGCTGTACAGAAATGAAGCAGCTCTGTTACTTCTAAACCTACTATCTGAGAGCTGCTTTATCTCCATGGGCTCGCCCAATTTGGTTGAATTTGATAAAACTCCACAGAATTACATTTATTATCCCTATGTATTGAGTTCACTACTGCTCATAAGTTCACTACTGTTCGTGCTCCACTCAAGTCACAAGGTCCATTGATGCCCAATGAAGAATTAACAGGATGTCACTCCAGTGAAAATCAGCAAGCTATCAGCATCCACATTAAAGGCTGAAATGGAATTAAATTCAAACAATGACTCCTAGGAGTTGGACAAAACAAGTGAAATACTAAAAATGGAGCATTTCGGTAAAGTTCACACCCATATTGCATGAATCTTTTTCATATAATTGCGAACGTGAATGTTAGTGAAAAATCAAGCAACTAACATCAAACTGTGATCAAAATGATGAAAAGATTGAAATTATATGGTGAAAAAAATTCTGAAGCCAGGAAAAGTTAGAAAAAATTTAATTAGAAGTAGTTGTGGAAGAGATTAAATAATTTTTTATTCCAAGTGACTTGATTTTCCTGCCCCAAATTAGCTGGATTCAAACACTGCCATATAAACAAAGAAGCAATAAAAAAGAAAGAAAAGACCAAATGAAAACTTTGTGTTTCCTTCTCTTGCACATGAACGCACATTTCACAGCCAAATACCTCCCAGCGTGTACCACACAAGAAATAAGTAATCTTCCAAATGCTTTTCACTTAACATCATTTCTGAATATTGCATATGATGTAAAATTGTCACTACAGGTCAGCTCTTCAACATTCCTACGCCTATGCATAGAACAGACTCTAGTTTAGAACAGTTCTCTTTAGTTGTGTTATTTCACTGATGAATATATTAGGCTACATTGATTTTAATTAACACAAACCATAACTCTGTCATCACCATAAGAATTGCATATTTCACTTCCCTAATTCCAATCAACTGTGTGAATATTTCTCTCAAAAGCACACCTTCAGCTGTTATGACAATGTTTTACGTTTCCTTGCTCTACCTTTTCCATGAGATGAACAGGACAGATTCACAGCTGCTGTCACAGCAGAGGTTAGCCCTGCCAGCAGACTGTGGCTGCTAGGGAAGGAGCAGCAATTGTTGGTTAGTTAAAAAAAACACTTATCTAAAATACCATACTACTTTGCAATATGAAAATACAATGCTAAATCAGAACAAAATAGGGGTCAACATAAGACAAAAATCAATTTTCCACTTGAGGGACTTTTCAAATTTATGTTTAACAATATTAGGACAAGAAGCAAGAAATAACACGGAATGCAATTTAAAAAGCAATCTACAGAATGATTATATTCAGTTATAAAGATTTTTATTACAGAGACTACAGGTAGGACCTTAAAGGTATGTCAATTGCTTCATTCTCTGTTTGTATCCTTCAAAGAGATCCAGAAAAATAATGGTTGTTCTCTTATTTTATGCCTCTGTAACTCAGATATTCTATTTGATATTACTTTTAAGGCACATGGTACTAAGTCTACTATATACAGAAGAAGCTGTTTCCTGTTTAATGACTTATAGTATCTATTTGGCATGTTTATGGAGACTGAAAAAAACTGAAAACAGGTGATCAGTCATGAGTTTAAGCTGAATCAAATAACATCACATCTAAAATATAGAGAAGGAAATTATTTTTACCAGTATCAAATGCAGGTGAAAAATGTATCTCCCAGTGTACTATCTTGGTACTATTTTTTCCTGGACTGTTTGAAATGATGCAATGATCCCAATGTAATGAAAAATGAGTTGTGTTTAGCTGTGATTGATAACAGGTTTCACATCCATGTGATCTGCATTCCATATAAACCCATACAAAATTTTCAGTAAATGCAAACACTGAAGGGAGCTGAAAGAAAAAGCTTTCCTTCCAAGAAACCCCACGCACTTTTAAACTCTTATGTTATTAAATTCCTGCCTCTGTTCATTAAGAGAGTATAGAATATGCAATTCCCAATACAAACATCACAGAGGTGCCTAGGGAGAAAACTCCTCCATTATCACCATGGGAGCAATCTGAGGGGAAATTAAACAAAACTATGTACTTTTAGGAGAAGCAGAGCAATATGAGACTGTGGAATTTAAAAATTATTACAAAGAGAAGAAAAGATTTCCTTCCTTAGGACCTTTCACTTCTTTCACATGTAGCAAAACAGCATTCAGCAGAGCAGAGGCTCTACAGACAAGGATGGATTTTATATTCTCCAGATCTGTGTTCGTATACCTGTAAAGATTTTGTGTTCTATCATTGGTTACTGAGAAGATGAGGGCCCTCTGACGGAGCTAAAAAAGGATGGAAAATTTCTCACCATGTCATTTAACTGTGCAAATGGAGAGCCACTACAAGATAAAGGTCAACAAAAAGAATGAATGGAGGGCTTACTTTAAGTTTGCTCTAGGAGAAGAACGCTCAAGTTAGAAAAGAACAGCAGCAAGCAATGGAGTACATTATGGCTTTCCCATAGCTGACATGTCCCTTTTTATTATTTCAAGGAATAAATATCAGAGAAGTGTGATTGTGAAAGGTTAGTACCAGCTTAATCAAGCATGTTCTCCTTCGTATCCCAAGGGAGCCTCTGCAGGAATTTATTTTGTAGAGGTCTCTGTATTTTCAGGTCATGGTTTTATCCTAAGAATGTTGCTAGTTAACAGTTATTTTTTTCTTTATTGTATCGATTTCATTTTATACTGCCTTTTTGGCACATTTGGGCTAGCTGTGAGATTCAACAGTCACCATTAGTTTTAGCTGTATCAGAATAGCAAATAAACAAATAGTAAGACATGAAAATTTGGGTTTCTAAAGATCATTGCAGAGTTCACTGATTTTCAATTCTTCACACTCTTCAAACAATACAACGTTACATCTAATGAAGTTAAAGTAACTCAACATGCCATCACACTGTGAACGCGTAACTTAATTACAGAAGATGACTAGTTTTGCACAGAGATCAGTGCTCCAGTTCTTTGGGCTGGAGCACACCATCTGGGATCTCATTCACAGATTGTGCAAACATTAGAAACTGGAGTTTTTGCCTCAGCTCCCATTCCACCATGAAAACAGGTAAGGGAAAAATGTTTTCAAAAACTGAAATGACATCAACAAGGTTGTGACTGTGCCTAATTAAAAAAACAACGTGAACCAACAGAGATTTTCATGTCATTTGATAAAGATTTACCCACGAGATATTAAGCATATAAACTATTTGGCAATATTGGACATATTTTATGCTATAGATCACAGCTGAGTATTATTTCTCTTCTCCCCCTTGTAACGAATGCAGATAAATGTTTTGCCATTTATCTAATTTAGGTCTGATTTTCTCATGGTTTGTACAACCAGTATCCTCCTGCCTTACTTATGCAATTAGTCAGCACTAAACTGATACTCTTCTGAACAGTCTAGAAAGACCTGGTTTTCCATGGGGAAATGACTTAAAATTAGGCACGCCATACATTTTCCACCTCAAGGAACACCTGATTTTATTTCAAGAGCTCATGGGTGAACACCCTTCAAACAGTTGTTATGAATTATTTGAAAGCAATCAAGAAAGTTTATGACTTTTCAAAGACAGAGAAGACAACTGTGAAGATTCTCCAGCAACATTGGTGAAAGATTTTTGCTGGATGGAAACATTAATTTGCCAACAGTACCCATTCAAGGCATGACAAGAAATTTGTGGTGGCAGAGCAAGAAGTAAATGAGGTCCTATCATGTTGCTCTGCAGATAAAAAGTTTAGAATAAACTGATGATCTGGTTCTGTGCAGGTTAGCTAGCTGGTTGAAGAAAAGTATTCATAAAAAATGATGCTATAAAATGACATAGAAAGAGACACCAAAGTGAAACCAGAAAGTCTTAAAGTGTTTTCAGCTACCACAATTTTACCCCAAGGCTTTCAAAGTGCACTTGATGGAGGGAGAAAGGGAACCAGAGGGCCATCTTTGGGGTCAGGTGATTAAAATAATGAAATTCGTAAGTATTGTGGTTTTATTTAAGGAGCCTGGTGAAAATGCAGGAAATCCAGCAGAGATAATGGCAGATGCTTGTGGGAAAAGTCTGAATAACTTTCCTTTCCTAGCATCAGTGGTTCATAACTCCTCTAGAAATAAAACACCATAAAGACAAAGGATAAGTGAAAGATACTAGCCAAATGAGCCACACAGATAAATTTAAAAAACAGGTAAATTAAAAATATATATATTGAATATAGACTGTCCAAGCCCAACATCTCTATTCTCATACTCACACTAGTGCATTATTTTCCAATATTCACATTGTTTCGTATTGGTATTCATATACTACATACTTTGTGAACAAAACAACATGCTGGGCTATGTGGAAATCCAATCTATAACCTATGGAGAGTTATCTATCAAACCAATTAATTCATATAGTTAAAACTACATCTTCTCCCATAAGGCTATCAGAGATGAGGTTCTCTTGATTTGTGGGCAATCTGGGGAACTTCAATGGATGTAGAAGCACTGCATTTAGTTTAAATTGACTTATATTATTTCTTGGAGGAGATAGGTTTTTCTAATTATAAGTGTTGAGAACAATCTCATTGTTAATGACAGTGCTTACTGATAGCAACTTTGTACATGGTTTAACCAGCTGATTGTAAACAAGAAACTGGCAGCCAAGTTTCGGTGCAGGCAGATGGATCTGACACATATGATGACATCTGAATTTCAAAGGAAACGCCCCCCCAACCCCCCCCCAAAAAAAAAAAAAAACACAACCCTTTTTCAACATACTAGTCTATATTTTTAAATTTTTCAGCAGGTAAGATTTCATTCTAAGAATTTAGTCTTACAAATCTTATAGCCCAAAAGGTTCTTTAAGAAGTACAGTGCCTAACTGTTCTCTCATTAACAGCTTTTTATGGCATCAGACTAATTTGGCTTTTTTTCCCCCAAATCAGCCACTCTAATTGATATCATCCTATTGTAGCCAAATATTTAAACATGCACACAATTTACTGTGTGCTATCCATGGGATATGCTGAGATAGAACCCACTTATGTTTTTGGGTATCTGATAGATTAAAGTAAGCGGACAATTTGTAATATTTTTTTCAGTTTAATGGTAACATTTCATGTGTTTACATTATTACTGCTGTGGAACCAAAAATAAACATTGCTTGAATTATTTATAGAAATTTAGAAGAATCAAAGTTATGCAGTAATTCATCAGTAGGACAAACTTCCATTCCAGCTCTTTGATATCTTACATAGAAACCATTTTCCTTCACTGCAAGGTAATATCACAGAGTAATTTAGATATGTACCTTACACATGCAGCAGATAAGAAAACTGGTTCAGAATGAAAGGTTTATAGTACTTAAGGACAAGTAGGCAAAGTTTTGTACCTTACCTGGTACAAGTACTGCACAGGAAAATTCTGCATATCCATTTGCTTAAAGCTCATGCAGCAATTAATTTCACAGAAAGATTTTTCATTTCATTTCTACTATTAGGAACATTAAAACCTATACCATCCAAACTTAATAATCCTAGTAAGCAGAATCACAACTTCACTCAACCATGATTCCATTGTTATAGCCAAGAATCCAGTCTTAAATCCAGAATCAGTAACAATTTGTCATTTTTTGGCAGCTAAATAGGCTGATTACTTATTGCACGTATTGCATAATTGTGCATAAAAGCCTTACATTATATAGAAATATATGCATAACTAAATATCAATACAAATGTCTTAAGACATCATTTCCATATCTGAAAACATTTGGTCTTAATTGAATGCTAATATACTTCTCACTTGTATTGGGATGAGATGCCAGAAAACCATTAACTAAGTCATTTCCATACATCTACACTTATCAAGTAAAAATGAAGGCAACAAACAACCTCCCCCACCACCCCCTTTCACCAAATGGCAAGTATGAAATATTAAGCAAGTAAAGCCAGTTTAATTTTTACCATGTGCTTTTCCACTATAAGCCAGGACTGTAGGACTGGCCAACCCCACGCCAGCTCAGCCTCCTTGGACTGAAGAGAGAAATCCAGCATGAGGCTAGCTGAGAGGACAAACAGACAGATGGGAAGGAAACCTTGTAAGAGAAAGGATAAAGGGAGTTCAAAGAGCCACTCAGAGCAGCTCCCCATGGCAACAAAGATTTGTAGGAGATATCCAAGCAACGGAGGAAGATGAGGATAAGATGTGAGATTCAAGATTCCTCTTGATCTCTTCAGGAAGACAGACGCCTTTTGGTTTCCCAGGTGGTTTGTGTGCTAAACAAGAAGAGGTGTGAACTTGATTCACATGCCTTTGGAAAGCAAAGTCACAAAAATCACCTACTTATCCAAATGCATGCATGCTGCTTTTTAATTCACCTAGAAAGAAGTGCTTCAAAATACTAAGTGTGCTCCACTGCTTTAACATACAATCAAATCTGAAGAGAGGGTACTCCAGGGAAATGCCATTTATGCTTATCATCTTTTTATTTTCCTCTTCAGGCACCTTTGACCTCTTGGGCAAACCAACAGCTGTTTGTCTGTTATGCTAATAGGAATTACATGCTTTCTCAGAGCGATCAGCCCATCAGGCTCACAGTGATTATCGTTTTGCATTGTACATTTAATAGCAGCAGATCAGAAGCAATTTCAGTTACAACATTTCTGAGATGAATGGTCTACACCAACATGTTCATACCAACTTAGCTTGAGCTGAGAGGGTAGCTGACTGTATCTTGGGATGAAACTCACTGGTCAGAACATAGCCCAAGTACCAACACAGGGTAGTGTTTCACTGATACTCATTTCAGATCCTTTGAATAATCATAGCTCAGATCACTTATGAGTAAAGAACATCATCCATATGAAAAGGAACACAAGGTGGTGAGGAAGGATGTGGAATTCAGATGTAGGCAGACCAGTTTTACAATAGCAACATGCTAACCAGGTGAGGACATGAGCATTTACAGTTGCACACTACAATGAAGGGTAGGTAAGGTAAGGTAACATATGCAGACAAGAAATTGCACTTCTTCCGACACCACCCACACTGTTCCACATCTTTGAGGTAAATCTACATTTTCTTTTTGGCACTCTGCTTAAGGAGGCATCAATTCATTTAGCTGTAAGAATGTCACACATCAAGACATTTGCCAAGCACTATTTCCAAATGCAGATAATACACTGGGCAGAAAAGCTTTACCTACATATATTCAAATTACTGAGACTTTTGTCCAGGCAGTAAAACTATTTTTTTCGTGTGAAATAATGTAGTTCAAATTACCACTCCTTAGTTAAGTAGAGGCAAAATATCTTTATGCATGGTTCTGACTTACAATGAACATCTGAAGGAAAACAACTTAAATAAAGGAAATGTTCAAACTGCTAAGCTAAGGTCCCTGCAGGCACAGTAATTCTTTCTAGAAATGCTTCCATATTTGACTGTCATACTATGTACAGAAAATACTGTGCTGCTGTAGTAAATTGAGTATCTCATTTCCAGCTATTAAAAAAAAAAAAAAAACAACAATAAAAATCAAACTTCTGCTCAATATTCAATACATTGTGAAGAAAATTGAAGCTCTCTTGCTTAACCTGCACAATATTGCTATATTTGAAGAAAGAGCTGCTGTAACCTCATCATGAATAGCAATAAATGACAAAACATTATTTAGATTGATGTTTCTAATGCCAGTGATTTGTTATTAGTTGCATTTTACAACACCATGCATATAGCTCTTTCCTAAAAAGGCACAACACCACACAAATCAATGACTTCTATAGATTCATATTAAACATATCAATATAAACAACAGAGTTGATCTAAGACTGGTAGGAACATGAAAGATTTTTAACAAGTCTCCATACAGACAGCAACAGATCTCTTCCAAGATCCATAATGGAACTCAATTATAAGTCACTCACAGCCAGTGGGAGTTCAGGACGCCAAGCAGCCTACAAAGGTGGGGATGCCCATGCAGAATGGAGCAAGCACTCAAATAGGAGAGTTTGGCTGTGCTCTTTCTATCCACACAACTGTATGAGTCCTGAAGGAAAGGTGTTGAGTACTCAAGTTAGCTGACATAGATTGCCTACCAATACGAAGCGCATATTCACTAGCAGAACTGTGCAAAGTTGTTTAGATGCCAATCTTCTTAGTTCCTTTGAGAAAAAGACTTACATGTAGAATGGCTAACAACAGAACTCCTGTCCTCACAAGTTAAGCGCGTTCAGCTCCACGCATAAAAGATGAGCGCTCATTACATTTCAGGGGCCTTGTACAACAAACCTTGTTAAGAAAGTTGCAGCTGCAGCTTAGATTTCAATATATAAGGCACAAGGGACTGTGCTTTGCCTTACAAGCGTGTTTTGATTTGTCTCCATTTGTGCCCCCAGTGTCACATCCTGGAATTACAGAGTTAAATTTACAGAGTACAGAATCGTTTGTGCTTTGCAGGTCCTTTAGAAATAATCCGTGGATCTTCAGCTACCAAAAATCCAGCCGGAAATACTGACACTGGAAAGTAGCATCCCAGCCTTCTCCATCTGATACTTGCTATCAATAGCGCGTGTAACCTTTCACCATCATTAAACACCTTACTGAAATATAGGACTGATTCTCAGCTGGGCTATGGCTTACTGTCACATAATGAACAACCAAAAGGAAGAGAAAAAGCAGAGACACGACCCTTTGCAATATACTCCACCAAAGGAGAACTCCTGGAGCATGGGTTAAATGGAAGAACTGAGCTAGACTTCACGGCACCACTCTCACTAGGCTGTCCTGGCACTCATCTCCATGAATCGTAATTCTCTCTTTAAAAGCAATGCAACCCAGAGTTCACCAGATGATGATATTTCATGTTATGTTAACAGATAATTAAAAGATGATGAATAATGAATCAGATATTTTCTTTCACTGTGTGTAGATCGCGTACTACCAGTAAGTATTTGGACTCTTACTGGTTCTTGATAAAAAAATATATTACGCATGAATTTATTTACTTTTTAACCAACAAAACATCTTCATTTGAAAATATAGCCTTGAAATCCCATAACTGAATTCATATATTCATATGAAGAAATGAAAAGGAAAAAAAAGTAGAGGAGAGGGCAGAAACAATACATTGTGATGGATGACCTGATGCCAAACATAATCAGTTAAGAAAAGCCATTTACCAAGTCCATTCTTTTAAAGTTAATCATCATTCCTATTAACAAAATACTGAGAGTAATGTTATTTCAGATTAAATCAGTGAGGGTCAGTAAAAGTTTAGCCCAGCAAATTAGAGCAGTAATTAACTGTTATTCTCAGCAATGCAGCTTAGCCAGCAATTATCTCTCTATCTCATCAGACTGTATTTGCACAATGACAGTTTCATAAAAAGGCACTTACACAAAAGCTGCAGTTCAACAGCCATCAATTTTCAAAGATGTAATAATTTCCTTAGTAATAAATAGTACAGACTTAGAATAAACGAGTATATCTAATTTCCTTGTAAACCTTTATTTCCATAAGATTCATTTATCCCAAAGGATACATAGAATAACTGAGTACATGCTACAATGCTACATCTCATGAACACGCCTTGAAACCACCTGTACAGAAATAGGTTCTGGTCTCCCTTCCCAAGTGGCTGTAAGTGTGGTCCAAAGGTGGTTTTGCTCCTACAGCTGCATGATAAGATGTCACTATACATGATAGGATGTGACTGTACTCACCTCATCTCAGTCTATCAAATGATAACATACGATTTGACTGTGTAATGATTTAAACATGTGAGATATAAAATGTATAGAATTATGCGCACTGGAAGACTTCTGCACACCAAATGCTTCATTTTCATGCATGGAGATGAAGAACACTTCCATTTGATTTTTGTCCAGACCTCATAGAGAAGTTAGATTTATTGTCATACAGTCACTCCCTAGAAACAAAACACTAACATTTTGTTGCTATGAAAATATCAAACCATTTGTGTTGATCAGGTAAAATATACCATTATTTTTTTTCCTCTGAAAAATTGCTTTTCTTATAGCTTCACACAAACCTCCAAGATAGAGCAAATTTTATATGGCGTATTTATAAGCAAAATTCAACACAAAGCATAGAGTGAGGTATAAATAAAAATAGAATCATTAAAACAAAATAGAAATGATTGGTACTATGGCAGAAATAAGCACAGAGGGAAAAGCAGTCCTTGTTCCTGAGAAAGGGCTGAAATTATTACTTGAAAATGAAACAAGTACATCAAAATGAGAGCTCAGCTGAGCAATTACACATACACTGCTGCACTTGGAAATTAAATGGATGCATAAGAGAAATTCTCATTAACTCATTCATTTAAATTAATATACAATGAGCAAAAGAATTTGAGTAGACAGAATAATAAAATGATGTTTGCTCCAGCAAACAAGGAGGAAAAATACAAAAGAGATCTGATTGCCAACTCCGCTACATGGGAAGACTGGTCCTCCCCTTTGGTCTCTCAGATGCACTCAAGTGCATCATGAAGCCTGGTATCAGGTGCCTATTCCTACTCATGGATATGAAATAATTTTTCCAGCTATTTAAACATTTTTACACTTTCTCAATATCTTAACACAGGCCTTTTCCCACCCCATCAAGCAGCAGCTGAGCAGAGATTTATTTGAAAACAGGAGCAACTTTGTTTATTGCAAATCCTAGGACCAATTCCTGCCCTGTACAGAAAGGTGGGGCCCATCACTCTTCCCAGTCTCCATGCAGGCTCAGGAAATTTGATGGCTTAGCGGAAGAGGAGCAGATTAGTCAGAGAATGTGATTCAATTGGCTATATATTCATAAATGAGTTCCATCTATTCCCTCCACAACAGAAATTAGAGAATTCAACCTCTTTCATGCTCCTCACATGGTTTCCAGAGATGTCTATACACAGAGTGTAATACATGGTCTTCAAAAGACTATGTTGACCAATTTCTATGTACTCGAATACTTTAAAAAATTGGATTAGAAGGAAAAAAAGATTCAAGCAATTAACACATAAGCCATGATATTTAAATAACCACTGAGGTGTATAGCAGTCACCCCATTACCAATTTACAGCTAACTGTAGGATGTCTCATTTTAACAGAACTTTTTACAAACCATATTAGATTTTACATTGCTGCTTGAAGTGACTCTACTGTCGTGTCAAAGAACGTGATCCAGCCCTTAGCCCTTCAAACAATGACTTCAGCTGCTGATCAGCCTCTGGAAGCATTGACCCAAGGCCTCTCCTTACCAGCTTTTACCTTTGTGAAAGTTCTATTCTCCAAGATCCACAGACTGAGAAAACTTGCAAGTCAGAAGATAGCCCAGCAGACGTTATTCAGGTTTTTCAGGTCAACGAATGATGATCAGTGTTTTAACCAGCTGTATTAACCTTATCTAACTGATTTGCCCTATTCTCCCCCTCTCCTTATTTTCTAATTTGTTACCTTTGATTGGCAGCTGTCACCCTGATGGTGCAGCTGGAAGAAGGACTTGCGTGAATGTTCCTCAGTTGCTCCAGCGAAAAATCAGTCATTCTGTTTTAAAAAGGGTTTTGTGCCTCACTCATCTTAACTGGCCAGCTCTGCTCAGAAGATGATGAAGAGTGTTCAGCAATTTTCAGTTCTGCAAGGCTGTAACCCCTAAGGAGAGGGATAACACTGAGCACTGCAGGGCATGGATGCAGCCTGGAGTGAAAGAGACTTAGTCTCTTGTTACTGGAACCTGTTAAAGTAGTCTACACCTCTGAAAATGTAGGTTAGATTCAGAGGTCAGATAGCCATAAAAGAAAATGCACTGGTGATTAGACATTCATAGCAATTAAATACTGACATTCATAGCGATTTAAAGTATTAACTGCAAAGCAAAGCAAAAATCACATCTCATTCCAATTCAAAAAGACAAATCAGAAAGATTACCTCAAAAGTCATGGCCTCCTATTTAAACTTACATTAAGGATTTATATTTTCCATCTCTGAGCTGTAGAATTAAGGCACTATTTGGAAATGTGAAACACTTCAATGCAAGTTTTGCATTTATTTAATGCAGTTTTTGCAGGTAAGGAATTACACCTTAGCTATTCAGCTTCCTTCGAGTTTGTACTCTTGTTGAGCAACACCTTGACATCAGCCAGCAATAATGTCAGTTTTTCCTGACCAGGATATAGACATGGCATCCTTCTCTTTATATTTAGAATGTATATTTTCAGTTACACTGCTAAATTAAAATTTTTTCTTGCCTTCCTTTGATACTTCTAGCTTTGGCTGTGCAGGCCTCCATAGTAAGTGCCATTTATTTATAATATCTTTGCAGAGAGGTATGAAAATCTGGAATGTTGAGAAAAAATCCTAATAGTGCAACTATTACACCGATGCAACTAACTGAACATGCTGGGTAAACTACATCAGGAGTCTAAGCTAAAATAATAACAAATGTCATCTCTGTCAAAAGAGATCACAAAATGCACACCATCTTCCAAGGAGTGCTGGTGATGGCTGTGACGTAAGCTCATGACCACTCATTAGGCATGATTAACTAACTTTCCTCTTGCATAACAGAATGCTCACTAGTATCCAATTAATTTGGGTTATGAAGAAGTATTATTCTCTGACTGGAGTTATAGGGTTAAAGGAGAAGACTTCAGCCACAGTAACTTCTGGAATAATCTGTACATGAACCAAGTCCTACACTCTAAATGGTCATAATGTTATTCTGTTCCCTGCAGGATACTCACTCTTTTCCAAGTCACACATTATACATGTTCAGGAACATCCAACATCTGGAAGCCATATAATAAAAATCTGTTTCAGAACAATCTTATGGACTTTGTTACATAACTGAATATAAAAATGATAGCAATAAAATGCATCTCACAATGCACACACACACAGCAATAGCAATGTTTTAACACATACTCAATCCACATACAGCAACACAATATTCTTTACGTCACACTCACTCCATCACAGCAAGTGATACCTTCACAGCTAATGCACACTTTTAAGAAACCTTGAAAGAATCACAGAACAAAAGACATTTACCTCCTTAGTCATTAAAAGCTTAAATAGCAGACTACTTTAATTGAGTTTCATATTGCCATAACTATTTCATTTATTTTCCACTAGAAAAGTGATTTCTAGTTTGCTTCCCACCATAGGAACATTACCCCTAATTTACCCCTCAGCCACATTAAACACTTGAATAGCAACCCTAAAACTGGATGTTTTGAAGACTTGTGATGAAGGTAAGCACAAGACAGCACTTTGAGTGTTGTTTGTTGTTTCCCTTTGTTTTCCAGATTCCAGGTCAAGTTCTGAGCTTTGCAGCTATTTCCTGTCCAGCATGGACCACAAACGCTTTCAGATCCCAGCTACCTTTCCACAGACCTGCTCCTTCCAAGTTTATTTGCACACTGCACCTCAGACTCACCGAGGCTGTGTAAAGTTAATGAAGGTGGACTGGCTGGAATTTTCTTCAGGCTATAATTCTTCCAGCGCTTTCATCCTGTCTCTCACGTCAGTAATACTCTATGTACTGAGAGAAATTTAACTAAGCTTTTACTGCACTTGGACATAGGCAGACTGATAAAATAGTACAGAAATGAGTAGCAAATTTCATACCACATCACGCACATCAAGCAAATAAATCCACACAACTGGTTGTCAGGAAATTCTTTCCTTTAATGTGTTTAGGAAAGTAAACACTTCCTCAATTTCCAGAAAAGCACTTCTAAGTAGATCTGTAAGCTAGAACTCCTGACCTGAACCCAAATCCCAAACACTTCTATACCCGATCAACATTCATGGTTGCAAACTTGCATTCTCAGCAATAAAAGAAAAGCAAACACCCATCTTTTTATCTGCATAGTAAATTCTGCAAGCATTTTCTAGAAGGTTTTAACCTAAATTATTTTTAAATTTCTAGATCAATCCCTGTAGAGCCTTCTCATATTATTACTGTAGAGTTTCATATTTGAACTATCAATATAGTACTAAATAATACTAAGTAAAAAGTAACAGTGTGTTTTTATTAGAAACACAGTACTATTAATAGAATCAATTAGTGTGATTTTCCATCTCTGTAAAATGAAGGCCCTTTTCTTCTTACCTATGAATCATTCACCACCACTCACAGCCTCCAGAGGTTCACCTATTCAGATCTGCCCCTGGACAAATCTGAGTGGCAGTGGAACTAATGGGTTACCTCAGAACATTCGTAGCAACTTCCAAATGGAACCCAAATGCATTTTAAATTCTTGACCAGGAAACACCACATTGTGGTGATGGCGGTTTGATGTTTACAGTTGATGGGTTTTGTTTTATAAAATCTCGCAAGTTGGTATGAGAACAAATGGGGGAAAAATACACTTTTTATACATCTGTTCAGATCTTACATATCCTATTTTCAACATGACAAATCCTAATTTATTACAAACTCTGAGATGACAAATTTAAATTTAAAACCTCACAATACCTTTAGCTGGTTGACAGCTAGGACTGGAAAGCATTTAATTCTGCTAAAGGAAAGCAATTATCTATCTCTTCTTTTTGACCAAAAAAAAAAAAAAAAGGCACAAATAGCTTCTATAAAACGTTAAAAAAAAAAAAGGATTCAGTTTCCACATCTGTGAGAGACCCCACTGAAATCTCCTGCCATGATGTTTCTTGTGTGAGGAACCTTGATGGCTTGTGGAAGACATTTTCTTCTGTCATTAAAAGGCTATAATAGAAATCACTTTTGGTCTTTCTACAAATAATGAAAAGAAAATTAAATACACGGACTTTTAAATGAGTTGTTTTAATTACAAGTGGAAGAGAGACATAGCTCCCAAGTGATCCATAGCGCATGGATCCATCTCTCGCCTGAGACAAGCAAAAACATCATTTCCAGCAAGAGAAATCTGCTTGTGGGTGTTGCACCCCCATGTGCACTGAGCTATAATGATGATTTTTGGAGTGCTCAAAGCTAATTTGCAGGCCTTCCATGAGCACAGCATTACAGGGTTTGAATGCTTCTTAAACACAGTGGAGTTTATCCCAACATGCCTGTAATTATCTTGTTGAAGGAAAGCAGAGTAATCACAGCTTCAAAAAATGATTTATGGGAAAACGGTGTACAAACTTTTCCTATTCATGTTGAGAGCCTTTTCAAGCTTTTGTTACTTAATACACTTTTAAAACTTCTACTTAGCACAGTGAAGCCTTGCTGTGAGTTTACTGTCATGCATATTTTTGAGAGGGAAGCTCATTGCATAGGAAATGTCTAGCTTGGCTCATCCACCCTAAGGTGTCTCACACAGCAGCTTCCACTGCCACTTTTGCAAGACCCAAAATGGGACTTGAGTTATCTAGTTTTTTGCACGTTAAGATAAAGGGTCTGATTGGAAATGCTAATTTTTCATCAAACATTTCATCGAGCCTTCATTTTCTCTCTAAAGTAATACTGCTTATATTGCAGTGATTATGGAGTGGTTCATCCTAACAGACAATGTTTGTTACAGATAGATGGAAGACTCTCTCAGCTCAGAAATTATTGCTCTGGGCTGTACAGATCAGCTTGCTCCCAGGCTTGCCAGGCGAAGAAAAAAAAACAAGTTCTCAATCGAAGATGAAATAGTCCTGTATTGTTCTCTCCTCACTAAGCAAATAATGACACCCAGAATGGATTCATTTCATTTAAAATATAAATCAAAGCAGAAAAGAAATTTAGATACTCTCTTCTCTTTTTGGTTTACCATCAATTCTTCTTATTTTCAATTCATAAAAAGAAACATTGGAAAATCTAAATCATATACCGAAAAACTCTACAATCTGCTTTTACAAGAGCTAAATAGAAGCTGGCAGGTTTCAACTTAGGTCCTCCTTACACTGAAGGAGAAGTTTGCAGTAACTTCATTGGTCAGATTTACCACTGCCGCCAGGAAAAATTAATACCCTTTTTAGGAATCTGCAGTTTGTAAGTTTATCTTTTTTAAGTTAGTTTATTACTGTCTGTTGTATATATTTGTACTATGATAGATTATTAAAAGATTTTAAATAAAAATAATAAAGTATTATTTATTATAGACACTGTTATTAATAGAATGAATGAGTATGATTTATCATCTTTGCTATAAACTGAACGTTAACTTTCACATTACTGTATTATCAGTAAGAACCAAAGTCCAAGATGACACATCAAGCCCAAAGAAATATGTACTCAACAAAGAAGAGGTCCTTGGACCTGCAGGGAGGATGGAAGGAATCCCTTGCTAGGGAAAGCTTGCAGCTTCGCCCTCTTGCTAGCATCCTACACCTTGGTCATTGCCCTCATTAACTTCCTGCTGCTTTTCATTAAAAGGGAAAACATATAAGTAGAAAAAAATGTAAATTTTCAAGATTTGCCAATTTTTTTTTTTTTATTTTTCATGCATTTGTTCACAGTTGTCCAAATAAGTAAGCAAATGTTGCCACTTAGCAAAGTATATTCACCAAAAACCACACAACTAAGAATATACCTGTCTCTTCAATACTATGAACAGCAAAGTGATCTCTCCATGTAACATCTGAGATTGAGTATATCAGGAAATAAGGTGGAAACATGCACACAGAAACAATTAGATTGCATCAAGCATTCATTATGAGCAGATGCTTTGTTGCATCTTTGTTCAACAAATCTACTTAAAGTCCAACTGCAGAGTTACCAGTTTGATAAGTTATCGCACTGTTCCACAATACTCTCTCAAAGTCCCAATCAAGATATGCAAACATGAAGTTTTCTAATATTCCATCAGCAAAAATTTCCTACAGCAAAAATTTCCTACAGAAAAAATACATTCCGTGTTTACATACATAATCCTTTTTATGTACACACACTCTTTGTGAAAAAAATTCTGATGACAGAGGACAGATTTTTAAATCAGGCAATAGTTTCCTTCTGCAGCTCTACGAGTTAAGGAATAGTGCCTCTGCAGACACATTTTATGGCTGCATAAATTAATTTGGCAAGGTCTGTAAAATGGTCTAAAAATCAATGTCAGAACTTCAGAAGACACCAACATGTTTATCTGTGCTTTTGCAAAACACGACACGAATGCTGAACAGTGCAAGAATTTAATGTGATATTAGTTTAACCTATCACTGCTCCAATCAATCAATATAATTGGAATAATTTACTCTCCTGTGACTGAATGCTGAATTTAGCAGTTTTTCCAGATGCAGAGCCAGATGAGACCAAAGATTTAATTTCATTAGGAGTCCTTTTTGCTGTGCTTCTCTAAAAAGAAATCTGACTTTTCCATGAACAAATGCAGCCATTAAAACAGCTTTGTAGTTTTAGAGCCAAATTGCACATCAGAATCAGGTTAATAATAAATAGATCATGTGCACTTCTTGTCTCAACAAACACCATTCAAAATAATAAATATAAAAGAAAAAAGATATTCCAAGCATTGGTGTTAAAAAGTTAAGGAAAATGTCACATTGGCACCTGAATGAACCCTATCATCCAACCTATTTTGAGTTGCCATCGACATGAAGCATCACGAGGATCAGCTGCAGTTTGGATCAGGCCAAATGAAGGAATTTCTATGCCACCACTTTCAAAGTGGAAAGCTTCCCTCTAAAATAAGATGTTGACTGTCACTTGGCGTAGCAGGGAGACAAAACTGTCAAAGCCTCCTATGCTCATCTTTTCCCTTTGTTACTTCAAAATCCATGCTTTGCACCGTTAAGGCTTTAAATTCTCTCTCTTGTAGAAAAAGTGTGTCTTACAAGAATAAAACATTATTCAGTTTAATTCACTCTTCAGGAGAATTGTTCCTCTGAAAATGCTAAATGCTGTTCCCAAGGTGTCTTGCACTGCATGTAAAACATTCTAAGGGTTCAACACTCAAATTCTTGAAGATGTTAAGCTAGATGCCCAGTTTCACTAAGGTCAAAGGGAGATGGGAGCCTGAATTTCTCCATGACCCAGGCCTAAGAACATTCTCAACGTATACAGCATTTTCAAAACGTGCTCTGTGTTTAATCACCATCAGTATTCCTCTGAGAGAAATCCTACACTTCTGACATCATCAGCATATGTAATTCTAATAGAACCTACAAAATACAATAAATAGGAAGTCTTGTACACCCTATGGGTGGCATTTCAGCATCCAGGGAATTAAGAATATAAAGGCTACGGATTTGAGGTGGACACCGCAGCTAGCTGCTTTTGCTGGGAAGAGAACATCTCTGAAAGCTGCCAAATGGCAGCTGCAGCACCTTACAGCCCTTTATAAACTTCAGAGGAGCGATTGGAATAAGCAAAACCACTGTTCTTAGGCTTTGCTTTGGAAAGCTGCCCCTGTCCTTTGCCCTCACCTTCTGCCAAGCATAGCTGCACAGCTTATGATTTCCCTGTAAGTGTGAGCTGACCCCTCTATTGCCATTCGTCTTGTACCAGACACACATTTGATGCTCAACACAACTAATTACAGGTGGCTTTGTACTGCCCTAGGGAGCTCTCAAGCTAGTTTTAAATATAAATGGCTAGAGAAAAAAGTACAAGATTCAGAACTTCAAAAATCATAAACTGACAATTAATCAGTGTGTATAGGAAGCCAACAACATTCCTGTGCTGTGCCTGTATCTCCAAGGATCACAAAACTGGGATGACCTGAGTTCATCATCACCAACATTAAAGTCAGGTGCCTCCAGAGAAGGACAATTAGTAGCTACCATGCAATTTTCAGTAGGCAATCACAGAAATTGTGCAGAGAAATAATCACAAATACATACAACAGACACTTGGAAATGTTGCCACGAGCGCAGAATCACAAACTTCTAAATCTCATCAGCAGTTCATGCTTTCAGAATGCAGCTGCTTGGCCTCTTCAGCCACCACTGTTACAAAGCTGTACCTTGAGCACACGTTGAGGTCTCTCTCAACCCAGCCCATCGATGAGTCCTTAACACCTATATTTGTAGCCCTGTCCTCCTTCTCCAACCATCTGCACTAAGCCCTAGGGAAGTCCTGGAATAAACCTAAGAAACATTTATTTCGCAAACTCAGAAGTGCTAACTCAGGAGCTACAACACCTTATTACAGAGGTCTCTACACTTCCTGGGAGTTACATTTGAATTATGCATAGGTGTATTCCTCACCCTCAGCAAAATCCACGGCTGCTGCTGCTGCCCTTAAAGCCACACCATTGCTCTCACTAAAGGGACAAATTCCAATACAGTGCAATGCATAACCTGTTCACTGATGCAATAAAATAGATTTGGAATTAAAGACACCGTTGTCTTTACAGTGATAAGGCAAAGGAAAATGAGTGGTAAAATATTACAGAATTAGTTCTATAAGTAATCTTATTAAAAATAATTTCATATAGCAGTAACTTCCGTCACAAGAAGGTAAAAAGTTTTTTCCTGTTCAAAGAAAAGAAATGCTTAAAGTATTAATTGAAAGTTTAATTTTAAGAGGGAAAATCTATAGTGTTCTTTGGAAAAAAAAAAAAAAAAAAATTCAAATGCCTTGCCTGAAGAGACTGAAGTAAGGTGCAGGAAGTCTGTTTTAATACAAATTGATATTTTCAGTGAAAAAAAAAAACCAACATTAAAAAGAACTTCAGTTTATTGTGGATCAGTCTCTATCTATACAGTGCCATGAACTATTTTCCTTGTCAGGTTACCTTTCAGTCTAACATGAATCAAGTCACTGGATACATGAACTGCTGGGTATGTGGAAAGACTCATTAGAAGACACATAAAATTCAGAATATTGGTTAAATAGTCCGGACCACGAAGTAGACCCTAATAGAACATCCTTCACAGGCAAAAGCAACTCACATGGAAGCAGTACAAATAGCTTGAAGTTTTATTAACTCATTCCAGTTCCCCAGGGCTTTAACGATAAAAGCAATATCAAACAGAACATCACCTGGGTGTCCTGCTTCCTGAACTTACTGGTTCTTTTTGTTAAGCAATTTGTGAAACAGTACAAACAGTGAAACACACAAAAATAATGTATTTTCTAACACTGTAGCAGAGGCATATTTCTTCACTCCCACTCAGCACCATTATAAAGTAGCATATGGTTGAGAGGTAAATGACTTTGAACCTGCCACTTAAGGACTCCTGCCCTAAGCAGGAGACGATACATGTCTAAGAGCAGTCTGACACAGGAGTGGAAGAGCATTACCTGAACAAAGAGTCATCACTGTCACCTCATCCCCATCTGCTTGTTAACTCTCATTAGTGCTGACTTTTAGCAGGTTCTGAGGTTATATGCTTACATTAATCTAGATAATTTGTATTTTCACAAGGTGGCACATGGAACAGTTTATATTTCATCATACTTATGTGATTTCAGCACTTAGTTCTCTCCAACTTCTAGACTGTTGTGGTTGCAGCATGTAAACCAGAGAGAAGATTCTGCCCCCTCAGCAGAAATCGAAGAACCTAAATAAAACAGCACAGTTCAAATGCACTGCCAAATCTTATTTCTCTTCTCTGGCAAGAGCTGAATAACCCAGGCAGTACATAACCAGCTACCTAGGTCTAAAAGGCTGTACCAGCTGCCAGCACTTCTTGACCTGTTTCTTCATGGCTTGCCAGAAAAGGAGAAACAGTATGATACATCTGATTTAATATCACACAGGGCCCAAATGTTTGCTGATTGAACAAGTTATAAATTTCCCCCCTGTTCTTAATACACTAGCTGTTAGATTGAATTATCCTCAGTAAGATAAATTCTGGATAAATAGAGCATTTGCAGTTATAAATGGTCTTAAATAGACCACTTTGCACTGGAATATAAAGTTGATATCAGAAGTTTCACAAAAGCAATCTTATTTGCTTAACATCCATCATCCTAACACTGGAACAGGTTGCCCAGTGAGGTTGGGATGCCTCCTCCCTGGAAGCATTTAAGGCCAGGGAAATGTGAGCAACTTGTCTACAGCAGGGGAGTTGAAATTAGATGATCTTAAAGGTCCCTTCCAACCCAAACCCCTCTGTGATTCTATGATTCTAAGAGCTGGATGCCTACATAAGTGTTTATCCTGCTTTTCCTGCTGAACTCAGTGAACAATATAACCTATGATGTTCTGGCTTATGAAAGAAGGAAGAATGTCCTAGTACTGAGACCAGAGCTATGGACAGATTGCAGGGAACAAAATCTTTAATGGCAAGTACAGCATTCCTAACTGTCCAGATGGAGAAGATTGAAGGGAACTAGACAGAAAAGGAAAGCCGTGTAAGGCTGCAAGTCACCTGATCTCCAAAGCCAGCACAGCTTTGAGCAGCTGGCTGGACCATAGCGTTCCAAATGTTCTTTTAAATCTGAAATCTCAATAGTAGACTAATGAACTCTTCTGATTCACAGAACATGGTCAGGAATACAGAGACCTGTATTGAACTATCTTGAGCCACTGCCTCAGAATTTTAAATGATATTAACATCAGTAGCTGTGTATGTCAATACAAAGTGGTGCATCATCCATAACTCCTGCTACTCAAGTTAGTTTGTCAACTTAAATTCATGGCAAAATCTCTGCAGAAAGTGCCTGTCATTGGGGTGACACACCAGTTGCCAAAACCCTGAGAGGGCAGTGGTTCCAATGGTTCCAAAGTGGTTTCGCAATGGTACAAGCAGTCATCTGTCACATCAACACAGACTGAAGTCAAAAGTGATTAGTCTACGCAGAATAGAGCTATAATCTCTGGCTGAAGAACACTCAGAACCTGCTAAAAGTCATCACTAATGAGAGTTAACAAGATTTCCCCCCAACATTAATTTTTCATAGCTATGCGCTTCCATGTCTTCTGGAGCTCTTTGTTGTTCCAAACTCGGTCTCAGTATCAAGGTGCGAGTATTACTTTAAAAGTCTAGCAATATTATTATAAAGGGTTGCTGAACTTCACAAGACAGGAATGAAAAGCAGAGGATACTTCCTTATCAGGATGCAATTGAGCCCATGGTATTCCCCCCCATCCACAGGTGACAGAAATGGCTTAACACTCTACAAAAATTTAATGAAAGCAAAAATTCAATTGCATCTGAGATGGGCTCCACAAGACAAAGCAAAAAAATAAAAAATAAAAAATAAATTCTTAGCTGAGAACACAATGGAAAAAAATACTAGTCTGTGATCTGCAAAGATAGCTGATAAGCACTGAATACACTGTACCTATAGAAAAAAATCCTTTTCAAAAAACACCTATTTTTTGAAACTTTTCCTACAAACTCAGAGGCACAGAAATACAGATCAAAGCAGACAAAAACCTGATGCACTTGCAATGCTTTTCTGCAGGACTTTACCCACATGAGTGAGCAAGGTTTCAGTGACAGATCCTTGCACTCAGCCTCACCCCTTCCAGCTCAGCATGTTCAGCTGTTTTGGTCCAGTGAACCTGGGCAGCACAGTAGTTGGCCAAAGGCTGTTCCTTGGATGGCTGTGAATTGAAAATAAGCATCTGAAAACAGAAATCTGCAGCTGCTGCTTTTAGACTCCTTTCAGGGAGTACTGAGAGCTGTGGTAGACACCAAGAAATAAGCATTACTCTTGATGAACTGTAAAGGTTTTCCAGGCACAAAACAAAGTTTCTAGTAAACAGCTGCAGAACAGTGGTATTATGTGCATTATGGAGAGTTACTGGTAGAGAAAAAAGTGGTACAAAAATAGTAATTAAAATGTGGACTGGATCAAGCACACAGTAGATTGGACTTGTAACAGTATCTTTGCCTAAGACTGTTGCATCCTACCCAGCATGGTAAAGACAAAATTACTGATAGCAATATAACATCATTTTTAATTGACCCAAAAAGCAAGTTGTCAGGGTATTTTTAATCTGCCAAGCAAGTTTTAGGTGTGTGGGAGGACACCTAAGCACTTACAAAGAAAATATCTACTATAGTGGAAAATTGAGTGAAAATAATCAAACAGAGGAGAAAGTCAGGAAAAGCCTCCAGCAAATTCTGATAAATTAAGGGCTATATTCCCAAGAGCATTACATGGTGTCTATGATCAATTCGCAGATCATCTACACATTAAAAAACTTCCATTACTGAGCCATACCCCATTCAAAGTTACTCAAGCCGAGAACCTTCAACAATTATTTTCTCTGCCTTCAGCTATGAACTTTAGAGTGGTTTTAGGGAGGCTGAAGTCCGCTCCAGTTCAGAAAGGTCTAACATTAAACCATTCCTGCACAGACATAGTTTAGGAACTGGCATTACCCTTTGATGTCAGTGGGGTTTCGCAGCATTACAGAGGTTTGCGAGCACCTTTTTTTGCAAGCATGAAATGTTCCAATACATTTTCTCAGAATGATGGGGGTCATCCTTGCTGTTCACTTAGCCTTTTCTTATTAAAAGAATTGGATGAATTCATCGACAATTGTATCCTCATCCATTGTTCCAATATTTCTACCAGCAGGGGAAGGCAAAGGTTTTATATGCCACTCAAAGATAAGAAATTGTGCTTTCATTTTCATCACGAACCAAGTTTATGCCATATCCAGGAAAAACCTATATGGACACATTTGAAGTTCATTCACACTCTGGAAAGAGGCCAGATATTATATAGTCTTCACAAGGTTACTTTAAAAGCTAGACCAGTTCCTCGATCTGATCCGCGGCACAGCCATACAAACATTGTGCTGACACAACAGATGTCTGGGGGAAGGTGAGGAAACAGGCATGCTTTATGTCATATTGCTATCAAATACAACCCACTGTGAAGCCATAGCCCCTGAGTACAGACAGTATACAAATACATCCAAGATGAGGTCATCTGAGAAGAAAAATTTACAACACCCTACAGACACAAAGAAGCAAATCACAAGTTCCCTAATATCTCGTATTTTCTGTATTCTTTATTGTTCAACAGTAGCAGTCTGACAACAGTTAAGATGATTCCAAATATTCGCTTAAATGAAAAAAACTACACATCATACACACACACACACACACACACACACACACAAAAAGTGGCATCCAAATGCTATATTATAACAAAAAGAAAAAGCACTGCTCTAGGCACAATACCAAAAAACCATCAACACCACATGTCAGAAGCGATACAATTACTAATCTATTACCTAACTCTGATACTAAGCAGGGTTACTTCCAGTCTCAGAATGGACCAAAGAATGTGCTATTTTTGTAAAAGGCATGTCTATCTGAAGCCCAGAAAAGGCCACTGTTACCTAGCAGGCTTTCTCTGGCACATATAGTTCTGCCTTGAATGTATTCCTACTGGGACTACAGCACATATTTTGGAAGGAGACCAACCTAGATTTTCACATTTTTAGCCAAAGAATATCCAACTCAGTTCATCCACAACATTAGTAAAATCTGCCATTAATTAATCACTTCTCAGAGTTAAAACCTGTCCATCTTTTGTGAATTTAAGTTCAAGTAACTTTCCTTCAAAACTGTTGCTACAGCTGAAAAGAAAGGTTTGTTGTCCATTTAATTACTTACTCTGATTGAGATACAGGTTCATTTTATCTTGGCAAAGAAATTTATAGCTTTGAATTCTTGCTCAAGCAATGTCTCCCATGGTTCTTGCAGGAGAAAAACAAGTTGCTATATTTTGTCTCCTATAGATTTCCTTACAATCACCAGAACTGGACAGTTAATTTCTGTAGCAGCTCAATTATTCTTGGACCAAAACAGCTTCAATACTCCTTCTCTGAACTTCTTCACTAGTAAAAACATTGCATTTGCTCTTTCACCCCTAGCACTGAAGTTTCTGGGAAGTAATCAACAAATATGAACCTTCTTATGAGTCAGAGTCACCATTATGAGCATATGCCCATAATCATTGTTCTAGATGTCCAGCCTAATATTTACTTTATTTAATATACTTAGTTCCAGGCCTGCTAGAAGTATGTCCATTAAATGCAGTTTTCCATTTGAATTTCCATGTTTAGTGAAGGTCTGTAGGATGTCAATGTTGTTAGCCAATTGAATGCATGACTTTTGGACACTAACTTTTTTCAAAAACTCACCAAGCTTAATCAAATTAAAGGTCTTGCAAAAAGATATTTAATCACTTCTTGTATTTTTAATCTCATTACAAATTGAAATTAGCTTATTTTTCATTTCAATTGACGCTAATTATGTTACTCCTGATTTTCTATCAATCAAATCATACACCAGCTGTTAAACTATTTTACGTGACACAGGGATGAGGCAAGAAATCCCCAGGCCCTTGTTAGGTCTCTTTGATACTTCAGTGTTTCATACCTTATTTAAAAATAATTACAGCAACATCAACAAAATCCCTCAGCTTTAACACTACAGAAAATCCTTATCCAGTTCTTCAGTGTCATATATGTAGAACTACTGATTTTTTAATGTCTTTTCAGTAATTGCCACATAGCTTATGAATTTCTGCTGAGAAGTTTTTCACTGTCATTAAATGAAAGAGTTTACCTGATTTCCTTTCAAAATTTGAGCAAAAATATCTTCTGAATATTGCTGCCATTTCTCATCAAGTCTTTGTGTCCCAGGGTTCACTTAGAGTGACCCTAAAATACTACAGTCCTACTGATAACCTAATTATTTTTATCATACTGAAATTCCTTTATAAAGGAGATGCATTTATACCAGTCTTCTGTGCAATCACTCAAAATGTAAGACTGAGTACAACATATAATCAGTTCAAAAACAAATGTCTATGGATAAAAGCTATAGAAAAGCATTTATCTTTTTGCTGTCAACATGCTAAAGGGTGCCAGAGTACCTCAGGAAATGGTTTAGCTGCACATTTCTTCTCTGGATTGTCCCAGTATCAAAACGTTTTGCTGACATAATCCATTCCCTCAAATGTATGAAATGTATTAATATAAGTATTATTAATCAACTACTGCTTAAAGCTGCTCCTTACTGATATATCCAGACTGCTGACTAGAAGAGAGAGAAAACATTCCGGAGGGAAACAAAGGAAACACAACCCACTTATCTGGTCCACCTATAAAGGGAAGTGAAAATAAAATAATAATAATCCAAAGGTATCAGCTCAAGCAGAAGGTTCAGTACAGATGACATGCTCTATAATCTAAACTCTAAAGTGCTGTACATTTAATTTCACTTCTGGAATGCTTAAAGGCCCTAACTGAGATGAAATATAGATTCATCTCTGAGCAGCAAAGCTCACTCAAAGATCTCTTATATTCAGAAGTGACTGTTAGTATCCAATTGATGACTTGTAAGAAAAAAAATGAGAAGGATTTTCACCAAAAAAGCTAAATATGCATTATGTACACTACCAGCACTCTTATTACTAGGTCTTATCTCCTGTGTAAACTACCTGGCTGTAGGACAAGAATCCTGTATTTTAGGGAGTATTACACAGTATTTTTGGCATATCACTTGGCATGACATATTCACTGCTCTTCTTTGCTTCATGTGCTAGTTACATATCAGATTTGGACAGTGACAGCATTTTTCACTTATCAATCTTCATGTTCTCCTTTAATTATTCTGCACCTTTAATTATTCTGCACAAAATCCAGTATTTACATTGTGACTTTTCATTCTCTATCAATAATTTCCAGATTGTACTGACTGACTACAGCTTCTGCTTTAAAATTCTCATCTATTGCAGGCAAAACAGATGCAAGTTACAAGTAGCCACTAAGAGAATAAGCATCTCTTGAAAACAGTTTGTTGATTCCTAGTGATAAATGACTAAAAATACTCCACATCTCCTCTTCAACTGCAGCATTTGTAAAAGTCAAAATCAGTTACTAATGGCAAGGGGAAAAGACATGAGTCGCTAAGTGGAAGATCTAATCAAGGAGAAGCTGGAAAGTTTTAGATGTAGTTTTACTTATGACACATCTCTTTGTGGTATGGCATTGCTGTAGGCAGATATGCCCAAAGAATAATTGAGTTTGTGATAAATAAGGGATGCTGAAAAGCATCTTATACAGAGAGTAGGAAGCTCTTTTCCAATCCAATAAAAAACTTGATGGGAAAAAAAATCCTAATTGGGATGAAAAAAAATAATCTCTACCTAAAAATCAGTGCTTCCAAACAGAAATGTTGCAGTTTCATAATTTTAACACATTCCGTTTTATGCATTTTCATGGAAGTCAACTCATATTTATAAAAGCTATTCAAACTGAAAAATAAATATTATACAGAGAGTCCATGAATTATCTGTTCAGATATGTCTGATATTTCCATAATTGCCTCAGGAACTCTACAGAAACAAAGCACTGTCATTATCATTGTTTACAGCATCTCCACACCAACTGTGCAGAGCAGCCACTTCACCATTTTCTGTCCAGTTTTTGAAGGATGAAGGTGGGACAGAACTGCCATCACCTTCTTTCTTTACCTGGTTTTTCATAGTCTCTACCTACGCCTGCCAAACTTCCTCGGCTGCTGCTGCTTTATGTTCTTTAAAGGAGATATTTTCCTCAAACCAAGAGCAGAAAGTCACCAACTTCTTCAGAAAATGTCCTAGATCTCCAACTCATGTTTTTCTTTCTACTATCTTTTCAGCATTTTTGCCCATTAATAAAATTCTTGTACTGCATGTGAAGTGTTAGATCTTGTCTGATTTCAGGCATTACAAGAGTGGTTCCTTCTGGCCTGAACAGAGAATGCCCCTTGTTCTTGTACCGTGGAGCACCATGGACATGAACTCATTGCTGTGGTGTTTGGATTTTCCATTCTAATAAAGAAGATAGATCAAAGCCCCTTACCTTGAGTCATTTTGGTGTGGAGTACTGCAGTCCTTGTATAGCAGCCTATAAGCCAAGATCTGCTAATTACACACCTGACATTGTAGTCAGATTTCTTTTTACTTTCCCTGCTTCAACACCTCACAGAATCAAATGGATAAAAGAAGAGTAACAGGACAAAGCAATGGCATCCCGGCTTATCCTCACCAGGGTGCAGGACAGCAGCAGGACCGTGCCTGTCAGAGCAGGCCATTAAGGCAGATCTTCTTCCTTGCCACTCAGCATCTTCCATCAGCAAATACTGTTCACTTCATTTAAATTTGATAAGAATATTTCTGGGCATTCACTAACTTTATTTATTTCTTGTCTCTCCCTACTAGCAAATGCCAGCTTATTTATACCGAGACCCCGATGAAATCTGCACAACACCTGTCAGTCTTCCACAACTTTGGCTGAGCAAGAGCCCGATGTGACTTGATGTTATACAAATCTCACTTTCTACACGGCTGCTAAAAACTGCCATGCTGCCTAGAAAATTGCCTAGCCAAATACAAAGACTGCTCACAGAGCTGTGGCTCCCAAAAGAGTCACATTTTTTAACAATTTTGCATCCATGTGGCTTACAGTAGCCAACCCCAATCTGATGGCAACAGAAGCCAGCATGCCCTGTCTCACAGGCTTCCTTTTGGTGAGGGCTGAGTTTGACAGCCCATCCTACCACAGGGATACCAGGCCTGCCACACGCAGAGCTGCTGCTGCACCACAGCATTTATTTACAGTGTCTGTAGCATACAGTATCTATATATTACACGTATCTCAGCAAACCTTCAAATATTCATCAATCTTAGAGGAAAGTTTTATCCCTTAGACTGTTTTAATAACGTGACTCTATTGCCTTTTTCAGCACAAAATAAAATAAAGGAAGCAGAGAAGTGAACTTAATAAAATTCCTTCCACTGTTGGACAGAAAACCACAAATGAAGACAAATCAGGAAGGAGGAAACACAGAATCATAGAACCGTTTGAGATGGAAGGGACCTTAAAGACCATCTAGTCGAACTCCCCTGCAGTGACCAGGGACTCCTACAGCTTGATCAGGCTGCTCAGAGCCCTGTCTAGCCTGACCTTGAGTGTCTCTAGACTGGACCAGGAGCACAGAGGGTTAAAATAAACACCTACAACAGCCTCATAGAACTCCACAGTCACACTGCAGCAGCAGCCCTGTGCTCCTCATCCTTACACGCTGCCCCGGCTCATTCAGAAAACACCCACTGAGCAATATTTAAATTATTTGCAATAAGTTTGGATTTTTTTTTATAATGCTCATGAGCTTCTTCTCAGCCTGCAGCATGCTGCTTCCTCACAGCCTGAGCACTGCAGGAAACGTGTGCCATTCTGTACTGACACAGCAGAAGCACTTCCAGGAAGGTTCCGACATCCTACTCAGGTGCTTTCAGAAGCATGGGATAAGAAGTTCAAAATGAAGAGTGGCACCACAATGGCTGATAATTATGGCCACTTCTCCTTCAAGACTCCTGCAACTTTAGATTTTAATCACCAGCAACAAAGATTATAATCAATTATAGCTGCCAAATATTAAGGTGCACTTCTCTAATACTTTCAGTGTTTTATTTCTTTTCTTAAGGGGAGAAAATGCTAAGATCTTGGGTTAGTTGTAGCCACAGTTATCAGTGTGGCCAAGAGAAACATCGATTCTCATTTTAACCAGGAAGCCCTGTGGCAGGCCAGTCTGCTCTAAGGGACATGTCAATCCAAACAAGATTACCTGAGGATGCATGGACCAGATTACTTTGTTCTTCTGCACTATTCCTGTGTATTTAATAAAGCTTTTCCAGAAGAAAGGCACCCTAGGACCAATGAATTTTCATTCAAAATTCATGAGCTCTATTAATCTATCAAATAAGTATTTTTATTGGATCTCACATAGCTCCCTCCAGGCAGGGACATTTTAGAGCTAATTAAATAGAAACCATTGCAATCACCACAGTCAGTGCTCAGCTGAGGATGCTGCTTCCATGTTCTCCTACTGATCCTCTCCCATTAATTTGACATCAAATGTTCTCAAACTACACGTAAATATACAAACTGATATGAATTAACAAATCAGCAGTAACCGCTTGGTTTTTAAACATCTGTCTATAAAAACTATTCATTTCATTGACCAGAAACAATTTTCCAATATTTAAACCACATCTCCTCGGGAAAATAGGCCATTAAAAACATACATATAAAAATGTTATTCCAGGGCTTACAATTCACATGAAGTTTCTGCTCTATGTGCAAGTTTATCTGAAATTCTGAGCAAAACTCCAACATCATTTCAAGAGGCTCAGAAGGCAGTACTGAGGAACACTTCCCCAGGAAGATGAAAGAATGGGTGAACTACTGAAGCTGCCTTATTAGTAATATCTGTATAACAACCTAAAAAGCACTTGTTACATATTAAAGATCTGAAATAGTTTTTGGCCATTACACACAGAGAATATCGCAACAGATAATCATTATTTCACAGATGAGGATGGGTGAGCGTCGGGTTTTTAATGTGCACATGTTCAAATCGAAGTTCATTTCTTCATCTGAGGAATCTCCTATTATTATTATGTCTCAATGCATCAGCCTTATTTCAGGCCCAATGCTTGCAACATACAAATTATTTTCCCAGGTTCATTCCTTAAAAGTAGCCACAAACAGCATGAACAGACAATCCATTAACTACAATCTTCTGGGACAGAAGACTTACCCACCTGGTCTCCGTCCTGTGAAGTGATACATATACCAGTGGTAACACTATATACTGTGCTGGTGATCTCTGCATCACTAACAGTGAGCGTACCAAAACAATGAAGGAACTAGATATTAAAATCCAACCAAGCTGCCGGGCACCTGCAGTGGAATCTCACTGGCACAACTAGGCTAGGCTAGCAATCAAAACACTAAAATGCAAAACAAGGCACAGCAAATCTCTCAAGCAGACAGTGATGTATCTGGCAGGGAGATGAGGTAAATACACAGAAGGGCAGAGGATGAGCCTATGTGTGCAGTGTCAGCAGGACAGGGAGCACCCACTGCGTCAATGGGGACGTGGGCAGTTGGCAGAGCTCAGTTCTGAGCTCAAGGCTCACTGGCTCTGCTGCAGGATTCCATATAACAGAGAATTCAATCAACTCACCTTTCCCAAAATCTGTAAAGAGAAATTGTTTCACAGATGATGTGGAAAGCGTTAAGATATATCTTTCAAGTAGCCTATAACAGCTTACCAAATCACTAGGAGTCCAGCTTGCATTATTAGGATAAGCAGACAACAACATAAGACCTGGGTGGGAAATTTCTGAATTTATAATGACTGTTTTCACCCAGAACTTCCAAGTTTGCAGAACCCTTCTTTTCTGATAATGATCCTACGACAGAATAGCACTTTCTCATGATGCAGAGATTTCTGAGACATTTTTGTAAGATGAGACATAGAGCTGATGCCACTTCTAAGGAGATTTTCAGTGTTGCTTTAACTAGACTCACTTAATTTACAAATAACAACTTTTTGCTGTGGGTCCAGGGACTTCACAAGCAAAGTCATCCAAGGAGAAACATTCCCTGCATGAGATTGGTCCTCACCCAATCAGATTTCATGGCAGTCCTGCTTCCAGAAACTCCTAGAGCTCACAGAAAAAGTCACAACTCCTTTGCACTTATTATAGGTGGGACAAAAGTGCTAAACAGCTTACCAAGCAGCACAGGGCTAATTAACATC
The DNA here is from genome assembly GCF_905368555.1 of Meleagris gallopavo. Lineage (NCBI taxonomy): Eukaryota > Metazoa > Chordata > Aves > Galliformes > Phasianidae > Meleagris > Meleagris gallopavo. Next base: position 9,265,108 of record NC_139419.1, on the reverse strand, counting down.
ATATCAGCTCTAATTGGAAGTGATTCAGCAGTCTCAGCCTTGTAGTAAAAGTCTTTTCAGGACTCACTGATGTGAAAGGCTAATACTGACATCAAGAAGTGTGCAGTTATCAAGCTCTCAGATCCCAAAAGGAAGCTGTACAGTAATTGTTCACTGGAGAGCGGTCTGCAGCACCAGCACGAGATAACCAGGCATTGTGCTGCATTATCCTCCATCTTATGTTATTCAGACGTGCTGCTAGAAAGCACACAGCACTGCATGCAGTTGCTAAAGAGATCTTTCTTGTTAGGGGCTTTCCATAACAGGTCAAGCTCTGAGCCTCAGCTCTCAGTGCATGGAGGCTCACTCTTCTTTCCAAGGCATTTCACACAGTCTAAGACCCTCACATGTCAATTCACTCACCCAGGCCTCACAGACAAATACCCATCAAAATCCCAACAGTTTAAATGATAATTAATGCCTGTATTCTTCAACTCATGCCAACTCTGACCTACTTCCCTCTGAGTAGTGAGAGCCTGATCCATTTGACAAACTCATTACAGTTACATAGTGATGAGTGCCTTCACCTAGAGTGTGGACACCAAAGATGTAGACAAAACAGGCAAAGAACGTGACACTTTTATAACCAAATGAACTTCAGCAGCCTCTTACTGCTCTTATCTCTTACTGATTACTGATGTACAGCTAAATAGAAAGGAGGAGGAAAACTAACAGTCTAAAATACCCATTATTATCAATGTATTTTGTCACATTAAATCATCCTCTCCTTGCTAGGAGACAAAATTCTTAGAGGATTTGTTCCAAAGACTGAGACCTCCATATAACACTATACAAAATTCAATTTACTGGGCTGTGGCATAAATACAGTAATGTCTATCTTCCTAAATTAGTGGTTTAAACAGATGTGCAAATTCTCCAGTCATTTTCCAGGGGTGAAAACTAGCAGTGCTTGGGAAAATTGCTCAGCAGGACATAAAACAACAACATGAACCCAAAACAGATTCTAAACCTAAAAGTCAGTGTACTGAGGCATGTATTTGAATACAAAGGAATCCCACACCACTTTTACCCCACAAAAGGAATGCTTAATACATAAATATTGCTCCAGAAGAGAAGGTCCAGAAGCACAAAAGGGATCCTGAGCTATTTGTAAGGTGCTCCCTTGGTTTTAGCAATTACTTTTACAAAAGGCTAGCTTAGACAGAAAGAGTATAGCACTATAAAAACGAGCTCCAAGGACACATTTCACATTTAAGCATAGTCTATTACCAAGATATAACATTTTCGTGCATCATTTTCTATTGAAGGAAGCTACGTAGTCTGGGAAATGGTAGGATCTAACTCTTTTTGGCATGCAAGTCCTCCTCTGTGCTGTGAAAGAAGAGCAATATGAGTCACAGATACTTCTCTTATACCTTTTTTTCTTCCTAACAAGTGTAGAAAATTCCATGATCTTATTACTTATTTTAGAGACAGCAACAGATGGACAAAACCTTTGCTTCTCTCATGTTCATATGCCCTGTGACAGTCAGATCCCCATGAAGTATCAGTGTCCCTGCAGCCACAACAAGCAGGGAGTGACACACGGTCACAGCCCTGACTTCCTTCCCCAGCTCCATCATTCTACAGAGGCCTTAAGTGTCTACATCAACTGCCTTCTTCCCTGCTTGATAGCTGTTGTAAGCTGTATTTCAAGATGAAGCACTGACTTAACAGACTGACTATTGAGCTAACTATCTAGATCTGAATTCTAATGCTGTGTCAGACAGAGTAATTCTTCTTGGTTCTAGTCTCCACTACAGCCCATTAAATCACTGCAATGGCAAAGTATCTCAAGCAGCAAGAAAGCATATGATGTAAAACATGGGCAGAGTGAAAAGGCTAGAAGCAAACTACAACAAACAAATTAACAAAAGCCCATCTCAAGAGAGAAAAAAATGATAACACAAAAGACAGATTGCCCACAAATCACAGAACTGTAGAATGGCTTGGGTTGGAAGGGATCTTAAAGCTCACCCAGTTCCAACCCTTCTGCCATGGGCAGGGTTGCCACCCACTAGATTAGGTTGTCAGGGCCCTACCCAATAAGGGCAACTTGGATTCACAGCATTTTCCCTATAGCATAGCAGGAAGCACCATGTCAGTGAAAAGCTTTTGCTGATAATGCATAATATTCGCATAGCACTGAGGAAACAACGGCAGAAATCTACTAGTGCCCACGTGACTTATTACTAACCACACAAATCCATCATTTTAGGAAATCTTACCATAACTGATTATATTAAGTAGCTCTGCTGGTTCTTCTTTTCTCTTAAAATTATGCAAGGCAAGTAGAGGGAGCCAGTGCTATTCTACAGTCATCCCAAAATTCTCTTCCTCTCTCCTGTTGTTTCTCTCCTGTGACCTTACCAGCCCACTAGACAAATAACAAAACTTAATCAATGATGGACAGTTAAATTAGAACTTTCCACTGGAAAGGCCAGCAAATCTCAATGCACTTCCAAGCACCAAAACCTTCTGCTGAATTCCCCTTGGACAAGGAGACACAAGATCGAAAACAGGATGAGTCCAAAGGAACTATTTTCTCAAAAATTTTAGAACAGTGCCCTGCAAGTCAGATGTCACAAGCATACACAAGGCTAGATAACAAAATATAGGCTGCTACTGCCTATTTTTTATCTGTTTCATACACTGTAAGGACCTTCAGCAGGCAGACTGACAAATCCAGTGCCTAACACCTAACATACACTATAAAACTTACTTGGGGTATCACGGAGCCTCAGAGAAAAAGGCCAGGAGTGCACCAACACACAAGCAATCAGCCACAAAGCCCCTGCTCTACAAGCCAATAAGGTTTATGAGAACTAAACAGACACAACAGGCTAACAAAAAAAAAAAAAAAAAGACTATAATGAATAAAACATTTCAGATTTTAGCATGTAAGGATTAAAAAGTTAACATGACAATAAGCAAGTGAAGTTCATTTATTTTTGGATTGTGCATTTGTGTCACTTCAGCTGTGCACAAAAGGTTCTTCCCTAATTCATATGGCTTTTTAGTAGTTTGCATAATGCAGAAACTAAGAGCAGAAACTAAGCAGAATCTGTAATATGACTTCATTGCAGTTGATAGAAATGGAACAGCAAATGAGGTATCCATCCAATATCTGCTCCGAACTGGAAGATATTCTGACTTACCAAATTATGTTAGATCTAATTTGGCAAAAAAAAAAGTCACTCTAAGTTAAATCTTTCCTCAAAATTACTGTCAGAGTGTCCATGTAGGCATCAAACAAGTACTAGGATGAAATACTAAGTCCTCTTTTATTATTAATACAACTTCATTGTCACCTTTTGCAGCAGTGATTTCTGCATTTCTGAAGAACAGGCTTTTCATTTTTAATCTCTGTACATCACTGCATCCCAGTCAATTCTGCAGTGCTGTGGCAGAGCAAGCTGCTGCCATACTGCTTTTACCTTCATATTTTGTCTCACTGATTGAAAAGTCAACAAAACAGGTTTATACTTATTTGACACTAATAACTAGGCTGCCTCACTTGCAAATGAAGTTATAAACAGACTGTTTAGCATGTTAATGTGCTAGTAAGCTAGGAACATCTCTACTTTGCTCTCAAGGAGTCTCATGCTATGAGCATTTTCATCAGTGATTAAAGTATTAAAGCTTATATTGCAACAACAATTAATACTTTTCAGTTTCCTGACAGTATTCTAACTCTTTCATCTAGGATTCAAAGCAATTTACTGATATGAATAAATAAATTCTCAATAGCCACACTGTAAGCTGTATCTTTGTTTTCCCAGAGAGGAAAGCGATGCCCTGAGCAATGTGCAGTCATGTTTGCAACTGATCCCAGCCTGCACAGCTGGAGAACTGACAAAGTGCTTCACTCATCCAGCCAGGGCTCAGGCTTTGCTTCCAGTCTGCATCTGTGAGGATTAAGACCTACATTTCTCAGTGTACAAATTGAAGATCAGAAAAAAATGAAGAAAACGTAACAATGAAAGGTATTACACACATAGTTTTGTGTGTATTTCATTTTTCAATACATATTTAAGAATAAATCTTTTGGCAGCTATAGACACATAAAAGAAGAGCATCATCTATCTTCTTGATACCCCCACAGTGTTCAGAAATAATGCAAAGGTGAGGCTGAATAAGGCCCTGGACAACTTGCTCTAATTGTGGTGTCCCTATTCACTGCAGGAAAGTTGGTGGCCTTCAGAGGCCTTCCAACTCTGAGGATTCTACAATCCTATAATAACACAGGGATGATCCAAAAGACACCAAGCATTTTATCACCATGGTTCCCTATCCTATAGACAGAAACAGAGGACTTCAAGCAAGAACAGTATGACTGTTTCTTGCAAAAAAGAGTAAGAAGAAAATGGACTATCTTCAGTCTGCTCCTCATCAGGCACTGATATGTGGCAGCTGTCTCTCAGACATTATAGCTGAGAGCAATCCTAAATTCAGATTTCCAGACAAATAGGAAGGGCAATGTGGCTGATCTAAAGACAACTCAGAGTGTCTTGCAGTGTCACACAGTTTAAATCTAATTTGTCAACATATTTTAAGTGCCTTTTATCACTTCCCCTAAAACCTCTTTTTTCCTGTTCCTTTGGACAGCCCATGGCTGCCTGTTGTAACACCAGCACAGATAGAAGCTAAGGTTCAGTGCAGACAGACAAGGAAGAGGGAATTTGAAACTTCCACAGACCTATAACTTCAGTGTACATGATCTGTGGCTTCTGAGTTACTGTGATGTGTTACTCCATGAGTATTCTCTCATTCCCTGATAAAGCCTATTTCACCCTTGGCAACAAAAACATCATAAGGTGGGGAGGTAAGGGAAGAGCATTCTGAAAGTTTATAGAACAGCTTTCACTAGTGCTCAACAGAAAGTGGGATGTACAAATGCCTAAAAACTCTAGGTAAAAGAGTACAAGAGTAGGCAGGACTACAATGGGATCTGCAGTTAGAGGATGTAGAGTTAGTTGATGAGCCATAACAGGTTCCACTAAATACATAACCAAATAAGAGGACCAATAACTGATCCTGTTGATTTCTGCTTCTGCAAATAAATAAATGTCTTACTGCTACATTAATATCACGTAATGCAAAAAAAGATGCACCCTCCTAAAAGGGCAAGTTGTAAATTACACAAAAAATAGGCGACCTACACTGAGTCTCAAGTCACCGGACTATGAAACAACTTCAATTTATTATGTAAGCAAAATGTCGAGTGCTACTTCTATATTTGTATAAAAAGCTACCAGAAAATGCCGTCAGTTAACCACTCCTTCACTGCTTTTCATTTGAGAGTGAAGGCAAGTAAGGCCTCATCAATGCTGCCATCTACAGAGCACTTCTCCTTCCTAAAGATTTTCTTTAAATGAAGACCTTGAGATTTTGCATCACCTGATAGTAAGCTGTTCGGGAAGCCAATGCGTATCACCTCAGGTTTCCAGTTGGTGCACAAATAGAGCTATATACCAGGAACTTTTTCCAGGAGAGAAAGGGAAAAAGTCAAGGTGTAATTGTGATTTCCAAACAAATCCAGAGGCAGTCCCATCCACTCACACTGCTGTGGCTGATGTCACCTGCAGTACAAATGCATCACAGACTTCAGCAGTTTATAGGGAATAAAAAAAAAAAAAGTCAAGGAAGAACAGTGAACAGCTATCACATAAATAGCTGAACTAAAACAAGAAAAAGCATTTGGTGAATCCAATAGCATTTTTAACTTTTCAGCTCCTCTAAAGAAAAGACAAGTGAATATATATGCAAGTAAAATAAATAATTCCTTCTGATAAATACATTCTAACTCAAAATATAACCTTTTATATATTTGCTACCAACACAGCTGCTTCACGAGTTCACAACTTTCAGCAGGCACAAATAAATCTCAATGTAGTAAAGAAGTAAAAAATATGAAAAAATTAATACATAAATACAAATGAACAGACGAAATGATCACTACAGCAACATTTTGCCTTAGTTTACAGTTGAGAAAATAACCTACGTTATTGGAAAGGGTGTTTTGAATTACAAAAACACACTTGTACAAACCTAGACAGCTTCCTTTAATACTGATAAATCTCACACTGGGAGGTATTGTTATGGGGCAAACTTCACTTTGTCTTGCCTTCAGTCAGTGCTCTGCTAACAGCAGGTTTCCCTGTTTAAAACCGTGTTTTAGCCACATTCAATGCATTCTCTTCTGTAATCACAAAATGCATTCCCATTAGGAAATTAAGAGATAACTGTTCGTGCTAAATCCCTTCTAAACGTACCACGCCAGTTAGCCCTGCAGCCTCAGAGATGCTGTTTGTTCTGCAGAGAGCTGGCCCCACTCCAGCACCTCACCTGGCCACTGCAGGCAGGAAAACGGCATGCAGACAGGGCCAGTTGTCTTTTGCATGTGATTTCTAGTGAAATATGTTTGGCTATTCCCGCTGCACTCCGTCACTGCCAGGACAGGTTGGGAATCAGAAAAGGAAACAAAGCTTTTGCTGTGGATCTCTGAAGACACACACTTCCAGCAGGTGACAAGAGATCTGTAATCTGGTTGCTATGAGTGAGCACTGTTAGTGAGCACACCTACAGGAACTATTGCAACCATGTTCCATGAAGGGCACCAGTCTGTTCTGGGAGGGGAGCTGACAGGCTGTTGTCATGAGCACACACACCTTAGAAACTGAAAAAAGTTTATGAAAATGTTCATGGACAACAGCAATGCACAGTGTGCTCAAAAGTGCAGGTGCGTGACCTCAGTGGCTTTTACAGGCACACACATCCTGCCCCAGTGGCCAGGATTTCCACTAAACAACATTTAAAAGCAGAACTTGTCAATAAAAGGGGAGGCGTTATCGGATGCATACATTCAAAGCCGATGCTCATTGATTTGTAGAATTCAGCCACAGCAATGCTCTTCTGTGCAGCAGTGAGATATCAGCATAGATCAGAGACCTAAGCTACACACAGCCATGAAAACACGATGCTGCCCTCACACAAACTGAGCCATCAGTATCTTCACGCTGCTCCTAGAGCAAACAAAGCCCTCAGTGTGCTCCAGGTGTTTTCCTTCCACCCTGCCTGCAGCTGCACACACCTGGGGCTCTACAGATGCCTCTGCAGAGCATCATGCAGGTGCAGATAAACAACACCCAGCTCACATACAGGGGTGTATTTCCAGTTTGCTGCAATGCTGTTCAGGGTCTGAAGAGAAATCAACAGCCCATTTTACAGACAACGTACAGAAAGAAATCAAGGATATTGGAAAGATTACGACTGGAAAGATGTCCATCAAGACATCTGTAGCTCCTGTTTGTACATTCACAACTTACCACCGCATGGAAAGGGGCAAGAACACAGCTAATAGTGGAACACCACACCACCACATAGCAGGCACACACAGAAAACATGGCAGCAAGCCTAAAGGCACAACGCTGCGTTTAATTTCATATATAAAGTTTTGCACAAGTCATATTTTGGAGAGGAGCTGTTTCTATTCAAGTTCATATGAATTTCAAATACTTCATTTTATTTTTAAGATGATGGATAACTAGAAGCCAAAGATTTAGGCTGCACATCTGAGGCTTGAAAATACAAAATCTGTTGAAAACAAAACCAGCTAGGCCAGCTCTGAAATCATCAGCAGAGAGAATACACTTTAATTAGACATCTTCACCAGCAGGTTCTTGTAGACAGCATGGATCTGCCTGAAAAAATATATGATGTAAGAAGAAAAGCTGTCAAAAATTTCCAGCAGACACATAGGCATCACATGGATGAAAGGGACATATATATTTTCTTAAAAGGTCACTGCCAATAATAAGTTTCGCTTCAGAACTAGCAACAAAACACAAGTATATATAAAATAGATGCTTCCAGAAGAAAGCTGTATGTAAAAATTTCTTCTATTTGTCCATGGTGGCATTCAAGGTGGTTGAACTAGATGATCTTTATAAGATCTCTTCCCGTCCAGACCACTCTATGACTGATTCATTCAGCCTTCCCTTGTATCTCTATCTGCCTCCCTGCACAAACATTCAGAATTAGAATGTTGAAGGAAACCCATTCAGGTACTACTTGACACCTCCAGCCCAATAACCTGCAACTTTTCCCTTCTCTTATGTTCTCAATCTACAATGGAGCAACAAAGCAATAAATCTAATAACACAAACCACTAGTAAAAGTATGTCGGCCCTTATCATATCCATTTGTTCAACCTAACTGCTAAGGATGCCCTTTGGCAGTTCATCCCTCAAAGGGAACACCAACTCCACCATGCGAATACATGTGCAACCTTTCTTAACTTTTAACTGGCTTTGACCACAAGAATTTAAATGGCTACTGGAAGCATTACAACACAAAGTCAAATTATTTTGCTCTATCTACATGCCAGACAGTAATTGCAAAGGAAGATACAAAAGAGAATCTTTTTGCCAAATTCTGGAACAGAAAGAAAACCCAACAGGAAGGGATACTTACGTCTGGACCACACATTACTTCTGATCTGCACGCTGAGCATTAGCTTTATTTCTGATGACATTTGGATGCATTAGTCAATGCAAGATCCTGATACAGAAGATCTTACAGAATATCATTAAAATATATTAGTAAAGCTTTCAAGAAAGCTATATGGAATATGCATAATGTCAAACAACCCACATTTCAATCAGGTAGCAAAAAGCTGCACATAGTAGCTCATTTTAAAAACTTAAAATGCTCTTTTTTCCCAGGAAACTTGGTATCAACAGCAAGGAATGAGATACCACCAACCTACAGAGATGAAGTCTTCACTGCAATGGCAACACATCCGTGCTCAACATGATGAGCATCCACCAGCACGATGCATTCTGCACCACAGCCTTTTAGGTTTTTTTGATAGATGGTATTAGTAACTTTTCTGATCACAAAATAATTTGAGGGGCCATTTGAAATACCTTAAACAATGAGAATTCAGCTTAAGGGATGAAGGAAATTATCAATTCAAACATAGTATCTTCTATAAGCAATCGCTTCATTTTTCACCTAACAAAGCCATCCCTGTATTCTCAGAACTAACACAAGCAAAGACCTATGCTAGTGACCAGTCTTGGCCTGCTTTCATTTGCCAGAGTTACGAAACTCAGCTACCTTAATAATTGTATACATTTCCATCTTTGTGCTCTAATAAAGCATGTTTGATTTTGTGCAGTGTTTATAGGCTTTGGCAAGTTCAGAAGAAAATCACAGTTTTCATCTAGGCTAATGTTTAAGTATTTCAGCATGAAGCTGCACCTCTGGAAGACTCAGAGGCTTTCAAGTTTGGGACATGCCTTGCCTCTGCCTCTCGGGTGTCTTTACTTCCACAAGGCTGCACTTCATTGCAGGGCTGACTGAGCAAAGGCTTGTGAAGTTGTCCCTTGGGTGCTTCCCCTTCTCTGATCATGCCTGTCTAATCATTTCTTTTTTCTGAGATAACCATCTTCTCTTTCTGTCATAATGGAAAAAAAAATAAAAAACGTCAAGGTTGTTAGAAGTGCTTTTTAATTAATAACTGTGGGTCTTCTTCCCAACGTTTGCTTACTTAATAAAAAGTGCATTGACTTTTAAGAAATTTCCAATATTTCACCTTTGTGTGAATTTGTTGAAAATAAAAGATTTAACAATCTCTTTCTTTACATAATAGTAATACACCATACAGCTATAGCACATTAATTTTGCATAATAGCTCTCTGGCATTTTTATCTGCACAGCTGTTTAAACACACCTTTAATGTATCTCAGAAAATAAAATAATCTGAGAGCAGGCAGCAAGAACAACTCCTATACAACATGAGCTTTGAAATGAGAAACATCATTATCTTCCAGTTCAGCAAAAAGGGGACAGTAATATCCAGTGCCCTTTACACAGTATTTTTTGAACACAGAGATCACACAAGTTTCTAGAATTTCCTAAATTCTTCTTACACCTACCATACTACTGTTCTACTACTTTTGTTAATTTTTTTTCCCCCTTTTTGATTTTTTGGCAACAGTATTTTTGTTTGGTATCAGATTCATATTTCCAATTTCGAGCTAATAATCCACAAACCTATGTCCAGCATTTGTGGCACCATGAGGCATTTCTACAGCCAAAACAAGTAGAAGTTGTGCTGAGCTAGCTGGACCGGGCTAGTTGCTGCAAAGAGGCTCCTGACAACAGTATTGATCTTGAAGAAGCAGACACTGAGCGAAGCAGCTCTGCAGCCTGCTTGGCTCCAAGTGATGCTGAATAGCAGATCAGCAAGCATCAACCTGGTGCAGGGGCTGGAAGCAAGCGGACACCAACAACTGGAGTCGTATGCAACTGCTGAACATCTTGTTAGTCCCACTCAGTACAGCTCTGGTTTCAGAGTGAATTAATGCTCCTGTCCTCTTCCATCTCCTTTTTTTTTTTTCTTCCCTTGAACACACAGACTGATACCTCTGTGAGAAAGCCTGAGTCACTTCTGCCAAGTCACAAAATTCAGCACAAAGATAGAAAGACACTATGATATTAAAGATCTAGATCAACAACCCAAAACACAAGCACAATTTTACATATAATAGCAGCCCATTTCTTCTAAGAAATATCATACAATTACAACTATTTCACTACATTCGCAGTGAATCAAATAGTGCAGCAAATTTAGGTTTTCTAACAGCTCACCACAGCAGATTACACCTAGCAGCAGCTCCACTGCTGGTGTGTCCTATCACTCATGACCTTACACAGGAAGATTTTGTTGCAGCCCTACAAAGAGGTCTACATTTCAGAACAAATATTCTTTCCAAGAGGAAAACAATGATACACATGACCAGCTACTTATAGAATCATTTATTGAACCAATTCTTTAAGTTCCACAGGTGGATTCTGATCAGACTACAATGGGCCTTAGGAGAAAGATAACCACATGTTTAAAGAAAATGAACTTTCTGCAGTGGCTATAGCAAAACCATAGGACCTGTCACAGTAGGTGGTAACGCTGAAAACTATCTCACACTGTCATTAACTAGCTATTTTTAAACTGCTTCTACCAGGCTTTTGACATGAAAAAAAAAAAATCCCACTTGCTTAGCACCATCCAAATCTTTTAAAATACATACAATTCAGCTCCTGATAATAAGATGTGAAACTCCTGATAACAAGAAGTGAAATAATAACTAAGATGACTCGGGAGTAAGAGTCTTTCGAAAATCACCCTTTTTGTAGATTCTATGTCAGACCAGCAGATTAATTGCCATATTTTAATGAAGTACTTAGAGTTTTATCCAGAGGAAGGAGAGTCCAGAGAATTTATCCTTGTTCCATCTCTTGTAGCTGCAAGCAACTTCAGCACTGCTCTCAACAATTCTCTTCTCCTTTTCTTCCCCATACAGAAATTAAGGTCCCAAACAGTACATAATAATCAGTGACCACTGAAAAATTAGTAATAAAATCATGAGCATCCTGCATTTCCTTTTTCAATATTTTGCTTTTATCTGAAGCTATGAGATCTGTAAGACCCCCACTGTCATCAAATAAAAGCTGTGTGCCTGCAGCACATTCCAGTGAGCAGAGTGGGAGATACCCTCCTGTCCTGGGATCAAATCCACTTCAAAGTATCTACTAAGGTTTCAAATTTGCCAGCGTGTGTTAAAATATAAACTGTTCTTCAATTGCTCTTTATTAAGCATTCTTATACTCAAATAATTTACTCGTGTTTTCTTTTATGTAGCATTCATCCCATTGTTGCTTCTGTGATGAAGACCTACTGCAATTTCATCAAATTCTATTTCCCTTCTCAAGACTGTCAATGGGATAAGCTCTCTGGCATCTCTCCTGAAAAACCTTGAAAACTGTAGGAGACATCTTGGTGGCATAGAATTTACAGTTGCTGAAGCCTACTCATCCCAAACGGAAACAGCAGCACTCCTGTATGCACGGTGGCACATTTTATGCATATCCATGAGTTCATCCTCCCATAGTGCTGCTGCTTTCAGATTCAGTGCCTTGTTGTGATGCCAAGGGTGCACCCCCAGAGGCTCCTGGTCACCCCACTACTCTCTGCATTCCTAAATTGGGGAGCAAGTTATTCCTTTTATTAAAAAACTTGATCATATAGGGCCATAACTAAACAACTGGTACAAGCCCATATACAGAACTCCAGAGAGGTTTTTTGCTTAAGGTCTCTTATGCCCTGTTTTTTCTGAGAGTAAATGTTGTTACCTGAAGGAGTCTATCACATTCATAACACTACTGGCATTATATGTGCAACCTTCGTACAGCCCTCTGTGTTATCATTTATTTGTGTAAGTCAACTGTAAGCAGAATTCAGAGAGACAGAGACCTGAAGAGGTCACCACAGCTTGCACAGGAGAAGCATCTGCCTATGGTCAAGCTCACTGATGAAAAGGTTGCATGTACCCCTCAGACCTATTCATCATGACAGCATAAGAACAATTCTTATCCAAGGTCAAGAACCTGGAGAAACAATCCAGAGGTGAACAAAACTACAGCTAACACAGGATGAGTGGCCCAGACAAATGAGAAAGGCCATTTCTCTGCAGATCAGTCAGGACTACTAATTGAATGCTTTGACCAAAGTTAGACAACCAAAAGCAAAATTGGCATGGCATGGCCACTGCTATACTCCACAGGGCTGTGCTACACTCATGTATGTGATAAAAATTTATATATAAATCTAATTTATGGACTTATATTTATGCCATTTCTTGCCCTCTGAGTGTGGAATTCATTCCTAGAGTTACAAGATAAGCTATGGTATATTTTACTCGTTTCTTTGTACCAAAAGAAAATGTTTCAAATATTAAAAAGATCCACTAAAGAAGTCATTGTATTTGGCTCTGATCACTTAGTGAAGCCTAGCAATACAAAAGCATAGTATTCCCTATGTTTTGCCTAACTAAAAATGGAATCACATCATGTGCACAGCATTATTTAAAGGACTTTTATAGTACTTAATTTTATTAGAATCAGACCCCTTATTTGCATGATTTATGGTGTACCTAGTAAACTGAGTTGGTTACTGATAAGCGTTATTTGGCATTTTAGATGCTGGAAAAAATTGTTCACAGCACTTCATACATTTTGCATGAAATAAACTGTATACAGCTTGTATACATGATACAACCAGCATCATGTTTGACACAGCATGACTTTCTACTGAAGCATCTGCTTAACCGAGTCATCTATTTTATAAATGTAAAAAATTTCATTTTTGGTGACCAAGACACTCACAGATGACATTTAACTTTCCTCTCTTCCTTGTTGTGGTGAAGGGTAGAAGGGATGAGGGATGGCTATAAAAATACTTTGGCCAATTACGCACCCAAGTAAATATCCTCAATTGCCTATGGCACATGGATGTAATTAGACAATATATTTCTTCTAAGGCTGTTTAGAGATGTGGTTGAATAAACACATCAAAATATGGTGTCTTTCAAGAGCTGAACTAGAAAGGTCAGGAAAAAAACACTAAAATCTCTTTTCTCTATGGAAGTCATGGAGAAGGGGCAAGACAGAAAAGATGACAATTATTGAAAGATGAAAGTTATTGAAGAATGCACTTAATCATAAAACCAAGGTTCAGGCCTGCACTTCTGAGTAAGATGAAGCCATCTACAGAACTACAGAGCAAGCACTCTGCTTCAGAAGATCTTGTTCCACATTCACTAATTCTAATCTTAACTATCCCACAAACCCTACATTTGATTCAGTTCTTGCACACAATTTGGTGTCTGCACTGATGGAGCGCAGACAACTTTTTTTTCCTAACGAAGCATTTTGGATCCAGGCAGCAGCTTCCATTTTCTGCTTAATATTCTTTCCTGGTTCTTTTGAGTTACAAAAAAGCTCCCATAGAAAAGTTGCGTGCTCATGACCAATGGCATATTTCCTATCAGCAAGGTGTCACAGTGCCAATCCCTCTGCAATCACCAAACCAAGCAAATCTCCGCACCTCCTGAGAACCACACATTTGCTAGTATTGCTTGAGGCATCCATTACTGACAAACCAGTACCAGGTCAATGCACAGGCCAGCACACTGCCTGGCAGGGCACAGGCATCTCTGGGAGTACTAAACACACTAACAAAACCATACGGCACTCAGACTGTTTTGAGAATAAGTATAAGCAAATATTGTTAAAAAGAAACAAGAAAAAAAAGTAAAAAGAGAGGAAACCAACATGAAAAATAAACATTCCACCTAAACCTAAGAGAGGAACCACATGGATGGTTTGATGGTTAAGGCAGGTAAATATGTATCACAAAACATTATGTATTCTGTTAAGATGCCTGAGTCCCTTGAGACATTTCTCTGTACTAGTCACTTCTATTTCAGATCACCAGCCTATAAAAAGAAAGAACTAATATAAAATACCATACATGCAGCAACAGAGTTAGCATCTATATTAATACCCCTGGGAAGATAATTGCCTACTCCCTATCATCTCATGAGGAGACATATTGGGAAAGTTTGCAAGAAATCTGTTTCAGTACAAATTCTGCTTGAAATCTTTTTGAAGTAAGTGGGAGGACAGAGATGCAAATATAAAAGAAAATCACTTCTCCATTCCGTTCATCCCCTGGCAGCATAGTTTTTCCTCCGTATCTGTATTCAGCTTCACTTTAACCTCAGCAACGCTTTCAAAAATTTGGATTACCCAAGGCATAGCACCTCTTCGCAAGGCCACCACAATACCCACAGCAAAAGATTTGGTTTGAAAGAGGTAAGAACAGGAAACCAGATAAATCAAGTCACTGTGAAGGCAATGCTGAAAATAACACAAATGCCTTGAGCTGAACTTATATGTGACTGCATTTTTGGTGTTCCTCTGTTTTCTCTGTAACTAGACAGACTTCTCCTGGGGCACAGAATGGTCTTTTCCCTTTGCATGCTTCACCAAGCCAGCCCTCAGCAGTGCTGAACTCTGACACAGCCACATACATTGCCAGCTCAGCCAACAGCAAGGAGGATGCCAGTGTGCTATGGAACCAGCAACACAAAAAATACATTTGCTTTAAAAAAATCCAATTCCTTACAAAATGTAAACCCCAATGAGATGTATGTTTTATTCATTTTAACAATAAAATGAAATTAAATACAACCCAAAATTTTAAAAATGAAGTTAAAAATAACAACTTTTAGATTCCAGGCCACAAAGTAGCTACAGAAGTAACCACATCACATGAATGAGGTTGCCTTCTGGTAGGATATTGTCTGTAACATCCTGAATTCTCTTCAGTAGCCATTCTGAATTCTCCTTCTATTGAAATCAAAGAGTACTCTGCAAAGAGGCAGCTCTCAAAACTGTTAAAGAGTTCACTCTTCTAAAGTTGAGAATTCCACAAACCAGCATTGGTAAGCAAAGCTCTTCCAAGATACTGTTTAACTGCATGCAATAAAGCTGTCCTGGTCACATCAAGAGATTTCTTAAATGGCTGATTTGCCTATCTAGTTGCTCACTACTGTGGGCTTTTTACCTGACTTGCCTGAGAAAAGTGTTTTTTGGAGAGTGCTGAAGAGAGAAGGAGCTTTGCTAACAGCTATAATTACATGCTCGGGGTAATTTAGTTGAAAATGAGCAGCATAGTGTTTCCATGTGGCTCTAACGTTGCTATGTCTCACAGTTAGGAAAGAAGCAGGAAGTCACAGGGAACCTACAAATTAGATAAATAGGATCAAAGCTAAGAAAACCATCTGCAGACTTACCTGCGACAACCCGTTTGCCCAAGAACACAGGCAGAGATGAAACAAACAAGCAAAGCACAAGCATATGCTGCTCAAGAGACAGCAGTAAACCACAGTGGAAAACAAATTTTATTACTCTGTCTTGCTCTTAAGTATCATCAAAATGTTTTCATATTTCATCACTGAGAGTGTGCACTGTGTGTTAACACCGAGTGGCAGAGCCACAAGTCAGCACTGCAGCTGAGGCTCCATCACCCACTGCTAGTGCCCAGCAAGCAGCAGGTTCAGGAAACATGAAAACACGTCTCTTGCTACTGTTGAGCCTTAAAAGATGGAAGTAATATTACTGAATTCCAGAACTAGGCAAAAGATTCACAAAATCATTCAGTCTGTGTGTAAATTGGCATGGCTTGCCCAGGTACCAAAAAATGGATAGCACTTTGAAAATCAGGATCAATGAGTACATTTGGAAGAAGGAAGACTTTTCTACCACAATCCGCCTTGGAAAGGACAAAAGATCTCAACAGAGAAAATGTAGGAAAAGCAAGGAGTGGAAAGGGTGGCAAGAAAAACTGTATTGTAAATTGTATTTTTTCCCATATCATTAAAGGGCATAGCTAAACATAAAGACTAACATTCGTGAACAATTAGATAAATCTCTACTGAGATTTCTCCACATGAAAACAGCTTTAGAGGTTAAATGCTTTAAATCCAAGAGAAGGCTTAAAGATTAAGCAAAATTGAAGTGAAAGTGCTTTGGGTAATGGCATCTTGATAAACACAGATCACACTTACACATACTTTGGCTGTATGCAATTTTATATGCAAAAAGCTATTCTTTTCATAACAGAAAAATCATCACATTTGCACATCCTGGATTTTCTCCCAAGTCTTAATATAAATATCAGTGGATGTTACCTCTGTTGCAGAGGGCTCAATCTCTGGCAGGTTGAAGACTTGCAGGTTAAATGAGAACACTGCATAATCACGGGAATACCAGCACTAGGAAACAGGCTTACATAAATTCTCTAAAATGAACTGCAAACTTTGAATGACTAGATTTGGAGATTTTAACAGGTGATTATGGAGTCCTCACATTGGACAGTGTCCTGGAAGACCACTTAGAAATCTGGCTTCTGCCAGTTTTGCTCTTACATCAGCCAGTATTTCTGCAGTTGGTGTCAAAAGCAAATCCTACGCTGCATCCAAAGTGATCATTCCAAAAACATTTCTCTAGTGCTAGAAAAAGCCCTTCATACTTGTCTTAAAAAAAGACATTTACAGTGAGTTTTGCCAGGAGTCTCAGCATTTACTTACATATCTTAAGAGCTATAAGAGAAACTATAGAGAACGAAGCTTTTTCTACATGCACCACAGACCCAAGGACTCTGATTCACTTCCAGTGACAAAAGTTTCAATGTAGCTGTTCAGCTAAAAAGTCACTGAAACAGTTTTTTAAGTTCTTCACTGTATTTTTTTGTCAATAATGCACAGACAAATCTACAGAACAGACAATGAGATGGGTAAAGAGGTCCACAGATAAAGAATAGATGCGCTTCTTTTAAGTTCCAGGAGTGAAAGATACATATAGTTATTATTCAAGCAGCTCTGCATTTGAACCATGTTTTCTCAGTGCTATGTAAAGACTAAAGATCTTTGGCATTTGAACACAGGAATACTTCTGAAACTATTTAATACTAGATCCAGAGTCAAGAACATCATTTCAAGGCTTGCCTTTACATGAGTCAGGGTGCCTTGTAGATCCAACATTAAAAGACAGCCATAGTGTCAGCAATGGCAGTGAGATTAGAACACAAAACTTGGAGTAACTGAATGCATGACAGAACACAAGATGTCAAACCTGCATTGTCATAATAAGTAACTGTAAGCCATTTTGAATGGGGACCATCAGAAAATTATACAGATCGTATCAAAAATGAATTATGTGAATATCAATGACAGTCAGAGAGAGGTTCTCACCTAAACTTCTTTATATTTTTCAACCAGCTATAGAAGAATGAATTAAGGCAGGAGAAAGCCATTATCATTTTCCTCCATGTTTATAGACACGGCACAAATCAAAAAAACCTGAGGGACACTGCTAGGATTTCACCTATAAAACTGTCTGCCATTTCAAAACTCAGCAGTAGAAGTGTCAGACAAAAGAAGGACACTTAGAGAACAGCAAATTACTTAAATGGGTAAGGAAATTGAATTATGAGGATTTGGTTGAAGAGACATCTATACCGCTATAGTTAATAAAAAGGCTAAGGGGGAACTAAAATTTGATTAACTGCTTTTCATATCTCAGTATGCTTCATGTACTACATTAGAGAACTGAATGAAGCTGCTCTGAATATGCTTTGATCATTATCAATGCTGCTAAAAAACATCCTTATTGGAAAAAAAAAAAAAAAACACCAATCCTAGCTAGACAGAGAAAAAAAGATTTCAGGCTGTGTATCCACCAATGAAAAGAAGAAAAAGATTTATCTGATAAACAGAGAAATGAAAATAATACAAATTCACCACTATTTGTCTAATTAAAATGATATTAAATCTAGCAGATAATAACACATTGGAACACTGAATTAGACTCTGGAAGGCTATGAGATTCTTTTTGTGCTTTCATAATCTTCAGACATACACAATTCAGCCACTGATGCACATTTCAAACATTTAAGTCTTCTGTTTGTAATTTGGATTATCCCTACATTTACCTCTTTATATACTCCAAAATTAAAACCTTTCTAGTTAGATTCAGAGCCCCTGGACTTTTACAGCTTAAGAAACTTTTGCATCACTCTGTATTTAAGAGTAAAGAGAAAGCAAAAAAGTTTAGAAACTATAATGCAGCAATTATTTACCATAATAAAAAGGCTTTTTAAGGTCTGCATGGAATCAAGCAAAGAAAATGCCATTTTATGCAATATTTTTTTTAACAAGTACTCACATATGCAGACCATGTTATACTTCAAAGATCATTCAGAGCCTGCTGGAGCACTGAGCTCACCTGAGAGGAATCTGATGATCCAAGTTATTTTCAAAGAACTGTTATTTTTTATTTATTTTTATTTCACAGATGATGGCACCTTCAGCCAGATCTTTTATTTCCTTGCACTTTTAAGATTACCACTTAAAATACACTTAGATTACAATACCAGTAAAGTACCAAGTTTTGCACATAGTCTTGCTCTTCTCTTTTTTTTTCCTCAATCTTTTCAATTTCATGCTCTACAGCCTAAACACTTAAATTATGAGTTCATCTCCTGTAGCACCGCAATTCTCTACTTCTTGTCAAACAACATGCAAATGAGATCACAGTACGTACTGTCATCAGCATATATCACTCAAGACTAACTTTCTGCCTTGGACACTGAGCTTAAGAAAAGTCTTCCAACCACTGTATGGTTTCCCACAACTCTATCGGGAAAAATAAAAAGTATAATAAGACCCTCAAAAATAATTAAGTAATCAAATATCCCCAAGACTCATTCAATTCTTATTCTAAGCCACCTGCCATTCACTGTATTTTCATCCCTGCTTTATATAAAGCCATTTTCAAAGAAATCTTCTGTTTGAAAGACAAAAGACTTCAGGCAACAACAAATGAATGCAGATGCCTTATTCCATGCATAGGGGATTCATACCTTGGCTGATGTTTCATTCAGTTGAGTGAATTTCTTTCTATCATAGATTTGCTGCACTCACCATATTACAGCCCTTGCTTTACTTTGCCTTCTCTCCTTGAAAGCACATCATCCTTGAAAACACCCAGTGACTAAGTCAGACAAGAAAACTAGGACAACTGTAGCACTTTATCATTTGTACCTTGTAATCTCAATATAAACAAAACAGTGAAAAAAGAAAAAAATACATCCACTTCATATGGTGAAGTCTAAGGAAGGTGTTGCAATCTGTGTGTATCAAATGTCTAATACTAGCATAAAGCCAGACTAAGCCCTTAAGTCAGGTAACATTTTATAGCACTTGAAATGCTGAAAACTTTCCCTGCACTCACAACAGCAAGATCGAGCTTCCTCTGTTCTTCCATGTCTGTATCACTGATCCAGCAAATCCTTCAAGTGCTCACACACATCCCTCTGAACTCTCCTTCGTTAATGCAGCAGTATTGGAGTATTGAAGCTGAGATTGATGAAAGCTACGTAAAGAGAAAGGGGAATCAGCCATTTATATAGCAATCTCAGCCCATAGGCTACTTTTTATTAGGGCAAATTAGGCCAACAGCTGAACTGCATAACATGCTGATTTATACAGGGCTGCTAGCCTGTCAATAAAATGGTTAAATATATTTGTTCGGAGGTGTACATGTCAGAGGCTATTTCCTCAAAGTCCCTAATGAATAAAAGTGTAGGACAGTGCTGTCATTTCAACTTGGATCAAAACTCACATTTTATATACCTTACAGGATTCTTTATAAATGTAAGTGACAACAGTATTTTGTTATCTAATCAATTAGATGTTTTCATTAATTTAACTGAGCAGTAGGGTAGTCTAAAGAAAAAGCTGGTACATTCATAAGTGGAATAATCTTTTCCAAAAATATTTTTTGTGTGTTGAAGGTCAGGCTCCTGTTAGATATAGAACTATGCAAATGTACATGCTCTAAACATAAATTTCTTATTTGACATCTAAGTTAGCTTCAAATACATTAACAAACAAATTATTTTGGTAGTAAAAGAGACCTCAGAATAAACACAACCACTAAGAAAATGGTTCTGTAAGCAAGATGCAGCCACGAGACCAAAGTAACGTGCCCAGAGCACTCTTCATTTACACACCTGAATTATAAGAAAATGTTCTACATTTCCCCTTGGGGAAAAGGTGAAGTATGCTCCACTGAGCTGGAAATTCACTGCTCTTGATTTTTCTGCCTCTGGTTCATTTGGATATTCTCTCTGTACAGCTGGTGGACTGATAGCAGGAAGTTCCAGAGGAAATAGACACACCATTTTTTGATGTTACATCATAAAGTTTTGCTTTTGTACATCTGTGTATGGATTTATTCAGTTGTATAGACTCTTCAGCAGTCGGCCACCATCCCAGTTTCCTTATAAGCAGATTCAGCATCAGGTTGCAGAGTCCATCGCACCTACCACTCGATGGGTGGCTCAGAGCCATCTGTCCATCTGTCTGCTCACCCGCCCTGGCAGCAGAGGACAAGCTCCTCTCAGCCACCTCCCTCCCATACCACACAGCAGTGCTGGCACAGCAAGTTCATCGCAGTTCTAGTTGCTGATCCTTAAAAACAGCTTTGCTTATGGCCTTTTAGAGGCCAATTTTTCACTCTTTTATTCTTGGATCTCTCTGACACTTGAGTAATGCTGATTTAGGTGCAGACTTGCACAACACATCTATCAAAGGCAAGAAGCAGAATATTCCAGGACTTGTTCCAGGTTGCACCGAAGTCTTTAAGTGGTTTGGACTCATTCAGTACTTCCCACTTTTCTTTGACACATATGCCAGACTTCAAAAAGTCATCACTAGTCAGCATGTCCGTACAAACAGATGTAACCTGCACTGTCACCAGGACTGTCTGGAGGAAAGAACAAACGGTGTCAGGCCCTTCTACTACCTCAAGACATTTGTCAACCTGTGAAGATGAGCTCATGAAAAGGGTGCACAGCTCTGAGGCGCAGAGCTGGTGAATTCTTTCTCCAGCAAACTCTTGTATACCTAGGGCATGGTTTTCCTTGTGACTTCAGTTTTTATTGTTGCTAGATTAGAGTATATCTGTGTTAACAAGACAACTGCAGAGTACTCATAACTAAAGAATCAAACTCAGTACAATAGAACATTCTATCATGTAAAGTCTTGGGAAGTTGCAGAATTAACAGTACTGCATACCAGAACAAAAGAAAAATCCATGAAAATTGCTGTTCTTCTCAATAGCTGTTTTATAGATAGGGAATTTAGGTAGAAATTATTACAAATATCCAAGGCCAAGCCAACACGGCATTAGTTCTAGCAGTAGCAATGCATATAACCTGCTCTTCTCATGCAGCTGTAAAATGCATCCTTTAAACATATTACATTTTATTCTACTAAGAAACCCCATTCTTTTGTCCTGCTGAAAAGAGGGGAGAAAAAAAAAAAAAAAAAGGGAAAAAAAAAAATCAATCTTGCATCTCCAAGCTTGAAAGTTACAGCATAGCTCTCCCCCCAGGGTCCTGCTATTCTCTGTAAATTACTTTATATTCTAGACAGTCTGGCTACATTGCCAACACATCAATTATACTTCACATGGTTTGATTGCTAGATTTATTAAATTCAATATAATTAAGCGTGAACCTTTTAGCCTGAAACCCATATGCTGTAAGTACTTGAACAAATACATCTGAAACTTTTAAAAGTTAATTATTAGTAAAACAAATGTATTACTTTAGATCTAGAAAATAGTTACACAAAATAGACTACATTTAATCTTAAAGGTGCACAGTGGGCCATGAAGTACAAAGCACAGATCAGTCTTCCATGAAGTGATAAATGAGGCTAAAATACAGACAGACTGACTGACTTCTGGAAGATCCAAATTTAGCCCATTACGAATTGTGAGTAGACTAGAATAGTAACTGATTTTTTTCTCCTCAAAATAGCTCATTACAGATACAGAACAAATTTCAGCAAGCTGTGCAATTACCAGAATACAGACAAATTGAATGACAGGTATTATTTCAATTGTTATGCAATCAGTAGAATGGAGGAAAGACCAAGGAAAGCTGGTCTTGGCAATTGCAAAACTGTTGTTAGGTAGTCACATTTTTGGTAAACAGCCATTAGTTTGTGAGTGCCAAAAAAGAAAAAGAATTGAAGAAAACCTACTTTTAGAAAATAGCATTTATTGCAGAAATAAGTATTGTATATGTTTGTCTTTGTAGATAAGGTAAGTGACTTTAAGATAACTTTCATATCACTGAAATAGCATGCTATACATTCCTGAAGTTTAAAACCTAGCATGAATTACATTGTCACTGATCATGGTGTAATGTGGACCTGAAAAAGAAAAATTTACCCCAGGATGCATTGGTTATAGTTCCCATGGTACAGCTGCTGAAATATCACTGACAGTCTACAGAGCACTGGTGAACAATCGCCTGAAGTACTTTGCACAATTCTAGTGATTCTCATTCAGGAAAGATACCTAGAACTGGACAAGAGTTGAGAAAGGTTATAGGAATAACAGGAAAAAACAAGAACCCACCATGTCTGAAAGAGCTTAGCTGGTTTAGCTCAGCAAACTGAAGACTAAGGAATAGAGACTCACCTACGGTGAATGGGATAGACCATGACCATCCGAAAAGAGCAAAAGCTGTCTGAATTAAAGAATGCTGCTCATACAGCCACAGTGTATGTGAAATAACCCTGAATAAATTTAGGTTCAAAAATAAAGTAGGGTGTCTAATCATGAAGATAAAGAGGCTAACAAACATCATCCTTCTAAAAGATATATTGTGCACACCAAGCGAGTTTTAATGTAATATTTGCAGAGTTTATGGAAGAGATTTTATTGCACAGTTCTTCAGATGGAAGCTGGGTGAAGTTTATGAATAGGACGTGAAATATCCTGATAAAAACCAGTAAGGTTGAAATATAAATGGCTAACTTTGCAAACATATCTAAGTCACAGCTCTCTTGGAAACAAACTCATATAGCTGGTCATGACTGCATGATCTTAGTACAAACCAGACCAACCAAAATATTCCTTTCCCACCAGGAAAGGATGATGTTTTCTCAGAGGAAAACAACAAAGATGCTGTCAGCCTCACTGAACATAGGGCAGGAAGCAGAATTAGAGGACAGCTAGTCTAGCACTATGCAGTGCAATTATATTTAGATTTCAAACCAGATGGACACTAATAATTCAATATTAGAATTTTCTGCTTTAATTTTAGGTAGATCACGTCTGAGTTGTGACTCAGTCTCAGACAAGAGGTGGTAGAGCACTAGAATTTACAGAAAAGTAAAACCAAAGTGAATTACAAGTTCAATGAGAGTGAGACATACTGAAATCAAGACTGAAAATTGAAAAACTTTGCACAATAACCTGAAACACAAGTAAAAGCTTTCAACCAAAGATAGTATTTTCAAGGCAGCAAGACTATGGTTAGAAAAGTTCTTGTCAAAGCCAAATTTGAGTTATAAGCTGGGCAGAAGCAGGTGATGAAATAAGATCTTATTCTGTTCTGCTCCATTAGAAGACAGAAGTAATTTGCAGATAGAGCTGCAGAGAAAAAAAAATCAAGATACAGACCTTTTGCTTGCATCCTATGCCCTTCAAATTTGATCCTTTCCCTCTCCTAAGTAAATTGCTCTTTAACTGAAATTATGGACAGATATACTGGCAGAGATTCATAGTCATATACAGAGTTTCGTCCAAGGCTAGATTTGCAAAAGCCCGATGATTCCTGTCTCTAAAAATTCATATTTTACAAATAGCCTTCAGTTTAAGCAGTGAAGGCATCTGTTTGTACAAAATGACTCAACCATACTTCTGTAAGCATCCCTTCTTAGCTATACTGGTGTTCTTTACATTTAATATCACATTAAGAAGAAACATTAGAACTTATTAAATTTGTTAAGCAGATATGAAGGAATATACGATATCTTCCTAAGCCGACAATGATATCACCCAGTTTCCACAGTAATTTCTGACACACTAGGAACTGTATGCAGTGTCAGTAGCTAAGTACTGTACAACCAGTGGTGTGCAAACCCAAGCTTCGACATCCAATATGTATCCCAGCAGAAATAGAAGGGCTAGGGAGAAGGGAGCAGTAATCAAAGACACCTTACCAAGCTTGCTTACAATAATCAAAATCATTCCTGAACATAATGCATTGTCTCATGTGAATTGTAGCTATACATGCAAAAAGCCTCATTTTAACAAAATGCCAAAATTAGTAGCTAAACTAGATCTTCAACAAACACAAGCTGCCTATTCTCCCACTAGTAGGAAATACAATATTGACATGCCTTTTAACGCATGTTTCTATGACCCAGATCATCACTGTGGCAAAAGGTAGAGATAACAAACATCAGACATTGCAGGCAAGTCATTTAACATTTACGAAAGAAATTTTAAAATTAACCAAATCTGTTCAGCCTCTCCTCAAATGATTATGCAACACACTATAAATTTGAACAGTACCATCTGGAAGGAAGATGTACAATGCACATGCATCCATTATTCGCACATTTTCACACTGTACCAACCCTCTGGGAGAATGTACTTTTACTGTGTTATTTGAATTGGAAAAACATCACGTAAGGACTCAAGATTGAAATGAAAAGGCTTGCATTTAAATAGAGTCACAGAATTAAAAGCTAAACTCAAAACACAAAGTAGAAATTGTATGTATGGTATGTAACGTAGGTAGTAAGAAATGCACACTGCTATTTTAAACATCTAGTTTAGGTAGCTACATTTCCCACGTGGACACTGCAGGAAGTCTGAGTTAGGTCCACTAAATCACCTACCCTTTAATATCTGCTTGGGGAGCAACAATTCTTAGCTTAAGCACAGGCAGAATGACTAAAGGAACTGAAAATCCTGTATATTAGTTAGATCTTCATTTCATAGTACTGAAGGCTTCCTTGATTTCAAGATCTCTGTCCTTCATGTTGCAGACATAGTAAGGGAAGAGTACCAAGCCAGTCTAGGGAATGAAGACCAGGAGAGATCATAAGCATGTATTGCAGGACAGAAGTAAAACAAAGGCTTCAGGGAAAACTGAAAAGTTCTTTTCTTCATAATCTATCAACAATAGGCTGGTGCTGCAAATAGCAAAATGCAATTGCATTTCTCTGAATACAACCACGTTCCCTGGAATTACGTACTTGGAATGTACTCTTACTTGGGACATGTGTGACTTATTCACCACAACCCAAATACAGCTGTATCTATGCATCAACACATCTCTGAATGCAGCTTTTCTACTTAGAAGATTAACCTGTGTTCTACAGATGCATTTGAGATTTACCAAAGGGGTTTGTGGATAGGAGTATGATCTTCACATGCACCAGCTGAACTGACTTCCTAAAGCAAACTGCCTTTGGCAGATCTAATAGGAGGAAAAACACTTTTCCTTTTGCTATTCATAAATTATCCCGATCTTTTAATTCCAAAGAAGCAGAAATGGATTCACGTGTGACTCGTCTCATTCAAAAGTGCAGAGAAAAAAAAAACACAAAGCTTTGTTGCAAAAATCCAGTTCCTATTTACAGACAAGATCCAAACTAATTTCCTAGATAGACTTCTTAAGACCCTTTGCTTCAAAGATACAAGTCTTTGTCCTCAGTCACTGCATTAGCTGGCCAACACTCTATTCCAAGGATCATTCTGAAAATCTGCATCAAAAACCAAAACACAGGGAATTTCAGTCCCTATAAAATGTGCTTTTCCCAACTATTTTTATTGAGGTTCAGGGGGAAAAGAAAGTCTATTCAGGGAATTCAGTCAAACAAATTAGATGTGGAATATATTTACAGCTATTATCTATCCAGCTCATTGTTGCAAGTTAGAATTAACAGGGAAATGGATACAGTCTTTCCTCCCTGACCATTTCTGCATCAATTAATATGTGGCTTATAATGCACAATTCTAGAAACAACTGTAGACTTAAGCAACAAATAATCAGAATAGCCATGGGCTGAAGGCTTCTTGTAGCAGCCTGAAGGCTAGCAGTGGCTAGATAAGCCTTTTTTCCTATCCACAGAAAGAAGCCAAGCAGAACACCAGGTGGTAATTTGGCTGGATGTTTAAGTAACACTTCACTATATTTAAGAAGTTGCTTGTGTATTTCAATTGCAAGAAGCCATTACTTAAAATGTGTATCTTGTATTTATTAAAATAGGCATCAGATGGGAGATCTTATAGAGTCAGGAAAATTTAGAAAAGGATGAAAAGTGTCAAAAAAAATCTCTAGTGACTGCAGCCTATTTCTCTATAGAAGGCTGCTTCACACTTCTCCATAGGGTAAAGAAAACACCATGAGAAAGCTCTAAACTCATCTGCTCCAGAAGGTGTAAAATACATGATGGAAGTGTGAGAGGAACCAGTAAGAGAACTGTTGGGATTTTCTCACTAAGTCCATGTATTTGAATGTCAGCAATTTTTATCTAGATCACTCATTACACAACAGAACTCACCTCTCTCAGTGTGATACCAGGAGACTCCTCAGCCTGTTATGTTGCTTCTGTTAGCTCTCAGCAAAGCTCAGCAGGCCAGCCATCTTTATGAAACCCAGGGCTAACTCAACACATTAATGAATTTTATCGATAAATACCCTTCAAAAAGATCCCTCAAGCTCATGGTTATTACATGAGACGTTTCTCTGCAATGTAATTTTTTGTTTGCAAACTGGGCAGGTAAACACTCAGAGTGCATTGAGCTTCCTTGAATCAGCTCAGGCTTAACAGCTTTTATTTTTTCCACTCCCTCTTTTCCTGCTAATGCTTTTTGACAAATACACTGTGTGTTAATTTTCACTGCTTATTCCCTCATGCAAAATGGGCCATTACTTCTCAGTCCCAGCAAGTTTTCTAAATGAACCAGTTTCTAGAAAGTTGGCAAGCAAAACCAAGGTTTCTGTTAAGATGGGCGCAGGTGTTTGCAGTATGACATTTGGGATGTTACCTGATGCAGTTGATGCATTTACTGGTTTGTCAAGCACAGCTGATGGCAGAGGAGTAAGCAAAGCAAGCTGGCATCACTTGAGAAAGCACTACCTACTTTTGTTAAAATTAACACAGAAAATACCTTTCCATAGAGTAGGCTTTTCCTTTTGAGCCATCCAAGTGGAAGAGAATTTGAAGAACATCACTTCATAATCACTCAGTGATAGGGATGCCATACCTGATTGCAGAAGTAGCACAGTGAAACATTTTATGAGAAAAGGTGATTTATCAAAGCCTTCTCTTGCTCTTTTTTCAACCCAGGTGAAATCCTGGAATTTGACACTTTTCGAGGCTTTTGCTCCTCAGGAAAGCTCCATCTTTCTGGTCAATGAGTATTTACCTACATAAAGCAGATTAGCACTAGAAACAGCTCTACAAGCCCACATGCCCCCAACCCAGCCTGGAGACTGTGCATGATATGAATCACAGAGCCACTTCCCAGTCCACCACCTCTCAGTCCACCTTCCTCCTTGCTAGGTGAGCATCACAGTCCCCTGGTTACCAACCAGAAGTCACAGACACTTAACAGCATACTGGAGAGTCTCTTAGGAAACTGCAGGGAGCTTTGTCAGAAGAGAACAACCAAAGAGGTGAGTGAGTGTGGATAGTAATTTCTTATATAAGACAAAGGCAATTCTGATTCCTGACCATCCCATTTCTTTGTCTTTAATATTTTTCTGATCAGAATGCAGGCAAAAATACTTACTAATGGAAAAAGGGCTCGTTAGTGAAACTGTAGCCTCATGACATGCATTTGCAAAACTTGAAGATGTCACAAGAAACTGCATAATTAGCAAATCCTTTACACTCCCTTCACACATATACACATCTAACTCCACTATTTGGACCGTCTCAAACAGCTCTCCTCACACACAGCAAACTTGTTAATCACCCTCTGCTACCCGCTCCAAAATGAATCTCAGCTCCAATTTCTGGAGGTACTTCCTTCATCCATTCCGTTGCCTCAGCCGCTGCAACTACCCCAAAACTTTGCAAGGAGCTCCCTGCTCCAGTCCCTGCAGCTCTCTTCAGGCTGTCTTGTCTGCCACCTTCGCAAAGCAAAGTGCTTGCTCTACTCCTTGCACAGCTGCCAAAGAACTTTAAGCCAGTGCTGTACAGCCAAGCATGCATGGCAGGAAGCATTACTGAAATAATGCTGGAGCATCTCATGTTTGGCAGCTTATTGAGAGAGCCCAGCTTGGACCCCTGCTATCAGTGATTTACAGGGCATGTACACAGCTGACCATTTCTTTTGTTTAGACCCATGGTCAGGACTGGCAAACATCCCACACACTGAACAATAATTAGCATACTCAGCTAATTAACCCCTTCTCAACAACAGCCCTGCATCTTCAGGCACCATTCAGTAACACTGTTATTCAGTATCCCCATGAACGGGACACTGACACGTGCTCTGCACTCTGCAGTAGTCTACTCATGATCTTAGATAAAAGAATATTCCTCAGAAACAAATTATGAGCAGAAACATTTAATAGTTGCGTGATAATGTCGAGGAAGGTTGATTTCAATGGTGAGGCACAAGGTTGCATTTGCTGAACTTCTGCCTTCTGGGCATTCAAAGTCCGTAGCATCTCTAAAAATTCTAAGTTTACTCAACTAGAAAAACTAAAAATAAAGCCAAGCATTAATGAGGTGGCAGACTGACACTCACAGATGCTGAAATCCAATGCACGTCAATGCTGACCTAGAACAACTGATAGCACAAGGGAGTACATCATCATCTCACAGCCCATACTCTGCTGTATATAACACAGGGGCATTTCACTGGCCATAGCTTGCAAAACAAAACAGCTGCTGTAAGTGCTAGCACAATTACAACTCTCTTCTCTTTCTGCAGCTCTCATAACAGACAGAAATGAGAAACCTCTGTCATTCCTCCCAAGGTTATTTGTGCACTCCCACACAAGAAAATACCAAACACTGTGAGTATGAACCTGATGAAAGTTATGAGTCACAGTTTTAGAAAAGACCAGGAGCACTTTCTAAAGGAGCAAACGCAGCTGGTACAGGCACTGGTCCTGCTCCAACTTGCTTTTAGAATAACATTAAGCCTGGAGGGACTGATGTACTTCTCAAAGCCTGATGTCCATGCCCAGTACCAGCCCATGCCCCACACCTGCAGATGACTTCTGATGTTTTCCACACACATCAGCACCAGACGCACTGATCAGATCAGCCTTGTGAGAAGCAGCACACAGCAGCTTCTAAGACTGCAGAGCAGCTACTGCTGCAGCAGCAACAGCTTCACACAGACAGACTGTGTCAGATGTTCCTTCTGGATAGCACTTCCATGTTTTCCCATGAGGCAAGCAGTTCTGGCAGCCCCTGGAGCTGCAGCCTCATACAGGCAACAGCTGAAGCTTCAGGAGAGAAACGATGGCTGCCCAGTCATCATCTTTAGAAACAGGAACCACAGATGTAGTAGATCCACTGCTGGATACCGTGTTCAGATGCCTGCAAGCTCTCAAGCAATTCATGAAGGAATTAACTGTAAGATCTGTAAAGCAGGTCCTCGTTGGAATAAACCAGGAGATTTCTTTTGTTCACTCCAGTGTACAAAAGAATTAAAAACAGTCCACGCTAAGGTAATTCTTCTGTATGAAAACCCCATTTTCTCCCACAAAAATACTGAACCCAGAACCCAAATTCCAATGTCTGTAAAGAGTTTTATGGCTAACATTATACCAATTAAGCCATCCTTAAATATATCAAGCAGTTGGAAGATGATGTAGTAACATCTTCCTGAATATTCAGAAGATCAGTTAATGAAAACTGCTCATCTCAGAGGGATCATTAGGAAGTGCAGTTCTCATTCTCACTGTAACTTCCAATCACTACTGATCATTCTACAAATATACTCAACTCCTGTGCTTATCCCACAGCTTACCTCATTTCCCAGTGACTGATGCAGTCTCCAGCTTCACTCATTTCCTCAGTTCTGAGTGATGCATGAACATAAATAATTATGGCACACTGAAAACCAAAGCTATAAGGAACATCAAATAAGATTTATTCAAATCAACAAGGTTTATATGAGGTAAAGGGTGAAATTCTATTATAAAGTTGCATCCATTTTTCACATCCACTTTCAATATAAAAACTCTATTTTAAAATAAACCTGAAGTTGATCTGTAATATTTAAGCTTGCAGTTTCTCATTGTCTCTATTTCTATTTGAATTGCTTAAATATTCAGGACAGGATCTAACTTAAACCTGTTTTTAAAGGTTCTCGTTAAATCAAAAATATTTCCTCCAAACTAAAGCATGATAAATAGAAATTCATTAGATCCAATTAAATTTACTTACTAAAAATCAGCCAAAACACATAGCTTCAAGTGAGTTTTTAAATGAATGTTGAATATGCCCACTTCAGCTTTCGTCATCAGTGTGAAGAAGAAGAAAAAATGGGGGCAATGGTTAGTGCTCTCCATGGTTAAGGGCAATCAGCAACACATGATTTTGTCTCAGTTTGGACTTGTTTCACTCTGAAGAGGCTAGAGACATGTTTCCAAAGAACCCTCTCACTATTCCAGTGGCACATCGGTTCTACAACACAGATTTTAGCTTCATGTCAACCCTGTGCTCAGCACATAAAGTTGTGCACACTAATTTATGAATATACATGGAAATGCAGAAAGTTGCTTGATTTCTGAAATCTGGTCTGTCCCCTGAGTTTACCTTGATGTACTGCCCAAAACCCTGAACATTCCTGTAAAGGTGCATTATAAAAAGTCTCCTTCTGTCCCAGCAGCCTTGACTGCATGCAATAGCATGCTAACTTAATGCTGGCACTTAACCATGTGTTGGAAGCAGGGCAGATAGTGGTGGGAACGCTGCCTTGCTACCATAAAAATACAGCCAGGAAAATCTGCAGAGTAGACAAAGAAAGAAAATCTTTACCTGAGCTCTTAATTCACATTAAAATTAAAAGAAACGCTACACCTGCCACAGAACAAATACAACTTATCTCCGGGACAGCTGCATATGAGAAAAAGCAAAACTCATTTACATATCTTAACAGCAAAACATGGCCCAGAGAAATTCAGCTCCATATACTTTAGACAAGTCGCTCCAAAAATGAGAAAAAGCTACAATCAAAAGTTTCCCTTTCCTAGTGCTATTGCATCTAAAAGATACACAACCTCTTTAATAAAATCTGTCTTTCAGCCAGCAGCTACATATTCTACAAGCCACAGGTAAATGGAACCGTGTGTTATGTTACAGATTGGTGATCTGAAGCTTAAACCAAATATTTACACTGTCGTGATGATCAGCTTTAATTTTGGAGGTGTTGCTGCAGATCTCCACCTGAGAGTGCTGTCACTGCAAACTCCTGGCAGGAGGTTCAAGAGAGTGAAAAATCACATTGAGTTACTCACAGGAGAGTAGGAAGAGATAATGAACTTGCACAAATAGCCCTCTCAGGTGCAGCCTCACAGAATCACTTGGAGGTGGGGCACAACGCAGACTGACAGCACATAAAAATTCTGGAGTCGGAGACGAAGGCAGAATCTAACTGCCAAGAAGCAAGAGCTGGATTCTCAGCACTTTGAAGCACCTTTTGGCAGAGAACTCCAGTAGAGTGCAGAGCCCTGAGGCTTTCCGTATTGCAGGGGAAATGAAAACTTCTAACGCTGCAACAAGAAATGCAAAAGAAGTATTTTAAGAAAAGTAACTCTAACATGAAAAGTAGAAACAATCATCCCACACTTCCATGCCTTGTTCTATACATCCTATCTGAAAAGCTATCTCCCACGCACAAAATAGGAGGAGGATGGTCTCACATATACTTTACAAGTTAAATTAGGAGCGTTATCATCTTCATTTTTTGTTACATATGTCAAGTAATTAAAGAAGCAGAAGTTGCTGGATTTCAAGAAACACAACCCAAGTATAAAGCAGCAGCTTGTGCACAGCTGTACCCTACGAGGCTAGTGCCAAACAGACAACTCCTGCCTATTTTCTTTGTTAAAATAAGGCAACCACTTTGAAGGAACTGTAACCATAAATGTAGCTGTAACTTGCACTTTCGACATGTCACAGATTTGAATCACCTGAAATGAATTTAAAAAAAAAAAAAAAAGAAGATGTTGCCGCGTTTACAAAGAAATACCTTGCTAAGAGCACTCTACTATAAAAGCAAAATAACCACTGGCCATTGTTTTTGTTTCTAGCCATGTGTATTCAAGGAAGCATTCAAGTATCTGTTTATCATTTTAACATTTGTTAGGTTCCCTACAATGAACCAGGGACCTGCAGACAAATGTCAAGTGCCACTGTTATCTTCAGCTTACACAAAGCATATGAATCATCATGCCATCACACACACACAAACCCAAAGCCTGATGGGAGTTCTGTTTCGGATCTCTCCCTAAAATTTATCTTTCATAAGACATCTGAAGTGTTCTTCTAGATTTAGCCACAGCCCAGCTCGTTACAAACCACAAACATTGCACTGACATACTGCCTCGTCTTAAAGACTGCACTTTGTCTAATTTTCAAGAGAGTTCAATCTCATTTGTCAATACACAAGGTATAAATCCAAAAATACTGGGATAAGTGTTATGTATCACCTATGCTAGCTGGCAAAGGCTTGAAACTGCTGCCCAGAAGCTCCCAAAGCTGGATGGTCGGTTCTGACCCTCTGCTTATATTGTGACTGACAGCCCTGCCAAGAGGGAATCCTTTGCATTAAACCTAATTGTTTCACTGACATGCTGCCAAACAGACACCTCCATTACACCCCTGATGTGCCAGGGAGAATTACAGCTTTTATCTGGACTTCCTGAAAACTACACAGTAGTGCATGCCAAGATGGGGTCCTGACATTATTCACAATTTAAAGGAGGCAAGCTAGTAGTTATCTTTAAACAGAGTGCTGTTCCTCTTTCTTTAAGAAGATTCCTGACTCCTAGAGAGCAGCAGTAAACTGTACCTACTCCTTCAGTGGTGCCCTGGACAAGAAGGATCTTTTGTAGCACTGTACTACCTGTCACGGCATACAAACAGGACTGTTCTTAGACACTTCCATGGTACATAGTGGTCTATTAACTCTTTATGTAAAAACAGTCCATTTTTACCTTCTTTCAACATGAGACTGAGGAAAATATCCTTACAATGGCAAACAGTGCTTATTTTGTATTACAGACTGTGCAGCTAAGTTCAATGGATTTAAACACACAAACTATATAAAAGTCATTTATCTTAGTAATTATAACACTTACTAATCACGTGATTAGCAGAAAATGCATTTGTGCAGGTGATAATGTGAGTCTGTTTCTCTGTTCATGATGGTACCTCATACACCAACTTTTCCCATATAACCAAACACTGTTTATAGCCTTGCCAATATTACCAATTCAGATTCTGATTTTATAGTTTGAACAACTATCATTATCATCAATTAAGATTAGCAAGTTTAGAGGAAAAACATAACAGAAAGAAGCAACAAGCTTTCTGTTCCTGGATTAACACCATCTCATTCGATAGCATAATTGCTGCATGACTTATTTTGCACACTGCCTCATTAGACAAAACACTCATTTTGTCTGTCTTCCACAGACACGCTCTGGTAGCATTCACATAATGGACACAAATTGTCTCCTTCAGAGACATGGCCATGGCACAAACCACTGTGGTCGCTTTTTAATTTTGCAAGCATCCACCACTGCATCATCCAACTTCAGTTTGTTAAGCCTTTTTCCTCAGAGCGTGTTTTGCCCTGAAGGCTCTCCTGTGCTGTGCCCATTCTCCTCAAAAAGCACAGAATAAGAATTGAGAGCAGTACACTGTTGCAGTCAGTAGGGTATTAACATGTAAAGTTTTCTGATTAATGATAATTAGTGTCACAGGTGATGTTCTGAGCTTTTCCAACACAAGTAAGTTATGACATTATGCAGTAATACCTCAAGATCAGTAAAGAGGTTTTCTTTTCTTTTAGTATTTCACAGGCCAGTGGTACAGAAAGAAGCACAAGTTGAGAGGAATACATACTTTGAATGGAAAAAACATCATTCAACACTCCATATGCTATTCTACTTTGTCTATATGCCCCCATATCTGCAATCCACTGCAAATTGCAGTGGATTCACAATGGTACAGGAGTATTTGCAGAGAAAAACATTCGAGCACACGCTTATAACATCGATATCAGCATAACATTTCAACATGTTTCAGCACACACCGCCAACAAGATTGATCTACCCTAGAAAGATGCATCTCAGTGGGAAAAAAAAAAAAGCAAACGTTCTAGGCTTCTTCTCAATGCCACGCAACCACACAAATCCTAAAATAAGCTACGGAGAAATAAACAGCAGTTTGATTTATTCCCCGTTTCATCTTTTCCAGGAATCAGAAATTACTGTTTACAAAGAAAGGCCCAATCAAATGTTACAAAAGAGAAGCAATTAGTCGCCTGTACATTATCTCTTAGATATGCACTGCCATGATGAATTACTCCAACATGAAAGTCAGGTTACCTGACAAGAGTCATGACTACGAGCAGCTAATAGATTAAGTGTCTATTGGAAATACCTAGTAATGCAAAATTAGTGTTCATACCCAGTATCGTATTAGGGCAGTTGTTCTCAGTTGGGATTTCCAGCTTATTTACTTGATGCTCTGTCTGCAGCAGTAGGAAGCTTCATTACTCAATACTTCATATGAGACAGCTCCCAAACATAAACAGATCAGCAGAAATTAATCAACATGGCAGATGTTATAAACCCCCGAGGAAAAATAAAAAAAGGTTTTCATAAACCTGGTAAAGTCAGTAAGAGGCTGTGCTCACTAAATCAACCAGGATAATGTGGGTAAGGTTACAACAGTGCCAGAGTGGGACAGTATGTTGGGTTAGTGATTCTATTTTCTTTTTTCCCTAATGAAGAATTTCCCTTTCAATTGGCAGAAACAACCTTTCTAACAGTATGAGTAATAGGGTCCTGCAAGTCACTGTCATAATGCTTAGGTTAGTCACTTCTTCCAAATCTGCACGGTCACTACTGTCTACTGCTTCAACTCCAAAATTTTACAAAAGTATCAGAATTCTGAGTAAAGAGTACACAGAATAAACTAACACTATAGCATGGTCCAACAGCCTGTCTGAAACTATAGCTTATAGGTTTTCTTAAATCAGATGTGAAGTTTAGGAAATCAGATTCTTACTGCGTGGACAAAGTGCCAATAGGAGATCTTGGCACCACAGGGAGTCCTGGCTGCAACCTTCCAAATTCCTCCCACATCACAGAAATCTTTCTTCATTAGCAGCAACACTTTTTGAGCAAATTTGTGACTTACAAGAACTAACTAATCACATCTTACATACAAACAAAAATAAATCAGCAGAAGACAACATCAGAGGGCAACTCTTTTACTGCTTGTTCTTATGTGAGCTGCATACTGTTTATTTACACACTAATATCAGCATTTCTACTTGGGTCTTTTGAGGAGTAAAGGTTTTCCTGTATGTGAGTGCAGGTATTTAAGTATCAACCTAAATGGTTGTTTGAAAACCTGGGTGCCATTTTGTGTGTATGTTTTATTTTGACCAAAATTAGAAATTAGCAATGCCTCAGGTTTTTGTACTGTCTTTCAAAACTGCCACTGAACAAGACAGACTGGACCACTAATCTGCTGATTTGCTAAATGTTTCTTAAAGTTTTGCTCTCTTGGTAGCATTTCAGAGTTCACTTTGGAAAGAGTATGTGGTGACTCCTTTAACTCTGCTACCCCAAGTACAGCACAAAGCACAGCTGCCATTCAGAGGCATTTCCAATGAAACTGAGGCAGGAGGCCAACTCTCAGTTTTAGTTCAGGCTGACCACAGGCAACTCAACTGAGGCCCTGAGGGCTTCCATGTACCAGTCAGATTAGATCAGAAGCAGCAAAGGAGAGAGAGAACGTAAAAGACGACAAACTCAAAATCCCTTTCCAAACCTCCCCTCTGTCAGCAGCAGGCATTAGTCTAAAGCAGAAACAGTATGGGGGAGAGGGGAGAATCAAAGCTGAAGACTTAAATGAAGAAAATAAAGCTGAATGCAGATGGGCATCACGTCAAAAAAAATCGAAAACCCTAAACCTCAATTGATAAATGAGAAGGAAAAAAGTCAATAAAACGATGAAAACATTCCCAACAGCATGTTTATAAGAATCAGAGAAACTACAACATTACACATGTAATTGCTACCATGCCATTAAGCTACAGTTATGAAGAAAACTACAGGTGGGCATGACTCACAAAGTAGCTGGGGAGCAGGAACTGCTGTAACAAAGGTGCTGCTGTGTATAACTGTCCTGTAGCTGGGAAGACAGCCCCCGGTGTTCAGAAGAAGAGTTTTCTTGGTGCATACAGAAGTGATTCACAGTTTTGCCTGCACTGGCAAGGCAGCTTTATTTCATTATCTGTGCTAATTTTCTTCCATTAAGTCAGTGAAAATAAATGCTAAACAATACCAGCTTTGCTAATTCAAAGATTAAGCCATCTCCTTCAAAAAGAAATCCATGAACTTGTGCCTGGAAAAGGAATCTACCAAATTACAACAACATTTTCCAGCTCTTTACATTACCTTATTCTAACAACAGGAGTACAAATAGAGCATGCTTCTAATTTCTTGTTCAAAATGAGGTGCATCCTATATTTTATACCTTCAATTCCACTCCTTTTCCTCCACTGCAAGAACGCAAGCATCTTCACACAAACAGGAAAACCTCTAAGAAGATACTTTAAAAATTGCAGTTTTCTTTTCTCCCAAAAGCACAAGTAGGAGTGCCTTAAAAAACTTTCCAAAGCACTTTCCCATCTGCCTGGGCCTTTTCTTTCCACTTGGCCACATATTCTCCTTAATAAGCACTTTATCACAAAATAATTGGCTGCTGCAGGTCCCTGAAAATGAAACAGCTGTAACAGGCAAACAGATTATGATAATTCTGGTATTAATGAAGTCTGGAAGAAGCCTAAATTGCTTCAGGGAAGAAGCAAGCTTGGTCACTTTGAAACAGAATTTTATCCAATTTGCTGTTCAGTCATTTCTAGAGCAAAAACTTATTTATAAACAGTACTACCCATGTGTTGCAGACCATATGTAACATTCATTAGCACATCACTTCAGCCTTGCTCTCTGGCACTAAATTATCAGTAAGGATTTAGAATGTTTCATAAAAGTATTTTAGGAAGAAAATTCCATTCCTGCAAGGACAACATTTCAGTCCTTTATGCATTGCTGCACAGAATTGCATACAAATAGTGCAGCATAACTAATGTCTTTACAGTCTTCCCTCGCTAACGTTCTGCTGTGTATGTGTATTGTCATGCCCTGTACTTGCAGCAGAGCCCCTCAGATGCACAGAATACATTTTGACCCCGCTTGAGTCTACACAGAATTTACAGATTATGAAATGCACATCCTTCTCCAGCCTTATATAAGATCTGTTCAATAATAAAATCAAACTCTCAGCAAAAGAAACACTCATTTGCAGTTGCTCAAGACTGGAGGCCAAGCACAGTGTCTCTGAGGAATCCCTGTCAGCTGACAGCCGTGCAAGCTGTGAGGATGCACCTGCAATCCTCAGTTCCTCAGGCAGCTGTGAGGCCAAGCACTAGCCTGGGGGAAACAGCCAGGAGAGATTTTCAAAGTTTAAAGCTATGTTGGTAACATCTCACTGAGCCTTTCAAAGTCCCTTAGTTCCAGACAACCCCAAACAGCAGCAGGAATTCCTGCGTTGCCCTGTGCTGCAGGGCAAATGGCAGCCCTCAGGCCCAGCGCACCATGCTCGTCCTGCAGCAACCCATCCTATGCCTCAGGGTCAGGTGTCCACCTGGAGGGATCTTGTTTGCCCCAGGTACACTCAGGAGTGAGCTAACTTACTTATTAGAGCAATTTCTGCTTTCTTGATATGGTTACGTGCAACAATCTTGCTATCATCACCTCTCTTAGTCAAGTCACTACATGGGTATTAGCTCCTGGCACATTACATTTTCCCTTTCTGTGATGGCACTCACTAGAAACCCTTTCTCCAGAGCACAAGCAAGAATTAATGGGATTTTGTTTAGTAAACCAAACTTTTGAGTAAGCCAGCATTTTCAGCAAGTCAGTTCTCAGTGCCCAAGGCAGCTGCTGCTTGGCCTGGAACTCATTATTTACAGAGACAGAAACACTATCACAAACTTGAAGTTTAAAGTATATACTGGAACATTAAGAGATTTTTAGATGTTCTTTTATCATATTTGGAGATTATGGAATAGAGACTGAAAGAAATGATCACAGTAAGAGGTACAAGGCAGCAGCAATTAGATCGGAGTGGGGACTTCTAAAGCCTGAAATCTGCAGAGCTTGAAGAGACATGGGCAGTTTCTAATTAGCTTCTACATGCCTACATAACACAGAATTAAAATTAAAATCATCCTGTGGAAGATATTCATGCAAGCAAGGTGCTACTGGTTTGGTTCTCCAAAGCAAAAACAAAGCCACTGCCATCAAGCAAACCTCCAGATATATTTCATGCTTACTCATTTCCATCTTCAGTCCACAGAGCAGACATGAATTTCTGGCACAGCCATTAAAAGACACTGTTTTGGGTGACCGGCTACAACTGCACCCCAGGCTGCCCACAAATTCATGTAATATAAACCACAGCATACCTAGCTTTACATTTCTGACATGCAGACAAACTCATGTGCAGATTAAAGAGAAGACCACACAACACCAACTTTTCACCTCCCTGAATGTTGCAGCCTTCTAACCATGCAGCTCCATGGCTGTTAACAGGTTTGCTTTTTCTCTAATAAGACAGGATGACATGCAGGAAACAGTTTTGTTATTTCGAGTTGAGAGTATGTCTTCATCACTTCTCCCTCGAGAATTCCATGCCTGCCTGAGGCACACGAAAAGAATGAAGCACAAAAAGCAGAGATATTCAAGCAAAAGTCAAAAATTCTCCTACTTTAAAAAAGTAAAATTAACATTTCCTCAGGAAAGAATATCAGTTTCTAGGAGCTAAGATTTTAGAAATTTTGCAGCACTCTCTTGTATTCTTGTATGGATCCCAAGGCCTATCTCTCTTTCCAAAGAGAATCTGCATAGTTCAGGAACAGTTACACATTAGAATTCTACTCAGCACACTTTATCTTCACCAAATCTGGCATTTATATATGCCTGGCTAGATTTGGAGAGAATCCTATAATTCTACTGTATAGCTATCTCTGTCTTTCTATAAAAGTGAATAAAAATGTAGGATTGGAAGGAACTTCACGCCACAGGTCCTCTTCCTTCTTTGTTCATTTACCAGTTTTCATCATAACAGTAGCTGGTTCCTTATTATTCCCTGTCTTTATTTCCCTTCCAAACACCGTTTACTACCTTCAATTTCCCACCTAAATCATGCCCACCTTAGTTTTAGTTCTCATATCTATTTGATGTTGTTCGTAGCTTATCCTTATCCTGCCTCCAGCTATCATATTCCTCCCTCAGGCTCATTTTTACTAGAGACATGTGCCCTTGCAGCCCAGAAAGCCAACCATATCCTGGGCTGCATCCAAAGAATCGAGGCCAGCAGGACAAGGGAGGTGGTCCTGCCCCTCTGCTCTGCACTGTGAGTACTGCATCCAGATGTGCTGTCAGTACAGGACAGACATCGATCCATTGGAGCACATCCAGAAGTGGGCCACAAAAATGATCCAAGGGATGGAATACCTCCCTGTGAGAACAGACTCAGAGCTGGGGCTGTTCAACATGCAGAGACCTGAGGGTGGCCTTTCAGTATCAAAAAGGGGAGCTATAAGAAAGAAGGAGGGTAGAACTCTTTAGCAGGGTCTGTTGTGACAGGACAAGGGAAAATGGTTTAAATTAAAGGAGGGAGATTTAGGCTGGATATAAGGAAGAAGTTTTTTACAATAATGGTGGTGAGGCACTGGCAGAGGTTGCCCAGAGAGGTGATGGACGCCCCTTTGTAGGAGGACTTAGGAGGATTCAAGGTCACACTGGACCAGACTGAGCAACTTGATCAAGCTGCAGGTGTCCCTATTCATTGCAGGGGGGTTGGACTAGATGATCTTTATTCTGGCCTTCATCAGCACAGAAAAGTCGGTTACATATAAGTGCTTCAGCAGAATGCTCCAATTTGGTCCTATTAAATCTAATCTCATTCTTCTTTTACTTCTCTCTACTCTCAAATTTCTATTTTTACAATGCCTCCAGGTTGATAAACTTACTATAAATTGTAAAATCTGCAATCTGATAAACCATACATTGCATTACTGTAAACAGGCTGAGCATACTTGGTGGTTTTTTTGTTTGTTTGTTTTTTAAATTGAAACACACTTATATCCAGCAAATTCAGCATGGTGTCCTTTAGCCATGCTCTTACTCTCAGAAGCTTTCCATAATTTCCAGTCATGGTCAAGAGACATAAGTCTAATGCTTAAAAACTGAAATAAACATCCACAATGAGCAGCACAGAGATTTTAATCCTATCCACCCGGTCATGGAGAGACCTGCTAAAATCTGGGTTAATCCTTCCAATCCTTAGTCAGAAATGAAAGTCTGTGCGATTGAAATAGCATGCCAGAATTAGATTTGCTTGTGGCAAGGATTCGATTAAGCCAAAAATTAAGATCTTGGCCACAGTTAGAAATAGTTTCAGTTAAAATCAAAGCACTGCATTTCTACTAACAGATACTATAATCCACAAGAGTCATTATACTGAGAACAAACTCATAGCCCTTCTCGCCACAGGAAATTAATTTGGGGCAAACCTCATACATGCTGACAAGATGGGATTTTGACAGGAGCTCTGTCAAAAATTAAAAAATAAAATAAAATAAAACATATCAACAGCTCTCCAAAATGAAGATGACAGCCATTGAGTGGTACTCCACTCCACTCCACACGTAAGGCACAGACTCCAGAGCACGGAAATAAGGACAATTACTTACATTGCGGCTTTAGGATGCAGATCCTCCCAAACACACCAATGACAATTTTAACTGCTGTATATTTGTTACTGTACTCAAAAACATGACATACACATTAGACATAAAATATTTATCTCAGTCTATTCCTCTGTAGTGGCCAGGGGGTTGTTGTTATTTTTAGTAGATTATAAATGTCAGCACAGAAAATTTTAAAAGAAACTATTCTCCCAGGAGCCACTCCGCTTGAGGTTTGTTTGATTAAAGCTTGCACAGATCAGGCTGGATTAAGTGTAAAATATAACAAACATTCTGAATGTGCTTCTGCAGGTATGTTATGGACAACTCATGCCAAGCCTGGGGCTCGTGGAGCTGCTGCTCCCCCAGGGCCTCTGGCTGCCACGTTGTGTGCCCACAGCATCGCACTGCACACGGTTACTGCTGCACAATTTTCAGTTATAAACCTTTAGGGGTTATAGTAACAGAATAATAGAGGCATACATTCAGCTCTAACCTCCATACCAAGTTAGCCAGAGGTTTCAAAGTATTGCATAAGCACATTTCTGTAATCTTTGCTGCTCCAAAGCTAGAAGCTTTTACTGAGGCAGGGCTCTTTGAAGTTACTTTGGGAATGGACTCTCCGCAGATGGAAAAACAAATGATTAAGCCAGCTCAACAGGGATTCAGTCTTATTGTACATACTTGATTTTAAAAGAAGCTAAGGGAGGGAGAACACAGGGGTTTTTTTTAATACAACTCCAGAAAGCTTGTTAAGAAGGAAAACATACCATCATCTGAGCTGAACCAGAAAAGCTGTTTAATGGCATAGCGACTTTAACATGCAAATGAAACCTTTAAGTGACCTGAGAAAGCTAAACTCCATTTCAAATGTGAAATGTTAAGTATGAGATCTGCTCCACAAATAATGCCTCCTTTTGTGTTATGTTGGCATGTGAGGTCAGAGGCAGATGTTGGGATGGCAGTGGTGGTTGAACCTTCCCACCAATATTCCATTACATTTGTTAGTGCATGATAGATGGCAGCAGAGGGGCACACTGACACAATGACTGTTGAAAAACAGCGTTTTGTAGCTGAGAGTTTGCTCTATCAAATAGTGTTATTGTGCTTCCTGCACTTGTTGTAGTTTTCATGGAAATAAATAGGAGGCATTACTTTTACTGCAACTTACATGGACCATCAGGTTTAACTTAAGTAAAACAAGGTTCAAAATATTTAACCAGAAGTCGGGCAACTAGTTTGGAAGAAAGCACCGTAAGTAGCAACAACAGCTCCTAACACCAAATCACACCTCTAACCAGTGACTGCTCTTTCTAGCAGAGCATGCCTTAAGTCCAATGTATAACTTTGAGTTTCAACTAGGTTGGATATAAGGAAAAAGTTTTTACAGTAAGGGTGGTGAGGCACTGGCACAGGTTGCCCAGGGAAGGGTGGATGCCCCATCCCCGGAAACACTCAAGGTCAGGGTGGACCAGGCTGTGAGCAACCTGATTGAGCTGTAGATGTCTCTGTTCATTGCAGGGTAATGGGACTAGATGGCCTTCAAAGGTCCCTTCCAACTCAAACTCTCTATATTAAGAGGCTATAATTGTATCTTTATATCTTTTAAGTAATGAATGTACTGAGCAACTTCTTAGGATTGCAAAAACTCCATCTCCTAACTTTGCAGCACTAAGATCTTTGGAAAAGCATTTAAGCAGGCATTAAAGGATATTTTAAATATTCACTTGCTTTGTATGCCTTTACTTTTCAATGAACTCAGTTATGCTGCAGGGACTTTGTCTTCCACACAGGGCTCACACATGGCCTGTATGCTGTATGTGCAGATGCTCCCTTTTTCTCCAGGTGTCACCCTCCTTGGCATTTGGATGTGCCCTTTGCTGACCCGAAGAATTGTTTTCAGCATGAGTTGTTAGTTTTTGCATGTCTGTAACTTACTGCACACAATAAAAAAGCAGTAAAAGTTGGGAAATTAGTGAAGTTCATTTCTATTTTGCCCTATATTTTCCACGGCTTTCAGGCAGTGCCCACTGAAGTGCCCACTGCAGCTTAACAAATCAATAGGACTTACATTGGAATAAGGATTA
The DNA here is from genome assembly GCF_905368555.1 of Meleagris gallopavo. Taxonomy (NCBI): domain Eukaryota; kingdom Metazoa; phylum Chordata; class Aves; order Galliformes; family Phasianidae; genus Meleagris; species Meleagris gallopavo. The sequence goes on along the minus strand of NC_139419.1, from coordinate 9,221,660 downwards.
CTGAGCTGGACCGTTACATTTTATTATTGGATAACTCACTATTTTAAGATCTCAAGCTCTTACTGTGAACAGAGTAAATCACAGAGCAGCTCTTCTCAAGCCAGCAGTCACCTAACACAAGGAAACAGAGAAGCAGTCCACACTTAAGGAAAACAACTTATGCAAGCACACAAATAACATCGTAAGGCTTTCAAAGACCATTAAAGGAAAGTATGAAGTACCCACATATTCATTTAAATTTTAACTCAGAGACTGTAAGATGCATTTTTAGGACAAATTAGGAATCTGAAAGCATTGTGTATAGCGAGAAGCCATTTAACAACTGTTCAGGATATTCTAAATATGAAGATTATTTACTAATTACACCTATCCCAATTCATTCTTATCAGTCCTAGTGTCATTTCATTGGAAATATTCTAGTTATTCTTACGCTACAAAATGATGATAGAAGAACAACAGAGATTGTAGCCAGATGCCTCTATCCTGATGTGAAAGAGGTTTGAAAAAGGAAAATGTGACAACCTAGAAAAATTTATGAGGTGTCAGTATGAGCATATCTAGAAGATGCAGTGAGGATATTTGTTTACTTTAGCCAATTTAAGGAAAAGAAACCACACAAACTTGTATTTTTCCTTCTGCAAGAGAGCATACCCTGACATCAGCCAAAATACCCTCATGTGACACTTTCTTATGCTCTGTTCTCAGAAGCCATTGCTTCTTTTCAACCCCATACAGCCAGCCGTTCGGATGACATCAGCATTTATATAATTAATGATCCATAAATCTGTACCGTGCACATATCTGCAATTTAAGTTACAAGTGCCAGTAAATGTAAGTCTTAATAATATTTTAAAGCTGCAGCAAAACACATTCTCAAACACCATGAAGGGGAAACTGCGGAATCAGCGAGCCACCATACACTGTGGAAAGCAATTTGTTTTCATACATTTTAAGTGTCAGTTCGCCCTGCTCCCAAGTATTCTGATGCCCCCAGAGGGAGATCTGAAAATCAGATTAATTTAATTGAAAATAAGTTGTGAAAGAAGAAATTCATCAATATATTTTCAAATGCCAGTTCCTCAAGTCCAAGGCAGTCAGCATCCCCTTAAAGCACATGCACACAACAGAAATGTGTAAAAAAAAGTACATTTATTGCCACAGATCAGAGAATTATTCCAAAAATAATTCTGTTTTCCATAGAAATTGATGTTTGCGTAGAAGGACGTAGAAGGACCTGACCAGCTGGACAAACTGGTACACCAATAGAAAGAAAAGTAGTGAGACTGTATATTTAGGAAGTTTCTAGGCTGACCATCTGCCAAAGATTGTAGAAAGGAGAGAATATAAATTAAAAAAAAAAAAAGAAAAGAAAAAAACAGGAAAAAGTCAAATGTCATTAGGAGACAAACGTGCAGTCTCTGATACATCAACTCTGAGATGTTTATCTACAGCTCAGATCCCTACATTGCACTGCAGAAAGCACTTTAAGAACAGTTCACCAACAGGAGAATGCAAGATGCTCAGTGAAGAAATCACTCAGCAGAGCAGCAGAGTTCTCCAAACTCCCAAGGCCGGGAGTCCTGAAGAGATACCAAGATGGAAATGACGGCTGGAGTTTTGAATTCTTTGGGATTTTTCATATTTCGTTCCTCACAAGTAGTAATATACAAACAGACCACTTTCATCAGCAACTTCTCTTGCTGGTTTCTCACCACCACAGCTCTGCACCTCCATTACCCTGGCTCAGTTTCTCACCCTTTCTGTGTTTTCTACTATTAAATGGGCTTGGCTTAAAGTCACAACAGTTTTGACCTTTTTTCTTGGGATTTCAGACAATTCTTATTTGTTCCAGTGATCATATTTTAGCACAACTATCATCTCTATATACACTCAAAGAGTCCTAGTACTCCTGACATTAAGGGACACGATTTTAGGTGGAGAGGTGTATCCCTTCCTAACCAACCTTGCTTCTACCAGAAGTGAATTAATGCAATAAAGAAATAAAACTGAATGCTAGCGTGACAGCCCAGCGCAGATAGGAATAGCAAGCAGATGGGCTGGAGAGGAAGGCAGCATAAGAGAAGAGTGCTTGGAGAGACACAGGTGTTTGGGGGAAGGAGATTGCATTCAGAAGAGACTGGATATGAAAAACAAGAAAAGTAAACAAATGCTTCTTTTTACATCTTCTGTACCAGCTCGGTTTTGTCTTACACTGTTAAGCTATGGAGTTTAAGGTTTTGCATCTGAAGCACCAGAGTCATCCATATCTTTGGCTAGAATCCAGACTCCAAAATTTCAGCCTTTTTGCATATAACAGCTGAAATGCAGATCAAGGAGGAAGGGAAGAAACAGCAAATGGATTGAAACAAACCAAAGAAGACAGGGTTACTTTACTGACTAAAAAGTGATGTGACTATCTAAAATAAAGCAGACCATCCAAACAGTACTTGACTAGAATACAGACAGCCTCCATAATTTTTGCATCTGTTTTGTTATGATGAATTCACAAACCTTATCTTGTCCCAATTAGGTACTTCACATAACTCTGATGCTTTTGCCAGCACAATTTACCCAGAACACTAAATTAGCCTCACACACACGCAAAAAAATAACATGTAATTTGTCTGGTAATTATATGTTTCTGTAACTCCTAAAAGCAACTCATTACAGAAATGTTGTGCGTTTAGAACAGATTACCTTAATTCTATTTTCTGTTTATCCAATTATAACTGTCGTTCCTAATTGTATTGTAAATTGTGTTGAGCTGGAAGGTGGCTATAAAATCCTCACTCTTTCCTCTTTCATAGTGGCTTTACATATGCAATGTGTTTCCACCAGGCACAAAATCAATGTAGTGAAAACAAAGCAACCCAATTGTGAATTCTGGTCATGGAGAGAGGCAAATTGGTAAACACAGACGGTCAAAAGTTGGTGCTGACAGAATTACAGGCACAGAGTCCTGAACCAAAAGCTGGGACGCTGAGAAATAAACGCTGTGAGGAAAGGGATACTAAACAAAAAGATGAGCATCTTCCCACCCCACAATCCCTCGAATGAAACATTTATAGAAGCATCGTGCTCCAAGATGCACAAAAGCAGGCTATAAATAAATAGCTGAGCACAGCACAGCACCGTGCCAACAGCAGGGCCAGCGCCCCGGCCGCGCTGCAGCAGGTGACCAGCCTGCAACAAGGGAACAGCCAGCCATCCTCTGTGCAGGCCCAGGATGAAATCATGTGGTCAACACTGCAGTGGGGATAGAAAGCCCAAACCACTGACCAATGAGTCAGCTGGTGGTGAAGAAACTCCCTGAGAGAGCGTACTCCAAGGCTGACATTAAGTTATGCATCGTTTTAAAGATGAAAGTGCTTGGCCTCCTAGACAGCTTTCCCTTTTCAAATCAGATCTTCATCCAAGTTACTTAAAGACGAGTGATGTGATACTGCTAGGAGAACACACTGCCTTCATCCAGCCCCATGCGCCAACTACTGCTCCTTGTAGGCTCCATCCTGACAGGAGGCAAATCAATGTGCTTCCACACAAAATATTAAAAGCACAAACGTGGCATTTATTTTCTCATTCTCTCTCTCAACTTTCACAATTAGAATCTGGAAGAAAGCCGAGAGGAGAATCTACATGCATGCTATAAACCACAGATGTAGCTTTCTCAAACCAGAGCATTCCTAAACATGAAGCAAAAGGCTTTCACAAGAAACAGAAGTTGTTTAGGAGCTGTACAGAAAATATATTGTCATGTTTTAATTAAATCCCTTCCACAGCCCTCCAATATGCTTCTTGGTGCTTTACAGTCTGAAGGGATCAAAATAGTCCAAAAAGGAGACGACTATCACTCGTAGAATCATCTGAGCTGCAAGGGACCTAATCCAACCCCCCTGCAATGAACAGGGATACCTAAAGCTCAACCAGGTTGTTCAGGGCATTTCCATTCAAATGTATGTTAATCTTGTTATACATTCCCCACCCTGTCACGTGCAACCCCATGGAGATGTTTCATTCCTCTCCATGCTCTAGAAGTTAAGGACCACTTTATAACCTCAGCTATGTTGCTGGATTCCTTAAGTCAGCTTTAGTTTGGTCTCTGTGGCTGCTAAGCAGATTAGGGAAGTAGCAACAGCTCTAACCACACAAACTTTTTTTCTAGTTTAATCTTTAATCTGCTTGGAAACTTGAAGAGCCAGTAACCAAGCCAAACCTCAGTCACACTCAGAGCAACTACTGCTTTTTTCAGGAGATTTACATCGATCACAAAGGTTGATGAGCAGAACACTTGTTAACCCACCCTGCAGAGCAGCAGCAGAGCCTCCATGCTCCACCTCCAGGAGATACAGACATTTTTTGAGAGGAACTCTGCTCTTCCCCAAGAGAGCACTTGTACACCAGGAGCCTCCTTCTCCTCCCTTTTTGATCAATAAAAGTTGTGTGTAGATAGTGCAGAGGCAAGTACTACGGGAAAGGTGAGGCAAGATGTTAACTGCATATCTCATACAAGTTAGATCTCCTGCACTCCAGGTAACTGCTTCAATTTTACGTTTGAAAACAAAACAAAACAAAACAAAACAACAAAACCAACCAACACCAACTCACCAGGTTTGGTAGCTGCTGTGCATTTCCACAAAAGCCCAAAGCCACTCCTCCTGAGATTGGTGGAAGACACTCCAGGCAGTGCTGCCTCTCTGGCACCACTGGACTTCACACAGGTCTCTTTCTGGAGAAGCCAGAGCACTCAGGACTGGAGCACAGCTGCAGCTCTGAGACTGCAGAATCAACTCCTGGGCATTCTGTGTAGACAGACTGTCTAGCTTATATACCTCAAGTGCAAGCATGGGGCTTTTCTCCTGAGAACATTAAGTGTGAATCAAATATAAATAGCCAGTGATGCTGCTACAGTTTTATTAATTTCGGTGAAGGAGAGAAGAAAATATCTCAGGGATTTAAACGAACAATATGGTGACAGATGGCATGGAGACAATCCAGGCTGGGCTCCCTCAATAAAATGCTCACAACTTCATAGCTCCAGAAGAGGGGAGGCAGAAGAGGCAGAATGGGGCTAGGAAGAGGGCAAGGCTGGCCCAGATGACCCCCAGTTTCTGATAAACAAAACCAGTCCCGGAATGCAGAGACTCTACTCATCTGCAAAATGTTCTGTACCATCACTGATGTCAACAGCTCTATCAAGGACATCCTCCAAGCAAGTCCAAAATTGTATCATTCATTAAAAAAAAAAAAAAAAAATTATTCACATTCATCTGTTAGCTCAAATGAATGGCAAATATAAAGGACTATTAAGCTACTTATTCAAATAATCTAAGCAAGCTCTCAAAAACAATTAATAGAAAAGATGTTAAAAACGTTTTTGACGTGATACCAATGCCCTTCTGTTCTTTCACTGCATAATTTTATTAGGATGAATATTTTCAGGCAGAATCAGATATATTCTGATTACCAGAAGTGCCTTATGTGAGTTATAATAGTTCCATTATTATTTTGTAGCTTAAAGGAAATCATTTCAGGTTTTATGTTCGAGAATGCTCCTGGAAAAAAAAAATTCTGAAGATGCCACCAAGAATTTCTGCAAGCAGAAAATTATGCTGAAGGCCTGGTGTCCTACTTTTCCCCGCTTGGGAGCTGGCTGTGTTATAATTTCCCATAGGTAGGCAATAGCTTGGATGGATGCATGGATGATCTGGACACTGACTTACTGGCAGTTTTAAGATGTTCTCAAAACACATGGAGGCATTTATGGATTCCTGTTTTCAAGAACTGTAAGAACAGACAGCATGAAGAGAAAGACAACGATACCTTTGAGACAAAAATATATTACACTTACTGCAAATAAGATTAAGTCCCAGTGAAGTCCATCACTGCACTCTGCTACATAGGAGAGGTTTATAGGATCCCATCCTGCAGCCTGGGCTGAGCTACAACACTGCAAACTGCAGCAAGCTGAAAATAGGACCTGGCCCACACCTCAGCCACCTCAAACACCAGATAAACTCGAAGATATGGTGATGAGCAAAAGACTTCTACTTCCTACAATCTGCTTACTAGTTTTTGAAGATATTAGGAATTTCTGTCGCTGTCTTCTTCCTGCTTGGATAAATTACTACAAGTTTGTCTCCCAGATATATAGTCATACTCTCACAGCATTACAGGAAATCCACCACACTTTCCTTCATCAAACTAAGGGGGAAGAATGAGGAAAATACAAAACAGGCAGGAAAATCCGTTAGAAAAGTAAGAGAGAGCAGGAGAGAAACAGCAAGGAAGCAAGAAAACAAGGCACATCATGGTATAATGCTCCCTTGAGCTCTGAGGCACAGCTCAAAGTAGCAAACACTGCAGCAAACACCGTTAAACTTCACTTTTCCATAGCCATGACAGCACAAGCATAGCAATGCAAAGCAGCACGCTGCATCCTAACCATCTCATGCTCACTGAGAGTTGGCTCCAGGTAAAGAAAAGCACAAGAAATTGAATCCAGTCCATATGCCTCAGTGAGACAGATTTCAGGCACATTTTTAACCATTTAATTACAGTTATAGCACATGCGTGTAAAAGGTACAACTGTGGATTATGAGCTCAGCTATAAAAATCTTAAGCATATGCAAGATTTTTTTTTTAAAAAATATCTATACATATGCAAAGGGAGATCAATACTACGTTTTTGTTGCAGTTAAAAGTGCAATAAGAATTTCTGAAAGTTATGCTTCCTGTAGCAGCATTAGTACAGCAAGAAAGGAAGAAAATCACATTGAAATGCTCCTTTATAAGAGGCAGAAGCTAGGAGTATTGCTTGCATGCAATGGAACAGTGTAATGTATCCAGACATGAAACATTAAATTAATATTGGTATTTTCAGACTAGGGCATTTAGCTGTCGTTTCATCTTCCTACCTTCTGCAGTGCTAACCAAAGCCAAAATCATTACCATGCTCAGAAGTACGCTGCCACATATGTGCTAATATCAGTTAATAGCAAAGGCAAGAATGAAAAGTTAGCAAATTTAAATGAAAGGTTTTCTGTAAGAATGTAGGACTGTTTTAACATGAGCTGGGGGGAAAAAAAATAACACACATGGCAGACATACAACTCAATAAACATGCTCCAGGATATCCAGAAGTGATTTTATAATAAAAAAGAAATCCTACATCCTCTCCCATTCTTTGCAACAATTTTTAAAGCATGAGAATTGAAGCACATTTATGCACAGTAAGCTCGTGGAGCATCATCCCCTGCCTGGAACTCATGAGACCAGGGCTGCAATCACACATTTGGTTTTGGGCTCCCCCCATACAATCACGACCATCTCTCAGCAAATCCAAAGGACTGGAGGCACACAAGGCTGCAAGGAAAGGCCAAAGGAATGGGGGTTTGCTGGAGACAGGTAAGGACAGGTGTCTAAATAGAGTTAGTCTCACAGCAAAACAAAAGGTCATGGTCACATTACAAAGGGAAATCCTAATTAGATATAACAAAAATATTTGCACAGTGAGAGTTTAAGTAGTGGAACCGACTGACTGTTGTATTTAAATCCATGGAGATGCTCAGAGCCGGACTGGAGAAGTTCCTGAAGGACCTGACTTAACACTGTAGCTCACTTGTTGACAAATGGGGCTTGGGTTGGGCAACCTCCAGAGATCCCTCTGATTTCTGTTATTCTACCATTCTGTATTCACAGCTAGGAACAAGGCAGATAAAAGGAAAACAGAAGATGGTGGTAGGTGCAGAATGGATTTTATACCAAACAATTAAGGAAAGTGTTAATTATCAGTGTTAATTCATCAGCTCAGAGAATAACGAAGAATTATAATTTCATCATATTATTTCCTGGGATATCAAAGATTTATTTTAACAATCCTAAGGCTATTTCAAGAAGTGTCACTTTTTAATGGCCCTAAAGGAAAATTGCCCTCACCTTTAGTGCTGCTCAGCTACACGCATGCTTTCACCACACTAAATGCTTCCAGTTTTTGTGTCTTTCAGAGAGATTTCTAATAAGAAGTTAGACTCGGTTTTGAAATATACAGAAGTACCATAGTTCAGAGATGCTTAGTGCTCACAGGTGTTTTTATAACACAGGCAACGTCTTCCAACTTCTGAAGGAAACAAATCCTTCGTTATCGTAGCGGATCTAACCGTAATGTTCTGTCTTAGAAAGGAATCTTGCTTACAATCATTATAACGATAGCATGTGGTGAAATAAACCTAAGTTTAAAATCAAATGCTGAAGTCAAGAAACAGATCCTAAGCAGTGTTTGGTTTAAGATCTCAAACCTATAGAGACAGGGGGGTGAATGAACAGCCAACCTGTTAGCGGCATCCTGCCAGGGCTGCCGACGCACAGCAGGTTGGCACACATGTCCCACACACAGTTCTCATCTTGTTGCAGTGGACTGTCTCAAATCTGAACATTCCCTGAGCCCACAGAAGAACTGAGGACCAAAGCTCAGGAGCAGCTCATTGACAGCAGGATTGCTGCCAGCAGCAGGTGACAGTGCTGGTGACAGGCAAAGCATGCGCTGCCATCCGGGACACCTCTATGGTGCAGCTGGGGCATGCAGGTGCTGCACAGCCATAGGCACCTCAGAGCTTTATTGGTTGGGTTTTAACAGGAGGTGCCAGGTGAGGGAAAGCACGGAAACCATTTCAGTACTGTTGGCTTTACACACCTGCCATCATTTTTGTAATCCATATGAAGCAATGAATTCCTTCGGCTGTGCAGCCAAATTTTAACAAGGTTGCAGCAAGGTCCTACTGGTGGCCATGGCAGCACCCAGAGCACAGCCAGTGCTCACACTGGGACATCATAGCCCAAGAGCAGTATTTATTAACAGTGCAAAAAATGGAAAGCTCGTCCACTCATAGCATTTCAGGGAAGCCTGTAGGAATACAGATTTAGAGACAACTTCTCTTTCACATCCACAGCTCAGCTCACGTTTAGGACAGTTAAGCATCATGTAAGTACTGGCACAGAATTCACTGAATTGTTGTGCTGCCTGTGTGCCAGCCTTGCTTGTAGACTACAAGTGAGCAGGTACAACACGTGCACACTCATTTCCATCTAATAGTCATCTAAAACACAGTATCAGCATGATTCCACACAGAAGGAAGGAAACTACTAGAGCCACACAGTAAAGACAAATGAAATGGCCATGGCGTGCCAGAGGTGAGAATTCCATCCCCAGGCAGGAGTGAGACTGAGCACTTTTTATGCACGCTAGCAGTCTCAGTATGGGAGACAAAACAGAAGACTCAACACCGATCAACTTTCTAATGTAAGCCAGCAGCCGTGCGTTTCGGCTGAAATCCTGACACCGCCTTGGAAGGCAGATTTTATATTTGCAGCTCTTCTCCCTCCTTTGTCCCCTCTGCTTGTCTGACAGCACTGTGAATTTCACGTCCGGCTCCCAGGAATTCGTTCCCAAACGATGGGTTAATTGAGTGACACACGCAAGTCTTATTTCTGCACTGTTCCAAACGCAGTGCCAGGATGTACTGCGCACTGGAACAGCCAAGATAAAAACGGAGGCAATTTCAGTTACACGATCATAAAACTCCCTCAGCCAATTCAAGCTACTAAAGACAGCTCTGTTCGATTGCCTAACACACAAGTGAACAGTTTTGATTTCCCAAATGGAAATCTTAGAAGCCAAGATTCAGCACAGTGTTATATTACCAAACTGCGATAACCCCCAACATCAAAGATGGTGACGTAATGGTGACAGTATTAGCACACAACAGGAACACAGTATTAACTTCCTGAGGCAGGAAAAATGCAATCTGTTTCATAAATAAAAGTATTTCATAAATAATCATCTGTATCAGTAACATCCTGCATTCAGTTGCTGAGCATTGATACTGTACAGATTTCTGCCAGTTTCATCACTCAGCTCTCCCTGAGTTCTTCAGTCTCAAATGTTTTTGTACTGGTATAGAAAGTTGAGTGACACACATCAAATAGCTCCATATGTATCTAGGAACTCTAACTTTAGAAAGATAAGGAAGTAATTTAAAAGCACAAGAAATAACCATCTGTATTACTTGGCGGCTGCACTTATATTTAAGATAGCAGCACTGACTGTAAAGATCTCTGTACAAATCAAGATGTCCAGCCCATTGTTATAGAATCTCTGCTATAATTCAGCAGTTATTACTCTCACCGTTGTATCACAAGTTTTAAAGGTCATTCATGATACTGAGAGATGAAGGATCTCTTTAATAGCAGCAGAATACTTTTTTTGCTGAGAGAAAAGGTGCAATGATCTGTTGCATCTTTTGCGTCTTCCCTGTTTCTGCTCCCCCAAGTTATGAAACCACTTCATATTTAGATGGATACAGAGAGATCCCAAAGGACTATTCAGAAGTCATCTATAAGGAAGAACAATCTTTAGGGAATGAGAAAACCTAAAGGGTACAAGTAACAGGAAATAAGTTGCAATTAACATCGTGTGGGATGCGTGCAGTGCAAGCTGTGTGCTGGAATACCAGTGACTGCCTGCCCACACAAACTCCCTTCCACACAACACGTGCTCCTCAGCATCAGCAGGAGCTTCTTACAGACCCTCAGGCCAAGCAGCTGTCCACACCAGAACGCCTTGCCCAGGGAGGTGCCACACACCTACTGCTTCCCAAGCAGCACCGATCACTCCACTAGATCAAACCTACCTGCAGTGCCAGTAAATATAACTGTTGCAGTGTTAAAGCAAATGAGCTGCATACGTGAGTCACTTCTGTTTGTCATTCCACAATCTCACGATGGATTATGTAAAGAAATGTTTTCCAACAAAGCAATTTGTCATTGGGGTTCTGACAGCGCTTTGTGGATTTTCATGAGCTATGGTAGGAAGTTACAAGTATCTGGTTAGTGAAAAAATTATTTAATTAATACAGCGACTATAAGCTTACAAGCCTATTTAAATTACAGACCATAGCAGATCACAAGAGTTCAGTCTAATACAAATGCCCTGTTACAACTATTGTCCTTAAATACATTCATGGCTGTAACTTGCTACTATTCTGCCATGCTCGTAAATAATATCTGCTTATAATTTTGTATTTTGTCCCTACAGTTAGGTGATTGAACTCTTTGTTGTTTTTACAGCCAAACATTGTATTTGCTAATAATTTTTTTGAGGTGATCAACATTAGATTTGGTGGAGAGTAAAGTTTAATTAGGATTACTTTTACAGTGGAAAGAAAATTGAGTTTCAGGTATAAACCCTAAAATATTTTAAAATATTTGGTGAGTAGTCAATGAGGACACTGCTCTGTATATTCTTTTCTTTCTTGAAGTAAAAAGAGATAATTAGAGGTATTCTTACACCGAAGTGCATTAGAGTAACAAAGGTTTTGAATAATCTTCCTACCTTATCTGCCATTATCATGGAGGCCCCGCCATGAATTCCAAGAATTGGAATAGAAGTCTGAGATGAAATAAAATCCAAAATCTGAGCTACTGCCTCCTGATCAGTGTCGTCTCCAAAAACCACTCCATGGATCTTGGTACCTGACATCAAGTCGCAAACGTGTGTTATGATGCTTTTAGGGTCAGTCTGGTTCACCAGAAGGGTCACTACATTGACATCAACGGTCAGGTCTGCTGACATCTCCCTGGTCCAGAGAGATCTGATATCTCTCTCTGTGATATCCTTGGTCCTTCCCAGAATGACTGCAATGTTCAGGACAGGATAATTCTTCTCTGCTCCACGAACAAGATCCAAAGGCGCAAGAAGAGCTTGGAGTACCAGGAGAGCACAGCCAATTTTCCTCATCTTTGCCAGCTTTATCCCCTGTAAAAGTGATCACATTGTATGAGAAAAGGAACAGAGAGGAAAAAAATATGAACTGTGTATCTCCAGTGAAGGTTCTAAACACAAAGCTTCTGGACACCAGACAAAGTTTAGCAGCTTTTTATAACACATTCTTCACGTAGTTTCGTTTCCAGCTTACATCCCTCAAAAACTTGAGTTGGCAGTGATAGATGGTACTGCAATTGGTCTCCCACAAGCAAGGCAACAGGAAAAAAAAAGCACAAGTTCAGAAGAAATAGCTGGATGGCTAACAAAATTGAAATGACTGAAACGATTCAAAAAAGGCGCCATCATCCTTCTCTTTAACCTTGCCTTCCTAAAGCAGGTGAGGAACAGAAGTCTATTTTCCTTTGGTGTGTCTATTTAAGATTTAGTCACAGTCTGGTAGGAAGAGGTGCGTTAGCTTAAAATGAGAGAAGCAAGCCCGAGGTCTGCTGGAAAGCCCAGTCCGTGTACTCTGTGCATTGCGCAGCATCCCAGAAGCATGCTACCTTCATTCCGAAGATCTCTCCTCGCCAGCTGCTGCTCAGGCACAGTCTACTGCATCTCTGGAACAGATTCAGCAGCACAATATTCTATCTTAATTCTTCTCCCTTCTCTTACACGGCATTCACTTGAGCATCTCAGAACTGCTGATCACAGACAGAAAGTTGTCTCTGGTGTTGAAGGGGAGGGTGATCCAGAAATGAGCATCACTGCATTGGGTTACTTCAGAATCAGCTGGATCTCTGTACGGGGCTGAATACAGAGAGATGAGCCAGAGAAGAAGTGATCTCAACTGTCTGACGGAGGGAAAGGAGCTCTGACTCCACAAGATCTGCCTCTCTGTGCCCCCGAGGGATTTCCACCCCCACGACTGACTCTGCTAACTGCAAGAGGGGAGTCCCTGTGCCACACTGAGCCAACCTTGTTGCAAAGCGTCACGCAGAAAGCACCGGCAGGGCTGGCCAATCAGGGGTGGCAGTTTTCAGATCTCTCTCAACATGCCAACCGTATCTCCACCATCAATCAGAATCATCTGCTGCTGAAACGCACACCAAGACAAGGGCTTGTTATATCATCACTTCTTGTCGGGGCAGACTAGGAGATGAGCTTGTTGAGACCATTTAATTGCAGATCAGTCCCAACGTACTTCCTAAATCAAAGCAGTGCGGGCCACGTTCCCACCGCTGCAGCACCACAGACGGCGCAGTCAGCGGCGGGCACAGATACAGAGCGGCCTCTCACGCCCCTGCACAACCCGGGGATTCGAACCCGCGCATCCGACACCTCCCGCCCGCACGCACCCAGCGCCGAGAGCGCCCCGCTCCCCGCCGAACCGCGCCGAGCGCCCACGAAGCCCGGTCGCGGCGGCATGATGGCGCCCCCTCGTGGCCGCGCGGCGCCGTGCAACGTACCCAGCGCCTCAGGAGACGGAGCGGTGGCGGCAGCCGCGAGTGCCGGTGGTGCCGGTGCTGGCGGGGCCGCCGCCGCGGGCATGTCGTGCCCTTCGGTGCCCGGGCTCACAGGCGGCCTCCGCGCCGCCGGCCACAAGCGTGATCCCCGCCGCAGAGCGCGAGGCCCATCGCATCCCGGGAGGGCAGCTAGGCGGCCAGCGAGACGGGCGCAGGGGGGCTGCAGACGGGAATGGAACGGAGGGAAGGAAGAGAAGAGAAAAGCCGTCAATAGGGCTGGATGTTTAAAGGGGAAAAAAAATAAAAATCAAATGTAATCTCACGTGGCACGCGATCCGAAATAACGCGACTGGAAGCGACTCCGAGTGACCGGACTCAAAAGTTTCCCCCCACCCGCCCGCGTTTAGGAACGAATCCGGGTGCTCCCTACCGGAGATGCCCCCGGAACCCACAGCCCGCCCGGGAGCGTCTCCAGCCCGGCCGGCAGCTCCCGCCTCTCCAGGAACGCACGAGCCGAGCCCGCACGAGCGCATCCCGCCCGGGGGCAGCGCCAGCGGCAACTCATCCGCACGGGCAGCAGGGGGGGCGGCTCGTGGCCCGCACGGAGCGGGGAGCAGCACGGCGCGTGGGGCGAAGCTCCGCATCTTGGAAGGCACAGATTCGTTCCCAATTTTCTGTAAATCGACCCAGGGAGACGCACAAGCTAAGGTTGCTTCGGTTTTTCGTTCGCTATCCTCAGTAAATATGCACGGAGACACTTCTTAAAGCGACCCCAGGACCCAAAGGCTCCCACCGCTGCTCAGCGCAGCACTCACCGCGTTCGCTCCCCACATCGCTCTGGGCTCGCGCTCCTCCGACTCATCTCAGCGGGTTCCTCTGCAAACAACGGAGCGGGAAATAGGTCCTCTAACGCCGGGATTCCATCCCGCGACTTGCGCCCACCGCGGTACGTGCGAGCCTGGCAGCTCTTTATCGCCTGAAATCCCGCAGGATCAAGTTTTAGCAGAGCCATCACAACTGGGATTTGCTCTTCACTTTTGGCAGGAGGCGTTTCAACGTCTTCATGGCTTTTCTTTTATTAATTTTTTTCTTTCCGGCTGTTGGAAGGGCAGTTGCAACGCTGCTGCGGCAGCTCCCGGTCCGATGCTCCCCGGTCCTCCACCTCCGGCGGGACTGACAGCGGCGCGGCCCCGAGGCTCGGCGGGAGCCACCGCGGCCGCTGCCGGCCCCCTCCGCCTTTGTCGGGGCGAAGCTCACGGCGCCTCGTCAAAGCGAGACAAATCGCGGCTACTTTGAAGGCTCCCCCTCCCCGTTCTGCCTCTGCCAGCACCAGCGAATGAGTCAGACCCAGGCAATCGGGGGAGGTGTCACGTCGGGAACGGTGGAAGCGCCGGGGCTGGGGCAGAAGAGAGGCAAACTTGAGAGCTCGTCCCACGTTAGCAGTCCCAGCGAGAGGCTGGTAGCCCGGGAAACCCCCAAAGCGTTCTCCTTTCTCTCGATGCAGAAGCTGTCGAAGCGAAAGCCCTGCCGTGGCTCAGGGGAGCGAACGTGGAGCGGCGGCCTCTGCGCTAAAATCAGCCCGAAAAGCTCCAAACCGCCGGCAGGACGAACACAGGCGCCGCGCAGCAGCCGGCTCCGTCGGGGCGCCCCGCCGCTCCGTGCAGCCCGACGCTCCCATTCCAGGCGCTGTGCCCACGGCTCCCGCCCGCCCCGGGCAATCCCGCTCCTCCTGCAGCACCTACACCATGCCTCTGCTGCTTCCCCCGTTCCGGCACCCCGCTCCAGCTGTCACAACTTATTTGCTTCTGCCGGAATAATACACCGGCTCGCTCCCACGCAGGTGACGCCTTCTTGCAATGACACTCGTTTCTAAGCTAAATAGCTGGCAGTAAGACCGACCTGCATCGGGACAGACCCCCTCCAGTAGGACCTGCAAACTCTGGGTTCGAACAGGCTGAAGCCAGGCTGCCACTCCCACCGGGCACACAAAACACGGAACTCGGTCCCCAAGACACTTGAGCACACGTCAATTTTACTGCTCCTGACAGTCTGCTTGTAAGAGTCCTCAGCAGATCCGTGCCTTTTCTTTCTCGAGAAACCTTGTCTCCTGACTTATTTAGAGATGACTTGCTCAGTGTCACATTAGACTTTCGAAGCAAAGCAATTAAGCAGCTACAACTGTGCCAGTTTTTAAAGTTTGATGTTTAAGTGCATCTTTGCACGTCACCTCGATGCATGCTGTCCTGTAGCGGCTCCAGCAATGCTGCCGCAGTTCCACAGGTTTGTTACAGCAGCAGCAAAACAGGGATTGGAGACTTTCAGAATCCCCCAGTGCAAGTTAAATTCACTGTGGCTCTAACGTTAGTATTTCAAATACATGTAACAATAACTTTTAGCATTTGAAATACTAAAAAAAATGATGCAGTGTCTTTAGAATATACTTCCTATATAACACTTTGTGCATCATTGGTGGGCTGAATTTGGTGGTTTAGAGACCAACAAAAGCAATAATCACATTTTCTAGCCTTACCAAACTGTGTGATTTTCAGAAGTTGAAAATTAAATATACTTCAGCATCATCTCAAATATTTTCCTCAATTATTCTTATAAAACCTCTATAATGGAAGAACCAAATAAAAACTAAGTCCAAATTAAGTGCTCTAAGTTACATTTGTAATCTGTGTGTAAAAAGGGAACAGTTACACTAAAAGCAGCATGACAAACTGACATTCCTGCACATGGCAGGTTACAGGCGCAGAGTTAATATTGGCCTGGAGAGGAAAAGGCAGAAGGATTGGTGCCTAAGCAATTGCAGCTGTGCAGCTCCGACATCACTTCTTGAAGCTGGGGATCCTGCACTCTGAGAATACTTTCCAGTCAGGGTGTTCCTACCTCCTACCCACTGTATAAACCCATGTATAACGGTCCATCTTTTCCTCTACAGCAAAATTGCACTGGAAATTGGTTTCCCATTGCCTTAAAGTTACCTGTCGCAGAGTACTTTTGTCTACAGAAACAAGCAGATAAGTTGTCAGGTACAAGAAACATTTCCAGAAGGAGTTGAGAGGTGACGGGGTCCCCAGCACAAGGGGCTTTTTCCCCATTAGTGGCATTGAATTTGTTACCTTCTCACCACTTGCCGTTCTTCACCATCTGCAATGCTTACCTCAGAGACCAACTAAAATTCAAGTTTAAGCCCCAGACTCAGGAAAACCCCATTTTCCTCTCTCTTTTTGGTAGGGGGAGCATTAAACAAAATAATTAAATCCATCCTTTCAAAAGTGTGGTGAATGCCCTGTCCTTGGAGACATTCAAGGTCAGCCTGAATGGGACTCCAAGCAACCCGACTGAGCTGCAGGTGTCCCTGTTCATCGCAGGGGAGTGGGACCAGATGAACTTTTAGAGTCTCTTCCAACTCAAACAATTCTATGATTCTATGAAAAAGGGATTTGTTCTCATGTAACGACACCAAAATTGGACAAAAATACTTGAACACATTAAATATCAAATTATTGCCATCAAAATATTCTCAGAAATTATTTATTTACAGAAGTTTAAGCCGTGATTCAAGATTTCTCTAGAGCAAACTGCAGGCCCTAGCAGTGATTCTCATGCACTGCTGCATCAGTCTCCATGTTGTGAAGCAAGATGAGAAGGAAAGACTGCTAGAACTGGTTAAGTTTATTCCACCTTTAAGAACATCTCTATTTCCATAACTCTTTTTACATTTTGAGGATCTCTGTTATTAATAAGTCTTTATTTACCTGTATCCTATCTGCCTTAAATATCTCAAGCCCTTCCACCCTGAGAAAGCTTCCATAGCAAGAACTGAAGAGACATAGACTTGAGATCATTTCCTCGGTGCACACAGGATCAAGTCTGAAATGAAATGATTTGACTCAGCAAAACCTTAACACATTGCAAATAAGCAATAGCAAGCTTACTTTCAGGTTGGCTGCAAAGTTACAAACATAAATGAACTGTACAAGTAAAAATAGGAAAAAAATTCAACTGCTTTCAGATTTACTAAAACATTTGGTTACAGATGGCCCTCTTATTGAAAACTGGCTTAGCTCCTCATTTGGCAGTGTCCTTTCTTGTACAATTTACCAAGTCATGCATGAAATGATGGCCTTGAGCTACTCTCAGTTCTGCAAAGGACACAAGCTGGCTGCCACGGAAAAACAGCAGCAGCCTCACTGAGAGGACCTGGGGGTACAGCATTCATCTCCTGCAAACAGCCCAGCAGTTTGGGGCTGCCCACCCATTACCCCCATCATCAGGTATCTGACTTTCCCCAGGATTGTGGCCAGAAGCTGTTCCATGCTCACCAGGGTTGTGCCTTTGCCTCTTCCATCATTGTTTTTCCCCTATCAAATCACTCTTCTGCTTTATTTCCAAACTCTGCTGTGCAAAATCTCAAGAAGCATACTGTTTCTCTGGGAATGGCTAAATTAGTCAGATCTCACTGAGGGTCAAACCAGAATTCCATTGTGATTTCCATGCTTTTTAATTAAAGCTGTTCTGTTAACAGATCTGTGTCACAGCAGTGCAGTTCTATGAAGGCTGTCAGAAGCAATCCCATAGTACATTCAGCTGCTTGCACGAGGACTGGACTTTGCAGATCTGAATGAGCTGAAAATGCCTAGCTTAAGGCTCCTTTTCTTCTTCCTCAGCAGAAAAGTTATGAAACACCCACATCATTCTAATAAAGCTTTCTAGGAAGCACCCAAGAAAGCACCTCACCCTTGTACGTCCAGCACAACTTGTTCATTCATGCCCAGGAGCAAGAAGTTGTCATCAACTGTTTAAGACCAAAATACAATCTCCTCATCTTCACTGCATACAGTAAAAGTGACAAAGCTTTGTGAATCAGATTTGTTTTTAAAGACCATTTTTAGACTTCCTTACCTCTTAGCCTTTTACATTCCTTAGCCTCTTGCCCATCTATTTCTGGACAACACAATGGGCCCCAGCTTATATCGGTCTGCCTATAGGATGCTCAGATACTGCAAGTGTATGAAAAAGTGGTTTTGCTTTAGCCTCACGTGGAGCATTCTGTGTCTCCATGTTTGAGACAGTCTGTGTTTAAACAGACAGATTGTTTGCCCAAAAAAGCTCCTATATGTAGCTGATGCATATTTTTAGAACTTCTACTAAAAACTTGTTTCAAGCTGGAGATTGCATCTTAGAAAAATTAGAATGACAATCACATAGTTCCAAAATCCAGCCTTTTGGATAAATACATAGGCATTATGCATTCAAAGGGCTGGACAAACTGATGAGGTTTGAAAATATTTATCAGAAGATTACTATATAAATCTTGAAGATAGGTGAACTCCTACAGTCTTAACAGTGTTAGTATTGCCTGCAAACCAAGCTTTGGTGGAATATTATGAAGTTATTTCACTCCAGATTTGATTTGACACAAAGAAAAAGACTTCTTCGGACTGACATCAGACAGCAGCAACCTCTCACACTCCATTCCTCAGCAGTTCCTGCTGCCAAAGCTGCACTGAGGGGGAAGCACTGCAGTGCCTACACTGCAGCTGCTCCCCAGGGCTTCGCTAAGTATATTTCTGCTTAGGGAGCTGAGACTCTGCTAAATCCAGAAAATCAAATTTAGTAAAGGTCAATGATAGCTCCTCAACACACAGTTACCTCAGCTCTAGCTGGAAGATATTTTTAAGATGAGTAGTATTTTGCTCCTCAGATCCAACTCATTTCTCAATTGTAGGCACTGGCTCTATTAAAACTAGGTGCTAAAGGCTTATGAGACATCTGAGCCAGTAGGAATAGATCCAACATAGAAAAATCCCTCTTGGTCTTAAATTACAGTTCCACATGATGAGTCAGAGCCTTCTGTTACCCATTTCTGCAACACGTTCCATGGCTTTTGTTCACATACTGGAATGCTCTTGAGCCACTTAACTATTGGTTTCTTTCAAAGTGCAGTGGTCACAGTTCTCCCGGGTTCTGCACTGACTTGGCTCTTGCTCCTTCCCAAGTCCATCCATTCCACTCTCCTTTCAGAGAGGAAGCCTCTTGCTTTTCCCTGCCTGGGGAGGACTGAGACTCCAGTGCTCAACTGTAATTATAATTAGTTTCATTCTATTGCATTTTCAAACCTTGCATGGCTTAATCTCACTGGTGGGAACAAAGAATAAGACAAAGGGGTTTAAAATAAAATAACATTAAAAACACATTCATCTACCTAAAATGCTACAGGCTAGCTTATCCAGATGATCCCATTTCTAGTAACCGATACTCAAATCTATCTTCACTATAGCACTGGAGGCTCCAACTTGGGAAAGTAAAAGCTGTCTCCCTTTCCTCTGAACTGTTTGCTGCCTGAGGTCTGAAAGAACTGGCTTCTGCCTCCCAGGCAGGGAAGTCAGGAAGGAAGGAGGGAGAATTCAAGGAATCTCTCAAGTTGCTAGGCATGCAGGAACTGTCTGCTCTCCTACTTCAAGATAACTCTTATAGAATTAACCCTTACTATACGTGGCTTTTGCTTTTGTTTGTAGTGGTTTCCGAGTATTTTTAAAACCAAAAACTTTGGATAGTATTACAAAGTCCTTTTCTCAGAAAAAGTTGCTGTTGAGAATCATACTATTTCCTCCTCTCCTGCCCTACAGAGAAAAAAGAAAATACCGTATGGACTTTACAAAGAGAAGTGATGGACTGTACAGGCTCATTTCTAGCTTTCATTCATTGTTACTTCTAAAGCTCAAATGTCACACCACTGCCATAAACACTTGACTGGAGATGAGAAGCTTCTGGTTCTACAGGTGTCACCACACAGAATAGCTGTGTGCTGCTTGGAAAGCAAAGCTGAGTTCAGAGGCTGAGATTTCTGTGAATCCTGTGCTTGGGAGGATACTGCTGACTTTTCTTGCAGTACCACTGTAATCCAGTCTTCCCAAGCTGGTTCAACATTTAATATACAGGTGTATTTTGTATTTAAATACACATATATGAATATTCTCTGATGAAGTGTACCATGATAGCTGTTCAGAAATTCATAAACTGAAAGCAAAACACAAGCAACTTTTCAAATAGAGCCTTCTGATTTCCTGGAATGACACGATCATGACCTCATTATAGCAACTTAAAAAGATATCAATGAAATCCTTGTTGACTGATGACATTCTTTAAATTGAGCTCAGCTATTGTTTGAAGCAGCACCTGCTAAATAACAGCAGTGATATCTCTAAACCAATATCTTTCACAAGATGAAGACATACATGTGTCTAAGTACATACTTTAAACTGCAGATATCCTCAAATTTGTTTTATCTGTTTGCCCACATACATTCAATAACAAACACATGTAGGGTTAGCAGTTTCTTTAAGTGACAATTATACCTGCAAAACCACTAGATAAATATAAGCTTCTGAAAGTTTTTCACTGATCTATTGAACAAAAATGGACCCTGACCCAATTTCTAGAACTAGTATGCAATTGTTAATTTTTTATGAGTCAATTAACTGGAATCTCTCTTGGCAGACAGTTCTATACTAACAGTTTTCACACAACTATTTATGTTCCTACCAGTTCTTTGTACAACAGATTCCAAAATAACTGATATATGTAGGAACAAAAATATTTTTGGTTAAGCTTGCCAGATCTTATCTTTCACCTGCAAAAAAAAAAAAAAAAGGCAGATATTTTGCTGCCTTGGTGTTAGCCAAGAAGCAAGAACTCTGCAAGATGACAAGAAAGAAGACCAGGCTTTGTATTTAGGCCATCTTGCTGGTGGGGTGCCATGCACCTCTCTCTGATGTGCCGAACGCAGGAGGAGGGGCTCACAAGGAATTCTGCCTGCACTTATCTTGCACAGTGTTTGCTGCTTCCAAATAACAACTTTAAATAATAACTCTTAAATAATTTCTTCGGCTGGTCATTTTCACCAGGAGTGAATTAGAAAATTGGTGGTGTAGAGAAATTCCTCATCAGGCAAGATTGCTAATGATAACTGATTGTAACAGGCCCTTGAAGGTTTGGTACTTTTAGTGTACACTAAGATTTTAGAGTATTCTTTTCTTATAAGCCTTAAGATCATCTGCTTCTTACATTGATTTGATCACATTTCATCTGTGAATTGCGAGTGTAGTGGAGCAGTGACAGGTCTAGTGTTTTCACAGGAAAAATTGCATGTTTGTAAACAAAAGTGTATTTTGCTTCTTGAAGTTCAATTAACTGTTAAGCTAAACCTCATCTCAGGATGATTAATTAAGGCACTTAGATTGCTGAGGGAGAAGAGCACGGGCAGGAATAAAGCTCAGTTTCTAAGGATGAGTGAATAGTATTTTTTCATTCAAATTGTTTTCCAGTGAGTTAATTTTATAAGCATGAAAAATACAAACACAAGAATCAGCACAGATCCAGAAGTTTTGATGCTATATATGGATCCATAAAAACACCATCACGTGATAAGGAACATTAAGTCAAAATTCTAACTGGGCTTATAAACTTACAAAGCACTGTGTTTCTAAAAAGAAATTAAAAGGTAAATAAATAGTTATAATTGTTTCCTTATATTTTTTTGTGTGTATGTTCCTGTAAAAGACGGAGTTGGAACTTAACCTGAAGAACCATTTAAAATAAGATCAGATCTGACAGTTGTTCACTTATCTCAAGGTGCAGACTCAACCAATACAACCATATCTCAACAAAGATGCCCTGTTCTAGCTGAGCACACTGGTTAGCATTGTACACAAAGATGCATTCCTAGCAACTATGGAGAATGATGAGAGCCTACCACCACACCTCATTTTAAAGAGGTACATGTAGATTGAAACAGACTGTGCATGTATCATCTTTGGAGCATGATATTGTTAATCTAAGCACATAATATTAAAAATAAAAGTTCTTAAGTACATTACTGTATGAAATGCTCCTCTTGAAGTGTCATATGCTCAGAATAATTGGCTTCACTCACAAGGCTTCTGAATAGTTAAAACTCCAGCTAAATCCTGAAATTCCACTATGACTACTCTTATCTGGTAGAACAGCATCCCCATGTTTGATCTCCCTCCAAGAAAAGAAGAGGGAACAGTATGAATGGAAAACTGGTCTAGAAGCTAAAGGACATTAGAATTAGTCAAGGGGACAAAAAAAAAATCAATTTCATGCACTGCCTTAAATGGTAATTACCTAATAAATGCTGCATGTCACTAGAGTACAGCAGTCTTGTATAAGCACAAAGCAACCACATGCTCTGCACGTTCTTCTATAGGAATGGTAAACTTAGAACATGAAAACAGCTATTTCAGCAGTTACCATGCCTTCTAACTGCAGAAGAAGAATGACTAAACTTGCTAAAGCTGTGCACTGTACAAGCTGCTTCGAGTCATTGGTACCAATCCCACCCAGTGAGAACTCCTCTCTTCCTAAGTGGTGTGAACACCAGCATGCAAGCTTCTCACACTTTTACAGGCAGAAGCAAAATGTTGTTTTGAAAGCTTGTTTTGTGCTAATACTAAGAGCTTAACATCATTTCATACAAGGCTTAAAATCCAGGTCTGCACTCGTACTGCAGTTGGATCTGGAAGGCTCTAGCCAAGAGAGGTTTCTGGCTGAACATTTCTTTACAGCTCCTGGTGCATGGGCTACAGAAAGATTTGTGGTTTTGACCAACTGTTCAAAAAGTCAAGTCCAGAATGATATCAAAACACGCAATTGAAGCATATTTGCACTGTGTGCAAAAATAAATAATAAATAAACCCCTGCATAGGAGAACTCCCCTGGATTGCACTAATCTTTCCAGAGACCAGTTGGACAGGCAGCATGTAATGTAGTTGGATTTGAGTCACTGGCATTATTCCGCAAAACAAGATATGTCCCACATGAAACACCCTAAAGTTAGCGTTGAGCATAAGCAAGTTATTTTAGTTTGTTTCTGCATGAAAGCTACATTCAAAACTAGGTTGAAGATTTCCAGTACACTGCTATATTTATATTGTTTACACTGAAGCTGTTTCAGAAGCTATCCACATACTGTCCACATCAAATTATTTGTCAAGGTGTGATCTGTAACTACTCTTGGAGACATTAGCATGCAGCTTTGATTGCTCAGTAAGCATTTAACAAGAGGAAAGGAAAACAACACAACCTCATTGATTCAAAAATTGTTATGGTGTAATCTGATGTAAACTGACAGTGCAGCACTGCATTGCATCAGAGGTGAGCCAAGCAAACAACCAGAGCTAAGAAGAGCGCATTTAACTCTTCAAAAACCATCAGAATAAAGAGCAAAAACAAATCAGTCGGAGCATAGCTAGCGTTGAAAAAAAAATCCCATTAATCAGGTCTTCACAAGGTTTGACTGCTTGGAGCACAGGAACATTTACCAGACATAACAAGCATACAGACAAAGTTTGTATGCACATGAAGTGCCTTCAAGAACTCTTGAAGAGAATACACACAAGCAAAACAAACTACAGATGATGCTTGCCTTCTTCCCTGACCCTGGTGAAAACTGACAGATGAAACCTTCCTGAATTCAGATCATCCTTTCAGATTACTGCCTGGAGAGTTGAGGTTCTTTTGTTATTTTGTTGAGTGCAGAGCAAGGATTTTTCTTTATTTCTTGTGATGCTCTTCTAATCACCCCATGAAGGCTGCGGGCACATACTCCAACCCTGCACATCTATTTAAGAGCACGCCACGTTCCTAAGTGGAACTGCAGTTTCTTTCCCTTTTGTAGTTTACAGTTACACACTCCCACAGCCTGTCTGAAGGGGAAAGCTAGAGAACACAGAGCATACCTGTATACCTGTATACCTGTCCCCTCCTTCTCTAGAAAGATACAGAGATCAAGTTATTCACATCTTGGCTGCCACTCCTAGGTCATCTCTGAGTTTGTGTTTTCATCCCACAGTTTAATTCAGGTGTTTGTTTTTTTTTTTTTTTTTTTTGCTTCCTTACAAGATTTTGAAGACAGACTTGTCAGGAAGCCATGGGTACAACCAAAGCAAGCACCATCTCATTGAAGCACGGGTTTCAACTATTTCAGTTGTTTGTGAAGGTTACTACTATCACTTGTAAACTACTAACTCTGCTCTGTTTGTATGCCAGACCGATCAGATTTTACCCCAGCATTCCTCCTGCTGCTCCAGCACCTGAACAACAGATTCACTTCAGCAGGCCTGTGGTCAGAGCTACCAACATCACTTGCAGTAAAGGCATGGCACATAAAGGAGAAATGGTGCAGCACAGCTAGGAACCTACAGCCTGCCTGTAGATTTTAACTCTTTCACACTACATTTTTTCCTCAGCGTACTATAGCATTCCTGTACATGAAGTCACTTGAACCAAAAGTGTATTGCATTTACAAAAACTTTAAGAAATTACGGCTGAACAGTTAAGTGATCTCTACAGGTCAAGACAGAAGAGAGAACAGAGGGTGGGATTTGCTCTAACCAAAGAAGCGTTCCCCACTTATATTCCAGCATTTCAGAGAACATGGGCAAATGTTTTGCCAGCAGCTTTCTCGGCGATGACTCACCTAGCCTCTTTTTTCCTCAGCTTCTTTACTTTTACATAATATTACAGAAATGTTCTGTTTCCCATCAAGGAGTGTCTCGCATGTTTTTTAAACACATTAAAGAAGATTTACTTTGAAGCTTTGAATTGTCTGTAGCTTCCTCCAGTAGAAGCATCGCAAATACTGCCATCTGAATGAAGGATATTTTCGGTTCAATGGTTAATCCAAAATAGGAAAACAAACTTCTGATTTAAAGAGAGCAACATTGTTTTGAAGGAAGTGTGGCACATTAATTTTTTTTTTTCCCCTAAGATAACATTGTTTCAAGAATATTTGGCTAAAATTACTACTTTAACAACTGGACAAACTCAATAGGATTAGATAGCAATACCATACTTTCAGGTGACCCAAATCCATATTTTCTACTGAATAAGTGGCCAGAAAAAAAAAAACATAGCAGTACTGTTCAGAAGTAGAACGCATTAGCAACTTTTTACCTTGTGTGCCCCTTTCTATTTGCCTTCACTCCTCAAAACAACTGCTAGTCCAGCAGGATTCCAACACATCCACTCAAGTTTATGCACTTCTCTGCCTTTCTCATGAAGTATTTTGAAAAGACCAGAGAGGATTAATTGCTGCCAAGCCGCAGAAGTATTAAGGTAGATACTGTAGTGTACTTCATACTTTATTATGCAATGAGTCTTTCTCCACCCGGTCATTTTTGGGAAGGTTAACCCAAGACACATTCTGTGAGCACTGCCTCCAGTGATCCTTCAGAAGATAAACAAAATGGCACATATTTTATTTGTAGAAAGAATAAACACTAACATAAAGATATTCCCCAATAGATTTAGCTTCAGTTGACACAATAGATCCCATGTCCACAGGAGAAGAACAGGATGTTTCATTCGTACAAGATTTCAGTAGAAGACAAGCCCTACATTATAACTTAAGCAACAGAAGCAACATCACAGTTAAAGTACGAATTTAAAACAAGCATACAAGAATGAAAACAGTTTTCAATATTGTACTTCACCAAGAATGGCAATACTTGAAATTCAGGTGTGATATCAAATTAAAAATGTAATAATCTCATCAAGAGGGGCACAGGACTGAGTTAATTATAAAGTTATCAAGCATAATGGCAACACATTTAAAAATATTTAACTACTTAATGAATAGTCACAGAAAATTAATCTCTATATGAGCAGATATCCAGGTTATATTGTTGACCAGTGTGCATTAAGACAAATAGCTTTCTCTTTGCTAAATCCATTTCTGCTCCTTGCAAGGTACAATAATAGTCATAGATGCCACCATTCTACACAAGCAGAAAGGGAAAGACTAAGCAAGAAGGAACTGAACAATGGTTACTAAAGAAATCTGCTTGAGTGTGTCTGTGCAGCTTAACTTGGTAAAGGGCAGTGATTTGTTCTCTCAAGTCATGATGTGCTTGCTATTTGCGCGTAGTGAATTATTCTTCTCTCCATACTTGAAAAGTTGCATTTATTGTTGTTTCTTTTTTTTGCCCTAGTTTCATTATTATAAATTATTATGCTTGCATCAGCTTCTGACCTAAATCTTAAGAAACTGGATATTTCCAAGCTAGAATTTAGAGCTTACGTATTCTCAGTGACAGCCACAGTTCTGGGACACAAGCTCAGATTAATGAACCGTTGAGGAGAAGTATTGGAAAGTGGGTCTTGAAAACTCAGCTAGGAGTCTGAAACCAAAAAGGAACAACAAACAAACCCAGAAACCATTTCATATTGAAAAACTGAGATAAATCATCTAGCAGCCAATTCTACAAAATACTGCAATCTTGCATTTGAGACCAAGGGACCAAGGAGTGACCTGGTATGGAGGGCAAGAGGGCCTGACTGCAGAGCAGGTTAAACTGGCAGAAAGCAGGAATACCAGAAACAGAACAACTCCATTCCAGGGAATAAAGCTTCTTTTTCTGGTAAGTACCACAGCAATGGTGGAATGCTAGTGCTCAGGGGACATCTCTAGTGATCAGTTCATAGAATGGCCTGGGTTGGAAGAGACCTTAAAGATCAGCCAGTTCCAATCCCTCTGCCACAGACAGCAGTGCCACCCATGATAGCCCAGGTTTTTCATGGTCCCACCCATCCTGGCCTCCAAACACCATGTCCATGTTCACAGTATGACTGCTGGTTCCAGTGTATGTAGGGAATCAACTTGCTCTGCACCCTTGAAGACCCTTCACAGACCCCTTATGCAATTGGACTGTCTAACGCATTGCTCACTGGATCTTTTTATGTTTAAGTATGCACATTATTCACCTCAAGCAGTACAACAAAGATTCCCCAGGAGCCAAATAGAAGTCTCTATGCTCAGCAAGAGTGACGTCTACAGCAGGAGCCTGTTTTGTTTTTGAAACTCCATGTGACTCATTTCCACGGTTAACAAAAAAAAAAATCACAGAAACAAAAAGCCATATAACAATTTGTCCAGAACTACCATTTTCAAGTGCTGGAAAAAAAAAAATTGGTTTCCACACAATCCCAATATCCAACAGATTAAAAAAGACTGGTGGCTGGCCATTAACAGTCCATTTCCATCACATTTCTCCTGTTCTTAGAAAAGCTTCTTAGGAACACCTTGGTGATGCAGTACAAATGCCTCAATTCACTTCTACTTTTCATCCTCTTAATTAGGATGAGATTAAATTGAGATAAAATGAAGTACAAAAATTTTTCTTTGCCAAGACAATGCACATCCTGCCACTGAAGCCTCAGCATAATGGGCACACAGCAGGTGCCATCCATTCACTTCACTGAAAAGTGCTCATCTCCCAAGTTAAACATACACCAAAATTTATGTTTTTCTTTTTTTCTTTTGCAGACTCTCACTTTGACATTTGCACAACAATCACTACTAAATTGCTACCTACATTTCAATATGCACAAGTTTCTCCAATAGAATGCAATTGGTTGTTGTTGTTGTTGTTTTTTAATCTCTTTAAGTAAGAAAGCATCATACTGCAAAATATTGGAGAGTGGCTTTAGCCAACTCACTCACTCCTCCTCAGTAAGATCCCACAGGGGACTTCCTCAAGGGTAGAAGATGGATAATTTCAAGTGGACCTGCCAAAGGCAACTGTGGCCTTCTGTTGTGGACACAAGCAATCTGGTAATGCAACCTGCTATCAGGAGTCATCAAGACTCCGTCATTCATTCTGCTCCAACTCACTCATGCCTTTATTTAATGTTCATAAATTTCATAAAAGAGCACCTAAAAATCCATTGAGCAATGAGAATAAAGGAAGAGATTCCTGTCACTGAACAGACAATTAAACAAGAGATTGTTTCAGCTATGCAGGTTCCACAGTTCAGTTGTCCAAAAACAAAAGCCAAGAGGCAATATTTTTTCGCAATGCAGAAAAACAGCCAGCACTACCTGCCAAGAATGCTTCCTTTGGTTTTGTGCTTCTTTTACTCCAACTATTTCCATCTTCTTTGTAAGAGATCTCAATGATACAACTCCTCTCTTTCAATACTTGCAACATCAATATGCCAGTCCCACTTTCCTAAATACCTCTTCTGCCTTTTGAATGTCATTTTAATACTATTTTCCTCTGACATTTCTTTCAGACTTCCTAACACCCCTTTCCTCTATTTATTTTCATAACGAGCTGCTAATTACATTTCTTCTCCACTCCCAGTAGTCTCACATCTATCCCTCTCACATCTTTACAGAGGGAATGTATCAAGTTTCTCAACAGGACTCTCTTCTAGGCCGTGTTTCCACGGGTAGCACCAACTCAAAAAAAAAAAAGAAAATCTGGATTATAAAAAAAATCTTGAAGTCTATTCAGCAGTATATAAATTGAGATTAGTGTCCAGTTCAAGAGCTTTGGAAGAAGTTGGTTTATCTCAATGCAGAACAGAAAAACAAATCGAAATTCTGAAAAATGAGAAAACCTCTCCATCTCACTATACCAACAGTTAGCTACCACTCAGAGAGAAGCAAAAAGGAGGCCATCAAAACAAGAAATATCAGAATTCATATTCCTTACGACCAATATGGCCAGGAAGAATTTCATTCTCACTGTTGAGTCATGGGAGATTCCCTGTAATCCCAGCCTTGCCTGCTTAGTTCTCCCTTTCCTCTATTTGTTGTTGTTGAAAAGTTTGTTTGTTGTTTGTTGAAAGTTATTTTCTAGCACATCTGTATAGATAATATAAAAATAAATGTAAGCATGTTAATATATAAAATTGAAAGCCACAATTCTTACACTGTCTTCCCAACTCCTGCATTTCTCATCAGAAGTTGCTTTGGAACAAATCTGTTTCGCTCCTAGAACCAAAGTCATTACTGTGATCACTTGGGCTGTCAGCCTAACCCCATGCAAAATTAAATGACACAAACTAAACCCCTTAAAACTAAGTTTAAAAATAGCCAACATGCATTCATTCACACAACTAAAAGTGGTGTTAGACCAATAGACTCAGCCACATCCTACTGTCCTTCAACAAGCAAGGAATTCTGACTTAATCTTGATTCAAGATCAATAGTAATACTCATATTGCAAAAACATGAGTTTTATTTTCTTGTTAATTCTTTGAACAAAGAATAGAGGGTTTTACCTTCAACAATTTCCTACAAGAAACAAAAATAAACTGCTCTATTACAAAAAAAAAAACTTGATCTTATCTCTACATGTTCCGAAGTTAAATCTTCAGATCTGCAGAATGAAGTCCACTGTTAGAAGCCAGTTCAGATAACCACAATTGTTTTCAATGTTCCCTCTCAAGTACTGACTCAACAGCAGTAGAAAATGCTTATTTATGACTAAAGTAGTTGTGAAACACATACATAGTGAGACATTTTAATTAACAATTACTCACTGCTATTGAAGTGATTTCAAATATTTATTTCTCAGCTATGTACTAGATAAATTTTAATGGTTTCTTTAGCTTTTCTATTTTCATTCAGAAGGTAATTTCCAATCTGTGTTCAACAACCTGTCCTCTCAGTCATAGCTGAAATAATATTTTCAAATGAAAGATGGATAATGGCCTTTAATGAACTATGGTGCTGAGCTCTGCAGTTGTGCATGATTCACATCACGAACTATGCTCCAGTTAAATTTACGTTATTTCCTTGAGATGCTAGAGACCCATGAAGTAAACTGCTACTAATGGGCAGTTTCTCTATTTTATTGGCAGCGCAGGTAATAAAGCAAAGCAAATGAGTTTGCACTGCAGAAGGATTTTGCTCCCTTGCCAGCACTCTCCTCTCACTTGAGTAGAGTTACCTGTATGGAGAGGTACCAACACAGAAAAATCATTGGAAGACTAATGAATTTAGAGCTTCCACAGTCAAGCTGGCCTGCCATAACTGACAAAGCAAGAGCCACCTGAGCAAGCAACTTGGCCCCCCTCTATCCAGACAACAATATATTAGGAACTGTACTTAAAAGAGCATTTATATTTTCTTCCACTGTGAACCACTCAAGGTACAAGAGCAACATTTCAGATCAAAGCATCTTCTCAATATCAATTTCACCTGAAGAGGTTTCCACTGAAATATGGCACTGATATTTCTATAAAACCCTTTAACAAAAAAAAAAAGTATATTCTATGTAAGGTTGTACACATTTTCCAACTCACAACTCACCTGGCTCATGATTTTATTATTTTTTGTCAAGGGTGAGGTTTGGCCATGTTTTAGTTCTCACTTTTGACCTTCATCTATTCCAATAAAGAGAAGATTGAAGATTTTCACTACTGCATTAACAAAAGTTGGACTCATAACTGGTTAAGAAATTTTGACATGCAAGAGAACATGGTTATATGCCCACACAGTTAAATTAGGTAGTAATTCATATTTATGGCTAGGCTCTCAAGTTAGAAAGCTAAGCTAAATTTAGTAATTTGCCTCATACTAATGTGTATTACTTTTATTTCATATGCCTCATTCTATTTCCAGTTACGGCTTAGAAACTTTCAACATTTAGTATTAATTATAAATTGACATTATTCCAAAGGCTGTACCAGAGACCTTTAAGAAGCATGTCAAAAATGAGTGCCTCATCTAAAGCATTTATGAGATGAGATTTAAACAAGATATAAATGCAAAGGATTTCTGTATATCAGTTAATCAGATACTTTACTTAAGCATGAAAGAGGACATCATTTATCTTTTAATATATCGTTACTGTTCCAGAATTCATCTGTCTTCACTATAGGGTCAAAATTAACATCCCCCTGAAAATCCCTCTCTCTTGTTCATGCACCCACAAAACCAGAATTTCAAGGAACCTCTTGGAGTCTCATAAATACCATAAATACTGTCTTACCTGGGTAAAAAGGTGTACTGCCAGATTTGAGGGATTAGATTTCCTTTGCTTGGGTAAGTTCTCCTGGCACTTCACAATTTTTAAAAAGTGAAAAAATAGCTAGAAAACAGAATGCTTATAGTGAGTTTCTAACAGCTAATGCTGCAAAGCATTGCCAGAGTTGGAAAGCATCAGCAGCATCCATGTGATTCTTCAGCAAGTTCAGAAACCCCGTGTACAGAATCCTTAAAAAGCCATCACAAGCTAGGCAACATTAAAGTCTTAATGCTTATTTCAGCTCAAAAGCACTTCACCAACATGTCCAACTCCACAGCTACTGTCAGTCACATTTACACCTTCACAACAAAATCAGAACTCAGACATAGCAGTAGGGAAAAAAATGGCCAAAAATTGAACCCTCAATGTTTTTAACAATTCATATGGAATATAGTTACATGTTTTGAATTCCTCTGCCCAGAAAATAAAGTGGATGGGAGCAAACTGCTGAAGAAACTTACTGATAAAAACCAAAGCATTTCCTTTCTCCTGTACTTCAAAGTGCATTACAGCAACCCATTCCATCTGACATACACTTAAGTCCTTGCAGCCTGGAGGGTCAACTGTATGTTGGGCTTCATCAGAAGAAGAATGACCAGGAGGGTGAGGGAGGTGAGCTCTACTCTCATGAGGCCCTACCTGGAGTACTGCAGCCAGGTCTGGAGTCCTGAGCTCAAGTGGGTCCATAAGAGGCTGTGAAGATGATCAGAGGACTGGAGCATCTCTACCACAAAGAAGGGCAGTGCTGTTCAGCACAGAGAAGGATCTGGGGAGATCCCACTGCAGACTTCCAGTACTTAAGGGAGCTTATAAACAAGATAGAGATTGACTTTTCATTCTAGAACTATGGAAGGATGAACTTGTTATTCCTGATATATGGCAGCCTCCCATTTACACCACAAAACTACACTCTAATCTCCCATCAGACTTCTCATCCTTAGCTTCAAATCTTTGAGCAGCAAGTTAATCTGTAAATGAACTGCTTTATGCTAATTGAGGCATTAAGATGAGTCAAGGAGATTGGCAGTCAGTCAGTTTCTCACTGACCCATAAGCATAACAGGAATTTTAATACCCATTTTACTAATTTAGCTGACCCAATCCTCTGCAGCACATTTACTAATTACAGCTTTAAATCCTATAAAGAAGTTTATCTTTTATTATAATAGCCCATTACCAACACCGGGCTGTGTATTGAACAGCTTTGGAAAACTGCTTCACTAGTAGTTTTTCAGAGCATTTCCATTTCTTCCATAAACATTAAAGCATTGTTTGCCTCTCAGTGTATTAACAAGGCATAATTAACTTTGTATCAGAAGCTCAGCCAAGAGCATCAGAACTGATTAGCATTTGTAATGAGATAAGAAAAATAAAATACTCAGAATTTTTGTAAAATAGAGACCCCTTTTAGTGCATCTCCAAACAAGCTCCTGAAGAGTGAAAACATTGAGGAATCACAAGTTGCTTTCCAGAAAGCTCCTAGTATGTCCAAAGTCATGGAACAATAAGGAGAAATCAGAACAGAGAGGTGAAGTAAATCAAAGGATGAAGAAAAGGTTGCAAAAATACTTTGTGAACTGTTGATTCCCAACAGAATTAGAGGGAAAAGATACTTTTACTGTCTCCTATATTTCACATTCAAGAACGTAACTATCTTGACAGAATCAATACTGAGTTTATTTTCCTGTTATGGACATGTGTTACCAGCCTCTTTATTTTTAGATGCTTGCTTTTCAATCACGATCAGACACGTGGTGAATGTCACTCCAGCAGAGCACAGAACCAGCAGACAGGAGGTGAGGGTGCAGCCCACATCTCCTTCCTCCTGAAAGAACACCTCTCTACCAGGCTGCAGTCTGGTCTAAACTCCAAAGGATATTCAGTAGGCCCATAGCAAAAGCAGCACCCTATTGCTAGTTATGGGTCACAGGTTCTGTATTAACTCACCCTTGCAAAACTTGGGAACTGCACATCTTTTTCTGGATGTGTCTCATTATATCTGCATAATGAACAGGATGTGGCTATTCATCTTGTTTCAGTTTTAGCTTGTTTCATGCAACTGTATGGTATAAGGCCTATTGTTGCAGTAACTATGAGATATTTATGATTAATATAAAATAGCAAGTAGTTATTCTGTATAAAATATTTATGATTCTAAATTAACAATATCATGCAGAGTAGTTCAAGCACAGGATGAAAAACGTTTTGAATTGTTGTCCCTAGTTTTATCTAGCTGCAAAATTTGCATGCACTTGAGGACTATTAGTCAAAGAAAACAGAGAAAAATGCATCCAATATAAATGTATATATTCTGTATATCTTACACAAGAAATTTAGCTATAATGTGGCATTCCAGAGGTACAAAGAAAATAAGAGGCAAGCTCACATTAGAAAATGAGGACAGCCTCAGGTGGACTCTAAATTAGAAAACAGCACAATCAACATCAGTGTCCTTCTTGCAAAAGATTCACTAACTAACACCCCATTCCTCACTGAGGAAGGCTGTCACTGCTGACCTTCAGACTCAACAGGTTAACAAATGGGTGAACAGCAGCAGGGACAAATGAAATAGGCACTAGGATGCATTTGAATAACAATTTTAACCATATTACGGACTAAGATCTTTCCTACAACACCAATTTCCTTATCTGCAATAATTATTCCTGGACTAATAACTCTTCGATTAGACTGCTAAGACATTAATTAAGGCAACAAACTCCTGGGTTTGCCTCTGCATTAAGTATTTCTTTAGCCCACAAGCTGCACGAGGCAGAGGAGAGCAGTGAAAAATTTCAGATGGGGAAATTATGAGTGCCTGCTCAGATTTCAATTCAGGCAATCAAATAAAACCAGACAACTCTGAAAACACTGCACTGCTGAAAACAAATGCTTGAATTTCAAGGCTTCATTTGAATTAGGTATCTAAGATTAGTTGAAGTATAGGGGGGTATATTATTGCTTAAGAATAAGAAAACAAACTTGTAATCAGCGAAGTTAAACTGACTTTTGGCACTTATCTCTGAACGTTAGAAAATCTGACACCGACTGTGCAGTGAAGACACCAGTTTGAAAAAAAAAAGTAAGCTCCTTTACTTACCTAACCATTATCCTTTAAAGTATTGGTTCTGGAGACTCAACTATTTCTTGATTTTCTTACCCTCCTAAAAAGTTCTTAGAGAACCAGTTATTTGCTAATACCTGAAAACTAGATGACTAGAAACATCATCCTTAAACTATTAGACAGGGCTTCTGCATAAATGCCTAGCAAATTGTTCCGTCTTCTGCCTTTGAGTAGGTGTTCCTACTGTTTGAGATATAATAGTTAAGTGATTAGCATACATATGAGTTTGTGCTGACATGAACATTCATACTACCAAGTACAAAAATGAAATACAAGAATGATAAGCAACATTTTAATATTTACTTCAGGCTATACAAATATCACCAGCAGCCAACAGTTGCATAACATATCACTCAAAACAGTTTTCAGCTTTTTTTTTTTTTTTTTGCACACTGGCAGAGATAAGGATCCCCTTTTACAGGCACTGCATTTTTCCACACTTTGTTCAGGAGCCTCCAAGATTCTGAGGCCTGCAGGCTGTGGATTGGGCACACCTGCTTTAAGATACGTAGAGAGCATGCACAGTGCAACAGACAAGAATAGCATGGCTTTCAGCAGCTCCACAGCTATACAGACATGACTCAACAGCAGCATACACACAGCTATGCAGCGATTATGTATCGCAATAAAGAAACCGTAAGTTAAAATAAAGCAGTCATGGATTTATGGAGAGCAACATAGGAAACCTGTGGAGAACTTAGAACTGCGATGCTAGAAACTGTATGTGCCAGTAAATGCCTTTTCACATGTATGCACATCTATGGTAGACTCCTGTTCTCCTACCCTCTTAAGAGCATTCCCCATATACAGCAGTATCTTGTAGAACACCAGGCTTTAAGTCCTGCCTACCAAAAGCTTGGAACCCACTTAAATAAAAGCATAATAGATTTTTCAGTTGTCTTGTAATTCATGTCTTGTAATTCAATACATTTGCTTCAAAATTCAGATGTTTTAAAACACATTATCCAACCACCTTGATTTATTATCAGTTTATGTGAAAGAATGAAGGCACAGTTTGTGGTTTCACTGCTACAAAGGTGAACTCACTGCTTAGCTGATATTTTGCTTCATGTATACTCATACTGTCCCAAAGTCGAAGCATCACAGGTCATCCTGTGTGCAATATGGTCTTCCAAATATTCCAAAAGAACAAGTTCAACTCTCATTTTAGAGACCAGTAAGATCACAGGGGAGAAGCAAGTATATAGATTTAAACAAACTATAACCACTGCCAAACACAGGGAAGATTCAATCTGTGAGAACCACTGACAGAGTCCAGTTAATCCCAAAGTTACAGAGATTTAAAAATGTAGATAGTAGAACTGGTCATAGCAGGTCCTCAGTATTCAGTACTGTGTTTTAATTAGCATTAAGAATATACTTAAACAATATTTAAAGTGAACAATAAAAATTTGAAATAGGCACATATATATATATAAGAGGCTAAAGGATCGGTATGTAAACCCAATCTGAGTTCTTTCCTCCATGAAGCTACTGAGTAGTAACAGTTGAACTCCTGCTGTACCTGCCCTCTGCTATCTTCATTAAAATCAGTTCAATCACATCTACTGATCAATCTATTGATGGGAAAAGGTACGTCTGAAAAATACATAGTATTATAGAAGAGATTTTCTCAACTCTGTCATATCTGAAGCAGTGAAATACAGCGTATCTTCCTCGATACATTCCCTTCCCAGTTCCCATCAAGAAATCTCTGCGATATATTTTGATCGGTGTTCAAGAGTGTACTGGGATTCTGCTAAATCCAAAGACATCCTGAGCATCTCTGGACACTGCAATGCACAGAACAGTGTGTGTTTGGATAGTCTACAGCAGAAATCCTACATTTAAGGATTCCTGACCAGACACTGTAGAGATTCTACTAGTCAGTGTCCACGATGCTTCCTTATCTTACAGATGAACAAGTAAATTTATTTCTGTTTTCTGAGTTCTTTGCTTACTTCTGACAAACCTGGTTCACAGCATGGATTTCTGTATAACACTGCCTGAGGAAGCTACTGAGCTCAAATAAAATTCAAGTAATGTTATTCCTTATACTTTTTAATTCCAGAAAGATTACTTGATTCAACAGTAGATCTTACACATATAGAAGGATACATTTTTTGGTGCTACTGTTGTAGCAATCACAAACACCTGAGGTACAATGACTGCAGGTAATGTAGTATCATTAAATGTATTTGAATGAACACTTAAAGCATTCACTTTATCTTGATGCCACGAGCTAATTTGACAGGAAACTGGAGAAATAAATCACTGTTTAAAGATCATTATGATACATCCAATAACTTGACAAGTGTTCCATATAGAAAGATAGATATATATATATATATATATACATATATTGAGCCTAGAACAAGAAGAATACGCAGCAAAGGAACAAAAACAAAGGTGAGGGGGTAATCAGCTTTAATTTCTCATGACACAGATTAACAGCAAAGTTCACCCTTCTGAAAAAGCACAGCAAACAAATGGAAATGCAGCCCCAACACGAATGACAGACTGCACAGTGCTGTCTCAATACAGGAGCTGCCACACATGCTGAAAAACTGTCCTTCCCCACAGTCATTAAAACCACTTTTAGGACAGGCTGAATTATTTTGACAGAAAAAGTGCCATAACAGTGTTATATGCTTTATATTACAGAAGCACACAAACCTTTGCTCCAGACAACTGCATTATTTATATAAACCACCAGAATACTCTATGCTGCCCTATACTCAAGGAAAGGGGAGCTGTAACATATCCATGCTAATTGAATTTTATTAACCCCTTTTATTTAAATTCCCATCATAAAGGAAGTCCACCTGACCCAGAGCCAAAACCATCTTGACTGTCTGCAAATGCATGTTTCATTTACTAAACTAAATATGATAGATTTGTTAGATGTCTGTTAGGCTTCATTGTAATTAACAGTTAATAGAACAATTGCTCAGTGTCACTTGACTCTCTGTAAACCAGTGTACATTCTACAGAAGTCAAAGCCCTTAAGCAGGAGAGACAAAATGTACTCCTAGTACTTGAAATCTTCTATACTACTCTCTTTGGCAACCAAAAAAGTTCCAAGAGTAGAAATAAGTAAGAAGGGGAGAACAATAAAGGAAAAACAACTGCTAATAAGAAAGGAAATACCAGGAAAGGCAGTACTGAAGAACAGTTAATAAGCACAGAAAGAGGCAGACTCAAAATAAAAAATGTGGCTGCTGGAACTTGGAGAAGAGAATGGAATTAGATAACAGCACCCAGGCACAGTGCTGCCCACCTGCTGATCAGTAGCACAGCATCTCACAACTGCACAACGCAGGAGCTCTCAGCTCATATCATTTCAAGAGCAGAAACAATAAAATCTGTACTTTGAAGATAAAAATACAGTTTAGCTCCTTGACTTTGAAGCCTTCAGGCTCCACACTTTTGAATTCTCATTCAAAGCAACACCATATCATTGTTGTTTTATTTTTTTAATTAGGAAAACCAACAATCAATAAAAGCAAACTAGCCAGATATCCTTTGCAACAGCAGATTACATAGGGACACTGATGATGGAGGATGCAGCTAAATTCATCCCAGCCAAAAGCTCCCAGCTTCTCCACGCTCACAAATTATTTCATTCCCTTATAGGTAAGGAACACCAGCCTGTGCTCAAGGTTCTGGGCCTGGGACATCAAACCCAGAAGAATGCTAATAAGATCAGCTGGCAATGAAATACAGCTTATTAGCCTGGCTCTAATTTTTTCTTATAGGTTGGCAGCCGCCTCCCCCCCCCCCCCAAAAAAAAAAAAAAACACTACCAAATCATTAAGATTCTCTCTTTATATCACTTCCTGTAGAAACTCCAAGGCATGAGATCAAAGTTTCCCAGCAGTAGCACAAACGTATGCTTCCATTTTTACTTTGAGCTGTGGTTTTGACAAAGCACTTGTTTTCAGGTAATACTAACTTTAAGTCATATTCTTTCTTCTGCTATGGTTTATACCTTTGTTATTGCTGTCCCATTCTCCCTCTCCACTGTAATAGACCTCAGTAATTTTGAACGCACATAAATAATTCAAACAACCTAAGCAAAAAAGTTTGGGAAGTAGTAGCTGAAAGAAGATGAACACTTGTACAGGTTTGTCTTTTTTAAGGGCCTATCAAATCAATACAAAACTGAGTCCTTTATTGAGTCAGCTCACTTTCTGACGTGTCAGAGACCTGAAATGCTGCATAATTCCTACAGCCATTGTACAATCAATGAATATACAGCTGGTACAGAATATCCAGGAGCTTGGCTAATGTAATTATTATACTGGAGTAGGAAAAGAAAAACACTCACCCTATCCTAGGCTCACAAAATAGACTCCGGTGGAGCAGATCTCCAGAAGAGATCCATCCCCACTGGCAGTCAGCTCTTAAATGGGTCTAGGAGAGGTGCAGCCAGGTTCCACCCCTTCCTGCAGCACAGGTGAATTGCCTTCACCTGTGCTCCTGTGGCTGACTCATTGCTCGTCTCAGGTGATTAATCAGAAGTTCAGGCCGTGATTCAGCAGCCCCATACAGCCATCCTCCCTTATCTCACAGAGAAATTAGTAAAGTAACTGTTTTTATAAATAAGCATATAGCTAAATCCAGTAAATAACATAACTGCTCTTCTCCAAAATATGTTCATAACTTAGCTGAAGCACACACTGCACCTCTGAAAATGGAGGATGGTCAGACTCAGCTGGCAAATTCAGATTACAAATAAAGCTCACATTAGGATACCACAAGATGGAAGAGCAGCAACGCAAGGGATGGTCTACTCTGATGTAATAGCAGCAGGTGCAGAAAAAGGGAAAGAATCTGCTTATCTTAGGAATACTCATGCAATCCTTGGGTAGGCAAAGATCCCCAGACAAGACACTCTAGCCTCCACCGCCAACCCTTAAATGAGGTCTGGGAAGGGGTAAATTCCCTTCTGTTCACTCAGGTGCGTTGCATACATCTGAACTCCTCTGGATTGGCCCTGACTTCTCACCAGGTGCTCAATCACTGGTTCAAGCCATGACCTAGCATTTTCCATGCATAGGACCTAAAAAATAGCTGCTGAGCTAGAAAGAAAACAAATCTAGAAGCAATATTCTCAAGTAGCAGAACTTGCAATATCAGAAACAGCACCAATTAATGAAAGCAATTTGACCAGTACCTGCATATAAAACAAACAACTAAGAGCATATTTTTAGCTATTATATTTGTAATCGCATGCCTTATCTTAGTTTCCTAAGCAGAGGACTTGCAACGCAGTGCTTCCATACCCAGCAAAAGACTACAGTCATGCATGATGCTTTTGTTATTGATTTAACTTCACCTTAATGCAGCCTAGTTAAAAGGACCGTTTATGTAATGTATCATTTGGATAGAAAAAGCTAAGATTAAAAAGCTGTTCTGGGAATAACGAAGTTTGTTGTGCTGTGTATATTAGAAGCAATAGAAGAGACATTGAACCTATCTTATCCAAATGAAGAAGAATTTTATTAAGCATTTAGCCTAAAATCAGGCATATTTCCTTTAGAAAGTAGATGCTCTACAAGGAGAGAATCTGGATTTAACATCAGTGTTCTCTCTTTTACCAAAATAAAGAAGAAATGAGTTCGATTAGCCTTTTGCAAGATGACAATATTTAGTAAAGCCTGAAGTTTTCCTTGCTGCAAAATTATGTTCCTAAAAGGCTATAGAAGTGAATCATTGCAAAGAGAGCTCTGTATAACTTAACTGCTGAGTGATCAATGCCTCAAAACACAAAATTAGTCCACAGTCTTGTATGCTGTGCTTATTAAATTAACACATTAATATCTGCTATGCAGTCTCAGTTGAGATCTGCAAAGGTATTAAGCAACTGGTTTCACATAACAGGTAAGCTGTCCTAAAGATCAGTACTTCACTTTGATTGGAGGACATAGATTCAAGAAACACCTACTGACCTGCAAACATCTGCTTTCATGGTCCTCCAGCCATTAGAGCAGCACACAGAGACATGCACACTACTGTTAGAATCACCTCATCTTAGCACAACTGTAAACCTAGAAAGGATCATTATTTTAAATGAATGAAAGTACTTGAGAAAATCACCACATAGTAATATTTTTTCTTATTGTTCAAGTAATTCTTGGAGAGTTAAAAGTCTGTTAAAGCACTTGACAAGTAGAAGTGTGTAGAGTCCCCTCTGCCAATCTAATACATTGAACAAATAAATAAAATGGTAATCAGCAGTTTTCCCTGAGCCTCCCATACTGCAGCCAACAAAGCAGCCATTAAGGCACAGCAGAGGCAGGTTACTGCCTGCAGGACAGGGAGCCAAGCACTGTGACACAGCCAGCAGGACAGCAGGACAAGGGCTGTGCCAGCCACAGCCCAGGCCAACATTACCTAAGCAAAGGAGTAGGGCAGGCTAGATACAGCAGCTAGGATCGGCCAAGAGCCCAGATCATCTAACAAATCCACAGTGACAACACAGCTCAGTCCACACTTCAGGCTCAAGCCTGATGACAGCATTCAGGTTCAGGAACAGTCTGGTGGCAGCCAGACAGGTTCACCATGACAGGGGCAGCAGAAGAGCAGGAAATCAGTCCACGGGTCAGGGCTCAGACTCATTGAGATCCATGGCCCAACAAGGCCTAGCCATTGCCACACCAGAAGAC
Source organism: Meleagris gallopavo (assembly GCF_905368555.1). Lineage (NCBI taxonomy): Eukaryota > Metazoa > Chordata > Aves > Galliformes > Phasianidae > Meleagris > Meleagris gallopavo. Next base: position 9,180,790 of record NC_139419.1, on the reverse strand, counting down.
AGCCCAACCAACAGAACAGAGGCTGAAGGCTGAGATTAAATGGGGCCCAGCCCCATGGTGTGGTTGGAGGTTCCAGCAAAGGCTGACCATGGCAATTAAAACCTATCAGTGCCCTCAGGGCCTCGACAGCAACTGAATCAGAGCACTTGTTCTAAGACCTACACTTTCCTCTTTACTGGTTTATTTGTTTCTCTTTTAAAGACTGCCTGACTGCCTAAAATAAGGCAAAGACGGGAATTTCATCTTGCCTTTGATATTGCAGCTATGGCATACTATGGTGTGTCAGCTTCTGACTCATCTGCATTGAAGTTTGTCCTGGATACGGTTTGCTTGCTCCATTTTGCACTTTATTTGTCTATAATCTATTCGTCTTCATCTATCAAAATCTGTTAACCTTTTGCGGTCCTCCACTTCCAGCTTCTGCTATGCGTATTTTTTCACTGCTGTTGTTGCTTACAGCTGTGCTCAACCACTTTCTGCCCTACATATTGACTACCTTGTCTGTCTGTCTCTTTTCACCCCTTAATCTCTAAAAATATACTGATGAATAGGAATACATATTTCTTAATACACAGGTGAAATAGACTTCTTAAAACCAGCATTTTCCCGGGACACTCCTAATAATACCCCTAAAAGGATCCTGCACCACCAATTCTTAGTTCTGAATACTAATTCAGATGCTAACTCATGCAGTAGGTGGATTTTTTTCACACTATTTAAAATAACCAATTGTTAACACAAGTTAGTTTCTCCCACTTACAAGTCTGAGGTACATTATACCATATTTCAAGAAATTAAAGACATTGCTAAATAGTAACTCAGTGACTTCACATTCTCTCTTTTCTTAAACTTACTGCTCAAGCAGTTTTGAAAGCCCTAATGCTATTTCAGTCTATATAATTCAACAGACATAATTTGGCAACTACCTCATATAATAGCATCCTAATTTGAATGGGTTGAAATGAATACCTGAGGCAGACTCCAGAGCTCTCCTAAGAACACCGTCTTCCTAACATTCCTAACATCTTCTTTACAAACATATAAATAATAGCCCTTGCATTTTCTTTCTCTTCTAGGCGATCAGATTCTAAATACTGGATGCAGAAAGCACTAGCATTGAACTGAATTGTACTGCACAGTGGTAATGATCAGTTTCACAGCATTAAGTAACACTCTCCCATACTGCAGTATCTCACTATGCTCAGTAATGAAGAACATAAATTCTGATCAATGAACAGTATTTCTTTCAATTTCCTACCAGAGCTCTTGTAGCTAGGCAGAGCAGTTTTATGTTGAAATATGACATTTTTGTCTAGTCCTAAGACTGAAGATTTTTCAAAATACTTTCCTTAAATAAAAGATCATGAAAGAGAAAAAAAATAGCTGGTGCAGGAAATCAGATAAGTTCACCATACCTACCACACTGCATAACACTGTATTAATCACAGGGACAAAAAATAATCACTTAAGGGACCTGAATCATTACTGAATTTTCCATTCAGTTTCCTGACTCCTTACTTGACATATCCCCAGAAGTTTTACATTTAAAATCTACACTGTGAAAACTTCCTTGTTATTACTAACAGGAAAATAGAAAGTACATAAGAGTTGCTAAGCATAACATACTCTATGAGATATGATTCCACCTTCCTAATGAAGTCTACACAAGGCAAGATAGACTGGCATCTCCATACCCTTCAAATTCTAAGATGAATGGCTCTGCAAATGGAAAGCATGCGGAGTACAATACATGAACAATGGGAAACCAGTGTGGGATAAACAAGCAGAAAACACTTCAGGACCCATTTGGGTTCATACTATAAAGTGCCATATTAATTATTCTAGAATCATATGTAGACTTTTCTCCATCAGGCAAGGCCCAGTTTTCAGATGCCAAAAATTTATTAGTTACTAAACTGCACAAGTGTAAATTAAATAAAACAAACAAGGAAAAGTAGGGGCAGATTTTGTCTGCCTGAGGATCAGGAGAACTGTTGCTACCATTTTCTTTCCTCCAGTAACAGCAAGTTATTAGATCAGCTCAGCCATTCATGCATTTCCTAACAGCTGTAATAACATAAGCCAGCATTACACAGCCCATATTAACAGTATGCCATCACATAGGTGCTGGCACCACGCTGACACAGCAGTGATTTTTTGAAGGAAAAAAACCATGATCTACATTTTGTTAGTCAGCTTTCTGACCTGGTTCTACATGGATTATACAGGTGTCCCACAAACAGAATGTGAGACTGCGTCAGATGGAAAGAAGGGGAAAGGAAGGATGCACCAGTGCTGATTTGAATTAGTTTAAGCTGCTGTGTAATGACATGTACAGCTACTTATTTAGTAGCTTAAAGTGATTAGAAAATAAAGACTTGAATGAGTCAGGTTCTGTCAGACTATGTGCATATGCAAAAATTGCACAGACGATCTCAGTACGCACTTACGCTTGATGTTTCATGTTACCTAACTTACAGTATTAAGGGCAAGCTACACTGTGCTTTCTACATGATGCACAAGTTTTTCAGTTCAGACCTTTTAAAGAAAAGTGTGTCATCCACATCTATTTTCCTAGCCAAAACTCCCAAGTTTTAAGTGGCTGTTAGATATTATTGACAGAAGAAGTAAGTTAACAGCAGAAAGATTTGATGAGGCAGAGGAAACAGCTACAGTACATCAAAGATACAAAAACCTGAGAAAGCAAATAGAGGATCAGAAGAGTAAGTTCCTCAGCCTTGAGTACACAGATTAGTGCTGGGTTTCCCCAGGAAAGGCAGCTATAAAAGCCCAAGAAAGAGACCATAATTCTCAATTTCTCTTGGTGACCATTAATTTTGGGGAACAATGCCAAGCCCACTCCTCTACAAAACTGCCAAATCCCAGTGATTATTTCTCAAAATTACTCCATAAGCATAGTAGACCTTTCCTCCAATGGAAAGTGCAAGAAAAAAAAAAGGCAAACTTCAGAATTCAAAAGATTTTTATAAATTATACACTAATACAAAGAGTTATCATTCTTTTGAATGTATGCGCTTGAGTAGCATATGTCTTTATCACAGCTTATTGAAGGCAAACAGGCCCTCATTTGCTTCTGTCACAACACTAACAGATGTTGGAAAAGACAAAACAAGTGAACAAGACATAAATGGGAAGGCTTGGAAGATGGTCCCTAGAAGAATGACAAATCTGTAGAGACAAGTATGCTTTGGAGCATGCTAATATCCACCGCTGGTGTAACAACAGTTCTCAAGTCATTTCCTCCATTTATGAAAACATAAACAAAGTGATATATTCTTTATATATGCCATGTTATATGCCTGAAATGCCCAAACAAAACTCAAAGAAATCAGATTTATATAGAGAGAATATAACTTTTTTTTTTTTAAGTTGATGCAATGGCATCATGAGGCACTCAATGTTTTGACTCCTGGCATTCAAAACAAACACAGGTTTTTTCTGGGGTAGATCAGAAAAGGCATTTTGTTTGTCTCTAATAAAAGTACAAGTGAATGAAAGTCAGACAGCAGTATGTTTTAATGCAAAAACCTAGTATAAAGGTTTGTTCAGGAGAATGTGGCCAATTAATTTGATTTTGGATGTCACAGTGATGTTTCTGTCTTCATAAGAATATGTTAGCCTTTAAGGACAACATAAATTTTGTGTGACATTTGACAAACTTAGGCTTACATGTTAGTATAAACTAGGATGAATAGTTACAAGTTGTATTAAATTTTGTGAACTTGTTTCCTTCCTCATATATATACTTGAGCTATAAATTTTCAAAGCTGGGAGTCCCAGAATAAAGTTTGGGGAATATTTTCCCTACGGATAAAAGTGATTGACAAATAGCCTGTATTATGCTAAATCATTTTTGACTGGAAATGATGTTGAAAGCAATGAAATTATGGAAAGCAACTAACGAATAAAGAAACAAACTAAAAAAAAAGCATAATTAATGCTACCCAGCACAATTTCAAGGAAATTTACTTCACATGATCACTTACTTTCTCAGGCACTGAGTTTTCCAAAGTTTTGAAATAAACATCTGCAGCCTACAAATTTACGTATGGCATTTAATTTCTAAATAAATAAGAAATTTATATCTGAGTAATCAATACGTTTTCAACCTGGGTCTCCCTTAGATCTACTACAGATCTATTATTGCTATTCCAGATTCATGTTAAGATTTAAACAAAAAATTAGAGTTGGTACATAACAAAATCTGTTAAATTACTTATTGTATTGCCACCACCTCACCTTATTTCCTTTCATTTCTTTCCTTCTAGCTTACTGTGACACTCACTGATTGATAAAAACTAACAGCACTAATTCTAAATGAGATGCTTGGTAGGCAAAAGTGTTACGTAAAGATCTGTATTGGGCTTCTGTATGAACACATCTCCACTTTTCTACTTACCATTTAAAGTTTATGTTTTTCTTCCTCCTCTTCTCCCCAAGAAGTGAGGAAAGAAAATTAAAGGCATCATCTTATGAAAGATTCACACTGCTCTGAAATAGACTTGGCTGTTAACACAATTTGTTACAGTTAAGGAAAACAGCTGGATATTTTCTTTTTACTAATACGTCAAATGCCTCCTTATTTTAGAACAAGATTATATTATTAAATCTTCATATTTTTCTCTTATATCTGCCAGTTTTTATCTACAGAATAGATTTTACAGTTTGGGTAAATTCACAACCTTTAAGGATCCTCATTCCACTGCCATAGAGATGCTGGCAGCCATATGGATTCTTCCTACAGACACTACATGTAAAGGTTCATTTGAGCTATTCTGTTTCTTTCAGGATGCTGAATGCTGTCTTCAATACTAACATCGAGTACTTAGTGATACCTTCAATCTGTGGGCAATTCTGCTACTTTGTTCTTGACTGTTATTTCCTGCCCAAAATATTGTTTCAGAACTAGTGGTCCCTCTTTCATTTTTACATTTCAATTACTTGCTGCAGAGTGGCTCTGCTTTTGAGCTGTTTTTCAATATATTTAGAGGAAGACTCCACTTACTTCCTGCTCCAAGCCTTTCAAGATAGATCTTGTATGCAGCCCATGCAGCAATTGCACCACCCAATGGAGCCTGGTGTGGAATCCCCATTTTTGCTCAACAACACATCAGAATTTACCTCCAGCTATTATCCTGACTAACCATGGCTTCAGAAAAAAATTGTGCTGAACTCAGTTTATGAATCAAATGTATGAAACAGACATAGTGGATTTGGCTTATATGCTTGGTGCCCTGCTTCTCATTGGAGATGGTAAGCAATTAATGTGATTTTGAAAGTCGGCACGTGTTCTACCACATGAAAAGATACACTATGGAATCTGTAAATGAGAGGAGAATTCAACCAGACACTCTAATCCTGTTTAATGTTACTTCTTCCATCTCTCCTCTAGAAGATGGAGCATCATGCTAAAATATTACAAACCAAAGAAACACAAAGTGGATAGGGCTATGATCACTCCAGAGGAGAAATGTTCCAGAGGAGAAATGTTCCAGAGGAGAAGAGTTCCAGCTACTTCTATCTCTTCTGCGGAGCTTCTCTGGGCAGATTCAGAACCTAATGGTTCTTACCAGGCTCTAAAAATCATTTGGTGCAGAGCTTTTGGTTTCCTTTCCTTTGAGAGGAATCTAATTTATGCATGCAGGAACTGCATTAAGAACTGAACCAGCAGAAACTAAATGGAAGTAATCAGGGGACTCTCTTCAAAACTTCACTGCTGCTCTGACCTTAATTGCTAATGCAAACAGGAGCCAAACACTGAGGAGACATGAGTGCTTATACCTCCCTCCATAGGACAGAGCACAGGAAATGACCATACAGCAGAGTAAGGTGAGGAGCCCATTCAACTGCTACTAACATGTCTTTATAAAGCTTCTGTTTCATTATTTAAAATATTTAAAGCAACCACTCAAATAATGTATTCCCTGTAATCAGTGATTGCACAAGCTTATCACGCATCAGGTCCAACATAAATACAATCCAGTATATAACATTCTTGGTACATATTCCTGTATGTTTAAAAACAAACAAGTTCTCAAAGAAGCAACATGAATATTTCTCCCTGTTCTATTTCAATTTGTAAATCAAATCAGTAAGTAAAAGGCTGTAGTTGTTCAGTCCGGGAGGAAAAAGAAAACAACCTAGACTATGCATTGCAAAACAAATTTTTGCAAGACAAACTTTATTTTGCAAGGTTAGTAATAACACTGAAAACTGGCAGATGTTCAAAGAATAGCCTGTTTGTTCGAGACTTTAATTCCCTCGTCAGTCTGTTGTACATCAGACTTGTCCAGAACCAGATACAGGCTCTTCTGCTTAACAAGCTGTTACTCTTCTGCTGCTTACAAACACTTTCTTAAGACATCTTCTTCTTAGGTAGACTTAAAACACCTCTGCCTGGTCTGTTGCAGTGATCATTCCCTGTTTGCTAAGAAAGCCAGCCTCCCTGCTTCCCTTAGAGAAAAGTTGTAAATCACGTTAGGAATTATGAGATTGAATTAGTTTAAATTTCACTGAGAGGACTTTTTCCTCTCTTTATTCACATGTTTCCAGCAATGTTAGCCACATAGCAAGATAGTTTCTGAGCAAGTTTCTCATTAACCGATTTGCTTCTAACAAGAGTTGTACACTGAGAAAAATCAAGCAGATCTGGATTACTTTGGTGCATAGAAACATTTCCGCACATGAGCCAGAGCATGACATTAACTGTTTGCTATAGAATCTAGTAAGAAGCAGTCACTGAAAGAAAAGAACAAACCTGTTTAAGTGGCTGATTTATTTTACAGTGTCTGAATTCGAACACTTGAAGATGGAGAAAGGGATTACAGGAATAGAAAGGAAATGTGGGGTAAGGACTGGATGTATTTTCAGCTAAAATCCAGTCGGCCTGATAATTTTTTCTTATATTATCTGAGAGATGTCAGGCCATCCCAAATATATGCAGTTCTCTACCCATTTGCTTACACATTCCACCAATAACATGTTCATCCAGATTTATCTAAGAATTTCTAGGCCTCGATTATATCTAACAGAGCAGAAGCAATGTCCTTCTGTGCTGTTATTTTTATTATGTGGTTATTTCTCACAGAGGAATAGCCAAGATGAAACCACATAGGTTTTTCGCTATGCAAAAGTTTTGCTTAACAGTCACTAAGAAAAAATACATGACATTTTATGCTCTAAATACATTCCCTGGGAAATGAGAATTGCAATTTAAGTCTGTTGTCTGAGCAATGATGTAGATACTGGAGAAGCTAGAAACCTAATAAATCATTTTGATTAATGAAAATCCTTTATGTTATAAACCTTTCAGAGAAAAATTAAAATAAACCCCAAGCTCCTCTGTATTTCTAACTGTGAGTTTGTCATTAAACCCAGAGAGACAGAAAACTGCAACTTCACAGATGTCCTCCATCATCCCTTTGTCCTTATAACTTTCACCAAGGGATAAAGCGATGAAAAAACTCCAAGTGTAAAATGATACATTTTCCAGTGTCCAAACAGCCTTTACCCCAAGCTGCACTCATTGACACTACTGGGAATGGACTGCATTTGAGAATATACTATCACCATTATTTCAATAAAGCCTCACAAGCTGCTTGTGAGCTAACAAATTGCTGTGAAGTTACAGCACAGCAAAATAGGTCCTCAGATTTACATAGTCTCTACATTACAATTCTAATGTTAATTAATAGTTATGTATGCATAGAAAGGTTCATTATATTACTGTTGCTATTAAAAATGAATGGCATCATTTTAGGAAATGAAACATATGTACAATTTCCAAACAGCAACAAACTCTTAAATCTTGGCTTTCCAAAGGGAGAAGCAATTGGCAGTGTCCTCTGCTGCACCTTAATTCCAGCTCTTCTCCTCCCTGAAAAAGAAAAAAAGAGAAAGAGAAAAACAAATAACCAAAATAAATAAATAAATAAATAAAAAACCACAACATGACATCGAAGCTTGGCATGTAAGAATTTCTTCCCTCAAACCTCCAGCTGCGCTCTTGCTAACACAGCATGTGGTAACCAACCCTTCTTTGCCACAGGGCAGCACTACAGACTCAGGGTGCCCACCAGGACCCCCAGCCCCTTCCCTGCACAGCTGCTCACTGGGCACTATTTGTTGCATCCCTGCTGCAGGGCTTTTTATATCTGCCCTTCTGGTAGCTCCAGAGGTTCCTGTCAACCCCCTTCTCCAACCTGCTCACTATCCCTGCACAGATCCCTCCCTGCTGCATTCCTTTGTACCCATGGGAGGTCAGATGAGTTGAAGGAACAAAGCAGCATGCCTCTCTCTTCCTCCCTCTGCCAGAACCCTGAATCTGCCAGACCCCATTGATAAATCACCCTTCACTCCCTGCAGTACCTCTGCTTGCTGTTTGCTTTGAATTTTACCACACAAAGCTTGGCAACCACAATAAGAAGCCTCGAGGCAGCCTTGCTGCAATGAATTGTGGAAAGGAGCTTCATGACTGACATGGTGCAAAGCAAGAGCAGGAGGAGAGCAGCTGACAGGGGCCTGCATGGCTGCCCTTGGTGTGTGCCACGCACAGAGTGTGAGCATAGAAAGCACAAGTGAGCTGAATATTCCTGCTGGGATGGCAACCCCTGCCTAGGCCTGGCGGGCCCAGCAGGGCACCTCAGTGTGTCTGCAAACTGCCAGGAGCTTTCAGCAAACTGTGGGCACATGTAACAGCAAAGCCCCTCACACCTCCTGTGAGAGAGGTGCTTGCAGCCCTCCGACCATGGCTGGGAGCCAAGCAATTTGTGATGATTAACAATTTAGAAGTGTGTAGTATTTGGGTTTACATGCTAAATGGCAGATATTGATCTTGCACACGGAGCTCACCGATTGCTGGCTGGTAATTTAATGCATTGCCTCAGCCCTGGCCTGACTTGAAGCAGACAAGTTGAGCAGTTTGCCTTTGTACAACTGCCCTTTCTTCTTGTCCAGATGCAGTACATGATGATTAAAAATAACTGTTTGTAGGGCATTGCTTTTCCATTATGCTACGCATATTTGAAAATATAAATTAAAATATTAGGTGTAGCAATACTTTCTCACTACAGCAGATTCCTGTTCACAAAGTGAGACCAAATTATTCAGATTTTTATTTTTAAGGTTCCTGCATTCATTCAAAAGCAGGGAACTGCAATGTTCTGAACCAGCTCTGGGCACAGAAGTTTCACTTCTGAATACAAGTATAATTTGTAATGAGGCTTCTACACTTCGTTGTAGAAAGATGAATCTCTATGCCTTGGAAGTCATCTCATCTTCTTATGACTCTTCTTCATGGTGATAAACATACAAAACACTACTTGAAAGCCAAACCTTGAAAGCTAACGCTACTGCCATGTAAAAGAACAGCAGATAAATCAAAACTGACATGAAATGACTGAATCCAAGGGCAAGGCTGTAGCAATGAGAAGATTGGGCAACCTTGATTTTTCAGATAAGCGAAAGGGAGGGGAGTGCCCACTTAGAAACCTCTGCTCACAGAATGCAGTGAGCCTCACAGCACAAGCACTAGACCTGCATTTGCTATGGGGGTTCATGGGATAGAATTTGCCAATTTGCTTGTTTAGTATAAAGAGATGCCCAGCCTGAACTGAAAACAAGCGTGCAACAATTTCACATATTTATGTCCAAGGAGAAAAAAGTACATTATTTTAGAAAGAAAATAGAGGAATTATAGGCAAAAAAAACGTATTCTGACTTGTCATGCATAGTGAGAAAAACATTTTAGTAACATTCATTTCTAGTAGGACAACTAGTGAAGAAGAAAGTCATTCCTACTGCTGGGAATAGTCAGAAGCAAGTTAGACTGCCCTAATTCCTCCTCGAGTGCATAAAAAGCAGCTCCAAAAGCTCACAACACTTCAAAGTGCAGGCTCCCTTCTACCAAAGGACATGGCTGGAATGGAGACCATGTCTCCAGGCTGGGAGTCCTGGTGGACACCCTGAGTCAGTGGTGCTCCCCTGCAGCAAAGAAAGGTTGGTTACCACATGCTGTGTTAGCAAGAGTGCAGCTGGAGGTTTGAGGGAAGAGATTCTTACATGCCAAGCTTCGATGTCATGTTGTGGGGTTTTTTTTTTGTTTCTTTGTTTTTCTCTTTTTTCCTTCTTCAGGGATGAGAACAGCTGGAGTTAAGATGATGCTGGGCAGAACCCAGTGCTATCTGGGAGGGCAGAAACCAGCCCATTTTGTCTGCCTCTTGTGCCTTTTGCAAAAACAATGTATGTACAGCATGTGATGGAAAATCTGAAGGAGAATGTCCTTCAGTTCTTTTTCATTATTGCAAAGATATCACCTCACACACTGTTCACTGCATGTCAAGGTTATGTGCTGCAAGTGGCACACATCAGAAGGGAGCAATGGAAACATTAAGGGTTGCCTAGAAAATGCCATCTACAAGATCTGCTGAAGATGGTAGCAAAAGACTGAATTAAGCATTAATCTTCAGATACACAAGGAGGTCTCTGTGCGGAGGACAGAAATGACGTAATGGTCTTGGAGGGCAAGGATGAGCTTTACATTGCCTGCTATTAGCCAAGGGTAAACTCATTAAGGCTGAAATGTGTGTTGGGGCAGTTGTAGAATTTCAGCTGGTGTTAACAACTGCATGTCAGCAAATGCATGCTGGGTTTGGTACAGGTGTGATTTATCCTGCTATGGACTGACAAAGGAGCAAGTGGCCTCATGAACACCAGGCAGTCCTAGTGCTTGTCCTTGTCTTCCCAGCCTCTCAGTCATTGTGTACTGAGTCATGGGGAGAGCTGAACTCAGTATAGTTGGACTGCAGAGGTAGGAGCTTCAGAAGACAAGTAACAGGTTTAACTTTGAAAGGGAGACAATAAATAAACCCTGGGTTTTTTTTTTTAACTAGCTGATGTTAAATGGAAACCATGATGTTTTTCATTAAATGCCAATACAGCCCAAAGTTTCCATCAATCACATATTTATCTTTACTATGGCTGTCTAGCACCACTAGTGAGTGTTTTATGCTGACCTGAATGTGACTGAGAAGCCTGAAAAAGCAACACTGGCACTGTCAGTACTAGCTGCTCCAAAGCAGCCTGTCCTATTTCTAAGTGCAGTGTGGGGAACAGCTCATATTTTGCTCAGGTTGACAACTGCACGGCAGTTTTCCTGCTCTGAAAAAAGATTCTGTATTTCAGATGTGTTTAATGAACTGCTCTTTACTAAGGTTCCTCAAAGTATTGGGAAGGAAAAAAGAAGAAAAAAAAAAATCTTAGACAAGAGTTATTTAATGTACATGGTTTTAAAATCCTGTAGTGCATGAAAGGTGAAGTATTCACCTAAATGTTTGAGAACAGAATCACCCACAGCTCTCGAAAGCAAGTAAAAAAAGCTGAATAAAGAGTGCTTGAACAGAGGGAGGAGGATCCCCAATCCCTGGGGATTTGCACCTTGCAGAATGCTTCAGAACTTAGGGAAAGTCGGACTTTCCAGAGGCGTTTTGAAATGGAAATGCAGCGGTGTTTCGCCACGAGGAGGCTCTGTCGGAACGCGAATTGCACAGCACGGCCAGCAAGAAGGGAACGATGCATGGGTACCACGGGCAGGCAGACACACAGCTGCTCCAGACACCTTTTTCTCTTCCCTACTCAGCCTGTTGCCTTCCTCCTCCTCCAAATCTTTCACGACTGAAAACGTTTTAAGGCATCGGTTCCTAAAAGGATTGCCATTTTTAAATCCTACCAACTTTCAGGTTCCAAAACAGTGTAATTCTTCAACACAGATGCTTAAAGAATTTCTCTGCTGGAAGAATTTTACTAAAAAGTAAGTAAAACTATCTAAAGTGATAATACAAAAACATCAAAGAAAAGAGAATATTGCAGCTGGTCTACTTCTTGCTGATAATATATTAAGAAGATCGAATCCTTGAAGCAGTGCACCCACACTGTATTTCTGGCTTTTCCCTTGTATTTATGTGTGTGTGTCTGGCTTGAATGAAGTTTTCTAACATTTATAACAGCAATATTACTGCCTTTCAATTTTCTGGTAATTGATTCTGATTCAAATTTGCTGAGTTGGCTCTTAAAAGTACAGTTTTAAGAGTTGGGTTTTTTTTCAGGTCTTGGGGTGTTTCGCTTTTTGGGGACTTTTTGGAAGATCAGTGAGAGACAGGATTGCTTCTCCAAGAAGCAGCAGTAAAATAGACCAACATTTGCCCCACGTAGTGCAGTCCAGATGCCATCAGGAGCTTTTTGTAACTGCTGAAAGTGATAATAGTCAACAAATTTTGTGACAGCACCTGCAGCTGCATAGTGTATACCTGTTTTAAAACAAAGTGACAGTACATGCATGGGTTGCCGAGCTTTGTAGCTGAATTAAGGAAAAAAAACATAGAAGTCTACAAATTCAGTTAGTTTAGTATTGATCCAAAGTAAATAAACATCCCACTGACAAAACACACACCCTTCAATAGCACACATTTTCTAATTTGTTATTACGAGTGTGCGAGGAGTGTCTACTAGTTTAGGCAAAAAGCTAAAGGAAAGACAGAAAACAAGTATCAGCAAAATGCTGAATGTTAATACATAAATAAGAGACAACCTGTGACAATTCTGGTAGCTTGCAAACTATACAGACAGTACCAACTCAGAAGTTTCTGTATTTGTATGAAGCTTGTATGAATTAGAAGTTGGCATTTGGCTTGCTACCCTCGTTCAAATAACTGCTCTTGTCTCAGAGCCTGGACTTCCAAGCATGATCCACATCTTCCTCGCTGGCAAGGACCCCTTCTTCTCCAGAGCTCGTTGAAAAATTCAACACTGCTCCTCCTCAGAAGTCTGAAACTGAGAGTTCCATGTGCAAAGTCCAAAGGGTGTTGCACTGTCACAGACCCTTTTAGAAACTGAACCAAGTGCTCTCCTATACAGTTAATATTTGTGCCTGCTCCATGAAAACCTCAGGAATGGGTATGTACAAAGTAGAACAAGCAAAATAAGGGTTTGACTTACTGTTCATCACAGGTTATTATCCTTAAGTACTTCTCATTTCAGAGCAATCTGTGCAAACCCACATGTACTGCTGTTGTCCCAGTGCATGGGTGAAGCTTGGGCTGGAGAAGATACAGAAGTTGGTGGCTTGTTTCTAACATTTCTCACATGATCAAGGCATTCAAAATAATCTTAAACACACAGCTGTTCCTGCCAATGAGGAGAAGAGACCTTACTATAACTGTCTTATCACAGCACACGTGGGTCTTGCAGTACATGGTAGCTATTCTTGTGGGACCGTGCACTTACACATCAGTACACTGATGTTCCCTCTACTTACCTGAAAGCTCTTCAACAAATGACAAAAATAACCAGTGTGTGGTTTCAGTACAGGCAGGAAGAGTTCAATTTTACCTGTTCATACAAATCCTCAACTATTTCTCATCCCACATTGTATAAATTTACCCCAAGCTTAAAGACAAGGTCAGACTGCTGAATGTATTGAGCTTGCTAATACAAGAATTTTTAACTTTATTTTCATGTACAGTTTAATAATATATAGAGCATAGAAAATGGTATATTTTAAAGGCATATCAAGTAAAAAGAATATTCTAAAATATGTTTGTCCTGTTAAAACTCTTGTTCAAACTTTTTGGCATTTATTTTCTTGGTACTTCAAATATTGACATATGTTCTCTGTGTGGCACCATGTGCATGCTGCTGTTTGTACACTGAAGTGTGTGTGCTTTTTACTTCTAACTAAAGTGACAGAGCTTTTATTGTAGAAGTAAGCTGAGTTCATGTATATATACATCTTCATCTTAAATATTTGCTCTATAAATGACCTAAGCATTATTAAGGCAAGAAACTGAAGAAGTATCTCTTCAAGTCAGTGGCATTTCAGCTTAATTTACAGTGTTACAGAATTATTTTCTAGATATAAAATAGCTTGAATGCACATTTGTTTTAGAATTTCATCCTTAAAATTTCATGTTTGAATAAGACTAGCCAAACACCTAACTTACAGACTATCTACTTTCAGCCTTAAACCTACATCTGTTTATTTAAAACAAATCCTGCTTGCTAGCAAAATTCAGGTTTTGAATCTGAAATGTATTCAGCAAACAGCAGAAACACTTTTTTAAAAAGTAGGGTAGTAATGCCTGAAATTCAGAGTGTTCCCACTAAGAGGAAAAAGACTAACAGAACATTAGCATCATGCAAGACTGGGAAAGTGAGCATGCATTCACTCAGACTGATTTATTGTTTTTTTTAAAACTGCTGTTATTTTTACTTTTAATTTGCTGTTCTGCTTACTTGTCTAATTAATTTCTTGCCAGTGCTGTTGTGCTTTCTTTGCTCCCTAATAACAGTATTACTTGTTAGAGCATTCTAGGATGTTCAGGGAATGGAGATGGAACAGCATGACTCATTACTCATATCAGAGACAATTCCTATACAGTTCTGTGAGAACTCAAGGATGAATTACCTGCAGCAATGGGTCAGACTATCAGCTGCTGTGTAATAGGCTAAGTTATCAACATTAGTAGAGCTACATTATTTTGTAGTAGTAATTTTGTTCTACATTAAGTGTAAAATTTCATTTAAAATTCATTTATTTGTATTGCCTATATATTGGGTCAGCTGTAGTGAATATCATGAAATGAATACATGGTTAATGCTTTTACAAAGTCAAATCTACATTTTAACATCAAAGGTGTGACTAACCAGAAAAAGCCACTTTATTCCCCACCTTGGTCTCCAAACCCTGAAATCACCACCAGCCAAAGCCAGTATTATATTGTTGAGCAGTTAAATCTGGTATTACAGTAATTCTCTCACAGAATTATTGAAAAGTAAGAATCACCAAAAATTCTGAAAAACTATCCTGGAACTACTATGCATAATAGTTACACTCTGATTTCTTTAGTAAGAATTTTTATTCAAGTAAAATCCATGTAGGAAGTTAAAATGAATTTTGTAAAGGCCAATTTCCTAGTGAGCAGACACAGAAAAAGAAAAAAAAAAAAGCTTTTCTAAATTATATATTAGCCAACATGATATATCTAGCCAGATCCCAATGTAATAAACATATTGAGTTTGGCTGCAAAAAAAAGGTAAATTTGGTACTGCACAATGCAAAAATAAAGGGCTGCAGGACTTGAGTATCTTTCTGCTCAGACTACTCCAGTCCCAAGTTGTGCACTGAATTTCAAATTTGCTTGTAACTTTTCCTGCCAAAGGCTCTGTATGCTTAAATTAAACGTGAAGAAGAATAAAGAGAATCATTTGCAGGAGTACAAAAAGGAGTTGTTTACTTTTGCAAAGCAAGTGGCTTTAATAAAAGCTTGATGACACTTACTGCATGATATAAATAGCAGAACATTCGTCCTCTGCTAGAACAGCCACATTGAGTGCAGCTTTGGGCTTTTATACTTGTTTGCTTTTGCACCATGATCTTGGCCTCATTTTTCACTTCCCCTGTATTTATCCCATCCCAAGGGCTAGATCCAGGCCAGGAATATGCTTAGCATATTGCTTCCAAATTAATTTGCAAAGACTTTAATAGTAATCTGACAGAGGCCAGGAACTGCTTATGCCTAGAAAAGGGAATACACCATTTCACCACAGATGATGGTGAAATAAGTAAAAGAAAACTTGGGTCAGTCTTGCTCAGACCGAATGCCAGGCATTCCATTAAACCTGCTGTTGGTTGGCTTTTTTTGTATTCTGTTTCACATCAAGAACACAGTACATTTTTAGTGAAACAATACCTTTACTACAAAACCATGTAAATGATTATATACAAAATAGTTATTGGAATTTGGTTTTGTACTGTCATGACAGTAATAACTAGCTGCCAACATTTATTTACGTTTCCTTAATACTAGGTACATAACACCACTGATCAGAGTAAAGGCAAATGCAATCCAGGCTAAGACGAAGGAATAGCCATATTGGCCTGTAGAAACTTCAATGGCATATTCAATGCTCTTGTGCAGTTCTTCATGCCTATCTGTGTAAATGGAAGCTGCAATCATAACGCACAGACCTGGAGGAGAACAAACAGCAAAGATTAGTAATTTTAGATAATATCAGTATGTATAATAACCATCCACTGACTCTCATCTGGCAGCCGCTTCCAGCAGTGTCTTTTTGCACACACTTATTTTCCATCTGCAAACTAAACTGGGGGCATTTCAGGACATGCTCTCAGTTTTTTTGGCAGGGACTAAATTTTAAGCGTTGTTTCATATTCATGTAATTTGCAATGAACACAAAATGATACTTAACATCTGGATAGTTTTAAAGACTAACAAAAATTAAGGAAGTACCTGCCTGCAACATTTGCAGTTACTTAATTTGATCAAGATGCTCAGAATCTTAGATTCTTTCCCTAACAAATTTTTACTTCTGAGCTGTGATGTTACCCATGTTTCCACTGCCTAAACAGTACAGAATTGAGCAGTTCCATGTTTAAACATATATGCAGCACAAGCTATGACCTCCAGAGCCCTACAGAGTTCTCATACAGCTCATTCTTTTTGAAACCTTTTTCCCCTTCCCTTTCGTACTTTCATGTAAACATCATTAAAGTCACAAGTGTTGAAAAATCACTCACATGACAGGAGCTGGATAATAGAGGTTAACACAAATCTTTCTCCTTGCTTTAGACGGAAAAGTTGGAGAATGAAAACCAGAAATGCCACACAACAGAAAATAGTAGATAGGACCATGGAGGCCTGAACAGCCTGAATTGATTGATATTCTGCAAAAACAAAAGCAGCTTTGATTAAAAATAGTTATCCCCCCTTATCTATTCCACCAATGAGCAGAAGGGCAGAGCTACACTCTCTAAGCAGGAGTTCAACAGACATAGTAAACCAACTGTGCAAGCCTAGGGGGGTTCTTCACACTTTCTTTTTATTAATACAGCCAGTGACTTAAAGACTTTTAAAAGCTTTTCAGAAAACTGAATAAAACACTGAGACCATTTCTCACATACCACATCCTCCACTACCCTCTGTATGAAAGTGTATGAGGGTGAAACTCAATTGTAGGCTAAATTCATACTAGATTAGATGTGCCTGTGCATAATGGGATTGTCTCCCTGCAATATAGATATGACCTGACACTCGGACAGCAAAGTTACTACAGGGCTACGTGGCTCTTCATTTACCTATCTGAAATAGATAGTAACTGAAAGTGTGTGGGAACATAGTTAAAGTAACTCTTGAGAATAAAAAAATATTTTTTTTTTGGTGAAGCAGGGTAAGTTAGGTTGTACTGTATATTCATTCTTTGCATAGATATTAAGTACAATATCTATGTTAAAACTTCAGATTGTGTTCTCATTTTCTTTCCCTTTTATCCCCATGCCTGTAGAACAGTGTATTTATGTTCTTTTGAAGTTCAGTTCTGAGAAGCAAGTTACACCACTGCAGAGCTACCTTCAGATGTCTTCACCACTTCTACTTGATTCAGTACTTTAAATGTTCTTTGGCTCTTGCTCTTAATTGCTTATGTTTAGTCCCTCATATTGGGCTTTCAGTGTACCTAACAGTTCCTTCTGTTCTCCTATGAGAGAACTTGTAGGAACAATTAGCTTTTCCAGTTTTGAAGAATTTAGAAGACATGAGTAGTTATTAGAACATACAGGTTTTTGAACAAGTATATATTCTCGTCCCTGTAAATTTTATGTTGGTTTCCTCTATCTCCTGCTAAAGGAACTGAGACATATGCATGCAGAGATACTCACCTCTGAATTGATCAGTAATAGGTGTGCAGGTGCTATTATTTGTGATGCATGCACTCCAGACATCTGTAGAAAAATTATCTCCTACCCACCAGGCCTGCAAAATAAAAGTAAAGGTACATCCACTGGAACAAACATCTGTTCATTTTATTAATCTTTCAAACTAAATTTCAGATGTAATGGACTTAAAAGCATTTATACACGCTAGGTATCAAGAAAGAGAGGGCAAGAAATATTTGGAGATGGGATGGGAAGCCAACAGCATTAAGAACTGGAAAATACATCTGCAATCCCAGTAAAGAACTGAAAGCTTCAGTGCTCCTACTTGAGATCTAGGCTTGGGAAGTAGTAAGCAGAAGAGACCAGAGATCTTTCTACATTTTTTCTGATAAATTTGCACTGAGTCATGTACTGACCCCAAACTGAAGGCAGCATGTTATGTCAATCATCATCATGATCAATTTTGGAATAAAGGGTATTTCTTTATTCGTGTATCATTTTCATCTTAGACCCGTGTGAAGTAAGAAGGGGACTAGATGGCAACCCTGAAGCACAAGGGATTTTCTACTTTTCAGACAGAAGTTTTGGACATTCAAAGACTGCTCACTCCATAAGATACCCCAACAAGTTATAATTTGTTCATCCAGACCTTCTTTGGAATGTGAATTCCCTTAAGGTACAACACTTTTTTAACTCATGGGAAACAGCAGGGTAATAAACCAAGAAACAGAAACCCTGTTTACAAATTTTCTGGTTCCCGACACTCAATGAATTAATCTCAACTAAAGTAGCTGTGCTGTCAATGCGCAAATGCAGTTTGTGTACTGTGGCATCTGACTGGAATTAATAGCAATAAATTAAGATCTCACTGTGGTATTTCTATTTCAGTGTTTTAACATTTAATGCAAAATAGTACTACAGTGACTGAACAGATTTTTACGGTAGCCTGGGAAATGCTGCAACCTCTCTACACCAAGTGGCATTTCCTCAGGAAATCCACTCCAATTCCGATAGCTACCCAGGCCTCAGTTTTGAGTAGTTTCTGGAAAAATATGTCTTTTAAGTACGAGTCCTGGAATCATCAGCTGCTTAAAGAGACATACCAGAAACCCCACAGAATACCAAGCAGATTTGCAACAATACAGCAATAAGGACATCTGTGTATCACGACGGTAGCTGTACCCATCAGAGTAACACTGGATTACTGTGTTAAGAAAAAGCATTACCTTCTCAATAGCACTAAGCTGTTCATTCTTTTGCTGTCCAAGTGGAATAAATTATTTCTCAGCTTTGAAGGCTTTTTCATACTTTGAGAGTTATTTTCTTGACAACATAAAACCTATGAAAGTACTAAAACCAAGCAGAAGCTGGCTGCATAGTTTGTTACTGCTTAAAAGTAGTTAATGACACAAAGCAGAGTGCATGGTTCTGGAATTCTGTAATCTTTTGTATGTAACTGACCTGAGCTAAGAATAATTTGCCTGTCCACTGTCCTAGTTTTCTAAATATTCAAAGGAGCAGGGCAATAAAACTTGGTTTTAGTGCTTTTAATTAATGACCTACTCCAGCTTATCAACTAGTTGGCTGAAAAATAACATGTCAGTTCATACAATTTTGCATTGAAGAGTTGTGGATATTATATCATTTTACTTAAAGCATAGTCTTTGGAAAAACTATGGGATTCAAACCAGCTTCACAAGTGAGGTAAAATATTTCCAGTAGATTTTTTTTTTTTTTTTTTTTAATCCTAAAAGCCTGTGCACTCATTGAACCTGTCAGAGAAAGAACCCAATGCAGTTAAGAGTACCAATCACTGTGCCAGCTGTTTTGGAAATAAGTCATTCATATTAAAATGTAAACACTGGAAAGTAATCTTTTTCTTGTCACAAAAGTAATTAAAAGAAATTTGAAAAGAAAGCCACATGATTCTAAAACTTTGAGCTGAAATTGTTTCAAGTGAATGGAAACTAATTCATAGCAGAAATTATCCTCCTCTGAGGCTGGTTTGAAGAAAAGACACCAAATCTATTTTCAGTTGCATAATTTTAAGTGTTATATAGAAACTAACTTTAGGACAATATGATTTTTTTCTTATACAAACATTTGTTCTGGTAATAAAGTTGGTGGAAAACTTCTAAGGCTCAAAACACATCTAGAAAATTATCTGAAACACAGCAAGTAATAAAAGACTGTATAAAGCAAAGAAATAACTGGGTTCTTGAGGAACAAGAAGAAGTGACACTTACATTGTCAATAGTTGAGATGAACAACAGCGCTGCTGAAGTTATGTGAAATATAATAATGAAAGCCAGAAGAATCAACATCCTTGATGCGAGGAGTATTTAGTTTGAGATAAATCTGTTAAAAAAAAAAAAAGATTGAAAATGAGCATTCTTTAAAAGCTGCTAATTAACCAATTCATCATTGTACTACTTCATTGTGGCTGCAAGTGCTCAGTGTCATTGCAAGTGTATTTCAGAGCACAGTACCATTAAAGAGTTTGAAAGGTTGTATGTAGTTTGGCTGCAAGGCACGTATTCTTTCTCCAGAGGTAAAAGACTTCACTAATCATGTTTTATACCAGTATGACAGCTTTCTGTTTGTTACATGTGATATGTAGCTAGCACCACTAGCGTTTAAATGAATCTCAACTTGAAGCAAAGCCAAGAGGTGTGTTTTTATAATATGCAAGTGGGATGGCTGCAATGAGTAAACACAATTTTTTTTCTGCATGCTTCTCCAGCAGAGGTATAAAGCATTCTTTCATGTTGACTTTTAGAGAATTACTTTTCAAATGACAGACTCATTTGCATGTTATGCCAGAATTTCCACGGGCTTTTTGGTAAGGTCTTGTTTCAACCATGCTTTTGAAGTAGGGTGAACTGTAGATTTCAGTAGGATGCTGGTAGAACAAAATTAATTGTTTCATGACCTATCACCTAGATTTAGGAACTATGTTGTACCTTAGGCTTTGTACAGACTGTCCGTTGTTCATATAATCAGAAGATTTATCCATTGGTGAATGACTTAGGGCTACCATTTTCTCCAGTACAGAGTTAAATAACCAGTTAGCAGTGCAACAATTCAGTCATCTTCTGTTTAGTAACTTAATACTCTCTCTAGTGCCTTTATTATCTACTTACCTTACAAGGCCCATTTAATATCATTTCACATCTCAAATGAAAAAAAAAATAGGCATCTTATGCATAGTGGAACCACAAACATTTCTTGAACTGCAATCCCCAGCAAATCTATGAGCAGGTAATAGTTGTGGAAAACTACCATTACTGATCAACAGGAATGTGCAATTACCTGGCACAGCCATTATCTTTTCCTTATTGTATACAAAAGCTTTCCAGTTAACAGATGCTATAAGGAAACTCCAGTCTTGCAGATATTTTCTTTGCATTTATAGGGTACCACTCAGTAGCACTACCACTCATAATTACCTTATATATGCTTCTCTTCTACCTTAGCTTTGAAAATTTTCTCCTATGTCAGATGACCACATACTTGTAACACAGCAAATACATGGAAGAAAAGGCAATTATTTGAAGACTTCATTTTTTCATATCTAACCCTCTCTCCCTTACTGCTGTTTCTAGATTCACAAGCTATGTCACAAGTATGACAAGCAGTGCAGATGGAGTGTCTAATCAAATAAAAAGACTACTTTGACAGCATTTTCAAAGAGAATAGCTGCTCCACTGGCATTCTTATCAATCCAAAATACAACTATACTCTGCAAAACTCGAACAAAAAGATAATAGCATATAAACACGCTGAATACAGACTAGAAGTTCCAGATTAATCCTTCACTGTACACACTGCAGCATAACTTTTTGCTGCAGTACCATGTTAGAACGAGCAAAAAGCCAAAAAACATTAAAGTGCTTTTGAGATAAGGAAAACTGATTTGATATGCTTATTTCTGTATCAAACTTAAATGATTGTATTGGAAAACTAAGTCAAATCCTAAAACAGAGAAAGCAACTAGTCAAATTTTATTCCAATTTTCTCTGCTAACTTGCCTTTTCAATCACAACAAACAACAGAAGTAGTAAGTTCTTCCAAAGAGCCAACTCTGCCATATGAGTCAGGATCTTCTGAAACTAGCAGCCACATTCCGCTTCTGGAAATGTCATTCATGGCTGCCTACCGAGACTTTCTTGAATGAAAGGCAGGAAGAAGGAAAAGAAGATATCTTGTGGGTTTGTGTAATGCCACATCAAAATATCTTCACTGTAAAATGTACCAGTCTTCACACAGCACTCTCTTGTCTTGTGGTTAGGTTTTTTTTCAGTTTCATCTGTTCACAGATGGTATCTAAGCAGACAATAGTCATCTGCCATATAAGGAATGAGAATCAAACGGCACTGTATTTAGGCTAACAATGCATCTTATTACATGATGCATCATAAAATGAGACAGAAAAAATTAATTTAATTAAAGCCAATCTTGCAAAATCAAGACTTGCCAGCTCAGAACTTGCTAGTTTTAATCAATGCTAGTTTTTAATGCTAGTTTTGTTTTACTTCTTTCAGCCATAAAGAGCAGATTTTCAAACAGGGTGGATAAACACATACAGTAGATGAGGAGACATTGTATGTTTCTCCCAAATAAAGCCAAGATTAAATGAAAGAGCATTATGTTTTATTTTCACACACATGCACACACACAAAAAGGCAGTAAGAATAGCCTGATGCTTCCCAAGAACCTTCCTAAAAGCCATGTTTAGATAATCCCTACTAACTTGCTGGCAATGGCTCCCTTCCTGAGCTGCAAACATTAGCAAGGCTATAAACAGGTATGGACATTAAACACTCTGGGGGAGCTAGGCTAATTCCAAGTAATTCACATCAGGGAAGACAACAACAACTTCCTCCCCACTCCCAGAAGAGCACAGATAGATCTGCAGGCTTCAATCACTCCTGGCAACCTCTTCCTATGGACAGCAGGAAGGAGCGTAAGGTTCATCCCAGCCTGCATAAGGAATAATGAGGGAAGGGTCTTCCAGCTGAAGCCATACATCTTGGCACAGGAAGCACAGAGCAGCTCCTTCCTCTGAAGGTGCAGACAGCAAAGAAGCTCCTCCAGTATCTGCATTCCTCTCAAGGCAGAAAGACTTCATCTCTCAGCACACCCATAAGCAACCACTCCTCATTCAGTCCTGACAAGTCTGGGATTTAAAAGTTTATTTTGATTACTGAAGATTCTTCTACTCCCTGAACAAGAAGTTTTTCTTTCACTGGCTCTCTGAGGCCTGTCTGCATACCTCTCCCAGAAGCAGGCAGTAACTATCCTCTCTCATGAGCTGACAAATGACACAGTTCTGTTTTTTTCATGGAAACTTTCTGAGAACACTGTTTGCATTAGCATTCAGAATTCTTAAGATTTTAACTATTTGTTACTAACCTAATGCTTTAGTAGCTTCCTACTTCTGCATGCTAGCTGTGAGTCTCCCTGATTTTTATTCACTGTTCCTCAAGGGTTCTTTCCCTTCAGGCTCCCAATTGGTTCCAGTTGTTCCAGCAGCTGAAGCTTGCCAAGCCAGCAGCCTGCCACCTGGCAGCATGATCAGCATCTGCCTTCTGCCTCGTCTGCAAAATGGAGGACACCTGCAGGAACAGATCAGCCTGCACCACTGCTTAACCTGGCTGACCTAATTCTGCTCGGCAGAAGCACATATGCAGGTTAGATTAAAACTCTATCTTTCACGTTTCATTTACGTAGCCAAGAAGTTTCTTAAAATTAGTTGCTAATAACAACAAAAAATACCTTTTCTAAAAAAAAATCACATATATTCAGTGTTCTAATACTTGTATTGTACATGAACAAGAATCTACAACTACATTAAGAAGATGCACAGAAATGATCAGACACCTCAAATAAAATTTTAGTATCAATGTGTGATGTAATGGAGGATTCTATAGTTGGTTGTTTTTTTTAAATTTCCTATTTTTTTGCAGAATATCCTACTTACCCACTACTAGTACACGCTGCCATGGAAAGCTTTCTTGCTCTTCCAGGATTCTTACTCTCAAATTGTTCAACGTTTCCATTTTTGTCTCTTGATTATAGGTAACAATACTGGCATTGATCAGGGCCGTGACTGGGTAGAATCAATTTTAATTTCTATCATTTGAAACAATGTGCATTATGCTTTCTGGTTGAGGTGTTATAATTAGGTCCACTGCCTTGAGGCATGGATGAAGACCAGGATGGTGCAAAAGATATTGTTCATGTTCCCTCAAACTGGCTTGCTTTCTTCTAGCAGTTTTTACACACACACACACACACACACACACACACACACACACACACACACACACACACACACACACACACACACACACACAAGTTTTCTGAACCCATTATAGATCCCTTAGTAGAAGAGAAAGACCCACTCCTCACAGACAAACACGACAAAAAGACTAGGGGCCATGGACGCAAGTTTCAACAAGGAATGTTCCAATTGTGCAAATGTTTTTGATATATTCAATAAGCATGATTAAGTACGGGAACAGGGCCCAGAGGCTGTGGAATCTCCATTCTTGGACATGTCTGTAACTTAACTGAAGCAAGGCCCAATGCATCCTGAGCCAGCTCCCTGCTCAGAGCAGGACTGATGTGGAAAGAGTGTCAGAGGCCCCTCTAGCTCTGCTCTCCTGTGGTTCTCCAGCTGTCACAGGAAACCCCCACGCTCATCTCCAGCAAGGCCCTGAGAACAGAGCTGAGTATCTGACTTACTTCATCACATGCGACATTAAAAAAAAGAGATGTTGGGGTTGCGGTAAGAATGGTGTCGGAAGTCAACATCAATTCTTCAACTGTCAAACACAGCATCTCATACATAGCACATCACAAAGTATGTAGCAAGGCAGAAATGCATAGGTACGGCGGAGTTGAAATTGCATCCTACCACTGAATCCAGGAAAAATAAGTTATCAGAAACCTACTGATCACATCCACCCTTGCTGTAGCGATAAGGTTACCCACAAATGCTGTTAAATTGCAGGACACCAGTTTTACATACACATATGCATCTGTATATAAATATAGATTTAAATTACCACAAAAGAACCGTCCCTGAGTAAAAATCTAATGCTGCCTTATTTTGCAGAGGAAGGTTAAATGTACCAGTCACACTCATCTCTAATCTTCTCAGTAATACAGCATATTGGAAATGATAATTTGCATGTTCGTATTAGAGCCTGATGTGCTTTTCAAGAGGTGGCAAAGAAGAGCTTCTGCTATTATCTTCAAGACATGCAGAGACAAGAACTTTTTTTTTTTTTTTTTTTGAAACATGGTAAAACGATGTAATACACAGAACAACACAAGGGGGGAGGAAGGGAAAGCATTCAATCCATGTTTCCCAACATTTCTGTTCCGTAATAAGCAAACACATTACAACACTGACTCACTTCTCATTGTCTAACTCCTCCAAATCACTCCAACTTTAAGATAAAGTTTATCTTTATTGTCCAGCAGTATTGAGACTTGCCTACATGAATTTCTTCTGCTGTTTAGTACAGCAAGCAAGAACAAAATTAGCCTTGATAGCTCTCAACAGAAGGTTTTATCACTACCTTCCAGCCCAGATGTGATCTCTGCAACCCATGTTTTTCTTTCTTCCCATGTGGTTACACTCTGCTGCCAAGCTACGGCTCGTGTTTGTGCATACTTAACTTCTGCAACCAGAGCACCATGTACACAGCACAGTTTATCCTGCACTCATCTGCACTGAGAAGACCAGAGCTTATCTCATAATATGGTCTCTAGCTCTCACTTCCTAACATCATTTGTTTGTATCATACTCAGTTAAGTCCACGCATGTAGAAAATCTGAGCGCAGGCAGTTGTAGTGCATGTTCCCAGAAGCAGGGTGAGAACAGAACAGAACAGCTCCAGCTCTGCACACAGCATGGCTGAGGTGTGCAGGCTGCCAGTCACCCACAGCGGGAGTGCAGAAAAGGCACACCCAAAGCAGGGGCAGAGGATCTGGCCAAACAAGTCAGCATACCTGCAGCCTTCTGCCCTGAGATCTTTCACTGCAACTAGCACGGCAGGTCTTGGGGCCATCAATAAGAATTTAATTCAGCTGAGCTTTCTTGAGGTCACTGCTGTTAAACTGAATCAAGGCAAGCCTTAATTGCCAATTCTTCTGTCCCTAGGTGCTATAATTAAGACTGTATATGTAAAGTTAGAAGAAAAATCTTATATACTGGTCACATGAAAAGTCTATCATCTTGTGATGCATCATAAGATGTTCGGATTTACATGATTAAGTGCTCCATTCTGCTCAGAGCTCTTGTGCCACGTCTCATCGTGTCTCATGACAGAGACAGAGAACTCAGGAGTCACTGCATTACCTCTAACCCTGCCTAGTATTCTCTGGTTTATATGGAGGAGAGTGATACTGTAAACTTCTTTCATTTTCTTTTATCAAATACAAATTATTCTGTTTTTCTTTTGTGATTCTCAGAACTGGAACCTGAAGGGAACTAAGTTTAGACAGCAAAAGTAGCAAAAACTTTGAGAGTTTCAACAATGCCGACATATCAAACAACATAAACAACAAGAAATTCAGGAAATTTAACACAAAGAAAATAATTATACCAGTTGAAACAACCCACTCCAGTTTCATTATACTTCTGCCTGAGTTAATCAGGAACACCAGCATTACAAGACAATTACTGAGTGATATTCCCTAAAACAAGACAAATAATATTCAAACTCATACTTTGCCCCTTCAGGTTCTCTATGCTGACTACACATAAAACTGGGCAGCACAGTATCATTTTTAAGCTTGACTCTTTGCTAACTTGCATTTTTTCCAGTTATTTCTTTTTAAGCAGGAGAGTCCAGACTCCTGCAGTCACCTTTCCTCCCTTGCCACCATTCACTCACCATTTGGTGAACCAGTTACGTAAATTTTAGTGGTGCCTATTGCTTGTTCTCAACAGCTGCTCTTTCATTTTAGGGATTCTGGATTAAAACCTCAAGATGCCTAGAATATCATTTGCTTCAGGCTAATTCTTCTAATACCAGTTACACTTCTACACTTCTATTTTCAACCTTCAGTAGCTTATGAAATACTGGGGCCCAAGACTGTATTTATGTTACTCTGACTTTAGTCTGTGGTATCTGTACATTGCTCCACCACTTGAGTAATTCCTATTGGATTGCTTCCCTGCTGATATTGTTGCCACAGACTTAAGCAGGGCAGCTGGCATGTGCTGGAGCTGCTCTCCTGCCTGCTGCCATGTCTCTGTGCAACAAGTCTGAAATGGATAAGTGCATCCTTGCATCTGTCTTCTTTTTACCTGTATTATCAATGCACACTGGAAAAGAAAATAGAACTTAAACCACCTAATTCTATTTTAGACAATGACTTGGGAGCCTTACTTTAAAGAACCAACCTTTAAACATCTCACAGGACAGGAGTGTTAGTCTTGAAGTTAACCCTGCATGTAGATTTATAAACTGCATGTAAAGACTTTGCTGCTAGTAAACCCTCAAACACATATTGATAGCTCTGTGGTGTATGGTGTACTGTTAGAGATCACAAGTGTACAAATTGCAAAGAAAAATGAGTTTTCTCATTAAAATCTTATTTGTAAGAGTAATTCAGCACTTAAAAATACAGGTTTACAAACATTTGTAGTCTCTGCATTTATGTTCACATATTCTCCATTATCAGGGAACTGAATATATTGTAGAACTGGACAAATGCAAATTTATTAAATCTAACAAGATTCTAACTGTTTCTTTTTATATAAAGCCCATTAGGTCCATGTACTGAACATCTGTACGTAATGTCCATGTAGACTTGTTCTCAGACAGGTCTGAACTCTGTTTCTGTGGGTAGTAGTACCCCATGCAGCTACAACAAGCTACAATTTATTTAAGTAGTAGGTAGTAAAATGGGTAACCTGACTTGAAGGACTTTTTGGTCTTGAAGTATCTTGAAGGATCTCCAGGACCCCAGATGACCTATTAACCATGCTCGGGGGTAGATTTAAATTGAGACTTGTTTAATGCTCAGGTATTACATGGCTAATAGTCAATATGGAAACAGCAGACACTTTTTGAACCAGGAATCTCTTTAGCCAGCTAACAAACCTCTAAGTGCTGACTGGTTCTGGTTAGACCTCCACAAGACTGAATGGGATCATGAGAAGGAAGTGCAAGAAAGAGTAACAATCTGCACCGCAGATAGGCTCTCATACCTTCATACTAGAAGTTATAAGTATGCTCATTATGGAATTACATTTCTGGTGCTTGTTTGATATTGGACTTGGAATCAAGTAGGCAAAGTGTACTGCCAGCCCATACATAGTACAGATACCATAAGCTCTCTGCTCAGGAGCAGCATGTAGTGAGCCCATAAATTGGGAAGTTACTCAAGCTTGCAGTTCCTTGTGCTATCAATTTTATGTAGAAACTTCTCACTTATGCTTCCAGCTACTTTTCAAAGTCCTTCATCACAAAGCAGGGAAATCAGAAGGAAATGAAACAATGTTGCCCACATACAATGACTGAATGCAGGAAAAAATAATAAAAGTAATACAGCAAAAATGAATGGCTAGAGTTTACTCTAGTGGCTACACCACTTATGTCTTTTCAATTCAGTGGAAGAAAATGAAAATAGAATCACTCTCCAGACCTAGATTTTATGGTGCACGTGTAGCAGGCTGTCTTAAAATCCATGAACTTCAGCTGAACTAAGCCAGTCCATTTGTTGTATTTTGACAGATAAATACAGAGGCTTGGAGGCCAACTGGCAAGATACAGCATTGACTGAGTTTTTGTCCAACTTCCTTCAGGAGATCTTGTCTTGAAACCAAAGCCCCAAGGTCTGCTTTATCTGTGTCTTAATAAAGCCTTTTCTTATTATGGCAGTTAAGTGTTACATGGGACTGCCTGAAGAATAGTAAACTTAGAATGAAACCCCCCATCCTCTGCCTATCATTCACCTATACGTGAGGGGATCCTGAAGCACCATTTCAACTCTATATGAAACTATTTTACATTAAACCTTAACTCCTCTTCAGAAACCCTACTTGGCTACCAAAGGTAGAACAAAGTGTGCTTAGCTGTTAAGTCATCTCCCCTCATTAGATCTGTGCTATTAAGCCAGAACTTCAAAGACTGGGAAATTATAACCCTGCTATCCCATACATTTCCAATCAAAACCAAGAGGGGGAAAAAAAAAAAAAAAAAAAAAAAACCTGCAGCAAAATGGGCTAACTAACTGCTAGCTTTGAGTACCAAGAAACAAAGAAATTGATGCTTCTAATTTCTTAGGAATGTTTTTAATAAAGTTTTGACCTAGGAATGGCAGCGTTGCTGCCACTTCTGTAACCATGTCGGTCATCTATTTGCAAACAAGTTCAGACTGGGTTTAGACTTGCCCTACTACTCCTTTCACTATGACCTTAACTTTGCTGCTTAAACCACAGAACAAAGTCAGTGTGCCATGAAAGCCATTGTGGGCAGACAGCAAAGCAATCAGTCAGTGCCTATGGGAAAACACAAGCACAATGCCTTGCCACAGGGTGGGGAAGTGGCACTCATAGGGAAAACGAGCCTTCTGACAGCATACCTGAAAATCCTAAAACAGTCTTGAGCTTAAATGATTCAAGATAGAGTTATTCAAATACTCCAGAGGGGGGGAAAAAAAAAAAAAAAAAAAGAATGAGAAGCCCAACAGCCACCATGTGTTGAGAAGGTCATTTAGCAGGTAAAAAGCTGCCGTCACAGAAACCAGCTCCCTATGCTGGCGGACAAACCCTTGACTGCAGGTACATTTGAACAGCACTCTTTAAGCATTCATCCTTTCAAAACTGCTTTTTCGATGCTTTTGCATCTTCAGCAGGAAGACAGTTGTCCTCCTCAAACAGCGCAAAGCAGCACTTTCTTCACAAGAAAAATCTTTTCAATATTCTTCATTTTCCCTAAGACCACCATGTAACTGTACTTTTCTGCTGGGTAATCATAATCCAAGGTTTAAGACCATTCAGCACAATCCACGCTGGTGTAAGGTAGGTGGCTGAAACACCATCTCTTAATTCCCATCAAGGCTATTGCTTGTGTCTTCCACCATCTGTTCATCCACCTTCAGCTTATGCTGAAATAGTCACACGCCTTTGGAGAAATGCTAACAAAAACCTGTCTTTAATGAAAGATGTCCCATGGCAGCAATCTGTTGAAGAGATCTGTTGTACCTCAAGAGGTACACACTCTTTGGGAAAATCCAGCAGTAATGTGAAAGAAAAAACTGCTTGTATACTGTTGGTTTTGGTTTCTTACAAAATATGCATATATTCTCTTAACTTTCACAGAGGCATCTAAAAAGTACTACAAAATATCCTAAATTACATATAGGTTGAGCTTCCTAATATGCTTACAAAATGGGGAAAAAAAAAAACCCATACATTAGGATACACAGAAGGGAAAAGAATAATGTAACCTAAAGATGAGAACAAATAGCTATAAATCAGGTAGGAGCACATTCAGGATGGGTATAACAACTCTCAGAGCTCTCAGGTTCTTGGAGCAACCTCATAATCACCACAACAAGGAGAAGAAAAAAAAAAGCATGTCTTTTTATACTATATATGATAGAGTGTTAACCAAGGAGCAGGCCTGGGAGCCCAAAAGAGCCCTCTGGTTCTATACTCCTGCAAAAGGTTATCCCAGCAGTCTAGATTAGCCTTCCACGTTTTCTGCAGCATCTTTTTGCAGGATTGACATGGCTTTGGCACTCAGCAGAATTATCTCATAGTTTCCAAGAACTTCAGGTACTGCTGGGAACAAAGCCGACTGTTGGACTGTACAGTGGAGTAATAATAGAGTGATCATGGGATCAACAGCATGCAGTTCGCTTGAAGGCAGAACTCACTCTTCAGGTGGGCAGCAAGCTTCAAAGAGCAGTGAGGTCTGGCCTCGTGAAGGTGCCCTCAGGCCCCCACTCCTTCCCACATTCAGCAGAACTGGTCTGGAGCAGCCAAGCTCAGCACAGGCTACCAGCACATCCCTGCCTCCAGCCCCAGTGAGTGGGTGACCTCGTGGAGCTAGGCAACAGCACGGGAGCACCACTAAAGCTTTGCCAGCTGTAAGACGTGCCTGGGAACCCACTCCTGCAGCAAATAACTGAGCCAAGGTGTGGCCTGACCTCACCCGCACTCCATCACCACGCGGCCACATTCTGACACTGAGGCTGTCCCCGTTCAGTACCTGTCGGGACAAGGAGGCATAGACCAAGTGTAACACGAGACCTTCTCATCAGGCTGACAGTTTAAATGTGTCATCGGTCTGATCCAAGAAAAAGCAAAAAGAACAAAAAACAGAACGCACCTGCAGCATTAATTCTAGACAATAATAGAGCTCTGTGAGCAAATCTCAGAACCTGGGACTACGGGCTCCTGCTTATCCAAAGATTAATCCAGATACAACAGAACAGCTTGAGTGATTTATGTTGTTCCACCTAATTAACCAACAAACAAAGGCAGAAAAAGTCTGTCTTTCCAGATTGAATGCAATTCATTTAATTCAGTAGAAACGAAAGCTGATATTGTTTTAACTCTGGCAGATGCTCTATGGAAATTGCTAGCAATTAAACGTGTTATATTCACTGTTGTTAAAACTTCAAACTGCTTGTTTTGATTTGGCTATGACTTGCTCTGTATTGAAAAATTTCAGTTTTAGTTATTTCAGAGTTTACACATCATCTATCAAGAGTGCGAAAATATATCCCTATTGACTGTAGAGCACTTGGCTATAAAATGAAAAGAGCAAATTCTTCCTCTATTACTACTATTTTCTTTCACAGCAACATGGCAGCATACAACTGGTCTTAATACTCAACCAAGTAATCAACTTTCTGAAGGCTGTTTTTACATTCTAATTTGCAACCAGTGCAACTGAAAGTAAAGCTTAAAGATTGCCAAATGAATTTTATCAGCTCAGGAGCATTTCTAGCTCCTCTTCACTGCAGAGTTACATGTACCAGTTGGCTGCTTTTTTGCACTCTGGCTGCTCTCTGGCAACCGAGCCCAGCCAGCTCCTGCCTGCGTCAGCCTTGTTCTGCCCCACAGCCCCTCCTTGGCCAAGCTGGCAGCCTATACAGGGCCTGCTTCACCGCAGGCTGACCTCCCAGGTAAAGGCCTCATCGAGCATGCTAGCACATGATAAAATGGGCAGGCTCACTCTCTTTAGGCCTGCATTAGGATCTTCCTGCAGTCTCCAGACTACGGTTTGTTTTTGTGTTTGAATTACACTGCTGATTTGTTGCTCCGTGCATTGAGAACTGTCAGCCCCAGAGACCAAGTGAGTCTGTAAACTGACTGAAGAGCTCAGCAGCAGCACACACACCTCAATAGGGATATCTGGGTACTTTGGAAGGTCCCTTTCTGCCTGAAAGAAGGGTGTAAATTTCATGTGCCACTTAGCACCTGAAGTAGACACTCACGCTTTCTGTCTGTGTCATTCCAGACACCATATCATGTTTAAGAATTGGAGAAGTCACCCATAAATGTATGTCCCATAGCCATCTCTAAGGTGTGCCTGAGTCAGCCCACTTTCTGCCCAACCTACAGCCTCCTTTGAAAATCTCTCCACAGCCAGAGGGTTGTATTTTGAGGTCACACCCAAATTATGAGGCTTCATTTGGCATACACATACCATCATTAAAC
Organism: Meleagris gallopavo; assembly: GCF_905368555.1. Classification (NCBI taxonomy): domain Eukaryota; kingdom Metazoa; phylum Chordata; class Aves; order Galliformes; family Phasianidae; genus Meleagris; species Meleagris gallopavo. Next base: position 9,148,343 of record NC_139419.1, on the reverse strand, counting down.
CTGCCCATGAAACTTCATAGACAAAATAAAAAGGTGTAATTACATTTTCCCCATTTGGTGAAGAAACAAGAATTCCTTTGATGGATGAATTCAAGTTATCAGGCTTTCCCTTGAATCCCACCCAGCAAGATCTATTTTCTGAAAATTGAGATGCTTATCCTCCCGATGAAGTCATGAACACTACCTGATGTACTGAGATACATTCTATAAAATTATCTCCTCTCTAAAATAGTAATGCTTTCAACAAAGATAGCGAATACAGAGCCCACACCACAACAATCATTAGTTTGCTTTGAGTATCCAAAAAAAAACAAACAAAACCTAACAAATGCAGAACAGCTCCATGAATGGAATTCCTAACTGCTGTGGCTTATGCTCCCCCCATTTTCCCTCTGAGACCAATGTGATTTCAGTAAGTGCGTTCCTTTCTTCTTTCAAATTTGTCTCCTTTTAAGTATTGAGTGAATTTTTTATATAAAGTGTTTGGTACACTTCAGGATAAATCACTTTCTTATCAGTTCTTGAATAATTCTTGAATAATTGCCTTATTCTGCCAGGTCTTCTTCCAACAGGAACATGGCAGCAGGACCCGGAAAGTGCATCTTCTGTTGGCTAGCAATACAAGTGGTCTTGTCCCCAGAGACCTACTTATCTCTTTAACTAAAAGCATTCTTGTAGTGATTTATGTGGTGGTGCCATTCAAGACAGAAATAGAACATGAAATCTAATTGGAAAATCAGAATATATACAAAGCACTAAGGTGAAAAGAAGTCCCCTTGTGCTGCTTAACACCTCATTTCTAAATGGGCTGGCAAACAGCATTAAGAAGAGACAAACTATGACTGATGTAATTAGCAAGAACTGAGGAAGGCCTTGCCCTTCTAAATATCCAAATGGGTCTCCTCAGTACAACATTCTTCTGATCATTCTAAGAGCTTTAAGCCCAAGATGGGAAACAACCCTGAGATAAATAACACCATAAAGGAAAAGTCATGAAAATGGAAGAGAAAGACACAAAACAACTGTGAAGCAAGAGATGCTAATAAGTCATGGGGCAGCAAATGCATTAACCAGCAGTGGGTAATAGATGAAGCTGGTGATGTTGATTTCATTTAAGCTGTGTTTGCCAGAAAGAGTAACTACAGCATCTGAGAATTGCAATAGAACTCATCTGAGAGCCTCCAACCTTGACTGGCTCTGTCTGCTGAACAATTTCCATTATTAGCAAGAGCTTTAAATCTGTGTAAGCAAATAGAATACAGTGTCTTTCCTCCCTGGCAGATCCACAGCATAATCAACACTGTTCAGGTGCTTACAACAGAAGTTCTTCCAGAGACCACAAATAAAGAATACACCACCAGCAGTGTCTTGTCTACTGGTATTATGTTGTTTTTATTTTAAATTATACCAACAGACTGTTTTCCTTCCCAAACAAGTATGCTAACAAGAAACTGGTCATCTTGCTACAGATCTCATGATATAACTGTATTTCACTTTAAGTTAATGTTGATGACTCCCCAGCTGGCAGAATAATTCCTAGTTTCATCAGAATAAACCTGGCAGGTATGCAACTGACTCGGTAAATCCATGTCAGCCATGCAGTTGATATGATACAAACTATGCACAACTGTATTCAGCATGAAGGATCAATCTTTCTCCAGGTACCCATTCTCCAGATCGATTTTACAAGTTCACAAACAAGTGTAGAGGACAGCACCTCAGCTTACTGCCCTCATAAAGTCCATGCCCAAGTACCCCTCATGCCCAGGCAATGCTGCTGCATGCCCACCTGCAGCCACCTGTCATCCCACTGCCAGCAGGGCTTTTCTGAGGAGCAAAGCCTTCAAAATCAAAGCAAGAGAGCAGATAAAAGAATCACAACATAGCACTTCATTTAACAGAAAAAATATGTGCTTGGCAGGAAAGAAGGCTTATTTTACATAGCTAACATACCAACACTGTATGTATGGAGTCTGAAAGTAAAGGAAAAGAAAGTGTTCTTTTTTTTTTTGATGGAGACCAGCAATCCTAGCTGTTTATTTTCAAAACTCCTACAGAACTCCATGGAAATGTGCCTAAGAGAACAGCTATTCTTAAGAGTTTCTCCACACACCTGTAACGAAGTCAGATGCTTCTAAGACGCTCAACTGCAACAATTACTCATCATTTAGAAAGTATTCCCAAGGGAAAAATATATACATACAAAAAAAAAAAAAATAATCCAGCACCATGTGAACAAGTTAAGCTGCCAAGAGCTTAACGAGGAGGCCGACCTGCGGGTTTCTCGGTGGTAGCAGGCTGTAAGCAGCGCCGGGGAAGCGAGCTGAGGCAAGGAGGCAGTGGGAGCTCTTCCTGGAGATGTCCAAACAAGGAGCTGACCTCCACAACTGCGTAATGAGAGAAACCCGCCTTGCTGAAAGCCGCCTGCCCGGGGCGGACACCGAGCTCCGGGCTGCCAACACCGCCCTCCCGGTGCCACGGGGCTCTGCGGCCACGAACGGCCCCTCTGAGAACATCGGAGCGGGTTTTTGAAACCGTGGTTTGACTCAAGTGGGTAAAAAAAAAAAAAAAAAAAAAAAAAAAAAACACCAAACACCTAAAGCTGGCAAAAAACAAACCACAAACCGAAGTCCGCGCCGCGTTATATATAAAAGTTCTTCCACTAGGGGGGGTTCGGCTGCCAAAAACAATCAAGCGTTACTGTAGTACACGCAAACTCCACTCAAATCACATCAACAAAGAAAAAAAGAAAAAAGAAAAAGAAAAAAGAGGGGGAAAAAAAAAGAAAGAAAGAAGAAAGGACCCCGAGCAGAAGGCGAACTCAGCGCGGGGCGGCTCGAGACATCGCGGCCGCCCGCTCCCCAACGCCGCCGGGGCCGCGCGCCCCAAGCGAGGAGCTGAGCGGGGCGGCGGCTGCTCACAGCCGGCACTGCAAGCGGCGGCAGCCGGGACCGGGTGGTAGTAAGCAAAGGCCCCCCCCCAACTTTTTGATAGACATATAAATATTTTCTTTTCTTTTCGGTTTCTCCGTCCCCTCGCCGGCACAGCCGCTCCCCCCGCATAGCCCCGCGCCCCCCCCCCACAGGCCGCGGTACTCACGGTGCGCGGGGGCCGGCGGAGCTCTCCGCGACCGTCTGGCGGCGGGGCTGCTCCCGCCCTCCTGCAGAAGTGATGTCAGACGAGGACTGGGTGTGGAAAGAAAATAATTTTCAAAAGTGCCCCTCATCCGCCTGTGGAGGCAGAGGTGCGTGTGTGTATGTGTGTGTGCAGAGGGAGGGACGGGGCGAGCACGGGAGAAACTTTTCCCCGCCCGCTTCCACTCCGCCCCACGGCCGCAGCGGTCCCGTGAGCGCGGCCGCGCGGGTCGCGGCACCTCAGTGGGAGTGGCGGCTCTGTGAGGAAGCGCCCGTTCTCCGTCCCGGGAGGGAACGGTACGAGGAGCTCCGCGTCACGGCAGCGGCTCTGGAGAGAAAGCCGTATTGAGGCAGAGCCTCCTTCGTGGAGACCGTAGCTCCGCTGAAGGGGAGCCCGCAAAAATCTTGTCTTTTTTCATTCACGGAAAAAAAAAAAAAAAAAAAAAAAAAAAAACTTGAATAAGAAGAGCTGAGGCAGGGTTTAGGAAGCCATCTCCGCGCATCCCGTTGGTGACCGTACACTCACGAGCTCTGAGGAGATCTGGTCAGTGCCATCACCGCTAATGAGTCGGTCCTGACCCGTGTCTGTTCCCAGCCTTTCACAAATTACATGACAGAACAGACCAAATAATGACTACTCACAGGTAGGCAATGCTACTTTCACTCACAAAGAAGACAACTGTTGGTTGCCTTGCAGATTTTTTAGAGCCTCTAGGGGCTAAGAGGGCTAAGAGGTCTCGTGTGCTGAGCAAAATAGTTCTTACCACTGCTTAAGGTTGGCTCTTAAAGTCTTTGCACAAACAGCTGCTGTTCTGCAGAGCAAAGCCCTGTTAGTGCCTAACAAAAAGCTAACAGCACGACCTGCATTTCAGTCCCTCTGAAGGGCAGCACTGGTAGCCATGCACTGCTGTCAGCAAGCTCGTGTCCTGCTAAAAAGCAGAATAACAGCAATGTGGTGAAAAGTTTGCTTCAGCAGTCTAAATTCCATCAGCTTCAAACACTATCGGCAATTCAACTGAGATGACAACATTCTCTGACATAGAAATCCCTCCGGGTGTGTCATTTTCAGTCTGAAATTAGCTTTAACTCTGTTACAACTACAAACCTAAAAAAAAAAAAATTGTTCATAAATCACTTCAGAATCACAAATCTGACCATCCAGTGTCATAAAGAGTCCCACCTGTAAAACTCTGGATTTGTACTAGCACATAAATTTCAAGTTCTGGGTAGGAGAGATTGGCAAAGTGCTCTAGTGACTGCTTCATTTTGTTCTTCCAATTTGCCTTGTAGGTAAGACAAGATTTGCAACACCAAATGGTTATAAGAGGGATGCTCATAGCTCTGAAGGAGCAAAGGGAGAAACTTGGGAGTGTCAGTGGAAGATGTGGCCCTGCTTGCATATGCCCAGGGATTTTGGGAAGGAAATACGTCAGGCTGAGCACTGGGAGCGCAAGCACCTGACCAAAGCATTAGAGCTGCAATCATTCCAAATATTCCCCTCATGTCTGCCAGTGGAATTGTGATATTAACTAAAATACTTGATTTTTAAACAAAAGATGATGTTTCTTACAACTTAAGTGAGTAAAAAGAGGAAAACTGACTATTCTACTTCATCATGTTTGCATTAAAAGCACTGCCTGCTGTTAAGTGTATAATATTGTTCCTATAAGAAAACAGCAATATTTAGTGGTAAAAATAGTCTTAGTTCTTCTTCTTCCTTAATTTCTCTAACTTGTGTTTTTAATTGTTGTATAGTTGTCATCCATATTTCATTCTTAGCTAGAAGCTAAGAATAAATATTTTTAAAGCAATATCAACACAGTGCCAGAACACTTCAGGCTTTAACTGGAAACAAATTATCCAAGTTTTATTCTTCAGGCTTAATGTTGGATTGATGAGCGTTGAGTTCTTTTTTTAGTTGATGCTGAGTGTCCAAAAAATGCTGTTGACCTTTTTTCTGACTCTTGGCTCCTTTGCATGAAGGATGGTACTATGGAGGAAAAAGTGGAAGGCCTCCTTCTCCCTTGGCTAGCTTACATAGAAAGATACACTTCTGGGGGAAAAAAACAAAAAAACTTACAGTAGAATTCATACTGAGCAAGCACAAGACAATCATTCCATGTCAGTTCTTCCTGCTTGTCTTGTCATATCCTAGACTGCATCTTTAAAACTAGATGGGATTTGTAAATGAGCAGGTGTATCTCTCCCACTTCTCACTACCAGCTGCTGTACCATCACAGCGGACACAATTTACCCGTATTTTGAGATAAGTCTTTTTCCCAGTGTATATAGTTCACTTTTATAATTGAGAAGCTTTTGGAACAGGGTCTTGAAGTGCAGGTCATCATGACCAAGAGAGTCTATATAACGTAAATTCAGAGTAAAACATTGGCCTTACTGGTAAATATTTATGTACTGAATGTTGAAATTTTGATGTGAAAAAGCTAGTAGATGATTGCAGATAGATAAAATGAGACTGTGACATAAGTGATACTTTCATTAATTTCTAAGATAAAGAAAGAAATGGAATAGTAATAATTTTATTTTTATCTTTATTTATTTATTTGCATACATAGCTACATCCGATTTATTTTTGTGGTTCTTGTTGTATATCAGTGAGTGAGAGAATAAGCATTTCATTGCAATTTTTCCTTTTTTCCTTTTTTCAGAGTAATTATCTCAAAATTAGAGTATAGGTTGCTAGTTTTCTCTTTGTTTCTGTTTCGCAACAGAGCAGATGATGAATTACCTCCGAGTCATTAATTCCTTGCAGGAAAAATAAAAGTGTTTGAGAATGAACGTACTACTTCTGTTTTTCACATGACAAGGCACTAGTTGGGGGAGCTGCAGAATGAACTTGAAAACGTTCTTAAAAGAGCACCGACAGAAGAAACCTCATGTGTATTTCAGGTACAGTAATATGGAAAAAAGTACCATGCAGCTTTAGGTATCTGAAAGATTGATCTACAAATGTGTCCACTTAAAAAACAAACAAACAAACAAACAAACAAACAAAACACAACAGTCCTCTGCAATTCTTTGTCTAGGACTTATGGAACAGTAAATGTTGCCTGCACTACATAGTGCTGCCATTCACAGAGCCTTCTATGGTGCATCTTTAGTCATTGCTGGTTACCTTTTCTTCATGTAAGTTCTGACAAGCATAAAAGCTTTGCAGAAATACTGAAACACCTCTGTTGTTTTTCTTTATTTACAGTAAAAATCTTTACAGAAAATTTTGTAAAATAGGGCCTGGAGAGTTCAAATGTAATGTGAGTCATCGCCATAATTGCACAGCATTGGAAAGTTTGGTAGTCTGGAACTGAGATACCTAAATTGTTTACTTGGGAAGTATCCACACCTTATCACATGATGCACGCAGTGTAAGAAATAGAGATAGAAATACCAGTTGATTTACTGTAAAATCTTTTATTTTGTTTTTTGGAGCAAAATCACATTCTTCTAATGCTCAAAATCCAGAGGAATAATTTCTTCCTCCTTTGGAAATATGCTGTATAACACTTCTATCATTGGGCAACTCTGTGAAGGAAGAAATGGGCAAAACAATGAGAAAATAAGAAAACAAACTTATCCTCTCTCATCGTTCTTAAAAGGCCATAGAGAGTGAGCTCCCAGACACAGAACATCATCATGCTTATTTCATTAGCCCATTACTACCCCCTGAGGCACACCTGGGTTCTCTTAGCTCAGCCCTCATCTCTTCTCCTTCAACACTGTAAGAGCAAGGAGGCTTTTCACTTTCGTCCCTTAGAGGACTGGTATACCTGTAAAAAGGGTCTCACACCTTTACAATCCTTGGTGTGTCCTTGGTAAACACATACTCCTACCTACTTCAGCCTTGGGAATGTTTTCACCACCCTCTTAAAGGATCATAATGAGATTAAGTAAGAGCTGCAGCTTCCCAGCAATCTCTGACTTCTTGAGAGCTGAAGTCCATGTTTAGGCTTGCTGAGTTTAGAACAGGGCTGTTGGAAGAAAACAGGAAATCTTGAGAAGTGTGAAAAAAAATTCTTATTCCCCTCCTTCATATTAATTAATACACTTCCTCCAACTACCACTTATTTTGCTGTTACCCTCTGGACCAAATGATGTTCGAGTCCCTCCATTAAAAAAAAAAAAAAAAAAAAAGCCAGAAAATAAATGAAAGCCTTCAGGTAGCTACAACAAGGTTTCACTGAAAAGACTGGAAGTCTTGGACATAAACAGCACAACGTATTACAGAGCTCTGTTCCATTGTTAATACAGCAAACATATATGGTATTTATTAATTCCAAGTTTCCTTTTGTTTCCCAAGCTGATCTGCAGAACCTGCAAATCAGTCAAGAGGATTTAAATGAAAAGGAAAAGCTCACCCTTCCTTTTCATCCCCACTCTTGTGTGTTCTCTTGAAAAATGCTCTTTTTGTATTAACATTGTAATTACTTTAAGGAAACCAATAAAAATTCTGACAAAAACTAGCCAAAGCAAACTGTTGCGGCCCCTGGAAATGTTATTACTGGATCAGACAAAGCCATGTGATTTCATTAAAAGAACATTTTGAAAGCAGTATTTCAGAAAATGGTTATGGATAATGGTGACAAAAGCACTGATTCCAGGAGCCTTTAAGGCTGGAGGACATCTTGGTTTGTATAGCTGTTGGCTACAGCGTCACCTTTCTTGAGCCCATTCGCAGAGCCCTTCTGGGTCTAAAGTTGTAAGGACAATGGTAAATTAAAAAATGAGCTCAGTAATTGGATCTAGCTATTAAAATTCTGTAACATTAGGATTTGTCAGCCCTAGCTTTGTTTGGAAAAGGAAAAGAAAGAAATTGGCAAGGACTAAAGACAAGCCGCAACAAAAAATAAATTGTGGAGTCTCTGAAGTACAGTACAGCACGTCAAGGACTTCATACGTTACAAATAAATCTGTACATTGCTTTCAATCCTGCCAAAACAATCACAATAGCAACCCAACCGTCTAAACATATTAGCTTTACAAATCAAATGCAGAAGAAAACAACTTCTAACCAGTCACTGTGCTAGAGAGATGAAAACTGTAGCCTAGATTTTGTTATTAACAAGAGAGGTAATAAGAACTTGGCCAGAGAAAACTTGCCATTGTTTGAAATCTGTAGAAATGTGTGGTTAATGGTACGACTAGGATGTGATTGGGCAAACAAAATTCAAAACAAGGTCAAAGTATCCACAATAAAAAACTATTTTGAAAAGTAGCCACTTGTACTGCTTAGATAAAGGATATATTTCGTCAGTTGGTTACTGACCTTGTCACCCAAAACAACACAAGTCTTGAACCACTCAGAAGTCATTAAAAGTGAACTAGAAAACATGCCTGTTTGCTCCTGAAAAGAACTGATTATTCTCAGCACATGTCAAGTAATATGAAATGTTTAGAATGTAAGAAATGAATAAATTATTTCTTCATCTGAACTGTAAAGTGAAATAACGTACTTAGCATTCTCATTTCTTAGTAATGTCCAGACACATGAGGAGATTTAATCCGTTCATAGCAAAAGATGTGACAAACAGCTCCACTCATGGCAATGCTATCTTTCTATATGAATTTGCTTGCTAAAACATACCTGTAAATACACAGCTTTAGACTCTGACTTGCCTCCAAGATAGTTCTGCTGACAGGCCCATGCAGCAAACTACAGCATTCCTGCAGCTTTCTCACTTCTATGGCAAGTCTGCTGTGCAGACATACTGCTCCCCCTATAAATTGGTGCACACATACATATGCACATTTCCAAATATCTGAACAACAAAATTCCAGTCCAGGAACCTGATCATCTGAAAAGAATTTTTGGATTAATATGTTGTCTGAGGACTAACACACACCACAGAGTCCATGCGGAAATTCATTATTCTTGTTTATTATTATAGCATGTCTCCATCAGAATATTGTCCCTACTTAAGTCTGATGTAAGTTTCAGTATTTTAATGACCACTTTGTTAAATCTCAAAATAAAGGCATTACAGAGAAGGGAGAAAACAGCCTCTACAGGTTTCAACTCACTGAAGTTAGTGTAATAAGCCCTTAACTCCTTGTGTGAGTATTCAGCAATGAAACAGACTCTGACCTCAGATACACATTTCTAAATCTCATTGTCTTAATTGGATGTTGCCATAGGCAGGATTTGAACCTGTGTGCTTTTAACACTTTTCACAGAGAGGAATTTATTTTCATAGTGATTGCAAGAATTAATACTAAATGGACACAGCATGAGCCCTGCCATTAATAATAGCTATAGTTTTTAGTGAGCTACAGGCAACTCTAATAAACAGCATAAATTAAAGGTATTAACAAATCTTGCAAATTTTACATTTTAATTTCTACTACATAAACAGTGCATAAGGGTATCGGGAGACAGCAGTGTGTTGTAACTCTTGCAACATTATTAGGAGTCTCAAGGCATTTAATGTTTTCTCAAAGACAATCATAGGAATATGAGAAAGCCTTTTACCCTCATATCCAATAAAAAAAGAAGAAAATATGTTTGTCATATAAAAGAAGGCCCAAATTCATTTTTAAAAGCTGTCATTTCTTAAGCCAATTTTAAAATGGATTGTGAGTTGACTTCTGTGTTTTAAACTTAGGTATTTGTCAATGCTAAGATGCTATCATAACGGTGCAAACAGAAAAAAAGAAAATAATAATAATTCCCCCAATACAGCAGGCGAAGCTGTATTGTAATAACTGAGGCCTATATACGCATTCTGCATATATATGCATAATTTTAAATAAACTTTGGGAAGGTAGCAAATGTTACAGTGCAGGAGCAAGCTGTACAAATCAGTTTCACATAAAAGGTATGGGCAGGAGATAGTGATTAATTTAAATAGACTAATGGAAAAAGGTTTGAAGCTGAGGAGGAAAGTACTAATTGGAAAAGGTCTGCCTGCATTGCTTGAAGAAGTGACTGTGCAGAAGCCCTCCTCCTCTTTTCCTCTGACTCACTCCGTTTCCACTGGAAGGAAATACATACATGTAATTCAAAGGGAAATCTAATTGTGTTCCTCCAGACTGGCCATCGGCCTACAGCTGACATCTACCTTTCATGATGGGTGTTCAATTAGCTGGGCAGTCTGAATAGCAGTCATTGGGAGTGAATGGGACGGCAGCAGGATTTAGATCAAGGAGCAGGACTTTGTTGAAGGCAGGAGTAGCACTGTAAATTTTAAGTAAAAGCCATAAAACTTTAATTTATAAGAGGTAGTATCATTATGATGATCAGGAAGTAAGATAAGCAAAAGTGTGGGGTTTGTGCAAATAAGTGGTAACTGAAGGGACATCAGAGTATTGCCTGAAAAAAAAGGGGAGAGTGACAGTGCAGGGCATAATCTGGTGTATTTAGCAGAAACAGAAAATGTTGAGTAAGATTAATCTAGATGACTTGTACAGTAGCTGTGTTCAGGACCCAGATTTTCAATTTGATCTGCACATACTTGTGTTGAGAAAGGGGGAATATTTATCTAACAGAGATGAGAGCAAATTCAGCTAAGCTGAATTTCTCCCTGATGGGACGTGAATTCTTCTCTGGAAGTGAATTCTTCTCTGGAACCAAAAGCACTTCTGGGAAAGCTGTTTCTTCTTCCCTCCCTCCTTCCCACCCACCCCATTCTAGGACTTGAACACTTGCAACTGTTTCCTTGCCAGGTAAATGTCATCCACCTCACTGTTGGATCCACTGCTTTACTTCTTGCATTTATCCCAAGATCAGTCTAGACTTGTCTAGTATTGCCTTGCATTCCTGGCAATTGCAAGGAAACATATGTCTTGCTGGCTGCATGTGGGCTGCTCAGATTGAACAAGATGTGGCCAGAGTGCCCAGGCTGGGCTGCTTTCTGAAAACCACAACAGCTACAGCTCTCTTCCTTTTAAGAATTCCATCTAGACTGTGTTGTTTTCTTTTCTCTGTGGTTAAAACATCACGTAGGGCAGTATTTACAATCCTCTGTGTAGAAAAGTGTATTCTCAATAACATCTAGCCTTGCAGTTCTTCCTCTTTCAGTAATGGAGAGACTCTGTATCTCAATTTTGTTCCTGGACAAAGCTCCTTTGTGGATATAATTAATAGCAGATAAAATCCTAATTATTTCTTCAGGAAAGGAATAACAGGAGTTAACATCTCCACATGGGTTTTGTAGCTCACTGGATGTGCTTAGCCTGTAGAGTTACCAAATGGGTCAAGGTCATTTCTTGAACCTGTTCTGAAACTTAAAAGCTTGGTAAAAGGGCACTCTTTTTTTTTTTTTTTTTTTTTTTGAGGTGAACTATTCTCTTGGCTCAATACTTTGTTAGATTTTGTTAGATTTACTCTTTTTATAAAGCTTTGTTGATCACATCACTTCTTACCTATGAACTGGACTTTGCACCTACCTGCCATCCAGTTTTCTTACGAAGCTTTACCAGCCTATCTGTGATGAATTCTGTGAACATTTGAAGACAGTGGTTATAATTATTTCCATTGAGATGGAAATAATACAGTTCTTACAGTAGCACATTTAATTTTCATGGTGATCTGAGATTTACTTACATCTGAAGAATGATAGAGTCAGAAAAATGTTGGTTGGAAGACAGAGGTAAGACTGTCTAGTTACATAAATCCTCCGAGGGTGGAAATCCCACTGCCTCTCTCTTGGCCCATGACAGTGCTGTATTACCCTTCTGATAAATCAGGTTTTCCTAATATCCAATCTGAATCCTCAGTGCTTCCATTTGTTGTCATTGTCATTGCCTTTGCTATGCTGTTTAGCAGTATGAAGGAGAGTTTGGCTCTGATGTCTTCATAAATCTATTTTAAAGACTTGTAGGCAGTTACTAGAATTCCTGTTACTCTATTTCTCACCAGCTTAAACAAATGCTTTTTTGTAGGATATATGCAAAATGTCCGGCACAATGAAATGTGAAAGAAGAAGAGAGAATCAGGGAAGCCAGATGAGAACATGGTGCCACAGCAGCTGTGCCTGGTGAGTAGCACTGCAACACCTGCAAAGGTGAGCTGCATGACACTTTACTATGCAGTTCACCAGAGCGTATCTGCTAGTGAGGTTGCCACAAGGTTTCCTGTCAGTGTCTATTTTTCAGGATCAAAGGACATATTTATTTCATTAGTTCTCTATTTAGTCAGGGTTTAGATGCAGATAAGTGAATCATTACAGATATCAGGAAGCTGAAAATTCTAAAAATGGCAGCCATTCATAGAATGTGAATAGTATTTGCCAACATTTCCTGCTGTTTCTACTTCAGTGTGTTCACATGTGCAGAGGTTACTCTAGGAATTTAGATCTGTGAAGCTGAAGGACCTATGTTCTGGAAATCTTATGTGAAGAGAATAATATCCACTATAAACCATTCAGGATATATGATAGTTTCTGTTTTTGTATAACCTACCATATGTCTTAGGCATGAAGAAATTATTGCCTTCAATTGCACAACAGCAATAAGATGATCTTCCTCCCAGTTATGTATAAATTCATAATCTGAAGCTCAGTGTTTCTTTATGTATGTCATAGTATACTCTTGAAAATTGTTCCCTGTGGCACAGGACTATATGTTATGAGAGTGCTATAATAATGTTACATAAGATCTGTTTGGCTCAGTCTTTTTTAGTTGAATTTGTCAATTTATCATGGTGAGATAATATTTCTGTTTTATTAAAGTTTACACATTTTGATTGCATCTATTTTGTCCGTGTACAAGCATGGTGAGCAAAAGTATAATTCAGGAAATGCAAGTGTAACATCTGAAGATTTTGAGAGTGGATCAAGATTTGAACAGCACAAAGGAAGGGGGAAGTTGAGGCATAAGAACAGTCTCAACTAAGAATGGACATCAGAAGGTAACTTGGTACACTGCTGTTGACCTAATGTCAAGGGAGATATAAACAGTATAAAGTAGGGAAAAAAAGGTTTCATCCTTTATTTACAGTCTCAGCATTTTTTCAAAGAACTGGAAAGAGATTAATAATGCTCACATGCTTGTCTGTGTGGCAGGAAACTGTGATGCACTGTAGTTTTTTATGAGCAAGTGAATGTGGATGTGCTAAGATAGAAAGTCAAAGACAGTAAATTATCTCCTACAGTGCTTGGTAACTCTATCTGTAAAACTACCTTCTCATTTTCCTCTCTGACTTCATAGTTTATGCAGTACATGTGGTTATTTCATTTAGTAGCAGCACTTTGTTTTCACCTGATACACTAGGTAAGGTGTGTCTAAAACAGCACAGTTTTCACACTTTCACGTGCAAGCCTTTGGACAGCTGTTGAACATGGAAGTCACAAAAAAATGTCTGGGTGTTTTTGGCAAGTATAGCGGTGCTTGTAGTGAATTGATGCACTAATCATTTTTCGGAATTAGCTTTGGAAGTTTTAGATCAGTGATGCCATTTATTAGTAACTACTATGAAGGTATTTATGTACTACTGTAAGTTATTTTTCCAACATGCTCTATTGATAAGTTTACAGAGAAAAAATAACCTGTTTGATAATCTGGCATGGAACTGTCTTTACTCCCTGTACCTCACAAGATTCAATGTGAACAAGTGCAATGAGTTAAGCAGAGCTCATAAATATCAGATGTTTTTGTTGAAAAACATTGAAAAACCTTTTCCTCTATGCTTTAATAAACTTACGTTAACCAACAGCATGATCCTAAACATCATTCAGTAATTTTACTTCACATGCCTCAATTGTTTGTGACTGCTAACTATCCATCTGCCCATTTTGTTTGAAGAGCAAACAGTGAAGCAGTCTGCAATCTGCAGTTTAAATTCACAGGAAGGGTGTTAAAATTCTTTAGAGACTGTCATGTTCAACCTTTGGTTGATAACAGTAATCCCTCATTGAAGAGATTTACTGCTTAGCAAACATTTTTCAGTACATTAATGATTTATGAAGTCACTGAATGCACAAGATCTCTCGCCACTCATAGTATCATAGTATGAGACATCATCTCAGTGTAAAAGTAAGAATGCCTTTTGTAAAGAAACATGTACAAATCTTTGTTAAGTAAGTTTAAATTGCTTGCAGTGCACTTCCACAGTAACCCCTGACCGCTGACAGGTCTGTTCCAGAATCTCTTGAATTATTTAGCTGGTGCAGCTACTGTACTACAGATTTTCCTCTCCTCTTCCTGTCACATTCTTTCTTTTTTCCAGAGTGATGGTTTGTAAAGAACTGTGATAAACCACAATCCCTGAACAATACAGACACATATAAGCACTATATATACATGTATACAACGTCTTCATTAAAGATACAGATAGTGTAGATCTACACTGAGTACTACCAGTCTTCCATAATTCAGTCAATAGAAGTTGCTCATAGGAACAGAATCTCAGGAGCACCTCATCATGTTTAATACATGATACAGAGAGAGAGGGATACAGAGAGAAGTGTCCCAAGAACAGATGACAGGACAGAACTTCCCCCTAGATTACAAGGCTGTGTAATGCCCAGTCTGCTTTTGTGTCTGCCAGTTACTGTCAGACAGACTGCATTGTTGAGCAGATGTTGGAAGAGATTAGACAGTACAGGGAATAAATAATAAAGTGTGGCATGAAATAGTCTGGTTGGGGGGTTTTTTGGTTTTTGTTGTTTTTCTGTTTGTTTTTGTTTTGGTGGTTTTTTTTAGTTTGTTTGTTTTGTTTTAGTAATTTCCACTTTTTGCCCTTATGATGAAGATGTTGGCTAGTAAATGAGACATCTCACACTATCCATCTCCTTCAAGAACATAAGGCCAGTTTGCATACACAGATTGAACAGAAGAGTACTGCTAGAAAATCAGACTATAATGGCATTCAGTCTGGTCAGTAATAGTGCAATAAATATCAAAATTTAAAATGTTTAAATATCAGAGTAAAATGCCTGATTTTAACAATGCTGCTAACATGCAATCAGTTATACTACACTTATTACCACTATTTATTTAACCTCTGAAAGGCCAAACTTCTTCCCATTCCAAAGACAAAGTGGTTCTGTTATTTTCAAAGTTCTGCCTATTTTGTAATACTTATTTTAGAACTATTCATACTCAGACAAACTGGTTAACCAAAAAATTCACTGTTGCTATTTGGTTGAGTCTCTAGCTGGAAAGAAGGAAGGAAGGGATTCTTTGCCTTTCTACCCTTCTATTTGATCAAAAGGTATAAGCTCTTTCTATATGTTCTTGGTCACTGTTTTATTTCCTCTGCACAAGCAGGACAATTTAGCCTGTTTCTCTATTCTCCTACAACCTTGCAGGACTGCTCTAGTCTCAGCTGAAGTGCTGCTCTGCAGAAGGTGCTGGAAGGTAAAGGTCTTGTCCTTATAGGCCTTTTTGGTATGTGGAAGCCATTGTAGTCAGCAGATCAAAACAGCCTTAGTTGTGAAAATACAGACCTAACAACGCTTTGTAGGTGCAAATGGTTGTGGATTTGGTGGGATGTAGCAAGATTCTATTATTAGCTTTTAAATTGCTCAAGCATTTCAAAAGCTGTATGGGATTTCTAAATTGTTCCTGAAAGAATATGTAGAGTCTCTTGGGTTGAGTCATTCATCCACTGTGTTCTCATCTGAGTTTTCCCTTTACTCTCATCCATTGATGTTCTTTGTCTTTGGATTCTTCATTCAGTTCAGGATGTCATTGCAGAAGCCCCTGGGGAACTCTTTACCACATCTTAAGAAAATGTGGCATTGACTCCCAGCATGCAAACTTCTGTTTCTAGGTGCATTTCTCTGTTGTAACAAGCATTGTCTGCTTTGAACACAAAACAAATTGAATGAAGACTTTTTGTGTGTTAGTTCCTCCCATTGGGCTCTGCATCAGAGCTAATGAGCATCTGTCTGATGCTGCACTACTTGTCCTGCTCAGGAAGCTGCTGTTGCATAGAAGTACCTCCAATTATCATCCCAAAAGTTATTTCTCTTCCACTTTACTCATGTCCCATTTTGTTAGCCACATGACTACCTTTTATTCAAATTCTGTGAATGTGGTTTAGGACAAAGCTAGTGCTGCCCTTCTAGTATTGAAGTATGACTTTTTTATTTTTTTACATCTATTTAGGTTTAAATGTACCTGGTATTCTGCCTCTAATTTGAACAGGTTCTACTCAACCCGGTAAGAGCAGCTTTCTACTTACGCCCTAGAAGGGCATGAATATGAATGATCCTTGAGCTGCATTAAGTTTCTTCTTCATATATTATCTTTACTTACATGATCTAGCCATCTTCAAACTAGCTTGTTTCCCAAATGTGACTAAAACTAATTCTGCTCTTCCCAGTGCGTTGGGAAGACTGTACTAGAGTTCAAGAAGATTTGGAGTCCTTGAGTGCTTTGAGTCTGAGTGAACCATATCAAGCAGCTTACCGTCCTTTCATTGTAAGCCTATTTATTTTCTTCTCACTATTCCTGTTTTAATTGTGTACAACCTTGCTGCCGCCATAGTGAATGCTTTCCTCAGTTTGTCTGTACAGCAAAGTGCTGATAACAGCTGCTGAAATTCAGCCCAGATAAATGCCCTTAAACTGCCTCAGTGGACAACTCAAGCGCCGCCCCACCTTGCCTGCAGGACCAGGTGCTGAGCTGGCTCTGGCAGCTGCCTTAGGGTAAACAAAGGGTGAAAAGGAACCTGCAGCCCTGAAATAGGAACGAAAGGAGACAGTGAGTCCATTGAGGTATATAACACTACTCATTTTCTCCAGCGAGGCTTTACTATAAACAAGAAGATTTGCTAGGACTGCTATCAGCACTTTGAAAATCAGCTTCATCTTTGGAGTTAGCTGACCTTAATGCTTGCTTCAGGCTCTCATTTAATCAAAGCATGCACAGCAAGAGCTCTTACATCTCTTTTTGCAAACCACAAAATACTGTACAGTGCCAGTTTAGCATCTTCAGCCCAAAGCATGCTGGTGTATGGCAGCAATGTGCATTTGCTAATTGTTACTTATACCTGGTAACAACGACTTCAGACACCCCAGTAAGACAAAAAGTACAATACTGAGAAAAACGTGCTTTAAAGAAAGCATTTTCCTTCCACAAATAAGAGTCCATCTATGAGTGAGGGCTGTTGCGATGTTTTCAGTCCATGTTTGTGTGTGTTTTAAATGCCCTCAGTTGCGCGTCACATTCTGTACAAGATGATTCACTTTTTCCAACCACTTCAGAATCACATATGGAATCTGTTGTATATTGTCAGCCAGTACTGTACAATGTTTCATCCCCTTGTGTATATAAGCCATGCTGAGGCTTCAGCCATTCCTATAATGTGCTTATTTCTGCAATGTTCTTCACAGGAGACAGAAAGCAAAGATGTAGCATTTGGATATTTTATTCTGTAATCCCAAAATGTAATCTAAGAATATGTTAAAAATTTATTATAATAGCCACTGCAAGAACACAGAAGATTACTTGATGCTATGTTAACTTGCACAGTTTAGAGTGCTTAGCTTGTGATCCCAAAATCTCTTCATTTCTGAGATTTAAAGTTTTTTTAGTATTAGAAAGATTATATTGGTGCTTTTTTTAAAAAAGCTTTTCAAACTTTTGACTGTCACATTTGTGGAAGATAAAAGCCTTTTTCCTGTGATGCAAGGCCTTCTCATCTGCCTTGCCCTTTCAGTGTTTGGCAATTGAGATTAAAGCTTTCGCTTGTAGCAAAACAAAAGTTCTAAAGTAAGCAACTGCCAATAAACATGTTGTCTGTTGTTCCAGAATATTCACAATCACTTATAGATTGCTATGGCTGATAGACAGTACTCAGTGACTGCTTCAAGAGGTTAGAACTGGCATCAGAACTTGTGGAAATATCACAGGGGAGGAGCCTTGGGGATATGCATCTTTTCATTTGATCTGCCATCTAATCTGGAACTACAGCAAGCTCTCATCTTTATTCAAAATATTGGTTGTTACTCTTTGGACTATTTCTTTTTTTCCTACGCTGCACTTCCAGATTAAGTTTATTTTCCAGTTTTTCTGTGGCTGTCTGTTGCAGTCTCCTTCTCTTTCCTTTTGTTTGGCACAGGTTAAGCACTCTGAACTTCTTGTAGCATTGTTCGAGGAAGGTTATTGCAAGTATGTGCTGTAAGTCAAGGCACAGAATAATAAACTAAATCTCAAAATGTTGAATCACTTGTGTTGTGAAAACATAGATTCTAAATGTGGGGACTGAGTGAACTCATTGAAGTGCTGGTGCTGGAGAGCTGTTTCCTCACCTTCCTCCTTTATGTGCGCCTAAAACCAGCCTGACAGGTGAGAAACAGGCTTTCTGGTGTGGGTTATTTTATGCCTGCTTTGATAGTGCCTGCAGCTCTGCCAGGTGCAAGGTGTGGCTGCATGGGAGCTGAGCTGCCTTGTGCTGAGTTGTTTATCTTTGCTGAGAAACCTGCCTTTACCAACTGGTGGTAGGGAACTCTGCGCTTTAACGTCGTGCTCAAAGAAGACCACCTATGGTGAAGGAAGCCCCATCTGCCCTTGTATCGTTCTATACTGAATAATTAAATCCATAATGAAGAAAGAAGAGTTTGTATTATTGGAATGCTGTGTTTTTATTTTCTCCTAATGCCTAACTGTAATGTCTTTAGAATCTGGAACCCTCTCAACCCTTCAAAAGACAGAGATGTTGCTTTGTAAACTTACTGTATTATTGTTTTCTACATACCCAGAATGGTAGTGGGGTTTTTGTAGTGTTTGCTTGTGACAAAAACAATCTCAGAGAGACATTCTGCCTTGAGGACCTTATTTCAGACCCACAACCAGAAGTACAGCCAGCTGAAAAGCAATCTTTCAGTACCAAGCCCTGTACAAAAATGCTGCCATAGTTTTACTGTTGAATTGAATATTTGCATGTGCCAGTAGATACTGGAATACAAACTCCTGTTTCATAAACAAATGCAGTTTTGATGCAAACAGGTTCCCAGTTTTAGAAAATGGTTTGTTGTGCTAATGGGGTTGAGGACAGGTTGTCTTTTTTGTGATTTCTGGGTTATTTGTGTCCTGCCTCCCCTCATTCTCTCCTTTCTTCTGTCGTGGAAAGATAGCTTTTCTTTCTCTTTTCTGAAGTGAAAACTTACTCACGTAGTGCTATGTCGTCTTGCTTTTCATGAATGTGAGGAAGCCATCCATGTGGGTTCCTCCAGTAGATGAAAATATATAAAACACTTTTGTAAGTAGTATGTAATTTTATACACAATACAAAGAATTACAGGAGTTTGTTTCTTTGATATCTTGAAGAATGCATTACTGCCTTTCAGAGCTTGAACCTGTGGTGGTATATTAATATGAGCTCTTCTGGGGAATTTTGCTAATGGCTTTACCTAAAATGACTGCTTTACATAAAGTACAGAGGGAAAACACTAACTTGTGAAAATTCAAATAATTTTGTGGGAACAAAATACACACTTGGCATTTTTTAACAAGGAAGAATTCTTAGTGGTTGAATGAGAGAGCTGTCATTACATGTACCTCTGACCAGTGAGTGTGGCTACCCTTGGGTCTTGGTTTGCAGTTCTGCTGGCAGTGTTGTCTCCTGACTTTCAGATCTTCCTCTGTCCTACTGAATTTGTTTCATTTCTTACCTATTAAACATCCTCCAGGACACAACTGAGACTGTGTACTGCATAGGCAACTCCTCTGATTCAAATTCCTGTACTGCCACCCCTAGCATGTGCCTGGTGTTTGGCAGCCATTGGTTGTCAAACAGGGATGGAATGAGGACAGAGTTTCTGTCCTGAACAGATTGGTTGGCCTAATTCATGTTTTACCTTACCCCTAAGCATTCAGCCTCTGAGACCATTTGGCATTCTAGAGCAGTCCATCATAGACATCTGTTTCCTCTCATGTCATCCATTAAAAAAAAAAAAAAACAACACTTTGCAGCATCTCTCCAGTGTCTGCATGGATGCATAGACAACAGACTGGTATGCAATCACCTGGCATCATCTTAGGGAATTAAATACAATGCCTTCAGAGTTTAATTATGTATTTTTGGACACCATCACAGATCAAACCTTGAAGATGCCAACATTTTCTTACAGTGCTAGTTTCCAAGTTCAAAAAGGTAACAGTTATTGCAGTTTTTCCTCTTAATTGAAGTCACGTGGTCATCACATGCTTGATATTTTAGGACTGCTTGATTCTTTACAATAAAGATGCAATTGGTTGGAATAGTTTTAGACTCACTGTCTGGAGGACCTGCCAAAGAGCTGTTTTATAGATTTCAGCATTTCCATTTTGCAGTTTTCCATAAGACACTGAATTTTTTCCTCTACCCTGGATAAATACAAAGTCACACACTTGAAATGAAATCAAAACTAAGGAGTATTAAAAGCTGACTTTAGCAGGAATGTCTGCTTTCAGTTTGTTGCTTCCTGTTCTGATAATGAAATTTGAATTAAATTTCAGCAGTCTCACTAATTAGTGTTTGTGTAGCAATGTCTGCTAGCCCCTCTTTGAGCAAGGGACAACTATAAACTGTCTTTTAGTGCTTTAGTTTATTTTGGTGAAGATGCTTTGTTGCCAAGATCTTCGTTCTTGTTCTATACTTGTACTATATTCAGAACAGGAAGGAAAAAGTTTTTATGTTCTCTCTCTGAAATTCACAAATTAAGGTTTTGGTTTTGTAGTTTATTTTCTTTTTCTCTGGGAAAAGATGGTGGATATAATACTGTGGAAGAAAAAAGGTATCCTTACATACTGATACTGGCATTTTGATTATATAGAGAAAAAATAGCTTTAAACAAAAGAAAAAGAAATTATTTTATGTTTGACACTAAGTTATTTGGGTAGCAAGATTCTTCTGCTGCACTGTAAAATGTTTGTATGTGGAGAAGATTTCAAAGGAGATTCTAAAGAAATGCTGGTATTTACCACAGATGAATGAGAATCCTATAAAGCACTACACTTTTTCTTTAAGTCACAGAAATCTTTCTTCTGGGGTTCTTCATAGAGAAATGTGACTGTTCTCAACAAGGTAAAAGTGTAACTTTCAATAGACACATAAACAGAATTAATCCCAGCCTTGCAGTCTTCCTTGGCCTTATGAGAAGATGCTTGACTTATTAATTCTTCTGTTTCCATGTTTTCTATGTTAGTTTAAAAATCCCGAACCTTAGAATGAAATATGAGTTTGGCCATTAGCAATTCCAAATTCAGAAACTCTATTCTTCTGCAAGATAAACTCATTCTTCTCCCCAAAAAGCAGTGTGCCTTGCTTGCTTTTGGATGACTCCTTGCAGTTCTACTCCTCTCCAGTGACCAGGAATAGGAGTTTTATTGGCACTCTTAAATTGTTTCATTTGAACACCTATTGGCTGCCAATCAAAAGTTGTGTAATGATAACCACAACCAACTTCATCAAGCCTTTGTGCATATAGAGAAGAGGAGGAAAGAATTCAATACAAAGTCTTCCTAAGAAGGTTTAGTATTAAAAATTGTTCAGGTCAAAGCCTACTGATATTCAGTACACCCATGAAATCCAGAGTGTTAGGTGCTGGGTTGCAGGATTGCCAAAAAATCCTGTCATCTTAAACTCTGAGTAGCGTTTTTAGATGCATAGAACCTGATATTTACTCTGAAATGAGAAGGGATGTGCCAAAGTGGTGATGCCTTAACTTTACATGCAGTGAGCTCCGAGTGGACAAGTTAACAAGATGTGAGCATAGCTCAAGGTACAGTCCCATTTAATATAGAATATAGAATTACAGGATTCTGAGCAGCAAAGACTCTGTGAGATTTAATGAGTAGTAATGTTGCTAGATGTGGCACAAAAAAATAAATTACATAAAGCCATTACTCTTGCTTCTCCTTTTTACATGTGGTTCTAGCTATTTGTTTGAATTTTCTTTAATGACATCCATGACTTCGTATTTAGTTTGCAGAAACAATTAGAGGCTTCATAATCTCTAGAACCTCAGCATTTACTTAAAAAAGGCAGAAGGTTTGTCACTGGTTCTTTCTGATATTGTAAAGCTGGAGAGAATTTGAATGTGGTTTCTTCAGTCCAGTATGAGAACAGCAAGCTGTTGACTAAAAGGCATGATGACACATCTTTTTTACTTCTCTTCATGAAACTGCTTCACGTATTTTATCTTGGGCTGAAACTGATGTTCAGCACTGAAAGCTTACTCTGGTGGCAAATCATGACATGGCACAAATTTAAACAGCCTCTAGTGTCAGGACTTGTGTTTGTAAATAAAGCCTCGCTGGTTTAAGCTGTGATCATTTTAGTATCGGTGTCTTCTCACTCAGGAAGAACTGGAGAAGATGAAGTAATAAAGGTCAGTGTCAGAGTTCTGGATCTGCACTTTATTTTGCTGTGCAGATGGCTGCAGATAGTTCTAGCAGACTACCTCCCTTTCTGATTTTCTAAGAATAAAAGGTGGTTGGAGTTCCTGTTACCTAACTGTTATAAAGAAAAAAAGGTGAGCATCCTGTTTTTGAGTGGCTATGCAGCCCACACCCACTATGAGACTGTGATGCCAAGAAGTATTCAGCCGATTACATTGAATGTTATCAATGAATTAGATTGAATAGATGAGTGAAATCACAGACATGTAGCCTTGTGTCTTGCTGTGTACTACACAGAGCTGTGAATGAATATAAACAACACTGATATGCTTGCAACTATCCGCTTTGCCAACTGTTTTGTCCTATTTTTTGGTAACTGTTCAGTGTCCTGCTAGGTGGTAGCAGTAGGCAAAAGACTGAAATGAGTAATGTCTGCTTAGTTATAAACTGCAGAAAACAAATAATGCAGTAATAACTTTTGAATAATGTTAAAAGTAGACCTCTAAATTAACTCATCATTTAGATTGTGCCATAAAGATGTCTTATTTTGTTGTTAGTCTCCTTAACCCAGACAGTTTCTGAAGTACTGTCTGCATTCTGCCATCTGTATTTTTGTAGTGTCCAGGTCATTCAGGTCAAGTTTTCCCCTGTCAACACCAACAACTGGGCTCCCATGTAGACCACAGAGGTGATGTTTGCTTATGAGGCTGTGTGTGTACCTTTTGAAGGACTGGCTTAAACAGCACTTAAACAGCTATTCTGAAGGAGGGAACAGCATCATTATCAAGACTCCCACTGGCCAGTTTCTGGGTAATAACTTCACAGCAGAAATTGCCTGTAATTACATAAGAGCAAAGAACTTCCTTGCCACTTGCCAAACCTCCCTTAGAACACTTCCATTATAAACTTAATATAGGTGTTTGTTCAAAAACGAAGCTTAATTTGAACCCACGATAAAGAAACTTAAGCCATGTGTAGCAGTGCCACCTAGTGTAGTCTGCCAATCCCGGGTTTTCAAGACACATTTTTACTCCTTTTGTGTCTTGAATCTATAATGGTTCAGAAACCAAGCATAACCTCTTTGTTGTAGAAAGGCTTTTTAAATTTGTTTCTCTTGAAATCTGGGCCAGAATTATATCTTACATGAGTCTGGCTCTTAGGATGTCTTTCATTTTTGTTTCACTCTTCTTTGGAGAACTAATGACAAAATACTTTGAATTAATCCATGTAGAACAAGTTATTTTCCTCAGGTCATGTTTACCTTTTAAAATGAAGCAGGTAAGTAGGGTGGAGCCATGATCAAATATCAGCATGGTATTGCTGATATCGACTGAGTATCCCAAACATTTTGTAAGATTATTCATTGAATAAAGCAGCAGTTAATATGATCCAAGCAAGTAGGATTTTGCATACCATTCTATAGAAAATTCAATTGGGGGGGAGAGGGAGATGACAAGAATTAAATTACACACTTCAAACAGATAGTAAATGTTTTTTCCTCTGTGAGAATTTCAAAAAGAAATGAGTTTAAACATGCTGTGGCTTTTAGCAAATTGTAACTTACAAGTCACAGGCTGAGAGCTGTTATTGCTCTCTGTTAAGTTTTGTCTCCCTGATGTCTAAGAATATCTTCTAACATTCTGAGTCTTGTTATAAATAAAGCCATGGAGTGGATTTTTATTTCTACTGTAACTCCTCTACCTATTAACTAATGAAATCTAGAGTACATCTTGATTTTCACCAGTCTTAAGGAAGCGAGTCTAGTTCTCTTTGCCTGTTTAACCAAGAGGAAGTGCATCACTGCAGCTGGGATTTGTGTGTTTCTTCTGGATTCCCAAAGGAAACACTGTCAGCCAAAGTTAGAAATGGCAAGAGGACAGAAAGCAAAAGGCACAACTGCTGGATTTAGACTTACGTAGGATTTGCACTGTTTGGCATTCTGACTTAGCTGCCTCAACGTTTCCAGTTTAGAACTGTTTATCTAGTATTGTCTAGTTTGTTAGAAACAGACAGTGCTGAGGCCCACCCACGGAGCATGAAAGGTCCTGTCTTGAGATCAGGTTGCAGATATGCCCTCCTTACATCTGCTGATTGCAGCCACCATGGGGAGAAAGCTCTGCCAACAGGATATTTGAAGGAAAGATTTATATGAAAGGCTCTAGAGATTGTAGATCTATCATTACTCAGCATCTTTTGAGTAGATAATTTATGGCATATTGATCCTCAGAATTTCAGAATGTTATGCGGTGTGAATTACAAGCTTCTCAGAGATAACTCCAGGTGCTAATGCACTTGAGTTCTTCCTTTGAAGGCAAAGTGAGACTGATTACTTCATGCTTCATAGGTTTATGCTTCTTCGTAAGTGATGAGACTCACGTTCAGCCTTGCATGTGCATCAACATGATTTTTGTTTGCTTGTTCCACCTAATTTGGGGCTTGCTTCTTCACCACTTTGATCAAGGCAATAGTAGCTCCAGAACATTCCCCCAGGGGTAAGTTATCAATGGAGAAAATGGACAGTGTTTTTTACCGGGCTGAGATCAGTATTTCAACATGCATCTATATAAAGAATAATTAAAATTAGCAATTCTAATGCAGTCCATTAACATAGGCAGTTTTGGAAGCCTTGGAGTGGAAAGGCATTCAGATATCTTCAAGTTTGTGAGCCAATTTATTTATTACAAATATGTGACACACAAAGATGTCAGTAGTTCTGTAGCTGCTGATCTGCTGATTCTAGGCAAGTACAAGCAACAGCAGGAATATTTGAGAGTTTCCTGGCCCTGATGGATCAGTAATGTCCAGGTCTTCAGGTGACATACAAAGTGCATTGAGAGCATATAGAGGGAAGGGAAACGTGTGCTGTTGATAAATGTGAAAATGTTTGATCTTACTCTGTGATCTTGATCACTGATTTAGTGGAAAGTGATGGTTTACACAAAAACATGGTGGTGCAGTTCTTCCCATTCTACCAGCATGCTTCATTGAGAGTTGAGTTTCATCACTAATATAGAACATTTGAGGGGAGTCATTATTAAAATATTGGTGTTGCATCACAAGCCCTTTTTTTTTTCCTCGGTTATGCAATAAAAAGTTTTGAAAGTACACCGGAGGTAGAGATCCTAATGGCAATGTCTTCCCACCACTATTGTAGAGAACCTGGTTTGTTTTGGTGCCACAGTCTCAATTAGGTCCTGCTGTAGACCCCTCCAGGGCAGTCTTCTGCCACAGTCAGCAAAGCCAGTTAGCTTTGGAAAGGAACTTCTTGAAACCCAATCACTTGGCTTCGCTTTTATTCCCAAGAGGCAGCCACATCAAATGGAAAATTTACTTTGGTGGGTTTTCCAGATCCAGGGTGATTTGTGGATGCCAGACTGACATATACCATAAACAAGAATTATGTATTTTGGCCCAGGGAAAATCAAAGTAAACAGTAAGTGCAAGTGCAGCCTCAACGTAACCCCCAGGTCATGATTTTGGACTTTTCTGGATTTCACACTGGCCTTGCATCACCCATAAGAGGACTCTGTAACATCTGTAAGGTGACCTAACAGAGGGCTTAAGTGAAGCCTTGGTAGAATATAACTAAAATGTTTATTTTTATGTTTTGTAGTAATAAAAATCTTCCATGGAAACCTAGTGGGAATAGTGTGTTTAAAAAATTTACCAGCTTTCTACGTATTTCTGAAAGCTCATACATTTTTTTATCTTCTTTTAAATGAGTGTTCTGCTCTGTCCATTTAAATTCTGCTGGTGGCTTCCCTCCATTTTGTTCTGCTGTTTAAGTAAAGGCAAATAACGATGTAATCTTATCAACAGTTGTTGAATTTTATTCTTTTTGAGGATTTTATGGGGAAAGTTCAGATATGTAGGTATAAAGGTGAAGTGTGGCTGTCACTGTGCCCAGTCTTAATTGCAGTGTTGGGCTTTGAATAAGAAACCTGTCCGGAGCTGTAACCCCTGCTACATGCAGTGAGTAGCTGTGTTTCAAAGCAGGCCATCCTTACTAAAGTAGTGTACAGAATATACCTGTATAATTGAAGCAAAATGGTAGGAAAAGGAATTGTAATGCATGCTTGGCAGCTGTACTTGGGTATTTTACAAGCAGATCAGAAATTTAATTGTAAGATATTTCTCCTTTGGTCCAGTGTATCAAGTTCAACATAGCTGCTAATTCCAAGAAGCAAAGTGAACAATATTTTGAGGCAGCACTCATTTATGGATTTTATAGGGGGGCTTTACTGGAAGGAAATTGCTTCCCAGTCAAAACAAAGCCAGCCTTCCTTATCTTGAGGATGTTGTGAGCTCTACTGGATTTCAGTGATGATGAAGTAGGTAGTGATTATTGTTGTTCAGTCCATGCCATATTTTTTTCAATCATAGTAAAACATCTCAAAACTTCTCTAGATTAATAAAAAGTAGAGATACAACAAGTTTTCATACAGGATAAGGCTGGAAAATATCCAAATCTGAAGACCACATATTGTTCTCACATTTGCAAGCTAAGCACATACAATTGGAAAAGTAGAGTGTTGTATACATCAAAAGACAAATATCCTCTGTCTGATGATCTACAGCAGAAGTGGGTATAAACAAAAGGAGACAGTGCCCATACCTAGAATGCACCTCTTTCCTGAGGCCAATTTGCTTTTTTCCTTTGGCTGATGGTTTGAAAAGAAATAGTAAGATCCCAACTGACTTCAGAGAGAGTACCACAATCCCTGTCCCTGGCCAGTTTCCTTTTGCCCCAGATGAGCTGTGATCCTGTTTAATATTTCCAAGTGAGCAATGATTCTAGGACTGTGGACAGCTATAGTTGAGTATTTTCTTTGGCGTTAGTATTGCCTAGACATAAAAGTGAGAGAGCAAAATGAGGGAAATGGGTGATTCCTCCCTCTGGATTGGCATAACTTGTTTTCTGTGATTCCCAATTTAGCTTTAAACTGCCTAGATTGGGTACAGCTTAACTTTGATTGATTGATTGATTGATTGATTTTGCCATTATCATATTCTTCATCACAGCATCTTACTTGGAGATGCTGCTATGCATTCCACCTTGGTGTAATTTAACATTCAGATTTTTAGCTAAATTTAGCATCCCTAGAGGCGTTAGTGTTTGCAGACTTTTTTTAATTAAAGTACTATGATGCCAAGCAAACAGTATTTTCCTAGGCTGTCTGCTGCTGATGCAAAGTGGCATGCTCTGTGTCTCCTGAGCATAGGGGAATGTCCCACTGGGAGAATTGCACAATTCAGTGAGGAACAGCTTGATTATTAGTCATCTGTGTAATGGGAACTATTTGAAATCTTGGCTGCTAGTCTAAGAAACTACTACTTAAAAATAAAAGAAACACCTCCACAGAAAGACATTCAAGTACAATATTTTATGTGGAAGGACCAATCTTCATTCACATTTGAAGCACAGGTGGCCATATATAATGGTTGCAGTTACAGTGTCATTACTTTTATTGGTGCAGTAGACAGCGAATTTTGACTGCTCTGTTGTGAATGTGTAGCAGAACTGCATATCCACATTTGTTAGTTAGTCAAGCCCAGCTGTGTTTATTGCTCAGAGCGCTAAAGTCAGCACAATCCACACTCCTGGAAAACATTCAAGGCTTTGCATTCTGTGCAAAAAGGATTTAAATAAAATCTGATGCTCACTAAAGGCAGCCTATCCCAACTCCCTCTATGGCAAGCCAACAGCCCACTGCATGGAAGCCAAGCCAATATAATTGTGAGGGGAAAAGAGGGAGGACTATGAATTGAAAAATATGAACAGAAATGCACATGTAGAATTATGTCACGTGATGCCAGTGAGAAATTTCAATGAGTAAAACATTGAGTTCACTGCAGAGTCTTTTACCCAGTAAGAAATGTCAATGCACAAGCTTTCTGAAATATATGTTAGCTTACATACTGGTAAAAGGATACCCAGAGTCCAGTCACTGAGTAATAGAGAAGGGATGTGAAAAAACTCCCTCTGTCCATTCTGTTGCTTTAACCACAAAGATGTACCCTTATCAGCAGAAATTATTCTCACAAGGCTCAACTTCAAAATGTGTGATATATGTGAAAGGACAAAGAATAACAAGTTAGTGTAAGCACACAGTAACACACAAGGATTTGGCTTGTTTCATGTGTCTTGACTGTGCGTTTATGCTACAGAGGTGGATGAAAGTAGAGACCATCCATGACCAGTCCCACACTGCATCAGTTCTCCTTTTACCTCCTGTTTGTGGTTTATTTGCCTTTCAACTTATAGGAGAAAGAGAAAATTTTTGTGGAATTCCATTTCAATTTTCAGGAAAAAGTAAGATTCAAACCTTCTACTAAATCACAAGTAAGACACATGCTTATTAATGATGAAACTAATCCAGTAAAGGTGATTAGCCTAGTAGAGTGCTTTCCCATGGTAGTGAATGCCTTCATTTGCCTTTTCCAGTAACTTGTGGAGAAGTCTCAGGAAGATCTTTTCAATATAAGATTCATCAACAATGGATTAGAGCAAAGAAATAACTTACACAGTTTTTATTCTTCTGCTTTGAAATACTTCTGGACGGTGTGACTATGTGAGACTGGGAATTTTCACAATTCTTCTGTTCTAAATTCCCTAATTAAAGTTCCCCTAGCAGGTTCTCTTGAAACTGCTATTTAAAATAAAAGCAATTCATGTTTTTTAAGACAACAAATATAATGCAATAATAAAACGTTTCTGTCTTCATGTGTACTTAAGGAAGTAGTAATAAAAGTAACTGAGGTTTTGAACTTGAATTTTTGTTTCCTCTTACTACTGTAAATTGACCAGCCAGTGAATAGTTTAAGTTCATTATGCTGATGTATGGGTTGTGTTGAGAAACTGTAGATGTTGTTTTTGAAACGGGCCTGAGTACTTCTCAAATTTCATCATCACTTCCCAGGAGAGATCGGTACAAAGAATTACACAGAAAATTACTGGTAGTCTGTTGTTCAACCTGAATGCATTGAAGTATCAACGGCACGGATTCTGCTGATTCCTAACCCATGTTTCTATTGCTTTGTGGCAGTACTGTGAACTGTGCTGATTGAGAGCTTAGTCCAGGCCAATTGAAATCATTACTAAATTTTTGTAATTTAACATGAAACCAATGTTTAGTGTTCAAATGATCTAGGAGATGGAGGGAAACAGAAGACAAATCATCAGTAAGTAACCTTCATTGCACAGCAGCCTTGAAAACCACATGAGATTGTGTCAAGGGATTTAATTTTGGTGTGAGGGGGACGGTGCTGGAGAGGAGAAGAGGTAAGGAGGCTTAATTTACTTTGTTTGCATATTAAAATCATTAAGCCTATTGCTGATCAAAGGAAGCAGGTGGCTGGTATTACAGAGTTAATGTTTCTTTGCAGTTCATTATTAATATAAGAGCTACATTTGAAATGAGCTTTGCATGTACTGGGAAAGAAAAAATATAGGAACTTCAGTACAGCCATGTCTTTACAACCTTAGTTCCACTTCTGCATCTTCACAGTGCTGTAGAATGGGGCTGAGTACCAAAGCCTTAAGCTAAAAGGGTTACATTCCACTTCTGTGTGGGTGTGGAAGGAGTTCGGCTGCCAAGGAAAGCATCTAGGACTTAGTAGTGGTGGTTAACAGAGGATGCTGGTGGAACTGAGATGGTGCCAATTAGGTTCATGCACTCAAGATTGTTTTGCAATCAAGTCATTGCCTGAGCCTTCAGACTTAGGAAATTTTGGCTGGACTTTCAGAAAAAAAAAATCAGAAGCTGAGAATGTCCATACTGACCCACAGAGGCCCGGGAAGTCTTTGCTTAAAGACACAGGCAACTGGAAGCATGCCAGCTAGTGAAATGAAGACCGTGTGCAACGGAAACAGGGAGCCTACTGTTTGTGTTCCTATCCAGCAGTCCTGTTACCAGCTGCAAGAGGGTTTCTGACAAGTCGTGCCTGCTTTACAGCCTAATGAAAGAAATTTGCCTTATAGTAAATACCTCCTTCTTTATGATGTCTGGACATCTACCATTTTTCTACACAAGGAGGAAGACAGAAACTTGTAATAATGACCACGGAAAAAGCCACTGAATGTGCCACAATTACTACCAAAGATTTTTAATGTTTTACCTCATTTAAAGAAGAAATTTAAACATAAATAATACAATGTTTTTCTGTACAAAGGAACTGTGATGAAACAAACAGTTAAAAGTCAATCCAGTTGCTCACACTAATTACCAAGATAGCTTTTTGTCAGTGCAAATGCAAAGTCCAAGTTCTCTGGAAACATTTTAAAATGTACGATTGCTGTCAGCCAGAAAGATCGAGTCCTTCTCTCCCTACCCCACTCTATGTATTTTTAACACAACTCTTAAATTCAGGAGCTGAAACGAATGGTTTGTTTTTCTTTTATCAGTCAGCATGGTAAAGTTATTTTTCATTCTTGTATTTGTTTGCCTACATTTCAGTTTTTCTAGTTTAAGTAGAATTTTATTTTTTGATTAATGGAATCAATGCAGCATATTTATGTACAGCAACTTCTTCCTGATGGATATTCTTTGAGGAATTTATTAAAGTGGTGATTGTTGTAGTGCCTCTATCACATTTCTTTGCCACTGGATCTGTGTTGCTGTTGTTGAGCAGGAAAAAAATAAAGCAGTGATTTGGATGTTGAAGCCTTCAGACCACAGCAAATGGAAGACACACAAGAGTGTCAAAGCAGGAGCCAAGGGCAGAGGCCAAGAGAAAAACCTGCAAGAGCAACTGAAGGGAGAACAGAATAAAACCTTAAATAAATCACTGAAGGCTTGGTACCTGAATGGGCCTCTGAACTGCAATTTTAAAAATGTAACACTTTAAACAGAGTTGTATCAATCAGTGTCCCTTTGTGATGTAATTGCATTGTCAAAATAAATGAAACGTTCATTACCTCCATGTTGTAAAGGAAAATTCAACCAACTGCCTGTGAAAACAAATGGCAATGCAGTGAGATGGAACCTCTAAACTCAGTACTCCCTCTCATTAAGATTAATTGGTTGCCATCAAAAACATCAGAACAGTGTGCATAGACTCACTTAGGTCTCTAGGGCATGTGGGAAGATTAATGGCCTATATTAAATGCAATAATTTTCATTGACTGAGAAAGAAAGAATGTTCTTTTCTTTATCAGAACTGTGAGCCACTTTGTTCTTTATATGATCTCTCTCCATGGACTCTTAGACAGTGTCTTCCCTTTGTCCTGTTCCACCTCCACTCAGGAAATGATGTCTCATTCCTTTTTTCTAGCATGTAGCTGTAGCACATAGTTGTCATATTGCGACCTGCAGCTAGATCTCATTTTCCCAATACTGCTTTTAAAATCTATCCAGTCGTGTGCTTTTGCACTATCAAAGTTGGAGGCTATGGCGTGCTGACAAGAAAACAGTGGATTTCTTTGTATCTTACTGAGAAATTTTAATGGCTATAAGATCAGTACATGCACATATTTCTTATTTTTCTGTCTTTTGCCAGGTTTATTCTGAATACAACTACTGTATTGAAACCTGTTCATGTAGATATTTAGTTGAGTATAGGGGAATTATAAATATTGAAGCATTTCTAATTGACATTGTTGTTTAGAACACTAGTAAATAGCTTTAGATGCACTCTTCCACCAAGTGATACAACTGCATAACAGAGGTGTGTTCTTCCATCACCTGTAGAAAAAAATGTTGATTATCAACTGGAAACGTCATAAAATCTTTGCTAAAGTTTGTCTTCCATGTCTCCTGAAAATTCAGGATTCAGTACAACTAAGTTAAATCTCCCTTATCTACTTTTGAGACATGACTCAGAAAATGGTTCAGACAGATGTTTCAACTTATGTTCTGAGTATTACTTTTTGTTTTGGTTTTGATAACTTTTTATTTCCTATTTTGTAATCAGAATGTTACCCTCTGTTTTGCTAGACTAAACTTGTTTGCTTTTTTGAATTTGTCTAGCATTAATGACAACCTCACACAACTGTGCCATCCCCCAAATGGCAGTATTCTCTGTAGTGTAAGAAAGAATTTAAAATCCAGAAGTTTAGGAAGTTAATTTGGGGGAATTCAGACCTTCCTGCAGAGGTTGATTTGATAGCTAATATAACCAAGGGTTGAAAAGGAGAGAGGAATCCCAGTTGGCAAGTCTATTCTCTGACAAGGACCAGCCAGGACACAATCCCTCTGACGACTTCTGTTGGGAGGTCTGAAAGAGTAAGTAGTAATAGATGATCTATTGAGTGAACTAGCCCAGGGAATAAGCCTGTTCTTCCATCAAAATGTATGTGCTTATGTACAAGTGTTTATAACCCCATATGTATCTCTCCATGTAATGTCTATTAATGACACGTCAAGGCAAGATTAAACAGGAGTAGCCTGGTGAGTGGTAAGCAGGATGGTTAGGGATGGCTGTTTGCATTTGATGTCTCTTTCTTTATCTCTTATTATTAAGGTTTTTTGCTTGTCCTCTAATTTCAAGCTTATCCTGTAATTTAAATGCATCTCAAGTGTTGTAGGTAGGAAGCAATCAACACACTGTTCATTGCCTGTAGTTGTACATTCAGTGATGTTCTTTATATCAGTGTAGGCACCCAATTTCATTTCTTCTCATCGAACTGAATGTATATTTTCAGAATTAAAGACAGTCTGCAGGAATGCAAATCTCTGCTGTATACTGGGGCTGTGGCAGGGATATTTCTGTGGATGGAACCAATGTAGACAAGACTGCACAGACTTTCAAAGACAAGAGGAAGCACATGAGTACTGAGCTATAGTCTGATGCAATTAATCTTAGTATTTTTTTTCTTTATCCAAGACCCAACCCATCTATAAACAGAGATGACTGACAAGAATCTATCCACATTTATAGGAAATTATTCTTAATGTCCTGGATAGGATTTTTTATTGTTCCCTGCAAGCAAACTTGGTACTAAATATAACAAATATCCCAGTGTGAAAGAAAAGCTCACTGGCTACAGACTGAAATCTTCAAAATGGCAATTTTTCTTTTTCCATGTCCGTATTTACAACAGAAAAAGAACTCTCACAGTATCCTGCAGTTTCCCAAAGTATGTAGTAATGAGGTTAGCTGTACTTTTTTGTGTATAATACTGCTGATAATGCAAGTTTCCTGTACATTCCTCTTAAGAGATATAACCGATTGGATTGAAAGAGAGCACTGTTGGGGGTTGCAATGTAAGACTTAGGGGAGCCCTACACCTTTCTAGCATGGTAGGAAGAGGTGCAGTTGGACACTGCATGAAGTGACACTGGGCATGTTGTGCATAGGCAGCAGGATGTTGGTGGTAGTGTTTGGTTTGAATATTAACTTGTGGAGCTCCTCTGAATTTACAAAGACTCTGAAAATAAAACCAAATGTATTCTAATAGTGTTCTTTATCACTGGGTGCATTGGGTGACATGACTGTCTTTGTATTGCTTTTCTTCTAAGCCTAGCACTGTGGTCTGTTATAAATGCTACTGTTTTGTGGGTAGAACTTTATGATTAGAACACTACAATAGGCAGATTGAGATTGATCCTTCTTTGCTGGATTCCTTTTTGGATGTCTGTGAATATCCTTGAAGGCTTATGTTGTTTGTCCATTTCCATTAATACCAATTGCCACTGCCCTTGCTTTGCCAACAACACGAATCCTGATGTGCAAAAGTAGCATTCATGGGGATCCAAAGTGTGAAGTTAAGATTGCAGAAGCATTAAATTATAGGATTTGTCTGCAAAAGAAGAAAGCTTGTCATCACAGCTTGTCAGTATAGTCTGTGCTTTATTCTTCTAATGCATATGCACTGTTATAATAACTTTGACATGAGGTATTTCCTGTTTAAAAGTAAAAGATCTAGGAGGCTGATTTCTTGAGACTATGGTTAAATTGTGTGCTGTTAGGATTTGTGTACAAGCATAGCAATAATATGCTGATGGAGATTCTTTTGCCTGAAACTTTCTACTGGTATTTACTGAATCACTGCTTCATTATGAGTTATATCCTTACAATTCTGCACGTTTGCTGTTTCTCACCTAACTATTGCATATCTAGCAACAGTCAGCTTGTGAGTAGCTTTTGTCAGTGGGAATATGGTAAGAGTGAATTGACTTGTAGTGGGTGGTTGAGAAATGTACATGCACTGCTGCTTGAGAAATGGTTAATTCAGGAATGCCATGTGTAAGGTTTGAGGTCCAGAAGACACAAGAAGACCTTAAATAGTACGAGGGCATGGATTAGTCATGTGGTTGTTTAATAAGAGTTGTTGTCAGTAAAGCCTAGGGAACATCCACAGTAAATGCTTTGATGAATTGGATATCTCACTTTAGGGCTGTATGTATTAGTAAAGGAAATTCCACTTAAAATATATCTAGATCCAGTCTCACTGCTGTTTCTTCAGGATAACATGCAGGGGGCACAGATACCCAGTGCCACATGTCAGAGAGGCAGCAATGACATTTGAGAGAGGGGACAGTGCTACAAACAAGTACAGACTGTGCTCTGTTCAGTGACAATCTGTCTTGACCTGGTAGCTCAGACCTGACAGGTTTGTAACCAGCATTAAACAGCAAAATCTGGTTTAATTTTTCCATTTCCTCAGTCTAGTAGTAGACTGGTAAAGTTTTGTCTCATGAAGCCATGATCTCTACAGTAAACTGTATAATTCTTCTAATACTTGATTGTATTCTGAATTAATGATATGACACATCTTTGTACTAGGAAAAATCTATTAAATTTTATAGTTGGAACTTGCTTCAAGTGAACTGTGAGCTGCAAAGGGAGAAGATGGTCAAAACCCTCCTGGGATGTTATCACATACAGGTGTAATGAGCCAGCACTTAATCTGAACATGTCATTTCAGAACATTCAATATCATAAAAATGTAGCTTGGCTCTCCTTTTTTGTTATTAAAGCTTGGACATTATCAACCTGAATGCACCTGCTGCTTTGCTGACAGAGTTAGCCTTATGGCTATACTTCTCACTAACTGAGCAGATTGCAGATTTGTTCTGATGTTCTCCTGGGAGCTGTGAAACAACCTCAATTCTGAATTCTCTGATACTTAACTATAATACTGACATCCAGTTTAAGTTTCCACCTAGCTTTAAGCACAGAGTCACTTATTTTCTAATGCTGTGATGTTCATTGTTTTGAAATTCAACAATGCTTCATGAGAGAAGTGGAATGCTGTAATATTTTTTATTTAAAAAGATATATAGTAATAAAGAACTGAGAGCAGGCAGATGTAATAGCCCATTGTATCTTAGCTCAGCCCAAAGTCTATAAATCTTGCTTTTATCCAACTGAAAGAGAACTTTTTTTGAATGTCTGGGATTTGTTTCTTCTTGCCCAGCCAACAGTTGACAAGAAGCTCTTGGAATTTCTCCATGCAGCAATAGAAACTCTGTCACTAAGATTTTGTCTATTTATCCTGAAAAAGGATCCAAATCTCACTGTGGAAAAGTAATCTGGTAGTATTTGTTTTGTCCATTTCAAGTTATACTCAAATAATAATTGAATGCAAAGATGGGAAAATAAGTCAAGTGGAAGGAAATCAGAAAAGCAGAAGAGCATGGCAGAAAACCTGCCGCATTCCTCTGTATGTAAACCAGATCATTGGAGAGGCAGTGAGTCCCTGGTGTGTGACAGTTGATTACAAAGTCACAATTATTAGCATGGTTTTAGAATGGTAAATTGCTCTATCTCGAATAGCAGCTGTCTGTAGGAAGAAAAGAGTCATCCATTCAGGAAAAGGAAACTTTATTTGTAATTGTTTTTCTGTATAACTGTTGGTAGCTGTTAACGTCAGCATCCTCAAGGTCTGATGGTTCTCTAAAAGCAGTTCAGTGCAATGACTAAAATGGAATCGCAGCTGGGAAGACTATGTGGCAAGGCAGCGAGGGCTGCCAAGCACAATGTAATATCATTAGCATGACAGCTTCCACAGATTCCAGCAAGACCCTTCAAAACAAAACAAATTTTAGCCCTCATTATAAATCAGAAGTAGAAATGCAGACAAATGAAATCTTCTCTTTTGCCTTCCTGCTGAAAGTATCATCCTGGAAACTTAGTGGCTCGTATAATGTAGGAGACTTCTTCTAACTATTTGGTAACATGCCACTCTTCTTTTGATGCTGCATGGTGTAAGGCAAAGCTATGTAAGTTTTCAAGACATGTAAAATTTTAAAGACAAGCACAAAGGCCTTAAAATGCACTTTGATACTGTTAAAATCTTGAAACCACCTGCAAATAATGCTATCCTTTCCTCTCATTTCCCTTCCCAGTTCTGAACTGCAAGACAACCAAGAAAGCGTTCCCAAGAGCTCTCCACAAAGTCTGAATCATTTGCAAACTTGTTTTAACTTCTTTCACAGATTTAAAATAACTTCTGAGACTCTGCGTGTGCCAAAGAATACATTGCAGTGGTTCATACAGTGTGTTTGAGAAGAACGCAGAACACACACACAAAACAGGTTGATCTTTTTTGATCTTGCATGTACATCCTACATATTTGCAGGAGGAGTGAGGAAGCAATACTCTGTTGGCTTTATGTGAAAAACAGCATTAGAGGACTTGTATTTATCACTGTAAAAAGCTAAATACTAAAAAATGTATAAACAGAAAATTGGAAGTTTATTATACACAGGATACTGATTAGACATTTAATGCTGGTTTAAGGTTAAGTTTTCACTCTGAGGGGAATTTGATTCTGGAAGGTTTCTGTAAGTACAGAGAGGAATTAGGTGCCCCAAGGTCTGCTGAACACTCAAATTCTAACAGCCAGCTTCCAGTTTTACCTTTACAATGATCAATTATTTGAAAATGAATGCTTTCCTTGCAGAGAATCATCCTGAATATTTACCATTTAAACCCTGTAGCATAAATATTTGCCTTTATTCAGTGATGAATATTCCATATAACATAGTGCTGGTTTGATTAATGCAATCAGGGAGTTTACGTAGACATACAGGCAAGGCAGAGCAGCTCACAATTTCCTTCTCTGACCGTCTTACATGCTTCATTTCTATGCTCTAAGAGAAATGTATGCTCCCCATGCTCCCACATGGGGAGAGTATGATCTGACTTATGGTATGAGGGCAGAATCTGTTTGTCTTCCATTATCTGGCTTAGTTTCACTAACGAGCTGTGTGTGTAGAGTGCAATGTACTGATCTATGATTTTGATGTGCCTGTGTTATAATCTCATCGGTAAAATTAAATAGCGTGAAAACACTCTTTAAAAATAACTAAATAAATAACCAGCAGTGGGAAGGGGTCATCTGAGAGAATGGAACTGTTTAACTGGTTATATTCTCTGCTAGAGAAGAATCTTACTTCCTGGTATTACTATTGCAAGTGGGTTATAAAGGATGAAAAAACTTTTATGTAGTTACCTGAAGAAAATTATTCCAGTAGTGGGCAATGAATGAAACATTATTGACAACCTGAAGTGTCTAGTTTGGAGCTTGGAAAGGTATTCCAGAAACCAATTGAAGCAGAGACTATGATTTGTGTTAGAAGCCATGCCAGTGCTCTAATAAGGGCCCAGGTGTAAATGCTAAATCCCAGCAGCCAGAGCCTTGGGTCCATTTCTGAACTTACACCTCCTTCCCATGGGTACCAGTGGTGAAAACTTGTCTCAACTATAGTATCTCTGAGACAAAAACTGTCACTTAACCCTCTGGGGCAACAGATGGTTTGTACTGTGGTTTAATGGACCGAGGGGCAGATCCAGATGCTGACATGCTATAGAGTTTTTCAGCTATATAAACTTCAGTTTTGACAATCTAGCAGAAAGTGAGGATCAAGGATCTGATTTCGTATCGTACGGAATGAATCGTGTCTGGGAGGATTGACATGTATTTGCATGCCACTCCCAATCTGCTAGTTTAATGTCTAAATAGAGCATGTGTGTATTTTGTATAGTTTTAACAGAAAATGCTACTTATCATGCTTATGAAGGGATCTCATGCCTTTTATTTCCCTGCTCTCATCTGTGTGAAGAAGAGGGTGTGAGCTGCTTCTTTTCTGTGCCTCTTCCTTGAAAAACTGCATGCATACATGTGTCCTTGCTGAAGGGAAGGAGGTGAGACTCTCAGATTTGACTCCTGCCTGTCTTTTTTTTCCCCCACCCCAAAAAAACTTCACAAATGAATAAGAAATTGCATGTCTCCTATTAAACTTGCCTTTCCTCCTGATAATTCTGGAAGATGAAAGAGACTAATTGTAAGTGGACTGCTTTCTGTAGGTTGGTTTTCTTTAGAAAGACTGCAGAATTATCCCATTTTGTACTCATTCACTTTGAGTGATAGTATTTATATATGCAAACTGCCTTGTATGGTGAATATTCAGCATCATCTAAGGGAGCTATAAAAACTTTTCCTCTGTGTTTAGTATATAGTCCTCCTCTACATCTGAATGTAGCAGCACTCTAATGAGAACTAAAGTCCACTGCTTTTTATTTGCAGCATTAGCAACACCAAGTATGTGGAAACTGTGGAGTGCAGATCAAGGGAGAGCCCAGCAAATGCTCACAGAACCTGCCAGTTCTGCTCCTTTCCTCTGTGTTCAGTAGCAGTGCAACCACTTAAGCATCTCAAAGACCAGGGAAATGTGGTGTGAGGGAGCAACTGAGGCTGAGGTTATGGATGTAGCTGATTCAGCATGACCAAATAATGAGCAATAAACCCAGAGGGACTCAGGTGAGCTCCATACGCTGCTATGCCTTTGTGGATGGTGCTGAGCAAAAATTGCTAAGTGTTTTATGAACTAGGGCTTGATGCAGCCTTATCAGGAACATCCTTTCTCTGGGAGCATGATAGATGTTCTGCTGTACTCTTTATGTTTTCAGAATTGAAATAACATAAAGGAGATGTACGGTGAATCCATGGAATGCGTATGTTATCCTCTTTTCTTAAGCCTGTGAGAATAGATAAAGGCTTTTCTAAGCTATCAATGGATTTGTTTGCCAGATGCTTTCCAGATGAGTAGAGCGAGGATGGAGAAAGGAGGACTTTTGGCTCAATGCAATCCCTTTGAGTCCTTTCATATTTCTTTCAAAACAACCTTTTGATTTTTGAGGAACAGGAAAAAAAATTGGCAAGTGGGAGGCTTTTTAGGGGGAACATTAGTTTTAAGTAGTATTTCGAAGAAACATTGGCATTTTTAGTCCTAGAGAGATGGAGAAAATTCCTCAAGGCTTTTCCAGATTCTTAGAAAGACCTTTCATTTTTCAATATATGGGTGTTAGTTTGCTAATGTTGAGGAATGTTCTGAATGTGAGAAGTCTGAAAATAATAAAATTGGCATTTTAATTACTTGCAACATTTTTTTCCCCACGGCCAGTATGTAAGAAGCCACTTGTTCAGTGCACTCTGCAAAGCAAAAATGGAAACAAGCTACTACTTTGTTTTGTGTTTACACTCTGGCATTTCTAAACAGGAGAAGAATGTAGAACACTTATGGAAGAGATGGTTTTCTCTTAAATTTGCAAGAGATAACAAATGAGAAGTTTGATTATGATGAATTTGACTGGGTAATCATACATTATATGAGAAACAGTCTGAACAAATAAACATCTCCAGAGAGTTGGGCATTCTACCTAGTAAAATCCTATAAACTCCAAAATATTTTCCTGAAGAAAGAAATGTCACAAACATTTCAGTACCATTTGGACTACTGATGGACTATATTAGATAAATCATAAAGACTACAATGAACAGAGAAGCAACTAGAGAAAAAATTGACTTTTCTTTCCTGGGCTGTCATTGCTGAAGTCATTGCTTTATTTAAAAAAAAAAAAAATTACTGATAATAGAATGACACTTCATCACAAATAAAGTGTGCCCACAGCTACAGTCCTTGAGCCTACTGCATCCAGGATCAATGCCCAGCACTGAGGAAGGCAGCCTTCTCTAAGTCATGGCTCGACGGTTGATGACCACCATCAACAAAAGTTGTGAGTGGTTCCCACTGATCTGTGAGCGCCATTTCCTTCTGCTTCTTCTCATAAAGGAAGGCTATTGATTTATTTTCTTTACAAATTGAACTTTGTACTGAGTGTGTTACCTAGATCTCCAGCTTCAACATACCTATGAAAGTGCTTTAAAATTAGCTGTCATCTGGAGCTGTGTACTTAACATCATTTGCAGCATGGTTGTTTTGCTGTGAGGAAGCACACAAAAACCATTCAAATTCTGGTTTCCCTTGAATGCACTGTCTATGAGTATTTCTAAAGCACAGACTGTGCAGTGGCTTGGGAATGAACTGTAAAACATCTCAGCACAGTCCTGGGATAAGGCCATGAAATGCTATTTGTTATAGAGAAACAGGGAACAGCACTTCCAGTTTTCCAGTGAATGCATAGCATAGCTATATACCACAGCATGAGTTGCAGGACTGGAACATCTCATTATCAGTGCCTAAGACTGAGAAATCTGTATATTTATTCTGCTGCTAGTGCTGTTCATTGCAATTCTTCATTACTGAGTCAAGCCAAAAAGTTAAGGTCACATCTGGCTTAAGTTGCCATTGCTGAATTCATCAGGCAGGAAGGAAATGCATTCTGCAAGAAAGAATTTGGATGGTAACTATTACATTCTCCATTTTCCTCATGTATATGATAAAATTAATCTGATTGCTGTAACTCCCTCTCAGAACATCCCCAAATCTTCTCCCACTGCATGTCCTTGACAGCTAGCAGTGTACCAATTTTCTTCTTTCTTAAAGCCTTTTCAATGCCTTCTATGCTGTGAGTGGCAGCCATTGCTTGTTTTGCCAAGGCTACATGCCAGAGAGCAGCCAAGCCAATCAGTGTGTGGCTGAGAGTGCTAGTGATGGAGAAGTGTGTTTCCCTTGGGTAGTGAAGCAGTTTGATTCACAACTCCAAACAGATTAGCCCACTGTTATAAGAGTAGGGCCCAGTCTTGGTACCTGAGATAAAATGAGCTTGTAGGAAGATGGCTGTGAAAAGCTGTGGGTGGGCGATTTTGAGTCTGCTTCAGTATCAGTAAGAGAACTGCAGTTTTTAAAAGCAACTATTGTCTGCTGGAATGCTAAAATGGTTGGAGACGAGAAAAAAATTCAACTTTTCATGCAGCATTACTGCAATTCTCCTCTAAGTCATTAAGAAACCTGCTGAGCCAAACATTACCTTGGATTATTCTCCCATCAGTCAATCTTCCTGCAACACGAGGTCAGGTAATCAATCTGATGATAAACACATTTTAAATTTCTAACATCCTAGCTTTGTCAGTACTGAATTCCATAGTTGTTATCTGTGCCTTATCTCAGTTCTGTAAAAGGAAATAATAAATTAGTGCTGCTCTTGTAGTCTGTGCTGATTATTAGTTCTGAGGTGGAAGGAAATACTGATTCCAATAAAAGGCATCTTAAATGAGGAAAGCTGTGTATTTAAAGTTTGTCTTTGGCAAACAGTAGGAGTTTGACTGCACTGTTGTTCTCAGACTTGTACATCTCACACAACTGAATCACAGCAATATTGACAGGTTTTGAAGAATCTAAAGCATCAAAACTTAATCCACAAAGATACTTAAATACTTGACTCAACTCGACTCGAGTGTAGGGGCACTCATACCTGGATTCTCAGCTGTTCTGAGAAATCAGATTCACCTGTTTTGGGATAACATTGTTATAGGCAGTGTGGAAGTTAGGTAGCAGCGAGGAGAGGATGCATGGCATGATTCTGATAAGGTGAATTCTAGGCAGGTACCGTGAAGTCTCTACGCCAGAAGTCAGCTGTCTCTTGAAAATGAGTTGGCCTCTTGTTCTAACTGTCCCACAAGCCCTCTAGCAAGATGTTTTGAAAAGCAATGCATAGTTTCCTCATTTTGTCCTTTTGGATAGTAGCTATGAAGGGAAACTGCATGCTGCCGTTTGGAAAAAAAAAACTGTTGTTCCCTTATCGTTCTCTCTGGAGAATGTGGGATATTTTCTGAGTTGAAGATGGAGAATTACAGGTATCTTATCTTTCCCCTTATTCCCAGGCCTCTCACA
Source organism: Meleagris gallopavo (assembly GCF_905368555.1). Lineage (NCBI taxonomy): Eukaryota > Metazoa > Chordata > Aves > Galliformes > Phasianidae > Meleagris > Meleagris gallopavo. The sequence continues at coordinate 9,105,904 of NC_139419.1, read as the reverse complement.
AAGTTGTTCCTATAATGACAGAAAGTCAAGTCTGAATGCAAACAACTGGGCGCCAAGTTGTGTTGCTAAAACATTGATCATATTGAAGTCTTTGGAATTCTTGGTATATCTTAGCTTCGGAAACATATACAGCAGTAGCACACAAAGCTGGTATAGTCAAAACAGTAACACCAGATGACTGACTAGAATTCACCATTAGTCTGATCATGCAAGCAACAAATTGGAGAAAATCCTTTTTTGCTGTCATATTGATTATCTGCCTTACTATATTGTTATTGTTTGCAATATAATTGTTTCCCTTATGGAAATGTGGGATGTAGTGCCTCTCATTTTCACCTGAAAGGGTTTTTGTCAATAGTAGCTGACTTTCTTAAATTTTTTCCGTCTTTCTGTCTTTTTTAAGTTCTTTCTGTTGAATGCTTTGCTTGATATCTTACTGTCAGCCTTGAAGGACATTATTTGTTTTATACCTAACTACATAAATAGTATATTGTTAAGAGATCTCTGATCGCTGCTTCTCAGAGAGAAGGCAAAAGAAGATGAAAACTCATTCTAGAGGATGCATTCAGACAGCTCAGCACCGAGTTTTTTGACCAATTGAAACCACTGTGCCATGAATGCTTGATGGCACGCATTTCTCCACAGCGGGGAGGAAACCAGGTAGGCCCGTGTTCAGCAGCTCCATGCAGGGACTAGGGGGAGTAGGAAAGAGCAGAGATGGAGGAGGTGAATTGCAGGCCCTCTTCACCTTCTCACCTTTCAATTCTTGTATGATTCAGTATTGCCTTCAGTAGAGTTTACTCCCCATAAGGCATGGAGATGTTGTACCCAATATCCAGATGGGCTAGATCTACTACACTTCCCCGCTTTAAAATAAAATAAGTCGTCCTCTCAGGAGAAGAGATCAGTTGATGCAATGCCTTCTCCATGTTGTAAATCTATATCGTTTTGTCATCTTCCCAGTTGTGTTCGTATGTGTAACTGTTTCTATTTTAGAAGCTTGTTCTAGAAACATGCATATTGTTCAGCTCAAAATTATCAGCCTGGTGTAGTCTCATCAGTTGTTCTCCATTCCCGCCATCTGTGCCTCAAATATTCCAGTCAGAGGGAGAGACCTGCCTCTACTTTCCTCGAGATATCCAACACCCTTGCCTCCAGGCTCGGTGCCATGTGCCAGGACACGCTGCTAGACCGTGACAAGCCTAGATACCACAAAGTGTTGGCCTTGAGTAGATAAATCTGTCTGGCTGCATAAACTCTGTTGTGCTTTAGTACCCAGAATAGTTCTTCTCTTCTAAGAATATGAAAAGTAAATGGACATTAACGTGCTGGAGCTATCTACACGTAATAAATCATAGTGCTTAAATGTTTATGTATAGAAATTCTGCAGCTCTCCAGCACACAGCTATGATTTAGCTGCCCCTGAGGGAAACAGGTAGTAGTTCTTTTACATAAGTACTTTCAGCTGGGCACAAAAATAATGGATCATTTGGGGCTATCTGCTTGGCAAGTCTGTCAGCTCTACTGCACAAACTGCAGACATTTCCCACCACCCCTAGTGATTTGTTTAGCAGCAAAGCCTTGCACATTGCTTGCAGACTAGCAAAGCTAGACCATATTATTCCAAGTTTCTCCTTGTATGGAGTTGTGACTTCAGTAAAAGAGCATTGTTTGCTCAGGCACATATTGTTTGTTCTGTGTTTAGGCCACAAGAAACCTCAGCTATGCCAAAAATCTGTGCCGAAGTATTCAGAATACATTTTTAAAAGGCATTCTTCCATCTAACTGTAAAACATTGCACTCTCAGACAGATAGGAGCACAAATATATAAGGTGGTATTTTATTGGGAAAATCCCTTTATGCCTAGTGCAATACAATTAATTCATCACTAAGTAAATTATACAGATTAATTTTTCTTCTTCTTCTGTACATTTCAAGAACAAGCACAGCTTTGAAGTTCTAGAATAGGGAGCATATTTGTGACGCATGATAAGGGACATACGTTAGCAATTAGCCATTAAAATCTTTCTTCTGAGCACAGATTATAATTGCTATAGCAGCACTGAGCCCGTGTAGCTTGGGTGACACTTTCCAATTATGAAATTCATCTGGAGAGCTGAGCATATTGAGAGACTCACCCTCTTCATAGGAGTATGTATGTCTTTGCAGACACCAAGGAGACTGAACATTGCAGTGTTTGGGACCCCAGCATCCCCTGAGCCCACAAGATAGTTGCTTTCCTGCACAAAATGGAAGCACTGCAGTGCCCTTTCTGCATGTATCAGATGGCTGCAGGGAAAGACCTGGCAAGGGCTGTGCTCTTTTCTTACGTGGGAAAGGTGAAGCGAGGACACCGAGCAAGCAGAGTATCAGCAGAAAGAGCAGAGCTCACATGCTGCAGCTCTCAAGGAGAGGGGCAGGCCGTGGGACAGGGAGCAGCAGTGAAGACTGGATCTTGCTAGTGGCAGGTTAGAACAAGCAGCTGCAATTTCAGCAGCCAGCTTAACCAAACCAAACTGAGACAGTAAGAGCACAAGCCCAGTTCTGCAACAGCTACATCCATAACTGATTTTTCTTGGTTCTCCTTGCTGTTGGGACACGGTTCTGTATGGAATGGTTCAATCACTCATATCCTTCTGCTACAGGAGGACGAAGAAAAGCCCTATGTTGAAGTCAGTGCAGATCAGATGTACTACACAAAAGTCCTTGAGCCAGTGTCTCCAGACTCTGGGAACTCCTTCATGGAAACACTGGAGCAAAACTGAAGCATAAGCTGCTGTGCAAGGGCCCTGCAGTTCTGCTTAGCCATATGGATAAATGGCTTTTAGAGGCAACCAACAGCAGCACAAACCAAGATGATGATTTGATTTGTGTATGTAAATGCTTTTAGTCTGTTGGCCAGCATGCCTGCAATCTAGTAAAATGTGTATCACGTCTGTGGGCAGTTGGCTCTGAATTCCGCCTCCTGGGGTTGGCCAACCATCTGCCATTCAGCCATCCTCTGACCTGCCCTGGGGCTGCTGCAGTGCAGGATGTCTGCAGAGCCCTCCAGCTGGCCTGTTTGTCTGTGGGATGTGCTTGAGAGTAGACTCTGGGGCCAGTGGGGGAACAGCAGTAATGCTAATGCCACTTTAGGGTTAGGATCAGCAGGGAAGACTGATGCTGGAATGGACAAGAGGGCTTAGATCACAACAAAAGCATCCAACAAAATGGCAACTAATGGAGAGAATGCACCAACCATGGCAGCAGAGAGCTCAGTTTTGGCTGTAAAACATATGCAAAATCCCTGGTTTAACATTTAATGAGCTCATTGCACAGGCTGAAGGTACAGCAGCTCCACAGTGCACTGGTGCTGTGGGCTGCCTACACAGGGCTGCACCGAGCGGTGCAGGAGTGCAGTGTGCTCCCAGTGCCTCTCTGAAAGGAGAGCAAACAAACGCAGCTGATGCAAATGAAACCCCTGAGCTCATTTTCATGGTCCCCTCGTTTTCCTGTATGGCGTGTTTGTAAATGCTGCTAGTTAAACGCAGGCAGGAACATCAGGGTCACGTACACACTTCTGGCACGGAGTCAGGCCCTGGGAGAGCCGGGGCTGAGGCGGTTACAGGTGGAGCTCTCTGAGATAACTGCAAGTGCAAGTTTCACAGACTTCTCTTGGAACATTGCCTGCAGGGCACAGATGCGATACTGGGAGATGAACGCACTCCTCTCTCTGTTGCATGTTTGTAACAAAATAACTGTGTTTGTTTCTGATGCTTCTTCCTCCCAGGCCACAAGCAGCATTTTGCAAGAGCTGATGCAGGATGATGGCCGTCATGCGTTCAGTGGGCAGCGTACAGGATGGCTCCTGTGGTTGTGGGGCTGCTCAGCCCATCCATCCGTGCCCCTGGAGCTCCCTGTCTGCTGTGACTGGCTAGGAAATCTGTGGCTCAGAAGGGCCTGCAGGCCCAGGGACTCACTGCCACGCAGTGTGCCAGCACCTTCCTGACCACGCTTTGATCTGTGCCCTCTGACCTACAGAATATTTTCATCTCCCTTTTGTTTGTATATAGCCTCATTTTCTTGTGCTGTATTTTCTTATGAATGTTTGTTTCACAACATTAAGAAATTTCCCACCAGAAGACAACCTCTGCCTTGTTTATTTAGGCATATTTCCTTTCAATTTTTTTAACTCTAAAAATTCCACTCAATATTAGTTGCTTTGGTGATAGTAATAAACTAGTAAATGCCTTCATACAAACAAACAAATAAACAAACAACACTGGTCAGGGCTCTCATTTGTATAGCGTAGGTTGGCTTTAGATAAAATACTCTGAGGTCTTTTATATAAACCTGAATGTCTTTGCATTGGCAACCAATGAAGGACTGCCTTTGTGTTTATAAATCCTCAGAGAAAATCCAAACAACAGTTCAGGCTACTGTGTTGTCTCTTCTTATTTGTCTAATAGGGATACAGGAATGTTATCTGTGTTTTTAAAAATAAAAAAATGTAAGAGATCAAAGGACATCATAGGAAGAGTGGGTAAACATTTATGAATTTCAGTTGAAAAATAGCAAGAGCTATAACGTCCAAAGAGTTAGGAGGGCCTTTCCTATGACAAACAGTATTCAGACAAGTCTGGCTTGTGTCTTATTCTCCTGAGCAGGTTTTAATAGAAGGTTTGTTTCACAGCATGGATTTCAGCAGGCCTGGGGCCAGAGAACAGATCTGAACTGGTAATGCACATAATAAGGAGGCAGCGGTTATTTTATGACTTAAGTTAGAACAGCAAGCATGTTCTGACATGCTGTACAATCATAACTCAGTGTCAAGAAGTTTTTACCAATCCTTAACACTTCAAAGCAGTGCACAGTGAAAGAAAGATTTGCTGTTTTGCATTGTCTGTAGATTTAAATTCTTTATTGCACAGTAAAGCATTATTTATTTCTTTGTCATTTGGTTATTTATCTCTTTGTTGGAGTTGATTGTGCTTTTACTGTAAGAATTGAATCTCTTGGTTTAAACAAGAAGCCCCTACTCTCCTTGGCACGTATTTCCTTCAATTAAAAATAATAATTAAAAAAAAAACGGAATTTGAGCCAAGTACTGCAGAAATAAACTGAAAATTTCACGGTAATTTGTACATTACTACTTTGACTACTGTTTTGTTGTAGAAATCCAGATCCAGAGCCATCCGGTTTGGTTATGTTTGCCTTTGCTGTATTTCTATCCTCATGTTCTAATTAACCTCTTTTATGGAAGTTGTTGACCTTTGTACTTTCTCTCACAATGATGAAGAGAAATGGTCCAAAACCATATATATGGTGTAGTGACAGTCATGTATCATAGCTGCTTGTGGATTACAGTCTCAATTATCTAACAGATTACTTTTAATCAGGATTGAAGGAGACAGAAATGCCAAACCTCATTTCTACTGAACATAATATAGATAAGTGCCATATTGACATACTTGGTAGAGTAGGATCAGGTGAAAATACAGGAATTACAGGCAATGTGAGAAAATGTGAGAAAAAAAACCTTCTTTACAGTTGAGCTGTAGAGTCTCCATCCTTAGGACTATTCAGAAACTGCATGAACACAGCCTGCCAACAGCTCCAAGCTGACTGCTCTGTGCAGGAATGGCTGGATTAGAACATCTTCAGGTGTTCTTTCCAACATCAACTATTCTGTGGTTCTGTGAATTCAGTGTTTGCTGGACTGGCTGCAGGATGGTGCAAACATTCAAAGACTGAAGGTTTGACTCCAGATTTGCATCTTGAGATTCAGCACTACAAAGGTGTAAATCAGAGCAGAATCCTACCTGAGGCAGTAATTACTTACCAAACTACTGGCACGTATTCTTCATTTGATTTGGATATTCATATTACATCAGTGGCCTTGCATGTGCTATAAGTAAAAGTGTAATTGGACATCCTTGGACTCTTGGTAAAATTTGGACATACCAAATGCACTGTCAGGAAGTGGAAAAATACCAAATGTTGTGAAGGGCCTCTCACTCTGTCCTCCTTAACAAAATGGAAGTCCAATAATATTATAAAAATGTGAAATTCTATGTAACTTCAAAATCAGCATTTTTTTTTTCCACAGTTAATATTCATTCTTTGTCTCCTTAACACACCTTAACATCCTGTGCTGATTTCATGCATGCCAGATCTTACCTGGCTCGGTGGTTCTGCTGGGATGACTTGTCTTACGAGAACCATCGCAGACACTGACTGGGAATGGACACCACCTGTAAATTCTATGGGGTACATTTTACTTCCTTGGTGTGATTTAATGAAGTAAAATAGGAGAAATAAACTACTGGTAGATCTGGGTAACATGAGCTATCTTCATTGCAATCAGTAACTATGTGGGACTGAAATGGCATTATCATTACTGAAGATACTTAGGTCCATTGTTTTCTTGCTCTGTTTGGAGGTTGAGTCCATAAACTTTTATGAGCTATAGTTTAGATAATATTAGGAAATAGCTTGTCTGGAACTAAAATTATCTCATTGTCTGAAACAGGCAGGGACAGGTTTTGGTCTTCTCTGTGTTACTTTATCTGCTATAAAACAGATCTTATCTTTCAAGTTCTATGGATCTGCTTATTAGATTTGTGGGTTAATTAAGGATCCAGTTCATAAGAAGAGATCCATGAAAGAAAAGGAAAAAAATGCCTGAAAAGATGTTTATGTTCTGGGTTTTTTTAGGGTTTTCTGAAGAGATTCTCAGATTTATCTAGGTATCTTTATGCTTGTTAGAAATGTGTTTCCTTTGATGTATTCCCATCACAAATAATATTAACTGTGTTTTCAAGGCTGTGTAAATTTTTTTACACATTAACTCAGTGACAAAACAAGACTATAATCTAGCTTTTCTGCCTTACCTATCAACTCAGCCTTCCAAGAACCAAATACTCACTTATCTCCATCCTCTAAAATTTAGAAAAAAATTTCAGCCTTTTCCAATTTATATAGGTTTATAACCTAAGCAAGTTTCCCCCTTTTGTTGGATAGCCTAAAGAAAACTGTATACTTTTACAATGAATCTGAACATTATCGGCAAACATAAATGTGCTGCTTATGTGGGTACTACTAATGAGAGACTGGAGCATTTTCTTCGCTAAGGTTAATATACTTCCACTAGGTTAATATACTCCACTAGGTTGATATACTTTATATCTTCTGGTAGCTATAGTTAGGACATAAAATTATCTTCTATTCTGTTCTTATTTTGCAGAACCCAAAAAAGTTTATTCTTACTGATGGAGGCTGAACCTCAGGGAGTTACTGTTTTCATGCAGAACGCCACTCTCAGAGAATGGAAATATCTGTCATAGATCCCTGATTTTAGGCAGTTACTCCTAGTAGGAGTTCACACTGTGTTCAGACAAGTTCAGCGTTGTTTGTACTGACAATAAAGAGGGAACTCCACCCAAAAAGCAGAGCTGAGGTCTTGCAAAGAACGTGGCTGAAGAAAGGCAGAGGGAGGAGCTGGAATTAGTGATGTTCAGAGCCATTGTTCAACTCCAGCATCTCTATCCCTAAACCCCCAAATTTACAAATTCAGGACTTCTCAGTGATGCTGTCTGCTGTCAGGAAAAGATTTTTCCTTGTTTCTTTTTCTGTATAAAACTGTTAAAAGAATTTGAGTCTCATAAAAGTGCCTTCCTTCTACTGTATGCTTCTTAATTGAGTTTTTGGCATAAGAAGAGGAGAAACTATTTCTAGCTATTAGAGTAGTTGTGTGAACTGGGAAAGACTCCAACTTCTAGAAATTTATTTGATGCCTTCAAGAATGTTAAAATTTCCAAATAATTTTTAGTCCTCTGCATGGTCAGCTGTCAGTGTTTGATAAATAGGGTGGGACCATTGTTAATATTTAACAGCTCAGTGCTAATATTATTCTTCATACGCTGTAAAAATAACATACAAAATGCAAATCAAGGACTTTACAGTTTGGTGGTAACAGAAGCAAGTGATAAAATTTCCCTCGCCTCCATAGCAGAGCATACAGAGGGAGGAAAACGTTACCAGTGGAAACAGTCCTCCCTGCTGAGAAACAAAACATAATGAGATTCCTCACTCTGCTCTAGAAGGTTGTTATGATGTGTTTCAGAGTAACAGGCAGTAAGACACGACCATTAATTCCAACCAGATTGCCAACAAAGTCTTCAGTGAGTCCCCCCTACCTCCATTAGCCCTGGAAATGCTCTGCGCTGCTATCACTAACACAAACTGTGTTTCTGGAACTTCTCCCACACCTGGGGAATTCCTCCCAAAGAGCTGGAGACACAATGCTGGATGGAGCAGTCTGCGCTGTTCATCGCCATGATGCAGGAATTATCTTAATTAAGAAAATGAAGGTGCAGAGTAGCCAATGTGAAATGAGTTTAACGAGTACCAGAAATACATCTAGATGTTACTCCCCAGTCACATCTTGCAAAATGGTTTCCTGTGATTTTGAATCTATAGAAACATACCATGTGTAAATGTTTTGACACTCAACAGGAAATGTTTGTTTTTTTTTTAACTGAGGAGTAAAATGGAGTGTGAAATGGCTCAGCCACAACCGCACTCCGTGAGAGTCACGGTTAACTTGCAGGGAAGTACAGAGTTGCACAGCTCGGTCTTCCCCAGCAATGTGACTTCTGTTGGGAGCTGGGTGAAGCCACCACCCCCACAAAACAAAAGAGGAGGAACAGAGCCAGTTTGTTCAGGCAACTTTCAAACCAAGCATTGTTTCAGATTTGGCCTTGGTTCAGTTAAAATGTGTTTTATGTGTTCCTAGAGCTGTTATGTGAAGGGGACCCTTGTGGGACCAAGGTAGCAGGAAGCAGCTCAGTTGCTAGAATTGTGCATTGCTGATTATGCTGTATCTAAGGGCACGTAAACCCAGCAGAGAAACACAAATAACAGAAAAACATTTTTAGTCCATTTGTTCAAAAGTCAGACTGCTTTAACATGGGTTAAAACTAGTGCTTCCTCAAATCCTTCACTGAGATTACTGCATTATAAACATTTCAGCCTTCATTGTCTTCACCTGATGAAGTGATGAAGAACAGTGGTACTGTCTGTGCTCATGAAGTCCTTTGACATCTACTGATAGTACGCATTTTTGTGTAAAGATCTCTCAGTCTTAGGCAAACACTGGTCATAAAAAGTTCATATAAATATACAAGATTTTCTTCTATGAATTAAGTTTGCTCAACCTCCTCTAATTTCAAGCAAACACCAAATTTACGTCTGCTAGACAGAAAGAGTTGAAGGATGGGTAAGCATTCAAATGTGACTTTTCCAGACAAGGATTGAAACACAGGCATCACAATATCCCAGAGGGTTAAATCCTGTATTGTACTTACTCTGTTGAAAAGTGTGGGATGTCAGTTTATAATTTTCTTTAGCTAGTAACTCACAAATCATGCAACATTTCTCTAGTCATTTTAGTGTGGTCTGATTCTGCTAGAATAGATCTACTAATTCCATTCCATGGAGCATCTATAGCTGAGATTACGCAGTTGTTCAAAGGAAAGAAGCACTGTATTGATTTTGGTTGGTTTATTTCTATTGGATTTCAAACAAAGAAACAAAACCCCAACAAAATAATGATTTCCTTCAGGAAATATTTGCAACCTTTGCAGCTTTTATATCATGCATGAGAAATATCAAAGGTTACTGCTCAAATGTAGCCAATGAGCCGTGGGGTGCAGGGGAAGGTTTTGCGCATCTCCATACACTTCTTGTCAATGAAGAAGGAGTTTGCCTTCACAGAAATGTCGTGTTCCAGCTTTGATTTGTTGTGAAGTAGCATTTGCAGAGTATCACGGGCTTCTTGCAGATGTTTCTTTAAGGTCTGTAAGGTGTCATCTATAGTATAAACTTCAGTGACAAGCCTGAAAAAAAGAGAAGGGGACAGGTTGCTCCAATGACTTTAGCCATCTCCCACCACGTGCCTTTTTTTCACAAAGGACAGATCAGATTTTCAGACAGAATTCAAACAGACCCTCTTGGACTGAATCAATACGAAACCTATTCTTCGCCAAACTGGCTTCCATAGCACCTGTAAGAAGTGTCAATTTCTGCTTACACTGACATTCAATAGCAGTTAAGCCACTCAGCATCCTGAATGCTATCTTCCTCACCTGCAGTCTCCTGTCTGGGTAGCATCTCTAGGGCTAGCATGGCCAGGTTGAGTTCTATAGTATGCATTTCTGGAGACCATCAGTGTAGTTCCATGGCCTACCTATGCAGACCTGGCAAAGATCCTTGCATAATCACTGAGTGGGTAAATTCTTTAATACTGTTGACCTGGTGTGCTATCTAATGTTTTATTAAATAAGCCAAACACTGTAAGCTTTAAGAAACTTTTATTTTCTCCAGAATCCACTTCAACTTGTTTTGGGATAGTCCCAGCTTTTTCACCATGGAACAGCACAGAAAAACTAGACTTTGTTAATTTGTTTTCTGTCTAATCCCTTAAACTACAAAGTTGGCAGCACACACAGAGAACAAATGCCAACATCAGCACTTCCTTTTAAATAAACAGCAAACTCAGATAACATTTACATGTTACAAAGAAGTGGTTCATTTGATATTTTCTTTCCCTATTGAGCTGAATATCTTTGTGCTTTAAACCAAGAGATAAATATGTGGAACAAATTATTTCAAAATGAATTAGTAAATGGTTTTGCATTCTCAGGTTGGAGTTTCTCAAAAATATATATATTTTATTTGAGATATAAGCTCAGCCAAAAACTGTGATAGAAAAAGTGCTGACATTTCAAATACCCTCTATCAGAATTTCAAGCTCCAATCCCAGTTAGGAAGAACGTAGCATTCAAAGATTTAGATCAGCTAAAGCATCCAAAACAACATGGTCTGGCTTAGGGAGCTGTAGCATAACAAAATTAATACTCATCAAAGGAAGGAGAATAAGATATGATAATTATCAATATAGCTGTCTAGCAAACAGTGTACTTGCATAGATATTTAGGTTGAAAGATTGGAAATCGTATCAGACTGATGGAAAAATTATGTGTACATTAAGCTTAAAGTACTTCTGAATACATGTGTAACTGCATGTTAAGTTCTTATATAACCTGTAAGCTGGTAAGAGCTGAATTGATTCAGATCCCCTACATAAATTTCATATTTATATCTTTTTACTATAGATGAAGAAAATATCCAGTGATTTCAAATGAAGTTTCCAAACTTTCTGAGACAAGATCCTTTGGAACATCAACAATATCATTGGCAATTATGGGAAGAAGGAATAATATGACCCTCTGCTTCAGCACATTTTTGATCCTAACTCAAAGAAGTTTTTTATTTTGGACACACACAGTCCTGATGACTCAGCTGATATCAATCATGATGCTGCAGACATTTTGTGGAGGAGATCTTCAGGGACGAAGTGAGAACAGACTTTGAGTGAGTAATAACTGTAGTTGTACAGTAATATTTAAAGCCATCTTGGTGGTGGTGATTGGCTTTTCTTAAATAAATTATTGATACTTGCTTATTTGTATTCCTAATCGATGGCACAAAGGTAACTGAAGTGTTAACTGATCTGCTCCCAGAGTAAAGGTAAGTGCTAAGTGAATGCTACTGTGCATAGATCAGAAGCTTTTATTTATTCACAGCTGAACTGCATCTGGAACAGGTATGATTTGTGTGATATAAAAAGACAAACAAAACTATCCAAATGGTTTGAATAGAAGCTTTTTGAGCTGACAAAACAGCATTTGGAAAACTAATATAAATTCTCAGACCAAGCATAATGTACTTCAGTAATCTCATAGTGTTGCATGTGGTAAGATTTTGATACAGGCAAATGTCAACAAGGTATAGCTTCCTGCTTTCAATAAAATATCCAAAAATTCCCTAGCTGGACTGCAAAATTCACTCCAGCTACAGTATTCCTTGAGAAAACTACCACAGAATACTCTGAAGACTTGTTGGGGAGGGAGAAAAATGGGATTAAAATTCAGAAGACCCTTCCTTTATTAGGGAAGGAAGGCTAATGTCTGAGATGCTGTTTTTTGTATCCAGAAAGACATAACGCACATTGTTCTATGAACCACAGCACAGGGATCAGCAAGCTGATGCCAGCGTGCTAGAAGGTTCCCACAACTAAAATGAGCAGATGAGCTAATCTGTACAATGATTCTGCACTCACTATATTGGATAAAAGCATTGAAAACAACAAGTTCATGAAGAAAGAGATACTGCCTCTCTGTAATTGAGAAATAACTTTTGAAGGGGTCTGACCATTAGATATTTTTTGCATCAAGACAGAATTTTTCCTGGGAAAAAAATTTTAAAGTAAGTTATTTTGTGAAGGAAATGTTGTTTCATCCTGAATTGAATTAAACACAATTCCTAAGTTCCACTCAACATGAGACCAATTTCGAAAGCATATCAGCCACCACCAAGCAATTGAACACCAAACTGTTCTGGGAAAGGGTCTCTAAACTCAACTACACTTCAGCATAGCCACTTGGATTTTAGTTCTTTCTTCCAGGATTTATAGTCACATAATGAATACAACTCTAATCTGTTGAATTAATTCATGCTGTTGTTAAATTTCTTGAATTGCTGACTGAGGAAGGGACGGGGTAGTCTGGCCTCTACTTACTGAAACTGAGGTGCATCACGGCATAGTTCTATATTGGGTCGCCTAGTTCTTCCCTCCAGGCGTGTCTGAGCCACTTTCAGTGGGTACTCCTTTGCCATTATGGATCTCTCCAGTAGCATGATTGTATCTTCTGTCTGGAAGATTTCTTGAAGTACCTGAACAAGAACATCATTTCTGTAAACCTCACGTTTCCAAAATCAGAACTTAACTCTCCTTTAAACACTGCTATCGGAACTGCTTCCATTCTGGCGTGTCATTTGGTTTTGATTTAGGGGAGGAGATTTCTACAACCTCACAGCAATCAAACATATTTGTATAATTTGTTGGCTTGATCTTGCAATTTCTTTCAAAGGATATACAGCAATCACAGCTCATGGGAGAGCCAGAGGCCATTAAATGCTGTTAAAAAATATAATTAAGTTGTTCCTGCAAAACTGGGTATCAACGCTGGAGAACGACTTCTACTAAGAAATAAACCATTTTTCTTGTTATTATAACATGAAGTAATTTTTTAATTGGAATATAAATTGGAATATAAATTTATAACAAGCAGAAAAGAAGCACTGAATTATAGTGATGGGAAAATCCCAACTGTTTTTTTTTGTGAAATGCCACTTTTGTAGAGGCAGTGTTTATAGACTTAGAGGCTCCCTTCCCATTTGCTTCATTATCTACTTTTTCTCCCAAATAAAATAACTGCTGCTTGATCAGGGACCATTTTGGTAAAGATAAAATTTCTCAACAAACTTTCACTTTCATTCAAACTTTCATTCAATACTTATTTCCTTTTCCCCCATAAAAATTCAAAAGCCATGAAACATGAAATAGCCCTGAAATAGTGGCACACTACAAGTATTTGGGGGACATTTGCTGCAAGTATGTATAAGCGTAAGTCATTTTTAAGTACTGAAGCTAACTTCTGGAAGTTCTGAAAAGTCTCTGGGAGCTGTAGAGGAAATAACTTTTTTTTTTTTTTTCTCTAAATGGAGACAGTATGGAGTGAAACAACATCAAAAAGGAGAGCCCCACAGAATTAGAATAGCATAGTTCTTAGTTGCAGCGCATATTACTATATCGTGGTATTATTCCCCAGCATACTGCAAGTACTTTTTATTTGTTTTCATCGGTATTAAAAAGTGGAAGAAACTACAAAGGAGAAGTTTTTTGCTCAGACGTAAAATAGAGAGCAGGAAAGAAATATTTATATTCTAATAACGTTCCCTAGCTAGTTGATTATTACATTACTTTCATTTATCACAATCAATTGCAGCCAATACAGGGAACAAATTCAAGCTCTTCCTGTAGGCAGGAGAGAACAAACTGAACTGACATTGTTTCTCAACCAGTTTACTAAAATCAATGCAACTTGAATTTCAGCAACCATTAAAAATGGCGTAATGTGCTTAAAGTTATGCTGCTGTTTAGATCTTGCCTACATATGAAGCTGTATCACACTAAGCTAATGATGCATGTGGTTTGAAAATTGAGTTAGTTCTTGCTTCTGAAAGTTTATAGGTAAAACCCAGAGGGCTAAGGATACCAGGAACCTACACACCAGCCCAAATATAAGAGCTTGGTTATGTGGTGTAGTAGGGCAATGTGACAGATCTTTCTTAATTAAATAATCACTATAAGCAAGCTGTGTTTTACAGGAAATATTTATACAGATAGATCAATGTGTTTTGGTAGCTAGTTATTTTGCACACTAATTACTTACAGTAAAAGCACATTGTTAGATCCACTGTTTCCTATATTGTCTACAATTTTACCAGTTACATACTTATTTCTGTAGATTAAAAAAAAACCAACAACAAGGGAATAAGACATAAAGAAGACAGATGCCTTCATTATGCGGGAAGTCCACATCTTTCCTTTTCCCTGAAAACACACAGGATTTGGATCTTCTGCTGCCCGATTAGAAGGAGAAGCAGAATTTGAGGAACTTGTGCTGTTGCAAGAATGTCACCATTTAGAAATGTTCTAAGAGAATCCTGTGTATGTTCATGTGCATGAGGAGGAGGTGAGATGCAGCTCCCAGGTGTGCTGCTGGGGATTAAAGGGATGTCAGGGGGATTCTATAAACATGTCAGTCCTACCCTTTGTCCACACCTTTCATCTTCACTGCCAACCAAAATATCAACCTGTGGGGATGTGCCAAGGCTGTGAGGGAAGAGCACGCAGTGCTTCTGGAGGTCACCCACTGCTTAGCAGGGTCCTCCTTTCCTGTGTTTATGTTACAGCTTCTGTCACTGCAGGAGCGCTTCCCATGCTACGCCTTGCTGCGAGCAAGTGAGCCAAGTTCACTGGGGTGTGGTTATGTTACCTGCAGTGGGATTTTGTGAGGGTTTGGGTTTTTTACACTAATTCTACTTACAGTTTATAGTAAATTGTAAGTAGATTTTTAAAATAATAAAAAAAATGTGCAAATCAAAGTAAAACCAATGAAACATCGTAACACACATCACCTCAGCTCAGTAAGAACTGGACAAAGTTATGTTTCAATTTCAGAAAGGATTTGGGAGGGTTATTTGTTTTCTACTTACAGTGAAACAGAGGACTTGTGTTCTCAGTCCTGTTTCTGAGTAAGGCCTATTTGGTTCAGAATTTGAGCTTTACTGGTGCCAACACTAGACCACAAACCCGTATGTTTCAGCTGTAATTTATCAATCCTGAGGTTCATTTCCTGCAGGGCACTGATTGTGCTGCGCTGTGAGTTTGTGTCCAACTGGACCTCACTGCCCACAGCAGATGTAGAACACACATGGATGTTACCTGAGTGACACAGATGCAGAGATTGCATTGTTCTCTCTTTTTCCAATACTAAGTTGTACATGCATTTTACCATAAATATAACTGACATAAGCCAGTATCTTCTTGTATCTAGACTCAAAGTATTTAGAATTTGCATGGTCTGCAAATTCACACAATGACAATGCTCAAAAAGGGCAGGCTCTAATTTCTGATTTCTTTTTATTGAGAATCCAGTTGTTTGTTGGTACCAAGAAGTGAGCTTTTATCTAAAATTCACAGTTGTATGTCCAGCCCTTATAACATCTTGTCTGCATAATGCACAGTCACGACAAAGCACCCTTGTGCCACATGACTTCACAAGTCCTGGTGCCAGTAGTGTGCAAGGGCACTATGCACAACCAAGACTGCTGAGCAAATCCCTCACCATTCCAAAAAAAAAAAAAAAAAAAAAAGTTATTTAAACCTACTTCCTAACTCAAAATTCAAATACAAAGTCATGCAGCTATCTTCAAGCCCTGCTTGGCTGCATGTAAGTGGATGTGGTTCCTTGTATGTTGTCATTTTTTTTCCTTGTTTCTTTTTTAAGTGCTGTCATTTCAGACATGCAAAGTAAAATGGCCTCGGGGGAACCACCTCTAAAGCATCACAGAAGCTTAGTACAAACATTTTTTGATTACTCATTCGGGACACACATTGGATAAAATGACTTAGATAATCTACAGTGCATAAACTGATTGGTGGGGACGATCACCAGATAGTGTTGCACTAGTATACGTCATTTCTGGATGGCCTCCAAAGGCAGGAAGCAAAAACAACAAATGCTGAGCAGCATGTTCCTAAGAAACCGTGCTGAGGGATTGGCTCAGGCAGCTGCCCACCCGGAAACTTTCCCTTCCAGGACATGAGGAAAGTTTTGTGCTGCAGAATACTTGAGAGCTTCTAGAAAACTGCTCTCCTGCTGCTCTCTCACCTCACCAAGGCCATGATTTTTACAGTCTGGATCCAGTACAACTTGGAAGAAGAGCCGCTAGGTCACACACGTGATTGAAGCAGTCTTACAAATAACACCAGAAGTTGCCTTCTATAGCAACGTCAGCAAAGGCTTACTTTCTTTCAATACAGAGCTGCCTTTACTTAGCAGCTGGGAGCATGTCCTTCAGTGTGAGAAGACACTGTGCAGTTAATGACACTGGATTCATGATAATCCAAATGCATTACTCTGATTCCAGCCTACCCCCAAGTAAGTGCCACTTAGCTAACCCATGAAGTAGTGCACTGCAGTGTGGCAGACTGAGAAGCCAGTTTTCTCCTAAATGGTTTCTCCCCTTGCCCATAGTTAGCACTCTGATCCAGTCTGAGCAAGCCTTTATGATTTCGTGAGACCAAGCAACCATTCTAGGAGACATAAATCTAACTTTGTTTTCCAGTTATTGCCTTACTTTTCATGTGAAATTTCTCTTGGTTTGTAAGTAAAAGTCTAAAGTATATGCATATCTATTTCCTCCTTCAAACAGGTTTTTCCAGGCATGTTTGAGCTGCTTAGACCAACCAGCACACACCTTCCCAACCACTTCTGAGTCACTCTTCATTAATCGTCTGAAAACTTTACTCTCAAACAGGTTCCCATAATAAACGATAAGATTAAGTGAACGAAGTATATACTCAGCCACCAGGAAAAGGCATCAGAAACCACAAATTACTGAGTTGTTAAGGCATAAAATGAGGAAGAGAAAAAAAGTAGCAAACAGAGACGGGTATAAAAATATGAGGATACACCGGGGTCCAAGATGAAAGCCTATGTGGGAAAAGTGCCCCGGGGAAAGAGCTCCCTCTCCTACACACATGCTCCATCCCTCAGCTCACAACCCTGCTGCACCCCTTCTTCGTGCCTCTCACACAGGCACCTCCTAAAATATGCCTTTCCAGATGCCCCTGCATCTGAAAGACTGAGAAAGACTGAGCTGTGTCCTTTTCAACAGCTGTAGGAGGGCTTCTCTCTGAATTTTACAGTTGAGGAGTTTGAAAATTATTTCAAAGGCTGGAGGGCAGTTCCTGGTTTTATTGCCACTGAGGTTCTCTTGGCTTTCGCTTTATGTTTTGTACTACTTACAAACTCAAGTAGGTTTATGTCTTGAATTAGAAGACGATTGTGTAACTATAAAATGTATTCAATATTCAGTATTTCCCTCTAGCCATCATATAAATATATTCAATAGGTGTTAAGATAACAAGTTGCTTGTTTTTTAATTTATAAATACATTTGAATTTAATTTAAAAAAAAATGTGTGAGGGATGGAAACTCAGAGAATAATCTGTGTAAGTGATAGAGCAACTTACTAAAACAAAATTCTGTAGTTTCTTCGAGTATAGAGTAAAAATATATCAAGCAGAAAGGCAAGAAAGAATTAATTTCCATCATATATTGATGTAGTATACTGCCTTTTCACACCCCAGGGGTAAAAAAAAAATAAGTAAGAGGGAACCATTGCTAAAAGCACTCATTCTCAATGAACTGAATGGAAATACTCAGAATTGGGGCTACTCATTTACTGGAATGAGTGGATATTTTTTCATGGTTTTACTGAATATGTATCTGTTTTTCTAGCATGTTTCTGATCCCTGTGCTCCTGGGTAGAGGAATAGCAAACCTTGCAGGAAGGGAGGAGCTGGGCAGCTCTGCCTCTGAGCATACAAATGCTCTGAGCACAGTGCAGGTGTTCTATCTTGTACAGTGCTAACTGAGATAATCTGGTGTTTAGGCATGGGATAAATACTGGGCTGTGTAAATATGTCACTTGCTGTCTGGTCTGATTGATTCTCAGACCTAGTGCATGTAAACATCCTGTCCTATTGGTTATTTCCAGGAGAGGGAAGCCAAGGTAACTATTTATATTAATATTAACTTTATGGAAAATAGATGCAAACATATTAATGAGGGGCTGCTACCATGATAAAAGCTTTTCCTCCTTTTCCTAAAGATTTGTGTAGATTTTATATCAGATGTCAAATATATTTATCATAATTTCTCTCATCATAAACTGAGTGATTCTTGTAGTGATGCATGCTGTACTTACCATACCACCATCTCCTACACTGAATTATGTGGGCTATATTTGCTGTTCACTACCCTAAAATACTGGTCCCAGAACAGCTCTGTGCCTGACGAGGGTCACACACTGTGATTAGAACCCTGAATAATATCTCCATCCCCAAACAGCTACATTCGCTGTGAGCGCAGTGACAGTGAAACAGCACAGCTGTGATACCCTCTTTGGTTCAGGATTTAATCCTGGCCAGCAAGAGCTCCTTGTCTCTGGCCTCCAGAACCTCAGTTATCTATGGTTATGCCATCCAGATTCTCACAAGAATTCTCAGAAGACAAGATTAATCCCAGAATCAGGTAAGACAAACTAATGACAGACTTATGCAGTTGGGATAAAAATGGAAATAGGACATTTTCAATCTCAGGGTGAGAAGAAAGTCTGAGTTATTTAGCTGCCTACACTGCCTGCAGGATGCTACTCTACCCTGTAGCAATTCCTTTACATAAACCAGCCATCTTGACCTTGATTTTCAGTTCCTCACACTAATGAAGTCACCTATCTGTGGTAAACTGTTGCAGTGATGAATTCCTTTGCTTTGAAAAAGAAGTGTGTATGTTTTCCATCTGGATTTGTCTTGTTCTTTCTCGCCACTGATTCTTCTTTTGTTTTTGACGGCTTCTATAGAGCTATTTGTAGATTTAGCAAGTGTTGTGCCCCTTCCCTAACAGTTATTTGAATAACCTAAATCAAGTGGTGTCATCTAGTGCTACTAACATCATCCTTTCCATCCTACTAAGGAGGAAGTTGAGGAACTTATTCAAGCAATTGCCCGGTTTCCACTCTTTTAATCCTTCTTGCAGTTGTGATGACTTCCAGGCTTCAGAGTTGCAGTAGGAAATGCTTTATACCACACCCATACTTCCTGTACTAAGTTTCTGAAAAGATGGCAAGTTGTCTCAGCCTGCTAGAGAAAAATCAAGCGAAAGAGGGCAGAGGATAATTCATCATGGAAGCCCTACCATGAACTAGAAAGGGAGACATATAAAGTAAGTTTTTAGGAAAAGCATTTCCTAAATTCTGCATTCAATAGATTCCTGTTCAGAGTCATACAGAAGCACTTCAATCCATTTTTACTGTTTTCCTAGGCAAATCACTTCCCAGATTACTGATAGAGTTGGGGGCTGTGAGCCTCAACAGCTTCCCCAAAAGAAGTGTCAGGAAGGAAAAGCAGACAATGAAAATTTGAAGTAAAGAGAACTCAGACAGTTTCCTGAATACATCAGTGGAGTAACAGTGAGAGCAGACAGCAGCTGGACTGCGAATGCAGAAAGGCAAGCTGGAATCACTGGCAAACAATGCTCTTTGGAGACCTCTCTTACACTGACTTGGAAACCTGATTTGAACTTGGAGCCATTTCAAGCACCAACCTTAAGGCTGAACTCCAAGTAGAATAAAAGATAAAGTCACAGTTGATCTAACCCAAGATGATACATCTGTAAGTTACAAAGCCATTCCTCTAAATAAATGAAGATTAGTGGAGGTTCATAGTAAAAAATGTGGTGGAGCAGGTGATCTATGTTATAAAGTGGTCTTGTTTGGACTAACTTAGATACAAAAAAGCAGAGTGCCAAGCACTTTTATTGTTGAGGGTTTTGCTCCATTCCTCTCGAAATAATTTTCTCATGTCTGTTTATCAGATGCCTTACAGGAAGAGTTCTTTACTGCATCCCTTGGTCCTGATTGGATTGGGAAGTGTACGTAGTGAAGGCAAACTATATGAAGTTTTATTCTCAAGTACATGTTTTGTTCATGCGCTTTTAAACATGACGTGCGGACACTTTATAGTGCAAACCTAGTTTAAAAGCTGTGTCAGAATCTCAGTCAGTTGCAACAGGGAATTTCTTCAGATCTGCTATTCAACTCAAGGTAAATGGTGCAGAAACATGGTAGAAACTGAGGTTCAAGTCCACCCACCATCCTAGCAGCAGAAAAAATGCTTAAAAAAGCAGATGTACTGCTGTGTAGTTATTACTCTGAGACTTGTACAGTTTGTAACCTGAAGTGGAGACATTATGTCATTGATGGAGAAGGTCCTGGCAAAACTCCTGGCCTAACTCTTGATAGAAGTGAAAACAACAGGATGCCTTTATTACATAGAGACATCAGACGCCTTTTGGTAAATAGAAAACACTTATCTGGACACAAAGGAAGATAGTTTCTACAATAGAACTAAACAGAGTAATAATGAATTGCTGATTTTCTTTATATTTGGGGTTTTTTTATATATACTGATTTGGTACTTTTTTAGGAGGAGGAAGAACATGCTGAGACCACAAACTGAGGCATTAGGTTCATAATCTTACCCAGCTGATCTTTTACATGTAAGTGATATAGACAGAAGAAAATGTGTTATTTCAACATGTGGTCATTTTTTATCATCACCATATTCACACTATTTACTCTGCTATTTTTTTATTATTATTATTATTCTTTCCTTTGTGATTTTAGAAACAAATGATTACAGGAAGTTCCCTGTGTAGCTTTTTGTCTGGAAGAGATTTGGCTGTTTTACAAAGCAGAAAATTATTTTTTCATTCAGAAATGAGCTTCAGATCTCATTAAATGTATAACTTTTCCTGGTTCCAAGCAAACTTTTTCTATATTCATTCTCCTCCCAGTTCATGGAGATAGACTGCTTAGCTTGGAAAAGAATTTGGCAGAAGGAAGGATGTCTCTAATATTGACATTCATTGCTTGTGAAGCCAAAGTGCAAAAACAGCCTTTGAAAGAGTCATCCATTTTCTAAACACAAGAAAACGAAATTGTGGCACCCGCTGTGGTTAATAGGTTAGTATTGCACGTGAAAGGAAAAGGAACTGTAGTAGCTGCATTTTCCCAAAGCATGGTAGTGTTTAAGGGACAGCCTTGTGCCCTAGCTGCTCCTGTGGTTGTCTTATTAAAGCATATCCTAGCCATACTTTTTTTTCCTCTAAGTTCTACAGACAATACTGCAAGCTTGGAGAAAGAATAAAACATAATCCACTCTGCTTAGCTACAGATGACCGTTAAATAAGCATTCATTCCTTACTCTCTTTCTCTTTTCTCTTGTCCTTTTGAGGTATCATGAGCAAAAGAATTAATAGGCTTTCTATCATATAGCTTCATCCACTCCTTAACCAGCAGCGCTTCTGCTTTGTAAACCTACAGCATTTTGTTTTTACATTACTTTGAGATGAAGGTCTCTGCTGTGTATGTGCTATCACTTTGTAACTCATCACTACATAGCAGCAGTAGCTCACGGAATGCCATCCTGCGTGACACTTTTTTAATCCATGCGTATCACACAACCTAATTATACAGATATGATTACTTCAGTTTCTCCCAGTCACTTCTTATTGCAATCCAGCAGTGTGACAGCATAGGGACATAAGCCACTTTTTCTTCTATTATCTGCAAGTTGTCAGCATTGAGCTGGCCACGATGACCAAATCTTTGATAGTATGTTGATATTTCACACTGCAATTTGTGATTCCACACCTAGGCCCTATTCTACCTTTTGTACTTATATTCTTTTATACAAAGTCACTGTAAAATGTGAAGCAAGTATTCATAGATTAAGTCCATGAGAAACTTAGTTGGATAGTCAATTCAGGGATAAAATGCTATCTCTGGCTTCACTTATATAAGATCCAAACCACACAAAAACTACATTTAACATCTTTTGTGCTTTATAAGCAGGAAAAAAACAGAAGAAAACATTATGTGCTGTGACTTCACACATATTTAGCTGGTTGGTTTGCACTTTCCTTCAAGTCCCTAAAAATAAACTGAAAACATCTTAAACAACTTCTGACAAATAGAATGGCAGGAAAACTCTATTGTTTCCAAATGTGCATTGAAACAAATGAGTGAGCACGAGCCTCCTCTATAAGAGAAGGAGTCTTAGTGGAAGAACTCAGTGAACTCTGACTGAAGTCACATGAATAACACAGAAGTCTTGATAGTTTAACAAGATTTTATCTGTCAGTACAAAGGCAGAATCTCTTGTTAACTTTAGAATATGTTTCAAAATTCATTTCCAACAAGTTACATTTTTCCATGAAAACTGACTGGAAAGGATTTACAGATGGAATTTAATACAGTTCTGTCACCTTCAGTACTATTTCTCCTTTTTATAACATGAAAAGAAAGAAGAAATGTTTGAGAAGTTAACTGTCTGAACCACCCCAATATATGAGACTATTCTGAAGCATAACCAAGGCTAAAATTCAGGTTAAAGATGTGAAAGTATATTGTATTAAAAGGAGAAAGACAACTGGGAACTTAGGTTTCAAAGGCAAACTCATAACAATTTGAACGTAAGGATTTTTAAATTCTGAACTTTTCTTTTACTGCTGCAGAACAAAAGTGCAAAAACTTAAAATATTCTCTTTCTTCTAAAAGAAAAAGAATGTTACAATGTTTGTGGGCCTTTTTATTTGTGTGCTTTCCAAAGTCATTTCACTGTTTACCAAAAAAAATAACAAAACTCTTTGCTCAGGAAATCGCCAAGGAATAGCCTCAATAAATGAAAAATAGGAAAGGAAAACGAAGAAAACTTAAAACATCTTTCCCCACTTTAGACATGTAAAGTGCAGAAGAACATAAGCACACTGATTCTTGGTATGAGACAGATGTTGTATGGTTTCTTGTAAAATTCTGTCTTCTCAGGCTGCTCATCTTTGAGCGAGCTCTTCTCAGGCTGCAAGTGATGCAAATGCATTACCTGAGGAAAGGTAATATAGCTATGACTTTTGATGAGATGCTTATTCAAGAAGGATGTAAACTCTAGAGATTTCTGTGCCTTTCATGCACATCTAGGATTATATGCAGCTGCCAATGCTTAGTGAGTCTTACCTTAGCCAGTTGTGCTTGGAGTTTGTTCTTTGCATCAGCTACTTCGGCAATGCGACTGTTAAAAGCCAAGTTGGTGCTGACAAATTGATTCCACAGCTCCTCAGATGTGCTCTCCAGTGCAACCTCTGTATCCTCCCGGAGCTTGACAGAGTTGGCCCTTGCATGTTGAGAGCACCTGATATTGTCTTCACTGAATTTAGCCCATGTTGCAGGAACTGAAACACTAGTAAGGAAAATAAAAGTACATTGTACATCATTAAATTAGATTCAAATACTGCCTGAGAGAACCCAAGGCCTTTATCGTGGAGAAACTGAGCTGTGTGTCAGCAACTGCCAGAAAACATGAGAAGCCCACCTAGTTAATGCAAATAACCAACTAACCATGAGAGCAGGATTGTTGCACATCAACAGCCCTACATCACAAGAAATATATGACCCATGCAGCAAAGCATGTGGCTTTGATTCTCCTAGTAGTCTTAATCATCAGAAAGAATGGTAGCAGGAAGATGGATAACTCACTGACTGACCTAGGACAGAGTAAGGAAAACTGGAATTTTCTTCCTGCTCCATCACTGTCCATCTCTGTTATTTGTAGGATCTCCATCCTCTTTCTTTTCCATGCATTATAATAAACGCTTCTGCTTTAATTTATGGCCCTATTATTCTTAAACTTATTAATATATATGAGACATATAGAAATGACATTGCTATGGGAAAGTCTACAAATAGACATAGAAAAACTGAATAAAGGTCTCCTGCACAGAAAAAATGCCAGCCAAGAATGTTCCCTCTGCAATGTCGTGTAGCCAAAAAAATATCAGGACTCTTGGTTTTTTGTCAAGCCTTCACAGATGGCCTTAATTACCTTAATTGAACATACATCTCAGACTCGAATTTTTCCAGAGTGGGAGTCTGTAAAGCCCTAAGATTGCTGCCTGAGACCCCAGGAAATAGTGGTGCTGTATAAGCTGCCCTCTTTGGAGTTAAATTCACTGCCTTCTTTAATGCATTGCTCAGCCTACCAGATCACTCTGCCTTTCAATCAAAAAAATAAAAATAAAATAAAATAAAATAAAATAAAATATTTTATGAAAAGGTACATATGTTTTAGTTGCCAAAAGGAAAGGCTGAGAAAAACTTCTGCCTGCATTTAAACATCCTGCTTTATGCAAAACTTCCCTCTAAGAACTAGGCTTGTATGTTAAAACCTGCAGGGAAAGTTTTGCCATTTTTTGAGTCTCATATTTTTTTCTTTAGATTTTAACTGAAAACTGAGATTTAATATTAAGGGATGAAATAACTGAATTTTGCCACGGCTTGTTTTCTCAGTGCCCCCCCCCTTTTTTTTTCCAGTTTTTCAAGGGTATCCCTATCTCTCTAAATTGAAGCACTGATTTTCCTAAGCTATTTGGAAATCTTTAGTACTACGCATTTATTTCAGTAGTTGCCCTGAAAAGTTTCAGGCACCCAACACGATTTCAAGACTGCATAACTCAATGTATTAAGGCTGAGCTGTCAGTGCTTACAACTTATCCAACCAATCTCAGTGTACTTTCTGTAGGGTGTTTGTGGTTTTGGTGATTTTTGTTGTTGTCGTTGCTGTGCGGTTTTTTTGTTTTTTTTTTTTTTTTGGTCTGATGTATTTATTCATTTTCTGATCAGAAAATTGAGTTCCCAAGAAGGTTTCCATCTTGATGGTTTTAAATACTTAATACCTGATCTGTTTTTTAACACTGTTTTTCCAGACTGTAATTTATCTGGCTGGCTCTGTTGAATGATTCAGGCAGAAAACACCTGCTCTGCTCCCAAGTGCTGCATGTACGTCTCAGTTTGCCATATTATTTCAGTAAGATGTTAATGAAAAATGGCATTGCTTTGGATTATGGTTGGTGAAAAAGGAAAAGGGCTGTAAAACTTATCCACATGAATCCAGTTCTTTGACAAGCATATTTTTATTTTCATTGCTAGTACTACGAGTAGGTAGTATGACTGGAGTCAGCAGAATTCCTGCCAAGTTTTTCTCATCTACTCCCTTATTTCAGTAGTGAATGAGGTGATCTTATGTTCTGTTAGTAAACAAATAGTGCACATTTTTTCCCTGCACTGTTCAACAAGACAGAGTCGCCATCATCTGAAATTGTTGAGTATGTTCACCATTTAGATACTGCTCTGTTCAAGTGAGAAATGCGTTAACAAGTCATTAGCACAAAAACACTGCCCTCTATTGCAAGTTGTTTTTCTTCTGCTAATACTTTAGAATTGGATGCAGGTGTTCATAAGTAAACTATGATATACAGTTTTAAAACTGTATATAACTGCAAAATTTCAATCAGTCATGCTAAAACCTATTAAATCCTTTCAGTCATACTATTTAATACATGTCCTATACATCTTGATGGGCTAATGTCCAAATAATCCAAGCTATTTTTATGAAAAAAAATATAGTCTTTGGTGTTCACCAGCATGCTGCTCACCCCGCTGCACTTAACTGCATACCTTAGCTATATTTTGCTTTGATTTCATGCGTTTTGACACCTGAAGAACACAGAAGATTATAAATTGAAAACAAAAAGTGGTATCTGCGTGAAGCAGTTTGAAGGCAACGAGTCAGCTGCAACATGTTTGTAAATGACTGTTCTCTCTGCAGCAGCTCAGTGCACAATGCTGTAGGTGCTGCAGACTGTCAGCTTCTGTCTGCTCTCCAACCACAGCAGCTGTTAGAAAGCAGGCACTGACTGAGGATGACGGAGGGTTCACACCAAGGAAAGACATAGGGCCATACAGAGAGACACTTCTTTTTCCGCCACTTTTCAAATATTAGGCTAGAACTTGTGCTGTAATCAGGCTCCTGCTTGGAAAGAGAAGACAGCAGCGACCACTTGTACTCACGTCCCATCTGCTTTCTCCACTCCATGGTAGAAGTTGATGCTGTCCGATGTGTTCCTCAGGTTAAAGCACTTCATGTCAATAAAATGGGCTGAGTTTTTGTCAGAAAGATCCTGCTCCAGGGCATGCTGCGCATCTCTGTTGATGCTGTGAAGGGGAAAGTCTTACTTTAATCTGAACTATCTTTAAAGCTTTAGTACTACGTAGCTAACTGCCTTCATTAACACCCTCCCATGCTTCAGTATATCATTCGCTGGCATTTACAGCGGCATGAAAATGCTTTGCACTGTAATTTAGCTAGAGGGAGCTGCTGTACCACTTCACCCTGCTCACCTTTTAGCTTCTGAGGGTTCCCCAAAGAACTGCATTTAACTCTGTGCACGGAATGGTGTTTGTCATTTTGATGGCAAGTGACCACATGGGTGAAAAACAAGAGATAGTTGTTGTGTGGCATGCAGGACAGCCTCAGAGCAAAAGAGAGTAGGCATTCAGTAATAGCTTTCATGCTAGCAAGGCTGTAAGATGGGAGAAATCTTTGAATCTTTGGCAAATTATCTTCGTTCAATTTGTGCTTTAAATGATAGGTATTGCTCTTCTGAGCTTAACAAATTCTATTATTAGTAAGAATTAGAAGTGAAAGGCAAGGAGCATCTAACAGGCTAAGCCTCTGATTTTGCAATTGCAATTTTCAATCTGTCATTAGATCCCATCCAACGCTGAATTTAGCTTCTTGTCTTTAAAACAGGAATTAAATGTAAATACTTACCCCAACTGATGACTGATTCTTTGTGCAAGTTTTGCCAGTATTTCTTGACAATCTTTGTATATATCAACCTCCTAGAGTGGAAAATATCCAGATGTCAGTCCCTTCCTTAAACTCCATTTGCTTTAGTGAATAAATCCTTTTAGTTCTGCATTCTAGATATTGAAATCATCTCATGTGTGGATGTGGAAATGAATGTGTGGATCAGGAAAGGATGTGTTTTTGTCCCTATCTTCCTCAGTGCCACAAAGTTGTATCTTTGGAGTTGGTTCTGTATGGCCTTTTATATTATGTCAAACTTCTAGTACATTTTAATGGATAGAGTCATTCTGATAGACGTAAGGACAAATTTTTCTTAGGCTGGGTATAATGAATATACTTGAAACATGAGCCTTAATCTATTAAACTACTCTCTAACTGCTGTTACATTTTTTACAATAATATAAACACTGTTAATAGAATAGCAGAATAGGTTGAAAATGTATCTAATTTCAGAAGTAGGCTCCTTGATATAAATAATACAAAACTCTTCTAAGTATAAATATTAGTCAAAGAAATTCAAAGCCAAGTTTCCACTCAGATTAAAATTAATAAAAAATACTGAAACAAACCACACTGCAAACTATGCAAACGTGATACTTACAGTCCTTCAAACAACCTTATGGTACTCCATCCATTCTCTTTCCTTTTCAGAAACCCTTTTTTGGCATAAGAGACCCTCTTATTGGTGTGAACAGCTTTTCCATATCATTAAGTTTTGAAACAGCAAAAAAAAAGCTTTAAATTATTTGGAAGTCATTAAGACACCCCAAAATTAAAATGACAAGTTCTGTCTCTGTACCTGCACCATATACAAATGACAAACTTCACAAGTGACTCTGCTGTTACTACAAAACAAGCCTTTGTTGGCCTTCACTGACTCTATCTATCTTGTTCCATAATCAGAGCAGTGCTCTGGGAGATCAGACAAATGGTCTTTATTTTTCATTTTTAAAAATATTTTTTTAATCTGGTCATGTTGGAAGAATAAGCAGTGTTTCATCCTGCCATTCATTCTCTTGCTGAGCTGGTTGTTAGTACAGTTGCACACTGTAGGCTCTGAACAAACATTCTGGTTATTCAGCTGGTCTGCAGATCCTTCTGTAATCTTCTAATCCAGAGAAGTACTTGAAGAAATGGCATTGTCCCATCATTTTCTTTCCTAGTATTAGTTTTGTTATGCTTCCAATATAACTTCTTTCAAATCTTAATAAAATGGTACTTATTTGGTTTTTTTCTTTTATATTTGAAAGATTTAGCAATCATTACAATCCTCATTTTCCTTGTTCAGTAAGACTATACAAACAGCAAGGCAGTAAACAATTATTTTATACTGTAAGCCCTTAAGGACTTCAGAGATTTTATAGAACATGGCCTAAAAAACAATTCTGAGATTGTTTCTACATCATTTCATAGGAGAAGGCAAAACTGGAGAGGACCTCAGATAGACACGTGACTGTTCCTCTTGTGCCAGGGAGGATGAACAGAATATCAATCATTCCCACTGCATGTCCTTTAACCCATCTTTTCTCCTCTCTTACCTTCAATCTTCCAAATGAGCTATGAACTAATGCTTTTGCCTTGATAAACATTTAGTTGGATTTCGGTTATTCTCATAGTTTGAAAAATAAACTAGGAAGTCCAATCTTACTTTCATGAGGTTTTTTTCCACATCATCATGAACCAAGTCTATTTCCTTCCGCTTCTCACGGTAGTACAAGCATTCCAGGGCTGTCTGCAAGCAAACCAAAGAACATATGCAATAGGCACTGCAGAGTGAAAAACTTTGCTGAAGGGACAACGGAGCTGACATGACAAATGATATCCATTGAGGGTGAAACAGAATAGGAGATGGCTCCACTGCACAAAACTGATGAGTCTTTGTGGTTCATTACCTTACCTGTTAATACATATTTCTAGGGATTAGCTGCCACCAAAGCTTTCATTTGATTAGCTGCATAGTAATATGCAGCAAGGCCTACATCACAACTTGCCCGTTTTGTTTAAATATGTATTAATTAAAACACCTATGTTCTACACTTATCCATAGCAAAATCCCTGACTCTCATCTCTCCTAATTGACCCTTACTCAGTGTCAAAGCTTGGAAGTTTTGTATCTACATTCTAGAGAATGACTGCATAACCATTACTGAACAGGGAGCCTAGGAATACTGCAGCTCACTGAGCCACTGCCTGCTCTCCTGGAAGGCACAGAGATGACTGCCTGTGCCTGCTGGAGCCTCAACCTCCTGGAGTGGGAAGACAGGGAAAGAAGGCATTGAAGCATCCTCGTAGGTTCCTGTATTGACCTGTGACCATGGTGGCCAAGTTTCCTTCCTACCAAGGGTAATGTTTGACCACGGTCTGTCTTGGTGACAACGGTGGAAATTATAATAGTATTCAACAGAGAGAAAAATATTATTTTTCCCATTCAGCCATAGTCATGAAGTAAGCAGCTGTGTCAAACCTACCTTCAGCGGCGCCTGCATTTCACTTATAGCACATTCAAGCCGCTTCTTGGCAGTTTCCAAGGCCTGGGTCTCTTTAAGCAGACACTCTAGCTCATAGGCGAGCTCAGATCTCCAGAAATCAATGTTAGAGATCCTCTCTCCCAAGTTTCTGCTGCTGTCTTCTTGCATCTGATGAGTCAATTGGTCCTTATCTTGCATCAGTCGCAAAGAATCAGTGTTCAGCCTTCCAGCCCAGTACCTGGAGGCTTCAGAGCCT
The DNA here is from genome assembly GCF_905368555.1 of Meleagris gallopavo. Taxonomy (NCBI): domain Eukaryota; kingdom Metazoa; phylum Chordata; class Aves; order Galliformes; family Phasianidae; genus Meleagris; species Meleagris gallopavo. Next base: position 9,076,176 of record NC_139419.1, on the reverse strand, counting down.
TTTAACTGAACCATGTTTGCGTGGTGCCAGTCGCGAGTGCTGTAGCGGGAATGCAGGGCAGAACGCAAGGTGGGCAGAACAGTGGGTGGCCGCCCAGTGGGTCTGAACAGCTCAGCAGAGCTGGGAGGGACCGAGACCACTCTGTGAAGCAGACTGGGCCTCCAGGAACTGAGGTAGCGGTATCCTGGTAGGTAGTAGGACTGGTAGGTGTCCTTGGTGGTGCTGGTGGGGGCTGGGTCCGGGAACAGGCAGCTCTTCCGCGTGCCACAGTAGCTGGCAACCTGCGTGGTCCCCAAAAACTCCATCGTGCCCAGGGCTCAGGCAGCCGCCTTCAGACAGTCCCGCTGCAGGCTGTCCTGGCTGCGGGCACCCAGTGACACAGTGGTGTCACAGGGCTCCGAGGCCATCGCGCATTCCATAGCCTTTGCTCCACCCTTCAGAATGTTTACTGAAGGCTCCCTCCAGATGGAGCTGTGGGCTTGCCTTCACTGGGCCTGCCTTGAGTGAATTGCAAGTTGCGTCCAAGCAATATGAGTGTATCAGTCTGTTGCTGCATTAGAAACAAGCCTGAACCGAAGCACAGGCTCTGGGTGTTGTCTCAGTCTCTCCTGATGGTTTGCAGATGGTTTGCTCCAAATGCACATGCAAATAACAGTACCTTTCTCTCCTGGTGATTTTTCTCATGTTTTAAACATTAGGTCACTTCTCGGAGAACCTACTTTTGTAGTTTTTCCTTTCAGGCTTCTGGCAAAAAGCTCCTGAAATCCAGTGCTCTAAGATCATCTTCTGTGCCAGGGATTTTGAATATAAATAATTATTTGTATCTAGGCACTGTATATCCTAAGTGTATTATCCTAAGTGTCCTTAAATCAGTGCAGATTTCTTCTAGGTTGAATGCAAGACAGCTGCTATCATCGCTCCTTCTCTAGATACATACCTGTGAATCACAGAATCACTGAATGGCCAGGGTTGGAAGGGATCCCAAGGATCATGAATCTCCAACCTCCCTGCCACATGCAGGGCCACCAACCTCCCCATTTAATGCTAGACCAGGCTGCCTGGGGCCCCATCCAACCTGGCCTTAAACACCCCCAGGGACAGGGCATCCACAACCTCTCTGGGCAGCCTGTTCCAGCACCTCACCACTCTCTCTGTAAAGAATTTCCCCCTGATGTCCAACCTAAATCTCCCCTCCCTCAACTGAAAAGCATTTCCCCTCATCCTGCAGTTATCAACCCTTTCAAAGACTTGATTCCTCTCCTGTTTGTACGCTCCCTTTAGGTACTGAAAGGCTGCAATAAGGTCACTCTGCACCTTCTTTTCTCCAGGCTGAACAAGCCCAGCTCCCTCAGCCTGTCTTCATAGGGGAGCAGAGTAGAGGGGGACAATCACCTCCCTGTCCCTGCTGGCCACCCCTGTTCTGATGGAGCCCAGGATATCATTTGCCTTCTGAGCCACAAGAGCACATTACTGACTCATGTTTTTTATCTATCAAGACTCCCAGGTCCTTCTTCACAGGGCTGCTCTCAAGGACTGCTCCTTCCAGTCTGTACAGATGCCTGGGATTCCTCCTGCCCAAGTGCAAAACTCTGCACTTTGCCGTGTTGAACCTCATCAGGTTCACTGGAATCAGCTTATTTTTGTGTTTTTGCTTTAATTTGGGAAAACAAAAAGATACATATTTATATGCATTATGTTGCAGACCACTAGCATGATATTACACTTCAGCTGAAAAGGAGAGGTAATTTCAATCAAATTATTGTTATGCTGTTTCATCAGGAATTCTGCAAGTAATTCTGCATGTAGCACATGGCAATGAGCATTTTCCTGAGGTCCTTTAAATGGAAATGGTGTAACAGGCAGTGGTCAACAGCCGACCCCAGAGGCCAGCTCCCCATAAACTAACTGTGCTTCAAGACTTCTGTTCCTAGTTTGCCTTTGGTATGTGGACAGTTACTTAGAGCGGTGTTTTATTTTCCCCTGGGAAAGATGAAGAACAGTGCCATGGCTCAACGCTCGGCTCTATCAGATCGCCTGTCCTTTGCTGAACACAGAGGATGCCCAGCTGGGGTCCTTCGGGTTCTCAATTTTAGCGCTGCGATTTCCACAGATACTCAAAACTGCCGCAAATTGGACCAATGCCGTTTATTTTACTGGAACGACGCATAACCTCGTAGATACAAAACTCCCAGAACGAGCACCCGCGCCATCAGCGCAGGGCGGCCACTATCGCTCTGCAGCGCCCCCAGCGCCCAGGAGGTATGGCCACCCCCGGCTGCAGGCGCAGGCGCGTAGGGCGCCGCGCTCCCGGCGGAAGTGGCGTAAGGCCGGCGCCATGGCCGAGGTGGCGGACGGGTCGCAGCCGGAGGGTGAGGGAAGCGGCGCCGCGCGGGTCCGGCGCGCTGCGGTGCTCGCAGCCGCCGGCGGGACTCGCGCCGCAGCTGTCGCATCCCCTTGCAGACTGCCCGGGAACCGGCAGCGCCCAGGCGGGTCGGGCCGCCGCATGTCAGGGATGCCCCAACCAGAAGCTCTGCGCCGCCGGCGCCGCCGCAACGGATCCGGGTGAGAGAGGCGGTGAGGGGGCCGGGGGCGCGGGACGGGGCGCGGGACGGGGCTCCGCGCTGGGCCGGGGCTGACGCGGCCGCGCTGCCCGCAGCCGAGGCGGCGGAGCTGAGGGAGCGGCTGCGCGGCGTGAAGCACATCGTCGTGGTGCTCTCCGGGAAGGGCGGCGTGGGGAAGAGCACGTTCAGCGCGCTGCTGGCTCGCGGGCTGGCGGCCGACGAGGGCAAACAGGTGGGGCGCCATCGGCTTATTTGGCTGCGGTGTGCGGTGCGGGGCTTTGCATCGAGAGCCCTGCTGTGCAGGCGCGTTTCCACGGGCCTTCGTTGCTTTGTGTTCCAGGTTGCTCTGCTGGACGTCGACATCTGTGGGCCGTCCATCCCTAAGATGATGGGTCTGGAAGGAGAACAGGTGCGCTCTGACCGCTCCTATAGCGAGAGGCCGAATGTGTCAGATAAAAGCATTCCCAATGTGCAATAAGACTAAAGCTTCGCTTAGCTTTAAGGCTTCTATAAGGTCGTGTATTGAGAGGCCAGCCAGCAGGCAGGGGAGCAGAGAAGGTGAGATGGCCATTCAGATCCACATCCATACAGATGTGCAGCATGGTGTCATTTGCTAGAGAGTTGCAGGCAGTCGGGGTGACCAGTTCTGCCAGGCAGCTGCTGCTCTGCATCTGCTGCTAATCCATGAATACTGAACCTAAGTCGTACCAGCATGGTGCCCTTATCAGCTCTGAAATGTTTCATGTATTTATATAAAATCATGGGTATGTTTCCAGCAGGAGCATTCAGCAGTTCACTTATTAATGGAAATCTAACTTTTCTGCAATTTTTAATTAAATTGGTCCAATATAGTAACACCACATCCATAGGCAAGGTCTTTTTATCCTCTTCTGTCTTCTGTTCATCTATTACATAACTTCTGTATTAATTTCTAGTGTGACTTTGTATGTATCTCTTCAATTTTCAGGTTCATCAGAGTGGATCAGGATGGTCTCCAGTGGTAAGCTGGTGCAGCTGTTCCCAGAGGTGGCTGGCTGGGTTTGACACTGTTCTAAGGAGCAAAGGACTGGGGAAGCAGCAAAGCGTGCTTTTGTATTAATTGTGATGGACAGGGGGTCTCTTACACCCCTCAGAAAACATCTCATTAATCTTAAAAATATGCAGGGAAAATGCCAGGTGTTTTTTTGTCTAAAGGTCACCTGTAGTGTATCCCCTCTACCCTTTCTCTCCCGTTCTGCATGGAGTTTCTCTTCTATTTTAGTATGTTGAGGAAAACCTAGGTGTCATGTCAGTGGGGTTCTTGCTCAGTAGTCCTGACGATGCTGTCATCTGGAGGGGACCGAAAAAAAATGGTACGTGTTCAGGGTTTTCAGCAACAACTTACATGGTTGGAAGAGTGAATATCTGAAGATGAGCTTACTTGGCTAATAGCACAAACCTAATATAGTAAGCAGTGGCAAAAAAGCAGCGAATACTCGACACTGTTCAGTAGTAGTTACCATACCTTCATCATTTTTCTTGCAGAGTAGAGCCAGAGCTGCACAGTATAGTTGTGTTACTGCTTCCACTTTCATGAGAGAATTTTTTCTCAATATCTTCTCTAGTTTCTTTGAATAATGGATACAGGGGGTCAGGTGCTTTATTGGGTTTTGGTTTTTGCCTTTCGTTTGTTTTAATTCTTTGCAAAATCAGCACTTCTGCACCTGAGTTGACTGTAGTCAGAAGAATTTGCATATCTGGGCTCTAAAATTTGAAGCAGACTGAAATATACAAGGATTTTTATTTCATTTAATCCCACGTTCTTGTCCTCTCTTCTAGGGTTGATCAAACAATTTCTTCGTGATGTGGACTGGGGTGAAGTTGACTACCTGATTGTCGACACCCCTCCAGGGACGTCAGATGAGCACCTATCAATTGTGCAGTACCTCAGTGCATCGCGTGTAGAGGGTGCTGTTATAATTACTACCCCTCAGGTAAGAGATCTTCATTTCCATTCACAGGAGCAGCACGGCAAGTGCTTGGTTTACAATCAGTGTTTAATTATGGAGAAGGGAGCTGAATGACTTGCTCTGTGTGTGCAACTGGCTGCTTTATGGGTTAGGTGGATGCCTTGGTGGAGTAATGGACCTAAGTGAGCTTCTGCACCACTGAGTGGTTCACGGTCAAAAGCTGTCTGATCTGTGTTGTGAAGTGAAATGAATTAATTCTTCAGGATATGACCTGGCATCACTGTGCATTTGTAATTTGGTCACCAGTAGCTAAAAGTTCAGAAGTCAGTAAGTTTAGTATTTAAATGATAAGGTGTGCACTGTTTGACAGCAAATGAAGTGCTGCCTCCCAGCTGCATGGTGCTTTTCATAAATCAGTTGGAGTGGAGAAAAGTCACACAAAGACTTAAAATCTGAGGGAAAGCTTGATTTGCAAATAGAAAATGGCATATTTCTGTGATGTACGTTTTTAAAAGAAAAAAACAGCTGAAATTCAAATTATGTGCATCAAATCAAATTCACTGGTATTGTGATGAACATAAACAAAGGGAACAGTGCCAATTGATTACAAGGAATTCATTATAAAGTCCAGTTGTTTCTTCATATTTGTAGGAAGTCTCACTTCAGGATGTTCGGAAAGAAATCAACTTCTGTCATAAAGTGAAACTGCCAATCATAGGTGTTGTGGAGAACATGAGTGGCTTTATATGTCCAAACTGCAAGGTAAGGCTATCTGTATCTTAAAACATTTCTTTACATCGGTGTTGTTTGCACATCAAACATTTCTGGAAAAATACCTTGTTCTCAGAATTGGAGCACAGTAACTCGTATTTTTATGTTGTTCCAGAAAGAATCTCAGATCTTTCCCCCAACTACTGGAGGTGCAGAAAAGATGTGCCAGAACTTAAATGTTTCCCTCCTGGGAAAAGTGCCTCTGGATCCTCAAATAGGTAATGTTACTGTGTTGCACTACAACAGCTTTAAAACTGTGCTGGTGTTCTTACTGGGAAGCCTGACCTACAGAATGTTAAATGTTTTGTGTCTCAGGTAAATATTCTTTTTCACATAGAGCATCTGTTTGAGTCACACGTACCGTGGTGTGAAAAGTACTGGGTAATTTACTTAACCTGATGTTTCATCTTGATAAGGATTTTATTACACGTCTTTTCAGCTGTATAATCCTTACTCTAAATACATGGTGTCTTTTTGGTGTAATCACCTGCAAATACAACTAGTAAATTCTTGTGCAAAGAAAAGCAACTTGTAAATGATAAGCATTAATGTTAGTGCTCTGTCTTCACTGTCACTGGCACGACTCAAATTCTGATGTGGATTGTGAGATGCTTTGGTTCATCGCCCACTGGCTGTTAGAAATGAACACTTGATTTAATGATTTGAGGAACAGGTCAGTACTTCCAAAGTAATGACTGAAACTTCCTGCTGGTAGAGGTCCTTCATAAAACTGTGAGCTGCAGCTCCATCACTGACGTAACCATTTCTTAAAAAGAGTGGATACCAGTGGTTCATTGGAGGAGTCTAACTATAGTGGGATGAGCAGTAAGTAAAGACAAGCTCTTTTTTTCCAGTTGCACTGTTTTCATGCTTTTCCTGTCCTTCCAGGAAGAAGCTGTGACAAAGGTCAGTCTTTCTTGTCTGAAGTGCCTGAGTCTCCAGCGACGTCATCTTACAGGAACATAATTCAAAGTAAGTCTTAAAATTACCATGAAGGTGAATCCCTGCTGCAGTGCATTAAAGGTGCTGGAAATTAGTTTTCTGACACACGTAATCAAAAAACAAACCAGGGTACACGTGCATAGCAATTAAGAATGTAATGTGCAATATAATCTTTACTTTTTTTGGTTGTTAGTTATGCCAGACTTACAAACTGGTGACTGAGTTGTATATAATAACTGTTTTCATTCTTTTGCTTAAATCATTAATTTTAAGAAAAGATGTGTGTTTGCTTGCTCTCAAGCAATTTTTAAGTAGGCCACTGAGGGGAGCCTACTAAGTATGGGTAATGTTGCCGCCTCCTGGTTGTAATCACATGTAAACTACCCCAGGAGCCAATGATGTACAGTTTCAAAATACCAACAAAATTCCAACGCTGCTTGGCTGTGACAAAGGCCCAACCTGTGATAGCAGCAGAGGACAGCAGGATTGGTATTTATGTATTACTTTTTCCCTGTCTCTCCAGGGATTCAGGAGCACTGTGATCAGCACCATTTTCAAGAAGAAAAGATTATCTGAACACAATAAAAATATGCTTCATGTGTAATTATAGAAAAGTAACTTATGCCTTGCCTTGACTTAATATAAGGAATGTATTCTTTTTGTATATTGCAAATAAATTCTTAGTATTAATGTCATTCTCTTTTTTTTTTTTTTTCCATAAAGATTAATCAAGATTACTGAAATTCACAGCTGGTCTCAAAGCTTGCTATGAGGTTAATTAGATAAAATAAACAAACCTTCATCTGTGTTACAAAGGTGCAATTTGCATCCACTGTCATCACACTGATAATGTGAATATGAAGTTGGCTTTTGAAAACGTGCATAGACAAAATCTTATTCACAAAGCTGAATGTAAAATAGGCTTCACTGACATTGGGACATTCTATCTAAACTCTCGCATGCATGTGCAGTAGGCTCTGTCCTGCCTTCTGCTGTAGGATGAGTTGCAATGCCAGATTTCTCTCTCGTACTGAAAGAACATCACATAAGTATCTTTGTCAGTGGAAAAGATCTGTTTTTAGAGTGGAATTTTCAAAGTGATGTCCTCTTTCCTTACAATTGGCATTGGTTTTAAAACTGCCTAGATGTTAGGCAGCTTACAGTTAACAGTACAAGTACAGAATTTTATTTACTACACAAATCAGAATAAGATTAATGGATTTTGAATGCTTCAACATAACTGTGGCTGCTTGACACTGTTTTTTTCCTTGTACTAGATCTTAAGCCTGAGCACTTTTAAAATAATAATCCCTAACCAAGCTGCCCTTATACAATTGTAATTCTTCTTTTTACCGAGTAATCAAAGACTTGGGAAATCTGTGTTGTGTACAGGAGGAAAAGGTACTTTCACTTTATTAATGTTAGTTTCAGAATTAAACAAATGATCATCTTCTGGCTGCATTCTAATGCTCAGGACAATCTAGCAGTTTCAGTTTAGTTTACGGGTTTTTCTCAAGATAATGTCTGCTTTTTGAAGTCCTGCATAACTACAAGCGAGCTGCCTTTTGGGGAAAGTGTTATTTTGAAGTAGATTGAGAGGTTTAGGAGACTTATAAGCACAAATGATAGAAAATCATTATTTCATGCAGGCAATTCTAGAAGAGCTTTACTTCAATAATTTCATATGAAAAACAGCTTTAATAAATGAGTACTCCTCCTGCTCCTCCTTTCATTTTTCCTTAAATGATTATCTGGTCCATGTCTTCCCATGTTCTTCAATGCGGTCTTCTGAAATCCCCCTGCTCTGTCCTGTTGAGTGAAAGCATGACAGGCAGATGTTAGCATCATTTAATATACGCAGGGAAGAGGCTGTTGGAAACCTGAGGGTTTAAAGTAGCTCTTTCAGCAGTGCCCACGTGCTAAATCAGCATGGTACTGAGCATTTAACTCGGAGAAAATTCGTCGTGGGGTTTAGAAGCTGCTCAGCCATGGAGCTTCAGCCAGCTCCTGAATACAGAGCAAAGTGACTTTGGGTACAACCCCGTGGTGGGAGCTCACAAGATGGATGTGCTGGAAGCCCTGCCAGAAGATGGGTTAGGAACCAGTATCTGGAAGAAGCCAAAGCCTGTAACAGCATAAGGCAGGTCAGCATTTGATACTTCATGGGCTACTGCTGGCAGACCAACTTAATACTTACTCTTGGCAACATCTGCTGTGACAAAAAACCTTGAAGTTATTTTGCTGATGCTTTTTTGTCCTCCTAATTTGCAGTGGATGTATCCATATAAATTAGCAGTCTGAAGGGAGATACCGGCTATGACAAGAGCCTGCAGACAAACAGAAGTTTAGCAGAGATGAAATGCTGCCAAGCTGTAGATTGTATGAAGGGAAAATATACGCATACGTGTTACAAGAAACATGTTTTATATATGAAATGTATTGCTTCAAATAATGAATAACCTTAAAAGAGATACATTCATATTAAACACAGCAATCCCTTTCTGTAAGAAAATACATTTTTTAAAAAGTGGTACAATTTTTGACTCAAGTCATTCTGTATGTTGAAGTATTTAAGCTCCTATTCAAAAAAAAGAAAAAAGCACCTATCCAAGTGATTCTATAATCATTTCACTTCTTCTAAGCCTGACTTATATCTAATATCTTCATAAGGAGATACACAGCAAGCCTGCAGATATGTTTGCTGACAAATGCCTTACTGTAAGTGAGATCCTGTAACTTTGGAGGTTTACAAAGAGCATCAATAGATACAAATCAGTATCCACAATTAGCAGGCAGTAAAAATAAGTGGAACCATTGGTGCTTATAGGCTCAGAGAAACTTTGTTTCCTAGAACCTACTGCATTTTCATTTGTGGAACTTTCTTCCCAATGTATGAGCAACATGCATCTTCATTGCTAGCTTGGGTCCAATTTCTGGTTTTCAAAACTAAGGGTGGAGAATAACTGCTGGTTTAATTTTAACTGTTGTTTCTTTAGTGATGCCATTTGAGCCACTATAAAGCAGTTAGTTAATTATTTGCAATTAACTCATACCCACAGATGAATTTCCTGTTCCATTAAGTAATAAAATGTAATCTCAGGTATTGTTATGTAGCAGTATGTATGCAAGGCACTTCACCTCTTAAAAATCAGTAACAAAATCATACTTAGCACAGTAACATAACAAAATGTATTCTGTGGTGATTATGCAGACACTTAATAGAAAAGTTTACAGGGGAAAACATGATGATTTCTTAAAGCCTGTTAGCATAATGCAATGTTTGGGGTACGTAGCTCTGGGGAAAAGTAAGCTGCTATAGTTAAAAGTGAAGCTACAATTCTGCCAACCTTTTAAGATGTCCTTCTTGAGACAGATGAAATTGTTGACAGCCGATAACATAGTAAAACCAGGCTAAAAGTTGCATTCCTGAGCTCAGGCTTCACTGCAGAAAACTCTGATTTCAAGTTCTTATTGGGATTTTTGTAACATTAGAGATCTTGATGCAAAGATCGTTGCAAAACTACAGCTCTGGGTTTTCCCTCAACTAACACTGCTTGTCAGCTATCGTTCATTCAGTAATTCCAGACTTACCAGCCATTTCAGCTTCAGGGAAAACAAGGTGCTGAAAAAAAACACTGTCCAAATTACTGGGCAGATAATGAGGCCAAGCCAAAAGATTCGAGCTTCAGCTTCAGTTGAGGCAGCTATTGTAGGCACCTAGAAAGGAAATCATTGAAACTTTTAGTCACAAAACCAAAACCCACAATAAATAACAGATCAACAAAGGAGGAATTGACATAAATCTTTACATAAATTTATTACATTTAATTCAATTTGGCATCAGATTCCTACTAAGTCCTGAGAGATGTGTGACGCAGAAGACTGTTACAAACAGAATTTTAATTACATGTAACACTAATTACCAACAAATTACCAGCAGTGATGCTGCACTAGCATTTACTGTTCAGGGGAAAAATAAGTCAATTCAGCTGAAAACTCCACACTTGAAAGACCTAATGGGCTGCAGCCCTCCCAAAGAAAAGGGCAGACAGTTGTGATGTTCAGGGTGTGTTACTGTCTTCCAGCACACCTCAGCTGCTGGTAGGATTTCTAGCTTGAGCTTCTGTCCCAGCAGCAGCAGTGCACCAGGAATTGGTTGCTGGTTGGTGCTGAATGACTTGTCATACTTCTAAGCAAACCCCCCTCACAGAGGAGATTTTAAAAAGCTGCCAGAGGAGTGGCAAGAGATGGAGCTCCAGACTGGGAAGTAAGAGAACAGTGCGTAGCCCAGACTGTGCCATGATAAAGGAATTCTCATCAGTAAACCAGGACAAAAATACAATCTACCCTATTTATACCTTCCTTCCTCTGTTGTTATGATTCTCACGTTAATCAACCTATTTGCCAGAAGTTTTTGAAGGCTTGAGCCCACAGAGGTGAGCTGACTTTGTACTGACTGACTGACAAACTGCACTAAGTGAAGTAGGCAATGCACTTACTCATAAGTGCCAAGAAAGCTCTTGCTGTCTTTCTCAGCTCCACAAAACTGTGATACGTTGGAGGTCTTCCAGCTTCTCTGCTTTCCTGCAGACTTGCTTGAATCCTAGATTTCACTTAAATTACAGGCAGAACGCTGACGTCTGCTATCCTCTTACTGGTGTGCAGGCACACTGCCTGCTGCATTCCTGCAGGTACAGCCCCAGCTGCACACAGGGCTGCTAGAGGGCACTGCTGGCCTGCATGCCTGGGGCAGCTGCCATTGGGCTCAGCACCTCAGTCGTGTGCACCTCTGGCTTTGCACAAAGGGGTGACCTACTGTGCAACACTTGAGTGGTGTTCGGCCAAGCTCTTGTCTGCTGGGGTTTGGGACACTGTGTTAGCAAACAAATGTGGAACTGGCAGTCTTGACCCTAGCAGCAGTGCCAAGTGCCATTTGATGGGGCTTCTTTGCTCAGCACTAGCAGTGTTAGAATACTCCAGAATCTGGGTGCTGCTGCCCAGCACATTCCATGAGCATGAATAAAAGACACTAACTTTTAAGAAATGAATTTGAACTATTCAGCCTTGCTTTCAAGATAGTTCTTTCCTGAAGATAATTCTGTTTTGTAAATAACTATGGGAAGATGGATTCACTATAAGTTGTTCTCATTTGTTCCTTTTTATTTAATTAGTATGGATACGACAAGCTTTTCACATGCTTTCTGCTTGTCATGTGCCTTTAATTATCATTCTTACCCTTTTTGCTTCAAATACCCAGTGACTTTTTCCATCTTCATCAATCTGGTTCCACCAACGTAAACCAACCAAGAGTCTTCCTGTCACATTCTAGTGACAGAAACAATTATTTGCATTAAGCAGCTGCATCACTCATTTGTCAGAAAACATTTAAAATAAAGACAAGCATGTCTGAAAATGGTATTTCTTACCAAATACTAAACTTATTTCTAAAGCCTATGTCAATTTGTGCACAACAGCCACTAAGGACAGAGTTAATAGGAATGGAGAGACCCATTCTCCTAATCTGATCATTAGCACAATAATATTAACTTAGATAAGAAATGATAGGGTGCATCTTTCCTAATTCAGTTACTTGGAAAAGACTGATAAATTCTTACTGAGAGAACCCCAACCAAAAACACACTGGAAAAAAAAATGGGAAATTAATTATAAACGAGTGAGCTGCTTGGAATCAAGCAAACAATTAAATTAAGAAAGTATTTTTGAACCTGGATCAATACTATAATTTTACTGTATGTTGGAGACACATCAGTGTTTCACACAGGACTTATTGTTCTTTGTACCCCTGGGGACTCTGGGCTGGCCCCTCCAAGCCCCTGGGCCATCACTATGGTGCTGCTACCACAGCTGGGCTCTCTGAGGGCTGTGAGGCACAGCACTGCAGCTATAGACATCCTCTGGGTCCTTTCCCATCCTTACTGAAAACTACTATCTCTTTATTTTCTCCTAGAGATACACAAAGTATACAAACAAATCTGTCTGTGGCAAGGCTGCTTTCCTACCATGTTAGTAACTTACATCAGTGACTAAGATAAAAGTCTTGTATAAAATGGGATTGACCCATTTACTAAATCAACAGATCACAATGTCTGTCTCCCTTTCAGTATATATCTTCCCTTTTTATTAATAGTATATATATTTGTTAATGGCATAACAACACTTTCAAAGGTAATTACTGTTCAGGATCATCTTACCTTAACTGACCAAAAGTCAAAGGATAGAAGAAGGAGAATAGTGACAAAACAGGCAACAAAGCTGTTGCTGAACCAGTCACAGAACAAGTAGGTAATAATAGCACTCACTCGGAAAAACAGGTGGAAAAAGGTGGCCAGTGGGTGCCTGGAAAAACAACACAGAGCACTTAGGAAGTTATGGGACAAGAAGGACAGTTAGTGTTATACTGACAGTGCAGTACAGCAACTATTTCTGGTCTACAGTGGCATCTCAGTTTGTAGTTGTTATCTCAGATGTTGGTAAACGATCAAAGTGATGAAACTTCCAATAACCAACCTCCAATCTACAGCTAAGAACAGCAACTGTTGTGTGTACTAATGCTTCCTCAAAGATGGAACAAAACCTGCACAGCCACGAGCTTCGTGGTGCTGTGTGAAGGAATCTGGTGAGTGGTTGCATTCAGCACTGCAGTCCCAGCTCCTCCATCTGTATCACAGAGCACAAAGGAATTAATTGAGACAGATCTTGTGTCTTTCCAAAGTGCTTTGAAAACAAGACCAGCAACTCTCTGCAATTAAAATGATATAGAATAAGACAAAATGAACCTTCATATGGAATAACTGAAAGTGAACACTTCCTTTTACAGAGGGAGTACAATTTAGGAAGTTTACAATTCTTCTGAATGAACGGTCATTAATTTCACAGCATATCTGTGCTGTGCTTCTCAAAGGAAATTTGGCCTACAACAAAACTGAGGGAAATCTCAGTAGAAGAACCAAGTGTACAGAGCTAAATGTTGGTCTGTACAGTAGGACATGGGCTTGGGGGAATGCTATAAGATGCACAGTCCAGGTAATATGCCACATGCAAAACAACAGAAACAGCTGCTTCTGTGAGTTGAAAACAACAGTTAACTAAAAGCCATTCCACCTGAATAACTTCCTCCCTTGAAACTACAATGAATAAAATCTGTTTTCCAAATAAGATGGTTTATTTCCATCTGTGATTGTTTCACTAAGCCCCTCTACCTCTTTAAGCAACTAACAGTAGTGTGGCCCAAACCTTCATTAACTATCTGACTATTTTATTTCTTATTCTATTATGTATAATTAAAAATTTCATATGCATATTATAAATCTTCATAAATTTGAATGGAGTTTAAATTATAGTACTTACTATATGTATTCCTTTATTATAATATTATTACTCCATACCTATTTATTTACCTATTTATTGTAGAAATTCACTATTACATAATGGAAATATTGTGCTTGTAGTAAAGATGCTTGACTGGAGAAGCAAGAATGACACACAGCTGAAGCCTGCATTTACTGCTGTGCCCACACTAACCACAGACTTTCCAAAAACTTCTGACTTACAGATAAACACGTGACATGAAATGAAAGGGGTTTTTTCTTACACAGGCAGAAGGAATCCTGTGAGCTGCCAAAAGCAGATCCTGCCTTGGTACTTCTTGTTCAACATGATGTAAGAGTTCAGCTGCACAAATAGTATGTTGTAGTAATAAAGGCTACTTGTAGGCTGCAACCCTAGAGAGCATCAGGGCAGACAGCTTTTATAGTTATGCTGGGGGCACTCTGGAGAAGCAGGAGGCCCACATTTGTTACAGCCCCGAATGCTTTTTATGGGGACTACAGAGAGTCAAGCCCCTCGCAGAGATACAGAGATATAGCTGTAGATATACAGAGATATATCAGGCCAGAGGCACATCTGCAGGTCCTAGAGGAGGAAGAGTCAGACTGCTCAGCACTGGTATGATGTTCCCTGCATGACTCCCTCATTCGCAGAAAATGTGCACATATTTATGCTAATAATAATTTTGAAACTAAACAAATCCAGTTCATTCTGTTTGCTTCCTCATCTAGCAGAGCAAACTAACATTTCCCTAATTTACAGCCACCAGATGAAGCTTACAGCTTCTACCATATAGGAACGGAATTTTGACCAAATAATCTGAGATAAAGGAAACTGTTCAAGCGTGAAGGCAAAGCCTCTGCATGCTTTTTGACATAAGCTATACAGCTCTCAGTGAATACATTTTCAATTGTACTTGATACATTTTTTAAAAATACAGTTCCCAGAAATATGGTAGCAATTAAGAAATTGAATGAACTAACATGATTTCTCGTACTAACAGAGACAGTGTAGGCTTTAAAAGCACACTAACTTCTCATAAGACTAAACTATTACCAACTATATCATTAATAACTTTGTTCCATTTGCAAGGATGATGCCTGTTAGGATAGGAATGAACTCCTATGAATGTAGTTGGACCCTGCATTAAGGGATCAAACTGGGTCAGCCCTACAATGTACCACTGAACCAGTGTTGCCCAGGTACCTGCTCCAAGCGCCACGGCAGCTCTGCATGCCACTCTCTGCACCTCCTGTCCAGAACTTCAGATATATTTAGGCCAATTTTGAGCAACCAGACCCTTTGGCTCCATCATCTTGTGTTACTTGACTAACGTGAAACAGAAGTCAGCACGTGCTCCTGCTTGATCCTGATTAAATGTTTTGATACTGCACAGAGCTGCAAGTTGTGCAAGGTTGTGCTCTCCTCCTAACTGAAGCAGCCACCAACTGCACCATTATCTGTGCACCTTTTGGTTCTAAAGAGCACTTGCACACATGCTGGAGAATCACAAATGTACAACTTGCCATGGCTTGTGCAAACTCTGAGTAAGTCCAAGATGTATGAAAGTGGGATAAAATTTAATAAAAGCAAATGTCCAGAATATGTCATTATGACCTCTTATAGGCAATGAAGTTCTGCAGCTCCTGGGTGTGTACCAGGCTCATTTGCACATGATTGCTCACAGAGAAGTTTGTTTTTCTATTTCCAAAGAATCTGAGCAGTTTCATTTCTGTATTCTACAGCACAAAATATTTCAATAAAATAAGAGGTTATCCTTTAGCACTGTCACAATGAGGGTAAGAAAGAAGAGCAGTTTTTGGTAAAATAAGCATCTAAACAAAGTGAGCCCACTGTGGTATGGTTATCAGGGAGCATGAACCTGCAGAACAGAGCTCTACAGTACAGGGCTGGTGCCACAGGCCTGAAACAAGCACTTCAGCACAGTTCCACTTCCCACGGGACTCCAGTCTGGTTCCACAGTGAAGCTGTGCACAACAACAATTGCAAGTTTTAGTTCCCAGTTTAGTCACCTCCATTCAAGCCATCTGCTCTAGAACTGCACCATAATACAGAACAGAATGCAAACCTTCCTCAAACCTGCTGCCATGGCAGAGAACACAGAAAACAGTTCAGGGGATGTTAATGCTGTGTCATGGCAGCTCACCATGGAGCCAGACTGCTGCAAGTCTAGTGCAGTGGAAGGGCTGAGACATTCCACCAGACACTGGTAGAGCTGAGCAATTGTATTGTAAAGCTGCATGACTGCTTGTGTGCCTCCGATAAGCTGTGCAGGCTTAGTGTCCCTTATTTTATTTATGCCTACAAGACATGCTAATCTTGCAATCTACCACAGTCATCTGGAGCATGGTGGGAGGGAAGAGAGCAGTATCAACAGAAGCTGATTATATGAGGTACTGATGAGTGTGTATAGGCAATTCCCTTTGACAGCTGTTGCAGGTCCAGAGGAGGGCCATGAGATGATCGGAGGGCTGGAGCAGCTCTCCTGTGAAGACAGGCTGAAGGAGCTGGCCTTTATTCAGAGGGCAGCGAAGCACTGGCACAGGTTACCCAGAGAAGTTGTGGAGGCTGCATGGGCCTGGCAGCCTGATCTGCTGGGTGGCAACCCATGATGGCAGGAGGTTGGAGCTGGATGGTTTTTAAGGTCCATTCCAACCCAAGCCGTTCTATATGCTACGATACACCTCATCTTGTGACAGACCTTGGCTGGGGGCCCTTCAGCTCCAAGCAGCAGAACGATGCGGTGTGTCGCGGCGGTGTGTCGGGGCCATATATCGGGCGGTATGTCAGGACCCTCCCTGCAGCCGCCCCCGCGCAGAACGTGGCCCGAGCGCCACGCGGCAGCAGCGGCCGGCGGGAGCAGAGCCTGCGGTGGTGGGGCGGGGCCCGATCCGCTCCGCTCCCCGTTACCTGATTTTGGCTTTCCGCAGCGCCAGCTCCTCCTCGCTGCCGAAGTCCAGAGACACGTCCTCGGTGTCGTCCACCAGCGCCTGCGGCGGGGACCCCCACAGCGCTCCCGTCAGCGCCGAGGGGCGGGGAGGCCGCGCCGCCGCCGCATCCCGCCGCCCCGCGCCGCCCGCCCGCGCCTCTACCTGCTTCATGCCGCGGTTGCCGGGCGTGGCGGTCGCCGACGCCCGGAGGTGTCAGAGGGAGAAGGATCCCGCCGGCCCCGGGCGCGGCCCGCTCAGGGCTGAGGCGCGGCGGAGCCTCGCTGCCCGCGCTGAGGTGCGCGGCGGCGCCTGTGGGCGGGCGGGCGGCTCGGGCTGAGGTGGCGCGGGGCCGGGGGCTCCTCCGCTCGCACGGCCGCCCCCCAAGGGAACGGGGCCGCCCCCCAGCCCGGCCGAGCGGCTGGAGCGCTGCGGCGGCACCGCGAGCCTGGCGTAGGGATTCCCGTCCTGTAGTTAATGGTGTTTCAGCCTGCTTTTGTTGAAGCTGCGGGATAGTTGTTCGGCTGTAAGGCAGCAGCACGGAGAAAGGCTTCCGAATATGGGTAGGGGAACCGGAGTGTGCTCAGAATGGCTGAGAAACGGGTCGGTCGGGTGGGTACGAAGTGAAGGATCGAGGGACAGCTTTGCTGATGTTACATAAGCATCATCTTACCTGTCTTCTGTAAAATAGAATCACAGAATCGCCACGGTTGGAAAAGACCTATAAGTCCAACCGCCAACCTTCCACCAAGTGCTGCTGAGCCTGTCCCCAGTGCCACATCTCCACGGCTTTGAACACCTCCAGGGATGGGCTTTGCACCACTCCCTGTGTAGTCCATGCCACTACCTGACCGCTCTTACTGAGAATTTTGCCTTATACCCAACGTGAACCTCCCCTGGTGCAACATAAGGCCATCACCTCTCATCCTTATGTGAGAGCGGAGGCCGACCCCACCTCAGCACAGCCTCCTTTCAGGAGCTATAGAAAGTCATAAGGTCTGCACAGAGCCACCTCTTCTCCGGACTAATATCCAAATGAAACAGTGGAAATCCAAAAGCTGCCCAGGTAAATGTTTAAAAAGCGTTAATTGGAAAGTAGTTCTGTGCAAGCCCCAGTATTAGTACAGTTCTGATAGTATAACTAAGGTATTGGAAGGTCTGGTAGAGCTGTTCTCAGTAGGATTCACAGCTAACACAGGTTACATACTTAGAAATGACAACATTAATGTGATGGTTGTTACATTTTGACCTTGGCAGGGTTAGGTCAACACTTCCTAATGTGTCAGTAAGTGCCCCAAAATTGTGTTAAGGATTTGGACAGAGCGTGTAATGGGATGGATAGCCTACAAACATAGGAATAACTGGGAATGATCCCACTCCCAAGGAAGAGAGGGAGAATCTCCGAGACCTATCATCAGGTACAATTATTAAAGAATTTTATGTGTGCCTGAAGTTTACATACATAATTACCATACCAACAGGCACTGTGGTTTATGAGAAATGTATTGCAAACAACTTAAATAGAGCTGGTTTCTAACTTAGAAGCAGTAGTGAAGGTCTTGCCTCTCTGTCTGACAGCTTGGTTACTTAAGCTGCTGTATCATCTCTTCTTTCGTGTGTCACACAGAATCACAGAATTGTTGGGGTTGGATGGGACCTTTAGAGATGGTGTCCAACCCCCTGCACTATTCTGCCAGCAAGCTGGATTGTTTGAATTTAGTGACTCAATAATATTGCTCTATTGTCTGAGTCATTGAATTTTTATTCTGAGGTCAAAGAAAATACCACATGCTGTGTTCCTTTTCAGGAAAGACAATAGTTCCGTGGGAGAGGTGACGATTAGTCAGTTGCATTTGGTATCTGATTTGGTACTCTGTTACTGCTATTTGATTTCACTAGTAGCATCGGAATGATACAACTGAAAACAAGAAACAGAACACATGGTTTGGTTTGTTCTTTTTGTTTTAAAATGGATAAATGGTCCTTTACTTTTCCCTCTCTCCAGTTCTTGTGCCAGCAATTCACTGCAGGGATTGTCTGTTTTCCTGACAAACTCTGTTAGATAATCCCACAGATGACTGTCATTATACCATGCAAGTTATTTTATTGATATTCTCTTTAAAGGTATGTCAAAATATGTTCTGTGATTATTGAAGGTACTTTATGGGTTATCATCTTCTTTTAAAATAACTTAGAAGCTAGAAAGAATCCCTTGGTCACTAGACGAATCGTTGGACAAATGACTTCCTCAGGTTTAGAAGTGGTCTGCAACTTACTGTTGTAAAGGAATTAATTTGGGTATTATTAGAAAAAAATTCTTTGTTAAACATTTCTGGTGTTTTCTAGGATTTCGTAGGACTACCAATTTTGCAGTGATTTTAAGTACAAATTATTTCAACTCTGGAAAGATCAGCAATAAAGATAGCAAATCTTCAAATGCTGCTTCAATGGCAAGTTGAATATGTGGTTACACTGAATTAAGAATTGTGGTTTGGTTTTGAGGGAAGACAGGTCTGTGAACAGTACAATCTTGACCACTTATGAAATAGATTAAGATTTCATTTAATTACTAAGATTTATAGCATAAATATAAATATACCACTTTACAAGTACAACTTGTATCACTTGCTGCTGTGAATTTGCCATTAATCAATGGGCAATAATGGCCTTCCTATTATAGAGAATTATCAATGCTATAGACTGTGGGATTCTCCTGAAAAGGCATGAAGAGAAAAGGAAGGCATAGTTGGGTGAGGGGTGGAAAACTGGACCAGGCAAAGGTCTGGTAGTGGTTTTCTGCCTCCTCATCTTCTTTACCGTCTTGGTGCATAGCCTGTGGCAGTTTTGTTGCTGGGAAAACTGATAAACCTGACTCTGCCCCTTCCGATCACAGCCTACACTAATATCAAGAGCCTGACCCAGCAATTTCTGTCGGGACGTCGTGCCACTCTGTTGTCGTTTCGTGTCAAGGTGGTGCTGTGCCAAGACGAAAAACATGCTACAGCACTCACAGATGTGCTTCCATGGCTCTAGGCTTAAGTAAAAGAAATATAACCAACTCCTGCAGGACACAGGGGAGGACTTCCTTGCTTTTTCATGAAGCAGACCGTGCATAGCTTATCACACTAATCTCATACAGCAGAAGCAGCGTGCACTCTAGCCATTACGTAACAATATCAGCAGAGACCAGATGCTAGCAGAATACAAAAGTAGTGCAGGGACCACTATTGAGTGGTATCCCCTCTCAGCTGCACTGAGACCCCCACACTGTGCACACCAACATCTGCACTGACCATGGAACATCAGACTGTATTGCCCTTCCTAACAATCCCTTCCTCTTTAGCACGGTATTTGTTGTATGGTTGGAATTGCTATCTGTTGAGCATTTGCCAACTGAGATTGTAATTGCTTAAGTACATTGTATTAAATAAATGTATAGCTAACTGCCTGCCTCGTGGTCAGTGAAGTGTATTAACTGAGCTCTGTGTGACACCGCTGACCATCAGGCAGGGAACAGAACGGAGCGTGACACCGCTGACCACAGTGTGCAGTATGGGCCTGGTACAAATCTCTCCTGTTCTTTTAAGTCCGTTCACGTACAGTAAATAGAACCTGCTTTAGGGACAAGGTGGTGTTTTGTTGACTTGGTTAACTGCAGTAAGCTGGTTTCTCGTAATGCTTTGGAGTACTGCCTGGAATCTATGCTGGCATAGATTCAGAAACTTGCCCTTTAAACTCCGTAAGGATATTTTGAATAACTCTATAGTAGTAATTGTGCCTTAAGTATCTCAGTTACAGCTTAATATTCAGAGCAACCGAATGCTTAAAGATTTTGTTTAAGAATGACTTTTACCTCACTTGTATTAGATACACAGACGCAGTTTGATGGGGGATCAGTAAAATGCTTAAATTTTGAGGAGATAGATTGGCCAAATTACAGAAGTTATTGAATAGATAAATTTCTATTTATCTGTTTAGATACATCTGTTTAGATCTCTAACATGCTTGCTGGACAGTTCTTCAACCACAGCTTTCAATGGCAAAGTCTACTTCATCTTTTGTCGCAGACGCTGTGGTTAAGTGGCTTTTGCTATGTTTGCTTGTGTTTGTTCTTATTTATTCCAAATTTGTAGCTTTGAAGGGAGAAATAATTTTTCTCAGGAAAAAGAAGAATACAGAAAGAAACATAAAAAAAGAGAAGTGAAAAAGAGTTCCTAATCTCCTTATGTAGTGAAGGGAGAAACCTCTATTTACAATTCTTAATTTGTTTGACATGCAGATTTCTGTGAAGCAGACCAGTACTGCAGTGTTTCTGTTCAATAGTATCTTTTCTTAATTTGTTAACTTTTTCTGGTTCATTGAATAGCTTCAGCTCCCTAAAAATCCTTGAACTCAATCACAGAGAACTTGACAAGGTGTCAGAGGAATCCATGCTGTTTCTATAAGCCTGCATCACACCCAGAGGTGGAAGCATTCAGGATTGTTCAATCCCTTATGTAAGCCACAGAAATATTGCTTTGAAGCAAAGTCCAACACACTGACTTGCACATTCTTTTACACTGAATTACACTGAATGCTACTGGAGATGTCTTGCCCTACCTGCAGCACACAGCTCAGTCTCTCCTGGGGATAGAGGTCCAACCTGTTTCGGCAAAAACAAAAGCATGGTGCACGTTTGTCTGTTAACAGTGGCCTATGAGCCTCTCCTTTTCAATGGAGTCTGTGCTCAGGAAGAGACTACAATTTCCTCTGCTGTCCCAGAGATGCTGAAGTCAGTCTCTTGGCTTAGGAGAGAAGGAAGCTTGAGGATGCCTTTGCTGTTCCCATGAAAGCACTTCTGCCTGATCCCCAGACTGGAGGCTGAAGCATCTGTTTCTCTCATGGATGGGCCTCCGTTCATGATCCACAGATTTATTTTTTTAAACCAGAATCTATAAATAATCACCAAGTAAAGGTATTGAAATACATCTTGGAAGAAGGGCAATAACCCAGCCCTGCTTGTTTCTCAGAAGGCATTAACTTCTGGTTTCACTCTTCGGGCAGGATAGAACAGCTTCAAAAAAAGAGTTTGAGAGCTCCATGTCCCTCTCAGCCAACCAGCCCTGAGGTCACACTGCAGAGCTGTAAAAACATGAATCTGAAGCTCCTGAAGAAGAAAACTTCATCTGATCATCAGATTCACTGGCTGCTGTTACAAGAAAATGAGCACAGCTACTGAAATGAAAGTAGCACTAAGGGCTTGTTTTTACAAGTGACTAAAGATAGAGCTACCGTGACTGATGTGTATTTTAGTATCTTTTGTGTCTAAAACCTGCTAGCTGACAAAAATCAGAAATGCTGCAGGGAAGCCCCTAAAATACATGATTTTACCAACTGTCAAACTGTCAGTGGAGTGGTTTTGCCCAGTTTTCTCATCTCCATCATTGTGAAACTTGAACTGTGGTTTTGAACTTGTGCTTTTCCTTGTTGGTGTGGGTTTGAACTTGTTTTGTTTTTTGTTTTCCATTCTTGCTCTCTTGTATTTCAGTGTAAAGAGAAATTACAGTTTTTATCACCTGCTCAATGCTGCAGTGTACTGGGCTAATTAAGTGAAGTCCAAGTAATGGTGACAGAAAGAGTATTAATTCCTTTTTTCTTCTGTTTCTTCAATTTCTGTAATTGCTCTCAGCTATAGAAGACAAAAAAAGATAATAGTTTAGATAACATTTCTTTAACAAGATTAGTACTGTTGTGTGCTGCTTATCCCAAAACTATTGGCAAGAGGTTTGCATGACAGTTACCTGACACTTGCAAACTTCTTGAAAACCAAAAGGTGGAATAACAGCTTCTTCCTGTCTCTTCCTCAGTCCATAGGCCAGGAGGCAATTGGATGCTGCCACAGGTCCTGGTGCTCACTGCAGCCAGCTGCCACTGAAAATGCTTTGCACTCCATGGCATGCTGACAAAATACCTTGTCCCTAAGGTGTTACTTTAGCTTTGCACTCCATGGCATGCTGACAAAATATCTTGTCCCTAAGGTGTTACTTTTCCTGCATGTGACAGATGTTATCTTCTTTTCCTAAGACAAGTAAGAAAGGTACTAATGCATTTACAGCAATGGTTTCCCTACCCTCAGAAGCGTCACAATTTCTTCCTTGTTAGCCATCATGGCTGTGCTGCTCCTGCGGAAATTTTTCTTGAAAGTCTGCTGAAATTTTTTACCTTTTCTCTACCTCTTCTCTTTCAGGTAAGAACATCAATGGGACTTGCACAGCTACTGTTAATTGTGATAAAACCTGCAATAGTGATGCTGCAGTGGAAAACAAGATAGATAGATCTGTAACATCTTCCAAAGAATGAGTACAAGTCATTTCAGGAATGTTCCCCACATTTAACTGTTCCTACAATGCAAGTGTGAAAAGCTACACTTACCCTTCTAGAGCTGCCATATGTGGACAGGACTGGTTACCCAAGAGGTGAGGCTATAGGGCTGTGAATAAGCATCAGACAGCTTTTAAAACAAAACATCTTTGAAAGAGAATACCAAAGGAAGAAAGATTTTGCTTGGGTGAACTACAAATTAAGGAGTAGGTGGGCAGTTTTTCTGTAAACTAGAGTAAGTCGTGTAATGTAGCTAAAATGATTTTCTCTAGGAAATATTCCCTTCCAATACAACTTACTGGGGCTCTACAAGTGAGCAGTCTTTCAAGGATCAAAGACTGATAATCCCTTTAGAACATCCTCACATTTCATTTTCCCAGTCACTTGTTTGAGGACCTGGAGAAGTACGTGAGAAATGATAGAGCCACTCTGCAATCAGCTCTGGAGCTCCTCTCATGCAGAACAGATCACTTGGAACAGGCACTGAATCTGCTGACGTTTAGGTCATAGAGGTCCAGCACCAGTAAAAATTACCAGTAAGAATTGTGTAGTAGGATAACAACGTGCTTATAAATGATTAGTACTTGTTCTGAACACCAGCAAATTTTTGTTAATTTAGTTTTCAGTTGTTATTTCACAGATATTTGCAGTCTAATCTTTGCACTTGCTAGACTGGAAGTATCCCATCTTCTGAGTTCCTAACCTCAGACCTCAGCTTAGAGAATTATATTCTGGGGAAGCAATCAGCATGACCAGCTCCATACACTATCTCATCTGCAGTGTGTCTACTATGGTACTGTGGCCCATCATAGCGTCTGGGAAGCAATATGGTAGATGCTAGAGCTGTCAGGATGGAGGGATGCTGAAGAACTTCTGCACATCAGTAGAAGCTCAGTTAGTTTCTGAGGTGAAAATAGGGATGTAGGGAAAAGATTTGATCAGATATTTTTTATAAATAACCTCTGGGGAAGAATAACCAATTATGTTTAAAACATCTCCCACAATATCGCATCTGTACTTCCCTACTGGAAGTAATTTTTCTTAATAGACATTTAAATTAAGAACTGTAGACCTTGGAAGAATTTCTTAGGAAATTCTGTGTGCATGTGCATGATGAAAAATACAGTGATGACCAAAGTCACCATTCTAATACACAAAGTAAGTTTCCACAGTCCAGCACTGCAAAATGTAGCAAAGTTAGGGGAGATGCCAGCAACTATACATTCATCAAGGGAGCATTCTCGAATGCTGATGGAGGTTGCTGCAAAGTCCTGACTGATTTCTGTGTATACTTGAAATTCCTTTAACATAGTCTGAGCTGTTGTCTCTGGTTTTCCAATCAGCTAGTGACCTTGTCTTCTCTGGACATAAATTGGATTCAGTACCATAATTTTAGTTTAGGATTCCTTTTATCCAGTCTGAATAGCACTGACAGACTGCTGGTTGAGCAATTTTTCATAGCCTGAAAAGTCCATTTAGCAATTTTCCTTCCTTTCTGACTGGAGTGATTCAAGCTGTATAGTACAGTGGCATCAGCATGTCAGCATTCTGCATCACAGATGAATGCGTTTATTTATCGACACAGCTTCCCTGCCTAAGAATTCTCTTTAAATAACACATAAACTAAAGTAGATAAGTGATGTGACATAGTTAAGGTATCTCTATTTAAGGATCACAATGGTAGCCATTTCTGAAAGTCCAAAGGAAAAGAAATCCAGAAAGTTCTAAACAGTGGCAACGTGAGAAGCAATGAATAGCAAAAAATGTACAGTCTGGCTTAGTTCTCCTTTTTCATATGCATTGTTTGTGTTATGATGTGTTTCAAAGAGGAAAGTTGGGTAAAAAGGAGAACTTATGCTTTTGATTTCTTTCTTGAGAGGAAGTATCACTTCTAAGTAAATATCAATCTACACTAATTTTGAAATCCAAATAGCCATCCAAATCTTGGCAATTAATTTAACTGTTTTTCCTAGGGGTGTGAAGCAGATGGAATGTACCAGCTTTTGGCCTTTGGTACCTGGCACTGCGGTGTGTCATGAGCCTCAGTAGATTCTACCTGTGTCAAGATGGTAAGAGAATGTTTTGATTTTACAAATGCAAAAACAGAAGCAGAAATAGAAATAATATTTTGCCAAAATAACAAGTTAGCAGTGCTACAAGTTGAGTCAAGTTTTCAAAGCCTAATGCCACTGTAGTCCCCTTCCCCTCATTTTGCTCATAGCTACAAGATAATTTTAAAGTCACAGGCAGAGAATACTTCTAGCACATTATTTGCTTGATATGTTTTCCTACAGCCCAGCAAAAGCTGGGGACAGCTGTGTAGAAAGCATGCTTCCCACCGGATGATGGTCTTGAAGATATTTTTGAAAAACAAGAATCCTGAAAATGTGTGGGAAGAGTAAAACAAGAATGAGTTATAATCCTTATACTCTAATACCTGTGCAAAGGCAATCCCGCTTTTGGTCTGTCTCAAATCCAGCATAAGAAATGACAAAACAATATTGTATTTTATTTTAAAAGCCTATAATCACTTCTTTTTGCTGTACTTTCCCTGGGTTCCTTTGCAGGGAGAAACTGCTTCAGGTGTGAAACGTAAAATACCTGCTTCCCTCGTGCTTAAGTGCAATCCCAATGATGTATTACAAGCTATTTGTTTACTTGCTTGTCTGCATCTGGAGGGAACTATCCCATGGACATGAGCTCTTTCTTTGCCCATAAAAAGGAATCTACCATACATGCTTTCTTTATCTAACTTTTGCAAAAGATAAGGTGTTTCAGGTCAAAGATTTGAAGAGTCGGGCAGAGAATTACAGTTTATATTCACTTTCTTCTTTTAATACATGGCTTACTATGTTGCTTGAATCTCCCACCAGGAAGAAGACTTCTTAGTCAGAAGTGCTGCCTAGAGACACCTTGAATATGACTGATGATGCCAAAAAAACTTTCTGTAAATCTCCATATCCAAGAAGCTGAGACTGGGACTGCCTCTCTTCCCCACGCTGCAGAACGCTCATTGACGTTTGCTGTGAGAGTAAGCAGCTCCCAGCTTTCTGGAGGGCAGAACTTCAGCATATGCTCTTCTGCTCCTCAAGATGGTAATGTACAAGTGTAGACATCTGATTCAGTACAGTTCTGTGTTCATAGAAGATTTTTTTCTGTGCTACTCTGAGTGAGTAGGATCGTATTCCTACTCGTACTTCAACAAATGTTCTCTCTCCTGTTTTGAGTCAATGTAGGCAGCAACTTTAATAGTTAATACATTTAAAAAACATCCTGTATACATTTTTTAACTGAAACATGAATGTGCCTGAAAAATCTAAGGGGTTTACTTTCCCATGAGGAAAATAAATTGCAGATTATATAGTTACAGTTTGAACTTGTTACCCACCTGCACTACAAGACAAAATTATACTGCCATATAATATTTGCTTGTTTTTCCTATGTTTTCCATCTATTTCATGTTAATGAGCGTAAACACTAACATCCAGAAAAAGCATAAAATCATTTTTCTTCTACAAAGATTTTAGATGTTACCCAGAATTGGCAGTTATGTATTTATAACTTCTATAATCATATAGCAAGTTCATTTCAGTGCACTGTTTCTAGCTAGGTGGAATTATTGATCCAACTTCATATGTATCTGATGAAAAGAAATGGCAGTGTTCAAGGAAGTGAAACCGCTGAGCAAATGACGAAAAAAATATTTGGGTATTTGAATCCTTATCCCATAGTTGGCCTACATTCTTGTTTAGCAATCACACAGTAAACTGGATGTTAAAGATTCTACCTATAAGCCTTCAAAGAGCCCTAGAAATTTTTCTCTGGTTTTTATTTTAAAGCTGTACATTTTGCTATAGCAATCAGGTACTTAAAAATATAGAAGAAAAAAACTGAGAATTGTCAGTAATTGGTAACTGTTTATTTACCCACTGCCATCTTTATAACTCCTTTTATGTGTATTCTCAAATATAAACAATACCTAAACATAAGCTGCTGCAACAGGTCATATAGATCAGTAAATAAAAACTTCAAAATAAAATTAAGGAAAATGAATCAGATTTAAGAAGCAGCCATTCTGGGCTGCATTAAGTGAAGTATTGCCAGCAGGTGGAAGGAGATGATCCTGCCCCTCTGCTTGGCACTGGTGAGGCAGCACCTGGTGTTCTATGTCCAGTGCTGAGCCCCCCAGTACAGGAGAGACCAGGAGATGCTTGAAAGAATCCCAACGTAGTGCCATAAAAATAACAAAAGGATTGGAGCTGAGAGAGCAGGGCTGTTCAGCCTGGAGACTTGTCAGTGTCCATAGATACTCGAATGGAGGAGGTGCTCCAAGTTTTGCCCAGTGCCTCTTGTCCTGGCATTGAGTGCCACTGAAAAGAGCCTAGGCTTTCTACCCTGGTTCTCTTGTTTGGCTTTTCTGAAAGAATTTATTCACAACCTAATCTCTAATTCTGCATTGGAACCTCCAAGCTTTAAATCTATCCCTCATGCAAGGATGTGTTTTGTGTTGAAGCTTTTGGTACTGCTCTGATTTAGCAGTGGCCTTGGTGGGCCCACTGGTGTGTCCACACTCCAACTCTACTGGGAGACAAAGTAATCCTCTTCAGTGAGACAAATGTTTTTGATATTGTGTTTTTTTAAGTGACCGTGTTGCTGATTTGGTGAATTGTCCTTTTATTAATGCTTGGAAGAATTGCGTTGTTTGGTCATTTCGTGAAGAAGTTATTTGTTCTTGGAAGTGTTATTTAAAGGCTAACTCAAATGAGGAAACACCTCTGCTATTGCAGGCCAAAGTCTCTCAACTTTTTTTTTCACTTCATCTTTTTGATGCTGACTGAGTGAAACTTTTATTTTAGTGGAAGTTCATATTTTGCTCAAACCTCCTTAAAGCATCTTCAGATGCAGATATAAATCTTTTTAAGGAGATCCTACCTAGAGTAAGAAAGCTTATTTTGGGTGCTACAGCTTCTGATGTCCATGCATCGCTTAACCTCATGCTGAAGGAAGATGTGATATCCAAGGAGAATCACCAGGCCTTGCTCCATGAAAAAGACAGGGAGGACTTACCTAGGAAGATATGACTGACATTTATGGAAAAATGGGATCTGTATTTTGTTTCCCCACTATTGTTTAAACTCTGTGGCAATAAACCTCAAAACATGACACATAACGAGCCAACAGGGACCAAGTACTTATCTGGTAAATCAGATTTTTCTTTTTGTATTGTTAAAGATTTACTTTTGTTTATTGCATTGTAACAGTGCAAAGTGCATCAGTAGGGAGCAGGCAAGGAAGAGAAGAGAGCAGAATGTAATCCAAGAGCAGCTACGGACAGATCCACCCAGATTCAGGTTAGCTCTCCAATAGTCATTTATATAGTCAGTCCATAATAAAACTTAATCTTTGATATCTTTGCAGAACAAGAAATGCAAAGTAGATCAAGGACCACAGTAAAGTCAGTTTTTGTCTACTGACATCTCAACCATTGCTAATCTGAGCAGCATTGGTTCACAACCCATTCTGACAACTCATGGTGAGGATATCACTCATCTTTTTCAAGCATATGTGGGAAGAACATTCTCTATTGTAAATTCTAGCTGCCTATAAGCATAAAAATTACAATATCTTTAACAGACTGCTGCATATTTAATGAGAGGAAGTACTTAACGATGTAAGAAGTTGGATTCAAGAACTGTGAGGCTCTTAGTGGGCAGAAGGAGAGATAAAAATATAAAGTCCTTATAATTGTGAGGTAGTAAACTCACTTAACTTTTAAGTCTTACCCATCAGAAGATTAACGTTGTATATAATGCAGAACAGAAGTAGTCTTGGGACAATCCCAATGTGGCCCATACTGTGTGAAACTGAACTTCAACTTAGTTATATTATTCAGAATGACTTTTAGAAAACAATTCTAAAAGGATAATGAAAGAATAATTAGTAGAATATGCAGATAGTCCTGTAAATCTGATGGGAGAACGTTGGGCTGCAGCATAGGGCTGTGTGTAAAGTTTTACCTCTCCTGTAACACAGTATTGGGCATCACTTTTCAGGGCATTTCTGAGAATACAAGAAGAAATGCTAATGAAAAAAATAATATAGTTCATTAGTGGAAAAATACTGAACAGGAAGATCTTAGTGGTGTTCTTACATTCAAATTAATACCAAGAAGTCATATTTAAATGTAGAATATCACAGCAGGTAGCCTAGGGTTACATAAGCTGGGGTCCTGTGTAGTCTGCTTCTAATTAAATCCCTGAAATGCTTGCAAACACATCTACTGCTTCTCATTTTCGTAATGCTCATGCCTAAAATCTCCATTCAAAGATCATGATCCTGCCAAGCCTGGCTCTGCATCTCTGTCACAAAATTTGGATTAATTTGAGACATGACAGAGGGAAACCAAAGTATATCAGAATAGGCATTAGTCTTCATCCATCACATGTTCAACCATTGTCACTGTTCTCTAGATTTTGTAATTAGGAGAAGAGCTTAAAGAAGTAGCTTCAAAGATAGACGTTTATCAGGAAATGACTCAAACTATTAGATTAAACTTCCTTTGAAGCAATTTTTTTTTTTTGAAGTTTCTTTTTCAAATCTATGTTCAATGATTTTTACTTAGCAAAGACAGCACAGGTCAGGAACAGACTGATACCAGCACGTCCTGAATCAGGATCTCTAAAATGAGGTTGAGAAAGCCTCAGATTTCCTCCACTTGCAAAGTGCCTCATTTACATCAATTCTGCAGTGCTTCCAATATCCATTGGTACGTTCTGCTTGTTCCTTTTGCTGTAGGGCAGCTTATCTTCATTTTGAATCAGCAAAAACTGAAGCACAGAAGCAGGTGCTCACCTAAGGAGTTTAGGCACTTTTCAGCTGTCTCACAGCCTCCTGTCTTCTTTACACTCTGTCTCTAAGACCATCATTAGAGATTAGTTCATTAGATGAACCACTACTCTGATTTGTTCCAGCAATTCTTTTCTGCTGTTTCTAAGCAGCTATGGCTGTTGTGCACAAAGTGGGCAACTTTTTTTACTGTAGTTATATGAATTGGAATTATAGTAAACAGCTGAGCTCCTTTGTTCTCCAAATTTTCATTCTTGAGGTACATTGATTACACCAGGGAATTATAGCCACAGAAACTGATGAAGTTTGCCTACAGGACTGATAAAGGAGCTTCTGATTTGAGGTGTTGTGCTGCATGTTACAAGATTAAAAATAATCCTCTTGACTGTTTGTAGGGGTTTTCCTTGCAATGACTGTATTACAATCAGCTGTTCCCAGGCAGGAAACAGCATTATCTCTTCTAGGTAAATGTGTTCCCATGGAACCTGGTGGAAATGGAGCTAAAAGAAAAAGGCTTACACAGATCAGCAGCTACTTTGCTTATAGGACCTGCTGCTGCCTTGTGAGGAAGCCAACTGTTACCAAGCAGCTGACCAAAAGTTTGCAAGTCCTGGACACCACTGACTTGATCAAATCCCACTGCTTTCCTTCCCCCTTCAAACTCCGGAACTTTGTTATAAGCTTACAAGAAGCACTTGCTCATTTGAGGATAAGTTCTTTTTTAAGCAATTTCTAACTTGTTAGGTCTTTGCATAATAAAAAATTTGAAAAATAGGTAAACAGGGTTGCATTTCCACATGGAAGCAACAATAGGCATTGCGGTAGGAACACTCATTAGGTAAGTTAGTTTTCAACTTTGTCTTATGACAGACAGGCACCAGCAAGGTGTGACTCAGTCTGAGATTCATTAGATGAATAAACACTGTCTGCCAAATGTTGGTACCAGCAAACTCTGAATGCCATGTGTAAGCCAGACAAGTTTTATGTTGCATAGAGCACCAAACTTGTCCGTTTGGACCAAGGGCAAAAGCCACTTGCAGAAGATACCAAATTAGCGTTGTTTTGGCAGTTTGTAACCATGTGAAGGGTACTTTCACTTCTGTATGAGCAAATGAAGCCCCAAGGTAAGAGTGCTTGCATGCTGCCTGCTTTATTCTTTCCGAGGGACTGTTTAATAGTTTGACTTTGGGACAGATTTGAACAGGGGGAAAAAAAATTCTGGGGAACATCAAACCTCGTTACGCCAACTCTCAAACAGTTTCGATTTCCTTGTGGATAAATCGTTCTGTTCCTACCAAAGAGCAAGTGCAGACTCTTCTTAGTTGTGGCAAGTGACAGGTACCAGAGCTTGTTGTACAGGGCTGCTGGAGGGAAGCTTCCTCTTAGTTTTCCTCCTTGGAATTCCCCTAAGCCTCTAACATTTCAGCTGTGACTTGCCTGGCTCATTTCCTCCTTATTTCTATGAGCCCAGAGCAGTGAGAACAGCTCTCCTGCTGTTCTGGTGCTGAATCCGGATTGAAGGAACAGGAACCACTTGCTTTCCTAAGGTCAGTTTTTCTTCAATTCTCAACTGCTATGCTTTTGTCATGGTAAACTCATTTGATCTTACCTGCTGTGAAGAACTGTAACTGACTTGTGTGTCAGTATCTGGACTTGTATTGCTTGAATTATTCTTAGGATGAAATATGAATTAGAAAGGGTGAAATTTTGGAGAAATTTTAGTCATGTTAATTGCTTGAAAACAAATAGTTTCAGGTTTTGAGAGGAACATGCTTCTTCTCTGTACAAATACTGTCTATATGGAAAGTGAAACTGCAGAGTATTGGAATAAACTAGCTTGTTTCTGTTCTTCTGACTGTTCTGGCAAGACAATGTTCTGATTTAGGAGGGCTTCTGTGATAGAGAAGGTCTTTGAATATAAAGGTAGTTTGTCTGCTAAAAAATAGGCAAGGGGTCTGCTCTGCCACTTCGTATCACCTCCCTGCTGAGATGGGAGAGATGGGCACAGCTGTGACAGCAGAGGCACTGCTGGGTTCAGGAGGCAAATTCTGCTCTCAGAGATTTTCTCAACTCTGACACCTGCAGGACAGCATGCCAGCAGCCTGCCCACACTTAGCTATCAGGCAAGGCTGGTAAAGTTTTGGAGTTTGTTTTTCTAATCTGTTGTTTGTCACTGTACAGTGAAGTTCACAGAAAGGCAGAAAATCCTTCTGGCTGACATCTGTACTTTTTCAAACTTTTCTAACCTCATCTGAAGGAGAAAAAGGAGAGTAAGGTAGGACATGCAGCAGATTTTTTTCCAGCATCATCTCAGTTCTTTCATTTTAGACTAATGCATAGGTAAGATGCCTTCCACAGGTAAAAAATACCATCTTTTAGTAAACCACATAATACAGCAGGAAAAGATAAACAGACTTTTGGACATAAGCTTCTCATAGATTTGAAATAGGACCCCAAACTTCCAATGCTAAATATAAGCTGTGCACTAATATTCTTGGTATATGCTGATATGAAAATTAAGTTGTAGGGCAGGGTTCTTCTGTTCCTGAGATGACTTTCCTTTTCTTTTAAAATTTTCTTATCTACTGTACTTGTGGGAAATTGCTTTATTCCTTGTCAGTCAAAAGAGTTTGGGAAAGAAAACCCCCTGACAGATCTCCTCAGAAGCATCTTTCTCATGTTGGAAGAAAACTTCACATTATTGCCTTTCTGTAAATCTTCTCCTTCCTCTTAACTACCACTTGGTTTTAGCTGGTAGCAGACTTCATTGCCTGGTGTCAAATGATAAGTCACAACTTATTTCCTTTATCTATAGAAAACTAAAACGTGCCATCTGACTCATCTGACTTGTATGTGATTTAAGGGAACACTTACTGCTTCATAAGCTGTATTCTTTGTCCTGGTATAGTGATGCTCACTATTTCTTTTACTACTTTACCAACGTTTGTTTTATTGTTTTGCTAGCACTGTAAAAGAGTGCTGAACAAAACCCACCTGGAGTCTTGCAAGTGAATCAAATTGCTGTGCTGTATATATAGAAAACAGCACTAACATGGACGCATCCTGAGTGGAAACCTTGCTGCAGCAGAGGTATGCACTGAGTCATCATAGAGTTAATGCAAAGGAAGCACTGGGAATATAGGGATGGAGCTGGGGTTAACAGGCTGCTTGAGAAAGGAGGTGTTATTTCATTATTTAAAGAAAAAAATTAGTCCTTTGCTTGTTAAAAGCAAAGGATGGCACCATCTGAAAGGCCTGGAAATACATTAGGAAGCGCAAGCTGTCTTCCTCACCTAGAACTTTTGTTTTGTGCAGAGGGCAAAAGCAAATGTCAGTGCTGATGTCCCATGGCACTTTGGTCCACTGTCATTTTCACCAGAGAGCTGGTAACAGCATTCAAAGCCCTAACACACGGGTTTGGGTGAAATTTTAGTCCTGTGATGTGAAAGCATGCCAAATGTCCGTTTTATAAACACCATGCAAGACGCCAGGGGACTGTATTATCAGTAAACTAAGGTAAAGTCATGTGTGAAACAAGCAAGAAAGTAACTGAGCAGTATAGAATACATTCAACTATAGTCTCAGACAGAGGGCTGCTGGATTCAGTGGGATGCTGTGTGAAAAAAGGGAAAGTCCTGGGAAAGCAATTGCTGTTGTAAACACAATTAGTAATGTTGGGTTTCATTTTCTGTGCTTCAGTTAAAACACACAGCCAAACATTCACTATCCAGAGGCATAATTCTGCCCCCTCTGGCACACCCTTCATGTAGCAACCTTCCTCTTTCCAAAACTCATTTCTTTTTCCCTGAAGCTTTGGACAGAGCACTTTCCACAGTCTCACCATCACTTTAATGCCGCAGCACAGCTGATATTAAGATTTTTTTTGGTTCAGCAAAAGAAACTACACCATCTGAAATCCAGTGTAGATAATAGGCAGATTTGTGTAGATTTATGTCAGCCCAATGCAATGAAGAAAAAAAAGAGGGTAAACTGAAGCAAAGGAGTGTGCAAGTTTTTCATTTTTGAAAATATTCATTCTTCCCAAGGTAGAAGGCTACATTTCTCTTACTCCTGTACTCCTGAGCTGTAGCTCTTGTTAATTCTTAATTTTCAGCTCTCTAGCTGGACTTGGCACTGGCAAGGCTCCTTTCTCAGCTCCTTCCTGACACCTTGACCTTGTAATGCAAAACATTTTGCATTATGTCTGTATTTAACCACAGGGAAATGCGATTGGAAGAGATCTTTAGAATAACAAAAGCTCTTAGGATTGTATTTCTGCAAAGACTAGGAAGGCCTACTTACTCCCTTTCCATAGGATTTGCCCTTTTCTTCATCTGCTGTAATCAAGCAGTTGTTGAACTTGGAAGGAGTGATGCACCTGTCTGTCTTGCATTCCCTTTAGAACTGCACAGGACCATGGGATGGCTGAGGCTGCAAAGATTTCTGGAGCTCAGCTGCTCCAATGCTGCTGCTCAGGCAGGGCCACCCAAAGCACATTGGCCAGGGCCATGGCACAGCAGCACTTCTGCTCATCACTTCTCTGTCTCTACTTCTGATCCAATATTATTTTGGGATTAATGTTTCAACAGCATTGTTCACAGTGTGGAAAAACAATATTCTGCAAGGCCCAGTGTTTAGATTTTACATTAATGCAACAAAAAGCGTGCAGCAACAATTTGAGAAATTAATGTGATACGTTTATAACCTCCTTCTTGGTTCTCATGAAGGTTTGTCAACTTCTGCTTTCCATTTATAGTAGGGCAGGCAATAACCACAACTTTTCGTAATGTTGGTAATGTAATGAGGCCACACAGTATGAAAAAGGAGAAGTACCTGAGTGTAGGTCGCTCCTACACATGGGGCATTGCTTTGTCCACCTGCTCTCCTAAGATTTGGCTCTAGATTCGGCTGTCTTCTGCAGAAGAATGCAGAGAGGTCCATTTTCAAGCTGCACAAAGGGGCAACTTCACCCAGGGCTGGGAGGGAAATGAAGATTAGTTCATAAGAAAGTAGCTTGTGGTAGCGTGACTGGTTCTGCTTGCTGCCTTCACCTCAAAATATGATTCTCAATGCCAGTCTGAAACTTTTCAGGGTTGCAATGTGTGACCAGCTTTTTCAACAGGATGCAGACTGGAAAATTTGCTGGTTGCCCATTTCATGTTGGTATCTGAGTATTACGGTGGATTGAATGACTTGGATCGTCAACACAGATAGCATTCGTATCTGTAAGCACTGAGAAGCCAATATTTGCTTTGGAAATAATTTGATAAAGACGATGAATAACCAACATGTACAGTTATTCCACTATCTGCGGAATGTTTGAGCTTATGCTGGTGCTTGCTGCTCTAACTGGAAGCATACAGATGGGATTTAAAATGAGGTGGCGGATAGATAAACTTTATCTAAAGAAATGTAAAAATGAAGCAGTTCCCAGACCATACAGAAATGTGGGAGTGCAGCAGGGAGCACATGAGTACAGAGAGAGTTGTCTGGATTTTGTATGGCACTCTAAAATGCTTAGCAATTCTTACTAGCTCATGATCAGGTACTCACACAAGTACTTAATGTATCTATAGTATAAATGCTTTTTTGTCTAGTGCAGGCAGATATTGCTAAGTCTATTTTTTAAATTACTGTGATAAATTTTACAGTGCCAGCAAGTGCCCTGTTACCAGAAATGAATTCCCAATGTGGTCATATACAGTAAACCATAAAGTCTGGGGAAGAGCTCTATAAAATAGCTGTGTGATCTTTTACTGTTCTTTCCTGTACTGAGGGGATGTCTCCTAATGCTGTCTGCAGGTCTCACAAGCTGGGATGTAGCATCCCAGCCAGAAGCTACTGACCCTGAACAGACACTGTCATAGCAGTACAGAATGGAGTTCTTCTTCCATCCTCTTCACTGCAGTCTCCTTGTTCCCTCTGTAACTGCTGGATCTGTACTTGTACCACTTATATTCTGATGAAGTTACAGAAGCTGCAGTTTATTTAATACTTGCCAGGTTGTTTGGGGCTGTATGGTCAGACTGAAGTATTCCACTTGGTTGGTGTGAAAAACGGGTGAATCTCATTGCAATAACTTCACTTGAGACTTATCTGCATGATAAAAATGGCTTAAAATTACAGACCTAGATGCAGATTGCAATGAGACTCACACATGAGACCAGTGAGACCAGTTCCAGTCCTGTCAGATTTCAATGGCTTATGATCAACAGAAAGCCACAGTGCTAGACTTTTACTTTTGGTTGACAGAAGTTGTCTCTGTCATAGCTAACTGTTCTGTGATCTGATTTCAGACAACAAGAGACAAATCATGGATTCAGCATCTGTGTCTGAAAATGGCTACCTTGATTTGCTGCTTTGTGATATTGATCCAGTGCATCTATTTACATTCTCAGATCCTAAGTCATCTGGAAATGAAGGTGAATTCTTTGCAGGTTAGTAAAGCACTAAAAAGCACTTGAATAATTTACATATAAGTCACTGCCATCTCTACAAGATTAAGTGACAGTTCGTTGTGGTGGCTGGACTGAATTCACCAGGTGCTTTGTTTTGCAATATGATAATTTTGTCTGTATAAGTATATAAAACAATGACTGCTTCCAGAAACTACCAACTATTTCAAGACAAGTGTAAGGTGCTGAACCTGGTCCAGAGCAATCCCAAACATCAGTGTCAACTGGAGAGTGAATGGATGGAGAGCCTCTCTGAGCTGAAGAACTTGGGGGAACTGGTTGATTAAAAACTCAACGTGAGCTGGCAATGTGCACTTGCAGCCCAGAAAGTCAGTCCTATTCCAGGCTACACCAAAAGAAGTGTGGCAGAAGGGTGAGGGAGATGATTCTTCCCCTGTGCTCCACCCCGTGAGACTCCTTTGGCAGTGGTACTTCAGGTCTGGGGCCCCCGCACAAGAAAGACATGAAGCAGTTGGAGCAGGTCCAGAGGAAGGCACAGAGATGCTCAGAAGGCTAGAGCACCTCTCCTATGGAGGCAGGCTGAGAGTTGCGGCTGTTTAGCCTGAAAAAGAGAAGGCTCTAGGACAATCTTATTGGAGCCTTGCAGTACTTAAAGAAGGTTTAAAAGGAAAATGGGGAGGGACTCTTTACAAGGATGTGTAGTGATGGGACAAGGCTTAACAATTCAAGGCCAGGTTGGATGGGGCTTTGGGCAACTTGATCTGGTGGGAGGTATCCATGGCAGCGAGGTTGGAACTGGATGATCACAGAACATCTCAAATTGGGAAGAACCCACACGGATCACATCCAACTCAGCACTACACAGGACTACCTAAAAATGAAGTCATGATCTTTATAGGTCTTTTCCAATTCAAACCATTATGTGATTCTATGAAGCTAGACAACTGCAAGCAAACTATCATTTCCTAAGGCACCAACACAACAGACTTGAATTAGCAGGTGCTGTTCTACATCTTTACAGAGCATGAACTAATGATTTCATTATTCTGTGATGGAGGAGAAAGCAGAAAGACTAGGGTGCCGAGGGGATGTTTCCTTTCATACATGTTTCTACAGCTAAGCAGATTAGAAGGTTGGCCCTCGCTCTCAAATTCTGCTCCTGAATCAGTGTGCACATTGCAGAGCACACTGCTTTGCCTGGGCTT
The DNA here is from genome assembly GCF_905368555.1 of Meleagris gallopavo. Taxonomy (NCBI): domain Eukaryota; kingdom Metazoa; phylum Chordata; class Aves; order Galliformes; family Phasianidae; genus Meleagris; species Meleagris gallopavo. The sequence continues at coordinate 9,038,831 of NC_139419.1, read as the reverse complement.
GCTAGAATAAAAGTATGAGAGTGTATCTGTGCTGCTCACTGTGTTGTGAAACAATAGCTGAGGTTGTTTTAAACAAACGAGCTCAACTATGTGTTGAGAATGGCAATGAAAGGAGAACATATGTTGAAATCCTAAAGCTCTGTGCCAGATAGACATAAGAAGTTACCATATTGGAGTGATACCATTTCAAATCCTTGTTGCTTTCTGCATCTTGCTGCAGGAGTTTTTCTGCACTGCCATGATCTCACTTTCACAGGACTGAAAGTAGGATGAATTACGGATAAAGGACTTGACTTTCACAACAGCAGAGATGTTTTGCTGGTTTGAATTCTGAGCCTTCCTAGTGTCTGAGAAGACATGGATAAGTTAAACAGTGTCAAGATATGGCCCCATTTATTGGAAGTAGGACATCTTCATTGTTAAGTTGTTAACACAGTCCCTGACATGCTTTTGGCCTTGTCTGACTGGCATTTTCCTAGGCAATTTACTGCTGCAGATCAGAGGTTAGCATGGACTCCGCAACATTCCCAAGAGGGAATTTGGATGGTGTTACCACATCCTGAAGATTAAAAAGGTTTAATAATATGGACTATTTGGGGTTAGTCTCTTCTCACATGTGACAGATGACAGGACAACGGGAAATGTCCTCAAGCCCCTGAGGAGTTCAAGGCCAGGTTAGATGGGGCCCTAGGCAGCCTCGTCTAGAATTAGATACGGAGGTTGGCAGCCCTGCCTGCAGCAGGGGGGCTGGAGCTTGGTAATCCTTGAGGTCTCTTCCAACCCATTCTGTGATTCTATGAAGTTGTGCCAGGGAGGTTTAGGTTGGATATCATGAAGAACTTCTTTACTGAAAGGGTTGTTAAGCACTGGAACAAGCTCCCCAGGGAGGTGGTTGAGTCACCATCTCTGAATATGTTTAAAAACCATCTGGTTGTGGTGCTCAGGGACATAATTTAGCAGTGGGTTGTTAGAGTTAGGGCAGTATGGTTAGGTTGTCATTGGACTTGGTGATCTTGAAGGTCTTTTCCAACCTGAGCAATTCTATGATTCTGTGATGATTCCACTCCATGTCTCTAGGCCATAGTACCATGAAATGGATTCTGGAACTGTTTTATATACTAGGAGAAGTGAATTTTCAGAGTTTAACAAAAGAATACTGGATTTCTGGATTAACCTTAAGTTACTGAGAATTCAGTTGTGTTTCTAGTTAGCCAACATGCACCAAAAAGCAAAAGTCTTACACTGAAATAATACATCTCCTTTTTCTTCATGTCCTTTCTGTTTTTTTTCCTTAGCTATGATATTTGTTAAACCAATGCTAACTCCTTTTTCATTCTAGATCCTGAAATTGATACCTGCAACTATGAACAATTCAATAATATGGATTTCCTGTGTACAATGGAAAATGATGAAAATGAGGATGAATTGTATCTTTCTTCCAGTGCCAGAGATGCTTATGCCAGAATAGGTATGAAAGCTTTTTTTTTTTTTAATCAGCTCTTGGTATTTTAATGTGATCATTCTTTTCTACCCATTTGATATAGCTCTTTCTTACAAATTCTAGTTTCACTCTAAAGCAGTGGCTTATATTCAAGGGTCCTCATGCACAGTAAGTCTAACCATGTATGGCAGGTATTCAAGACTCCTCATGCACAATACGTCTAACCTTGGTACCTAAAACCATGCATTGTGGGGAAACAGATAACAGCAGTCTGTGGTTGTTAGGGGAAAATCTCTCTATTAATGGCTCCTTCTGCTTAATATTTCCTGTCTCCACTTCTCCTTTCTCATGTTCTTTGTTTCCTGAGCAACAATTTACAAGAAAATCTTAATTTAACTCTGTTTTTTCAGTTATATTGCAGAATTCTGTGAACAGTAGTAAACAATTTTTACTGTGAAACTTACTGTGGCATTACTGTTTTCCTGTCTCTTTTCTTCTTTGTAGCTGAATTAGCAGAATATGTGCTCAAGGACCAGCATGAGAAGCAAGTGGAAGACGTTTTTGGTAAGATTTATGTGGACAAGTTTCATTTTCTTCATGACAGAGTTCTGGATAACACCTTGCACTGTACTTCATGCCCGCAGTTAGAACTTTAGTAAGGTTTCTGTCATCAGGTATCCTCTTTCACCTTCAGCTTTCTTTCACCCAGGAACTGTGTCCAGATGAATTCTGAGGATATTTTGCTTTTTTGCAGGATTTTCTCTGTAACAGCAGTTGTATCTGTGGCCAAACTGCTGGTCACTTCACCATAGCAATATTCTAGGCATTGCCTGACTGTCTAGTGAAGTATATGTCTACAAGAAGCATCAGACTTATCAGCATTTGACACAGATGATGTGCATATATTCATTAAGCCCAACACACCAACAGGACTTATCATGTGTATAAATTCAGTTCATGCACCCTTATTTCTGTGGAGGATGCACTAAGTTGCCTGAGAAACCATATCAGATTTTACTTCTCTCAGATCAACACAGGAATGGTATAAAATATATGTAGTAAATGATTTCTTCATATCAGTACTTGATTGGAAATGTTTGCTTGACATCTTGATCAAAATCAGTGTTTTGATTATGGCACAAATGCAGCAGTTCACTGTTTTGGAGAGTCTGTATTAATATGTGGCTGCTCAGAAATATGTAGATTCAGAAAGGTTCACAGAATATCTGCACATCCTCTTTTATGCTTGGGGAAAGTAATTTGGAATTGCTTGCTAAAGGTCATACCATATCCAGGGCAATTAATTCTGGCTACAAGAGGCCCATGTGACTTTTAAAATGTTTTTTTAACCTCTCCCTGGTGTTTTTAAAATTCAGATGAAGAGGTTGAACCTAATGGCAAAATTGGTGCTGATCTTAGAGGAAATGAGATCCAATTTTAATATTTATGTATTTTGCTGTAGAAGAATGGTACAGATATCTTCACTGTTTTATAACACAAAAAATATATAAACAGTTTAGAACCCCTTACTCTTCCTCTAAAATAATTAATCTTCTTCATATAAATAATCTTTTTCATATATATAATGACTAAGATCCTTTTCTGGTACAGAGATCACACAAACTCTCTAATATAGCTGTGATCCGGATATGATGTTTAATTCTTTGTTCATAATTAGCAGTGTTTTAATAGCCACTGAATTTGTCACAGTACATCAATTTCTTCACTCTGAAAACCAACACAGGGTGACAGAATCTATGGTTGGAGTTTTGTGAGCTTTCTAACTCCTATAGATTTGGGAATGTTTTGCAGAATGATTTTTGTTGTTCATCTTTTATTTGGAGCATGTTTCATCATTGCTGTCTTCTTGTGTCATTCTCTCACTTTTATCTCCTCCTGTAACATTTCTAGGAGAACAAAGGTTGAGATTTGCAATATTTCATCTTTTTAGCAGGGAGCCTTATTTTGGATGAAATGGTTCTTGAAAACACTGAGAAATTCACTGACGTAAAGAAGCAGAAATGTCACAAAAGAAGTAAGTAAAAACAGTGAGAGTCTGAAAGGCTCTAGAGTTCGGATTCAAAATTTGGATTAGAGTTCTTTGGTTTTATATGCAGCCTCAGTGCATTTCTCATGTAGTTCTTCAGTGACACAAGCAGATGTGCTTCCCCTGACTTTTCCTATCCTGTATGGACATTAAGTGAAAACTTCCCCCAGCACATTCTTCACAATTTGCAGAATTTGTTTTCCTGTAACATGACATTAAGCATTTTGTATTTCTTTCCCCCTAACTTTTTTTTTTTGTTATCCATGTGAGAGTGTTAACTTTGTTTGCAGTGTATCTACAGCTTAGAAAACATTAGTTCAACTATTCAGTTTTTAACAGCAAGAAAAACAGCAAAGCTACATTATTTATGGAAAAAAAAAAATAATCTATAGCCGAATTCAAATTTCAGGATCACAGTAAACTAATATGAGACTATTCACATTCATGTTTAATGTATTTGACTCATGTAGTTCTAAAGTAGCTGAATAGAAATTGTTAGCATCCTCTTTTACTTTAAAGTGTAAAATAAGTTTCTACAATGGAAACATAAAATCAACAAACTGAATTCTATTTCTGTCATTTACTGTCCCCTTTCTTTGTTTTAGCCTTTTTAAGCTCTGCAGAGAATTGCTCTGACGCTTCAGAACCTAAATACAAGAAAATTGGTAAGATACTGGCTGAATACAAAAGGATTTTTGACCGTACATTGTCTGATGTTCCATAGTGCCTTCCTGTGTTAGATGTAACTTTGCCTTGCAAAGAAGATCTGCTGTCATAGATTTGATGATTAGCATAGTGGTGCATTTTCATACTTCAGTGCTTCCAGTAGAGTAGAAACTTCTGTAGAATCACATGCTTCTTACTATGCAGCTGTCCAATTCGTGATAGAAAAATGACTTTGTCTGTGTCTAGAGAGGCACAGTTGAACTTTTCTAAACCCACTTGAGGGCATAAAGAAGGCCAATGGAGAACTGGAACAGTGACAAACTTTGTAACCTTTTTCATGTACACCTTTTATTTATGATGCTTTATGTGACTCTGAAAAAAAGAGGATCAATACTAGGAAATGCCAAACTGTGGCTAAATGTGACACTTTACAAAAATCCAATGAAATATCCTAGTAAAAATAAGAGTGAAGGGACTGCTTCTTGGCCCACCCCATATTCTAAAGTCCTTCACGCCAAAGTAAAAAAAAACAATGACATTTCTAGGTTGTCAGACCATCTACAGGGTAGTATCAGCATCCAGCAAGCAGGATATAACTTGTTTCCAAGGGCAAAGCAGTGCTCAAGTTCTTACCTGGCTGTAGGATAAATGCGTGTCACAGGCATAAGTAAATATGGTTTATTGTACCTAGACCTCTCCCGTCTCATGCAGTATTAAGGGACAGACTGTGGCCTTGAAGCCAATTTAAGACCTTGTTGAGGCTTACCTGTCAGTCACTGATGTGTAGGAATGTTTGCATCTAAACACATCTGAAGGTTGCTAGAAAGAAGACAGGCCAGGAAAGATGAAGAATTTCATTTACTCTTCAGAATTGCAGAGTAAATTTTAGAAAGTTATCATTTTTTTTTTTTTCACAACTCAACTTATAGGAATCGTCTTTTTATGATATCTACTGATACCTCTTCTATGGTCCCTCAGCTTCTAACAATGAAGTAACTTTCTCCTTTTGTTTTTGTCTCATTTTTCTTCTTATTTTTAAGTGGATGCCCCTGCAGTATCAACAGGGAATGGATGTTTCCTTACGATGTCTCTCAACAGCCATTCATCTGACTGCACCCCACTAACTCACCAGCACATGCCCTTTTCTGCTACCACTATCAATGCACTGGGAAATTTTGTAATTCCTGGTATGTACCATACAGCTGTAGCTGTGCACTCTTATGTTGGTTGTTTTATTGCATCTTGTAAGTTTGGTCATTGACCATGAACAGTAGTGGGGAAAACAATTTAACAGCCACTTCAGTTCGAGACTTAAAATTGAGACACTCACTAACAGAATGAAAATGTTCAAGATAAATCAAAAGTACTTTCCCCCTACCTGAATAGAATGAATCTTCTGTTTAATTGGTGAAGTGCAGGTTAGTAAAGAAGAGATTGGAGTTATTTAATATAAACAATTAACTATTGGTCTTAAAAGAATAGGAAACAACAAAATTTTCTAGAATAAACTTTTGTTTACTTCCAATTTCTTTCTCATCCAGGTGTTTGTAACTAGATAAGTGTATTTGTAGTAATACATGCTACTTGTGTCTTTGCAATAGCAGACCAAAATCTAGTGTGGAATTTTTTCACAAAAAGTGAATACTTATCCAGGTGATGGGCTGAGTAGTCACCTTGATTTGATCATGCTGTAAATAACAGAAGGTGTGCAGGCTCCATTGGCAAGTGCTAATGACAAAGACTCACAATCTAATACCTCTTATGTTAAACTTACGCTGGAAATGAATCCAAAAGCTTTGTGTAAGTTGGGAGTGTGGGAGCGTCTCTGTGAAGCTAGAAGAAACAGCACAAAGTAGTGGAAAAATTCTGTCACACCACAGAAACTCGGGGCTATGTATGACTGAGTTACAAACACTCCATCAACAAAAAATTCCCTGGTTTAAGATCAGAGGGAGAATGCTCACTAGCTGCTTATACAGCTGTGTTATGCAGTTATGTGCAAAGGAGGGTAAGCATTAATTCAGATATGTAGTATCAATACATCTTCTCTCTTCTTGATCTCTGGTCTGTACATCTACGGACTTTGCCCTGAGTATGTTGCCTTAATAGTAATAGACTTTGTCTTTTGAATGTCAAGACACAAGGGTCACTAAACACTGGGTAATCCCCTGTATTTTCCAATAATCATACCTTTTAAGAGTTTGTTCTGATGGGTTCTGTGTCCCTCATGTGATCCCATGAACTTTAAAAAAAAACATAAGGTACTGTTTTGTATCATAAGGTCTCTGCTGGAAGTATTTGCCCAGAAAGTACAAGAAAAGATAATTATCTATGAGAAGGCTATTTAGTTTTTGTTTTTAGAAACTTTTTGAGATAGGAAGACTTTGAAAACAGGAGAGTAATGATTCTGCTGTTTCAGGGTCTTCAATACCTTTGATTCCAGAGAGTCTGCCACTTGGCATGAAAGACAACAGAGAGAACATAGACTTTGTGGATCCTGCTCAGCAGAAAATTAATTATTTTCTTGGAAATGGCCCATCTAATGCTATAAAATATCCAGGTAAGAACTATCATCTTTTATCCACATAAATAGTTAGAAAGTACTGGAAAGTCAATGCTGTTAACAAAGTACGAGACTTCCTCGTTTCAGTCACTAATAGCTGCAATATAGTGAAAACTCTCATTTGTTTCTTGCCAGCACTGACTTCCTCCACTGAATTAATGGTATCCCCAAGTTTTCAAGTTAATTTAAATGGTAAGTATAGTATCAATTTGAATATGTACATTACTTTGGATCGGAGGAGGGAACACTCCCTTCTATTCAAAGCCAGTTCACCCCTGCTGGTTTTATTAAAGTTGACCTCATTCAAGAAAAGAAAAAAATGTGGCATTTCATGCTTTATACTGATGACTTGCTGCTTAGTCTAGTCCAAAGAATGAGGCAGGTAATGGCTTGTAGAGCTACTGGGTCAATTATAAAAAAAAAAAAATCAGTTTGCCACAAAGGAAAATCTTATCTAGTTAAAACCCTTACAAGAGCCCCTTGTGTTGGAGTGCTATCAGAGCAAGTGGCTGTCCCATTACTGTCTTTGCCTGAGCATTTTAAGTGCTCTGTGCTGGAAGCCATATGCTGCAGTCAGCTTCTATAGGAGCCGTAAAACCAAAGTCTTATTTAACGAAACAATACAGATGCATAGTATGCAGAAGGGCTTATAAATAGATCAGAGTCTTTTTCAAGCCGTAACAGTCCCAGCTGGGATAGCAGACTTTCCTCTGCACCTTTCTTCCAACTCTCAGAGTGCAGGGAGATTTGTTTTCAGTAGCTCCTCTCCTTCCCACCTCTACGTAATCTGGCAATTTCAGCTGCTCGCAGGTTAGTACAAGTGTTTTGTTGCCCTCTGGTGGCTAACCCAGCCCACAGATGCACAACTTTGAACTGGGAATTAATAGGTAAATACTTCAAGTTTTGAGTAAATACTTGTAAATGTTGTATACTGCTTTTAGTTTTGATGAGATAAACCTTTCCTATATGTGGATGTGAATTTCTGCACACCACCATTTGAAAAAAAATAGTGGATGCCACCTTGTTATGATATGACTTCACACTGTTGGAACAGCTGTCATCTTTTTAAGTATCATGCTGCATTGGTTCACATCAGCTCACATGTAATACTGCGAGCTTTTCTCTCCCCTTTCTTGTGTAAAATCAATGGTAATATTTTCCTGACAGTACATGTTTTATGTTGCAATGAACTTGAGCATTTGGATTAGTTTTCCTGTTAAAATTAGTAAAGCTGAATCAGCAACTATTGGACATCTTTCTCAAGTATATTGTCATGTTTCAGGCTTAGAAATGTACAAAGAAGTCCAAGTTCCAGTAATTCTTTCTGAAGAAACTTCAAGAAGACCAAGTGAGTTTATATGTTGAAGCTTCCACAATTTGCTGTTTTTCCTTCTTTGCAGAATAGAGCCTTGTTTTAGAAACTGCCATTTTCAACAATTTGTTAAGTTGTTCCAACTGTCTTGAGCTATATTCCTGCTTTTCAGATCTTACACTTGTATGTCTTTGGACATCTAGCTATATAACCCACCCAGGAGATTAATGTCCTTAGCTGTTTTATCACATCCATAGATATCTTCAGAGTGATTGAGTTCTTAGTGTAAAGGTGTTATTACTGCAGACTTAACTGAAGTAACTGGAGCTAGATAAATTCAGGCCTGCATGCTTTTTGGGAACTGATGTATTTTGACCATATTACAGTCATGTGATTAAAGCACCCTGAAGCATCGTTGTTGTTTTTGGACTGGTTTCTTCAGTTTGCATATGTATTTTTTCTCTAGGGTCAGTGGAAGCTTTCCGTACATCACTTATGGATTACTTCCGAGATGTATGCAAATCTGTGTCTGTGGAGCGTGAAATATCTCTTGATCACATGTATATTGATGGTACACTTAGGCAAAGCCAAATTGAAACCAAGCCTGGGAAGAACAGCGTAAGATCAGTAGAAAGGGACTCAATTACTTACAGTCAGAAAGGGAAGGAAAAGGCAGTACTTGAAAGAAGCCAAATATTTCAAATCCCAGGAGGTAAAGAGTTAGAGACTAAAGTGATTGTGGTGCTGGGAAAAGCAGGAATGGGCAAAAGCATTCTTGTTCAGAAGATCTGCCAGGACTGGTCCAATGGAGAGTTTCCTCAGTTTGAATTTGTCTTTTGGTTTGACTGCAAACAAATAAGCTTGCCTGAGAAGTGGTACAGCTTGAAAGATCTACTTCTTGATTTTTTTGTAAAACCTCAGGAGGGAAGCAAAGAGATCTTCGAGTATATACTTCAAAATTCTACTAAAGTCCTTCTGGTTTTTGATGGTTTGGAAGGGTTGCACGGCCATGAGAATTTTCCTCATTGTTCAGCCAGCCAGCCTAACAAAGACTTGTGCCGCATGAAGGAGCTGCTTTCGGGACTCATCCAAAAGAAGGTACTCAATGGCTGTACGTTATTACTTACAGCAAGAACAAAAGAAAAGGTGTGCCAGTATGTGTCCAAAGTGGATAAGACTATTGAAATAGTAGGATTCTCCCCTCTGCAGAGAGAACTGTACATAACCAAATACTTTGAAGGATTACCCTCATGCGATAATGCACTGAATTTAATCAAAGAGCGTGAGTACCTCTTCAGTCATTGTTACAGCCCTGTTATGTGTAGATTTGTTTGTTTTTTCTGTGAGGCAATACTTGAAATGGGAGACCAAGGCCTTCCTTCAACCCTTACTACACTCTTCCTGAAATTTGTTCAGCAAAAAATAATGCCTACGCAAACAGATGTTACAGACGTTACAGTTGCACAAAACCAAGAGAATCTTGCTACACTAGCCTGTATAGCCTGGTATCTTGGAGAAAAGCACCAAAGTGCCATGAAAAGTGATCTTCTTCCATCTAAGAAAGTTAAAGAGTTTGCTCTGAAAAATGGATTTTTCCTGCCATTTGCATTCCCCAAACATTCAGGTACAGGAGAAGAGGAATACGGGACCATGTTCTCCGATTTTGTCATTCAGAATTTCTTGGGTGCACTTCACCTTATATTAGCAGAAGGCATCAAGGACAAAAGTCTAATAAAATATCTGTCTTTTCCATCCAAAAAGAAGAAACCTTATAACTGGTTACATTTAGTGCCTCGATTTTTGGCTGGATTGTTATTCCTTCAGGATGACATCTTCTGCTCTTCAAACAAGAGTGTAAAAAAATCAACCAAGAAGCAGAAAATGCTCCTGAAATATATTAAAAGGTTGCAAATAAACAACCTCTGTCCAGAGAGGTTACTTGAGCTTTTGCACTGTATTTATGAAACACAAAACAATTATCTCTTGCAGCATGTGGCCTTGAGGCTCAAGCCAGACCTGTCCTTTCTGGGCATTGTTCTTACACCACCAGATGTCCATGTACTGTCCTCTACTTTAAAGAAATCAAGAAAAGAATTTTCCTTGGATTTGCAGAACAGCAGTATTGACACGCACGGGCTAAAAGATTTGGTTGGCCTGAAGAATGTGACATCATTCAGGTTGGTCATTCTGTGTAGATAGCAAGTGTCATTCATAAAGCTGTGTGTAGATGACCCTTTCATGAAACAGCAGTTATATCTGTTGATTTCACATGTTTTATCACTTCACAGGGCCTCCCTGAGTGATACAATCAAGCTATGGAAATATTTAGAAAAGACAAAAGACTATGAACTGCTGAGAGTGTCAACAGAAAAATTTGTTCTTGATCCCTTTAAGGCAAAGACAATGAAAGACATCAGTGACCTTTCTGACCTTGTAGAAATGCAGGAGATAATAATCAATAGGTAAGCTTGTTTATGATCAAGATCCCTCTCAAATTCTTTTTAAAGCACTATTTTGGTTACAAAAATGTTTCTCATGCTCTTATTCTAATGTGATTTATTTAGTGTTCAAGATGCCTCCGGTTGCAGCAACTATGAAATTCCTGCCGTAAAAAACCTGAGAAAACTAGAATTTGCGTAAGTGAAATGCTTCTCTGTTGATTGATATCTGATTACACTTAGGACTGTCATAGAGATTGTCTACAGTGTGTCCTCAATTTATGGTAGAGCATTAAGTAAAACCCATTTGTTTACATTTTTCTCATATTAACAATATTTAGTAATTTTCATCCAACTAAAAAAAAAAGTAGTTTCTGGATCCTGCAGTGATTCAGATCAATGTGGTTCTATCTATTTTGTTTGATTTTAGCAAAATTTAGCTCTTTGTAATCAGGTGCAGATCTCATGTCTGTATGCAAAATGCAAAACTGTGATCTAAATGCCCATGAAATAATTTTTTGACAGAAATATTCAGCTGTTCTATCTGAATCTTCTGCCCCATCTAAGCTTAAGCTGTGAGAGGAAAAGGTCAGAGAATTTCTTCCAAATTAAGTATGTAGTACAGTATTCCTGGAAGGGGGAAGATTCACTTAGAAACATTGTCTTGAAAAACAAGGTTTTTTAACCCTTATGTTTTTCAGACTGTAAAGCAGCTTACAAATGTAAGCTCTCCTACTGCTAATGTTTCTCTCTCCTACTGCTTAAAAGCATCCTGGTGTTAGGGTACTTGGGAAGAACTTACACCAATGTAGTGGAGAACTCTCACCAGGTCTTCATCTATTTCTTGCTCTGCATATCTGACTTAATTCAGAACTATAATGCTTGGCCTCACTTCTGATCTTATGTTTCTTCCTCTACTCAGTTCCTTTCCTACTTTCATTTAATTTTAAAACTCTGGTTAAAATTCCATGCCTTTTAATTAGGCTGATCTTGTTCTGATACAAAAGGAATTCCAAATGAGACTAGCATCTGAGGGACAAATTTGATGAGCAGATGCCTAGAGCTGGAATACTATAGTTCTGTTTATGCCTTAAGCTGCAGTAGAATGTTGATCTTAAGTTAGTTTGAATTGCCAATAATTGGAAAGAAAATGAGAATGTTTTTTACATCTCTGTTATCAAGATTACAGTAATTAAAATGAGAAATCTGCAGAAACGAAAAAGAACAGAAATATACGAATCTAAACCAATTGAGAGTCTTCCAAAGAATGTAATAAATGGCAAATGCAGATACTGCTTCTAATCAAACCTCCTCTGTACAAACAGCTCTTCTCTGTCTGACTTTGACTTTGTTGGTCCTCATCTGGAGGCTCTGGAGCAGAAATAGTCCCTGCAGACTGTAGGGAATGGTTGCTTCTGAGGAAGGTGAACTGACTGGCATCTGGGGCTATAGAGAAAGAGCTTACTTAACAAATTTATAACTTCTGCTGTTTCTTTTCTGGCCGTGAATCAACTGCTGCATGTCTACATCTGTTTATTTTCCTCCAGTCTGGGTCCAGCGTGTGGCCTTCAGGGACTCCTAAAACTCGTGGAAATTCTTGCAGCATTTCCATCACTGCAGCATTTAGAGTGAGTAAAGCTAAAGATTAACCTTGCTAATGCTACACCTCAGCAGCCCATGATGAAGAGGGAAGTTGTTTATCCAAGAAACCCTTTATTTTCAACAGGACTACTCACTTCGATGAACAAACTGAACAACAAAAACATTCAGTGAATATAACTACAAAATGTGAACTAAGGCCCTTCAGTAGTATTAAGGCACTCAGTAGTGGCTCATTCAATAGCCCTACTATCACCTCTCTCAGTATTTCCCAGTGATTAAAAGCCTGATGAGGTTACTTACAGTGCCCTGCTGCTTGCCCATGTGATTTTATTTCTCCTTACATGTTCTGTAAAAGACATTAAAAAGACATACTCAGCTAGTATCTAATTTCAATCTGCCCATGCATCTTCATGCTGTCTTTGTCCTTTTCTTTACCAGGGGCAACTTTAGAAATAAAGTTTTAAGAATTCCAGTTGATACTAATTCTCTTTTATGACAAACAAGTTATCTCTGAATTTTAAGCTGCTTTACACTAGAAACAATGGAACAATGGTAGCAACAATAGCCATTATTTGGTATGCTGACTATGGGTAGATTACTGGGTTTTGAGAGTGCCTTTAAATCAATGGTTCAGTCCATAAGCCATTTCTCTGTATCTTTTTATGATATTTGAGGAAAACAGCAGGGCTCTGAAATTGAAACAAGCCCAAAATCCAATGATCCAATACCTGAAATTATGATTATCTAAAACTCTTCTACCTGGATACCTGAATGAGGAAAAACTTCTAATGCTCCTTACCTGGCAGAGTTGCTGTTTAGGTAGGGATTTGTGGCTTCTGCTGCATTTGATCAGTTTTGTGTTTCTACATGCACAGGAAATCTCATTCCAACACAGCTGGAACACAGCTATTTCAAAACCATTTTAATAATCCTCAGCATATGGTGGAAGTAAGGCATTAAGTGCTACCATTTGCATATCAAAGGAAATGGGTCAAGCCATTCAACTAGGCTGTATATTTGAAAAGCAGAAAGCAACTTATTAGAGAAGCTGTGTGATGGTTCTTGCTGATTGAGGCCACTGCTGAGATGCAGGTTCTCAAGACATACAGAATGGTCTCTAAGGTGAATAAACCACAAAAATTTATATTAAAAGGAAAGCTAATTCTCTCTTTTTTGTCCTCATCCAGCCTTGATGCTCTGAGTGAAAATGGAATAGGAGACGAAGGAGCAAAGAGTCTGTCTGAAGTCTTTCCAACACTGACATCACTGGAAACATTAAAGTGAGTTTCAAGGTTAACAATTTGGAATTTTTTTAAAAGAAGTAGATTAAACCGAGGGCCTAAAGAGACTGTGTGGTAACCATTACTGGCAAGACTAACTCATGGGCACAATAGAGCAATTAATCTATGGACATATTTAATCTGCATATTCATTAGAGAAATAGTTTAATCCTATTGCAATTCCTTATTTCCTCCCAGGGTTTATAATTTGTCTTTTTCCCTGCATCTGGTTCGAACACAATGTGTAAATTGCATTAAAGAATAAAAGATGAGGTGCATATGAATTATTGAAATGTTTCTGCCGGAGCTACCTCAAAAATTAAAGCAATGCAGGGAAGAACGAGGGCCTGGCCAAGGCAGACATATTCTTAGGGCCACAAACATTGAGGGCAGGAGGAAAGGAAGTGGAGTGAAGTTGAGATTCAAAGGGAGTTCACCTTGCTGCTTCCGACTTTAATGAGGGAGTGGGAGAGAAGCAAGTTGCCAGTCCCAATCACCACCTCACAAAATCAAGACTCCCCTCTGCTGATGCTTCAGAGGACTGAATTTTTCAGTGGGAAAATGTAGTTTGCTGATATGTTTCCCTCCTTTTCAACTCTCTGCTCTTGAAACCATCCAATTTCACAGTCTTCTGAGATCATTAGGCTTCCCAGTGTGAATGTGTGGGTTTTTTTTGTTTTTGTTTTTTGTTTTGTTTGCTCTTTTTTTTTTTTTTTGATTGAAAACACAAGTTACTGCTCTTCATTTTTCAGAAAGTTGCCAAATTTAACCAAGAGGATAATCTTGGTAATTGTTTGTAAGAAAAGATTCTTGAAATTCAGTTTTATTTCAGTTTCTGAGCAAAGCTCTCAGGTTAATGGTAACTTCAGGCTTTGTAGCATCACATTTGTTTTTCAGGACATCTAAAATCAATTTGTTACACATTGTAATCAATTAGAATAAATGTATGCAGCTAACAAAGCAATTTCATTTTCTGTAGCTTATCACAGAATAAGATAACAGATGTGGGCGCAGAGAAACTAGCTACAGCCCTTCCCTCCTTGTCTTCATTAACAACACTGAGGTAGGTGGCTGTGTCCTGTTGGGTTGTTTTATACAACATTCTTCACTGTATCTGTCAGAAAGTACTTTAAAGAGAATAAATTTTCAATAGACAGACTTCTGATTTCATTCTTGCACAGAGTATGTAGGGAGAAGGTAAATGTTTGACTCTGTGTAAACATACAGAAGTGTGTCTCAGGAATGTAACAAGAACTATGCTGGTTTGTGAAGCCAATTCATAATATCTGGTAACCAATAATGCCTTATACAAATACACACCTATAATCATGGCCTATTGCAAACTTATGCAGAGCTTGCTAAGCCAGCAACGGGGTAGTGTGTGTTTGCAGATAGGGGATTAATAGTCCATCCCACTTGGTTAAAATATCTGGCATAGGCCTGAATGAAGTGTCACTGGAATGTAGGAAACTGGTCTGCAATTCTGGAATAGTTTGCTCATGTGGAAATCTTCTGAATGCAGTGTACCATAGCTTTGATCCTCGTTTTCTTGCAGATTTTTAATTTCCTCCAATGTGTCAGGAATTTCTGCTTGTTCATTAAAAATCCTACATCTGTTTTTGCTGTAGCTGTGTAAGCTGGAGGATATATGTGACTATGTGCCTTGATATAGAAAACATGGACATGTTTTAAAGATTAACTGCAATTAGATAAGGGTAACTTGGGCGTACCAGTCATACCTAGAATTCTTTGATCTAACACAGAGTTTATTTACATTGACCATTATTCAATTGTGACTATATTGGTTTTGTTGTCTGCAGCTTATACAACAATAGCATTTGTGATTTTGGAGCGGAAAACCTTGCAAAAGTCCTTCCTGCAATGGCTTCTTTAAGAGTGCTGGAGTGAGTATGGAATCTGTTGAAATGGCCCAGGAGAGCTGATTTGTATGGATACTGAAAACTCAGATCTTCGAGCTATAGGCAAAAGAGACAGAATTTGAGGGGAAAGATCTTTTTTAGTGTGGTTATGCTATCCTTAGAGGCTGACATTTGTTGAGACAGAAAATTGTGGAATTTGCCTGAATATGTGGAGTGCAGAAGGAAATTCTTGAGAGGGTTGATGTGGTTCTAGGAAATGCTGAAGACTTGCCTTGTTGCTGCCTATCCTTATAGAACAGCAGTGCATCACTCCAAGCCTCATGTGAAGGGGAAAAGCAGATAATTGAAGTACAGATAGTCAGGGCTTAACAAGCAGCTCACCACAGATGCTGTGGAACCACTTGAGGCCCCACAAGAGATGTAACTTTCTAGTTCTTTAGATACTTGGTAATAAATGATTTTGGTTTGTTTTTGGAATAATCTTTTGGAATCTTTTTTCCCCTCATCCACAGACACACTCCTGTAGTATTTTTGCTTTTTGAATGAAATGTTGAATGATGGTACTGCTATGTGATCTGACTGAATTAACAAGATGTTTGTTGTTGTTTTTTCCCCTCAGCATTCAGTATAACAAAATAACTGGTGTTGGAGCCCAACAGCTGACTGACAGCCTAAGAAAATGCCCCCATATAAAAAATTTGGTGTAAGTCTCCTGCTATATTGTTTGCTGTGTCTTCAGTCTGTAAATTGGGTGAGAATTCATGCTAATGCTATCTAAGGTATTTGTCAGATTTGTAAGAGGCACTAAGAGAAATCGCTGAAATACAGAAACAGTCACACAAATGCTAAAAATGAATCACTGGTTTCAGCAGCTTTAACTCCCCATTGCCACAGGCAAGCAAGCTTGTTCTGCTTTAAGAACAGTTGGCACTCCACTGTTTATCTTCTACCTTTCCAGTGCACCTGATACCTGTGCTGCAGGACTTGTATTTGAAGGATAAACATTGAACAGCCATCATTAGAGGTTAAATTGACTGAAGCTGCCAGTGCACGTTCAAAGGGAGTTTGATAGAAAACTAAAGAACAATTAGGGAGACAGGACTGTGGTGTGTCCTATAATCAGAGTCAGCTATGGAATGGGGCAATGAACTGCTTACTTTGGAATGAAAATGTATTTTCCTTTGTTCCTTAGCTTAAATTATGCTACAGAATGATTCAGGGGGGAGAGGGGGAGGGGAGGGAAAGACAAGCCAAAGCAAAACTCCATTACCTCTAACAACAACTATATATATATATGATAGAAATAAAACCCAAAAAAACTGTGGAATGAATTATATTTTAAAATCTTTTTTTTTTTTTTTTTTTTTTTTCCTGAACTTGCTCTTACAGGATGTGGAATCCTACAATTCCATATGGAGTTCTTGAACACCTTCAACAGCTGGACTCTAGAATCAGTGTGTAGGTTCAGATGATCCTATAAAGGTAATGTAAATCCTGGCTCCTTGGGACAGCCAGATTTGGTTCTGTGGCAGATTCTCACAGGTCTCACTGGCAGCAGGCACAGTAGCAGACAGCATCTATGTATATGTGGCTACATAAAGACTTGCTGGCACAGATCAATATCACAGCAGATCCCCTTTCGCCATTCATCTTGATCCCCTCTTTTCCCTAACGCCAGCACTAGCAGACTGCAAGAGCTGTAAGAATGAACTTCATCAGGGGCTCCTGGTTCAGCCCAGTTCAGTGCCTGGCAACAAGCCTGCGAACCTCCTATCTTCAGTTGCACAGAACTAAATAGATTTGAGTTCTTCTCATGAGTTCTGTACTCTTTAGAGATGGTTTTGTGCTGTTTCTCAGTGAAGTAAGTCACTTCACTTCTCCTTTATTTAATACAAATCCGCCACAGCTGTTTTGTCTTCCTATGAACCTGTGCCTGTACTGTATGTACTCAGAGCAAACCATTCATTCTTACATTCCTTTTTGTCAGTATATTTTGTGCAGTTTGCCCACTCCACTGGCTGCCACTTTCACTTCATTGACTCTGCCTGCAGAGCCTCAAGGATCCTTGAAATAATTACATCCTTAGCAAAGAACAGCTTGCTGATGATTTCCAGGATTTGAGTGCCTTGACATGACTGGTCTGATGGAGCTGCAGCAGGCAGTTATGGGAAGTTATGATTTCATTTAGGATTTCCACTCCTTGTTTTCCACTATGTACTTCCTTCTGCTCTTGTGGAAAAAAAAAATAATAATAATGCAGGATGAATCAGTGAAATGATCTCTGCAAGGACCAAGAAGTCAGAGTTAAGTAAGACAACAGAGACTCTCAAGCTTTCTTTCAAATGGCTAACATCACATTGCAGAGTTGCCTAAGCAGCTGTTCTGAATAGTCCTGCAGTTGCCTTTGGCCCCGAAGCCATGCAGGAGCACCAAAGTTCCCAATGACCCTTGCTCTCAGTGCACTAATCACCACATGCAGATTTAGCTATTTTTATAGCTCTCATCAGGCTACAGGTTTTGGAAGACTCAGGTGCCATGCCAGCTTCACAGCCTAGCAGAACAGAAAGGCTGTAGTGATGATTGGTAGCTAACAGCACAACAAAATACCAATGCTTTGTCGTGTTGAAAAATCATACCTACTTGGGAGAGAAGACATTAAGGACTGCAACACTGCTGGGAAACCTCATAAGAGTAAAGTTTTCTCAACTTCTTGCATCTTTCTCAACAATCATTCTCTTGTGCTTGCAGTGCATTTTTGTGGCACAGGTTACCACATTAGTGCAGTACCTGAGCACGTTAGGGAGCCTTTATCTTCATTAGCACTAAGGATTGGCAGCATCGGGAAGTCTGGATCCTGGATCCCAACTGGAAACATCCAGCATCCACTGACCACTGTCGTGTTTCTTCAGTCTTGGCAATGTTGATGGTGATTAAGCTGATGTGCTTTCATCTAATATCCTGTTTCCATTGTTTCGCAGGTAACATGAAGAAGAGGGGAAGGTGTCTTCTGTGTTTTCCTATCTTACCACTTTACGAAGCAGGAATTAAATGCCAACTTTCATGATAGTGGCAACATGAAAAAAGTCACACTGAACCTTCTGGGTGATGCTTGAAGTGGGTGAATGATGGAGTTCACATTTTTAAGAGGTCATTTAAAGTGCTTTTTAAAAACTCAGCTGCGTCTCCATTGAATTGATGAACAGCTAACACATTTCACAGAAGAACAACTGGATAATTTTCACTATTAAAAGTGAACAGGAGTCACCAGCTTATTGACAGTAGATTCTATCGATTCATTGAAGTGTACGCTACAAGCTGCTGCACCTGCAACATATGAAGTCATGAGAGATGAAAACTAATTGTTTCGTGGTGCCACTGATAAACACAATTAAGTTTGATTTTGGACTACCAAAGTTGAAGTTTTCACTGTAAGTCTGGATTAAATGCAAGTGTCTGGGTCAGGAGCATAAGAACAACCAGACTGGAAAACAGTCTGAAATTGTGATGTTGTCCTTGGGAATCTAGAAGTGGCTCTTTTCTTCATGCTCGTTATCAATGCTGTCTTAAGAAAGGTATTTTTTATCAAATAACTGTCTTGTTACAGATTCCTTCAAAAAGACTGGAGGGAGAAGAGAGATGAATTAAAACTGGAAAACTATCAGGGATTTTTCTGATGATGTGACAGAAATCCAATTATATACAAACAGCTCCAGCCTAGTGCACAAAAATCTTCAGAGTGACATTGCTTAAAGGTTTTTACTCTGTCACAAATGGAAACTTTACAAGTGTGAGGCTTTTTCTATTTTTTAGTGAAAGAATTTCACTGACTGCGAGCTATTACAAAAAGAGATTCTGGGTTGTAAAGTGTCAGCTAAAGTATTTGTGCATGAAATTCTGAGGAACTGAAAACAAAAGTTGGACTTCTGAAACCAATTTTTCTTCTCATTCATATATCTGAATTGAGATTTAATTGTCACCTGCAAGTGTGAGACTAAATGCACAAGCATCTATTTTATACTTGAAAATGAAATCACTACTTTGTATTCTTGATGTCGTCTGCTTCTACAGAGCTAAGAAGAATTGGGCAATGACGGGAATCATGTATTTCAAAGAATTAACATGGATCTGTTCTGCTGCCCTCAGTGTTATTCGAGCCAAATCCTGGTCCTGCTGAAAGCAATAGCAAAACAGTAGATGCAAGCTGGCAGCAGGAAAACAAAGTTGGATGGTAGAAGCTAGCATTCAGTATGCTACAGATTGGGAAGGGAGGCTGTGTACTTCATTTTGCTAACTTGTTCAGCAGCCTCTTTTAAGTCTCTTTTGCTAGGAAGCACTGACAACACTGATCAAAGATCTTTGCAAATGAGCATCTCCCAACTCACCTTCCATATATTCTGTTACTTAGTTTGAAAACACCCCCAATTTAATCAGTTCAAAACCTCAATCTTTGTTCTTTCCAGTAATTTCTATGTTTCCACTTACATTTCTGCACCTGCAGAAACTTGACAAATTAAAGAAGGAAGGAAGGAAGATCTTCTAATTTATTGTTTCTGTTCAAAAAAGTCAGAATCTAGACCTAGCACATGGAGGTAATAGTCAGGAGAGCAAGGTAAAAAAACACTATGGAGAATGTGATTTTAACTAGAAAATTATATTTTCCTTCATTATCTGCTTCAGTCTTCAAATTCTAGCCAGAGGTGTGGAAAAATCTCATTTATGTTCCTCTCTTTAAGCTGCTTGAATAGGAAGCAGCTTGAGCTAAATTCAGTGTGACGTTCCCATCAGCCTACAGCACTCCAGCCACGCAGAGCTACAGTGAGCACTCCTCTCGGCTTCCTTGGACCACACTTAGGATGACAAATGCCCCTTTAGGGATAAATTCTGCAACCAGGCTTCACTGTGACTGAATCTAAGAACATGCTAACTATTATGGAGGCAGCTGGATGTTACAGCACTCTGCACTGCTAAAACAGTGTTGGGTATTCTACTGTTCTCTTAGTGGGATATGTATGCTTATAATGTAGATTGTAAATTGTGATGCAGTGTTTTAGTTATCTTTATACATCTTTTTGAAAGTATTAATAAAAGTGAGTATTCCTTTTTACAGTAGCTTGCAGTACTCATTGAAAATCATTTCCGTTTTTCGCTCTGGGAAACTGGGAAACCAGTGCTGAACGTGATGACAAGGTGAGGGTTCTCCTATTCCATGGTAATGGCAAGCAGTGTGCAAGGGAGACAGCATAGTCCTGCTGGCACTTAGCAGTACAGTGGTCTGGAAACGGAGAAATAATGCTTTCTGAACAGGCCGTGGGGTCTTGCAAAGCCATCTGGTAAACTGTGCACCCACAGGTAGAAGGTATAAAAGTGCTGTCTGAAGCTGCCTGCTGATAACAGAAAAAAATCATAGAATCACAGAATGGCTTGGGTTGGAAGGGATCCCTTCCATCATCCAGTCATCAAGTTCCAACCCATTTGGGGCTTTTTGCAGTTACAAGTTTTTAAATTAATTAAAATTTAATTAATTTAAATTTAAAATTAATTTTAAGTCTGGATGATATTGTGTAACAGAGCTCATGGAAAAGACTTTCATCGGTTGAGTGCCTTGTATGCAGAGGACAGAATTCACTGGCTACCCTGAAAAAAATCAAATCTGCATTCCAAAATATCCTTTTAGGATGAGAAGAATGCTTATCTTGTCTCTTTGTGCCCAAATTCTTTTTGTTAGATCTGAAACCTTGCTAAAATGCTAAGGCTTGTTTTGTGATGGCGATCAGATCTACTTGTAATCTGATCACTTTCTCCATCATTAAAATATCTAAAGTTGAACTGTTCTGAGAAATCAGAAATCTTGATCTTCAGTTCAGAATCTCCAAGGTGAATTACTTGGTGGAAATTGTATTCCTTAATCTGTGAGTCATGTAGCATAAACCCACTGCAGAGAACGATTACCAAGCAGCACATGCTGTAGAACCCATAATGACAAACTAAACCATGTTCTTAAAATGGCATACATGTGACCCTGAATACTTGGTGTAAGCTATTTCTGAACAGTATAAAAGTTTTAACTATAAAACCAGCAGGCATGCTGTCTTTGGTAGCAAAATCCAGTATTCCTTGTGTTAGTCCAAAGTGAGCACACAGACACAAACTTAACAAGTCTTTAGACTTGTCTGTTCTTGACAGGTGTGCCTATATGAAAATTCAGAAACATTCTTGGTACATCAACTTGGCTTAGCAACTGCACTGCTATGAAAACTCAACCTTGAAAGATACGTAGTAAGACAAAATCAGCATAATACCTTTTTTTTTCCCCCTATACATTTTCCATGCAGAAGGACTTTCTGTATGCTGGCCATCTCAGTAAGCAGGAACTGCTTTTAGCATGAAAAGCATATTCACATTATTTTCTGTTCAAATGGAAAAAGAACCACTCCAACAAATGACTCCTTACTCTTTCATGGAAAAGGTCAGTCTTTATTGTATTGCTTTCAGATCTGTACATAGGAACATGAACTTAATCTGCAAATTATCTTATGTTAGATAATGAATCCACCAAACAAAATTCAGTCTCTGATCTGTTTCAAAGCTTGCAATTTAAATAAAGTCTCTTACTAGTGCACTTGTCATAATACTGCCCTGAACAGAACCTTGCGGCACTCCTGGATGTGTTCCCCTGAGAAAGCACAGATGTGGAGCTATTGGCTGGTAGAGTTTTCAATGTGTGAATGCAAAACTTGCTTAAGCAGCATGTACAGTGTGTCCATTCAGGTGAAATATTATTTATTGAAAAGTTTATCAAATCTGAGTAATATCTTGATTTTCTTGATAAGAGAACATAGCTCATATTATTTGTTCACAGAGTCCATCCCCGAATTACCTATGGAAGCCCAGTACTGTACATGAATCACAGCAGGTAGTGCACACTCAAGAGGCAATGGTCATGAGGAAAAAGTCACAGCTGACAAGGTCTGATAACAACTCTTCTCGTTGTCCCCTTGTCCTTCTTTTCAGCTCTACATTTCAGAGTATAGTTTCTTTCCATAACTTGATCCATTAACCTGGTCACAATCCATTTCAGGTGTTTAATGAATCTGTTTAAAAAAGAACACATAACAAATACACAGTAACCCTCCAGACCCACACTGAACAGAGAAGTCTCTGTATGTTAGATACAGCACCGTACCATCTGTTTCTTTTGAAAGTAAATTAATCAATCAGTCAACTGTTTTGAGGTACTCAGTGCTGCACTGACAGCAAAGAACTCCAGGAGGACCTCATAACACTGAGTGGGTAAAAAAGGGCAGGTGACCTTTGATGATGTAGTATAATCCAATTACAGAGAAATAATCAACACCTGCCTATGTGACACAGGTTGGAGCTGACAACTACAGCTAGGCATCACCACCACCAACTCCCTGAGCTCAATATTTCAGCCGTAGCACACAAAAAAGCCAAGAAAACTTTGGACATCATCATGAAGGGCACTGAGAAGACGGTGAGTACCATAAAAGCCACTGTGTGCCTGCATCATGAGTACTATGTGCACTTCTGGTTTCCATATCTCAGGAAGACCATGGTGTAGCAAAGAGGGTAGAGAAGAAAGACTAAACTGTAAAGATCCAGGGGAAGGACCAGCTCGTTTCAGGCTTGAGGGGCTGGCAGCAGGATCAGGAAAGCAGCTGCTACAGGGCTGGGCATTGCCATGCCCTCTAATACCTCTAGTGCTTCCTCTGGGGATGTGGAAAGCACAAAGCGAGCACTGCAGATGTTGGCCAAGTTTATGTGTGCTCCCAAATGGTGTCACCTGCCACATCTGGAGCCAGAATGCAGGCAGGGTGGTCCTGGTATGACTTGTCCCCGTGTTACTCAGTGCCACTTAGTAGATGTGAGAAGCTCTTCTGTGCTCAGTGAGGTTCTTTTCTCAACTGCTTAACACTACAGCACCCTGCTAACAGCAATCATATGCTCAATATCATGACTCTCAAACCAAGGACAACAGCAGTTCTAAAAGGTTATCTGAACAAACACAGTGGTAGTTCTGAGAGATGGTTGTTCTGCGTTGCAGACCAAATCCTCAGCTAACTTAAAAACAGCACAGCAAAACATGCTGGGCTTCCAAAGCAAAGCATAAAGCTGTCCAACTCATGTTTCAAACATGGTTGCAGGCTGCTAGACCAGGGCAGTAATTTGTGGAGGCAGATATGATACAATTGACCAAGATATTCAATCTTGTGTTTCTATTCTGTCCTTCAAATTTTATGTGAACCTAATCCTTAACACAAAACAAACAAACAAACAAACAAAAATCCCGGAAAATCAAAAGATAATAGATGTTTTTCAGATCTCAGAAGCAATCATCCAACAGCCTGAATATACCTGCCAGCATTTAATAGCACAGCTGGTAGAGCACAACTTCAGCATTAGAAGAAGAAATGCAGCCACAGTATTTCTGTTAATTCTATGAGTGAAATCATTGCTCACGATGGGCTGGACCAAAGGAAATGCAGTGACCCTGCTCTGCATCCAGGTATTGTCTGCCTTGTTTCCCAGCTTTCTAAAAGTGCTTCAGATACTGCAGCCTATTTGGGCCATGCTGTCTGAGCAAGCCTGAGCTCCTTTCTCCTGGCCCTTCAAAGAGAAGCCCTGGGTCAGTCACCTGAACTAGAGCTTTACACAGTAATACATCATCTGGTGCATGTCATTATTATCCACTGTACTCTTGCCATATACGGGTTCCATTAGGCTTTGCCTTATGGTTGGATGGACCATACAATTCTCACAGAGGAATACAGAACAGAGCATGAGGAGCCACAACCCACTTCTACATGCGCTGCAACAAAGGGGAAAATGGCTGCTTAGCGGTTGGGAAACAACACCCTTTACAGGATGAAGAGAAGTTCAGCAGTGCATTCCCCATAGCAGGTCACAAAACTGATGCTTCTCAGCACCCATCTCCAGAGCAACATGGAGTTGGTTATTCATGGCAAAAGAAAACCCTGAGCAGTGGGACCCCTACCATGGCTTCCCATTTCCACTGATCCCATTCCACACCAACCCCCCGCCAGGCCTTGAAAAGGAAGATTTTTAAACCCCTTAACAGCAGCAGATGGTGGAGCTTCTACAGATGCTTATGGAAGTCTTGACAGAATGTTCAATCTCTTTAAAAAAAAGAAACTCTTAGAGGAAATGCATACTACTCTACATGAAGAGAATGTGGTTTGTAAACTGAATGAGTAAATCTGTGTCAGATTTTCCTCCATAGTTTCAGGTGCCTGAAAGAGACACTGATCTTCCTGCATTCAGGTCTCAGCTGCACAACTTTTCCAGAAGTTTCCAGTTTGATTCTGTGATTGATTTCAACACTTGCTAGCTCTTTTTAATGAACTTTGATCTCATACCAGGCTTGAAAAGTAGACAGAATATGTATTAGAAACACTTCTTGTTCTCAGAGAACATCCCTCAAACTTTTCACCTGTTTTTTCTCAACTTTGTGGCCAGACAAAACACTCAGGCTCTATAACTGGGAAGAGAAAGACCACCTGAAAATTTCCCTGAAGAAATGGAAAGCCTCAGCCATTTCTGTGTACTACTTAATTCCTTGGGATACTCTGTATAAATTAGCATCATTACAAGGGAAGACAAAGAGTTAGACGGGTCAAATATGCATCCTAAATTTCTTTAAACAAATTATTATGGTATTTTAGGATTGCAAGTTGTCATCTGAAACAAAGTGTTGTTTTGCTCATTCTCATGAGAAAACAAACAAAAAGAATCAAACCGAATTCAACCTGCCAGGCTGTGGTTAGCAGCACTGAACGGACAGTTCATTATTCAGCCACAATTCTGTCTTCTTTCCATCTAGAACTCCTGCAAAGAACCACTGGAATACAAGTCTCTTTACAGCATAGCTGCCAGATGAGTTCGAGCATTCAGCTTCTAATAATTTTAGTAACACCTAAGAGTTCACAGCTCTGAAAATTCCAGCTGTAGCTCTTAATGCTGTCATTATTATAACTGATAACAAAATAGACAAGTTGTCCATCTCATGGAGTCAATGATTTACCTTTTTCTTTGGCATGGAGATTTTTACAAATAAGGGAAGAGCATTGTGAAAAATGAGAAGGTTAAAAAAAGTAACAGCTCACTCTGCTCATTATTTGTATGATTCCAAGTCAGGGAGAGTTCTAATGCATTTATGTGCATCCTGGCATGGCTGGTGGTAACATTCTTCTGATCCGCTCCTTTATGAGGCATCACAGTTTCTGAGATAGAAGAGAAGCACAGCTGAGGTAAGCTCACAGAAGCTGCCAGTGGCAGACCCAGGCAGGAGCCCAGCATGCTTATTTCCTTCCCCACTGGACCACATTGCCTCCTGCAGACGCTGAGCCCTCAGCTCTAATTGGCACTACTTTGATAAGCTGATGAGTACAGCTATTTCTTTGACTGATTCAGGATTTACATGCTGGCAACGAGCAGAAGTGCTGAGTCACAAGCTTTTGGATGCTGGATTCTGCTCATCAAAGACATACATTGTAATTCATTTTGGAAAAAAAAACAAAACCATAGGTAACACTTGTACTGTAAAATTATGTAAATCAAATATTTCCAATTTGGTTTCATTATCAATTGCTCATTATCCCTTTGATTAGAGTACTTTGTGATGAGTCGCATCTGATTTTAAGGCAGTGCAAAGACAACAATCACATCACCTATTTCAGGGGACTTGAAATATGATGAAGAATCTGGCATACCCAAGGGAAAAGGGTAGGTGCATGAGTCAGCTCAATCCTGCTCAGCTCACACAGATGGATTTCTCCATTTGAGAAGGACAGGAGGCTTCTTAGTTGTCTATCTTCAGCCTCTGCCACCAATTATGGTTAGAAACCTGAATGTAATTCTGCTCCTACTGAGTTTATTCAGCTGAGGTTTTCAGTGCAAGAGAGAACACAGCTCTTCTGATCCACGTGCTCTTTTACTTTGAAATAAGCCTTTCCACACTGTGTAGAACGGCCTCTTGGGATTTCCTCCCTTTGTATCCCTGTTCACGCATGCCACTCATCTCCTGCGTGGCAGGCAACACTTTTTAAATGCAAGGAGCACACCTGCAAGGCTTTAACTGAGGCTAATCACTGCTTTTTAGTTGTTCTCTGTAATCGCTGGTGAGTCACATGAAGAGCACTCCTTTTATTCTTAGTGCAAAGAGCAATACTCCTATCATTTCATCCCTGCTGGTAAAGCTGAGACCGCTCTTTCTGCATCGTGTGCTGAATCCTCAGCACGCCAGCTCAAAGTGAGCATTCTGTGCCCATGGCTTCACACAGGGAGCTGGTGGTGACAAATACCACAGCGCTGTGAAGAACTCCATAAGCAGGATCTGAGCACAAATCCCTCCTCGTGGTGACATGCTGAGCCTTGGCCTGGTAGCTGAATAACCAGGCAATTTGCAGCCCGGTTGCTGAACGTATAATTAAATATATAAAAAGGTGAAGCACAGTAATGGTGTACGCTTTGCTCTCTGATAATTGGAGATTTGTGATTTGGTTCTCAGTGGAAACAACAATGTAAGACAACAGCTGCCAAACGACAGGGCTGAGCAGGCCGGTGCTTACCTCTGAGCACGGTGACATCACTGCCATTTCTACATATGAAGCTGACGTCTTACAGTGAGAGTAGCAAGTACTCTGAAGAGCTTCTTAACCTACTAACATAAAGGAAAATGTTAAGAAGCCCATTTACTGACAATGAACAGAATGGTGCTCACGTCCTGCGCTCTATGAAACGATGTGCTCGTGTAGTAGGAAGAACCCCCTGCGTGAACTGATGTGGCTGTTATTCTCCTTGGGTCTCCCTGAAAACCAGATGAATTCACTGTAAAAAATCCTGGCCAGCAGAAAAGTCCTCCACCATCACCTAATACAAGCATTAAAAAATGTTTATTTTCTGAATCCTTGTACTAGATGATGTTGGAGTAATAAGATCAGGAGTTTGGGGAAAGGTGTTTCTGAGGAGCAAATGGTTAGAACTTTCTGCACCAAAGATTTTGCTTAAATTTCCATTAATTATTATGAATTTCTTCCCTGGAAGACAGGAGATACCGGTCTGAAGGATACTTACAAAGGCTTTCAATTCCTATCCCTGTATTCCAACTTCATGTGTTGTTTGCCCGACTGAAAAGGGCCGAGGACAGCCACAGCAGCAGCACGGTGTGGGCAGTTCAGCTCTGCTACAGATCTGTGCCAGCGGAAGGGATTCTAACCCAGTCGCTTGGGATGCACCAAACAGGTATGCCAACATACACCAAATGTATGTATGCTTTTATCTGTTGTAATTGCAGCGGGATTTCTCCAGCAGCACGAGATATGTTTGTCTCCAATGCCACAAACACACTTCTGTGCTCCCACGTGCTGTTGTCCAAGCTTTGCTCACCTGTGTCGGTGCTGTCCATGTTCATCCAACACCAATTCCCATTTCATATTTTCTAGGCTATTGACCAAAACCTGACACTACTGCTTTATATGGAACCTTAATGGAAACATTTAGAGTTTCAGTATGAAGGACTGCATTGTAGAGATGTGGTTTTGCTTTTATGGTGGTTTTTTTTCATGTGAAAGACACTAAAATAGCACCGTGACAGGCAGCACTTGTGCAACGTGTTCACCAAGGTCATCTCTGTGACCTTACAGCAGAAACCCCTACCTGCATGTTTTCAAGTGTAACTTGAAAGGCATCCTAACCCGATTTTCAAACTCACAGGCGATATTTTGCTTAAACATTCTGTTGGCAGATCTGGAAACACTTAAAACTGTGAACGTTTTTGTTAACATCCATTTGGCACAGAACGTCCTCGCTGGAAATAGTGGTTCTCTCCCCACTTGCAGTTCAGCGTTACAAAACGCTGAATCCTTACATTTCCAACGCGTTAGCGTCACCGACAGCTACAGCGGTAACAAAACGTTTGATCAAACAAACCCTCGTGCTCCGATCGCCGCGACGATCCCGGGCAAATGCTCACAGCATCTCCGAGCCTCGGGAAGCGCGGCTGCTGACCGCCCGCAGCCCCGACGCCGCGCTGACAGCCGCAGCCGCCCGGAGCGCAGCTCGGCCCTCCCCTCGCCCCGCCGGTCCCTCCCCGCCGTTCCGAAGGCTGCGGGTCCCCGGGAGCCGCCGGCTCTCACTTACTTCTGCGGCCCCTCCGCGGCCCGGCCCGGCGGCGGTGCGTTCCGGGGGCGCCGCGAGCGGAGAGGCGGCGCGGGCATCCCGGGGCCGCGCCGGGACGGCGTCACTCCAAGTAGGCGTCAAAGACGTCCAGCTCGCCGTCGGTCTCGTACAGCGCCGAGCCGGGGTCGGAGAGCACCCCCAGGTCCACCAGCGCCTGGTCCATGTCCTCGGGCAGGAAGACGATGCCCACGTTGAGGACGATGTACTCCATCAGGAAGGCGTAGTACAGGATCAGCACGTTGACGAAGAACAAGCCCACGTAGAACATATAGGGCAGCACCAGCAGCGCGTGGAAGGCCCAGGACTCCAGCGAATCCAGCCGTGCCGACACCGCGGCGGGCATGCAGCCGGGGCGGCGGGCCGCGGCCCCCGGGGCGCAGAGCGGGGACGGAATCGGAGCGGACCTGCGGGGAGAGGCGGCGCCGCCGAGCTGCGGGCGGACCGCGCGGCTCCGGCTGCCGCAGCCCCGCTGCCGGCAGAAGGCGCTCCGCGGAGCCCCGGCCGCCGCAGCGCCGCCGCCTCCCGGCCTCCTCTCGCCCGCGAACTCGGCGGAACGACCCCGCGGGCGCGTTCCCGCATCGGGGCCGAGCACCTGCCCCGCGCGCTCCGCTCCGCCCCGCTGCGCCGTTTACCTCCGCGTTCCCCCCGCGCCGCTGCTGGCGGCCGCGCCTGGGGGCGGTCAGCGCGGATCGGACCGGGCTGAGGGGGGGGCGTCCGTCATCGCCTCCGCAGCGGGGCTCGGCCGTGTGGGGCTGTCCCGTAGGCTGTCCCATAGGGCTGTCCCGTGGGGCTGCGGGGCTCTCTGCGGCACTCTCACCGCGCGCTGAAACGAAGGCGCGACTGTAAACTTTTTTTTTTTTTCTTTTTCTTTTTTTACACGGGTTTGATCTCAGCTCCAGCCCTTCAGCCGCCCGAAGCTGCGCTCCGCTCGGGGTCTGCCCTCTCCCCGCTCCGCGGCCGCCCGCCTGAGGCGACGCGCAGTGTAGGAGCCCGCACGCAGTGCCTCGTTATGGATGAGGAAGCAGCGCGCACCTCAGCGCCCTGTCGGCCGGTGCCGCCTTTGCTTGTTTACATTCTTCCCGCCTACGGAGCTCTGAGGGCTGGCCGCGGCCCGCAGCACGCCTCGTCGTGCCCCGCAAGCAGCCGGCGCCTCGCTGCGCAGCTTCCCCGCAGCCCGGCACGAAGGCGCGCGGTGCCCGCACTCCCCGCCGGACGGAGCGGCGCGGTGCCCGCCGGGAGCTGCAGTCCGCTCCGAGGAGCGATTCCCGGCGTGCTCCCGGCCGCGCATGCGCACGGCTGCGGGTGCGCGCCGGTGGCCGTCAGCGCCGTTGAGCTCCTTCCGCGGCCTCCGCCGGCCGTCCCCGCGGGGCCATGAGGCGATAAGACCCCGTCGTGCTCCGCCAGCATGTTTGGCCGCTCCCGGAGCTGGGTGGGCGGCGGGCACGGGAAGGCCGCCCGCAGCATTCACTCCTTGGACCATCTCAAGTGAGCGGGGACCGTGAGGGGGGCGGCGGGCGGGAGCGGCGCTGCGGCTGTGGGGGCGGCGCGGGGCGGGTCGGAGCCGTGCCGGGCTGTGTTGTGCCATAGTGTGCCGTGCTGTGTTGTGCCTTGCCATACTGTGCTGTGCCTTGCCATGTTGTGTCGAGGGGCTGCGCTCCCGACGCTTTCCCGCCCGTGCCCTTCGTGGCGGCTCCCCCCGGCTGGGTTTCCTGCGGTACCGCTCTGTTTTGTCCCGCAGTTCGGCCCCGCGTTGGGCCGTGTCTGCTCGCCCCGAAAAACCCCCGGGACAGACGCGCTTCCGTGAGGTGGTGCCGCGCTCGTGGCCGTGGCTTTTAATTTGTAACAACGTCACGGATTCGTCCTGGGAAGTAGAGCGTGAGAGGCGATAAAAACAAGAAATATCGCGTTCCTTTGGGCCGGGGCTGCGGGGGGACGCAGCGCTGCGCTGCCCGCCGTGCTGCTGGACGCACAGCTGGGTAACGCGGCTGCACGGCGCAGCATCTCCTCCGAGCGCTCCGCTGGTGGAGGTGGGTTAATGAGATCCCTGTGACGGCGTCTCTTTCTTCTGAGCAGCAAAGGATGAGCGTGGAGAAAAGTGTTTTCTAAATGAAGTTGCTGCCAATACGCAGCTCGCTGAGAAACGTAAAGCTGGTGGTTTTCGGTGGTTGGTCTGGTTGAAAGAGAGCTTGAATGGGGTCTGACAGCACTGATCAGGGTGCACTCACACAAGATTTGGATCACGCAGTTGCTGTATCACAGTGGTTTATGGCTTCTGGTTCTCACTTAAACTAGAGAAACGTTTTAAAGCAGGAAGACTGAACTGCAGTGTGTGACAGGAAAATGAAGTCCATAAAACAAACCGGAGCGCAGTGAGTGAGGCAGCAGTACTGCAGGAGATGATCCAGGAGGGTCAGGCTGAGCACATAGTGTGCGGCATTGCAGGCAAGAGCCACGCTCAGATACAGACACAGCAGTGTTCTCATTACAAAGGGTGGTCCTTGGGTGCTACTCAGTGCTTGGGGAGCTGTAGGTCTGTCTGGATTTGGTATTATGCTTGCAGACAGAGCAAGGATGCTGATGCATGTCAAAAATTCAAACAGAGTTCAAGTTTAGAAGGAAAAAGGTTTGAGGCAAGAAAAATATGATCTGTTGTTTCCTTGTAGCCACAGATGGTAGAGCAAGTGTTATCCTGCTGGGTTTGCAGCAAAGAATTGGGCTGTGCTTGTTATTTTGACTCCTTACCTGAGAGCTGAAGTACGTTTCCCTGCTGAAGCACCAGATTGGGTTGGGTTTTGTTGTGTGTGTAAGGGACGTAGCAGTCAACCCTGGTAAGCTCACTGTGAGCTGTCTGTGTTCCTGACTTTTCAACTCCAGCAGAATCCCTTGTATTCCTCGTCAATGAGCTGTGCAGAACTCACTGACCTTGCTGTTAAAAATTAGCTCAGTGTATAGGAAGTATATTATGGTAAGTTATGAGAGCAGAATTAACCAGGGCTGTCCCTTAGGGAATATTTTCTTTTTTTTATGTTCATAAAGTTAGAGTTCTACCTAAGTTGTAAACAGTATGCCTGTTTAGTGAGAGAGTTACTGCTTTTCATCAGCAGGTGTTGGATCTGAAACTTCTGTTTCTATTAGTCTGAATACAGTTTGAGATTTGCTTGAGCAGATTGGGGTTGTTTGCATGTCAGTTTCCTTGCTAAGTGGCAATAGTTGTAGTTTAATCTGCTTTTCTAGTTGTGAAACGAGATTGAGAGAGGCTGTGAGATTGTGCTGTGCACTGTCAGTGCTTCTGGTGGATTTTTTGGGCCCTTGGCACTTTCGTACCCTTTGGTTAGCAATGGCCGGGCTGTCAGGGATGTAAGAGGAAGAGGCCTTAGCATGCTGCCCACTGGTAGTGACTGCTTTGTGAGAGTGGTCTGAAAAGGCCGTTGCTTCCCTTGCCCTGAGCTCTGAAACTGGGCTGGAATCTGCTCCACAGGGCTGTGTTTTTGAAAAGTTCGATTGAACGTGCCCTGTGCTTTCCAGTTTTGGTGGAAGGCCTCAGAACTTAAGCATGATATCTTTGTTTCTAAATGCAGAGAACGTTTCCTACCTGTTGCCTTTTGTTACCTCCAGTGTGTTTCCCCTTGTTGCTGCTATGCTTGGTATTTTCATTGTTCCCTGATAACACAAAGATTTTTTTGCCATTAGAGCTGCATGCTGGGCATTTCTCCTGGCTTGGTCACATGCCCTGCCTATAGACCTGTGCCTGGAGGCTTCCTTCACAGCTGATTCATTTCCTGAAGCATTGTCCATGCTATACGTTGTTTCCTCTGTGTGAACAATAAATCATCACATAGCTCCGGGCAGCATGAAGAAGGAAATATAGTTAAATCTATTGGTGTTTTTTTCAATTTCTGAACACCTGACTTCTTAAATTCTTATGTGTTAATGTATTTTTTTAAGTAATAAATAGAAAAGCCATTAAAACTTTCTGTATGTGTGAGTTACTGTAGTGTGCTATTGCCCTGAATGTGGTCTCTAAACAGAAGAGCATTCAGAATCCTACCTGTTTTGCTAAGCTGCTGGCAAAACACTTCATCCCTCTGATGCCATCATCAGTGGTGCTGTGACAATTCCTGGTGGGTTTTTGCTTCATCTCCAGCCCCCAGCAGAGCGACAGAGCTGCCATGGTTCCTCTGAGGGTTTAGCATTTCAGAGCACAGACTTGGCTCATCTAAAATCAGTGTGTAAAGATTGACTTTAAGTATTTCTGAGAAAGAAATTCTGCTTCTGTGCAGTACCTTTATTGTCATAGTGTGGGAAATTGCACATCCAGCAGGAGGAACACTTGGTTTGCACTTTGGCTCTTTCATTCCAAGAAATGGATAACAGAGTAGTTTGGAAGTGAGGGCTGTGTTGTATGTCTGTGTGCCAGTGTGTTAGCAAACCTAAGGGTCTGTGGTGACATTATAGCAAGTAAATTAATTTGGCATAATGTATTCCTGGCTGTCAAACCAGTCTGGCTTCTTCAGAATGCTCTGCATTCCATCCCCACTGGAGGTTGAATAATGGCATGTAAGTCTTACCATCGCTTATGCTGACCACAGCTCTGCTGCTGGATGGAACTTCATTCCCAAATTTGCAATAATGTGACTTATTGCTGAGAAATATCGTCACAATTATGAGCACCTGACTTCAAATAAACAGGCTAAAGTAGCTGTAGTGTCATTACTTTCAAAATTACACTGTCAGGCTTAAACTCTCCCATCTTCATTGTCAGTGTCACAGAAGGAACCTTAAACTGTGATCCATACATTAACAGCAGAGGATTTGTAGGTGTTCATTGCTGTTCTGTTCTGGAGCAGCACACAACCCAGAGTTATTGCTGCAGGAGATGTTTGAGTCAACTCAACCTTGAATGGTTCCAACCTGAGCAGTTTCCACTCCTGCATTCAGAAAACAAATGTTGATTTATGAGAGGAAAAATATGGCTGTGATCCGTACTTAGTAATTGAAGCTCTTGAAGCTTTAAGGTGATGTGAAATTTCTCTAATTAGTTTACATTTTTCTTGTGTGTGTGTGTCAAACTCTTATGTTCTTCTTTTTTATTACTATTATTGTATAAATGCATTTAAAAAACAACAGGGAGGAAGGGAGTACTTGCTGTGCTTTTGTGTACCCCTCCTTTGTACGATAAAGGGAAGTGATCTTTGGTATGTGTTGTTTTGAAGAAGAAACACAGACTTGCTTGACCACATAAAATTCAGAAACATAACACAAGTTTTTCAAACTTCATGTAGTTTTCTGCCACCTGTTGTAATCTGTACTTTTATCTGTAGACTTCATTAGATAGCCTTCAAACCTTGGCCCATAAGATAATAAAGCTGTAACTTGCCACCTTTCTGACCAGTATTTCTATGCTTGAGTGGGCAGAGACTTGATTACAACAAGGCCTGGATGAATGAATAGTGTGTGACAGTGCAGTCAAACTAGCTGCAGTCTGTGAAGTGTCACTGCTGCCAATAGAAGGGCTGGGTCCCAATGAGCCTCTTTCCAAAATTACTTCCCAGCACCTGCTGTTGCACACTTACCTGCTGCTTCTGTTTGCTGGTTTCTGCTCCTTGCACCCTCGACTTTAAGGTGCTTTCTAGGAAATTCCCTGAGTTGCTGTGAGAAGCCCTGAGGGACAAATACTGCATAGTTCTCCTTCCTGTATTAGCATGTGCACGAGCATTCCCAACTCACTTGGCTGATGAGGGGTTATTCTGCTTGTCTCATTCTGTTTAACAGTTATTTTCACTCTGCTTCAGGATTAAAAGGAAATTTGTGTTTTAAAATTGCACAGTGATGAGAAATATTGCTTGTACGTGTTTATCTGTGTTAAGTTAGGGGCCAGAGACAACCGTGGTGCCTGTAGTAGTGGTGGGCAGCGTGATAATGGTACTGTTCTTCTTTTAGGTACATGTATCATGTCTTGACTAAAAACACAACAGTGACAGACCACAACCGCAATCTCCTGGTGGAGACCATCCGTTCTATAACAGAGATCCTTATTTGGGGGGACCAGAATGACAGCTCGGTGTTTGAGTAAGTATTGCAGGCAGCTTTAGCTCTGGCTGTGGGGAATGATGAGTTACACAGATTCCTGGTTTTCAAAGATAAATTTTTCCAAGACAGATTCCTACAGATGGTCATGAAAATACCCTGTCCTGTAGTAGAGAGCTAAGCAGGATCACGTTCTTGTGTTATGAAACAGAATTTGCTTCTTTTAATGAGAGCTCCAACTTCAGAGCTCCTTTTACACACAGTTTCTGACTCACATCTTTTGACATAGGTACAAAAATCAAACCTAGTAGTGCTCAGATTTATTCATGACCTCTGTTAAAATGAAATGATGTTCATTTGCTCATCGTAGTTTCTATGATACTCCTAATGGATATCTTGTTCTAGCTATGATATATAACATATATTAGATATTATTTTAATCCTTGTAAAATAGTGTGGTAGCAAAAATAACTTGAAAACAGGTATTGATTCTTCCTATCTGTATTGTAGCTTCATGAAATTTCTCCCTGCCTTCTTTACTGGAGGGAATTTTAGCAGCTTTCTCCTGCTTTTAATGCAAATAAAAGCATAACAAGAAACAAAAACAGAAAAATAAAAGCTGTAGATACATATTTGTGATGTCCTGCTAGGAAAGAGACCATAATTTTCCTGTTAAATTATCTTTTTGTTCCTTGTCTGCTGGGTATTTGTTTATAGCTTACACTTCTTGTTTCCTGTTTGGTTGCACACTTAATGTGGTATTAAAGATAGGCAGTTGAAAATAGTGATTTGAGGCTGATAACAGAAACTGTGGTTTAATGAATGCAGATGGAAGACCACGGGCAGGAAAACAAAAAATAAAACACCAAAAAACTTGTGACCAGAAGTCAAATCCACAGTGATGAAGACGAGGTGGATTAGCTTAATAGGGGTACATGAGTGTTAAACAAAACAGGCTTTGTTTAGAAGCTTTCCCCTTCAAAACTGTGATTGCAAGTTAGGGAAGTTATCTACTAGGTTGGTTATACGTAAATAAAATAACTCTTATGTTTTAATGTTGTTTTACTGCATAATTTGACTGTTTAAGTGTTCTAGGTTTTAAGGGTTTTGAAGATAAAGCTTTGCACGATATTTTTGCATAAATACAGATTGTGCTGTTGGTCCAATTTGCTTAGAATGATCTCTGATGTTAGTAAAATCATCTTCTTGTTAAATACAGCAAGTGACTTTATGGCATCTCTTTATTTTAGCTTCTTCTTGGAGAAGAATATGTTTGTTTTCTTCTTGAACATCTTGCGCCAGAAGTCCGGCCGTTACGTGTGTGTGCAGCTGCTGCAGACTCTGAACATCCTTTTTGAGAACATCAGTCATGAAACATCGCTGTGTAAGGGCACCTTTTGGAACTGTTCAGGATTAAATGATCAAAATCTGATTTAATACACTTTAATACAGTTTAGTTCTGGTGCTCCTTCGGAGCAGTGTCTATGAATTCCTAATATTCCTTTTAGTCAAACACTGTTGAAAATGTTGTAATTTGACTCTAACTTATCTTTTAATCTAAATTTTCGTTAATACAGTGGTTTGGTAATTCTGAAGCATTTTATGTGTTTAAAGGTGTTCTTTAAGTCAGATTAGTTATGGTCTGAAATGTTTGCATTGATGCTGCAGATTATGCAGCAGAACTCTGTCATCTAATTTGTACTGGGACTGTTCTCCCATCACTGGGACTGGCATTCAGCCCACTGTGTTTACTTGACGTTTTCAGAAACAAAGAGGAGAGAGAATTAATTATTGGTTAGAAGTGTTCTATGACTAGCAAGAGGAGGAAGTCATGTGAAGGCCTTTGGAAGTATTTTTTGGGGGGGGGGAAGAATTCTGTGTGCGTGTGTTACAAGTGTTATTTAGTACTAAACTAAGGAGGGATGATCTCTTCTCCATTACCTGATGTTCTTGGGAGTGAAGACATCTGCAGGGGAACAGTAAATCACTGTTTCTGCATGCAACCATCACTTGGGTTGTTTAGTTGTTACCTTGAAGCACTGGATAGCTTGTTGCTAGCTGGTGTGTTAAATGCAGTTACTTACCTACTGATTTCTTTTGATTAATTTCTGTAATGTCTCTTATTTTTCAGACTACTTGCTATCTAATAACTATGTGAATTCTATTATTGTCCATAAGTTTGACTTTTCTGATGAGGAGATCATGGCATATTATATATCATTTTTGAAAACTCTTTCCCTGAAACTCAACAATCATACTGTGCATTTCTTTTACAACGAGGTAAGTAAGAAAAGGAGTTGCTATATCATGATGAGAGGACTTTAATTAAAAAAAAAAAAAAAAAAAAACTGAAGGCAGTTTGGCACATTTTCTGTTTAGTCTTCTGTCTAAGCTTGTCCAACTTGCTTAGAATCATCTCTGATCATAGAAAAATCATGTTCTCATTAAATATAGCAAGTGACTTTGACACCTCTTTGTTGTAGCATTTTCTTGGAGAAGAATACATTTGTTTTCTTGACCATCTTGTGTCAGGAGTCTAAACTTGTCTAATGAATTATTTGTCCTGAATTTATTTCAGTCTCAATGATTGAGAATTAAGTTGTGAGGATCTCTGCAGAAGCATAGTAAAGAAGGTTCCTAAGAGCTGTAAGATAGAGTTAAACTGGACTGCTTGAGCAGCTCTGAAGTCTGCTTCATTGAGAATTCAACTTGTTTGTGCCTTGTTTTCTGTTTCTCCACTTGATTTTAAGAGGCTTAGTCAAAGTCTGATAAAAGCTGATCAAAGGCTGAAGGTGAAATCAGCTTATCCTTGCTCTGTGCCAGTTTTTGCCAGAAGAGGGCGTTAAAGCTCTGAAAGTGTGCAGAGCTAACGTGGAAACCTCCTGGTGCTCAAAGCATTGATTGGAATTCAGAGCTGCAGAGCCGATTGACTGTGCATTGTAAAATAATTTCAGTTACTTAAGTTGAGAGTAGAAGTATTTCAGCAATGCATGGAAAGAGTTCTTCGTGCAGAATTCCAACAGATACATTGTCCATGTTTTGGTTAATTCATTATGCTTTCTTTTCTCTTGCTGCAGCACACGAATGACTTCGCTTTGTACACAGAAGCCATTAAATTTTTTAACCACCCAGAAAGCATGGTCAGGATTGCTGTTAGGACTATAACTTTAAATGTCTACAAAGGTATGCTTTCTATATCTGAAAAAATGGCATGTGTAAGGGGTTTTGTTTATCCTGTGGGATTTGAAACTTTACATGTTGATGTGCTTCAGGTACACATTTTGATTTTTATGAAACAGAATGCTAAGCCTGTAGTGTGTACTTGTAAATAGTACTATCTCATGTGTGAAACTGATGTAAAAAATGCAGTGAAAGAGTACCAAGCTTACATGAGGAACTTTAGTTTATCTTCCAGTAGAGATTGTGGTATGGATGAATTTAAAAAAAAAAAAAAAAAATTATGTTCTCAAATTTCTTTTGTTTTAATTTACTTATGAACTTGAGTTTTATAGTGTGTATAAAGCAGTGACCTTACTGATGGTATCACTTCCTTTCAAAGTGCATTAGAATATGACTGTAGAATTCCTAGGTACTGCAGCCACTCCAGTGTGAAGAAACAGACCTAGACCATTTCTAGAGGTGCTCAATGAAAGCCAGGATGCTTCAGTAGCCAATTGCTGTACTGGGCGTAAGGAAAATAATTGTATGATGAGAATAGATAAACACTGCCACAAGCTTTCCTGAAAAGGTGATGAATCTCTGTTGCTTGAGATCCTAAAAACTCAACAAGGCCTTTAGCTGCCTGGTTCAAATGAGAAGTTAGCCCTGTTTTGAGAATGGGTTTGCACTACCCATCCTCCAAAAGTCATCTCTCACTAACTTTTTCCCTGAATCTGTAAACTCTGTGAGAGACTGAAAATATCAGTGATTTCTGTGGAAAAATGTGCATGCTCTCCACTTCTGGAAGCAACATGCGTTGTGTATAGTAGTATGAATTATGAAATGTTTGTGCAGTGTTTATTACTTTTTAATAGGTTTTTAATGAAACTGCTTTTTGAATTTAAACAACTTTCCATCAAGTAATGATTTGGTGATGGTTTTCATCAGAGTATCAGATCTTTTTTTTTAGCATTATGAACAATTTACTTTGCAAATAGCATCTATAGCAGGCTGGTTCTTTGTAGCATTGACTGCTAAGGGACAGTTTTTCTTTTGGACATTGAAGAAGAGGTACTTGGTACTTGCTTTTTACTCATCAGCTATAAAACCAAATGTGTGCTCGCAGAGCAAAGTGCAGATTTCTTATCCTGTTAGTGTGTGTTTACATGACTAAATGCTTTTATGGTAAAAAAAATATATACTTCTCTAGAATTTTGGTGGAATGTTGTAGCAATATGAAGGTTAGAGTACGAAAACAGCTCAGATATTCAGGGTTCGTAACCTTTGCTTATGTTCTGATCTAACTCCTACCCTGTATCTTTTAGTTTAGATGCTTTGTGCTTTAGCTTCTTAAACCCTTTTGGAGGATGTCACTATATCCCGGTTCCTAATCCTGTTAACTGTTGTCTGTTTCTTTTGCCCTTCCTTCACTGATGATTCCTGTGTTCCTTAATGCAGTGTCATGTAAGTCTTAACTAGCTTGACTTTCAGCATTTCTGCTTTATTCTTCCGCATTATTTTCTCTTCTTTTTATTAAGGAATGTGCTAAAAACTCTGAATTCCACTAGATTTGTCTTCAGACATGTAAATATATCAATATTGGGCTCTTTCAAGCCAATTAAGAATTGATGTGATGCTTTTGTAGATGTCCATTTCATGCATAAGACCATCTCAGGTATATACTCATGTGAAAAGCTGGCATGTAATCAAAATTCAGAAGGTTCTTTGTTGTATTTATTTTTAAAATCCTTAAATATAAAAGGAGTGGAAACTGATTTTTCTCTTACAATTTCTCTGCAGTGGACAACCAACCTATGCTGCATTACATTAGAGATAAAACTGCAGTCCCTTATTTCTCCAACCTTGTCTGGTTTATTGGAAGCCATGTGATTGAACTGGATAACTGTGTGCAGACTGATGAAGAGTAAGCTTTTTAAAATGCCATTTATTGAATGGAAATGCTTTTCCCAGACATTGATGCTCAGCTCACTTTATCTGTAGTGGTCCACCTCAGACAGTAGGTGTCTGAGACAGTTTGCAAACAGTTCAAGCTTTTTCTTTTCACAGATTTGTGCTATCAGTGCTGTGGATTAAGTGGTCAGTGATGTCCTCTGTCTGTACTCATATTCTGTACAAGCAAATCATTGTTGTGCCTTTTCTTCATCTTTAATTTTGCTGAATTTCGTAGGAATTCAGAACAGAGATGGTATTTTGTGCTTCTTAGTTTCAGTAACTCTTTTGTGTGTTTCTCTTCTGAGTACTATCCCAGCAGGACAGCTCTCAGAAAGATACTGTAGGAGAAAAAAAAAAGAAAATAGTTGGAAAGATGAACTTTATTTAATATGGGAACTGTAAGCAATGAAATTCCCACGTTGTGCACTACTATCAACTGTGGAAATATTTTGTTGCTTCAGGTTAAATAACTGGAGGTAAACCAAGGTTGCTTGCTTTACTCCCCACTCATAGTGGGTGATTGTTTCATACTTCCTTAAAGTGAAAAGGCAGAAGTGTAATAAAACAGATGTGTTTTGTTTTTGGTAGGAAAACTATTTTTTTTATGATTGGTTTCTGAGAAGATTCTGGCAAACTTTGTTAAAAGTACTACTTCTGAAAACTGGGGGAAAGACTTTATATGTGCTTCTTAAAGAAAATATATGCCTGAATGCTGTTTGGTTGCTGCATTATATGTGAAAACATCTGTTTTATGCTGTCAGTCTGCACAAGGCAATTGATAGGACGTGAATTATTAAAGTCATTAAGTTTTAAAAAAGAAATTTACTTACCTGAGACTTTATCTGCTCTGTTTTTCAGGCACAGGAATAGGGGCAAGCTGAGTGACCTGGTAGCAGAACATCTTGATCATTTGCATTACCTTAATGATATACTTATCATTAATTGTGAATTTTTAAATGATGTGCTGACAGACCACCTACTTAATAGGCTCTTTCTTCCCCTCTATGTGTATTCATTAGTAAATCAAGATAAGGTAAGTGAATACATGCGAATTTATAAGTTGTAAAGGAATTATTTGCTTTCAGTATGCATAGCAATTTGTATTCCTTGGTAGGGTTAATGCTGTTGATGCCTATGTTTGTATGTTGAAACAAATAAGGACTGGAGGAGGAGGAGGTAGGTTGTAGTTTGAATACTTTGGTTCATCGTTATTTAGTTGATCAATTAAAATGTCTGTCAATATTATTTTTTTCTTTATACATAATTCTTCATTGTTTATATAATTGTTTATGTAATAGCCAATTCTTTAATGAATGCTATCAGAAAAAACTTGTGAAGGAATGGTTGAGTAGGAAATACCAACTTAATTCTGGGGTATTTATCTGTTGCTCTGTTATTAAAGGGGCTGTGACTGAGAACAATCAGAAGCCATTTTTAAGCTTGTAGACTGTGAGGTATTCTTAACTGGAGAGTCTTCATTTGAAATTGTTTACCAAAAAGTAAATTTTAAAGAGCACCATCGTTAGTGGATATTTTGTGATAGGATGTGAAAGAATACGAGGTTAAAAATTTTGTTTTAAATAAAATTTTAATCAGTATCAGTGCTTTAACTTTATGGAAATAAATCATTGTTTTTCATTACTTCTACAACTTCTTTTCCTTAGGGTGGGGAGCGTCCAAAAATAAGTCTCCAAGTTTCTCTCTATCTTCTTTCTCAAGTACGTATTTGAATTATTTTGTCCTATTTCAGAATGTGTTTTGCTGTAGTGTTGCAATATGTAATATTATTTACCATATTGTCATCTATTCTGACAAAACCATTTTTAAAAAATCGGCAAACACACTGTTGAACACTTTCCAGTTTTCTTATTAAAAATAAAAAATAATAGCTCGTTTTTCTTTAAGACAGATTAAGTAGCTTCTTCAGTCAGTATTCTTCTGGGGATCTTGTAGCACATAATGACAGCTCTTGAAGCATCCGATACAGTTTGTGTACAACACTTCATAAACAGTTCACAATAGAGTCATGCAATATTTCAGGACAGGATTTGTAGAATTACAGATGAGATTCTCCTAGGCATGTATTGCAGTTTGAATCTACCTAAATCTGAAATATTCTCTTGGGAAAACAGAGGGTTTTGATCTGTTTCATGGCTTGTATTTTTCTTTATTAAAACTAGGTAGCTTAAAATGTAGGGAAAGAACATAGAATAAAGAAGAATATAGAAAGAACAAGAATATCTGTAGAGGGATTATGCTCTAGAGGAATTATGTGTTTTGAAGCAGATTTCATGAACTATTAGTGTTAACAATTTAATGTTACTGTGTATGTAAACTTAAGATACCAGTATTCAACAAGGACGTAAATGAAAGTATGTTCAATGATTGAAGTAGAGAAACCGTGTCATGTAATGTGTCTAATATTTCTTTCCACCTTTGTTTTAATAGGTTTTTCTTATTATACATTATGCCCCTTTGGTGAACTCATTGGCTGAAGTTATACTTAATGGTGACCTGTCTGTGTTTTCTTCTAAAGCTGAGCAAGATGTTCAGAGAAACTCAGTAAGTGGTCAAGTAATATATGGATATTTTCCTTCTTTTTAGATGCAAATATTCTATTTGAAATATCAGTAATATCTAGAAAGTAGCTAGAAATGCCAGCATCTTGAAACTGGGAAATTAAGGTGATTGTGTTTAGGAGATAAGAGCAGAAAAATTGTTAAATATGACTGCAGAAAAATGCTTTGTGTCTTGCAACATTATGTTCTTACTTGTCCACATTTCTCTCTTCTGTGGTGGTCAGACACTGCAAAGTCTTCCAGTACTTCTATCATCCAGCCTAGGTTCAGTTCTGGTTATTAACATTTTGCCAGTGGAGCTGACTGAATGCTGTGAGATAAAGCAATCTCTTATTTGCGTTAGGAAATGTCTGACCTTCTGCTAGTTGCATACTGACTGTTGTGTGCTCCTTGAGCAGAAGCAGCTTTGTTACTAGGAAGTCTGTGGCAAAAGGGTGAGATAGCATATGTTGTGGAAGGGAGGTTTTTTCCTGTTCTGTTTACTGTGCAGAGTGGCAAAATATCTGTAGCACGTTTTGTGCTTACGTTAATGTGAGGAGTATTAGGAGTTTCCTTTAAATGTCTGTTCATCTGTTCTCATATTTATAATGCTGTTCTAGATTGCTGCTTCTTACTTGTCCTGTGATTCATGGTACAACACTGCGAGCTGTCACACATGAACAGCTACCAAATAGGAGGCGACTGGCTTTTTAGGGTAGGCACTTAGCAAAATTGTACCAGAGGTGGAGCTTTGTTGCCACTCCATGGTAGGAACCGTATTTTTTAGTAAATTTGGCCTCACTGTTCCATGGAGGGGAACAGTGAACCTACTCCGTGGAGTTTGAGAAGTATACCAAATTAAGATGCTTTTTCCTTTACGTATTTTTCCCTTTTATTTCTGCCATTGAGTGATATTAGAAGAAATATACTCAGCTCTGTATTATTTCTTTTGAGGTCTGTTTTCCTCCATAATTCAGATGTGGGTCAGTTCTACCTAATTCATGTTTCTCAATTTCTTGTTTAACCTACTTTCTCCTTCCCATAAGAAGTTGTTACTAATTATTTTACTAGCACACACTGCACAAGATAAACTATAATTATAAATTATAAACTATAAATATGATAGACACTTTTTGAAAGTATGAAAAAGCAGTATCTCTAAATGTATAAGCAAACTATATACAATGTAAGCTAACTTTTTTATTTAAGATTGTTTTAATTATTTAGTCTTGCTTGGCAGCGCAGGATATGTATTTTTCTCAGCATTCTTTCTTGCAATGGACCAGACCATACTTCAGTGCTTATCAGTGTATCACTCAGTTATTTTGCTCATATGACAAACAGCAGCCTGTAATAAAAGGATATTAAATACCTGCATTCTTCATGAGGTAGTTAAATAGTTCTAGGAAACACTTGTAAG
Organism: Meleagris gallopavo; assembly: GCF_905368555.1. Classification (NCBI taxonomy): domain Eukaryota; kingdom Metazoa; phylum Chordata; class Aves; order Galliformes; family Phasianidae; genus Meleagris; species Meleagris gallopavo. The sequence continues at coordinate 8,995,267 of NC_139419.1, read as the reverse complement.
AAGTAAATGCAGGGAGGGGAAAATCTAAAAGCTTCTTGCAATTTGCATGTGTAATTTTTTTCCATAAAGAATAGGACTTAACGTGTCCTTCCCTTTTTTTAGGACTTTTCTGACCAGAAGCCACCAATAAAAATAATTTGGTTGTGACTCCAATTAATTTATAATTTGTCCAAACTGTAGTTTGATATATTTAAAAATATATCAGAAATTTCAGGGGGAGATGTGCAGTAAATTGCACAGTGTGGGTTGAATCGTTTGTTTCAGTATTGTGAAATGTTCCTCCCTACTATGTAGCTTATTTCAGTGGCAAGTGTAAGGAGACTTATGCAGGATTTCTGTAAAACCTTGTAAGTCAGAGGATTCAGATAAACGCTTTGGCCTTTTGACTTCTGCTTGGCTTCATCCTAATACAGTCATTCCTGATCTTTTTTTTTTTTTTTTCTTCTTTTCCCCCCACCCTCCAACGTATTCTTTACTAATTGAAGTGAGGGTTTTTTTCCCAACTTTTTTTCCTGAGGTATCTTTTGAACTCTTCATCTTCAATGCTTGAGTCACGTGGGGCAAGGAATGGAACCCCAGTATATGTATTTAGTCTTACTTATATTTTCTGTTGCTTGCCCTCAAGTTTTGAATGGTTTAGCCAGTTTCAGCTAAATGTGATTGAAATATCAAGATCTAAAAAGTAGTGAAGTTTCTGTAAGAACTTTGTTCAGCTTCAGCCTGTGCCGGGGGAGCCCCCAGTCTATGTTTCACTTCCCAGTAGCAGAGAAGTTTGGCTCAGTGGTGTTTGTGTAGCTCTGGGTGGGAGCTGTGTGCCCGTAATCCAGGTGGCAGGCCAAGCAAACGTGAAGGGAGCTCAAAGCACTGCAGCTCAGAAACAATCTGCAAAAGGATGGGAAACCAAACTTTTAATCTTGCTGGTCACAGTATTTCTTATGTTCCATCTCTCTGTGAGAGTGCATTGTTTGCTGTTGTTAGGATGACACAGACTCTCCTGAAACAATCATTTGATCTCAGAGACATGCCGTCTTTATTTATTTTCTTCATATATAAAGTGATTATCAGGAAAATTAGGTATTGATTGAATACTGCTTACTTTCCTCTCAGTGTGTTTCACATTAATACATTGCTATTAATAGACACTTTTGATTTTGCTGCCTTTATCCTATTTACATATGGTCTTTTAGTTTTATTTGTATTAACTGCTTTAGCTGTTAAACAAAATTCAAAGAAGGGGAATAGGGCTTTAAGAACCCTGCATTGGTAAGCTGATCATTTGATTTATCTTTTTTTTTTGAAATGGCATCCTCCTTAATGGCAAGTCTTTAGGTTATGTTACTTTGGGTACAACTTTCATTGGTTTGGTACTGTTTCTCCAAGGTCTGCTTTCCTGTATTTTGAAACTTGTCTGAAATTTAAGTTTTTAATTCCAAAACTTTGAACTGAAGTGCATTTATAGAGTTAAAAATGCCTTGCTTATAGCTCAGTGTAAAATCTTAATACTTGTAGGCGAAGTCAAGTATCAGATGTTTCATAAAACCAACAGAAACACTTGAGAGGTCTCTTGAAATTAATAAACAGAAGGGGAAGAAGAGAGTGCAGAAAAGACCCAACTATAAGAATGTTGGTGAAGAAGACGAGGAGGAGAGACAATCTGAAGATACCCAAGATGACTTAGATAAAACTAAAAGTACGGAAGCAAGTTCAAAGGGCATCAGAACAAGCAGTGAAAATGAAGGTGTGTACATCAGCAAATAAAAATGCTGCTTACAATTTGGGTACTTTTATTTACTGTGTGCATCTAATTTTGATCTGTTACATGGCTTGGTCTCTTGTTGCAGTAGGTTAACATGGAAATGCTGATTTCTTTCACTCTCTTTGACTGTGTTTTTTTCCCATGTTAAATCGTTCTATCAGGAGGTGTACTTCTAGTCTGATTGAAAACCATTAAAATGCTTTTGTATCTACCTGCTGTCTTTGTGCCTTTGATTATGGAGAGCTTTATAAGTAGACCTCACAACTTTACAGCTTTTTTTATTCAGTAAAGCAAATGATGTGGAAAAGATGGTCAGGAGTATTCTGTGCATGTTTCAGTGATTCAAGTATGCTAAAATCGATAATACTTTTTTGAAAACATGTAATTGCTAAAAACTGGAGAAAACGTCTTAACCTAAGATTATTTTATTGCTAAACTTCAGGACTTTTGATCTAATACTAGCCTTAAGAAGAACTGGTTCTATAACGAGTGGTTTTTTAGCACATCATAACTGTTTATTTTAATAGTTAGTAACTAATAGACACGTGTACATCAGAAAACAGACTTATAATGACAAAACTTGGAGAATGGCATAAAAGGAGTTAAAAACAAGACCATTGTTCTTGGTCAGTTCTGTCCAAACATGGTTGCCTTTTTTGATAAGACTTCCTAGGATTTTTATTTTCCTTAAATCACATCAAATAGCTGATAGTACATTGTCTGCCATAATTTTCAGCATGACACAATCTGCTGGGTAAACTGGTGCATTTATTAGTTTTTGTCCAAGTTCATAAGCAAAAGCTAGTGCTACCAAAAAGTCTGAAGCATGTGGGACTAGGTACCATGTTTGCTTTGATGGTAGAAAGCCATTTACAGCCTCTGGGAAACTCCATTTCCTCTGTTAGCACTCATCAATGTTTTTATGATTTTTTTTTTTTTTTTTCCAGACAATGTTCTGTGTGCTTTATTCCCGTGGTTTAGTGAAGGGGATTACTGCTATTTATTTATTGAACAAAATAATTTGCATGTTTTCTTTCATGTATGTATGTGTAAATTTCTTATAGCATTAAATTTCATACAGGAATGTAAGCAAGCATTTTTTCTATCATGGAGAAAAATTTGTCTACATTCAGTTATTCATTAAATTTTTTGAGGCTGTGGTTATACCTCTTGTAGTTGCATCAGTGGCTTCTAATGCAAAGTGGAAAATGTAAAAGCTTGCAAGAACTGTTTGTTAAAAATACCAATTTTTGTTTTATAGAAATAGAGATGGTAATCATGGAGCGATGCAAGCTCTCAGAATTGTCCATCTCTGCTGTGACAGAACAGAATACAACGGATGAAGAAAAGAGTGCTGCTGCCTCTGGAAGTGAGATAACAAACTGGAACAGGTATGGAAACTGTAACATCTTGCTGAGTTACTTCTGTATTTGCATTCCTATAAATTTTCTCATCTCTTATATAGAATGTCTCAAATCTGCTTCCAATTAAATTTTCAAGTGTTCTTGTAGAACAATAAGATGGGAAGCAGTAGGAAGACAGAATATTGCTTCTTTACTGATCAGTTTGGGATATGGTCCAGTTTCTTTGTTAAGGTGGTGCTTTCTTTTATAGCAGTTACGATACCTAAAGTTAGGTTGAATTACAAAATATTAACACAATAAAAACAGAAACATAAAAATTTTCATGCAGAATTTTCTAAAACCAAACTTTCTAAACCATCACTAGTGCTTAAACCTTGGAGACCAAAACATTTCTGCAATCCAAAGCTTTAACTTTTCCATTCAAATGTTTCTTTCTTTCTCATTTTTTTCTCCTTTAGTCAGTTGAGCGTACAGTTCTTGACAACTCGTTTTAGGATAGCCTACCTTGCTATCCTAAACTGTTAGTGAAAGTTAGTGAAAATTTCCTTCTTGCTCTAGGAATAGTAAATGCTTTTCAACTCTGCTTATAGTTGAATTTTAAGGTAGGAGTTCTTTTCTTTTTTGATGCAACAGTGATTGCAGCTTCTTGAACTTAATTATGTATCTATGTATGCACTTAAGCTGTACAATGCTTCTGCAAACATACTATATGTGCTACAAACAAACCCGGTAAATGTATGAACAGATAGTTCTCGGAAAAGTATTATGAAACAATTCCTGTAAAAATGTTTGAATTAATGTCAGAATGTAGTATGAGACAATACCGTAATCTGAGTACTCTCAAACAAGTTATCTTTTGCTTTAATGCCTGAAAATGTGCATTACTGTAGACTTCTTTCATTAGCTATGTGTAGAGCAGGATAGTTATTGATTTTTCCTGTAAATGTTGTCTTATTCTTGACCAATTCAAAGTTTTTTCCTTTCCTCAGGCCTTTTCTTGATATGGTCTATAATGCACTGGACTGTGCTGAAGATGATTACTATGCCCTCTTTGTGCTCTGTCTTCTATATGCAATGTCACACAATAAGGGTAAGCCATTTTCCTAGAAAAAATAAATGAAACGTGGTCTTTGGTACAAACAATCCCCAAACGTGTTTAATCTTTTTGTTGTTCTTCCTTTTCCTTGTGATAACTTTGCAAGTTGGTGTTGAATTTCTTTTTATTGCTAATAACACTCTTCCAAGAAAACCACTGCCATCTATTAAATGCTTACCTTTAGGCATAGTCCTGTTTTCTAATTTACTTCGTTTTCTCCCCTGCAAAGGCATTGACCCAGTTAAGCTGGAGAGAATTCAGCTTCCTGCCCAACATGCTGAAGAGAGAAATTCATATAATCATGTACTTGCAGAAGGGCTCATCAGAATAATGAATTATGCTGCACAACCAGGTATCACATTTATAATATTTGTTTTCTTCACAAGCTGAAAAGCTACTTAGCCTCCCGTGTCTGAGATGAAAGTGTCTGTTTAACTTGCTCTCTGTTGAACAGTAAGTAAATATGGGCTGTGAAAGACAAATACTGGTTTTTCTCAGTTGTTGAGTAACCAGTAACTGCATTTCTGCTAAATAGTTGTTTTTATGCTCAGGACTATAGAGGGATCTGTTGCCTTAACTTTCCTTCTTTCCACTTTTTTGAATAATCAAAACATCAAACAAAGAATAATGAGATGGGTAGCGATTTCAGCTTAATGTACAATTTCATCCTGAAAATACGGTTTCTGGCACCTTTAATTGTAACACTGCTTCCGGTGAAGTAGTCTTCAAAAATACACACAATAAATAAATTTGCTTATAGCTGTCCTTTGTTTCTGGAGGTTAATAGTAAACTTTCCCATGATTTCTTTTAATTACGTATTATGTTTTCAGTTCTGAACTGTTACGCAAAAAAAAATTTTTTTTCTTCAACTTTTTGTAAAAGAAGGGATAGAAGGCTTAGTGAACTGTTCCATGGAAACACAATTTTTGTTTAAGCCACAGCTACTCTCACTTATGCTGCCCCTATTAAAACTTTGAGTGGAACCAGTTTCCCTTGCCTGATGCACTGTCATTATTGATTGCCTGCAAAATTAAATCTAGTGCTTGTTTAGTACACAAGTCTTGTTTGTGGGCTCTGCAGTGCCTGCATCTTTCTTCAGCCCATATCCTCCTGCTGTGGTGTGGGGTCATTCATGTTCTGCAGTATAGATATCTGCTCATGGTTCTCCATGGGCTGCAGTGGGACAGCATGCTTCATTAAAGGTCTTTTCCATGGGATGCAGTGCCTGGAGCACCTTGTTGCTGTCCTTCAGTGGCCTTTGTGGCTGCACATTTTTTGCCACGTTTTTCTCAAATTTTGTGTTTCTAATTTTTTAATAATTCTACTGAAAAGATAAGCTTAAACTCTCAATAAATTCTTTCCTTTTGACCTCCCTGGATTTTTACATCCAGGCTTTGCTTAAATCCTCTGGATGTGAGGAAGACCTGTGCTTTGCTAGTATGCTCTGTTCAAAGCATCACTTCATCTTGTAACTTAATTCATACCAGCCACCTGTGATTCTCCCCTGATGCTAGTATAATTCAGCCTGTGTTCCCAATTAACTAAGGTGTTTGGTTTCAATGGCTTTTGTAATGAAATACCTCTTTATTACCATCTTTTTGCATGGTTCTGTTTCTTCCCAGTATCTTCCAGTTCACTTCTTACAGCAATCCACACTATACATCCACCCTTGTCAGGCAGGGTGTGTATGACAGATGCTACAGTTTCTTATATCGAAATTCTCTTTTCATAGATGGAAAAATCCGTTTGGCAACTCTAGAACTTGGTTGTCTATTGCTGAAGCAGCTTGTGTTTTCTAAAAATGGCAGCATAATAAAAGATGTTCATCTTGCATGCCTTGAGGTTAGTATTTTTCTTTCACATTGCTAGTTTTAACATTACTTGTGTTTGCATCTTGCTGTATAGTTGCACAAATGTTTTCGTTTTTTATTGTAATAAGCTTAATGTGAAACTTGAGCCTCTAGAATATCTTCCACTGGTGATTCCATGCAGTGAAAGAAGCAATACTCCGTATGCAATTCTCAAGTCTGCTGATACCTTGCTAATTAACTCTGAAAAGTTAGTTTGTTTCATTTTTCTCTCTGAAGATTGTATGTTAACCATCTCAGCAATGTGAAAAGAAGTACTTTTGAAACAAACAAGCTCAGCTGAGCTGTAAGTGCTAGAACTGTGTTATATCAAATTCTGAGCTGAAGGCTGTACATATGGGGATATTAGTAGTTTGGGTGCATTTTTTTAAATATGATTTTTGATTAAATGGTATTTTTAATCCCTGAAATGGCTATTTTCTCTTTTCTAGGGTGCAAGAGAAGAAGGCGTTCATCTCCTCCGCCGTTTCTATAAGGTATGTATGCAGAGGGTTGTAAGAAACAAGTCTTTACATGTGGATTTAAAATAAATGAAACCAGTCTCATTCCCCAAGAAAGCACTACATATTTGTTGTAGAGAAGGAAGTGTTAGATGGTTTGTCTCCTTCCTACATTTCCCAAAGCCCATTGGTGGCTGCACAAAAGGGATCTAAGAAGTCCCATAGGCTCTGCATCAGAGGACAAATGAGTAGTCCTGCTTTTGTTGCAGCTGCTGTGTATATTGTGGAGCAGCCATGCCAGTAGAAAGTTTCTTGGATTTTACTAACGGCACTAATATGGAAGATGCCTCTTCTTGGCATTACTTTTTGTTTGTATTTCATTCAAAATGATGATCTGAATTTTTATTTAATCTTGTTTTGAGACCTCTACAGCTTTTTGCTTTTTTTTTTTAATGTTGTAAACAATGAGCCCTAAGCATGAACTTCTTAGTTACAGGTTTACTGCCACTTAGATGGAAGTGTCTAAATTCTCCTCCAATTTGTGTTGGAATTCTCTTGAGGAAGAAGGTGCAGGGTTATTTTGGCCAGCTGCCAGACACCCGGCCAGCTGCTCTTGCACTGTCTCTCCTCAACAGACTGGGGAGAAAATGAGATGAGAAAAAAACCCATGTGGGTTCATATAAAGATAAGAGATTGTTTAATAATTACTGTCGTGGACAAAACTTGGGTAAAATTTAACTTACTGCTAATTAAGTTGGATAGCATGAAACAAAGACTAGTAAGAACAACACTTTTCCTTCACCTCTCCATTCCCAGATCAACTTCACTTCTTCATTCCCAACTCCTCTAACTCTTGCCCTCTGCTGCACAGGAGGGATGGCACACTGGGACTGTTGTTGATCTGTATCAGTTCCATTCTGCTGCTTCTGCTCCTCTCACACTTTTCCCCTGTTCTAGTGGGGATCTTCTCTGTGAGCTACTGTCCTTAGCTGGGAAAAAAACAATTGGCCACAGCATGGACACTCCACAAACTGTGGTTTCTTCAGGGCTAAGGTACCTGCTGTGCTGCTGAAGCATGGTCCCCATGAGCTATCTATGGGAATCTGCTCCAGTGCCAAGAGTATCTCCTTTCTTCCTCTGTCCTGGGTGTTGCAGGACTGTTTCTCTCCCTTTGTGCACCTCCCCACTGTTTTTTCCTCTCCCTTACTCCTGAACAGCGTTTTGCTCTTCCTTAAATCTGTGTTGCAGAGGCACAGCCAGTGTTGCTGTGGTGCCTGGCTGTGGTGGGGCTGTTGGAGCACTGGCTTGGTTTCTTCCAGGAGTCACTCCTGCTGCTCACCCCTTGCCACCTACACCCACTACACAATTAAACAAGAACAAACATGTCTCTTTAGCAATGTTTGTGGATTCATGATGTGTTCATATTTGATGTGTTCATATTTTATTTTTTATAAAAGGGAGAAGAAATTTTTCTGGATATGTTTGAAGATGAATATCGGAGTATGACAGTAAGTGGTGCCTGTATAAGTCCCTCCCAAAATCTTCCAACCCAGATGCAAGACAGAAAGAAGTATTTATTGAAAACTATTGAATGTATCTGTTGTATCTAGCAGTAGAATAGCAGAATGTTTTAGTTCCTCTGAGGAACTGTCTATCCTTTCATAAATCATTTGTGTGAAACTTCACAGCTCTTTATTAAATAAAAAGCACCATCAGTTTCTGGAAGTAGGTATACAAAAATGTCTTCATCCTAGGGACCAAGATATTAGATTGTTTAACAACTGAAGAAAAGAATAATTAAAAATCAGAGTAATAATCTTCGTATGTCTGTTTGAAGCCCTGCATGGTTTCAAGTTTAACTGAAGCCACTTTACTTACCAGCAGAGGAGAGGGGGCTCTGTCCCCTCAAAGAGCAGCACTGCTGGAACCACAATACCAATTGTGGAGCACTGCTGTGGACTTTTTAGTAAACTTTTATCTTGAATCTCAGTTAATATTTAAGCTGTAAATGCTTTTAGAAAACGACTACCTTTTTAAATTCTTAGGTTAGTGTTTGATTAAGAATTGAGTTCTCCCATGAAGCGATCTTTCTTTTCTTAGCAGCAATGTTACATGAATTTCATTAGCAGTCACTTTGTCTTTTTGAAAAAGAACAATCTACAGTTGGTGTATTGCAATGCCTCTTAAGAAGCATCCTGCAGTATTTAAATAAGATTAAATAAGAGGAGTATTTAATCAGTATCTTTTTTTTTTTTAGTACTTTAGTCTAGTTTGAAAACTGGCACTGAAGTTAGCACTGTTGTCATGTTACAAATTAGTTTGTATGTAGGTTTTTCTGTTATACAAATACCTCATTTTCTGAAACTGCTTTATTTTTTTTTTAATTGTTTACTGTGAAAGACAGAGCTACACCCTGGAAGTTTATCTTTGTTTTCCTTAAAGCATATTTGTTTGGCTAGTTAGAAAATTTGTAGAGCAAATTTAAGTGCTGAGTGTCACTGATGTAGTCCTACCAGTTGAAGTGTGCAAATAATATGTTGTGGAGCTTCAGTGAGACAGAAGTATACTCACCCTATCCAAATGACAAAGGAAAAAGTTTTCAATGAGGAGTTTTCTTCATGTTCTTCACCTTGATGAGTTAAAACACTGTTTAATTGACTATACTATTGCATCACCAGTAGTTATTTACTTGTCAGAAATTTTACTTGTGTTCTCATTTGTATCATATCTTTGGATTTCTATATTTTTCTACACATTAATTTGATTTGTTAATCCAGTGCTTTAGACACTGAAGATGAATTTTCTGAGATGGGAACAATTGGATAGAAACTATTTCTAGCTTTCATGTGCAGAAGGCAGCAGTTCTAGTCTGTGCTGTGAAATTTCTGGATCTTGTTTTAGTCTGCTGCTGTTATGGTATGTGATCATGGCAAAGTGAGCAGGAGTGCTTCCAGCTCCTATTGGCTGCTTTAGAATGCCTACGTAAAGGCACTTTTCTTCTGCATAGAATATCATACAAACTCTGGAAAGGAATTTCTATTGATTCCATGTATTTTTCTAGCAAAAAAAAAAAAAAAACCTGGCATCTCCTGTCTGTGTATAATAGACATCAGATGAAATAGCCCAAAATTACAGAAGTATAGACATTTCAAACATCATTTATCCATGAAAATATGGAAGGAAACGTGTACTCTCCAAACTATTGCATTGTTAGATACTGGAGAATATCTTTTTTTTCAGGGGAGAAGTTGTTAATGGGAAACTTTTTTTTCTTTTTGTTATTGAAATAGTTGTAAATTTGAGTCAAAACTTGAAATCGAACATGACAGACCTTGCTTTTTATACTCTTGAAATGGCTCTTCTAATCTTTCAGGACTTTTTGCTGTGGTTTTTCAATGTGCAAACTTCAGCGGTGTGTTAGGGAACAAAGAACAAATTTAGAATTTAAAATGGAGATTGCTTGCTTTAAATAACATGGACGATATCAAAAATTTTCAGAACTCTGTGACAGCTCCTTCCTCTCCATCTGTGTGATCATGAATTGTATTTGAAGTAAAAATGCAAACTTTAACTTTCTGCATAACAACCAACGTTAAAATATTTTTACAGATTAAGCCCATGAATGTGGAGTACTTGATGATGGATGCCTCCATTCTGTTGCCTCCAACAGGAACACCACTGACTGGTATTGATTTTGTGAAAAGATTGCCTTGTGGAGATGTGGAAAGAACACGAAGAGTAAGTGAGGCCTTTGTCCTTTCATTCATGACATGTTAGTGTCAAAGGCTTTAAAAAATTTTGGAAATAGGGGTGTTTTTCCTTGAAACCTGCTTGATTGAAAGCTTTATCTGTAGCATCATAGAAGCTTAATGACAGAACTGGGTAGAGCATATAGTACTCACGTCCTCCAGTGGAGAAGCCTTTTTTCTAATTTCTTGTAGTCTCTTCAATATGTTCTTGTTGGGGTTTTCATTTTCAGTCAATAGCAAAGAAATTTACATAAAAAGACACTTGATTACCTTTACTAATTTATTATTTATTCCATTGCTATCTGATATCTCAGTCTTCAGTGATATTATTTTAGTATGAAGCAAACTAGGCTTTGGTTGTGTTTCTTGACATAGCAAAAAACATATAATTCTATTCAGGAACATTCATCTTGCCCAGAGCAATTCAGTATCGAGATTGCCCAGAGAATTCAGTTGAGAATGAAGAGGATGATAGCAAAATACTTCATGTTTTGACTGACACGATTTGTAGAGATGATACTGATGCAGATAACCACATCAATATCTATTTTCTTGCAATAATCAGTTTTGGCCTGCATCCAGCAGTGTCTTGTAAGCCCTGTAGTGCTGGTATATCTTAAGAATGCATTACTGCACAATAATGCTGTTTGGAAAGTGCTGTTTTGCATTTGTGTAAGTAAGTGTATGCAAAAGTATATCCAAGTACTGCTGAAGGAAAAAATAGATTTCCAGTTATCTTTCAAATAGTCTTTCTTTCAGTACTATTTATAAGCCACACAACTGTTCTGTTGTTACCAGAGCAACTTTTTTGATAAAGTACAGTAAATTATCTTGAAAAGTATTCTTAGAAAGCAGGGATGTTTTCTTAGAATACTTTCTGTGAGGTATTAAACAGGAATGGTACCTAGAAATTCTTTCTGATGGAAACTACTGCATATTTTTAATGTAATAAATAAGAGTAAATTTAAATTAACGGAAATTCAAAACGTAAGTATTCCTGTAAATTATCTGCAGTGGAAGAGCCTTTTTTTATCAGCAAAAATTCCCAGAATTGTCCTTTTTTGCCGTTACGCCTTCCCAGAATTTCTCAGAATTCCTATTCCAGCTACTTCTTGTTAAGCTTTGCTTTATCTCCTACTGCTGCTGAATTGCAGTGCCAGTAAGCTGAATTTCTGGAGCATCTTGTGACAAGCTGCTGGTGCTTAACCTACTAGAGTTCTTTTTGCTGACAGTTTAAAATGGATAGTGATTCAATTCTGAGCATCCTGTGGCATGTTTCCAAAAAATTTGTCAAGCTTTGTTTTGTGTGAAGAAGTGAAGAAGTCCCATACTTTGATCATATCATGAGCTCTTAGCTTGGAAATCAGATCTTTTTATATTTTCACTTCTTTTTTTTTTTTTTTTTTTTCCTGTAGAAAGTCCCTGTAAATGGCAGTTATTTTCCTTTTAACAGCTTTAGGAGGATTGCATTTCTTGCTTCTGACTTCTGTGGTCCTGAGGACAGTATTGCTTACCTACACTAATGCAAACACATTTATATGCCTGCTTGGGAACTAATGAACAGTATGTGTTGAACTCTGCATCGTGACACAGCAAGCAGAGACTTTTGAGAGAAGGTTTTGAACTACCTCTGAGGATGCATATCATGGGTGTATAGTGAAATATTGATATGTCTCTGTGTGTATTGGTATTCCTTTGCATATCATTTGCATATTCAAATGAAAGAATCAGCACAAAATTTACTTTATTATGTATAATAGCTTATGCTAGATAGCTCTTCATGTTTCTTTCTACCTGATTCTGAAAACAGAACAGCTGAAAAAAAAAAAATAAAATTACTGGCCTTGGAACTGTTCTGCTGCCACACTGAGATCTACTAAAGTTAGTAGTTACAAAGTCAGATCTCATGCTTTCTGGTTTGTATTGATATTGTAAGCAGATTTGGGCCATAACTTGCAAGATTCACATTGTAGTTGCTTTCTGATCTGGTGTTCGTTCATTCTTGCAAAGGTTAATTCCTAATTTTCTACTCTAGTAGATTATTCAATTACATCTTGGAGATGAGTGACAGTAGTTCTATGGGGCATGCATGTGAGGACAATTAACACTGTGTAGGAGGGAAAGAGGGTTGTGGGGAAGTAAGTGAAAGGCTGAGTGATGGCTGCCCTTTGAATTAAGTTGTTTTGAAAGGTAAAAAGCCCTGGTGACTATTACATTAGGGTTAATAAAAATGCAAGGACAATGCTGGTTTTGACTGAATATGGAAACTAGTAATCTCAGTACCATTAACTGTTGTTGAAGCATCTGGTAGTAAAACTGTTATATTAATCTTATTTAATTTCAGCAAATTCACACTACCCTTGAATGCAATCTCCCCATATGGGAAAGATTATCTCCTATTATCAGCTGACTCTGCTCTTACTCATAGGATAATGCTCACTTTTTTTTCTAGATACAATTTTTAGTTTTTGCTCCAAAATAATCACGTTCTTCCCCTACTAGATTTCAACAGCACATCAAATTCATCCGTTGTCACATCGTGTAAGTCGGATACATGAGATTCCTCTCTTCATCTTGTTCTGCCAGAAGTTTCTGCCAGTATGACAGCTGGCCAAACTTGCTTCTGGCTCACAAGATCCATAGCTACGTTGTCTTTAAAAATACAAAGGGATAAAGAGTTCTGCCTCAAAGCAGTTTAGGCAGGTTTTTGTAATGCTTGCTGCAAGCTGGGATGGCTCAGGCACTGCAGCCATTTGTGAATTCAGTGCTTTTACAGTAAGGCAGCAGCCACTTTACTGTATTCCATGGGATTCCTATGTAGGAAGTTCTTTTTTAAAGCGAAGGGAAAAACAGCACCTAGCAACTGTAACATTAAGCAATTATTTGCATTTGTTACACTGAAAGAAAGTTCTTGTAGTAGAAGAGGTGCCTTTCAGAAAGTCTTAATAAAATCACGATTGTGCTTTGCTGCTTTGTCTAGTCTTTGCATACCATATGTCATTAATTTATAAATCAAAACAAGAATATGCATTTCACAGAGTAGCTGTTGAAGGCTAGTGTGGCTTTCAGAGTGCTTTGCCCTGATGTAAGCCTTCTGGGAATATAAAAGTTTTCTGAGAATGCTCTCTTACAAGAGGTTGGTGTATATGAGCACTGCAGATTAGCAGTTGGGAATCCCCGCTGTTTCTCTCAAACTTGTTGGACGTTGTAACTTGACTGACTCTAATTACTCTGCTGTTTTAAATTCAAAATGTGAGTCTGTGAAGACTGATTGCTTGTCTGGAGCAGATTTTGTAAATGAAATCAGTTTTCAAATGATTTCTTTTAAATGACAAAACTTTTCAGTCTTTGCTTATGCAGCACTTGTGATGATTTGCCTGTCACTGTGCATGAGCAAAAGCTTTGCTGCTTCTAAAAATAAAAAACCACACGTTGACTTCTATGCATGTTTTAATTGACTTTTAAATCACATTAAGTTTTGTTAATTTAAAAAGTAACATACTGCGTGGCAACAAACTCAGGGGTTGTGAAAGTGTCTATGTTTGTAAAATTCTGAGTGCAGCAATATTTTAATTGTCTTTTTAATTTCTCAAGGCAATCAGAGTTTTCTTTATGCTTCGTTCGTTGTCGTTGCACTTGCAAGGCGAGCCAGAAACTCAGTTACCACTGACAAGGGAGGAAGATCTGATAAAGACAGATGATGTTCTCGACTTGAGTAAGTAGTCCCTGAGTTTCCCAAATTGATTCCTTTTGGTCTTTTTATAGTATACCCAACTTTGTTATAATAGATGGGAATTTGTTTATGTACTTAGTAACAAAATGGTAGAGCAGTGTATAAAGTACTTGTGTAATTTGCTATCGTTACAGCAAACCATGTTGTCAGAAGCAGTTTTTTTTTTTAATCTGTCCTTTAAGAAGGACAAAGGGTACAAATTCTTGCTTTCTAAATGTCAGCTTTTGACTCAGACTTTACTCTTACACAAACCTTGAAGTCTTTTTCCTATCTGAAGGTTTTAGTTCTAGTTTTGAAACTTCCATGACTGCTTATTTTGAAAGGAACACAAATTCCCCAAAAAAACTTTCCTGAAAAAAAAGAACAGTATGTTATACTGCTTATAACACTTCTCAGTTGTTAAGTAAAAAAAAAAATTGTCGTTATACATTAGTGTTGAATTGCTAAAGGATTACTAGTATAGAATTAACTCAGTTTCCTGTTTCAGATGAGTTTGTTGTAATGTTGACTCTTTTCCAGAGGATAAAGTGAAATAATGAATCAGCTTCTACTGAAAAAAACGTGTTCTTAAATTAACTGGAAGCAGTTTTTGCAGAACATGAGATGCTATTTATACATATATATATGCATATACACTCACTTGTATATGCATACACGTGCATTTGAAATAAAGAAGAAAAATTGGTTCCATTGCCCTACCTGTGAGACATGCATTCTACTGGTCTGGAGACAATTTTGAGTCAAAACAGGCTGTATAAATAAATTGGGTAGAGAGTACGTGCAGATCAGTCGAAGGACTTAGGTAAAGTTTAAAATTGCTCCTGGAATTCCCTGGGAGTGTGCTGTAGCTCTGTCAAGGATGATATACTCATCTATAAAACCATTTGGTCACATTGCAGAACTTTTAACTCCAAAGTTCACTGCAATTGGTCTGGCACAGTAATTAGGGAAGCAGCATCTCTTATCAAAAAGGCTATGTGCTCTTTGAAAATGTTTTTGGTTTTTTTTGTCTAGCAGGGAGGCTGTGCGTTAATGTCTCCAGTCTGCCAGCTGGGGCTCAAGCTCTTCTTGGACTGCCAGTAAATGCATACAGTATGCTAAATATCTTCTGTAGGATTCATCCAGTCTCTGTAGAGGATTTGTGGAGTTGTGCTGAGTATAAGTCATGAAATCACTTTACTTTAGGCTATGTAGAAAGACAGATTTATTTAGACCATCTCTTAAAAGTAGCTGCTATGCTCTTGAAAACTCCAGGTAACATCTTGCCAGGCAAATGGTTGGTTGTGTTCGTGCAGTATTTTCACTTAGTGAGAATTTTCTTTACTGTAAACAGCTGAAGTCTTTGAACTCTCCTTCCTAGGCAGCGTTTCCCAAAAATTTGTAGTTTCCTTGGATGAAACCCAGGGAGCTGCTCCAGAATCTTGGAAGTGTAGCATTCAGACTGGTTGTAAGCCTCATTTTGCAGCATTTCTGTTCATAATCTCAGAAATGATACTATGTTCTCAGATCAGATCACTGGAAATGTATTTAATTGCACTTTCTGTTTCAGTTATTTTTTGTAACTGTAGCATATGGTCCTTCAGCAGCCTTAAAGTGGAAACAAGATTGTAAATGAGGTGTATTTTGACTAGTGTAAAACCAAGAGGTTCCCATAAACGTTGCCTAATAAATTATGAATGTTCTTTTCTGATATTTGATAAGCTTTGACAGTAATGCCTTGCCTTTATTTTCTTTTCAGATCTGAAATGAGAAGTTGCTTTGAAAAATCAATCTTTTGATTTCTTTATCTTAGTAGCTACTGCATTTCTGTAGTCAGGCAGCTTAGGCACTATTTCCATATCTTTTCACCTGTGTTCTTTAGTCTCTTTACTGTTGCACTAAAGCAGTATTAATACTGGACAAAACCATATGTTTGACAACTTTGCTGTTCTGTGTGATGTTATGGCACGTGTGTTGATAAGCTCATTTCTGCCACCACATTCAGCAACCCTAAATTCCATTTCAAGTTACTTCAGTTCTTGAAAATGTGGCTGGAATTACTAACCATTGATAGTAATAAACAAATTGATGGACTCACTGGATTAAAAAATGAAAGAGGCAATAGAAAGTCTCAAACTAAGAAGGCTTGAGTTCAGAGTGTTCCAGAGTCCTGTTCTGAAACATTTGTAAATGCTGAAAACCTTAATGGGGTTAAGGGCTTCTTAACACTGATAACCCTTTGTGCTTGTTAATAAAGCAGTTTCAGAAAAGGTACTAGAGATAAGAACTTAAACAATGCATAAGGTAAACTGTATAATAAACACATCTTTGCTTTGTACTACGAACTGTTCCAGAATTAAAACTGCGTTTCCTCTTAGTCACCATGGAAGTGAAATTCCTGTTCTGGGAAAACTGTAGCCAGATGAAAGTGCAGGTATCAGCTGAGTTAGCCCGTAAGAGTTGGGTATGCAGGACATCAGTACAATAACTTCAGCGTCACAAGGGTGCTCTTAAAAGCTCGATGCATTCTGCATTTCACAAAGAATTATTCATTAGACTTTCTTTGCAAAAATGTAACAAAAATAACTTTTAGAAAAGCTTGTTTTGTGTCATTATTATAGCTCAATAAAAGTACAAAATCTTCTAAGCTCTTCTATGCAACTGGCCTTAGTTTCAAAGCGAAACCTTATGTTAAATTCCTTGCTCATTAAAACTTAAATAATCTGATACCAGTTTTGGTTTTGTCATGCTGACTCTTCAATTCCAAAGAACAAGGCACATCCATTTGCCATTTACAGCAAATGCATTTGGCTTCTGAAAGGACGTGTCTGTCACCTGCAGTCTGTCTGAAACTTCCCCACCCCAATCCATTTTTCATGTGAAATTCTATTTTCTAAAGAAAGGTATTTGCTGTTCCTCTGAAAACCAGTCTGCATTTCTGGTTAGTAACAGAGCACTGGGGGGTTCTAGGTCACCAAGTTCCCTTGGCTTTTACATGTTATCAACCTCATTCCCTCTGTTTACTTGGCTCTGAAGGGTAAATGTACTATTTGTCTGTAACAGCATAATTCTTTTTTGTATCTATAGCTGTTAATTCCCACGGTGAGTTTGTTGTTTTATTCTGTTTCCGTGGCTTTGAAGTAGCATGGCATGTATCCTGTGCATTAAGAACGACTTCCCTGAAACTAGTTCTCTTTGAACCAGAGTGTAATTCCTAGAAAAACATCCTTTCTTGATTAGAAACTTTGTCCTATGAAGGAACAGTCTATGGATTGTGTAGTTCCATCAATTATTTTTCCTTTGAAACTGCTGCTGTTCGTAGCTTCAACATATTGCACTTAGCCTCAGGTTTAATTTTTATTCTCTTTTACCATTTGTGTATGAATTAAAATTTTCCCCAAGTACTCTTCAAATTACATTGAATTGTTAAGCTCTTAGCTAGAAAAAAAGTATTTAATTTTAATGGATTACTGTGGTTGTCTTTCAGGTTTCTTTCAGCCTGTTTTAAAATTTTGTGTACTTAAACACAGTTTCACAGTAATGAATGAATATAAAGCAGGGTTCCTATCTGGTTGTGTACATTCTGAGGTCACGTTTGTTGTTTTGTTGTGGAAATACATTAACTGTGGTATCCACGATCACTCCAAGTCTGTTTCAGAGAACTTAAGTACTGGCTATATTACATCCTACTTGGCTTTTTCTTTTTCATTCTCAGATATTTTATGTTTCAAAACAGTGAAGTGTGTTTGTTTTTTGGGTTGTTTTTTTTTTTGCTTTTGTTTAACTTCGTAGGCTGGGTCAATGTAAATGACATTTCCATTATCCCATTTTCCCATAATTCAGGAATGTTGATGGTAACTTCAAGCTTTCTAGTCATAAATGAAAGAGTGGAATAACACAGGTATCACAAAGTAATTTCTGAAGGAGCATATGAGAGCTGTATTTTTACTATTGCTTCCTTGAGATAGACAGATAGATAGATAGATAGATAGAATGTGTTGACATACAAATACATCTTTGGATCAAAAAATGTGAGTGCTTTTGATCCATTTAATGTATGTTTTATTCAGATGATTGGTGCAACTAGATTTCAAGAGCAAGTGTGGAGATACTGCTATAAGAAATGCTGAATTCTACGTGTCAGGAAGCTCACTAGATATAAATAATCTGAAAAAGAAGACAGCCTTTCTGAAAGATGCTTATCTTGCTGCAAATAATACCATTTATCAAAATGACTTCAGTATATATGACACTAAAATACACTTTTTAAGAATAGTCTGTGTATGTGGAATAGATGAAAAGTGGTCTTGTACGTCTGAACAGTAAATTGATGCCTGTAGCATTGAGCCCTCATTTTAGGAAAGGCTGAATGACCAAGTCCAAACTGCTCCATCTAGCACTGCCTTGGCAGCTCTGATGAAGTGGTAAGGGTGGGATGAAAGCCTGTGGCTGCCATAAAAGCAAGATGTGGAACTCATTGCTTTCAAGTCTAGTGGTCTCTATTCTAATAGTGTGTATGTGTGGAAGTGTATCTATTATTGCAGGGAGTAGTTAAAATACTGCGCCTTGGCTCCTGAGCCCATCCAGGTATGGGCAGGCTGTTCTACATAAGAAAGATACTTTACTTTCTGTAAACTGTAGTAGTTAGAGGTGAGAGAGAAGAGGAAAAAAAAATCTGAAGTGTAATGGATAATATGAATGAAAGTATAAATTTGATTAAATAAACAAAAAGCTTATCTAGATTAGCAAAGGTCAGCTAGGAAGTGTCAGCCTCAGTTTATGGGGCTTTCAGAAGGCTTCATCTAGTGTAAGGAATATGAAAAGAATGTGATTTGGTCACTGAAGAATGATAGGTTGGAACTGGAATACATACTGTGAAGTTTGGAAAGGATCAGGGAAGGGAGGTACTTTCTTTGTTTTTTGAGATCTGTAGTTTGAAGGGGATTTTAATGTGATGGCTAAAAGAGGTTTTGGTTACACATTCATATTGAGTAATGTGGGTGGGAAAAGATGTAACCTGATTTAATAAATAAGAGCAAAAAGGTACAATTTGCAGTGAGAGTCCAATCTTGAAGCTGGAAGTCTTTGAGCAGTCAGAAGAGCCAGATTTCAGTCTTCTAGAAGTGTAAATTGCTTTGGGCTGGGGCCTAAGTTTAGAAGGAAGTTTGGGTGTAGCTGCATGCAGTAGCACTGGATTCTGTGGGAACAAGAAGACTTGGGACTTCCATTTAGTGAATGAAATCAGTGGTGCAATTCACTCCTGAAGTAAAATGACCTTTTATATGGAAAGGGAATGAAGATGATTTAAAAAAAAAAAAAAAAAAAAGTGGATTATAATATATAACTTATAAGCAGCACATAATACTTACGTGTATTATAAAATCCAGACTCAGAACCATCTGGATATGGTCCCATGCAGCCTGCTGTGGGTGGCTCTGCTTGAGCAGCAGGGTTAGTCCAGATGGCCTCCAGAAGTCCTTTCAATCTCAACCATTCAGTGATTTTGTGTTAACGTGTTACGTGAAACAACCATAACCAAGAATCCTGCAGTTCAGTAGCTGTATAACGTTTTGCTTTCTTTCAGATAACAGTGATCTGATTGCTTGTACAGTCATAACAAAGGATGGAGGTCAAGTTCAAAGATTCCTAGCTGTGGATATTTACCAGATGAGTCTGGTTGAGCCAGATGTTGCCAGACTTGGTTGGGGAGTAGTTAAGTTTGCAGGCCTTTTACAGGTAAGAAGTTTTAATCTGGATAATTCTACATTTTCTCAGCTGAAAATCTCATTTTACGTAGCTAAATACCAATATTAGCTTATATATTTAAATGGTGTGCCCTGCTTATCTGTTCCTTTTGTTAGCAGTCTTTTTCAGTTCCTGCCTTTAAACTGTTTTTCTAAAGTTGTTTCTGTAGATAACTGGAGACACGCTTAAAAATACGTTAACTTCTCCAATATAATTTGGGGTATGTCAGTTTGAACACTAAAAACATACAGAACAAGATTGAGTGCCAGGTGCTTTCCCTAAATGACACAGTGAATGAACTCTCCCAGAGTTCTGACCCTTATACATGAGTAGGGGAGGTGACAGGTCGCAACTTCAGAGTTAGTTGTGCTTATTCAATTGATTTCAAAAACTTTAAATGTTGGTTATTTATGTCTCTTACTTAGTCAACATTAATGTTTGTATTTCCTGCAAATTCTCTAATGCCCAGGTAATTTAATTGCATTTTAAACTGACTTGATTTCTAGGAGCACAAACTTCTTTAGAACTGAATTCAGGACTGCCAACTTGCATAGTCCTTCTTTTTAACCCTGGAACTGTCGTAAAAAGCTAGCTTTTTAAAATTAGCTAATTGCCCTCTCTTTCTTTTTAGGATATGCAGGTGACAGGAGTAGAAGATGATAGTAGAGCTCTGAACATTATAATTCATAAACCTGCCTCAAGTCCTCATTCTAAGCCCTTCCCTATCCTTCAAGCCACGTTTGTCTTTTCTGACCACATTCGCTGCATTATTGCAAAGCAGCGTCTTGCAAAAGGCCGTATCCAAGCTCGGCGTATGAAAATGCAGAGAATAGCAGGTAAGCAGTTATTTTGAAATGACTTTGGGAAGCAAGATTTATGTCATAGAAAATGGCTGTGATGTAAGGATAGAAAGCTCTAAAGCGGGCACCGAAAATTGTAAACCAGCATCTAGCTTCCACGCAATAGATTTTATTGGAGTAAAATGTGTTTTGATATCTAATGAAAGAAAAGATGAAAAAGAAGGAATTGTGTGTGATGGTGTTAATAGTTAACACTAAATGCTTGGATGTGGTGCTAAGCATTTCGAAATGTTAAATAGAATGTCAGCAGCTAGATGTTGGTGATTGGAGGAAATGCTTGAGAAGAGATAATTTGAATAAACAGCAAAGAATGATTAAAGTATTGTTTGAGTATTAAATGAGTGACGCATAAATTGAAGCTTAAATCAGCTGAACGAAATGGTATGGAAACAGAAACTCCAAAATACAGAATGGGAAATAGGTGGGAAAATGAAAAAGGATACCAGCTACCAGAGTTACTTGGATTTTCCAAGATCTATAATGAATCGGTATTGGGAAAACAAAATCACAGCTGCTGTTAAGGATAAATGAGTTGACCAGATAATTATTCTGATCATAGACAGCTTAAAATTATTTCAGTCTTGTATGGCTTAGTTAGCAAGAGTTTTATGCTCTAATTTTATGAAACCAGTACTCAAAAACTTACATGTTGCATCATAAAGATTTTAAAGCAAATTTGAAGTTAATACAAGTCTATTTTGATATCTAAAATTCTACGTTGAAGTGCCATGCAGGGTTATTTTTGGTCAGTTTAAAGCAGATTGACTCTTTAAATGGCTCTCTGCAGTGCTCACTTGTAACTATGGATGACTTCATCTGTACAGGAAAAAACCTTAAGTTATTATTAAATAACTCCTTGCATTACAGAAGCCATACTAGGAGTTTACTGTAATCCTTGTTTCTGCTCTGTTGTACACTGAAGCTTCGTTAATGTAAGTGTGGTATGAAAGCAATGAAAGAAAGATTGTCAGAACTCTTTTCTCCTTTTTCAGTGCATTTGCAGCTGCAATTAAGAAATAAATGCAAGCAAGCTATGTTAAACATCTGATGTAGTCTTAAGATTCTGAGCAAGCTATATCATTTTATTTTCATCTACTCATCCCTATTTATAAGTAACAACAATTATCAATTGTCATTAATCATAGCTCTCCTGGATCTTCCTGTTCAGCCTTCAAATGAAGTTATGGGTTTTGGACACAGCTCTGCAGCTGCATCCCAGCACCTTCCATTTAGATTTTATGATCATGCACGACGAGGTAGCAGTGATCCTACAGTGCAGCGTTCTGTTTTTGCATCTGTTGACAAAGTTCCAGGTAACGTTAGCATTAATTATCAAGGAATTTTTGCTATGTTTCAAGTAGACAAAACAAGAAATGCACTTTGAAAATTCTAACTAGATTCCTTTTGAAGTTTCATACTTACTGAAAACTGTGTATATAAAAAAAATGAAAACAGCTTTTTTTCATGTTTCATAAAGGCTTGACAAATGACTTTTGAATGAGATTGAATGTAGTTTCTTTCTTTTTACAGTATCAGTACTTTTTAAAAAAATTCGTAGTATTAGCAATGTGAACATATAGAAATGCTCTGACAGCTATCCATTAAATAGTTGTTACCTGTGATAGGTGTGGTAAGTTGGGCTGCTTATTCTGATACTTATATTCTGCCACAAATGTGAGTTTGTGACTCGTGGTCATGTGGTATAGCCTTATCATATGCTTTCATTTTTTCTCTTAGAATTCATGTAATTATTTGAAGTCCGGTATTAAAAAGCTCAGTTTTAGTTTGCCTATGTTTTACTTCTGAAGTAGCAATTTAGCTATAGTTGAATACTTGAGTTCAGAGTGCAAGGATGGATGTGTTTTACTGTTGAAAGGATAAGTGTTATCCAACCTTTGAATTCTCTGACAGAGGATCTCCCTTAGCAGAAAGCTTTCTGAGTCCTTAAAGCAAGATTCTATAATAATGGTTGATAAATACAATATTTTCTGCAGCTGTGGTATTAAATATTTACCAAAAATATAGAGACGCTATCTGTATTTTCAAAGAAAAAAAGATAATTCCACAGGAATTATGAAAGGCACTCCATTCACAAAACTTGATATCCAAAGGCACATAAATATTGAGATCTGTAGAGTTGGGTTTAGGTGTTTCAGGGAGCGTGTAGACAGAGGAAGATTGATTGTAACACTTGTAATCAACTTTTAGTTCCAGGTAAGTATCCAAATTATGAGATGAATAAAAGTAATTAATAAATACAGATCTATTGGATATAAATTCAGTGGTTCTTCCTGTTTCATTCAGCTGTTTGAAACCTTCAACTTTGAGGTTTTAAAGTACATGTATCGGATCCAGACTTTTAACAATAGCTGATAGAGGAGTTAGTGGATATAAACAAGGCAGATAACTGACACATTTCCAAGATATTCAATTTCATTCAGATACTGAGAATTCAGGAAGACATTAAAATTACTTTTTTTGATAACTGAATTGTGATTTATATCTGCAGAGGCTAAACTGTAGTTTGTATGAACAACAAAAAGTTTTCTGTTGTATTTCTGAACATACAACTCCAGGATGAGGCTGGTTACATGTCCATGGCACTTTCTTTTAATACACTGGAAGCATCTGATTGCATTGTCATCCTTTGCAAATAGTTTAAATCATCGTGTTCTATATGCTCTGTACTTATGCAACACATCTCTCAGTTGTGCATAAGGTCATCTTTAAGTTATTTTCTCACCAGTTTGTAGAAACAACTGGCATACTGTGCACTGCTTCATCTGCATTAGAGCTGGGAAAAAAAAAAGTCTAAACAAGCTACCAATCATTTCACAAAACAGCATTTCTTTTGAAGTATGATTCACAGATTTTAAAAAAAGAAACAATGAAAATGGTCTACGAAGAAAGCAGGTGTTTTGTTGCCTTATGACTTACTCAGAGCTCAGCTTACCTGAGTCCTGTGCATGGAGGAGTGAAATCATGAAAGTTTTCCAATTGTTCTTCAGATTTTTCAAGACATATGTATGTTGTATGACAGGAATGTATTTCCTTATTTGACATGAGGCTTCCATGGAAAAGGTGTGGTGGGAAAGGTGCCAGCATTACTGTTTCAGAATCAGCCTTCTTGTAGAGCAGTCTATGTGTAGCTGTGGTGAGTGCCCTCTGTGTGTTATGGCAACCAAACGTGCACCCAGTGCTCAAGGTGAGGCAGTACCAGCACAGAGCAGAGCAGAACAAGCTCTTTCCTTGCCTGGCTGGCAGTGCTGAGCCTGGGGCACCCCAGGGTATGGCTGCACCTTCTGGCTGCCAGGGCAACACTGCTGACTCAGTTCCAACTTACCAGAACCCCCAAATAGTTTTCTGTGGGGCTGCTCCTCCAGCTTCTTGTCCCCCCAGTCTGTACGTGTAGCCAGCATTTTTCCATACTGGATGTAGAATTGACACTTGGTCTTGTTAAGCTTGATGGAATTGGTGATTGTCCAGCTATCCATTTTTCAGGAAGAGACAATGAGGGAGTTAACAGCCCATACCACGTTAGTGGTACCCACAAGCTTGTTTGAGATGCATTCAAGTCCTGCATCTAGATCTTTTATAAAAGAATACTAAAGAGAACTGCTGGCCCTGAAATGGGATGGGGCCTCTTCTCAGTAATACCTTAGTCATAAACAGTGTGTTCTGTTGAATCAAAAACATGACTATTGGAAAGGAAACAATTATGTTTGTAACTAATCTTTGTCATAACTTGAGAGCTGTGAAGGAGTGACAAAGGCACCTCCAGAAGCTTTTGGGCATCATTCTACTTCCTGGAGCTATGATTAATTCTGTTCACGTTTTCTCTGCAGGTTTTTCCTGAATGACTTTCCTGGTTAGAATATTTGTTCTTGTTCAGTAGTGCTCATTTACAGTATTTTGAATGATGAATTAAAGACTTGAATGAAAGACTTACCTTCCTCTCCCAACTAAATAACCTTACTGTAGCACACTTATAATTCTTTATCTGCAGTTGTATTGCATGGTGTGAATGTTTTGCCATTACCACACTCAGTGTTTTGTTGTGACTTGTAGTATTTCATCTTTTTTTTGTGTGTTTGTTTTTACAGCATCCTCTTTCTGTTGTCCTGTGCTGGGGTACTCATATTTGACACCAGTGCTTTCCTTGCATATAATAAACAAAGGAAGGAGTTTTCTTGCCACTCTCACGAAATGTTCTTTGTGAACTTAATACTTCAGTGCCAAGAGTTGCAAGAAAAAATGTAGCTTGGAAAAACAAAAAAAAAGTTTGACAAATTTAGACAGCCTTGGTCAAAATGTCCTAAATGCCTTCACTGGGTATTGGCAGAACTATTTGAGCATATGCTTCACCCCTTGGTTGTTCACCTCTCACCCCTTGCTTACTGACTGTTGCACAACTTCATTTAAAAAAATGTACTGTATCATATAATTGTGGGCTTTTCATGTTTAAACTGTATAAAACATTCACGTGAGTAAATATATGGCCACCCACTATGGAATTTTTAGGAAGCTTCATCGTATTGGTGTGTGTCAGCTGAGACAGAATTATTCTCCTGCTCACATTCGCATAAAGCAAACTGAAGCCTGGAAGTTCCCTGCAGTTCAATGCAGAGAGTTCAAAGTGCTGATTTGTAGCGAAGTCTAACATGATATCCTGCTGGGTATTTCATGTGAGGGAAGCTGCTTTTAGACGGATGATAAAGAATGCAAGGTAGAAAACTACTGTGTTTTTGTGATTACTGAGACTACGCTTTGGTGATAGCTTTAAAAATTTTGTGTATAGATTTTGTATATAGAATGATCACATTTTTATTACTGATTTTAGATATTTTAATAAGCATATAAATAAGGACAAGGTATGTCCTTTTATGTGGCATATATATATATATATATAGTACTGAAAAGTGTAATAAAACTTGTGTATGTGTTCTCTGAAATGGCAATGTCCACTTACCTTAAGGGGTAAAGAAGTCACAAACATTAGCTATTATACAGCCCAAACTTATGGTTTATTTTTATTTTTCCTATTGAGCATGATGTTATAGGAAAGGAAGAATTCTGAGTAATGGGTGCTGTAAATCTGCTTGTTATGTGGAAATTATCAGCAAAACTCCCCTAAAATGATTTGAAGAAACAAAGCAATCTTCCTAAAATAATACTAAAATATCAAAATCTTTTGAACTAACTTGTTCTGCTTCTCATTTTAGTTGCCACAAGTTTATTATTAAGCTTCTTCCTGAAAGACCACAATGAAACTCAATAGTTTTTCAAAGTGCTTTTTATGGGAAATGATTGAACAGGAACAGGATGACAAGGATAATGATATTGTTGGAAAATCTATCCAGCCTGAACAGATTTTCAGAAAGAACTGCAGGCAGTTGTTGCATTGTTGCTTTTTTCCCCATTCTGTTCCCTAGCAGTATGCAACATTTCTGCTAGCACAAACTCCGCATCTAAAGCCCGATGGGTGCCTTGGGATTGATGCATTCACATATAATAACTTCTGTCTGTGCAACTGCTAAATGCTTCTCAGGCTGTTAATTTTGTTCTTCTGCACTTGGTAAAGCATCACCTTACTTGTTCCCTTCAACCTTATGCAGGAAGCTGTTATATTGTACCTTCCAGAGACTATTACTTTGTTTCTGGTCTGCCCTCCCAATTACTTTTAGGAAGTGAATTATGTAACTTGGAAAATAGAAAGTTAAATATGCATTTGACATTCACAGAAACTTGGCAAGAAGAATTTTTCTTTTGAAAACCAAGCAGAATTAACTGCTTTCACAAGCACGTGTGTTTTCTTCCCTTCAAAAATCACCAACATGGACATTGGTATACTCGCTCAAAGCAATAATTTTCTGCATTACTAAAAACAGTTGCAACAAACAAGGATCTCTTTGCAGCCTCTCCTGGATATACTGATTGTATAGTTTAGTGTATAGTTTGATTACTGTTAAAAGTTCTCCAGGTTTTTAGGCTCTTAAGAAGCAACTCTAACAGTTGTATGGCGGTCAGAAAATCCTGCCAATTTGTAGGTAGTCACATGGAGCTTGAGAATGGCCTTTGCAAGGACTGAGTTCAGTCATCTGCGAGTGAAATCAGGGAAAATTTTCTCTGAAAACACAGAAAAAGTATCTTGCTGTACTTGTCTGATCCCCAAAATCAGGCTGCTCTGGGCTTAGCATCTTTCTCTCACCTTCAAAGTGATAAAATATGCTGAACTGCTATTTTGCAATGACATAGGTGTAGGACTAAAGTAAACTTAATTGTGCTTGCAGTAATGAAAAATGAATATTCATGCAATGCATGCTCAAGGACGTGCTACATGTGTTGTTTTGGGATTCCTCATCTTCAGCAGGAGAGTAGATTTAAATTTCAGTTTTCTGCTCAGCTGCCTTCCACAGCAGCCACTCATTCAACTGTTGTCCACCGACCCACCAGTTCCTTTAGCACAAGTGATTGTGGGTTGAATTTCAATTCTGTCTTCAAAGAAAAGTGTTTTCTTGCTGTAGTCTTCATGGTGATCCGTTTACCAAAACAACTGAACCATTGGTGGTTGAGCAAGTTCAACTAGGAGTGTTATATGAGGACAGGAGAGAAAAGAGATGAGAAATTCCAAAGATGGATAGACTGCTGAAGAAAGTGTACTGTTTAGCTATACCTGTGTCTGTTAGATTGTTCGGCTGTTTCCCATAAAAGGCACTTTGAAAAACCACTGAGTTTCAGTATGGTCTTTTAGAAAGAAGCTTGGTAATCTTGTGGCAAGCAGAACAGACAGTGGTATGGGCCACTGCAAGACCTAGGGCCAGGCATTGAGGGAGCTGAGTTTCTTTTGGATGTTAATCCATTCTGAGTTCTGGTCAGTCTATGGTAGTGTATGAGGACAGTGTCTCTGGGAAAAAAAACAACCATTTATTTCAAATAGTCAAAGACTCAAACAGAGGCATGTATGGAAGCTTACGCAAGACACTGTCTGAATAGAGCTTAGGGAAGTTCTGGATCTAATGCTGTAGGATACAGTTTTGTTTACTGTTTTGCTACATGTATTTACTGCAATTTGAAATTAATAACTGTTTATGTTTAGCATCAGAGGAATACATGGAGCCTTCATGAGCTTGTTCTTTAGCTTCCCAGAAGTACTGTCTGTTGTTGCATCCTGAACCACAACTTTTAAAGTTGTGGGTTTTTATTTTTAATGGAAGTGCAAAGGATCCCATCTGGATGCTGTTTTATGAAGGACTGTCCTAAGTACAGATTTATTGTTCTTTCCACGTTAGCTGAAGGTTTAGAAAATGTTGGATTTTCAGACAGGGTGAGTGCTTAAATATTTCCGTTAGGGAAACATTCTCATGCAAACGTGCTAGGGCAGCTGCTAGAAAAGTTGTCTTAAACATAATAGTGCTTGAAGTGAAGCCTCTTGCTTTGGAGTAGAGGAATAATCAAGGAGGGAAGAGATTACTTTTAAATATTTTGAGCAGTTCTGTCTTCATAGGAAAAAAGAGAACTAAATTCTCCTTTGTGTTTATTGACTGCTTGTTGCTCTGGAGAATTGTCTGAGTGAGACTCTACTTGAGTACTTTAGTATTTGGTTAACTTTTGGCAGACCATCTGGTGTTACTGTGTGTAACCTCAGTATAACTTAGCTAAAAGATTGTAGAGCATCGATCAATTTGGTTTCTGAAAATAAAGAAAATTATGTATATTTATGGACTAAAGAGATCCTTACCAAGCTATTTTAACTAAAGCAGGTGCCTCTTGGCACAGCTGTTATGTAATTCTTTCAAGTGGTGTTTATCTTGGATATGATGAGTAGTTAAAATAGGACAAAAGCTTGGTGAAGTGTCATTCACCCATCTAAAATTATGATGCAAGTACTACAGCAGTTCAGCTAGCATTGTGTTTCTGCAAGGGGTTTTGAGTTTGGGTCCTGAATGTAAGCATGGGCAATACAGGGTAAGAGGTAGGACCACACATGAGAAGCTCAGTTATTAGCACAACTATGGTTTATCAGCTTTTGTCTGTGTGCCTTCCTTTTTTCATCTATTTTGACTTTTTTCCTTGTATTGCAGACTGACAGTATGTGTTGCTGTTAAAAGCATTTTCCGAACTTCTCATATCCATACTTTATAGCTTTCATATACTTCTTGTAATCAATTTTTTTTTTTAATATTTAAATGGGGTTTAACATGGAGATTGGTTGCCTGCTGCAAGGCGTTGGCAAATTCCCCGTACAGACGATTCTCTATAAAGGGTGAATCATCCATCCAGTGCCATGGCAGATTGCCCATTTCAAAGAAGAATAAAGTACTGCTTGATGCATTTGCATTTTCAGCGCTTGCTACACAGCAAAGACAGCAAGTAGTTGTGCATTGTTAGGTAATTCATGGCATTTGTGTGATGGCAACAGTAAATAATTCAGCAAACTGCCAATAAAAGGGAAAATTTGCCATTCATGCATTCTGTGGGAGAGTGAGGAAAGCATTGGAAGCAGATAACAGTTGTGGATGCCACCTCACCCTCAACTCATACTGAAAGCAAGATGTGCTCCTGAAGAGCTGTTATCAAAGTCTGAAGGAATGAGTAAAAGCTTCCATCTTCTTGGAGGACTCAGCCTAAGGAAAGCCTCAGTGAGAAAATCGAGGGATCCCTGTGGGCACATCGTTATTACAGCAGAAAATTGCTTAAGGAACCACAGTAAGAGTGTAATCTTCTAAAGAAAATGTGAAATGAGGAAAGTGTGAACAGTACATGGTATTTGTCTTCACCGGAACTGTGCAGGACAGGCAATTCATGAACTCTGCTCTAAGAGCGTATTAAAATTCTAGGAGGTAATTTCATGGTATTCTAAGCAGAAAATTAACATTTTGGTTCATCTAGATTTTTATAATACAGATGCCATTTGAGATGAAATAATTTACTTCTGTAATAGCAAAACTATGAAAACTCTTAAGTTAACAATTCAGCTGAAAAATCAAGTTGAAGGGGAAAAAA
The DNA here is from genome assembly GCF_905368555.1 of Meleagris gallopavo. Lineage (NCBI taxonomy): Eukaryota > Metazoa > Chordata > Aves > Galliformes > Phasianidae > Meleagris > Meleagris gallopavo. The sequence continues at coordinate 8,965,673 of NC_139419.1, read as the reverse complement.
TGCCAATTGAAAGACACAGTAAAGGGCAACTCGCTGGTTTTTCTCTCATGGTAGATATCCAGACTTGTTTAGACATCTAATCACAGTTTGGAGGCTGTTGCAAATCTTGGGTCTTTAACTATAGAGATCAACAAAGTGCGTGAAGTGCTTCTTGAATTTTGTCAGAACTAGAGTATTTTCACTGTGAAAGCAAATCTTGTTGTCAATCCTGGACCTTCTGTCATTTTGCAGAGCAGTATTTTTCTGATAAATCATTGCAAGAGGGTTGATACAAGAACTGAGTGCTCTTTCTTCAAAGTCTGCTGTAAGCCAGAGCACACTTACTTAATTCTGTCCCAGCAGAAACAAGCTCATTGTGTAGTAAATAGGAACATAAGCTTCAAGGTGGTCTTAACAAGCACTGGAAAATGCAATAGCTTCAAATGGCAAACAGAAACATCTGTCATATGTAGCTGAACATGATGTCTTAAGGAAATAAAATAACTTTGAAGTCCCATGCTTTGGAAGCAAGTGGGGTTGCATTTTGTGGGTTTTTCTTTGCTTGCAGTCCCCATCTGTCAGCTTCTCTCTTCAAATACAGTGTTCTTAAACTACCATTTTGTAGAGTGTCTGAACTCTTCCAAAGACTCTCTTGTCTTTCACAGATTTCAGCTCAGCATAAACAAAGCCTTCAACATGTATAAACTTTGAATACCTAAAATGTAGTGTTAAATTGAATTTGAAATTGTCACAAGTAGACCATATCAACCACACACATTGCTAATGCACTACAGGTCTTCCACACAATATAAATGACTTTAATCCTGCAGAAAATGAAATGGGAAAGAAAGCTTTTTGCTGATATTTGTGGCCAAGTTATGCTTTACTACCAATAGAAAGGTGCCATGAGGCTGAGTTCTGTGTCATTCCTCCTGCCTATCTGGGTGAGGATGGATGCCTGAAGTCCTGTGAGCCAGCTGGGAGCCCGTCTCTTCTTGTTTTATTTGGAAGCCAACCAGAAAAAAAAAAAAAAAAAAAAAAAACCTGCTTGCTTGCTGAGGCTGTGGGGCCTCCAGCCAGTTCGTGTTGTTACCTGTGCCTGAGAAGCAATTTGGCTTTTGCATAGGGAAGGAAATTGTTATCACTGTGTTACAGTGGTGAAGGTACTGTTGTTTTCAGGACTGTTTCTGTTGGAAAAGTGGAGCAGTTAGTGACAGATGACGAAATCATTCCTAAAGAACCTCTTGTACTCAAACAAAGTGGAAAATCTTGATCAGTGTCTTATAAAACTTGCCTAAAATATGAATATTTTGTCCGTAAGGCTGACATTTTATTTCTCTGTGGAATAGCCAAAGCACAGTTCAAGCAGTGGTGGATTCCAGTCAGTGTTCTTCATGTGTTACTGTCTGTAGCTGTGTGTTGCCTCTGGTTGTCTTTGGGGCTCTCCCAATGGAAGCAAGTTACACTATGGAGTAGAGGTTTTGGACATTAATTTTTGAAGACACACTAAAAATAGTGAAGAATGTTAAAATTACATTCTGCAGTTCCTACCCCCAAACTGGCAACTATCAAATCAGTAATTTGATAAATTACTGTTCTTTGACTAATGACATCTATTTGGGTGCTCTAAACAATTTCTAGGAAGTTGGGGGAACTGGGGGCTGGGTGAAGAAGCCTTTGGAATAAATCAGAGAGTATTTTTGGCCTGTTACTGTAAGAGCAATAACTCAAAGGCAAACAAGATTATCAGGCTATGCAAGTCTGGTGGCACACACTAATTCTTGGACTGTCGTAATTTCTGAAACTATAGTGACTACTGGTAATGATTTAAAATGTATTTTTTGTTTTCACAAATACAGAATGCTGCAGAAGGAATGTTGAATCCTAGACAGGATCCTCTTGAAAAAAATAAGAAGTAGAAAGTGACTTTATTGATTGTAACATGCCTTGAAGGACAAATTCCTGCAGTCTCCTGTGAAAGAGCTGCAGGTTCTCAATGATTTGTTAATAACAGTGTGTTATTTATGCTGATCTGATGTCTCATATTCTGCAGAGAAGCAAGATTAGGTGATGATCTATATTAAATTCCATGTTCTGCTTTGTAGCCTTGATACAAAGACTTCTTGCATGAAGTTTTTCTGTTTTCTTTACAGTTGAACACTGCCGCCTGTACCGTGCAGATCGCTTCCTGCTCTGAATTTCTCAGAAACTAATAGTATTCTGGGGATTTCTTTAGCTGTTGTTTTTAGAATTACAGACATTCCTGAAAACTGGCTGTTACCCACTTAGCAGAGCAGGGGAGAAGTTGTTAGATTATACAGCATGAGTGTTGGAAAGCACCATATATGACTTGATGGGAATCTGAGTTACAGTTTTGAGAATACACTTAAATTTTTATTTTTATTTTTTAATAAAATAGTATGAGAGCCCAAGAAGATCATTCTGCTATATCTTTATAGCTGTATCTTTAGCTGCTGTTTGGTGGCAGAATGTAATGAGTTCCTGTAATGAGTTCATGTAGGCATACAACAGAGATCTTTTTGCATTAGGAACCTTTAAAATAGAATTTCCTGTGAATTTTCACTATAAGAGAAAAATGGAAGTGTTTAATACCTGAGAATCAGGGGAAAATGCTGTTTTCATTGCCCTCTGATTACTCTGATCAGTTGATTTCCAGACAGAGAGCATGAGTGTTCATTTATGGAGGGAGATGTTGCAGTGTGCTCCACAGAGGACTGTAATTGGGTGGGATGCTGAGAGCTGGTTTCTTGAAAGGGATCAAATTGAATTTTTATGCAAGAATGAACTGTCTTTAGATCTTCCTTAATTGTGGGTGCCAAAGTCCAATAAACATGGTTGATATATCTGGAGTCACAGCTATTAAAAATAAGGATTATAATTTGTTAATGTCAACAGTTTTTAACATAGCTTGTTTTGTGAAGTTATGATATAATCCTTCTCACCTTTAAAAGGAAGATTTTATAGTTCCTTACTGCTACCAAGTGTTCAGCAGATGTTTGCAGTGCTATGGGATTTACATGAGATGTCTTTGGGGGCATTTTCTAGTAGAAATGTATGTCTGACTGTCATAGAATGTTCTCTAGTAACCAGAAGTGTAAATTTCAGTCATCTTTTCGTTGATTGCATAGTTCTGTGCAAATTCTTTTACACAACATATATTGAATAACTTGTTTACTTTTGGTTCGGTGTAGTATTATGCAATGAGTGTGCAATATAGATTCCATGTGTTCTTCTCATCTTGGCTCTCATGTTGGATTTCTGAGACCTTGACCTTCACATCTTTTGTGAATTTCTTATTGCAGTAAGAAAGGTTGTGTAGGCTGTTATTGTTCACTTTTAACTGATTATTTTCCTTATGTTAAGGAGTACAACCATTGTATATACCCCAAACTGACATGTTTAGACTGTTTGCACAAGCTCTGTTTTATAATATTTTGCATCATCTAACCCTTGTTGTATAATCTAATCCTTGTTCACTGATCTGCACTTGTATGTAGCATCTATGTTCTGAGTAAGATGCATTCAGATTTTCAGATATCTAAGATGAGGAAGAGAGAGGGTACATCCTCTGAGTCACCTGATGGAATTAACATCACTTTGATGCGGTATTCTCTGTTAATATTTCTTGATTTGTTCATGTAGGTGAACTTTGACAAGCTAGTTACTTATGGGTAAACTTTGTGGTCCTTTCTTGCAGGCTTTGCTGTAGCCCAGTGTATAAATCAGCACCATCCATCACCACTCTCTTCTCCGTCGCCGTCCAGTGGCAGTGGGAGTACAGGGCGGTGTGATTCAGTGGCTGCAAGCTCAGCTTCCACTCCTTCTGTTGCACAGAGTCCATCAGGTATTAAATCACTATATTCAGCTTAGGCACCAAGGGTTGTGGAGAACTGTAGATGTTTCTGTCAAATGGACTTCTGATGTTATTGAATTAAACACAGGGTAGGGCTTTATGGTATCAGATCACTTGATCATTTACCTAAACTAGTTAAAGTAGATTGTGGTGCAAATTTTAATGGTACATTCAGATTTTTGTATTGGATAAGGAGTTACATACTTGGCATCTTTCAGTGGCAATCTTAAATACTGGTTAAATGATATCCTGTTTGTCTGATTTGTGTCCTAGCATGTACAATTTGAAGTGTTTTGGTTTTTTTGTCGTCGTTTAAACAGAACTTTTGTTCTGCATAAATTCAGAGCGACATTTGTTTGCCCTAGTGCCACATGAAGCTTTTTATTTTTGAACTGGGCTTTTGTATGTTTATCTGATACTTCTGTTAATTTTTAACGAGAGGCCAAGTATGAAACACTTTCAAATAGCTGTAATTATTTAGGATGCTAAATAACACTCTTGGCTGAACACCACATCTGAGGAGGCTATTTCATTGGCGCTGAAGAAGCCATATAAATTGACTGATAATATAACTTGCACGAATGTAGCTGGCACGTGTTTGAGTTGGTCAGAAAGTTCAGTGAGATTGTTTATACTGGAATCTCTTGTTGCCTTAAAATGACTTAATTCTTCTCCTTTTTGTGTGTGTAGTGTTTATCAGAAATCCTGTAATGATATTTGTTTTGAAAACCAAATGAATGTGAGGTAGAGAACCTCCAGCTGAAGGCTAAGCAAGAAGTAAATTCTGAAGGGTGCATTTTGAAATGCTTTTACTTTAGAGCTGACCCTACTCCAGTTCTTTCTGGATATTTAAAAAAAAAAAAAAGCAAAACTGAAGTGACTTGATTCACAAGGCATTTTCTAACAGCCCCTTCTTGACAGTCTCTTTTGACGTTGATTGCTCTGAAATGGTTGTTGTGGTTCCCTCAATTAAGACATACTTTTTTGCTTTCATTTAAGTCATATAAAGATAAAAGTGAACTTTTCTGCAGTCTTACACGAAGTGATACAATGTGTGTTAGGCATTTAGTGTTTTTTACGTCACGAAATAACTTTGCTTCACTGAACACTGTCAGGAGATCAGTGTAAATTATACATCCAAAGTGTCTATCCTTGCAAGAAGTGCCACTGGAGAAGGGTAAGCAGAAACTGCTTATCAAGTTTATGAATAGTTTATAAAGCATTCTAGCATCCAGACACTATATTAAAAAACATTTATTACTTTAATAAATTAACACACAGTCACAATATTCCTACAATATGTGCAACTCCAGAATAAAATTTGAGTTGTTATTCTATATGAAATCTTTTCCAAACATTGGAAGGATCTTATTTTATTTTCTTTGCTAGCAGTTACTTGCTGTTATCTGGTCTTTGGAGGCCTAGGATAAGTAAGTAGAGATCACACAGTGAAGCACTGTGATTTGGCAGAAGTCTCAATATGGATTAGCATTAAAGACAGAACATGTTTCACTACACGATTCTCCCTAGCTGTGTGAAAAGTTTCAGCTGTTATTTCCTTTACTGTATTTTAATTTTTTGTGATCCAGAATTGAAAAGGCGTCTATGATTTTTAGTGACTAAGAGATAACTGTAAAAGAAATGAAAATTAAAATCTAAATTCTGCTGTTGCAGTAAGCAACATGTTAGTTCAGAAAAGGATTGAGTAAGTCTTTGCTATGGAGGTCAGACAGAGGTCTTTCAAGTGCTTTCAAGATTTCTATGAAAAGCTGGGTAGATCTGGAGGATGTAATTCCTCATCTAGAAAGAGAGTCCTCATTGGAGAACAGAATATATTATAGTTCCAAAAGGAAAATCTACCTAATATGCTGTTGTTTGTGTATCAAAATTGTTTATTTTTGCTGCATTTTGAAAAGTGTGATAATGGGATGCTGTTCTAAACTAAATAGTAATCAAAGTTGGGAAAAGCCTGATTTCCATCTGCACTTTACCAGTTCAGCTGCCAACACTTAATATAACCTCTATATTGTGGCTTCATTGTAGCATGTTCAGAATGCCACATCATGCAAGAGAACAGTGTTTGGGTGTTGGACAGTGGGTGTTGTTGGTTTTGGTAGGGTGTTTTGTGTTGTGGGGGGTTTTTTTTTGTTGGTTTTTTGGCTTTTTTTGTTTTCCATAGGATCTAGGGATTCTGATAGATCCTTTGGAAGCCTAGTTGTAATGATACTGTTCTGTGTCATATCACTATTTTGGGATTGTAACCCTCAGCAAGGTCCGTGAAAACTAATGTGAGAATTTCCTTCAGCTGCTTCAGCACCAAGTCGTCAACTTGCAATGATGTGCTGCAGGGATGAATTCTGAGCAAAGCTCATGGATTTTGTTCTGCTAACTCAGAGGGCAGTAACAAAGATGACAGTTACTGTGTGTACACAGGTAGTTAATTCAGAGGAATGGGCCGATGAACAGTTGGTGCTGAGGCTCACATATCAATTCTGTATGGGACTTAGGGTTTTTGCTTCAGGCCTTCAAACAGGAAGTAGCAAGTAGCTAATTAGCAGCAAGCAGTTGCCAAGATCTGCTTTATGTTCCAAGGTAGCACTTGAATGCTGCTGCAATATGTCGCATTAGAGTCCTTCTCATTTCCCATTCCATTGAGAATTTGCACACAAACATATGTTCTTTCTCTGCTCTCAAGCTTTTTGTACCAGCTGATCAGGTTGTTGGCCATGAAGAACACACAAGGTTGCTCAGGAGCTTCAGACCAGAAGGTCAATTAACCAAAAAAAGAGAGATGAATATGTGCATTTCCAGAAAATCGCCTCAACAATCTTAAGAACAACACCAGCTTTTTCTGCTGTAAATTTGAGATCATGCCATCCCAAGATTGTTTATTGACAGATTTGAGGTGTTCAAAATTTGGTACTTGTAATCTACACACATATTAAGATTTAGAGCATAATAAACTGAATTTTACACAGAATATTGATAGATGAGAGCAGAATAAAGACAAGTTGTGCATTTGTTAGTTGACAAATACAAATGTTACAAGATTGTATATAAACAGGTAAGCAGTTTTAAAAAAAAAAAAAAGCCTTTGAAAATGTATCAGAGAAAATCATGGTTTTTTTGTTTTGTAAAAATATTTTCCTTGCTCCGTCATGCATCAAACAGTATCATACAGTGAGAAGGAAGGTTAACTGAACTTATACAGAATCATTGGATTGAGTACATTTCAGGTGAATGGAAGAGAACAATAGTTGCATTAACTACTTCATCGTATGCAAAAGAAGCTTGTATAATTCCTGAGTTTACCAACCATTGTCACAGTACTCTGTGGCATAGAATTTTTTTTTTCTAAAAGTCTAGCAGCTCCTGCATTTACAATATCTGGGAATTATGCTTAGCCCTTTGAAAGTTCTCTGTTCCTTAAAACTGAAAAAGCAGAGTCCATCCCTTAAAGAAAGGATAGCCCATGGCAAGATAGAAAAATTACAGCCAGATTCTGCAAATGCTCTATTAGGTGTTTTTCTTCATATTTACATTCTTTTTTAGATGAGCATGTCCATTTGAAGTGCTGCTCTGCCTACGGTAAAAATGCTCTTGCTAGGCAGATTTTTTATAATTAAATTTCTGAGCTTAGAATACAGTCTCTTCTTGGCTGCATTTGCTGGAACCATGAACTTCTCTAAAGTGCTTATTTTTATATAAGCCAAGGATTAAGATAAAGAAGCTGTTACTGTAAGTTAGCAGTCTTCTAGAGTTATATATATGTAATGTCATGAGTGTTGTATTTTATCACTTTTTAAGTTGCTTACAGCTTTAAAATTCATTTGGCTTCAGCACTTAAGAAAATGTTTACATTGGAGCAGTGGTTATTGAGGACTCCAGAAGGCAGTGATCTTCTATGCCACTGAAGTCTTATTTCATACTTCTGGCAGATATTAATGGTGAATGGTCTAAAATAAGCATGAAAATCTGTCTCCTGCTGCGGAGAATGTTGGATACCATCTGTAAAATAAAACTTACGTATTCCAAGTAGAGGATGCTTGATCAAAGATGGAGAGCCTGTGAGAGCAGTACCTGCTGTCTTACTGAAACCATCCCTGTCTATTTCCTCTATGATCAGTAATATAAATGTGGTATGATCTGTTCTCCAATGCTAGTAATTTTCTAATTAGGCAAGTAACTAGTTTTGTTTCTAGAAAGTTTCTTACTCAGAAACTTTCTATGCACCAAGCATCATCATCTTAACTGCTGCTATCTTTTAAAGTGCTGTACTTGCCTTTGTTTTAATCCAAGTATAATACTTCAGTTTCACTGCTTAGAACAGTAGCACTGAGTTGTCTGAAGTATTATCATCTGTGCTGTAGAGCACCTCATGTAATTTATTGCCAGGGGGAATCCAAATAATGCTATATTACTAGAATTTGTAATAGATAGCTTTTCTCAGGGTTTTTGTAGCATGTATGTAGTTTGTGATATGAAAGCCTACAGGTATTGCCTCCGTGTAATGCTATCAGACCACAGGTGGTCCAAACTGCATTATGTATGTTTCCAGATAGGTAAGGAAACAATAGCTTCACTCATTATTTCTAAAGAATGACTACTTCTAGCTGCAGAAGTATTTCCCAAACTTAAAAAAGACTCGTTGAGGTCTCAAATTGTGTTGGAGATACCAGCAGTTACGGATGCGTCCTCGTCACTTTTAATCTTGTTGCTGCTCTAACATTTATCCTTTGTCTTCATTCCAGTTTCCCTTCCTTGTTCCATTGTTACAGCCTTGGTATGATATATCGCTGTGTTTTCCTCTAGTAAGGTCTGGCAGGAAAGGACGACGGCGGGTGTTTAGTCTGTCGGAGGCTGACAGTCACGGTGGACACTGGGTTTAGGTCTTCAAGCAGCAGCTGCAACCGAAACTCACGCAATATCCATTCAGGCAGGTTCATCCATAAGATTTCAAAAGCCCATAAAGTTAATAGAGCATGCTTGGTTTCCATGCTTCCAGTAGTGACAGTGAGGTAGGAAATTGAAGAAAGCATCGTTAATATTTGACTGTAATCATTTGGGGGAGAATTGTGCCGCAGTTTCTGAATTTCAGCTGTTTCTGAAAGTCTTACCTACAGTTTCTCCCATATTTCATGGCTCTCTCCCCAAAAACTGAAATTCTGTATACCACAAAATGGTCTATCAAACTTCCAGCTTCAAAGCAGCCATGTCTTCATTTGCACAGGGGCAGCCATGGCTGTAGTGGAATTTAGCACAGGGTCCAGAATGGACAGTAATGCAGGTATTTGCTGGCAGCAAGAAATTTATTTATAACTCAGGTAAAACAGAGACACGTTCAGTATGAGATTGTCCTCAGACTGTGATGGTACAAACTTGTTCCTTTTTATCATCAAACTCAGGCAAATGGATTTATGGACTGCATGTCTGCCTGAAGGATTGGGGAGGGGAAGCATAAACGAAAAGGATGGAAGTAGGCTTCGGACTGGTTCTCAGTTCTCTAACCTGTGTTGAGTCTAATTAATTTCTTTTTTCACCGCCATGGCATAAAAATATTTTAGTCAATATTATAGAAATACCATTTTTCATTTATTAAACTTGCTTTGTGTCTTTTTACTTAATGTACTGTTATTTATATTTTTGTTTATCCTTTTATTGTATGTAGCTGTACAGTTTAAGGTGCTTTTCTGTAGATTATATTCATTCTTACCTTTTTCTATTCTCTCCTATCTTTTTTCCCTAATAACCACTGCAACATAAGATGATATAACAGAAGTGTTTTGTTTCTGAAATGATAACCTTGGTAGTACTGTAGAAGTGCTGAAAAAAAAATATAAGGGTGTTGAACCATTCACAGCCGTGGACAGCTGGTGATATCCAATGCTTTGCAAAGTTAAACCATGATTTTGAATCTTGTTTGGTACTTGAATTCCAGATCTGACATTTTTTTTGTCAGAACACTTCTGTTTAAACACTTGTGAGCTGGGGAGGGGTAAATAGGCATTTTTCCCATATTGGATGATAACTTTGTCATGTTGAAGAGACATCTGGTTTCTGTGACCAGATGTTATTCAGGTAAAAATGACAGTTATTTTTGCTCTTTCTATCCAAAAGTCAAGTGTGAACTGGAACCAAATTTTAGAAGTTTGGGTCTTTTTGAAAGCTACTCAGTATTACTGTATGCAGTGAAGATGTAAGTTGCAGATAGTGAGAAGGGAACTTATAGCAGACTGAGTGCCTTGATACCCCCGAATCAATAGCTTGCTAACTATCTAGTTTTTAAAGACAGGCATTCCTGTAATAATCTGTTCATAATTTTTTTTTTCCAGTTGGAGGATATATATTTTTTCCAGTTGATTGTCCCAATTTCAGAGACAGACAGTTCAAATCATACAAAAATGCATAGATATTTATTCGGATCCTTTGCTGAATTGTACATGAGTTCAAAATGGCTCCAAAATTATGAGCTTCCAAGGTTTTCTTACATGGAATTATTGACCTGAAGTGATGCATTCAGTTAACTGGGAGGTAGTATATGTGAAAACCTCCTACATCAACACAGCACTTTGTTGTTGTTGTTGTTTTAATTGTAATTAATATTTAATTTATATTCCAAATTTTAATAAATCGTCTTTATATTCCAAATTTTCATTCCACGATGCCAGATCTCTTACTCCATTTAGTACTTCATCAACATTCTGATTTTTTTTTTTCTATTCCTGCATCCAAAACATTTGGGAGATCATAATAATGATGAACACATAAAGCTCTGTGCCCACCTGAAGCCCCAGTGGATCTGAGTGCTCAGTCCTGAAGATGTAGGTGCCAGTCTGATAGGCAGTAATCTCTGGCTGTTACAGCTGTGACTGCAGGGTTGGTTTTCAGATACCAATCATTCCAGAAGGGATAATGTGTTGCAGAATAGTACTGAGAGCTGTTGGCCTTGTCTAGAAGGCTAATATTTCTTTCTTTTTTTTTTCCCCCTCTGGTTCTGCACTGATATTTACTCCCTGCCCCTGTGAGGACTAAGTGGTGGCTGGCTGCTCCCTGGGCATTCTGGCAGGGATGCTCTCACTGCTGCCCTTCAGTGCAGTGAAGGAGCGAAATTCTGACAGCGACTAATGATGGAAAGTAGAGGGGAGAGACTTACTGCTATCAATAACAAATAAAACCCTCCCCAAAAAGCACAGAAGAGCTCTGCTTTTGTCTTTTCTATTTATAAGATGCTAGACACTGAGTTTGTTCTGCTTACATTTCTTGATACCATCTCTGTGTTTTTTTTTTTTCTGAATGCATTTTAGGACCTTCAAATAGAAAATATGGTGGATTTTGACTCCAGATAATTTTTTAATGGAGTCTTTTCTAAATGTTTTTTCCTTATAGTAAGAAGGGAGTCAATTCAGCAGTCATTTAGATCCTGTGTGAAAGGATTAGGGACAGTGTAGTGTAATGAAATGCCAGCTTTTCAGTGAATTCAAGTTGTACGGCAATGCACTGATATTTTGTTGGGGGAGGGGGCCAGAATATTTAAGAAGTGAACTCCAGAACCAGGAGTGAGATAGCAGCAGTAGAGATCTGACACATTATACCATTCCTGAGCAGAATACCATTGGCTGATAGCACTTTATTTACCAGAATTTCTCAGGCTGCTTGAATCTTGGTGAATTCTTACTATTAAAAAAAAAAAAGTCTTGGCAAAGTGTTTAATTTTTTTTTTTTTTTTTTCAGATTTTATGAGCTTAGAAGTTAAAACCACTGCAGAGAGACTATATTTTTTTAAAATATTGAATTGTTAGGATTTATTTTGGAATTCAGAGAAATTAATTGTTGCCTTATTTTAAAGTTCTTAGTGATTCATTTTCCATGCAAGCCTTGCAACACTTCTGTTATCAGTCGCCAAGTTTTGCCTCAAGCTTCATGACGCCTAAGAATAATAATCTGCAGTTACTTTGAATTTCTCCTTACTTTTAAAAATAAGTAGTAATGGCCTTTTTGTTTCAAAGACTGTCCTTTTAAATCTAAATTTTGTTTTCCTTAAAGCAAGAAGCTTTAGCTACAGATTCAGGAAAAAGTAAAATTGAATGATTTTCGAAGTGAGAATGCACCTTTGTTTGGGGAAAGGTAAAATAATAAACATAACAATAATAACAACCAACAAAACTGTCTTTTACTGCTGTCTCACTGATACCTTACTGATGCTCATTCCATTCTAAGCTTTGTTTTTCTTTGTCGATGTGTTTTTTTGTTTGTATTTTTTTCTCCCTTATGTTCACATTTTCTGTTTTATTTTTACAGAAATAATTGGAACTATATTGAAAGTGAAATATTTTAAGGTTACTGTGTATTAAAACCAGAATTTAATTCTTAGCCTCTGTATTCACACTACATTGCCTTGTAGCCTTTTCTGCAGATGCCTGTACACTTGAACACATGCTGTTTTTTAACATGAGCTCTAAATGGTCTGTCTTGAAGCTGGATACCTGTTACTTTAATGGCATCTATTACACTAGTCTGAAAAGAAGATATATAAATTTGTGGGCATACTTGCTCATACAAGGCTGTACCCCTGATCTGGTACATTCGCTGTCCGTCTGAGCCAAATGAGCAGTTTACTTGTCAGCAGGATTTTAAGGGGAAAAAAAAAAGGACAAGACAAGTAAATGTTAATGTTTTATTTCATTGTGAAGGAAGTGCCAGCAGCATCTGTTTTCTGTAGTATGTAATGGATCATTCCCAGTTTTATCTCTGTTGCATGCTCCAGCTATGAGCACAAAATTTCATTTAAAAGCCTACGTAAAAACAGGCTTATTTTGTGGCACCTTCATTACCATAAGCACATAATTCTCCTTTTTGTCCTTTCATAGTTGTAGTTTCTATGACTGAGATGTCATTTTAAACTGAATCTGGAGGATGGAATGAGTGAACAATTTCCAAATGTTTGTTTTTAAAACAATAAATAGGTATTATCCTCTTGGGCAAATTGGTTACACAGAGGTTCTTTACTAATTTTGAAGAGCTTCCAGGTATGGGGCACTCAATTTTGTTTAGACTGTGCTAAATGGGGAGGCTTTCTTACTCTTCCCCTCTGTTTCCTCTCCTTAGGAATATTTACAGTATTGCTGTATAGTATAAGATGTGTGAATGTTCTAGTTTCTGATGTGAACAGTTTAGTGCTGGCACTTGATATCATGCCATATTTTACATGTTGTTTCTAATTACTAAAAAGCAAATTTTTATGCACAGTGCTTCATAGCACTACATTTTCCACCCAAGTATTCTTAAATATTCATGAAGTACAGTACACTCTTTGGCTTAATGAATGATGCACATGCTAAGTTGAATCTAATATTGATTCTTTCTTGATGTTTTCTTTAATAGATGACTCTTCAGCTCCCGAGCAGCCCCGCACGACCGTTTCTGGTCAGATGACGTTGACTGATGAAACTCTTTCCGCTGTCTCAAAGTCTAGCAAGAGTGCTGTAAAAAACAGTGACATAGAAACAGCAAACCTGTCCCCTAGCCTGATTCCTGCACAGCAGCCCACAATATCATTAATATCAGATGACAATACAGATGCACTAAGTGTAGAGTCACTTACACTGGTCCCACCGGTCGATTCGCACAGTATTCGTACGTTCAGCTGCATTCCTCAGCCATCTTTGCAGTCTGAGCTTGAAGTTTGCAAGGTAAAAGAGATAGAAGACGAATGTTCTGACTAAGTCTACCCACAGACTGTGATAAACAGTGACGCAAATTAACCAAATTCTTCATTGTATTTTTTTTTCTTCGGGAGCACAAGATACTTCCTGCAGCATCAGAGACATCTGGTCTGCAAGAAGAGGCCCGGCGAAGAAAGAATGTGGGCAGCTTTTAGAATAAGTATCAGATGTTTGGCATATTTAAACTAGGGGAAGAAAAGAAACTGGATCGGACATTTCCCTACGCATTTCTGTTGTACAAGAGCACCTACTTTCTTCCCATTATCAAATAAAGATCCAGCTGCAGTAACCTTGTAGTCAAAGACCTACAGTGCTAAGGCAAAGCGAAGACATTTTTGGATACCTGGCTTCAAGATGTTGAATTGCTACTTCTTTGAAACTGGAGACATAGTGTTCACCAGGCAGAAGTGTAAATTATAGTACAGAGATTCCATTTCCATTTGTTTCATGTTTTTTATTCTGATCTCATTCAGCTTTTGGAGGCCTCTATGATACCAGCAGGCTCGTCCCCTTTCTGTGTTGTGTTCACAGGACTCCAAAGTTCAGTGCTTTGTTTTCCATGTGTAATATTTATTTCAAAGTCTGATTCAAAGCAAGATGCATCTAAAAATATTTTTTTCATAAGTAAAACTCTGAAAATATGACAATTGCTTAGTCATATGATTGCAAGACATTTTTGAAACATTTGTAGTCTTTGCTTAACTAGCTACAAAGATAAGAAATATTTTAATATCTACTGCTTGTTTGCTCATTTCTGACAGTCAAATTGCTACACCTCTGAGGAATGATAGTATGATTATATCCTTTCTACTGAAGAACAGCTAGAAGCAGACAGAGGCACTTTTATTCTTAAGAGGTTTGGGGGGTTTTGTTATTGGAGATCTTGTTGGTTTCTTTGGATTTTTTTTTTTTTGTCTGTTTGTTTCTCATCTTCGCATGGGAATAATTCTAGTAATTTCTTTGCAAGTCTGAAAATGAAAGAGAAAGCTATTGTTTTGGTTGTTGTTGTTTTTTTTTTTTTTCCTGTTTGAAAGTATCACCAAAAGAAATTACAGCATAAAAGCAGTCGGGTTTGTTTGCCTTACTTTGCCTCATATATCTTGAATCTGATTTGACAGTAAGCAGTGAAGAAATGTGAATTAAAGTTTGGAATGCTCTTTGCTGATTTTTATACATAATTTACTGTGAATGGTAAATTTTTAAGCTTTCTGATCAATTTCCATACATATTAAGCTAAGCTAGTATAAAAGAACAGCAGTGTCATTATTGGTCTGCGTTTTACACTGAGTGCTGTCAAACATTGAAGTCTACTGTAAACTTGCTGTTGTGATTTCCATCATCAGTGCAATCAGTTTCCTGGTTCTGCCTCTACTAACATTGATTTCTTATCAAATAGGTGAATCTGAAAAGTTCTTGCCTACTTTCCCATCTTAAGGTATCTCTTCCTTGCTGTCAGGTGGAATACTTGATTTGTGTGTTACATTTATGAGATTTAATAATCCATGAGTGTATCTTGACTCACTTTTCAATCTTTTCCTTCATGTAAAACATGTATATAAGATGCCTGCTATTGAAAAACAGCATCTTTTTAATTCCCTTATTAGCTTTTGCATGCACTTTTATTGATTTCTAGTTTTCTGTGGCTTCTATTATGTCTCAAATTGAATTACCAAATATTCCGACCATTCCAGAATGACACAAACTCTAAAATGAAATGAGAGAATTAGGTGCTCTTAACACTGTTATGGGTATATGATGGTGAGAATTTGGCCTTGCTGCTGGAGTAAGAGGCCGTGATTTTTGGGTTTAGCTTTTTTCCATGTGCTTAGGGTAAGTTTATACTGCAGTCACAGATGTGGCTAATGTATGTGTATCTGAACAAGTAGCAATTTGGGCAGAAGGACCACATAAATAAATTCCTATTAGCTGAATTTCCTGCAGTCTAGACTTCCTCCACCATGTTGCAGCATTACACTGTAGCCCCAGTAATATTCTAAAGATCATTATAAAAAATGATGCCTTAATTGGAAAGCATTTTATGTTAGCTGTTAACCTTAACTCTTGACCTGGATTACAGAAAATGCCACTGTGCGGGCTGAGTTCCCCTAAGTAGTATTAATGCTAGACAGGAAAACTTGATCTTTATTTATCTAATTTAAAATTCAGTTCTAGCAAGATTAGGGCCATTCACAGAGGGACTTTTAACAGCCATGCATAATTTCACCTTTGAGCCACGCTGCACAAGAAATGATGAAAGAAAGGTGACTTTGTGTTTTTCATTGCCTTGGAGTGGGTGTTCAATCCCACGACCAGGTGTTTCCTGTGAAGGTCTCAGTAGGCAGCTGAGGTACTGTTATGTGTATACAGCTTGACTGCACTTCATGCTGCATTATGAGTCTTCACAATGTACAGGCTCTGGAGATGCTGCCATACGTCATCTGGCAATCTTATCTCCATGAGTTGTGTTGTTACTAATCTACAATTCCTCGAAGAGTATCATATCTATCTCTTATCAGAAAAACTCAAAGGCTATTTCCTTATCCTCGTTTCACTGTAAAAAGGAAACTCGACCAAGAAAGCATTAGCACATCAGCCACAAATACATCTTCTAAAAC
Organism: Meleagris gallopavo; assembly: GCF_905368555.1. Classification (NCBI taxonomy): domain Eukaryota; kingdom Metazoa; phylum Chordata; class Aves; order Galliformes; family Phasianidae; genus Meleagris; species Meleagris gallopavo. The sequence continues at coordinate 8,949,483 of NC_139419.1, read as the reverse complement.
AAAGGTTGATGTGAGTCAGTGTAGCATCACTCTGTTTAACCAAACACCAAGTTGCAAATGAGAGCTGCAGCTGAACTACTGACCATTCTTGCTCTTTCAGTGCATTACTGCAGGCCAAAGGGGAGAAAATGAGAAAAATGCTGATATGTTGTGAGATGGTAAATGCTCAGTGTGTTTTGTAGAGGCTATGCCTATCTTGAGCCATATTCTGATAACATAAAACAGCTCTAATAGTCTTTTCCTTTTGAGAAGAGACACCGAAAACACCAAGGCCTGCTGCATGTTGCTTTGTGTTGTGATCTGTGTCTCACTGTCTTGAATTTTACCAGGATACCAGTTGCTTAGTCTCACAGCCTCTTGCAGATCCTTTTGCTGTTCTGTAGCACAGTGGCAGCATGCATGTGGTGAAGAAGAGAGTGGTCAGTTCCAGTGTCTGCCTTACTAGTGGGTGATGCTTGTAGTATAAACCTTTGTACCATAATTTTTTTCTTGCTGAAATTCTTGGATATAGGAAGAAACCTAACATTTACCTTTCTGCCCTGTTTTTCACAAGGTATATGGGTTAAAACAAATTTACTAGAAATACAGTCATACATATTAATATTGGAGCCTGTATTCTGTGTGTAGTCATGAATTGTGTTGTAAAGAGTGAGCTCATTCTTCACAGCTAACTCATAAAGTGATTCTATGAATTCATGATGAACTAAAATTCTGACTTCTGTTCCTTAAATTGAGCTGACCTTATAAAATTATACCTGTTAAAGAAACTCCTTAATGTTCTTCACTTTACAGCACAGCTGCAAGTTTCTCTAAAGTCATTTGTTGAGAAAAAAAAAATCAGTAATATCTTCCAGAATTGATTTGCTCTTTTGAAATATTCTTGCTGAAGTATGGACATACGGCACTTTAAAACTCTTCTTCCTTCTCTAGAATTTAGGACTCCACGTGAGTTGGTAATCAGAGTTGAAGTCAATGTCCAGTTATTCACAGAAACCCTTTGTCCCATATTGACAGAATACAGGGGGAAATAATGTTCTTCTGTGATTTGAAGCGTTCTTCTGAGCAAAATTTTAAAAATCAATGCTTAAAATGGTCTATAGCAGCATCAGCAATCATTAGGCTTGAAGTTACTGTGACTTTTTTCTTATTAAGCAGTAAGACATGAGTAGCTGTAATCGTCACCCTTACAGCAAGGAACCTCAGATGCTTACTGATTACAGAGCTCAGTAATTGCTGAGGGTCGTTTTGCTAGCAGGAATTGGGTTTCTTTTTCTCCTAAACTAAGTGAAACATAAAATTCTCTGCTTGAAGCCATGGGGAAGGTGTAAGACAAGCAGGTTGAGCTTTTCGTGTAAGTGTGAAGTCACTTCGTCGAAGTGAACGCAAGACTTGAATCGTGTGGTGCTGTTGGTGCTCTAGTTTAATTGGTCACTCTTTTGCTGCACAGGTGTTAGAGGTAAACACAGAATAGCCTAATGAGCACTCTTGCAAAAGAAAAAGAAGTCGTGTTAAATATTCAGATGCTGTCCTTGCTATCCAGCTCAAGTCTTCACTAGGCAGGTAGAGCTATATGGAGATTTCCTTGTAAAAGAACATTGTGCTAACAGGTGTCACCTAGAAAACTTCACCTTACGGCCTTAGGATTGAGTGAAAGATTTAGAAAGAGGCATGAAATCAGGGCATCATGGAGATCTGGGCATTTTCCCTCAAAAGTGGTAACTCTCCTTAATAAGGTTCCTACCCATTTTCAGGCATCCTGACCATAGGCATCTGATATGTTTGGGAAGTTCTGAATTGTTGCTGTCACTCTTTGCTGACTGCAGGACATCATTCTCCTGGGCACTGCTCTTACATTATCTCTGAGGTTTTGGACTGATTTCCTGTGCTTGTGTGCTCTGGTGCTCTGATCTTTCCTCACGTCTGCATCATGAATTACAAACATACGTAACGACTCTGTCTGCCTCCTGTCAGCCCCAGCAAAGCAGATGGTGATCTAAGCAAAGGCTGCTGGGGTAGAGCTGTCTAAGAAGGTGGGGAGGGGGGGAATACTTGTGTTTTTTCTGCTGTTCTGGAATTTTTGAGCGGCAACAGAAATGTGGGAGATGAAGTTCCGGACTGAGTCTCAAACAGAAGGTTATTTCATATGGAAAAATATTTTTATATTACATTTGTACAAAATTTTCCCTATTTTGGTCTCCCCAAATTTTTAAGGATATGCACATTGCTCAAACTTGATTTCTTTTGCAGGATGTTTTAAAATGTGTGTTATGTTTGCTTATGTATTGCAAATGTAAAGCTAAGTTTTGCATGTCTAATAAACATGCACTGTGGCAGTATGTGTTTTGTTTGGCTAACTTGAAGTCATTGCTTCTTAATGAATATGGAAGGGAACTTGAGTCGTTGTGACTGTCTCTTGAGCATAAATGAATGTGTGGAGCGTGTTTATTTAAAAAGGGCTTAACTAAGTAATGACAAGGAATACTTGCTGATGACAAAGGTTAGAGTTAAAGCTTAGTTTAGTATATGGTGTTCTCAGGATTTTTTTAACGTTGTGATCTTAAAATAATCAAGATTTTTTTGTCATCTTTTGGCTATGGACACTCATACTGGTGTAAAATGGGCTTAAGACGTGGTAACAGCAGTCTGATACTTACATCTCTGTGAGATGAGAGTCTGAGTGTTTGTGTGGGAATGTATTTAAATACTTGTGCCACAGTTAGTTCTTACAGTGAACGTAAGGATAGTTTTTGAAGAGGACTGAGAATAGCTTCAAGCTTCTACATTTATGGACTTTTAGAATTTCTAGGAGCTTTGTTTTACCTGTGGTAGCACTGAAGAACAGATGGTTACATCTCTAGGGGACCTGCTGGGAGCATTTTCAGCTTTTAGGGACTGGCTTTAGGCATCTCCACTTGTGAATGTGTGTTGGTGTTTAGTTGCAAACTTTTTGCTTCCTTTTGAGCTGTTTTGCAAGTTGGATTGTTTCAGGTGCAAAGGGAAATGTATTTTTCTAGAAGAATGAATGTATCTGGGCTTTGTATACTAAAGCGTTTAATGAACATGAAAGTCTGTCCTCTGAAATATATTTCAAAAATGTCTGAAATGTGCTTCGCTGAAAAAAAAAAAAAAAAAAATCCTGAATGTGCACTTCTACATTTAAATGGAAAGAAGTCCAAACACAAGGTGAATGGGATTCCAAAATGTCTTTTCTACAGGCAATAAGTATTAATTATTTAATGTAAGTTATGTTAGACATTTGGAGTATGATGATATCTTATGTTAATTTAAAGAAAAATGTATATAAGTGGGAGGGGACTGATCTTAGAAAGTATTGTTGTATATCTCTGAAATCCAGATTTCTAAGCTGAGTCTGTATTTGCTGGCACTGATCATGTCCTGGCTATTGAAAACCTGGACAAGAGTGAACAATACACCTTTCTTTGTAAATGGAACTTGGCAATAAAGATGGTGTTACTGAGAACCTTCTTCCCTTTCATGTTCTGTTGCTAGATTAGATACACAAGGACGTCCAATGGCAGTGAAATGCACAACTTGCAGAAGTGTGCTCTTGTTAAGAAGAATGGTGCATGAGAGTTGGGCATATTAATCTTCGAGCTGAAAACTGAAATAGCCAAGGTAATTTTGTGTTGTGTATGCAGGAAACAGCGTGCACTAGGGAGCAGAAATGAAACTCACTGGGGTGGTGGAAAATAGACAAGATCCAGGGCTGAGAGTGGCTGGGAACCACTTTGAATGTGTCCTTTTGCCTGTCATGTGTGATTTCTTCCCCACATATATCCTCGCACCCTCTGCCTCTTTTCTGGTGCATGTTGCCAGTTCACTACATGGATTAAATCCAACTGAATTATTACTTGAAATCTTGTTAATTAGACTCTCCATCTATGGGAATTAATTACAGTCAGTATATGTTCCTTGTGAGATGTTATTTTGCAAACTAGGCATTGCTCCAGAAGCTTTCCTGAGTAGAAATTAAATCCCATTGTACCATGAAACAAGCAAGCTAGATGTAAGAGAGGAGACAATACTATGATTTACTGTAAGATGCAAATATTAAAATGTGGTGCAGGGGGGGAAAAAAAAGCTTAAATCTGATACTGGCATTTGGACTTTTGTGCCAGTAGTACTTCCTAATTCATGGCCTCCCTTTCATTTGAAACAGCTTGGGGCTTCCAGTAACCTCCTCATAGCTCAGGGCATCTGCAGCCTTGTCTTGTAGCATTTCCTCTTTTTCTGTGTGAGGTCTTAGTAATTCAGTCGAACGGTTATAAATAAGAAAGTGAAAGTGTGTCTACGCATGATCAATGCCTTTATCATAGTAATTCCATCCTTATCCAAATAACAATTTAAAATTCAGAATTTGGAGGCTGATGCCTTTATTCTTTGACAGTTAAACTTCTGGTTAACGTTTCCATATCAAAACGGGTTCACTGGGATGGTCTGGGCTTCTTAGCTCTTCAGTTGTGAGCAGTCACTTTCCTAACTTTGTGTTTGTGCTGCTGTGGTAGAGCTGTAGGGATGGTGTGTAGGCAGGAACTGAACTGACAGCTCCCAATGATCTTTTTGAGTGTAAACTGGGAACACTATTTGGTTTATCTGAATGTTTCCTGAAAAGTCCATTCAAAGAGCTGCTGCAGTTTTATTTTCTAAATAACAAGAGATGGTGGAAGTTGCGGTGGTGGGAGTTGACTGGCAAAATAATCACTTACTGCTGGCAAAATGAGAAGAATTTATTCAGGCAAGTGTTCACGCGGAGTTAAGGCAGCTGAGCTGAAAGGGAGTAGCTAAGGCAGCCTGGAGAGTGTGCAGTTGTGTCTGGGTTTGGCTTGAGTGTTCTCCCAAAGGCTTATCTGCAAATATCGCTAGATGCTGAAATTGTGAGTGCTTTTAGCTGCCAGTTCTCTAAAGCTGATTTTTAGAGGTGAAATTTTCAGGCTGCCAAGGGCAAGTGCATTATTAATCAGACTAAAGATTGGGATTTTTAAAATATATATGTTGAAAGCTCTTGCCTGTACTCAGGCTCATTCTATCAAGCTGGGAAATGTTGTACTTTTGGGATGGAAAAAACTGATCTCATCATTCTGTCGTCACTCACTTGCCCCTAAATAAAGGTTTATATTTCACATGGGCTCCAGTTTATTTTTATTTGCCCTGTCTGGATGACCAATTGGGACAGATGAATCCTCAGGCTGTTTCCTAGTTACACATCAGTTTTTCTCAGCTTTAATATGCAGTAAACATTGTGATACGGGATGGGAAAACAAGCTGTTATTTTACTGCAGAAATAAATTTTGACTTCAGGTTAATTGGGGGAAGACATCTATGCGTAAATTTGTTCTCATTTTTGGGTCATTTATTTGAAACAACTTCAGGCTGCTGAGAAGCTGTCTTAGAAAAATGTCTAAAATTTCCAACTGCAGCTAAAACTTGGGTGTGTGAAGTGAGAACAGCTGTTGTGACCCAATTGTCTGAGTGATGCTGGGTGTAGGAGTTAATGCAATTGGCACAAGAGCAAGGGATGATCATTTATTCCAGCCTCTTGCCAAAAAACTTATTAAAACAATTGTTACAAAATTGAGAGAGGAGGCTTATTTTAGTACAGTTGTTAATAGCAGAGTGTTTCCCCAGGCTTCCTATCTCTGCTGCTATGAAATGTGCTTTTCCAAAATGGGTCACTTATTCCCGGGAAGCATTTGGCTCTTTGCTTCAACAGTATTGCTGTTGTCAGTGATTTAAATGGACTGCCAACATGAGTGCCTTTGGGAGACCTCTGTGTGAAGGTGGAATAATAGAACAGCAGCCTGCACAAAAGCAAGAAGTTAAGTGAAACTGGAGCTCCCTTAGGGTGTGTACCAGCATCAGCCTCCCCAGGATCTTCTCAGAAAGCTGAAATTGTTGCTTCAAATACATCAGCTTTGACCTATTACTAAAGGGCTGGGAAGTGGCATGGTGATCTGGTGGAAGCCACCAAACTGAGGGTTGTGGAATGGCTGATTACACAGCTACACTAGATAACATGTTCTTTGTTTCCAGCTGCTACGTGGAACTGCACGGTGAAGGATGAGTGAGTCAAGGAGGCAGCTAGTCAGGCTGCAGAGCTTGCTCTGCCCCAATCACCAGTGCTCTCAGAAACAGAAGAAGGAGTTTCTGAAGGAGATAGGCAGAACTGTGTCCTAGTGAAAAGAACATCAGGGCTGCAGAAGGGAGGTAAGGCCTACAAAGTACACGAGTAGGCTCTCTTTTCCTAAGAAATCTGACTGTAATGATAATGTGCACACAACTCTTCTGCCCTGAATAACACGACTCCCCAGCCTCCAGTGCTGAGGATAACTGCTTGCCTGTGTCCTCTCAAACAAAGTAGAGAAGCAAGCAGACCAAGTAGTAATGGGCAACTTGCTCACAGCTGTCACTTGCATATTGGAATAACTGTCCTAGTACTTGTCCCGTGGGCTTTACTGCAGACATATCCTGCTAGACTGCTAATTAAATGATGCTATAACATGGCTAATACACTATTAAGACGATTAGATAAGATCTTTGTAATTATGTATTGCATAGGAGGGGAAGAGAAATGCCAAAGTTATCTCAGTGGATTATGGCAGGTACTTCAGTACAATTCTGATAGTTCAGAGACTAGTTGCTTGCAGGTGAGTATGCATTATCACCAAATTTTAAGATCCTTTCCATAATTAAAAGGCTTGTAATAAAGTCCCAAGAACTGACAAGACTGCATATCCTGCTTCTTTGACTATTTTGCATCTTAGTGTAGGTTAGGTGTAGGAAGAATGCAACCATATATGACTTTCATTACGACAGATTTTACACAGTCAGTAAAGCTCAGTTCCTCTTGCAAGTTTTATCACACGTCAGGGTGAGGTGAGTAATTACCCACATGGGAAATTCTGTTCAGTAGCTTGTACCAAACAGTCACCTTTGGAGGTGAATTCTGCAGCAGGGAGATGGCATACCTTGGACAAGGTGTCCATGCAGCAGGTAGAAATGGTGCATTTTGGAATCTGGGCTTGCTTTTAGACTTGGGTGATGCTGTGTACATTCGTTCAACAACTGACATTCCCATAGTGGCTCCCAGGCAGAAGGGACAGCATTCTCTGAAGAATGGTCCAAGTGGAAATAATGAAGAATTCTGAATCAGCACCTTCTATCAGATCTTACATTGTTTCTTAGAGGGAGATGCTTGTATTTCCTCTTGCCTTCATCCTCTTTGCTTTTGCATAACTTTTTTTTTAGGACATTTTTGATTTAAGGCTTTAGAAAACTCAGAAGAGGAGAGTCCTTTCATGTAGGCACGTAAAGGAAGAGAGTCATCTTGATTCTCTGATATTTAAAACATTTCTCACATAAGCTGTAGCAGGGAGTTTCTGTCATAATTTTAAATCATCCTATTCAGGAAGAGCTGCTTTCTGTGTGCCAACACTCTTCATTCTGCAGGAGTAAGGGTTTTTTTTAACTTGTTTTTAGTATCTAGAAGTGACTTTGTAAATTTTCCCACTCATTTCAGGGCCGTACTAAACAGACTGGCTTTGTATGGTTTGGCCTTGTTTAGGATTATATCCTGAAGGTGGGCATGCCATTTTGGGTGGCCAGAAGTCAGTAAATACTCTAATAGCTCTGCCACAAGCTGGAGATGGGAAGGTTTGGAAGGTGTATCTATCTTGTTGTTTGGAGGGTAGTATCTATCTTGGTAGTAGATGCCCCTTACTAACAAATACTAATTTGGGACATTGCGGTCAAGATGAGAACTTGAACAGGTTTTGGTAATATCCGATAAACAGAAAATTTACCCTTTATTTCTATGTAGCACTTGAGTGGTTTTTGCTCAAGGGTGAAAAAGCAACGACAATAAGAAAGAAATTAGCAATGCAATTGATCTTTGGGCAGAAAAGCTGCTGTTGCTCATGGTTGTTTCTTAGCTTAGTGGTTCTCATCAGCTGGACTGAAGGGAGGACTTTTTCTGTGCAGTGCAGTGCTGCTTCAGACTCCAGTCTGTTTGTCAGAGTTGTGACTCACTGTTGATTCAGAGGAAGAAATGGTTTGGCTGTTTTTTTTTTTTCTTCTGATATTGTCTTCTATTTAAGGTCTTTCTCCTTTTTTTCTGGGCACTGCAGGAGCAGCAACACAAATGTAGGCAACTCTTGTAGGTGCATGTTGGTGGGTGCAGGTTAACTTTGTCTGTCTGTAGCCGTTGTGGGCCGGAAGATGGACAAATGGTTGTTACTGCACTTGTGCTGAGGGGACATTGGGAGTGAGTAAGAACGAAAACGTCAATGAGTAAAACTACAAAGTAGGTTCCAAATTGTGCTGATCTACCACCAGAATGTTTTAGATCTGGTGAGACAGCTGTTTCTCTGCTAATCTACCGGAATACAATATGGTGTGTGTTATGATTTGGGTATACTTCAATATACTTTTTCTCTATGCAGTGTGTCAGTTATTTCACTGGTACTATAAAAACATCAATCTGTGTGGATTTACCCACACCTTTAAGCCTTACTATTATCCTATGCAAACTCATTTGTTGATGTGAGAGGGTGTGACTTAATTCCAGAGTTCTTGGGAACAAGATGTGAGCACCTCTGCTTCGCTGCTTCTTCATGGTGCAGTTCACTTGAATTTGCTTATCACAGTTATCAGATTCAAGGCTCTTCCTGTGAAAGTGTTCTTTGCAACCACTGTCTGCTAGATAACTTGTAATTCTTACGTAGTTGCCAAACTGATTTGGAGGGAAATATTCTTGCCTGCCTTGGCTAAATTTTAGTAAAAAAAAAAAAAAGGTCTTTAAAGCTTCTTTGCAACTTTCTGAATAAATTATAGCATTAGATGTTTGGTAGGGGAAGGGAACTTGATGCATTCCTGAAAACCACAAGTATCTTAGAGCCATAGCTAGGAGCTTGGCTTCCTCTGTTTTTTCATTGTATCAGAGAAGAAAATCAGACCTGTCATTCCTATCATCAGAGCTAACTTTCTGTAGCTGCATTTAGATGAGCTCTCACATAACGCACCATACGTGTGTTATTCTGGCAACAGCAGACTTCAGCTTGACTGGGCCTCGGACAGGGTACTTCGCCTGTCTGATCCTTATCTCACCTTTTACAAGTATACTGATGGCAAACTTAATAGTTAATGGTCTGGTTATGAAGTTCACATTTGCAGAGTGCTTTGATATGAACCGCTTTAGCTTGTTTGCTACAAAGAGGCATTAACTGAATTATCATTCTAGTCTTGCTGTAGTAGGAGATAATTCTGTTCCTGGTGAGTGCCTTAACTGTAAAAGTCACCATAATAAAACTTTTATTTCTTCATTTGTGCCACAGCTCTGAATCCAAACATTGAGGAAAAAGGTCTGCCCAGAATTTTCAGCTAATGGAGCAGGTGTAAGGTCGGGGAGTCACTCCCAGGTATTTACATTTTTCTGTCTCTGAGGTGGGATCGAGACAAACTTCCCTCTAACGGGACAAAGGAGGAAAACATGAAAAAATCTTTAACTGCCAGAGATTGATCAGTGGGACTGCTGAAAATACAGTGCCCATGCATCCTCTGAACTTGAGCATAAGAATGCACAACACAGTTTAAATGCAGTATCAAAGGGTCCATAGGAAAGACTGAACAATCCTGTAGGTCGGTCTGCACTGAAATCTGTCAAAGCCTGTGGAAAGCTGGGTTGCTGGGCAGTTTGCTGGTACAGCTTTGTCTTTTAGAAAGAAGCTTTCTTAGTAAACCACTGGGTACAACTGGAATGGGAAGAGTCCAGCTTCAGAAAGAAGTAAGGAAGATTTATTGTGAAGTTGTTTTCAAATACTTCAAAACGGAAGAATCAGAATCAGCCAGGCATTGCTGATGATGAGACTCAACCAGGACTTGCTTTTTACTTCTTTGAACAACTATTTAAATGTTATCCTGACTGAAGGAAGTATACACCTGAAAGATGTTAGCGTTCGAAGGAGTGCTATGAAGACAGTGAGAAGTCTGGAAGGCCAGCTGTAAGGAGTGGCTGAGGCTCCTGGGTTTGTTTGGCCCAGAGCATTGGAGGTCAAGGAGGGGAGGCCTTGTGGGGCTGCAGCTCCTCACAGTGAGCAGAGGGAAGCGCTGAGCTCTGGTCTCTGGGTACAGCAACAGAGCCTGAGGGAACCAAATGGAGCTGTGTCAGAGGAAGGTGCTGCACCAGAGGGCTGTGAACGTGGGCCAGGCTGCCCAGGGTAGTGAACACAGCTCCGTGCTGCCAGAGCTCACAGAGAGCAGGGACACTGCTCTCAGAGATAGGGTTTGGGTTTGTGTGGTCCTGGGTGGAGCCAGGAGTTGGATGCGATGATCTTTGTGTGGTCCTTCCAACTTGGTGTTTGCTATGACTCTTTAAAGAGCCTTGTAAGGGGCTCAAAAATGAGAACCAGACAGAGACAGATTGTTTCTGGCTTAAGGGCACGTTAGTGTTGACATTGTTGTCTGTACACAGAGCTGTCATCTCAGAATTACTCCTAGATTAGGGAAACAATAGGAATAGAAACCACCGTATTTCTCAACTCAGAATTAAAGGAGGGATGGTTCCTCAAATGGGCAATTTGCAGACATTGCAGTGCAAACAAGAAAACATGCCTCCATGTTTGGAGCTATAACTCATGTACATGTTGGGGTCAGTTACTAGCTGGCTGTTGTACTTTTATTTTTTTTTTTTTCTAATTTCAGTGTTAAATAAAAAGCCTGAAACCGGAAAGCTGGGGTATGCTCCCACAAGCTGTGAGCTGGGCCCTTGTGCAGGTAACTTGCACTGGGGATTAACTCTGTCAGTACACCTGCACCTATTCTGACTGATGCTCTGTGCTTGGTTCAGGCTGTGGAGGGCTCATTTTGGAGCAATTTCAAATCTACAGCAGTGTGTTGCTGAAGAATGTTTGAGTGTTATTTTTAGCTGGTAAATCCAATAATCGCTTTTGTGCAGTGAACCAGGAGGATCCCTAGAAACTCTTTTCCTCTAGAAGGAAGAACTGCCATGCTTTGCTGGCTTTCCTCCTCCAGGCCAGGAGAGTAGATAGGATGGATCCTTAGCTCAGCATGCAGCATGAAATCCTGTTCTTTGTACCAAAGCAGACAGAAGAAACAGATCAAACTGTAAATATGTAATTCAGCCTGCTTGATCCAAAAAAAAAAAAAAAAAAAAAAAAAAAAAAAAAAAAAAAAACACCACTATCTGCAAGGCATAAAGTAAACATGTGACCATTGGTGGGCTTCCTACAGTCCTGGAGCAAACAGGGTGGCTTGTTTTTGCACACTGCTGACGGTCGGTCTGGGAGACGTGCAGGTGGGAACGTGGTTGGGAGCTGTGTCCTTTGAACAGTATGCAGTGGAAGTGGTTTGTAAAATGAGAGGGAATAGTGTCCATAGGTGAGAGCATCTGAGTGCTGAGTAGCACTGTAGCAAGGCACTAGCCTGACCTGCATCACCCACTGGTGAAGGGAGCCGCGAACTCTTCTCCTACCACTCAGGCTTTGAGTCTGCAGAAACCTCAGCTACGTGGCTGCAGGTAAGTCTGCAGATAACCCTGCCAGTGACAGGACCTAAGCATGTAGCAAAAAGTTTTTTGTCTCTTCTATTCCCTGAGATCAAAGACAGATGAAATTGATGGTGTTCAGAACAGATTTGTTCCTTGTCCTAGAAGAGCACCTTTGAAGCTGTAAAACCACAGGTGGAGGTCTGACAGAAGATCCTGGGTAAGATTTATGTGGGGACGTTAACTTCAACATTTATACTTCTCATCCATTGGCACCATTTGATTGTGTTTATAGCAGTGGACTGACTTTAACAACACCTTTTTTCCCTTGGGGCAGTGTAGTTTGGGTGCTTGCAATGAAATCCAGACAGCATCTTAACGTAAAAATGCAATTTCAAAAAAAGATTAATAAGGATTGTCTGTGCATGTGCATGTACACACAGCCTGAGGAATGTCCTTGTTGCATCTCTGACCTCTGTTAGCATAAGTCAAGAAGAGCTGAAGTGGGAAGCAGGGCAGTAGAGTGCTACCTGCTTCAGGCAACCGGCGTGGGGAAATGCTGAGCCCAGAGGAACGGTCCTGGTTCTTCCTGCAGCAGGGAGAGCTGCTGAAGCAATCCAGGGGCACAGACAGATGGCTCTGGAGGCTGTTTTCTTTCCCTTTTTTTCTTTTCCAGCTCCTCTAGGATGTGGTTAATTGTATAGTGTTGCAGTGTGGCTACCGAGGCAATTATTGTTTGCGTGAAACGAGATAGAAATGGGTGGTTAACTCTGCTTCAGATGTAATTAAGTCTGAAATGCCTCAGTGGTCACATTAGATGCACTCATTTTATGCTCACTTATTGGTTTAGGCCATATCCATTTGTTATATAAAAAGGAAAAGGGTTGTTTTTTTTTTTTAACTTTCAAATGATTTTCTGTGGAAATCAGGGAGAAAAAGAGTACTGTTTAAAGCAGACAGTAATGCCATACTACAGACTTCTTGTTCTGCCAAGATAAATTAGTTAAGAAAACCCCAGCCCTTTTTTTTTTTTTTTTTTTTTTAATGGAAAAGGTATCTAATCATCCTTTTTCATTTGTCCATCAGTGCAACAAACTGCATGTTCCTTCTATGGGTGACTTTCACTGTTCATGTTCCAGAGATGGATTTTAATGGCAAGATAGGCAGAAGCTTAAATATAAATTACATTCAAGCATACTTAGTTTCATGTGTTTTTCCTTGTAAAAAAGTTCAAGAAGTCATTTGCTTCTGCCCTTAACTTGCAAGTTTTCACATCCTTTCATATACTGATGCAACTCCTTGTGAGGAAGTGTTGCAACCAGTTCTGATTACATGAGATGGACTTGAAAGTGTGGAAAAGTGAAACTCGCTGATCAGAAGAGGAGAAAAGAAAAAAGTGGAAGTAGTTTGTGCAGTTGTTGGTAGGACGTTCTCGTCATGCTTAGTCCCTCACTGAGGAAAAAACGAAACACCAGATGCAAATTTATCTTAAATAGATGGGACCGTGTTGAGAGCTAAAATACCAAAATTTCAGCAATCTAAAGCTAGCCTGGATACATTTGACGGGAAAGAATAAAGTTGCTTTATGCATTCTCTGCCATTGACCTTTGGACACCATGCTTCTGTCATGGAAGAGTGCAGTTTCCCATCACAAAGTGTATGTTTTGAACTGTTTTAGCAAAGTGCAGAATGTGTGCTTAGGCATTTAAAACTGACTCACTGATCTGAACAACTCCTGTGAAGGAATGTTCTTGCAGCCACTCATCCGTTGTAGTCAAGAACAGGCGAAGATCGTGAATCACAGGATATCCCAAGTTGGAAGGGACCCACAAAGATCTTCACATTCATTTCCTGTCTCCACCTGGAACCCCATACAGAACAACTCAAAATCCAAATCCTTGTCCAAACCTTGAATTCTGGCCCTGTGGGGCCATAGAGCCTCCCCTCAGCCTCCTCTGCTCTGAGCTGAACAAACCAACGGACCTTGGCTGCTCCTCATATATTCTACTCTCTGGATCCTCTCCCATCTTTGCAGCCTTCCTTTGAATGCTCTCTATAACAGTTTTATGTCCTGTCCTTACTTTTCTGGAGATGGTTGGGAATGCTTCAGGAAATCTTTAAGAATCCTTTATTTTGTAAACAATCCTTGTAGGAGTGCAGTAAACCTAAGTGTGCAGAGGCTCTATTGAGAAACAGAAACTGAGCTCCTCCCCAGGTGATGAGCACGGCAGCTGAGACAGGAGAATGAAAAGTGAAAGTAAGGCACTTCAGTGATTTGAGTGAGATCATTGGCAATGAGCACTTTGAAGCATTACCTGAGCTTGAAACCAGAGCTGACTCAACTACAGCTTGTTATTCTGCTCATCTACCCTTCATCTTTCTGCTAATGCTAATGGCTCAAAACACAGGTGCAACAGGTTGGGAAAAGCTCATCTGCATCTAATGGTCCATGATGAGTAGATGAATAGACCACTCATCTAGTGGTGTAGCATGCCCACCACTTCAACAGGTATATCAATGTGAGGTTATTTCAGTTTGTGGTTGCTCTTTTTGTTTAAGCATTCATTAAAATGTGTTTTAAAACATGTGTTAGTTCCTTTTTAATGTGGTATTTGAATTCCAAACAAACTGAATGGATGCCTTTTTTTTGTTAGCTAGCCTGAAAAGGTTATACTGATGGTACTTCTGCCTTTGTATGATGCTGCATGCTGATGTGGTAATACTCAATGAAACATTCTCTCAATGCAGACTGAGGGAATGAGTGTTATGAACAGAATTGGGTTCATGATATTGCATCTAACACAAAGACAGTCCTATAAAGATGTCTCTAATCTCCAGATCTGTAATCTGACTTAAAGAGAGTAATCATGAGCCTCTGGGGAGGTGGAAGCTTCTGTTCCCTTTCTTACCCCGACACATTTCTGAGAAGACAGCACTATGTAAAAAAGATGAGTGAGGTGGCAAGTAAGATGAATGGTAAATAGCTGGGAAGGTGTGAGGAACACAATCAGCAACAGGAGAAGTCAGGATCTGACTGCCTAGAAAACCAGCTCTGGGATTTATTCATTTCCAGAGCTTTCTGCACCCATTGCTTCTGCTGCAATTCTCTGCTCCCTTACATGGTTACCAGAAGCCTCTGGTATGCTTAAGTTCAGAGGTGTAGGTTTTTGCCTTCTTCCCTTGCCCCATCTCTGCAGCATTGACATCTTGAAGGCTTCGTGGAAGAGTGCTTGAGAAATAAGTGATTTTTTTGTTCAACTAAACTGAGCGTTTGACTTCGAGGAAAAGGGTTACAAAGTTCTTCTGGAAATGTTACTGCATATGACTGCCATCAGAATGAGCATTCGCTCAGCTTGTAGGTCAGATTAAAACCATTACATCAGTGCAACATCCAGAGGCTGAGAAAAAGTCATCTGTAGCAGTTAAAAGAGTTCAGAGGACAAAGGCCCAGGGCATCCAGGAGCCAGAAGTACTAACACTCATTTGGTATTTTCCCCTTTCCACCAGCATAAGGCATTTTGAAAAATGAAACAGAGTGAAGTAAGCCAGTGGCTATCTGAAGCCAGTGCAGCTGCTGGAATGTTTTGGAGAAGAGCCTCTCAATGCCTCTGAGGCTATCTTGCTGATTACCATCTTGTTGGAGATATTTGGTCTTCTGTTCTCTCACTCCAACTTCTTGTTTAATGTACTTTGACATGCTTTCACAGAAAGGATTTAGTTCTAAAACCAAAAAGTACTTAGAGCACATGGACACCATCACATTGAGGTAGATCTGTTTGTCTGTTTTCTCTTTTTTTAAAGGAAGAAAGAAGTACCTGCACCAAACACTAGATTGTCGTGGGGCCCAACATGGTCGGACTGCTAGATTCCTTGTCTTCCAGCCACTGACTGCAGGTCAGAGAAGTAACACACATAGATGTTCAGCTTTCAGTATGGAAGGAGAAGGCTCAGTAGCACTTGAATAGTTAAATATGAAATTCTCTTCTGAGAGAAGCATTCATTCAGTTTCTCAGCCAGGAATGTTCATTTATGCGTTCACTCAGGCAGGCGCAGGCACCTCCTGAGGGCACGGATTCAGTTGCCCCATGTAACCAATCACATGCCATTCTCTGACAGTATTGTTCTTTATCAGCCCATTAAACATGGGCTTTCAGCCAGTGAAAACATCAGATATTTGGCAAAGCGTTTATAATTAGTAAGTGCAGAATAATGGAATCTGAGGTCTCTGAAACCATTGAGCATGTTAGTTTCCAGCTGATAATGCCATGTAGACAAGAATATGGGAAATGAAGAATACCAAATTGAAGGAGTCAGCATGAGGGGTTTGGTTTTACTGCAGGGTATCTTACAGCAGCCCTGGCTCTTGCCAGAGTCTGATGCTCAGTGCCTGAAGACTTTGTAGAGAAGGCTGTTTTCTCCTCCTACTTTAGCTCCTTTACAGGCATCACTGTGCCATCTTACCTGTGCCATTTGTTCTTCTTCAGACAGTTGTGGATTTTTTTGTTAGTTTGTTGGTTGGAGAGCAGATGTACTTAGCAGGGAACACATTGTCATAATCTTGATATATGTTGTCATGGAGGACCTGCTTGTTGGCAGCACATGCAAACAGAGGGCTGAAGCTTGCTTCCTCCAGGTGTGGCTGTGCAAACTTCCAACCAGCCTCAGCTTTTTTTCATTTGCTGATGATCTAGGATGTGGCTGAGCAGCCAGCAGACACTTTCTGCTTTCAGGCTTCAGAGATAAAGACTGACTTTTTCCATTAACTACATTTTATTTTTTGCTTTCTTGGCATGCATTTGACAAGCTTGCTTTGGCATCTTACATGCCTCACTGCCCTTTTCCTATGAACTGGCTTCCAAGCTTTTGACATTCTCTGGCTAGATGTCATCTTCCCATAGAAGAAATTCTCCTCCCCTCACATCACCATCCATTTGGTACCAGGGGAGCCCACACAGCTGTGATGACAACAGAACAGCAGAAAGACTGTTCTGCCCTCATCCTGGTAGGTCTGAAGACAGAGTAGTCCATAAAGGGCAATACCACCCCCCTTGAGCTGTGTGGGATTGGTAACATCCTTTATTTATTTTTTTATTAATTATTATTTTTCTCTGGGAGAGAGCTAAGAAGTGGGGAAAGGACTTTGTGAACTTTCTTATTGACAAAAGAATTTAGCAGCTTCATTTTGTGAACAAAGCAGGATGAAATGCCAGCAGCACCATGCCAGGCCAACTGCAGCTCCTCTGCTGTGGGTCCTGGCAGCCCCTTCTGTCCAGCCCTGCCCTTCCTCTTCTTTGCATCAGTTATATTACTCCTGTGTCCTCTTCACCTTTTGGTATGTGCAGCACAACTGTGGGCTGTAGGCCCCTTTGGCTTCTGTTCTCAGTCTGAAGTCTTGTGCAAGGGGCTGAGCAGATCTGGAGGATTTGCATGGGGAGGGAATCACCACCGCATTCACAGGCGCTTCTTGCCAGCGTGATGACAGTGTCCTTCCTGTTCAAAACAAAGACTCAGCTCACACAAATCGTTTCTTCTAAATGCCTGGAATGTGGGAAGGGGAAGATTTTCAGCACTGTGGATTCAGGGCTTTAGCCTGGATCTGATTAAGCCAGCAGAAAACCAGCCACGTAAGCATCTGTTGCCAAGCTCATAGCTACACTGCTGTAACTGATGTAAACAGCAGCTATGCGGGGGGCTGCAAAACAGCGAACAACAACCCCCCCCATGCAGCCTGCTGCTAGGCACACTGCTGCATGCAAGCAGGATTCTGTTTTTGTGCAGCTGAATTGATCTCAGCTCTGGAGTTACATCCTTTCAGATGCCAACGTACTTCTCCCTTAGCGCTAGGTAATGCTGTGTCCGTGCAGAAACTTTGTCCAAAGCAGAGAGTTATTTTTTCCACTGAGTGTCTCCTTTCTTCTCCTCTGATTGATTCAAGGTGTTGTTTTGTGTTGCCACTGAGTAGCTTTGAAGTGGAAAAGCATGTGAGCTCTTTGCAGCTGTTTTGTACACGCTTGGCTGTTCAAAATCAGAATTGTGCTGTTCTAGTAAATGCTTCTCTTCCTTGAAAGCTACAGTTAACTTACTGCAGGGCTGTGAGTTTCACTTTCAGGTTCTTGGACTCACTTCATTTCCCTGATGCAGGGAGCAGTGGGGCACTGGTTTAAATATAACTATCTCTTCTCGAGTTCTGAAGCAGAAAGGAAGATATTAAATTAAATAGGTTTAAATTAAATAAGGTCTAAATAAGTAAAAACCTTAATATGGAATTAGAAAAAAAAGGGGCCTCTTCTTATTTCAAAATGTACTTAAAAAAATAATTAGAAAAAATTACTTCTGTGACATTCTGTAGTTGGCTCCCAATTCAAACTAGCTTCTGCAGCTTTTATTTCCCCAGAAGGCTCAGGGCAAACCTCGCTTTGTCCTCAGCCCACCTCTTTGTTCTCCTTCCCATGGCTTATTGCTATAGCCTGAGCCATTCTCCTGGAGGGAGAGGAGGGCAATGCTCATGTCTTCATCACTGAAAGTAGGGATGAAACAGAAGCAGAGAGCATCTTGTTAAAAGAAAGTCTAGATAAGCTTTCAGTAAAATAATGAAGCAGAAGGGGTCAGGTAGGTTAAAGGACAGTGGGCTTCTTTGAATGAAGATCAACCTCCTTCTTGGGAAATGGTTGATGAACAACAGATCGTAAGGAACCAGATGCTCCAGGCGAGTGAATCCACTATAATCCCACCCTAAAACTCACATCCAGACCTAGCGGTGCCTGGAAGGATGCTGAACTCATCACATTGTCTTTAAAATGTGTAGAATTAAAGCCAATAGGGACAGATAGCTGGAGCACCTCCTGAGCCAAGTAGTTATTCAGCAGAGTCAGGTAATCTGCATCACAATTTGGAAAGCAGGGACACAAATTCTGCCATAGTCTCACTTTGCAAGTCTGTCTTTCTTGTGATATGCTATGTTTTATTAAAACACCTTATGACAAGGGAAGCCTCATTGCAGCAAAAAAAAAAAAAAGCACGAACATAAATTGTGTAACAGTCTTTTGGATGTCAGGTGTAAGCTAAGAAAAAGTAAACATGCATAATAAATGGTGAGAGGAAGGAAGAAATTTATTCCCATTTCCCCATGCTTCATTTCTTCTCCATTTTAATGTGCTTTGGAATGAAATGAAATAAATACTTTTGTAATGTAGTGTTCACAGGAGAGGTAGGCACAAATTTCCTTTTTTCTCTCTATGAGTTCTAGTGAATCACCAGTAGAGACAGGAGCTACAGAATGAGGCAGTCTGTTCAACCTGCACGGTGCTCCTGGCAGCAATGCATTGGTGTTTGTGTAGGGATTACTTTACCAGCAGCACAGAAGAGAAGGGAGGAACCCATTGTTGTACACTATATTATTCCCTCGCAGAAGAGAAAAATCAATCCATTCTCATAAATAATATACAAAATTCTCAGCGAGATCTAAATTCAATACACTTAAGATGTCACCAGGGCTCTGGGCACGACTGGCTAAAGAGCTGGCTGGGAAAAGGCATTATTCTGTTCATCTGGCAGCAAAAATTGGCCTCTTGTCCATTGCAGCCTCTGTAGAGGCCAGTTTGTTCAGTGGGTGCTTTCCATGGAGACAACTGATACTCACTGGAATGGGAGTGATGTGGGGTGGGCACAGGACTGCTCCTTCCTGCTTGCTTCAGATGGTGTAAAGCAGCTGCGTCATGGGTTCTGGTGGTTCTGTTTCTCTCTGCAATTCAAAGAACGCCAGACTTATCCAAACTCAGAAGCTGTCTAGTTTAACCCCAGAGTTAATATTACAATGGTTTAGTTAGCATAAATGCAGTTTAAAGGGTTTTAGCATTCAAATTAAAACTAATTTCAGGCCTTGTTTACTGGGGTTGGGGAGTTTTTAACCTGCAAACCCAATGTTAATTGCCTTGCCATTCTTCCTCTATACTTGCTAAACAAGGTAACTGAGCTATGGGTTGCCATGAAAAGGCCATTTTTAATTATAAGGAATTGCTTATTGGCTAACTCAAAATGGAGTATATTCAAATGACAGAATGTTGAAATTTTACTTCTGTTGGACTTGTATGTCTTTATTAGAAATGCCACTGATTATTCCATAGCTTTCTTCCTAATGTTTGCTTTTCATTTCTGTCTTACAACCTCATAAAAGCACAGGAATATAAATCCAGCCTTACAGAGAAGATCAGCAGACCTAAGCTTTCCACAAGTGCAGTTAATATTTCTACTAATTGAGACTGTCTGTGGTGGCAAACGAGGAAACATGGGCACCTTCACTGGGCACATTCAGTTGTAGCCATCACTACTGGTGCCAATCCCTGAGTAGTCAATCTTTTGTTTGGTAGTAGAAATTATAAAAGCAAGTGATAGATCATTATTTTTTTCAGGACTAACTAAGAAAGAGACATGGCTCTGTTATTTGTGGCTGATGAATGTACTGGGAGAGCAGCTGTACTGCTTACACCACACTGTACAAGATTTTATCTTCCATGGATTTGCCCTACACTTCCCAGCTTCTCCTCCAGCCTTCTGTGAACCCTACAGACACATCTGTATCCCCTTGTTTCAGCAGTCCAACTGCTACTGTCACCATGCACACACATGTATGCTGAAAAATTCACCCCAAAACACACTCTCAGCTCTCCCCACCAACCTCCTACCCTTCCTGAGCTGCTGGCAGCACATCCTGCAGCTGGGTAGCAGCTAACCAGACGCTGGCTGCTGGGTGGCTCAGCTCAAACACAGCTAAGTTCATCTGTTTGTGATTTTTTTTCTCTGAGATGGGCTGAGTAGAGAAGAACAAAGGTGTTCCCCCTCTCTTCACAACCACTGCCTTCCAAGGATGGGAAGCAGCAGCAAACTGGGTTGGCACTGGCTAACCTGAAACTTTCATGACAGGAGTAGGAGGAGGGGAAAGCAGCACAATAAGATGAAGTTTATTCTCAGAAAATCAGGACAAGGAAATGATGTGCTTTGGCAGTGCTCTGTAATGCACACAAGCCGCTGTCTAGTTTAAAGCAAGGGATCAGTTCCACCAACGTTTCCTGACATTCCATGGAATTGCTTGGAAACACAGGCAGAAGCCTGCACTGGTTTTCTCCTCCAGCTGCTTTTCTACCCTAAACACTCTTTCCAAAGTTAACATCTCAAGCAAATAAAACAACTCCCTCTCCAGTTTCCTAAGCTGGCTATTTTGCAGGCGGTTCTCACACCAAGTATTCTTTTGTTTTGAAATGAAAGCCTCTTCCTTATCTCCATACTTCCTGAGCTATGAATAATTAACTATCTCCCCCCCAACACACAGACACACACAGATACTGGGAAGTTTTTTAAAAAGCTGTTCAAAGAGACCTTGGCAAAAACTTATCAGACAGCAGCTAAGCGAAGTCCCAAGTAACTTGAAGCTACCCCTCTTCTCCCTCCCCCTCCACTCCCCTCAGTTTGGTTTTTGTTTTATTTTTTCAGGCATTGCTTATTGTCTATAAATAACAGGGACAGCTAGAAAGGGAAACCTCTTCTCAGAGGTGATACGGCCATCTGGCAGCTGCCCAGCACAGCCCATTGGCTGTAAGTCAACCCTGAACTTCCCTGAGAAAAAAGCAAAGTCTAACATTTAAAAAAATAGTAATAATAATTAAAAAAAAGACCTCACTGTCTTGTGTTTACTATTTAAAGGACCAGGAACAATGACTGTTTTAACTTGCGGGTAAGTAGGCACAAGCAGACTGTAATGCTGCAGCTGAACGCACTGTTCCACTGGCTTTAATTACTGGAGGTTAGGTAAAGCTGTGGATTGGTACCAAATGGCAGATAGGCTACAGCTGAGCAGAGCAGCACCTGGGGGACCAGAGAAGCTGTAGGAGCGTGTGTGCAGAGCTCTGGCTGCTGAGAGCAGAGATTTCTACGCATCTGCTGGTTTCCCTGCTCTGTGTGCTGGAACTGTGCCTGCAGTAAAAGTGAGCAGCTTGGTAAGCCTGAGCTTTTTGTGGTATTTACCCATAGGATGTATTTTTTTAATGCTATTGTAAATGCCTTTGAGCTCAAAAACAGTACAGAAGAATTCTTATATACCTATGTGTAGACTAGAAAATACAAGTGAGTTTTGATTTAACAGCTGGAAACTCTGCTCACTGCCACTAGTTACTTTCCCTTGCCCATGCATAGGAACTGAAGCTGTCTGCTCTGTCCAGTGAGGCAGCTAAGGATGACGTCTCCCACACCAAACCCATTTTTTTCCCCTGGTTGCACTCTTGCTTCTCTCTGAAAGAGTTTGATCTGTTTAGTGTTACTTTGGCACACTTTAAATCATAGCACTAGTATTTTTAAAGATTCTTAAGTACCCTCTTAATTAGAGGATAATGATCATGGTGGCTTTGTGAAAGCAGCTTTCTCTCACTCTTAGAGTACCAAAGTTAATTATTTCTGTCTACTGGATTTAATTTTACTTTTTTTTCTGCCCACGTATAATGCAATGATATTAGCACTCAAGCACCTATAGCTTGTATATACATAGACTCATAGAATGGCCTGGGTTGAAAAGGACCTCAATGATCATCAAGTTTCAACCCCCCTGCTATGTGCAGGGTTGCCAACCACCAGACTAGGCTGCCTAGAGCCACATCCAGCCTGGCCTTGAATGCCTCCAGGGATGGGGCATCCACAACCTCTTTTGGCAGCCTGTTATTCTGGACAGAAGATTAAATTAAGATAAATGTGACTACAAGATAAGATAAACACGACTAGGTGTAAGTTAATGAGTCTCATACCTTCTTTGGTTTCTCACTGTTATATACAAGCTTAAGATAAGTTGAGTTTAGATGATACCATAGATACACTAAGATATCTATATATTTATTAGTGTTTTAACTACTTTGAAGATGTGAGGTGAGCAAATAGTACAAACCTACAGAGTGTTTAGACTGGATCCCAGCCTGGAAATAACTTAATTTTTGTAGTTTGGATGTAGCAGACTGTAGGCTTAAATAATCATTTCTATGTTCCAAGAAAGAAGAGAAAACTGAAAAAAGAAACATTTAGAATCAAGCACAAAACACTGAGTGAGTCATTAGGCTGTAATCAGATATGGGCATAGGCAGATAATAATCCCTGTTTGAACCCAAACTCCTCATTTAGTGGTCTGTATTAAAACTCAGGACTCTGAAGCACAGGTTAGGTGACAGTAAATATTTCTATTAAAATCAAATCAGTATATCTATAATATGATTTATGGCCCAGCACCTTCAAACCCTTAATGAGTTTAAATCCTCCTCCATATTCTTGCCTTTATTATGAAGACAGCTGCAGATCCATACAGCCAAGGGCCAGCATGCTGTGGAGGTTTTCTGATTGCAGCAGGTTTCTGATCTCATGTAATTAGAATCAGCACATGAAAGCTGCTGCTGGGGAGCAAGTGGACCATATGACCCATATAACAAAAAGACCTGTCTGAGTCCAGCATGGCTGTATTTACAGTTGTCTAGAATAGGATCCTGACCAGTCAGTGCTGCATGAGCTGCCACCTCTTTTCTTTCACCAGCACTGTCTTGACTGTACCAACACCATTTGTGCAGCACTGCCTACGTCCTGAATGCAGCAGTGAGATCTACATAACAGGGTTCAGGGTGGCGAGGCCCTGGCACTGCTGTCCAGAGAGATGTGGGTGTCCCATCCTTGGGGTGTTCAAGGCCAGGCTGGATGGGGCCCTGGGCAGCCTGAACTGGTGCAGCCAGCCCAGGGCAGGCGTTGGAATCGGGTGATTGTTTAGGTTCTTCCCTATTCAAGCCATTCTATGTTCACTCCTGTGCAATGTGCTTCTGGTTGCCCTGGGATGGGATGGGGAACAGAATTTAGGGAAGCCAGAAGATGGAAATAACAGTCAGAGGAGATAAGAGGTGTGCAAAAAAAAGTTGGCTCATCCTGAAGTACAGAGGGTAAACAATTCTGCAGGGAGTGGCTTGGCCAACCATCTGTAGTTTGGGTTATAGATTTACACTGCTAGTGTGATTTAAATAGACTTACAGCATTGATGTGCATTTGGTATAGATGGAGTGGTGTGGATTGGCCTTGACAGTAAGGATTATGATCAGCAGAGACTTCATTAACATGATTTTTTTTTTAATGATTTTGAAATTGCTGCTGCTTCCTCCTTTCCGATTAACATCATCACCAAAATTCCCTACGAACTGTTTCCAAAAGAGGGACTATCCACTTTCTGTTTCTGCTAATTGTTTTCATTCTGTTAAATGAGTGCACAATTTCTTGGTCATCTGAAGTATTTGGTAACATTGGACGGCATCTGATTCATCAGCTCGTGAAATCTACCTTTCTTAATTGCTGTTGGGCAATAAAATGTGACTGCGCAGCCTTTATGACCAAGTTCCCTGGTCACTGATAAGTAAATAACGCAAAGCCAGGGAACAGTTGGAGCTTTAGACAATCTTTTCCTGGAGTCACAAGGAAATGGATTTCTTTGTTAAAGCTGGTATGGCTCAGGGTTTTGTAATGAAGCATGACGTTGCAAAGACAATGCTGAGATATAATTATGCTTTAGAAATATAGAACCCTGACTGCTCAAGCCAGCACTTGATTATGATAAGGAAGGGAACAAAAAGGGCTGGGTACTGACTGCTCTGTAGAAGCCACACAGCCATTCACCAGGTGTAATTTCACTTCTGAGTATGTGCATTTGTTGGAGGTGAGGGCAAAAGGAGGAATGAATTTTGGGACATGAACTATTTTTCTTTCCCATTTTTCCTTTTATTTTGATATTGGAAATAGACCAACAGAAATCACAGACTGTAGGGCAAAGGATGTTTCCCAGACCTTTATAGGAGAGAGAGAAACTGTGCCAGAAAAGCTGCTGGAGAGTGGAAAGCATGAGCCAATTCAGCCTATATAGATTTGATATATGCACATGTGTATGTGTATCTATGTCACTTCTTTTTAAAAGCACTTTAGTTTCCACTAGATTAGAGGGAAATTTCTGAAAGAAGGCAGCAAGAGTTGAGAGAGCAGTATGATGTGGCAAATGACCAGGAACACAAGAAGTTCAGAAAGTTACTGAGAAAGGCTTTAATGGGATTTCTCATAACTTCTCAAAAAATCTCATCCAGCATACCACAGCCTGGCTTGAACTCTGTGCTGCGGAGTGAAACACTGATGAGCAAGTGACCAAATACTGTCTCAATGAATTTAAGCTCTAAGAATGCCCCCAGGTTGGTATTCGGGGGATAAATACTCACTAAAACCAGAGTCCACGAGAGATATAATAGCATTTACTTCTGAATGTGTGTGCAGCCTGTTGGGTATTCCTGAGTGGAGAGTCTTTGGGGAAAAGAAAAGCAGTGAAGCAAAAGAAAAGAGCATTTTGTACATATTCCTCTTTTTTTTTTTTTTTTTTTTTTTTTTTTTTTTTTTTTTTTTTACAGCTCAAACTGACAAAAGTGATTTGAGTTTCACCTTTTTATTTCTCTAGGGGATTCACTGGAGGAGGAAAAGGAAAATTAATCTTGGTAATCTTTTGAGTAAAATTGTTACATGTAAACCACCAAGCAAAGTCAGTGGGTGGGTTCCTGAAGAGTCCATCTTGATATAAACTTGGTATCCCTCACCTTCTTGGACCCCTGATTGGAAGGCAGCCTTTCAGAGTGCAGGAGAGGCCTTGATGCTTCTGTAGAAGTCCACCGAAAATTCCCCTTCTGAGCTTAGTCTCAGTTATGCTAAATGCTATAACAGTGTCTGAGGGAAGTCCTGCGAAATCTACAAGGAGGTATTTCCTTCTGACTGAGCAGGAGCTATCACACGTTGGTCAGGAAATCAGTGCAAATTGTGTGTAGGTCTCTGAAAGTTTAGGCTTGTATTGCTTGGGGTGAGCTGTGCTGACCTTAATGCATCACCGTGCAGATACATGCTGTAGAGCCCAGGTTAATTCTTGGGTTCAGCATATTGCATAGTAAGTTAACATGAGCTAATACAGCTCCTGAGGATGTTTTTCTACTGTGCAATCTCTTGGTGGTCCTCTGACTGCTGTCTCATAAAGTATGACTAGTCTATTAATTTTTATTACTTGCCTCAAAGCCAGTCAGTATCTGGCCATCCCTCTGCATTTAGTCCTTTATTGAATCTTTGATTAAAAAACCTAGGATACTGTTCAGACAACTACAAAATGCCTCTTTTAATGAAGATCAGGAATAAGGTGTCCTGATGAGACAAAATGTTGCATCCTCAACCAGCTGTCACTCTGCTGCTTCCTGGGCCACCCAGCACTCTGTGAAGTTTCCCTTCCTTTACTTTCCTAAGGAGCTATTTTTGCTGCAAAAAACGCTTTTGTGGTAAGAATACTAATAGTTGATTTAAATTCCCCTGGAAGCTGTTGTAGTCTTGTTTCCCAAACATTTCTAGTATTTCAGATATCTCTATTTACAGAATTTGGTTTCCCAGACTGAGTAGCTCTCATATGTATTTTAAACTGAGTTCATTCTAATAGTGATAACACTTCTCGGCTCTCTAAGCTATTGTTGGGAGTAGAAGAGTTTCCTAAGAAGCTTGATAGAAAGTTTGGCAGCACTGTACAATCAGGATATAATATAGTTTGTTTGTGGTCTGATAATTATGATGTGTGTCAACAGTTACATACATCTGCTGGGATTACATCGTGTAGGTGTTGTCGTCCTGTTTAAGTACAGCCCAGATAAGGATGTGTAAAGGTGCTTTTTCTTGGAATTAGCAATGTTACGTCATATTTATCCTGGAACGTTACAGAGCAGGTTATGCTACCAGATAGTCTACCTGGTATGAATGCTATTGAATAGAGCAGTGAAGAAGAGTGGGTGTGATGCAATTTTCAAAGCTAAAACTGCACAGGGAAGGAAAACACGTGAGCTTTTTGCATGTAAAATGGATGATAACCACTGCTGAAAAATGGTGGTGCTGTGGAACCACTCTCAGGATGCCCAGCAATGTTAGTTTGAGAACAAGTGTCAGAAGGTTCCTAGCTATCAAAACAGTATTCTTTATTTACCACTGCCATTAATGATCATTCTGATCGTTAGTGATGTTAAAGAGGACTGGTCTATCCTGGGCTCCATCAGAAGAGGGGTAGCCAGCAGGGACAGGGAGGTGATTGTCCCCCTCTACTCTGCTCTTGTGAGGGCCCATCTGGAGTACTGCATCCAAGTGTGGAGCCCCCAGTACAGAAAAGACAGGGAGCTGTTGGAGAGGGTCCAGAGGAGGGCCACGAACTGGAGCACCTCTGCTATGAAGAAAGGCTGAGGGAGCTGGGCTTGTTCAGCCTGGAGAAAAGAAGGCTGCGGGGTGACCTCATTGCAGCCTTTCAGTACCTAAAGGGAGCCTACAATCAGGAGGGGAATCAACTCTTTGAAAGGGTTGATAACTGCAGGACAAGGGGAAATGATTTTAAATTGAGGGAGGGGAGATTTAGGTTGGACATCAGGGGGAAATTCTTTACAGAGAGAGTGGTGAGGTGCTGGAACAGGCTGCCCAGAGAGGTTGTGGATGCCCTGTCCCTGGAGGTGTTTAAGGCCAGGTTGGATGGGGCCCTGGGCAGCCTGGTCTAGCATTAAATGGGGAGGTTGGTGGCCCTGCATGTGGCAGGGAGGTTGGAGATTCATGATACTTGGGGTCCCTTCCAACCTGGGCCATTATGTGATTCTGTGATTGACCTCTGGATTATGCTGGCCTCCAACTAAGCTTTGTGCCACTGACTGTTACCCTCTGGTATTGAGCCACTTTCCAGTCCACCTCATAGTCTGCCCAGCCAGCCCATACATTAGCAGCTTATCTATGTGGATGAGTCTTACAGGAGACTGTGCCAGAAGCCTTACCGAAGGCCAGATAGACAATATCCAATTGCTCTCCCCTCATCTACCAGGCCAGCCATTTCATGATAGGAGTTTTTAAAGTTGGTTAAGCATTATTACCCTTTGCTAATCCAAAGGCATTTTTACATGCTGCATTTCTTTGAACAGCTCTTAAGGTTTGGTGAGATTTATTGTGATGTTACTGCTGGGAGAAGGAGAGCAGAAACAGAGCACTTTCTGCCAGGGAGTTTGAACTCTAATCCTGACTGACAGGACCCTACAGGAAGCAAGCATTTTTGGATAGGCTGTATTTATTGAAAGGGATATTTCAGGTGTTTGTGTAAGGATTGATCTGTATACGTGAGTAAAATAGGTTCTACACTTGATTTATGTCATGTCTATGACAACCTTTTCTGTACTAAACACAAGCTAGCCTCTGAAACCATGCCTTCTGCAGCTTCCTGTGCTGGCACTGTGAATGACAGAAAGGACCTAGTCTCTAGGAGATAAAGCTATTTTAAGGCTGTACCCTTAGACTGAGGAAACAAACTCTCAAAGTTAGGGACCTATATTAGAGAGCCCTTGATCAGCTTTCCTGCAGGAGGCAGCATTTTTCTGCTCCCAGTGCATTAATAAGAGAGTTATTTTGAATCATTAGCTATTTTAGATTAGCAATCAGTGCTGCCCTTGAGTGCTTGCCACTGTGCCACCTGCACGGCCGCAGTGAGCTCCTTTACTCTGGTGTCTTCTACCGCTTCCTCTTTCCCCTCTACCTCATCCTCACTGTGTCAGAGAGCTTCTGCCTTAACCATGTATTAGTAATAACACACATGGTTGGTTTTTATGAAATGCTTGAAGGAGACATAGAAAATTCAGGTCACTTCTTGGAAATGACAGTGGGTTACAGAAATGCTTTGGGTTACAGATATGCAGCAGTAGAAGGGATGGAAGGGCCCTGGACAGCTCCTGGAGCACCTTGGTGGATTGAGCAGCATAATATAAAACAATTGCTCACATTTACAGAGGTCTGTACTGTTGTTTCTTTTATAGCAGTCCAAATGTCTCACTGATTTTATTTTTTTATTTTATCAATTAAACTTTCCGTAGTAAAGAAAGATTTTTGGGAGGTGGAGGGCTATGTGATAAAATGCAGAGATGTTAAGAAAAAAATGAGGTATGATGATGCAATGCTATCCCAAGATAAATAGTTCTGACTGAAAGCAACCTGAGAAGCAGGATCTCAGCACAGCAGCTGATGGTACAGTGAAAACCATCCTATATCCATAATGCCATACTTCTGTGCAAGGTTTCACCTGAAAAGTACATGCCTTACAGCTGAGACTGGAAAATTGGAGTAGCATGGCTTCAAAGACCTGGGGAAAGCAACCTGGAGGGATGTCAAATTAAGAGAAGTCTGGGGATCAAACGTGTACTAATGAGAACAAAAGAAGATAACAGTCATCTTTAACAGAACAGTTAAAGATGGCTGGATATCAGGACACTTAGGTTCCTATTATAGCTCTACCACCACTGCTGGCTCTTCAGAGGATCATTTTGTTCCATATTTCATGTCTTGCATATCTGGCCAGAAATGTTGATCTTTACAAGATTCTGCTCAGGTATAAACCGAGCAGTTATCTGAAGCAGTGGACTGGTGAAACAGCAAATCATGTATAAGCTATCATGTGTATCTCTATGCACAAGGGCAAAAGAGGGACCTCCCCTGGCTTCTGGAGGGAGCAGCAATGCTGGCAGTGGGCAGTTCCAGCAGTGAGGAAGCAGAGAAAGGACAAGGACATCTGCTTTGCATTCTCTTGATCTTGGTGATGCTGTGCTGGATGTGTGACTGATACTGGGAAGGACAAGGCCAAGGGCAGGAATGAGCTAGGCTGGGCATTGTAGGCAGTGGGGACCTTTCTAGGGGCTGGAATCCAGCTCTGTGCTGGTACTCCTGGTTTCTAGGGAAGACGGAGCCTTGCAGGGTTTTTCTGAAATGCTACCAAATCCTTTCCTATCATCAGGTGGAAAGTGGTATGCTGGTTCAAAACAAAGTACTTATCTGGCTTTTACTGTGTTTATACAACACTTTTTGGAGACATGCAGATGCATTTGCACAGTGACTAGTGGTTTACTGTGGTATGTGTAGGATGAGCTGTGATGTCTGTGTCTTTATCTGGTGTTACTGATGGCCTTTGAGCCTTCAGCCCCCAGAAGCTGGGGGTATGTAACAGCTTAATTAAGAAACAAAACATACTGTTAGAGGTGAAATACTGGGATTGGCAAGCAGAGGCTCTGAATGCTGAACCAAGGGCAAATCCAGGGCATTGGTTGTGAGCTTCCTCTGTGCTTGCTGGAATGAAGGGTCTGGAGGAATGCAAGCCAAGTTAGCGACAGGCCCAAAGTGTCTCTGGCTGTGTAGTGGTAACTTGAGGCAGTGTGGAACAGCACAGTGATCCATCCCTCCCTGCTGCCTGCCTGTCAGCAGAGGAAACCCAGCACCAGTTGCATCTCAGGGAAGCTGCAGAGCATAAGTGTCAGGCTGAACAGAAGTCAGGCAGTGGGAGTGCTGTCTTTTGTGCCACTTCTCCCAAAATTGAGCTGAAAACAAACCTCCAAGCAAAATCTGACTTGCTAGGGAAGGCTGCATGTCAGGGCCCAGCGCTGCTCAGCCCTCTCCTGGGAGCTGAGGCGGTTTGTTAGGAGACACTGCTGTCTGCAGGCCTCATCTGTACACACCTGCTGGAGCTGCGTTGTTGTTCTAGGCCAGGACATTAGGTTTATGCCTGCTCCAAGCTGCACGAGTTCACTGGAGTTATTTGAGGATGAATGGGACAGCAGATCCTGTCAGAGCTGAGCACCAGGTTTGAGGCTGGGGGCAGGGAAGTGTGGAGAAAAGGGGAGGGAAGATTGCGATGGAATCTTTCCTCCATCTTACCGGGCAGATCTTCCCAGGCCCAGTGAGTCAAGGACTGCTAGGATCAGTTGTGAGTCATTGCTTCTCCTCCTCCTGACCCTTAGGCACTTAGCAATCTCCCCTAAGGCCGCTGACGTTTCTCTTATCTCACTGGCCCAAAGCTCTGGCCCTGCTGGCATCTCTTCCAAGGAAAGAGCTGGCCTTGGCTGCCAGGCACGTGGCCCTGCATGCAACCATCCTGCCTTCAGCGCTCTCTGGCTGCGCTCCGTGGGGAGCCAGTCATTTATGGCAGATGCAGAGAAGAGCAAACACTTTCCTTTTCCTCTCAGATTATAAATCCAGCTCCATTTTTCTGAATCTGAGCCCAGGAGATGAAGAACTCAGGCCAAGATGATGATTTTACCCACTGACCACAAATAACAGTAGGAGCATTGCCCTGGTGGTCTTCTGCCACACTTGGTCTCAGCAGACTGTAGCTTCTTCCTTATTCTTAACAGACTACTTGGATCTTTTACTATGCTTTACCTTATCAGCTATATCAATCTTTCTTGAGAGAGAAAAAGGGACTACAGTGTTCTTTCCACTCCCCCCCAAAATACAGGCATAAATCTCTGGACACATGAATGAAATAGACTTGGTGGTGACAGAGATCCCAACTGCTATTGGATTTTATCTTGTATGGGAGGGCTGTGTTATGTCAGGAGCAGCACTCAGTGTTAGTTCTGGTGTAACAGTGACTTGGCACCGGCTCAGCTCTGTTCATCAGCTTCGTTTCTGGGGCCAACCTGCAAGCTCAGGAGGAAAACATCTAGTCAGCTGCTCCAGCTGCTGCAGGGTGGTTTCTTTTTAAAGCCTGCTGTCAAGTTACAGCATGTGATTTGTTTTCTAGGGAAATAACATCCCCACCCTTAAATCATAATTTAAGGATAGAGAGACTCTGAGCCTTTTACAAATAAAGTTTGTAAAATCATGTACATGTGTCATACTGACTGTGTTGGAAGTTGCAAAGGCTTCGCCCTTTTCTGGAGAGGAAGAGGCTGAGACAGGGTTTGAGTGTGCGTGAGATGGAGATGTGTGACACATCATGGTGTTGATTCATGGTACAATTTTTGCATCCTGGTCATCTTAGCTGGAACAGCTACAGAGCTTCACAAGCTGAACTCCTGCACAGTGGCTCCAAGGTCTGAATGTGCTGCACTCTTTTCATTTGTTTTTAGTGATAAAGGAAATAAAAATGAAGAGATGATTGATGTTGCAAACACGAATTTAGCAATACAGGTGACAGAAGGAGTCTCAGGGAAGCACAGAAGGATATGACAGTCAGAGCAAACGAGCTTGGAAGGGAATCAAGGAATAGGAGATTTACAACATCCTTTCTCAGTCTTGCTTAACCCTGCCTGTGCACGTGATCAGTGAAGGTAACTTGTGCAGACACCCACAGCAGTATGCTACAGGACACTAATAAAATTGCTTTCAGCTAATTACCAAAATGGTGTCCTTTGCTGAGTGCATGCCAGCGGTGGGAGGTCCCTGTCGCTCGTGCCGTATTTTGCTGAGTGCATTCCAGCAGCATGCAAGGAAGATTTCCTTGCACTGAAAGCTCTGCTGGCGTACTGGTCATGCTGCTCCCTGCTCATTTGTGGCTTATTGCTAAGCCTTCTCTTGGGACCCAATGTCATTATAACTAATGCACAACTAAAACCTCAAGGCTGGGAAAAAAAAGGGAACTGAATTTCTCATTCCAAACTTCAGTTTTAATCCCTGCAGAAACAAAGCATTCTCCCCTCAATGCAGGGGCTGGTTGGTGAGGGTCAATGCTCCAAGCCAGGAGTGCAGCTGATGAGATCACCTGAAGGGATGTGTGCTTGGCAGAGAGCAGGCAGTGTGTGCCTGTAAGTGGCTTTCTGAGGAAAATGAGGGATCAATGACATCTGGAGAGGCCAGCTAAGGAGCAGGATGCTGGCACTTCTTTGCTGTAAGCTTGGAAATCTTCTCAGAAGAGAAGGCACTGATAGGAATAGCAGATTTCCTTGAAAGGAAATTCAAAATCCTATAAATTACGTGTACTAATACAAAGACTGAAGTGAACCATATGCCTCTGCTACTTGTGTTTTCCTTCTTTGGCTTGATCCATTGTTTTTCAGAGGCTAAGTTTTCCTCAGGCTACTTTTTCTTTGCTTTTTCCTTTGATTGAATAGACTCTTTGTTTTCTTCTCAGAAAGTGCCTCCCTCATCCTATTCCTGTGTTTCTTCTTCCCCTCTCTCCTTTCCTCCTCAAGATGTGCAGCTGAAAGCAGCTGGCACCTTCACCAGTGCCTGCTTCTGGATGCAGGAGAGCTGGGGTGGGATTCCAGTCACTGGCCATCAGCTGCCAACACCACGTACCTTAGCTTCCCTGTATAGGCCATTGGAAGAAATGAGCACTCTGAGGGCACAAATCCCCCAAAGGGTTTTCGATTGATTCAGTGTGAGATGAAATGTCCTAGATTATTTAGTGTCCTGCTATACAAGGGCCTGGCTATTTAATTGACACCTCCCAGTTTGGGTCTGCTCCTGACCTACCTGAAGACATGGGCAAGTTGTTTACCAACCTGCAAAGTGGAAGAATGTAGTGATTTTGCTAGCAATTAGAACTTGCTGCTGCAAGATTTGACAGTCTGTTGCGCTCTTCCTATGTTGTTCTGCCTCCTTTTTTTTTTTTTTTTTAACATTTTGATACTTTTGCAATAGGAAGCTGTATCATTTCTTTAACTAGCAAAGGTTGGTCACCCCAACATCTGCAGCCACAGTGATCAGAATGGGAGTGTGAGACCCTTCTCTTTACAGGCCACATTGAGTGCTTTCCTCCTTGCTCAGCAGTTTCCTCTCCTTGCTAGCAGCCACATCACTGCAGCAGATAGGAGAGGTGACAGTGAGCTGCCTGGGTTTTACTGCTTCTCTCTCAGAGGAAGGCGAGGGCAGGCCATGCGGAGGCTTCAGCAAGTCGTGTAGCACCCAGCACTGCAGCTGGACCCAAATACCTGAGCTTAGACAACCCACAAGGGATGGGTGAAGGACTGAGCAGGATGCTCAGCAGAAACCCTGCCTGATGCAGTGACCTTGGCAGTGCTGCCAAGTCACTCAGATTCACTATGAATTCATAATGTTTGGTGACAGAAAATTCTCAGTCTGTTCTTAAAAACAAACAAAGCAATGCCCCCAAGCAAAAACATTATCAAGGGGAGAAATACAAACCCCTACATATGAAACTCTAGTACAAAAGATTTGTTTGCCAGCAGGATTTAAATTTGTAAAGTTTCTCAAATTTTATTCAATCCTATCGATTTCTAGGGTCTGATTCAATGATGTGGAGCACTGCATGGTCCCCTCAGTTTTTCTTAAGTGCTAAAACACCCCATGTTTTTTTTTTCTCTTATCCCTGGCTTTATCCCATTTGCGAATTGCATCTCAAACCTGAGGTCACTATATGCAGCCATGCTTGTTTTTGCAGTTAATGAGCTGCAGATTGAAATCATTTTGCTGTTTTTATCCGCGCTGACTTGTATCCAACAACATTTATATTCTTCATGTCTCCATCTTGCAGCTCTATCAAATTGTGATCTTGCCATGCAGTCCTCTGCTGAGTTGGATTTTACCAGATATAGTTTCCCCCCAGCAATGTCCTGGCTTATGACAGGAAGAATTCTACTTCCTGCACTTCAGTGATTGACTGCTTTTACAGTTCCCTGTAAATTGAGGTCCTAGTAGTGTCCGTGGGGAAAAAAAAAATACATGTTCTGTTCTATGTAGCAGGATATCTGGTTAGTTTTCTCATACTCTTCTTGCTTTTGGTACAGGATGTACCCAAGGGAGAGATCCTGCTCAATCATCATTACAGTGACAGCTTTGTAAGCCACTCGTAGTTCTAGCACAGCTGATTAGTTCCATTCTTCCTACTCTCGTGTTCAATCTGAAGGAGAAGATGATGCAGAAGAAACATTTCTTGTATCCTCAGATATTTGAAAGTTGTATGTGCAGAAAATTCTACAAGAGAAAATGCCATAATCTGAAACAAGCAAGGACTGCCTTGCTTGGTATCCTGGGCTCCATCGAAGAGGGGTAGCCAGCAGGGACAGGGAGGTGATTGTCCCCCTCTACTCTGCTCTTGTGAGGGCCCATCTGGAGTACTGCATCCAAGTGTGGAGCCCCCAGTACAGAAAAGACAGGGAGCTGTTGGAGAGGGTCCAGAGGAGGGCCACGAACTGGAGCACCTCTGCTATGAAGAAAGGCTGAGGGAGCTGGGCTTGTTCAGCCTGGAGAAAAGAAGGCTGCGGGGTGACCTCATTGCAGCCTTTCAATACCTAAAGGGAGCCTACAATCAGGAGGGGAAAGGAGAGGAATCAACTCTTTGAAAGGGTTGATAACTGCAGGACAAGGGGAAATGATTTTAAGTTGAGGGAGGGGAGATTTAGGTTGGACATCAGGGGGAAATTCTTTACAGAGAGAGTGGTGAGGTGCTGGAACAGGCTGCCCAGAGAGGTTGTGGATGCCCTGTCCCTGGAGGTGTTTAAGGCCAGGTTGGATGGGGCCTTGGGCAGCCTGGTCTAGCATTAAATGGCCCTGCATGTGGCAGGGAGGTTGGAGATTCATGATCCTTGGGGTCCCTTCCAGCCCTGGCCATTCTGTGATTCTGTGCCTTGTTTTGGGGCTATGAGGGGACAGCTTTCCTCAGAACCTCATATCTCTTGGCAGTGGGCATCAGGACAGGCCATGTCTGCTACAGAGCTTTCTTAAATTCCTTTTGAGTTTGGGGGTTCAGTTTTTACTCCTAACCGTAAGCCCTGCTTGGAGAATTTAATGTGCTCCCACTCACAGATGCCTTTCTTCTATAGAATTCCTTTATAACATGGAAACACGCTAAATGGAAACTAACTCCCACTCTCCATGCCACTAGCAAAGCTGCAGCTGGCAAATGGAGGCAGCCTTGAAGGATTCTGTTCTGAATTGCTGGCTGTTTTTCCCAGGAAACATTCCTGGAAGAGGATGCATTAACAGTTTCCTGCAAGGGTTTGACTAAATCATTTAGCATGCAGCACATGTGGTATCTTTAACCTTATCTCTTAAATAGAGTACTGTAACATCTGGTAAGCTGCTGTTGCTTGCACGCAGTGTACTCTCCTGGCTGAAGTTCCTGTTAGTGCCAGCTGAGCACTCAGTAATTTGTGAACAATCTGTGCTTCCTGTAGGTCAGACTGCTGCATGTGCCACAGAGGTGCTCATGTACAAGAAGGTCTGACCTTTATGACAGCTGGTGCCTGCCTGGTACTTCATACTTTCTGGGATATTCCAGATCACTTTGAGGAAGGTTGCATGGGACACTGTCATAAATAGATATGCAAACTCCTTTGAATCAGTTCAGAAACCTTTAAGACAAAGCTTGGTTTCATCTGATGCAGATAAGCAGCCTGGTAGGCTGTTCAGAAAATGTCAGCAGTCTCTGTCAGAGATAGGACATGAGTAAGAGGCATTGAGATGGGGTTCACATTGATGCTTGCTAATTAAGAGAAGGATGTTCTTTTCTTGAATGACTGAGTCTGAAAGTGAAGCGCACAGAAAATGAGTTAATATGTTAAGGACTTACAGCTGCCCAGGATAAGGGAAAATATGAGTGGATTTTTTTTTTTTCCCCAAAAATCATCTCTCTACTTTAATTCTGCATGCATAAAGCCTTCCCTTTGTTACTTTCAATAAACAAGAACAAGAATTTAAAAGGAAAAAGCTGTTCTCGAGCAGAAGCATTCTTATGTGTGAGGAAGTCGTCATGACAAGCATGAAGCTGTTACTTTTTGGTGTTTACATCTGGTCCCAGAGTAAAGGCTGATGTCTGCATGAATGGAGAAATCCTTGCTCACACATTTAGGGCTGTAACAAAAGGAGTCCAGCAGCATCAGGTGGTGAGAAGTGCACAGAGCTGGCTGTGTCCTAGGCTAGAACAGTTAATTCCACCCGTAGAGGAGAGCTGACTCCATACTCTTTGCTTGTTTAACAGCAGAGCATGTTCAGCAGATGTCCCTGAGATAACCTCAGCAGGCTGTTGCACAAAATAGTGCCTTGAGACCTGCTAGCTCAGTGCACGTTGTCTTGTGATACAGTTCACAGCAAGACAACATATTCCAAGAAGGGAACAAATCTGTTTTCTCACTTCGCTCCAGATCTAAGGCTTATGATCTTGTCCTACTCAGACTGAATAAGTTACAACAGTGACAAAAAATAAAGTCTGCCTAAAAGATACAACAA
Source organism: Meleagris gallopavo (assembly GCF_905368555.1). Taxonomy (NCBI): domain Eukaryota; kingdom Metazoa; phylum Chordata; class Aves; order Galliformes; family Phasianidae; genus Meleagris; species Meleagris gallopavo. The sequence continues at coordinate 8,912,936 of NC_139419.1, read as the reverse complement.
GTGTGCAGCTCCAAGGGGGTTCGACTAAAAGTGTAAAGCGTTAGCCAGCATGTTCTTCTTCCACAGGTATTACTTACGTAAATACATATAAGCACTTATGTTAACTGACAAACTATACGGATTCCAACAGAGTTTCTTCACCACTCAGAACATCTCCTTTGCAAACCCTGGTAATTAGAAACATATGTTAATAAGACATGTCAACATTCCAGAAATCAACGTAATTACATTCTGATATTCAGTAATATTTTCTCCATCAGCATCTTTTAAATGCTTCTTACCTGATCCTCAGCCCAATTTTAGGGGTGAGTATTAAAAAGTAAAATAAAACAAGAAAACAATTATACTGAAATAAATGCAGAAGAATGGGAGTCCTCCTATGACTCAGACAGGAGATCTTGCTGAGTGCTTTCAAATTAATTCCAGCTTTTTCTTCATCTACAGACCGTATCTAGTAAAAATGCCCAAGTAAAACAGGAATAATAGATTTCTAATGGCTATGTTCTCAAGGCCACTTTTTTCTTATTTGTGCATTTTAAATTTTTTTCATACCTTCTTTCTTATTTCCTTTTTATCCCTATTTGACCATATCTGGATGACATTCTCCTTTGGTCCCCTCAAGCCTTTTGCTCTACGGTTCACTGCAAACACTCCAAACTCAGATCTTCCATTTTCTGTATTGTCTCTTCAAACATTCCCTTTTCTGCTTCTCTGGGCCTACGTGCATTTCCTCTGCTCTTAAAATATTAAAGCTGTGTCCTTTTAGATATAAGTTAGTAAAAGTACTGTATATTATTTTCATTGACTACGTTCTATAAAAAGCTGCTATAAATATAGCTTTTTCCAAAGGAAGTATAAACAAGCTAAGAAATTCAGATCTATCAGATGTGAGTATAAATATCCATCTATATTAAACATGCTCAGGAAGCTGTGAATATGTCCATTTACCAGAGGTGATTTCAGTTGGTGATTTACCAGAGCTACACTTTGTGCAGGTGTTCTGCTCAACACAGTCTTGATAGATAGATATCAACTGGAGATAAGAGTAAATGAGAGTGAGTGGCACAAGTACCACATTGGCTTCCCTTCATCCTAGAGTGAAGAGACATGATGTTCAACATCTCCACGGCATTGCAGCAGGATTTCCCCTTCCCTCCAGCAATGCTTCCTACTGACTTCTTTGATTGTCTTTTTTTCCCCAATAATTTTAACTGCCAGCAAACTGGGAGATCTTCTCAAGCTAGTTAAGCTCAGCACCACGGTTGGTTGGTTTGGTTGTTCTTAATTTTTATTTTTAACTTTGGTGATTTTGAATTCTCTTTTTATTGCTCTTCTATTTCTATTTAATCTCCACCTTGTCACTGTCCTGGTCATGGTTTATTATTTATAGTTGTAGTACTGGGGAAGAATTGAGGGTTTGACTGGGAGAACAGTAGTCAAGAAGAGCTGTAATCCAAAGCTGTTGAAGGCCAGTTTCGATGAGCAATCAGACAGGATTAACACCCCACAGCATCCCCAGTACATCTTGCCAATGCACTTGTTGGTTTAGCGGAATGGCTGCTGGGCATATCCACCTGGCTGAAGAACTTGCATGGCAGACAGAATGGATGTGTGTGAGCTATAGTCCAAGGCAGGGAACAAAAATAGGTGAGAAGTGCTGGGCTCAGCACTACAACATGGCAACAATAACTTCTGTGTATTTCTGGTAATAGATCTTGGAGGAAATTCCCTCTCCTTTAATGATGAACAAAATATTTCCTCCTTCCTATTTGTAACTAAATCATAATCATGTAAGCCACCTTTGGACCTTGTTACATGTTCCAAAGATGTGGATTGTGTCTCTAGCCATTGCCAATTCCTGTCATTTCTATTGCAACATCAAAGTATCCTGTCAGGAAATGACATGAATCATAGAATGGTCTGGGTTGAAAAGGACCACAATGATCATCTAGTTTCATCCCCCCTGCCATGGGCAGGGTCACCAACCACTAGACCAGCCTGCCTAGAGCAGAGCCCAGAGAAGAGCAATGCTATCTTTGGCTGCTTTTTATCATATTGAATCAATAAAACAGAGGGTTTGGGTTTTTTTTTTTTTTTTTTTTTTTTTCCCCAGACTAGCTTTTAGTGATCATAAAACAAGCTCTTTTTCAGTTATTGAGCCGTTCTGATACTTAGCCTCCCCTCTCCAACCAGTGACCACACAGATCCTCAGGAGTGGATAAGGCTGACCTGCAAGTGGTGAATTAAAATAGGGAATCTGAATGTAGGAAGAAAGGTGAACTTAAGTCAGGTGTAAATTACTTTTGAACATTAGTGCAGGTGCCATTTACTCAGAATGCTTGGACATCACATAGAGTCATTCACTGAATTTTGGACATGGTCTGAAAACAGTGGAGTCTGGAGAGATCTGGACCCAAGTCCTGGTTAAAGATTTCCGCTTAGAATCAATCAAAAAGCATTTCAGCTTTGCCCTGGTCAGGCAAGTCTGCAGAATACTGGGATATGTTTTGTTTCTGTGTTGCATTTTTCTCCCATCAGGGTGAACAGTGTTTGTGCCAATTAGTGGTCATCACAGCCACCAGCTGAAGTGATTTCAGAGTCCTGTGTTTTGCAGAAATCGACACTGACAGGGATACTCGTTTAGTTTACTGAGTTTTATTGAGGCTATTTTGGGACTGTGTCAGCCACATACATCTGAGCAAAATGATTTTCTCACTAGATTGTTTTCAATTAAGCTGTTCTGTCTCTAATGGATTGTGGGCAATGTAGCGTAATTCTGGTTTGAATGAGCAGACACCCAACTGAGTGACTTATTGCTACATCGATCTCTAGCTTTACATGTATTCTTGACTGTGTAATCAGCCTGCATGTGCACTAAAGAGAGGTTTGGTACTTCTTTACCTTATTCTCAAGCCTCTTGCCCAAGTTCTCTCCCATCTGCTTAGCAAATGATTTGAAGTGGCCGCACTTTCCCTGGACTCTACAGCTGGAATACAGCCTTGCTTTCCTAGGCTCTTCCCAGTGGTATCCAGCAGCAGTGGGCACAACCCGGAGCACAGCAGTTCCCTCTGCCCGTCAGGCAGCACTGCTGTGCTGTGCGGTGCCGGAGCCCTGGCACAGGCTGCCCAGAGGCTGTGGGGTCTCCTCCTTGGAGCTCTCCCAAAGCCACCTGCCCGTGGGGCTGGGCCCTGCTCTGCAAGGCTCTGCTGAGGCAGTTCTGGGACAGAGGGATCCTGAGGTGCATTCAGCCTCAGCCATGCTGTGATCCCATGTAATAAGGAGAGACCAGAGTGAGTGTATGTGGAGGAAAAAAATCTTAAAATACAAGTAGGCTGCTGTAGCCGGTGCCGTGTAGCTGCAGCACAGCTCTCATAGTCTGAACCATTCATGTTGAATATGACTGCTCTAGAGGAAAAAGAAAACCTATGCACCACTCCTCCTGCTGAGATCAGCTGTAGTTTTCTTCTCCAGAGGCAGAGCTGTGTTTGAAACCTGCCACCAGCCTCTCTTCAGGCTATAGTTTTGATGACATGAATCCATTTGTTAAATCCTCAAGTGTCCCCCCAAGGATGTATTTCACTGGGGTTTGAGACCGACCTTGTACACAATTGTTTTAAGGACAGTTTCACTGCAGCTTTTGGAAAGAGAGCATTCTTTAGCCAGGGAATAGTGGGGAAAATTTTGGGGTGTCTGTTGGTACTCTTGGCCTAACTGAACGTTGAGAATGGTGACAGGTTTTACTGATGTTTTTTTTTTTCCAGCTCTTTGCTTATAAACCCCATTTTCTTCTACACAGCAGCAGAAATCTCAGAGGGAAAAGGAAAGGAAAATCACAACAATTTTCTGTTAGAAATCTAAGATTACCTGAAATAGCTCAATCACAAAATGCATTATGGCTATGAGTCTTCTAAAGGAAAGTTATGTATCTCTTAAATTTCTAGTATAGTCAAAATTCCCATCTTCAGCTGCTCCTTCTGCTCTTGCTGGCTCGCTCTGTGATTATGGCAAGACACTCAAGCAAAACTTGAGGAGAGGAAACGTAAGGAAACAGCCCACGCTTGTTGATGGTGAGGAGCAAGGAAACACTTTGCAGGGTGCCTCTTGTCTGATGGACCAAGGGGCAGTGAGTTGCATTTGTAATGCTGTACTGCAATATACCACAAAGCCATCACTCGATCTGTACCATAAATATACAGATAACATTTCAAAAAGCAGATGAGCCAAACTTTATTTTTTTTAAATGCCCCAAATGAAATGCTGCAGCTTGCAACACTGCAACCCTTTGCCCACACCTTCCTGTCCTGCAGCTCTGTAACCCTATTTCTAAGAATATACCCCTTCCATCTTTTCCAGGTGCCACTCATAGTGAAGCCAGCACTTCACAAGCTTTGTGCATAACGCAGCCTGGCTTCCCTCTGAGATCATCTGATGTTTTGGGCCATTTGGATCAGTCATAGCACATTCACTTCCAGCATGCGGCTCTTCGGGTTTGTGCCGTGCACCTCCAGGGAAGGGTACAGTCCTTCCTGCAGCACGGTTGCATCAGGCAGGTTGCTCCAGAGCTGCAGCAGCTGAGACTCTGGCACTGTCCTCTGAGAAAATGTGTTAAACTGCATCCAGAGTTTTGCAACACTGGCTCTTCCTCTTCAACCTGACACTTCCCGGGAGGGAAATGCGGGGGGTTTCTTGAGATCTCTCATTTATCCATTATGATGACAGGTTTCATAAAACAGAAGTAAGTTTGCTATAACCCATTTACAAGCTTGCTAGTAGCAAAACAGAAACTGAAATTACACATAATTACACATCTCCTAATATAAGAGCTTTGAGGTTATTTTCTTTTAATTAAAGAGCTGACAGGAACGAAATCCATTGACTCAAAAGATCTTTGATAATTTAGTGTCTCTAATGTGAAGAAATAATAATAAAAAAAAATCTTTTAGTATTCTGAACCTTGCCACTGAGTTATCACCTGATAAAAACTCTGTGTTGATCTCATCTCTGTGAGATGCTAGAAAAACAGCTTCTTTACTGGAAACTTCATCCCAGGGCTATTTCTGCTGCAGAGGCTCCAAGCGGCTGCTGCACAATAGGACATGATTATCTGAAAGTTGTACCTTGGGGTAAAAGGAAGACTATTGATTTTCGTTTTGAAGAGTTACTGAAAACCAGGAGGAGAGGGAGTGAGGGATTGTTAAGTTCCAGGTAAAGTAACACAGAGATAATGACAACAGCAAGTGGATGGGCAGCCAAAACGTCTGGGTGCCTTTAAAGCTGTATAATTCTGTACCAGCAAACTTCGGGGAAACGGGCAGGTTTGTTTTCCAGGAAGAGGTAATAATGTAGAAACCTCTTTCTTGTGGCTTTCTTTAATCACATGGAAGGGTGGTGTTAAAAGCCAAGCGCGCACATAGAGACGCTGTCTTTGAACTACAAAAGCACAACACATCCCAGGCTCGGCTCACTAGCGGGTGCTTTACTGAAAGTTACAGTCATCTCTGTGTTGAGCTGACCTCCTGTATCTCTTCTGAAACAACTACTTAGCAGTATTGGCTGTTACAGCGCTGTCAGCACGGAGAGAGGGTGTTGCATAGAAGTGCCACATTGCATGTTTATATTCAAATATTTCTGAGCATGTTGGACAATAGCTGTGAAATCCAATTAAAATATTTTCACAGGCTGACCAGTCATTTATCCAGAGCTTTGCTGGGAACGTTTTGCTGTTGTATGGTAGTATCCTATTTCATGTCAGACTTGTAGGTCACTGCCTGTTTCTCATACAGATTGTGCTATCGCTTTCTGCACACATATGGGCACAAATAAATCTCTGCCTTATATCCCTTTTGTGTGTCCTAGGAGAGCTGAAGTTTTTGCTGCTCTGGGTGCAGCACCCTTAGAAAGCCTAGACGTAACAGGTCCTGCTAAAAATAGACCATAGAGATGCATGTGTGAGGCTGGTAAAGATCTTTGCGTCAAAGATGTGTGTCATTACACAGTGGGAAAGTGAATTTACCTTTTCCCAGCCATACAAGATCTTATTTGGTTGCACTGGGATGAAGCAAGGCCATCTTGTGAGAGTGCAGTTGTTTAGCTGAGTCAGATCTAGCAGGGTAATTGTAGCCTCTTTTTCCCCTTCATTAAATCTATGCTATCTTCTTCACCCAGGAGGAATAACCACAGCACAGCAGAAGCAGGCAGCCAGCATCAGTCCATTCCTCCCTGCTGCTCCCATGCCCAAGGAAAACATTCCCCATTGAGATGCTCACTGCTGCTCTCGGCTTCCTCTTGGAGACACACCGACCTCTGGTATGATCCAAAGGTAAAATTGTAAAATATTTTTAGAAAAAGCAAGGTGGAAGGGTTTAATAGCTCCTATGCAAGAAAATAAGTGTGCACTGGCCTGAAGGCTGCTCCTCTGTTCAGGGAATTACTAACAGGCAGGTTGCAGCAATCACCTTCCTTCTCTAGTAACGAAACACACTTTCTGTGAAGATGATTTTGGATTCCAGTAAGTTTAAAAAAATTACTGTTGCTTCCCCCCACCCTTCCTCCTCTTCCCATTTTTCCAAGAACTCAGTATTGACTTGTGTGCCTGTATGTACCATTTGCTGAAGTCATCCAGTGTATGTTTGGAGTCATGCAAAGGAAGCCTCGTGGCAGTCCCTGTGTGTACCCGCTGTTGCCCCTGAGGTTTTACTTCTTAGCAGGCTCAGGAAAGTTTCTGCTGTTCTTTTCCTGCTCTGAGGTCCAAATCTTCACAAGCTCTCTTTCTTTCCCTCCGTTGCCGTAGTCCTTGCATGAGATCCTCAGGCTCTTGATCAGCAGCAGCCTTTCCCCTGAGGTGAACCCCGTTTCTTAAAAGAAGTTTGTGCCCTACACATGAAGTAGCTCGTTCAGTCTGACCCAATGCAGAAGGCTTGTGAATTCTTATTCATAGATGTCATTACACCAATAAAATAGGCTGATTTCCTCTAGCCAGCTGTTTTTTGTGCAAGAGGTGTGTTTCAGTCCAAACTCAAATCTTTTTGTGTTCTCTTTTGAATTCAGTTCTGCAATGCAACAACTTCTGTGGGAATTTTGCCTAAAAAAGAATAGGAAAAAGTGAGGACTTAATTCTGAATTGCTGATTAATGCAGTTCACTGTAAATCTGAAATGTTCTTGGATTAGTCAGTGGCATGCTTTCATTCTCTCAGTTTTTTATTTTACTCCATAAGTACCCTGCTTTAATTGCATCCATTTCTGCTCTTTCTTTTTTTATATTTTTTTTAATTTTTTTTCCAATGAAGTCTGAGTTTAATGTTTAAATTTAACTTTCTTTCCCTTCACACTCCAGGAAGATACGTTTTGCACTCATCTCTTTCTTTGGCAGACTTCTATTGGCAGGAAGGCCGTTCCCTCTATGTGGAATATTAACAAAAGCAGTCACAATACACGTTCATTTGTGGCTCCTATCTTACTAACAGACTCCGATTTCTCTCAGCTGTTGGATACTTGCTGTCAGTTCAGTGTTTTATTTCCAATTTGATCCTGCCAAACTCAACAGTACACTCCCACAACAGCCATTCAGTGGCTCTGATGTAGATTGGGAATTTTGTCTTACTGACGTTCTGCATGACTGATTTGCCGGATCTGGCAAGCAAACAGGTGCTGGTACTTCCTAGAAGCTGTCAATGTTCTTTAATACACAAAGGAGTTTCTTATATACAGCAGTATGGAGGTTAACACAAGTAACAGAACAACAAATTGTACTAAAAGCTTGAAAGATTACAATCTATCCCAGCCACATATTCCTGCCATAATTTAGCACTTTCTGGCATTTCTTGGATGCTTCTTTTAGCCATTTCATCTTCCTAATGTGAAATCACTGGGTTTATCCCTGAATTAGCAGATTGTCGTGGCTCTTAAAGGGTTTAGGAGCCATTAGAAAGGATGAGGTGGGATTCGATGGCCCAGGAGCAGGGATGGGGAAAGGGAAAGGCCAAGCTGTAGACACAAGTCACTGGATTTTGCCAGCTGTTTGCAATGCCTTGCTCTTAAACTGCTTTTAAAGGCACCCTGCCTACATTGTTTCTATTGTGCAAAATAGGCAGCTGGCAGCCTTCTAGATACTGGCTCACAAGAAAAGCTAAAATCATTTTCAGCAATGCAAAATATCGACTGGGACTAGTTTGACTTACCAGGCTGGCCTAGTGTCCTAAGAGTAGGCATGTTCTTATTTAGAGCAACTCAAAGAAGGTTATAGCGCCCATTTCGTTGAGGACAAGCTATTTGAACTAAGTCCTTCAGACTGCCTTTGACACTTCATGTGGGGATCACACGTGCAGTATAAGTGAGTCTGCTTCATTACTGAGCCTGCCTCTACCTGCTTGATAACTTCAGTTTGGAGGCTCAGTCACCCAGCACAATACATATGTTACACAAATGTACCAAAGGCACTTTAGTGCTTATATAACTCTAGGAGGGAGGTGGAAAGAAATCCAGTATGGGTGGGAAGAGAAGCGTGATCTGCCATGAATGAATGATTAAAGCAATTGCCTTTAATCATAGAACCATGAAGGCTAGGAAAGAACTCTCATCCATCTACCTACCATCAATATTGCCCACTAAACTATGTCCTAAGATGAAATAATTGATCCTTTTGATTAAATGTGACCTTTTCACACCTTACATGACTAATACTTCTGTCATATCAACTCACCATCATAAGGAAAATCGTGGATATTCCACATAGCAACACAGTAGTAAGTGAATGTGCACCACCTTTCTAGTATTTTTGGCATTTTTGTCATTACTTTCAAACAGCCTCAGTGATCTTCACTTCTGCTCTCATGCACCTGAGTACCTTTGCCTCTTCAGGTCTGTAAAATATCATCAGCCCATCACATGTCTGTGTTTGCAGAACTCACCACACACCTCCTCCTGTTTGTTTTCTCCTGCTCACTGGCAGTGACACGAGTGCCTGGGACTCCTGCTGTCAGAAGTTACATCCCTGGCAGGTAGATTCAAGCTTGTCAATGGGTAGCTGGGTGGCTGCCTTTGGACCATTACCAAATCAAAATGACTAATGCATGATAGCAGCCAGAGCAAGTTGCATCAGAGCTAGCTCTTCCTGTGCTGCAGAACTTCCCACAAGGACCCATAGAGGCGCAGGGTGAGGAAGACTTTCTAGCTCTGTCATCCAGCTCCGCAGGTCCATATTCGCCCCCTCCTCCTCTGAAAGGACAGGGCAGATTTCACAACTTGTGTAACAACTATTTCAGAAATTCCACAGTAGGGGACGTAGGGAAATGCCACAGTATTTTTCCTTATGGATTTCTCCTCAGAAATGGTAGGGAAATCCCCTCGTTCTTATAGCAAGGGCACAGCTCCTCCAGTTCCAACTTCTCCAGTTGTTGGAGCATGAAAGAATTACGACAGCTGCCCTCATCTCTTTGCCCTTTCTCTGTCTTGTTTACTTGCTGACTGATTGCAATGCAGAAGTTTTACAATGCATCTGAAGCCAGCAGAGTTTTTTTAAAGGGGATTCCCATCCTACAGATTGAACGCAATTGTGGATAGTCTCCTTAAGTGTTATTAGAGCGGAGAAGAGGAGGGAAAAGGTTTGTGACATGATTTCCCTCTGTTGCCACTGTAGAAAGTTCTCTGTAAATCCTGGGCTATGTAGAGAAACTGAGCCTCTTTCCATATAAAATGGTATCTAAGTGTTGGTCAAAGTCCAGCTATTAGGTTTATAGGGCTTTAGTGGAATATAATATAAATGTTTCTCTGGTTTCCTCTTGCTACTTCAACAAAAGAGAGCAGTGGCCTTTTGTGGGCCAAGGTATCCTCCAGGTATACACAGCTCTGGCACTGTGTGTTGGTCTGTTTGCTTGCAGGAGAAAAGAGGCTGTTTCACTCTGAAGAACTTATCCATCATTCAGAGCCCAAAGCAGATCGGGTTGTCTGATTACACAAAAACCACATTCATAGCCATGAATGAGGTTGCAGAATCAAATAACAAAATCTATGTTGAACAGCATAAATACGTGCTGTTGTTTCTTTGGGGGGTGAACAACCAAGAACTTCAAAAGGGCCTTGTCCTTAGCATGGGAGATTCAATAGGTCTTACTTAAATCATGTGTCAGAGCAGCTGATCAAGTGTCTGTACCTAAGCCTGAAGTCCCTTGTGTGTTTGGAAAGGCATACATGAAATAGGGAATGAAAGGGCTGCAATTATGAAAGAGTCTTCTGTGAAACAGAGGAACAGAACAGGGGAAGGAAAAGCCCTTAGTAAATGCTAACAAAAGCATGTTCAAACAATGCTATTCTCTGACAAATAATTTTTCTGAGAAAATTAATAATCAAATCTGAAAATCCTGAACCAGATATGACTGTGGTTATTAGCCATATCCTTTGGGCTTTTTCAAAATTGAACAAGGGAGAGAGCAAATTCCTCAACTCTTACAACTTTTGTTACATTGTGATCAAAGGAACAAGAACCGAGCTGCTACATATCTGAGCACCAGCAAGAGTAAATTCAAATTCATCTCTGATGAGGTGGCAAGTAGAAGACTAATATCTGATGCACAGTTTGATTCTCCTAAATTAGGTCATGCGCTTTCTGATAGACGCAAACACCAGAGCCTGTGAGGAAGCGCTTCTTTCTTACACACACCTGAACTTCCTGTCAGCCACCAACATCCTGCTTTTGTCACTGTCAGAGCCACTTTACAGTAAGATCAGACTAATGCAGGCCAGGTATCGTTATGTGATGGGTCATGGTACAGTGAGTAAGCCTTTGTTCTGAAATCAAGGCTCTTGACTAGGGAGAGCTTACATTGTGTCAGCCTGATGTGTGCACAGTCTAGTCCTGCCCTAGCTGCCACTGTGATCAATAGCAAAACTCTTCCAACTTTGGTAAAACTGATTAGTAGAAATTCACAAAAGTATGTGCTTCTTGGAAAATTCTCGTCTTTGTGTTTTTCTCCTGGGAGGAGCAGAAATTATTTTATTCTTTTACTTATTTTGAGGTCAGAGCAATTGCTTCCAACTAGACTCAGTGCTACAAAAGGGAGAGGTTTGATTCCAATTTGCCTCACTCCAAGGTTTTGTAGTGGAGGAGAAGGGGCTTTGCTCTGGGGAAGTGATGCAGGGTCTGTGCAAAAAGCTGAGTTGGGCAGGTGTGCAACCCACAGCTATATTGCTTTCTGAATCTGAGAAATCCTGCGGTTTAGACCTTGCTCCAGAATCATTGCTGGAATTTACATCATTTGCAGTTTAATCATTATTCTTTCTCCTGTGTACACGTCTCTCTGCAGAAGCTGGATTCCTTTTCCTGGACTCGCTTCTATCAGCTCCATTTCCTAAAGTGAAGTAGCTATCACAAACTGGAGTGTTCCTAGGCAGGGCTAGTATGCATAAGTTGCAGCTCCAACTTAATCATATGGAGATATTTATTTCTTTTAAGTCTATGGAAAAATTAATAAAATCTGACCAGATGTGGAACATCAAGTAGCTCATCCTTCTCAAAACTCTTAATGTTGAACCATCCGGAACAGAAAACCTGAGCTGATTTGTAAAGCAAAATCTGAGTTCAGTGAAAAGCTAGTTGTTCCGTTAAAAACATTAGCAAGTATTGTTTGATGACACTCTTTTCCCTTCTCTGCATTTAATTTCCTGGAGGACTGTACATGAGAGAGGAGTGTAGAGGAGTGTGACTGAGTTGTGTTCTTTAACTGTCTTGGTTCTTGTGCAGTGCTGCAGTTGTTCTATGGTAAAAAATGCCCTTTGTGCATGCAGCAAGCCACCAGCTGTTCCGTTTAGATTTGTGGGTGTTATATCTCTTTAAAATGACATTAATAGCAAACAACATTACCACATGCAATTTAGCTGTTTAGGAGTTACCAAGAGAAGATAGTATTTATGCCAGCTTTTTTCGTGGCAGGTCAATTATTTTGTTAGCATACGCAACAGTGTATTTGTATTGTGCAACTCTTCTTAGGAACTGAACTGTGCTGGAGGACAGGAAATCAGTGGAAGCAGGATGGACTTGAATTAAAAGGAAGGGATTTGTTTTTCTTGCATGTGGGTGCTAGTGCCAGCTGAGCTGCAGGGACATACTGTGCAGACTTTGCATCTCCTTATGCAACTAAGGAAAAGTAGTACTTGCAAGAGTTTGAAGTAAAAGTGCAGTTATTCTGAGTTTGGTTTCTTTTCCCTTATTCTGTTTCTCCATGGTGACATATGGTCTTTGCAAGTCAAAGCTGTATATTTTGCAAGAGCTTTGTGAGGTGCTATTTTACTGAACCTTGCAAGCTGAACTTTGGCCAAAGCTGTCCTAATCTAAAGGAATGAATGACCACCTAACTCAATAGACACTACTTAAAATTCAACAACTTCAGTAAATTTTATAGCTGGTGAGACCGAGCTGCTTTCATAATCTGCCTGCTACATAAAGGCTTTATGATTCGGGCTGGGGGATGTTCATAAATACTTTGCTCTAGATTATTTAAAAAGACACTGTGTTATGAAGGTGTTTAATAGGTGTCTCTTCCCTCTCCTTTTTTTCCTATGATCAGCACATTATGTTAATTGCAAAATTGTGCACTTAATGTGGTTTAAGCTTCAATAGGAAAGAGTGCATATTTCAGCTCAGGCAGTAGAGGTGGTTAACACTGACCTGTGCTAAATCCAAGCTTGAAAAATTTGGACCAACAGAAGTTTAGTTTGCATGGCAATTAATTAATGGGCTTCTCCAAGTCTTCAAAAAGGACTCAGACCTTAACCATCATCAGTAGACACTGAGCAGCTTTAGGAAAGTGCTGATTTGTGTAATACTTCTGGATCACAGAGCAAATAGCTCTAAACAAGCTGCGTAGCTATTCTGCACTTGAGACTCCTCTTTCATCATGGTTCTCTCACCCGCTGTAGTCTTACCTGTATGTCCCCACAGCTTGTGATCCCTCCATGCAATTCTTTCAAAACCCAGGTCATGTTTTCTCTGGCTCTCTCGAATGCATTGCCTCCTTCCAAAATTTCTCAGCCTTGCAGGATGCTTTCCAGCATCTTCTGACATGCTGCAGTCTGCCCACATTTTGCACAGAATTATCCTTTAGAAAGAAGACATTTTCTCTTTCCTTAGTTTTCAGCTTGCTTCAGTTCTTGTTGACTTCAGCAGATTGAGCAGGGCATTGTACAAAAAACCCTTGAAGAGCCATTACTTGAACCTGGCGTTTCAATCCAGCATTGGAGCTAGCGGCGCTACACGTGTGCCCATGAACTGACTCCAAGGCCATCTCCACCTGCCTGGTGTACACCATGAGGTCGTGTTTCACACTGCTGTGTTTGTACACAGTGTTGGCAGATAACAGCACTCTGTGTGACCGTCACAGTGCAGCAGGCCTTTTGCTTTTTCCTTTTGTTCACATGAGAAGCTCAGGCCGGGCAGAGGAGATATGGTGCCATAAATTTTAAGGAGTCACAGAGCTTATTCATCCGCAGTGGAAGTGTCACTGCTAACATCTGTCTGGGCTTGCCATCCCAAAATGTACTTTGGACAGATGTGAGACTTTACTGCATTCTTTAAATAACAGTCTGCTTAAAAACTGCACTGAAATCACAAAGAAAATGAGATGTGTGAAAACAAGGATAAAATAACAGGAATGACTGAGAAAGCCATCCAGAAGCCCCAAGTGTGGAGTCCTCACTCAGTGTATAGATATATAGCCTCACCTGTTGTCTTCATTTGTGTTTTTTAATGCAGATTTGGAAGTCCCCTGCTATTTCAATATCTGTGATTGAATTTGTTGTTGTATTAAACTTGGAAAAGAACATCTATGACATTGCATAGTGTATAGATTTACAGTTATCAGGAAGAAGGATTACTGAGTTTTATTAGTTCCACAGTATAATAAAAAGATATGCTGTACAAGCTGCAGAGTTCACATGAACAACTTCTTCCTCATTAGGCACATTGATTTTAGAAGTAGATATAGAACACTACTTAGACATTTGAGAAGACAATCAGCAAATCCTTCTTGCTGTTTTGTACTTCTGTACCCCAAGACTGCTCCTAAACATGTGTATGTATTACAGTCTTGGAGGAATGGGAGCAATACCCATTGCACAGGTAGGGGATCAAGGGCATGGGGAGGTATATGGACTCAGAGCTGAAGTCCAGAGACTGTCATCCTACTGTCAGAAAGTTGTGCTTTAGGAAGTTGTGGTTTCAGAAGGGCAGCTGTAGTGGCCAGAAAATAGACCATACTGAAATGAAAAAAAAAAAAAAAAAAGAAAAAAAAAAAAACTTCCCCTAACTGAGTACTCTGTTACTGAAACCCTTGCAGTGTTGCCAAATGGTCCCAGAACAGAAAAGGTGAGACACATTCTGTTGTTCTGTGCTGTGAAAGAGCAGTCTAATTTATGCATACAGTTAAAAGCTGGGATGAGATTACAAGGTGAATCAGTGTGATGTACAGAACAGCATGCTGGCAAGTCTAGAATGAAACTAAGAACAGGGCTCTCTCCACCAGTCTGAGCTGCCATGTCACCCAAACTACTTATAAATTTACATTCTGTACATGCTACATTAGGCAAAATTAATGAATTGTAGAATGATAGTTCCCCTGTTTGGAGTTCAGAGTTGTTAAGTCATTGCAGCAGCAGTTCACCCACAGATTGAATTTCTGTTCAAACTATTTTCTATCCCAGGCACGGCTGTGGCTAAGTGGAGCATCTGTTACCCCTCACAGCTTCTGTAGGCCCTGGTATTTTACTGTTGAAAGTATATGCAAACATGGTCTGCAACATCAAACTGACTGCTATAAAACAGTTTGTATATAAGTCTTGAGATGATTTAGGCATCTACCTTCTGGGCTGTTCGGGAATTCCTTCTTAGCTCTTTCTCTCATTGCAGCCTTTATAAAATTAATTTAACTGAATGGAAACATAGAGGACTATTTTGGCATAACTGATAAATTACAATAATGATATTTGTAAATGCTGTCACACATCAGGACTTTTTTAATTGATGTCTGTAGAGAGAACTATACCAACTTACATGGAGCAGCCAGTCACTCGTATGGCCTTTTAGCAGAGCTCAGCCAGTCACTAGCTTCTTCTCTACAGCAAGCCATGAGAAAATTTACAGCAGCCAGAAACTCTTGGGGGGAAAATGGAAATCACATTCATTTGCCAATTGTGCTGGGCTGAGAATACTGAAACTGAAATTACTGCCTTTGAGAAAGGCAGCATCTACTTTGCATGTAATTATACCAGTGTAGTACATGCCAGGCTTCTATAGGTGATGGTACGTGATGTGTTGCACAGCTGTGGACCAGAAGAGTGCTACAGAGTACAGCACCTGCTCTCCAGCTACTGAGCTATCTTGTCTGGTGAAAGCATCTCTTGGCTGCCAGTTTTGTGAAGTCAGTTTGACAAGCATATTCCTTTTTTCCTGCAAAATTAGAATTCTTCCTGGTCTTCCATTTTTCTTGCATTTACACAGCAGAAAGACCTGAACTTGTGTAACGTAATACCTTGCATGTGATACTTCTAGTCACAGGACAGTTATAGGTTTTCCATTCATCACAATTACTGAGTAACCACACGTTTAGATAGAGGACTTGAAAAGGGAAATTCCTATCTCCGGGCTGAAAGCAGTTGTTTGAATTTGCTTTAAGCAGAAGGTAATTGCTATATTATGTTTGTAAAGCTTTCATGGCTCACTTTGTTTTACATCTGACCTTCTTGCAAACAGGGAGAAACCTAGGGAAACATCCACACAGCATCATCTAGGCACCTAACCTAGAGATCTAATTGCCCCATTGGCAATTAAGCGTTTGCCTTTGAAAGATTTTGATTTGCAATTGTCAGATGTCTAAAGTACAGTCGTGAACAACTTACCTGGTGAGGACAGCTGGGACTCTAAGGGGGACAGAAAACCAAAAATAATCTTTGAAATATTTATCAAAAACAAATCAAAAATCAAAAATCTGTTTCTGACCAGACTGTACAGAATATGTACAAGGGATCTAGCAAGAAGGTTTACTAGTTTTTATCTGAGGAGAGCAATGAAAGAAGCTAGTAGCCTTACTCTTCCTGTAGCACATTTATCTCCTGAATTCATGCCAGTGATAAACAGACCATACCTAAACTACCTCCATGCCAAGAGTCCATAGGATACAGTATTTCCATCCTCCAATCTCTCTAGGTTGCCTGAACAGTGATGGCTCATGGGCAGCTCAAGAAATAACCAAACAAGACTATTCCATGGAGTGTTAGAAAATCAGTAAGCCTTAGTCAAGTCTTAGTCAAGTAAAGGGTCTGGAATGGTGCTTCTGAGCAACCAGAGCATCCTTGAAACCCACTGCATACGCAGTTGTTGGCTTACATTGTGCACAGAAAGCTGCACAGAGTCCAAATTGGTTGCTGTTATCCAGGCTTTTCCTCAAAACTAGAGGAAACTAATAAATGCATTGCTCACACAACTGACAGACCATGAATGGAGGGGCAGAAGGAGATCCAGGGACTGAATGAGAGCACAATAGGAAAGGCTGACACTGGATCTGAATGAGAAGGTCCAGGAGGTGAATGCATTGTACAGAGGAGAATTAAGTACAGGTTGGGTGAAGAGTATTGATGGCTAGATACGGTCAGCGTGTTGCCCTAGGGGATGATTCTTTCTTGGCTGTTGAAAATAGCATCAGTGCTGACTGCAGCTGAAGCCTCACTTCTTGTAAATGACTTCAATCATAACAGAATTAGTGTGACCACAGCTGCACAGTGGGTGAGGTTACACTTGTCATTCAAGAGGTTCCTACTAAGCATCCAACAACCCTTCACAGCTGAATTAACCAGACACCTACAGTTCTATTAATTAGCTCCATTCATTAGCAAATGTTTTACAGCTGCAGCATGGTATGTAAATTAACTTACTCTGAAAGCAAATGTGTGTTTCAGTCTTTAAAAAGTGAGGAAGCCCCAGCTTTGTTGCCTATAGAATTGTACTAGAGCAGAGACAGAGTGGGTGTACCAGTGGGATGCAATAGGACAGAACCTGGGGCTCCCTTGTGGGGTGATACAGCCCTGCTGCAAATGGTATTATTTCTAATCTCTCCCTTCCCCACTGACTGTGTAGTCTTTCATCAGATTCACTGTTTACTTCACTTCCCAGCCACAGCCAGGAGTGAAAGGGTCAGAGGAAAGAGCTGGGCAGGAAAGGGAGGGACTGCAAGCACCACTCTTCATGTGCTAGTTGGCAGAGAGGGCTGAAATCACTGTGCTGTTTGTGTTTCCATTGCTTGGAGGGGCAGAATACAGCTAGTGCACTATCTGATCTTGCTGGTACTTCATTAGGCAGAGAATGAAAGATTTGGCAGTTGGTGCTCTTTCAGAAATCTTGAGTCTGATAAAGTCCCTAACTCGGTGCCCACTGGTGTTTTAGGAGAGCTCTTCCTTAAAGGATGTGTCACAGTGATGTGAGCACATCAACTGCACGAGGATTTTGTACTTTGGAGCAGCTTCAGATACCTGCTTGAGACGATGCAACTGGCTTCTGTGCTGCATACTGGACAGCAGCAAAGGAAAAGGAAGAACAAGGAGGGGGAGGTGGTGGAAAAACCATAGTAGTTTAAACATACTAGCCAGCTTCATCTTCTTTTCCATCCAGTGGCCCTTTAGTTAATTTTGCCCTTGTCCTTGGAGCATAGCTTTGATTATATTTATTTTCTGGGTTGGCCCATGTTTGCATTTTGAACTAAAGACAGAAGGGGGGGGATTCAAGCCCTTTTTCTTGAGGATATGGGTCATTTCTGCTAAGACTATTCTGAGAGAAATTAGATTTGTTCCTGCCAGGAAGAAAGTGAAATGAGCTCAATCCTTACTCCCTTAATCCACGTCCCTCACTGGGAAGCCACTTCCCATCTCTCCAGGTCTAGTTCTGTTTGTTCTTCTCAAGGACAGCGGAGAACCTTTTATGCCCCTTTGTACTTACTTTACCAGTGATGCCGTCACCTGGGCACTGATTTATTTATAGGGAGGCAGGAGTCATTCACTTGGGGGCTGAGGGGTTAAAGACTACAGTATGGGGCTGGGAAAAAGAGCACAGGGAGCAGGATAACAATCTCCGCTGACTGCAAACCAGTTTGGCAGCCTTCACTCTACAGAAGCTTTTTTTCCAGCTTCTTAAAGCTGTTTGCATTCAGGCAATGTGTTCATAGTGTTGCATAGCATGGCCTTTCTGACTTCCCCAATTTACGTGCTGCTATGGGAAAATACAGCATTTGGCAACTAATTTCAGCTTTAAGCAGCAATAACAGAAACACAGCCTGACAAGTTTCAGCCAGGGATGGCTGAGAAGGGACCGGGACAGATCCAAAAAAGCACTTTTAGAGAAGCAGCACAGCAAAGAGTCATATGATATTGCCTGCGCAGTCTTCAGTTTTCTCTTCTTCACAATGACCAAAGCACTGTGGGTGATCCTTACACATGTCTGAGCAGGAAACTTTCTTACTGCTAAGAATCATCACTGATAGAAGAGCTGACTTTGTAAATTATACTGTACAAATTATTCAGTAAGGCACGCTATGTAACAGACACTCAATGTTTCCTAAAAGTGGCTTTAGCTTTAAAAGGAATGTGAATTACTGTATGGGGAGAGACCTTTTATCTTACAAACTGTAGCGATGACTTCATTTACTGCTTCCAGTTACTGTAAGCACCGCAGATCTGTGCTGATAGAGGACATTTCTGTGAAAGACACTGTGTCTTCTTTGAAGTGATTTGGTTCAGCTGGTTTTCTAAGTCTATTTTTCATGGATTTCAGGAAATGCTTGGGGGAGGGGTGAATTGCTTTGTGATAAAGTGATATCTCTTCATCATTAAATCACACAGGTCACGTTTTGCCAAACCAAGCATCACAGTCATTGAGTTGCAGCTCTGTGCAGGCACTGATTTCACATTTTATAAGCACACAAATGCAACAGTGCCTTCACCAATTTCTCACAAGTGATATTACAAAACATTCTGATGTATTTCAGCTCTCCCTGAATGCAGTTCAGCCACCAGATAGAAAAGCTGCATATCTATAGGGTTAGGCTCTGTGTGTCCTGTCATCGAGAGCTAAGTCACTAATTCCTTTCAGCAGATCACATCTGTGCCCTGTAGGTCACTAGGAATGTAAGGCAAGAAACTTTTTGAAGCCTGAATCTCTGCTGTCTTGCACATGTTGTCTTACAGAGAGCAATCATTCATCCACTGCATCATAGTGATACT
The DNA here is from genome assembly GCF_905368555.1 of Meleagris gallopavo. Lineage (NCBI taxonomy): Eukaryota > Metazoa > Chordata > Aves > Galliformes > Phasianidae > Meleagris > Meleagris gallopavo. Next base: position 8,893,684 of record NC_139419.1, on the reverse strand, counting down.
ATGCTCACCAGTGTTTAAAGTGTGTATGCACATGGCATTTTGGAACAGTTTTATTTTCCCTCACTGACGCTGATGTGGTTTGGTTGTGTCAGACAACCCCCTTTTCTTGTTTGTTGCTTTTAATAGATATAAGGCAAGCCAGCACTGGAGCCATTAGCTCAGCCAAGGGTTCAAGAACTATGCACACTGTTCCTGCTCTCACATATGTAGAATAGAGCTAGGATTGGAACTTGATGATTCTCAGAGTCCTTTCCAACCCAAGTCATCCTGTGATTCTATACATCCTACATAGATCTTCTCCTTGCCTGCATCTTTCCATTAGAGGCTTTTTGGGGCAGGACTCCTCTGTTGGGCCAGCACTCACAGCAGGGCAAGGTGCCAGAGCCCAGTGAAACCCACCTCTGGGCAGCACTTGGATGCATAACAGCAGTCAGAGGTTGCTGGTAGGATAAATACCACCACACTTAAAACTGAAAACAGAGATGCTATTCTTTTCTAAAAAAAATCACAATAAAGTTTATTATGTTAATAGCATTAAAAATATTATAAAATAATAAAATATTCTGCTTGGCAGAAAAATGATGCCAGGGTTTTAAAACCCCAGGTTTGTGCAAACAGTTTTTGTAAACATAATAAGTCAAGTGTTCAAGCTGCATTTCAAAATACAGTAAGTTGCTACAAAAATAGGTTTGCTCACTGTCAAACATGTTTAAAAACCCAGGAAGCTGGATTTCTTCACACATCTCTCACATGTCTCTATACAGTTAATGCTGTATTTAGATCTGAAACGGGAAAGATTTCAGATAGTCCTTTAGAACAGGATTGAGAGGGATCTGGTTCAAGTTCTCTCTTCCAAAAGTCTTCACGATGCTCTTCCGGCAGAGCTCCTGCAGGGGCTGCACACGGACTTTGCGCAGAGGGGTAACCAGTACCTTCCTAGGGGAGCTTAAGTAATGTTCCAGCAGCTTAAAAAGACAATCAAAGGTCTCCTTGCTGCCATCCAGGCTGAAACACCCTGTCTGAAAGTTTATCCGGATGCTGGTGGGCCCAGTCGCGGTCTTAACACTGATAGCAAAGAAACAATTCTTCTGTGTGCTGTCCCTGATGAGGAAGGTGCCCTCGGGCTCAGACTTCAGCTTCTCGTGGGCGGCACTGACGGTCAGCGGTCCCCAGTAGAAGCCGCAGGCATCCAGCAGGCTGCTTGCTCGAGTGATGCTACTGAAATCTGCTTGCGAGCGAAAGGTTCGGAAGTGCGTGCTGCTCGGTGCCTGCGCCGCGCCGGGCCGGCCTGCGCCACGGTAGCCTCGAGCCTGAGAGCGATCCCGTGCCGGAGGGTCAAGTAGACATCGCGGGTCTGCTGCAACTGCATTGTCTGCTGACACCTTGCTGTGCGCTACCATCCTACAGCCTAGGCCAGCGGATGCGGTCTTCCATAGCGTCAGTGGCTACGGCGGGGCAGTTTTCCAGCAGCTATTCTGAAATAGAAAAGAGACGCTGAGTGAGATCCAGGGAGAAGCGGCTGCAGGCTCTGAATGACCCAGTCCTCCATTCACCTCCCTTCCACCATTATAAAATAATCAATTATTCATTTCCCAATTTGCACCGGGCAAACAACTGCTCGCTTTTGGACATGATTTGCAGTCTACTACTATTACAAAGTCTAAAGCTTCAGAAATACTTGCAAGGATTGTTAACAGCTACTGAGGATAACGCAGTTTCCCTGCTGCAAGCCCACAGAGCATCTCATGGCCTGCAGGATGGCAGGAACTTTCCACTGAAAGTGCCCCTGTGGCCACTCCAACACAGTTGGAAGTTTTAGAAGACAAAGCAAGGAGGTTTCACAGCCACCTTTCCTTCCCCTCTACCAAGCGAGGTCTGAACTCGGACAGCACCAAGCCAGGCGTGCAGTTGGGATGGCACAGCCTGCAGGCAGCTGGAGGGGGCAGCCACAGCACTGCCAGGCATCCTCAGCCTCCTTCCTTCTCTCCTGCTAACCTGAGGCTCAGCCATAAAAGGCAATTTCCCATTCCCCCAACTTTCCCCTGGGACGGCGGTGCTCCAGCCTCACCAGCTTACACACATCAACCTCTGTGAACCCTCGAAGCATTACTCCTCTGTCTCTATCTCTCTCTCTCTTTTTTGTATTACATGCACTTTAAGTGGCCCAATCTAAATTGCTTCCTATTGATATATCTCTCAGCAGAGGGACTAAATTCATCCCTCGTGTTACTTCAAAGGAATTAGCAGTGCTGCACCAGGAACAAGGTTGGCCTGAGCTGCCTGCCTCTGACAGCACGGTTCGATACGTCTCTGCCGGCTGCCGTGACCTTACTGGCAAACATAGATTTTAGGATTTATCCCCACAGTCAGATATAGATCTGCAGCTGCAGCTTGTTGAGAAACCTTGAAGGATTCTCAGAAACGAATCCCTCAGCTGCCTCACTGTTCAGGGTAATGTACTAGAGCAGATTTCAAGGAAAGTGCACAGCTGGGCTCCCATCCGTGCTAATTTAACAGCTTGATGTTTGGTTTCATTTAGGTCATATTACCCTCCCAAAACAGAAAGGAGGGCTGCAAAACCCTTCTGCTGGCAAATAACGAGCTGGAAGCACCACCGGACTCTTTACACAGCAGACGGAAACCGATGTCAGTTTTTCCAATTAGCGGGCCAGGATTAGCGCTCAGTACTTAAAGTTCACAAAAACGAAGCATCGACGCAGGGATGCGAGCAGCGCTGCGGGCCGTCCCGTCGCGGAGCCCCGGGCGGGCGGGGGGCGTCGGGGGCCACCCGGTCCCGTCCCCGCTCGCGGGGCTGCTCCGCTCCCAGCGGCGGTTCGCGGCGTTGGTTTTCGCTGCGTTCCGCGGAGCACGAAAGCTCCGTCTTGCGCGCAGGAGAACGGGAATCCAACCGAAGCCAATCCACCGCAACGACCCGGGGACCCCCGCAGCGCGACCTCTCCCAGGCGCGCTCCGAACTCGCGAGCCTCCCTTACCTTCGCCCGGAGCTCCGCGGCTGAGGGCCGTCCCCGGAGCGCGCAGCATGGGCTCGGGCCGCGCCCCGGCGGCGGCTACGGCTGTGCCCGGCGGACGCCTGGGCACGCTCCGCGCCGGGGCCCTGCCTGGGGCCGCTCCGCCGGCGCGCTGGGCCCGCGCATCGCCGCCGCTATTTAACGCGGCGGCGGCCGTGGTCCGCTCCTCCCCTTCCCCGAAAACACGTGGCCGCTGCTTCACTTTCACTTTCCGTGAGTCACGGCCAGCTCCTTCGGCTCCGCCTCGGCCTCTGTCCCGATGCCCGTCCCCTGTCGTGACCTCCGGCTGCGGTGCCCCGCTTGCCGCGGTCCGGTGAGAGGTGTTCTCGCCTTCGGTTCGGCCGCGAGCCCGGCGTGGGGGCACGGCCGCAGGAAAAGTGGACGGGCGGCGTGGGAAGGTCGGATGTGCCGGGTGATGACTGCTCTCAAAACTAGTGTGGGTCAGCGTGGACGGGGAGGGTGAGAGGATGCGATGTCCGAGAAGGGGAGCACATTTAGATCAGCCGTGAACGTGGATTGATAAAAGCACTCAGAGAAATCTGTGACTGGGAGGACCACTCTTACGCTGCCCTGGTTTAGGAGTTCTCAGAGCAGAATTTCCCTGGGGTTTTCTGCAGGGCAATCAGATTTAGAAGTGACTGCTCAGATCCCCAGCTGTACTTCTGGCTTCACCGGCAGTTGGTGCAGGTTGCTGGGGCTGCTGCTCACCCGCAGGGAGATTTGCAAACCCCAGCCGGGGGCTGATCTGCTCCTGCAAGCAGGTCCTCTCGACTTTGGAATCAAGTCATGAATTTGTCACTTCCAAGCATGGGGCTGCACAGTATGACAGATGCGTGCTGCAGCCGCACTGCTTCACATCAGGAGCAGAGGGAGGACAATTTCCCCTTGCAGTCGTTGTGATGCTTTGTGACAATGAAAAGGAAATATTTCTGTCAGAAGATTAAGGGGTAAGGCCCAAAAGGAACTCATTAGTTGCCCTTCGAGGGGATATATTTCATGCTTTGGGACTCAGTATTCTTTTCAAAACCCAGTGTGGTCACAAACGGAGTTAACCTCATGGTGATAGAGTGCCCTGCTGGCATACAGTAGGTGAGCCTGGAAATTTCTGGTGATGCTTTAGTCACTGAAATTTACTGCTCGTGTTCTGTCATGTGAGAGCATGGTTGTCATGAATTTGGAGAAGCAGAGCTCATCACACATTTTAAGAACTGGCCTAGAGATTCCCTTTGTGTTCAGAATTCTCTTTCAAACCATTTCTGAGCAACTGAACTTGAGCTGAGGTTCACTATGAGTGCGTGGGGGCTGCTTTTCTCTTTAAAACAAAAGCATTCAGGAATGGTGGAACTGAAACTTATTTAGAATTCAAACATGCAATAGCGAGAAATGTTTTGCTCTTTGCTTTGCTGTAGTGCACTCCAGCCAGTGAGTAGATTCAAAGGCTGCTTTGTTCAAGACACTGTTTGAACACAGTGCAACCAACCTTAACAGCTTAACACCTGCATAGGCCAGGTTCTTTACCTCCCCTCCAAAGAGCAGAGATTGGAAGTGCTTGACTGTGTTACAGTAAGGTAAATCAGAGCCAAAACCACAGCTCAGATCTTTTAAATCCCAGCCAGGTCCTGCAGCACCCAAGCTGCCTTCCTGCTTCCATTACTGAGGCCCTCAGGCCATACTGCAGCCCAGTGTTTCTCAGGTGGGATGGAGGTTGGCTGCTGGTTGCCGCAGGTGTGCCAGGAAAGTTGTTTCACTTTCATGTAATTTTTGACTGTAAGATCATAAGGGGAAGACATCTCCTCCGGATGCACGTGCAGTCTGGCTGCCATGCTCTGAGTAGCTGACAAAGCGTCTGTCCAAAAAGTCTTCCTCATTCAACAAGAATGTGGTAATAAAGCTTCTGAGGTTGGCAAGACTCCACTGGATTGGTTTGCTCCCAGCCACCCTACCAGCACAGGCAATGAAGGGCAAGCACATCAAGCTGTTGCCCAAGGAGTTTGGTGTCATTTGTATGTGAACTGCAGGCTGGGGTGCTCCATAATGTGTCCTAGAATGGCTTGCTCAGGAGAAGCAGGTCTCAGTCATAACATATAAAGAACCCTTGTTGAATGAGGACTTTGGGATAGGAGCAGTTGGGACTTCAGACTTGATGGTCCCACAAGTTCAGCTTTATTGGGATATCTTGATTATTTTCTACTCACATTTCCTTTTGCAAGCCTCTATCCTCATCCTTTTATTTTCTTTCTTACCTCCTCTACTGCTACTTAAAAGCCCCACCATCTGGGCCTTGGAAAGAGGTCCATTCCAGTGGGTTTAGATGAAGTTATGTTATTCTTGGCTAAAACGAGGTTCCTTTACCCAGTAGAGGGCAGTGCATAAATCTGGAGCCGATGCAGAGCTGCTGGGCAGAGCCCTCGTGGGAAGAAGACCTCCAGAGATTACTTAAGTTTGAAGCACTGCTGCAAAGTCAAATGACTGCAGTCTCTGCTGTCACTTAGCTTAATGAGCACTCACTGCATATTGCAAGGTGAATTAGGCACTGGTAAGTAGAGCCTTCCTTGTGTAACTCAGACCTCCTTTTTGTTTTTCTCCTAATTACAAGGTACCTTTCTTCCATGTTGATGATCTCAGGAGAAAAAAAAAAAGGCAAAGTCTAGGGTGAAAGACAAGGATTGCGTTCTTTCTTAGGTCAGGAATGTAACACTTGTGATCTGAAGAGTCTCATCAGTAAAGCTCCTAAGATTCAGATAAAGAACAAACTCAACTTTTGTTTAAAATAAGAGCCCTGACTCCTATTTCATAAATATTGGCTTGGAAAATGAAACAAAATTCAGAGGAAACCCTAGACCTCTCTGCAGCAGGACAAGGCCTGCTCTCTGGCTGGAAGTGCATGGGGTGCAGGGAAAGGTCTGTCAGGAGGCAGGGAGGGAAAAGCATGGGTCTGAAAGTGGTGTTGAAGGTGGGAGGGCACTGGCTGTTGGGGATAATGCATATGATGTCCACCCCCCCCCCTTTTTTTTTTTACTTTCTTTGGTTGTTGTTGTGTTTTTTTTTTCAGAAAACATACTCTTAGCCATGCTAGCAGCAGTGTAGTGTAGGCAGAGGTTTCTTTATGAAGCGCTAAAAAACTTGAAACAATTAGAAAATCAGCAGGCACTCCCCATTTCAGCTTCATTCCTAATTTTTGTAGAAGCTGGCAGTAATTCCTAGGTGAAACTGAATTAACTGGCAGGCCAGCATGTCTCTGGAATAGTGTTTTGTTTAGAGTTTGGTATATCAAACGGGTGATCAGTGTGGGAATTAATACATGAATGTGTAAACAGCTAATTTTGTTATTTTTATGAAGACAATTGTCAATGAGCAATTAATTTTTTTTTTTTTCCACGCCAAATAAGTTGTTGTTTTCTGGCAAGAGTGATTCAAGTGAATAGGGTTGCATATATTGCTATTAGCATTTTGGGGTTAGAGCCTCAGTTCCTCCCTTGTGCTTCTTTTGGAAATGGTGTCTTTTACATGAAGCAGATTGTCCACATTGTCTAAACTGCCCAAACCAGCAACATGATTTATAGAAAAGGGGAACTGAAGCACCAAGAGGTTCAGTGATTTGCTTAAAGTCAGAGAATGAGACAATCTGCAGAAGGGCTAGGAATGGAACATAATTCAGGTCTTCAGAGCCCTGTACTAGAAACTTAACCACAATACCGTCCTTCCTGTTTTAGTGGGTTTTGTTTTCTTCTTCAGAATCTGAATTTTCATTTAAATGAAACCCTTGAAATCGGAATTCTTTGATTCTGCAAGTAAATTAGACGCCACATTGCTTCTGAGTCTGCTTTCAGATATACTGAAACCTGCAGCACTGAAAGAAGTGTGAATCTCCATCACCCACTTTAGCTAGGCATTAAGGTCAGACCTTGACATGTCTAAATGGGACATGCCCAAAAAATCTGACTGCTGTGACTAGACACTTCCTTATGCATCTCCATTTTCATGCTGTCCATATTATCACTTTAAAAGTTTAGAAGTAGAAGAGTGAGCCTGCTGAGTACAACTTATCCTCTTAGTCTTTTAGGCATTTACCTGTAGGCAAGTGGCTATAAAGATGACTCGCTTTATTCTGATATTAATGACTAAGCTATGTATCATTGAAGAATGATGTGTATATTTGTTTCTCCATGGCAGCATACATAAGTTATTGTTCCAAGAACAAGGTGTAGTTTGAGATGTCCTCAGCTGGTTTTCAAGCCGTGACAAGCATCATGCCTATGCCCAGACAAGGGGTAGCCATGGGTACAGAACCAGCCCTTCTGTCTGGGCTGGAATTCATGCTGTTCTGCAGATAATGTACAATTCAGATCCCACCCAGCTAGGATGGATGCTAGAAATTTGTATTTTTGTCTTCTGAAAAGGATTCCTGTGAGTATTAGTCATGAGGATGTGCACATGTCTACTGGCTAAGATGAAAGCAGTGTTTGGGGAAAGTTAAGCTAATTAATCTTAACAGTGTACGAATACTGAGTAAGAGCTGCGCCTCTCCTCTCATGAGTTTCCCTGAGCATTCCAGACAAATTCTCTGAAATGCATCTCTGTAAGAGAAATAAACTGTCATAAATCAAGGAAGTACTGAATACTCTGAGGTTGTGAGGGAAGTTTCTTCCTAAGCTGGCTACTTTGGAATTGTTTATTTTAAATGTAGTTAGTTCCTTCTTCTGGAGCAGTTAATGTTGGTTTCCTTGGACCCTGCCTGTTCTTCATTGGAAGTTCCTTTGTTGATATTAAGCACGTCAAATCAAGATCTGTGTTAGTCTTATGAATTCAAAAGCTAAACAGTTAATTGTACAAAAATGTGGTTTGGGTTTTCGACATTTCAGTAGTTTAGACATTCTTCTTGGTAATTATCTGATTTTAAAAAAAGAGAAAAAAAGCTTCAAATTGTTGGTAGAAGTGTTGGGAAGGGGCAGCATGCTTTCTGGTGGGTTTTCATGTGTAGGTCTGTGTGTATGAGCAAACTCCACAGCTGACAGAGGAACTCTAGGTACCTAATAGTTGCAGTGGTGCTAATTGCAGAAGCAGCAGGCTGCCTTTCATTGTGAGAACTGCTGCAATAAAAAAATGAACTGGATATTTCAAAGCAGAACTGTATGATGCTATTTTGGCTTCCAGATACACTTACTGGACTACAGAGGTTTCAGTGCTGGCTGGAGAGATGTGTACCTTGCATATCAGAGCCAGGTGCTAATTTTACTTCATCTGGCAACCACAATTCCCATGTAATCTTTTCCAAAGAAAGTCAGAATAACCGAGCTCCCTTCGCTCCCCTTCCACTGCCTTTATCACTGCCCCAGTTGTTGTTGAAGCCACATTCTCTGTTTCTCCACTTCCCCATTCCTGTGCATTTTCAGATCCCAAGCTCATGAATGAGGAGCTGTAATGGAAAATCAGCCATGGCACTGAACTCTGCTGCAGCTATTTTGGATCTGAGGTAAAAGTTCATATGTGCAGTTGGAGCCCTCCATGTAATACAGGAAGGGGATGATGGGATGAAGAGCTTAGGGGAAAATTTACTTGTGGGTGAGGATGCTGAGGATAGCAAACAAAGCATTCATTTGTAATCCAAAAAGACCTCCAGTGTTTCCTTGTCACCATTTTCACGGTATCATTACCCTCTGCTCTTACAGTTTTCCCTTGTCACACGCATTTTCTGCCACTTTTCTGTTATCAGTGTCTAGTTAGACTGTGTCCTGCATGGTTTATATGATTACAAATTTGCTATGGCAGATGAACATTGATGCCCTTTCTGGTGCTCTCATGATTCCATCTATTCAAACCATATACAAATGATGAACTTCTGCTAAAGTAATTCAAAGGTTGCAGCATCAGTGCCTGATGCGTGTCATTCATAGACATAACAAACGTGAGAAGATTTTTATGGTTGGGCTGATATGGAGCAAATGACTTAAATGTTCCCTCACCTTTGAGTTTAACAGAAACAGAATAAAATTCACTGTTAGTATGGTCAAATGGATCCAAACCTCAGCTTTATTTTCTTGAATATAGAGAGATTCAACAATCCAAATTATAAGGAAAAAAGTGGGCTGGTTCTGAAAGTAAACAAATACAGATGGAGTGTTGTTACAGGATCCAGAAGTAGCACATAGGAAGCTGAAAGGTCAGAAGGTGGTGGCACTGTACATCAGATTCTTGCAGCTTCTCATCTGGATCCAGGTGGGCAGTTCTATTTCTTTCACAATGCACTGAGACATTTTCAGATGACTTGGTTGAATTTTTAACTCTTAAAAGCATCGAGCCTCGATGTGAATAAATCACCATTAATACTCAGCCTTGAAAAAATGACTTTTGTGGCCTTTCCTACTGCATGATATGTTGGCCTCCATATTCCTACTGTGATTGCTATTTTAATCAACTGATCTTTTTACAATGCCATTCTAATCTCAAAATCATTAACCACTCAATCTCATATGATGATGAAATATTAAGGATCCAGGATTCTGTAGTATGTAAGTGCTCACATATACAGTAAATAAGAACTAGTGAACATGCATTTTGTTCTACCACACAGATAGATCCTGCATTGTTTCATGATTGTCTTATGGTCTTGGATAGTTACATGACTTATGTCTGCAAAAATTTGGATAAGAAATAGGTAAAATGACTTTTATTTTTTCAATTTTCAATATATTCACTGAGAAATGAGCCAAATTTTTGTTCTTCTCCTTTTTCCTGGAAAAAGGGTAGATCCTGATAGTTGGCTTAACAATCTACTTCAGAACCAGAGTATTAATTCCACATTTGCCAAGAAAACAAACACAAAGCCACCACCATAACTACTCATGTGAAAAAAGAATAGGATTTTTTTTTATCCAGACATCCTCCTTCCCCAGACTGACTGACTGCAAACCTTGGCCAGTTTTACTTGTGGACTCAACAAGATTAGCTCCATCATATTCCATCTCCAGCAGAATTTCTAGGAATTTCTTGAGAGTCAGCTGGCAATCTCTGATATAAAAGTCCTTTAAATGTAGAACTTTTGGCATCTGTAATTAAGGTTGTAAATCAAAAATTCCATCCAAACATATTAGTGAAGCATTCTCTAACTTTAGAAAGATCTATGCTAGTTAGATACAGCCCTCTTCTCAAATGCTCATGGATTAAGAAGAAATACTATGTTATGTAAAATTAGTGTAACATAGCATTCAGGCCTCTCAGTAAGTTAGGCAACTGAGAATATGAAAGTAGGAAGAGTGCCCAGCTTGGAGGGCTCCTCTAGGAGCTCTGTAGTCATCTCACTCAATTGCTATTGTTGGGAGGGGTGACGTCCATGGTGACTTGCTTGCAAGGGCAGGTTTGACCTCTGACTCTGTGAGAAGTCCTGTTACCAGCTGTCTTACACTGGATAGCATTTCTTTGCTGTATTTTAATTGTAAATTTATTTCAGTTCATAACAATGTCAAAATACTGCCAAATTTTCTTACAGTGAGTCTAGGGAAAGCATTAGGCTTAACCATACAAATCAAATTGAGTTTGCCAAGGTGACCTTCAGAAACTTATAAACCATGCCAGTAGTAACGCGTGATGACCTCAACAAGTCTTTCTAAGACAACCTTACTTACAGAAAAAAACTTTTGGTAAGGTGGCTGGGGATATTCTTGTATGCAGACAGTTTAGATTTTTCCCTGTATTTAGTTCTTTGCTCCAGCTGTCCTGTTCTTACCCTGTCTCATACCTTGACTCAGAGCATGGCCTGAGTAACCTCTCAGTTTCTGCAGTGGTGCCAAAAATATTGTACATGACTTTCTGGCTTTAATTCCATACAGAATGATCCATGTATCCCTGATATAATTCTTCTAGTGTCAAGTAATGGGGCTATTTCCATTGAGAATTGCTATAGGCAAACAGATGCAATTAAGCACCTAGTACAATAATACCAAGAAATCCCAATAAACTGATGAATGTGAATTTAAATCTTGTGCTCTTTCTAATGATTTCCCATATAAATAGGTTAACATCTTCTCTCCCTATGTCTATGGGGAAAGGTTAAAATACTAACAGGGAATATGGATTTTCCAGTCAGTCAAGGAGAGCTCTTTCTAATGCTCATACAATGCCATGACTTCACATAGCAGAGGTGGAGCACTTACAGGTAATATCCTGCACATTCTTATGGTATTTCTTGGCATCAGAGGCCTGCCAGAGACCCAGAATTTCAGGATACATTAAAAACATTCCAGTATCCTCCCCAGTCCATATAAAGTCCTTGCTTTGGTCGGGAGGAAATATTTCATGACATTAGATTTCTTTGCTAAAGGCTTGTCAGGAGCTTCATCAAAGCACTTCAGAAAATGTCTAGTTAAAATAGTACATAAACTGAGTAACAACAGCAGAGGGTCTGTGATCCTAGGATGTTTCTCAGGAATATTGTTCTTCATCCAAAAAGATACAGGATTTTGTTCTGTAGTTTGTTCTGGTTTCTTAGAAGGGATGGGATGCAAGTGCTTTGGGACCATCTCCTGGTCAAACATTGTGTCTTCATGTCAGGCTTGACCTCAGCATCCGAAGTGCTGCGAGTAGCATTGTGACGAGGATCACCAAGCAGATGTTCTTAGCAAAATGGAAAAGTAGACTTACATCCAGACCAGAGCAGTGTGCTCCAGACCACTTCAAAGCTAAAAATAGCTTATTTTTGAAGAGATGAAAAACACAGATATTTGAAGCTCACTTCTAAATACCAATTTTGAATTAGCTGAAAGGATACCACGCAGCTCCCTCCAGTTTCCTGCCTTCATCCTGACTTTTCTCACGTATTTTCCCCTTATTTTGTGAGTTAAACTGTCCTGTTTCACTTCCCATAGCCATCAATTGCTGCCAAGGAAGGGTCGCAGGTGTCAGGGCTGGAAAAAGCATCTCAACTGGTTCAAGCTTCTTGCTTCCTCACGGACCACACTGACAGTCACTCAACTCCTGACAAGTCTGCAATAAATAGCACTGTAGTATTCCAGCAGTGTGCTGGAATAGCATTCTGCAGTTTTTCTTCTCTGTTTCTGTATGAAACTCAGTAAAAATATTAATCCAGTACACACACGCAGAAGAATGCATTTACTTTCAGTGGCTGCATTTACCATCAAAGTTGATAGTGCTTCCTGAAATTGGTTTCTGATCCCCCTGAAAGACTGCGGGTTTTTCTTTCTTTCTTTCTTTTTTTTTTTTTTTCCGTAAAGGTTAACTTCAGGGAAACTGAACAACATATATGAAACTCTAAAATATCAACTTGAAGATAAATTGTGGTACCAAGAGTGTAACTCATGTGAACTGCCTCCAGTTCCCTCAATTCCCGTGAATTCCCAGTTTCCACTAGCGGGTGGCAGGCAGGTCAGAGTGTGGTTACTTTCTGCTAAGCTTGTGCCAACATGTGGTTTTGGTCATGACAGACAGGTAGGAGGGGAACGATTTGGAGGGAGTGGAAATACAAATACTGTCTTCACACCAAGGAGGTACACCCATTGGTTTTCACAGCACGGCATTCATTCAGTTTAGTCAGACCATAATGAATCGCCTGCGTGTGACAGACCTGCTGCCTAAAATACCAAGAATGGTACAGCCTGCACATTTCTGGCCAGCAGGTTGTCTCCTGTGATTCATTCAGCATCCTTTCTCTGCTCTGCGTATGATGATCTCTTGAGCGTGTAGTTGAAGGCAGGGCTAGAGCTGATTCTGTTTCTAAAACGTCAGCTACAAGCAGCGTGTGGTGCAGCATAAGAAGTACTTAAGTGCCCAAATTTGCCAACATAGATTGCTAAGGCAATCGCTGCTTTGTAGCAGAGACCCACACAATGCTGGAAGGAACTGACTGCTTCTGCTGGCCATTAGGAACAGCCCAACGAGGCTTCCCTCTCACTTCACTCTCCTTAACTTTGCAGCACTAAAAGTGGGAGCTGGCAGCTCCCCAGCAGTCCTGTGGCTGGTTTTAATTTGCATTAACTTTTCTGTAGACTGGGTCCAGCTGAAGTATTTTCTTGTCTGTATACATGCTCCTGGCCCCATTTTCCAGGACTTTGGCTTGTGCAAAAGCAGCAGGTTTGGGAATGTCACTCGGAGGGTTTGGGCTGTAGAGCTGTCATGGACTGAGAGTGCTCTGCCAGGGAGCCCTCTGTGAACGTAAGCAGGTCCCCCACACCTGCACAAACACCCCACCACTGTTCCCAAGGGTAATTAGTGTTCTCTTAATTAGCAGTTTGTACTTCTGCACAGCACACACTATGACCTGCCTCCTGTCCTGCACCCAGGTGCAAAGGCTCTGCTGATGGATGCTACGTGCTTACAAAATCTAAAACTGAAAAATTGGGCAATATCAGATTTACATTTGTACATGCAACCTGAAATCTGCCCACTCACATATCTGTGTGCTGAGTGACATAGGGGTGCTAGTGAAATGTGTGATCTAAACTCTTTCGCAAAACTAGGACAAAGGTTGCAGGAAAAGACAAGGAAGGCCTCTTGCAGCCTTCAAGTGCTAGAATTTGCAATTACTATCTTATTAACATAGCTTTCTATAGATAAGACTATGCTTTACAAAGAAGAAAGGTATAAAAAGAAGCTTTGCTAGAGTTGCAGCGTGTTTTTTTGATACAAGCTTCTTATTGTTTCATTACTTTAATTGCCAGAGGACAGTTTGCTCTATGCTAGGGCAGGACTCTGTCTCCATGTGCTTGATGTGCTACTGTAGGTGCCTATGCTGGTACAGTATATCCTATGAAAACATGACAGAGTTCAGCAATGAAAAACATGCGTGCATGACGGCTATGACTTAAAGACATCAGAGCCGATGGAGAAAAGTTACTTTGTACTGAGGGTAAAAGGATAGAAGGGGAAGTACTTCTTCCATCTGAAGTTAATATGTGGAAACCTCACCAAAATCCAACACTGAACACATGTGGCCTTTTGGAAAGTGTTTCTGTGCAAATGCGTCCCCAACATCCAGAGTGATAAAAATCATGTACTGAGCTGAGTCGAATGGCGTAGCTGAAGTGGAGCTGTAAATACAGTGGTAGGCGGTTTCCTGCCAAAACTCCCCTGCATGTCCAAGAACCCACTGTGACTCAGCCATTGCAGTCACTGGGAACTCAGCACAGACACCCTTTCTAGCTGGGTATTTCTACTTCTCTTTTTGCACCATGTCAAGAGGGGCTCTATTCATCCATGGAGGAGAAAAACCTGACAGTATGGCCCAGTATTTTTGTTCTCTTAAAGTAACGATCTTATTGTAGAAAAGCAAGACTGCTGGAACTTCTTGTGAAACTGGCAGTCACCCATGCCTGTCTGCTTGGATTCTTGTTAGATCTTCATGTGAAAGTTCTTAGGATTTCCATTAAGAGTTTAAATGGTTCTTACGTGCATCTCTTGGTGGCCTGAAAGTGAAGTTTTTATTGCTTTCCTTTTATGTACAAGAAGACTGAAGAATGACTTTTTTGTTTTAAAGTGTGAATATGCTGAATTGGAGGGAGGTGATTAAGTACTTGGTTATAATGCATTTTCTAATGTCCATACTGTTCCTTCAAAGAGTTAGCATCTTCAGAAAGATGATCCAAGCTGGAAGAAGCCACACCCTTGGCAAAATAACAGCAAGAGCAATGCTGAGTAGTTTCTAGGTCAGCAGCATCTAGGGTCTCACCTGCCCATGAATATTTGAAGCTGTCAAATGTCATCCCCTTATTCCTCTGGATTCATAGCTTTGATATGTCTCTGTCATTTAAGATAACACTTCCTTTAGTCCGTTTTGAACCCGTGCAGATGGTTGCCTCTGTATGCAAAAAGTTCTGTACCCACCAAGCTTTACACTTAGCATTGGCAATTAATAAAGCAAATCTGAGAGATTTGCAGTTCCCATCAGCTAAGCTAGATTGGGCTATTCTGTTTTCCCTTCCTTTTCCCATGCAGTATTTATTCTGTTGCTTCATTTTTTCTTCTCTCATTTCTAGCCTGTCTCATCTCCTCCAGCTCACATTCTTATTCCTAATTCTCCTTTTGTTTTTTTCTTTTTTCTTTTTTTTTTTTCATCCTGTGTTAATCTCAGCTAATTCTGTATTGGCTTCCACAATTCTACTGGGACTCTGTCCCCATCTGACCTTTCTCTTGCATGAACAAATTCCAGTGTCCCAGATTTAAAAATTTACTCCACTCTGCTTTTCTCTGCCTTCCAGCCTGCTGTTTATTAATTGCTTCCTGAATTTTCTGCTTGATACCCTTTTACTCTTTAACACTTCTTTTACTTTCAACATGCTCTCCGTCTTTTACTTTCTTTCTCTGTCTCCATTAACGTATACTTCAGACAGTTTTGGTTTTTGTTCTGAGAATCATCTACCTTCTCCAGTTTTCCACTTAGCATCTGAAGCATATCTATGGTTCCGTTACTGAACTTCCTTTCTGGGAAGTGCAGGCTCCTTGTGCTTTGACTCAGGTCATTAACATCTAAGTGGATTCATTTTTTTCTTGCAAATCGGGGGTTGGACTCGATGATCTCTGGAGGTCCCTTCCAACCCCTATGATTCTGTGATCCTGTGATTCCCAAAACAACCCACTTTTATCCTCTTTTCCTCAGTCCCCTCCAGTAGGGCACACAACAGTGCTATGCAGTTCATTCTGTTTGATGAAAGCCACTACAGAGTTGCTGCTCCTCAGACAAGAAATCTTTTGCTGCTCTCACAGCTGTGACTTGTGGAGGGTTTGGTATGTTTTGAAATGCTCCAAACTCAAAAGCAAGAGTCAGGGTTTTCACCTAGAGTCCCTGAGGAGGAGATACCCAAGCTGGCACCAGGAAGGGGCAGAGGGCAGAGGTGAGGGATGCAGCGGTTGGCAAAGGGCAGTGAGAAGGGAGGCAGCACTGGGAGTGCCTGGCTCCTGGTTGGGGGCCTGAGGGCAAACACTGCCAGAGCCCTTGTAGTTCAGCACTTTCTTCTATCAGGAATACAGTGATATAGACTGTGAGCACAGTACATCCACTTCCACGCAGAAATTCTAATTTCTGAATCTTATTTCACCGAGTGACTCGAATTCTACTTCTCCTCTTCCCCCACACACTCCTTTTTTAAGTATATTAGCACTTAAGGAAAATTTCTGGGCCACGTGGGTAGCAGTCCCAGTACCCCACAAACACAGAGCGGCTGCCGAGATCCTGCTTTCTGAGAAGAGCTTACCAGAATGACCGGAGTTGGGTGAGTAGGCAGAGCCTGGGCTGCTGCACAGTGCTGCACCCACCTGCATTCCTGCGAGGCGCAATGACTGCTGCTGTGCTGGGACGGCCCGTGCTCATGTCGGTGAGGGAGAGCATTGCACCCTATCAGCCGCGGTGAGTCATCTGCACCTTCTGCTACCTCTGGGGTGCATTTTACTTAAGGTTACTTTAGGGCAACATCACTGTCAATGTTTCCTTTACTAGAATCTGGAGCCACAGAGATGAAAATAATTACCTCTGCCAGAGTCATTAAAACTGCCAGCTAGTTCCCCATAGAGATAAAAGAATCAGATTTTGAGCGGCACTCAGCAGTGCCATTCAAGTGCTCACTCTCTTCATAAGAAATAATGAAGTTAGTGAAATTCCCAAGTATTCAAGCACATGCACCTGCCTGCACTTTTTTTCTGAGTGAATGGAAACAGAGCAAAGAAACAGGTTTGGGGCCAATTAACCATGAAATAAAAGGAATTCTGCCAGAAGACTAGCCAGCCCATTTTTAATTTGTGGCGTTCTTTTGTCTTAACGCTGTGTGCAACTTGACATTAAGCTTTAACTTGGAATGGGCTTCTTTACACCATGACTCTGAATTACATGCACTCTTTTGGACTCACCATATTGTGAGGTTGCCAGTTTAAAATTCCATGTGGCCTAAAATAATTCAGTAACAGTGTCTGAACCCTGGATGACATGTCATGCCTTTCAATTCACAGCTCTGTGATGGCTTGGAAAACTTTCCATCTTGAGCTTCCCTTAACATCTTCCTCTGTTTTTCTCTTGTACATATGATGAAGTAGTTTGCAGGGACAGATTTAATAGGAACTTGAACTCAGATTTTCAAAGAAATTAGGAGAAAAACCTTTTTTTCTTGTGCACTGTGCCTGTCAGCTATAACTGAGAGGGCTTTCTGGTGAAATAGGAAAGCCACAATGAAAAGAAAGGGAAACAAAGTTAACCAGAAAGACACTCAGTTTGTATTCCGTCTGTTTATATTTGTGTCTCTTGTTCACAGGAAGTTCTGCTTTTATCTTTAATACTATGCAAGTTCCTATAAAAGTCAGTTTAGTTACAATATCACTCAGTTTCCAAAGAAATCACTTGGATTTGTATTCAAAAAAAACTTGCTGGCAAGCCCCCTCTGCTGGATGGAACCATCATGTTTTCATCCCTGCATGCTGAAGACATCCAGTAAAAGCATTACAGTTCATTATTGACAAAATAGGTACAGGCTGAGTTCAGAAGAACATTACTGCCTTTCTATTACCTATTATTATCCCATGGGTTGAGATTCAAATAAGAGTTGGGGTGGTCACTGCAAATATGTTCAGGTCCCTACATCTGAGTGAGTATTCAGTCAATCTGGCATCCCGCTATTTTATCATCTAAATTCTTCTCAACTGTGTCCACTTTCTTCACTCCCATTGTTTCTCTTATGTATTATTTACATCTTTTGCCAATGATCTCATTGGATGCAATCAGAATGTACTTACATAATATGCCAGTACAGGAAATAAAAAAATATGAATCCCAGAAGTAGATATGCTTTTCCAGGGCCATTCAAACTTTGAAGACCTGCTTTGCTTGTCTCTAAGCGTGACAAAGGAAGTTCACTAGGTGAAAAACAATACTAACTGCTGTTTGAACCACGCTTTTTGTTTGTGTATGACAAAGCCTTTTGCAGGGGCCATCCTTTTAATTACAGATTGGGAAGCAGGCCTGGCAAGGGAAGACAATCTAGTCACTAAATTAGAACTAAAAAGACATGGTTTTAAGCCCTGTTCTAAAACAGACTGTCTGGTGACCTTATTTTAATTAATTAGGCTAAAAGCCAGAAAAGAGATTTGCCACAACACTGAGCATAGAATTGTGAAGCTCCTGAGATAAGGCGTTGGACCAGTTTTGTGGACCTCTGCAGTGTACATGGAGAGCTGAGTTTCTCTGAAAGCAGATCCAAAGTAGCCAGCATGCCATGCTAACAGCCAGTAAGGAATTATTGCCTACAGAGGTAAGTCTGAAACATTTATCCCTCTTGAGCTCACACACATTAATCAAAGGTTTAGAGAGTTCTGTTTTTCAAAATCAGGTCTTCTAAGAATGGCAGTCTAAAAAATCAAGCAAGCTGAGCGAATGTTGCTGGGGCAGGTGATCAGTGTATGGAAAACTGGGATTTCTGCCCCACTTAGCATGATGACAGTCAAACTTTGAGTCCTCCCCTTTCTGGAAGGTGTCCTAACTGCTAAGCAGAGTTCTCTTCTCAATGAAAGGAAAGGAGGAATATTTGTTAGCCAACGGAGACTCAGAGCCTAACAGCTTGAGCACTCACTTATGAATGGGAAATACTGAATTTCTGGTGTCTCCTCTGAGTCCTGTTAAATACTGTTCTTTAAGCAGTTATTAGACAAAGTACATAAGTGGTATTTGAAGTTGAGCCAGGACTCAGTGCCTCATCTCTCTCAAATCAATGCCTAAACCTGCAGGCTTAAAGGACAGTCCCATTCTTTCTGTCTGTAGCTCAGTGGCTCTAGAATGCCTTTTTGTGCACTAAAGTGAATTCACAAGACCATAGAGTGCTTACTTCTATCAGCTTGTGGCAAGGTCATCTCTTCAAAATGAGCTTGACAAGTATGTGCTTGAGTCCCTTGGTGCCAGGAAGGGATCTAAGCCTGAATTCTCGAGTGATCTCACTGGTCAACTACTGGATAAAACTGGTGGATTTAAAAGATGATTGAAAGAAAATGTTTCTAATGAATACACTGAAGGGATGAGATTTTTTTTCAGTTTGCAAAAATAGTGACAGTGGTCCTATAAAGATCAAATTGTAATAAAGAATTGTAGATAAAGAAAAACATAATGCATTTGTGTCTTATGTTAATACTTTGTATGTAATTGTATTTCAGATGAAAATGTGAGCTAAAGTTTCCTGGAATATACTGTAAGTACAACTTGTATCCTAGCGAGTTTAAGTGAGTAGTCGTGAGTATTCGTATTAAGTGAGTTAGCTACAGTAGCCAATAAATGCTAAAACTAACAACAGGTTTGGCCCAGAAAGAAGTTCTGGGGAAGTTAAAAAACCGAACTTGTGCTTAGAACTTGCATCTAACTCTGCACAGGACCAAAGCTGCTGCTGAAGTAGAACTAGTCCTAGTTATGTGTTTGCGATGTTTTGTGAGTGCAGTATTTCCTGTCTGCTGAAATATGCAGCTGCATTGCCTCCCAGGTTTTAAGTCATATGTTTCTTGATAACTGCAGCAGAGTGAAAAAGATAGTTTTATTGTAGGGTCCATGAGCAATGAAGGAAGAAAAGAAAGAAAGAAAAAAAAGAAGCAGAGCATAATCAGAGACTGCTCTATAGTGGGGAGCGGGGAAGCTCTCCTTCCTCCTGAGGCATTTGGCCAAGCTTAGACAAAGTTCAGAGCTTTTGTGGTTTGCAATTGCGTTATAGATGTCTCATCTCACCTTCACAGGAACCTTATATTTCCATGATCACAGCTAACCTGCTTCCACAGAGCCAAACTGCATCAATTCAAGCTGTAGCACTTGGTAAAATCTGGGAAGTGGAGGCAGCAGCTCCCTTCCACCAGAACAGGATGGCCAACCAGGGCTTGCCTACATGGAACCTGCCCCTTCCCTTTCTCACCTTCTGAAATGCACAGTCTGCCTACTTAGAGCTGCCACAAGAAGATAGGACATTTGAGCTATTAAAATGAGGTGCTGTATATTTAGACACTTGAAGATAGTATAACTGTGAATAAAACACAGCAAAGGAAAGCCACGATGGAAACTCATTGTTCAGTACATGCTTGGATGAGAGATGGCTACTGGAAAAAATTAAAGCATTTCTCCTAAAGCATCTGTTGTTTTACACTAATGAAACAACAAAGCAATAATAAATCCTCTCTTACTCATGTACCAGGAATTTCATGTAGCTTAATGCATGATTACAGATCAGAGATTTCAATTTCAAGATAATGTAAATTGCAACTTGCAAAACATGCAAATTCCTTTGAATTCAAGAACAGAAACTTAAGCGTTCCCCTCACTGTAAGAACAACACAGTCTCTCCTGACTTTGCAAGTCTTTACAATTATTAGTGAGTAACACTCCACAGCTGTGTGATAAAGATTACAGAAGCACTGGTGTAGCTATAGTTTTAGGGTGGAAAATGCAGCCTTTAGACAGAAATTATCTGTTTTACACATTAATTTTGCAGGGTGAATTTAAAAGATGCTCTAATTACTTTCAGTTCCATTTCCTTTGGTTGGAATTTGTTTTCTCCAGCTGATGTGTCCAGCAAGAATGCAGGATGGTACAATTACATTTATAAGAAACAGAAGAGAAAGCAGCTTCAAGCAAAAAGGGCATTGAGTGAACACTGCCACCTGTGAGTAAAATGTGCCACTATTTAAATGCTCACTCCTGAGTATGAACTTTAGGCTTTCTTAATAAGGACTTTTCTTCCTTATTCTTATTCTTGATTCTGCAAGTTCTTAAAACCAAGGAAGGCTGAGCCAGCCAATGTTTTTTATGACCTCTATATACATTATATATGTTGAATCTAACCCATACACAAATACTTAATTTTACCAGGAAAGGTGGAACTGGGAAGTGATTGGGGCCAGCCTGCTTGCATTTTAAAAAGTCTGCCCTGAAATATAAATTCCTTTAATCAGCATGGTTAACTTTAGTTAACAAAATGGTTTTCCCCATAGTTAATAATGGAGGGGGGAAAAAAAAAAAAAGAGGGTCTGGAGAATACTTTTGGCACCCAAAGGAGATGTTCACCCAATTACTTGACATACAGAAGTGAGTATAAAAGGGACTGCATCAATTAACAGAGTGTGAAAGCTCTACTGACTGCACTTCAGCCTCCTTACTCCCACTGGTGACTGCTGGGTCCTCATGGTCTGAAGTGGATCAAAACCCCTGAATTCCCAGCAAAGGGAGAGTCAGAGGCACCAGAACGCAAATAAAGCAGGGTCTCAGTCAAAGCATAGGTTAAAACAGGAGAACAAATTCTCCTTCTGCTTAAACATTTATGTAAACAATGAAAGTGAAAACATCTAATCTACATGAGAGGTCTGTTTGCTAGTAATTGCTGTATTGTGTTTTAAAAGAAGCAAGATACAAGTATAGCCAAAATAGAGAGATACATACATGAAAAGAAACCAGTCTGCACCTTTCACTTTCACCCTGCACATTTCTCGTAAACGACTCTGTAACTGGTAAGAAAGCCTGCACGATCTGATGAACTTTGCCTTGCAAATCCTGGGCTGTCTGCTGTGTTCTTCTGAAGTGTCTACTGCCTGAGTTTCATACCAGCTCAAGCTGTAGCAGCGCTGCAGTTCTTCAGATGTTCCTCAACAATATTTGTAATTATTTGGATATAAATACTTGATGTTTGAACTCCAAAGGTGCAAGTAAAAACATACATCTTCATGCCTGCTCTGCAGTCACTTCATGCTATGTGACATTTCCAGATACTATTTATATGAGCTGATGTTTCTTGTTTGGCTCTTAAAATATTGACAGTTTCTATTTGGAGTAAACAAGCACTGTCAGATTTTGCAACATAATTCACTATTGCAAGTGTGGTTTTGTGGGCTCCTCAGGTATTGAAAATAATCCTGATTTTGCCTTTGTCATCTATTGCTGCTTTTCGTGACAGGCTGAAAGCTTGCTAATTTACTGGATTTAATATATTTGAATTCCTGAACAATCATCTTCTGATTTCTCATCGTCTTTGAGTTTCAAGTCCCAGTTTTGTTATTTAGTTTAGAAGGCTGCTAGACAACAAGCTGCCTTTAGCTCCGTAGAAAACCAGTGCAGACATGCTGCATGGAGATGCTCTGATCTCAGAGCAAAATATGCTTATTTTAAGGAAAGTCACCATGTTCGGTTACTTAGATAATAACTCCATGATTAAAAACAAAAACAGTTTCATTCATACTCCAAGATGGGGATACAGCTACAAAATATTGGCTAAAAGACATAGAATAGTGAGGGATATTCACTTTTTCTACAAATTTTCAGTGACTAGAAAGCATGTAATACGCAGCCAAGCTTGGCTGTGTGAGCTGGGATATTGTAAAGTCACACTAATGTATGCTCCATACATTTCCTGTAACATCACAGCCTAACTGGCCTGTATGTATTTTTCTAGTATTAGCCATATACTATTTGAAGATTCTGGAAATAAAATGCTGCTCTTCTGGTTGCTTTTCTTTGGGAAGATGATTCTGTTCTCACTCTCTATGGCTGGCGGTAATGGCAGAATATTTAGAGGACTGCAGCTGTCAAGGTAGGACATTGTGATCAGTATTCACCTACGGTGCTAATGGGCTCTCCAGTCTTGTAAAGCTTCTCCTAAAGATCCAGTATTTTTATGAAGTGCAGTGAAGTCAGAAAGTCTGAACCACTGAGGTCTCCCTAGAACTGGCTTCCCTTCAGTCTGTACTAATACCTAACACAATGGATGCCAGGCATTTCCTGTTTTAAAAAGTTATTTTTATGTTAATGCAATAGTTTAAATAAGCCCATCTGGAAGCCAGCTTTACAGATTATTTCTAAGGTGGCGAGAAGTACTTGTCAATAGTGTGATTAAGATTAATTCTTTCTTTGTTCTTTAACCATGTCAGGATCCTTTTCCACAGAACATGGATGTGTTTCAGTTACTGACCAGAGCATTTATAGCATGGAAAGGCACAAAGAGGTGACGCCCACTTCTGCAGAACATGACAGGAGTTCTCTAAACATTTCCTCTAAGAATTCTTTGTAACTGAAATGAGTCAGCTAAACTGGAGAACTTTGCACTGTTTTCATTGCCATTGGGCAACACATGGTGACAGGAACTGGTTAAGTCTGCACGATGGCAAAAGCAATTAAAGTATTTCTCATGGCTGGCTGTATGAGCTAAGGTTTCTACCCTCTCTGCAGAGGTGCTTAAGCCAAATACTCTTCCCCTCTGCCATACACAAGATGCAATCCTCCACCGACTCCAATAAGAATAAGCACACGTGTAGCACCTGTACTAGGTTCTCCATAAAGAGCACAGGAGGGCACATTACTAAGGCTTTACTTGATAGCACTTGCCACAAAAGTTATTTCATTTTTACCTTGGAGTGACTTCCATACAGTTTTTGCAGGACATCGATATGGGAGAGCCCAGACTGTTGTTGCTATTAGCAGTGTTTTGATGACAGCTCATGAATGAAGGCTCTCATTGCCTTGTCCAAGTCACCCCTGAAGTGCTGCTTACTCAGAGCTACCTGCTAACTACAGTTTGGCAGCTGGAGCCTTCCTGTGTCAGCAAATGACTTGCCTGTCTCCAGATCATTTGAAATCAGTGGTGAAACATACTTTAGCATCTGTATGACAGACCAGTCATACCCAAAGCATAAAATACATGCAGCAGGAGTTCAAGTTAGGGAGGGAAATATCTCTGATTATCAGCAGGTTAATTCCAACTCATTTATCCATTAAAGTCATTAACTTAAGTTCAGTGATGATGAGATAGCCTAAAAAAGCCCTGAATGATGAGGGTGTTTTCTCCAGGCTTCACAGAGCAGTGTGTCAGCATATCCACTCTGCACCTTTATGTGGCACAAAACAAACACCAGAAAGCCACAGAATGTTATAATCCTGGGATTGTCTTATATAGCTTTGTGTGCAGTATAAGAAAATAAGCATCAGCTTGGGCAGATCTCTTAAAGGTGAAGCTTGACTGCTCCTTGTCTGTGCTAGAAGTCTTGTTAGGGACTTCTCAGTAGTAGGAAAGAGACACTGAGAAAATGAAAGAAACTTTTCTGTAGACATTAATCAGTGGACTAGAACAGAGCTCTTCAAAACTTTTTCAGGTAGGATGGGAGACTCTAAAATATCAGAGACCTGACACCTGCTGTATTGTGGACTATCTTATCTATGTGTAGTCTGACCTTTTTCTTACTCATGCTGTGCCAGCACCTCTCTCTCATGTGCACTTCAGCGTGAGGAGTAATGTCCTTGAAGACTACTTCTTTAGGAAGCACATGTTGTAGCAGCTGCCAGAAGACTGAATCCTTTCTAACCCACACAAACCAAAACTCTGTCTCATCCTGCACACCCTCAGAATATGCAATCAAATTTAATCCAGTGTAACTTACAGACTGCCGCCACCAACTCAGAGCCTTTTCCAGCAGCGTGATGAGCTTCCTCCACTGCCACTGAGTGTGATTGCTGTGGGATCACCTCCAGAAAACACAGCCTGCTTAGACAACAGGTGTTCTTCCTGCAGCTCAGAATATGTCTCTGTGCTGAGCCAGCTCTTCGTAGGAACTTTGCACACAGTGCTGTGTAACTGCTTTTTACTGAAAGGAACGGATTTTCTGGTTTTGGAAAACAAATCCATTACTCGGTGTACCTTGGCAGTACTTCTGCCCTTCTTAGAACAGTTTCTCTAAGGAAAATCTTTTAAAAGGGACCTCATAGTCTCTCTGACTTATTACACTCCTGTAGGGGTCTTGTCTTCATCCGTAAAATTAATGGCTTAATAAGCATTAGATCCTCCTATTATATGGTAGCAAATAGGAATACAATACTTTTATCAATATTTGGCACAATTATTTTTTTTTATGTGAAACTAAAATATTGATGCTGTCAAGTGACTGTAGCTTAGGGGCATAAATTACAAACGTTCTTCTCCAGCGAGCCCAGCTCAAATTCTGCATTCATATACAGTAACCATCTAATGTCTTTCTGTTCCTGTAAGCCATATGATTTGATTGCCAGATTACATGATTCTGTATTGAAATGGCTGTACTCGGACGGCAGTGTTTTTATTGTTATTACTAAGATTATCTTTTGTTCTTACTGTAAATGGTAACAAAACAATAACTGCTTCCTTACACTATAAAAGGAATAAAGACCCACTTACAGAATGTCTCCAAACAGAAAACGTCCCTAGAGAAAAGACATTTGGAATAAATAATTCATGGAACAGTGGGAGAGTAGGGGAAAAAAAAGGTATTTGCTGTATTCTGGTACTTCAAACTGGATGTTTTAAACAGAGGCTGTTTTAATGGAGAGCAAGATGTGCTTTAAGGAAGAACAGCTGTAGGGAAGTCAGTTCTCTCTGCATTTGTACCCACACTGCATGTTTTGTCAGTAGCACAGAACTCTCCAAACTCAGGGAACAGTCCCCCAGATCTGCCCCATTCTTTTGCTTTTCTTTGGTTTATTTCCTCCCGTTAGCGTCGTTCTCGGCTTGCTTTCTAAATGAGACCTCAACCCGCCCACCCAAAGGAAACCACAGCAGCTCAGGATTTCACACCGAAGCCAAGCAGCCCCGCCCGCCTGTCGTATCAGCAGAGGGATGGAATTGAAGGCTCGCGGCGTTCGGCTGCCCGTGTGATGCTCTGTGCATCACATCACAAAGCCAAGGGCATCCTAAAGGCAGCCCGGAGAAAATCAGCGTGCGAAAACACCTTTTAAAAGCGCTTCAGTGAGGTTACAAACAGCAGAAAACAGCCTTTCTCCATTCAAGCGCCCAAGCCGGCATTTACACGAGCGATTTGTTTGCTGCCGTTTCATTTCTCGGCACTGAGGGGAGTCGAGGTGCGGATGGAACCCGAACGCGGGAAGCCATCCGCCCCAGCAGCGGCTCTGCATAGGGCAGCACGGCACGTCACGTGACGTGACGCAACGCTCCCGCGCCGCCATTTGCACCAGAGCCGCGCACGCAGCCGCAATGTTGCTTTCCGGCGGCGCGGCGCTTTTTCCTGCCCTTTCTCTCCCTTAGAGGCCGCGCGCTGCGGTCCACCTTTCGTCCCTCGTCGCTTCGGGCGGCGCCATGGCGGGGGAGGCGCCGTGCCCGCCGCTGAAGGTGCTGGCCGCGCAGCTGCGGGGCGCGGTGCCCGGCGCCGGCGGGACGTGGCGGCTGGGCCGGGCGGAGGCGGGCCGGGCGCCGCTATGCCTGCGGGCCGTGTGGATGCAGGGCACCGTGCTGCAGGTGGAGCGCGGCGGCGGCGGCTCGGCACGGCTGCGGGACGGCAGCGGCCCCTTCACGGTGCTGGGGGTGGAGGACGTGCCCCGCGGGCGGCCGTGCCTCGGCGCAGGTACCGCTTCCGCGGGCGCCTCGGCTCTCCTCTCGCTCATAAAATGAAGACGCGAGAGTTAGCTGAATTTATTCCGTGTTCTTTTAGGGAAGTACGTGATGGTGATGGGAGTGGTGCGGTCCTGCAGCCCCGAGCCGGTGCTCCGAGCTATAAAGATGACGGATCTTTCCGAAAACCCGGTGCACAAGAAGATGTGGAGCCTGGAGGTGGAGGAGCTGCACAGAGTCATCCCCTGAACCCTCTTGCCTAGAAGATTTGCAGTGTAATTTGTTTCTATTTGTTTTTATGTGGAGCATTGAGCCGTTCTCAGTGCTCACGGTTTTGGACCTGTTACCTGTGGCGTGTATAGGAGGGAGAAGTCAGAAGCTCAGAGTTTGCTTCTTTCCTTCTGAAATTAAGCACTATCTTTTAAACAGATCTTTAAGAGAGATCTTTACAGACTAAGGGCTGGATTTTGGAGGGATGTGATTCCATCCTTGAGTTTAGTATTCCAGACATATCAATGCTGGGTGCAGTTGTATAATGGAAGTCCCGTGTTCTGAGGCTTTGCTGATGGAGATGCCAAAACGTGTATACAGGATTTTGACAAAATTTTATACTTTGGTTTAATGGTGAGGAGTAGTCTCTTGTGGAATACTGTGGTCATTAAAAAAAAAAAAAAAAAAAAAAAAAAAATCCGTGTGGTCAAGTACTGGCTGGCAACCTTTTTCTTTTGTCCAGTGATAGATGCTTTTCCATCTCAATGCTTCTCAGGTCAGAAGCCTGAAAGTCGTTATAAGTGAGCTCCTCTTTTGCTTTCTAACTGAGCAGTAAAATCCTGGAAGCAGGAGCAAAAACCCTGTATCAAAGTGCTTGATCTCACTAAAAACACATACAGATGCTAGTTCCAGCTCCCTGGGAAGCTTTCCATATTTCATCATTATGAAGTTATAAATGTTGCTTGGCAGTTGATCAGAGAGAGATCCACCTCTTAACTGAAAAAGTGCTTCAAGAAGATTTGCATTGACATTAGTAGACACAGTAACTTCAGGCTTTGAAGCCAAGACAGGATGTTTTTCTAACAGTTCACCTTAGAAGTGCTTTCTTGGGAACTCAAAGCAAAAGAGGCTGAATGTTGAACTTCTTCAGAAGGGACTTGTGGTGATTGCTGTGATTTCAGCTGAGTTTGCTTGCAGGCGGAGGGAAAGCTGTGCTGGCTGCTGCAGGGTGTTTTTGTGAGGGAGCTGTTTGGTGCTGCAGAGCCTTGTTGAGTACTGTGAATTTTCCCTTTTTCGCATCTCGTGTCTCAAGTTGAGCAGTAAATTGGGGGTTTGTGCAGGAAGTTCACACTGCATTAGCGGCCATAACTGAAACAAATCTGAGCTTGCCTGAATGCTGGGGAACTCACCTGGCCAAAATGTGAGGCCGTGTGCTTTTTGAATTTTCTCAGCCTGGGATAAATTCTCAAAACATCAACTTTGCTACCAAGTTTTGGGGCATAAGAATTTGTGCTCTGTGCAGAAATATCCGTGAACTTGTACAGCTGGAGATGCTAAAGGTGTGTTGTAGGTAGCAAGTAGGTTGCTCTGAAAGTAATGCCTCCTATTTATTTCCATGGAAACTACAACAGAGCATAACAACACTTTCCAAAAGAGCAAATTCTCAGCTACAAAACACTGTTCTTCAATATTGTCACCACCATCAGTCAGTTCGCTTGGCTGAGCTGATGGAGATGCTCCTCATTTTGTGGTGTGACAGCTGTGCATACCCATGTGAGCCCAGCTGCTTGTTTGGTCTCTGTGAACAACTGTAGGAGCCATTTCAACTCCATTCTAACTCTGTATAGCAGTACAACTTTATTCTATAACTAATCAATAAAAATGTTAATAAATATTTAACTTCATTTAACCTCATTTTGATGCAGGAATACATTTCATGGTTTGGTTACTGACTTCTGAGAAGGGATTCTAAAGACACGCAGGGAGAATATGAAACTGGTAAGCAGATACGAAGAAGAGTTTTTCTCTGCTGACAATATCTATGTTGATAAGGGAAAAATCAACCAGTATAAAAACAAGACAATGATAAATGTTTTCTTTTCTGTGTGTTTTCTTTTGTTTTGTTTTTAAGGTTGTTTTATTTCTATCTTAGACCTCCTGTGGGCTGAGGCACTTCCCTGGTAAGAGGTCAGTTTCTCCAGAATGCATTGAACAGCTTGCTAGCAGTTCTGGAGAAAAAGTCAGTAACATCCCTGCATGAGTTCAAATCTGATGTGCTGCTTTCACAAAGAGGTTCTTACCTCAGCTGGAAAAGATTTGTCATCTTTTAAATGTATTCATGCTTTTGAAGAAGCAACTTTGTTACTGACAAGGATTTTTTTTTTAATATTTTTAGGTAGCTGATATTGTCCTGTCTGGTACCTTCTGATAGATTTTAATTTCCTGTTGTTGTACTGATGACTGCAGCCTCAGGTGGTTCTGTGAGAAAAGCTGTTATTTTATACTAAGTGTGCTTCAGTATCTTCATCATCAGAACCCTAACTCATTAGCACTTACTGCTTTCCCTACTATTGCTATGCAGATAGCTGTTTTATTTTGAATGCTAGGAAGGTTCTTCCATCCTCAGGCTGGTATTTACTGTTCAGGAAAGTCTCACACTGAAATGGAGATAAAATCCAGTTAAGTTTTGGTAAGTACTTAAAAGGTTGGAAATTAACAAGTAACACGTAATGCAGTCTGTTCTTACAGTGAGCTGTGGGGAATCTTTTAATGGAAAAATAGGATCAGATTTATTTATGTAGTTATCAAAAAGCTGTGTAAAACATATTGCAGCATCTTTGGTTACAAATTTGTCTTAAATACAGCAAACTGAACTAAAGATGTAAGGTTCTTCATGTCAAATTCACGTTTGGGAGGAAAAGAAGAGCATTATTACTCAAGTTTAGAGGATCTGAATAAGAACTGTTAAGACTATTGATGAAGCACCTTTGACAGGGAGGAATTTTTAGAAAGATACTCTAGATATCACTGAGTGAGATTCTCTTGTTCTCATGCTCTTAGGTGACTGTTATGAACTGTGGCTAACCCAGCCCTTAAATCTCATTCACAGTGTCCAACCTAACTCTTCCTTTTTGTAGTTTGGTCTCTTATACTTCCTTCTCTTTAGTGTGTTTACGTATTTGAAGACTCAACTCATGTCTTCTCTCTGCTTTTCAATGCTTTCCCTGCAGAGACCTCATTTGGTCCACGACTTAGAAATGTGTCCAAAAATGATGCATAAAATAAGCTGAATAGAGAATTATTTCTCCTCTTGAATATGTTTGTGCATCTCAGTTTTAGTAGCATTTTGTTACTGGTAACTGAGCCTGTAATCCCCAGCAGTTGCAGTGGGAAAATGTAAAGCAGAGCACTGGCTGGCTTCAGCCTTCTGGCTGCCCAGCCGCTCCACATCTGTTTGACACAGCAGCAACTGGATGCTCAACATTCAGGTTTCAACAAAATTTGGCTCTGCATTTCATATTCTTATGTTGATAAGTTCATGTAAACTATTAGCTTTAAAACCACTTTCTGCCTGTAAGATACTGCCCAGATTGAAATGTCCCAGCCATCTCTATTTGCACCCTGGGTAAATGCAGTAAGTGAGGCAGATAATGCCACCTGGTGTTCATTAGCACACATGGGAGTGCATGTGTGTATACTGAGTGCTTGTTTTCTGGGTAACATTTGCCATTATATAACAATCTGTAGTCCATAAATAGTGTTGTTCAAAGAAGGTACTGTGTGCAGAATATCCAGTGGGGACTGTTTTGTTTTGTGTTGTTTTTAAAAGCATTACTGTCCCTTTCATCTTTGTGTTTTTAGGGAGATTCCTACAAGCAACTATCCAGGTGAATTAAAATTCCTACAGTAGTGATCTTGAAATTCTAAGGTAAGTGTAAAGATGATAGCAATATTTTCTTTTACTGAAATTATCTATGGCTGTGAGTCCAGGTGCAGTACTCAGAGGAAAAGAAGTTGGAACAAAATAGTATCTGAGAAGTGTAACTCCTGAGGAAGTTCCTTGATATACTACTACTTCCTTCTACAAAGTAGGAGGAAATAAGCCTTCAAGAGAGTATGGATCAGGTTATACTGTGCTTCTGGGCAGGCAGCAGAAAGGATAAATCACATGGAAAGTGAGCAAGAAGTAATCCAGGAGTAGGATTTTACTCATTTCATATTCAGACTTACTTATTTTCTTATGTGATCTTGAATGAGATAAGGAAGTACTGGAAGAAATGCAGTCAGAGTATTCAGAATGAAAAGAACTGAAACTCACTGTTGAGGAAGAATTTCCACAGGGACAGAACTTAGGTTGCACAAATAAACAAAAGTTGCTGCTAAACTGGTGGCATCCCTGGGGTTACTTGATCTGCATCAGGCATGGGAGCACTGTTAGCACAAAGGGAGCTGTGTTGGTGTGCAGGGTACAACCACACGTCTCTTCTGAGACTGGCATTGCACTGGAGGTGAATTGAAGAGGAAATTTAGGGATTTGTGTCCCCCTCTTCTGCCTTCTCCCACCACGTCTCCCTCGTTACGTTCACAAACCTTATTCTCTTCTTGATTTTGAGGCTTTTATTTGTATTTTTTTTTTAATCATAAGTAGCACATTGAAGAGTGCTGCAAAGTCATGTCATAACTTGGCAGATCTCAGGGAGCCTCACTCATATCTCTGATGATACAACGCCTGTTGTGTTTTGGTTTTTTTCCCTATCTGAGTTGTTGTTCTAATTAACGATAAAGTTGTCAGCAGTGAAATTCTGTGTTGAAGGTGGGACATTTGAATGCTCAGCCCTCTGGTGGGGACAGTTAGACCTAAAACTTCAAAGCAGTTCCTAAGATGAGAATGTGCTTCTTAAATAACTCTGTAGGGACTTTACCCTTAGCTGTAATTGGACGTAGCTTCGGTTTCTTCTGCATGAGAGTGCATTTGCTTACCTGTGAAAATGAGATTTGTGTAATTGTTTTAGTCAGTGTAGTGTGAATTCTTCAGATCTACTATGTGAAGTTGTTGGAGAAAAATGTGGACTGCTCTGAATAACATCAGTTTCTCAATACTGTGAAGTACCTTATGCTCTTCATAAGCAAGACGTGTTTCTGTCTCATAAATGTTAAGTGATAAACAACAGTTTCCTTTTTCTGTGGATTTTTATTGCTTGTTACAGGATTCTGCTGGGTTGGTGGCTGCTGGCACAGCAAATGCTTGGCTTATCTTAACTTTGTTCTATGTGACAGACAAGAATTGTGCATTATTAGATGTGGGAATAGGGTGGAAAGAGGAAGTGATGGGAGTATTTATCTCTGTTCTCATAAGTTAAACAGCAAGAAGGCTTTACAAACAAACAAACAAAAAAACCCAAAAAAACAATTGAGGGTCCCTGTAACTGCAGATGTTTTTGAACAATGAGATGTGAAGGGCTTTTGTGGCACTTTGTCCAGATAAGGTTCCAATTAAAAACTGCTGATCCAAATGTTAGCAAAACCACTCAGGAACAGCATTTCCTGCGATTACTTCTGGTTTGTTCTGATCCAACATTTTTTTAGGATTCAGTATAAAATTAGCAACTTCATTTTTTTTTTTTTTAATCATTAATTTCCTTATATGGCATCTCAGTGTTTAGAAGGCCTTTAAGCAAACATAAACTGACTTTAATATATCTGTTTTTTTTAAGGTGTTAAAAAGATGGTATCAGTATCAGTGAAAAGATTTGCAGCTTTTGCAGGTATAAAAATTATTCAGGTATCATAGAATGGCTTTGTTGGAAGGGACCTTGAGGGTCATCAAGTTCCAAAGACCTGCCTCATGCAGGACCACCAGCCTCCCCATTTAATGCTAGACCAGGCTGCCCAGGGCCCCATCCAACCTGGCCTTGAACACCTCCAGGGACGGGGCATCCACAGCCTCTCTGGGCAGCTCTTCCAGCACCTCACCACTCGCTTGGTAACGAGCTTCCCTGAACAGATACGTCAACAGTCCTTGGCCAGGATGCATACCTACTTCTGTATATCAGGAAATGGTAAACATTAATATGTGTGGAGACTATAGTTACTTTCCTGTCACTTACATTTTTCTTCCTTCCAAGTTTTTTCTTTCTGTCCTAGGAGAATGGTATTAATTGTATAATTCAGTTCTGTCTTACCTGAAATTCATGATGGCATGTATTAGCTTCCATAATTATCCTTAACTTGCTGCACTGTATAAATCGCTGTGTATTTGTTATCTGCAGCTGGTTAATTTAGAAAAGAGGAGAGATTATAGTGGTGTGCTACTGTATTAAAAGGCATAGTCAGTGTAGGGAGACTGCTGTGCAGGTTGTAGCCTTGGTTAAATCCTTCATGTCTGTGTTCTGTTCTGTAGCAAGAAGGTTGTACATCATTCTTGAGGACCTCCTCCTAAAAATGAGGAACAAAGAACCAGGAAAAGAAAACAATCCAGGAAAAAAGTGAGCATGAACCAGAACAGAAATGGAGGAAGACTGAAGAGGGAAAAAAGTAGAAAACCTAAGAAAGCCAAAAAGAAAAAGAAGCCTGAAGGTACACATCAAATGTGTGACAAGTAAGCAAGGGGTTCCAGCATCATCAGCAATTTTTCCTAATTCTTTTCTGAGTGTTTCTCATGTCGTCTCTTTCATTGTTTCTAACTTAGCTATAGAATGTGATCTGCCTGGGGGTTGTGTCATTGGGTTGATGAAGTGAGGATAGGAAAGATATTGGTGATCTGTGTTAGGACAGAGATTGGGTCCACATTGTTAGAATCACATCTGCTCGCTGTTCTTGATGAGGTTATGGCAATTTTATTCAGTTGCACACATTCCAGAAACAGACATTGTTACTGAAATAGTTTCTGAATGAAGTGTGATTATCAAAGAACATGTTTGTGTTCTCAGATATGGACAACCAGAAGTTTTAATCTAAAAATACAATTTGGGAAGGAAGCTGATTGTTCACAAGTTCTTGTGTAAACTTGGATAGTGTATGTATCCCTTTCCTCAGAAAAAATTAAGGACTGGACTGAGGACTTAAAAATATCACTGCCCTAAATACAGTTTTTTCACGATACTCATGACAGAAGCATCCTGATTTAAGCATCTCTGCTGTAGCCGATAAAACAGGAACAGCATACATCTGCTCTAACACTGTGAGTTTTGTGGCCAGCAGATGGCGAACTCTTGGTTTTTCAAAACCAGGTAGAAGTGCAGCAGGAAAGTGGAAGTCTTGCATCTCACGGCAGCACCAGGGCATTCAGATAATTGGGCTATGCCAGTGAAAGAGATGTCCCTTGAGAAATTTGACAGTGGTACCCCACAAGCAGGGCAAGAGGGCTGTGTAAAGCAATTGCATTTTGTTGAGGAAGTTTAGTTGGTATTTCTTCATTAGTTCCTTCTTGTGGTGGTCAGTCTTTTAGAGGAAGGGGGAGAGGGGAAAGAGGGATCTCTTAAGCAGGATTGTCTGTGATTTGAGGAAAATCCAGATTGGTGGGAGGAGCACTTCATTTCTTTCACTTCTACGTGTTCTCTCTAGCAAGTTTCTAAAAGCTTCTGCTTTTGTGGCTATTGGTCAGTTTGACCACAAGATCATTCATAAAACAAGTATGTTGTCCACACCTTCACGTTTGTCTGCCCTTTGCTGTTAAAGCAGGTAGTTTTGTCCTCCTGTTCTCTACTGTGAGTTAGCATAGCACTGAAATACAGGCGTGTTTATTGTGAGGCTCTTGGAAGCCTTCTCAGTCAGCTCGGTCCCGGATCACAGGTCGAGCTGTGTGCAGCTTTGTGATTTCTCTGTGGTGACCTAAAACTGCTGAACCAGTTGCGTGTTGAATCTCAGAACAGGGGATGACAGTGCTTCCCTTTTCCTTTCAGATGCAAGCTACCGATCAAAACCATCTACTCACTATAAAGAGAGCCAACAAAGACAAGACTTGCTGTACTAAAAAAGCTCTACATCAAATCCAGGCTTTAACCACTGAAATCAACCACTCAGTGTTATCAAAATCAGCATCCTCGTTATTCTTTTCTTTAATCAGTAATTCCCCTTCATGGCATTGCAGGGTTTTTAGGTCTTCAAACAAATGTAATCTTAATTGATTAAAGAAGTAAAAATTAATGGCCACTTTGATCTCTCAGATCCCCCTCCTTCTGCAGCAGCCAGGCATTTGTCAGCTCTCCTTAGCACTTTCCCTTTGGACAGCCACTGGTCTTGTGTGCAACACAGGAACTTCACTGGCTGTGCTTGTGAGGTGAGCATAGCAGAGCTCCTCTGGGAAGTTCCCAGTCTGACTCTGGACTCACCTCCCACTGGACTGCAGCTGTTCAACAGGAATGACTGCTCTTACTGCAGATGAGCAGGGAACTTAACTACAGTTCATCTGACTAAGTTGTCTGCTTTGTTAAGAAGGGTGCTTACAGGAGCAATTATCATCTATGCTATAAAATTGACTCAATGTCTACACAAAATGTCTAGCAAATCTGACCTCTGCTAAATGAGGAGCTCTACAATAGCATATAGTTTCACGCTTTATTTTTGAGAATGTCCAGGTTTAAGCAAAAGGTCTTAATGATAAATGACAACATTAATATTGCAGTGGATTTACACAGAACATTACATTTTTAACAGTGATTGATACAGAGTATTTGTCATGCAAATCACTTGTGTACACCAAGTAATGCTTATATCAATACATATCTGTACAGCATTTACATTTTATATTTAAACTCTAACTAGAAACATTTTCCAAGAAAATATAGAAAAGAAACTGGTAAGCCACAAGTCTTCATTTGTAGCATTTGGTCTACAACAGACCTAGCTTTTCCAGCAAGCATATCTACATAGATATGTAATAAACTTTAAAAAATATGTATTGTTTTTATATATGAAGCATTATAAATGCTGCTTCGTTTATAAAGGTTGTTTTGTACCGGTTCAAGATGTTAAGCAATGTAGAGCTTACTTTGTCAGAATATTGTAAAATTTAAGTCAGTCCAGCTGAGCTTAAGTATTATGTACAGTTCTCTCCCCAGACTGCACTGGCACCGTGCTGAAGTTAATGGCCAGAAGGTTTGGATATTCAGAGAAGCCATCTGTGGGGCAGAAGCAGTAGTGGCTCTTGCTGCCTCCTGTGGTTTCAAAAGGCAATGGTAAAACAAAGAGCTGAACAATTACACAGCTTTCAGTGCAACAGGAAGGGAGAAGGCTGTTATTCCCAGGGGACTTTTCCTCAGCCAAATGGTAACAGATATTGCTTTAGGCCACAGGGCAGCTCACTGTGGTAGCTACACCTGGACTTGAAGCCTAATTGGGAAGGGAAAGGTTGAGAGATTTTTCTTTACCCTCATAGATAGTACCTGAACTTGGCCAAAATTTTCACAAGTCACTTTGTTTTACTGGCCTCGTGACCAGTGGAAATTCTGGGCCGGTTTCACTCTGTGTTAATACTGTTACAAAAAAAACAACCACCATTTAAAATCAAATACCATTACAAACAAGAAAGACATTCCATTAGCTTTGGTAAATTAAATAGCTATATTGAGCACCGCAAGTAGCTGTTTTAGATGTCACATTTCAATGCAACAAAATAATATATTTCCTGCTATAATATCCTCAGATAGCTGTTACTGTAAATAATTACTTGTGCAGGATATAAGAACTTCCAGCTAAGTACAGCAAATGAACTCTCAAGGCATTTCCTTCATGCTTATCAGCAAACTTCCTCATCTGGTTAAATAAATACACTTTCTTGCAGATGATATCTCAGAAGATAAGAATCAATTTTTAAAAAAGTGCTTCATGGCTTATAAATGTTTTGGTAATCTCATATTTCTCCAGGAATAGACTTTGCTGTGTTTTACCTTTGCACTCCTGTGACAAACGTCATCCAGAGCTGCAGCTGGGGAGTGCATGGCTTCAAAGGAGAACGTGAAGTCGCTCAGCAGAAGACTCAAGTTGTTACATTAGCAGCTGCTTCGCAGACATAGCATCTACAACTTCATTTGTTTCCATAGAGGTTAAATGGCTTCCATTAAACAAGAAGATATCCCACAGCGATACTTACTAATAGTAAGTGTTGGGATTCTACCTCCTTTGGCTGACTTTTGCTTCTCACTCAGACGTGAGCATTCATCCAAGCAGCCTGCAATTCCACATGCTCTGGGAAAGGGTGACCCCAGTCTGTTTCAGCCTTATTCTGAAGCATGCCATAAAGCAAAACAGTCACAGGCTGAAACCCTGTACAAAGCAATGCAAATCTGTAAGACAGCAACCACAAATCAGACAGCACTTTAAAGGTAAGGTGAGATTTGAAAAAGATAACTTAGTGTCTTTTTGACAGTGCAGCAGAATTCCCTGTCGTGTATCCAAGAAGCAAAACTGCTTTGGGATCACGCTGGCTCACCCAGGCACCCATTGGCACAGCAGACATGGCTCAGGGTCGACAAGACAGGAAAAATAAAAGTACTGCTAGAAGTAGTAGGATCCAAAGAAGTACTTCCTGCCCTCACTTTGCAATGAGGGGCTTCACCTCAAGAATGTTACGTGCACTGCCAACAGGAAAGTGTTAGGACAGAATGTGCCTCAGCACGAGACCACTGACCAGCTTCCATAAGTTACAAGAAAGGGCACAGGGGCTGACTGCAGTGGGGAACTGACAGTCAGGTTGTGTTCTTTAGGTAAGAAGAGGAATAGCTACTCCTGTTTTCAACTTCAGCTACTGAAGTACAAGTCTAAAAAAAAATATCTTTTAAGAATGTAATGAAAATATTTAAATTTTCTGTATGTTCGAAGTTTGTTATCAAGCAAAGGAATGAATCAGTGCTGCCTGCTCACCTACCTAGGGCTATATCTTAAAGAAAGATTACACTTTCCTGGTTTTTCTCCCTTTAAAAACATTAAGTGCACGTGAAATTATTATTTCAGGCTGTTTTCACATGCAAAGCCTGAACCCTTGCAATTCATGCAAGTTCTGTCACCTTATTCCTTTAATACTAATAGTGTTAATTAAACTACAATATATCTAAAACATAGGAAGGATGTTACTACATAAAGAGCAGATTAAACCAGACATTAACTCTCACCACTTATTGTGTGAGCAGACTGGAAAGAGTTTTTGCCTTCTGGCAAATACCAAACCACATCTATGCACAGTGTCATGGCTGCAGACAGGCCTTTGCTGGTGGGACCTGTCTGTGTTTCAGTGCATTCACTCCAACCCTTTGGCACAACTGGTTAATGATGTAGCTGCCCGTCTGACAATGAGCTGCACTTCCAAAGAAGAAAAGCTATTTCTAGAAGGTAGAGCACGTGCTCTAAATGAAAGCTTCATTCACTGCAAGACATAAAACTTGAAAACTTACTGAGATTGTGGGTTTCCTGCCTACAGAAAAGGTAAGTGCTAGGCTGCCCTCTACTCCAGTTTTTAGTGTTGCATTTAACTAAGATAAAAGTACTTAAAACACTTTTCCCATTATGGGCACTGAACTCAAGAAACAGGTATAGGATATTTTACCATTCTTTCCCTCCCAGTCCACGCCAACTATAGTTATAACTAACACAAGTGGAAACAAAGCTTCCATGTCGTCAGTTGAATTAAGTTCCAAGAAAATGATCCTCTGGGATTTGAGGTTTAATTCAGATTATATGCCAATAGCTACTCTGAAAGGTCTTGCTGAGATTTTATGTCATAGTAAAGTATGTGTGTATATATGTCTATATACATACACACGTTATATATATATAATTCTATATATATATATATATATATATTTAAAAAAAAATGTACAGTTACTGTCTTCCTTTAGTTTGCCCAAGGTTTACATTACACTCCATTATAGCCCATGTAGAAGTGGATGCAGGTATACATGCTACCCATCAAGTCCTATTTCTTGTTTGCAATTCTTCGTTTCCTTGTCGCCAGCATGTCGTAAAAGGGATCCCTGCTGATGCTTGCTCTAGAAGAAACAACACAAATTGCCAGTTTGGTTAACAGTTCTCTGCTTTTGAAAACTGAAACTATTTTGTTCTCTCTTCCCTTTGGATGACTCCACACTTCTAATAAGATAACGGATTGCTGACCTACAATCACAGAACAGCTCACGTTGGAAGGGATCCACCAGGACCACTGAGTCCAACTCTCAGCTCCTCCCGGGACGATCCAAAATCCAAACCCTATGTTTGGGTGCGGTGTCCAAACACTTCGAGAGCTCTGGCAGCATGGGGCTGTGAACACCACCCTGGTCAGCCTGGTCCATGCCCACCACCTTCTGGTGCAGCACCTTCCCCTGACTCCCATCCAAGCCTCCCCTGACAGCTCCATGCCATTCACTGGGCCCTGTCACTGTGCCCAGGGAGCAAAGCTCAGTGCTGCCCTCCGCTCCCAGTGAGGAGCTGTAGTTCCTCTGACCATCAGAAGTATTTGTTTATAAAAAGGTGGTGTTTAACTATCATTTGTTAAAGAGTTCATACTTCCATCTTGAACAGAACTTGAACATAATTTATTCCTTTATGTTTGGGTCTGCTATATAAACCTTACAAGATGAATTCAGATTATGAAAGTTCTGAGCCACTCTGTGAACAAGCTCAAGATTGCTGTCATCAAACAGAGTAAGAACAGAATAAAATCAGGGTTAAGGATGGTTCACGAAAGGCTTTAAGTTTGCTTAAAATATTCAATTTCTTTAAAAAAGAAAAAAAACATTTTCCTCATTTGAGTTAGGACCTGCTATATCCTTAGGACCTGACAGCCTGACCCATCCACACCAAAGATCTTGACCTTAATCCCAGAGCATATTGCCAAATCAGAATTCTTTAAACAAGTTAAAATGCAAGTTCTCTTCGTATCTTATTCAGAAAAGGAGCTTACACTTCATTTCTGAAAGATATTTAAAACTCTAAACTCACTTGATAGACTTAATCCACTCTTCTTTTTCTTCTGGGGTGGGAGCAGATATCCTATACACTACATGGTTGCCTTCCACCACTCTGCCATCAGCTTCGGTTTTACAGGCTTTAATCACTTGGCCTTTATGACTGGGGTTATAGAGCTCAAAGCAGTTCTGGAGGGTAGGAATGGAAACATATGTTAAAAACAAAGCAAAACAAACAACCGAGAAACAAATTCATTTACTACAATCTCAGTTCCAAATGGTTTACTTATTCATTAAAGAAATGATAATGAGGATATCTTACTGGTTTCCTAGGGTCTTCAACTTCTCTTATGCTAAGATTTTCTAATGGAATAATCCCTCTAGGTTCTTTGTCCTAAAAAAAAAAAAAAAAAAAAAAAAGGAAAATATTGCATTATTATTCCTTGCCATATCCAGTTTATAAAGGAAGCTCACAGCAGTATATACTCACAGTTGTGTATTCAAAGTAATACAGGCAGTTATCAGTCAAAATGAACCACCTTCGTTTCCACGTTTTTACTCTTCCCCCTATAACCAAAAGGCATTGATAAGTTAAACACATCACTGTCAAGGCTTCAGCAAGGGATAAGAAGAAAGCAATTTAGTTTTGTTTGTTTTTCCAATATATATTTTAATCACTTAATTGCAAATGGATCAAGCACAGATAAGCTGAGGTTAGAAACATATTTCTGTAACTATTGTACAAAGATCCAGGTCCTGAGTCAGCATTAACTATGGTGCACAAAAGCATTATGGCATAAGGCTGTAAACTCTCAGATTTCACCAAACCCAAGGGCTCAGCAGAGCCCTGATGCTACTGCTGTACAGCTCTCAGAAATGCAGAGCCAGTGCTGCTATGGAAAAGCAGCAAAGCCAGGAACTGGGCTCCAACCACATGGCCAGCCCTGCCCACAGCCTGTCTTTTCACAAGGATGGGGGTCTCATCAGTAAAATTAAGGACATTTTATCACCTTCCTTGCACTTGTGACTTCACACGTGATTATGAACCTCCCTCTAGTTCTGTATTTAGCATCAAATGTGTTAAGTCCTTATAAACACTGCTGCTTCCAAGCAGAACAAATCTGATGTGTCAGCAACAAGGAGCAAATGCAGAAATCCTACACCAAAGTGCTACTTGTACTCATTTTCAATAGTTTATTGTTCTCTTAATGGGGAGACATGCCACTGAGTACATCTGACAGAAGGCACAGCTCCTGCTCCAGAAATGCCACTGTTTCCCCACATCAGCAGCAGCTGCTGCACTGCTCACTCTTACACCTGCTGATGTCACGCTGCATGGATTGGCTCCTTTCAGAAACACACATTACTGTCTCAGTCCTTTCATCCCTTGTTCTGCAGTTTGCTACCTAAGAACTCCTCCATTATTCCATAAATGAAATTTTCAAGAATCATTTCCAGGGAAGAGCATAAAGAACTCCCATGTTACAAATATACAAGCCGAGTTCCACCATAGTTAAACGACTTCAGGACTGCGGCACCACCTGTGCATCATCCATTCAGCAATGAGTCACTCATTATTCCAACTGTCTCCAAATAATTGGTTTTCCTACTGAACACCCTTGCATAAAATAGTTCTGTGAATACACACAAGGTTCCCAATTTACTTAAAGTCCTAAACAAATTTAAGAAACAATTTTTTATCCATCTGCTCTTCTTCAGATAGTGGGAATTTTGTTGATACGATCTGGATTTCTGTTAAAGAAGTTCTAGGGATCTCGTTTTGTTTTAAATCCATAGACAAGTATTTGCAGTGCAGACCAAGTCCTGTTGCATGCCGTACCTTCCTTTCAGTCGGTTTTATGACCTGTAGGATAATGCAGTGCAAACACACTGCAGCATTCAGAGACTCAAATTTTATGCTTCCACTACACGCACACACATCTCAAGAAAAAATTAATCCGCAAGCAGGTGTGGTGAAATAAGAGAAGGCAAAATAGTGCAAGATGCAAAAGCCATGACAGAATGGATGGTTGAGTGAACTGGAGACAGTGAGGGAAGAACTGGTGGCATTTTAGTACAACCACTGTGACAGGTCTTTAAATAAGGCACTGCAGAAACATTCAAACTGGCACCTAAGTCACCACAGAAATTCCCATCACTTGACTGAGAGCTGGTTCAAGTAGCACCAGGTATTCGGTCTAGGAACAGAAAGCCAACAAACCACACCCTGATTCACTTCTGGCTCGATGAAAAAACAGCAGCCAAGTCAAGCTGACTGCCAGGGCAGTCCTTCCTTTCACTCTACCACCACGTTTTTCATACAGTCCAAGGGTCACTGCTCTGTTAACTGCTGCTCCCATCCCCCTCAGCCGGCCAGGTTCTGCAGCTCAGTTGAGTGCCATAACAAGAGCACAGGTGCCTTTTCCACCAAGCCATGAGTTACTCTTCCAGAAAAAAGGCATCAAAGCAGGACTTTTTTCTTCCAAAGTGAGCAACCGTTCTCAAATATAAGCCTATACCCCCACCCCAATACTTAGTTGCAGCTGTCCAGCAGCACAGAAACTCTTTAATAAACTTGAAAGGCAATCTGATCTGCACTCATCATGGTTGCAGGCATCCCCATACAACGTGCATTTAATATGCCTTTACTGTGGGCTGAAAGCAGGAAGCTGGTTGATAAGGCTGTACTGACCACAAACACAGCGTACAAGATTAACGTGTAAGAGCTACTGATAACAAAATGTTATTCTTCTTGGCCAAGATTGCTGCAGGCTCACAAAACACCACCACAGGGCTTAGCACTGTGCTCCCTGTCTTATTCCAGTTGCCAGCCTTTTAAAGATTAAAGCTAAAAAGGCCTCATTTATCAGAAGAGGACCAAGCAAATCAGTGTATGAATCCATAAAGCTTTACA
Organism: Meleagris gallopavo; assembly: GCF_905368555.1. Classification (NCBI taxonomy): domain Eukaryota; kingdom Metazoa; phylum Chordata; class Aves; order Galliformes; family Phasianidae; genus Meleagris; species Meleagris gallopavo. The sequence goes on along the minus strand of NC_139419.1, from coordinate 8,851,545 downwards.
GAAATGGGCAGATGCAGAGCATGTACTTCTCAAAGATCCAGTTGATAAATTAAAATGCAAAGACATCTTAAGTAACAAAATAAAGCAGCATATCATCTCGTTGGCAGAATTCTAAGGGAACTACAGGTAAAGGCCACAACAAGGCCAAACACAGACAAAGAGGGATACAGATCTTCTTTATCTATATAACCCAACACAGGAATATTTTTTTTTCCAGCTCTGAGTGACATATGAACAGCACAGCAAGGTACAAGAAATAAAACCCACACTCAGGAAGGGCCTCAGCTTCCTGACTGCTGCTCCCCTGCCGGATTTGAGAAAAGCAGAGCCATCCTCCCAAGGACAGAAGCACTGCAACAAACACCACAGGCACAGCAGGCAGGGAGGCACCAGGATGAGCAACCACCTCTTGCAGGCTGCCTGATGGGCAGCCAAAGTTCACATCTTGTGTCAGGCTGGAGTCACTTCCTGTCCTGTTCAGAAGAGCAACGTCACAGCTTTCCCTTCCCTAGAGGAAATCACACACACCAAGCTGCTTGCCAGCTGAAGCCATTTCAGACATGGAAATGCCCTCCCTGTTGTCCCTTGTCCTATTGCTGGGCAATACCAAAAAGAATCTGTCCCCATCCATGTGACACCCATCCTCCAGACATGTTGGTAAGATCCCCTGTTGGTCTTCTCCAAGCTGAACAGCCCCAGGTGTCTCAGCCTTTCCTCATAAAGGAGATGCTCCAGGACTCTCATCATCTTTGTGGCCCTCCACAGGGCTCTCTCCAGTAGTTCACAACGCAGGCTTATTAAAACCACTGACAGAAAAGCAACTGGCTGAGTCTAGCTAGCTAAAACCAGAGGTGCTGCCCAGCAGCCCAGTTTGGTGCTTGAAGTTGCATTGAGCCACGGCTGAACTGAATTCAGAGCCAGAAGCTTCACAAAAGCAAGCATTTTTAAAACACAGCTTTCTAAAGCACAAAGCCAGGCTACAGAGCTAGGAACGTCTTTAGGAGAAGCAAACTGTACGACATATGAAAGATTGACAACATCTATTTCCTGCCCAAAGAATAATCAACATGGTGAGCTGCAATACTAAATAGAAAGGCACAGGAGCCAAATGGGAAGAGACACTGTAAGAAATACAAAATAAGGTCTTGAGAGACTCTGGGTTTAAGGGCTCATCTTCATCCTGGTTTTATATATTAAAAAAACTCTTAAGCAAATATTAATACAATGGAGCACTTAAACTCACAGCCTGGAATACAATCTCCACCAATTTCAGAATAACTGTTTCCTAACAGAAAAGATTGCAGATGGTCTGTAGCAATGCAGACAGTGTGGATCAAGGCAGCATTCCCTCATTGATTAAACCTCCTAGCAAGCAGGAAACTCAAGTGAGAGAAAACAAAGAAGAAGAAAAAATACATATATAGCACTGTTTATTTCTGGTCAGTGCACGTAACCTAGCAAAGTGCATTTGTGTGCACCCTATTCAGATAACCTGCTGTTGTGAGGCCGGGCTGCAGCCTACAGTCCCATACACTTAAACATGGGTTTCTACATGTGCTGCCTCTCATCACACCATGCTCAAAGCCAGAGCCAGAGATCACTGCTCCAGAAGTACCTGGCAGCTCTCAGCCAGTCTTTTTCATCCTGTTTCTTTGTTTCTTTTCATTTATTTATGTAGATCTCTCATATGTGTTTTATTGACAACTTCTTCCATGGTGTATGTCTGGTACTCCTCTACACACACCGCACTCTGCTTATACTGTGTGTGCATAAACTTATGAGTAGTATGGATATAAACTGCAGTTTTCATAATATATAGACAATTTATTCCCCAACCTCCAGAACATGCATTTTTTTTCTACTTTATCTTAAAAGCTTTTTAGCTGAGTCAGCTATTGCCTCATACTATAACATGGAGAAAACCTGCAAAGTCATCTTTGAAACTGTAGCAGCTCAGCCACTGCATGCCAAAATGAGCAAGAAATCAGCTCTGCTCTTTTTTGTAGTTAGACAAAGTGGAACCTCTATAGCGGAGAGGTCAAAACCAGACATTGCAGAGCACATGAACAATTTACAAACAGTTTCTCATGTGTCCTTCCAGCAGTAGCACAACCACTGGTTTCCAAACATCAGCAGAGAGGGCCCACATCTCTCCCTTGCTCAACTTTCACCAAATTGAGCTCCATGAGCACACAGCCCACCTCTCACCCCAAGCATGGATCCCTTTTCACACTTCAGTCACCATTCTCCAAGTGTGATGTGCCCTCTTCTTTAACAAGCAGTTCAAGTGGCCAAACACTGGCTCCAATGGAGTGTGTCACTAATGGCTTTGTATAAAAGAGATCTATTGCATTGGAAAGAAAGCAAGTGAAAAAAACAAATTTCACTGCCTTATAGAGGAGAAAAGTCCCTGAGCACAAGTAAAGCTGATGGGATTCGTTTGTTTAACTGAGGCTGTAACACACTGCAGTGCCAGAGGACTGCAAATCACCAAAGGTTCCAGCGACCCTAAGCTTCACACTAATTTAAGACTGTATTTGGCTTGCTCAATAGGATGTTTACAAAAGAAAATACGCAGGAAGAAGAACAGCTTTGATGTATGTGTAGTTCCAATACAATCAAGTTTTTCCAAAATTCTAACGTACAGATGTACAAGTAACAAAATCGCTCTGGATCTTCTTTGTAAGAGTACAAAATGTTTTTCTCTCGGTCAAACTTGTTCTTCTAGTTATATTCTTCAGTGAATGCAGAAAAAGTCGTCTCTATTTTTCTGCTTTATGTTCAAACACCTTCCTTTGCAGAAGACACCTGCACATGAGCTAGACACTCATGCCAGCCTTTGTGGACAGAATACCTCTGATGATACTGTTAGTGACACCGAGAGAAAAAGCAAAATGCTACAATAAATTTAAGAAAGAAATAACTAAGAAAACTAAAAGAAAACAACAACAAAAAATAAACAACAGAGGAGGGAGGAGGAAGAAAATAAAAGAATGAGCAACTGAACAAGAGGGCACTGGAAAGCAATCAGATACGTACCTCCTAATGCAGAATAAGCAGAGACAGCCAGTCACAGAACAGAAAGGTGATAGGTCATAGGCCATAAGGAAAACAAGAAGGCACATTTAAACCACTCATTAAAAAATCATAGCCAAAACCAAACCAAGAGAAACTCACAAATAATATGGAAAAATAAAGACACACAAAAATAACTCTTTGACAAGAAATCCTATTTTTGCACACAGAAAACTGAGTTGAAATTTCACATGAGTTTTGTGCAGTGACTACACAGAGGTTTAGCTGTTATCTATCCATCACGGCACACAACAAATACCATACCGAGTTTCCTTTCTGTTGCTGAGTTTTCAGTTCTCAGATACCAGAAATAAAACTCCAAAGTCTGAAACAAGATTGCTGCTTTGTATACGTGAAATAAGGAGTAACAACCTTCAGTTGTAAAGGAGTTACTTATTTTCGCTTATACGTTTTTAAATGTAAATTACAGCGTGAACCGTATTACATTTATAAGGAAGCAGTCAGACACAGAAGGAGCAGACACACTAACAACGAACAGACACAGCAGCAAGGCTGTTCTTGTAACTAACCTAATTTCAGCAGCCAACCTTCTCTATCTGGATTAAAAAATGTATGCGTTAGATCATTTCCATCATCCTCTGGAATTTTAAATGGCTCATTCTTAATACTTTCATATAAATTCTAGAATAAAAAAAGAGGAAAAAGTTAGTAATGTCCATCAGAAAATACAACCAGAATGTCCTACTGCTTTTCAGTTTATTTGTACAAAAAGCAAAGGAAATACTGCCAAAAAATTCTGGACCATCCATTCTCAATTGTTGTTTACTACTCTGAATAAGTTTGTTTTTAAATTACTTTCTCTATAAACTCTCTCTCTAGATTTTGTAAGTACTTCCCAACAAATACATTTTTATTTCAGGATTCAGTATTGCAGAAGTTTCAGCTTCTCAAATCGTTCTAATATAGCATAACTGTTGCCAAACAAATCTGGGTTTTTAGGTAATACTTCAGACCATCACATTGTGTTAGAGAAGTAAATACCTTTACTGTTAGCTTAGGGGAGAGGTGGAAGCCCCACACAACATGTGGAAAGAATAGAAAAGCAGTAACAGTCATTTTTTTCATTATTATTTAACTATTTTTCCTACTTTCTCTGACTTATGGAAAGAATTCTATTTCTAGATAAGAAGCCAATTCCATAAGAACACTGTTACAAGGATACTACTGAGAGATACACAGAGGACTTCCTCTGCAATCTCTTCTCAATATAAGATCAAGGTTAGAGACAACTAACTGAAAGAGACCATGAATATCAATGAACGCTTCTTTCAGTTTCTCAAATGGTTATGCATGGCAGAAAATGTTTTTTTACTTCCCTTGAGAAATCAGTCTGAAAACTGTAGCATATGTATTTAAGTTTCCTATTACAAAACAAAAAGCAACCCCTTACCTTCACCATTTTCACTTACCCGCAGTAGTTCCTCTGGAAGGTCTCCACCTTCATTAATTCCACGGTTCATAGAAATAAACCTCTCCACTGTTGGTTTATCTCTGACATTGTGGTTGTGCAGACTGGTATTTAACATGATGATCGCAAACGACAGCACATAGCACGTATCTGAAATCAGATTTGAAAAATGATTTACTTTTCTGTGTTTACAGTAGATGCTATACAGGCTTGGTGGTCCATTAGACATCAATTCAAAGTGCCTCCGAAGTTTTATCACAGACACCCAGAGGAAGTAGCTCTTCAAAATAATACTTGAACTGCATGTAAATAAAACTGAAAATAACACTTGACTCAATTTCTTGGCATACAAAGGTGCCAATACCAAAGGATAACAAAAGAGATCTTATCATGCCTCTTGATGTGGTTGTGACTGTAGAAAGCTCTCCCAGAATTCAAACAAGATCATGCATAAGAAAATAGAGGATGGAAATCTCTCTGCTAAATTAAGAAAAGATGTGTTTGCATCTTCTGTATTTTGTTTTCAGTAAGGATTTCCCTCTGTAGCTGTTGCTGACCTTCTTCACATTAACCTTTTCCTTGCCTACTTTTTTACCCTCAAATCAGGTATCAGAAGGAAGCTATGCATGCACATAACTAAACAGACCAACAGTGCTAAGATACTATGCCATTCTGTGCAGGATGGGAGAGCTTTGTTAGTTTTTTATGGCCTAAGTATTTCTAAAGCATGTAGTTCAATAGAAAACTGAGCTGCATATCTAACAGAGATAAGTCTTTGATAAGCAGATTGCTATAAAGAAAAGATACAATTCTCCTAAGGGAAAAGCTGGTGACCTTATATGTAATATATACCTACGTAATCTAAATCGCCCCCTCTTTCAGTCTGAAACCATTTCCCCTCATGGTGTCACAACAGACCCTGCTGAAGAGTTTGTCCCCTTCTTTCCCATAGCTCCCCTTTAGATATTGAAAGGCCGCTCTCAGATCTCCCCAGAGCCTTCTCTTCTGCATGCTGAACAGCCCCAGCTCTCTCAGCCTGTCCTTGTAGGGAGGTGTTCCATCCCTTGGAGGATTTTTGTGACATTCCTCTGGATGTGCTCCAACAGATCCATGTCTCTCCTGCAGTGAGGACTCCAGATCTGGACACAGTACTCCAGGTGGGGTCTCACCAGTGCAGAACAGAAGGACAGATCACCTTCCCTGACCTGCTGGCCAAGATTCTTTGGATGCAGCCCAAGATACGATTGGCTTTCTGGGCTGCAAGGGCACATTGCTGGCTCATGCCCAGCTTACCATCCAGCAGAACTCACAAGCCCTTTTCCTCAGGAGCTCATCCTTTCATCCCACTGCTTGCACTGATAGTGGGGATTGCTACAACCCAGGTGTAAGACGCTACACTTGGCTTTGCTGATCCTCATGAGATTCTCCTGGACCCACTGCTCAAGACTGTTTAGGCTTAGGGAGATAGTGAGATATCTAACACTAGAATCTTAGTTCTCAAATACCCATTGTAATGCTATAATAGTACAATATGATGGAAAGTATAGCAATAATAGCAAAGTGGCACAATCTTAGGCTGCAGCAAATGAGAACAAGCCCAAATGCAGCAGCTGTGGACACAGAAACAAAGGAAGAAAAACTGCTTACCTTTGGAAGGCTTCTGGTAGGCAGGGATCTCCAGCAAGATACCCTCATCTCCACTACTAACCCTTACACGAGGCCTGGGAAGGAGTGGATCCAGGCTCCAACCCTTCCGCTCCCTCAGGTACACTGCAGGTACCTGAGCTCCCCTGGGTTGGCCCTGTCTTTCCACCAAGTGTCAATTACTGGTTCAGGCTGTGATTCAGCATTTCAGCTACACACAGCCAAAACAGTCTGGTGACATTTCTAAAGTGTGTCATATGCTCAAATTAGTTTACATATTAATGGCAGAGTTTAGTAAGTGGAAATGAATATTGACCATCAGCTTGTACTTTCCAGATGTGAAATATAAGATCAGATAGCAGCATTTTCACAGTTCTCAGGAAATGATTATTCCACATAGTATTTTATTTTGAACTTTCAAATTAGCCACTGTTTCCTTGCACCAGATGTAGAAGAACATTAACATTCTAATATCATATATAACTAACCTGTAGACTGAAAAACTCCTGGGTTACAAAGGCAATAGCGTGAAGCAAAAGCTTCCATCATACGATCAATTTTCTGAGCCTCTCCTGGGAGTCTGAAGCTCCACAGAAACTGCCTACAGAAAAGAAGAATCATTGTTAGGCTCAATCCAATATTTATATATTAAGCATCTATTGCTAATAATCAGAAACAAAAACCAGCAATGTGTATATAAAATGTCCTAGAAATACGTTCTCAATTTCTCAACAAACAAGTCAGGAGCTATCATAAAGCAACATGCACAGATGGCTAACCCAGAAATTCAGCCAGCAACACTGCATGCTATCAGGCAAGGTAATACGGCAGTTCATATTCTGAGACTCTCTTTTTTCAGGACTAGTAAACAATTTTCTGTATGCATCCCATTTTTTCATGAGAATACTACAGAGGAAAAAAAACAGTTCAATCCTCCCTGGGATTCCTGTCTACTAAGAGCAATAAGCACTCAGCTAGACTTTACTTACAATGTAGAAACAGGAGATAAAATATTTCTGCTCAGGGAGAGAAGGAAGGAGTACAGCAACACTTATTATCTTTAAGTGAATTAATCAAACATTTAAAAATGAAAACAACTACAAGAGAAACACCAGTGCATGGAGAGAAGTGCTGCCTGTCAAGTGCAAGTTCACCCTACAGAGATCAGACCCAGAACTTAAGAAGAAAGACTCACAATACCATCGATATCATCTCAGTAATTTTATAACATATGCAGGAGAACAGCATGAACTGAAATAGAGTTTTTACTTTCCTAACTTACTGTTTCTATATATAGGTACATTGGAATGCATACAGGACAGAAGTCTTCACAAATTCACTTTCAGCAAATGGTGAAACTGAAAAGTTCCAATTAACTGAATCACTTGTTCTTTTTTTTTTAGCAAAACAATCATCTAAACTAAAACAGAACCTAGACCAGCAAAGTTACATGCTCTGCCATGCAAAAAAAATTCCATATTCCCTGTACAGTGGGTGCCAATATAATACCCACTTGCTCCTGCTCTCATAAGTTTCCATTTTAGGACTTCATATCAAAGAGTCACAGGCCATCCTTAGCTTGGTTAGCTCTACATACTGACTTTTACTCACCTTGTACAAGGTTCCAACCCAGATCACGAATTTTGTAAGCTACCAAAATACAAACATTTAATAGAAGCAGCTGCTAAGGTAGAATAAAATCCAGCCTACAGTTAAATTGAGTAAAAGAGATAGGGATATGAAGCCTTCCAGATAATCTGCATCAGCCAGAGCCTTAGTTTACGCCTCAGGCAGCTCAGGCTAACATCACCACATCACTCAACCGTAGCAAAGCTGTTCTGACTCCACATCACAAGGTGCTGCACCAGAAACAAAGATCACATGAACATTTCTATTTATCTATTGTCGGGGTAGCCACTTGAAGCAATGAGACTGGCAGAAGTGTCTATTTCACCTTAATTTCCTGGATTAATTGTGGATTTCCATAAGCAACACTGTATGCTTCACAAGGTAACTCCATGCTGCCATCTCAGAGAAATCAAGTTTACACACCAAAGGAAAAAAAAAATTACACTTTTTTTTTCCCCACATGACAGTTGGGTAAATATGAATTAAGTAGGAAGAAACTGCTTCTACAAAGTCCATCTCTGTGCAATTGCACACAAACACTAATTCTGGCTTGCAGCGCTCTCCCACCCACCCATAGCAACAAGTGGAAGAAAGGGATAAAGAAGAGGGCAGCAAAGAAAATGATCTGTTTGGCTGGGGCTTTGTTTTTAACCCATCTCGGTGCTGAGATATAAAATTGGTCTTCAAATGTTCACATTTGGCAGGCGCACCAAAAAGTCATAGCTACAAACAATTGGAAGTACTAAAACAGAACTGCCTCTGCTAACCTGCCTAGTGAGGTACAGAGTCATGCTGAGTGTTACATCAGCCTTCTGACAAGTACATCAACACAGTGACTCCTCTGAACGTACAATTTAATACAGGAAGAAAAACAGAACGAATTTACTCACCGTAAGGCTTGTACAAGATTGAGATCAGCAAACTCATGGAGTTCAACAAAAGCCTGAAGAACTTTAATATTAAATTCATCTCTGTGAAAGAGAAAAATGGAAATAAACAATTACAATGCTGAACTTCAAAGCCTTCTTAGTTACCTCTTTTTCTTATAGAATAAGCAAACAAACAGATGATTATACTGATCAAATCAAACCAAAGGAACTGTTATCACGTTCAATTTTAATTGCTAGTGTTTTTGCTCATTTTTGCTAGCATTTAAAAGCTAAGCTATCAAGAGCCAGTACACCTGAATAGATTTTATCACTGCTTTTTTAAATGCCCTGAAAGTGGCCTGTCTTTCTTTGCTTTATATTTGTTATTCTTGCAACTACCCTCACAGGGGAAAATATTTGATAAATCTATTTAGTACAGTTAAGGTAGGATTAATTTCTTTAGCCATACAACGTAGGACAAATAAGCTTCAACTGCTTATAAGAACAGCTTTTTCAAAGAAGTACATAATATGTACCAAATTCTTATTCTATTCTCAAAAATTGTTACAATGGAAGTTTACTAAAAGCTTTTGACTTGGCTTGCTCTCAGCTATCTTTGACATCATTATGCAAAGCATGAGCCCAACTATGCTTTAATACAAGGTTATTTGAACGCAAAAGTTATATTTAAAAGCTGATAAACACAGAATGATTTGAATGCAGATATAATTTAGTCTACACCACCACTTCATTCATATGCCTGAAGCAGAAAGGTCTGTAATCCTCAGGGTGTGCTTTAAATACATAATCAAGACAGAATGTTGCCTATCGGCCTCCACCCAAAAATAGAAAGGTGTGCATTCACCAAGAATTATCTGTTGTGTTACTGACTAAATGCTTGTAGCTAATCTGTAACTCACAAGCAAATACTTGAAAGCAAACCATTTATTAAGATGTTTCCAGACTGTTCAAAGAACCACAGAGCAGCTCCGTCAAGCAAAAAGAAGCAATTCTCATCAAATTCAGTAATAAGCAACTGAGCTGCATGCTGCTTTGCAGAGCAGTGAATTCCTATAAAGTACAACTACACAGAGCACTCAATGGGGCTGCTTTGTTATCCTAAGCCAAAGATGCACCTTGCCTACATGTACACAAAGCTGCAGTAAATCAGCACAAATATCAGCCTCATACTCTAATTTTTGCTCTTTTTGGTTTTAATGTACATTGGATTAAGAGTCATGCTTGTGCTGGTGCAGCTCCAACACTGCAAACTAATATAGCAAAAGATCCTTTTCACAATTCTCAGATTTTAGCACCAACTTACCAGATTCATTAATTTTATTTTATTTTTTGCTATTCAGTACAAATCACTACAATTTCTCATATTTAAATAATGAAAAATCCACAAGATGGTCCTGAAATAATAATACATCTTTGAACTTTATATGTGAGCAGCAATGTGACCATTCTACAGTATGCCAATGGGACTGGTTATACTGGTGAGATCTTTCTGCATGAGCACATAGATTGCTTGGGAGCACAGGCTTGGGAGTAGAATACTGGAAGTATTTCAGGAGGTAGAGAATAACTCTGAAAAATGCATACAGACTGCTTTATGCAAGCTTTGTTACAATTTAGTAGATATTAACATACAAGTAATTTCACAACACTACCCAAATATTCAACATCCTAATGCTTTCATATTGAAATTGCTGCAATGTCTCCATACATGGTCCAGAAACTGCACAGAAAACCTTTTCAAAATACATGTACAACAGTGAAAACTTTCATTAAGCTTGTTGATGTCAGGAGGAAACAGTGCACAACCAAGCTGCTGATGCTGTAAAGAGATTACAGATGTCTCACAGGGGATCTGCCAGAACACATCACTACAGCAGCAGATCCTAAATGAGTCAGCTTTTAAACCTCCCTAACTGGCATTAGAACCAGAACATGTGCAAGCACGCAGATGCATGTACTCCAACCTACCTGCTACTTCTATCTCTTGCTGCTCCCTTTCCCAAAATCCATTCCTGGGTTGCACCTCAATGGGAGCAATTTGCATTTTATTGCATTTTGCACATTTATTGCCCTAGAACTGGTGCAGCTGCTCTGAGAGATGCCTCCTTACTAAGGGGAAGTCTGTGTACAGAGATGACACTAAAACCTGCTTACAACTACCGTCCCAGGAATGATCAACTCTAACAAGTAATTTCTTTCCTATCAATTATAATCAGTTGTAAGCCACACCTTGTCTAGGGACGGTGTCAAGAATTACTAAAACTGCTGCAATACAGCTCTTCACCATTCCAAAAGCTTATGGTATTAAATTCTGCTCTAATGCCAAATTTAAGGATATTTTCTCAAAATGGTAAGTTACAATGAAATATTATTCAACAATGGATTCATTCAGAAAGAACAACAACTAATCAGAGAAAAAAAACATCTAATAAGTATTACTTCCCTCTGTAGCTTTTCTACATCTGTGAGGAGAAGCTTTTTGTGCAGCCTCTGAAGGGGAAGGTAACTACTACAATTGCTAAGTATGCTCTGTGAACAAGATGAAGTTTCAATATTATTATTTACCTTTCACCGAGGTAATCGCCGATTACCGTTTTATTTAATCCTTCTCCTTTGTAAAGGAACTGTGCAATGTCTTCTGCAGTGTTCTGCAAGAGGTCGTTTTCTATCAGAAACTGTATTCCCTAGGAAAAGCAATTTTAGAGGAAAGGGAATATTATGTTTTCTTCCACAGCATTTATGCAAATACTGCTCGTAACATTTGGCATCAATATAGTGTCACAGACATGCACACAGCATGTAAGAGTTAAACAGGTTTATAATTGTTTTTATTTATCTATTTTACATGAAATAGTAAACAAATGATTTTTTTTTTTCCCCAGTCAGATAAGCAGTATTTTCTATTGGTTGGCAGATATAAATGGGAACACACTTTTAAGGCAAGAAGTACCAGGTGGCAGTTTGAATTCCTTAACTACAGAAATATCAAGTTTTGTCTTAACAGGTTAATGTAAGTTGGCCTGCTCAGCACACTGCATAAATGTCTGAAGATAATCTTTAAAATCATATAACAAAGAGGTATGCAGGAATGACTTAATCACCACCATGACAAAAAATAAAGCATTTGCAAACTGCACCCCAGTACATCAAGCCACTGCTTGCAGCAGAAGTTATGGCTGAAGATACTGAAACCAGTTTAAAGACTTTATGCTGACTCTGGGAATTGGCTGACTGCAAATGGTGCCTGAATTAAAGTACTCACAAAGGGCTGTCCATGAAACCACTTGGGCCTCTGCTACAGAGCTTCTACAAAGCCAGGAGGAGCCTTACCCCAACCTCAGTGCACACCTGATCAAGCCCCTGGATTCCTACACTTGTCTAAATTACTGGCCTCAGAACTTGCCCACTCTGGGATGCCCAGAGAGTTTTTTGCAAAGCAGGAAACAAAGGAGTCTATGGGTTATCTGAAGTTTACATAAAGGTTGGAAATGATTCATTCCACTACTCTGTAGAGCGTGGACAACTCTTTACATATACATATATATATATATATATATATATATATATCATTTATTTTAAGCTTCAATACTTCATTTTCTGTGATAAATCAGGTCAGTAAATTGATTTTTTTTTTTGGTCAGGCAGATAATAATTTATTATACAAAACCAAAGTCTTACATGCAGCTCTCTCCTAACAATTTCACCATCTGAAGCTCAGTTTGATCACATGCTGGTAGTCTGACAACTTAGTACTTTTAGAAGTCATTTCAGAACAGATGTGATTTCATTGCAAAGAAAACATCATTTCTATTCTGAAGCAGTAATAGCTGAGATTTCCTCAAAACAAATCATCTCAAGCATATTTGATAACATCTGTGCAAAATCTCCACCTGACAATGAAACATACTGCTTTTTTTCTCCATAGCAATACAAAAAGTTTCTCAGATCTGCCAACCAAGAAAGCACCCTCCTTCCAACAAACATCAGAAATTGCAGCTGCAGGTTGCCTTGCTCAACACCCAGACTGCTCTATTCATGTTTAATGCAAACGGACTGCCCAGAGTTTGTACAAGTTGCACAGGTTACTGAAAAATGGAAATGGCTGGAAATGTGGAAAACAAAAGATACCTGCAGAGAAACAGGTACCTGAGCATGCTGCAAAAATCACTGGGTTTGAGGGCTTTTTTTGTTTGTTGTTTCTTTGTGATTTTTTTTTATTCTTCAGATCTTTAAAGCAGCAGAAATCAGACAGGAAAGGAATGTCTGGGACAACTCTCGTGTCTGGAATACACTGTAAAATAGGTCAGCCAAACACTCATCAACTCCCCCACTATCTTTTGTCTCGGTGTAACTCCTCTTTATGAAGTCTGATATAAGACAGAAGGCAGCCATACGAGTTTGACCTCCACGCACAAAGTCACCATCACACAACAATTTATTATTCACTAACTAATGCTGTATGATTTTTAGGTTTGTTTGTTTTTTAAAAGCCTGTGCAATTAAATCTCTGATTTTCATTTTTTAGAGCAACTTGCTGATAAACTCTGCACTTCTTTAGATTCTGTTTATGTCATAGGGAATCCATTTCCTGAGCCCACCACGGACAGCAGTGACACCCACTGCTAGGAATGCAAAGCACAGCTTCGTGTCCCCTGCACAGGGATTACAGAAGTGCTTCATGTTTTGTTTTGCTGTTTGTTTGTCGGTTTTGTTTTTCCCAAACTTGACCATCACAGCCCTTTACCTGATGTAACCTAACTGCATTCAACACAGCTATTTTCAGCAATGACTTTTGGGTCAGGGGACAATCACTCTACATTCAGGTTACCCCGTCAGAAAACATAAAACTGTTCAAATAAAAATGATTAAAGAAATCAGCTCGATGATGAAAACACTACATCTACATTATTGGATTTTTAAGGGAAAAAAATCTTTGAGGATTCAGTGAATGTACTGTTACTCTGCTTCTTTCACATTCCCAACCACGGAGACCACCTCCCCTCCTGCTATGAAGGAAAAGCATTGTTGTCACAATGACCAGAAGTTCATTCTCTCATTCAGCATTAAAACAACATACATTTCAGCTGCGTGCAATTTAAAGTTGCAGCTCCTAACAGAGAGACAATCCAGCTTTTGAGCATCGAGCTACTGCAGGCCACCACTGATTTACAGACATTTTTAAGGAATTAGTACTCGAAGTCCATTTACCACATTTATATTATGTTACAGTAGTAATGTGGCCACAGCATCTATTTACAGAAATAACTTTATCCCATACAAACAGCAGCAAAAATAGTTAACACTGGAATGAAGGCAGCTTGCATCACTGTGTGATTTTCCCACAAAATTCCAAGAGGCAAAAGAGATGGAGGAAAATAACAGAATATCAGGGATATTCTGCCCTCAACAGAGCTGAAGTTACACAGGCATCAGAATGAAAAATAGCAGACATGGTCACCAGCTTCAGAAGGGTTTTGTATCACAAAATGCTTGCGTGTTTTTACTAAACTGAAAGCAGCCAGAAGAACAGCAGCCACTGCTGCTCTTGAACATTACAGAAAAGCCATCAAATCATAACTGACCTCAATACAACCTGAAAGAAGAACAAAGCTTAAACGCTTTCAAGAAAGATGTTAAAGAAGATTCTTCACAAACAGACATTCTGCCTGCTGGTGTTTGTCCAAGCAACACAGGTAGGTATCTGTGTTATGTAAGCGTACAGATATATAAATGTTCACATGTGACTTTTTCACAAACAGAATTTAGATATGCAAATATAAACCCATATGAGAATAACTAAGAAGCAAGTTAAAGGCATTTTGGAAGAATCAGGGAGCATTTTTATAGATATATATAAAATCTATTACTTCACTAGTAGCCAAATATCTAAGTACTTTTAGAACTGTTTGACACGTCAACATAGAACACACTCTATCAGGTACAAATAATCACCCTGAAAGCCACTGCAATCAACACCTGGCATATTTTATTGTTTATAAATATGTATATGCATATATATATATATATAATGCATATATGTATTTAAAACCATGTTTTCTTAAGTGAAAAAAGCACACATGCTTGGTAAATGACTAAATGACTCTAGATTCACCTCCTGCTTCATGTGTTAAAAGGATATACAAATAATGGCTGGCAATTTATATAATCTGAAATGTTTGAAATGCTGTAAGAAAACAGACTGTATTTGCCATAGATCATTTTAGAAGCAGAAGTCTGATTCCAGGCAAACAATACAATGGTAATAACTCTACCTTCTTAGGGTCCATGTTGAATTTCTTCCTTCCCATGGCTATTTGTTTATTTCTCTGTGTAGTTTTGCTATACATGGAGAAAGGAGAAAAAAAAAGAAAAAAGCAATTCTCAATTATTCTTATACGACAGAACAATTTCTGGATGAGTTTATTTTAATTTGCATTTGGACTACTTCAAATTTTCTATCATAACAAAACTGGGACATTCACTTTGTGTAAGGGGGAAAAGTAGGTTACTATTTACTGTTACTTCAAATGATTGCAGCTTCAGTGAACTGTTCATTATTAGTTGGACAATTCAAATACTGCATTCTGATCAACCTATTCTCCACCTGAACAAATGACAAACCTGAATGGGACAAAGTCAAACTTATCCCATTCCCACTTATGGCTCTTTGTAACAGACAGAACAAAGGTGACCAAAGGTTTATTTAGCATAATATCCACTTTCATTTTCTGTTCCTGGAATAGCTGTTTCAAGGCGTTAATGAATCATGTCTGTATGTTAGCATTACTTACCTTTCTTCCACACTAGTCAGATTATCAATTTCTGTCATAACTTCAGCTATTTCAAATTTTAATCTCTGTCAAAAGAAGAAAGTAAATTGTTAATCCACATTAAAACTCATTTTGAAATTATCTATCATGCACTAGTATGATCAGTTAGGTTTTATTTTCATAAATATTTACTAATCATCTGAAGAAAAGTGATAAATCTTACTGGCAGTTACACACACGAATCTCAACTCCACGTCTGTGCTCCCATCAGAAGATCAAGACCAAACTGTCAGTACCAACTCCAAAATTTACCCACATTTTTCTCTCACTCCTATCCTGGATTCGAGCCTACTGCTTCCTGAGTCCCTGACTGCACAAAGCAATTGCGTACATATGCACATAAAGCATTGCATAAATCCAGAAGTTAGCATTTTTAAAAGCACATAAATGAATCATAAACCTGCTTGATAATTAACAAGATTTAGTTTCAGCCATTTACATACTTATAAAAGCACTACATATGGCTCACACCTAGAGAGAGTGAAAAGTTGTGGCTTCCTGTAATTTAATCTGCTGCAGCAGTCTCCTAAGGAATTCTATAGATAAAGCAGTTACCTCAATATCATCAATCAGTTCTTTTTTCCTGCGACGAATATTTAGAAGTTCTTCTCTTTCTTCTATGGAGAGGTCATCAGGCACTGAAATAGAGCAAAATGCACAACCTTTCAGCCTTTGCAAATATACCTCATGGCAAAGAACTGAATAAACTTGATTAAGAAAAACAAGTTATTTATTTCAAGTTTTTTTTTTCTAGATGGGGTTATTTACGGGAGGTGAAAACGCATCCAAATTCACTGAAATTCTACTTTATAAAATTGTAAGTAAGGCAATCAAATGAATGGCTAAGGACAGAATCAGTCTTTTAAAAGGAAATCAGACAATTTAAGGGAACTTGTTATCATGTAACAGGTGGGAAGATTTGGCTCTACAGCCAAAACTGCCAAAATCAAGTCTGGTATTGTTCCAGTTATTTTAGTAATAGAAAAAAATTCTTCATTTAAATAAATTATTCCTATGACATTTTCCAGATGGAAAAGCCACAGAAAAGTCAAAGTTACAGAAAACTCATTATCAAGATGTGCATCTTGGTGCTGCCTTCAAATACTGTATTTGTTACCCCTACTTTCCAGATGGAGGTAAGCAGAATAGTACTAACACCCCTAACAGCAATTACTTTCCATCACCTGGATATACATTTTTATTCTTTTCAAATAAACATACAGTTGCAATCCATCACTAAACACAGCTTATCACAAAGTTCTGCTTTTGTGTAACACCACTTAAGTGAGCCTGAAGTATTTAAATCAACTTTATCCATCTCCTTGGCTACAAACAAACGTGTTACCTGCTGATAAGCAATACCTGCTCTTGAAGATGCCAATGTTCTGCATGCAGCTACGGCTGTCACTCACTCCAACAGCAGCCCCTTCCCTTGTAGTTTCTGACAACTAACAAATCTAAAGTTATTTGCACAAAACCTCTGCTTTGATTCAGATTTTCCCCAGCAAGAATCTGGTCATGGATTACACTCCTTGATGCAGCATGAGCACACTGACCACAACATTCAGCTCCTTCGCAATGATCCTGTCATAACAGTTTTGATGCTTACTTTCTTGGAAGTAGCCCCTTAGTTACTGAACAGTTTTTCCCTCTAGCTCAAATGGAACATCAAAAATAATTGTTAAAATGCTTAAATGGTTCTGTATCAACAGGAACATGCAACAATGCAGTCATATGAGAAGGTTAAAGCTGATCTTTGTCACATGTGCTCTTAGCAGACACAACAAGATCACAAGCAAAGATTCAGCTTGGAGTTTTTTTTCAGGCATTTGGAACACAGTCTCTATTCATACCTTAAAAATGAAATGCACTGATTACTTTTTGGACATCCAGTGGTTAAACTCCTTTCATTTTAGGATCTGAATCATAATACATAATCCAAATGGCCACAGGCCTTGCTAGACATGAAGTAATTATAAATTACACCAAGTTATTTCATTTAGCTACTCCAGATACAGACATGATTAAATTACTTCCAGTTTAGGAAACGGCAATCTTCTGTTGAAAGAATACCAGACTTCAATACGTCTACCTGCTTTTTCCCTTCATTAGATCTGAAGTCCGGCCATTCCTAAAAGTTCTTTCCATGCCAATACTGGAATGTTCTTTTCACATCAAACTTTACAAATCCACACGATACCTATACAAGGAATCACATCTTTGTCTCACATGCACATTGGAATATTTCAAACTGCCCAACTCAGGAAATCCTGTGATTTATATGCACACTATGTACACATACCACAGATATTCCAATTAGTTAACTAGGATCTGAAAACAACAAAATCAATAATATAATCAATCACTCTCTCTGCTGTAAGTATGTTCAAGTACTGCTAAAGCTTTTTTCAGTATTAGATCAGTAGCTGAAATTAGATTAGTTTTTGTAGTATCAGTACTAGCAAGAGACTTCCACTTTTAAACTTCTTTCCACAGCAAACATTTTGATAAATCTCACCTTCACTGGTAACCAGCAATACTAATTAGAATGCAAATGAAAAGTAATCTTCAACTGTCAAACAGTTCGAATCCATAGACAGTGCTCAGTTTCTCTTCAAGTCACAAAGCCATTGCATTAGCTGCTTTCACAAACTCCTCCCAGTGAGTGCTGCTGCAGCTTCTTTCCCCTTAAGGTAGCATGAAATGAAAGCCTGTAGGTGTGGAATATCAGGAACAAGTGCAATTTGTGGAAGATATCTGTGCTCCTGCTAACCAATGAAGAAAAATAGAACACCTTGGTCTTGTTCCTATAGCACTGCAAGACTGTCTCCTGTGTTTTTTCATTTCCTCTGATCACAGCAGCAACAGAGAGACAGTCTTCTGTCTCTCTAACAATACTGTTAGATAAAAAGGAAATAAACTGAACAGAGTCAGACTGTCTTTTGCATTAGGATATAATAAGTATCTATCTACCACATGCAAGACAAAGTAAAAATCTGCTGGGAAATTCAAAGTGCACTTAGAAGACAGCACTCCTGTTAGCAGCAGAGAAGGGATGACTTAATTGTTGGGATGTTTCTCAAAGTGCAGTTCAATGATCTTTATAAATTGGCAGGTGGGGACTCATACAATACCCTGAGTTTGAAGGAACACACAAGGATCAATGTATGCAACTCCCAGGTCCACCCAGGACCATCCAAAAGCCAAACACTATGACTGAGAGCACTGTGCAAATGCTTCCTGAGTTCTGGCAGCATGGGGCTGTGCCCACTGCCCTGAGCAGCTGGGTCTATGTCCGCCACTCCCTAGTGCAGAACCTTCCCCTGACTCCCACCCAATCCTCCACTGAAGCAGCTCCATGCTGTTCCCTCAGGCCCTGTACTGCACCCACAGAGCATAGCTCAGCACTGCCCTCCACTCCCAGGGAGGAGCTGCAGGCCTGGGGTCAGAATGGAGACTGAAAAACCAAATCAGGGAATCGCTGTAGCCAAGTCGGGATGGATGAGGCTAAATGTAAATAGGGACAAGCTGTTTATCTCACTAGGAGGCTGGATACGTAAAAGGGAGGTTCCAGGGCACCTGGCAGGGCTTTGGGAAGACCAGGCCCAGGCCAGGGTGACTGCTGGGAAACACCAACATCAACACCACGGTACCCCAGTGGGTGCACAGAGACTGGGATTCTCATCATAGATTCATCAGAGAGTGCTTTGGGTTAGAAGGGACCTCAGAGATATCTCGTTCCAACCATCCTGCCACAGGTAGGGACACCTCCCACTGGGCCTGGCTGCTCCGTTCCCCATTCAAACCTAAGCAAACCTAAAATACACAACTATTGCACTGTCAATGTCTTAGTCACAGAGCTCAGAGCACAGCCATGGGTGCTGCAAGCAATGGAATGTGTTCATTTCCACAGGGCACAAGAGTTGGGGTTCAGCAGACCCCAACACAGTTGCCTCAGGCCCTGTCGCTGTGCCCACAGAGCACAGATCAGCACTGCCCCTCACACCCTGTGAGGAGCTGCAGGTCGCCATGAGGCCTCTCCTCACACTCTTCTGCTCTGGGTCTAACAACTCTGCTGGCCTCAGTCTCTCCTCACTCTCTTGACCCTTCACCACCTTCACAGTCCTCTTCTGGACACTCACTAGGAGTTTTATGAGTTTCTTATTCTGTGATGCCCAAAACTACACATGGAGTTTGAAGTGAGGATGCGCCACCACAGAGCAGAGTGGGAAATTATACTGAAAGCATTTGCCATTTTCCCATCATTCTTTTGGCTGCGCATTACCACTGCTATCAATGGGAAAATGAACTCGCCAAAGTTTCTGAACAGACCACGTGGTGACAGCCTGTAACTTTGGAGGCTGAAAGCCGTGTGGTATGTCACAGTTATTTCCCTCCTTTCAATTCTGTTCTTAATTCACAATTTAGTAGCAGTATTTCTGTCTTTCAGTGAAAGCTTTTGAAGCATGAGCGTTGCAGGATGTTCCTATCTTGTCTGAAAGGAAAGAATTAGCAGAAAATACTCAACTGCAGCTAAAAACATTTAAAAAAAAAAACAAAAACACTAATGCAAAAGGGCACCCACCACTACTTCAACTTCCTCCTTACAAGTAAGGATCTACTGTGTTCTTCTCTTCAGTTATTCTTTGCTTTTCTTCGATCTCTAGTGATTTGAAAACACCTAAAAAACCTTTAAAAATATATATCTGGTAGTATTAGTGTATAACAGCAAACAGTCCATGTGACTTTGTGAGCTGCCTCAACAACCTGCAGGGCAGATATTGAGGAGAGAGCCTAGAAATAGTTTTTCTTTGGAAAGGAAACCTGTAGAGTTGATGTGCCCAGGCGTTCACAGAAAACAGAACAAGCACTTTCAATGGCTCCACTGTGAAAAGAAAAATATTCATTTGATTTATTCAAAAATTTGAAAACCACAGGCAAAAAGTGTAACATCAAGGCTGACGTTAGACATACAGTAAGTGAACAGGAGACCAAATTTGACTGAAGAGTACCACAGTGCCTTGAAACACCTTCAAAGTCCTAAGCAAATACTGCAGGTACGTGCCACAAGTGATGCCCACACTGCCAAGACTTTTTATTTTTTTTGTTAAGTTTGTGTTCATATAACTCTCCACACGCAAGTGCTCCTTCAGTGCCTATTACCTATTTGTACTGTAAGAATTTCCTAGCTCTCTTCTCTGAGGCATTTCCAAGTTCGTTTGTTTGGGGTTTTTTTGTTTTTGATTTTCACTGATTCCAAATACAAAGGATGGGAGGAGTTAGCACGAACATTTTACATTTTTACAAATGAAGATCTGGATAGAAATGCATTTCAGTAGAGAGAACAAACTATAGTTGCATCATGCTTTTACATTATCTTTTAATCTTCAAATAAAGACTAATGTTCTATTTTGGAAATGAGTCATTCATGAGAAAAACTTCTGGCTTACAAGGAGAGCCCTTCCTTTTCCTAAAACTTCAGAGTTTCAGGTATTACTAAATAGAAAGGCCATCTGCCTAAGGATAATTTTATTAAATAGGATAAACACTGTCGGAAGTACAAATAATATTCTTGGCCAAGTAGTAAAACAGAAGGAAAGACCACAGAGTATATCTAGTAGTAAAAACAACGGTAATTCTAGAAGTACTGAACAAGTATTCCAACTCGGCCCATCTCTTATCAATTACAGTAACTGAACTAAATACATTTAAATGAACTTCCTATAGACATCGGAATATGCACTTTTAATGCAGGTTTGTCTACACTAAATGTGTTACCAAAAAACACAAAACAAACTGTCCAGCAATCAGTGTTTTGTTGTGCTGCTCTGATGCCACTTCAGTAATTTTTCTTCTATCAGCAGTACAAGCACAGTACCCAAACACAAGCATTAGCCCAGAATTCTGATGTTTACGAAGACATCTTATGTACTCACATCTCTCAACAAGCCCTACTAAAAAGCAGTAGAATCAGTTCACTTCTCAGATGCCAACACTGAAAGTATAGAAATATTTTTAAAATAAAAATAAACTTTAAAATGCAATTCTTAACATTCCTGATAATTCCTTCACATCATCATTTAACTTTGTTTTGTGCTTCGTTTTCCTTCATTCATTAAGCATGAAGCAAGCTTAACAGCGTTATTTAAAAGCCATCAATCCAAATACAGTATTTTTGAGAAAGTAGGCACTAAAGATCTAAGAAAAGCAAATCTTTGGCACATTGAGAATGAAACACGACAGATCAACATCCCACAGCTCAGTGAAAATTAGGAGTGAATTCCAAGAGAAGAGAGAAAAATTTAGTACTTTCTGATACCTACATCTTTCCTAGTAGCAGAAACTAAATCCTTTCCAGTTCCCCATGTTATATGAACCATCAAAATTCCTGTGTTTAAACATTTTCACTTATTAACCTTTCACCTGACATTCACTGACCAAGACATAATGCAGTTCTGCTTCACCACAATTCCCAGTTTCAGAGTTCAGTTTCTCAAGAGAACAGCAAAATAATCCCGAGTCAGCAAACATAAAGGCTCTTACAATATCTAATGACAGAAAACAAAACACTACTCTCTGATCTCACAAATCAACCTGACTACCTGACTCTTATGACTCAATTAAATTTTTGGTTTCAAAAATATTCTCCTCCTTTCACATCAGCCACAAACTGGTGGCATTAAGCATTTCCTTTCCTAGCAAATAAGGATTTGATGGATTTTCATTTTTCTGCAATTGAGGCATCTTACAAGCATGAAGATATTTACACAAGACAAGGCTTAAAACTAAACAAACCTATCTTTACCCATGCACAGAATCCGTACAGTTGTTTCTTCTGGCCTTTAAAAATTACACACAGTCATCTCTTGAGAACAAATCTGATCATCCCAGGACATTTGTCTGAACGGATATTCTCAGGCTGCTCTCTCTTCCTTTTTCCCTACACACTCCCTTTTTTAAACTTAATTATAGGAACATTCTCCAGCTTTCAGACAAGATGTATAAACAAAGCTGTGACCACTTGTGGCGATTAAAGATTCCAACAATGGTTTTGTAGGATATCCTCCTGACTGGATTTATTTCTCAGCATGAAAACAAAATATATCTGCATTAAATTCAATCAGTAAAACCAGCTGGATTTAGTTGCCACTGTTTTTTTCTAAACTATCACACTGGTTTAATCTTCACTATTTAGTCACTGCCGACCACTTTCTAGCACAGCAGTGCTCATGCATCCATTAACAGAGAAAATAATCCTGTACACAATATCCTTTCACGTACAAAATCACCAGCTAGCAGTTTGAGGAATTTAGGACAGAGGATTGAGGAGTATTGTGAGAGTTTCTGGTCATGAGGTACACTGCAACCAGAAAGCACATCGGTGGCAAACCCAGAAGAGAGACTCATACATCCACCACTGTAACTGTTAACTAGTGGACAGCACACTGACCAAGATGTTGCTGAGAACATCGTTCAGTCCTGGACAGGTATATATTTTAGACGCAAGTCATAGTTAAGATACCTGTCCTTCTGGGCTTCAAACAATATGTGAAAATGTCTAAGTTAATATTAATCCTAATACCATATGAAAGTATGTTTTCAGGAATTGAAAGTTCCCCTGTAGCATGATCCACTGAATTCCTAAGATTTACAAACTGTTTTGTTTCCTCTGCAAAGTACGTTGAATTACGCCAGTGATTCACATCCAACGTATTTTTATTCAAAAAACAAAAACATAAAAAAGTGGAAATCTGAAATACATTTTTATCCAATACAGAAAGCAAACAGCAAGCTACCAGCTGGGGCTGGAGCGAGGTAGTCTTTGAGATCCCTTCCAACCCTCGCCGTACTCTGATTCTAATTGCTGCCAAGTATACCATTATTTCTTGTAAAAATCAATCGTTACTTATTATTAAGATATGACTTCAAATAACACAAGATTACGGTTTTGTCCCGGCCAGAAATGTTCATGTATAATTGGTGTTAACACCTCTCATCAAGCAGAAAGTAGGCAATTCCAAAGTTGTACAAAAACGGAGTCTAGAATTCATCAAATTGAGAAGAAAACAAAACGAAACAAAAACCATCAGAGTTTTGGTTTCACTTATTACACACAGGAGAATGCTGCATTGCCACAGTATCTGCAAATATGCTTATGCCTACAAAGCATATCCACAGAAAATGCACTTCTTCAACCTGATGGAACAGGAGTTTGCAACAGCCAAACGCAGCACACACAGATAATATGAGCAACAACAGCTGTGAAGAAAGGGAAGTGTGTCTGAAGGCTTTTTACAGCTCACACAAACAGATAACATGCAGTGCTGTTTCTTGCCCTCCTAAAAGCACTCAAACACAAACAGGTACAACTGGACAACAGCTTTCAAATCTTTACCTTGTTACATAGATATAGCAATAGATACAACTGAAGAGACAACTGCATTACTTTTTAGTTCATAATGATGCCCCAACTCAGAATACCTGCCATATGAAAGCTGTGTATGTTAATGAGCGTTTCTTTATTAAACCACTCATACTATCGGTATGAACAGGTAGCACTGAAGACCATGATTACGTTACATGTACTCCTCTTCATCTTATATCCAATATTATATGTTAATCCATCATTTCAATGCATTTCGATCGGAAACCAATGCTTCATAACCATGAAATGAAAGAACTGCCTTCAAACCGATGAAGGAATGATGAAGGAACATGAGAAAAGGAAAACCTCACAATGACCAGCTCTGAGCAAGATGTCATGGGTAGAAAGGAGGTACCAGCTCCCCATGCATCCCTACATCACTTTGGTACTTGCTGCTCCTGAATATACAATCCTTCCTAGAATCCCCTTTTTCTCCCCTAAAGCTCTGTTTTCTGCCATGCTAGCCCAACAGTTTCATGGAGGGACTGCAAAGCTGCCCAAGGCAAAGCAGCAGGCACAGGAGAAACCCCTGGCAGAGGGGGGTATGGGGCAGCAAGCCTTGCAATGCCAACCAGCCTAACATCTGCTCGACTCAGCCCTCAATATCCATGCTCAGCCCTCAATTCCTATGCTCACAGGCTGTATCCTCTGAATCCTAAAAGTAGTTCAACCTGATATTAAAAATGGATAAGCATGGATTTCCTTTTAAGCACATTTTTCTTTTGAAGTCGCCCTGCTCTTGCTTCAAGATCAGAAGATGCTTCTAGGCCAACTTTCCTTTTTAAAAATATGTAAATACAAATTACTGAATATGGAAAGGAAGCTGAGTTTAACTTAACACTGTAAGTACCTACCCAAATAAATTTATACTAGCATTAATAATATAAAGTGATAAAATATGCATGGTCATGCAAATTTAAGAAGTGCAGAAAAATTTTATGCTATCGTTGTAGTTTTCATGGAAATAAATAGGAGGTATTGCTTTTGAAGTGACCGTGTCAGCATGTGCCTTCTTTGGTATTGACTGCCAATTACTGTTCAGACAATCTGATGAATCACCATTCTGACTGTAGTGTTATAGCTGTACACTGTTAATTATGCCATCGTCTTAACATTATAGCCACATAGTAACAGAATAGCAGGGCTTGGAAGGGACATCTGGATACCACTGAGTCCAATCCCATTGCTGAAGCAGGTTTCCCACAGCATGTCACACAGGCAGGCATCCAGGCAGGTCTTGAACATCTCCAGAAAAGGAGACTCCACCACCTCTCTGAGCAGGCAGTTCCAGTGCTCAGTCACTCTGACAGTGAAGGAGTTTTTCCCTGCATTAGTATGGAACTTCCCATGTTCCAGTTTCTGCCCGCTGCCCCTTGTTCTACAGCTGCTTGACACTGAAAGGAGCCTGCCCCTATCAGCTTGACTCCTGCACTTCATATACTTATGAACAGTGATGAGATCCCCTGTTAACCTTCTCTTCTCCAGACTGAAGATCCCAGGTCAGCCCTTCCTCGTACAGGAGATGCTCCAGGCCCTTAATATCTTTGTGGCCCTATGTAGTTGGACTCTTTCTAAAAGATTACTGTTAGGGGAGCCAATAACTGGATACAGTATTCCAGATGTGACCTCACCAGGACAAAGTAGAAGGGAAAGATCACCTCCCTCAACCTGTGGCTACGCTCTTCTTAATGTGCCTCAGGATATCCCCAGGTTTCTTGGCCACCAGGGCACATTGCTGCTCACTGCCAGCCTATTGTCCACCAGCACACTCACGTCCTCTCTGCAAAGTTCCTCCCCAGCAGGTCTTAATACTTTAATACTTCACAGTGCCCAGAACTAAAAGTTTAAAAAAAAAAAAAAAAAAAAAAAAAACAGTCCTGTATTGTCTTGCTGTTTTAAGAACACTGATACATATATACTGTCTTGAAGTTTTACTTAGCCTTCAGGTTTTAAGCAAAATAATTGTATATGATTTATTTTCCCCACCATGAATAGTGGGGAAGGGTGATCAGAATCAGCTTTGTGCAGCAACACCACCAGTATACATACAGATGATACTACCACTCCAAAATTACGAGACCTCAAGCCTTCATACTACATCAGATCAGCAGAACATTGTGAAACAGAATCAAAATACTTCCTCCTTCCCATCCATATATATGCTGCATGGCAGAGATTTGCTGATAATTTTGGAATAACTAAGTAATATTTTTCCTCCCTCCGGAGAACTCACATGCACAGAACTAGGGAAAAAATGGTTACTCAAAGCTGCAGCTGAAATCAAATGTTTGCATTTGAAAATCTTTGTTCACAGTGTATTTCATTATAGTAGGTGTCAATAGAATATTTAGTCTTTATCAAGTCTGCAGATTCCAATTTTTTTTTGTTGACTTTCACAGTAAAATCCATGTCACAACAAATTTTGTAATTTTAGCTTATGTTTCAGCACTCCATAGCAAGAGTTCTCCATCAGTGTTATCTAGGTGGTGAAAGGAACAGACTGCCATGCCAAGTATGCATTGCTAAGTGACATATGAAAGATACCACGCTGAAATCTCGTTACAGTGCAAAGGAAGGGCAGCAAAAGATCAGTGGACTTTGCTTGCTTATGGTAGGATAGTTCTGAAATTAGAAAATGAAGAGAGAACAGCTTTCCAAGAGTAAGATCCTTAAAGCTGCAGAAGTTGCACGTATCTTTTGGTACCTTTTAACTTGGGGTATCTATTAGTTAGTCCAGTAAAAGTGTATTTTATCACATCACTATTAATCTTACATAGAGAATGAGATGGAAAGGGGTTGTGTCATGCCAAGAATGATTTCTGACATTTTACTACTGATTGAGCAAAGCACACAAGCAATGCTAACCATCATTTAAAGAACACTAGGCAATTGCAAAATGACAAAACTTTAGGTGAACGAGGCTTTAACAGATTTCCATAAAGTCATCAGCAGATTAATATTACGCTGCATAGCGCACACAAAAAATCATATAATTCAAATCTAGATCAGAAAATTAGCAAATAACCATCTTTGTGAGTTATACTACATTCTCTTGGTGCCATGGGAAATGATTAGCACTGGACTACCTCCAGGTCACCAACCACCACCGAAGTCACTCTCCCTGAAGGGAACAGGAGTGGTCAAGCACATGCTCCGCAGCTGACAAGCATGGGAGAGTGAACAGCACCAGCTACTGATAGCAGTCAGGTCAAACACATGGGATATTGTGGGAAGCCAGACTGTCTGAACTCCTACTACCACTGAACAGGATTTAGCTCCGCATTCCCAGCAGTTCAGCATATTCCACTGGCACACACCTCCCAGTAGCTGCTGTAAAGTACTGGGTTAAACAGACGTCTCGCTTCCAACCTAGACAGCTTCCAGCTCCAACATCCCAGCATCCTGGACCAAGGATGGGACAATTCCTTCTGAAAGTGGAGACTATCCCAACATCTGATGAGCGAGGAAGAGTAAATAAGAACACACTGATCCTTTCAACTTTTGAATGGATATTAGAGAAGAAACAAAATTTGCAGCTATACATTTCAGCTTCACCCTTAGCAGCCAGCTGTATTTCCCACAGTACTCCTGGTTACTGAAGGGAAGCATTGACAGGCTTGCACCTACATTTTTTCCTAGGAGAGAGCCTGGAAAAAGGCTTGAGAAGCAAACACACCCAAGCAGTAGCAGACATTCCTGTCAGATCCATTAGGAGTCGCAGCATGGAAAAACAACAGTAATGTCACTGCGCAGCTGCAGTGAGGTCCCAGTAACCAGGCCCCACAGCCACCAGCTAGCAATATCTTCGAATTCTGCTCTATATTCATGCACAGTTCATTAGACCTACTGCATTCCCAGCAAACCAGCCTTTCTGTCACAATTTTCCAGTAACATCTACTCTTGGCAACAAAGGAACCACCCTCTGTACTTCACTCATTAGTGGAGAGCATTAGTCAGTTTCTTATGATTGCTGGCTCTTTCCAAAGCATACAAATTCAGCTAAAAAAAAATAAAAAAAAAAAAAGGAAAATTAATTCTTCCCCAGCTCTGCCTGACATGGCTCTAGAGTCAGATACCAGAAGCAATATTTATTGCAGAAACTTTCTATTTTTTCATTTTTCCAAGATCAGTTGCAGGCTACAGGAAGTGGAACAAATGCTGGATTTGAAAGCAGTCTCCACTCTCCAAAGAATGTCTCCAGAAGGCAACTACAGAGTGCCATGATAGGACTATTCACTTCTCCTTAAGTAGCATTTACTTTCCTCCAAGATAAGACAAATTTCAGCATGCATAATGCGATGCCTGACTCTCTAAACTATCAAAGATCTTGCAGTCTCATCCACGTTAGCAGCCATGATACCTTCGGTGGAAACTGCTGAGCTATATGAAATAGCTCTGAACTGCACTGCTGGTCATAAAATACTTTACTTCCTGGTCATCCTTGGCTTGAATCTTGCTGTGACATCAACAGGCCCATTGGCCACAAGAGGTCAGGAATTTACTCATGGATTTCCTAGTGAAGGAAGAGCAAGGCTTAGTTTAAGACCATAAAGCATTTTCAGATTCCTCAGACAAGAGTATATTAAGCATTTGTGGATTGTTGGTTGCCATCACTCCATGCAACAATTAGCTTGACAGGTCACTAATCCAGATACAAAAGAACTTGCCCTCTGGTTCACTGATAAGAAGTTAGCTGGATGGGTCCACTCACTGTAAGGTTAAACCTCTGCTCTCCCATTCTTTGCTTAGCAAAAGGCCATCAGTAGTTTACGTCAAATCTGGCTCACCATACTTCCAAAATTGAACACATTCAGCATATTTTTGAGTTTTTTGGTTCTTTTTGTTCAGTTGTTTGTTTGGGTGTGTGGGGGGGGGGGGGGGGGGGCATAAGTTCTGTGCTGCAAAAAAAAAAAGGTGGTGGGCTGTTGTTTTTTTTCTTTGTACTTCAAGCAGACCCTCAAATAAATACATTCCTCCTTTTTAAACATTTCCTAACCGTTTCAGTCAGATCTGCCAAAATAGTACATTGCCCTTTCTAAGCTGTTTTTGCTAATATTGACAAAAAACACTGCATTCCTTTTGGAGATCAATGAAAAACAATCGGAATGTGTATTTTTTGTACTTTATAAGTTAAACATTTTTCCTCAGCTAAGTGTTCAACAAGAAACAATTTGTATTCCGATGACTTCAAAGATCTAAGCAGTTTACTTTCATTACTCTCCACTCTCAGACTTACAGCACGTAACATTTAGCATTTGCCCTGAAACCGAAGAGAGAAAGGTTTAACAAGCTGTAAGCAACTAACCCCTCACCCTCTTTCCAAATCCACCGGCTCTGCTCCTATTTATAAATGTTCTTACTCAGATTTCCACTTCATCCTGCCATGCTCAAATAGCAAACATTTTTCTTGATTGGGAAACAACTGAATGGGACCAAACACATTAGTTCTGTTACCCCTCAATGTGATGCAGAGGGTAACAATAAAAGATGCCACTTTTTGCTAAACTAGTAAAACCTACAGCAAATTACAACGTTTTTAACTGTGGATCCCAGTTCCATAAGACAATGTGGTTATATATAGCTTCTGCTAAGCCCATTTCCAGAGAGCCTCTCTCTCTCCTCAGGGCAATGCTCTGCCAGGCATTAGCTTTTATTACACAAACTTTGTGTAAGGCTGAAAATACTCTGACTTATATTAGCATAGTTGCAATCATCCTAAATTCGCCTTAGAGCAACCAAAAATACCAACTTCTGCTAAGCAGTCTGTAGCAACAAGGTACTTGTCTGCAACTCTTCGGACACTGCTAATGCAACAAGCAGTAAGAAAACCTGTTAATTCAGGTTAGAGATTCTTCCGTCTTTCACAAATGGACATTGATTGTGACACGGGTACAAAACCCCTGGTGAGTGCCAGTCACAAACAGAACACTTTCTTCATTGTTTTAACTATTTCTTGCACTCTGAGTTACTAATAACAATAGTGGCATTATTAAGCACAGATTTTCATCATCAACAGTCATCCAGTCCCAACAGCGTACATCTAACACAAAACAGCCTGCAGTTCACTCCAAAACTATACAAAAACGAGCTCAGGAAGATTCTTCAGCTACAGCATCTGTCCTACTGTCTCCACAATGTCAGAACAGACTGGACTTCAGACTTTGCTGAAGTATTTGATGCGTGGCCAGAACACCCACGTGCCACACGCAACTGAAGCCACCAAAGTTCAGCCAGTATGTCTGAACATTTTGAAATTAGTTTTGAAAGATTACATTTAGATTCTAAAAGAGAAAAGGTCGACAAAAATTGCTCTCACACAAGTTTTAATCGGGCTGGCAGAAAACACAAGATGCTTCCATTTATCTCAGTGGTTGTAAACCTTCATGATAGAATGCCCCCAGCCAGCTCTAATGGAACCTTTTTTCGTGACTTGTTCTGCAGCTGTACTTTAAAAAAAAAATGTCTCCTCATATGCCAAAGAATCACAGACTTCAATTTATTACAGACCATCAATGGAAGTCTAGCCATCCTGCATTGTCCTAACTAGGAACTTATGATCTCACTTCCGATCTAAAAATATTTTCTACTGATTGAATGGAGCTGCACACATTTTCACTAAATACTGCAGCACGCAACTTTGCACGGCACACATAATGTGTTCATGCTAAGTAGATGACATAGCATAAGAATTAACAGCAATGGAAAAAGGCAACTTATACAGACCCACAGAACATAATCCTCACATTGTTCATACATCCCTGCCACCACTGTTCACTCTGTTCCAGAAAGTCTCCAGAGGAAGCAAGATAGAGCAGCAGAAGCTGATGAACTTCCAGCTGCAAAGGGGTGGGAGGGAAAGGAAGCAGAGTGATTAGCTGAAGAGATTTATTGTACACACACATTCAATGCTAAAACTCAGCATCTACTATAACAGATTTCTTCAGGATACATTTGATGGTTCATGATTCAAATGCTTCCAAGCTAATGGTTGCTCAGCATGAAAACTTTTCTTCAGAACATAAAACAAGGTTGTGAAAAGCCAACACTTGGATAAAGGAGCATTATCATACTATGTCTCAAAAGTGAGAAGGACCTTCTGATATTAACCCACCACATTGGAAAATCTTATCTCCTAAGTCTGTGTGAGCCCAGAGAATAATCCAGTGTGTAACAACTTAAAAAACGCAGTGTTCTCTCTCTCAAGATGTTACTATATTACTTTCTTCAACTCAGAGAGCACACTTCATTCTCTAGGCACCAATACTTAAGAGTTTTCCCCCAAATGCATTGTGAAGCAAATTTTTTTATTCTAGTTGTTGTATTTTAACAGCCTTTGGCACAGGCAGAACCTGCATACATCCAATGCTGCAGAATACGTTGAAAATGACTCCTTTAGGTTTTTCGCAAGTTCATAACATATTGCTTGGAAGAAAACAACTTTGAATACCACCCTTGTAAGAGAAGCATGTTGTTTGTCTTAATTTGAATTAAAAATTAGATAAAATAGAGGGGACGGGAAACAAAGTCCAAACACAGCTATATAATATATATCACTCAGTACGATAATCCAGCAAAATGAAAGTCATTGTTTCCTTAATTAAAAAGAAATAAATGGCTATATATTATTTTTAATCAGTTGCAGGTTTACAAAATGCATCAACAGCAAATTAATTCAGTCACCATGCAAATGATATCAACTATTACTGCCACTTCCCATGGAGCACAGCAATCCTATCACAGGAACAAGACCTTCTCGCTCTTACCACTGACACTGATTAGCAAGCCCAAGAACTCCACAGACACTTACATTTCACATAGCTGCAGGGACATCCCAGGGATTTCTACATTACAACTGATTCGTTTTGCTTTTAGAAGTGATTTGCCTTCAAAACACATGGTTTTGTCCACATTTCACTTCCACTTTGAAGTAATAGAACAGCTCTTACTAGTTCAGGAAGGAAAACATGTTGTTGTTGTTATGTTCTAGCACAGTGGACAAAAACATCAGGCTGACCCAAAACTTTTTTCTTTTAAAGAAAAAAAACAAAAACAACCAGCTTTTATTAAAATAAAAGCATTAATGAAGTGCATTCAATGCACTAATACTTCAGAGACTTATGCTCTAGACACTAGTTATGCTTTGAAATCTCCTCACTATCACTAATGTAACTTACACTATTTCAAACTGGTTTGTCCTATCAAGTAAGACTTACTTGTGTATTATTTGTAATAAACATAATAGTCTGACTAGCTAATTACAAAGTGATTGAGTAACTACATTCAAAATTAAAGACTCAGAGTAGCAGTAACAGAACTCTGCAGTGTAGGTTGCCATCTGATGAACTCCGTCTGCAAGTTTATTATGGAATGGAGATTTGGAAAGCAGACAGAAAGCCAACAGACGGCACAGCTCTACACTGGCATCACTGGTCTCAACAAATAGGAGGCTGGCTACAATTACAAAGAAATTTCAGAGATGTGACCTTTTCAACAAAGAAAAGAAAAGAAAAATTGTTTTGAAAGTATGAAGTGTGTCTCATTTTGGTCATCATTAAGCATTCTCACATTTGACATACCTGCTGTATTTCTCACTCATGTTGTTTAATGTGAATCCAAACTGTCATTTGCAGAGCTGGAAGCACAAAATATATCTTAGGTAAACTGAACTCTGAAGAAAAGTATGAGGCTTCTCCCCTCCCTAAACACCTCAGCTCTATAAGAAGAAGACTAGTGAAACTTGGTGTGGAGTTATTAAAATCAAAACAGTTCAACAAACTTTATGTTGTTGTTTCAAAGAGAGTAAGGAACTTTTTTTCAGCTAAAACTGATAAACTTCTTCCGCAAGTAATCTAAAAGAATGGCTACCTTCCCACACCATTCAGCTAACTCCATTTCTGGAAAAAAAAAAAAAATATATATATATATATATATATATATAATAATAAAAGGAAGAACTCTGAGATGACTTAAAGTCTACAGCAAAATCCGAAGGCGTTTAAGTATTTCAGGATGCAATTTATGGCAGAGTTCTGAAATGGATACTCCTAGTTCCTGTTGCTTTTACTGGAATATTTTTATGGAGAGTCATTTTTTTCCCACCCTACCCTTTTCCTTTACTGAATTTCCACACAATAACTTCAAGTTGACCATCACCGGACATTTGAACAACAATAAAAAAGCTACAGCTGGATCCTGTATTAGTCCCAGCTGCATAGGGTCTCTGGCTGCCTTCACAGAACAAGAGAGCCAATAGGAAAACAGTAGGGAAACTTCTTTTAGCAGCCTAACTTTGAATAAATCACTTTTCCATATGCTACTACAACAAACTATTTTACTACTTAATGCAAACTGAAATTTTGCTCCCTGTTTTCACCCCTTATCCAAAAAATAAATAAATAAATAAATAAATAAATAAAATTAAAATAAATCTCTCTTCAAAAACCTCTACTACAAAATACCAGAAAATAATCATCTCCAGATGGTCTTTCAAGTCTAACATACCACAATGGATGTATCTGCCAAGTCCACCCACCCACAGGCTCCATAAACTTCAGAGTATTATTTGTATTTAATTTGGATTACTAATTTCACCCAACCTTTCCCTTTTATGAAACAAGTTACTTTTGCAGGCTCCCAAGGTAGGCAGGAGATACAAAAGGACGCTAAGAATAGGGACATAAGGTGTACTCTCTCTGCTTAGGCTATCAGTGAATTCACAGCAGAAAGGCTTAAGCTTGCCATCTTTTATGTTTGCTCTTATAAAATATCACCTAATCTTTTAAAACATTCACGTGAAATTATGTCATTTATTGGTACAAAACCAAGACTAGACACTGCAGTCCTTCCAAACTCACATTGCACAAAATGAGAGAAAAGAGCATCAGATGTATTTTGATTTAACAACAATTAAAAAAACCGCCCTGGGGGGGGAAACCTCCTCCAAAATATTTAAGAAGCAAAGTTGCTATTTAATGCCCAAAAATGCAATTCCTACAGGAAAAAACAAAACAAAACAAAACAAAACACCATAAATATCAACTCCACATGCTGTATTTATCTGTCGTTACTAAAAGTCCTCCAGCAAACTGCAATGTCACAAACAGACCTCACATAGCAGAAAGGAGATGTGCTTAACACCTAGTTTGGGATTTCCAACTTGCAGAACAAACCAGCATCAGCTACAGCACCCATCAGCAAACCAGGCAGGTAAGGAAAGCCTTTGTACTCTCCCTTCTGTGACGGCAACAGTTCTCACAGACACAGCAGTTGTTTCTCTAAACTTTAGGTCTGACTGATCCTGACTATCAACTTCAAATTCCAGGTAAACAGCAGCTTATATAGAAACTGCAATTCAGGAGTAGCAGCTCCAGAACAAGAGATGTAAGAAAGAAGCACAGCAATTCCTCCTGCTCCTACATCAGTGCTGGATTCTGCATTATAATGCTGCAGGTACATAACATCAGAGAAACCAAAAGGTGGGACAATAGGTCCAAACTAACCTGCAGAAGAGTGGGTAAAATAAGTTCTATAAAATAAAAAATTACTTTTGAGACTATAAACATACACCTCCGTAATACAAACTCCCTGCTAATGTGTGACATGACAGATACCACGTGCAAAGAGAGCTTTCCCCAGCGTTGGTTAGCAGTGAAGTTACAAAACACAAGGCTACACTGAGGTTTACTTTGGGCTGAGCGAGGTTCCTGAAGATGTATGGCTGAACATTAAGCACCTGGTTTGGGGGACTCTGTGCAGAATTCTGGCAGTTTAAAGAAAAAGAACTGAGAAAGAAATAACCAAAAATTGAGGGCAAAAAGGGAAAATCACAAAACAATACACACAGATTTACCTACCCGAGTCAATAAACTCCATAGATCTACTGCAAGGGACTATCAGCCAGCATGGTTCCTACACTGTAGCTCCTGCACAGGCAACCCTGAACAGCTGAGCACTTCACACAGAGAACAGTCAGGTCTACGTGGTCTTCTCAAGGACTCAGAACAGCACCTATGCAGCACCAAGCCCCTTCCCTGTACTGAGTACAATTTCAGGATCAGAGAGCACTCATAATCTGCAAGGTTCCTCCCAAAAAACAGTTTCTCCTTTCTAGAGCCACCACCTCTTCTTGCTGCCACTTGGCTTAGCTCAGCTTCTTGGGAAAGCCTTCCTCCACAGCCCCTGGCTGCCCAGGCGGGAGATGCAGCCACAAAAACAAGCAGCAGATTTACAAATTCAAAAATGGGATTTGCAAGTGGTCAAAATTGTGCTCAGAGGAAGCATACAGCCTGGTGGGAAAATTCCTCTTGGGTCGATTTGAATGCCTAGGCAGGAAGTTCATTAGTCCACACTGAAACGAGTAAGGAAAAAAAAAAAAAAAAAAAAGACTCAGAATCTGATTACTGAATATAAAAAAAATACTCCTTCCAGCAACAATAAGTCCTTATTTTGTCATCAGCAACCCGCTTATAAATGCCCCTTTTGCCGACTCCCCCTCTTGCAGCATGCCTCGTGAGGCAGCGGGACCCGCTGCTGTCAGCATCTGACCCTACAGACAACACTGCCTGTGAGCCAAACAAAGATCTCATTAAGGACCATGATATTTACAGTGCATCAGAATGAAAATCTAACAGCAAATAAAAGCTTCTGAAAACTTGGAACTGAGCAAGCAAACAACCTGAATGGTATTCTGCACTCTGAATGTGATAGCACAGAACACAGCTCCATGCTGGAAGTTACACTTACAATTAATGATGCGGCTGTATAAAAACATGGAGGTGACTCATTAAACGACTACATCTCACAGTTCTGTGAGAAAACAAGAGGCTGTTTCCCTGCTTGCACGTACCAGTTCTTTTTCAGCCTTTTTGTGCATGAGAGAAAGGGAGAGCATGCAGCAGAGAGATGGATCTGTGTCCTTTCTACCCATCTACTCCTTTTGCCAGAGCACGTCCTGCGCATTGCTCCACTCCAACATAGTTTAACCAAAGGGAAGATGTTACAAGCTTCATGAGAACTGGTGCACACCAACAGCAATTCCCACAGCTGCTGCTGAGCCACTCCCGCACCCTGCATCAGCTCTGCTCCCAGCAGCTGCAGGACATCGCATTATGAGCCAGATAAACACACAGGGATGGGTGCCAGACACAGAACTGCGTAAGGAAGGCATGGAGCGTTTGTCACTGGAGACAAAAAACCTCAGGACCACCACAGGAGAAGGCACAGCCTGCGAGACACTACACCACCTCCATACTGCGTTCCATTGTTTTCATACGGCTTTCTTGTTTTGCTAAGGAACTAGAGGTATTTCATCTAAAAAATTAAAAAAGTGACTTTCTTCCTTTGATATGAAGGATTCATATCTGCAAGAACAGCAGCAGCTTCCCAAAATCCACCTGAGCAGCTCGATCTGATTCAAATACCAGATGTGAAATCAGACTCAGTGATCTCAAAATGAACTTATCTACAATTCTTGTTTTGAACCAAAGAACTTCCTTATGAAATTCAGTCAGAAGAGTTATTAGTTAATAGCCTTGCAGGAAAACCTATCCTTCGTACAATTTCCATTTGGTTGCAAAATAACAGTATCAATTTCACAAGTCCTCCACACACCTGGCAAAGGCAACTATTTCATTTTATAGTAATCAGAACATCTGAAAATGAGGGTAATTAGTAAAAGCACGCCAAGAAGCCCAACCTGCTGAAAAATCACACCAAGGATTGCCAGTACTTGATGTCCTATACAAGAATCTGATTCATGGTTCACAAGCTTCCAGTGTGCTACACCTCCTGTTAACTCTGTGAGATCTGACTTTGTCAGAGACACTTTTTCCTCAGAAATGTTGGATAATATCTGTATGTACCTTCCAGCATGTCATTTAACTGGAAAAGCTCCCCACTTACAATGCACCTATGTGTAAAAAGATACTGGAGCTACAGTACAATTGTAGCAGCAGCTAAGCATCACTACTTTCTTTAAATGAAACTTCATATTACTGAATAATGGGTTTAAAAAACCTCACAAAGTAATGAAATAAATGTGACACAGATGTTCACTAAAAAAAAAAAAAAAAAAAAAAAAAAAGAACAAGAATGTTTTTACTTCATAGCAACCAAATAGGTCAAGCCATTTCCTTCTTCAGGCAAATCCCAGAGGACCATAGAACACATGGTTTTCTAGTGGATTTTCTGTGTCTATCCCACTAAAAGGAAATACTGCCGTCCAAAATATTTGCAATACTAAGTTTTCCCATGAAATTATTGGGAGTTGAAAGAAGGAAGTCATATGCAATTAAAAACAATTTGCTAGATGCTAAAGTTATACAAATGGCATAATTAAATATACTTTTACTATTTAAGTCACATACCTCTCCTATAGAACATACTGCTCTAAAAGAACACATAGCAAACAGCTCAGAAATACCAGTGATGGCAATTCACACAATTTTTTTCTTTGCTTCCATAAATCTCAAGGTAAAATGCCACGTGTTCATCACCACCGTGGGATTCCTGTCCTGCAGATCTACAAGTTGACACGTTTTT
Source organism: Meleagris gallopavo (assembly GCF_905368555.1). NCBI lineage: Eukaryota > Metazoa > Chordata > Aves > Galliformes > Phasianidae > Meleagris > Meleagris gallopavo. The sequence goes on along the minus strand of NC_139419.1, from coordinate 8,814,084 downwards.
CCAATAAAATAGCTGCTAAGTGCTTCTTTTATCCTTGGTGAAAGAAGCCCATGGTCATTGTGTCCAAACTGTTCATTAAAATGAGTGCAATCCTTCAGCATATGCTTAAGGACTTCTGAACTACAGGATGACAGTGATTCAGCTTTATAAAAGGAAGAAAGAATCTGTAGAGATTCTTTATCGTCACAAACCAGCACCCTCCGTGTAGCCCAGCCCAGATAGAAGCTTGCAGACAGCGTGAGAACCCATGATCAGATTAAATGTTTGAATGCCTGAATAGATTAAAATGAATACTGCATAGGAAAATACAACTTATTTCTTAAGTTTCAGATTGCAAAAGTCTTCAAAGGGTTCTGCGTTGCCCTTTTGATGCCAGTTTTGTACAAGTTTTCCACAGACTGTTCTTTAGGAAAGAGTAAATTAAAACATCTGATTTATTTCCTTGTCGATAACCAATGTCATTGTGAATCCACAGGCACCAAGACAGGACACAGCTGGAAACAACATCAGGAGCTCTGTTTTAGACTCGTTAAGCTTAATATGACAATTATGCAATCTTAAGATGTCAAACAGGCCAACATTTTAGCTGGGACAGATGGCAGTGGAACCAGAGCAGGCAGTATACGCCGTGAGTCATCACTTCAAACATGATTGTTCAATTTTTATTTGCAAATTTGATTGTCCAGATGAAGATGTACTGAAGAAGAGAGCATTAAGGCAAGCACAGAGCCCTGCAAATTCTAGCAAGAAGTTGGAAGCAGAAAGATCATCTTCCATATGAAAAAGGGATTAACGAGACCGGAGGGGAGTGAGGAGCCAACAGAGAAAGAAGCCAAGAAAGAGCAAGATTTCAAGAAGAAAAGCACAGTAAACAGGGCTAGAGACAGCTGGATGGACAACAAGGAAGGGAATGTTCTAAGCACGAGGGGTCAGGAGAAGCGTGGAAAGGACCTAGGATGAACCTGGAGGAGATGCTCTTCAGACAGTGACTGCAAACGGCTCATTCAATGACTTCCAACATGAAAAGGAGATGGGGCAGTAGTTCAACAAGCAACTCTGGCCAAAGATGGTGTAAAAAGAAACAGACAAAAGCATGCTTGCTTGGTAGGAAAGGAAGTGAGCAAAAGATAGCAGTGGATAAGATGGAGCTATAGTATAAGCAGAATGGCTTACAGCTTTTAATCAAGAGCTAAAATCTGTGCCAGCAAGGGAGAAACTTAGAGGTGGAAAAGATGGCAAGCAGAAGGAACTGGAGGAAAGCCACGCTGTATTTCATCAACTTTCCCTTAAGAAATCGTTGAAAATCCTATAAAGAAGGGGATCAGACTGAGAAACTTGATGTGAAGAGCAGGATGTCTCCTGGAAAGCACTGTGCTGCCTCGAGACATGCAGCCCCTCACCTGGTGAAGGCTCTTATGCTCCACTGATATTACAAGACTGCAAGATCCATTTCATAACAGCAGGACATGGGAAAGCCACTTTCACATGGCTATTGCTGTGATTCCCAGACGCTGCTCTGCAAAGTACTCTCTGTTCCTTCAAATAAACTCTACAGGGTATTTTCCTAGATGTAATAATCCACACATGCTATGTTAGAGGCACACTGTTCCACTAAAACCCGTGCCCTGATTATGCTGTTGTGCACCAGCCCCCAAATCCCATTACTTAACGATTCAATTCTGGCAGTCTCTGGAAATTTTATCAGCAAAAATGTAATGTCTTCTTCCAAGCCACAGCTACAAATATCAAACATTAGCCTAAGAAAAACCTTAACATGTTACTGCAATTAAAAAGTCTACTTTCTGATACCACTGCAAATAACTCATATTTACAATTAATTACTAATACTAATGCATTTGGGGATAAAAGTTAAGACCGTAATGAACCAACACATAATCTGTACAAATTGAGGTAAGCATGGAGAAGTATTTATTTTGCAAAAAGAGACTTAGTTTGAAGCTCTGCTGGCTGACAGAAGACATTTATGTTGTTTCATTTTGAGATATGTCTGAATGTACCATTATTCCTCTTCCTAGCACCAGAACAGGAGGTTAATCCGATACTCAGGTGCATTTTTTTGTTCTTGGCACTTTCTCAGCATTATTAAAACTCCAAAGAACTTTTGGGACAACTTTTTAAAACTACCAGCACCAGTTATCCACTTTGATCAGTCTGGAGAAAAACACAGTTAATCTTCTTCTTTATTAAATACATTTCTTATTTTGTGAGTTTCTTTTATTTTAAACAAAACATGCAAATTCAGTCTTCAATGCAATGCAAACGTCTATAACCATGAGCAAGTCACATGAACTCCCCTATCTTTAATATCTGCCTTTGAAAGACACTACAATCCAGAGGTTGCTGAAATATACAGATAAAACAACTTTCCACGGAGAAATTTGGCGGGGTGGCCTTTCTTTTTAATTACATTTAACAGCTTTTACCTATAAGCAGATAACTGCTTTGCCACGCAGAAAAATAGAAGTCATCTTGCTAAATTTGATTTGGCAGCAAATCTGTTCTTCTGAGTCTTCTGCAAGACGATCTGGTCCTTTGGTCCAGCTCCTGATGGTCTGCCTCCATACCAGAAATCCACGTGCTACCTGGCACCATCGTTGGCGAGCACAGCCAACAACAGGCTGCCAGCTAAATTGCTCTCCAACCCCAAGGAAAGCTTCAGCATTTGAAAATAAACAGCTCTGGGAGCAATAGAGAACAATAGAGAATCCTCACTGTCACAGTCAGTGCTAGAGCTTTGTGTATTTGCTGAGTACAAGCAAGATTTTAACCTTTTAGCATGCCTGATGAGAGCTCAAAACAAACGTGCATACAGAAGTCACTCAGTACTCGATCCCATAGGCTTTTCCGCATGGAATGGCACTGAGCTGGATTTGGAGACTACGAAGCAACTGCACAACTCAAGTTCAGAGGAACAAAGAGCAGTACTATTCCAGCCTGCCTTCGGCACACCTGCTGCAACGCTCAGTGCGAAGATCCCAATTCAGCAGTACCACCGCTGCAGAACAACAGTGAGCACGTAAGAAAAGCCTCGCTCAGATCACAGAACATGTGAATTTAACCCAAGCGAGGAGAGAGGGGGGGAGAGACTTCCTGGATGAAGTGAACCACAGAGATATTTTAATCAGAACACAAAAGGAGGCTGAGACGAACACCAACTGACGCGGATCATATCGCATCAATAATCCATGCACACAGCCTCCACTGAGAGCAACGGGAGGTTTGTGTGTAAGTGGCTTGTACAGAATAAACGCATGCCCCCATTTAGACTCCACACAGAAGAGAGAAAACATCAAGAACAATTCCCGTAATTAACATTTCTCTTCTGCCAAGTGTTTCTAAAATAATCCTGACTTTACATAGCCCTGCTTTTATTCACAGCTTTCACAAGTGATGGCAAAATAGCTGACCCCATTTGTCAGATGAAGGAACTGAAGCATCAGATGCAAATGAAACTGAGGAGCAGGGCAGCAGGCAAAGCTGAACTGGGAACTGCATTTACCTTCTGAATCACAGTTTAGTGCCCTAGATATTTAGATGCTTATCTAGATCAAGCCTCTAATTAGGATGATTCAGTGCAGTCCTCAAATAATTGTCCTGCTGCCTGCAGTACCTGTGCACATCGATAAGCTCAGCTGCACCGTTTTGTCACTTCACATTCCAATTCAATTCAAATCAGAATTTCTGGAGCACTGCAGACGTCCCACAAAGGTTCCAGCACCGGTCAGCCCTGCTGAGCACCCCTAGCAGACCCAGAGCCTCACTGCTAGGTAGCACCAAGGCGCACTGAAATTGGCTGTCAAATCAACACTTCCCACATGCTTTCCATTGTGCAAAAAGAAGGGGGGGGGGGGGGAGGGAAGACTTAATTCAAAACAACAATGCATTAGCTGGAAATGATCTAATTCTGGCATTCCAAACTGACTGTGCTCCATAAGAAAAAGTCAGATAGGATCTCCAGTCAGGAAAAGAGTTCAATACTCACAAAAGACTAGCGTCAACCATCAAATACAGATAGGAAAAAAAATGAACCATCTTATTAACCTACAACTGTTTTACAATAAAGCCAAATAGGGAGGGATATTAGAAGAAAGTGACACATTTATCAGTGTGATACAAAATTAAAAGTTTCATTCTATATTAAATCTGACTTCTTCCTCCCCAGAAGCACTGCAGGACGGACTGCCTCCTTCCAGCTCTGGGTGCTTTTCTTTCTGAGAAAATCCAGCTTTGAAACACAAACCTGACAGGACTGATTCAGCAAGAGGTCCACCTTTCAGTCTGAGCCTGGCACGTCAGAACTACAACACGACACAGGGCTGGTGCCAACAGCAAGCACCTCCATCTCCCTCTCCTACAGATACCAGCCCATAACACTGTGAAAATAATGTATGTCGAGTTCAGTTAATCTTCTGAACAGTTCCAGTGTTCAATTGCTTCCAATGACAATTTCTAAAGGAGAACTGGCTTGTTTCATTCTTTGCTTTCCTTGCAAAAGACCTAAGCCTAACACTGATGAGGCAGGCGAGAGAGCTGAGAAATAGCCACGCTCCTTCAAGAGTTATTCCTCTGATTCATCATAGCTTTTTTCTTTCCCAAGTTGTCAAAACAAACACCACACCCACCTGATTTCCGAGTTCTGGGCAATTACGTTTAAAATTAGCAATCACCGTGTAACTATTAATCATACGAGCCTTAGCAATTATTTTATCCATTTAGAAACAAGCGATACCCTCAAACACGGCGCATTTAACGCTTCGCAGCCATCCGCACCGAGCAGCCGTTGGGTTACAGCGAATGTAGGGCAGCCCTGCAGCCACTGAGCACATGGAGCCGGCCGGGCACACAGCGGAGGATTCCTCCAGAGGGAAGGGAGCTTTAATACACGAAGCACACTGGAAATAAGACGAGGAAAGCAGGCTGCAAACCTGCCGTCCTTCAGCCGGGACAGTCTGCAGCCTCCGAAAGATTAAAGATTAAAAGCTCCCCTAGGATGCAAGCCCCGATTTGCTAAAAGTGCTGTTTGGGAACATTAGCATCGCTGCCTTTAGGAACGGTTCGCCTTGTTTAAACTGGATGAACCACTCCGGGATTATCACCGAGCCTCCATTAAGATGACACACAAACAGAAGCCCTCGCAGAGCATAATTATTCTTTTCACCGCTCGCACAAACGCCAGACACACACTTTTCTCTCCCTCCTCCCCAGCGGACGCGCAGCTGCGCCCGGGGAGCGCCGCGATGTCTCCGGGCGGGATCGGAGCCAACGCGGGGCTGTCACCGCGCCGACGGACGGACAGACGGACGGGGCCCCGCCGCCCCGCGGCCGCCCCGAGAGCGGCCCTCCGCCCGGCCGAGCCTTCCGGCCGCGGGCACGGAGCCCCATCGTGGCCGCCGGCACCGGCGCTGCCCCCGCGCCCGGGAGGAGCCGGAGGACGGGGCACGGAGCGCGGAAAGGAAAAAGAGAAGGGCGCGGTGCCGCGCTACACGTCCCGGCCTCGGCCGCGCTCTCCAGCCCCGGTCCGGGCGCGCCGGCCGCGAGCGAGCGCCGCCCCGGCACGGCGACCAGGTGCGGAACCGCGGCCACTCCGCCACTCACCGCCACCTCCGCCGCCCTCTTCGTCCATGTTGGGGCCGCACGCGGCGCGCTCCGCGACGGCCGCGGCTCAGGGAGGCCCCGGTCTCGCTCCTCCCGCCGCTCTCTTCCTCCTTCGCCGCCGCCGCGCTCCCCGGCCCTCCCCACCCGGCGCTGCCTCAGCCCCGGCGGCAGCCGCCGCCTCGGCCCAGCCGCCCGCCCCTCTCATGTGACCCGCGGAGAGGCGGGGGGGAGGCAGGGCCCGGCCGGATCCGTGCCGCCGCCGTCGACGAGGTCGGCTGTCCTCGCCGCGCTCTCTCCTCCCCTCAGGGGGCGGCCGTGCCCCGGGCTGCGGGGAGCCTTCCGGCCGCCGTCTGCTTTCTGGTGTTCCCGGCGCGGCCTGGCGGCGCTCGGTGCCCCGCATGAGTTGGGCAGGGAGCGGGAGGAGCCCGAGCCGCCGGCAGCTACCTGAGAGAGGGGCTGGGAGGGAGTGAGGGAGCTGGCTGGGCGAGCCGGGGAACGTCCGTAGAGCCGCCGGGACTTCGAAGGTGTCCCGGGGGGAAAAAAGAGCCGGGGGTGACAGGAGAGTGAGGGACAAGAGCCGGGCTGGTGCCGTGTTGTGAGAGGGACGAGGTGGGTGTCTGAGTTGGGTGGTCCTGTGTGAAGCCAGGGGTTGGACTCGATGATTCTTACGGGTTCCTTCCAATTCAGAATATTCTATGATTCTACAACAGAGAAAGCTACATCAGTAATGCAAAATATTGAAGATTCAGCTGTTTGCTCAAATAAATAGTTAAGTTATAATGAAGAAATTGTATTCATCACAAGTTAGTCTGATTTGAGCATCCAAAAAGGAGCCTCAAGCTCATGGTGTTTGTGTTCTTTCTGCAGCCTTGCTTGCCCCTGGATCTTGGGTCGGGGGCTGGAGAGCTGCTGGGTGCTATTCCTGCATGGCTGTGAAGTTTTGTGTGTAAATGGGAGCTCCTCGTACACAGTATGGGATTTTGCACAGACATGTAATGCCTGTTTTGGTAAGGAAAAGAATTTGCCTGCTTACAGTCATGGGACTTGAAATACTGGTGGGATTTCTTAAGTCCTTGCTAAGATGGGCAGTATGATACTGCTGCAGCCGAAGCAGGTAAGCAGCAACGTGCTGGCACCAACAACTCTTCCTTCCTTCCCAGGAACCACCCCACATTATTTTTTAAAACCCTTAGTGTTAAAATTTTATTCAGAAAGGAAACGGGGGGAGGAAGGGGTCAGCCAACAGGAAGGTATCAGGGTTTTCATTTTCCTATTATGGGCTGGCATGGCACAGTGTGTGTAGTGGGGGCTGTCAGCAGCGCTCACTTCCTGACACCGCTGCTCACTTTTTTGCTGAGTGCAGAGCTTTGGTTCTGACAGCTGCTGTGGTGATCAGGTGTCCCTCAGCAAGAAATCATAAACATCACAACCCCTAAAATGCTCCCACGCTCTCCTATCGGTTTAATCACCGTATGAAAAGGAGGTGATTACATAAAACAGCACGACCTTGGCAAGAGATGTATTTTCCAACTACCTAAAGTGCAATTAAGGATGACTTCAAAATCAGTTTGAATGCAGATGAGTTGATGGTGGGCTCTGAATATTTTTGCCCACTGAACAAACTCTTAATTTATGTTAGAGAGGAATCTGGTTTGTGAGAAAAATCCTGGTGTTATGTTTCATCGCAGAATGTTTTCATTAAATCTGTGGTTTTGTATGCATTTGTGTAAGATGTACTCCATTTTTTTCTTGCTTTCATTTAGTAGTGTCATTTTTAATCTTCCAATATTTAAATATAACTTTTGATACAAGAAAAAATCTGCAAAATAAAATAAATGAATGAATGACAAAGATAAAAACAATCTGTGATCCAAGCAAGGAAAAGAGACTGTCCTAATTATAAGTGGTTAGTTGGGATATTTTATATAAATATCATGCTGAAATCAGACAAACTTGTGATGAATAAAATTTCTTCATTATAACTTAATAATTAATTTCAGCAAACAATTGAATTTTCAATATTTTGCATTACTGATGTAGCTTTCTCTGTTGTGGGTTTGAAATATATTTTGAGGAAAGTCTGTTACTTTCAGTCCCACGATAGTAGGATGACTTAACCTTAAAAAATACAGAGAGCACTAAAATTATAGTGCCTTCTTCATGGCTGTATCTCTCTGCAGTGATGGCACACAGTCCTCAAAACTTTATTTTTTCCTGCATATTGTGTATTCTGCAAAGACATTTTTGCATGAATCTGATCCTACACGTGTTCTAGGCGTAAACTTAGTTCTGCATGCAGGGTTCTTACCAAGCAAAGCTGTTTCATCCTTAGGTGAGATATGTGATATAAATTTTAAAGATGTAAATTTTTATCTAACCATCTCATTTTCCCATGTAGTGCTTAAATCTGTCATGTGTGGCTGCAGAGCTAACCAGGGCAGGAAAAGACATTGTGACTATGGTAGTTCTACCATGGGAGAACTATTCTTTAGTTCATGGAAATGCATAACAACAATGCCACTGTAATTAATACTGGGCAGTGTCCTGCCAACAGAGGGACAGATGCCAGATAGCAAAAAAGGTTATAATCTCAACAAATTTTAGGGTATGCTCCAATAAACTATTTCTTAAGTGAATAATTCCCTCACATCTACTTTGTTTTCTGGAACTTTGATCACTTTTCCATTTTGAAACACATATGAATTTTATTTATCTCTCTGTGATAGACTTTCAATCAAAAGTTTTTTGAAGATGATTTGATCTTTTTTTTCTTTCTTGCTGTCCTTTTTGTAGTCATGGCTGTTTTTACAGGAGGTGTGTTTTGCCAGGTCTGTATCACAAGTCTCACTTTTGTGCTGGAAGAAGTTCATAGTCTGTCATTTCTGCAAATAAGAGTCTCATAGTTGGTCTGTTTAAATTATCTTTAAGGGGAAATTGGGCATTCTTCAGAACCGACTGCTGGCAGGGTTGATTCCCTTATGATAAATGTGGTTATATGCCAGATTTTTAGGTGATGTGCTTGGTCTTTATTTTTCTCTTTGAGACAGCTTAGTGTCTGTTTTGATTAAGTTTGCATAAGAGGTAATTTATCATGTCATGTTTCGTTTTAAAGGGTCAGGAGCACATCTGTTACGACATTTGTCGTAACACAGAAGATGGGCGAAGACAACTGAGTGCCTTACATCATGTTTTAGTGGTCTAAGGAGATCATTAAATCTTGAGTCATTTCTATGGATTGCAATTTAAACCAGCTTGCAAGCCATAGTGAATGAAAATCACTTCCCACCCAACCCCCTTTATATATATACTTCTAATAATTGAAGAATGTAGGAGTCAAAAAGCCCTGTTGGTTCTCACATCCTTTCCTCAGCAAGAGAGAACTCCCTTTTATTCTGGATTGCTTTTTATCAGTTAATGGAAATACTGAAAAAGATCCTCATTATTAATCTGGAATTTACTTGTAGAGAGAAATAAGGTTAATCTTACCTTGATGAGTTTCCCGTTATAAATATTTCAGTGATGTAAAATTCCATTTTGTGATGATAGATTTTGTAAATTTTTCATTTCTAACCAAAAGCAATGGCTATGGTGGTGTTCATTACATGGGCAGCAATAGGAAGCTAAACACAAGTAAAATTGTATTATGAGGCTTAATAAATACCACTCTGATTTTTTATTTATTTTTTTTTTTATTTTTATTTTTTGCAGAACAGAAAGAAGTAAAAGTGACTGTCACTGTGGCATCAGGCTGGACGTCAGTATCTCACACAGGCCTGGGATTTTGAAAGTCCCAATTAATCTTGCTTTGGGAGCTGTAGCCAACTGTAAGCCGTAGGTGAGACCTGCTCTAGCTGTATACATATGGCAGCAGCTGAGGGATTCATTGTGGCAATGCTGGTAACAAAGGAGGCCCACACGGCTCCTTCCTCCCTGCCTGGAGAAGCCTCCTTAAACAGCTCCATGGTGTGTCAGGGCTGGCATCCCTCGGTCTGTATGGCAGCCAAAGCGACAGGCTGGGCTCGCTCACGACGCGGTGTCAGAGGGGTCGGACCGGGTGCTCTCGATTCACCACTGAGCTGATGTCTGAAATGCAATTGCGTATCTCCACATGAGCTGGCTCAGATCTGTCTGCTGGCAAGTCAGCCGTGCGCAGATCTGGGTTTAATAAATGTGTGACCATAAATTTCAGCCAGGAGTAGGAACTGTCAGCTACTGATTGTGACTTTCAGTGTCCTCTCTGCTGTAAAGCTGTGCTGTGAATGAGAGCGCTCTCTAAAACAATTGTTCATTGGCCTAATTGCAACTTTGGTAGACCGTGACACACAGATGGTGCAGGAAGAAGAGAGGCAGAGTGGTGGATAATTACTTTGTCAGTGGAGACATCCCTGTGTATTCCTAACTTTATTCTGAACCGGATTTTCTCCATCTTCTTTTTGATCCCTCACACTCAGCCCTTCTGAAACTGTCTGGAGGCAGACTATGCTTGTCAATATGTGATCTGTACAATGGTGGTAAGTTGATCCAGAACAAACACAAGCATATAATTGCATTCTGGTCAAGATCAGCCAGTGCTGAGTGACAGTGTTTACACCAGGCTTTATCCTGGCTTTACAGTGGTAGCAGAAAAATAAATGATACCAACTCAGATGTAAAATCATCGGGGTAGAACCACTCTTTACTCTTTGCTTTGTTTTGTTTCTAAAAAACTGGTTGAGTTGAATTTCTAAGAATTTTGTGCCTTGTGGCTATCCAAAAGTGGTATTTACTGTGTCATGAAATTGCAGTTGCACGCTGGTGAGGGTATGCCTTCAGCTCCTCTGGTATGTTATTTTTAAGTACATAGCTGCTGTTGAGCCTAGATGCAGAAGGGTAGTGATTCCTTGCTAAAAGGCTGTGTGTCATATTTTAAATTTTTACTGTCTGTAACCAAGAAAGGGCTCTATTTATCCCAGCTGCTATAGTTAGAAAAAGATATGGCTGAAGCAGAAAAACATTGCTTAAATCCTTTTCTTCTCACGGCTATACCTGCTACTTTATTTCTTGCATATCATCATAGATATAAGAATAATCCTTTATTCTTCTATATCAATACAGAAATGCTGTAATATTTTCTTACCAATAGAAGTGTAATTCCAATTTAAAAAGCAAATCTTCACCATGACTGTGTTTCTTTTGCTGTATATCTCTTTATAGTGTTAAAGAAAAAAATTGTCTCTAAATACAAGAAAATGTTAAGCAAGGGAAAGTCAAGCGCTGAAGCAAAGAATTTGTCCAATAAAATGGAAGAGACAGGTCAAAATAATTCCTGATGTAACTCAATTTATCTCATGCAGTTACATGAAGGATGAATTTGCTACTTTATACCTCTGGGGCCAGAAAAGGATTTCTGTGATCTCAGCCAGCACAGTTTAAAATAATCATTCTTAAGAAACAAAATTGTAATTTAAGCCTGATAGAATTGCACCCATTATTTTTAGGTTTTTTTACCATATCCATAAAAGAACAGCAGGTCTAAAGAACAACAAAAAGGGCTTCCTAAAAAGATGAGCACATGATGATTTGCAGCTAACATCCTCCATAACAGTTTTTTTGTGAGAAAAAGGATTTCACGACAGCCTATTAGAAATGGTCAGTGACATCAGGATAGGTTCTCTTTCTTCTAATGCCAAAAGCTTTTCTCTGTTTGCTGCACTGCATCTTTAATTTTTTTCCTCCATTCTCATCCTTCTGCCCTGACCAGCTCTAATTCAGTCGTCCTTTCCTTCAAGTTCCTTTTGGTCCCGCTGTGTCTGCAGGATCTCCGGTCTCAGTGGCTTCTCCTTCCTGCTGTTTCCAGGCAGAAACATTCAACCACTTTGGATAGTGAAAGCAGAGACATCTGGCCTTTGCCCTAATTTATTTTCAGATTTTAAATTTTAATATGCTTAAATTTGAGATGCTTTAAAGCAGAGCTCTTTCACTGTGAGAACTCAGCCTCCACGTGTCAATCTGTAGTGCTATGCTCAGAGATTATTTTAGTTTTAAAGCCTTATTATGAAACATCAACCTTTGCCTCCCCATCCCACTCCCAAGGCCAGGAAATACTTCTAATACCAATATGTTTCATTCTTTTAATAGTGTAAAGTAAAAATAACCCTATAGTACATTAGTGCAGTGAAATTGAAGTCAGCAATCTGTCATTTTTATCCTTACTAACATGCAACTGTCAGTTTTAATATGTTGGAAAGGATCTGTATATACATGTATATAAAAGATGTGAAAATAGAAAGGCATTTATTGAAAGCAGACAAAATCAGGAAGATTATAAAATAGTAAGAGGAAGTGACCTCAGATATAAAAACTTGCTTTGTGCAGCAGAATTTACCAGTAAGAGCTGAGGCTGGCAAATTGCCATACTTTAGATTAAATAAGATGTGTAATGTAAAGAAGTGTCAACTTATTGTTCAAATACATTAAATGCATTTGCAAAGCTAACGTTGTAGAAAGCAAACTTTTTTTTAAAGTTTCTTTAATTTGCTTGTTTGCTTTGTTGTTTTTTTTTCCTGTGTGTCTCTTTAAAAGATTAATTATGTATTCAAATACCAGAAATGTCAGCTGTACAGAGCTGGATCTCTAAGGATCTCTGCATCAGGTATAGCAATCGATAGGATATAGCAAATTGCCAAACTACCAAACTAAGCATATTCCCATGTTTAAATACCTACTACACAGTCCACAGAGCTACTCAGGTAGGCTGAGTGCCGCTAAACATTTTCAAACTGGATAAAGACTATTTTTTTCATGCAGAATATCTTCTCCATTCCCTGATACGTTTGTGGAGTAAAGATCCAGAGCTATAGGAAATAAAAGGACGCATATTTGAAAGACTTCTCACATAAATGTTTTTGAAACCTGCTGAAAACACTGTAAAAATCCAAGAATCAGCTACTGTACCAGCTGAGAATAAATGCTTTTTCTTCTACATGGGTATGTTTTCCTCTGTGGCTTGGCAAGGCCTGCTTTCTAATCTTCCTGCTAGAAGAAAAGCCATTTCAGTAGATGATGGATAATGAGCCCAGCTAAGTTCTCATGACTAACAAAACCATGCCCATGCTCTCTGTTCCCATCTGTAAGGTTTTTCCAGACCTCAGCAAGTAGGGCGGACACCAAACCTGAAAAACTAGCCAGCAGATAACTACATTTAAACAGATAATTTTCTCAACATCTTCGTCAGATTTACAAGACAGATAGACTGTTACCTGAGTACAATGTGTATCCTCAAATCAAGTCTCTCAGTAAAAGCCATCTGTAATTTGTTGAGAAGAGGTATTATCTCTTCATACATTAAATCATTCCATGAAGTATTTTTGGGCATTTCTTGTATCTAAATCTTCACTATACTAACTGCTCCTATGGAATTTCAGATTTACTCTTTATGAGGAACAGAAGCTTTGCAGTTCTTTCCCTAGGTGCTGTTTTTATCCTAAATGGCCTCAAGTTTCTGCATAAGTTGTACAGATCTTTCTTAAAAATCTCATATTTCATCCTGCTTTACTAAAGCTGAGATATACAGATATGAGTTAAAAGAAGATAAATTCTTTGTATTCTTCGGCTAAAATTAATGAAGTGCCATCTTGAAATTCGTAGGTAATAAAATTGATTTAATTATATTATGAAACTGCAAATTATGGTGGATAAATGCAGGTAAAACATTTTTCTTAGGAATCTAAACTTATAATTAAGGGATGTTGACCATAGGCAATAGGAACAAATAAAGCAGTAACTTTATCACAGTGGGATTTCAAAGATCCATAGTAATTCCACAGTAACGCAACATGAAAAAAATGTATGTTTTCATTGTGCTTCACGTAGCATTTAGGAATGTTTCCATTTGTTGCTACTGGACATTTTATCTCTTATGGAAAGCACTTAGAGCTCAAGCAGGAATACATACTTGAGCTAAAAAAGCAAAAATACTCATGCATGAATATATTTATATGAAAATATGTATTGTAATATACATGCAGTCAAAAAATTACAGTGTCATATTTTATGCTAATGAAAGTGTCTTTTATCTCTAGATCACAGAATTAGAGTCATCTTGGTTGTATAATCAGCAAAAGACTCTCAACTGAGTCTACAAATCCAGCATGAATGTCCTGCCTTGTTTTCAGCCTGGTTTTGGGCAGAGACATGGCCACGGGCGGCATTCTAAATTCAATACAATTCTCAGCTACTAAATGCTGACACTTTCAAAACAATATACTTATTTTAGTTGTGTTTATTTTCTAGGAACACAGTATTTGGAAAATACACAGTGAATTTGAAAGTAATTCAGGAACATTATATGGTCTCCATTTCAGCAGGGAAGGTGCACATTGATGCTACTGTTAGTAGGCCTGGGCTATTCATCTAGCTTATGCTTAAAGACATGCCCATAAAACACAAGTCCTGACCTTATAGTTTGGTTCACGTAGGGAGTTCCTCATGCTTACGGAGCTCTGATTAAGTCAACAAGGCTAGATATCGGTACTGATCCTGTGTGATTGGATTATGGGATTGAAGCTATGATTTGTCCTACTAAACCAACTTAAGTTACTTAAACAGATAAATCCAGTTATCAGATTTTGTTTCTGAGCAATAACACTTTCCAAAATGAAAAACAAACAAAAAAAGCCCACCACCTTGCTTTCCTCGCGTGTTTAATGGACTACTTCATCTTTTAATTTGCATTATCACAAAGTGTACATAGGACTGCAAAGATAACAAAGAATAACTCCAAGTGCAAAAGTAGTAAAGGCGTTATTTCCTTTTCCCATAAAACTGATATGAAATACGTCTTTTTAATTCCTTCTGATCCCACTGAAGCCCACCCCACCACGGGCCCTGCACTGTTTGACAGATCCTTCTGTGAAGGCAAATCAGCTTGTAACCACATTGTCTCCTGCTGTAATTCACCTATGTTTCTGGCAAAATGACTTAAAATTAAACCAATAACATGTTCACAGCGCCTTTTTTTTTTTTTTTTTTTTTTTTTTTTTCTTATGAGGCTTGTCCCTGCCCTGAGTTTATGCTTTGCCTCTGAGGTTTTTGTGTTACAGGAGTCCTCTTGCATATGTCATTGACTGCCACAGCTGGAGTATCTGCTGGGAGGTAGAAATGCACTTCCTTCCCAGGCAGATCAGCTGCTGGATTTGGCAAGCACAGATGAGTAACAGAAGTTTACCAGATGTGTTTTAACTGATAAATGCATTCTTTTGTGGTAACTGTAGAGTGATAACAACATACAAAGTACAGTTGAAGCTTTGGACAATGCTGTTTCAATAGCGGCCTTCAGAAAAACACACTTCCTGTGTGGGAAAAGAGACTGCTGAATAGTCCAGGAACAGCTACAAGCCCTTGTGGATATTCTGTGAAAATACTTCAGAACTCTCTGTAAATTGAGCAGGTAGCACAGAGACTTAATTGACAGTTAAAAAAACTCATGAACAGTAATCCAATGATGAAAATCTCTACTGACTTCTAGATTGCTGGCATTAGAAACTAAATAGTTCAGCTAACTAGAAATCATGTTATCAACTGCAAATTAATTATTTTAAACCAGAAAGAAAAGTGAGGAAGAGCTCTGAAAATCTTGTTTCATAATGTCAATGCAGACCAGATCGGTGGTATTTTAAGCAACAGACTGTAGGGAACACTTACCTTAAATCAAAGTGAAGGACCAGGAAACATGCTGCAGTCTGTACAGGTGTTCTCACATAGAGACAGCGAGCAGGAAATGCAACCTGACCTAAAATAAGCGATAGCAGAAGGTGTACAAACAAGCACTTAGAGAGGTACTCTCCTTTATCTCAGATTGGTACTTAAATACTTTTATATTGTAGAAGGGGAGCAAAGGCCAGAAACTAGAAATGTTATAATTATTTCTAACTCTGGAATCAGTCCTGCATGCTTGCAGTCAGCGTGCACTGCTTGGAATGCAAGGCTTAAGATCTGAAAAGCTATTTAGGAACCTCTACTGTAGAAAATATGTTTTATTACAAGAGGCCAGACAGGAACACTGAACTTTGAAGGGTCATTTGTGAATAACTTCTAGCTTAAGTGATTAAGGGCTCCAGTCTCCAGCTCCTCCACCCAACCTAAAAAATGTATTAGAAACATCCTGCTTTGTTATTGCTGCTGGCCTTTTCTTCAGCGAGCAAGAGAGGAGCATTGGACTTTTGTGTTGGCTTTGGTTCTGTGCCCCCGGGGATACTTTTAACAACGCATAATGCTTTAAAGAATTCTGAAACATTTTTATAATTTCCTTTGAACTGTGAGGGTAAAGATAAATAAAGGAGATTTTGGTATGGGTAGAAAGCAAATAGACAGCACTTCTTAAGGCTCACAATATTTACAGTGTGCTTTTACAAACACACTGTAGTACTCATTAACAAGACCCCTATCCATTCTCTATTTTATTTATTTATTTTTAACGGAAGGCAAAGCATACCACATACTTTCCAAAAAGTGTTCTTATAAAGAAAGAAAATTACATCTTTTCTACCCATTTAGCACGTTTTTCTTTCCTCTTCTAAAATTATACTGGGGTGCAAGACTAGACTGACTTAGTCAGGAAATACTTTGGAATTAGATTCAATTTGATTGATTCATTAAGGCATGTCAAAGAAAAAAAGCACTGCGTATAACTAGCCTAGAGCTCAGCTAGCAGACTTCCAGAGCCAAGCATAAACACACCTGTGTTCTCACAAAGGTTTTTAATTTCTTTGCTATATGATGAACACACATCTCTCAAACTGCATCTCTAAAACAAAACAAAAATACCCTCTCTCTAATCAGAAACAGGACCTATTAAGTTACGTGTGCATCTATTTGATATATAGACTGCAACACTGGAATGAGCAGCAGCACAATTAGTTCTCTTGTTGAGTACAGAAAAAAGATATTTTTTTTTAAAGACATTTATTTCTGTTTTTAAATAGCTTGATAAAACCCACAATTCGTATTCAGAGTTAAAATGTAAACATTTACTGTAAGTTACAACCGTGTATTAATTTTGTACATCAAACTATTTGCAGTGAAATCCATAAGACCAGTCAAATTCAGCATATTTATAAACTGAAATGCACTGTACCAAGATAAAACAATGCCATAACTGAAAAACATTGGAAAGATGTTCAACTCCCTCCTGTGGTGTAAGTGAGCAGCATGACAACCAGCTTCTGGAAGCTTAGACAGCACTCTAATAACCAAATGCCTGTACTTATTGCAGTAGGACAACAGATTTGAAGCTTACTATGGAAACTGAGAAGTTAAAAAGTGTTAGATTTCTAAAATACATACAAAGTTGTAAACATTTTTCTCTGGGACACACATAAAAATGGTTTGTGCCAACCTTCTCTATCTCCCACACTGGAAAAAAAAATTAGGCCAAAGACTATAGGCTGAAATTGTTTTGCACGGGTAGCATCACAGTTTGCAGGAAGTATTACAGTGTCAGCATTTACAATTAGTGTTAGTCAGCAGCGGGGAGCACAACCCATTGCCAAGAAGGTTCATGGAACACTCATCCACTGGTGAATCAGGCACTGTGCATTGCATTTACCTACTTATAAGAACAAAAACTTATTACACTCGGGTATTTTTGTATTTGATGGGTGAAACTGACTACAACCAGAAGACCAAAGAACACCGCTACTTGTAGAAGACTGATTTTTAACCATTTTTGGGCATCACGTTCTAACTATGTGGATCTGCCATACAGAAGGAAGATTTTGAACTACTTCGAGATCACAGAAATATCCAGAATCGTGTCAAGGCAGATATTTTTTCACAGAAATCCCTAAGGCCTTATTTATTTATTTATTTGAGCGTTGTAGTTTTCAATTTGATTTCACCATTAACAATGAAGTAACTGCTTACTTGATCTGACTCTTGTGTGACCAATTCCAAAGACACAAAGACCACTGAGATTTTGCAGTGCAGTACAGAATTAATTTCACTTTACAAGGGTTAACTTAATGCAGGGTAGTAAAGGAGAATAGCATCATTCTAACACTGCCATATTATTTATTCTCCAAGAACTGTTAGCAGATAGTTTATCAGTGTCCTTGTATTCAGTATATCATCATCTATATTCAGAGTTGATCATCAGTATTAATATTTTTATAAACAAGTTGTTTATCTGAAAATTCAGTCATTTGCAGCTCATCACTGAAGATTAGAGGCTTTGTAGTCTGAGATATCAAGAGTGGATTAATCACAAGTATTTAAAACAATCCTAAAAAGTTCCTTTTCTTCCTAGTTAGACTGTGCATCACAGAAAGAAGCATCAGGATGCAGTTTGTAATACACACTCTTGAATATACTCTTAAAACTTTATACCATTGACTTAAAAAAAAAAATTAAAAAAAAATCAGCCTTGAAGCTGGAATCATTGCTTTTTTAAACGTCAGCCACAATGTATTAACTGCAGTTCTCATCTGACAGAGGTAATACACCTTGCTTTGAAGGGAAAAAGCAGGAAAATGTCATGCTGACTCCCTATTGCTCTGCCAGATACACTGCTTGTCATACAGCAGAGTCACCCTGTGGATACTTAAATCTCTACATGGTTTCTGTCAATTTGTTATTCATAATTAATTACAGGGGAGTGTTTTTGAAAAGGAACAGAATTTCAGCATATGCTTATGTTAAGAGTTTACGGGAAGGGAGGAGAAGGCAGTTACAGGTAGGACCAGGCCATAATTAAAAAAACATAACAATAAGCTTGGCAATAAACTGACATGTTGGGCAAGTAGGGACAGACTTCTTCCAAAAATTAAAAGAATGTATACTTTTAGCACGTATATACACATACACACATAATCAGGGGCAAGGGAGGAGAAAAAAGGCAAACTCTGGCAAAGTTTAAGAAAGTGCAGTCTTTACAGTCTTAACAAAAAAAAAAAAACCACCAAACAATAACACTGAAAAAGCAAAAGGCTGAAAACTATCTACAGTTAAAACTGTCTGATGGTGCAAGATGATGCACACAAATGATTCCTAAGATTGCACTGGCTGTTACCACACTGAGGATTACAACACCACCTCTACTTCATTTTGCATTGTAATGCCAGAAAGTAAGTAATAGTTTACATAAGCATTCCAACATCATACTGTGATAATATGGTTTTGTACCCACATGCAGAGTTCTGTGCACTCATTTAAAAGTGTATTTTCTGTTTTTAAGCAGTATGCCATACAGTCAACTTCCATTAAGCATATGTTTGTGGAAAAGTATTAGGCAATTATCTAAATACTTAATATTTTCTTAATTTGTCTCCTAATGGTAGAAAGAACTCTTTGCTGTGTAGTGCAGGAGGGATCTGGACACCGATCAATGAACTTTTAAAAAACAAGAGTTGTTCAGCAGAAATACTCCTTTCTGCAGCAACAGAACAGCAAGGTGTGAGAACTGGAAGTAAAAAGGCAACTCCTGGTTCAGTTTAAAGATCCCCTGCCCCTTTAAAAACTCATTTTTCTGTACTATAATCATCCCAAAACAACCCTAACACCACATGCACTCAGAAAAGCAGTTCCACACGTGACTTTTTGAGGCCACAAAACTCCATGCAAACCTGGTTCTTAGCAGAGACATTTTCCGTCTTCTGAGATGAGTTAATATTAAAACATTTGTGGGGAGAACGGTGGCCTAAACCACACATTGTGTTTTATTTATATATAGTTGCAAAGGATGGATATCATTATTGTTCTTCCCTAGAGAAGGAAAAAAAAAATCCATTTGAGCATTGATTCCATCAGTGAAACAGTTGTATTAGTGCAAGAATAATGCTTTCCATTTATGGCCTTCCCAAGCTTAAAGTGCAGTATATTACGTGAGATTTTAGCTTAACAATTATCATTTATTTGAATTTCAGAAGGAATGTTTCGAGTTAAAAAGTTACCTTTTAGGCCTTAAGCAAGAAAATCCAAGACAAAGTTCTAGAACCTATCCTAAAAATGAATGAAATCCACAAGACATTCTTTAAATTTTATGTTCAATATACATATAATACACAAAATCCCATCATATCGCTTAACTGCATTGCATCTGTATTTAAAGTGATCTGGTAACAAGGACTTAAAGGCCACTCAGTACAAGTTTTGCTTAAAACAGGACTATATTGCCTGGACTGTGATACATAGTATGGTTCAGGATTCCCTCCTGCATAGGCTTATCAGTAATGAGACAGCCCTTGGCATTCCACTGTGCACACATTTCACTTTACCAGCAGCTTCCCTCATTTTTCCTTTTTTTTTTTTTTTTTTTTTTAAATAATATGATCATTAATAGTAGACAAGTTAAAAACTGGATTAGTAATGTTATGCCTTTAGCTATTCCTCTTGCCTATTAACATTACAGTACTAAGAAACTTCTGTTTTATGTAACTGTGGTTCCCAAAAATACATAGCTCCCAAGTGATGTACAGCAGGGAAGGGAATCTTCCAGGCTGTAGACTCTCTATATAGGAAGTTCAAGCAATCAGTTGTGGACTGTTTGGGGACAGCTTTACAAAAACAAATAAGAAAGCAGCGCAGGAAGAGAGTATTTCTGTACCAGTACAGCTACTTACAGAAATCAAGTTGCAGTTACACAACTTCTAGTTTTTTAAGCATCCAAGCCAGCTTTAACAGGCTCCAGCTCCACTCCCCATCTTCATCCCTTTACCCACAGCTCTGACAGCTGTTTTTAGGGTTCATCTGTATATAGATAACTGTTAACATCATCATTCAAATAAGCTACAGGCTTTTGGGGGAAAGTGTCTTTGTGCCTTATGTTTTGGGGTTTTAGATCTACATTTACTTAAGCAATCTTGATTCATAAACACTTGCATAACTACCACTGTGCAGTACTACCAAGGTGAAAAACTTCAGCAGTGGAGATGAGAGTGAATAGGAAGAGCTGTTTTACTAGAAGGAAACTATTGCTGTCAAGATATTTACTTACACAATCCATTGTTACTTTAAAGCTTCTGGTAATTTTGAGACTGGGAGTCATAGCCAAAAGTCTAGAACTTTAACAATTAAAAGTACATACAAGGGAAAAGGTTACTTTCTAAATTAAAGCAAATGGCTTTTTATTTCTTCTAACATCCAGAAGAAAATCTGCCACCTGGGATAATAAAAACACAGCACACTACAGGAATTAGTGTACCTAACTTTCAGCACTTCAGTAAAGTTAGTCCAGCACGTCTCCCCATCACTCTGCTCTCACCTTCATAGTCAAGCATCTCACCTTCATAGTCAAGGACTTTTCTACGCTGGTGTGCTTAAAAATAATAATAAGAAACACCCCTAGCTTTTCAGATGAATGCAGTTCAAACTAAACATCACAACTGCTTTGAAGAGAAGTAAGTTAGCAAAAGTGACACTTAGCCTGTCAGTCACTGGCATGAGTTTTGTCCCCATTAAATCCCTACTTGTGACTCAGAGTGAAGAGTTAGCTGAAGACACAGGCTAACCCACCACATCAGTACCTCCCTCTTCAGGCAAGTCCACAGAGCACACTGAGCCTACCTGCAATAAAACTCCCTTCATTGAAAATGTTGGACACAAAGTTCAAATTCTGACCTTCTGCACAATGAGTTTCTCCACCGGTGTGACCATGGGAACGTGTTTTACAATTTCTTATTCAGAAGCAGCTGTATTGATTTCAACATGCTTTCTCCATTCTTTGCTAAATCCTGTAATCAGAAGTCTGTGCCAAAGTCAACAGGCCCAGAAATGATTACTTATGCTTCAGTGATAACAACTGCTGTCTCAAGGAATTTTTGTTAGAAATTATTTATAGTGCCTATTGTAGCCCAACGGAGCTAACAAATTCCTGTACAAGTTGGAGCAGTAACACCCTTGAAAAGGACTACTGGAGAGAGCTGAGCTGTACTGAAAACCATCACCCCAGTGGCTTTCCTATTCGAAGTGTTTTAAGGACCGATACTTTAGAGGTGGTTTCATGCTGGGAATTCAGTTCTATAAGCAGTAGCTTCATTGGAAATGGTTGTAAACAGTAGCCAGAGTACTCAGCAAATACAAAATCTTAAGAAAACAAAAGATCTGTGTTAAACAGTCACACTGAGTTCTACACTCATGTTAATGGGACACCTGAGGTGTCCCCAAAAGTTTTTAGATTAAGTTCTTTTCACTCAAAGGCAGATATTCTGTACTAAAAAAAAAAAGTCCCTATTATTCCCAACAGACAGTTTTACTAGCAATTACACAAATGCAATTTTTACTTTAGCTATCTAGTTATCACTACAACCTGAACAGTAACCTTGCCTCTGTCTCTCAATTAAGTTCCTATTAACATTTAAAATCATCATTATTAAAATTTTAGTACACTTTTATCTTCGCTACTTCATACCAGAGACCTGCTAGTGCAAAAGCCAGCACAGGCATTACTAGCTGCATGATGTAAAAACTGTTAGTCAAATATAGTACATCTGAAAGCATCTTCTTATATCCAAGTGTTTGCTCTGAAGTAACAGGGTTTAAGTAATAAGGAAAAATACAGTTGTTTAAGAGTCCCATTGTAAAACCATTCAGTGAGGCAACTGGAGCAGAAGAGAGATCAGGAAGTCCACCCAACTCCAGCTTTCCAGGAAGTGCAAGCTGCAATTCATTCCCTATGATGCTGCTCGCTTCTAATTCCAGAAACTGCAGTTCTTGATTACACTGCAACTTTCCCAGCCACACGTGTGCAAAATATGCAGTGTTGTCTCCTGGGCAGCATGAGCTAAAGTCTCCAGCAAAACTACAAGCTTTCTCCAGCCAGCCCACTACTGAAATGCTATTAATGCAGTGAGAAACCCCATCAAGCCTGTCTTTCCCAGAAGAAAAACAAGGACACAACGAATCTTTCCATAAAGCCGCTACACTGGAGTTTCTCCCTGCTGATTCCCTCAAATTCAAAGGCATTTCTGAGCCAAGGTAAGGCGGAGGTATATTATTAAAGAGAGAACAATTCCTGATGTTAAAATAAAATAATTCTGTTTGTAAACTGCTACTATGATTTTGAGAGTTGTTCAATACGGAATGTATGTGTGCCAAGTGGGCTGCTGCCTTGTGATGATCTCGGCCACCATCACATACTCTTTCCAGGTTTAAATATTCTTTCTTCATATTCCTATAGAAGGTGAGCATAGCTTTGCTGTTTCACAGCAGAACGAGTTTGAAGAAGAACACGATTGACTCCAAATAGTACAAGCAGCCCAAGTGACAAATCAGTGGATCTCAATATGGACCTAAAGAGAAAGAATACAGGAAGTTATTAAGTGAAATCCCCACCCCTTTTTTTTTTTTTTTTCCTCCCAAGCTCATCTTGCAAGATGCCTGATCTTTTCTCTAGATACGAGTATCTTAGTGCCAGGATATAGAAAATAAGAATTCTTTAATATAAAGAGTAGCCCAACTGCAGAATGTGAAGTATTCCAAAGAGACAGCTTTCCTTACAGCCTGCTGTGAACACATCCAGAGGGGCAGGACGTATACCCAACACAAGTTTGCTTTCTGCAGCTTCAGTTTAACCTCTTACCAAAAGGGAGTTTGTAGCAAGCATCAAAGTGAGTCAGCAAACGAGAATCTAGAAAGATTCATTGTGTCACAGTATGATTTTCCACTACCTGAAATGTAGTCTGTGGCTGATCAGAGGCATAACATTAAAGGCTAACACTAGTTATCTTCCTGTAAATAGAAGCACATGCTGGAATCAGGGATGTGGTGTGAAGAGCTTCCAAAGAAACAGGACAGAGCACCCGCCTGCGGAGGGAAGGGTGCTGCTTGCACTGTGTCCAAATGGGGAGCTGATGTCGTTACAAGAGAGCTATTCCATACCAGCACAGAAAAGAAGCAAAGGCAAGGCATTTTTAGCCACCAATGTTATTACCATGCTACGTGTGTAACTCTTGGCAGTGTGGCTCAGGATCAAACTTCAGCACTGTAGGACAAATGAGTCCCAAAAATAAAAATATGAGACACTGCATTCTGACCTCCTTTTTCAGCTTACCTTTCACAAGTCACAGACTGCCACCAGACTGATCTTTCAGCACTCGCCCACCAGCCAATGTCAAAACTTGCATTACAGCTGCATTTATGAGCAGAAAGCAAGCATCAGCCTTTGGCTGAGCAGATGCTGGTTGGAAAAGCCCACAGCTTGCTTTTGTTACCAGTAAAAAGCAAAGCTTTCATTTCAGAGCAAAACCAACAGAACTTCTCTACAGTACAAGAGCTAGCAGTTAATGTCTTTAGGTCAAAACTCGTTCAGGGAGTCCCATGTGGTGTGGAAGCAGTCTCAGCACAGGTGAGACAAATTAAATCTGAGCTGTCATTTGTATGCAGTGACATTATTATTTAAAACTACCTCCGTGTTTTCTCCGTTCAAATTGCACTCGGTTTTGAGAGCAGAAGCTGAGGCAGGAAATTGTTCTATCACACGTCAAGACGCGCGTGCCGGTGATGTATTTACGTGAACAATGACTGAGGAGCAAGGAACAGCTGAGGGGAGACTTAGGCAGGGTTCAGGGAAAGGCGCTGCCCGCCCTGCCGGAGCTCGGGAGCGCTGGGACCCCGCTCTCAGACACAGGGCTGGAGGCCCCGCGCGGAGCCGGACTCGGCGATCCTTGCGGGTCCCTTCCAAACAGAGCAGCTCCGCGGTGTGACGCGACCGAGAGTCACGGCGCGTACCGCGAAGCCCAGCGAAGCCCCGGGCCGGCTGCGGCGCCCCCGCACGGCTTCCCCGCCCCGCCCGGCCCCGCCGCCCACCTGCAGCCGCACGTTGAGCATCATGGAGGCGACGATGTAAAGGTACGGGAAGTTGATGCGGAGCTTCCAGGCCAGGTCGAAGAAGATGAGGAGGGTTCTGGTCAGCCCCTTGCAGAACACGCCGTACGACCTGGCCGCGGCCGACTGGGAGAGCCTGGCAGCCAGGGCGGACAGTGTCACCGCCATATACCCCCGCCGCGGCCCCGCCGCAACGCCCGGGCCCTCCGCCGCCGCCCCCTCCCCGCGTCCGGCGCTGGGTGTCGCCAGCGGGGAGGAGCCCGCGGCCGCCGGCGCCCTGAGTGTGACGTCACCGCTTCTCCCGGCGCGCATGTCCGCGGGAAGGGCGGGGCACCGGGGCACCGGGGCGGGGCGGGCTGACCGTTGGAGTGGGCGCGGCCGTTGGAGCCCGCGGGGTTCTCTCAGCGCTGCCGCTGTGCCCGTAGGTAACGTGTCCAGAAACAGACAACGAGTGCCGTGTTTGGTGTTGAATCTCGAGAGAAAAAAAAAAAGGCCCTTTTCTCTCAGCACTGGTTTTCACTCAACTAGCTTTGGGTAACTGTAACGTGAAACAGGACAACTAACCCGTGGATGTAAATTCATGGTTAGATAATGTTTAATTGCCACAGAATCGAGAGAAATCTCGATACAAAGTTGGATATGCTCCAGAAAATGCTGACAGTAGGTTCCTTTTTTCACTAAAATAGGCCATAGTGTGAGTCAGTCCATAGTAACAAGGTAGCAACAGTGTTGGTTTGGATCTAATATTTAAGGTAACACTACGTTTGATGAAATAAACTTTAGCTTTCCAGCAAAAAAATGCAACTTGCAAAGATAATGCAATTGAATGCCAATTAAAGGGTTCTGCAAGTTTGTCACGTCAGGGTTTGGAAATCAGCTGCTTCTTTAGGCAGTGAGATCCCCAGAGCCAGCCCACACGTTCTGCTTTGATTTCAGCTCTGTATGGTGGTAAAAATCCTTCATTTTCAATTTAGACAGGACAGAGATTAATGTCAGAAGCTCAAAACTATTGACGTGCACTTTGTAGCTGAGGGCTACAGAAGTCGTTTCCCATCAATTCAATGCCATCTTTCCATTTTGCTCCCTAACCTGACTCACCTTTCTCATGCATCTGACAAATGCACCCTTAAACAAGTTCTTTCATGTTTTATTTCATTCTGCCTAAAATTTCTCCTTAGGAATTCAAATATTAACTCCTCTGTTCAAAGAAAGAATATTGTTAATCAACGTTACTGACTTGTCATATTTTCAAAAGGCACTCTGAAGCCTTCTCAGCTTACATCTGTTATGATGAGGAATAGTTTCTCATGGGCTTTCTGTAAGGATTTCTCTGTTCTCCCTTAAGGCTCTTAAGTTACCATATTTCCAAAACAAGAGGAAAAATTAGGTCCCAGATGTGCCTACCGCAATATATCACTATTATCTACCAGCATCCTCCTGTTTAACTGCCTGTCTTCCTTCTGGTTTTGTGGCCAGGTGTGTGCACAGAGCAACCCTCATGACTTTGGTCAGCTCTGGGCAAATACACTGTGAGCTCAATATTTGAAGGAGAGAGAGCTTAGAGGTATTTATGCTTAGTTTCTTTTTGGTGTATTTTTATATCCATTGCTATGTATGCAAAAACTGCATAGAATGATTGATAAAATGATGGCAAAATACTGAGATAATAGCAGAAACTTGGAAAAGGGAGAAGTCTGATATTTTAGACAATAAACCATTTTGTTCTCTTCTGTTCCTATAATCTGTGCTCTTTTGGACTGAAAGTTCTGTTAAAAAGAAAAAAAAAAAAAGCCAGCTGGTTTCTAACAAACCTCTTCTTGTAAGTGGGTGTTTTAGGGCTGCAGGGAAAGCTGTCAGCAGCTCGGCAGGCTGTGTGCTAGTGCAGTGCCTGCCTTCCCCACTGGTGATCAGCCTTGACACTACACAACCCCAGGCACTCCTCTCAGGGTTTTTTGTCCCTGCTGACAAAAGCACTCGGCTCATTCTTTTCGTTCATGCTGTTGCCTGGCTTTGAGCCCCCTCTCTACAAAATCTTTCAGAAAATCAGGTATACAGCAAACTGCAGATTCTAGCAACAGTCCTGTCAAGTGACAGATGTGAGTGAGGATACTGACAATACGAACAGCTCTTGCAGAAGCTATTGTGTGCTGTGTAGCACTCTGTAGAGCATGTACTTGTACTCCAACATATCCAGTCTTAAGATACGAGACCACATTTGAAGCAGGTATTTTTCATCAGTGTAATAAATGCAAGACTAACATTAAATCAAACTAACTTGCTGCCAGCAATATGCAGAAATTCCAGTCACCCAACTGCATCTCTTGCTGAAGCAGTTGTGGTTGATCTGTGCCACCATTAACCTGGAATTTCCACAAAAAAGACAATTTTCTAATTGTTATATTTAAGAACTGCAGAATAAACCAACCAGCTTATTTTGGGACATCCTCTTCACAGGAAGTGTTACTTAGCAGCGTACCAGCGTAGATTCCTTGGAAAAAAAGGGAAGTTTTTCAAATAAAAATTCTTTAAAGAGAGAAGTAGGCTTCTTAACACCCCCCCGTTCTCAGGGAAACTGACCACAGGTGGCCTGGTCCTTTAAACTAGTAACACTGAATGGGCTTCAGTCATGGTTAAACCTTTACCCTCTTCCTCAGTATCTAGAAGTTGATTTATGTGAATGGCTTGATGCCAAGATAGGTAGACGTTGGAGGGAAATCTCCAGCTTTTATATCTGTGTAGTTCAGCAATGGCTCACTCACCTAACGACATGATTTGCCTTCAGATAGCAGAAAGGCTTGTTCCCCTATTCATGCTGTATTTACAGGCAATAAAAAAAACTGAAGGAGCACAGAGAATACTCAGATCTTGTTAATTATAATGGTGTCTCTATTCCAAAAAACTTACAAAGTCCCACTGCCTTCAACAACAGTTCTCACTGTGGTAATCACTGCCTGTTACTGCTTGCTAAACATGGGGGTAGGCAGAAGTGAATGCAAAGCCTTATGTGGTTCTTGTAACTGAAATTCTTCACAGAAGAGGTATTTGTCAGAAGCTACCTGAGGAAAGTACAGGGCTTGTTTCAATTGTATGTGTGTACCAGCTACATCATCTATGCTAACATCACATTAGTGTGGTGCATTTATTTTACAATGCTTCATTATTAAGATATTTATATATTAGCATTTTATTTTCACATTCCTTTAATCTCATCACTCTGTTGCAGCAAATGCTGACATTTAAAGCTGCGGTTCCTTTTTTATTGCTGGCATTGGTTCCTCTAGAGCAGACTGAGTACTAAATCTGAACAGGGTACACATCACATGCTATTGCAGAGTTTTTTCAAGGCTCAGGAAACAAATCATGCCAAAAATGTCTGCCTAGAACATCTACAAAATGGTGCTTTATTATTTGCAGATTATATTCTTTTCTAACATGAATATTATGTCATTGTATCTCTCCAACTGCAATGATCTCTGCAATGATGGTCTTGTTATTAGAACTATATTCAGTTGGCATGGCACAGGTACATAACTAAAGAATGTAAAGATCACGAAGCAAAAACCTTCAGAATCTTAGGCAATTGTATTAGGTGTGAATGTGAGGTGCTAACTGCTGACCGAACAGCCTGAATAAGTTCTGTGCTGATTGAAAAGTGGGAAAGCAAAGGAGCTCAGTGAGTGACAGGCAGGACACAGAGGCAGATACTTCACGGAATGAGAGTCCAGCAGGGAATTTCAGATGCCTGGTCCTGTGAATCGAGATTTCCTTCTACCAGTTACTGTATCTCTAATACTGTATCATTAACGACCTGACTTTTACCACCAAGTCAAATGAGGATAAAATACTTACGTTCAATTTTTTTTTAGACAAATCTTTTAGCTATTGTGAAATAAAAAAGCATTTGAAAACCCTATTTTTCTCCAGTCAGAAATCTCATCATTTTGTGTCATATGTTGTTGGGTTTGTTTGTTTTGGATTGTCTTTTGCACCTGATTTTAATTTTAATTTTAATATCTAAAGAGAGAGTAGTGCAGTACATGCTGAAAACCTTACTCCACCTTCTTATACTTTGTGATTCACCTTTGCTTCGTGTAAAATTGGCTCCTGCATTTCTTCAGTCTGACCTCTAATTTCAAGTATCTGTGAGCTACAATTACAGCTTTTTGCCCCTCCAAGAGCTGTAACACTCTCCAGAAGGGCACATCTTCTCTTTTGACGCAGATACTTTCACATGCTATTTCCTGAAGGCAATCGAGCAGACCTGCTGTCAGCAGGAAGTTCCATCCAGGAGTAGGAGAGTGCATCTATGAATCACTCTTAGGTGTTCTGGTTTTTTTCCTGACATGTTTCCTTGTATGTACAGTGTGTACTGGTACTTCTCTGCTTCTCTGCTTATTTATTTGTGGCTTTATTAATAAACTAATACGATTAAGAGCACAGCAATGGTTTGAAAGATGCTATAAAAGCGCAAAATATTATTGTCTCTCTCATTGTAATGCTGTCATGATGAGTAAAACTTTCCAGTATTGCATCAGTGTGATTACCCTGCCACTCCCCATCCACAAAGGATAATAATCTTCCTTCGGTGCCAGCACACGCACAATGCACACATTCAGACAGACTCCCAAACAATTTAAATGATGATTTCCTCTCAATGTCTAAGAAAAACACTTGAAACAATTGCAATGGGTGATGGATGATAAGGTGAACAATATTAGGACTGACCTAAGCCTCAAAGTTATGGTTCATGACCTTATCAGAAGTATGGAAAGTTTTATAATTGGTCATAGCTACTGCCATTCATTCTTTGCTTTTTGCTTGCTCCTCTGTGAATTGCATCTATAACTATTCTATATACAATCCAGCAGAGCAATCATACTTACTAAGCTGATCATTTTTGCGTTAAGATGTTTGTTAGTAACCTCTTACTCGCCTGCTCTGTCTTCATCCTGTTCTCTAATTCTACATTTCTTTTACTCTGTCAAACTGTTTCTGTGTCCGCTTCTCCTTATAGTCTCAAGGGAAACAAATAACATACCTGCAAAGTGTTAAAATTATGCATCACATAAGTGAGCTTTTTTCTTTTTAAAATACCAATACACTTCTTACTGGTGAAACAAAAATGATGTAAGAATTAATTGAAGCCTAGATGAAATGTATTAAAGCCTAGTAATAGAATAATAGTGCATTGTGTACTGTAAGGAGCGTGCACACAAGTAGCAGTTCGTTCTCCAGGGCATGAACAGAACTCTTACCTGGAGAGAAGTTAGGATTTCAAATTCAAAATACCAACAATTCTGGAGTGAATAAATATGTACAGATGTGGGAAAAACAGCATATGACTGTTCCTATAATCATTATCCAAACTGTGATACTGTTTGTAATAACTAACAGTAAATACTCATCTAGATATTTTCTAATATCAGCATTTACACATCCAATTAGAATTGTCAGTTAGAACATACTCAAAGAATACTGTGTTTTAAAGTAAGTCATTCTTGGCAGTGCTTAAACTAACTGATCTCAAAAGAATCAGAGGAGCACTGAGAAGGAAATGCATTAAAATATACTGCTTGTTTCATGACAGGATCATTAATGCCATTTGTGCTAATGTCAGTGTTTCCTCCATGATTGCTTTATCCTTGTCTTTCTATGCTATTTTGTAACGATGTTGTAAATTTCATTGTGATTCTTTTTCGTGAAACAAATTCCCATTATCCATAAAAAAGAAACGGCAGAGGAATTGGGAGGTGGGAAATCAGAAGTACTTTTACGTGTCATTTGAATCTTTCCATGCTCTGATCTCCTCAAGACCCTGACATAAATCAGACAGCGTTTGGGTCTGCTCTATTTCTGTGCAGTACCTGAAAGGCCCCAGACGTGGCTATAGCAGCCAAGAGCAGCAGGAGCACTGTGCACTGCCCACACCTCTCCTCTGAGCTCCTGGGGCTGGGTATGGAAAGGTTGCCAAGTCATTGGCAGAGCAGGATATTCAGCTTGAATGACGAATCGCTTCAGCCTCCATCTGTATGAGGGAACGTGGACATACAGGTTTTATAAAAATAGCCTTTCATTTTTTCAGCGATAGTTATCATATTTTCCCTACTGACATGAAATATCTGAGAATTATCTTTGCCCACCAAAGGAAAATGGAAGAGAGTAAATATCATGGGATGCTCTGTCCACTGATGAGGTTTTGTTTTGTGGTATCCAAATAATTTAGACATGTTCTGAAATTAACAGGAGATAAATCACTGGAAACCCCCTGGGATGGCACCTCTGTTGATTTCAGTGAATTGATGGTCGCTCGGCACAAGAAGTTTGTGCTTGGGCCTCTTCCTCATGCTTCTTTTGATGGATGGCAACACAAGGAGAATGGTGGATGTGTGTGTCAGTCCAACCAGCAGCCTCTGCCAAGGAGAACAGCAACTGTGGAAAGGAAAAGGCTGCTGGGATCATCGGGCCTGATCTGCTTGACTTTTACTTCAACAGTTGCAGGAAATAAATGGTTTCCTTAGGGCAAAAAAGAAACCCAGGGCTCTGTGCAGCCTGGCAGCCCCAGCATGAGTGGTCCAGACTGCCCCACCGGGAGAAGCTGGCTGTGTACTGAAGTGGCCTAAAACCTGCCGGCAGATTTAATTAATGTCGCAGCATGACAGGAGGAGGGAGGGCAGCAGGAGGATCTGTCGATGAAGTGTTCTGGCTCTGCACTGTGCTGGCACGTGCAGCGAGAAGGACCAGCCTGAGGGGAAACGGGCACCTGTCCGTGGAGGCACACAGGGAACGCCTCAGGTTGTCCTTAGCTTGAGTTGCATCTGCACAGTAAATCTGTACAGCGAACCTAATTCCACATTGACACGTTTCTTGCAGTACCGTGCATCGGTGCGTGCACAAAAGCCTTGTGGCAGATGGGCCTTAGGAGTGTTGAAAGCGGGGATTCCAAAATGGTGTCCAAAAGGAGCGTTTGGTTTGAGAGGTTTGAGACGATGCGGCTGCCAGCCCTCCATACCACAGAGCCGGGGCCAGGGCGGGATTCCGCCCCCCGGACTCAGGCGCACGGAGAGCAGGCAGGAGCCGCGGCGGGTGGGCGAGCAGCCCGCGCCCACAGCGCGACCCGGCAGCACTGCTGCGTGACACCGCATTTCTGTAAGGCTCCGCGCGATTCAACGACAGCAAAGAATAAAAAGGGATCGGCCCCAGGCCGCCCCGGCGCAGAGCTGCAGGCGGCGGGCAGCCAGGCTGGGCGGCGGCGCCGCTCCCGCTCCGACGGACGGAGGAACCGAGCGGCGGCACCGCGGCGACTCCCGGGAGGGCGGGGCGCCTCGAGCGGGCCCGGAGGCGGGGCGGCGGCCGCACGGAGCTCGGCCGGATGTGAGCGGAGCGGCCGCTTCCTGTTTCCCGCAGTTCTCTCTCCCCGCCTTGGGTGGTGGCCGCTGCCTCGTCCCCGCTTGCAGGCACAGGGCGGAGGCGGCCGCGACACGCTGCGGAGCGCTCCGCCGCCGGCTGCCTTCTTGCGCGGCGCTCCCCGCCCCGCCCCGCTCAGCGGCCGCGATGCAGGCCATCAAGTGTGTGGTGGTGGGCGACGGGTGAGTGCGGCCCCGCGGCGGGCGGCGGCGCGGATCCCTTCGGTCGGGCCCGAACCCCGGATCCCGAGGGCGGGCGGCGGTCGGGGGTGGGGGGCGTCGCGGGGACGGGCGGGGGGCGCCGGCCGCCTGCGGGCGAGGGGGGAGCGGAGCGGAGCGAGCGCGGGCCGGGCGGCGGCCGCTGCCGGCAAATGGTGGCTCCGGGAGGGGCGGGCGGAGCGCGGGTCGAACGCGGCCCCGGCCCCAGCCCAGCCCGAACCCAGCCCGCTCCGCGCCGTGGCGGCGGGTGGTGCCGGCCGAGACGGGGCGGGGGTGCGCGCTGCCGGGCGGGGCCCTGCGGGGCTGCGGGCTGTGCGGGGCCGCGACGCGCCGGGGAGGAGGCAGCGCGTCACGGCGGGAACGGGCGGAACGGCGGGTATGGGCGGAACGGCGGGAGGCGGCTCGTGCCGCGTGAAACCTCTAGCGTGGAAGCGGCGAAGTAACGAACTTATATCGCTAGATCTGCCTTCTGCTGCACAACGAAGTGAAATCTGTTACGCTCCGATCAAACCGTAAACGCGTGTGAGCAGAGCGCTTTGCTGTTCGCATGGCTCCTGTCTGGCGAGGTTCCTGGCTGCAAGAGGCTGAGAAAGCAATTGAAACCCAACTAATTAACATCATACTCATCTGTAAATGACTGCTATGCCTGCAGCACTCTGAATGTGATGGTCCTTAATATATTAATATATTAGTTAGAAAGAACTTCTTAGGGTCAGCCAGGACTAAGCTTACCTGTTGGATTTCAGCATAAGCTCTGGAACTGTGATGGGGAAGGAGCTGTGTTTGCTGCTTCTCAGTGCTCTCTGCCATGTGTTGCCGTTGACCCAGAGGCATTCTTTCTCTCTTGCTGGATGCCAGAGCTCAGGGCAGCTGAACAAGGCGTGGCTTGTGCAGTTCCACGGGATTTTTTTCCCCCTTGGTAGAAACAAAAATCCCAGTGTAGGCCAAGCATAATTGGTGTCACAGCAAACCTCTGTGGATGACAGAGGGCTGTAAGTGTCACTGGATGGCCTTGCTGCTGTCTCTGTCATTGAATGTGGTGGATTAACCTTCAAGTTACTTGTGTGTGCTTTTGTATTTTTTCAACAAGACTTTGAGTCCTCAAGCAGACAGCTGTTAGAAAGATAAACTTAACTCATGCAGCAAATTTGTTCTGCCTGCTCTCAGTGTGCAGGGTTTTGAGCAGTATGAACATGAGTGTACTGAGTGCTTGATCATCTGACAGAGCTTTTTATAGTCCTGTAATTAATTGATGGTGGGCAGCATGACTGCAGGCTAATTTTCTGGTTGTGTTGATTTTAAAAACGACTAAAATAGCTTTTTTTTATTGTCAGTTTTTAAAGTTAATTAATGTCTGTGGCAGTGCTGTAAATAAATGTGGTGCATCAAGTTTGGGTGGGGAAAAAGTACAGCCTCTTTCCTCCACTGGGTTGGAGAGCTCAGTACAGACCATGCGTTACTCAGTGATTTACTCAGCAAAGCAGTTCTTTTTTATCCCTTGCTTTGTAAACTATTCCTGTTCTGAATGCTTTTCCTGCTCTTCGTGCTGGAAATGAAAGTGTGTAGTCCTACCCAAGTCTTATACCCATGTGTAAACAAAACAGGACTTCGTGGGCTTTCCTTCCTCTGTAGTTACAAACACAGACATCTTAGCATCCCATCTAGAAACGGTTGCTCAGTTTTGGTATCTGTTAATTGTCCTCTGCTGGGATTTTTAAATATTTTATGGTGTTTCTCTCCTGTTGCTTCAGAAGTGAAGGCATTACAGGCATTCTCGTAAATGCGTAATGTTTGGCTTAGATAAGGCTAAAGCTTCGGTGCTCCAGGAAAACAATGCAAGTTAAAGATTTGCTTGTATGACATAAAACTTCGGTGCTGATATATGTACCCCATGGAGATCCACTGGGAACAAAACAGAGCTGTGGATGTACCTGTGCAGCCTTTAACATCTATGAGCGAGCAGGCGGTTTCTGATCCGTAAGCCCTGTTTGTTCTTAGGGCTCTGACTAATAAGTTTTTAGAGCTCTAATTTGGCTGAAAAACACAGCATGTATGCTGGTTGTGCAGTCTCATTTTGCTCGTTTTCCTCTTCACTGTGAGGATTGTTATGAAAATAAATGGCAACTGTTGCTTGTGCTTGTTGAAGATGCAGATCAATAGGAAGGTGCAGGACAGATGATGAGCACTGTGCTTGGATAGTAACTGCAGGGGTTGCTGCTGACTGACACTTGTGAATAGCACTGCTGGAAGTTATTTTTAGCAGCTTTTGTTTTCACTCTGAAATAGCAGCTGTTAAGTGGTATGAAATCTCAAGTGATCTCGTGTAACACTAGGGGAAGTCCTGTGCTTTGGAGAAACGATTATTATTTGCAGAGAAATGGTCAACTTCATGCTCTTTTGGATGTCGTTTTCACTGTAAAAATATTGTAAGAACGAGAGAGATGAATTAAGAGTCCATGTTTGGAATTCTGCTCACCTTGAGACCTTGCTGGCTAAAGCTATGCTGCTTGATCTGGCAACTTGTCAAGAGGAAGGGGGGTGATGGGTTCCTTAGCAAGTGCAGGGCGAGGTTCTGAGCTCCTCCACTCTCCAGTGCCACCTGCGGAGACTCCAAGTGTAGGAACTTCTGTTATTGCACTTCTAAGGTTTAGATTAAAAATTGGGTAGTATTGGAAATGCTGAGTGGCATATTTGGGAGATGGGTGTCACAGTGTGAAAAGCAGCTCATTTGGAAAAGCAGCATATATCTAAACCTTTGCTGTAGCAAAAATATGGCACTTTTTGTCCAAGGACAGTGCTGGTGAGTGATGTCCCATCCACTGCTTGATGTGAGTGGAGACCTGGGTCATGCAGCATGCCTGGGGTGGAGCTGGTTCACAGAGCTAAGAGAGAAAGGAATGATGTTGTCAGAGGCTTTCAGAAGGCTGCCACCTGTTTGCAGATATCAGCATTTCTGGAATTAAAACAGCAATTACTTCAGCGGGCCACCTCCTCCATTCCTGTGGCTGCAAACAGCAACGAAATTCACACAGTTGGGTTTTAGTCATAGGAGAGGAGGAGAGTGGAGCATCTGTGTGGTTCTGGTGCCTGCAGGATGGAGGAAATGCTGGCACAGGTCCTCTGATGGCTTTCTGAGCATGTCACGTACGTGTCTGCCAGCAGCAATAACGTGGGGAGCTCTGCAGAACCGCTTGGTGTAAGTAAGAAAGGGATGGCATGCCTTGTTTCCAGGAACACGCGCGTGGTTTTACAGACTGGTTCCTGGAGGGTGTCAGAAAGCAATTCACTGCTGTGTTTGTAAGTCCTTCACTTAGTGTTAAGTCATTAAAATGCTGGATTTCTGTTGGCCATGTTTTTAATTGCAGTCAAATGTTACCAGTTTCATTTGATGCAATCGTGGGTGGACAGAGCTGTGATTAAGTAGTTGCTTGAAATTTTGTTATGACTAAGTTTGGTTTGGAAGTATCTTAGTGTCTTAGTCTTTATGTGCAGATTTATACTTTGCCAAACAAGTGCAGTTCTTTCTAAGTTCCTTATCACAGAACTTGGTCAGCTTAGAGAAAAGCTGTAAGTACTTAGAGGTTGAGCTTCATTGCAAAGATAGATATTGGAGTTCATTTTGAAGATTGGTAACTGAAATATCTGATTTGTGGGGCAGTGAGCCAGAAGGCAAGGGAAGCAGGAAGCCTGGAATGGAGCAAGCCTGAAACAGGGTTGTTGAACGTGTTGTTTCTTGTTTAAGTGACTGTGCTGCTCATACATGCTGCAGGCAGGCACTTCTGAGCATGGAATGAAACCTGTCTCCACCTCCTTGCGCTGTTCTATTAGCCAGAGCAGACTCACCGGTTTCAGAGCAGGGTGAGCAAAGAAGCCTGAGCACAGAGGCAAGTTCTTGGGCCTCTGCTGAAAATGTTAAGTTCCACATGAATTTGTTAGAAGCTTGTGTTGTCTGTAATGAACCCGCTGGAAAGTGAAGCATCAGACCAGACAGGTTCTGGAAGCACGTGAGCACGTAGTTTGGAGCCGCAGGAAGTTTCCTAAGGAGTGTGTGCCTTGCTGCTCTCAGTGTTTGAGGGTTTTCACGTTTGCCCTTCGTCAGCTGGACTGGCAGAGCCTGCTTTATAGCTTGATGACAGCATTCAGCAGCACGCTGTAACAGATGAAGCAGCCCAAGGATCTGAGCAGCAGGTTGTCCTTAGGGGGGGAGTGCAGAGCTTCCCCTCGTGTAGTGGCTTGTTAGCAGTCAGCTGAGTGCCCCTGCAAGGAGGACAGCATGGGATCTCCTCTGCTGGCAGCTGTTAAGCCAGCTTAGCTGTGTGGCACACTGCTCCCGGATTTCTCCCACAAAGTTTTTGTGTGGTAAGTG
This sequence comes from Meleagris gallopavo, assembly GCF_905368555.1. Classification (NCBI taxonomy): domain Eukaryota; kingdom Metazoa; phylum Chordata; class Aves; order Galliformes; family Phasianidae; genus Meleagris; species Meleagris gallopavo. The sequence goes on along the minus strand of NC_139419.1, from coordinate 8,777,685 downwards.
TGCTGCTCTGTGTGAGTGTGTCAAACATGTTGCTACAGGAAAACATCCACAGGTCGTACTTTCCTAGAGCAGAGGAATATTCTGGCGTTCAGTTTGTATGCTGGAAGAAAAAGAAGAATGTCAGATCAAGTTTCTTTAGAGCAGGTGTGAAAAACAGTGCAGGAAACTGCCACTGTGTGCTGTGATTAGAGAGCGGCAGGTGTGGGACATTCTGCTCAGGAACAAAGGCACAATTAAGAAATAGGCATGGAGGATAAAATCTGTGGCATTACCGTGTGCAGCGAAGCACTCCTCTTTCATGGCTTGAATGTGTGTGGTGCTGTTGTCAGGGGTTGCCATGGCCTTCCTAGGTTGACTGGCACTGAGCTGCTCAACCTGTAACGCTCCTTACAGGTTCAGCTATGACAAAGGTACTTACCCTGCCTTAGACTGTGAGTCATTAGGTAAGGCTGATTGGTTAACACAGTGTCCAATGATTTTCAGTAGTGTTTTGAAGTTGATCTTTGGTATATGAAGTAGCAATCCATGGTTCTCCAGAAAGAAAAGAAATGCCATGATTCAAATGTAAAATAGTTGCTAAAATTCAGATATGAACGCCTCAGCTGTTTGCAGGATGGGAGCTATGAGCCCATGACTAATGCTCATTTCTGTGAGTTGTCTTTGTCTTCTGCAAAAGCGAAGGGATTACAGGGTATTTTTAGCAGTAGCATTTGGTTTCTGGTAATATTTTTTTTGTTGTTAATACTAGCTGTGGTTCTAGACTAAAGTGTTCCTTCAGCTTGTGACAGATTCGATTCAGGAGGCCTGAGAGTCCAACCTGCTGCTAACAGCAAGGTTTGTACATACAGTAAGGTTGGGAAGTTCCTACTGGCTTGCTTTGAGTGTTCAGAGAGAAAGTTGTTTGCGAGGTGGTGCCAGTTTCCTTGGGCAGGAGTGTCTGAGAAGGGCAGGTGGGTGGGCTGTGGGGTGCTGTCTTCTGCAAGGAACTGTGGGCACAGTGACCTGGAATCCCTCACACCACCAAAGTACTGTGCTTGAAGTGAGAAGCCAGCATAAGAACCAAGCTGCAGCCCATTAAAAAAAAAAAAAAAAAAAAATCCAATTTCAAGCATTCTGATCCTTCATTTGTAACTGAAACAGAAGTTCAAGTCTGGTCCCTCCTTTGATGTCTGAGTGTAGGTGAGATGTGAGGATGGGAGGAAAGTGAAGCGCTTGCTGCCGGCATTGCGGCAGAGGGCTGGGACAGGAGCTCACGGTGCTTCTGCTGGTTTGGGGCTGTTTGGAGCTGCATCTGTGGGTCAGGGTTTGGTGCTGGGAGCTCTTTCTGCAGCGTTGGAATGCAGTTTATCTGTAAGGCAGCCAGAGAGGTGCTTGGGTGGTTGGTGAATGTGTGCCGAGAGTCACTCTGCAGTAGCAATAAACATTTTGGGGGTTGCCATTTGTATTGCTCTCACGTAAGCAAAAATAATGATATGTGAGAAATCATACATTTCAAGCTTTCTTCAAACTTGTATAAAATAAAACTAAAGGTAACAGAATGGATGTTTATATTAGCTGTGCTTCCATTAGCAGTAACCTTAGGGCTGTAGCCTCTTATTTGTTTTTGTGTGCAATAGTTTCTACTGGCGCTCTCAATTGTTCCTTAGGTGACTGGGTGTAATTAGTTTTCTTCCCTAAGAGGACTATTATTGCTTGCTATTTAAGATGAATATTCTTTTCATGTAAACTTTCTCTTTTTTTGCAGTGCTGTAGGTAAAACATGCCTACTCATCAGTTACACAACCAATGCGTTTCCTGGGGAATACATACCCACAGTGTAAGTACTTACAAAATTCTAAAAACATTTGTCAACACAGTGGTGCTTACTGCTGGTCCAGCTTCCTCGCTGAGCTGCCTGAATTGCCTGCACACCATTCAGTGCCATCAGAACATCTGGCTGAGCATCTGCGTGTGCTGCAGGGGAAGTGTGCCGGGCTGCCCTTGGTGTGGCTGTGGCAGCACTTCCTCCAGTGAGTAGATTTGGCTCTCCCTGAGCACAAGGCCGCCTCGACAAGGACGGGTATTTAGTGACATTTTGACAGTTACCATTCTTTCTTACAATAACGTGTTATTTCTGTACTAATAGCAGGGTCAAACAGCTCATAAACCAATTACTTGTATGCTTTATGTGACTACAGATGAGATTTTTCTGTTCCTTCCCCTTTTGTGTATGTGTTAGTGCCAGTCCTTTGCTGAGCTGGCCACAGCTCAGTGGCTCTTCAGGCATTGTTATGGGAACTCATCTATTTTAGTGCTTCCCTCTATCTTGCATGGAAGAACTTGCTGGTATCAGTATTAGTGCAGTTCCCTCTGTGAGGACCTGCTGGGTGGCATTTCATACACAAGCAGCTTCCCTGCCCTTAACAGATGTCTCTGTAAAGTGTATTTATCTAGCTTGTTCTCTGTAAGTGTTGATGAGAGATTTCAGATGACTTTAGTAACTCTAAGGCCTTCTTGTCTTAATTACTCCTGGTTTCCCTTTTTTTTTTTTTTGTCTTAATTTTTTGTGTTATATTATGCTTGTGTTCCTGCTGAAGTTAATTTGCCCTAAAACATTAAATTGTGTCTACAGCAATGATAAAAATCACACTTCTACTGGCTCCTGGTATTTGAAGTATTTAAAAACTTTTTCTGGGGAGCAGAAAGATGCAGTAAGTGTTCTCTCTTATAGCTTTCCTAATTAAGACTCTGTACGAAGAAATGCTCAAGGTGCCCAATTTTACTGCAAGCAAATGCAGCTAGCTTTTAATTTTTATTTTTTAGCTTTGACAACTACTCTGCTAATGTAATGGTTGATGGCAAACCGGTCAATCTGGGCCTGTGGGATACAGCTGGTCAAGAGGACTATGACAGACTACGCCCACTCTCCTACCCCCAAACAGTAAGTGCTGGTGTGAAGCCTAAGATAGACAGCTTTAAGCTCTATTAGAGACGTTACATCTGGAGCTGTATTTCTTACAACTTTATTAAGGTACTTGTTGCACGTAGGCTGAAGGTAGCTTGCCGTAACGATAATCTTTGTTTGTACAACTGTCTAAATGTTGAAATTTACACTCTTGGGTGTTTGTGTGCATCGATGCATGTTGGCTTTATGTAGTTGCAGTCTCAGAATTAATCAAGAATTCTGGTTAAAAGAAGGGGAAAAAAAAGGGGGGGGGAGAGAGGAGCAATAAAAAAAAAAAAACCTGAGCGAGTAGAGTGGTCCCATCAGTGAGTCCATTGATACTAAAGTTAGCATGGCTAACTAGGGGGTTTGTTTTGTTTTCAGGCATGATGCAACCTGACACTGTCACTGCTAAGCACTTGAAGTTGTTTAGTCTCTGTGCAGATGTACTAAATGTGAAAGAGGCAGTCCTGAATGAAGATCTCAGCAGTACTGACAGAGGCTGGGTTGTGGTTTTCAAATCTACTTAACCCTGTGGCTACTTTCTTTCTTACTGCAGTTCCTGCTATAACATGGATACAAACATGTTTCTGTTTGCAGTGCTTGCAACTGGTTAAATCTTGTCTGAGCACTGTTTTTCCTTTTACAAAGAAAATGCTGAAGTAATCTGCTCTTTCTTTCCAGTGTGACTTCAGCTGCAGTTGGTCTTTGCAGAGGTTGCTTTTCTGGTCAGTTTAGAGCAGTTATGTTCATCTGGTGCTGGCATCCTTTCAGTAAAGAAAGGAGATAACTTGCAGGCGTTATCAGCATTGATTACTGCTGTTGTCAACTATCACTGACAGTTAATAATTCAGTATTAATAATGTTAAATGCAGACTTGTTCTAGTTATTCTACAGCATAACTGCTCCTCTGAATAATGAGAATCTTATTTAATGAATTCTGTAATTCTTTTTTTAGTAAGCTTGTATTAATTCAAAGTTTTTCCTTAATTCACTGCTTACTAACTCATAAATGGGGCCAAAGGGAAAGCCTACAAGACGGATGTGAGCCGCCAGCTGTAGGCACTTCTGACTGAAATGTTAGAACTGTCTGCCTTCCCTCATCAGAGAATAAATGGAAGATTTCACTAAAATATATCTAATTTTGGATACTTAGGAGAACTTCAGGTTTCCTTAAAATCTTCAATAAAAAAGTATTGCAGGGCAGAGAAAAAGTGTCTGGAAAGATCACTCAGCAGTGTGGAAAAGCTGATGGCAAAGGAGGATGTTGTTCCTCCCAGGGCACGTGTGCTGTCAGCCTGCTGAAATAACTGTGGCTTTCTAATAGTCTACAAAAGAATTCCATGTCAATCTAAACATTCTTTTTTGGAAATCTCTTCTGTACATGCACATTAAACTGATAAGCAAAGGTCTGCAATGCTGTCACTACTCAGCTTGTATGCTTTCCTACAGCAAAAATTGGAAAGAGGGTGTTAGGTCTTGAACTTCTCATGATGAAGTCCTCAGCTCTTACAGCTGTGCAGTAAGGCAATATTCAGCAGCACTTAAAGGCCAAAACTCACACAACTCTCATTTAAAACAAACAAACAACAGAGGTGGCTAACCTTGCTTCTTTTCAAGAGAAGAAACCTAAAAGGCAATTTTTTTTGGTATGGTGTTTGCTCTTCCGAGTCACATCTGACAATGCAGACCAACAGAGGTGTATGGGAAGCCTGGCAGCCAGGTTTGGGTGCAGGTTGTGCTGAATTACAGAGCAGAGACAGAAAGGCATGTTGTAAATACTTTGAGCACCAGTCGCTGGTGAAGAGAACAGTTTCCCTGACATCACTTTAGGAGTAACGCTATCTCGTACTGTTATTAGGTTGGAGCAACCAATGGTAAGAATATATCTTCCAGTCTGACAGATCAACCTATTGCCGTATGTAACTCCATAAGTAAACTTCAGTTCCAAGTTCTGTCATCTCGTCTTGCTTATGACAGTGATAAATTGGCCCCTATTTTTTTTTAACAAACTACTTCTCTTGGAACTAATTTGTAGATCTGAGAACTCCATTACTGCATCTCTTTACAGCTTGCTAAGACTAAAGCACTTCTCACAAATAAAAAGCACTTCTTCCTGTTTATTTGGTAGTGTGCAAGACACCTGAAATCTTGAAATAAGTCCTCAGGGTCACACCAATGTTTGATCTCTGGAGATAGTAAAGGAGAGTCTGCATAGTGTGCAGAGCTTCAATCACCACAAACTTGCAGAATTGGAAAACAGAAGTAGTGGCCATAGTATCACGGTATTTGATGTTGTTTCTTTCTTTTTCTGGGTTGCTGCTCTGGAAACTTGTTGGGGAGATGCATGAACAACTGGGTTGCAAGTGCTTAGCAATGCAGATGTTAGATGCTGACCTAACAAAAAACGCCTTGAAATGCAGCACAATCAACTAACATTCTGAAATTCCTAATTCTTTAACACATCTGATGCTGGAGTAAGTAAGTATGGGTGCAGAGGAAGGCTGGGGAAAGTTGGGCCTGTTTGAGATGTGTTTATTGGATTTGGGGTCATACAGCAGAACTGTCCTCATCTAGCTGCATAGAGTGAATTTGTGTGGTTATTTGGAATGCTTGTAGATGGCTGTAATGGACCTCATTGCTTTTTGTTTTCTTAGTGTACTGTACAACAGTTAGCAGAGACACTTGCTGTGTGATAATTTCACACGATCTTATTTATCATCTTTGCTTTCAAGTAAAAGGCAAGATATGAAAGTTCCTTAAAAGGAACCCATATTTCTGTCTATGCTTCCTCATAGTTTGGAAATGGAAGAAAAGAGGTACTGTGATGTGAGATTTTTAATACCCTTCTCAATCCTAGTTTTGTTACAGAGAAGTTCTTAAGTTTTTATATAGAATTGACAGTAGTAACAGATTCTTCTGCCTTTAGCATGGGAGTAACAGTTGTGGAAGCTGATGTTGTGATTTTGGTTTTTTTACTCACAGCAATACACTGCCTTTGCAGTTTAAGATTACTTTGGAGTACATTAATAGTTTATTCTTTTTCAGAAATGGGTGCTGCTGGTCATACTTTGTACCAACCTGTGCTGAGGAGTTAGGTGTCTTTTAAGGGTCAAATTGCTTAGAGGTCAGTAAGAGCACCCCTCCCCAGCTCAGAAGCCAGTCTCTTGCCTCTTCACTGCTGTGTTTGTCAGGAAGCTCAAGTGTTTCTAAATGTCAGTAAGAGAGAAGGAACATTCAGGACAGTAAACCTGCAGTGCAGTGATATTAGTTTGGTTGTTGGCTACTGCAATAGCTGATTATAAACTTGATTACAATCTACTTGTTTCCCTCCCCACATACCTCTCTGCCTCTGCTTGTAGCAGTCTGGGAATGGATTTCCCACGGGGAAGCCGCCTCTGATTGTTGCATCCAGCTGTGTCCGACCTCGCCTTGCAAGTTGTGGTACAGATGGTGGGGGTGCTCATCTCTTCTCACGGTGATGCAGTTTTTCCAGAGGTTGATCCACCAGGCTGACTTTTGTCCACTTTGTTTTTTAGGATGTCTTCTTAATCTGCTTTTCCCTTGTGAGTCCTGCTTCCTTTGAAAATGTCCGTGCTAAGGTAAATATAAGCTGGCATTATTTCATTTAAATATATTATTAATTTTACAGTGGTTTGAAGGAAAAACAAGTGCATGTAGCAGTTAGGCTGGGAGCACTGTTTGTCAGTCAGTCACCATTCAGGTACCTGCTCTGCTGCTGTTACATTGCTTCACGTCCTTTGGATGTCTGAGCCTATGGCAGTGTGGTCACAAAGGAGAGGTGGTTGCCATGGGGGTGGAAGTGCAGATCAGGGTTTTTCCAGCATAGAGAAAAGATACAGCCTTAGTAGAATGATTTATAAGTATATGGAAATACCTGTTGGTATGAATAAAGAATTGTTTTGCAATTGTATGCTTTTTTTTTTTAATTCCATCTTAAAGAGCTCTTACGTTCTCCCCTTTCGTTCTTTGACACCTGAAAGTGTCACGAAAGGCTCTGAGCTTTACAGCTGTAATGTTTGAGAACCTGCACCATGACACTGTTATTGCTTTCTGTGCAGTGGTATCCTGAGGTGCGGCACCATTGCCCCAACACTCCCATCATTTTAGTGGGTACCAAACTCGATCTCAGAGATGATAAAGACACTATTGAAAAACTGAAGGAGAAGAAGCTGACTCCTATCACCTACCCACAGGGCCTTGCCATGGCAAAAGAGATAGGTATGGCTGCAACGGGGTTACTGTGGGCTTTGGTCTTTTGTTTGTGGAAGATACCGCAGCGTAATTAACAAAAATGCCGGGCTTTTGTTGTGGAGTTCATTGCAGAAGCAGTGTTTTCTTTAACTGCGGAGAAGTGCTTTGTAATTGCCCCCTTGCTTCCCACAGGTGCAGTGAAATACCTAGAATGCTCAGCACTTACACAGCGAGGCCTCAAGACAGTGTTTGATGAAGCTATCCGAGCGGTTCTGTGCCCCCCGCCTGTAAAGAAGAGGAAGAGAAAATGTCTGCTGCTGTAAAGTCACCCTCCCCCAACCCTCCAAACCCTGTGCTTTGCTCAGAACAATGGAGCATTCACATTCAATGCCAAGTTTGTCTATTATAAATTAGTTCTCTTCCATAAATTTTTGAACCAATCAATAATTCCATGGTTTCATTTGTTTGAAGTATCAAAGTTCCTTTTCATTCTACTAAAAGCGAAATCCTAAAAGACAAACCTATATAAAGCCTTATTTTTAAAATCTTATTCTTGCTCAATTACTTAAGCGTTGCCAAACTATCTGCTGAACTAAGTTGTGTTGTGCTAGGAACGAACACTAAGCACTAAACTGTTTTTTAAAGATTCTTCTTGAAGATGACTCTAATTTCTGTTAGGAAATGCAAAAACACTTTCTAGTTTTTCACAGTAACAGTACCGCATAATTAGCAAAACGCTGCAGTCCAACATTTTATTATTAAATGTTTTCTCAACCCAGGGTCATTGCATAGCTTTGTATATTGAACCCAAGTCACTGACAATGACTGACAAGTCACAGTGTAAAATGCTTTATCGTTGGTAAGGGCTCGGTTGCAATCTAGTTCTTGCTGCTGTGATTTCAAAAACAAAAACTGTTCTTACTGAAGTATATTTAGTCCTTTTGACAGCATTGTGTTGTGATGAAACAGTGGCTTGGATCAACTGATAGTGCCAGACAGTATTTTGACACTGTACAGATCAATTTACACTACACTGCCAGAGTAGTTGAAATTGAGTCAACTTAAGGTTAAAATTGGTGACTGCTTCCCCAGGTGTGCAGTAGTGGAAGAGAGGTTGGTGTTCATAGGTAAATTCCTTTGACGTTCATTAGGGCATTCATTTAGCTAGTTTTGAACAGTCATTCCCACACATTGTGTAGTAAATGCTTTTCTTGTAGAATCTCTTCTTACCGAGCAATAGAGCTTGTATTTTAAAACCTTTCTGATGATAGATTTTTTTTTAGTAAAGTAGAATGATCAAGCATAGCCTTCTTTTGTTTTTGTTATTTTCAACCCAGTAAGTTATGCTTTCTGAGGAGCTTTTAGTCTATTAACTAGGTGTACAAATCATGTGAAGCAGCTTTACACATCTTAGTAATTTTTATATTTTAGACCTCTATAATCTATGAACCTTCTCAGATGTCACTATTTGCCAGATATCCCCAACACTGTAACATTACTAATGCAGACAAGTGTTCTTTGTCACCTCCATGTCCATGTGCAGCATAGATGGAGTAATGGTAACTTGGGTCTGTGAGGTTCTGTAAATTAGTGCTAATGTTCTGTACATCCTCAGCTGGCAGGAATACAGTGTTGAACTACACCCTTTCGACCACTAAAGCAAAACTTAAAAGTTGCAAAATTGTGAAGTTTTTACATTGATCTTTTGCTAATGCAATTAGCAGTATGTTTTGCATGTATGAATTAATAAATCCTTGAATCACATGTGGTAGTGTTGAGTTTTTGAGCAAGCTTTCTCATGCTTGTAGCACTATGCACAAGCAGCAACTTGGGCTGTGTGGGTCCTCAGTCTATTTGTGCTGAATAGCCACAGGCACTTCCAGTGATGCTCTGATGTTACAAATCAGAATTAAATGCAGTACTTACCCCTGCTTCTTCAGCCTTGCACGATCATTTGAGTTGCTGTTTGTCCCACAGTGTTTTAAAGATTGTGATAACCAGGGGAAAAATGCACACTACAGAAGTTATTCAGCTTACTATGTGCAAACAGAAGTTGATATTTTTTTTTCCTCTTGGTACTTGGGGTGTTTCTGAATGCTTGTAAAAGGGTGGCTCCACTCCAGTGAGCAGTTAACACTCTTGGAGTTCAGCCATTTACGTTTACATGTAGTCATGCACCTTCGTGCCTGTGGGTGCTGCAGCTCAGCAAGGAAGGAAGCAGCAGCCCTGCCCCAGCAGGGGGAACTCAGCTCACTGCACAACCAGCTATCAACCATTACTTTTTGTCTCGTGCCCAGAAGACTCGGAAGAGAAGGAAACAAGTTCTTTAGAGCGTGTTTTATTTTTCCTTCCTCATTAACTATCACAGCAAGATCACCACACAGCTGTTCTTAACCATGTCTACGGTTACTTATTTCTTGCAATGTCTTTTAGTAAGAAAGAAATGCTCTTGACTTAAACAAAAAGTTGTTCAAGTACTTACACACTAGAAACAAGCCACACTCTCTTAAAACCAGTTTCACTGTACAAATATATATATTTTTTGCAGAATTACAAATTGCTGTTTTCATTAGAACTAGTGACTACCATGATGAAGGTGAAGCATGAACAATTGTTTTTCCTCATTAAATAGTTAAAGTCTTGGTTCAGTTTAAAATTAATAAAAAGTAGTCCTGTGGGCCAACAAATACAAAAGCCAGGTAGATTAAGAATATTGCACATGTAAACCCAAGCAGAACTTACACATGACTCCCACCACCTCCATCAGGGATGCCACACACCCTTAAAGATAAAACAGTGCAACCAGAACTGCCTGATTAAAAACAAAACAGAAATATGAGACAATGGTAGGGCCTGCCTTCGTACACCCACGTGCCAGGCTGTCCCTGACTGCAGGCAGTTCCTCACTCACCTCCTCCTGCCGCTCAGCTGCAGCCAACTTGTGTACTGCACACTGCTTTCATTACAGCACCTTTAGAGGCAGCCCGTGCTCCGCAGCAGCAGGGTGCAGGACACCCGTGAGCAGTGAAACAAAGTGACTTGGAGGCAGAACTGCATTCTTTTTTTAACCTGCCCCCCAGGGCTCTGCACTGACAAGCTGGCCTCACCTCAGTCAAGTGTTCAGTTGAAGGCTCAGCTCTCTGGTGACAGCTTGCAGCAGCTTGGCTAGCAGTTGTATACTGTTCCACTTTTGGAAAAGCTCAAGCTTCAGCATCAGTGCAGAGCATGCGCTTCACCCATCATAATGTTGCTTGAGATCACTGCAGAGACAAGGGCACCAAAACCTTGTTTGTTACACACAAGATGAGAAAAGTACTGGAATCCACTCTATGAAAGTAGAATGTATCCTGAATACCTCAAAGCTGCATTTTTCATTTTTTTTTAAAGCAATTCTCTCTTCTGAGCTACGTACCACACTCTGTTCAATTATTTTGTTTGACAAGAAATACAAGATCTATGTTCTTGAGACAAACTGTTGAGAGCGTTGAGCACAACATCGGGCATGTGGTCTGTTATCATCTTGGGACTAATTAAAATGCTGCTGAAGACTGTTTCATTTGACCAGTTTGCAGAATATTTAATGTCTGAAGAGCACAACCTAAAAAACACAAACACAAAGACTCCATACAACATGGAGCCACCGCAGTCAGGGAAGTGGGGAAGGTGGCTTCCCAGGAGCCATCCTGCTGCCCCTCAGCAGGCAGATGGAAATGCTGCCACTGAAAGCCTCCCCAGGGCAGAGCTACACCAAACTATATGGTTTCCATAACCCTGCTCACAAAGCAGAGGATGCTGCCTGAGCAAGGGGGAGGACAAACATTGCAATTCATCTCAGAGTAACATCACAGTGCTAGCAGGAGGAGGCTGGACACTAGTTGTAATGCTGCGTGTACCACGTGTAGGATTTTTGTTTTAAAGAACAGTACATGATGGAATGGAGGGTTTTCTGTGGCAGTCTAATTAAGAAAAACAAAACATTAACTGCTGTGCTTTGGAGTAAATGGAGAAAAGTGAATTCACTAAAGTACAATAGAATAGCAGCCGTTAAGAAAACCTTCAAGGTCTCAAGTGCTGAAGAGTCTAATTTCTAAAACCAGTATTCCAATCTTTAAATGCTAAAGACAATGTCAAGCTTAAATAAAATACTTATTTATCTACTGAATGGGAAGGAAAAAAAATAATTCTCTCTTTCCATCTTTCTTTTACTATCTGTTAGAAATCAAGAGATCTTTTTTCCTCTCTGTAGATGATCTTGTGCTTTACAGATGCTCTTATTTCTATTTGTGAATGAAACAAAGGATGGCGCAATGTATTTGTCTACCCTGAGGGGTATTACAGGTAGCCTTGTATTAAAGAACAAACAAACACTACCAAAACCCCCACAAAACAAAACACCAACACAACACCCTTCTCCTCAACACAACCAGACTTCACACCCCTCCAGCACTTCAAGCTTGTAGCAAGCAAGGGGCAGGAATCTAGAGGCAAATGGTGCAAAGGGACCTCCACAGCCCAGCTGGGCAAGTACTACAGGCAGCACCTACATGGCCCTGCTGTCAGCTTCACCACTACCAGAATGTAAGACAGCAGCATCAGCAGTGCTGTCTGTGCATGAGCTGCAGCATGCCAGAGCTAAGCCTAGCATCTTCACACTAGCATGGGCACACACAGACAAACAGAGTTGCAGAAAGGGAGGTGCAGAAGAAGGAAAGAAAAAAACCAAACACACCACAAAAACTGGACAATTTGTAGTAATCAGTGCACTGGGGATGGAGATGAGAAGCAGAACTAGAAACATACTCTGAAAGCGAGAAGCAGCTTGAAATAGATTTTAGGAAGACAGGATAGTTGTATTTACGATTCTACTTACCTCCTAGAGCTGGATTCTTCTACAATATGGATAATCTTTCCAGGAAGATACAGACGAGGGTACTGTGGTGGTGAATTTAAGTGCGACTCTCCATCGAGGGCGTTGTATGAAGGTGACCGATGGACCATCAAGCTTTCCTCGGCTAGAAGGGGCTGCGTCAGGGCATCGTCGTTCCTTCCATCCAGCTCAGTTGGGAAGTTGTCTGGATCTCCTCCAAATACTTCGTACCAACAGCCACGCAACAAAATCTGGTACTGAATTCAGAAAGAAAAACAGCTGAACTGAAGCAGAGTCCTTTTCAAGTGACTTATTCTAGTTGTGTGCTTTGCACACACTTCACCTGAAACTACAAATAAGAGATTAAAAATGCCTTATGCACACATTCGTCAAAAGCTTTGTTTGATAATATCTGCTTATTGAATTTTCCCGACAGCAGCACATTATTTCACCAATACTGAACCCAATCCAATAGGAACGCTAAGGAAAACATTATCCAGGTGAATTGTTCTGTGGATTATATTGTACAGATTTAACTTTCTTGCACCTACAACTTATAACTGTCTGCTGCCATCTGCAATGTCATCCAGACTCTCTGCATGACTCTTATTCCAGGGACTACAATGAAATCCTGTGGGGACTACAGATTTAACTGCAGGTAATAAGAGGTGGCTGCTTACAATCTTTAAAACCAAGGTGTTCCAAAAATCCATGCAACTCCCATCATTAAAAGCAAAAAAACCATACTCCATATGTGAATGCATTAAAGCCAGGGCTTAACTCAGCAAAGAATTCCACTGACTTCTAACCACGAACTGCATTTAGTTACCTTGGGTCTGTTGCAGTTTGCCACAATTCTCACTATTCTTCTCTTTAAGTCCTCCATGTTGGGCATGCTTAACCTGTTCAAACACATACAGAACTCAGATTTCATGAAATAGGAGGCTCTTCTAACTTATAAATAAATTAAAAAAAAAACCAAAACATTTAAAAACATTTCCATCTCACCTTGCAACAAGATCCTTTCCAAGAATGATCGAAACAATGAAGCGTTTAGAGTACTCTGCAAGTGTTTTGCTGAAAGAAACGACAAGCTTCAGATACACAATTCAGTTTTACTGTGATCATTACCATTCAGTAATAATACAGGTATGTAGCAGGAACAACTGCAGCTCTTGCAGTCAGTTCTGCAGCAGGCCTCCAGGGGACAGAGCCATGCTGCTTCTCACTGTGTGTAGCTGTTTCTCTGGCTGAGGCAGCCTGGTCAGGTTTGCCATTTAGTTCTGAAGCATTTACACATTCCCTAAGGAACCCAACTGTAACTCCAGGTGGAGCAAATCCAATTCTATTGGAGAATGTATAAACAAACAATACAGTCAAGCAAAAATTATTTAGCATACATAGGGTGCTCCAAAAGTAACACCTCCTATTTACTTCCATGGAAACTACATGGCACATAACACTATTGGAGAAAGCAAACTTGCAGCTACCAAATGCTACTTTTCAACATTTTCAACCACTATCAGCTGTGCATTTTTACCTGTGACAAACAACAGCCTGCATACTGTGCTCATAAAAATCCACACCAGTGGAGGTGACCCACTGTCACTACTGCTGAAATGCACCACCAGCACCTCACTGTGCTGCATCCACCGCTTGGTCTCCATAAACATTCAGCAAGTGTTGCTGAATATCCATGGGTGCCACTTTTTCCACATGGAGGAATTCAATGCCACCCCGTTGCTTCATCCACCCTTCCATGTCAGATGCCGTTGTGTCAGAGTGCCCCTCCGCTGCTGTCTGTCACACGGCAACAACATGCAATGGGATGTTGGTGGGAAGGTTCAACCTCTGCTGCCATCCCACCAACACCCACTTCCAACATCGTGGGCCAACATAATAAAATCCGAGGCATTACTTTCAGAGCAGCCATCATATCTGTCAACTGTCACCAAGTTTTTTTACACTTAGAGAATCAAGTAACAGAAGTCTCATTCTCACCTCAGAAGTCCTCCTGGGGGAGAAAAGGCATAACATTTTAATGTTGGGAAGGAGTTCCTGAGCATGATTGCCAATACAGAAGCTGTTCCACCACCCAAACTGTGACCAACTATCACAAGTTTGTATTCCTACAGACAGAAAGACAAGACTGAAACACAGAAAAAGATGCACAACTTCTCTGACAAACCAAATCACTGGAAGGTGACTTACTGGAGCAATTGTGAAAGCCTGGTTTAAAATTCCATCATTTATTAGCTTTTGATAGATGTAATTTGCAGCCTGAGTTATTCCCTGCAAGACAACAATTTAAGTTAGAAGACAAAGGTATTATCTAATCTGAAGAGTGATAGATGTGTAATTAAAATCAACACCGACACAGAACAACTCTTCTTGAAAACCAACCTCCTCTTTTAGCATGCTCCTGACAGAGCATACCATAACCAAGTTGTCTTGTACAAAATGGTTAGAAAGCCTTCCTACTATTTAGTAAGGACATGAAGTCAGACAACAGGTGCACAAACTGCCAGGATGTACGTGATGCAACAACCAAGCCACTGAGATAATTTGTGCAATCTATGTCATAAGAATACTCATCCAGTTTAAGGGATCCCAAGAATTAAGTTAGTTTTTTATTGCATGAAATGAATTCTGAACAATCACTGCCTGCACACACCTTATGCACAAAGCCATTCTCCAGAACATCTTCCAGGGTCAGGTCTTCACAGTCTGCTGACAGATCAGTGAGAATGTCCTGCAAACAAGACAGCTTTAATCAGACCTCTCTGCGAGGTCTCATGGCTCGTGTTCTACTACTTGTCAGATATTGGGTATTAGGAAGAATTCTTCTCAGAAAGAGCAGTCAGAAACGGGCACAGGCTGCCCAGGGAAGTGGCCTCAGTCCCTGGAGGTGTTTAAGAAAAGGGTGGATGTGGTACATAGGGATGTGGCTTAGAGTGGGCAATATTGGTGTAGGTGGACAGTTGGACGAAATGATCTTAGTGGTCTTTTCCAACTTTATTCTACAGTTCACATTCTCACAGGTAAAATCACCAAGGCTGTAAGCAGCAAAATACAGCCGACCATAAAACACCACCCAAACAAACACACACAACAATCAGAGTTATGATTTCAGCAACTATTTCCAAGCTGCAAACACGTTACAAGTACACAAGTCACAGTACCAAAGAATTACCACTATCTTCCCCCCACACTCTATTCCAGAAGCAAAGCGAATAATGTTCATCCAAGGACAGGAGGGCTTACAGCTTATGAGCCTGAAGGGACTCATACCCACAAGTTGTTTTTAAGTGCACCTGTGAAACACCTTTTCCTCTAGATACCATGAGTTCACCCATATCTATAAAGCCAATTGCACACATCAGAAAGACAATACCTCAAAAGACAATGTTCCCCTCACTGCAACCACAATAGCTTCTTTTTTGTGATCCAAAGCAACAAAAAATGGAATCTCATAGATCTGCAGAGGAAAAAATATATTCAGTAAAGACATCAGCTTCTCAGAAATCTAAGTATTTGTTCTCACTTTCTGAAAGCCCTCCTACTGAATTTCTTGCACTGTGGACAGAAGCTGAACTATTAAGTTATTATAAGTGCCCTTATAGCAATGCTGAGATTTACGTCAATGGCTGTGTGGTTGTTCTTTAAGAATGGAAAAAAAAAAAATCAGAGCTGAAAAATATGTTTCAGGGCCTGTTTTCACTTGTCTTTGTATTTTCCGTTTTATAAATGCTGAAGGCAATCTAGAAACTTCACCTTCCTCTTTCACTGACTCAATCACAGTTCTGCTCACAAAGCAGCAAAACTGCTTCTGGCATGTTCTTGGCAATACCAGGTAAAGTACGTGCAGGTAGGCTGATAGCCATATACAAGAACCAAACTCACCCAGCTGGTGAAGGGGATCTCTGGCTACGCAGCACCCATCCCCAGGAAGCAGCCTAAGTCCGAGAGATGCCCTCTCCTCAATGCCCAGCCCTTATCTAAGCCTGCAGGGGCTCTACCCTCTCTGATCACCCGGGGAACACAGGTGCAAACAATCCCCTGCGCTCCCTGGGCAGCCACAGCCCTTCCCCAGGTGCTCAATCACAGTTCAAGCTGTGACCTAACAGCTCCCCTATCATCACTAAGGCTTTCTTGCTCAATGCCTGTCTAGATTGCTTACCTTGTTGTGAAAACTGATATGAATGAAGTCTCTGTACTGCAGTCCTGTTATTCTTAGAATGGATCCAAAGTGAAAGTTACGACGATCACTTCCAGTTATATCAGAATCTTCTGGTCTACTTCTGCAACTAACAAACAGAAGAGAAAAGCTTTCACGTCTAAATTTTTTAAGTTTCCTTTCAGGAATCAAACTCAATTACATTTGCACAACGATTTCTGCCAGGAATCAAAAGCTCCTCTAATCCCCTCCATCTTCTCCCCCCAGCACTACTATTAGTATGTATGAAGTGCTATCCCTGCCTGAGCAGCATGCCACATTTCCACTCACAGGACTAGGAACACACCTTTGCTACAGGACCATCACCACTGCAAACAAGCCAGTAAGAAAAGAATTAAAACTGAACTCCAGTGACAAAAAATAGAAACAAGCAAAAAGTACATTTAAAACAAATTCTCTACAGCAGGCTTATCTAATGTTTTATGCACTGTATTACGTGATTTCCAAGTCACTTATATTTCAGAAGGTTAAATGATTTAATGTTAATTATTAAGAGAGTTGTAGTTAGAGCCACAAATCTCCGAGGTCACTTAAATACACAGCAATGGCACACAGCTTTACACTTCAACACTGACTGTGACAGACTTTAAGTAAGAGGGCAAACAGAAAGAAATGGATGCTGGAGTTACAGGTTACTTTTCCTAATTCCTCTTCAGAGCGGGAAAACAGTTGATACACTTATTTCCACATGTATCTGCCCAAAAGGGAGCTCAATAAAGCCTCACTGTAAAACATTACTTAATTCCAATTCTTTGGTTTAACTCCAATCACCACCAATTCCTTTGTCATTTTGCTAACTGAATTTTATCTCAATCACAAACCATTCTTAAGCAACAAAGGCTGACCTGTTTCTGAGTGTGAAGACATGCTGCCATTTTGCCTCCACTTAATTTATGGAAGCTTATCTATGCCCATGAGTAATATAATTTAATGTCACAAAACTAGTGCTATTGAAGACAGTTCATTTCTGCAAACAAGAGTGAATTAAGAAGCAGCTGTGTGTTTTTAAGCTCCTGATTCAACCTACCAGTCACTGTTGAGCTTGCAGAGCGCAGTGAATGGGTTGGTGTATATGTAGTAGGGCCAGCCATAGGCAGCTGCAGCAAACAGCATGTAGTGAGCAGCATTCTCCAGTTCAATATCCAAATCATCAGCCTCCAAGGACACGGGGAAAGAACACGAAGGAGGGAGAGAAAGAAAGGTGTATTAAGCAACCCCGGAATAAAGCCCAAACACAAACTACTGAAAATTAAGGCACTGTCTAAACAGAAAACCTCAGGATTTAAAAGAAAATAAAGGCAGCCACTTCTATTCCAGGAAAACAGCATTTCTGTAGCTACAGAGCTCAATAATCTTGAAGATCTCTCATTAAATTATATTCTTCCAATACTTACATACTGATAAGCTCAAAGGAATGGCTAAAGAGTCTGTAGCAGATATCCCCAACAGAGGTATTTTAAGAATGACTCCACACTGCCCAGGTTCAAAAGGAATCTGATAGAATGATTTGAAGTGGAATTACACTTGTGTGTAACACAGGCCAAAAGAAGACAGAACAATATATAAAGGTGTTCTAGCACAGAAAAATCAATTAGCAAACCGTAACCCATCACCTCTAAGTATGTAAAAAAAATGACTGTTTACATCTTATTTTGTCTGGATATATGTACCAAACATAGATTAGGCAAACAGTGCTAGAAGCCAGCTTTTCAGTTCTTCACAAACACTACTAAATATATTCTTCTATTCATTTTCTCTCACATCTCTTCAAAAATGACCAACTGTCTGAAATTATTCCTTTTTGTGCTTAACTCCCCTTACTGATACATTTCATGGAACAGAAGCACTGCTCGTATCAGTGAATACATGTCGAGAACAGGTACGTGCAAAGAGCAGAGATGGCTAACACCTCTTTTCCAGTTAAATATCATTAGGACATAAATTAGGTACCCTTGAAAAATATTGACTGCAGACACATCACAGTATTTTCATTTTCACTGTACTTATTAACAATTCAAATAAAAAAATTTTACTCTGGCGTTTAATTTTGTAAAAGCAAACAAAATCCAAATATCTGCACAAAGAACTTCATTTCAATTTGCTCTGCCACCATCTCCTACAGTAGCTGCACCAGATGCTAACACAGCCCCATCTTACCACAGGAGATGATGGAGAGTGACAGAGGACTTCTTCTGGCTCTTTTGGGCAGCTTTCCATTTTATCTTGCTCTTGATGGAGCAGAATCAAACCAGCTGCTATGTCACTCGGCACCAGATCTGTGTCCTGTACAAAGAGATGAAGGAGCTCCTAAAGCTATCCCACAACTCACCACATCAGAGCTATCTCATAAGAATACACACATGGCAATATATTTTTTTCAGTGTATCTAATTGCATTTACCTTGGAGACAGTGCGGATGAGAGAAGATGGCTGCACCAGCACCTAACCACCTTCTTCTCCCCACTGTACGCACTGAATGTTTTGTTACAAGACTCATCTTTAAGTTTCAAGTTAGCGTATTCAGAACCTGATTTCAAGCAGAGACCTCTGGCTGAACAGTTACGCATTTTGCAACATCTGGAAACTCAGAATTAGTCAAGAAAAAAAACAAAAAAAGCTTCTCATCTTACTGAGAAGTAGGCGCGGAAGAGCTCTGCAATGCTTGTAAAAGCCACTCGATGGTCATCGTCCTGCACAATACAGCAGCACATCAACCTGATTCTTTTCTCCCAGACTCTGGTAGCAGTGTTCTTCACATTGTACAGCAGCTGCCCCGACTGGCTGCTTTCCAAGTTCCGATCTAAACCATCAGTGAGGTAAAATGTCTTTTTCCCCCCAAGTGGATCAAAGACAATTAGCACTCCGATGATGGTAAAGACGATGATAACCCAGCTGCAAAACAGAAGGAAGCAGGCTGAAACCAGGCATTTCTGACACGCGTGTGAGAGAAGACAACTGCAGGTCTTGAGAGACAGAAAGCAAAGTAAGACATGAAACATCATAGAACATTATCTGTTACTGACATAATGGTGCACGTTTTGTTATCAAGCCTACACAAAGAAAACTCTTCTAAAAGAAACCAAAATAATTTATTAGCAACAGCAAAGCTGGAAATGCCTTTGCTGGACACATGCAGAGCAAATGTAAGCATAACGTTCTCTCACGTGCACTACCAAGCTCAGATCTGTGTGTGTGTGGCAGAGGGTGGGGCACCTTACCTTGCAACAACTGTCCCAAGGATGACATTTATCACAGTGCTCTCGCAGCGCACGCTGCTGTCTGACACCCACACAGCTCCTACAACGGCCCAGATAAACTCAGGCAAGTAGAGAAGTAGGCGAGTATAAAGTAGCTTGGGAAGTGACTTTCTTGGGCCTGGATTAGAAATTGTTCCTGAAATAATGAGAATTTAAAACAAATGGTTTATGAATGTATCTCAGGTATGTAAAATCCTACACAAATAAATATATGAACTTTCTGAGCTCTATGGAAAATAAGAAGCTTAACTGAAAATATAAATGATTCCCAAGTAAGCAAAAGCTATCAATGAAGCTGAGAAAATAAAAACAACAGTTTAGAGGACTCTTACCACCTACTCCTCTAATACTTAAAAATCACCCTCTGGTCAGAGACAGTTCTGCAGTGAATGTGAGGCAGAAGTGCTGTATCCACCAGAGCCAAAGATGCTAGCACTGGCGGTTATGTGGTAATGCTTCTATTATGACTCTGCGTAGCTTTTATTTGGCTGAATATTGAAATCTGAGGTACTCCTTTGGTGAGCCACACGCAATGAGGCTCTGCTCCCTCATTCCAGACACTAAAAAATAAATATATTCACATAATAAGAATGTGAATATAGGACCAGTTGTAGACCAAGTATTTCTTAGACTATTTTCTATATTGTTAGGTAATAATAACCTTTTCCTTGTAGCACTCTTAGGCAATAAAAAAAGAATTAATTTTTGGCTGGCTCAGCTTCTTAAACCAGTTTGCTGATGACAAGATAACACAGGCAGCGTGTGTGTACTCATGTGTAGGCAGCAGAATTTGTAAACATTTAAAAAACAGAATGAAAATGACTTCTGAAACTATTCTCCAGCTGCAAAGCTGCACTTCACCTCCAGTAACAAAGCTGTCAGAAGAATCCCAGATCCAACAGTTGTTATTCCCACTCCCGTTTTGTACACTGCCCTGCAGCAGCACAGTTGCTTGCATGTGCACAATCAGATGAAAACTGTGGTGTCTGGAAACGATGACTTCCAAGTGCTGGTGCAAGAACCACTGCCTCCAAACCCCACACATTATAACCACAATCCAGAACATTTCACTATTAATTCCACTGGAGATTCAGACTCAGCATTATTCCACTTTATAATGGTCTTATAATTTCACTTTTACACTGAATAAGGAAGGCTCTTTTCTCCGTGCTATCAACATTTATCACTCCACCACCTGAACTCTGATACCTAAAGCCAGCATAACGTGGCTAATACTTCCTTCCACTGCTCTGGAAACTGTAGGAGAACCAGCAGTGAGATTCAAGTTGAACGTTATCATTCACACCTCAGCTCTGTCAGTTTCTCTTCATGCTTCTTTCCACCTAAATAATTTAAATACTGTTCTAACTACAGCGTGTTGTGAGAACCAATATACTAGAAACTGCAAAGTTTCCCGCGTTATTGCAGAGACCACGTGCAGATTTCAGATTGCTTCGGTATGAGATGCTTCAACAGGAAAAAAGTAAAAGATAATGATTTCCTGGCATTTTTAAAGCGCAAAACGAACATTTCTACACGTGGCAACTCCAGAATAACAGAACGCGCACCAATTCCAACGCGCAGAGCCCCGGGTCAGCCCGAACCTCGTACCTTGCATGCTGACGTACACGAGGGCGGACAGCGTGCAGATGATGGCAGCCAGCAGGGCCAGCAGCACCAGCAGGTAGCCGTGCAGGAGCGCTCCTCCCGGGCAGCCGAACCGCCCCTTGTGCACGGCGTACAGCGCCAGGATGCCGACCCACCTGCGGGAAGCGAGACAACGGACGTGGGCGGGAGAACAGCCGGGACCCGCGGCACCGACCGGTGCAGAAACCGACCTGCGCCGCTCCGCGATACGAGAGAAGCGAACGGCGGCGGCCCGGAGCGCCCAGCAGGCCCGGAGCACCGAGCTGCCGCTCACACAACCGCGGCGATGCACCGCGGCGCCGTGAGGGAAACCGCCGGGCGCGCGGCGCCGCGGGACGGGCCGGCCCTCACCACAGCAGCCTGAGGAACAGCTCGAAGGCCCCCGGAAGGACGAAGTCGTCGCTGCCGATGGCCCAGCGCCTCCCGAACACCACCAGACCCGGCATCCCGCGGACCCGGGCGCAGCCGCTCCGCCGCGGGCTCCAAACCCCGGCCGGCCCGGCCCCACCCCGCCGCCGAGGCCCCGCCCGCCCTCGCGGCGCAGAGCCGCGCACGCGCCTCGCGTGGCGCCGACCTTCCCGCCGCTCCGCGCGCGGCCGGGGCCGTGCGCGCTAGCCGTGCGCGTGCGCGGCGCTCACGTGAGGTCGGAAGCCCGCCTCGCCCTGATCAAGTTCAGGCGCGCGCGCAGAGCGCGCCTCAGGCCTGCGGGGCCGCGAGCCGAAGGGCTCAGAACTGAGGCGCTCAGCCGCGTACCGCAGCTAGCCCGGCCGGCGCCGTCTTCTGCGCTTCTGGGAGGTGCGGGAACAGGTCCGCGACAGACCCTTCGCAGCAGCGTTCAAGGAGTCACCTCTAACGTGGCACTGCTGACGCACGTCGCTGTCTTACGGCCAGAATCGGGCTGTCCCGTTTCGCTATGGGCACCGTCCTGGCCGCAGGCAGATCTGCACGCAGATCGGCGTCCCCAGCACTGCAGCTCCGAGTGTGTGCTGCAGAAAGAACAACCGGGGCTAGGAACGATCAGCATCCCA
Source organism: Meleagris gallopavo (assembly GCF_905368555.1). Classification (NCBI taxonomy): domain Eukaryota; kingdom Metazoa; phylum Chordata; class Aves; order Galliformes; family Phasianidae; genus Meleagris; species Meleagris gallopavo. The sequence goes on along the minus strand of NC_139419.1, from coordinate 8,755,511 downwards.
ACTATGGGGATACTATGGTAAACTAAGAGAAATTATTTCCTTATGATTAATTGCATTAATTTCATAAAGATTAAAAAGCATAAAAGAAGCAAATGCTCATATCCAGGCCCCACCTGGCACATTAAATTCATCCGTTTTAAACCACGCTCCCCAGGCTGCAGATGGAGCTCTTGGAAAAAGCAGAACCAACTCACCACCGTTTCAATCAGTGCTAACACCTCTCATATCCCTATAACTCGTATTTCAGTAGAGCAAACGATACTGAACAACTCATCTTCACCACAACTTCTCTTCCAGTTTCACACTAACAGAAAAAGTTAATTCAAGAATAATAAACATCTTCACCATTTCATAAAGTGTTTATTGAGGATGGTAACACAGGATAAATCATGCAACAGCTCAGTAAAAAAAGGGAATCATTTAAAGGATAAAGAATGGTAACTGGTGCTGCTGATTTTGGAAAGTCTATTAAAAAAATATTAGTTGTCCAAAAGTGACATCAAAAACCACTTGAAGCTGAACATGGATGTTGCTTATACAGCACTCATTAAAAAGAAAATGTAGATATTGTTTAAAAATGATCACCTACAGATTACTGTAATCAACAACTTACAAGTCTCCCATTTCTATAGCTGCAGTGGTGTCGCAGGGCTGTACTTCCAGGATATTTAACCTCCTTTTCCGGAACAAAGAATACAGTTACAAGTATTTGCCACTAAGGAACATAACCATAACTCTCAGTCTTCACAACCTGCACTGCCAAGTGCTATCATCATTGGGATTACCTTCCCAAACATCATGGCAAAACAGGAAAGGCCAATTTCTCATGGCCGCAAGATTTCCTTATTGCCCTCTTGCCATCAGCCTGTTTTAGAAGGAGGACAACTACAGAATGTCACTGTTCCCCTTCTGGCACCAACATACATTTTAAACAAGGAACTCCACGTCAGCAGATGGCACAAGGATTGGGCACCAGCACATCACATCAAACATTGGTGGTTTTAGATTTAAGTTGACATATATTCACCTTTTGGAAAAAATAAATATAGTGGAATGAAAATTGAATCAAAGGGAAAGAACAGATGACTACCATCCATCAAGGATGCACATGTTTGTGCACTGAAAAAAAAAAAAAAAGAAAAAATCAGTAATTTCAAAGAAATTCTTGAAAATTAAGAAAAAGTTTGCACTTTTTTCCTGGTCATAAACAATCTCACAAAAATCTCACTTTTGGAATTATTCCAATTGAAACCATACACTGAATTTATTAATACAGTATAAGTTTCTTTATGTAAAAAATCTTTATACATAGTAATAAAAAAGATAAAGGCAAGATGCATCAAACAGAAATCTGCTGGTTGTTTTTCCTCCGTTCTTACAGAGCCGCTGATGACTACCTGCACTATAAAGAGCTGTGTTTCTGACTTTCTGTCTCAAGCATCTTCACCTTTGCTTGTGATAAGGATTGTTCTGTCCAAGCATCCAAAAGGACAGATGCTGGTGATGTTTTTTGGCACTTACGCTGGCAAACTGAGCTTCTTTCCCTTGAGTACTGTAGGAAAGGAAAAATTAAGAAGTTAGCAATACAAAGATGTGACCAAGAAACACAACTGTTAGAGCTTCAGAGGGATCAAAACCTATTGGTCACTTTGGTAGAAAAGGTACACTGCCCTTAGTTCTCCCACAATTGCCTCTCTATTCAATGCATATCAGCAAAACGACAATGAAGTCAGAATTCTAGCCCTGCCCTCTCACAACACCCTGGCATTCTCACTTGCCAGTGTCACTGGACATGCTATCCTGTGACTGTGGTTTTTTTTTAGAGTAATGACTAACACCGCATTTACATAGTTTTGTGATTAAACGATGGATGCTGGAATACCAGTGACAGCAGAATTAGTAATAGATCCAACAGAAACAACTGCTTCTATGCCTAGCATCTGCAGACACATACAACCACCTTTGGATTCCAACAGTATTTAAAATGCCAGAGGAAGTTGTCTCTAAGTGTAACACCTGCACAAAAAGTACTCTGTCAGTAGAAGTAAGAGGATCGTGCTTGTTGACAGAGAAAACTGCAACCTGTATATAGTCATACTTATTTTCAGATTTGTCAATAAAGTTCAAACTGTTCACACATTTATCTGTATTAAAAACAGTCCTCAGAAATACCCCGAACTTGTAGAACGTGTTCCTGATAAATCTAAAAAGGAGATTACAGTAATAACTTGCATACAGAATTAACAACTATGAAGTAATGTCTATGAAGTAGATATGCATCTGCATAGTGCTACATTTCATTACCTGAAGCTGCAAGTTACCACACTACTCACCTTTTGTAACATACAAATAGAAGAAGTCACAGTAAAGAACAGTCTGGACCACACCAGCAACAACCGCTATGAGGTCAAAAAATCCCTCAAAATAGTAGCGCCAAATCCAGTTGACCAAGTACAAGGCACGGTACAGACCCAGGAAGAAAAGGTAGTGAGTAGTGATGGTCTCCGCTTCCCCAGTTTTGCTGATCATAAAGAGCTGGGGGAGAATGGCGACAGATTCAAGGTAGATGGAGAAAGTCCACAATATCTGGAACGAAAAAAACAGCACAGATTATTCAACTGCCATACTGCTAACAGAAGCACAGGAGGTATCTGAATTGCCCTTTCATTCCTTATCAATGAAAATCACTCTACTGGGAACAGGCACACTACTTTGGCTATCCTTGATACAGTAAAAATAAATAAATAAATAAATAAAAGCTTCATAATCAACCCTGGAATGGTAAAAAGTAACAAGTCTTCAGACACCACTCTCCCAATATCTGGGGAGCTTGCTGATACAAGTTTACCCATCTATCAGTTCAGGATATGCAACACCATTAAATACAGCTCACCATGCTGCTGGCTCTGAAAAGCTGTGTGGAAGCTTCCCCATTCTTCCAAAAGTTTTAATCAATTAATTGGTTTAAAGAATGAGTTAAGGCAGTACAAAATTTAAAACATTATCTCAAAATGTTGCTCAAATTCTTTTGCTATTTAAACTATGCCATTCCAATGAATATAAAAAGGTCACTCCACTTAAAAAGAGCGTATAAGGATATCTCCATTTCGTGTAAGCACTGACCTGAACTCTTTAGTACATATTCCTTTTCTGACAGGAGAACATATAGCTGCATCTCAAATATAACAGTTCCTCCTAATACTCTATGCTACTTGTGTTTCTACAAAACATAACAAGTATTAAAACTTCTTTTGCTTTCACCAGGTGGCACCAACGACTCACATTCTGGGTTATTTCCTTAACAAACATAAAAAAAGGAGGGATTCCTTTGAATTAGTGTGACAAGACAGCTTTCTGCTTAATAAAATACTCAATAACATTAGTCTCCCAAAGTGCCTTAAGTTGTCTGTGACAACTACACCGTAAAGATGCATTACAGAATTGGCCTGAACCTACTAAACACAGGCAACTTTCATTCTGCTAAAAAACATTCACCATCATGTACTACATATTTTAGAAAATAAAGTGCCACTTCCTGCCCATAACCCACTCACCTCCAGAGGAGAGAAGTCATGATTGACAAGAAATGAGAGTCCACCAACAGGAACTATCAGAAACTCCACCCTGAACGTATCATGGTTTCCATCATAGGTGGCCTTAAATTTCATGTAGATCAGGTACACGGTTGCGTATGAGCAAGCAATGTAGATAAGCTAAAGAGTGAGGAAAAAAAAAGAAATACCCACAAAGGTTGCAGGATTACATTAAACTCACTGAACAAAGCTATTCCCAGGTACTAAGAGGAACAAGCTGTCTTTTCCAGTTTGTATTTTTTGCTTACATGCTTCTGCAATTTCAATTTCATGCTATGTGATGATATTCAGCTTTTCTCAGCAGGAAATAATTCAAAACCAATGAGCCAACGATATTTTAAAGTGTCACCTTGCCTCTGGATGAAGTGACTGTCAGAAGTTTCTTCCTGTCAGAGATCATTCCTTGAGTAGAAACAACTGCAGCACTGACTGGAAAAGGAAGACTGCTTCTGCTACTGCAAGGGGAGCAGCAGCCCAAACATTTAAGCTACGTATGTACGTGTGCATACTTAAAATAGGGAGAGGTCTTTTTTTTTTTTTTTTTTAATTCAAAAAGTTTAGGGGTGTGGTGGCTCACGTGGCAATAAGAAGGTACTGAATCAAGCCCCACCTCAACTCAGCTATGTAACATATAACAAAACAGCTCATTTGACTTACAGCTTTAAACATCTCTTACATCTGCAGAGCCAGTGTTCTCTGAAACCAACAGGCCATGAAACCGAGAGCTAAGAGACTGCCAGAAGCATTGAAGAGGAACTCAGTTTCAATTTCAGTTGATGTCAAACCTTACCATTTTTAATTGTTATAGCACAGCAGACTTTATACTTATTCCCCATGGGATAGGTAAGTAGCCTTATTTTACAGGTAAGGAACCAGAATCAGAGAGAATACCTCACTTCCTGAAGGGCACTCTGCCATCACCAGGACAGAGCTCACACTGTCCTGAAGACAATCTAGTACAGTACATTAGACAGTTTAGCATCTGCCTCAGTTTCACCATAAAGAAAAATGTTCCCAACACCTAATTATATTCAGTATAGGATCTTCACAATGGAAAAGAAACAGATTTCATCAAACAAGCGAAACAACAGTGAAATCATAGCTTGCAGGTGGCACAGTCTTCCCAGGGCAGTGGTCACAGCCCCAGGATGCTGGAGTTCAAAGAGTGTTTGGACAACACTTCAGACATGGGGTTTGGTTTTGGGTGGTCCTGAATGGAGTGAGGATCTGGATGCGATAATCCTTGTGGGTCCCTTCCAACTTAGGATGTTCTGTGATTCCATGGCACAATACCATATTTAAGGAATCCCTACCACAGCTGTAGGCTAACGATAATTGGTGCAGTCAGAGAAGGCACTAAGAAGTGTCAGTGAACCCCAGCTCATTCCTGAAAGTTACTTAATGAGATTAGTATATTCTGGGGCACTCAAAAAGTTTCCAGAGACATCACAATAAAAGAAATGCAGCCTATACTCAGAGGTACTATGAGAAATGAACTGTGTGATACGTAATGCTACAAACCACAAGAACTAAAGCCTGCAAGTCAGTAAGAAAGGCAGTTAGTACCAACTTGCTTATATTCCCAGAGCACGGAAGAAACTCATTTCTTATATATCCAATGACCACTTCCAGATAAACACATTTCAAGCTGGTACCTACAGTTTAATTAATATTGCTTTAAAAATAAACCACAAACAACAACAAGGAAACAGAAACACAAAACCAAAACTGAAGGAAATTCTGAAGCAAGTCCCCTTAACTCTTCAGTATTATCCATGTTATTAACTATCTAGCCTTTCCTTCTGGTAAAGTCACATTATCCTCTGAACTAAAACTAAAAGCATCACAAAAATCCTAGAATAAAAGAATTGGATTAAGGTGTCTGTTCTGGTGCCACCAATGCCAAACAAGCTCTACTCTTCCAGTCTGCTGCTTTATTTTCTTGTACTGGGCATCAGTATTTGCAGAAATAGAGCCAACAAAACCAAATCTGGGCTGACTAACTTTCAGTTGATAAGCACAGGGGTATAAATCAGATGGAAGCCACATTCTTGAACTGAACTCCTGAAAACTTTTGATCAGCTTCTGACGAGATGTTAGCAGCAATTCTGACTACACGCTTTGAATACCAGTTTCCCTTGTAGAAAACGAGATTTTTTTTTAGCCTTTTCTAACGTCTCAAATAAAAAATAGAATTTATTCAAAGCATTTTTGCCAAGGGCTTTTATTTTCAATAACCAATGAGGCATTTGTTGTAAATGTCACAGTCCCCACACAGTTTTAAAATAACTGCATGTAGAGTGTAGAAAGAGTAGAGTTTCGAGTCCATTTTCCACACTGTTTACCCAACTACACAGTGGGCATTTAGAGATGCCTCACTTCATAAAATTATGCACTCTGCATGCAGCAACACCAGCTTTTCTGACTTTCCAGTATACTCTACCTTCATAGATGTGTTATACAATGAAATGAATGAAGTGAAGAGGTCCAGATAGCGGGTAGTGAAGACCAGTGCAAACAGAAGCTGGCTTTTCCCAGAAATACCTAAAGCAATAAAGGAAATAATTAATTATTTAAGAACACTTGATGCCAAGGTTGAGGAAGAATATATCCCTTATTTCTATGCAAGCTGATCACAAAACTAAGACAAACTCTGAGTTTCCAGAGCAAAGCTGTACAAACAGAACTGTACATTCACCTCCTTCAGCAGCTCAGCTGTAAGTTACCTACACATTACTGTACTGGAAAAGTTGCTAGTACTTAGAAGTCACTCACAGTAGCCTCTATTTTCTCCAGAAACATCGCCTATGAGCTGCTTGTTCTGCATTATCCTTGGGCACCATGCAGCAAGGCTGCACTAGTGCTCAAACCTCAGTGTTACCAAGAGTTCTCTCTACCTGGAATGATATAAGTATCACAGACCTGGAGACGACCAGGAAGTGTGCTAGCACCAGTTGTGTGGCTTTACAGGAATTGTTTGATGTTAAGACTCAAGGTAATTCAATTCTGAATCTCAACTGGCCAAATGGCGGGAAAAAAAAATAATCAAATAGTCAAAAATAGATACATAAAACTATTTAAAAAGGATCATGAGCTGAAAAAAACCAGCCACCTACACTGCTTCTTCAAAGTACCTTTCAGCTTCAGGCCAAAGCCCAGATGCCAGCCTCAGTACTTTGGCCACTGAAGTTTCTGAAGCCAGTGACACAATCAGAGCACCACTGACTGACTGAACACCCCACAGAAGTTCTGCATCATCAACCACTAAAAACCTCTGAAGACTGAAGAGAAGCATCACTCCCTAACACTGATGTAAAACCACCAAGCTTTTATCTTGCTATTCCAATTATTCTTGTTTTTAGTCACCCAGGGTGAAAATAGATTAATTTGTTTAGCTAAGCACACAAACACTGCTCAGGAAAACAAGACAGGGAAAAACATTCTCTAGAAAAGGTTATGAAGCAAGGCTGAAAATCCTTTTTGCTTTTATACAGTGATATTTCTGATAATGGGTTTTATTAACAGTGCCATAAAACAACTAAAAAGCATGCAACGTTCTATGGTGTCATCTTGATTAATGCTTCAGAAATACTAAGCTGCCCCAAATGAAGGCATTAGATATTTATACATGAAGTACAGGAATGGCTGAAACTGTAACAGTTAGAAAGGTATTTGCTTGCAGCATTGTACCTGCACTGTAAGCCACGTTAGGTGAGCCTTACCTGGTATTTACATAATAGCCCCCAGTGGTCAATAAGCAAGTACAGCAAACAGCAAGAACCCAAAACCTCATAATGTGGACTGCAAAGCAACCACACAAAAGCCCCCGTTAAAAAGAACAGCAGCAAAAAACAGCCACCAAACTTTTCCAAAGTTAAGACAGCAGTTTATCTGACATTTCTGAACCCCAACAGGGCAGCAGCCTGCAGCAGTGCTCGCAGTAGCCCTCCAGATAGGGCAGGACCAGACCACAGTCCTGGGGTGCACAGTCTCCAGCCCGTGCCATGTCACCATGTGCAACATTAGGGTATTTCACGTGGTGTTTTCTTTTAGTTACTGACCACACACAGCAATACAGAGTGTATCAAACACATTTATTATTGGTCACTGCAGTATGTTTGGATCCAGGTGTGTTGTCACATAAATACAAATGCGGTAATGGAATATATGCAACAAATTCCTCTCAACAAATGCAGCCTCACCTCCCTCTAGAGTCAAGAAGTTGCTGTTTTTATGAATGCTTTCAGTGTTACAGACTTTTGAATCCTGAGAATAGCCCGGAGTTCTGGAAACACACCACAAAACCAAGGCTGAATGGATTTCCAAGGTAAGTAGGGCAGAGCAGGCAAGGTCCAGAGTTCAGACCAAAGGCCCGCAGGGCGCAGGAGGGCTGGGTGGGAGCTGAGCTCTGTGCCACAAGCAGAGCTGAGATCCACACCAGGAGCAGAGCCGCAGGACGGACATGGGTGAACATCACACTGATGGGTTTGATGACCAGACTATCACTACACCAGCACAGTGCTGGCTGACAGCTGTGACACACAAACCACACTGTCATTCTCCTCCCACTCTTTTCATTCCCACAAACATTACATAGTTCTGGAGATAACCACATGCATCACCATTCCCTCTTTTCCTAAAGCCCTGGGCTCAAATTTTCACCTCTCCTTTTTGTTTTATCTTCATGCACTGAAAAACTTCTTCAACTCCTGCTTCCACGCTTGGCTAAAAGCAATAACTGGAGACTCCCCAGCAGCCCTGCTGCCAGGCCAAAGCACAGCAGCATCCACTGCAGCTCGCTCCTGTGGGGCTGGCAGCAATGGAGGCACTGCAGGGCACTTGGCTACTGCACGGCCATGAAAGGTACAGGCTGAAGCTTTCCTAAGGAAGGCCAGCTTTTTGTCACGGAGCCCTCACAGCCTTTTTAAAGAACTTAATAAAAACCAGTTAGTTCAGCATGAAGTCCGCATCAGCCACAGAACCACAACTCTTCTGGGTCTGCTAAAGAAATACTAACCAACCTAACTCTCAACTCAAATTTTATTGACCAAAAGGCAAAACTTTCCTTCAAAAAGATAAATGAAATTCCAGACCTACCTAAAGCAGTATTTTCTGAGAAAACATAGACAAACTGGCAACAGCCTATGGCAAAGTACTCTGTAAAACCTTCAGCTTAATGTATGGTGCTGTCCATAGCAGATACCTGAAATTATGAGACAGCTCCATTGCTCAGCAAAAGCATTACACATTCATTATCTGCACTACTTTTTTTCCAGACGATTCAGCATATAATTTGCTGCAGGTCACCTTTAACACTTGACAAATGACACTGAGAGAAGCAAATCAATTCCCAGGCAGTAATTCACAGCACAAACAATCTAATTTAACTTGGAACGGATTAGGAAATACAGTCTGACCATGACAACGTGTGAAAGCAGACTATTCTTCAAGTCTCATGAATTTCCTAATTATGACACTAGAGTCAATAACACGTTAGCTGCAGCATTCTCCACTGCTCCCAGTAATTATTTCCGAGCTGCTGTTTGGAGTGGTGAGCGTTTTCCCTACTCCTCGATGCAAAAGCTCAAACAAGCAGTCATGCAAAAAACTGTCACCCTGCCAACTGTGAAATCACAACCTGATTTGCTTTCGCCTCGTTATCTGTTTAGCATATTGACCGAATTAGGAAAAATAAAGAAATGAATTTTGTCTAACACTGACAATGCAGGGAGATTTATGGCACAGCCCTGCTCCAAAGGAAGCAGGAGCAGTGTCTCCCCCAAAAAGCAGCATGCAGTGCGGGCCACCTGGCTCCAGCTGCTCTCACAGGCCTCCAGCTCTGCCTAACAAAGGCTGCAGGCTCACACAGATGCAGCGAGACGCAGAGCCGGCACCATGCGGCTCATAGCTCTTCATGGATCACAGCCTACAGTTTAGGAAACACTTAGAGGCCTCAATTTATTTTCTAAGCTCCTACTGCCAGAGAAATGCACGGTTAAAGCACCTACTGGCCTGCTCAGTCTCCTCAGTCACCAATACCCCCAAGGTGTAATTTTATTTAATTTATAAACTGCTCAACTGACCACACAACGGAATCACAGAAAGCCCTCTAACAATGGCAGCTAGCAGGTACTGAACATCAACTGGCAACCATTTAGAGGTGGTGGCTGTTGTTGTTGTGGACTTTACAAACACCTTCTGGGTAAATATATTTATAATGCCTTTATTCACAGAAATGACAGCTGACAACCAGAAGCTGCCACAGGTAGCAGCCCCAAAGCAGAACCCAGGCTCTTCCGAGGCACTGCTCTCCTTCCAGCCAGCTCGTCAGCCCCCCAGTGCTAATCCCACAGAAGAGAAACGGATCTGGATTACTCCTAAGGATTCAGGCAGAACTAGAGTATACAAAGCAACAATCCCACAAAAACAAATCCACATTTCAGCATTCAGCTGAGGAAGGTGAATGAATCATTGTTTCAGCTGAATGAGCGCAGGCACACGGCTGTGTTAGAAATGGGAGAGCTGAGGGCCACACAAAATATTTGCCCATCTGCTTCTCTATGCTGGAGAAAGCAGTACCAAAAACAATGGTAAGTAGGATTCCTCTTCCTTGCTAACAAATCTCTACCAACAGCGATCCTCAGCCATAAATGACCCAAGAAAAACAATGTTAGAGCACCTTTTGAACAGAAAAATGGGACTGGGTTATGCTGTACTATACTGTGAAAATTACCTCATGTCCAAAGGTCACTTACAAGTCTCCTAGCTGAAGTACTACTACTTGCACCAGAACTCCTCATTCCCCTACTTCAGACTATAAGATGTTACTTCTCAGCCCATTAACCCTTACTTGGTTTTAATTCTGACAGCATTTCTTGTGTGTGGCAGAAGACAGAGCATCACATTAGGGGCTGGAGGCCAGATCCTCCCCTGTCAAAAAGGATCATCAGGAAAAAGCTCTTGGGCTCCTCGCCCTCAAAAATGACATCTTCTGACAGCACCCTATTTAAACTGTAGAGTCATTTACTTGATGTATGTTGTTAAGTTAGAAATCACACAAAGACAATACTGCTATAAACCAATGCTGTTCATCTACCATAGTTTTTCTTTCACTCTATCAAGCGGTTAGCAGTAAGAGATCTGATTCGGAAGCAGAGAATCCGTGCTCCCTCTTACCTGTAAGCTAGAGGAGATTTCATTTCTCTACTCTCAGTTCTCTCTGGCTGCAGCCCAAACCGATCCCTCACACAGATACCCACCGACTGAGGAGCAATCGCAGCCCTGCCAGCGCCAGGCACATCGGGCTGCCCGCCGCTCCTTCCCGCTGCCACGTCACAGCAGGCCGGCAGCACGGAGCGCTGCAGCGCCCAGGCTCTCCCTCCCAGCTCTGCCGCAGCCGCTCGCACGGACCCGCCAGCGGTACGGGTGGCCACGTTATTCTTACTGCAGAAAAACAAAGCGGTGAGCGCGCCGGCTCGCCCTGCACGAGTCCCGAACAGAGAAACTTCAAGATGTGCGAACTGCGAGTCAGCTCGTCGCAGCGCCGCAGCCCGCAGGAGCGCCGCTCGGCTCGGCACGCATAGCAGCACGGCCGCGCCTCGGGAATGGGGACGCAACGCGCTCCGGCTCCTGCTGAGGGCAGCCCGGGCCCGGCAGCAGCCGCCCCGGCCCGGCTCCCCATTCATTCGGCGCCGGCCGGGCCCTTACATAAAGAAGGAGCTCCCCGCGGGGGGAGGGCGGCCGAGGCAGCGCCGCTCGGGGATTCGAATGAAGAGCCGCGGGCGCCGGGCCTGTAGGGAAACCGCAGCTCCCGCGGGTGCCTCCGCTGCCGGGGGGGAGCACGCGGCTCCCCTCAGCCCACCCTGCCATGCTGTCGGCGGGCAGCCCGGGACCGTCGGAGCCGCAGGAGGCGGGCGCCAGCGCACCCCGCCAGCGCACCCCGCCGCCTCCCGGGCCCCGCGCCGCCCCCGGCCCCGCCGCCCCTCCTCGGGGAAGGAGCGGCCCCCGCAGAGCGGCGGAGCCGAGCCTCGGCCCCTCCCGGCCCCGGCCTGCAGCGAGGAGGCGGCCACAGCGCCCAGCCTTCGGCTCGGCCCGGCCCGGCCCTGCCGCGCTCCCCCGGCCCGCCTGGCGGCCTCCCGCACGCACCAGCGCAGGAGCGGCTCTTCCATATCTTGAGCAGCAGGATGATGATGGCCGCCAAGTGGGACAAGTCCCCGGTGAGGCGAAAGATGTTCATGGCGACGGAACGGCGGAGCAGCCCGGAGCCGGGGAGCGAAGATGGCGCAAGCTCAGCGGGCACCGAGCGACGTGGCCCGGGGACGTGGCCAGACAGCCACCGCGCCCGGTGCACGCTGGGAAGCGGAGGGAGCGGCCCCGCCGGCCCCGCCCCGTGGCCGCCCGCGGCCGTTAGCAGTGAGGCGGCGCCAGCCGGGCCCGGGGGGAGGCGGGAGGCCGCGCTACGGCCGCGCCGCGCGCACAGCTGGGTGGGCTGCGGGCCTCGCTTTCGCTCCGCGCTCCTCAGGAGCCCTTTAGACAAATAGATTCGAGATTCTTCCTTAGTGGGGGAATGGGCCTGCGCGCCCAGTAGCGCAATGAGTGGGAGAAGGAAGTGGCCTTGTAATGCAGCACTCAGACACTGCGGCTGACATTTGATAGCAATTGTTATGTTATGTGAAAACATTGATGGGCCTGGTTCGTGCTAAGCAGCCTAGGAGTGCTTACAAACCCTCCAAAAAGAAAAGATAAAAAGGAATTGTTCCTTGCACACTGAGATTTTACAAGTCAGCACTGCATCTTTACAGACCTGCGGTCTTTGACTCACAGCATAGTTCAGGTTGCAAAAGACCCCTAAGATCACCAACACCAACCCACCGTGCCACTGATCTCAGTGGCACATCTCCACGATTCTTGAATGCCTCCAGGGTCAGTGAACCACTCCCTGTACAGCCTGTGCCACTGCCTGACTTCAAGAAGCAATTTTTCCTAATATCCAACCTCAACCTCCCCTGGTGCAACTTAAGCCTGTTCTTCCTTGTCCTATTGCTGTTACCTGGGAGCAGAGGCTGACCCCCATCTCACCACAGCCTCTCTTCAGGGAGTTGCAAAAAGCCATAAGGTCTCCCCTGAGCCTCCTCCAGAATAAACCATCCCAATTCCCTCAGCCATTCCCTGTAAGTTTTGTTTTCCAGATCCTTCACAGCTTCACTGTCCTTCTCTGAACACCTTCTATCAGTGTCTTGTAGTGAGGAGCCCAAAACTGAGCACAGCACTTGAGGTGCATCCTCACCATTGCTGAGTACAGAGGGACAATCACATTCTGCTCCCGCTGGCCATATTATTTCTGATACAAGCCAGGATGCCTTTGGCCTTCTTGGCCACGTGGGCACACTGCTGGCTCACATTCACCCTGCTGAAGGAGGATATTGCCATCAAGCATCCAGCCCAAAGACAGATCTCCTCTGAAAATACTACAGTGATGTCTGTATTAAAATCAGAATAACAAAGAAAGCTAAGACCATTACTACAGACCCTGTACGAGGGAATGTTTTTACAGAACCACGCTGTGTAAGGGCTGCACAAAACTTCCAGGGCCGCAGCTTCCCACCAGAGCTGGCAGCACCTCTATGCTGCACAGGCCTGCGTACACAGCTCCCTGTGTTGGCAATGTGAGGCAGGCCACAGGCAGGACCAGCCTGGCCACAAGCTTTGCCCACAGGGCCGTCATGTTAGCTAATATGACAGCCCCTTTGTTGTACCAGAGACTGCAGTTAGCTGAAAAAAGGGCAGATATGAGAAAGACCCTTAAAGAATTAGGAAAAATACTTGCTTAGTTTTAATCCTTCTCTGAATGTTTTTGTTGGGGTTTCTTTTTCTACTTGAGCTTCTTAGATATGCATTTTTTTATTTTCTAGTTTGCTTTCATTCCCCTCTTCACAGGTTTGTTTTCTCTATTTCTTTGAAAGGTCTACAAACCTCTCCTTTCAACAGTATTACCAAATGGGTAAAGCCATGATAAACTTGAATCAATAATAAGCTAACTCTTTTACTTTCTTTCCTCTGACAAGTTCTTCAGTTGTTCAGGGCATTCAAGAGAGCATATTACTCCTTTTAGAGTAACTAAAAGCAAAGCTACAAGCATTTGAAATGAAAATGTAAAAGTTAACAGGTCTTTTCCACTCCCCATGAAGAGAAGGCCCTATACATTTCAGCCTCAGCTCTGATCAGAAAAGTACCCTCAAACAAGAGACATGTTGTCCCCTTGTCTGCAGACCTGGCATACCTCTTCACTTTCTGGTTCCAGTACCTCCTCAGCTGAGGAGCTGCAAAAGGAAGTCATGCTGTCCCTGGATATTTCCCTACAGCTGACAGGAAGCAGAACTCCCTGGCAGCATGGAACAGGCTTGCTACCCCCACGGCAAGCTCAGCTTTCTCTGGTGCTTGAAACAATTCTCACCTTTCCTCAGCCCTCAACTGAAGCCCCAGGCTTCTGACATTTCACTTGCCTTATCAATGAAAAAAGTGGAAGGTGAGAAGCACATCTGATAGTATACTGGAGAACCTGTGCTTTTCAAAGGCACGCTGGTGTCAGAGCTCAGGGTACTCAGGTGATGCAAAGGGCACTGCAGAAGTGGATAAAGATTGTCATAGGATACAGCAAGGTACTGAAGTTCATACTGCCTGAAATCAGTGTCTCTTGAAAGAGGGAGGCTGTACAGCATCGCACCTTCACTCTGTTCTGGTTTGAAGAATTAAAAACACTTCAATCATAAACGTATCTTCTCTTAGAAAGACATAATAGAGCATGAAATATTACCTGCTATAAATATGCTGTCCTGGGCATTGGCAGTTAGTGGACTGACTGCACATTTCGTAGCCAGCTGAAAGGCTATGGTCTCATCATGGTTCTTGATGGTCTCAGGAACAGGATGCTGGTGAAGCTGTCCATGGATTTCAGTGGACACTGCCTCAGATACTGATAGACATCACATTATGCTGCATATTCTCCTGTAGCTTACATATATGCTACATTCTTCCTTGGATCTCTTCCTGAATATAACTCGGATTTCTAAAACAATGACCTTCTCATCTTGAAAAGGGCCCAGTACAGAAATAAATTGCATAATCTTAACAATCATTTTATAGAGACTGAAAAGAGGGTGTCTTTCTTGAAAAAGTGGAATGTACTTATTGCACAGAAAATTAATACAAGTTATGGAAACAATTATATAAATGATTTGCCTCTTTCAAAAGCAATGGCATCAACGATATCATGATGAGAATAAATAATAATTTTCTCAGTTCATACAGGATATATCCAGAGCTTGTTTGTGGTCTGAGCTGTTTTCTGACATCTGATTAAATATCAAAATATGTCAGGCTCTGGTTAGAGATGACCTAGGGCAGCTTTATCTTCTGCATTAAACCAACACATGATTTTGACTATAGCAATGCCTATTGTTTGTACAGTTCCTTTTTATACAATGGTTAACACTTCTTGGAGAAAAGATTACCAGAAGAAAACACCATTCTCTAATTGTCATATTTCTCCTCTAGGATTTCTGGTTGTCTCTTCTTTTCGTCCTCCAAAGAGAAGATTTCGGATCCTAAGTGAGATGCTATTAGAGTAATTAATACCAGCTAAAATTTTAGAAAATAAATGTTACTTAGTTGCCAGCAAAGCTAGAAATCCACTGTACATAATTTCTCCACTTAAAACTGCAATGTATAGTCACTTGAATTGCAAAATCTGAGCATGACATGTGTTCTTGTATCATGAGGGCAAGAAAATCCTTATTAATCCGGACCAGAGAAGCAGAATGATGCTGAACAGCAAAGGGCAGGAACAGACAGATGGGCATTGGCTAACTGGTACTCTGAGCAGAAAAAAATGTAATGCATTTCCAGACTGTATACTTGTGGGTAGAATAAACAAGATGTTAATTTTGACAAAAATATTGTCTGGTAAAGAACTGCTCCAGGTCCTAGTAGAGACAAGGACTGGCAGAGTATTTGAACTAGTCTCCTAATTTCTCTGTTTAGGAACTGATTAGATAAAGTCTCATAATGGACCAAACACTTTATCAAAATATATGAAAAGAGGTACTTGAATGGTACATTAATTTGTTTGAAAAGTTTGGTCTTTTTAAAACATGCTGTATAACAATGCACAAAATATTCTTTCTGAGGAGTGATTTCAGATTTCTGGGGGTAAGAGAAATTTAATTTTCATTAAGAGTTTGTGTGTATTCTTTGCAGACTTTTCTTTTCTACCCAGTCTCCTTCCTGTTGTACTAGGGAGGGAAGACAGAGCCCTGACCTCAACAGTAGTGGATCAAGCAGTCCATGTGGATGTGTTACACCATATGACACAGGAGGAAGTATCTTACTAATCAAGGACTATAAGGGAGTAAAATAAGGTTCTTAGCTCTCTTGAGATACTAGGCCCATGTATCTACAGTCTTCCTAAAAAACAAATAAAACACATACTTATCAAAAACATTTTCACTGAGATAAAGAGATTTCATTGCTTACACTTGCATATCAGCCTAGAATATCAGGGTTTTGGGGGGAAAAGAAAAGGTTATTTGGGCCAATCATAAGGGAATTGAGGTACTTCATTGAATGAGTTATGATTCTTCAAATTATAATTTACAACTACCACAACATGGTAAGAGCCAAAATACCCTGTGGTCAGTGCTATGGAATTATCTATTCATGTGACTCACTTCAAGTAATGGTTAATTCCTTGCTTATTCCTGAGTTGTGAAACAAGAGTTCTTTGAGTTAGTGGGATCTCTCCCATATCCCCACACATTTCAGCTGGCACACCTGGAAGGCATGGCCACATCTGCTTCAAGATGGGGAGATAGAATGGGATTGCTAACAAGACCCCAGTCAAACAGGATGGGACTGAAAGCTATGTTACAAACTGGGTGGTGATGATCCCAGGACAGGCACAGCAGTCAAATGATAAACTAAATCTGCCATGATGCAGTGCATAACTGCCTCTGGAGTATTTGAGCAGATTATACAAAGACATAAAGGGCTTCTTAAATTTAAAATTAAGGAAGTATATATATATATATATATTTAAAAGAGTGTGTTGGTTAGCACAGATGTGACAGATTGAGATCACGAGGAGTCATACATTCCACATACTGTACAAAAACTAATGACAGCCATAGTGCCAGCTTTACAGGGACATTTTTCAGATGCTGTGAATGGGTAGTTGTTACCTTTAAATCCCTGAGTATAAGAAATCAGAAACATGGGATTTCTTCAGTACCAGGTAGCATGGATATTTTCTTCCCTCAGTGATCCAGAACTAGTAGCCCCTTTTTCTTTTCTAATGATTCTGAATATAAAGGTGTTAGGCCCTTATATAATGAGCTGACAGAGTATTTTTGTGTTGTCTAATGACCCCTTAACCATCTTACATCCCATCAGATGAATTAAACAAATGCTGCACTGACATACTGCTGGACAGGGCCACTTGTCACATAGTTTACAACACTGAGAAGAACCCGGCCTATGCAAGAGTTAGGTCAAACTGTCAGCAATTGGATGTATATCCTGCAGTACGTACAGCAGTGCCTAGCAAACATCAGAGTAGGATGAAGTGGAGAGGAGAGCTGCAGTTCTCACAATGTGCAGAAAACTAGAGTGTCATGACATGTACTCAAGAGCAGATTTCTGCACTAGAGTCTGTATTTTGTGCTGTTCTCAGATATACATGTTAGAACTTAATATTACAACTTAACATTAGAACTTAAGGGTTTAAACAAATGTTGCCCACATCTAAAACAATCAGCAACATTCCTTTTAGAATGAAAGAAAACTTTATAAAAACATCTTCCTGAAGCATATTCTTCCCAAAACCTTGGTGGTGTGAAAAGAGGGGAAGTGTGAGACATCTTTCCCATGAACAAATGCCAGTGAAGTAGGCCTTTTGTGTATAATACACATAGGCAAAGGTGACAGGTGATTATGCCTAGCAATATCACATCATAGTAGGTCTGCATTAAAGGAGTCTGAGGTTTAGAGGAGTAAAAAGGAGAGTATGTGTTTCAGTTTCTCATTAGCAATGGAAGCATGCCAGATTGTGAATGGACAACGGATTACATACACAGAGAGCAGACTACATGCTGAGCTTTCCAAATCTCTCTCTTCCCCATGTGCTCTCCTCACAGAAGTTAATTTTCAAGAATTTAGAGATAGGCATATCATGCACAGTTTTAGCAGAATGAAATTTTTCATCTTTGACCTTCATAAGAGGTACACTGGCAGAATTAAAATTATATTTCTACAATACTCATCATCTGAGATGCTCTCACATGGTCACACAAACCAAAGAGGACTTCTCCTCTCATCATGAAGCAAATTGAAAATCCAGTGGGAACTCTGCATTTACATTTTCTACACTACTCTTATGAGAAATAGATAAGCCTTTGACCAAATGTAAATCAACGAAGATATTAACACAATTATTAATAAAATTAATAAATAATCAAGGAGTTCAGCTATTCAAAAGCTCTTGTGCTTGAAAGAAATTACAGCACAGATGGCACAAAACAAAGAGCTCATTCCCGCTCCAATTAAAAGCTGAACTCTTGACTCACATAACTGCAGACAGAATCACTCCCAGGTACATTGCCAGAAGATTATTTTCAGCTCATATGGATTTTTGAAGCACTTGGTATAGCACAGTCATGTATCTGACTTTCACAGTGAACTGGAAATGCTGTCTCTTCTTGACTTTGACAATATTTCTCCTGCATCTTCACAGAAGTGTACACAAAATTCAAGTCAAGTAATTTATGGAAACCAAACAACCTCTTAGTGCCTTCACATTTCAGTGAGGCAGGACTTTTTAAGATGAGAATACAGATAAGTATAATGCGCTTGATCCATCAAAGCATTTTTTGTTTTAGTGGGTGCTCACATGTATTTGCTGGGATTTATTTCTATTTAAAGAAAGACCACAATCTACTGTTTACATGCAGAAAAGAAAATGCAGTGGGGAAAAAGCTGATATTTTACCATTACTGCTACAGAAAAAGTTGCAAGGCAACTTGCAGCAATAGTAGTTATTTGCTCATAAAATGCAATGCATGTAGTATTGTTTCAATATCATGTCACATTTTCTAGGGTTAGAGACAGGCAAAGGCAGTTCCTAAAGCAGCAGATTGCTAAAGGGCAGGATGGAACAAGAAGGGGTGAAAATGGCAATGCTCTCACTGCTTCCTTTGCCAATAACAGAGTCCTGAAAATCAGGTTGGCTCCTGCTGCTGCTGCTGTAGGAGTTACAAACCATCTGGGACTGTGGTGGGAGCTGTTACTCCCATCAACAGCAAAAGCTCACCTTTCCCCAGCAAGAAGCTGCAGCTGCTTCTCTCCTGCCTTATTCCTATCCCTTCCCCAACTGTAGCAACTTTTCAAATCTGCTTTCAGTGCAAAGAAGCTAGATTTGATGTTTCCCGTAAAGAAATACAAATAAAAGTCTGAAAGACATTTACTATAGCACAGCCCTAAATGGAGAAGCTGAACTTTTAAGACTGATCAGTGCCTTTTTTAAATTCCATAATAAGGACTTCTGCAATGGCAAAATGGAAAATGGGACCATGAATTCTTGGCATAAGACCATGCTGATGAACACAAAAATATATATTTACATGCAGGAAATTTTTAATTTATCTGTTTTTCCATAGTTTAAAATACTTAGATCTGACATGAAAGGCATCAGACATACAAACTGTATGTGATTTATAGTTATGATAAATTATTACAAACCTTGTGGAAAGTGCTGGATTGACAGTCCTAGTAGTACACAGTCCCAGTGAACAGTTATCTCTTTCAGTTTCTAGCAGTATCCTTCTACCCTGACCAAAGCGGAGGGTCATCTTGTGATGAAAATAATAAGCTTTCCATGGTGCATTTTGTCACATCAAATATAAACAGTATTGCACTGCCCTCTGTGGTAACAATTCCATGTTGTATAAATGCAGCTGTGGGGAATACATTTATTAAAAATGCTTAAATAAAATCACACGACTACTTCTTAGCTGAGCAGGATTTAAACTATTGTCCCAGAAATGAAATTATTTTATTGCAACAGCAGTAGCTTTTAGCGTGGCTTCTAATATGTCACACAGACAGAGCCTCTGTCCTGAGGCTACAAACTATATGAAGAAAATGCAACAGATGGATTAAAATAGTATGACCAAATAAACCAGAATAAAAAGGACTGGGATAAAATACATCAGTTGTCCATCCTCTGTGTCATTCAGGCTCCTCTCTAACATATAAGCTTATCTTTCATTAACTTTCTCATATAAGGCATTTGCAATTTTGAAATGTGTTCTGAAGTATTTGGAAGGATTCCATCTTACTTGTTAATGGTAAAGGAAAGGAGATACTTCACATCATGATGCCAGATGAAGGTGTTGCTTTTAAGAAATTAACCAGGTTACACTCAGGCATCTGAGCACCTCTTCATTCTGCTATTTGTGCTAAGCTGCAGATCTTCAGCACCTCTTTTTCATAACCTCCAGAACACTAAAAATCAAAAAACAAAGAAGAATATTTCTTGACATACCTTGATTTGCCTTAAACACTGAATGGAATACTAGAGCATTTAGTTTGCTTAACTGGCATTTTTAACCTAAGCCCATCAGTGCTCTTGTTAAATCTTATTATGTTAAAATTATAAAATTCAATAAAATTTAATGGCAAAATTCATTCAGCTGGAGGTTATCACAGCACTTGTGGAATAAAATCTTATCAGTGGACTGGAACAAGCAAAATACAGATTAATACCAACAACATGCTCTAAAAAAACACACAAATTGATTGGTGTTACATGGAATTTTAAACATACTTTTGCTAAGGCTGGCCTTATAGTAAAGATAAGATAAGGTGCTTTACTCTTGATTACAGTCTGAGATAGGCTAACAGAGTTACAAGACATCTCTGCAATACAAATAAGTTAATCAGAAATTGCTACCTCCATTTTCAAAGCAGAAAGGGGGTCTCAGTCCTTCACCCTCCCATGTTACTGCTACGCCATTATTACTGTTACATGTGATACAAGTCTCTCTTATAAAGATCCCTCCAAAAACATAACTTACCATAAGCTTAACATTCATGGATTCAGAAAGGCACGTGCAAGTGTGAACAAAGCACACAACCAGATGCTGAAGCTGCTCAGACAGGGAGCACCTGAAAAGCAGAATGCTTTATGCTTTACTGTCACAACATACTTCAGACTAGTGCCATCCTACCTAAGCCAGCCCAAAGAGGTGTAGCAAATTACAGCATTTCAGTTCTCCTATTTACATTTAGCAGCTCAAAAGATGACAACATGGAATGGTCAACTTCCATGCATGGCTCCAAAGAGAAACATTTCATAGGGGTAGTATGGAATAATGGGTATAGCAGGAATAATGAATGAGAAACTCAAGAACTCAGGTGATCTTTGCCCAGGAAGCTCCTCCCTGTGGCATATCTACAGGAAAATTGTACCAGGCGCATGAGAGATGTGGGCTGACAGCACAGGTCAGCTGCTTCCAGTAAGGTCTGCATTAATTTCAGCAAGAGCATGGTAGCTATTTAGTCCCCCTTACTCCTCTTTTAGCACCTCAGCATTCCTCTCTTTTCTTCAACATCTCATCTCTTGCTTGTAGCAGTGGAAGGAATAATATTTGCTGTCTGATAGTGATAATTTCTCAACGCTGGCTTGACTGTATGTGAACTATCACTAACTGTAAAACATCCATATATACTCACCAGCATAACTTGCCCAGTATAATTTGCAATACGAAGAAGTAATAAGTTAAACCACTGGAGCCTAGGCTTTCTTTCCAAACAGGATGGGAACAGCAGGGGAAAGCAGGGACTTAGATCCAGTTTGGATAAGGGTGCTGATCTGCCCCAGTGCTACCTCCTTCCCAATTACAGCTCAGCCAACCAGGGCCCCGCTCTAAACTTTTAAGGCAAAGAGTATGAGAAAGAAGGACTGGGGAAAGCTCACTGTTTCAGCCTACGTTTTACACAAGCTAGGCTTAGCACAGTGTCATCCACTAGCCAACTGACAGTATTCCTTCATTATTCTGTGGGTAAATCCAGAAACGTCCTTGTAATTCCTCTTGGTCAGGCACATGATTGGTGGTAGGAGTTAAAAAAGTGATTACAAAATTCACTCTGGCCCTTCTTCGCAATACGGGTGTGATCCTGGTGGGTGCTCAGATGCACGTTGCACTGGTGCACCAGCACCTTCCCCTCTAAGCAGAATTGGGAAGTGGCTGTACTCACCACCTGGAGCTGGAGGTCGTCTCGACAGCGGTACGCAAGCTGTGGTGGGTGCCTCCCGGCTGTTGGTCCTGGCTCCATCCAGTGCCAGCTGAAGGCTCTGGAGCTGTGATGCACTCAGATGCTCACGCTGCAATTCTGTAACCATAGCAGCATTTTCAGGGCCCAGGTTTGCTATTTGTTCTGGTGACAATGCCTGGGAGTGAAAAAGCCAGAAAAAATCATTTAGACTGCCAATTACAGACAGGTAAGAAATGAGGAGAAATAGCCTTCAACATTGTATTTCTTTAGCAAAACTCAATAAAGCTTTGTTAATTTATTTCACTGGCCATTTGCTGCTTGGCTGTAACAGCTTGAGAAGCTTTCTTTGATAACACTATATTGGACACTGCTTCAATATGTAAAAGGAGTTTCATTTTCCAGTCATTTTTCTGACTTGTGCAAAGACAAATGACACTGTGTGCCATTTGTGCCTCTTCTTGTGTTTTCATGTATTTCCTTTTCTGCTCCCAAGCAGCCTCTCTTCATCTATACTTAAATCTTGATTGGAGATATCAGCATGGAAAGCGTGAGTTGAAAAATAAAATATTTTATTCTCATCCTTGTTTCCTCTTTTAGACTGCAAATCCTCCAAGTTTGGACATACTGAAGTTTGTGTTTAAAAATGAATATGGAAATCATAATCTTATAGTAATTATGTTACACAGAAATTACATCCATGCTGGATGGCTTCGATTCCAGCTAACAATCTACAGTCCCAGGAATTGCAGCATTCCTGCACAACATGCCATCTCTGCAGCAACAGTTCTGCATCCAGGTTCCACTTTACAAGGGATTATATTTTTCCCTTCCAGGTAGGTCAGACCACAGAACAAACCCTTCCTAATTTCTCATTGTCTAGCAAACGATATGCTCCTTTAAACCTCAAAAACCTCATAAATGCCTGTCATCCAGAAATGCTGAGATGAGCCACTTTTGAACTAAATTGAGGTCCATTATACAATGTAGTTTTTCAAAAATCAAAATCTGAATAACGTATGTAGCTCTAAAATAGCATAAAAGCTATGTAAACAAATTATGCTTTGAGTCTTTCAAATACAGCAAAATGTTCTGGGAAGATCCCCTGTTGTTTTTTAAGCACTTTTTGTATTATCATTACTCTTACTAGCAAGAAAGTATGCTCTTCACAAGAAATTCTGTAGGATGTCATAGACCTTCACCTTCGCCTGCTTTCCAGACAGTTTGGCTAAGAACATCTCAAGCTTATCTAAACTGTCAGTGGTACTGTGCAAAACAGTAATTGTTCAAGGAGTTATTCTCATTTATGGATCCTGACACAGTTAACTATCTGTTTAGCTCATCTGGCCATAAATACATCATTTGACTGAGCATCTGAAAGAGACCAGACTAGGCAGAATATTAATCTTGTCACTGAGTCAAATAAAATCTGGGCCAATGACCTCAAGATCCACGTTCTAATTTTTGGTCCACATTCAGAATGGTTGTAATTAGATGTAATTCCTTTCTGATCTGTATCTGCTTGTACAATCTGTTCCTCAGAGCTAACACAGGGAAATGTTGCCAGATTTCAGGATAATAAAAAGGCTCTTACCTAAGTCAGCACAGAAATCTGTAGTTGTGATAGCATCTCTGCAAATGTTAATAAACAGAGAAGAAAACTCAGATCTGAATACAGTGTGAAAAGAAAGAGAGTCCCTTCTGTGCATTCTGACCTCAGGTCTTTGCTTTTTCTCTGATATGCATTCTGAGGAAAAAACAAAGCTTGCTTAACATATTTAATGCTCATCACAAGTACAGATAACACAGTTCAAAGTTAATGTTTTAGATCCCTGACTGTCTCTCAAGCCGTAGAAAAAATTCTTACTGAAACCCCAAACCAGTGCTGCAGTTTATTTATACCAGAGTTAAAACAATAAAAATTCAATTACTTCTTCACTAATAAAGCTCTTACTTGGAAAATTTCAGCAGGTATACTCCTTATTGCTATTGGCTGGAAATATGGCATCAGGTTTTTATCAAAGGCCTTTAATTCATCCTCATTCAAACCACCTGAAAAGGTAATACAGTTTTTTTTTATTAGATTGACTTTTAGGGTAACACTTGTGCAAAATATCTAATAAATATATTTCTTCCATATGTTTCATTGAGGAACACTCGTTCTTAATTTTGTTGTTTCTTACATTGCGTTCAAACATTACAAGTCCTTAGCCATTGGTATGGAGCAATGAAGGACCACTGAACAACTCTTGTGTTTGTAGAAGAGACAGTTGAGGGGAGATATGATAAAAATCTATGTAGTCATAAGCAGTGTCATTAGAGAATGCTTCTTCATAGCCTCTTCTAAAACAGAAAGATTTAGGGAGCATTAAGTGAAATGATTGGAAGGCTTTAAAAAAAGTGCAGCAGGAGGTACCTTATGGAGACTACCACAAACTTTTCCTTAGTGCTAAGAAATTGCTGACTGCCCATCCCAGCAGGTGACTCCTCTCTGGAAAAAATTCGTTTTGCCAGTCTAGAAAAACACACTGCCACACAAACCTTTCACTCAACACTTAATAACATTGCCTCACAACTATCACCATCTGCAGTCTGAAATTTGTTACCTGCTATAGCACCAATTTCCTGTAACACAGAGCCATTCCAGCTGGTTGCAGTTCCAAACACAGACTCTGTTATCTTCTTAAACTGCCTCAGAACAGGGGTGCTACACAGCAAGAGGCCAATTCTTGCAACAGCAGCACTGCAAAAGACAAGGTTAACGTGAAATGCTGCAATTGCATGCAGTACTAAAAGAGCCTGGAATATAGTCTGCAGTAGCAAGAATGTAAACCCATTTCTGAGTTAAAATACACGTACAGGCGTTGCAAGTTTAATGTTTAATGTTTGGAGCAAAAACCCAGGTTTCACGAGTTTGGAAGGGACCTCTGGATATCATCTAATCCAGCCCCCTGCTAAAGCAGGTTCCCTACAGTAGGTTGCAAGGTCTCTGAATGCATTACTTGAGTGGTGGGATATAAATGGCAGAGGAAATTTAAAATGACTGTATTTTAAACAGCCACTGTATGCTTTCTGTAACAGCTACTGCCTTTCTTAAAGCATTTAGAATGCAAACAAAAAGTGCCCTTTAGGCTCTGTAAATCTTCCAGGAAAACAAGTTTGCATTTTATCAATAGAGATACTAACAATTCTGTTATGATTCAAATCCAATACCTGAATTCAGCAGTCCTTATGGACATGATTTCTGTGGAGTTCAGAGCACAGAGAATAGCTCCCAATCCAACTAAATCAAAGCTTTTTAGTGTACTCATTGTTTGCCCAGAATCTTCTAGAAAACTTTGCAAAATAGATCTTACCTGCAGAAATAAGAAGATAAAAGGTGTGAATGGAGTAAATATAATTGAAGATTTTGTTACCAGCAGCCCAAATTCTTACTGGAAGCTATATAATCCTGAGCCTTCCAATGTAATTAATAGGATTCTGTCATGGCCTTCAGAAGGAGCACTGGCACCACCTATTTGAGGCACTTAAGCAGAGCATTTATACAGCCATTTCCCAAATGCAAGCAAGTTAAAAGAATTCGGTATGTCTTCTCTTGTTCACAAGTGACTACTTCCCTACAAGAAATGGGCACTGAAGTGCCTGACAGAACTGCCAAATTCAGTTAAATTGCTAGAAAGAAATGCAAATTAATTAATGGGATTAATCTGAATTATTTAGGTTTTCTAATATCAGATTGTCTTGCCTTATTTAACTGTCACTTTGTCTCAATTTAGTATGAAAATCTCTTGATGTAATCAGCAGCTATTCAAAGAAAGGAAGATGAAAGGAACATAGCATCCAAATGGCATACTTGCTATCAACTTAGGTTTCCAGGGCAGTGAATGCTAGGGCTGGGGTGTACACTACCTCTTCAGTGATTACTCTCAGTGAGGAAAGGCCTGCATCTTCCACCAGCAGCATCTCTTCAGGGACCAGTGTGAGAGGAGCTGCTGACCTCTTTTATTACTTGATGGGCAAGAGCTAAGGAATACTTCACCATCAGAAATTATACTGTTTGACCACAGTTATTACAATTAATAGTGATTGACATCCTCTTGGCCATCTCACTGGCCAGGGTGATATCAGTGCTGACCTACCAGCTCTTATTTGTGGTGGCCTCAGCTGAAGGCAACCAGCAGGCAGTGGTAGGGGTTGCTGTATTGGTTTCCTAGGCAATCCCAGGACTTTAATCCCAAAGGATATATTCAGTGGTAAATTCAGTAACATGCTTACCTGGGCAAGAGTCCATTCTGCTTGTTGACTGAGGACAGAAATGGTGTCAATTGAATGTAAATCTAGCTCTTCAATTTCATTTTCAGTAAGTGCTAGTGCTATACGCCCCAGAGAAACAATATGGTAGCTCTTCCAGCCTAGCAGCGACCCCCAAACCTATTGAACAGATTCATTGATTTAAAACATCTGTTAGATCATTGTGAATCTTCAGGTACACCATTCCTGAAACACTTCCTTTTAAAAGTCCCAATTCCTGATATATGTTTCTTCACATACAAAAGGCAGAGATTGGATATTGTGAAGGTAGGTACTGAAGTAATAATGGTTAGTTTATCTAAAATATCAAAATCAATGTACTTATATTGATGAGTTCCTCTTCGAGCTTTACTTGTTACAGTACAGATTCAAAAGCTGTCACAGACCAGCCCCAAGAAAGTTGTAATTTCAGGAAAAGATCTTCCTGAATAAGGAATAATGAATGGCCATCAAGAGCTAAACCTGCAGACCTCAGAACTACTGACTGCATTTAGTTGGGAATTACAGAAGATGGGAGTCAGTGGTCAGTATCTCTTAGGATGTGGCCAATTGCCTTTGTGGAGAAAAGACAGTGGGTTTTGGCTGACAGAAGTAATGTAAACAAGACAGCTATATGTTGGGGAAAAAAAAAAAAAAGAATTCCCTTGAAAGGTCTCAGATACCTGAGCATCTTTGCATGATGTCAGTCAGCACAGGAGAGTTTTCTCATATGAGACTGTGCGAACAACTCCATATAGAGAAATGAATGTAAAAGCACATGCCTGGGCTAAGCTGACCACTCCATACAAATATTTTTTCCATTTTCAGAGAGCTGGTGTTTGCTGTACAACTCACAGAACACAAAGGGCCAGATCTCTGGAATAAGATACTCTCCCTCAGAGTTGGGGGCTGTGTGCTCATTGTGTCACCACACACACTGTGGAGATGCCCCAGGACTGTCGAGGTGTTCTGTCTCAACTTCGGCTCTCAGGGTAAGGATTTTTTTAAGACAGCCTTTGCCAGACCCTGAGTATCCACTAGATCTTCTATGTCAGTTTTACAGTGTCATAAAGAAACAGAAATTAGCCCAAGTCTGGGAAATTTCAGTCTTCTCCAAAGAAAAGACACAGCAAAAAGCATTACCTCAGTGTTAATGCTCATAAGTTCTCTAACTTAAGAGATACATGAAACACATACAGTTAAAAATGTTGCGTGCCTGCTTCCTGATCTAGGTCATAAAATACAGAATCTGAGCAGCTTCATAAATAGCATTATCCGTGCTAAAGCAATCTCAGACATAATGGTATAAATAACACGGTATATGAAAACTGAACCTCTCCTTTGTCCTCATTCACCTAGAGACTACAAAACCATACATCTGTTACTATCACAGAGCCGGGAGACCTTCCACTTCCAAGTGAGTTAAGCTGCTTATTTCCATTAAGACCCAATCTGATAACTAGAATTTTTGAATTCGTTTGTGGCCATGAGTGGAATGCAGTTTATTTTAGAGGAAATAAATCAATTTAGGAGAAATTAAATCTGGCTTAATCAAACCTTTAATCATAGATGCTCTTTAGTTAATAATATAACAGCATCTTCTACAAATAATTTCAAAGAGCTGTAGTTCCTTTGCCTGTACTGATTTCTCATGCTTGGTGTTGAGTGTAATAGCATGTTGCATCTGACAGATTAATAGATAGAGTCTGTCCTTGTTTAGGAGCAGTCTGTCTCACCAGTACTCACAAAGACCAAATATACAAAATTCAGAGCACTACAGATCTGTGCATCTTTGAGTTGAATACAGGAGCATATCAACCTTGTTGACAATTTCTCTAGAGCAGATAACACTCTGTAATCACACTGTTATGCTGCACTCTGTAAAATAGTTCAGTTTCTACCATCTCAGATGAGCATTAATTTTATTTTCCTCTAAAATTATTTTTATTTTTCCTTTCCCCACCCACATGCCTCCGTGTTGACAGAGGGAGGCAGACGGACAAATGTATTTGATGCAGTGAGCTGTTGTCCTGTCACAGCAGAGACACAGCTGCAGAGTTAGTCAGACACCTGGCTAGTGCCCCTACTCTTCACACACCTGTAATTTGGGAGTTTTAAAGATGTGCTGCCTTGCTAGAAACTACACTTTTGGATTATCTACCCAAAACTCCACTGCTTTGGCTGCAACTGCCACTGTACAAAGATGCTGTCCAGGCTCACTTTGGCACAGTCTTCAGACCTCCAAGCATCTGCACTTGTCCTACTTGCAGCTAACTGCACTTGTAGACTCTTCCTAACCTTGTTCTGTCATAACAACCCAGTGGAACCTAAAAATGACTTCTAAAACATTGTATCACTTTGACAGAATGGGATTCAAGAAAAGCTAGCCAGGGAGAGATGGAGGCAGAGAGGAGACAACTTCCATCAGATACTGGTGACATGAAGCTGAAGACAGCCTAGGCATGCTAACCTCTTCATCTCTCCTTCTTCTGAAGCCAAAACAATAGGTATGACTGCATCCTAAGGCTTTTCCTGGCTGAAACATAAGTCTATTTTGGAACAATACCAGCAAGCAGAAAAAGCAGGTGACCTCCAGGAGGAATGCATCACCAGTCTCAGCGGTGGGTGAGGTCTGGCTTCTAGGAGCCCACAGCTAACCAAGTCAGCACTGCACAGAGCCCACACACTGCTGGCTGACACAGGGTACAGTGCTGGCAGCACCCAGCCCTGTCCTGTGCTCTGGCACACTCCACTGGCACCACACATGTCCAAGGCCCAGAGCAGAGACCTGTTGCTTACCACCAAAGTATCCTCTCTTTCAGTCAGTTTGGTTTTATTACACTGTAAACTGTATTTAACATGGACATAGACGTTTGAACGCTCTCAGCTGAATTCTCACCAGGCTAACCAACAACCTACAGTACAGACTGCAGTTTTTTTCATTTATAAAAGAAAAGTGAGAAGCAAGCAACTGAAAAGACATTGAAAAGCAAAACTGCAGCCAGTAGCTCAAAACAACTGGCCTCTTGACTCTAAAACAAAGCAATAATCCTCTCATGTTATTCTTCTAATGAGCAACAGATATTCCTGAAGCAGTAGGGACATCATCATAGCACAGTTACTTTAGAACTGCATAGTTCAATAGCAGAAAGATAAATTATGGATTAAATTTTCTTTTACATACAAAATAGTTACCTGCTTGGCTTTTTCCTTCAAGGCCATAAGTTGGGAGTTGTTAAAACCAGAGACAGTCCCAAGAAGTTCCACATTTTTGTCAAAAGTTGCTGCATCCATGCATTTCAGTTCCTGAGCTGACCAATAGACATTTGCTTCTGCTAACTTAATAATTTCATCTGAAGAAGGGGCTCTGATTCCCAGGCAATCTGAGGAAAAAAAAAAAGAAGTCAAATAGTAGGAGTATTTTTCAAAGAGACCAAAATAAAGAAATTGACTAGGAAGATTTAAGAATTAAGAGGCTTATGGACTACAAATTAACTGCAACCAATGTAATATTAATTATCTCACAATTAAATAATTTCCTTAAATATTTGCATCATTGATATCTTGGATATAAAACTATAATTTGCCTAATTTGTGAGATTCAACTACATTCTTTGTCTTTCAAAGGCAGTGCAGGCTGGAAAAGAAAAGTAGTGTGTATTTCAGAACTGTTAAAATACAGGATGCTACAATAAAATGAAAATCTGAAGGCACACAATGCTGAGAGCAGCCGAGATCTTCTAAGTTTTTTTTAAGACCAGCTGCCTAAAGGAATCAAACTCAGATCACGGAGATGGCCTCAGTGGAAGTCTCCATCCAGCTCCATTGCTGCTTAGAAAAATTAAAATGTATTTATAGATCACAGCTGAATGAACTCCTCTACATTCAACCAGTTTGTTTCTGAATCCAGTTCAGCAGGAAACTGTCGGACACAAGAGATCCCTTCATGCTGAAGTACCCTGACAGAGATATACAGCTTGTAAAACTTGCCTGACATTTAAACAAGGTGGAGACAGCAACTGGATGTGTCACAGAAGCATGGTGCTTCTTCTCCATATCAAGCGAGTTGTTAAAATGTCAGGAACGAGAGAGAGTGTCTCACTTACAGCAGAACTGTTTGGACAGATGACCTGCATTTAAAGATCTGATTTATGGGCAACTTCCGGCCCCATGCACGATCAAATGAGAGATTTTCCACTGTGTGTTTTAAAAATCCTGGTCTTTCTTGGTGTAATCTACCTCTCATTTTGATGGAAAACAGAAATTAGAGTCCTAAGTGCTTGCTTACTGCTCTCTCGCTCCTGGCACTAATTTAGGAAAACCTTATTAAACGATTATCTAAACCAAACCTGAAGACATGTAGAGATTATATGGCCATTACCAGTAAAATGCAGGAATTCCACAGATGCTGCATTAGAGCTAAGCTCCCCCAAATAAATAAATTGAAGTGAGGATGTATAAAGTAGATTTGTACTCTGAAAGCAGGCAGAGGAGGGATTTATTTGCATCAAAGGAAGCTGCAGTAGTGGGTAGAACATTGAAAAGACTGAATCTGTTGAGCAAACGAAAACGTTGTTCAGTATGCACTGTACCAGCTGACATTCTGCTCTCCCTGTCCGTGCCCTCCTGTGAAGCTCCATTGTTTCACTTTCCCCTTCTGCAAAAGGTCAGCTTTTCTCATGTAAATACTGTCCAGTACAATTCCTTTCCCCAAGTATGAAAACCTTGATTTTTTGTTCTTGGAAAAACAAAACATTGATTTTATTATTTGCAATGCACCAGATATATTGGCACAGTTACAGAGGGAAATACTAATTAGAGTCCTGGCTTTGCTTCCTGTATCTGATGCTTCTTCATTCTTTCTTCTGCTCTACATAATTATATTTAGTTTGATGAAGAACATATTACATAGATAACATATTATAACATCTCAGTGCTGTGAGTTAAGCAACCTGAATTCTTTTTCCACTACTGCTGCTGCTTTCTGGTAGCATCTCAGATATACAATTACTGAATTTTGCCTCATATCCTCCAATTTGCCTTAAGCGTCACCTTTGTTTTTCCCTTGGTATAGGCACAGATGTATGAACTGTCACTAGCAATTATTACTGTTATTACTATTTGCTCACAACCAGTAGGAGATGTTAAATAGCAGGATGGCATCACACAGAGCATCCATGTTATCCTTGAGCCATTCTTCTAACACTGCATTTTTTAGTAATTTAGAAACCATCCCTAAAACTTCATTCCTTACTGAAACTATAATGTGAGCTGTGTGGAGATTATGCTTGGCAACAGAACTTC
This sequence comes from Meleagris gallopavo, assembly GCF_905368555.1. NCBI lineage: Eukaryota > Metazoa > Chordata > Aves > Galliformes > Phasianidae > Meleagris > Meleagris gallopavo. The sequence continues at coordinate 8,724,000 of NC_139419.1, read as the reverse complement.
AACACCATGCTTGAAGAGCAGAAATATTTCTTGCTGGACCAGCACAAACAATTCCTTCATTTTCCATCTTCCAGGCCCATTCCCAGTTGCACCAGCACACTCTTGAGCGCAGAGTGAGCAGCCTTGGAACCCTGTTATCTTTTGACAAAGGCCATAAGCTTCACTGGCAGGTTTAAATTGGCCTTACAATGCAGATGAGACAGCTCTGCAACTGTACTGGACATGAGCTTGATTAGAGTATTTGGGATTGGTGGTGTCGTGATCAAGTTCTAGAGAAACATCTGTAAGGACATAAGTGTCTTAATAATTAATGATTTGATAGTTAACTACTTCAGAGAAGACTGAATTTGATCCACATAGCTGGACTCTGATACTCTATCAGCTTGATCCTGCTTTTTTAGAGCATGATAATTTGTAATGATTCCTCTGCTCAATAGAGGTCACGTTTTTCTTCAGCCCATGCAAAAATACAGCTCTGTAGAATACTATCTCCTGTCTATGAATACAGAATTGTAAGGAATGTCACAGCCATCATCCAGAGTTGCTGCTATATAACTGGGAGGATTTCCATGGAGGCACAGGGGCCTGGTGAGAGCTTGGACTCACACCGTTGGGCAGAACTGATGGGTAGGTTCTCAAAGGCAGTCAGTACCAGCCTCCCTGAAACTGCTGGATGCGAAGTGCTAATCAGTGCTTAGCTTCCCCAACAGCAAGGTCGTTCTCCAGAGCACAAGATGACATGGGCTAAAAATTCTGCCTGGGTGAATTATGGGAAGGAATTGTTGTAACAGAATATAGTCAAAGTATGAACCTCCTACAAGGAAAATGATCCATTTGTCACCAGAGATTCTAGCAGATCGATTGTTAATAAATTTTAGATTATAACAAAACAGAGTGCCACAACCAATGTTAGATTTCAGAACAGCTGAGTCAACATATGCTCATGTCTGGCAAAGGATTAACTGTGTGTAATCTTTTGGCACAACAGTAACTTGTCACCTCCACAGCTATTAATTCAAGGAGCTTCATTTAGATTACAAAGAAGCCAAAAAAAAAGAAAAAAAAAAAGGTAAAAAACAACAAAAAAAACAATTCAAATAATCTTTTCTTTAGTGTAAGTACAAACATTCCAAGAGATACTGAACCTTGCAATGCAGTACTAAAATCAAGTGTTTCAGCAATTGGTCAGTGCATCAAGTGACTATGGGCAACAGAGCAAAGACTCACCATTTATGCAAATAAACTGTTAAACTACTGAGTGCTTTCATTTTCATTGTCCTTGGAATGCATATGATGATCAAGGCAAAACAAAAAGTCAGTTTGAACTGCAAATCTGGCACTTTGACACTGCACAGACACCAGGTAAAACTCACCTGGTGTGGTAAGATGTGGTTCCATGTTGGCAGTGGCATTGAAGACAGATTCAAATACAGTTGATAGAAGCTCTTCAGCTGAAGAAAGTGGTCCAATTGTCTTTGCTATTTGCAAAATGATATCTGGAAACTTCAAAAGGAAAAAAAAAAAAAAAAGACATCTTTCCCTTTTTTAAAAGAAATAATTTTGGAGAGAAATTTGTGCAGACCTCAGCAAAATGGAGGTTAGCAACAGCTCAGCCTCCTTCCTCTTTATGCAGATGTTTAGCAAGGTTAACTGAAAGGTTAACAGCAGGTGTTTAAGGAAAAAAATACTAAAACCAAAGTAAATTCTGAGAGATTCCCCCTCTACCATGCCCTCTCAGATTCTGGCGACATCTGTGCAGCCTGACTGCTGACTGTGTAGCAACAAACTCCTCTGTCTGTAATGTGCAGCATGGAAAATACCTTATTTTCTTTGTTTCAAATTTGTCAAATAAATATAAAAATTCAGCATCTTCTTTAGGGTTTTGTGATGCTTTGGTATCTCTTCTCTACCCTGCTGGACACTTCCCTTTCAGTTATGAGTCCTGTTCTATTTGTCAGTTATAAGCATTAATTCCTGAGAAAACGTTGATGCCCGTGCTCACGTATTTCTGCAGAATAACAAATTCCTCATTCCAGTATAGTTTACCCTTATACATAGAAAGTTCTAAGATTATATGAACTAAGGATGGCAAAGAAACTACAACACACAATGCTGAGGCTATTAGTTGTTGTTATGTGTGCTAAACTGGCCCTTGGGCAAAGGGCCATTGGAGTAAATGCTGATCTGATCAACATGAGCCCGTTATTACAGGATAAGAAACATAACTTTTCTAGTTGAAAGGCAGAGGAATGGGGGAAATAATGCTACACAAAAAACAGTTCTAAAAATATTTGTGTCTGCATAATTTTAAACACAGCTTATTTTTTTCTACATGACAATGTGCAATTATCACTGTATATGTGCGAATAATTGCCTACAATAGAGAAGAAGCCTGAGAAATTCTGATGAAGTCAAAAACATGTAAGTGGATAAAAGCATGGTTACTTACCAAAATAATCTTTTACCTAGTTTAACATTCAGGTTACGTCATCTAGGCTGTTCTAGCATTCATAAACTCAAATTCAAACATAATCTTTAATACATTTAAACGTTAAAATAAGAACATACCTTTTCAGCAAGGACATTTAATTCTCCTTTTGACAGCTGAGCTATGAATGGTCCAACATCTAATGTTGTTTCAGCTGTCCAGTTCTTTGGAGAGCTGAAAAAATATTTTTGAAAATTTTATTAATGAAGAATGCTTGCAATCAAAATTACACTGAAATTTCAGAGTTTTTCTTATACTGCATCATCTAGCGAAGACAGATGATCCTACACCAGTGTGATGATTCATGCATATTGAGCAACCTGGTCTGGGGGAGGTATCCCTGCCTATAGCAGGGAGGTTGGAACTGGATGATCATAAAGGTCCCTTCCAACTTAAACCATTCTATGATTCTATAACATCAGACTGCATTTTCTCATCTCTCAGATATGTGGAGCATTAGTGGAACTCTCAGGACATACAGAGAAAGCCTTCAAACACTGCTTTCCCCTCTTTCTTCCTCAGTGTTCGTAACATTCTTAGCATTACAGCATCCAAGCAAGGAGAAACAGTTCTTCTCAGAGCAATTAAAATTTTCCATTTTCTATCAGATTCATACTGCAATAATATTCTGCTAAATGGAACCCAAATAAGAATCATCATAACCAAAACTGAAACCATCCTTTTTCCAAATACCTCATCCTAAGGATCACCTTGGCTAATAGTCAGGCAGGCAACACTTGCAAGTGCTTGCTTCTCTAAGTTAAAACAAAATGAAATCAAAACAACAAACAAAAAATATATTGCAATACTGAACCATTTGCATGTTTACATGCACTTTTTTCATTGCTGTTGGGCAACTGTAGCTTTCCCTGATGAAAATGGGAGCTGGGGTGTTCAACATTTCCGAAAAACAGGCCCATGAACACCTAGGAAAAGTGGACAGTTTCCCTCTCATTCTATAGAGATCAAATTCACTAAGCAAATCAGGAAAGTAACTCAATCTTTTCAAAATGAAGGGACAGAAATAAGAAACAGGTGATGACACTGAAAAATTAAATAAGTACCTTATTAGCTCCCTGTTCAGCTGTCAGAGCTATCTCCTTCATCTGTAAGATCCAAGAGTAGATGAAGGCAGCTCTAACACTTTGGAGAGCCAGGTCTAATGACACCTAAGCCATTTCTGTTTTAGAAATCCTTTCCATGATAGGTACTATACCTCCTGAAATAACATGCTAAATTATTCAGACGAATATATAAGAAGTTCAGTTCTGAGTGACGCAGGGTGTTTCAAAATATATGTTGCTTAGCACAGTGCTTATTTGGGCTGTTTGACACAAAACTGACAAATGTTAGCCAACCTGTTTGGGGGTTAACTTAAGACAGCACTTGGATAAATAATTTTCAGCGTGGAAAATTCTGCAGAATGCAGCAGTGTAACCAGCTTGTTAGAAGTCTGTGTTCTCTTAGAAAACTTTGTTGCATTTATTGCCCTGCTACGAGAACATTTGACTAGACGTTTATTATATTAATAATAAAATGAAGTATTATTGAGCACATTCTTCATTCATTCAAATGAATCTGTATCAAGATGGATGCAGGGACGGCATCTGTTGGAAAATACAGCGACAACATCACCAGAAAAATCCTGACAACTAGGAGGAAGCTGAATGAGCAACTAAAACTACTGGAAGCACCCAGTGACAGTCTTTGGGACTAAAGGGATGCTTAGAAACTAAGTGGTTAGTCTTAGCCTTCAGAAGCAAGATATCTCTAAGAGAGCATGCAAAAGAGAAACTTTACATTCTTGCCAGAGGACAGCTTTGCATTTTACATGACTGATATAGCAATGTAGTTCAAACCAGCCTCCTAATCTGAGTCATTAACGATATCTAACACACTCTCTCCTCTGTTGCTTCAAGATATCCCCCTGCTTCTTCCTCTGGCTCTCTTCAGTTGCCACAGGTGCCTGCAGTCATCTTTTTCTTCTAAAACCAGTGCACAAGTGTGAGAATTCTTCAGCTCCCTGTGCCATACTTCACCAGTAACCCCTAGCTCTTACCACACCAGAGATTCTTACTGCCTGCCCTTCCTCAACCATTATGCTTTCTCTCTTTTTTCCTCCAGGATTTAACTTATCCAGGGTGTCCCTTGGGCTGTAGTTTGTTCTGCAGTTATCACATTACACAAGTAAACAGAAATGTCATTCTCGTGAACAGAGAGCACTGCCTTAACTGTCAGCAGAAGCAAGGTACTATACCTAGTACCTTACCCATATAACTTGAGGAGCTTGTATTTAATTTCAGTCTTCTGCTCGTGGCTGAGCTGTCGGCAGAGTTTGAATTGATGAAGGGCTGTTGCCATTGCCTTCAGGGACATTCTGCCATGTAGAAAAGCTGGAGGTAAGTGGCAGATTAGATTTCCAAGTAGGTCAACATCATATTCATCAGCAATGGAGCCATTCTGAAACAAGAATTTACTTTGTTGACTGAGCTAATCTTGGTTCTTATCCTGTATCACTCAGCTGCATCACAACACATTTAAGTTTGGTGACCCTTTAAGGAACAAAGACTCTATAGTTTGTATCAGCAACTTAATCTACAGTTTCTGATGAAGCCACATTATACTTCTTCCTCTTACCACAACTGGTGATATTTAGTACGCATTTGTTAAGCTCTAGTGCATTCTTTATTTCATATTGAACTACACATAAAAAATAACGTAAAATGCCTGCCACAGGCTCCAGGTGACCATTCAGCAACTGCAGAATCAGTGCACTTCTGCCTGCCAGGAGAGTCCTCTCATGGCCCTGTGGGGCCACAAGCTCTTGTTACCAAAAAACTTCACTCTGCAGAGTTTCTCTAGCCAAAAGACAAGGGATTGCAGGGCTGGTTCATGTGCACAAGGACATGAATACTCAAAGCTGCATCAAAAACTAGCATTCCTTAAAAAAAATGAGCAGAAATCACAAAATTTTCCTGGTACAACTGCCTCTGTCACATGCAGCTCGGAAGGAATGACAATTGTTGGAGCAAAAGGGAATAATTTCAGCTACAAATGCGTTGGCAGGGTCAGGCAGTTCCATCCACTTCACTGTGGTCAAAGACATTTCCTGAGAATATTTTGTAATGCACACACAGGCAAAGAAAAACGTTTCTTTAGGCAGATAACAACAAAATCAAAACAGTGCATGAAGAAAATATAAGAATACAAACAGGAAAGTCAAAAAACTTATGCAAACGGTGACTGACATCTCTGTATGAAATGCAGTGCAGCAATGAGTGCAAGCAGAACCACAGGATGGTTGAGGTTGATTCCGGATGAGCTCTAGAGATTGCCTGGTCCAAACCCTGAGCTCAGTGCAGATCAGTTACAGCCAGTTGCCTGGGGCATCACTGGGTTTTGCACATCTCCAAGCATGGAGACTCCCTGTGAGCAACCTGTCCCAGCGTTCAAACACCCTCACAGTAACAAAAGCCTTTTCTTTATATTTACTTGGGATTTCCCATATTTCAGTTTGTGCTCCTGCAATTTTATATTGGTAAGATCCCACCTGAGCCTTCTCTTCTCCAGGAGAACAAATTACAGACAGAGGCATTATTTTGATCTACATGAAAAATACATGAACTCTCTATGTCGATCTATAACAAATCCTCACTGCTGAGCTGTTTTGAAAGCAACTCTGGGTAGCTCTGGCATAACAGGGATCTTTGAACTCTTACAGACACCAGGCTTCTGTTAGGAATAAATAAGGAGTTTGGTAAAACTGCGTATCACTGCCTATAGATAAGTACAATCCAGAAAACCACACGTTGTTTGCTGTACTTTAAACAAAGACAATAACTGAGTCTTAGGATTCAGCTCTACTGGTATTTCCAATGAATTATTTTAAAATAGTTCTTTAAAATATTTAAGTTAAATGTGCATTTTTTCCCAGTATTTCTAGGCAGCAAACCTGATTTGGAACCCTGTACAAAGGAATAAGCACAGTTCGTCCTAAGCAAGAAAAGCATCTTTGTTGAAACATGAAGATTTTCAGAGTTTCTTTAAGTGATGCTACAGTCTTAAATTGCTGCTGCTTGTGATGGTGAAGAAATTGCCATGCTGTGTTACTGCCTATTGGTCTGCCAGGGCCATCAGCCACAGTTTCACTACACCAATACAGAGCAGGAGAGCCACTGTCTGAGCCACAAAGTCATATGACAATAACAAAAGAGAAAACTAATCAGCCACTCTCACTGAGTTTGGAATTTTCAGCAGGTTCTGTGCAGCTCCCCCTCCACCACTGACCCACCTAACCGTGCCTACCAGGCATTCCTGCACTTTCTGCAGCACAGTTTCTTTTTTGTGAAAGCTTGGACTCAAGAGGTCCATCTCAGTCTTCCCAAGGCTTTCAATGAAAGGGACACACAGAGGGCCTGAAATGTACTCCAGGTATTCAATCCTGCAAAAGAATTAGAATGGTCTTAGAATGCAAACCTGACCGTCAGATGCCAATATCCACACCCATAACATCTGTGGAGACAGAAAATCTCAGAGATGAGTCTGAACTTCAAAAATTATAAATTGTAGTTTATAAAAAAAGTGCTCAGAAGAACAGCTCAAAACGTACTGCTACAGATGTGGTAACTTAAGATACAGTAAGATGCAACTTACGGAAGCACCAAGAAGAAGAAGGGAGGAATAGATGCATTGGAGACTTTCCAAAACTTCCAAGCCAAACAATTAACCTAAAAGCAACAAAAATTAGGATCTTAAGCATTTGTTATTTTTGAGGAAAAATGGAAATATAGCTTGTAAATTAGCATATAGAAAACTGTATGTGTTATCTTCAGAAGTTTAGAGTTTACTTTCTGCAGAAATCAGAGATGAAACATTTTATCTTTGGGCATATGAGAGTGCTAGTATTTTTCAAAAAGCTATTTATATTTTTCCAAAAAGATTACTTCTACATTAGCAAGTTGGAATGACTGTAAAAACTTCTTGCAATTCTTAAGTGGCAAATGAAATTGCCAAAATGAAGTATGATAAAGAACAAATTAACGCATACAGGATCTAAATGAAATATGTTAACAGACAATTTCACATGTACAAGATTTGGAAAAAAATCTGACAAAAGATCAAGTTCCAGTTTACTTGCAGTTTGGATATTGAGTACACTTATGCACACAAAGTCTTTTTCTGGTTTTACCTGATATGGGGAAAGGAGATGAAGATTATTTTTGAAGACTTTGAAATGGTTTAAAAAAGAGTCCGTGCCCATACTTTCAATCAGCTGACAAGTCACTCCTTTCACAAGCTGTCCTGTACTGATAGGGAAAGCAAAGTTCAATCTTTTCAGTATTTTTAGCAGAATATAGTCCTTACTCCCCACAACCAAAGCTTTAGTTTCATGATGAGCTCCAGAGATTGCCTGGTCCAAACCCTGAGCTCAGTGCAGGTCAGCTACAGCCAGTTGCCTGTGGCCTCACTGGGTTTTGCACATCTCCAAGCATGGAGACTCCCCGTGAGCAAGAGTTTACCTCTCTTTTCTTGTAATCTAAAGGCTATCAAAACTTAAAAATAAATAAATAAACAAACATAAAATAGTACAAAATAGCCACATGAAGTTTACCTTAAAGTTGCTCTGGTAACAGAATTAGAGTATTATCAATACCTTAGGAGGTCAACAGAAGAACTTTTCTTAGACAGTAACTCATACAGATACAAGGCCTGAAATAAAAGCCACCACATTTAAAGTAAAACTTCAGCAATACAGCTTAAAGATATAACCACAACTGCAAGGTTTCTGTATGTTTAATGCTATCAGGTACTCTAAAGACCTTTCCGGTGTCCAGAATGGTCAACCACAAGGCCTGGTACCCCCTGATGAACCTACTCTTCGCATCAGTGACCGGCACTGTGGGATGATGTTAAACACATTCCTGGCACGTGGCCATGGAATAATGAAGGTTTGAAGAGAGCTCTGGAGTTCATGTGGTCTAACCTTCTATATCTGGGCAGAGCCAAAGACTGGCTGTGTATGCAAGCATCTAGTACACAGTACTGGAAAGAAACTTAATGCGTCAGAATCTTGAAGATGTTTAAACTGTGCACATTAACACTTTCCTTTTCACAACATTGTCTCAGAAACCTGCCTTGGCTCTAAGTGACTGCTGGCTGCTTACATGAAAACATGTTTGGGGCAGTTCCTTTCTTCTGCCTCTGTCTTTTCAACACATATGTATTAGAACACTTTTCCTGTTCTCCCATCATACTAAATTGCAGTGGAATGGAAAATTTATTGTTATTGTTTTTTTCTTTTTACCTGGCTGCTTCTTAGCTCTTTTTCTTTCATCATTGAAGAATTATATCCATTCTCCTTCCATAAATCAGAAAGAGATATTTCTCTAAAGAAAGCTCCTTGTATATCTGTGACCAGTGAAGAAAAATCTGTAGATGAAGCTATCTAAAAAGTGTGAGAGACAAATACGTGACATTTCAGAACTGATGCTTAGATTTACAGGATTTGTCTTTCTATTCCGTGTAATAAGAGAGTATAAAAGAAAAACATGTCAGGATTAAAAAAGCCTTGGAAGTAATCTAGGGAGAGCCTTCAAAACACACTTAGTACTAAAAAAAAAAAAAACCAACAAAACACTAGAAATATTAACCATTGAGCTTATTCCAAGTAACATATTCTCAGTAACATTTTAAATCACACTCCACATATCTGGTTATTGTGCTTTTGTGCAGAGCAAATCTGCTACACACTGCAGTTTGTAATTACCTTCCTGAGGATCCCCTGCTGTTGTGCAGGAGATAAGTCTGATGAGTACTGGGATGTTGTGCCTCGAATGACCTGAGAAAGCTCTTTTGGGTTCATTCTGTAGAATGACTCAGTGCTAATACCAGTCACCAGTGCACCCATTTGGCTAACATTATAAAATGATAAAACCTGCAGAGATAACAGAGCAAACAAAGTCTTCTGGATTGTGCATAAAATACTTATTTAACATCAAACATTACTAAACCAAAACGATTTTTTTTTTGAGTACTTATTACTTTTTCTTGCCTAGAGGTGCACTTGCTGCAGACATCTTTCAATTCAGACAAGATAGTTCTGGGGAAACTGTCCCATTTGTTCCCTGAGGTTCCTTTTTTTGGAAACCTTAGAGAGGACCCTGGCTCATTACAGTATATTAGAATATCTAGATTGGGATCGTGCAAATTCTACTGTGTGGAGCAGTGATACAAACGAAATAACATATACAATTGCCAATTGCAAGTATGCATTCTTCCAATTACCAGAGTATTATATTACTTCAGGAATGTTTTTCTTTGATTTATTTAAACAAATTTTTCATACCACTAACAGTTCTAGAAGTCTCATACCAGCCCTAAACTTTTCAAGATCTACAGTTACTGGGAGGAAAAAGCCACTCCGCTTTCAAAAACAGAAGATAAGAAGGCTGTATCAGAGGTACCTTTCCATAAGAGAGGTATTTACTGGATAAAATCATAACTTGGCTTTTTGCCCACCCAGAGACTTGGTTTAGTGTCGCAATAGCATTATGCACTGCTTCAGGTGACAAAGATTCCAGCTGGCCTGAAGTCAGCCCAACCACAGCATCTGACAGCGATCCAAGGGTATCATTCAATGTCTGGTTCTGCACGGCAATATTCAGGAGTTGAGATTTAAGCTAAAGCAAACAAACAAAAAATAAACAGATGGGAAACAAATCTGCCAAGAACCAATTTCCAATTACCACCCAAAACTTCAACTGGAGTTTTTGGAATAGACACTGGCAAGCAATTAGTGACCATACACTTCATTAAAATCCCAAAGTAGAATGACAACTGTCAAAGAAATATGGAAGAAACAGAACAAGAAAAGAATGAATACGGTGAGGAAAAATAAAAAGTTTTTATATTTTGCATTGTACACTCAAGAACTATTTCATTATTTCTTAGATCCCAGTAATCTTTCACTCTTATCTTTCTGAATTCAAGAAGAAAGTCCTTTTCCAATCCTGACAACATAGTAAGAGGAAGTATGAGCACAGTACCCACCTTCTGAACCTTGGCCTGGAAACCTTTTAATTGATTGCATTTAATCATTTGATGAAGTAAAGCCTGGGCCACAGCGGCATCCATCTGTTCCATGTCATCATAAAAGCAAACCAACAAACCTAGCCTATATGGAAGAAATACATTAGCTGGCTTCTGAGATAACAGCTGTCACTCTCAGGAAAGCGAAGTACAGTATGGTATACCCTATGTGCTCAAAACTTGAGTGATTTGTTTGTCACTAATGCTTTAAATCAGCAATTCTAAAACTCCACCTGGCCTTAAATTTGGGTATAAGGGACATACAATATTCATCTGAACTCCACTCAGATTGATTGTGCTGTAAAAAAAATTTAAGTTTCACAGTTCCGTTTGACCATGCCTGGATTTTCTCAGCTACCAGATTCTACTGCCTTTGGCAGAACTGGCAGTTATCTCTGCCTGGAAAAGGATAGAGGGCTATTAGGAAGTCTTGAAGTGGCTTCCTGAGTTCTTATCCAGGTTTAGCAAATATTTTGTACTCTATTTCAAATCCTGCTTGGATTTTACTTGTAACATTAATATGGTGGAGCAGCAGCAAGAGCATTACATTATAGTCTCAGGCTTAAACAAAGCCTGCTGCATTTCCCATCAAACACAGTTCTTTATCCCTACAACAGGGCCTTGGCTGAATTCAGTGCTGGTTAGGAGGAACAGTACTGTGGTTCACCGTCTCAGTTGTGCCAGCACAGCAAGGGTGTGGCATGCAGCACCGTCACAAAGATGGTAAAAATCTGCTGTGTACATAACCTCTGTTTTTAGTTCCTTTAGTCCCTCAGCAACAACCAGCTTATGATAATGATATAACAACCTACCACTTTAGCAGCCCATCTAAATTCTTGGGACGTCATCAAACTAACACACAAATCAAAGAAACATCTATAACTGCACTTTTATACCAAATAATTACCTCCTGATGCATTATTCCATAACCACCAAGAGCTCTTCATCTCCTCTGGGATTAGCAGCAATGAATAATGCTACTTCTTAAAAGTAAAAATGCATTTAAAGAGTCAGAGTGGTTAAAATGAATAATATAAAATAAGTGTGTTGTGAAAATGGAATATATTAAGGACTATGGAGCATGGCATTTCTCTCACTGATTAGAATCTGGCACCTCTCATGAGTGATAAAATCATTTTTAAGATTTTTAACGTTGAAATCTAGAGTGCGGGCATAATTCTGTCACTTACATCCCCAACAATCAACAGTACTTCACAGAAGTCAATGAGTTACATTGCAATAATGATAGAAGCTCCACAGCCACATTCTTCATTAGTTTAAAACTCTGAAGCATTCTCTGAGGAAAGTACAAATAACTCCAGACCGTGGTGCCTTAGGACTAAATACATCCACTTACATGACAGTGTAAATGTAAATGTAGGACACAGTACTTTCCTGCAGGTAGCTCTTGCTCACTACATATTTATGAATAAAAGCAAGCTGCATATATATATATACATATATATATATATATATATATATTTGTTAAAGTCAGTTCAGTGCTGATTTGATAGCTCTAGAAGTGCAGTTTTTTGCTTGCACACATAAAGTCACAAACTTCTAACCTTAACTCATCTCTGCTGTGCAAGACTACCTGTAAAGAAGACAGCAGGATGGGCTTTTGATCTCTCCACTTCGTGACCGCTCTGCTGAAGTTATCAGTTGGACACCTCCTGCAGCCCTGATTGACACGAGCTAAAATTTTTTCTTTAAGTCCTAACCATACTGTTATTTTCACAAAACACTTCTCTTTTCTGTAATTCAAACAGCTAACAGGGCTTGCGTCCTGCTCCCCCAATTTGTTTAGCTGCTGTACTATACAGCTTGACGGAGCTTCGATTGGGTCCCACACACACTGCTGTAGTCCTCTTACTGCTGACAACTCCGCACTGCAGAGCCAGAGATGAAGCATCAGCTAATTAGGCACACCTCCAAAATTCATAAAGCAGCAGTTCTCCACTGTTGCTAACCAGGGCTGGATTTCAGCCTGTATTTTCCTGCTGGAAGAAAAAAGCTATGCCAGATCAACAATCTCATCAGCTACTCATTGCTTAGGCTCTCCTCAGTTCTCATCTTATCTATTCATTCTCCCCATACACAGCAAGAAAAAAACCATCAGTCTTGCCTGTAGACAGTTGAAGTGTTTCTCACATCAAATCCCGATGAGTTTATTCTGTCCAGGAAGGCTTGTGCAAGCTCTGGTGTGATATCATAAACTGTGTCCAACTGCTTTGTTGCATTGTCGTAGCTAATGAATAGTTTTATCTGATCAGTGCAAACAAAGTCGTTCATCAGGATTAGGGAATGACTGCATCCAATAAAACAAGCTTGACACTATAAATTAATTGACTCAATGTATGCTTTACAGAAAGAAGATTTGGATAATACAGTATTTTTGAAAGTAACACTGTTGGACTGTCAAATAATTTGAGGGTCTTCTATTATTGGTCCTTTCAATACAAATCACAGAAGCCTGATACGGATAAATAACTACGTATCACTGATAAGTCCTTCTCAATTACATAAGAGAGGAATAATTGGTTGACAATGAATTTAAATTCACGTCATATTTAAGAAATTAAAAAAATATAAATTCCTCTTTCACGTTTAAGATTGCATTTTGTTCACACCTTTTGTAGATGACATCATTTGACAATGATACGTCCAATGAGCTCTTCTACTTACTTCACTGAGACTAATTTTCAGAATTTCTTCCAAAGGCAGATGGACCATGTATCTTCCTAAAATCCATAAGTTTTCTGCACTGACCCATGAAGCTGATTCATTGAAATCTACTTTCAACAAATAGATAGTTACTACAGTGTTTGGAAACTCATTGTTTTTCAAAAATATCATGCCCACTATGTTATTATTGGTAAACGATTAAAAAATAGCTGCAAATCAGAAAAATCCTTTGCAGACAGAGTCAAGTTCCCTCCATTAGCTAGCTCTTAGCACCACATTTTTAAGAACTCATTCACTTTTTAATGAAACTAAAATAGTATTGCAAATGTCTCAAATTTTCTCATATGAAGACAATCTTTTATAGTTGTAGAAGCAAAATGGGTAAAGGACAGAACTGGCAAAATTATAGTATTAAGTATGAAGCATTTTAAACTTAGGTTTTCCTAATCAAATATATTATTTGTATTCAAATCAGGCAGGCATAATATTTTCTAACTCTTGATGTATCTTACATATTATTATTGATAATACCATTTATTATCTTACATATTATTATTGATAATACCATTTATTTCTGTAATATGCAATACCAATAATGCAGAAATGAATAATTATTCATATACTCATATGGAAAAAGGTTAGCAAAAATACAAAATACTGCCTAACATTTAATAAATGTCATTTATCTGGTAACATTCTCAAAAAGTATTTTAAATGAAATCAGGATCCCTGAGAATAATGTATTTACAGACCATAATATGATAATAATAATATAGTAATATGGTAATAATATAATAATATGGTAATATGAGCTAGAAAGACAGTGTTTTCCCAAAGTGTCCTAACTTGACTACTCAGCATGATATCATATCTTCCCCATACCTGCACTGCTTTGCATGTGAAAGAGCAACAGGACAGAAGAGAGGCATGGCAGTTCCCAGTCCCACCTGAGCTGGGTGATCTTTTACTAACTGAGGGCTCACTACTGTTCCAGGCATGATGCCTGATGTGGGATCTTCCCAGGATTGCTGAGCACCATGAGGTGAATCCTGCCCATGATAGAACGCATCACAGCAGAGTGGTGATTTTCCCCTCTATGACTTTACACATTATGCAGATATTTTGGAGTAGTTGTGGTTCCAGGAGCCAGATTTTGCTACACTGAAACGAGGGGGCATTTTGCCTTTCACTTACAGAGGAACAGGAAGAATATACAGTGGATGTTCTGTGAGACGCAGACGTGGCTTTGATATGTTGGCATTACAGCCCTCTCGTGGAGCATCCCATGCACTGTCCCAGTGTGGCATATATTAGTCAGGCAAATAGACTAGGAAAATGCATACAATTGGACTGACTCTTTTTTCTTTAAATAATAGGCTCTCAGACAGGTCTATTCTAGTCTCAGCAGGAGTTCAGAAGTAAACAGTACATATCCTATTTAAATCTTAGAGAAGGAATCTGAGAACAGAGGCTTTGAGTACACTGAGCAGAAGAGGTGAACAACAAGCATCTTTGGGGAGCTATTTGCTGTGATTAACAAATCTTCTATGCTTATTGCAGTCCACAGCAAAGGCACTGCAGAGAGCTACTCATAACAGTCCTGTGTTAAACATGAGAAACAACACAATACAAAAGACAAGTCTTTTGTTGACTGTTTTTCTCTTATAATAAGCAAGAACAGTGCATAACATACCACTTCTGTTATAAGGTTTTTGTAGAATCTCCTTCATCCAGCCATACAGAGCTTTCTGTGTATTTGCTGAGGTTTTGTCGTAGAGGTCCTTAAATACAGTTGATCTAAGTGATACAGTGGCATATTAATTCATTAATGAGTAAGCAAAGAAAAAAACACCCAAAAGACACATGGACAAATGTTTTTAGAAACAGCAAGATAAAAGAGGAAAGCTACAGCTGATAAAATAGTGAGACTAGTAATCTACTAGTGAGAATAGTAATCTTTTTCTAAGTCTACATATCCAGAAGAAATGCTACATAGTACTAATTGTGATGATTGTGATGGTTGGAAAATAAATGGCTCACAAGTTTCTGAAAGCATCTTCCTGCAGATCATTTGGGAGACTCCCAATGACATCAGATTGGAGATAATTCACCGATGACATTCGCAAAATCTGGCTTAGGATATCTACACAGTCCATAGCCCTCAGAGCCAGAAAGCATTTCTCCAGTGTTATAAGAAACAAGGTTCTGTTCACTCCTGGAATTTGGAAAATTCTCTCCCGAGTCTTTTCCCAATCAAGAATAACATTTCCAATTTCCTGCAAACAACACAGGGTTAAAATAATGTCTTTTGATTAATTCCATAAACTGTTCATTTTGAAGCCTCATAGAAAGCACTCTACAAACAATATGGTGCTATTCTCATGAAAAATAGCTGCAAAACACTGCCTGGTTGTGTTTTTTCAGATAATTCCTGTTTGGTGTTGGCTACAGACCAGCTTGAATCTTTATAAAAATCAAAATGAAAAACAGAAAAAGCCAAATGGCTCAAGTTACAGCACGTACTCTCACGAAGGAGTTAGTTACTTGGAAAAATGAACAGGTACTGGAATAGAATGAGTATTATTTCTTATGTAATTTAGTATGTAGGCAACTCTAGAACGGATCTTTTCCCATGCAGTATTTCGTCAGCCGTTATTACAAACACCCCCTTCAAGACACCAGGCAACATCAAAGAAACAAGTGTAGGTAAAAGCCAGTCTGGCAGGGGACAGAGCATTGGGTTGTTCCTTCTCAGATGTCAACGTCCCTAGGACAGCAAGGTCAGAGCTGATAGTCTCAGGCCTGGTTATTTGTTACTGTAATTATTACCCATTTCAGAAGAACTACATCCATCACTTGAGAAGAATAAATTCACAGCTTATTGACAGGACTTATGGTCAATGCTCCTCCTCCCAGTACAGGCTATACACCCATGTGGTGTGCTTCAGCAACAGAAGCTGCACTGCTGTTCCTTGAGAAGTGCTCCCTGCATTGTCCAGAGTTTGTCCTGGGCAGTTACCTCACATGGCTGGGGAAATGCTCTGCCTTTGTTCCAGGTTAATCTGCACCCCTGCAGTGATGCACATCTGGAAGCCCGCAGGGAGGATGCAAAGTGCTGTCATGCACCAGGATACCATCCCAAACAGGGGAGGCCATCCCCACTGAGTGGCACTCGCTGGATTTGAGTGAAACATATAAGGTGGGTCACCCATATAACACAGCACAAAGGCAAGAAAAAACATCATGCTGCTTCCCCTCCAAATTGCCTAATTATTTGCTTGTATGGGGCTTTAACAGGATAATTAATTTCACCTTCTTCAGTCATCTTGCCTCTTTCTAGCCAATGTGAAGAAACAGAAACTCAAAGAGAACAAGTGGTCCTACCCACCCCACAGAACTATTCTCTGAACATGCATCTTTCTCCAGTGAGTAGGCAGAAAATCCAGACTTGGGGCTGACACCCGATCTTTAGACACCGACCTACAGAAAGGGGCTCCTGCAATCATGCATGGTGAGAGACCAAGTCTGGTCCTTTTCCTTTTATCTAAGTTTTGAGAGCAGCTCTATTTCTCGTGCAGAGACTTACAAGATAGTCCTTTCCGCTGTTGAAGAGATACTTCATTGCAGTCTGGAACTGCTGTTGATCAAGCTGTTGAAATGCAGACAGCAGCTGCCTGGGCTGGTATAAAAGGTTCTTCAAGTAACTCTGTATGGATGTCTGAAGTATTAAAAAAATATGCATTATATACATAAAATTCATGGTATCCCACTAGATGCATCTTTTACTCCCTGAAAATCTCCACATAAGGAGAAATAAGTGTTTAGCTTTCTGTACTGCCCATGTTGTCAGTGACTAGAATAACTACAATCAAAACAAAATGGAAACAAAAATAATCTAAACACAATGCTGGAAGACAATAGCTTTTAAATCCTATGACTGGTATCACGAGCAAGTTCTCTTCAGTGAGACATGTAACAAAAATACCTCTGTTTTTCCCTTCATAAAAACAAATACACTAATGTTTTTCTGCTTCATGGCAGAGCTGCACAAATAAACTCTTCAAAGAGCTCCAAACATCAGGTACTGTGGGCATACAATTATTACTTAAAAAAAGAAGGAAATGTGCAATTAGGCAGGAGGCGAAGTCTGCACCAGGTCATAAAGCAAAACTACCCTTTCTCACATCAAACTGCATTAGCAGCTAACAACCTCATGCCTGTTTTAAAACTCCGAGGGGAATTCTAGCATAGCAACAGAAAACACGATCAGGTTCATTAGCACTAGACTGGAGAAAATCCCTTCTAATTCCCACCAGAATTATTTCAGAATTGGTTAGGAATTTGAGTTGACACTGCTTTGTTGTCTTTGCATTGCCACCACCATCTATTAACACAGTTAGGTCTTTGTTGTCCAGGAGTTCAGGGCTGATTACAGCCTTAAAATGTTAATAAAACTCATCTGTGCAAATGAATTCTAAAGACACCGAGAGCAAACAGAAAGAAGCGGGGTCACTCTCATGCAGGTTTGGAAGAGTGTGGCAGCAAAATGGGGTTTGAGGAACTGCAGGGCTGTGAGCTTTGGCTCACGTGTTTGCTGCTCTCAGAGTGCATGCAGGGAGGACTCTAGATTTGGGTTAGTGGTACAGCTCCACTTCAGTTGGTGAGGTTGTTGGATTTGGCTCCTAACCAATCATCAAAGGGTAAAGGAAACCAGCTTTTTTCTATGTTACTTCCCCAGTGACAATTTTAAAAAGATATCTCAGAGGAGCCTTATAAGATGAAAGCATTTTTTTAGGATGCTCTGGAGCCTCTCATTCCATCTGAAGTAATGCAAACTACAGCCACAGTCAAAATCTTGAAGAAATCTGCCTTTTATGGTGAAAAAGCACGTGCATATACTCAATTCAGAAGCAAACAGAAAACTCCAAGTTTTTGCTTACCATCAGAAGAGATACAAAAACACCTTATTGTTTAATCCTTGCATAATGTTGCAATCTTTAGGGGCAAAAAAAAAAAAAAAAAGGTATTCATATTTCCTACATCTCTGCCACACTGCAGAGCTATTAATTACTTCTATTATTGACAATCTAACTTTGGCTACAGACTGAGTAGCTTATTTTAATTCCTTTTTAAATAAAAATTTTGATGCATTTTAAATGACACACACCTGTAGGCTGTGAAGAGTAAACTTAACCTCTTGCGCATGGAAATATGCCATGACTTTTGTAACCATATCTGCTGTCCATACATTAGAACTGCAAGAGAAAACAGGACTGAAAGTGCCAGCAAAATAATATAGCATATAAAATAGCTGATTTAGTCAAGACAGTAAGAGAAGCGAACAGTATCAGTAACAACTAAATGACACAAGTATTTTTTGGCTTAACCAGAATAACAGCCAACATATTGAATGCAATGAATAGTTAGAAGAGAAATCTATTAGTAGTGTTTTTTTGTTTTTTTGTTTTTTTGTCTAAATCCATTTCCCCTCCCTAATAATATAAATTTACTGACATGATACCAGACATGAGATGAGCTGTGTGGTGGCTCCTCGCAATGCCTCTTCCTATCTGCTTATCCAAAGTAAGTATGGGGACTAATTTTTACTGCCTTTTCCCCAGCAGAGTTATTAATGTCAGTGTTTCTTCTTTACCCAGCCAGATTTTATCAAAATATATCAGGGTGGAATTGAGGCTTTTACTCTCTTCCATATTTAGACAAAATTGGCAATAATTACAAAGTCACCAAGAGCTGGAGGAAGAGGGAGGGATGGAGGGTGAAGCAGGACTGGAAACTGACTGCACACTGGAACTGCACCAATAAGAAGCCATTCTGAAATACATGAACTAAGTTAATTAACAAGGTTTTTGAAAACTGTAGCATGCATTCAGATTCTCAGCCTCATCCTATGCTTGCTTTTTGCTTTATCATGAAAAAAACAGCTTTTTCCTCATTAGGACAAAATATTCCTCATGGTAGATCTAGACCAAAGTAATCATGTAGCAATTTCATAATGTTTCAGCTTTTGTGGAAATGAAACAGATCAGATGTGAAGTGCACAATGATACCGAAAAATCAAGATGGTGAGAGTAATACATTACCTCTGAAAATGAAGTATATCGAGGAGAGCTACACGTAAAAAATGGAACAGAAAGAGTTACAGCGAGATACTGAGTTTTAATTCCTTTTAGCAACATAAATAGGAACAATTTTGCACATTACCATTTAGGTATTTCCCAGTCATTACTTCCTCCTTAAGACAAAAAATAAAAATGTGTGATCAGTTATTTTTAGATTATATTATAAATGTTATTAGAGAGACCAAGTAAACATACTAACCGCAGCTTTGTGTAGTAACGGAGGCAAATCTGTAAAAGATGATCACGTTACTAAAAGTTGATTTGACATTTTACCATTCAGTTGCTGTACAAAAATGCTTCTCATGCAGCTACCACAGCTATATACACACTTAAAATTTACAGTCACACATATTCTGCAGCTTTGATTAAATGAACTTACAGAAGAAAACTGAAAATAAAAAGCTATTAAATAATAAGTAATTTTGTCTAAATTCTTTGCTGATACAGTCCCTGAGGTCAAGAGAGCAGAGAATAGTCTCCTACTTACTAAACAGCACTGAATCTACTTTGTATCTACTTATTAAACACAGCTTTTTCCATCACACAGAATACATTGCTGACATAGGATTTCTAGTCTTACCTTCAGAATTCTGACTGTGAGTAATCTCAGCAGGATTCATTAGTATCAATAAGAAACACATCTTCAGAAGTCTGAGCATTTCTTCTAGTGTTTATTAGATTCAGAAGATATTTGGATTGAAAAAGAAAATAAAAAGAGCAGTCAAAAGGCAGCATTCGCCCCAAAGTTCCATTCCTGTAAGTCAGAACCAGTCTAAGCTACCAAGTGCAGACTGAGATCAGAATGATCTGCAAGTGCTTGCTCCCAAGCTTTCAATTTAGATCTTTTTCCAGGCTAGAGACACGCTTTATGCAAATACAAGTCCAACAGGTGTGTGTGTGCAGCCAGGGATTGTTTTCCCCCTTTTCAGTAAATACTTTTTCCTTCCTAGCTGCACTTTAATAAGCCACATTCCAAATAAATATGACTTAAATGCCATTTAACAACAAACAAAAACCAGAACTTTTAAACTCGGATAAAATAGAAAAGAAATAAAGAGATTGAAAAAAGAAACTCCAACCAGTCCTTCAGCCTTCCTTAGCTCATGGAATTGCCTGCACGACCTCTGCAGCTCTGCCCTGCCCCGCACTGGGCCTGGCCTTCAGCATCAGTGCTGGGTGCCCCAGGCAGGGGGGAGGAGCTCTCCCTTTCCTACAGTTCAAGGGCTTAACTGCACCATGCTTACTTTCTCCATTTCTTTTTGTTGCTGAATTTGGATCTGTGCTTCCCCCTTCCCCCTGTTGTTTTATTTTGCCATGGATTGAATTACAGATTTGAACATTTGATAATTAGAAACACCTTTTTCAGACTGTTTAATCTCACCTATCTGCTAGGTACCATTTTACAAGAACACCTGTCAATAGCCTCTAGCAATATCTCAGCCTAATGCAAATACATAACTCCAGCCTTGTAACTGGAGTGACTCAAACTGATGGATGACAACACACTGAAACACTGTGCTTTAGGAAGCCAGGCCCCATCCTTGCACACACTGAAGACCTTTTCAACTACTCCTCTGGGAGTGCTGCACTACACCTATCTCATTCAGATGTATCTGGTTTCTCAGACAATGAACTTTCTTGTGTTTGTTTCTGCTATTGCCCTATTAATTTTGCAGTAAGGTTTGATTACTCTGCACAGTTTAAATCATGCTATCAATGTCGATCCTGACTTTTTTATTCCAACTCATTCACTTTGATCACAGGGAGTATTTTAATTAAGGCATACCAAATTAATATATAAGGAGATTGAACGCTAAGAGAAGTTCTCTTCTATCCTGACTAACTGCCATGGACAACTAGCAGGTGCATAAAGGATTTGCAGTGAAATAGCCCTGCTTGATAAGAATCTGAGAGATTAAGTATTTCTTTTGTCGCTGAAACCAGTCCATTTGCAGAAGTTCCCTGGAGCTTTTTGGCAACCCTGAATCAGCCTGTAGCTCTGCAGCTTCCACCCAGCATCTCTCTGCAGAGTTTTCCTTGCAGTGTGGCAGCACATGCTATGAGCGGATCTCCGAGACATCTCTTGCTGGACTCTCAGGTTATGAGGAGCTTGCAGACTGCCCCTGCTCTCACTCCCAAAACACACGCTCTTACATGTCAAGAAATCCTAGACACTTTATCACTGATGCAGCCAGTACCTTATCTGAAGCCTGATAACCAGAAAACTAAACTCATAATCAGAAGTCTTGCTGATAACCCCATGCACGAGTGCCTTTTCTCCCCCTCGCAGCCAGGCTCTCACCACCTCCACAAAAAAGCCCTAACGTGCAGCAGCATGGGAACACTCAGGAGGGTTCAGGCTGCAGAGGGAGGGAGGGAAGAAGGGGGAGGGTAGAGAAGAGAGCTGCTGCGTTCTTATGGCGTCAGTGGGGACAGCCAAGCACTTTACCTTCTTCTGCCACATGTCTCCTTCCCCTCACTCCACAGTGCAAGGAGCTGGCGGTGGCAGCCAGGACCCCTGAGGGGAGGGCAGAGATCGCCCTACAGCTTCAGGTGCCTACCCAGCCTTCAGTCAGAGCGGAGGGGAAAGGTCCTGCTGTGGAAACTCAAGAGGGCGAGAGACTCCTACAGTAGGCAGCAGAGGACTCGTCTTCTCATCCTGAGATGAAGAGATTTCAATAGAATGTATGAGGGCAACAAACTGGGCCAGGCTGGTATGGCCCAGTACCTCCCACCTCCCCGGGCTGAGCTCCTGGCAGCAGAGCTGGAACTGACTGTACCTAGGGCCACACAGCCAAGGGGGCTGTGGCTTCTGTGAGATGAATCTCTGCCAGATTTCTGCTGAAAGCTCCTGGCTAAACCATGCTTTTGCACTCTGTCTTTTCTCCTGCGATGCAACACATCCAGTGCTACCCTAACAGAACAGATAGTTCAGTTATTCTCCAAGGCAAAGTACTGCTCATTGTACCACTAAGAATTGACTTACACATCACCATCCCCACAGCAGGACAGGGATAGCAGAGGAACAGTAAATCCAGGGATAAAGTATCAGGACATCAAACTGGCCACACTTGTCCCCTTGGATGAAATATCAAATAATTTCAGGGAATTTAAACAACGACTGGACTCAAAATGGTTTCTTTGCATGGGATGTGGAAGCAGTTTGCTGCACACAGATGGGCTCATGAGGTCATAGAACACGAAGTCCCTGAGAAGTAGGGGTATAGGTACCATCCCTCAGGGCTACTCTGCACAACAGGTCTAAGGGGGTTTCTGAGGATAAGTACCAAATGCATAAAATACTTTGGGTTTACCTTAAAGCAAGGGTAACTATGCATATTTTCTGCCTAGGCTATTATCTCTACAGGACAAAGTTACTAAGCATTCTTATTCTGCTGTGTGAGTGTGTACTTGACAGCTACATTACAGAAAGGAAAACAAGGCAAAACTATCAGAATATTAAGAACAGGATTGCAGTGTTTTGATTAATATCTACACTCAATATATTTGTGGTGCTTTAACTTTCTTTAACTATATTGTGTGTCGTTTTAACAACAAAGATAACACGACCATACAAGTGTGTGTGTGACAAGTGTCTTAAGATACCATGACAGTTAGTAAACAAGGAAGCTGTCACAGAGCTTCCAACGCTCCCAAAAACTGGGAGTACTTATGGCCCTCTGAAGACCAAACACTGACTCCCGCAAGGCTCAGTCCTTCAGACCTTAATCTTACTCTGGTTACAGATTTTCCCTGTCACCACTCGCATTTCAGTGCTTTAATTTTGCATCTCAAATGGCACAATACTTGTTTAAATTGAGCAAACAAAATAGGAAATAAAAATACTTTTACATTGTATCTTCTGACTCAAAATATCCCAAAGCTATTACAAACGATTGTCTTAAAGATATGAAAGACATGCATAGTCTCCCATGTGATTATAACCTGTGAGAGCAAAACTTTCAAGTGTCATTTAACCGTTTAAGAATTTGCTAAATGAAGCTAAATTCATTGCATGAGAATTGCATGTATTTTACCATTACTGAATAGGTCCGAACAAAGTAAAAGAAAAGGAAAGAAAAGGATTCTTTCTAAAGTATATATAATTCATTTTTCCAACAGAGAAGTTTCATTGCATGCTGTGCTGAAATCAGAATAAGGCTGAGCCTGAATTACTACTGGAAAAAAAAAACTCCATCAGTGAAACCTCTCACCCCGTACTACAGAACACTTAATCTTTCACAAAGAGTAAGAATAAAAGGCTATTAACTTTGCAAGAGAAATCACTAAACATCAGGAAAAGGAAGTCAAAGATAAATTTAAAAAGACAAGCTGAAACATCATACCTGGCATGAGATCACCAACTGTTAAATAAATATCTTGTTTATACTTGAAAAGCAAAAGATAAGTCAGTTCTTGCTTCACTTACCAGCTGATCTACATGCTGAAGTTTCCCTGCTGTCTTACAACACTTACATCCCAAGCAAGACAAGACATAGGCCTGCCAGTTCTGTACTGCTTCCTGGTGTCACCGCTTGTAGTTTTAAAGGAAGGTTTTATCCCAACTGTCAGAAACTAGCCGTTTTACCAGGGGTTTTTAAAAGGAGACATGTTAAAACAAATACTTTGTGTTCCTGGAGGAAAAAAAAAAAAGTTCCAAGCTATTTAAACGTTTGAAATCGGGTCCCCTGAGGTCAAGGGCTCAGAGGCAGTTTGCTTAGAAAACATCTGCAAGAAACTGCCTGCAAATTCTTTAAACTTATGGGAACAATTCACTTTGAAAGTTTATTATCAAATCCATCAGTTTAAAGTGTAGTTTTGGCAAGCTCTACCATAACCTCTTTAGCTGGAAAATGGCATATGCAAAAGCAATGAGTATTTATGAGGCACTGAGAAGAACATGAAAGAAACCCAACCAAAAGTGATACAGTTTTTTGTGGACTGTTATCCCTTTAAGCAATACTTAAATACTGTTTTAATGAACTCAAGGTTGTGTTGCCACTGAGAGCTCAATTCTCAACGCAAAAAGCTGCTGCTGTGAACAAGCATGACTATGGTTACAAAAATGAACACAAAAGTTAATGCAAAAAGTCATCTCAAAAAAGTTTATTAGCATGAATAAAAACGTGAAGAATGACAGTAAGTGAGAAAGTTACTTAGCATGGAAGAATATCCATTTAAACAGTTTATAATCAGCAAGGTTTGAAATAAATGGATAACTTTATTGCCAGATTTCAAGTGATTTCTTGAACAACAATTTGTGTTGTACCAGATTCCTCACAAGAATTATTGCTTCTGTTTGGATCTGATCCCTGTTGCAGGTAAGAATTTAAAAAATATCCCCTGTTACTGCTGGACTGCAGAATGCATTGTTGGTTTAAGAGCTGATAAAAAAAAAGAAATTCTCATCCAAAGTCTCCGTTTAAAAATTAAAAACAATTTTTTCCTAATCACACTACAAAGAAATACATTAGTATTTTGGCCATTAAAATTCTTACATAGTACTTAGTTATCATGGCAATCCCACAAATTCCCTCCCTTCACGTAACCGTAGATCAAATCTCTCTTTCAGAAGCTGCTTCTTGGCTTTGATTCTGGAGATTTACTTCATGTACGCTTACACCGGCTTCAGGACAAAGACAGCATCATCTAGTACATAGTAGTCATTATACATATCACCTTCACATAGGTATGGCAGTCTGGTGAAAGCCTCTATGGCAAAACCAGCTTTACCGAAAACTTCTGGCAGGCTATTAACCTGTTCTTCCCAAGTATGCCCTTTGATTTCCAAAACTTCTGAGGGCTTTTCCCACTTGCCACCTACTGAGAAAAGAAAACAAGTTTTGTTTCAATTATAAAGTAAACTTAATTGTGTGTTGTATTTTCTTTCAGACGTTACACTACATAGACTGCAATCCATTCATTCAAATACAAGGTTGACAAGCCATTTGTAGAGCTGCTGATAGATCAATTCAAGGTTTTTTCAGAAGAAGCTCCTTTTTAAGGTGATCTTACATTACACTTTTAACAAGCAGCTAAACTAAAACTGAAAAGGACCCTCCATCACTGAGACTGGTGTTCAGCAGCCATGGACAGACAGACAATTTAACAAAGATCTTTTCCAGCATTGTATTTTTTTCTTTATGCCTACAGTTTGGCCAAAAAATTACCATCAAGTAATTACATACATAGAGATAGCATGACTTGCTGAGAAGTTTCCAGTGGTAAACTATCTTGCTGGTTAGATAAGAGATGGCGACAGAATCTGCTGTGGCAATGGACACTTGCAAGCTGACGTAACGAATATAGTTTAGGGCCACATAAAATTAAGAAACTGAATACGTGTATTATGCTGAAAAATATGTTACTTGCTATATACAATGAATAAATCTGAAGTATTGCAGGCACAACTCTCAGTTCGAGGTTAAGAAGTGTTCACTCACTTTCAAAATAACGTGGAAACATTTTCTGCTGTCTGCTGTACATTTAGCATGTTTGCTAAACGCAACAGTAAAACCCCTTCTAAACAGGAAGTTCTAAATCTTGTGACTCAAGAGTGTTCTGCAACTCCAGATATTTCCTAAGTTCCTCTTCCTTTGAGCAGAATACTTTCCAGAAAGATACAAGAAATGGCATCTGTCAACAAATTCCAAAAAGTGCTAGTGCTGGCACTTGACTGGATTCTGTACAGTGTTGGTAAGACTTTTTTTTTCCCTAAGCTTCTTTCTACCTTCTCATGTAACAGAATATACAGGATTAAAAATGTGGTGGCTATGATCTGCAACATAGCTGGAAGTATAGTAAAATGCTCTGCTAAGAGTTGATTTCTTCTGTATTTATGCAACTTCCAAACCAAACGACTCTTTACCAATGTCTTTTCTTCCAAAAGTCTGAAATGCTTCTGTAATCTATGATTTTCGGGTCAAATCCTACTGTACTCCCCTGCAAGGAATGCTCCAGCAGCAGCAGCATGGTTTCAGTGCCACTGTGCTTGTTTGGGCGGAGGGTTTAGGCAGCCTGGCTACTGAAACTATGGAGTTCTGCCCTGTCAGGCCAGAACACAAAAGCAAGCTGTAAAAGGAGATGATCAACTGCTGGAGCACAGCGTTCTCCTTCACCTCACAGAATGTAACCGACGACTTACACCACTACAGTCTTCAGATTGCTGCAGCTGCTATGGAATGGCTCTGATGTTGATTTGACAGAGAATTTCATTTCATTCCTGTAGAAGTAACAGACACTGAATATGCTTGAATCTGGTCCATAAAACATTCAGTGAGAGAAATGGTAAAGGGACTGTGTTGGTGTCCACAGTAGAGTCTTACAGACGGCGTATCAGCACGCTCATTAAGACAGAGATCAGTTTATTTTTATTCTAATTTGTTACTTTCTAGAGCACAGGAGAGGATGCTGCTAAGCTATTTTCATTTTCACTGCCTAAGCTCAATTCCATTTTTTAAATAATTAAGCAATGTGAATAAAATGAGATATACCAAAAGTATTTAAATAACGTTTCAAGTTTTTATTGAACTTTAAAACAAAAGTAAATCTGCCAGACCAGTCATATTAAGCCTAACATTTCAGTTCCTTAATTAGAATTCTCCCTGATTAATCTTCCTGTTTTCTCTACACATATTCTTAAATGTCAGAACTAACAAGCAATATTGTTATCCCTAGAAACCCAGAGTCAATATGTGCAATGAAGTGGAATAATGCCTAGGAATTATTAAGAATTCTTCCCAATGTTACAAAAGTGCTAAGTTTTAAATGTCTTAGTTTCTGACATTTCTGCTGCCTCCATCAGGCAGTCTCACTGGACTCCCAGATCTGGGAGAAGAAAGAGAACCCCCTGGTGAAATACATCACTGAGTATCTATGTGTAAGTCACCCACCCCATCTACCCATCTTAAACATTCAAAGTCTGAAACGTGTTTTTCTCCATTTCCACCCACCTCTCTGCATGAACCATAAGTAGCTCTTCTGTTTAAGTGATGCTTTGCTATCTCACTGTCCCTCACGTGGCTGTTTATTCTCAACAGGTGCTACAGGTAGCTGCCATGTCACCGTAACACAGCCCAGGTTTCAGGAAGCTGAACACTCTGCGCACACCGCGCTCCTAACGTGTGCTTTCTCTGCCCATGGATGCTCCCCATCTCAGCCTCAAGTTCTATGGTTTCGCTTTTTTACTAACAGACACGAGGATCTGTGCACTCCTGAATGCACGAATCGCCAGAAGTTCCAAGTGCACACATCATCAGAAAATAGCTACTGGCTTCAAATCAACGACCTGACTGTAAACGACAGTGCTCTTTATTTCTGTGGGATAGCATTTGCAGATTCAGGCTCACCTCATTCTAAGCAAACAGGAGATGGAACAATACTGACAAAAAGAGGTCAGTTCATTATTCATTCTTTACGAAGCACGGTCAAAAGAAGTACATTTTCTTTCCTAAGTACTCTATTTAGATGCTTAAAATAGCATTTAAGATAGAAATACCAACCAAAACGTTGGGGGAGTATGACTTAATTAAAATACTAATTGTGAGGCTACAGAGGGATTCTACAAATAAGCATCTCAGTGTCATTTGCTTATAGACTGTTCTGGCACATGATGCAAATGACTCTAAAATTCCACTACAGAAAGAAATTTGCTACCTAGCCATTCTCTGCACCTCTTAAATCAGGCTACTAGAAAGGATTAGCAAGCGAGAAGTAGAGAAACTGACATTTACTGAAAATACATCTAACAGAGAACAGGGTTTCAGGACTGGGGATTCACAGTGCTAGCTCGAGCCAAAAGTTTTAGTCCTATACCTCTGCAATGTTTGCCATCTAGTTAAAAGATGATGTGACTTCATTACACTTCAATTTTACATGGTTAAATAAAAGTAGCAGGATTATTATTTTCCTCTTTATCCTTCCTTCCCCAGCCTAGTTTTATTTCTAAACAAAGGCCTAAATGGTTTTATTAAGATGTTCTTTAATTACAGCAGAATACTGGGTTTTATTCTCAATCTATTCCCTAAGGAAGTGCTTATAATCAGAAATAACAAGTCTCCATTGCCCTTGCAGGTGATCTTACTAAGAAATTTAGACTGGAAACTAATTTTTAAAAATTACATTGATGTGTATTAAGTTTTTTAATTCCGCAGAGGAAGGGGGCTGATATGTAGAGTTATACGGAAATGACATGACTCATAAAAACTGTTTGTTACTCTAATATTCACTTCTAACTAAGCAGAGGGGCACAGCACTGCAGAATTCAACTCCATGATCACCATCTCAACGTTACTGCTTCTATACAGCATTACTGTATTCACAATCCTTGCAGTCCACAAGGTAGGCTCAAACTGATTTTGTTATTTAGCTTTAAGCAGTCCTAGCATCTCCACAAGGAGACTGAATTCCCAGCTTCCATAACATCTGTCATTAAGTTCTAGCAATGTGGTTGGTTGAATCAAGTTAATATGTTGCACACGTCTGTCTGCAATAGCAATCACATTTTCTTTTTTAAATGAAATGCCTTGAATTTAAAAAAAAAAAAAAGGCTAAAATTATACTGAGTGTTTTAATCAGCAGGTTGAAGACAGTATTTATTAATGCACACTCAAAAAGTAGAGCTAGAAATTACCACCACAAGTCATTAACTCTCTGGATTTGCTTCCATTAGGAGTAAAATAATTTAAATTCAATGCCAAAATATTTGTGAGCTAAAAAGTTAGTAAACTGACTTTACTTGCATAAAGAAATTGTCTTCATCCATTGTGCAAACACAGACATTAGTAAAACTGATGCATATAGGAGCACGACATGTGAATATGGACTTTACAGCTGTATGTGGTACAGCACGGCTCCTGGCTGTAGTGACAGCTGTCTAACCAAAGACAGGAAGCTTGCTGTTGTGGTTTTATTACCTGAATACCAAAGGGGGAAAAAAAAAAAAAAATCAATCGCCTTTTTAACCAGGAGAAAACCTGCTATCTTACTTTTGACAACTAGGCCGTGCTTCGGGCAGGTTCTGTTGTACACAAAATAAAAATATTTACATCATCTACTACAGAAACCAAAAAAGGCTGTGTATGTTTGAAAACTCTTGATTTTTTCAACGTTACATAAGCAAATCTATTAAGTTGACTTTTATATATTCTCACCATAATAAGGCAACGCTTCATTATTCTGCTACTTTACTTGTTGTAAATCAGCTCCTTGTTTTAATCATTTTTTATTCCCTCTCCTTCCAGTTAAAACGAAAGCTGCTAAATAGAAGTGGGAATGAAGGGCAGAGAACAGAGAACTGTGTACGTCATCACCGTCTGCTTTACCTATACTTTAGAGAGTAATAAAAAGCCATACTTGCTATTTAAATATCCATTAAAGAAGATACATATGTTAAGAGATGTAGTATTAATCGAATTTAAACCCTCTGAGCTGCCAAATTGTAAATTCCTAGAGTGTTATTTAGTAACTTTCCCAAATACACACACAGGGAAAATAATCAGAACTATAAAAATGTAGCAAAAGATGCTTCTCCCAGCTGTAGCACTCAACTGTAGCACTAACCTAACATCTTTTAAATCATTTACAGAACATCAGTAGTGGCCGAAAAATTTTTCGAGCAATAGCCCAAGAACTTCAAAAGCAGCATTATGCTGAGCGCTGCCACCAGCCTGTAAGTTTTATCTATATGGGAAAAATAGCTATACATAAGCTTTTGTATTTATATATATATATATATAGATACATACATATATATTTCTATGCATGCACATATATGTACATTTAACAATGAAGTTCTGTAAGTATTTTGCCAAGAAGTTCCTCCAGCAAGTTGTTCTGGACTTTGATAAAACAAATTCATTAGGGCTCATTCTTGGGCTCATTTCATTTGTAGTTCCTCTTGTGCCCTCAGGCCAGGGTGGTTCAATGACAGAATCATAAGAAAATTGTTTCAAAACACCTCTGTAACATTCTTACACATATTTCCCCCAGTTCAACATGTAGCCTAAATTAAGCAGTCAGTATCACTGGATGAAGCCACACAACTTACTTCATCATTCCAAATTTCCAGCACTAAGTCTTGAATGGCAATATAACAAAAAAATTTTGCATGTCGTCAAAGTTACAGAAGGCAATTTCAGAAGTCACATGTACTTGCAAACAAAAAAAAAGGCTTCAAAGTGATCCTTCAAAAAAAATTCAGCTTGAGAAACATTATAAATTCTTCCCTCAGCTTACACTGAACTATTTCAGAGGTGTGATGCAAAAGAAAAAGGAATAGAACAGCAAGTCAAGCACTTCTCCTCTAAACGTTTTCACTTTACCTCTGTACCACCCTAATTGATTTCCTCTGTGATTATCCCTTTAAAGACTTCAAGTCCCTGCTGACTTAATCCTTGGTTTGAGTGTCAGATATGAACACAGTGAAAATACAGGATATGTTTTAATGCCTCTGTGCTCTCTGAAGACTAAGAGAAGACAAGAGGAAAAGGAAGCATTTAGAAACCTGTAGGTACCATACAGCCAGATAGGTTACTTGATAAACAGAGAGGGAAGGAGTTTGCTGGAACAGTAAAGGGTGGAATTTACCTCAAAAAGGAAGTTTGCATTTTAAAAAAGCCAAAAATATTTGCATCAGTAAGTAAACGCTTATACATTTTTCCCTAGGATCATGTGGAAGATGACACTGTTTATCAGAACAGATGAATATGTGCTGCGTTTCCAATTTGTTTGATATGTTTGATGCAACTGAAGGGGCTGATGAAGAAGTGAAGCTTTTTCACAGACTTACTTTCCTTTAAAACGCAAGGAGAAAATTGGACAGGGCAATGTTCTGTTTGCTGAACAGATCATCAAAACCAACATTATGTCTGCTACACATTACTTCCCATTCCACAAGAACAAAAGAGTGGGAGAAGGCTTCAACTTTTAGAATAGAACTACTAATGCTTCATAAAAACTTCCCCTTTCAATTTAGATTAAATTCTACACATTTTTACATGAATTTCAATGCATTTCTTATATGTGAATTGTGCATTTGTGTAAGATGTACATTAATCAACAGCAACAAAATAAACTCATTACGCAGTGACGTTCAGTTTGCAGTCATATTAGTGTGGTAGTTATAATGGATAACAGATGAAAAAGTACTGAGTCTTACAGCAGTTTAACAGCAAAGCAGATGTATTCTGTAGATAGGCAAGCAGGAAAAAAACCCACAACAGATAACAGAAATGCACGTACTGTCACGCTAAAGCTCATTTGGGATGGGAACTTCTCCCTAGCCTACCTAGGGAAGAAGATGGCAGTCACTGTGAAAAGGCTGCTCGAGCAACTTTAATGTTCAATCACCAGCAAGACAGCTCCTTTCCTCCACACTACCGTCTGAAGTCAGGATTATCCGGAGCGCCAACCTTTGCTCACAACAGATGCTGGCACGAATGCAGAAGTGCACAGAAGTTATTAACCAGCTAAGGTACCAAATCAGCACTTTGAGAAGTGACCTGCTGATGCCAGGCATACTTCCTGCTCAGGAACAACTGCATCTATCATCATTTAAATGAAGCAAGGACTGAAGTGCTACTTCTCATTTCAGTGACATGAGAATTGACAGATCAGACAAAGCAAGGCCCCACCTAGCACAGTACTGTGTTTCCAGATCTACTTAATACCAAATGCTTCAGGAAAATGAAAAATGCACCTTCCTCTTCTTATCCCTATCAAGCAATCAAATAAAAACTAATGTGTTCAACAAGAACATTTCACAATCCCAGGCTGATAGTGTTGATTTTTTTTCCTGAACTTTGGTGGTGAGTTCAACATTTTTATTTTGGAGAAACTTAAACCATTCTAGTCTACTGTTTAGGACTGACTTTATACAAATGCAATGTCTGTATTAGGAAATACAAAGCATTTTATAATCAGCCAATGGGATACCTACCAAAATTACCAAGTTAGACTAGTCACACAAGAGCATGGTTTGTTATGATACCATATGATTCATATAGCTTACTTGACAAATTTATACATGAGCAGGAAATGCATTACTTGTTCTACATATTGAAAATAAAACTTCTGCGAAGAGCTTAATTTATGATTTAGCAACTTCAGACTCTAGGTGTCACTGTAATTCCAGAAACAGCACAGAAAAAGATGTTACCTCCCACTCTACCTTGCTTTGTTCTCTTTGGGCAGGCTTCACATTGACAGTTTCTGCAACTGCTGTCAAACTATTCCAAGTGTAGTAACCCAGATATGTTTCATATCTCCAACTCTAAAAACTGATCCTTACCTGACTTATCCCTGCTCTATTTGTTCTCCACTTTAAAATTCAGAAATCTCCCCAAGCAGGTCCAAACTTTTAAATTAGCTGATACAAGGAGCAATCCAAGATCCATACATGTTTTTTCTTATCATAAAGACCACGTACATATGTGACATTTAAGGCATCATCCTGTAGGACAACTGAATGAAAATACTGAAATCTAAAATCTTTTGTATGTGGTGAACACAGAACGGCTCTTCACTGTTTCTTTAGACTATAGCTGAATAGATCTTAAGTTGGAAAGCTTCAGTGGAATGCCAATAACTTGTGCATTTAGTAACTTGCATTGTCCAGAAATGTTTATATAGACCCATATCCACAACAGAGGTAAACAAAGTGAACACATTTTGAAGTTTCAGTAGATATTTACCAACTGGAACGCCAGAAATGATAATGGCATACTAAAGTTAATCTGTTACGTGTTGCAGGTCACAGACAGCCACAAAACATCATCACTGCACTGGCTGAGACTTATGACTAATCATTTACAAGTTGCCAGAATAAACCAAGGTTTGACTTCAGTTTACAGGCTATCTTAGCTGTTCTTGTTCGAAGTTGAAATCCATTCTAAGATCACCAACCAGAGAACAGGTTTCTAGTCTTTCAGGATTTCCAAATTTAATATCCTATTCTATTCCCAGTATGCTGCAGGCAAATAATGATAGATTATAAATGGACTTGGAGTATTTTTTTCTTCCTTAATTTACCTACCTCCTGGTGTGTGAGGAAGTTACATGTGGTCTACCGTGGTTACCCAATAACATGCAGAAGAGTAGATACTGGGTGCAACAGTGATTGCAAAACACAATGACTTATAGTTTTGAAGGCACACAAACACACACATCACTCCTCAATTTCTGCTTCTAATACATTCATGGAAGTCTAGTGAGACAATGCTGTTATTTGGAATTTAAAATAATTTTAAGTTGCTCAGGGACATGATTTAGTGGAGGGTTGTTAGTTAGGGTAATCTGGTTAGGTTGTGGTTGGACTTGATGTTCTTTAAGGTCTTTTCCAACCTGAACAATTCTATGATCCTATGATTCTAAAGAGAGGAAGTGAAACTGTCTTACATTATAGGAACACAGCTGCAACCAAATCTGCTTGAAAATATCATACAGATGCATAAGTCAAATTCCTATCTCATTTAAGGCATACTACTTTTTAGAACACCTACCAAACTACATCCTCAAATACTATGCTTTAAGCAGCTTTTCAAATTATGTTATTTTTAGACTTTTTTTTTTCCTTTGCCTGTCTCAATCCCCCTTCTTCCCCAGTGTTAATGGCATAAAGAAAAATAGATTTGTTTTGATTTAGGATTTCCAAAATGCTAACATTATTAGCTCTGTACTTTCTGGGAGCACACATACTTCTGCTGACAATTCTTACTAGTCAAGGACAGCCAATGTCCAAAGAATGACTGATGAACACCAGCCTTTAGAACTCAAACCTCCTTCAGCGTGCCTCAAGTTGAATCCCCACAATCACAGGCACCTGAAAGAAGCTTCTAGCCTCTTCTGATGTGCAGTCACAGAGAAAGATTCATTTGAAATGACTCTCATGCATTTCTTTAAAATGCAACTACAGGAAATAATGGAATGTCAGCAACAAATTTTACTTCTTATTCCAGTTATTAGTACACTACTAATAATGGTAGGTATTTCACATTAGTACATGGTCTATATTTTACTCCAAGAGCTCATACTGGCCAGCAAACATTATCTCCATAAGAATTTTTAGGTGTAGTTCATCTGGAACGCTTGAAACATTTTGAGCTAAGCTGCTCTACTCAATACTACAGACAGTTCTGATGGATTTGTTCAATGGTTGCTAGAGACAGCTGGGGTTACCTATGTGACAGCAGCAGAGGGCCCTAATCAGAGATCAGTTTTCCCATGTTGCTCCAACACAGCTCAAATGTGGCAACCTGCAGAACAGGATATGTGACTTCAATATCTGAGCTTTTTGTTGGTGCCAACAATGTATGCTGGGGAATTAAGAAAAAGGTTCTTACCTCATGTGTCCTATTTACCTATCATTTCATACTTCTCAACAAGCACACTACAAGTTATTTATAAGTAAGTCAAATAAAAACATGTCAATTATTTTAAAACATCTAATTCAGAATATTGCAACCTACAAAAGCTTTTAGTTGCCTAAATAGCTACTATCCATGTACTTACCATTTTCCACGTACGGGTGAAACGGCAGAACTAATGCTAGAATGACTCTGCCTCTAGTTGGCTCCAGGACACTTCTAATATCTTTTAATACAGTCAGTGGCTGATCACAGCGATCCAGCAAATTCAAACAGCTGATAACATCGTATTGAAATCCTGTGTTCTGCCATTCATTTATGCCAAGCACCCTACAGAGAGAGAAAGAGATAAAGAACCATGTTCAGAGGGAATCAACCGAGGACAAAAATTCCCAGTTATTGTGCTGGTAGCACAGAAAGGTCAGCCAACCAGGCAATGAGGAAAGGCAGTCACTTCATTCTAGTCTTACGGAATAGAAAACTACTCAACAATAGGCATGGCTATATATTCAGCCACACCTTCATACTGCCATATAAACATCGAGGTATTGTTAAAGTCTGATGTCCTAAATTAAA
This sequence comes from Meleagris gallopavo, assembly GCF_905368555.1. Classification (NCBI taxonomy): domain Eukaryota; kingdom Metazoa; phylum Chordata; class Aves; order Galliformes; family Phasianidae; genus Meleagris; species Meleagris gallopavo. Next base: position 8,688,661 of record NC_139419.1, on the reverse strand, counting down.
ACTGAACATCCTTCTCAAGTAACAACAAAGCTGAAATGTGATTAATGGTTTGCAGCATTTTAACCACCCTGACTTAGTGTGCAAACCCAGTTGCTATTAATTTTCCACTTTTGGATAGGTAAAGAAAAGAAATCCACAGTTTCTTCATTCTTTGTGTTGAAGTCTAGGGATACTAACCATTATTCAACAAGACAAGATCTGCTGCCTACAAGAACTTCCAGCCATTGTGACCAGAGCACAGCTAAGTTCTGAAAGTGATGAGGTTTTTGTTACTAAGTACTGTTCAATCTTAATAGCGAGAGCTAAGTATAATAAAAGATTCTTTACAAAGCAGACCACAATCATAACTTTGAGTGATTAGATCCTGATACCTGAATAATCTGTGGCTATAACCAGGATCCAGTGTGCTCGCTTTGCTGTCCCATCACTTCCTCTCGCAATTTTGAACTGTTCATTCACCAGTATCCAAATTTTGTCTCATTGTCTTGTTTAAAGCAATTTACACAAACTATGAAAAGAGACTTCAAAACAGTGCTGCCAATTTTGTCTTAACTGGTAACAGGGGATATTTGCATAACAAAAGCCCTGGTAACAAGGAACATCAGATGTGTTTGCTTTCTTGTTTTTGTATAGTTCAATCCTTTCCATAAAGATCAAACAATAGAAAAATTGACTGAAAATACTGGATGTTTATAAAATATTACAAAGATTATTTTGCAGTAATGTTTGATATAAACAATGTAGGGAGCATCCTGAACAATACCTGTATTTTTTCTTCTGAAGCTGCCATATCATAGTTTCAGACAACTCAGTGGCATAGATTTCTTCAAAGTGAGGACTCATGACTTTAGTAACCTCTCCATCTCCAGCTCCTAAATCAAGAAGTCTGTGGGATTTCCATTCTGGATTTATTTTAAGCAGTCTTTGAAATTGTTCTGGGGAAAACACAAACATTGAGCCCCTTCCCAGCAGCCTGAAAGGTAAAGACGAGAAACATTCAATTTCATACAAGCTTGAGCAGGAAGGACAACGAAGTAATTTAAAATGTGCTTTGGCAGCAATCAGTCACACAAAATAGATAAGGTCATCTCTCAGATAAATTTACAAATCCAGTTCAACTTGCCTTCTACTTGTCAGAGATCACACAAACACAGCTACATGCAGTTTTAGCGGCTAAGACTTCAGGAGGGATTTGATCAGGAAAAGAAGAGCTTGCAGGCTGCAGAGCAAGAAAATGATCACAAACAAAAAAGCAGGGAGGGGAAGATAAAGACTAAGCCTTATTTGTCATGTTTGCAGATCTGAATCTCTCCCACCTACCTAAAAAGGAGAAAGAAGGCAGAGCAAAGGAAACAGCAAAACGGCTGCAGACAGAAGCATGCACAGAGAATAAGGAATAGGATTTGGAATTAGGAGGAATGGCAGGGAAGAGATTTAAAGAAAGCATGGGGATAACACTGCTGGAGTGGCAAAAGAAAAGACTTCTTAATTGTGTGTTACAATGGCTTTTGTTGCTATCTGCAGACCCTGCATTTAACTCGAAGAGCTGTCAAACAGCAAATAGGTAACTCATTCAGGTATTGGGTAGAGGTGACATTTGGGTTCTTTATGGATCACGGCAATGGCACACACACCCAGAACTGACTGAAGGCTGCACAGTGACAGATTTCTGCTGCCATAGCAGAATTCAGAAGATGAAAGAGTTAGGAGAACAAACAGAAGAAAAAAGAACGGGTCAATGACAGACTAAAGGTAGTAAAAAATATATATTATTTAAACCCATGTTGGATAGCAGGTTAAATTTAAGAAAGAAAATGAACAGAAATCTTATTCTCAAGAGGAAAAAAGGTAAACAGATAAAAAGGATGAAAAAATAAAAAATCTGAAAAATAAGAGGTCTAGATAGACAATTAAAAACAAACACCACCAACATAAGGATAGGCTGTACAGGTGTGTAAAAGAAACTAAAGTAGGATATTAAATATATTAAAAAAAACAAACAGAATACATGTACAATAGAACATGTAGAATCCCTTTGCAGCACATTCATATCAGTCTACACTGTCTATCTGGCTCATGGCTATTATGTAGAACAGCACTATGAGGAGTTACTCAAAGCACTGAAGAGCCCTTGGGGAAAAAAAAAAAAAAAAAAAAGCAAGAGAAAGGACTATGGAAGATCAAAGGAACCTTCATATAAGCCTACAAGTACTAAAAACACCACAGGAAGCTCAGAGACATCTGGTTAGAAAACAAAGATTATTTTCCTAGCCTTAGTAGCCAGCTACTGTCCTCAAATCAGACTGTACTGAAATATGTAAAGATGTGGGGATGGTGGAGAAATGGGGCAAATGCAACAAAATGTATTCTTGATAGAGTCAAAAGTGCTACGTTGTTACACACATCAGAGCAAAAGAGAAGTGAGTGAGTAGAAACTTTGACTTTTTGGGGGTATAACATGAAAGCAGCCACGACCAGCTAACCTCTCCCACTGCCAATCACAGGAGAGATCGATGCAATGCGACCAGGAGGGTAATGGTTTATAAAATTTCTGTTCCCACTTCACTGACATTTCATCAGCCAAATGCACCACACCAGAAGCTACCTGTTCATGTATGGCTTCTACACAAACCATGATGAAATTAAGTTCTAACGGATAAGACGAAGGATAGAATCCCATTCCACGTAAGCATTACAAGACTTCACTCAGCAATTTCTGCATCGTTTAGAAACCTGCCTAATTTTGCATCAGGTATGTCCATAAGCCTTAGATGCAATGCAGAACTAAGTGGACACAGCCACCTTCAATGAGGACAATCACAATGGGAAATGCTACAGATATGGCAGCAGATAAAGGGCAAGGAGGAAGGAGAAGAAAAGCAGAGAGGAGGACATCATCTAGCACAAGGAAAATACTCTCTAAGAGAATAATCAGAAGGAAATTAAGTAATGATTACAAAATACAATTAGAATACTCTGCCTCTCTCCTGACTAATTGCTATCGCTCCCTCTGCCTTGCTCATACTGGCAATGGTGTTGTTCAATTAAGAGGGTTTAGGGGAAGAGCACAGTAGGGCTTTGCAGATGTTAGTCTGCCAAAGGGGAAAGCACAGAACCTTAAGAAAAGCTGACAGGTCAAGAAGTAGGGCTGAACACCTGAAAAACCTACATCCAAAACGTATGTAGCTTACCTAAGATTGACTTTTCACTTACCCATTGATAGATGTTCTAGACATAAAAAGGCTAAAAATTGAGGACACAAAAGAGTGATAGAGCTGGATAAAAAGCCAGCCTGATTTTTCAATGCTGTTGTTTAAGAAGATCTGCGTTCCTTGGTCAAGGTAACTCTGGACAAAAATAGGCTGAAGGGATTCAGACAACTGTTCTGTGTTGCAGACATACCACTAGAGAAAGAGACAAAGGATCATTAAAAAGTTCAGCAACATAAAAACCGAATCGTTAAAAAGAAATTGAACACAAAGAGAACTATTATCAGTTTCTATAAATATAAAACTTTAGCTTTCCCTCAAGACTTTTAAACAGGCTTCAGGATTGATTAACTCAGATACGAACTGCAATCAAGTGCAGACAGACGACTCTATAAATAACACTTAAAATTTTATCTTAATCACTACATGGTAGTTTAAAGAATTTTATAAAACAACTTCACTGTGGAACAGCACCACACTGGTAAAACAGTATGAAGTGGGACAGGGTTGTTTTCCGTCTCTGCTCTTAATTTGTCACTATGTATCCCTGGAAAGATATCAGGAAGTGCATCTGAAATATTTTTCGCAGGAAGAGAGAGAATCCCATCAATACTTTGAAGAACTGCTCACCTGTCATTTTGCACTATTGGCCTACACTTCACTTACTAGTGCCAACAAGAATGTCCACAAGCCTTTCACAACCATTTGGTCAATAAAGCTTATCCCTGTTATCTCTACTAATAAAATAATCAGGTTCGCACATCTAAGAAATCATCAGTATCAGCTGAAAGTTCTATACCTTCTTATTTGCAGAACACAAAGCCAGAGTAAAAACAGGCTCATGATTACTTTCAACCTGTGTTACCTGGTAACAACCAGTCCTATACAAACTTATCACCCCCTTAAACCTCACAGCAATGTTCCCTAATCTGTCTGCCTATGTTTATGGTGCAGATAAAAAGTCACAAGTAAAAAGGTGTGTAGATTTTCATCAGAAACTTCTAAAAACTTCTAAAAGTTTCAGCACATGGCCTCTTGGGGTAACTGCACAATGATTCTCACCTAAAGCAGTGTCTGCAGCCATACTATGAAGAATACATCCTGGTCCCTTCACGTTTGCATATGACAGAACAGTCAGTTACTGCATGTCTACAGTGTTGAGCAGCACAGCGGAACTTCCAGTCACTACTGTAACACAATGATAACAGTACAGGACTCTCATTTCAGTCCTGCTGTTCCACAGTAACAGTGCTGGCAAGCAGAGGGAAGCAGACAGCTGTAACAGGTCCGTGGTGCTGGATTCATTCAGAGGCTCCACCAAACAGCATCAGTGCAGCAAGGTGTTCCAAGAGCCCCCAGCAGAGGAGCAAATATACTCCAGCTTAAGTCTATTCTGAACACTATTGGCACTCTGGCTAAGCTTCTGACAGTACTCAGCAGTACTTCCAAGCACACATCGTCTTTTCCTCTCAAACCCAGATTTTATGAAACCCCTGGCACAAGGATCCTCAGCACTGCTATCTACCAGTTTGGGTCTTTTTTCACTGCAGCACAGACTAGTGATTCCCAAAGGAATCCATAGCAAATAGTGAAAAAGCACTCAAGCAGCAGCCAGCATACTTTGCCCATCCATCTGCAGATGGCAGGAGAGGACAGTTTCAGGGAGCTGAGGAGCAGGCTGGGATGTGTGTCGGCTCCAGCAGTTATTGTGAGGCTGCTGCAGGTGCAGAGCAGTTCCTCGCATTGCCGTTTTCAATGAAGAAGGAAATGCATCCCAGTACCAAAGCTGTGGGAAACACAGACTTTGATTCTTAAGAGATATGAACACCCACATGCAGTACCTGAGCTCACACATCTTGGTTCTGCACTGACCTCTATTACTGATAGTTTCAGGATCAAACACAGAAACCAACTGCCCTACAATTCCTGTCCCTGAGACTCCTGAACACTGATGTATATTAATATAACCATTGGCATAACGGTGGTGACATCTGTGAGAAGAGTTATTTCCAGAATTTAGAGGAGGGCTGTCAACAATGCCCGATTCCTTCATGGTTAAACTTGCAAGTAACAGCACTGGCTAAAACACCTATAACTATATAATGCTAGTGAGTATTAGAAGAGATACCAAATTACAGAGAAACAAACTGACAAAATCCATCCAAAATTCGAATAAAGTAAGTGGTGAAAAACAGCTTAATTCTGGAACTAATTCCTCAAAACAGAACTTGCTTTTGTATTCCTCCATGTCCAATTCCTCAACAGCTCTTTTCATGCCACAAGTTTCATAACATAAAGCACATCAATCTGGTGCGGCACAATGGTAGAAAAACGACAGCATATCAAAGAAATCTGAAAAGAAGTTTTAAGTCACATAATAAAAATTACTACTGCCTAATACTGAAAGAAAACAAGAATATACGTTTTTAAACTAACTTACATAAAGCTAACAAAATCAGTGAAACTGCTGAGTGCCAGTACCAAGGCCCTCAGCACGAAACCCCAGCTCATGAATAATGCCAGGTCTGTAACCCTAAGTCTTACTAAGCTTACCAAATGATCAGTACATTACAGCTGAAATCCAAATCCAGTGAAATGGAAGCGGAGGTTGCTGACAATCTACCTGTGAATGACACCACTGCCTTCACAGCATGTTTTCTTGATCTACTTATCTTTCTAGTACAGTTTTTAAACAGGAAGCACTTGCAAGTTTTCTTTGTTAAGCAGAAGGAAGGTTCTTTCTGTAAGCCCAGCCTCAGCTTCTGTCATTCTACCCACCCACTGAATGACCCAAACGCAGCTGAGCTCCCTCACCCCAATACTGGGCTCACTGGCAGCAGGGCTCCGGCTGTCACTGCCCACTCAGAGCACAAAAACCCTCCGTAACAGATCAGCCCGAAGAACTATCATGTACAAGTGCACGTTTTTCCTCTGTACAGCAATCCTCAAGTACATCAATCCTCAAATACATCACATCTTCTTCATTAGCTCAGCTATACATATTTGACTTAGATAAAACATCTTCCTTCAGCTCTGCACGAGTTACTTCCCTCCTGAACTCCTGCCGGATTTTCAATAGCATTTCAGCAAACCTTAGCACAGACCTGAACATATCTGAAAAGCAATCCCACCTCAGAGCCACCGAACGGCCTCGGCGTGGCTCCGACTCCCCTGCAGGCTCCCATCGCCGTGCCTGCGCCGCCCAAACACGGCGCTGACCTTTCAATGCAGTTCTGTCACCCTGCAAACTCCACTTTGTCACCTAGCGCCACTCGAGGCCTCCGCGCGCTTTGTCGCTTTTCGCACCCACAGGAACGTCCTTCCTTCAGGACACACCGGCACTGACACGATGCCCGTGCGACCGCAACCCCATCGCAACCACCGCACCGCACAGACTTCGCTCGGGCTGCGTTCGCTCAGGGACGAACAGCGCGGCCACTCAGGCAACCCGGCACCCCTCACCGCGCCGCCGCAGCCCCGGGACGCCGACACGGCTCTCGCTGGCCGCCCTTCCCCTCCCGCCTGCCGCCTCTCACCCGAGGAGCGCACGTCAACTTTCTCGGCAGGAGGACGCGGCCGCCGCCGCTCTTTGTCTCGCCCGGGCCCGCGGCCCCTCGGCCGGCACAGGGCCGCTCCCCTCCCCCGGTACCTCGGGCCGCCCGGCCCCCGCCCGTCGCCTCCCGCGGCGCTGCCCCGCTCCTGCAGGGCCCGGCGGGCGCGAGGAGGGGGAGCGGAGGGGCGGGGAAGGCGGGGCAGGGCAAGCGGAGGCCGCTCGGCCGTACCTGGTGGTTCTCCCCGGCGCCCGGCGCGGGCGGGCCGTGGCTGCCCATCATATTCGCGTAGAGGGACCTGGATAAAGGGCTCCGCAGGTACCTGGCGGGGCCGGCCCACATCCTCCTCCTCAGCGCCCACAGGAGCAGGGTGTAGCAGCCCAGCCAGCACGGCCACAGTCTCATCGGGGGACGGGGCGCGCAGTCACCCCCTCCCGCAGCCGCCGCCGCCTCCCCTCTCCACGGCAGCGGCGGCGCGCAGCCCGCCGAGCTCGGCGCCCCGCCGGGGCCCGCACGCACACCTCGGGGCGGAACGCGGCGCCGAGGCGGCGGGGCCCGACCGGACCGCTTCGCTGCGACACGCCGGGGCCCGGCGCGCACCCGCTCCGTCCCTTTCTCTCGCCGGGGGGGCGGGGCGCCGCTCTCAAACCGCAGAGCGGCGAATGGCGGCGTTCGATCCGCGCCGCTCCCACAAAGGTGGCGGTCCCTCCCCGAGGCTCGCGCCGCCTCCCTCGGGCGCGCACGTGCGTGGCCCCGCCCCGCCCTGACACCCGCGTGCGCCTGCGCAGAGCTGCTGGAGCACGAGGCGCTGAGGCGGGAAGGAGCCGAGGGGAAAAAAGCGGGGTTCGCAGTGCCGGCCTTAGAATCATTCCTGTTGGAAAAGACCTCTAAGATGGTCGAGTCCAACCCCAAACCACCCCCACCGTGCCGCTGATCACATTCCTCAGTGCCACATCCCCGCTGTTCTTGAGCACCTCCAGGGATGGCAGCCACCCCTCCCTGTGCAGCCTGTGTCAGTGCCTCACTGTTCTTTCTGAGATTTTTCCTAAATACCCAACCTCAGTCTTCTCTGGTGCAACTTAAGACCATCATCTCTTACCCTATTGCTGTTACTTGGGAGCAGAGACCAGCCCCACCTCCCACAGCCTCCTTGCAAGGATTGAAGAAGGCTTTTCATACAGCAGCATGTGCCCTTGCTGGAACAAAAGCCCCAGTTCCTGTAGGTTTGGGTTACATGTTACACCATTCTTCTCACTTACGTTTGAACGAACTTAGGTTATTTGTACTAAGATAGTGAGGAATACCACATCCAGTTGAAAATAAGCGCAAAGCTAGACAAAGCCTCTCTCGTTAGTTGAAATTCCATCCGTGAATGGTATCAGGGCTATTGCTTCTAGTCTCTCAGAAGAACATTTCTTAACAATCACTAAAAAAAAAAGCAATCTCTTTCCTTTAGATCCAGTTTGAAAGTCCACCACCTTTATATCCTGGTAGAAAGACGTGGGAAGTCAAACCACCACAGGACACAGCATGTACCTGGGAGATCCTCTGATCAAGAACTAATCAAATCCAGCCTTGGAAATCAACTTATTTTTCCCTCCAGGAATAAAACAGCTTTATAATCAAAATCCAAGGTGACAAAAGCTAAATTTGCTGCTTATTTAACAACATCTACTTGAATCTACTAGATTCTACTAGATTTAACAGACATCTACTTGCAGTGTGTAAATGAATAAATAAAATTATTTTGGGTTAATTACATGTTGGTGACAAGGAAACATTTTATCACATGTAAAATACAGATAATTAATTTCATACTGAATAAGAGATACACTAGCTTTTACATTCATATTGTTAATATAGAAACTGGGTATGTTTTAATAAGACATTTCAAACTTCCTGCTCAGGGATACATTTGTCATTAATATTCTGTTGCAGTAGCTGGATCCTAATCATATTTTTCTCTTGACAGGCCATAAGGAATGCACTATTTGCACACAGTTAAGTAGTAATTCTGATACATTATTTTCACATCTGCTGGTGGAACTGAACCCTGCATCAATTGCTGGACAATCTAAGAAAACTACTCCTTGTGTATGTATACATCATTCAAAGCAATGAGCATTCTTGGGGAGGATTTTTTAAAAAAATAATCATTTCTCCTTTTTCCTTAACTTTTTAGGTAGTATTTCTTTTTTTTTTTTTTTTTCCTCTAGGTGGAACATTTCTATAGCTGATTTAATATTTGGGCTGCAAAAGGTCCAAAACATACCCAGAGGTTTTGAATATCTACCTAGAAGGGAGTGTTTTTAAGAGAGTCTTAAGTATTCCAGGACATAAATCTGCGATTTTCCCAATTAAGCACAGAAATATAACACCTTCATCTTCTATTACTATTACAAGTAAGAAAGTGCTACAAAGAGGGCTGTAAGAGAATAAAAATTGATACCTTTAGGAGAAAGGATTTTAGATAAGGTAACCTAGGAAATCTAGTTCTTTCACAAATGCCTCCTGGTGTCTGTGGGTCCATCCAGCTCTTTAGACTGGACATGACTGAGACTCCCCCAGTTGTATGTTCCTTTTCAAAAGCTTCTTCCTGAGCTGACAGGATAGAGCTCATAATTATTTGTGTAGATGTGGCTTATCTTAACTGTTCCCTTCCCTTCCTTCTTGTCTTTCCTGACAGCTCCGATTAAGATACACAACTATACTCTAATGTAAACATCCCACTAGCCATATCAACCTAATGTATTCATGAATTACTGAGCAGTTTCAAAGTCACAGCAGGATATTAAAAAGGCCATTTTGTACAAAACAAGAACAGAGCCAGCTGTAAGCTCCACAAAAAAAGAATCTGTTTTTTTTCCTACTTAAATATTCTTTGATGTCATTTACTTTTTTTTCAGATCATAAGTAATCACATAGTAACATTTCTTACTATTAAACAATATCACTTTAAATCTGATAGACACCTTATCAATTTTCAATATTACATTACTGTAATACTGTGTATTGTGTCATATTGTCTATTAAGATCAAAATTATCAGAATTTATAAAGAAACTCTATGAAGTAATGAGATTAAAGCATCACACTTCCCATTCTCTGAAATTATCAAAACAGTTCCTATTCTATATTATACATACTTACATTTCCATTATCATTATGAAGCTATTTTAAACACTGTTAAACTATCAAGAATAAATGGTGGCATTTTTCCAGCAGTAAGACTTCAAACTCAGATACTATGAGCTAATAGGGAGAGAAAGCAGGCAAACCAGCTGTTGAAAGACACTGAACTTTTGAATTTGATCATCCTTTACTTGATTCATGGCCAAAACCAATCATGTTGGTTTAGCAAAGGATAACAAAGTTTAATGAATGACAGAGAAATAGAGAACAAATTATGTCAATCATAAAATACTGTCAACTTCCTATCACTATTTCATATAGTAAGACTGCCACCTCAATTAAAGCCAGTTTTTCACTTCTTTTTTAGACTGATTATGGGTGTGATTAAATATGCTTTCTTTCTCCTGCCCTCATAGCAAGAGTATTAGGACAGCATGTGTGAAACAGAAATAAGATTCAATGTTTCTGAAATTGTATAAAAAACTTTATTCTAGAAAAATCACAGGATCCATTCAAAAACTTGCCTGAAAAGATTTTTGTATGGCTAAATCAGAAATTAACATTGACTGGGTGAATCATTAATTAATTAAATTCAACAGTGAGCACATGAAACAAATTTGCCAATCTAAAACTACTAAGCAGGTAGAGTTTGACTTAATGTGTGTACTAAGATTTGAACCAACTAACTGAACACTGCTATATCATATGCTAACGTTTTTCTTACCACAGTGACATTTTGTATAAACTAACAACAGTGTACCTCAAAACAATTTTCCCATTCAACAAGCCAGGAACTACATCTACCTGCCACAAAGTGCAGACATTTTGAAAGCCAAAGAGGAAGTATGGAGCCTTTTCCGTAACACCTAATTGAATAACATTTTAATCTTTTTCTAATTTAGTTTGAGATTTTTTACAGGATCTCTTCCTGTAGCAGCTGGCAGATTTGAGTCGATACTGGTCAGCTGGACAGCAGCTACATCTTTTTCTTCATCTCTCTGCCATTCCTGAGGGATGTCCCTCTGGGCTCTTATGGCCTAACCTCAGAGAGCTGTCATTTTATCAGATATGACAATTCATCCTCCACCTTTCAGTAAGGTTAAGAACATACATCCCTCAAATTCCAAGTGCTGAGTTGGGATTCCCTCACCTGATCTGCCATATCCGTTCTTCAAAGCAGGTAACAGTGACCAGTATATACCAAAAATGACTTTAGTAGTATTTATGGATAAAGCACAATACATTTAAATAACTCAACTCAAAAACCCCTCTATATAGGCTCATCATTAAGGCTGAATGTGGATTGCTATATTCCATTACAGAGAAGGGTGCAATATTATTGAAGTGGCTCAAACTGTATTTGGTCTAACAGTCCACTTAAGGCAATCTTGCTTTTTCACACTTAAAATATACTAAGTCTTTTGTGGTATGGTTCATCAGATGATTAATGACCGACAGTTAAATATTTAGTGTGCAGCTGTCATGTGACTATTCTGGATTGAAAAGGGAGTCCACGTCAGGATCTGTACGACTGCAATGCAAAGTGGAACCAGACAGATCAAATAGAACATGGCATCATGAAGACCTAAAAACAGACTGGTGAAAAACATGAAAACATAGCTTTCAAGATGAAGAAGATAAACAATTGATTTCTACGGTCATTTCATAACAAATTATTTTAAAGCATTCACCTTAAAAGTTCACATACACATTACTGTGAACAATCAATTCTAAATAGAGGAAACATCTCAGATATCAAATATATTTCAGTTATATTTTCTGATTCTACATACAGATATATATTTTATAGTGTTTACTTCTCTCATAATAGCTGAGAGGAAATGAGATAACTACTTTACTACACATCTATGTAATTTAATACAGAAAATAAAGCAATGTGATTCAGTTATAGAACAGAGCATCAGAAAAGTTTTAGTGACACTGAATGTTCTGGAAGAGAAAGAAAAACTGTAGTAGAAGCAAACATTTTAATATGAAATTATTTCACATCTGAACTACTAGCTATCCACATAGAATGTTACTACAGTTGCTGAATGCAAGGTGGAAGTTATGATTAATGCACAAAACTCAGGTATGGTATAATATATTGCTTGAAATAGAAAGATTAATTTCATCTCACTGTTTTGAAACACATTTTTACAAGATAATGGAAACTACTAACATACAGGTTCTCATTCATTTTCCTGAATGAATGGTATTTCTTGATCGAAATCTTCTTAAGGAATAAAAGCATCATTAACTATGAATCAAAAAGGAGAATATGAGAGATAGATAACTTTTCTTGTGTTATCCAGTATGGTTTCTGACATCCCAAAGCGCACATTCTGGCATTCATCTAGTAACTAGAATCATCTACTGACATTCTGTTCATTATTGAATTTTAATTACTTAAATATCAGGAAAGTCAACTCAAGCTGAGAAACAGGACCTAAATTACCTTTCAGAAAATCAGCTTTTGTTATTTACTTTTTTCTTAGCATTCAGGAATAAGGATTGGAGACTCAGAACAGCTATGGACATGATGCAAAAAGCCTTGAAATTTGTGAACGAAAGTCTTGTAAAATTGAGCAGGGTTTTGAATAAAATCTAAGAGTTTATCTAGATCATAAAAGAATGAATTCATCTCTCACTGTATTTAACAGAAGAATGCTCGCAATCTCCAACAAAACCCCCACATAACCTAGATTTATTCCTCAGTACATACATACACACACCCACACCGATCACAATTTGTCTCAAATCACATACATTCTACTGCTCCATAAGGAAACAAAAAACCACAGGCTCTCAGATGAATTACTTAATCACTTGGGCAATCACATTTAAGAAATGCAAACTGTTAACTAGCAGGTCACTGGTCCACAGCCAACATTTATTGGCAGCGACAACAATTTACCACTTGGAAGTTGTTTACTGGCCTGAATTCAATTGCATTTTCAGCACAAGTAAACAAGGGCCACATCGTGCACACCACCATCACAACTGCCAATTTTTACTGATAGCAGCAGCGCTGGCAAGGATGCCTTAGACAAATTTCTTACCCATCTGAAGTTGAAGACAGAACTCAGACACAGTTAACAGCATGGCGGGCTTTGTACACTGCCTGTTCTACACACTAAAGAGGACTGCAGTTTTGAACACTAAATTCTTCCATGTTTATACAAAACGAGGGACAAAAAAAGAACGAACATCTGCCAAATTACTGACTTTCACAAGTGCAATCCTGATCTGATTTCAGTGAACAATACTGGTTTATGAAAATAATATCAATTGTTGTGTTGAAACCTCAAGTTATGACAAATATCTATAGTAGAGAGAACAATGAATGGGGAAAATATTTCATTAAGGGGTTGGGATAAATCAAGAGCAGAGCTCAAGTTTTGTCACAGCAATGAGTTGTACCAGTAACTAAGTTTTCCATCTTCAGTCATTCTTTGCACATGCAGGAATAAAACACACAATCTGCCCCTAGGCTTCCCTCAGACTGAACAGAAAGTGGTGCAGTCCAGCAATTCAACACAAGTTCATCAAAGTGCCACTAAGAGCCCTTCACCAAAGCACAAATTGAAAAGCAGGTTTGTAGAAATTATCTGCTGTTGCAGCAGCTCTCCAGAAGAGGGCGTTTTTAAACTACGTATCTTTTTAACTGCATAACAAAATAAAATGATAGTAAAAAAAAAAAAAAAAAAAAAAAAAATCAAGCCAGAGGGGATGGGTAATAGTTGATGACACAATATGGAGTAAAAAAAAAACAAACACAAAAACAGGCAACTACAACCACTCTGTCTACAAACTGTTCCTCAAATTTTAAGGATAAAAAACAAAAAGCAAAAATAACTCCGAAACTAACTTCCACTACAAAACGCTTAACTTATGTGGAGCTACAGCATCCCCTAAGAATGTGGCATAATTAATATATTAATGTATAATGTATTCAGAATCACAGAACTCGATTCCTCCTAAAGAAGAAGGCATTACTGATATCTAAGACACTCTCATTGAGGCAGAACTGAATACTGGCACAGGTAAGTAAAAAGGAGGTGATGCTGATGGTCAGCTGAAAGGTTTTGGTATGGAGGAAGAGTAGAACAGACTAGATCTCTGAAATGCTTGGATAAGTGAGCATATAACAACCAGCCCAGAGAGTTATATTTTGTAATATTTTCATTTATTCTTCCCCAGAGAGGTTACAGGATTTGTGAGCTAGTTGGTAGAAAAGTCCAATTACTAAGATCAAACTGGGATGGCTAGATTTGGAGTTCAGGGCTGATGTGCATGTATGCATTGATATATACAGAGAATGCATGCAGACTGCTTTATGCCTAAGAAATAATTTTTGAGGGGATAGGTATGATGATAGACAGTACATTTGTGGTGTTCTTTGAATCTCAGCTTTGTACCTGTTCCTTGCACTTAACTAAATAAATCAAATTTCAACATCGTTCAATAGAAAAATACAGATTTCAGAGTGAGCAAAGTATTTCGACTCTATGGTCAATAAATGTATTGTTCTTGTAGACCAGACTCTACTTATTGGGCAAAAAATAAGAACACTGTAATTTTGAATCTATCCACAAAGGCATCATTCCTCTAAGTTGGATCAGATCTGCAGTTTTCATGTTTCAAATCTGAACTTCACTGAACCTTCCAAATTAATATATTCAGCCCTCTCACAATCCAACATCCACTCAGTCACATCACTCTTCAGCAAAAATCAGTAATCTAATTTGACATTATAATGAGACTCGTGTCCTCTTCACAACTTCTCTCTGGCTATCTACAGAATTAAAATCAAAGGAACTGTTCTCAGTCTTAAACTTAAGCCTACTTTATGTCAGGATGCTTTTCAGAAGACCACCTGTTGTCCTTTTATGCTGTACTTTCCTCCTTTTTTTTCATTTTAGAAAATTCCTCAAATATGAAACATTTTCCCAGCAGTAGAGGACACAAAATCAGCCTCTTCTCCTTGAAGACCTATCTCCACATAAGTCTGTTATACAATTGTCTTCTATGCATTTTTTTAGCTTCTCTAAATTCTGTGTAGAAAGTTATATAGTTCCTAGGATATCTATGTTGTTCTTTCAAGCAAATCCCAATCAGACTGATTTTTGCCTTTTAGTCCTGACTCCAGTTATTCTTCATGATGTCACTTCTTCTTGTTGGTCATAAAAGTCTATGACCTTTTTAGAGTAAACCCTGATAATTTGTTTTTATAAAAGCCCATGCATTTATAATGTGTTAGCTAGCAACCACAGCTCTATGCTCCGTATTAAGGTCTCCAGGGAAAGCAGTGAAATCATTAGCATTAGAATGGTAAGTAGTATTGAAGTCAAAATGATACTCCTCCTTGATGGAAATTCCCTCCCTCCAGTGATTAAACTGCTTTCTCTCTCTCACAAAAAAAAAAAAAAAAAACACCAAACCAGCCCTATTAAGATTATACATTTAAGGAAATGGACTTACGAGATAGCAAAATACAGCAGCCAGGATTGCATCTATCTTAATAAGAAGCATTTGGTAATCTCAAACATTGCTTTTTATTTTTCACAGAGAACCAAAAATGGTTAAATATTGCAACGTATCCTTTCCCCCCCCCTCAAAATTAGGTAGGTATCCTCAAATGTATTGCTTGATAGAAGGTTTATTCTTAAAAAACAAATAAACAAAACCAACAAACTAGAAAACATTTCTATTTCTACCTAACAACAAAATAATACCACACAGAAAACTGTTTCTGAAGTGCAGCTGATGGAAACTAACAGCAGACTAATGTGTTTTTTATATGACAGGATTATTCCCCTTTAGTTTCTCTGATTTAAAGTATCCCTTTTGAACTCACCTTGGATCATGCTGAGCAACTTCATTATTCAAGTTCTCATAACCAAATTGATTCAGTATTGTAACCACAAGCATTGGAGCCAAAGACTGAGCAGGCTTGGTAAATAAAGCATTGGTACCAAAAACCATAGAGGAAAGCGGTGATCTAGGTATTTCAGAAAATAAAAATACACAATTACAACAGTGATACTTTAAATCCTGTTAATGTGCAAACGCTAGCTTTGTCTTTCGTACATTTCATACACTGACCAGCTATCATAACAGAATTTCATTTTCTGTGGAAATAAAAGGTAAAAAACCTCTGGGCTCCAAACAACTTGGCCCCAGTTCTGAAATGACTTGCACTCAAGTTCAACTGTTAGCTCTGAAAGCTAACCTGAACAGTGCACGGAAAATTAGTTACACTTTAAGAATACACTTGTGAGGCCAAAAAAGAAAGTGCTGCACCAGTTGTCACCTTTGAGGGTGAAGTCCTTTAATACCCTTTCACCAAGATTGAATCTGCACTAATACAATCATTGATGGAACCAGCAGGAAGTTATTTGCACTTTGATATAAATCCCAGAGATCTATCAATTGTCGTACTCAAGGTCTCGGCAGGTTTTATCTTGGATTTCTTTTCAGAGAGATAACAGCAGCCACTTACACTTTGAAATTTGCACCGTGAGTAGCACAGGTTAAACTTTCTAAACTCTTTTTCTGTGTCAGTAAGGTGACAGTGGATGCACTGGATTACAAAGTAATTTGGTTTAAGCTGACGTGAATAAACACACAAAAAAAAACATGAAGAACTTGGAGTATACAACATGCAATTAAAACTAGAAACCGCCTAATAAACTGTTCAAATTACTCTGCTGAAATAACTGCAGGAAACTTCATTCAAGTTCTTTATTTGTGCTAAGTTGTTCTGACAGGACATACTTCTGTGACAAGCACCCAGATCACTTCCTGCCTTCACTTTAACATCAGCTAATTTACTGAAGAGTAGCATGGTAAATATACAGCATCTTTCAAGAAAAGCAGTTAAGACCGACATACCTTCGCTTGTGCTTGATTAAATCTGCATCAACAATATCAGCCAAAGGCAAATTGAACAAACTAAACGAAGCTTGTACAATTACCCTACGGGAAAACAAAACATTTTTTTAAAAACACATTTTCATAATAAAAAATGGTAATTGATGCCTAATTTGACATGCAAGCAACACACCAACCACACTCACAGTCCTGCAAGCACACAAAGCTGCCACTAAAACACAGCAATATGTCTTGAAACAAACTCTGAAAGCACTGTTAGATCTGTTTTAATTGTGAAGTAGAAATCGATAGGCATACCTAAAAGGGGTTTTTTCACCCCTTCTTTTTCCTGGACACTGATGAAAAAAGTCATAAATACTTGCTTGATGTTATCACCAAATATTATTTAAAATGACATGAAGAGAAGAAACGCTAAAGAAGAAAGAAAAACTGCAAATTTCCTCTTGAAGTCTGAGAACAACTGGAGAGGACTGGAAAGATTAGATGTAAGACAAACTTCAAAGTAGAATGAGAACAGTAAAAAAAAAAAAAAAAAAAAACTTATATGTATTCCTAAACACATTCACATTTTGCATACATACATACATATGTATGTTCATACATACAGAAATCTGATCTTAGTAAAACTGCTGAACTGAAACTATATTCAAATAATAGAATTTCTTCATTTCACTACATTTTGGCTGTGATTAGCTCGTACTTACAAGAGGCTATGAACAATTAGCACTTTAAAGAACCTATAGGTACCTTATAAGATTTTCCTGTGGAAATCCAAATATATCTTCATCATTTAAAGTACGCAGGTAATGAAATGCAATTTATTGGCCACACAGCTCAGTGTTACAGTAGCCCATGAAATACTGAAAATGAGAATGAAAACAAGGGGAAAAAAAAAAAAAAAAGGGTAGGAAAGAACACGTAGAAATGCAGCAATGTAACAGGAAACAAAGAGAGAAAAACGAACTGATGTATACAAGCTGGTCTTCATTTTTAATTAAATTTTTTGCATATGTAATAATATACTTCCTCAATGCAAGTTCTATTTCTTGGCATATTCCCCCACTATCACTGAAAATGCGACTTAGTACTCGTTATCTAATGGATACTTGACTTATTGGCACTTGTTCTGCAGTGCAACCCACAAGTGTTCATTCAGTACCAAATGAGGTCTGAGGCTCTCCAGCAAACAGTCTGAAGAGTTTCTCTACCAAGATCTCTGTCTCTGTGGTTGAAAAGTGGTTCTGCTTCTCTTGAATCTGAATTTGTCTCATGTTAAAACAGAGATACGGCTGGAGGAATTTGGCTGCAAACCTTAGTTACTTTTCATGGGTTTGGGTTTTTTGTGTTGCTTTGTTTTTTCTTTGGTTGGATTTTAAGAAGAAATTAAAAGCTGAAGTGAAAGCTGAGAGAAGTTTTCAGTTTCCTGACAGATGAAACAGACCAGAAAGAAAAAAAAAAAAGCAGAGTTAAAATTTTTATGCTACAGAAACAGGTGTCCACTCTGTTGAAATTATTTAACTGGTATGTATGAAAAAAAGAAGGGTACTTACTTACATGTTTATTGTCAGATAAAATGCCAAGAGATAATAATGCCCTGGTCCTAGAACAAACATGACAGCGGCGGCTACTCCTTCAAAGTAAAAGGAAAACAAGATGATTCTGTAATAACCAAACTTCTTCAACGAAGCATGACTGAGAAGAACAAGGCACTGAAAAGAAATACAAATATATGAGGCAAAGACATAGTACAATATTTCAGCAGTAGGGAGACCTTTCAAGGACAGAAAGACACAAATAAATCATTACTACACATCAAAGGAGGAGGAAAAAAGCTCCCTAAAAAACATAAAAACAAATAAAATAAAAACATAAGAATTGAACAAAGGGAAATATGGAAATATCTAGTGGATCATTCTCTGTTAGCCTTACCAGGTATGAATGGTCCTGTCACTCCAGCTAGATAAGAACTGTCACGTCCCCAGGAAAGTCCTACTCCCCACACTGCCTAACTATTATTTAATGCCCACATTAACAGAGAGGGAAAACAAATCTGGGAAGTTGGTATAGTAAGAAGATCTGATTGTAAGAAACTAAACATATTGTCCCCCAAGGCTGTTCTCTGGTTTTTGCAGAATTGTGCTTATATGATGCATTCGAAGATGTTAAGTGTGTTATTGTAAGAACCATGATCTCCTCTGAGAAAAGGGAAGCACCATTTAGAAATCCCTTATTACCTGCAGATTTCTAAAACAGCATGTTTCTAAGAAAAACAGTAACTTAGTAATGCTTTACATTTAGATTTGTTTCAGCAACAGGCTGACCCTGAAAGGCAGGTTTTACTCTCTGCACCCACTGCTACAAGGAACCTAAGACAGAAGCCCATCTCAGCACAGACCTCTGCAGCATCCTGTAAGAAGGTGCTTTGTTTTACAGGGGTTGGGTGCTCTTCCAGTGAGTGAAGCTCAGGACATTGCCACCAGAGAATTCTCTTATTATATCTTGAACTCACAGGGACAAAACCTGAGAGAAATAAGGTCACGGCACATACTATGGTTCAGTGACCGCCGAGACAAAGAGTCTCTGGGGAGCAGAGAGAAATGCATCTTCTGAAAGACTGCTTCACACTGTCACAATGATTTCACCAACACCGGTGACTGCTGTATCTTGAGTGTATTTTAGCTCTCCTTACTTCTGAAGTTTCTGATTTACTTTCAAAGTTCGTACTTGTTTGAGCTATAGAGAAAAAAAAAAAAAAAAGAAACCCTAAAACCTGTAAAAATTACAGTTGGGATGATTAATATTCAGTTTATAGAACAGGAAAGGTATGCTTAAGATTCTGAGAGAAAAAAGTCAGTGACTCCATGCCATACATGCAAAAGCCAAAAAAGCAACCGAAATAGAACTGTGAATTCCAACTGCTCCTTCTTCGAAGTTCTTCCTACAGGAAAGCATTACAACTTAAAGAACATTAATTTTCAGAAATTCCCAGCACCGTCGGTACCTGTGCTGGAAGTCTACATTCTCAGCTTTAGAGAAATCCAGCAAGTAAACACAAGGAAAAATTTTAAAAATCCAGTGCACGATGTTAGAAGGGAAGAAACAACAATTTTTTTTATTCACTGCAGACAAGAGTGTTTGCACTCTGTGGGACACATTTTTGCTGCTTTTCTTTTGCCCACACATTACTACTGGTTTGGGCTCCCCTTTCTTTTACATTTAATTCCTCCTACTCCATCCCTGCTGGAAACATCTTTCCCCATACCCAGTGTACACAGCTGATAAAGACAGCAAACAACAAAACAAATGGGAATGTATTACTCTCCAAAAGCACCGTTTTGTTTTGTTCCTATGACTGAGATACGTACTTCAACAATGCTCTTAATACCTAATACTTTTTCCAATGCTTTGTGCAGTTTGTTTCAAAAATTTACCAAAGAAGAGATTATTCTTTCATCGTATATTGCAAATCAAAATCAAAGAGAAAAGTACACCAAATTCTACATCTTTTGCTTGAAAAAACTTTTTACCTTGGCCACATTTTTCTTCAGTTACACTTAGGTGTTATGAATCCTGTAGGACTCGCTGTATGCTCACATTTCACCTTCTTGTAAAACGATTTTCTACTGGCCTGCCTGCTCGTCTCTTCTCACTAACCCAGCCTTTCACCCGGTTAGACTGTACCTATGGGTACTCTCTTCTTTTAGAGCATTGGTGAACTAGATTTGCTTCTCAGTATGGCCAATTGTTCGTGTAGGATACAGCATTCTTTCAACAAGCAGTGTGAACAGATACCTTCATCTAACGAGGACAGACAAAACACATTCCTGTATTCTGAAATTCAAAACATGATCCTGCCTACCTGAGGACAAATGAAGCCTGCTCCATACATGATGCTTCTTATAGAAGAAGAAAGGACATCCTGAGGAATGAGATTATCCGCAAAGATCATCATAAAATTGTTGCAGAAGGCTAAGTGGAAAACTTGGAAGAAGTTCATAGTAACAAAAAATAAAAAGTTTTTCTCTGTCATAATCTGTTTGGTTAATGAGATCACCGAGGACCAGGAGAGAGCTCTGTCACCATTGCCTCGATCAGCATTCTCGGCAGGAATTCCTCTCTGCTCATACTGACTGGTACTGTATTTGCCTGTGTAATACATACAAGCTGTTGCTAATGCTGCAATCAAAACAGCAAAAGCCTGAAAATAAGCAAAATTTTCCATATTATCTGATATCAGGCCACAAAAGAGAACGCTTGTTGATCCGATTAATGTTGCTACTTGGTTGTATTTTATAAGCTGAAGCCTGCTTTCATGTCTTGTTGAAATTTCTGCAAAGAGCGCGCACTGTGCGAGCAGCACAAAGGTAAGCAAACCATCAAAAGCACATAATGCAACAATGAGGTGGAGCCCACTCAGCCAGTCACCTTCTTCATAATGTCTCCAAGGAAACCAAGGAAGCAAAAAGGCCAACGCGTATAGCGGAGCTCCGTACAGAATTGAAAACTGGCGTCTGGAGCAGCATGGCAATTGGGAGTTGTCTTGAATATAGCCAAAAAGTGGATCATTAATGGCGTTCCATATCATAAATACAACCTGGGACAAACAACACAACTGATCAGTAGTGTGAGTTCCCTGCAGAGGTTATACAAGTAAGAAGTAATAAACACCATATTTATTTAAAGAATCTCTACTTAAAGAATAAGAGACGAAAAGAGCAAAAACAGACTTGGGACCAAATTATCAAAAGTATTTAAAGGTTTACAGCAATTATGAAATAGAATAAAAAAAGAAAGCGTAAGTAGGCAGTGCCCAATGCCAGGTGAACCCCCGTGGCTACAACCTCACTCCTCTGAGAGCTCCTACCTTGCCCACTCATTGCAAGTGATGCAGAACATGAGCCAGCTAGAATTTACAGCAGGAGCTGCACACCCAGCTAAGGACTTGCAGAACTGGGGCAGTATTTAAGTACTTGAACAATCCATAGGAAAGCACTAGTCAAAAATGTACCTCTGGAGCTGAGATGCAAGATTAGTTCAAAAGATTACTTCAAGCTAATCTTCCCAGCAATTAAAGTTTAAGATTTTTGTCTGCAGATTGTAAACAGTGTGTTTCACTTGTACATATACTTGCATATGCAATAACAAAACTTAAAAGGAAGGTACTGTATAACCATTTGCTTTGCATTCAAAAGGAAT
This sequence comes from Meleagris gallopavo, assembly GCF_905368555.1. Taxonomy (NCBI): domain Eukaryota; kingdom Metazoa; phylum Chordata; class Aves; order Galliformes; family Phasianidae; genus Meleagris; species Meleagris gallopavo. The sequence goes on along the minus strand of NC_139419.1, from coordinate 8,666,677 downwards.
TAATAAGTAAAAAAATACCACCACAAAACAAACCAAAAAACTTCACCTTTGTTACAATATCACAGATGCAAACACACCACGAAAACCAACGCATCCATTGTACAATACCTGTGCTTGATGAAACGCTACTTCTGAAATTCTGTATTGGTTTAGGAAAAGCTTGACGTAGTAGAAATTAAAGATACTGTTCATCATTCCAGCACCCAATGTGGTCATGGAATACGCCAGAGCATTGGGGTGGACTTCCAAAGCCAACTTCATCTTCCTAACTGCGTGAGCCTCTTCCTCCTCAAGGTACAAGAAAGAATTATAATAGTTGGTTAAATAATCTTCCAAAGTCAAATGATGTGGAAGATTCATATCAGAGGTATAGAATTGGTTTCTAGTGGGAAAATCTCCACATCCTCACTTCCTCGTTGTAAGACATTGAGCACAAAACCACACAGGTGCAAAATAGCAATTCAGTGACATTTCTAAACCTCATCAGTGAAAAGTCAATAGAACAGGTAGACCAAATTTTAAGAGAATAATTTCTGCACTGTGCACATCAAAATTAGCTGTTGCAAAGACTAATTCTGGCGCAGAGGTCAAAGTAATTGCGCACACTTTACATCTTGCTAGCTACGTAGTTTTAAAGCTACGAAGCTCTGTGCAGGAATGAAGTGAGTCAGCCCACAGCCCTACACACGTTCCATTGCTGTGAATGTCAAAATGCAGCAAACATTTGGATGAGCATTCCTTTCAAAACAAAGTTTTGGGTTCGTATTTTTAAATGCGAATAGTTAACAAACATGGAAGCAATACTTACACCTAATAAACAAATCAGACATGAACAGAAACCACACAGTCACCCGAACACTTTTTAACAGTCTAAACATTTTCATACTAGAGGAGACAGCATGTAAACAAAATCCAGAAAGTGACTCATACAGAGCAGAACAGCATTAAAGTATGTTCAAATAACAGAGATTCTTTAATGCAGAGCTCTCTGATAAATCAAACAGAGCTTCAGCCAACAGCTCTCTAAGTTGCTGACTTCCTCCACGTGTCTCCAGCAAGTAACTGAAGTATGAGTGCTGCAAAGCACCCCATGGAGACAGCCAGCTCCAGGGAACCCCCACCTTCTAAAGCAAAGACTCTCTTTATGGTTCTCAACCAGAGTTGATTCCAGAATCTCAATACAAAAATATTTCTCTCGGGTCACTCTTTCTAACCGAGGCTTTATCCATCTTAACATCTCTTTGAGAGGAGCTATTTGCCATTCCTTTGGAGGCACTTCAGGCTCACATTTCAGCCTTAATATGTGGTAACTGCAGAGCTGCACAACCTGCTGCCAGCAGTGCACCCCTTCCTCCTCCACACCACGTTAACAATTTTATCCAACATGCAATCTTCAAACAGCCATCCAAAGGTCATTGATTTGTAAGAACATGACTCAATTTTCAGATAACTGAGTGTGACTTGTCATGCATGTCATCAAATTCATTTTTCACAGAATTTTCCATTTCCAGGTGATTACGCTTTGCACCTCTGTAACAAGTTTGGTGTCATAAACTGAACTGAGAAACTATGTTATTGAAAAGATGCCCACATGAAATGTTTATGCTTAATAAGAGGGATATCAAAAACTGTGAAAGGTGATTATCAATAAGCTTCATGTTCCTTTTAAAACCGTGTATCCACATCTTCAGAAATACACTTAATGATGTCGGTGCGAGACCTCGGGGCTTTTGGAAAACCACAGTCTAGATGTAACCCTGTAGTGTGGGGAACCGCGGGCCTCTCCCTCGGATTCCACGAGCACTGAGATAAACACTCAGCATTAACATTCTCTAGTCGTACTTGACTCAGTTCCTTCCTACGCACAAATAAGAAAGATATTGCTCCCGTCGCTCCAAAAAACTTACAAGTATAATTTCTTCTACAACAGCCTCCTAACAATGCGCCGACCCGCCTCCAGCGCCATGACTCAGTGCAGCACAGGATCTGACACGGCTCCTATGCTAATGCTACGTCTGCTCCCGCGCCTCGCGTGTGAATCGCCTCGGTGAGAAGCTGAGGTTCCACGCTTCCCTTCCCAGAGATGCGTTCTTTAATTGTACAACAATGAAACACGCGTGAGCCTCTCGCACAGCCGTGAGTCACGGAGCGCAGCGGCCGCACCACCTCTTGTGGCAGCTCCTCACGGCAGCGCAGCGCTGAGGGCAGAGCAAAGAACCGGCGCTTCTCGAGTCCTCAGGGGGAGCCCTGAGGGGAAACACCACTGAAAGGAAACCCCGCGGAGGACAGACGCACGCGGAGCTCCTGGGGCTCCCGAACCTGCGGGTATCCCGGCCCCGGGCACGCCGCGCTGCCGCCCGCTCAGAGCCGCCTGGCGCTGAGGGGCGCGGCTCTCCGCCTTGCGGAGCGGACAGCGAGCGGCAGATGTATCCGCGGGGACGGTGCCCTCCGCTCCGCTCCACACCCCGGCACAGAACCCTCCCCAGGCGGGAAGGTGGTGAGGGGCTGCGCGCGTGGAGAGTGGAGACCGGGCGCCGCCTCACGGGGCACCGCGGGGACTCCCAGCACGGCCGATGAGGTCCCGCGCCCGGGCGCGCCGTGCCACCTCTGCCGCACCGGAGCCCCCCACGGCGACCGCTCCCCCGCCGCGAACGCCTCGAGCCCCGCCACCACCGCCCCTTCCGCGGGCACCGACCGACCTCCTCCGCCCGGAGGCTGCGCAGCGGGACGCTGGGGCGGGGCCGGCTGGCCAGGGCCGACGCCTCCTTCTCTTTCATTGGCCACCTGCCGCGGGTCCGCTTCCCGGTTGGCCGGCGCTCCTTTCGATCTGCCCGGCGGGCGGTTCCCCATTGGCCCTCGGCAGAGGAGGTGAGGGCGTAGTGTTTGAATCGCGGGCCGACGGTGGGCGGGCGGCTGTAGCGTGCCACGTTGTCGCCGGCGGCTCCGCGCAGCCCGACCAGAAGGGGGAGAGGTTCGGCAAAGTCCGGAAACGCTCGGCAATGGCCGGAGGCGGCTTTTAAGGCGAGGAGCGGCTGCCGGCTCGCCCTGCCCCGCCGCCGCCGGCGCGAGGTGAGCGCTGCGCCCCGTCTGCCAGGGAAGGGCGCGATGCTGGCCGACAGCTTGGTGGAGGAGTTCGAGATCCGCGAGGATGAGCCGTGGTACGACCAGCAGGACCTGCAGCAAGGTGAGCGGCGGGGGGCGTGCGGCGTGCGTGGAGGGCGGGCGAGGGAGCGCGGGGCGGCGGGAGCGGGAGCCGCAGCGGGGCGGACCGGGGGTCGCGCGGGAGGGACGCGGGGCGGCGGTGGAGCGCGGGGCGCCCGCGGAGTGGGAGGTGGGGACCGCCGGTACCGGCGCCGCGCGGCCGTCTTTGTCTGACGGAGCGGCGGCTGCAGCCGTGGCCGGGCCCCTGCCGGCAGCGGGGCGGCTCCGGGGTCTGCGCCCGGCGGGGCACGGCCGGGTAGGGGCAGAGGGCCCCGCGGGAGGGAGAAGCGTCACCGGTGGAGCCGCGGGCGTACAGCGATGTAACTGCGTTAAAAGTCATTTGCGGACGCGGTGACGGAAAGAACGTGCTGTTTCCTTCGGAGCTCGCTGGCGTGCAGGACGGGCGTCCGCTTCGTTTGGGCGCTAACTCGGGATCCGCTGTAAAAGGCAGCAGTGAGTCCCGAGCGGCGCTCCGGAGCGGCACGAACCGTCCGACGGCAGCGCTGGGCGGGCAGGAGCTGCTCCGTGTGGGGTGTATATGGGGTGTATATGGGGTGTATATGGGGTGTATATGGGGTGTATATGGGGTGTATATGGGGTGTATATGGGGTGTATATGGGGTGTGTGGGCGGCCCGCAGCGCGCAGGGATGCTGTCGTGGCCACAGGTTATAAAGAGATCCATTTAAATGAGATCCTGGAGCCATTGTTTGCGATCAAAAGGATGCGTTGAAAATTTGAAGACAGGGTTTGGTATTTTTACCGCGCCGGTATTCTTACCGGTGGGGTAGAAGACCTGCAGAGCGGATCCGTGCTGCGCGGTGCCGGACCTCCCGCCCTACTGCTTTAACTCCGCTGCTTCCTCCCGTGAGTGAACGCTCAGCCTCGGCTCCCTGCCGGAGCTGGCAGTGCTCCTTTCAGGGTCGGTGTGCTCAGAGCTCACTGACTGCTCTCCCAGCGCCAGAAGCGTCTTTCCCTAAGGATGAGCTTCTCGCAAGCCCAAATAAAAGGCACTGACAGCCTGCCAGAAGGGAAAGGAGGAAAATGAGTTGATGGGCGAGCTGAAATGCAGATAAGTTCCTTAAGGGAACATCTGTAAAATGTTCTGTTCCAGACTTTTACAATCTGGAACAAACTCCTTGTTCTAAAACCAAGCGATACCAGTGTGTGTCAGTGGAGCAGTGAGGTTGCTTACCGGGCACAAGTGAAACTTGTCACAACCCAAATAATCAGAGCACACTTGGAAATCAAGGAGTGTGTTTGTGAGAACGCATTACTGAACAACCAGGCAGTGCAGTACCACAAACCTTGCCAGCCTGCCCAGGAGCTCAGGGAGGGCAGCAGCTGACCAAACTTCCACTGCCTCTGTGCGCAGCAAAAGCCTTGGCAAGAGGTGGACTTCTCTGGCATGTGTTGGTGAAAGCAATGCTCGTGAACTTCTGGTAAGGATGGGAGCAGCTTTCCCTTCTGCAAGGTCCATCTTTTGCAGCAGCACACTTACAGGTGGAAAAGTGCTGTTCTACATGACCGCTCTTCTCTGCATCTTGCTGCTACCTGCTTTAACAAAGCAGAGTAATCTGAAATGGAGTATGAGATGCATAGCTCAGTAAAAAACTAAGGGTTTAATTTTACATTTAAACATCAACTTAAACATCCTATACTACTAAGGCATTCTCCTATTGAAAAGAATAGACTTATTTTTAGAATAAAAATCATCTGAACTGCTTTGCTAGGTGGGTTATGAAAGCATAAAATAAGAGTTTAGTACCACGTTCTGTCTTTTTCTCAACTACAGAAACACTGCTGAAAGGCTGCAGAGAAGTGCTTGTAAGTGAGGGCTTAACACCATGGAAGATCCATCACCAAAATCATATTTTGTTTTCTGATGGAGCTGTTAGATGGCACAAGTAAGACTGAACAGGTTTACTAATTTGACTTCTTGCATTACTAAAAGTCTCTTTGCTTACATCTTCATGGTGCAAAATTGTTGCAGGACATAGAGCTATTACTTTACATAAAAGTGCTGTGTGCTTCTAGTATCATACAGCGATTCTAAGACAAATGAAATTTTCCTTCTATATCAGAAGAACATATTCTACATTTGACTTAAAATTTGTTCTTTGTACGGAGTGCAGGTACTCTACTGAGCACCCATTTCTCTACATGGTAAACTGTTAACTTCAGAACAGGTCAGATTGGTTCAGTTCTTACCTGTTCCAGGGGTAGCAGTTAGGGTTTCATTGCCTGTTATTGAACTCTTGTCTTCTCCCCCTCAAAACCAAATTGCCATAATTAGCAAACAGTAGGCTTCTCCCATGGTAATCCATCTGTGCTTCAGTCATTCCAATGAACGGAATGATTATTAAAGTACAATGAAGTGAATTCTGTTATTTGCACTGTATTCAAAGCACCATGTGGCTATGCCTCTTGATTTAGTAGGTGTGAGTGGCACTACCTACTTCTGAATGTATTTAAGCGTAAAAAGAAACTTTCCCTTTGGGAAGGGAAATGGCAGCAAGTAATACCATCACAGATTATGTCTTGAGAAGGATTGAGGATTATGTTAAAGCTCTTTAGATTCTACTCTGTTAAAATAAAAGAATGGTCTTGAATGATTCCAATGTTGTTGATGGACTTTAAAGATTTGGGTGCTGGTGAAGATTTATGTAGCATGAAAACTTTGAGTCAGTCCTGGTTCACAGGAGGGTTGAAGACTCCAGAACTCCATAATGCAATAGAACAGCGTGGTGTTGGGCTGCTTAGGAGGTCATCCATCCACGGATAACCAGTGTATAAGTTCTGTTTTAAAATGGGAAGAACTAAAGGTTTCTTTATCCAAACACTTTAAACCTTGGGAAGAAGCTCTGAAGTAGGATGTGTTTCTTAACAAGGGGTGTTACAACCAAAAAGCTACGTGAGGATAAACTGCTAAGTAAGTGTAAAGCAATGAGCCAAGTGGCTCCCAGCTCTAGCAAGAACTTGTGTACAGGGTGACTTGTAAATAAATTCCACAAACATTATTCAAAGAGTCTGACAGCTACAGCCCGTTGTTTCCTACCTTAAAGAACGTGTAATGACTACCACAGCTGTTGTTTGTCCTGAACTGGACACCTACAGCTTACAGAGACAAGTGAACATGAACAGGAACATTTGTCTGTTTGGTCTGAATTCAGTCTTTGGTTTACGTATCTGGACCAAGTACTCACTTCAGACATGCTGCCAAAGTGAAGGTTAGCACAAAACAGTCTGGGAACAGCCTTCTGTCTGCTACAGAAACCAGCTGATAAGGGGACTGGGAAAGGGCAGGAAAGAGACAAGAAACACCTTAAAACAAGGACATCTTAATCACATGAAAATTGAAAATGTTTTCTTGTCTAACTACAGCTGCAGGTGATGCAGTATGTCTTGTATTCATTTCAGGCTTCTTGAAGAGAATCTGAGTTTTTCTTGAACTTCCTTCTGTCTCTTTCCTGTTAGTGATGCTATTCCTACCCATACGAGAACTAACAAGGCTGACCTGCATGCAGGAGAAACCTGGTCAGGCCCAGATGATGGGAAAGAGGTGAAAAGTAAGATGTTAGAAATCATGTAATACCCGCACAGGGTAATTACTATTTTAGCAATAACACTGGATTGATTTCATCATGTTATGTTAGATTTTAAATTGCATGCATCTTTAAACATAATAATATGAGACATCTAGCAATATTCATGTTGCTTCCCTTGAGAAAGGACCTGGGTCTTGAGATGACTTATTTCTTGATTTGAAACAATTACAGTCACTGTACCCCAGAGGTGATTAAGTGAAATAGAGATCAAGTGCTTCTGAACAAATTACACTTAAAATGGTGTTTTGGAGCACATAAAGCAATTGCTGTCTCCTAGGTTTATGAGCTTGAAAGGCAGAATAGCTGCATTTCTTTAAGTTTTATCTTTGATATTACTAGTTCACCATCAAATGCCTGGACCTTTCATTTTGCTCCTGATCCTGTGCAACCCAACTCCTTGGTGAAGGAGCAATAGGAAGAACAGCACGGTAAATGAGGGTGCAGTCAACTTTGGCCTCAGTCTAACCTGATGAGCACTTAAAAGTACTTTGTGCTTATTCTTCTAAAACATGATTGTTGTAACAGTGGAATAGTTAACAGATGCTGTGATTGGAGGTGAATGCTGTACAGGGCAGGTGGAGGGGAGCAAAGGGAAGGTGGCTGCCTGCACCTGCCTTGAGGCTGCAGCATCCAAGGAGGACCCCAGGAAGGACCAGGAAGTTGGAGTATCTTCTAGGTTTCAGGACTCAATTAAGTCTTTGTCTTACAGATAGTATTTGAATGGCCAATGTATCTATAAGCTAACTTCATTTTTGGATACGACAGTCACTTAAAAAAAATAATTCCACTCAGTACTTGGTTAAAATACTTGAAAAACAGGTCATGCTATTGGGTCTGTACCTTATGTGCAAATGACTTCTTTGTTTAGATCTTCACCTTGCTGCTGAGCTTGGGAAGACGCTACTGGACCGCAACACCGAACTAGAAGAATCTTTACAGCAAATGTATGCAACAAATCAAGAGCAACTGCAAGAGATAGAGGTAAATATTACAGGAATCCAGCTGTAAGTCATGTAGATATGCAAGAGAATAGCACGTAAGTTGAGAGATCTGATTCCTTAACATCTGATTGTTCAGTGTTTCTCATGAAAGTGTCGGCCTTTAACTGCCTGTGCTGCCTCAAACTTACAGGCTTTGATCATTGTTAGACCCATTTGTCTCATTAATGGAGTCTTTGTGCCACAAAATTCCTGTTGGATTCGGCTTGTATAATGACATGACTGATATTTTTTCTTTTTATACAGACAAGCTATTTCAGGATTGTTATAGCAAAATTTTGCTGGTCGTGTCGGGTAAAAATGATATGAAAATTATATGATGAATAAATTAACATCTTCATATTATTTTAACTATTAATGATTATTGCACTGAAACTTAAATGCTTGACAAAAAAGCGTGATAAAGATTTAAGTAAAATGGGAGGATATGTATTTCTACTGGGGGTAAAGGGAAATGCAGTTCCGTTCAGTTAAAAAATAAAAATCAACAAGAAGTAACACATAACTCTTCCTAAATACAGGCTGTAGTGGGTATGTTCTTATGTCTTTTTGGGGGGAGAATCAGAGCTGCCCTTTTGGAAACGCTCATCTTTGTTACTTCATGGAAAGCCCTAGCCATTTTTGGCAATTTCTTTAATGGTGCTTATATTCTTGCAGACCTAACATTTGCCAATATAATGATTATTATTTTTTTAGCTATTTGAGGGCAATGCACGGCCTCTACTAATTAAATTTATTAAATATTCAGTACTTCTCCATTACTCTGGCAGTGTAATGGAAATGTAGTCCAGTGTTTCAGTTTGGCTCAAGTATGAATCACAGGGAATAGGCTGTGACTGGTGTGTGCTAAATTCTTAAAAATCTGAATTCATTTGTGGAAGCATTACTTATGTGGTTACAGTCAGAGTATTTTTGTACAGCTGCAGCTTAGGACTTAAACCTTTATCACTGTTGTAGCGATAGGCAGCTTACAGAACCTAAACTTGAGACTTGAAAGTATATAGGTGTTTTCTAAAATAGTCACATTGATATAAATAAGCAGCTTTTTGTTTGTTTTATAAAACACTTTTGTTTTATACCTTCATGTTTTCACTTAATAGTGGAAAGAATCAAACTGTCTATGTTACCACATTTGTTCGAGGACACAATGGCTGGAATAGCCTGTATTTATTGCCAATGCTATAGTTTTTTTCTTGTTGTTTTTTTTTTTTTAAGTATTCACTTAGCAGAGACTTGACTCACTGAGATGAGTGCTTTTACAGGAAAGATTGATTCTTTAGATCTAGAGAGCACTTTATAGTGTATCGTATAGCACACTTGAAGATGTTGATGAAGGTGCTGTACAAATACTGTTGTACTCCAGGTTCAACTCCTGCATGGCAGCCCTGTTTAAGGAAGTGTTTAACACAGTCACAACATATTTTGAAGTAACGTAGCCTAACTGCAGTAGACAACTAACCTGGATCCTCGAGCAGAGCTTCTTAATCAGCAGCTGTATTATAATGCCATCTTAAAATATGGAAAAAGACATGATTGCTAAGTTGCATTCATTTACAGAAATAGCCGAGTGCTATTAAGGATGTGGTATCTCGTTTGGTTTAGATCTTAGAAGACTTAGAAGACTAAGATCTTCTTTCATCTTGGTTTGGTTTTTTGTTTGTTTGTTTGTTTGTTTGTTTTTAAGTTCTTTACATAGGGGAGCTTTAGCACAAAGAAGTGGTGAGAAGGGCCCTTCTAGCAGTGATCTGTAGTTGGTGTGTAGCAGGGTCACGTCCTTGAATGTTCAGGCAGACTTATTTATTCTCTTAACTTGGCTTAGCCATTGGGAACCAGGAATTCCCCACTGCACAGATAAAATGTGCAAGTGCTATTCCCAGGGTTTATGCCCGATGTTACTAATTTTTAAAGTGCTTGTTTCCGCAATACAGGTGTTCTTTCAACTGCTCTTGTAGCTACTTTGCCAGGCTTTAAATTAGCCTTTTCAGTACAAAAAAACAATGACTCTTTTCCTCATACTAATTTGTATCTTACAGGTAGCAAACTCCCAAACTTAGAATGATTAAGAAACGTTTTTGAAATATGGTACTACGTTGTCTACACTAAGAAAGGAAGGGTCAAAGGCTTTGGGATGCTTAAGATTACAATTGATATGTTAAAAGTTAACATATTAAGTGTTTTACTGCCTTGGATCATTATATCTGACCTCTGTGCTGACACGTGTTCCACAAACTGATCGCTGCAGGTGTAATAAACGCTGGATTGAAAGGACAGCTTTATCTCTGTCTGCATCTTAGTATTTCTGAAGTTGGAGTGCAGAGAACTGGCTCTCCTTTCATTGTGTGGTAGAGTGCCTGAAGTCTCCACTGCTGCTTCACGATAGGCACTCAACTGTTGTGCAGGATGAACAACTGTGAACTCCTACGGTGTTACCAGAGCCGTACTTTGTTTTGATGTTCTGGTTACACCGGGCCAACTTGATACCAGAACTGAAGATGCTGAAGACATAAGATGAAGGAAATAGTATTTCACATCTTCATTCAGCTAAAATTTCCACTAAAGCCCACTGTGAGAAGTGGTGACATCAAATTCTGCCACCAAAACCTTGGTTTCTGTGTTCAGCCACTCTTGTGTTAACTGAAGAAAATATGAAGAAATCTCTAGCTCTTTCTGAGAGTGACCAATAGGAAAAGTTAATCTGGAGTGGGTCATGCTGAGATTCTGCAGCTAATCCAAGTACTATTTTTGTGTAAATCCTGTCACGTGCACACAGGCTGCAAAAGGATCCAGCCAACTGCTATCATGCTGATCTTCTGGAAGTCCATGCAGCAGTTACTAGTCCTAGATTAACTTATAATCTGTTCTTAAATTGCCTAAAATATAAACGCATCGATCTTTTAAGGAGGTAAAAGATTAAGCAGAATATTAGAAGTTTTGAGTATGTAATATTATGTACTGAGATGTAGCTCTGCTTGGAAGTCCAGTAGGCGTTCATACATTTAGTATGTAGCAATACACAATTTATTTTATGAAATTAGTTCTACGTAACAACTAAGTATTTAATAGGTAAGGGGTTGGGTTTTTTGTTCTCAAGTCTGTTTAATACAAATTCTTGTTTGGGTTTTTTGTTTTGTTTTGCTTTTTGTTTTTTTTTTGAAACTGGCTCAGTCCTACCCTAGATGGGACAATATAAGGCACTTGTACTGAGAGTCTTAGGTGATGGTTAACTTCTTGCGTGAGGAATTCCAGGCTTTCTGAAATAATTCTAGAAACTTAATCGGTTATTTTGTTAACCATAAAACTAAGGGAAATTAAAATGAGATCACTTTGTGTGGAGTTGTATTTAAAAAAAAAAAAAGTGCAAGAGACTTTTGTTCAGTATTACAATGACTGGAATAGTTCCTTGTAGGTAATTAAAGGCTGAATCTAATAGTTTGGTTCTACTTCCTGACACACAGTAGTCCTCAGAATCTCAAGTGTGACCACATCCTAAAATGTGTTTTGCTGAACCCAATGCTGATTCAAACATAGGCAAGCAGGAGAAGAAAAAAAAAAACAAACAAACAAAAAACAAACAAAAAAAACAAGATAGTGCTACCCAATACTTCAGTTTAAATGCTAAGAAAATTGTTGGGTCAACATTATTAAAAAACTATGATGGATTTCACCGCAACTTTTAGAAGGACTCTGTGAAGAACTGTGTTGAAATCCAGGTTTGTATGATGACTGCAGTACAGACAAACCCAATCTGGATGGGTCTGTGGTAGAACTGGCAATAGTTTAACTGCAGCAAGGATTGCTAAACAGATAAACACAGTTTGCACAAACCAACCCAAGTCATCTGGATGAAGGACTGGTTGATCAGCCTTCATTGACCTCGGTGACAAAGGCAAGAGAAATAGCAAGATACTGATTGCACCTTTTCAACTGGGTAGTAACCAAAGCAACCACTGGAATCTAATCTCTAAAACGTAGCAGTTATTTAATGAATGTGAACAAAACTGCAGAATAGTAGCCCTATCCTATGTTTCTAATATAAACTTGTAACAGCAATGTTGTCTTGCAGTATCTCACAAAGCAAGTGGAGCTCTTGCGTCAAATGAATGATCAACATGCAAAAGTTTATGAACAGCTGGATGTGACAGCAAGAGAACTAGAAGACACTAATCAAAAACTAGTTGCAGAGAGCAGAGCATCACAACAAAAGATACTAAGGTAACAAACCTAAGCTACATCCTCTTTTCTCCCCTCTACTCAACTGATAATACAAAAAACAGCAATCTGAGTGTATACATACAGCTTTTTGGTGGCTGTTTGTCTAGCATTGTTCTACAACACACTTAAACTGAAAGTTTTATTTAGAGGTGGTTTGTGGCCAAAGAGCAATCTTCAGAGAAGCTGGAATGTGAGGAGATGGGAACTAATCTGTCCTTGATTAAACAGTCAAATGTTTTAACAGCAGTCCTTCACTTTTAGCTTGACAGAGACTATTGAAAATCTGCAGACACACATAGATGACCTGCAAAGGCAAGTAGAAGAACTGAAAAAGTCTGGACGAGGCCGGATGAACCATGAGAGATCTGACCAGCCAAGATCAGTGCACAGCTTCTCGTGTTTGAAGGAGCTGTATGACCTTCGCCAGTAAGACTCTTACCTTGTATAACAAACAGAATATTAAAATTATTTTAATTATTTTCAAAAACTAGATACAAGCATGGGTGTTTAACAGAACAGCAGAAAAGCATTTTAGTTTTGCAACTAGAAAAATATCTGTACAGTTGTGCAGTGTGTGGTGGTGGTGGTGCTGCTTCTAGTGTGCTCTGGCTGCAGACTGTATTGATCTTTGTGGGAGAATAGTATGTTCTCCTTAATATCTTGACAGGTTCTCCCCTAAAGTCTCCCGCTGTATGAAACTGTAGCCTAGAAAGCCTTCAAGAATGTGAACCTCCCGCTTTTCAGTCAGATAAAGCACAACACAGATAACTACCAAGTAAATTATCCTAAACAATATTTTCTGTAACTTACTTTTTCCTGGAACATCTGTGAGCACCTTCTTTTCAAGGTCGGCTTGCTGTAGTAACTTTGAATTTAAGCTGGATAAAACCATACTTAAGCTGGTAAAATGGTGCCTGAAGTTTTGGGCTGCTTTCTAATTTAGAGCAGTTCTACCCAGCTGAACTGCATTGTATGTTCATCAGGAGACACCTGGGGTATGGTCCCAGTCTGTCTTCGCTGCTGGAAGCTAATAGAAGTAGTGAAATACTTCTGCAAACAGGCAGAACGGGATTTGTGTCTGGGCTTCCAGCAGTATATGCAAGTAAGACTGAGGAATTAATCTATGCAAGCAAGGAATTACTTGGTGACAATTCAAAAGATAAGTGGACTATTTCAAACTGCGAGAGGGTTGTGGAATTACCACTCTGCAGAACTGCCCTGTCCATTCTGAAGGTTGTTTCCACAATCAGTGGTGACACAAGTTGTGAGAGATGTGGTAAAAATATAAAGGTCGGGGAGTATCACATAATATGTGAAGGCACTATTCTTTAAAACTGAAATTATAGATCTCATTATTCAGTAAACTTATCTGTAATTTGAGATTGTTAAAAAGCTGCCATCCTGCTTGAGCTGAGAGGCTTGATGTCACGTGAAGTATCTACAGACTCCAACCATGATTATCTACTGAACTGTTAGGTTGGCAGAACGACTGCTAGGTATACTTTCAGATATGTTAACATAGAGTTTAAACTGTTACCAACCAAATTAGTTACCAACGACAGGAAAACTTTAGGTGTGGTCAGCTGTATTTCCTATTAACAATCCTCGCTTCTGTTTCCTCAGGTATTTTGTTTATGATCACGTGTTTGCAGAAAAGATTACTTCAATGGATAGTCAGCTAAATCCTCTGGAAGAAGAAAATGAGAACTTGAAGAAGGCAGTTACGGTTCTGCAAGCCCAGCTCAACCTAGAAAAAGAGAAGAGGGTAACAATGGAAGAGGAATATAGTCTTGTGGTGAAAGAAAACTGCGACTTGGAACAGAGGCTTGTCGATATTGACTTGTATCGGGCTCGTGCAGAGGAGTTAGAAGTGGAAGTAGCTGAAATGCGACAGATGCTTCAATCTGAAAACACACTCCACAATGCAGAGAAATTGGTGCCAGAATCCTTTTTCATTTCGTTTAAAGAATCTTTAGAAAGGGAGCTTGGTCAGAGCCCAGCTGATGATGGGCTTCTGACTGTCCCTGAACTTGAGAAAAAGGCATTGAAGCGGAGCAGCAGTGAAAATTTCCTGAGTAGTGCTGCAGGGGGAGACATTCTAAGGGGCCATGAAGAAACGTGCATCAGGAGAGCTGAAGCTGTGAAGCAGCGAGGAATCTCTGTACTCAATGAAGTTGATGCTCAGTATAATGCTCTGAAAGTGAAATATGAGGAACTTTTGAAGAAGTGTCAAATGGATGAAGATTCTTTGAAACACAAGGCTGTACAAACACTGAAGCAGTATTCTAAAGACAGTGTGGGAAATACCCAGTATGATCTTTCAGCTAACAATCAAGAATTCATGAATGCAGGAGAATCACTTAGCTCCACAAATACTCTTCCTGAATATAAAGCACTCTTCAAGGAAATCTTTAGCTGTATCAAGAAAACAAAGGAAGAAATAGATGAGCACAGATCAAAATACAAGTCCCTTTCTTCTCAGCCATAACGGTACATGTTCTGATGACTGATTTGTTTTGGTGACTAATTTGTTGTCCAGAAAGGGGGAAAAACTTTACACAAATGTCAGAAGACCCCTTGCACAGATGTTTCTTTTAGCACTCAAAAGGAATGTTTTCAATTGGCTCATAGACACGTAGTTAAAAAGCTAGCTAGACTAGCAGTGTCCCTGTACCTACATAGCAATAGATGTAATGTTGTTTAGCACTGTCACACAAACTAGTGGTTGTGAAGGAAACAAACATTGTAGCTTACTACTACAATGCTACTTAAAACACTTGATTTCTGGCAGAAACTGACAATAGTTTTCCTAGTCCATTTCATATTAACAGAGCTAAGAAATCTGTATACTACTTCTCACAAAGAAGTAAGCAAAAGCTTTTCTTTAACTTGCATGTGATCATCTAGCCCTGTAACTGTAAAAAACAAAAAACAAACAAGCAAAAACCAAAAAGCCCCAGGTCAGTATCACAGGCAGCCTCTCCTCAAGTCCTGAGAATGAAGTTAGTGAATCTAGCTGAATTTGCTTTGGCAGGAAGGTGGAGAGCTAGCATAGCAGCTTGTGCTATGCTTGGTAAAGTTAATGTCATGTTTTCACATGAACTAGGTTCTTCTATGGATAAGTATAGATGTCTTTGTACTGAGAAAGAATTTGACAAAAAGTTTGTGTGGCTATTTAGGTATGGTTTCTTATTTAGGAGACTTTGTCTTAAGGTGAGGTACTGTGAATTGATTGTATGTTATTTGGAACTGTTTGGTTTTTTTTGTGGGAGGCCAACAAAGTACCTGCTAGTGTGTATTTGGCAAGACAAAGTTGCAATTTAGTCATTTAGCAGTAGAATTGATACAGTGAGATAGCTTTTAAGCTCACATACCACAAATTCCAAGCACTTGAAGGAGATGGGTCAGGTAAAGCCTTAAGTTACAGGTTTGCCTACTGCTTCCACTATCAGCTTCAGTGAACCTGTTCCATGCTGCCTATGGGGTGGTGGGAGGCTGGATGCAACAGTGCTGGAACATATCCTGCTGAAAATGTGGGGCTGTGTTTTTGTTCATACTTTCCTTCTCCACTCCCTAATAGTATCTCATAGGTATTCAAATTCTGAAAAACAAAACATGCAGAAGTACATTCTTTAGAACTGCTTTGAAGTGTGAAGAATGGAAAACAAAGGCTAAGCAATTAAGGAGAAAGAAGGCACCAGGAAAGGTGACATCCTTCTTACACAGGGTCTCATAGCTTAATTTGGTTAGCTCTTCTTGGGAACTTCCTTATTGCCTGTCTGAGTTGCTGCAATATACCAAACAGCTGGAAGAGAGACAATTCTCAGCTTTAGTTCAACTGCTGCTATTACAGTTGTCTGCCTTATTTACCCTGTTAAGCTTGTGTATAGTTGTCCTTCATTTGCAGTATTAAGACTCCGTATTGTGGGAATTTCTCAAAAATATGTATTGCATTCTTAAGAATTATTTAAAAATGGGAATCCAAATGTTGTAAATATTTTTCTAAGCAAATAAATAAGCCAGTCAAGCTCCACGTGTAACTAGTAATTATGCCTATCTGTGCTCATCTTGAAACAGTAAACTCTGTGCAGATGGCAGCTGCATTATCTGGTCTATCCTACATAGGTCAGATGGAGTTCCCATTAAATTTTTATTCTAAAAAAGTTACACTAAGTAGAATAGGATAGGCCTGTCTGTGCTAGAAGGCCAGAGGCAATGAAGTAGTTTCTCATTTCTCTCTTGTGGTGTTTGTCAGTGTTGTTCCAAAAAGGGTGTTGGAGGGGTGGAAGGCAGGAGAGCTGCTGTTCTGCCACTAGGTTAGCTCTGATGTCACTGCTTCCCTAGCACTTGGATTGTCGTTATCTAAAGGCTTTCTACTGCAAAGCAGTAACTTTAGATATGTGTTCTGGTGTCACAAGCTCTCTTTCATTAATGCTATTCACTTTGGGGAGTGGGGGATCCACACCCGTGGGACCAGAAGTTGTGTAGAAACAACTTTAGAATTTCTTATTAAATATGTGATCTTCAGTGGTTTAATACTGTTGGTTAACAGGGCACTTTCTATGTATTTTTTACCCTTTAAAATAGCCAGAATGTTCTCAGATTTCCACAGAAATCTTCTGTAGCATAACCTGCCTTTGACCACCTGTGCCATTGTTAAGCTCTGGCTGTACTGTAGTGTACTTTAACACTTACCTGTACATATCCTGTAATAAAAACCTCCAAGGCTCTGCTGTTTTATAACCTCTCTCAGACTGTGGCTTTCTCAGGGATAAGCTTTATGGACACAGCTGTAGGCAATGCTACAGCAACAGGGTCATGCTAGGTAAGCAACAGCAATGGGGACACCCAGCACAAAGGCTGCAAAAGCTGCCTGAACTTGAACACTGCCTGATTACAGTAGTGAATAAACTTAGTGTATGAGTTAAGGTAGAGTTTTAGCAGTTTAGAAATAAGTACTTTCCACAGAAATTCAAAATGCTCTAAGTATGGCACACTACTCTTAGGCCAATCTTAATCTTCTTATTTTAGTTAAAAAAAAAAAAAAAAAAAAAGCCCTTTCTAAGCATAAGGAGATGAAATTGATAGAATCTACTTGAGCTTCTCATATGATGGAAATTACAGAAAACAAAACCTATGAACAGTAACTGCTCTAAAGCCACCAGTGGGGTGTTCCTTACCTCACTGCTTTGAACCTTAACTGACAAATGTAGAACAGAAGCAGCTCAGTTACCATTTCTTAAGCAACAGGTTGCATCTTGACAACCATCCTAAAAAATGTGATGCAAGTAGAAAAGTACAACAAGTCAAGAGGCAGTTTGCCATCTACCTCAAACATCTGCAAATATTCTTTACCTTTCCTTCCTCTGTAAGCCTTTGGGCTCTAAAAGGAGCAAAGATCATTTCCATTTCTTCCTGGGCAAATACGAGGCAGAGTACAGCAGGATGCCACAGCTGACCTTCAAGATAAAATTTTATTTTTAAAAAAGTTACACAAAATAGAGGTTTTACACTGTTGCCAAGTGTGATAACTGCAGCTGGATGCCTTGCACATGGTGCACTTACCTTTGCACACAGTAAGGCAAAAACTCCATCAACCAAAACCCACATCAATAAGACATCCAGTAGTTGTTCCACATCTATTTCAAGTGTAAGTACTTTTTCAGACAGTTCTTTTTACAGACACCAGGTGAGAACAGTTGCTATGTCATACAATGTTTAAAGACAGTGATTTTGTAACCCCCCTCCCTGCCCAGATGTGCCCATGAATATACCCTTGTTGTAAGGAAGGCGGCAAGGGCTGTTGTAATGCTCAGACTAATGCATGAGCATCTAGGTATTTAACAAAACCTGGGATGTTTGTAAACAAGTTTAATTTGTTGGCATCACTTACTTACAAAATAAAATATTAGACCATGATTTTCCATCATGTCTGTGTCAGTATATGGTTTTATTTTATTATAAGGAAAGAGAAGGAGAAGGAAAATACATTAGAAATCCCAGATTAATCAAACTGCAGACAGGGTCCCGTGTTGTCTTCCTAGTTGCTCTCTGCACTCAGGCGGCCATGCAAACATACATGTGAGTGTGCTGTGATGTCAGTGACTGTCTGCAATGCCACATGCCCCAAAGTAGGTCAGCTCCACACTCCTGAGGCCACAGCATTACTGTCTGTGCCGCCCACCGCAGGTTTCCTCTTTCATCCAGGAGAGCATTTGAAGCACAGAAACCGCCACAGCTGCCGTCAAGACTGCACAGTCCCTTTAAGATACCACATTCCACCATAGCTCACACAGCAGTCCTGGGGAGAAAGGGAGAGCCCATCAGTGCCTGCAGCACCGCCCCGCATTTCCAAACTGCAGGGATTACACACTACGAGGTGAGCCCCACTGGAACCATGATTCGGCTTTGCAACCTTAAATGTGATCGGAACATCCCTCCTGTGTACAAATGAGAGCCAGAGCAGCAGGTTATCTCTGCCTTGAAGCTTAACACAGCAGACAGAGGGGAAAGGCTGAGAGCACAGGGAAGACACACAATGGGATGGCGGCAGGAAACCAAGGTTTCTGGGAGGAGGAGATGGGAAGAATGGTGAAGCAGCTTAGGACAGGAAAAGAGGTGAGAACCAAAGGAACTACGGGGTAACTGCAGCCTAAAGATGTGAACAGACGGAAGGGAGCAGAGGAAGCATGCAGGCAGCCCCACGCTGGAGCCTCTTCAGCAATGTTCTGTGGCAAGGAAGGGTCAAACCTCAGAACTGTACTCAGGTGTTCTGACCGTGTCTGCTACACTCACAGCTGCAAGCTTCACAGCAAAGGAGTTCAGTTTGTGGTTCCTTTTCTTATTTCTATTCAATGAACACCAAGTCTCATGAATTCTAAGCCTAACAGCTCCGTTTGCTTCAACCTTCCCACTTAGGTTATTCAACAGGAGCTTAAGCACTGCTACAGAACTGATGCTCTGGAACTAAAAAGAGAAAAAAAAGTACCAATAACTATCACTTCTTAATTCTTGGGACTTACTACTCTACAAAGAACTTAAGTGCAGAGGCTCAAGAGAGTTTTCATTCTGGATCTGCAGATGCAAAAATACATTCCCTGTCAGTCTGCTCTTTCCTGTACAGGACAGGAACACATGCAGATGGGGAAATAAGAGTCAATAAATGCTATTTCATTCAAAGTGGAATCAAATCTCTTATGGTTTAAAGAAGCCAGATAATCCTCCTACTTCATTGAATCATACTTTCAACATTTACTTCAGAAACAATGAAAGTTTTACATGCTTCTGTGACAAATACATTCAAGACAAAGTCTGACACAACACAAGGCTGACTGTGCAATGACTTAGATTTTACAAAAGCAGGACCTGGTTTGCTAGGGACAATGATTCTTTGTTCCCCAGAAATAATTTATTTATTAAACATCAACAACAATGTGCAAACGAATGCCAGTGCATTATCTAGACATCCCCGGAGAGCTGTGATTTGAGCCTGACAAACCACAGAATCACAGAATTGTATGGGTTGGAAGGGATCTCTAGAGATCATCAAGTCCAATCCCTCTGCCAAAGCAGGTTCCCTACACCAGGTCACACAAGTAGGTGTCCAGGAGGGTCTTGAATATCTCCAGAGAAGGAGACTCCACAACCTTCCTGGGCAGCCTGTTCCAGCGCTTCATCACCTTTACTGTGTACACTTGCAGAATCACAGAACTGTAGGGGTTGGAAGGGACCATAAAAAACACCAGATCCAGAAAAGCCATGAAAAAACCTCCCAGTACATGCAAGACAAACCAAACGCTGCATAGCAGGCAGAAACATCTCAGCTTATTTTAATACTAAGAACAGGTTCATTCAAGCAAAACCAGTTTGCTTACTGTCACTGCAACAGATGTGTAATTTTTCAAGTAGGTTATTATTCTGCTTACAGATCCCAGAGTAATAAAGTACTTAAGCACTTGTCTCACTGAAGTGGGTGACGGTGAGCAAAGGCCCAGCAACAGTGATTGAAGTGCTACATGAGCTGGCAGCTTTCTCCTTTGTCAATCACGACCTGCATGGTCAGTACTTCATACCTTGAACTCGTTTAGAAAGTAAATGGTTCATGTTCAAAGACAGAGATGAAAGGATTCAAACATTCACTATGAGATGTGCTAAGTAAGACTCTATGCTTGTTTTAGTTGGGGTTTTGCTCACTACGCTGCTTTAAGACCTACTATAGAATATAATGCATTTCCTTCTGAACATCTGGCACCTGTTCTTCAGCACGAAACAAGAGCAGGCAGCTCAGTAAACTCAGAATGCAACCACTGCCTTAATGCTTAACTCCATATTATTTAAAAATAACTCTGAAGCGTGACATTTACTGTGCTCTATTCCCTTCTGGTCCAAGATAAAGAACAAAGATTTGCTGCAATAACACCAAATAACAGGGGAGTCAAAATCACTGCTCTTTGGAGAAGGTAGAACGAGACGAGTGTTACTTTAAAGAAAACAGGCTGAAAAACAAGCCCTGCCTGTTTTCCCACAGCAACTGTTCCATGATCACAATCACTTGTCAATTCAAGGCAATACATGATCCTTCAGTTAAACCAAAGCGTTAAAAATTTATGCATGAACTGAATCAAAACCCCAACTGAGCAGAAACTTACCTTTAGCACTCTATCCACCTCCTGCTTGTTGAGGTCTTGACTCAGCTGATTCTGAATGACATTTCTGCGCACTCGATAATTTTTCGAAAAAATTTCAAGCAAAACTTGGCGATGCTTTAGAACAAGAATTATTAATACAAAAACAATTACTTTCAGCTTTCTATTAAAAAAAGCTATATGTGCACTAGTCTGTACAAAACATTCACTGAGCTGCATTAAAGTATTCTTGCTTCATAACCCTGAAACTGTCCCATTTCAACCTGCTCTCATTAGGCGTCCTCCCATTATCTTGCAGCTCTGCAGGGATCTCTCCCTTCCTCATGAGCCCCATCCGGTGACCCCAGGCACCTCCACGGGTACAAACCATACTAAAGAAGGGGCTATGACATATTTCTCTCACACGCTTCCCAGGCAGCTCATGTGGTCTGCTCCAGTCAGGAGGTCGGATGCTGCTTATTCTCTAGAACAATGCTTGAGACTTTCCTATAAACATTTATTTAGGTCATGGACACAGCACTTACATTGTCCATCTACATTCTGTTAGGCTGCCTTTCCTTCCACTTCACTTACTGTGATACAAATAAAACTCAGGAGATGTTCACATATGCTGTAATCATTTCCTGTTCTAAATATAAACAGACACACCAGGTCCCATCATCACATAACCACTGGTTAACACTGCATTACCACTGCATTACCATCAGCAAAAAAAGAAAAATGATTTGAATGGATCCCAGTCTAAGATCTGCACTGCAGAATCTTTTCTCTTCATACAATTTATAGTATTTACACCCCACTGAGTTAGTTACCAATGTCTCAGTTTCTGTTCACACCCCAGTCCTGATGTGGTGATAACCACCCTATGGTCTGAGAGCTTTCTCTCAGCCTGAAGCTGGATGGTAGTGAATCCTGGAGTCTTCCTTAGGGAACGGTGAAAAAACTGCAGTACTGCTTCCAGGAACACAAAGTGAAGCAATGCCAAATCCTCATTAACAATGTATTTGGGACTGTCACTTATTTTTGTCTTTACCTGATCATAAATGTCACCAGCTTCCCAAAGTGCATAAACCTTTAGCTCATCTGGTGAAGCAGCAGTCTGTGGAGGAAACTGAGAACAAGAGGCTGTTAAAAATAACTATCTATTTAATGAGTTCTACTTAATGATTCTATGATACAGTATCCCCTGACACCTATTATTGAATCAAAATGTTGTGGCCATTTAATGAGAAGTGCTTCTCTCCCACCCCACACTCAGGGAGGTGACTGTGCTGCAGCAGCCCCTGTGCCTGCAATAGAAACACAAACCCCACCAAACCTGCTCTTCTGGGTGATGCTGCAGCACCCAGACCCCGAGCGAGGGGTAAATATTGCCTGGGGAATAGGACCAGTGCTCCGGCAGCCTGATGCACACATGGCATGCCCAACAGCATTTTAGTGATGCTTCTGGTCATACTGGAATGATGGCAAGCAGTGCCATGGGCACAGCACCAACCACGTCAGAGCTGTACGAGGGGATCCCATGACACTGTATGGGGACTTGGAGGAAGGGAGGACAACCACCAAGTGCCACCATAACCTCAGGGTGTGGACTGACAGTATCTCATGGCATCATGTACGGATTGCTCCTGCCAGCAGCCTGCATCTCCAGACTTCCCAAAGCAGAATTCAATTAAGCATGAAGTGCACTGCAGGGTTTTCTGGAGGTTTTGAAGTCTCCAGTGGCAAGTTTTAGATATTCGGATTCTAACCGAATTTGCTTTGCTAAACCCAAGGCAGCACGATGACCAGCACTGTGCTGCTGCTGTGCGTGTGATCCCTGGAGCAGCCCAGGGGACTCCTGGAGACTGAACACTGATGGAGAGCGAACCACAAACCAGTGCATTTCAGGCTCCCAAACTGAAGTGGTTTTTCTTCCTACCAAGATCCATGCTAGAGAAACACCATCTGTATTTTCTGAGACAGAGACCTTGTGCCTCTGCATGCAGGAAGGAATGTAACTGTTCCAAACTCCTACAAAAATAAAATGATGTTCATTTGCCTTAATGCTTTCCCCTGGAGCAATGACTAACAAATGATGCTGGATACTTCCCCCTCCTGATGTGTGCCTTCCTGTCTGTCACCAACCATTCATTCCATGCTAACCACAGACCTGCCAACCTCAATCAATCCTCCACACAAAGCCAACAGGCCTGTCTGACTGCTGCAGTTCCTCACTGCAGTACACCCCCCCACCTTTTTACGCAGCCTTCCGCACTACACCGAAGGACTGCCCTGCAAAGGGAGAGCTCAGCCCTTCCTTTCAGGGGCTGCCTCTGACCCCGTGGCAAAGGGAAGTGCTGTGTCGAGCAGGAGCTGCCTGCTGGGATCAGCAGCTCCAATTCCACCTCGGTGCAAACTGCTGATATATAGCAGGGCTGTGCACTTGTTTTAGAGCCAGGATTCAGGTTTGTTGGGCTAGCGACACCTAATATGCTCCTCTTTTCATGAGGACATGCCACACACAGAGGAACACTCTCCTGTGCTTTCATTCAGCACAGATAACACCATAGCATCAGCCTCCCTCCTGACAAGCTACAGCAGGACAGGCAACACAGGCTGCAGGAGCAGAGCCCCGGTGAGTTTGCCTGGGGCAGTCCTGAGCACTTGCTGCTGCCTCGGCCACATGCTGAGCACAACTGCACTGCTGCCTCTCAGAGAAGGAACTGCTTCCGAACTAACACAGTGTTATTTGGGAGAGCATAGAGAGCCTCCCTGCATTCACATCACTCTGCAAACTGCCAGGCACCCTGCTCACTGCTGTCACTGCTACAAAGCACAAGCAAAGCACAGCACCCTGCAGGCAGCCCCTGTTCACAGCTGGAGCACATTCTGAGGCCCCATGAGCACCATTTATCTGCTACCCCAGATGCAGCTGTTCAGCTTTATAAATCCTACACTCCACCAGGAAGGTTTCCACTGCTGTTTTCAGCAACACATTTTCTGTAACAGGGCAACGTGAAAGCCAAGAGTGTCTTCATCCCCCACAGAACATCACTTTAATTACCTCAGATCACTGATTTCTATCACTAAAACAGTTTCAATTACAGAAAACTAATGAGTAACTACAAAATCTCAGGCAAAACATCCCTCCAGGCTTCCAAGGAGCTCAGGGAGCCTCACTGGGTTCAAATGAAATTGTCTAGGAAAAACAATGAGAGAAAGTGAAGTGTACCAGCTCACACAAAAGGCACAGCTGGCCCACAGCATGAGGCAGAGGCCTGGGAGCTGACTTACATTTCTGACAGGCTTATACAGGCTGCTGCAGAAGATACCAAATTCTGCAGTAAGTTCTAGATCAGCAGAACTCAAACATAGAGCAGTCTCCAGCAAACAAGTCCCAGACTCAGTTAATACAACAGCAGTGACTTCAGCTGTTTATCACCAGCACAGCAAGTGCATATCCTATACCACGTACAATGAGAGTCTTTCCAGCACCAAGAAGCAGCTCCAGGCAAGCACTGCCCAGGGACCTGGAAGCTGTCAGGAGAGAACGCAAAAAAGCACAAAAAGCAGTGGCCTCTTGTGTGGTGTCTCACATCTGTCACTCGGCTCCACAGGACATACTTTGCACACCACTGAACACGTCATTTCTGCCTCCCTGAAACCCAGCTAAGGCATGAGGGTCGCTATACCTCCTGTGCTCCAGGCTCTCCCCAGCCTGCCTGCTCTCTGCTCTCCCAAGCAGCTCACGTCTCTTTGCCTCTCTCCCTAACAGCACCTGACTCCCAAACTCCTGCTGGTTGCAAACTGATCAGTACTACCAGGTGTCTTGTGAAATTATTTTCCTTTCGGGCTACTTTCCATGATGCCAAATCCCTTTTCTTTCCTAAGCAATCTGCTGGCTCTGACTCACGCATTCACACGTATAATTTCCATAAAGACAAACGAAGACATCTCTGATCAGCCCAGGAGGAAAAAGAGTGACCAACAGAACTCTGCAGATATGCTTTGCTGCTTCCCAGAGAGCTCTGCTGGATGTGCCCCACCGGTTCCAGGCAGCAGCCATCATCTTTATCCCAGCAGCATTCCTGCAAAAAGCTGTGCACTGCAAAGCAAGCTGATGGGACTGCCCCAAGGTAAGTCACTGAAACAGGAGCAAGCAGGCACAATGAGCCAGGAACACATCGATCTAAAAAGCAACACAAACAACTTGCATCAGTTAACAGCTGTGTTGGATGGAGCCTCAGACGTAAGTACAATCCCTAGAGCTCAAATACTGTAAATTTTTGCTTCTAATTATGAATTGTATATAAAGCTCGTTCATGACTCTTGATAAAGGTCTCGTCTCTGCTGATTTTCACTTGTAATATAGCAGCTGGCCTCTTAGAGAAGAAGTCCAGAAGCAGGAAGGCAGACAAGCCTTCAGCAGCTTCAACAGCCCCAACACTCAGAACGCAAGTGTTCCTCCAGTCCAGCCAAAGGTGCAAAGGTTTCACAGCTCCCATATTGAACTGCCCCCCTACCTCCCACCCAGACTGTGCCAAAAGGAAAAAAAATACTTACAGGCACCAAAATCTGTTTGCAGCCAATGTCTAACACCATGTCCTGTAACATTTTGTCTGAAATGCCACTGAACAATATATGTCCTGGAGGCAGACTGGCTAAATGAAGGTTAAACAACCGTTTAAGCTCACTCAAGGTGAGCACAAATTGTTTCTTAAACGTTGAGGACACAAATGCCTTCAGTTCTTGGGCTACCCGATCGCTGCAGCCTCCAGGCAAGTGGCCATTTAGGGAGTCTGTGGAGTCGTCCTCCGTATGGAGGCCGTTGACAATGCCGTTGTTCAGGCCTTCATACACTGAGGTGTCCATGGGCTCCTCGTCACTCACAGGCTCCTCTTTAATGTGGATATTGGAAACATCTATCTTGGATGAAGTGTCATTTGATTTCAGTTCTGCCTTTTGCTTCTGGAACTCCTTCTCTAGCTGCCCATAGTTCTGCTTGACTTTTGCTTTTGCCATGTTGACTCTTTGCTCCCCAGAAACCAGCAATGGATGGCCTGATAAGAAATGAAACATAGCATAAAATCCCACCATAAACAAGACTCCAGTTTTGCAAAATGTTGCTTGAATCGCTCACAGTGAAATAAAGCCAGGAAACAACATTACCTGTGGAACCTAAGGAATAAGCCTAGTTTACCTATTAGATTTTACTTCCCTCCCCACTACTATAACTTAAAAAAATAAAATAGAAACAAAAAAAAGGAAAAAAAAAAGCAATCCTGCACCTCAACCCAAAGGCAAAAGGGAAGTGTGTGTTGGCAAAAGAGAAATTCAGTCTCAATCCCATAGGAAGGAATGCTGCATTTAAGGCAAAAGCCCATACAGCACTCATGCTGTTACCTCCTTTACTATTAGGCCCACTAATTCTCTCTGAATAACCCAACACCTAATCCTTCCAAGCAGATCAAACACACGGTACTGAAATGGAATTATATGCACATTTGTCAGTTCTGCTTATTCTCCTCGCTGGCTCCAGAGTCTGGCAGTGAGCCAAACGCCTAGCTAAAGCTCTCTGGAATCTCAGGTTTTCACAACCTTTTAGGATTACAGAACAGCCACTTTAACATTCTCCCTGACATCCCTGGTGGAGAGGAATGGCAAACAGACAACTTTACACCTCCTTGCAGCCCCCCAGCAAATACATTCCTCATTAATTGTTTAACCCTCAACCACACCACAGAGCCCAGAGCAAATCAGAGGAAATAAAAAATTCCACCCTATTTTATTTGGAACTAAAAAGGGAATGACTCAACCTCATGCATGTCAGCCTGAGAACCAAGAGGTAAGAATCACTCATGCTCTGTCCCTGTCCTCAACTCAGCAGCTGCTTACACCACCATTCCTTAAAATGAGGAAGTTGTTAACATATCCAGCTGATTTTACACTATCAGAGTCCCCAGTGGCAAGGAATCCTTCCACGCTCTGCCACAGTAAGCCTGTGTCACCACTAACATCACTGATGTTAGTAAAGACCAAGTTATCTCAAATAATGCAAAAGAAATTACAAGAAAGGGGTAATATCAGACACAAGACCAATCCCCACCACACTCAAAAACAGAGAAGAGCAACAAAATATCACCCAGAAATACAAAGATGCATGAGTCTCAAGGTGATCCAAACAATTTCATTTACCTGATTGTGACTCTTGTTTCTTTGGTGTCGAGTGTTCCTTTACAAGATTATAGACTTTTTCTAATCTGAAATACAAAGGAAATCATATCAGTACTGTTTCTGTTGTTATGCTTGCCTGCAGCCACACCAGCTTTAACTTTCAGCCAGAACATTTAATTTCTAGAAAGCTGTCCTCAGGAAGCCAAGGAAAAGGAGTGACTGAATGATGCATCAACACAATCCCCATATACCACACCCCCTGAGAGGAGTAAACCTTACAGGCATTATGGATCAAATGTAGATCCGTTAGTATTCACAGAAACTTCACACTAGATCATTCTTCACTTTTAGCTTACTCCCCAAAACAAAGCAAGTCATTTACTTGGCCTGAATGCCCATCCACAGCATACGTTGCCTCTGAACTATATCTGGATGCTTCTTAACAAAGTCTTCATCATAAGGGAGCATGAACTCCCAACCTTTGTTTATTCTTGCCACAGACATGTGCTCTAGGAAGTCTTTCACATCTTCAGGGCAAAGCTAAAAGAAAAAGGAAAAATGATCTGGATGTCAATTCAAATAGGGCATCTGCAGCCATGAAGCAGTGAACACTGTTCCACGCGACAGGACGAGCAGGACTGATTTGGTGTACATGGGGCACTCCCACAAACACACCTGAGTCAGTCAGAGATATTTATCCTTTGCAACACCAGCGCTTTCACACAATGTTAAAGGCAGAGCACTTCAGAGAACAGTGATTAATCAGCTGACAGCCAAATAGCTCATGACATGTTTTGTAAAGAAAAGGGAGTTTACTGAGATGAAAAGACTATTGCACTGAGAAGCATGTCCTACAACTTTCATCTTAGTTTAGAGCTCGAAGTGAGACATGCTGCACCTACAGGTGCACAGCTTTTAAACAGCACTGGATCTTAAATTCCAAAAGTAGCCAGTCTGTGCATCAACTGATTTGTGATCTATCATTTTATTTTGATTTAAACAAATGATTTCTTTCCTTCTGACAGAATATTCAGGTGCCTGAGTTGTTTTAAAGCTTTTATTCAATACTGGCAGCTTTGGCAATACCATCAGAAGTGTTGTGCTTCTGTAATGCACTCTGCAAAAGCGGAGTATCAGTGTGGACTACATGAGTTCTCATCTGCTTTGGTGCTTTGTAAGCTTAATTCAAAGGATGTTCAGCATTCCACCAAAACAGAAGAGGGGACAAAGATGCATTCCAGTGGCTCAGCTGCAAGGACAGTCATGTCCTGTGGAACTGTAACTGTGGGAGCTGCTTAAAATAATTCTGTAAAGAGCATCTATACCTGTTCCAAAGTGAAGATATGCCTTGGTTAGCAACACTGCAAGTCAGCAGTAATGCAGACACTGTGAACCTGAAAGGAAAGGCTTGCAGCAGCACCTTGTTACTGACCTGCAGACAATGCCCACAGTTAGCCCCAAACTCTGTGTTAGAAAGAAGTCACTCACTTTTGTAACTGTCGCCACTTCCTTTCGTACAACCCAGCGGTCCTGTGTGAACTTCCACATCTAGGAAGGAAACAAAAGAGAAAACCTTGTTAACCATATTTAGGAGTTGCCTTACTGAAGTCATAGAAATAATATTTTGCAATGATGTTACCAAAAAAATGGAAACTTGACTCCTTTCAAGGATGTGGAAACAGGAGATGCTCACACAAACAGCAGGAAAGCACTTTCTGACCTATTCCTTGCTCAAATGGCCATGCACAGTATCAGAACCTTTGAGAGTCCATGGTCTCCCTTGGTGAACCTTTGACTACAAAAGCTCTGAAGAATCTCTCAAACCTCATTTAGCTTCCAAAAAAGCCCTTCTACTGTGGTGGTGCTGGAACTGCAGGAATCACACCTCACGCCCAGCTTTAGCACACTTGTTCACTAACCTGAAGAAACTCTTCCTCCACTTCTTTGGGTGCAGTGCCAGTAGAAGCTGCTGACACAACCTTCTAGAAAGTGTCTGCTGCCTTTTCCATTGCACATCACCAGTCACTTACAGTCATGCAATGATGGCAATTCGCTCACGTATTTGTCTCCGGTTAATGGAGAAGCCAGGTGCTCTGCTAAGCAACTCCAAAGGCCTAGCATACTGCGAGGCAGCTGCTGAGTGCAGGCTAATGGGCACATGAGCAGAACTACCACTGTCCGAAAATGACCTTTGATTTCTTCCCATCTCCATTTAAATCGATTACAATCTCCTTTAATATGTGTTTATTAATAGCGTTGCAAATAATTCAAAAATCTCATTATTGTCAATTTCCTCTTGTGCTTCTATGTCATCCATACTTTCTTCTCTCTGACTCAACTTCTTTCTTCCTACAAACTCAGAAAATCACCACACTCACAACACAAGGCATTTCTGTTTTAAAGGACAAGAAGCTGCTGCCTAAAGGAAACAGATCTGTCACCTTTCCTTGCACACAAGTCTGAGACAGTCATTTCTCATTAGGCACTTTATTCTAAACTAGAAACTGACATTATTATGAAAAAAACAGCAGCTTTGAGAAAAGGCAAGAATTACTTACCTCCCTCAAAGTACAGCACAGAACAACTGAACATTAAAGCCGCCATTGGTCTTTTAGAGCATTTAAAATAAAAGTAAAATACCTTCCATTATTTAACGCTTTATCTTTACATTTTAATAGCTAAGCATTAGCACTTACTTAACCAAGCATAATAATTTCTGGTCCCTAGAACTTCACACATGATGTGTCACATAATCTGCTGGGTCTTAAAGACTAGTGTTACCGGGTCACACCTGATTGCAGAGCTCCATATGGCAGTGTCTTGGGCAGACATCAAGACACAGTAAAAAGTCAGCTTTAATCACCATCATTTTATCTTATGCTAGTGCTGCCATATCCTTAAGGTCTCTTGCACAGTATGCTCCTATCCAGAGCTAAATCTCATAAACAGACTTTGCAAACAAGGGGAACTCTTAGGTATAACCGAAAAACATGAAAGCAATGCACTTGTTAATTTCTCTTCAATGGGGTGGGAGCCATAAACTGGGTATGAACTTAGGAAGCACCCAGGAACTTAATTCTTTCCGTGGTTAGCAAAAACAAACACGAAACTAAGTTGTTCCTCCCTCCTGTGGTTATGTGCACGTTTATGAGACCTGTACTCATTTCAACTTCCATACGCAGCTACCACTCACAGAAGGTGCTTAGGAACAAAGTCCTTTCACTGATTAGCAGCTCAGGGAAATAAAATCCTTTTTAAAGATCAACAGTGCATGCTCCAGGAGCACAAGGCTTAACCACACTGCCCTCCTGAGACCTTGCAGTCCTGAGCCCACGGAAATGTATCTGGAGAAACAAGCACTTCATTATCCAGTCCTGGCTTCGCTGTCAGCCCTGCATTGTGCAGGCTATATGATAGCAGCTCTACAAGTTCTATTACAAAGAGATGAATACCAGCTACTGTTAATGACCAGCAATCTGAACTTACCAGACAGTCACAATGTCAGTCCACACAAACACTCCCATGCCAGACTTTTAACACCACCACCAGGGTTACAGCGCAAATAATTTCTCTGGTGCAAACATCTTATTGCAGTAGTGGTGGATGTGAAACCAAATTTGACAATGCCACGGCTCTCAGACAAACTTCAACAATACTTTCCTTTAGAAACAACAAACTCTTGTACTTACAACAAAGTCTCTCCCTCTACAAAGCACTTCTGCAGGGACTCCACTATGCGGACTGGAAGTGTCTTTAGGGTAGAGCACATCGCTGTTAATTAAAAAGGAAGATGGATTAGCTACTTGGTTCTCCAAAATACAGCATTGGTGAAAATTAACATAACAAACGTGCTCCCAGCTCTGCTGTTAATTTACACCTTTATCCAAAGCATCACTTTCATTAAAAGAACTAATATTAATGTAATTACTCCGCTTCAATTACACTAGTACTAGAAGTGCTTACACCAGCAAAGCCCAGCCTTGTGACTGGTAGATGTGTGCAACACAGGTACGTGCTCTGCTTTGTTCTTGCAAAGCCTTTCCTTCCTTGCATAAGTGTAAACAAGACCAACACGATCCTAAGAAATGCTGAGACTAACCTAAGCCTTGAAGGTAGCCTTTATCCAAAATGCTGATCTATAGAAATGAGTTTTTGGTGTTGTGCTTTTTTTAATTCTTTCTCAGCAATCAAAGATTAAAGAGAACAATGCTATGAGCTTTCATGCTCAAACCAATCAGACCCAGGACTAACACCACCCTGGTGTCCTTGTCTGCTTGCAAGATCAACTAGATGACATTCATTTCCACAGACTTCAAAGCCTTGAGGCACAACCCAGGCTCACATTCCTGATCTCCTCAGCCTCCTCACTTACAGCTCTGATGTATGCAGACACTGCTCTGTGCACAACTATCCCTAACAGGCTACATCTACAGACGCACACAGACTCCTCAGACAAACAGCAAAGAAACACATACAACATAAAAACTCTCTGAGTACTATAACACTTTTAATTTGCACCCAGCTGCCTTCTGGAATGACTGGAGGGACAGCAAGGACTGAAGCAGCTTACACAGCTAGCACAGGCCTGTATCACAACAGCTGAAGAATCCTGCTAACAGACAAGCTGGCAACTGGTGCCACACATCTTAGTGCAGAAAGCTACTCCACATGCTGTAATTCTTTGCTCCGCCCAGGTGAAAAGAAAAAAAGAAAAAAAATAAATCACACTGCTCTTCAGACTTAACTCCCAGTGAGATGCCTTGTTCTAATAAACAGGAGAACAACACAGCATCCATTTCATGTGCTACAGTCAGTACCCCACAGGTAGTGCCATTTTATGACAGGTAAAGCTAGCCTCTAGAAGGCAGGTAATGCCTTCAGCTGACAAGAGCAGCATCCACTGACGAACAGCAAAGCGTCTGCACAAAGATCTTTCTCTGACTGAATTTAGCTAAGAAATACTAACGGTTGGGATGGCTTCATTGTATGTATTTATATTTGACATTAATCTCTGAAAGGATTTAGGAGTGTCCCCATACAAAAGAACACGAGTGAAGACAAGAAATATCTGACAGCTCAAATGCAAATACAGATTACATCACAGCTCCACCACAATTCTAGCTGGGCTGGGAACGACTGTGCTGGCATCTGCCATCATCTGTTTGAATTTTTATTATCCTATTGCAGAACAAAACACAGAATGTTGAAAGAGTATCTCACAGTACAGTGAATTGAGAACACAGATACACAATGAAGATGACTACATAAAACCCATTGTTCTAATTCTCTTACAGCAGAAAACCACATCTCAGCAACAAAGACAAGGCATACCTCTTCACCACCCAGTTTCCCTGGACCAGCATCGCCACCTGCTGTATGCAGCGGAGAACTGCTGTAGAGTCTGTCCCAGAGCCTAGCAAACTCATCAGATTTGCAAATGGCATCACCTTCACTGAAAGGCAAAAGAAACATCAGATGAAGGGCTTTCTCAGTATGCAAAATAAAAACGGAGTTTCAATGCTAGGATATTGTGACTTATGTTTATGTCGAAATTCCGGGTCACAGCTGTATCTGAGGGGAAAATAAAAATTCAAAACCTAAATTTTAGCACCCGTAGTCAGTATCTGTTCAAAAAATACACATTCATGTTGCAACAAAGTTGATTAGCTTAACTGGCCCTAAATTAATTCATGGATTAAAAAAAAAAAATCTACTCCTTTGGCAATATTTGGAAACAGAGACACCTGACAAGACAGGAAGCTCTTAAGGTTCTCAGGACTGAAGAGATAGAATAAAACTTACAGAACACTCAAGAAGCATATTACTGAAAACGTTCAAGGGAAAAAAATGCCAAAGTGCAGCCTGTTACATTAATTTTCCACCTTTAAACCATACTAAGACTTCACATTCCAGAAGATAACTGCAGAAATAAATGCATTCTGAAAGTTATCATCAGATCAGAAAATATTCTAAGAGTGAGAGCACTACAAACATACAGAGCAGCTGTCTGTTCCATCTACTGCTCTTCTCTTTCCCAAGGACCACTCTCAGCCTTCTCAAGCAAATACTCAGCTTTTAACTGCTTCACAGAATCTGAGATCCAGACAGAACGGATACTATTAGGAAAGGTATTTTATCTGAGACAATTAGAAGTCACAAGTAAAGTGCAAAGGGATTACAAACCGTTCTTCATCAGGATCTTGATCTGATCAGCAAGGGGTAAAGTTCTCAGCTGGGCCATAGAAAGCACGTTGCTTGGAGCCACTGGTTTGCTACTGCAAATAAACAACAGCTTTGTGAGTTGCAGCTCATGAGAGAGCATAGAGACAGTATCAGCGTTGAACATTCTGTACACTTACTTCTCTTCCTCTACGCTTGGAGGCATTAGCATCATTAAATATTCACTACAAGAAAAGAAAACACATCCTTATAATGTTTGTCTTGAGATTTCCCAAGTTTAAGTACAGTTATTTTTTTGCTTAAAGCAATCCTACTTATTAGAATTTACAAAACAAACACCAGCCTGAAAAGAGAGCCCCTCCCCTTTCCTTTCTCATCTTCCTCCACAAATTCAGTGCTAGTAAAAGCTACTGACATTCATCCATTCAAACAAAAAACATGAAACAGATGGGAGTCAGAATCTTTGCTCTTCTGTACTCTCCTGTGTCCACATAGAGGAACTGCAAACATTCAACGTGGTACTTTGACACAGAGCAAGTGGGGCCACATGAAGTCCTGCAGTTAGACCTGCCAACATAACTGCCAGTGTCTGAAAGAATCAAATCCACAAGACTTCTCATCACACCTGGCACTGCTCCACTGAGATGTTAAATGTTACAAAAAACACACCCACACCATTAAGGAGAGAGGCAGTCCACCACCTTCCTATTGCTCAGGCCATGGTCTATCAGTTTACAGCGAAACAGTATTACTGTCTGCACAACAGAAGATTCCTATACATAGCTGCAGTCAGCAAGAAACAAAACCAAACATGTTTCAAGTAGTATCAGGTGTCTCCTAAAAATCACCAAAATGTTTTCCAAGAGTTTCTAACAATGGAAGTCGTTGGCTTTAGAGTTTTCATTTATTTTAATCAGAAGGAGCTTTTGTTTTACTTCTCCTTTACAATATCTGCAGTCTCAATAAAGCTGTGATAACACAGACAAGGCTACAATCTCAAGTGAAAGCAACTGAAGTTGAAGACCAGTTTGTCTCTATTTTTTAAACAATTCGACTTCTACCATGGATATCAGTATCAAAGGTATGATTTTAAAAAAACAAATTTGCTTATTACTCTGAAAACAGTCCCAAGAAATTATTGTACCTTCTCTAGAAAACCATCAAACCTTTACCTGGGAGATTTTATTAATTCTGTATTCTCAGCAAGGCCGTGACCTTGGCTGAATAAATACTGGCGCTCATGTTCTGAACGGCTATCCTGGAGATATGGAGAAAAGCACAAATCACTGACACATTCTGAACACAAAATTTCACATAGACTCCTTATTCTGAACTGAGACTGCTCCATCCTTACTGCGCTATTCAAGCATTCCATCTCACTGATGCTGTACTGTAAGCCTTCTTGAATGATGCAGATACGATGTGGAAACATTTCAGTTGATGTACTTCAAAAGTCTCCTGACATGCATGCTGTGTCAGAGAAACACGATTTATGACACTTATCTGACTGGCTTCCCTGACTGTTTTACAAAGCTAAGACCCGAGTGACTATTGGACTTAAACCCTCCTGCCTTAAATTTGTCCAATTTTCGATTTTAAAGCTTTTCCAATGTGGAGATCCCAAAGCACTATCTGGTGGCAGAGGCACACAGCACTGTGGGGTCATTTCAAGCCTACAGATCAACTTTTCTTCGCTGTCTTCTGATGACTCCCCATTCCCACAGACCCAGATTTAATTTGGCTGAGCCATCAGGCCCCACACTCACCTTCAAGCCATAATAATGGAGATGAACCCAGTGCTCTTCTGCTTGTCTCTTCTGCAGGAATTCATAAGACTGAACACGTCTTTGACGAGCTTGCTCAGTCTCAGGGCGGGAAAACCGTACCTAGAAGATTTGAGCATCATTAAATACAGCTCCAAAACACTTGAAACAAAACACCTCCATTACCTATTTGGCAGCATGAGAGCAGAAGCTAGGGGTCCTAGCTCAAATTAACTAACTCTTGTTGCCATCTTTACACTTGTGCAACAACTGCCTTTCCCCTCCCAAGCCCAGGGTCACCAGAACCAGATGAGGTTTCCTGTCCAATTATTTGGGTATGAACTGACATGCTTTCTTGTGAACTGTTGCCTGAACTACCACAAAAAGGAAATCTGGACATACAGTAATTTGCTTAACGTCATCTTCAGCTTCATCCTGGGATGAATCACCACCTGCCAAAAAAAGCCAACAGGATAAAACCACCACTACAATAAAACAACCAGAGTCAACAAGTACCTGTCTGGAGGCCTATTCTGGAAGAAGGCAGAAATAGGAACTACAGCTTGCTAAACTATGCAGCATATGACAGTGCCACACCACTCATGTAATAGGAGAAACTGCCCCCATGAACTTGGCATTGCTGCTTTTCAGTGGCTGTGGTGGCACTTCCTATTGCTGCCCCTTGACACTGCCCGCTGTCTCCTATCTCTCTGCCAGTCCCCTACACCTCTCCACAAAAATCTTGATGCAATTACACTGAAAATATGATCAGAGAAAAGAACTGGCTGAGAAATGATTTTATAATCAGTTCATTGTTACATTAAACACCTTTGAATAAAATTAGAGAAAGAACTTGTATCCTACCTCTCAAAAGGAAACACAACTCACGCAGCACTTACCTTCATTAGCAGCTTCTCTTTCGCGGTGTTTTGCATCAGCTTTGTCCAAGTAGGTGAAACTTGGCCTCAGCTGAAGAATTCCGTGCAGCGGAGTCAGGTGAAGTTCACCTGAAAAAGAGAATTGATATTGGTTAAAAGTATTGTTTTCTAATGCACAGAGACAGTACTTTCATCACCTTGCTACCTCTGCAACAGCACAGCTTCCAGAGAACACAAATATTTAATACAGTAAAAAGGGATTAAGTGATTCATCCAGTGCATAGAACATCAAAGGAGTATGAAAAAATCAAGATCTTCTCCTGCTACCTTCTTGATTAATGTTGGAGCCAGATCTTACAGAGCCCCATTTTGGCTCAGATCTGACCTATCTGTCAGGAGACTACTAGTGAAACAGACATCTCTGTAGGCAATCTATAATGATCCTCTCATCAAAACTCTGCAGTGACACTAAGAAACAAAAGAAGGGCAGGAAGTGTTGAACAGGCAAATAAAAGAGCCATGCCTAGACAGAGATAATAACACAATGTAAAAAAATAATTTTTTACTGTAAATGTATGTTTCAGGCCATCATGGGCTGTGAAGATCTTGGAGACACCTACTGTGTCCTGCTATAGCATTTAAAACTTTGCTGGAGCTCCTCAAGGACTCTAGGAACACTCATAAGGAAAGCTTTTGCTTTATTTAGAAAAGCTTCAATTAAATATGAGCCTATGCTATTGGAAACACAGAACGAACAGTTCTTATTTAACCCAGAAATTCACGTTTCACTGATGTGAGGGGTAACAAAACAAAGTCACCTTTTCTATAAACAGCAGCTGCATAGCGGGAAACATTACTTGCAGCTTGTGAAGAGCAGAAAGTTTGTTTGTCCATCAGCTTCCTGCAAACAGATGAATGCTGTAAGATTATATTCTACAGGCAATGTGGCATATAGATGTTAAAAGGCCTGATATCATCAATTCCCAAAATAGTCTATCAGCAAATGCCTTAAATACAAAGGCTAGTTTTGTTTAACATTTTAATTGACAACTTGCATGAGGGCACTGAGTGCACTCTCACTAAGTTTGCAGACAACATCAAGTAAGGCAAGACCGTTGATCTGCTTTGAGGTCAGGAAGGCTCTGCAGATGGACCTAGATTAGATCAACTGGCCAAGCCAGTTACATGACATGAACTAGGGGTAAGTGCAGGGTCATTAATAACCCCACGCAGCAGTACAGCCTGGAGGCAGAGTGACTGGAAATCTGCCCAGGAGAGAAGGACTTGAGGGTGCTGTGCTGGTCAGCAGCCAGCAAACGTGAGCCAGCAGTGTACCCAGGAGGCCAAGAAGGCCAATGGCACCCTAGTCTGCATCAGAAATACTGTGGCCAGCAGGACTGGAAAGTGATTGATCCTTTGCATCCAGCGCTGGTGAGGCCACACCTTGAGCACTGCATTCAGTTTCAGGCCCTCATTACAGGAAGGATATTGACTTGACTGAGCATGTGCAGAGAAGAGCAATAAAACTGGGGACTACAGAACAACATTAGGAGAAATGACTGAGGGTTGTTTAGTCTGGAGAAAAGAAGGCTAAGGAGAGACATCATTGCTCTACAACTGCCTGAAAGGAGGCTGCAGTGAGGAGGTGTTGGTCACTTTTCTCAGGTGACAAGTGACAGGACACAACAAAACAGCCTCAAGTTGTGCCAGGGAGGTTTAGATTGGATATCAGGAAGAATTTTTTTATAGAGAGGGTTGGCAAAGCATTGGAATGGGCTGCAGAGGGAAGTGGTGGAGCCCTCATTCCTGGAGGTATTTAAGAGACGTGTGGATGGACATGGGCCTAATGGACATACACATATCTCTGCCTACCACAGAAACAAACAAAAGCAATGAAGGACACCTACGAGGAATAGGTACTTGTTTCATCTGTACAGGTGCCATCTACATTGAGAGCAATCTGTTCTCCTTTGCTGCGACAGTAGTTCGGATTCAAAGTGTCAATGGCCATTTCCAGTTCAACCTAAAAAACGTGAAGGAAAAGGCAAATAATTACAATGGCAGAACTCCAAATGAATCATCAATAAAACTTATAAATTATAGCCATCACCTCGCTTTTTTCCTCTTCGTGTTACTTGTAAATTAACTAGTGACCAGTCCCTGGTTGAGATGGTAGATTTATGTCTGCATAGGGCCTAAAAATGTAAATGTCTGCTAATTCTAGTTAAAAAAATCCTTAACATAACATACACTAACTCCAAAATTCACATAAGCACTCTCCTCAACTATTTCCCAGAAAAATATCCTGCTATCACAGACCTATTTGTGTTCTTTTTTATTTTTTAACGTGAGACATTTTTAAAATCACAGCTACAGGTTTGGAATATGTAGGCAAGTGCAACCATTCTGGCTTTGGTTATACTTTCACCACCCCACAGAGTCTCAAACAGGACTGTTGATGGCTCATAGACAGGCAAGAGAAGAATCAAGACACACAATGACTCTAAAAGACAAAGCATGCCTTCAAACCTCAGCCCTCTTCTAAATATTGTGAAAGTCTTTTAAATCAATCTTGTATAGACTGAATAATAGTAGCCAGACTTTCCTGAATGATTCTGTCTTTATATTGTTTTTTTCCCATTGACTTTAATTCCTCTCTTAATAAAACTATTCTTCTTTTAAGCCCAAGCACAGAGATATGGACCCACAAGCTGCACACTTACAACAGCTTGGTAGCACAGTGTAATGACCTGAAGCACATTGCAGACAGTATAAAACAACTTTCATAGACTGGACTCAAATGATGACCAACCTTTTGTTGCTTTGGTTTTATCTTTGCTGATAAATGTGTAACATCATCATATGTCATGGAAGCTGGACGAATTGGATACTGGAAAACACATCGATTTCATAAAAATTCTTAATTTAAAGACAAAAGAATTTAACAGAAATTAATTAAACCCTGCCTGCCCCTTCACATGTAAAGCCACTTTCCAGATGGTTACAAGATCTCAATAAACAACTTTTCTAATCTTGTGAGTCATCAGATCTCAAAGTATGGTTAGAAAGCCTTCCCCTCCGCCCTCCATTCCTGTCACTTCACTCTTTTCCATTCCTGCCTCCAACACATCACTGTGCTTATAAGACAAGAAAAAGGTACAACATATTAATCCAGCTGAAAAAGGATGTGATAGAAGCCATGAAAACCCATTAACTGATATTACCTCTCTGGAGATTTATTTATCTAGAAGTAAAATACACGTGAGTTTTCACCAGCAGTGTTAGCCTACACGATCTGGTCCACATATGGTCACATCTAGCCACATGATCCTCTGTTCTGAACTATTTGGGGATGCTGAGATCACAGTGTGGTGCCCAGATGAAGTCTTCCAGCAAAGCAGCAGCCTGCTCAGAGCTGCCATTTGTCCAGAACATGCAGAGCAACCCCTCATGAAGCTGCACATGCTGGGCAGAAGACCTGGACAGGAGGCTATGCCAGGTAGCACCACTGGCTTATAATGAGTATCTCAAAAGATCTCCCACTCTGCAGATAGGAAAAGTGAACCACAAAGATAAAACGATGAGAGAAATTCAGTGAACAGAATGGGAAACAGACCTTCAAATTTCAAGCATATTTCCACCTTTTATCACTCATTAGTTTTATCTCCACAGCATAAGGGGTCTCTTCTGATGCCTCACGCTGGTTATGA
This sequence comes from Meleagris gallopavo, assembly GCF_905368555.1. NCBI lineage: Eukaryota > Metazoa > Chordata > Aves > Galliformes > Phasianidae > Meleagris > Meleagris gallopavo. The sequence goes on along the minus strand of NC_139419.1, from coordinate 8,627,328 downwards.
ATACTGATGGCAATGTCTTAGACAGGACAGGTCCTAAATAAATATTTGTTCAGTAAAGTTGACAGAAATAACTTGGCCACTGGCAGAAAATGGCCAAGAGACTGCAGATTTATCAAACTACAATAAGGATATTATCTACTAAACTAATTCCCTGAGGGTGGCTATAGGCAGTGATTTAATGACAAGTGAATGCCATAAACAATCATTCCTCTCTTACAAACAGCTTAATACTAAATGTTTCAACTGAGATGAATGCAGGTTTGCCTGTTCCCTGTAAGAGGTAAAGTTATTGCTCTTTCAATCAACTTATTTTAAACAAATTTTCACTAGATAAAAGCTAACTGGAATACCTGAAACAGATACAACTTCTCCAGCAGACTTCTGGCCAGGAACACATCGATCTAAAAAGCAACACAAACAACTGGCATCAGTTAACAGCTATGTTGGATGGAGCCTCAGACGTAAGTACAATCCCTAGAGCTCAAATACTGTAAATTTTTGCTTCTAATTATGAATTGTATATAAAGCTCACTCATGACTCTTGATAAAGGTCTCATCTCTGCTGATTTTCACTTGTAATATAGCAGCTGGCCTCTTAGAGAAGAAAAAACAGCACAACTATGATGAGGCAGGAGACAATGCTGCATATTTTTGTCTCTGAAATGAAACAAAAAATTTTTTTGTCTGTGGGGTTGAAGTGTATCTATCATCACAATCTGAAAAGGATGTTCTCTCTTTGGCAGCATGACTAAAAGTTAACTTCTTTGCTGGTGTTTTGCCATGAAAACTTTCTAAGCTAGACAAAACACACCCACACACCAAATAGGATTTAATACAAGCACTTTGCCACCAACACCTAAAATCCACAGATGTGTCACGATGATCACACACAGATGTTTCCATCTTAAGTACCTTCTGACACACTTCTGTCAAACCCCACAGGCTCGCCCTTGCTCATTCCTCTGGTGCATGAATTCATACGTAAAGTGAATGGGACACCGGGATACTGTCTGGGATGGAACAGACCCTTAAGGAAGTCCCGAATTGGAGTACAACTGCTTGTTTTTAGCAGAAGGTATGAAACCATTTCAGCTTCATGTATAGCAGATATGGATTCATCAAAATTATAATTAGAACAATAGAACAGAAGTTGAATAGCACAAAAAAAGCTGCACATAGAACCGTTGATGCCACAAAGCACTTTTACCTCTTGTATAATTGGATCATCTTCTTCATTTGCCATGCTAGGATACAAAAAGCTCTTCCTTGGCTTATTCCTTGGCACAATCTGAAAGAAAACAGATATGTCATATGAGTCACTACATCTGTGCCACGTACCACATGGAGCCCAGACTATTTGTTCAAGTACACCACTTTCTTTTCAGAGGCAACGCACTCAGTGTGTGCTGTGAAGGAGTGTACGTGTTGGCACAACATGGCCCCTCACACCTCACCATCACCAACTGCCACCAACTCCAAAAACAAACAAGAGTCTCGAAGGTAACGAAGTTCCTGTAACTTTAATGAAAGAGAGAGCACTAAAGCAGAGCTCTGCAGAGGGAAGGACAGGCCTTCAGTACTTGTATGAAGCACACCCTTTATACCCTGTGTGACCACTGCACCCCAGCAGCAGCTGGTTTGCAGACAGCATGCCTGAGCTCTGAAATAGCCACAGCACTTGTCACAGTCACTAAGGATGGTGCCATGCAGCACACCAGCCTTCTTCCCTTCCCAGAGAAATTTCCTTGAAAGTAGAAATGGAGCAAGCTTCTGGTTTAAGAGCTAGGAGAAACAAAAAGCCTGTGTCAGCCCTGTGCTCAGGACCAGACAGCATTTACACCTGCAGTGTGCTGGCCCTGCCTACAGCTATGTAATATAGCACAGCCTTGGCTCCTGGCTGAGCACAGACATACTGCTCAGGTAGGATGGCAGCTCTGACACTCCTCTGTTTCCCTCAGACCCTTCAAAACAATGAGAACAGAGCTTGCCTCAACAGATCTTACTCTCACCACTGACACACACTCGCCTCTTTGCTGAGCTTCCTACAGAAAGGAGCCAGTGACAGAGGTCTGTGAGAGGCAGAAGCATCTATGCTACATCCCTAACTGTGCTGACTTTTTTCAAGTAACAATTCACCTCTTCACCATCCCACTGTATTTCAACACACACATGGTTTTCTCAAATCACCAACTTACAGTTATCCAAGAAATGTGTCACTGAGCTTGATAACCACTGGGCACTCTGCAGATCCCAGAAGCACATTCATGGCCACGTTCTTTTCAAGCAGTGAGATGTGGCAGCTCCAGCTCTGCACACCCCAGGTGCTCAGTACAATACAGCACGCAGACAGCTTGGCACAAAATGGGGCCTTCATTCAGAACAGAGCAGGCACTGGGAGCACACTCAGCAGGTGTGCACATGGCAGACCCAGAGGTGGGAGCTGCAGGTCTGAGCTCTCTGTCCTTGCCCTATGTGGGGATGGCAAACCACAGGCCAGGTACGTGCTCACCTGCTCCTTCCCTCCTGAGAGTATTATTTCACTTTCCCAAAATTCAGATTTCCTGGGCCAAGGTGAGAAAGAGAAACCCAACCTGAAAGACCTGGTTTCTGGTCCTTCATCCAATGCTGCTCTTTCCATTTTATATGAGATCTTGGGAATCCAGCTCAGTACTTACAGAAAATGTCAGATTACAATTGTTTTTCACCATTTAACGGTAAAGAATGACTGCAGGTGTTTTCACTGGAGTACCAGAGCAACAGACCTACCACAGGAAGCAGTGTGTCCTGGAACAACGCACAACATTCATGTGAGGAATCCTCTGATCAGGATGAAGCTTCCACTGAAGACACACAGACACAATTCTGCATCTGCAGTTTGCATGTATGTGTGGCAGATACAGAAATGAACCCCACACGAATAAAAGAATGGAATTAAGCTCTAAGAGGTAGCAAACAAGGCCACAAGAGCACTTGTTTCACGTTTTCTTCTGGCAAGATCGCTTTCTTTATAGAGGGTCTTTCCTGTGCATGTCAGCATCAGTGCAAGTTGTCAGTGTGAGTCATTAAATCTCGAAGCACAGGAGGGCAGGAGATACAAATCTCAGCCCGATCAAGGCTAGGCTGCCGTAACCACCCTCCCGCTGCAATGAGAAAAAACACTGTGGCCAAAAAAGCGTAAAACTGCCACGGAGTAACCGAACCCTTTTCCTCTCGGGTTGAGCCTAGAAGGGCGCCCAGCAGCGACCCGTGTGTGCGTCTGCCCGCCAACACCGACACTTCTCACGCAGGACGTGCCGGCTCGCCGCGGTGCGGGCGGGCAGCCAGCAGCCCCGCTCCCCGCCCGACGTCCCCGATGCCCTCCGGCCCGACCCCTCCCAGGCCCGTCCCCAGCAGCGCCGGGCTGCGCCGCAGCATTCTGCAAAACGGAGCTGCAAAAAGCATGCAGGCACCTTCCAGACGTCCGCGATGACGGCGGTGCTGACCCAATTCCGCGCCGTGCCCCGCCGGAGCTTTGCACAGTCATCCGAAGGTCCCCACGCACCGTGAGGCGGCGCCGCCGCAGCTCCCGCCGGTGCTGAGGAGACGAGGCGCCACGCGCGGCCGCCCTCCGGTACCTCACACGGGGCACGGGCCGGGCCGTCCGTGCGGGAACTCCGCCCGGCGGGAGCACCGGGGTCTCCCGTGCCGGGAGAGACGCGCCGGGCAGCCCCGGCCCGACGCCGAAAGGAGCCGAGATGCCGGGCCCGGGCCGGACCCCCGTCCGTTCCCTCAAAGCCCGCCCGGCGGCTCCCGGCGGCGTCCCGCGCCCGCTCCCACCGCCCTGCGGTGCGGGCAGAGCCCCGCAGCCCGGGCCGCGCCCCCTCCGCCCCCTGCCGTACCCCGCTCCGGCGCGGCCCCGAAAGCAGCAAGAGGGGCACCGCAGCCGCTCACCTGGCGGAGGCGCCGCGCAGACGGCGGGGCCGCCGGTCCCCGGTGGCGGTGCGCGGCGCGGCGGACGGCGCTCAGGCGGCGGCCATGTTGGTGTCACTGCGGCCGGCACGTGGGGCCGCGGCCCTCCTCCTACCCACAATGCTCTATCGGCGTGGCGGAGCGCGGCCGCCAGGGGGCGCTGCAGCAACGGCAGAGCAAAAGAGCAAAAGAACTACTGGCAGCGGTGGGATTCGAACCCACGCCCCCGAAGAGACTGGAGCCTTAATCCAGCGCCTTAGACCGCTCGGCCACGCTACCGCCATGCTAGCACTTCCTTCGGCGCCCTCTTTCACTACGCAAGGCGCCGCGCTGGCACCAGTTCCATCCGACCCGCCCGGAGCTGAAGCGGCACCGCGACGGCGGAGCTGCCACGTGTGCGCCTCCGGGAGCCGGGGCTGCAAATCCGGCAAAGCGTGACACGCATTTCAGTTCTCTGTTGCAAAACTAAAACTCAGTTGATTTGAAGAGTCAGAAAACAGACTTCATGTTAACTGGGCTGTTTTTCTTCCCGCTCCCTTGCGGCAGTGTGAGGACTGAAAGTTGCTCAGCGCGGCCCCGAGGTCCCTTCCCTGCGCAGGCACCGCTGTAAGGTGATAACGATGGAACTTTTCCCAAATTAAAGGTGAACCTTCTGGAAAACTCAAGCTACCTGCCTCATTTTACTGCTTTGCATTATATTGACACAGGAGTTGGGCAAGACAGGCACGGTCCCACCCCTCGTATTAATGAGGGCCCGAGGGCCCCACAGCGTTCTGGTCTCCAAGGGTGGATCTCTGTGCTTACCCAGCAACCAGCCCGACTCACCGCTGCAATGCAGCCGAGGGCTGGAGCCAAATCCTCCCTTTTACAACACGGGCGAGAAGTCCCGGCTCAGCTCAGCTCAGCTCAGCTCAGCTCAGCTCAGCTCACCTACACTACGTGTGTCTTGGCTGGCCTGCTGCTCTCTGAAGGGAATGCAAGTCTACAGGGAGAAGAGTGAGCTTCATGTCAGTCCCACAGCTGGGTTACAGACAGTATTTTTACAGTGTGCTGCCTGTCTCCATGAGCTCTAACTGTTGTGCTTTCCGCCACCTGTTCCAGTTACCCAGCACCAGACTTGCTGGGCTAAACTTCACCATTTTCCATCTCAGTAAGAATGAAGAGGCCTCCCATGGCTTGATTGTTCTGCTCTTTCAAGGTGTACTGGAGAACAATTTCATATTGTATAACCTATTGTAGCTACATAGTTTAAACCTTTCCCATTAAACCAATACAAAGGCAAAAAAGCAAAAAGGCAAAAGCAATACAAAGGCTCCAGTTTAAAAGGGCTCCTATGAGTTTATTCTTGAAGAGAACAGGGAACAAGCCATATCGAGATGACAGTGCATCATGAGCTACTGCACCTGTCACAAAAAACTCTTTCTCCTCATATCATCCAGGCCAAATATTTCCATTCTTTTCTCAACATTGAGCCATAAAGATGGGTCTGTAACAAGGGAGCAGTTCAATGCTTACATCTTATCATGTACTCATTACAGACACTGCAGAGTAACTCAACACAAAGACAACAGCACATCACCTTTCCACCTTTCCTGAAGAAAACAGATTTCCTTGTTACATGTCCAGTAATTTCCTCCCAGCTATTTCCAACTGTTGGAAGTGCAAGAAAACAAGGATTGAACAGGAGAAACAACACGATTTCTGGAAGCTTCTAAGAGTAAAACTGAACTTTGGAACATTTTAAAAACTCTACTGAGCAAACTGACAAAAGAACAACTTCAGTGACCAGTCAGAATGAAACCAGACGACTGAGAGGGCAGGGAGTGATGCAGTAACTGGTATTTGCATGTCTGCTGTACAAAGAAGGGATTCCATCGTGCTGTCCTTACCCAAGCTGTGCTCCCACTGACATTCAGAAACACTGCACCCAGATAAATTTCACCAGGCCAAGCCTCGAGATTTACTCTCGCATTTTTAAAAAATACAGATTTTTATTTATTCATTGTGAATAGATTAAAAATACAGCATGGAGCAGTATCATTCAAAAAGTCTGTCAATACAGTTTATCTTCAAAAGAACATCATAGCTAAATTGTGCATATTTCTGTAAACGATTTTAATTTTCAACTTGCTGTCAGCCCTCCTTACTGTACAGCTAAATAACATGATACCACCTTAAGACTGAAGGTAGTCTACAGCATTAACAAGTATTGGCAAACAAATTATTGATCACGGTATTTTTTCACTGAGCTACATGGACATTTACATATCAGATCTACAGAGAACTGTCAGCAGTTACTGAATGTAGCAAATTAAACTATATCAAAAAGTGTCAGTAATTATACTCTAGTCCTTTACTTACATATTTTGGACGGTCACATTCAATCTCCTCTCCTCCCTGCGTGCTTGCTGGGGTTGTTGCACATATGCTTCCTTCTTGAGGAAAACCTCAAACTCTTGGCACCAACACCTTACAGGGAAAACAAAACCTTTTGTCTCCACTCGTTACAATGCCTTCACTGTAAGTTTTGCACAAAACACTCAGTATTCAATCACCTTCAGAGATGAATGGCACATTCGCCTTTCATCACCAAGTAATAATTAAACAATATGGAAGAGCAAAAATGCCACATCCAAGAAGCTTTAGGCACTCAAAACACAACTTGGATAGGCATTAAAGCATTCACTGATGGTTGCAGTTGTTATTAGCATCATGCTTTGACACTGTTTAACAACAATTTAAGATCCATTTGCCAGAAAGAGTAAATGGGGAGTGCAGCTTTGGGGCCCAAGTAACAAGCACACTCATTAAGGAAAGGAAGAATGAATTTCTTTCCTGAGCAGTTTCTAAATTTTACAATAGTCTTTGTATATGCAAGCAAGGAGCTCCACTGAAATCAACTGCATCAACATGCAGCATGTTCAGTTCTACCCATAAAAGCTCAAAAGCTTTGCTGAAGTGAGGCTGGCTATGCGTTACAGACTCTCAGCACTTCCTAAGGGCTGCCCCTTCTCTATCCCAGAAAATGTCCTCAGGAGATGGCTGCACCAACAAGCTATAAAGGTTTTGTGTTAATCTCCTGCAAAATGATTGTTAGCCAAGATAAGAAACAGCAAGAGCTGCTATGTTCTCTGTATAGCACTGCAGTTTTTAGAATAAAATACTGGATTTGGGGAAGAAAAAAAAAACTTCATGCCATGATAATGCAACCACCACCATACATGGCTTAAGATTATGCAGACAAGTTACAGGAATTCAAGTGTTTGGGGATTATAATGTTTTCTCCCTATAATCAGCAATTTTCTGTAACTGACACTTAAAACCATTAAACCATTTTTGATCTCTTCTGAAGAACAGAGGCTTCCTAGAAACTACAGGAGATGATGCTAAAAGTCAGATGAAAACTCCCCAGTGCTAATACCATGGAAAACAAGCTTTGTACCGTATGGTAGTATTTAATAAGTTACCCAACATAATCTGGAAATTTACATATATATTTGCATATATCCTTCATCAGTCATCTTAAATCTATCAAAGCATCATGTGAAGTTACTTTTTGAACCATAAGAGAGCAGATAAAACACACAAAGCCATTTAAACCAGATAAATTATTTTCTATACACAGGCACAGGTAAATCAACATCGCCTAAGTTTTACAAATATCCCTCTGGAAATGCTGGAAAGTGTATTCTCATTTGAAGTGAGATGTTCTTGCTTTGCTGAGAACTGAAATGTCTCTGTAAAATTAACTATATATTACCCATATAGTACAGATCATGCTGCTATAAATCACCGGGCAATACTACTACATGAGATCAGTAGAATTCTACACAATGAGGTTGTTATACTGTACAAAATGTGAAAATGAGAGAGGTAGCTGGATGCCTCACCTCCTTAGGATCACTAATGTTTTTCTGATAGTAAGATATGCAGTGGTGGCAATAACACATATTCCATTCTGAATAACCTTACTGTCATTCTGATACCTTTTTTCCTCCCCCTCTCCAAACTCTAAAGATTCTATCTAAAATTAATCTGAGAATAAACCAGTGCCCACTGGGAATGGGACTAGTTACTAAGAGGAGCTGCATGCTTCACGTGCTTATATTGCACATTTACATTCACATGCAAGTTTGGTGAGATACACCAACAATGAAGAAATGCTGTGAATGTAGGGAAGTTTATTTATTTTGTATGTGCGGGAGAGAAGAAAAATGTAAACACACTGATCAGTTGCTGTGTATAAAGCAGGACATGTGAAACCCAAGCAGTCTTCTGCTTCACTTTTCATTAAAAAAAAAAAAGTTAAAAAAAAAATCAGCGTCCTCTGTTCTAACAGTTAAAAATATAGCTATATAAAAGGTCCAGAATGTCTGTTCTACAGCTTTAAAACACTTGACAGAAATACGCTATAGTAACCTACATCCTAGCTGCATTTGTATTTCAAAAGAAGTTAGAAAACTAAAGTACAAAAAACTGCTAACGCCACAAAAATATATCTTTTTAGCTGCAAACATACTAAGTCTTTAAAAAAAGTTTATCTACAAGAACTGCTTAATTGTAGTGTCATTCTTCCATCATCGCCCAAGCCTCTTCTGCTTTCTGGTAGTACTGATTTGCCAGTCTGCCCTTCATTGCTTCCATTGCTGCTTCTGCTGCTTCTGTGTAGAGATCACCTAAGGCAGGAAACAGTATCAGTCACATTGACAAGGTAAAGGCATCTCTCTTTATCATGAAGCAATTAAAGGACAAAAAGAGAAACTGGCTTCAAAATACAGGGCCAGATGTATGGGTGCAACTGGGTATTTTACTACTGTTAGCAAAGTTACATCAGCTGGGAATCTGGCTTTCACTCTTTAAGTTCAAAGTTACACGTCTGCCTGCTGATGGCTCTTCAATGTATTTATGATGACCATAAAAGGGAGTAGCCCACAACAAGTTAGTATAGATTTATATACAGCTTACATAATAACTAAGACAGTACTGCACAGGACCTGAAGTTACGGGTGTAAATTAAAATACAAGCAGCAACCTGCAGTTCAGTGGCCTCATAGGGAGTGAAGGATAACGTTAGCTTCTTGGTGTGCCACAAGACTGGAGCAGGCACCACCCACTACCCCTGTCATCAGCAAAATCTCTTCCCACGCCCTCCCCCCAGGATTTTCAGCTTTACATCACTCACTATCATTACAATGTAAGGGTACCGATCCTCTGAATGCTTTATAGCAGCTGAACAATGCAACAAAACGCATTTTTTAGGTATGTGGAAAAAAAAAAAAAAAGCAGAATTACTGATTATAGAAAAAAATATGGACTCACCTGATCTCTGTGGGTCCTTGTCCAGGTGGAACCCTCCTGTCATTAGCATCTCTGCTTCCCTGGCCAGGAGTAGATACCGGGGCTCATCCTGAGTGCCATCATATTCACCTCCCTCATCATAGTCAGTCATGTTCAGGGCAGCGTTGTACCAGTACAGAGCTTCCTTCCAATCCTGTGCTCTGATGTTAAAAAAACATTTAGAAGGTGGTTACCTTAGAAAACAAATATACCTTGCACTGTAGATTCAGAATTCAATTTTGCACTAGACTTTCAGAGCCTTGATGGTCTCCAAAAACACAAGAGTTTTCACAGAAGCTCACTAACTCTGCATTGTAGCACCAGATCACTATACCAGGTGAAGCTGGGGGCACTTTGTGGAGAAGTTATCAAGCTAAAGTGTCTTGATGAACTCTTAAGTGAGCTTTCATTACTAGTTGCATGCTTTTGGTCTTATGGCTTAATAGCTCTTCATGTGAACGGAAGATGTGCAGCAATTATAATATACAAATACACCAACTATAAGTTAGATCACTCAGTCATGCACTGTACCTGTCTGAACCTAGATTGACACCTGTATCGTATGCTCTTGCTACCAGAATCATGGAAGGCCGGTCTCCAGCTTCTGCTGCTCTCAGCAAGTAATCAAATCCCTTTTTTCTGTTCTCCTTTGTGTCCTAGTAAAATAAAGAAAACCTCTAAAATGAATGTTTTTAAGTACAGCCACCCCTTCCTTTCTCTAACACTAAATGCCTGTTCTTCTGCAGGTTACCAATGGCTGCAAGTGTTGAATATATCTGAAAAACAGGCTCCAAATTGCTGAGTACATGAATAATAAAAATACTTTAAAAACTTCCTAAAGATACACAATGATTTGCTGGCAATATCAACAGGCAGTGGTTTTGGTGCTTTGTCCAAGTCCTTAACTACAAAGTCATTCATTTTCTCTGAAGAGACTACAGAACACCTGACCATCACTTTGTCTCCATTTCCTCCTACTCTCATATCATTTTTCCATGTGAACACAGTTTTGGATTTTGAAATTTTCTTTCCTTTTTCTTGTTTACCTCTAAAGTGACCTCAGAAAGAATGTGATGTGGCAGCTGAGAGCACATGAGTCCTAACCCCACAATGGCTTCCAGCTCCCCGCAGTCTGCAGCGTGCTCCAGGTGGAACAGAGCCGACTCACGATCCCAATCTTTGTCCTTCTCACAGAAACGCCCAGCTTCATGGTAACGAACCATGGCCAGATGAACCTAGAGCACAGTAATGCAGGAAAGATACACCAGTTTAAGTACAGATCTCATTCTTCAGAAGCCATGTGCCCATACTTCACTGAGGCACAAGAAATACCTCTCTGAGGTAACTACTTAAAGTTGTGTACGTTCCTGCAGAATCAACAGCAGAATCCTTCCCAAAGGAGCCCAACTATTGCAAGACCAAAGGCAGATGGAATGTGTGGAACTTAGACATCCCTTATGAAATATGATTAGGTGACAGAAAGCGTTACACACTTGCCATTTATTTTCACCTGCATTATTAACTCAAGCAGGGAAACACTTGTATAAAAATACAAGATCACTTTTTCCATCTGGAAAGAAGAGTTACCAAATCCATCTTACCTTCCCAAGGATTGACTTCCCAATTTTCTTTTCAAGTTCTAGTGCATTGAGCCTCTGAATTTCTTGAGCAACGCAGGATGGTCTGTGGATGTGGACTCTGGAAGAATTGTAGAGATTCCATTTCTCCACACTTATCTGAAATATGGAATATAATACCAAATTAAAACTTCTATACTATTCATTTTTATCGCCATTCAGAAATCAAAGCCTCTATTGATAATATCACTGATCAGTAATTTATTATTCTAGAAACTAGTTACAACAGGCTGTATTTTATAAAAGCACATAAACAGGTCTGTTTTTCCCTATTTCAATCATATATACAGTGGTGAGAGGCACTTAAAATGCCACAGACTTTAAAAATCTTACCCAGCTATGTATATGACACAATTTGAAAATAAAGCGCAGAAATGAGATATCAAGTTAGCCAGAAAAAAATCCATAGAACTATGAATCCTTTTTAGGTTAGAAACCCAGGCAGTCACTAATTTACACTAGGTACCAGTTAAAGAGGTGACAATTTACTTATGATGGTATTTCTTTAAGTGAAAAATAAAGACAAAAAAAGGAAGAACACAGAGGGGTAAGTTATTATTAGCAGAAATTCTGTAGTTGAAAAGGAAGGAAAACTGATATCTGATTTAGTGATGTAAAGCTAAATGGTAGATGAGTGGAATAAAGGACAAGCAGAGTGGTAAACTCATTGTCTATGAACATTTCTGCTTTGTTTACCCTTGCAGAGCTTCCCAAACTGTCTTCATCAGATTCATGTCTTCGGTTGTTGTTTGAATGGCCCTATGTTAATGTAGAGATTTGCAATATTTAATTTAAAGCAGTGTCTGCAAGTTACTCCTTTATATTACTCCTATCCAAGAAAACAGGGACAACAATCAAAATAGTTTCCAATGAATTCTCTTCAGTGATACTGCAATATAGAATAAAAAGGAACATGCTGAAATGGTAAGGAATATAGCACCACCAACCTTTAATCCTGTAAACTAGATATTCTATGACAAATACCCTCAGACTTTAAAGGTGACAAAAAGAGTGCTACCCTTTGAAGCAATATTCTCTTTCCTATCTGCAAATTAAGTATCTAGTTAAGATGTTCAGGTCAAAAAGCATTTCTTCGTAAGTTTTTATTTTAAGGGAGTAACCACCTATCCCACAGGAATTCTACTGTTGCATATCATTAACTGAGAACAATATTAAATACTGTAATACCTCACGCCATAACTCGTAATAGAAGGTAGAGAGGGTAAAGTCTGAAAGCAGTCAGATGCATAGATTCAATATGACTTGCTATTAAGGAATGTTTCTCAAGTGCAACACACTACGCTTGGAAAAAAAACCAACCCAAACCAGCAACCCATAAACCAGCAATATGCAATCAAATGTGATGTTTGAAATTAAACTCCTCATTACAAATAGTGTAAAGGTGTAATGAATATTCCCAAGATGAATAAGTAATTTTGCAGTGTGAGGAAGTTTCTTTTCAACTGTTTCCTTTGTTCACAAAGTCTAGATTAGGAGGGATGAAAACGAGATTCTTGTATAGAATCACTTCAAGTATGAACAAAAGGCTTCATTCTGCTAAGCCAACAGTCAGGTTCTTACCTTCTCTCTATGATCCAGATCTTCTAGCTCACTTCTCTTCTCACTGGGATATCCACTGTCTCCACCATTTTCAAAATCCTACAGAAGATGAAAAGGAAGCACCACTAAATTAGCACTATGCTTTGTAAGGATCTCAGCTTGACACTTCCACAGAGGAAAACTTCTGCTTGGTTTAATGAGGTATGTTGTGCGACCTTTGACAGACACAACAAGACTTACAGACTCAGAAGTACTCAGAAGGTACAGTTCGAGTCCATGTTTCCTCCAAGATACATTATAAATAAATAAATAAAAATCAAGGATGCGTATTCGATCAAGTCATGAGTTCATTTAATGTAGTTTTGAGTCTTAGGCAGTTGAAAGATAAAATACTTAATGGATAGCCGTGGCATAGTGGCCCTGGTGTAGGAAAATTCCTTTCGCAAACTTACTGCAGAGAATCTCAACTGAGGAGACCAACATCCCTCAGTATGCATATTTGCAGAGACCTAATCAATGGGGATTCTGTTTAGATGTCATACCACAGCTGCTGGCAAAAGTGCCAGAGGTACACGCAACATGCAGGCAGGGGAACAGATACATATTTTAATTATCTGTTAAAATATACCAGATGTAAATAAATTTCTGAAGAAGAAAATAATGCTATTTCAAAATAAAATATTCTTCCTTTGTAAGAAACAACAAATTCACCCAGGTAATGTGACCTGCAGCACTGAGAGCAGGCTGAGAGCCTTCATGTGCTCTTACTGAGCAAAGCCTTCTGATAGTTCTTTGAAGAGATATTCATTAAGGAACTGCAATCTCATTTTCCATTGAAAAGACACTCACCCTTTGGTTATCAAGCTGATCAGAGTCTTTGTGAACCAAATTATCTACTTCATTGAACACGGGCCAATCTAGGACAAAAAAAAAGTGCATCTTACTCTAAGGATAACATGCCCAAGGAGAAAATTCTAGATGTTATCTTACTTCAATCAGTTTTTTCACAAAAGCATCCTTAAGAACTGAAAACATTAATTGTCTACACAGAAGTACTTTGACTAAATACAACATACTGTGTATTTAAAACCAACCAAATGACACAATACTTAAGAACCCTCAAGGAAGCTATGTGTGAAGAGCACTCACGAAGCACGTCCATCTTTTGGCTGTGGGGGGTTGCAGAAGAAGGAGAGCAGGGCAGAGAGTCAAATGCCACATCACTCATGCTTTCATCTCCAGAGTTCTCAGACAGGCGGGAGAGCAGGGGAGGCCGACTACCAGAGATGGTTCTCACCCTGCTGCTGCCACATTTCTCCTCTGTGCCACGCAGAATTGTCTGAGCTGATTCCTTGGCAAATTAACAAGAAAATCCCATGAGTAATGCTTCACTGTGTTCTGAATATGATACATACGTCAACATGACTGCTCCTCCACAGCGGCCCTCCACAGAAGTAGGGGGAAAGTAAGCATGTGTACATAACGACTTCCTTTGCAAAGTTCTAGACCTCAACAAAATATCAAGCGCTGGCATCATTACAGCCAGAGGAAATTCTGGTTAGGAATGAACTCCATTCAAAATGTATCCCCAAGTTCTAGACTTGCGAACTTCAATTGAAGCTGAGATCAGTTAAAGGTGAGCAGTTCTATTCTTTTTCAGTTTCCAAATTAGATCTAAAAAAACCCACCCCACCCTACTAACAATTTCAGCATTCAAAGCATTCCGATTTGGTCCTAAAAATGTTTGCTTTGTGATGTTCTCTATTAATTACAGTTATTGCATGAATTCAGAGCCAAGGACAGATAAGTAAATTTTAAACTGATGTATTTTAAACTGCAACATTAGTAATTAATGTGGTTTTATCTGCCACATAAATCATATATTTAAGTTTTATTAACAGTGCTTTTAAAATTAGAATAAATCAGCTATACTGCTTAGCTACACTTTTCATTTATTTCCATTAGCACTTACAAGCAATTTGTTACTATGATCCAAGGCATCTTTTTCTTTGGATGAAAGGTCAAATGGTGCAAGGCCCATGCTTTTGCAAATCTTGTTACAGGAATGAGAATGAAAGAATAAGGCCATACCTCGAACACCTATGGCATTGAAAAAAAAAAACATGAAGGGTTTACTCAAAGTTTACATGATGGATTACTTATTAAAAGCTAGAAGTTCTAAAGAGTTTTCTAAGAAACCAAAAGAAGACAGAAAGGAAACAAACAAACAAGTGAAAGTAGTCTGCAAAATCTTCAACAGTTATGTATGCATGGAATATAATAAAGAAACAAAATTAGAGAGAACACCTAAACTTGATCCCGTTTCCAAGACTTGCTGTGTTCTATGAACAACTTCATGTATGGAGCTTTAATAACATGCAAGACTTACTTCTTTATATTCATCATTGAAAATTTAAGCAATTAAAGAAATTTGAGAAATTAAAAGCCATAATTATTGCTTTCACGTTGTAGGAAACTACTTTATTTCATTACTCGTTTGGCCTAAGAGTGGGCCAGCAGACATA
This sequence comes from Meleagris gallopavo, assembly GCF_905368555.1. Taxonomy (NCBI): domain Eukaryota; kingdom Metazoa; phylum Chordata; class Aves; order Galliformes; family Phasianidae; genus Meleagris; species Meleagris gallopavo. The sequence goes on along the minus strand of NC_139419.1, from coordinate 8,612,321 downwards.
AGCCACAATCAGCTCCTGTTTTAAATCTGCCTGTGATAAAATCTACTAGCGACAGCTGTCCTGGGCAAGGACCGTTTACAACAGAGGTTCCCCAGCTGTTTCCAAGGTCTTCAGAGAAGTGCCTGCCGGCTCAGCCATGTAGCTGCTACTCAGCAGGCAGCAAGAAGAAAAAAAATAGACACCCACTAGCTCAAAAAACAAGATGTTGGTTTTACCTAGGTTGCCATCTCCAAAATCTGTACCACTCTCTGTATGGATTTGAGGGTCTGTGTAAAGATCTCCAACTCCCTGGATATCGACAATAATGAGTTGATGTCCTGAGCGCTCAAATGTGAAGTGACTGAAGGCCTGCAAAGAACACAGATGTCTGAGAAAACTCACCCGTTAACTGCTGAAACCAGCAACACTTCCTGTGGCTGCTCAGAAATTACAGATACTGTACTAGTGAAACAGACCTGGTAGGAACATCATGATGATAGCAGTAAGAGACTAAGAGGATCTCACGGAGTTTTGTCCTTGCATGAGCCTGGAGTCATAGAGATTACACTTGGGCATAAATTCTGGCTGACTGGCTCATGTGAAATCGTGCAAGTCAATCAAGTGGGATTTTGCCCCGGTCTTAACCTGGATGGCATAACAGAAACACTAGCAGTTCCTCATAAATTGTTTTACTAATTATTGCCACTCAGGCTGCATCAAAATACCCAATATCCTATGCAGTGGCTAACTAAAGTCAACATTATTTGTTGGGGAAGAAGTAATTGCTTCCCAGGGTCCAAATGTGGATGAAAATTTCAGACATCTGCTGAATGCAAAGAAGTATCAGTGCCTCTGTGACACTGCTTCTCCAACCTGGCCCAACTCAAAGACGGGCTAACAGGGGTAGGGGTGAAGAGCAGCAAGAGATGCTCTTGCTGTATTCCTCTTTCCAGTCCAGGAAATTCTGTTTCCCATACAGTTGTGTCCCTCAGAGCTGCTAGGCAGAGGGAGTAACCAGCAGCTAGCAGAGCCTGTGCAGAATCACCTCTGCATAAACATTCTGGCAGTGCCAGTAGATCTCCAAACTCTGCAGCTCTTGGACACTGCTTCTGCCACCAGGAAAAGCCCCACCACATTATGCAAAAAGAAAACATGAGTGTCTTCTCCTGGAATTCTTCCACTACTGTGCCCACTGGGAGGCCCTCCAGAACAGCTGATCTGGCTCTACGTTCATGTATCAGACAGTGAAATGTACATTTGTATGCTTTAAATGCTGTGTTCCAAAAATGAGGTATAAAAAGCCCTTTGGCAGAAAGCTGAGCCATTAGGATCTTCTGGGAAGGCCTCCAAAAAGCACTGCCAGGCCTGGGGGAGGTGACTGGTGGTGATAAACAAACACTTTCACTGCAGCAAATCTCACAGAACACTTTGTTCCCAAACTGTGAAAACACAGCACTGAACATAAACGTCCTGCTTTCACTGAGCATCGCATAAATACCTTAAAAACAGGGAAAAATGAAACTAACATAACTCTCAACTCCCCATAAAACACTCATTTGATATGCTGATCACTTTGCATTCTTTGCAAAGTATTTTAAAAGCTCTGTGAACTACAAGAATTCCAATCGCTTGAAATCCATAGCTGTGTTTTTATAACCACCGTCAGACTCACCTACTCAGACACTGCAGCTGATAAAAACATGTTCTTAAGCACAAATGCAGATGATGTTTATTTGGATGAATTAGATGTCTGCCACCTCCTTTTGTGTATTACTCTGAGATAATAGCAGACTACATACTTACTACAAATTAAAGCTTGCCTTAAATCAAAGAGACTTTAATTAAAATTACAGGCATCAAAATTCTTAGAGGCAAAAGGCTTATGGTTCCCAAAGAGCATGAATCACGTTCAACTCCACTAAAAATCAACAGACAGTGAAAAGCAAAAAAGAACTGCTCAGCACGAAACAGCAGGCCCCAAGTAAGGGGAGGAGATACTGCAAAAAGAGAAATTCATCTGGCATTGTACTCTAACGCCTGCAGTTTCCTTTTTTGGCAGTAACACTTCTGGACACAGCCAACAAACTGCTCCCAGCAGACTCTATGGAAAGTGTTACACAAAGCCTCACTTGCGGAGTAAGCCGAATGTTGTCATCTCGCACAAATCCAGAATTTGAGTTGTATTTGATGTATTTGCCCTCAATGTAATGTTCCAGATGAAAGAGAGGCTTTCCGGGTCTGTTCTTCATTTCGATAATACAGGTCTGTACTATATCCACCTAGGAAGGGAGGAAAATAAACAGTGACTAACAGAATACTGTCTTCTGACCAACGTGCGTGCGAATGCTCCAGCTGTGAACACTTTGCCAGAAAAAGCAGCCAAATAATTGCCAGGATCTGTCTGTCTAACAGAGGGATGGAGGATAAGCCATTTGCTGCTTTGGCTATTGAGGGAATTTCATAAATTAAAAGCAGTCATTTCAAAACAGTTTGTTTCTGTAAAAAAAAATCCTACTGAAAAATTCTTAGCAAATGTTGGCTATTTTATTTCTTTGGAGACTTTAGCAATGTGCTGCAGTCTGTACCCAGATAGCAAAATACAGAGTAACTACTGAACAAATTGTAGATGTGCTTCTTCAAAGAAGGACTGAAGACTTTCTTCCATTCAGATATTTCTGTATCTGCTCCACCTCATCCCTTTGCACCAGACACATTCTTAAAGGGGAAACCAGCATAACTCTCACTGTGATTACATCTTTCTCCCATGGCATTTAAAACTTGACTAGATTCTTCTCTGTGCCCTTCAACCTTTACCTCCTTTTGGTACTGCCAGACAGACAGTTATTAATCAACCCCTTTATGGAATGCAACACACACAGTCCACGTATTCAGAAGCACTCACTAGTTTTTAGCTACCAAATTGTGAAAGCCCCCACAGCGAGGCACACGTTTTGACCCAAGTGTCCCATCCAATCTCACATCACAAGCAGCCTGTGGTAGAACCAAAAGCAGGACTCACGGTCCCACAGAGCAAGGGCAGTGCCTTTCTGATCCTTTCTTCCTCTCAGTTGAAGCCACAGTAGCAGATTAAAGCTACAGTAGCAGCAGATTAAAGCAGTTTATGCACACTGATGCATACCACAGATGGTCAACAAACAGCAGCTACTGCCTGGGAATGCAGGACAGCGCAGCCCTTCATCCCTGCATGGTAATTCTTGTTTTTCAAAAAGCAGATTGGTGCTGGAGGTGCTTTTGTCCAGGAACAAAAGACCAGCTTTGAATCTTATGTGTTTGTGCACATTCCTTGCAAAGAGGACAAAAGCTTCTCTCAATATCCTGAACCTGGTCTGATGTTCCATCCACCTGGGAGTTGCACACAACTTAATGCTCTGCCCTTTACATACTGTGTTGAGACACCTAAAGCAGAAAGAGTCACAGCATCTAAATTATTTCACCAGTCCTTGGGTCCTGGAAGATTTGTATTTGAACAGCTCCAGGTTCTCACTTCTTCTTGATATCAGTGCTAGAGAGGTATCCAACTAAGTGCAGAAGACTTAAGCATCTACTTTACTGGAGCACTAACAGTTAAGTGCCTGCTGACACTGCTGCTGGAAATAAATACTGTGACATCTGGTTATCTGAAAAGCAGCTGGGCAAACACCAAAAAGAGCAAAGCAAACATCATTTGATTTTGGTGTGCAGTCAACACCTGAGATAAGTCTGACATTCACAAAGTGCCTAATTTTGGACAGTGGAAGGCAATTTTTGCAATTATTTCATTAAAACACAACTACCATAATGATAAAAGACAGCAGAGCAAAAGACTATCCAGCAATTAAACAGAATAGAACATGAACAACTAATCCCCTCCAAATACATTTGCAAACTATCTAATAGAAGAGCAGGACTGGATTACTGCATGGCAAGACCTCTGAATGTACCTGCTTGGGTGGTTTGTGCCGGTTGTACTCTTCTCCCCAGAGCTTTGCTTCCATCTGAAGTCGGACATCCTCAAAGTACACCTCCCTGCCTACGCTCTCTATGTACCGCTTGGCAACGTAGTTATAGGCAGCTTTCCAGTTCTGAGTGTGTAAGAAGTTGGATAGCTTTTTCCTGAAAAATAAATCATTTTTGAATTTAAAAAAAAAGTCATTTTAATTCAATCTTCCCCATTTCTTTGTCTCCACTGACAAAGTCAGGCCATGAGATCAGGATTACTCTCAGTCTGGAGTAAATCTTGCATCATGTACCAGATAGATTATCTGAAAAGCAAAGCACAGGCGGGGAAAAAAGGAAAAACCTTTTCATTCCATATGAATGGCTGGGAGTCTTCAAAGCACTTGTTTCGTGTGCCTGCTGCTACTTCCACTCTGGACTTACAACTTTCCTGACTTTTCTCTCACCACTCCCTCCCCCCCTCAAAAGAAAAAATCCACAAAACACAGTATGAAGGAGTTTTACAGCCAACAATTATTTTATGTAGAAGTGAACAAGGAGTGGCTTTTCAAACAAGAAATGAGAGAAGACAAACCTCTCCTAAGAGAAGAGCAGTGCTGCTTTCTCAGCACACAAGGGTGATAACTACTCAGTATCCTCGTTCTCCAAGAAGGAAAACTGTAGATGATCATTTTTGCTCTGATTCTAGCTTCTGTTGAAGTGCAAATCTCTAATCCACAGGTCCCTCAAGAGTGAAGAAAAAGACCTCCTGTAGGGTTATACAGTCACTGTGACACAGGCCTTGGAAGGAAGGAGCAAGTGAGCTAAGAATTACAGACAATTTGAAACCTGTCCAGATCTCTTAAGAAACAAACTTCGCTGTATAGAACATTTCATGTGCTCTTCTAAAGCCAACACTCCCTGAAGTTTATTGAACTAAGCACAGCTAATGCCATCACTGTAATGATGAAAGACCTGCATAAATCTACAGAACTCCAGATGGGAATTATCAGTACACCACTGAGATTTATAGAAGATTTAGGACTAGGAAGATGACACATAAATTACATTTTCTTTGTGCAATAGGTTAAGCTGCAAAGATAAATCTGTTTCTGTCTCTACTCAAGACATTCCCTAATGTGAAACTTGGTCATTCAGAAATAAAAACTAAAAGCAGTGTCAGCAGATTAAGATTTGTTACTTCCTAGGCTTCTCTACTGCTTATCTATGTGGCTCTGCAAGCGTGGAGCCACCAGCATGAATCCATTCCAGAACAATGAAGAACTGAATGACTGAGGGTTATTCTGGGTTATATAAAAGGGGTTATTCTGCCCCCTTTTTCCTGAAGTTCAAAACAGCACGTTTTTGACACTCAGGAGTTTCTCTTCCCAGAAATGAAACCAGACATGAAATGCAGTCTCTTTAGATTCTGCAGCTGGAAAGTGGAGAGAAGAACCTAAAAGTGCACATTTACGTTTTCCAGGAAAGTCATATCCAGAACCTGAAAGAACAGGGTACTTTTCTGACACAGACTCACTTATAGGTAGGTGCTGATGCCCATAGACATATTTCCTAATATTCAGAAGGCAACAAAATAGTTCCTCTTGCCTTCCCTCACACTTCACTGTTCTGGAATGAATAACTGCTAATGTTCAAGCTCCATCTTACTCAGAACAAGATGTCTGGCACACGTGATTCAAAGGAAACTCTGGGAGGACAGCCTTCTTTACTAAGGAAGGCTTTTGAGTTGAGGTCATACGAACTCAGCTATTCTTCCCCTTTTTTCTGTGCCCAAATATGGGCCTGGAGATGGCCTTCAGACTGCACACCAAATTTAAAGATACTATGGCACACTTAGAACCCAATAAAAATGAAACAAAACTGCTGCTTCTGTATTTTTATGAATATTTTGCCTCCAACAGATGGTGGAAATAGCATGAATTTATGAACTGCTAATTGACAGTATAACTTGCTGGAGCCGGGCACAATTGCATGTTATCAATGCCACTGTGGTTACAGTAAAGGCTGTGGGATGGCTTTCCAAAGCAAGCTCAGTGGATGCATGCATCACTCTTACTTGCATTTTCCTTAAGAGAATGATCTGGTTTCTGAATCCCAGTCTGTGTGCTGTGGTTGGAGTTGCATAAATAGGAGTAAACCCCTCAGCTACACCTTTTAGAAATGCAAAGCGGGGAGCTGCACTGCACATCTGTGAGAAACTCCAGTCACCACAGAAGAAAATGCTGCAATAAAGATAAAGCTAGCAAACACTTACGTTCTGAAACATTCTCGCATTGCTCCACGGCCAAAGGGCTAGGGAAAAGAAAAAAACAAACCCATCACTGTCATTTTCACAAAGTTAATTTCTAACCAGTAAGAGACACAACAGTGCCCTCCCCCTTATGCCCTGGAAAAAGTAGTTCTCAGATAGGCTCTATAGCATATCCATACCCACAAGGAAAACTGAAAACCCACCATCCACTTGAGGCAGTAATTTGGGGAAAAGCAGCACAGAGCAAGGTGATTCCAACTCATTGCTAATCATATGATTTAATTGCCAAGTGACAGTAGCTTCTACCCCCACATACTGAACATAAGTAGGCCTACTGCCAGGCAGAGATGAGGCCAGCAGGAAATGGGAGGGCTGAAATGGGAGAGATCTCTGGGAAAGAAACAAATGCCTCTTACAGTGCTGATGGGGAAGGTCTAATTCCACGTTCTACTGTTCTGGGGAGAAAAGTGTGCTGGGATACCAAAACATAATGGATGAGCCAGAATAGAAAAGAAAGGAGAAAAGAAGAATCAAAGCTTTTATGTGGAAAAAAAAAAAACAAACCTGCTGCCATTAGTCAGTAATAAGAAGGAAACAATAAATTTGAGTGCTAATAAACATGAAGGGCAGCGTGATCTTACTTGTGAAGCCATCTTGATGAGAACTTCATCTTCAACCCAGTCCCCAGTAACTGCATTGTACCTGCAAAACCAGAAGTTGTGCTTCTTAAAAGTAATGCAGAACAAACCAAAATCCTCCCATTTTCACCACCTATGCTTCCTGATCTCTAATTAATTGCTTGAAAGGCCTTCTGCCATTCAATACAACTTCCAGTCTTCCTACTATGCTCCTGCCCTCCTTACGCGGTTAGTCCTTCAGGTGAGAAAGAAGAAATTTATCTCTCTTCAAATGGACACCGAATCCTATGGATGATAAACAGACTCTGAGTATTCCAACAAAATAGGCCTCATCTGCTTTGGTAGTAAATCTCCTCGTGATGCCTAGGCAGCTCACTGGGGGCACGAAGAGCCCTACCAACTTCTACAGGCTATGGCTGTGACAAGCAGAGGGGCATAACACTGCATCACGAGAGAAGCAAGTCTCTGCACAACCACACGGCAATATGAACCATGACTCCAGTTTCTCCTCACTCCCTTAACTCCCAATACAGTAAAACCCAAACTGAGAACCAAAGGAGCTGAGTCACCAACACAAGATTATTTCCAGCCTGACTCCCCAGCCCTGCACCAAGTATTTCATGCACGTATACACTTCAGTTCCCCATTACATATTCTGTACCACCCCTGTTTGCAGCAGGCAGAAGAGAGTTAGAAACAGAAACACTCGAGTCATCTCTTTCTCATGGGATATTTGAGCAGCCCTAAACCTGTATGCAAACTGTTTCAGGACTGAAATAGTGTGGCAGATCAGGACCAGATGCAGTCTGTGGAGAAGGACAGTGCAGAGTGACAGCATCATGTGATGGGAAGGGAGGCCTCCCCAAACACTGATGCTCAGGGGTAATTAACTGGCCTCTAACTCCTACCCATTCCTCCTAGAAACCTCTGTCAGTGGGGTAAATGTTTTGGCAAAGCCTGTGCTGAAGCACTGAGAATAGTTTACAAAGCCAGACTGGGTTTCAGCACGTACACCACGCTGAGCTATTCTGGGCTCTGTAAGGATGTAAATTCCAGCCACATGCAGCAATACTGCACAGATAAGCAACAATGAAACTTTATTTTGGGAAAGGCACGGAGTGCAGTTTTTTTCCTAAATTATTTAAGTACTTGCAATATAGATATAAAATACTATGAAAAAACTCTCCTTCTTTATTGGAATTTATTTCCTTATTAGATTAAGTTTACAGAGTTAATAAGGCAATCAGAAAATACTTGTTTCCCTATCTGTATGGTGAAACTGCTTAGATGGTAGAAGGAAAAGAACAAGATAGTGGTTTGCTGAAAGGTTTAATTTCCTGACTGCATGCAGTATTTATGCACTCCTGGGAGATGCAGTTAAGACACAGTCATTTTGGACACTACTGAAAGGTCTTCAGCCATGTAATTACACACACTCTATACCACACAAACACAGCCCTTGCTTAAGGCATCAGGTTCTGTTTCATTTCAGCATTAAAAGCAAAAACCCCCAGACCTGTAGCGAGTGGCGTGTTCGGTCTCGATGTCCTCAAGATGAAATTCTGCCCAGGGATCAGGCATGTGCTTAGCTTTCTCAATAGCATGTTTCCAGGTTTCCTGAAGGAGTTGCAAACCAGTAAATTATTCAGAGTCAGCAGCAGCCTATGAGAAGGGCATTTTCTAGAGCACACAGGGATCTCAGTGTTACAAGGAGGTGCAGCTGCACAGCTCCCCAAAGCACTGGTGACAGCAGGAGCAAGGTATGGCAGACTTCCTCCATGATTTTATTTCCCTTTTTTCTGTATTTGGTACAGAAGATCACCCTGATATTTTATAGTTTCTACTATAATGAAGTAGGTCAGAAATACACCGCATCAGGTTTCATTTCAATTCCTACCATCAGAAAGTTACTGAGAAATCTGGTATAGTATACATCAAATATAATTAGCAAAAATTGTAACTGGCAAACATTTCTCATATACAATATAAATAACAATGCCACACCTAAATGATATGAATTCCCTTCTGCTTTTCTATCTTTTTGTAACTAACAGCATTTGCTGGCAGTATAAGCATAAAAAGAGCATTAAGCAATAGAGCAATATGAAGGAGGAAAAACAGTTTGATAATCACCAAAGCTGGCAAACTGTGCTCAGTGTAAGAAACTAGAAATTGGCATGTTGTAAAAAATAGATTATCATAACAATTCCAGATTAGTAGCTATTTCAATCCCCACCAAGTCACTTGCAAAAGCTGAAAGGAGTTTGCTGGAATTTAACATCTTGCTCTGCCAGCTCTATCAAATTAATTTCTCTCAACACTTGTGTTACTCTTTTTATATTGTAATGCTCCTAAAGAACTCAAGCCATGATCCCATAATGCCTTCTGTAAGGTAAGCAGGAGAAAGGGCTGCTCTGCTCCCTCTGTCAAACAGCACCTCCGTAAGTAAGGAAATACCAGCCACAAAGACTTTGCTACTGCCTCTGAGACCCAATTTCAAATATGCAGAAACAGTAACAGTTGCCATTTTTACAATTTTATTTTTCCATTTTGTATTTAAATCTCAGCCAAAACATTAAAAAATGCAGTATAAAATTATTTCAGCAATGATATCAAGAGGCTTTTGAAGAAGCCAAATTTTTAAATGGCTCTGTTTATTTGTATTTTGGCAGTAAATCAGCACACTCTAACAATTCAAACATGTCCTTTTCCACCAAGAAAACCATGAAATGAACACAAAACTACAGTAAATAAAGTAAGGTTAAAAAACACAATGAGAAAAAAGTCTTTCTGCATGTTTTTAACAAAAATGCTGTTGCCTCAGATCATGTGATGATGCACGTTTCATACAAGTCTGGGCACACCTAACTGTGTATGCAAAGAATAGGCAGGGACAGAAACAAGAAGAATTAGGTGGTCCCTTACCTATCTCAAACCATTTTCAAGTAGGGTGCCTCTCTAAAAGGTGATGTGTCCATGATACATAGAAATTATTTTAAATAAATGAGTTTTGTGCTTGATCTCGTGAGGTGCTCTGCACACAGCTCTGTTCTAATCTTCAAATGAACAGCAAGTTGGATGTTGTGTAAATGTACTGAGTGCTATTTTCCTCCAGCATATGGCTGCCATACAGACCAAGCAGACATCTTGCTACTATTCTGTTGTTGCCCATAGTAGGAAATACGGTGAAGAAACAACTGCAGAGGCATGCTTTAAAGGAAGTGCTATTTCAGGGCAGAGAACAGGTGAGTATTGTTTCACTGAACAGCTATCTTGATCACATACGGGCTGAGGCAAGAAAAAAAAAAAATCATGAACAAAAACAGTCACAGAAGGGGAAAAAAGGAAAAAAAAAAAACCGTTATGCATCTATTAGATATGGTGTTCACATTGTTTTAACCTACCCGACTACGGTCAACCACAGAGCCGTGCTTAGAGCGATGCTGTGTGTCATTCTATAGGATGCATAGAGACATAAAAGTAGGAAAACACAGGTGATAAGTCAATTGATTGACAAATAGCCTCCCCTCTGTTAATTAAAAAGAAGTTTTTTCCACTTAAAAGCCGCTCTTAGACTGAATCCCTTATCTAAGTTAATTCTTAGAACATCTGTCAACAAACCTGTTCAAGTTGACAATTTTTTCAAATAGGAGTTAAGAGAGTCTTGCTCAGTAACTAGCAAATTAATCACTGCTGAGGGCTGTCTAAAGGCACAGCACTGGCAGTAACTGTTCCATCTCTGCAGTTCCTTAGCAATGCCCCACGCTGCCAGCAGCTCTGGGGTCTGCAGGCAAACTCTAAGGCTGTGGTGGGTTAAGGTGCTGTCAGCCCTGGCTGATTGTTTCGTTCTGTGTCAGAAGCCACCATTTCTGTGACTTCAGCAATGTTCGGAGAGCTGCCTGCTCCACATCTGATCACGTTTAATCTGTGCTAGGAGCCAAGACACCAAAGCAGGCCTTGCAAAGCCCAAAGCACAGCACACATATTCTGCTCTCCCTACTGCAGGACATAAGCTTACAGCAGAAGCAGCACGATAGCTTAGGAAAGAGGAAATTAATGCAGTTTAAGTCCTTATCAGTTTTATCTCTGGCCACATGACTCAGAACTCCCACACATACGCAAACCCAGGGGCAAGTTTTTACTACAAAACTAACTACAGATCAATCTCCCCACAGGTCTTAACTTGTCTAGCCCAGCACACATTAAGATCTGTCCCACTGTCTACACTGAGTGTTTTACTCCTCATATTCTTTAGAAAATGTACATTTTAATGCTTCTCCTAACTAGCTTTGGCAAAAACCTTACTGCAGACAAAATGGTTTCGCTTTTGATGGATTATTTGTCAGCTGACTTACATAAAACCTCTGGTATCTCTGCAGAAACAGAGCATGCATTAGGCATAACTGAATTTCAGAGTATCTATTAAACAAACAACGTTAATATTTTAATAATGGATGCATTAATAGAACTCTAAACCTTAGTCTAGAGAAAATCCAAGGGCCATTCCAGTTGAGCATGAGCAGTGCATGCTACAGGTACCCAACCATGCAGTGCTGTCACTTCTGGTTTTGAGGCTTTGTCTCCTGGGGATTCCCCTCCTGTCCTAAGAGGGACAGTCTGCAATTCAGTGGCAGACCACTGGCTTCATGGAATTAATTGCAGGTCTGGAGACAACAGACTTACATGTTTTACTGAAAAGCATTAGTTTAAAGAAACAAAGCAGTTACAGAACATTTCCCTCTCATGCCAAGTAACAAAATCCAAACCTTACTGAAGGCTGCAGTCAGTACTTACCTTGTAGTTAAAGGAGTTTCTAGGAGAAGAGCTGGAACTGTACTGCTCGGTTTTGGCTAAGTTGCTGTAATAATTGTCAACTTTACTACTGGCAGACTTGTTAGAAACTGGATCATCAGTTATTGGGCAGATATAATAGTTGTCTTCATCATCACTGTCTGCATCCAGATAATTTCCAGAGGTCAGTTCAGTCAATCTAGCATTATCAATCCCTTCCATACGGAAGATAAGGTCCTCGTCGGCCATGTCTGTGGGAGGGCACTTTAACTCCTGCACTGAGGGAAGCAGCCGCTGTTCCAACACACATGCAGGCAGAGGGGAGAATCTGGGTGAGAGAGAGAAGAAAAAAAAAATGGAATGAGCCATTATTCAAAGAACAAACCCTACACGGAACTGCTCACTGGCCAATAAATAAATGCCATCTGCATTTGGCTGTATAGAAGTGAGTACCTCTGTGAGGTTTTCAATTCCTCAGTGCTAGATCTGGGTTTGCAGAAGGTAAAGGCTTCTGGGAAGGTGTTTTAAAGCAGCTACAGGACTGCCAAAGTAAGATCAGCAGGCAGTGTAACACCGTGAGACTACAGGGACTGCACACACCGCCCGCTGCTGCAGTTTGCTCACATTCCCAGCTCATCCCGTGTGTTTTTACCCTTCACCATCTGACAAGTGGAGTTTCACAGCACTGATCTTCAGAACTCGAGGGAGCTGTGCCTCACACATTACACGGCTGAGTCCTCAATTTTTCAGGACTCTTACTAAGGATATTGAATACAAAATTAACATACAAAATTAATAGCCAAAGGAGTTTGAAAGCATTACTGGGACAAGACAGAAGATTGCCCACAGCACTGCCAACACTTAAGCAGGCATTAGCTCCTATCCACCAAACGGCCTGAAGGGCAAAGCACATTGCCAGGACAGGACATCCCTGGGAGGACAAAGCACAGAAGAGGCCAGGGAGGGGGGCCTGGCATCGAACCCCACTGCTGCCAAATGCAGTGCAGGTCTGGCAGTTTTCTGTGCAGCCCACCATAGCATCCCTGTGTACACATATCTCCATTCACCAAAATAAGGGCTTCCAAATGGCAACATGAGGAGCAAAGGGTAAAAGGAAAAGAGTAACTTACTCTGGAAAGCCTACAAGAACAGATCCCACTGTATTTTCTTTTATTTGAAAGGTACAGATAAATCCAGCTGCTTACATGATGATCAATAGCAATTGGTATATGGCAAAAAATGTATTCCATTTTGAAGGCTTACAGTGTCCTCCCACTGATTTAAATTCACCATAGCAATGCAATTACGCTACCAGTGCTCCCAACACCTCCACAGCTCCCTACCACATCAGAGCCCTCCTCCCCACTTGACTCAATCTTTTCTAATGATTTGCATTATTTTAACAACCCAGATAACTGCAGTCAGTGGAGCAGAAGATTGTTTGAAGCACACTTCCAAAAACCCTGTGGGGAGAGCAGAGCCCATCACCACTGGAGCTGGGCACCGGCCTGCAGCAAATGCCACGGTCCTAAAGTTCATCCTCTGCCTCGTGCAGGTCAGGCAGCAGCTAGAATTACAGCTAGGCTATTTCCATCACATAGAGCTTAAATGAAAAAACGCCGTCCTGGATTAACGGTTCTTGTGCTTAACAAAAAGAGACAGCTTGGTAGCCTCAGCTTTTTAGTAGCTCCCTGGACTGTAAGAGAACAGAATAGGGAAGGTTTGGCTTCCCCTGGGGCCAAAATGAACTAAGCAAAATGAAAGTTGAAAAGATAAAAAATACAATCAGATCTGCAACAACGGCAGAACACACTTATTAAAACATGCTCTAGTTTTTCTAAGTCGGGGAGGTGATCTCTTGTATTTTGATAAGGTCTTTTGACACATTAAGCAGTGTCAGAGACCGCAGGGAGTTCCATAGCAGTACCAGAGGAGCCGCCCTGCAGCACGGCCCACCTTCCCACACAGCCCTTCCAAATTACTGACGTCGCTTTCAGTGAGACAGAGCACTTGGGATGCACAGCTCTGCTGGTGCAACAGCCACGCAATATAAAAATGGCGAGGTGAGTCATGAACGTGTTTTTTCCTGGAGCTCAGGTTCCACCCCAGCCATCTCACCACGGCACCGTGCCCAGGCCCCTGCCCATACAGCGGCAATGATTCAGCAGGACCGAACACAGGCAATGCCTGCAGCTCACACGCTGCCGGCCGCACCGATGTGCATGGCACCATTCTGAGGAAGGAGAAGTTTGCCACTTTGCAGACCCGTCACATCTTCCCTTCCACCTCGCAGTATGGCTTCAGCCAGGCAGACTCCAGCACACGGAGTCTGGTGGCTGTAGGCCCTGCAGTACTGCAGCAGAGCACCTTCCGTGCAAGGGCTCATTTCCGTCCATCTCCTGCAGCACAGCCACATTCACGTACTGGTATAGGTACCCTGCTTCCCAGGAAGTATTGTGCCCAGGCTTTGCATTGCTTCTCTTCACCCCAGGCTCCAGGTGATCTCAGTACAAGTGCCCTTTCGCCTTCATTCCTGCTCTTTTCCACTCATGCTACCAAGCACACATGCATGGGGCTGCTGAGATATTGAGGACAGCGTGAACTGCCAGACTGGGCCACTGCCATGGTTCATCTAGTGCCAGTGAAACCATCTCTCTGCCACGCACGTTTGCTATTTGTTTCTTCTGTCGAGAGTGCAACATACAGCCGATTCCTTCTGGACTCCCTCCTGGTCTCTCCGCTGCCATTCAGCTCTGAGGTCGCAGCCAAACTGACCACAGCTGAACCGACAGGCGAGAACAACCCGGCTGATGGGAGCGCCGGAGGCCTGGCCAGGAGCCTGCGGGCACAGCACAGCGCTGCTGCCTCCACACAGCCTGCACACAGCAAGGCCCTGCAGGAGGGCCGGGCACTGCCTGACTCTACTGGGCATCTTCCTCCTTAAAAAGTACAGCGCAGATTTACAAACGTCAGCATAGCTGTAAACCTCCATCAGGAATTAAGGGCACTCCCTGTGAAGTGACCAGAGCCCAGCAGCACGCACTGCCAGGCCCCTGTATCAGTGACCACGTCCTCTGCCTCCTACGCTGCCACAGCTGTCTCAGCACTTTAGCTTTAATTACTCACATCTCTCTGCTGCATGAGGAATAAGAAGGGTGGGATGACTGCAGTAATCACCCAAACCTTCATACAAATTTAGCTCAGTTTACGCAACTATTTGCTGGCTCTTCAGATGGGTACTATGCATATACTGCAGTCAGGCCTGCTGTCAATTTGAGGGCAAAAGTAAACTGCACAGAGCAGCGCATCCTGATTTGTTGCACACGATGCACAGCTTCATCCTGGAGCTGTGAAAATGATGGCCTTCTGCACTTACAGCGCACAGCACCTGCCGTGTTCTCAGCACCACGCAGATATCAACCTTCCTGCCAGCACCCAGCTAACAGGAATAACATGTTTTACGTGCTGGAAAAAATGGGGCAGGAAAAAACAAAGCCCCTGGAAGAGATGGAAGGCTGCCTGGATACTCAGAAAACACACCCACATGTTCATTAGTGCTTTCAAAATCAAGCCCTGAAGCACACAACTTCAGGCAGACACACCTACTGCCTGGTCCTGGAGCAGCTGCACCCAATCAGCTCCACCAACCAGCCCAGAAAGGACAACTGCAGAACAAGGTGTTCGCTCTATCTCAGTGCTGCTCCTCAGCTCTATGTACACTCTGCCCTTCTCCAACAGCAGCAGCAGAAAAACCCCAAGTCCTGCAGGGCTTGCAGCCGCAGGAGGTGCAACACAGCTGCCAACACACGGTTTCTATGGGACAGGTCGGCTGCTGCAGGCAGTCACACACAGCAGGTGCTTCAGGCCCAGGGTGCTGGAGCAGCAGCAGCAGCAGCAGGAATGCTGCCACTCGCTTTGTAAATTGAACACTATTGCAGAAATTACTTTGTCTTTTGTCTCTCTTTTATTCTTGCAACTGTGCTTCTTGTAAAGGGCTCAGGTTTACCTTGAAAGTGTAGTCACTAAATGCTGTCCTCATGTAACATGCTCTTTAAAACAGAATTCAATAATCAAACTTTAACCACACAAGCACTGCTCTAAACTTAACAGGCTTTTTTTGACCAAAAGCCTTACAAAAAAGCCTGAGCTCCATTCCAAGGCTTACATTCTGCACTGCTGCGTTACTGCACAAATCCAAACCATGCAGCAGCTGTTACTGCTGCTGTGCTCCCATCCTTCAGACTCCGATGTCCATGGCAGAAGCTTTCCTTGAGCTAAGCAGCAAAGAAGAGCACACCAACGCACTTTTTCTTTTAAAAATCAACCTTGTGCTATGCGATTAAAGATGAAAATATAAGATACAGTCAATTATTAAATCTGATCACATTTCTACTAATTTCAGGCTTTTCCAATGATTGTTTCAACTATTTTCTCTTTCTCTCAGCATAATAATCAAGAGCCACGCCACCAGCACAGGGAGGTGAGTTGCAAGGACAATGCTCAATGTTATCAAACATAGTGCATGTGCAAATACACAACCAGAGGGGAGAATTCACATCAGAGTGCTGACAAAACACTGCTTACTTCTGCAGGGCACCTGTCGTGATCAAACAGCTGGTACGGCAGAATCCCCGAGTGAGACCCCAGCAGCCTATGGACACACTTTGATTTTGAGGGCTCCAGACAGTAGCAGGGAGCACCTCGGATACTTTTCTAGGGCTGTCCCAGCTCTGACACAGTCGTCCTTCAGCACAGGGCACAGGACAGGGCCTGGAACAGCCCAAACGTCTGTAGGGTCAGTGTTAAGGCGAGAACTCTCCGCTCCCTCTCCCCGTATAAAATCCCTTTACTTTAACGCATCCGCCAAAGCCACCAAGCAGGAGTCCTGCAACAGCACCGAGCTGCTTTTCTCGGAGGGAGAAACGGCTCTTAGAGATCTGAGATGTAACCGAAGGACCCCAAAGGCCGCGCACCGTACGAGGCGCACAGAGAAGCAGCGTGCCGAGGAACGGCCCGGCGCCCTGCAGGCTGCAGCACGGCACAGCCCGAGTCCCGCAGCGTCCAGCAGCCTGCAGCCGTTCCCACCTGCGCTGCACACGGCTGAGAGAACAGCTACAGCGAGTCGAGCTGACCGCCCCGATAGGAGTCGGCCGAAGGAGGCAGGCTTATGAACGGCCTTCCGCTGCCGTGAGCGGCTCGGTTTTTTACTGGGCTTTCCGTTCCGGGCCGAACAACGCCGAGGAAATAACTGTGACTGATTTATTTGCGGGCACCCGCCCGGCGCTCCGGCCCCGCTCCGCCCTCAGTGATTCCCGACGGGATCCGCCGCCGTCCTGGGCATCCCGAGAGCTGCCGCCCAGGACGGCTGCCCTGACGGCCCCGCCGCGATCCCACCCGGCCTCCAAGCACCTACCGGGAGCCGCAGAGCCCGACCCGCCGCGGAGCGGTCCCGGCAGCCTGTGGAGCGGAGCGGAGCGGAGCGGGGCAGGGCGGGGCAGACCGGCCCTCAGTTCCCGCCCATCGCGCTGCCTGAGCCGCCCCGCGGCGCTCTGAGGGCTCCGCGCCTTGTCGGCGGGAGGAGCTTCCCTCGGGTTGTGTTTGTGTGCATGAGGAAAAGCGGCCCCGAACGCAGGTTGGAAGCTGTGGAGGCTGCGGCCGGGAGCGGCTGCCCGGGCTATCAGGGGAGCGCGTTGCACTGCGCTCCATTGCCCTGTATTGCCATCCATTGCCCTGCATTGCCCCATGAGAAACACCGGCGTTGCACAGCGCGTTTCCAATGCCAACACTTCACATCTGCTCAGCGCTCCCTCCGTGAAACACATCGGTGACTGAGCTCTTCCTCGAGGTAGAAGCTGTGGAAATGTTACACAAAACTCCTTTTCCTTTTATGGGTTATATGGAAATTAACGTGAATGGGTTCTGGGTTAAAGAAAAACGTGTATTAAGATTACATATGAGGTACCAGTCCACACGCAGTCCCCTCACCGTTCAGTTTCCCGCCCCCGCTGAGGCGCAGCGCAGGAGCGGGGCGGCCCACACTGCCCAGCTCGGCAGCAGCGCGCGCAGCTGCGCTGTGGGTCAGAGGTCAGAGGTCGGGCCGGGCGGCACAGGGGCCGCGCGTGCAGTCGCCGCGTGCTGCTGACGCCTGGCCGGGGTGCTGGCGCCACCTGCCGGGAGCGCGGGGCCACGACAGCGCCCTCGGCAGCGCCGAGCCGCTACACCTAAGGGCGGGAGGCCGCGCCTGCAGTGCCTCCCGCGGAGAAGAGCGGAGGAGATGCGCACCGCCGCGCCCGAGCACGGAACGGCGGCGCGGGCGGCGCTCCGCGGGCAGAAGTGCGGCTCCGCCTGCTGAAAACGGCCTCGCAGGCCGCACAACCACCAGGCGGTAGCGTGGCCGAGTGGTCTAAGGCGCTGGATTTAGGCTCCAGTCATTTCGATGGCGTGGGTTCGAATCCCACCGCTGCCAAGAAGTTTTGTCTCGCCTCGGCGGCGGCTCCTTTTCGCAGCCGAGAGCCGCCGGCGGGGCGCAGGGCTCCCGAGCATCACTTCGCAGAGCGCCGAGCTGCGCTGGGCACAGCGGCGCTCACCGCCGCCCTCTGGCTTCGGAATGCAGGCGGGGAGGCGGAGTGCAGCGCTCGCTATGCGGCCACGCGTCCGCCCGTGCCCTCACCGCCCCCCGCTCACAGCTGTCCGTGTGCCCCTGGCTCCGCTCCGCCTTCTGCCCGCCCATTCTCGCTCTGCGCTGCCGGCTGTTCCCTCCCAGCGTCCCGGGGGAAGGGAAGGCGGTCTGTGGGAGTGCTTTGAGGCGGGACGGCTCAGCCCTGGGAGACGTGGCAGTGCAGAACCGCAAGGAAGCACCGCACCGGGTTCACGGAGCTTCACGTTCCTTTTTATTTTCCCTCATATGCAATGACACAGCCAATTCGCAAAGGAAATTCACACCGTGTGAACTCCGTGCAGCCCACAGGTGTGATTCAAGCCGGGAGCGCTCCGCGTGCTTCCTCAGCTCCCCGCTGCTGCACTGACTCCACCTGCTTTCCGCCGCTTTTCTCCATCGGTGAAGCACTGCGGGCTGCGCCCTGTGTTCCTTTTGCAGCTCCTCGTGCACTCCCGCAGTCAGTTTGGAAAGATGTGCGACTTAAACGGGTCTTGGTGATGGACTTTGGCTGTAATTGTTTACAGTGTACACTGTACACCAGTACCTGGTGTTCAGGTTTGTTCTGTTTTTAATCTAAAATAAGTGCCTGCCTGTTGCGGAGCTGGGGATGTTCCATGGGAGCAACTCTGCAGGGAGCACATGCAGTCTGTGTGAGTCAGTGCTGTGTTTCCTTAAAAAAGTGCAAAACTGAAAGGTCATCAAATCTTAAAGAAAGAAAAATCAAACTTAAAATCGCAAGGAACAAAAGCATCACTTTGGGGAAAACGTGCTTGCTCCGGGCCTCTGCTCTGGTTTTGATGTAATGCTCCACAGAATCCGCGAATGCAAACTTCTCCGGGCTGTAGCCCAGCTGCCTGCGGGCCTTGTCAATGCTGAAGGTGTGCGTTGTGGAGATGTTCTGCACCTGTTGGCAAAGGAGCCAACACACAAAGTGTGAGTGCATAGCAGAGTTGAACAAAGGCTGTGCACGGTGGCAAAGACCCACTAAAACAAAGTGTAAAATTGTATTTAAAAATATGCATATCAAATCCTGTTGACTACTGACATATGTCATGTAGTCCTTTTGTTCACCCAACAGGAGTGTGCTGAGAGTCCAAAGAAGCAGTAAAGGCTGCACAGCACAATCTACTCCTGAAAACATCCACAAAGTGATCTGCACTCTTATCTATGTAAGGACACAGTAAAAGTCATCCCTAGGGTGCCTGAAGGGTCTTCAAACGTTAGATCCCAGCTGTACTCACATGGTACGTGTGCATCCTGGGGGAACAAGGGAGCTCACAAACAAACCTGTACCTCATTTCTGGTCAGCAGAGGTGACAGCTCAACCAATGGTTTCAGTATCAGATGAAGATGCTCCATGACTGTGGCTGCAGAACAAAAGATTTCTACTTGAGGTAAGAACAGCCAGTTCCTGGACCATTATGATTGCGGCATATCACACACCATATTTGATAGTGAAGGATAATCCTGTGCCTAAGAGCTCAGGGCACCATTAATGCTGACAAGGAGCTGGGTTTCATCTTTCTTGCTTCAGTCAGCCTGATTTTAGGGTGCGTGCCTCATAAGGGTTTGAAGGCTGTAACTAGGTTAGCACAAAGATCTTGAGAACTCATACAGATGTGATAAAACCAAACTCTCTGGGTGAGATTCAATCTAGTGGCACGTGGGTTTGTTTTGTGGGGAGTATGGGAGAAAGGAGTACAAGAAATTAACCCGTGCAGACAAAGCTGGTAATCTGCAGGTATTTCATGGAGTCATGGATTTTTACATAAAACCTTCTACGTCTTCCACAAAGCTGCACTGGTAAGCCCTAGAAACAACAACCAACCCAAATCATCTGTTTTAGTGTGACTTAACTCACAGATCATTCTGGTTTCAGCACACGCACACAGCTGAACTTCACGCAGAACTGTTGCACACAAGATGAGCTCACAGCATATTTTATATGTGAAAACAAGAACTGTGGCCACATTAAGAAAAAAGAAAAGCCTACAACATCATATTACAATTGGGAAGAGGGTTGCTTAGCAGGACAGAGAAACACTGATAAAGTATTTTTACCTGATGCATAAACTAAGGAAGTAGGAATAGGTATCCATGGCTTACTGCAACCTAATCTTTCAAACTGAAAGAGATTAAAAAAAAAAAAAACAGTAAAAAAACAGTACTGGAGATATTTGTGGAAATACTTACTGATAAAGCAGAAAATTTAATATTTGCTGTTACTACTTGATTATTCACTTTTAGGGGGTTCCAGTTACGTGTCACAAGCAGACACTGTGATTTTCAAGTAGCAGTCTTTAGAAAATTAAAAAACAGGTTTATGATAATTGACTTAAATATCATGGTGTGCTGATGCCAAATTTAATATCCTGACACACTTATGGTTTTGAGCACATCAGCAGCAGCAAAATGAACTTCTGAAAATATTGGATATCAGAGTTATTCTGTATTTTCAGAGTCATAATTTTGATTTATGTTTTTTGTCCACCTAAGATAGCCACTGTTAACAGATGAATGCCCAAGAAATGAGGATGATGGCTATTCAAAGGAGGATCCTGCTTCAGAAGGTCCTTTTATCTCAGTGAGTACAGTGGCTTTCAAGTGATATTTTAAGTAGGCTTCGTTACAGCACTAATCAAAATGAAATTCAAGCAAGAATAGAATGCACACTGAACCCAAATATGTCATTTGCACTCAAAGCCTGAGTTGTGTATAGTAAAATAAATTAATATATTTAGAGATAAAGCATACAGTGTACGTACGAGTGGAGCTAACCATTCAAAAAGGTTGAATTTTTCACCATCATGAATGAAATACACCTGACCACTCTGTTAAACAAGTAGAGAAGAGAACAGGTTAGTAAAAATAACACTGCATATATGTTGACTTCTTTACTTTACTCCTTATGAATAGCTGAAAGACTGTATTATATAGAAATATACAATATACATGGATGTACATACAAGCCAACAAACTGCATGCATTTCCATCATTTTTTCTTCTGTGTGCAATGAAATTCACTGTCAAATGGACAAGCAGTTTGTATGACTAACATACCTTGGTATTAATTGTTTCTTACAGATTTACCTGTACAGAAAGACTGGACAAACTATGCACTGAAAGTAGTGCTATAGATAACTTTTGCTGTTGACACATATTTAGAAGATGGCAGGACGTGTTCTGGCCCCAGTCTAGTTAAAAGTCACTGAAACCCATACAGTTCCATCTGTGTAACAAAGCTGCAAATTATCTCTTAGCAATTTGTTTTTAGAGTTTTAGAAAAAGTAGTTTAATCTACTTTTCCTTTCCTAATCTACTTTTCTGACATCAAATATTCTTTTCTCATCTTCCAGAAATGGCGGATAAGTATCATAAAAACACAAAGATGTAGCTATTCTTGGAGAACTGAATATTTGAGCTCAAGACACTGCACAGCCCGTGCTGCCACAGCTCACGCTGTTCATGGCATATTTGTCAATTAAAAAATACAGACAACACAAGCCAAAGGTCCACAGTATTACTACAGTAGTTACTGCAGTGCAGGATACAGTGGCAGGATCCACAGCCAAATGAAAACTATGGTGTTTTCATTGTTTACTTACAGCTATGTAGTTCTTCTCAGGAGTGAGAGCTTCAGCAGCCAGAATTTGAGCTTGTACAAGGTTCTCTACATGCACCCAGTTCATTTTAGCAGAAGGATCCCCAAACTTGAAGTTAAGTATCCCTCTTTCAATATTCCTCTATAAACATAAAACAACCATGAAACCAAAGCAAGAAATAAGACTGGAAATAAGATATGTTGCTCTATCTCCTTTCATCAGTATTTTGGTTTAAGTTGTATGCAAGCAGACATTTGAAATATCATAGAATGGCCTGACTTTTATAATTATAGTAAGCATTACATTGTAAAGCTGGACTTTTATGTGTTTGTATTTAAAAAGAGGCTTTTTTAATGTATTATGCATTCTTTATAGATGTCATGCAGTGTCTGACAAAGTTAGAATATCATCAACAGACAATCGAACTGTTAAACTGATGGCAGATAAGAAGGTTGGTCAGTCTGTAATACAGATAAGTGATGTTGTTCAGTATCACAGAAAATTCTGTTGATTAAGAAATGGAAGTACATACTGCTAGCCTTGGCAGATGTCTTTGCTCTTCTGGTCCATAAATTCCTGGTGGGCGAAGAACACATGTATGCAGTACTCCACCTCCTGGGAAAATTGATAAAACGATTCAAACCACGTGAGTTTCACATGACTTATGCTATCACTGCATGAGCTAAAGAATGCTGTAGCATAACTTACTCTAAATTAAATTTGCTTCACCAGCTTAACAATCCACACACCAGAAGGTGCTCAACTAGTAGATGAATATTGTTGGCAAATCAAAACATGCAAAATAGCAAAACAGGATTCAAAAAATCCTGCCAGCAATACTCCATAGGGACGGGGGGGGACTTGGTGTCTTTAAAGGTTCCTTCCAACCCAAACCATTCTAAGAGTTCTCAAAGCACTGGCATAGCTAAATTCCTAGAAATTGCTAGAAATAGAACTAGAAAATACTATTTCCAAACTTCTAACCAACCAGTCCTTTATCTCTGTGCCAAAGCAGTTGGTGAGAGTGCCAACTCTGGGGATGAATTTGCTGAAGTGAGCAAGTCGTTAGTAAGAAAGTGGAATGAAACCAAACTGATCTCTTAGAAAATTATTGCAGGGAAACAGTATCTCACTGTGTGTGTAAAATGGAGCTGAAAGGCTCTCAGTAGTAGGCACATCCTGCTCCCACTAGAACTGCTGTGGACCCTCTTGATAACCTCAGTGGGATAAAGTAAGAGTCATTGTAAAAATCCAGTAATTCCCAAGTATAGCAGTTGACTGGTTTGTCATCTGCTGTTCTTAATAACTCTTCTTAATGTTACTTGAAAACCTGCAAAATACTAATTCATGCTGATAGCACAGGATCTAATTGAGATGTTTGGAACAGTGGCTGGCTAAAACCCCAATGAATTGCTTTGATCCTTTGCACAGGTAAATTAGTGTGAGTTTCACTGAGAAATGCACAACTGTATATACTGCTTCGAAAATCAGAGCATCTTTGATATGTTGATATGTTGCTAAGAAAGGAGAAAATAAGAAAAAAAGCTTTTTGGACAAAACAATTCTATTGGTGTGAAATGCCAATCAATGACTTGATATCCGTTTATAGCTCTCTGCAAGTATCAGGTGCAGAAAGTCTTTTTTCTAAGTTGCCCACGGCTAAATTTAGCTCTGTATCACTTGTTGGCATGGCGTCATGTTGCACTTTACATTAATTTGCTTTGTGCTGGCAGGTACAGTATCTCACAGGTGAGCTTAAGTATTCAAGTGTACAACTGCCTTCCTCAACACGGAAAACTTTGGGAAGCTCTAATAAATAATTCCAGGCTGTAGTATCAGGTGCCTTATTCAGATTTTAATATATAACTATAAGGGAAGGGGAGAACAATTTCATCAGCATTCATGTTCTACTTATACCGCATATTGCAGCAACATAAACACATTCTTGTTTAATTTATTGCTGTCTTAATCTTTTCAGTGAAGATGCTGAACTCACTGCTGCCATGCCAAGACCTTTTGTTGGTACTGTGAGAACTACAATTAAAAGTGATTTTTAAGAGAAAATCCTTCCATTTGTGAGAAGGGTAGGTAACTTGATTTCATAACTGCTGGACACTCTTGTCTACTGAATGACTGATACAGGATGCAGGATGTTAGTGAGGCAAGGGAAGAAGAGGAATGCATTTTACTATGAATTGCTAACAGAAAAGTACCTGCTAGTGGAGTTCCATTAGCTGCTAGTACCATTTGTTCTGCAATTGATTTGGTTCTGGAATAATGATCAACATGCTACAGAAAAAAAAGCAAACAGGTTTGTATCTATTCTTGAAATGGCAGAACAGAGAGGCATTGCTTCTCTGCTCCCCTTTTACATCTGCTATGTAAAACACCTCAAAATACAGAAGTTTTGGGAGACTGGTGTAGGATAAAATATATGCAGATTGCTAAGGCAAGCAAACATTTTTGTTTATGCAAACCCAGTTAATTAATTTCAATCCATTTGAGAAGTAATAAATATATGTATGCTTTAATGCTGCCAAGAATGTAATTGATCACTACTTAGTAATCTGGATTTCTTTTTCAGATAACGGAAAAGTCAGGAGCCAAGTTTTTAAGACATCATGATTGGTCTGTATTCTAGAGTTTGTTCTCTTATTGCACTGCCTCAGAGAAATAATATATTCGGTATATTATATTATTCAAAATGCCAGGCTTTTTTTTTTTTTTGGAAAGAAGAATGTAAACAAGGAGGAAAGGTGAAAAAATAATACAACCCAAATACCTTTTCTATAGGAAAATATGGCACAGTTTCCTCATCACCATCTTCAATAGGAAGCCCTCCAAACACCACATTGACTGTACTGGTGTATATCAATCTAGTGATGTTCCTTTGTTTGCAAGCTGCAGCAATATATAAAGTAAAGCAGTTCAGTGGAAGCTTGAACAAAATAGAAAAAAAACCTGTATGAAGGGGAGATGGGCTTCTTCAGAGAAACTTGTTAGATTTTCTGGCAAATCTTAGAAGAGCAAATCCTTCCATGTTATTATTGGATTATTTAAGACACAAAGTATATGGAAGACAACAGTTAGATGGAAAATATCAGTTCAGAACCAAGTGCTTTATTATTCTGCATCTCCTAATTTAGATAATGTAAGCTAACAGTATGCCTTTGGAATGGCTGCTACCAGCCTGGTGACAGGGCTTCAGCCCCAGCCGGGTAGGTAGCTAGAAGACTTTCTGTTCCAAGGGCTGCCCACGACCTGTGCACATGCTGTAATACAGCAGTGAGGCTTACAGCTACAAAATATGCATGGAAGTTGTTAACGTCTTACATGCATACAGATTCTGCCATAATGTCAAACATGGTTATGACAAGCTGAAGTAGTTGAACCGTGGTGGTGACTCTCGTATCTCGCCCCATAGCAGAATCAGGTATGAAAAAACCATTGACATGCTTTCTCATCTTCTGTCAAAACTGTGATGTATTTGGTAAAAAAAGCAGTTTCTGGCAACCAAGTATGTTTTTTTTCCTAAATGGCATGATACTTTGATATGCCATACCAACACCTACCGGCAGGGTTAGGTACATACCATCAATGATGAATCTTGTCCCATCGATGTTTACTGTTTCAATCTCTTCTTTGTGCAACTGGGAAAATAAAGAAGTGGTGCACTTTTGAGTAATGATACATTTTAAATTCCATAAGTGGATGCTGTAAGTGTCCATAGATAAAAGTAATGAGTGCTTTGATTAAAAAATAAATATAGGTAGATAGATAGATATAGACTGCTGTTTCAGACATCAATAAGTCAATTATTATTTTTAAGCTATACCTGTAATTTTCTTACATTTTTTACAGACTAGCTTGCTTGAAGTAAAGAGAATCATGGTGTTTCTTCCTATTTCCAATGATTATAAAACTGTAAACAATGTGTTAAATTATCCATGTTTCATTGTATTCAATAGTATTCATTGACCAGCTTGCTCCCTAGAGTAATTCCAAGTATACACTGCCCAGTTGAAAATATTTTTTAATAAGCTCTTTTAGACAGCTAAGATAATTACTGAAGTTCATTTTAATTAAATAATGTAAGGAGTGTGTGTGTTTTTAACTTCAATCATAAAAACTGTGGATCCCACATCAAGTACATCCTTGCAGCTTTTTACCTACTAGCGGCAAACAACTAGGACTTGAAATAAAGCAGTTATTTTAATTTAGCTACATAAAGTACTTACAATTTAGTTCAGATTTCACTGCTTCCAGTGACCTTACATGTAGGGGTTCCATTTATAAGGTTTAAGGAAAGAGGTTTTAGAGTGAACCTGCCCTCCCCTTTCTGTCCCTTTGTTCTTGCAATGTTCCAAACCAACAGCCCTCCCAGGCTGTAGTTAGTGCCTCTAATGATGTGGAAATCATTTCATACTAAGAAAAGGGTACTGTAAGCAGCCTACTTGTTTGCACCAGAACAGCATGGGCATGGATTCCGGCTCCCAGCTTCATTTGAAGGGAAGAAAATCTAACATGCAATGTTACAAAATCAGGCCTCCCATCCTCAGTGCGGGCAGTCACACAGAAAAATACAAAACAATTTGGACTCACTTGCTCTCTTCCTGACATTCCATATGAAGCTACATGAAACACACAGTCAGCCCCTTCACAGGCTGCAAATATGGCATCATAATCCCTGACATCTGCCTGTAATACATATGAAAAGATATTTGGACCTGAAATCAAAATGATGGGTTAGCATTTGGTATATAGTGGGTTAGCACAGAGGGAACATGTGTATGTAATTGCACATACTGTACATCCTGGGACTGAACACTAGATCAATTTCAATACTTGCTGATAATCACACATTTCTTCCATAGAACTCAAAGAACTTTAAAAATGTTCATTAACCTCTTAACACCTCTCTGAATTATAAAGTGCACTACTCATCGCACAGGTGAATAAACTAAGGCCCAGGTGTGGGGAGTGGTGGTCCTGAGGAGTACCTTCAGAGACAAGAGATGAAGCAATACTTCGTGCTGCGTATTACAGTTTTCACCGCTCTTCTTATTCCATGTGAATATTAAATTCTTGCTGATAAAAAATCGTGTGGGATATTCACACAGTTAAAAATGTCCTTAAAATTTCCAATTATTTGCAGTTGGGTATTTGGATTCTGCGAATACTAGTAAAATGTTATGGAAAAGGCAAATAAACTAACCTTGACTGTGAACATGTATTTTGTCATACCTGGATGCACACTACTCCATTAGGAATTTCCCAGATAGGCTTGTGTATATCATACAGAACAACTGAAGCTCCTGAGCTGGCAAGAGCACATCCAAGCTTGTATCCTAAGTAGCCTCCACCTCCGGTCACCACTGCTCTCATGGTTTTATCCTTCAGTGCTCCAGCATTTCCCTTCACTCCAGAGCTAGGGGGTTGGTGCCAGGGATTTGCTGCCCCACTCACTGGAAGTTTTCTGTCGTTGAAATAATGTCCTCTGTGACCAGATGCACACAACAGTTTCTTCTCCATGTTGAAAATTGCTCCATAGTGTTCCCTGATGCACACAATTCCGGCAAGCTTCATGGTAGCCAGCTCTATTTGCAGCAGCAAGGTCTTACTTCAGTGCAACCTAAAGACAAAGCAAAACACTTGGTTCCATACGTCTAAAGATTCCTCTTTAGAAGACCAAGCCACATTTGGTTGTCTCATGTTATAAAAGATCGGTGATGGCCTTTAGGGGTCATACATGAAACAGGGCTGTACCTAAATCCTGAACTGTCAGGAAAACACTCAACAAATTGCATTTAAGTCTCAATACTTTAAAACCAAGCAATCAGGAACAAAACAATCAGTGAAACAAAACTGGCCTGGTGCAAATGAATTTAGTGTTTTGTTTACCTGTCCATGGTTTATTGCAGAGCCATCTGAGCACACTGATGTTTTCAACACCATTCTAAGAATCAGCTGAATGTAAATTAAAATACACTGCGCTCTTATTATTGGCAGCGGTTGGAGCTGAGTACTTCAGACAGAAAGAAATGCTTGCTACTTATCTGATGTCCTTACAGGGTGGATCAGCCCATCTGACCCCCTCACTTTCCAGCAGAACTAAAGCACAATTGCAAAGTGACAGAAAAGGAAAAATTCGGTCAGTGGGTGCATTGAGCAAAAAGTAGGAGCGAAACAATTGGTTTTTAAACAAGAAGAGTTTTTTCCATTCATAAAGCAACAGTCAGGGGTACCCCGCTGCCCGAGGTGTCAGAGGCCGCAGGTACTGAGGCAGCGTTACCGCATCCCCTCCCCGCGCCTCCATAAAAGATTAAAGGCCACCCGAGCCGCCGCCGCTATTCTCTGCATCTCACTTGCAAATTCGCACGCCGGCAGCGGAGCGCGGCGCCGCAGCCACGGAAACCGCCCTCCCCCGGCGACCTCCGGGGCCGGGAGCCGGAGCCCGGCCATGGCCCGGCGGCCGGGGCCACCTCTAGGGCGCCCGTCGGGGCCGCCGCGCGGCGGAACGTCCCCAGAGGCGCGGGCCGGCCCCGCGCTTAACGCCCGGCTCCCCGAGGCACCGCTCCCTGAGGCGAGTGCCGCAGCACCCGCGGTCACGCTCGTCTCGCGGCGCCTTTGGGACCCTCGGCCCTCCTGTGGGACGGCGCTCGTCCCGCGGCACCTTTGGGGTCCCGTGGCCTCCAGCGGCATTCCCTGAACCCCGCGGCACCCCCGGGACCCCGCGGCAGCAGCTGCCGGTGGTTCTCACCTGCGCGCATCTCTGGCCCGCTGCGGGAAGGCGCTGCCGGCGGCCGGGCTCCGTGCGCCCCGAGCTACCTGCTGGACGGGATGCTCGGGAATAAAACGGCATCTCTCGGTCACTGTCCGGAGAGTCATTGCTGGGACATGGCTCAGAGAGACCTCGGCATCGGCGACGCCTGCGGAACGGCGGCAAATCCCAAAGAGGAAAGAATCGCACAGACGCGGGCTGCGGGGTCCCTGCCCTGCCCTATGGGCAGCGTGTCGGGGGGTCGGGAGCTGCAGGCGGTACAGTTATCCACTCCAAGCAAAAACAAACTGAACTTGGAGCACTCCTACCTTTTCCATCACAGCTGTGCCATGGCTGAATGTTCATATTAAATTTTAATCCTTTAAAGACACACTTGCCATTATGGTACGGCACAAGTAACTCTAACAGTAGCCAGCATAAACAGGCTCCATAAAGACTGACAGAAGTGTGACAGCTATTCCATAGTGATACAGAAAGTTGTCTTAAAATTCAAACACTGGATTTGTAATAACAGGAAATTAATGAATTCAGTTAGCATTAATCAGCACTACTACAGTACAGATGCAAAAAGCATCTTACCTGAAGTAACAGCTCAGGAGTTTGGCATTCCAGGAGCAGAACAGCAGGGCTCCCTGCAAACTGCAGCCACAGAGCCAGCAAGTTTCGTAGTTACTCCTTGCTGAGGAACACCCAAAACCAAGAGCCCATGGAAGCTCCTCTCACTGGGCTTCAGCCAGTTGGCTGAGCTCTGCTCTGCAAAGTGTCGGTGTCACCTGGGATGCAGTCCTGCGCCATCAGTCTAATAAAAGTGATATATGCAAGATTCATAAATAACTAGTTTAAAGGCAAATTAAATATGTTTGCATGTTGTTAAAACGCTCTCGCTGTGAAGTAACTTTATACATGTGGGTTTTATTCTGCATTTCAAAGGAAGCAAGGTTTATGCAGTACCTGCTGCAGCACTTGCCTGTCAGCCAGCTGCATCGCTTCATATGTAACTGGGCTTATCCACATTTGATTAAAGGTCTCTTATGTACTGAGTTCCTTTCCATTTCCTGAAAGGAGTAGGAGAGAGGGCTGATGAGTGCCACTGCCACAGTTCTGTTTGTAGAATTCTATTTGTATGGACAAGACAGTATTACAATGCCAGTTCCTCAGAGCAGGCTTTCTGCCTTCACTGCACAGAGAACTAGTTGTTTGTTTGATTAAAAAAAAAAAAAGTAAAACAAATAAACAAATCCTTGCTTACATGCATTGCAGAGTTAACTTATGGTAGCTCATGTTTTCCTGTCACTGGGTATTATGGTAGGGATGCTGTTAGCACTCCTGCGTACCCTGCAGATTTAAAGATATAATGAGAGAGTTTCCATGAACTTATCAGTCTTAAAACTCCTACAAAATGCTGATGCAAAGGCAAGATAAATACAGAGTGCAGATAATCAGGTGGCAGAGCTTTCCATCACTCTCCTCTGTGACTGACCCTGGCAAGGGCACCTCTCCTGATCCAGAGTAACCTCATGAAAATTCATCTGGGAAACACATTATATGTATACACGTAGAACACATGGACCTTATGTAGCACAGCCTGGAAGCAACTCAATCTTAAGGAGATCTTAAGGAGAATCTTAAGGATCTTAAGGAAATCTTAAGGAGAAAGGCAGAGGTTGGACCCAAACTCAGGGCTGAGTTCTTGGTCTGCCTGGTGACACCACAATGGCAGTTCACTGAATGAGCAGCATCCCAGCACAGGGGCAGCATTACAGACAGCATGACCTGGCTGCACTTACACAGAGAGACAGCAGTAGCTCCTTGCTAAATTCCAGTTACCTGCCATCCCCTTCCCTTTCTACAGACTCCGTAAAAGCAGTATTTGGTTCAGTTGAGATTTATTATTGCATCTAAAAATTATTTTATATATACATTTTATTACAGCTTTTACACTGCTTTTGAACAACAGAACTGTTTCACATAAATACGACTTTTGTCCTCTCAGCACCTGTCATTTATAAATTTTCACCTATTTTTGTAGTATTTCCCAGGTCTTCGTAATTCCTAGCACTAACATGCAGTAGCTGTAGCAGCAGCTTCATCAGAGGAATTGCTGAGACAGTCTTCTCTTCATTGGAGCCACAGGTCTTGTTACAGCACTGCGCTTCTATGACGGCTCCTCCTCTTCCAAATCCTTACCCTTCTGGATGATTGTTTTTAGAAAATCATTCTCAGTATGAAGTAATCCAGTAGTGAAGATGCATTCAAACTCTTCCTTCACCCATCAGTGGTGAGTTCCTTTGATTCTGTGTCACTGCATTGTCCTTTGGGAACATTTCCTGATGTGCATTGTGTTTTCACTTTTTTTTTTTAGGTAAGATCAGGGAGAAGTCATCACAATGCTAAGAATAATGAATGAGAACAATAAATTTCATAGTGACTGAGGAATATAGAACAACCAGGTCATTCATCCCCAGAAACAAAACTAGTTTTTCAGGAACAGGTGGATAGCTGTTTGATGCTAGAAGAAGGAAAGAATGATCAAACTTAATAAAAGACCAAAAACAAAGAGCTTTTTAAGGAATGTGTGACCTTCCTGGCAAACAGGTCTTGTTTTAAGATAATGATCCACAGAATCTGCAAATGAGAATTTCTTTGGTTTGTAACCAAGTTGATTTCGTGCCTTGTCTATTCGGAAAGTGTGAGTTACAGTAACGTTCCAGACCTAAAATCCAAAAGGACAGTTATGGAAGTGACTTCAACATCTGGTTTTATAGAACATCAACAAACGTATGTCAACAGTGATATTACATGGAATTAAAAACATGAATAAAGACACTCAAAAACATACATATTTCAGATTCTGATTCTGTCCAGAGCTAATAGAATAAGTTTATATTGCTGACAAAGAATCAAAGTGCAACATCCTTCGCGGACTGAGTGGAAAAGGAGTTTATGCCACTGATTTCTCAATTGTAATTGATAAGCTCTACAAGTAAGAACTAAGGATATCCCCCACAACAAATCAGCACACTTCCCCCAAGCTGACTCATGTGTACAGATAAATATATAATGGAATTGTATGTATGTATGTATTGTGGTGGTGCGACTTCCCAGTTTTGCAGAAATGCACATCTAGAACTGGAAAACATTCACTTCTGCATGGATATATCCTCCATGTTTGAAAGCAGGGTACCTGTGAAAGTGTGCCAGTTGCACAGCCTCATTTCTGCTTCAGATATAGAACTAAGGTAGAAATATAAAAACTGATAAACAAATATGGAATGACTGAAAAACTAGTTACAGTTACTAAGGTCCATTCAATCCCTTCTATTTCCTATTATGTTACATGCTAAAATACAGTAAGAAAAATTGTAGATGATAGATTGAAGCACTTTGATTTATATTATAAATTATATTAAGTTAGATTAAAACGAATTTGTCCAGATTTGTCCAAATTTTTGCTTGCAGGAAATTGACTTTTCATTCCCATTTATAATTATTTTAATGAACTTTCTAATTATTGGCTAACCTTACAGTGTGATGATTGCTACCACATTGACCTGAGATTGTACACCTTCCTTTAATAGCTAGTTCTATGGCATAGGACTGCTCTCTGGAAATGATGTAGTACCTGTTTTCTTCTTGTGCCAGCACCATGTCACTCACTCTGTCTTCCATCCCTATGTTGTCTCTCTGGACTATCTAGTCTTCAAGTGAGGATTAGTTTCTGATCATATTATAAGAGGTGGCCAGGGTGGCATGGAAAAATGAGGCCATAAATTGACTGCCTAAGCCTTGAATGGACTAATCTCTGAGCAGAAAGACAAAGCTCTAACACCATCAGTACCCAGAGGGCATATCACACATTTCATGAGAACTCTGATCAGAAATATATAAATATTCTCTCATGTTATATACTTACCTCATTTCTTGTCAAGAAAGGTGTGAAGCTAAAAAATGGCTTTAATGCCAGATGCAGATATTCCATCACAGCAGCTGTTAGACAGAAATTACTTAATAAGACAGCTAGATAATAATGTTTATTGTTAAACAGATAACACTGACATTACACATCCTATAATTCCTACTGATCACAGAGGATTCAATTAAGATACTGGAAGGCACTGTTTAATTTATTAAGTACATCATGAATTCAGCTTATTAATAGCCTTTAAACTGTATCTGGGTATTATTAATATCAAATGGCATAAGTGATTATATTAATTAAAATAATTCCTATGGCTCAGTCCCTGAATTCTATAAAAGCATTACATAGTTTTACAGATATTTACAAAATAAATTTAAATAATAGCACAATAATCAAATATGTAGTTTATTATATTTACCTGATATATGAACCAGGAGAATAGGAATTTGTATCCAGGGTTTACTGTATCCTAATTTTTCAAACTAGAAGGGACATAAAAGGAAAGAAAAACAGAGAATTTGGATTCAATTTGGATTGAATTGATAATGGCAATGAAGCATGAAAATGGAAAAGTGAATTTTGAAAATATACATCTAAACTTTTTCCAGTTAATCTTCCCATCAGTACATGAAAACACAGTACCACTCCCTCTTTGGTGTCCATCTTATACTCTACAAATTAAATTGTATGGCAAATGTGAAACAATGCTATTTCAAAGGGGCAAGTGACCAAGCCAGAAACTGTATGTAGTCAGAGACCCATAGTTCAGCTGAAGTCATTTCCCTGAAAGTCTTTTCTGTGTAGGCATTGAAAGACAAAAACTTTAGCATATTCCTAATATCCCAGCTTTATGGTTATAATGTTACCTCTTTTTAACTCTTACGATAGGATTCTAAATAACTTTCCTTTTTGTCCTCCAGCTGACAACAGAATTAGCTAATAGCTGTAAGAGGCCTTTCAGGTACTAATAGTCGTTTTCATGCACTTAGCTAAACTCTCATAAAACAGTAAGAGCCAAACTCCACAGCAATGCATATACAAAACTTCCTCTAAAGCCAGTGCAACTTTGAGACATGCTAGGAGAAAAGGACACAATTAATGTGCACAGAACTTTAGTTAGTTAGTATGGTCTTTTAGTTAACCACATGATTGGGGCCCATACATTCCATCAGAGCTAAACATGTATGTAATACATACTAATGGAACTATCCATTCAGAAAATACGACGTTTTCACCATCATGTATGTAATATGCCTGTCCACTCTGTTAAAGAAGCAGAGAAAAACAGTTACAAAAACACAATTTTCTTTCTCTCACACAGCCACCTATCTTTGTTGATTTGGTGAATAGCATACCAGCAAACATACAATGAATTGACACAGCAGCTCAACAAATTATTTTCACTGGACTTCACTGTGATTTCAAACAGCACTTACACCCTTCAGTATATTTCAAAACCAGAAAAAAACAAAAAAAAGTCAAAATATCAACAGAACGTACTTGCTTTTGCACTGCCTGTGTGCTTGTGGATCCACACGAGAGTTTTGAGGATTTAGCACACAATCTTTTGGAGAACCTTTGATCTCAAAGCATTAAAAGCGAAACTTATTTGGAAGCCAAGTCTATTGAGATAGGATGCTTATATTGTTTACTTACAGCTACATAACCCTTCTCATAGGTGAGAGCCTCAGCAGCTAGTAAGTGAGCCTGCACCAGGTTTCCTACGTGAACCCAGTTCATCAGAACTTTGTGATTCCCAAACTTGAAGTTAAATAGTCTCAGCTGGATATTTACCTATAAGAAAACAAAACAAAACAAAAAAACCTACATGAAGAGTGTTTATTACACAGTATAATTATTTTCATTTTGTATCAATCTGAATACTTAGAATTTACTGCACGTGTGCACAATTATAGCACAAGGATTGCACTGCAAGGAAAAAAAACAAACAAGTAGGGTTTTATAGATTCAGGACTGTGGCCCCGATTTGCAGCAGTGAAATAGGATGGCATAGTGGTGCCTGGATGAGAATGTACTGTTCTGAAAGTGAAAAGTGTATTTAAAAAAACACTCTTTTCATTAAGTGATCAGGGATGTAAACCTAGCTCTTCTACCACGTTGTTTCTGCTGTGCAATTTTTTTTCACCTAAAAATACAGTTTGATCCGCCATTTCTCAGCGCCCATATCACGCTATTTGCTATCACACGAATCGTCACCAAGCTTTCCCCATTTTTGGGGGAATTGCTGAGTCAAGGCGTTCCCTTGCTCTGACGTCCCGCCCTCACAGCTCCCTGAGGAGCCGCGCTGACCACGTGACACGTACGGCTACCCGCGGCAGGTGGCGCTGCTCCCCGGGCCCATAAATGCCTGGCGGGCGGAGCACACAGGTCCGGAGCTTGGCGCCTCCTTGGAAAGAACAGAGTGCCATCATCAGATAGTTCGGACATCAGCACACGACAGGAAAATCACATATATTGTTTGAATTATATACATTCTGAAAGTAATGAAAGCCTGACCATTCTACGTGACTGTGCTTCCCACTTGTTTTCATCTCTATAAAATTGAATTCAGTAGCAGTGGAAAATCCTTCCTTTGCAGCCAGGGAAATCAAATCCTCTCACCACAGAACTTCCCTGTGCCTATGCCTCCTGCTTGAATGAATTTTGCTTTTTTTGTTACAGATAAAAGTTTATAAAATATTCCTGTCTCCATAATTGCAGACACGTAATGCAGGAAGAAAAACATTCAATTCACTGTATTTAGACACTTTGCTTGCTTGAGGCTCAATGGCATTGCAAAAGAAGAAGAGGTCTCTTAAACAGAGGCTTTCAGATTAGTCAGAATACTCTAGAATTAATACTTTACACGTGAATCAGTACACAGATTGGGAACAGGCACAGTTCCACCTTTGATGTGGGAAGGTTTAACAGGTGGTAGGCATTTGCTCAGTACATAATCAAAGATGCTAAAGCTGCATCCCCTTCTAATGATTATTTATTAAATTTCAGTTCAGAGAAATTGGCAAGAGTAAAACAAAATGTATATAAAAGCAAGGCTAAATATTTCTCTTGCTACATACACACAGATTTTCTGTCATAATTATTCATACAAATGGAATGTTAGAAGTCAACATGATCCTGATATTGCCAATCTGTTTAAGAAGCAGCAATTATTTTTGCAAGACAACAGCAAGCTCTTGGGGATTATGAGAATGATTTATCAGACAGTGCTGAGATGTTTGAAGGGACAGAAAGAATGGGCAATAAAAGCACAAATCCTGTAAAGTTGGTAATGTTTTAAAATGATTTGAAGAAGTAAGGCAACACAGGCTGAATTTTCCCATCTGTTGTTTGTATACAATTTCCTGTCTTGGTATGAACATAAAAAAGTTAGTGAACCACTGAAGGTAGGTTTATTTCAGCTCATTTTACATATACTATTTATTGATAAGCCAGTAAACAGAGAAAGGAATAGCACTACTAATGGTAGGAAAAACCCGAATGTTTTAGAAGTACCTTTTAGCAAAGTCCCATTAGCAGCAAGAACCATTTGGTCTGCAATTGCCTTCGTTCTAGAGTAATGATTAAAATGCTATAAAGAAAGGCAGAATACGATCAACATTTTAATCACATTATTGTATCTGTGAAGGCAGACAATGTTTATATCTGATAACAGCTAAATCTAGCCAGTCTGTAGGCATCAGCTTTTAATATAATTAAAGTTTTAAATAATTATGTTAAATATGAAATAAAACAAACTAGACCTTCCAAAAATGTTTCCATTTCCTATTGAAACTATTTTTATATTTCTAAGTAAATATATTTTATATAACTACAATTATATAATCATAAGCACTTATCTCCCAATTTTATCTTTTACTATTAACTTGCATCCAAGTATATTAATTGGGATTCTGGACACAGCCCATGCTGGTTTGGTGGTTACTTCTCCACGCTAGGTGACTTAGACATCTCTTGAATTCTGTATTGCTATACTTTATACTGAAAACTATGGCTAAAAGTTACACTGCAGTTGCACCTTCCTTCCTGAACCATCTACCTCTGCTGCTTGCTATTTCATGGTCATCATCAAAGAAAACATATGATTAAGGCTCAGAAACATGCAACTAATTGCAAATGCCTTAAATGCTTTATTAGAAGCCTGGGGTGCTGTGCAGGCTTTGCACTGACATTTCCAACTAACTATTTCAGGAGGCTTCAACAGAGTAGTAGTCAGTGCTGTTTAGGATTCTTGGACAGTCTAAAATTACAGCTTTTAGCTGCAGGCAGGATGCTGGGAGCAGGAAAGAACAAATGACAAGCACAAGAGAGGCCAGAATGCATGGAGCTCCAGATTTCAGCTAGAAAACATTCCTCAAAGGTTATAGCAAAGAAGGCAACTATTTCAGAGCAACCATGACGTGATGTAAGAAAGCATCAAGAAAGCAAGGTTTGGAAATATCAAAGAGGCAATAATTAGTGTGCATAAAGATGTGGAATTTGATGTTTAACAATATTTTTCAGTGCAGAGGCTCACAGGAGCCACGATGTTCAACGTTTACAGAGCAACTGGTTCCCTGAAAGCCCTTCCTCTAAAAATCTTCCTGGGATTCAGTCAGATTCCATCTTCTTTAATCATCTTAGGTATTTTAACATTCTCAATCCAGCTACTTATAGTATATAAAAGTAACAATGATTTGAGCATCTCTTCATTGATATGGGTCAATTTTTATTAATGAAAAATAACTCCATAGAATTTAATCTAGCTTAAGGCTTCCAGATCAACCTTCACATAATCTGCTCTTCAGAGTACAGCAGATGTCATGCCAACACATGAACAAAGTACCTTTTCCAGCGGAAAATATGGCACAGTTTCTTCATCTCCTTCTTCAATAGGATTCCCTCCAAATACCACGTTCACTGTACTGGTATATATCAGTCTAGGGACATTTCTTTGTTTGCAGACTATAAAGTTATAAAAAAATACATTGTTTATAACAAAAATAAAGAGTGAGAAACAACATATGAGCTGGAAAACTCTTTTTGAAAACAAGTGTTACACTTACAGAAAAATATATATTTTTTAACACAATGGTATCTTTCATTCAGGTAGAATATTTCATCTTAAATATGTGCTGTTCAAATATTTCATATTGCAATCACCAAATGCTTTAAGTATTCACAGCTATCATGTCTCCACCAGACTGTCATCTCCTGGATAGAGGAAATCTCTTGGCAGGGAAAATAAAGTCTGCTTTCTTTTAAAAACATTTATTTAAAAATGTTGATTTTACAAGCTCAATAAAAAGGAGATGAGTATACAAATGTTTCTGGTGATCTAACAGCTCTGAAAACCATCTGTGTCTTTGCAGGGGTTGGGATTTGGGACAGCAGCCTGTCTGCAGACCATCATTTCTGCCCTGTAGAGTGCAGCAAGCAGTTCTGCTTCTTGCACCACAGTTATCTGCAGAGGCCAGCAGTCATGTTAGAAAATGTATTAGCTCTCTCCAGTGTGTATGACTAAACTCTGTGTCAATCTGTTCATAAATGAGAAATGGCCAAGAAATGTTAGCAAGAAACATGTGCTGTCAGTGTACAACCAGTGGTACAGTAAATACAAATGAAACTGGTATAATTTCCAAAACAAAGTCTTAATTAAGGATTCCAGCTGACAGTAAGATGTCTAAATTCTGCTGCATCTGTCATTGCAAACGTCAATAACCCACATTTCCTTTTGATTTAGCAATGCTTCTAAAGTTTAAGTGAATTAATATTAACAAAGTTAAGATTTTTGGAATCTACACAGCAGTCAGTCCAGTTGGCTCCCTGGCTATTTTGAAAATAATAAAAATAATTATTTGATGTAAACATTTGGGAAGAAAATACGATAATAAAAAGTGTTATTAAAATATAGATTAACAGGGAGCCACAAGGTTCATACTCCTCCCAGATTCTTGCATTGTTAGGAGCCTACAGACATATGACAGGACATGTTTCTGTGGGTTCAGATGTTGGGGTAAGAAGGTAAGATGTTGCAACCTTTTCCGTCTAGTTCATTTAGACCTTTACTTGCCTGCCACTTCACTGTAATTATTCTGTTTTTTTGTTTGTTTGTTTAATAATAGCCCACAGTAATCCCCAGGCAGAATGGAAATGAGTCTATATTAGAACTATTTTTGCCATTTTGCTTTTTGATTGTTGTTTTTGTTGTTTGGGTTTTGATGGAAAAGCAAAGAGAAGGTAGCTTTGGAACATACAATATACTTTGAAATGTTCTTTTCTGGAGTTGAATATACAGGAGGAAATCTGACATTTGTTAGCAGATATTAGTTAAAAATCAGTGTATAATAGAAAAGGGTCAGATTAGATAGGCTAAACAGGGATAGATATAGTGAAGTGGTAACATAACAACTAAGTACACTTAGGACATTTATGGCACCTAAATGCTTACAACACAACAAAGTTTAATATCTGTCATGATGTTTCTGTGAAGAAAAAAGATCATTCTTCTTCATTGTATAGTGAAGGAAAAAGATAAACCATTTCATGGTGGAGAGTTTAAGTTGGTCTGCCATGGCATGAAATCCAGGTTGAAAACTCCTCAGACCAATCCAGTGGCAAATCTCCTACCTGTTGTGAAGGAATCTGTTTCATTCCATCCAAAAAGTTAATTTTCTGCATTAGAAGGTTGAAATATTTTAAATCTGTTGTAGATTATTTTACATTAGGGCCCTGTTCTGCACACCTAGCTTTATATCATACTTGGAGATTAAGAGGGGAAGAGCCTCTTTTAAATGCCATACCAACACAGAAAATATCCAATTGGAAGCTTTTTAGATTCACTTGGTTTGGGTCAGATGCAAATAAAGAAAGTCTAAGTACATACCATCAATTATGACTTCAGTGCCACCAACATTTATGGATTCAATCTGCTCTTTCTTTTGAAGCTATAAAAAATTTTTGCATAAAATCTAATTAATTTATCAAGTCACATTCACAATAAAATCATTGCAGCTGACAGATCTAGAAGACCTATGGCCTTTGTTCTTTGTAGGTGTCACAATGTCCTGACCTACAGAGATTTCTAGCAGTTCTCATTTTTAATTGCCTTGCTTTGCTTTGAGTAGCACATTACTTTCATGCTTTGACATTTATTACCTTAAGGAACGCCTCCCTTGTTCCCTGCATGGATCACCTGACCTTCATAATCAATTTCTGTCTCACCTAAATACCACTTAACCATATTCTCTGACTTCTGTATGCAGACAGATCTTTTCTTTCACAAGAATAAAGAAAGAAAACGTTAGGAAAATTGTACTTGCTTGTTCTAATCCTGACATTCCACAAGCAGCCACATGAAAAACACAGTCAGCCCCTTCACATGCTTTGAGCACTGCTTCATAATCCCTCACATCACCCTGTAAAATGAGAAAAAAATGGATTTTGACTGATAGAGCTTGTTGCATTCTCTATGCTCAATATTCAATATGGCTATTAACAAAAATTTATTCTGATCTATTTCTCATATCATCAACTAACATTAAATAAAGTATCACAAACATGGAGAAAAATCCATGACTAAGACTTTTCTTAATACTGTATTACAAAACAATCATGACTCTTGATAGCCTCAATTACAAACACATATTTTCACACTTAGTCCTGAAGGCTGGCAAAACTTGTTTGACTTGAATGGGAGCAGCATATGCTTGAGGGCAGGAGAATGAAGCCCAAATGATGCTAAAACATAGCAAGGAGAGTTCAGCTGTTTGCCAAGGAATCACCAAATTTGAGAACTCATTTTCTGACAGCAATTACACCTTAAGATCTGGCTTCTGCCATCTGGACAAGTCGCTTTGCCTATCTAAGCTTTATTTTAAGTACTCAGAAACACAAGTTTTGTTCAAGGTTAAAACGGAAGAGTATATACTACATGAATTTTAAATTGTATCAGTGTAAGTTAGTGTGGTATTTCAATAAAAAGATTGTGCACTTCTTTACAAATTAGGAGATTTTAAAGTATTAGATATTATTTATCATGGTGAAACTGATAGAAAAACAAAAGATATGGCTGGAGATAAGATTAAAAGATGATCTCATCAGTCTTCAACTCAGCTTTTTTCATCTGAGTTTGCAAAAATATTGCACAAGCATGGCTGACTTACACTTCCTACTGTCAATCAAATCCTGACATAGCTACACCGTCTAAATGATATCAGCAAGCTCCAAATCACTGATCAAGTTGCCTTAGAGATCTGTGCCTTAATACCTTATTTACCTTGTAGTTTCATTTTGTAGATAATTCACTACACTTAGGAATTTTTTTTTTTTAATTAAACTATAATAATTTTCTCAACATTGTTTGAGACAGATCCTTTGAATCTCTTCAAAAAGATGTAAATTGGCATCAGTGCACCAACTTCAGACAAATTCTGTAGATGTACCTTATCAAGAAATCAAGCCTGTGGTTTTCGAATTGTTGGCAATACTCCATCACTGCTCCAAGTTTTTTAAAAGCTGTTTCTTAAACTGAGCATAATAACAGCCATTCTGGATCAGACTAGAAGCTTGTCTGGCCCATTATTCTGTCCACTGCACAACCACACAGAGCATCATCGTGTGTCCTCCTCTGCCATCCTCACCATTTTCTCACACGGTGACATGGCTAGAAGAATTGCATCACCACCTTGATTGCCCCTGGGACAGGAATGTTGTGATTACTTTCAGCTTTACCGTCAACATTCTAATTCTGGTGATGGTGTTTAAGAGATCTTATGCTAAACACTCAGTCCAGATCAGCTAGAACTAGTGTAAGCTGTCTAGCTAGAAGTTGTGTAAGGTGGCAGGAGCCATGCACAAAGTGCTAGTGTGTGCCTGCACACTCGGATTCCCAAACCTGATTGAAGAACTGTGAAGAATAAGCATCCCCCCACATCAGGAAGTACTGCAGTTTGCCGTTCCCCACAGGAACATTAAATATTTTTGGTCTTTTTTGCTCTCTCTCCTTTGCAGACAAAATAAATAAATGTAGTATTTATGTTAGGAGTCAAAAGTAATCAGGGTTCATAAATGGTTACTCTAGGAAGAGCAGGTGCAGGGCAAGCCTTTGTGACACTTGTCTGATCACTAGCGTGATACTCCAGAACACTATTCCACCACCATGTATTTTTATTTAGAAGTATTTCTTGAGTCTGATTTAACTTACCTATTTAGCAAACTCAGTGGAAGCAAACTTTTGGCAAGACTTTGTATACGCATTTTTTCTCACTGCATGAGAAAACAATCTATTTTGTTTATACTGATCTGACTCCTCATTTCATTTAATGACTCTTCTTTCTTGTACTGGAAAGAACAGTGAGCAGTCAAACTCTGTGCCTTTCCATGCCTTTCACAGTCTTCCACTCTCAAGTCATCTCTTTCCCAGTCTGGAAAGCCCTGGTTTCCTTAATCATGCTTTGTATTGAAGTTATGCTACATATGTGATCGTTATTTCCCTGTCCTGCTCTCACATTTTTACTCCAAATAATTAGCTTGAGAAATAAACATCACGACTTCCTTGCTCACTCCTTCATTTAGGTTAAGTATGAATGGTGCATAACAAAACAGGACTCTTCAGAACTTGACTGCTGAAAGAACTGACCACTTGGACTCCTACTGCTTGCTGTCTTTTAGTCAGTTATTTATGCATGCAAAGACGTTTTACAATGACTTCTTACTGTCTTTAAAACCATTTACAGAAAAACTTTTATTAAAAATTCCTAAAGAGAAAACTTGCTGATGTGCAATTAGTAGTATGTGCAAGAAGTGGTACGACTTATTTCACTGCTGTTAAATATGCAGTTTCAACATACCTTGAAAAAGTCTGCACCATTTGGAATTTCCCATTTAGGTTTTTGTATGTCAAACAGAACAACAGCAACTCCTGCCTTGACAAGAGCACATCCCAGGTTGTATCCCAGGTAGCCTCCACCTCCTGTCACCACTGCCCTTCTGCTTTTAACCAGTGCTCTAGTGTGCTCAGTTAGTTTGCTCTCACATAGGAGGTCCCTGTGAAGCTCCTCTGTAGATCCTTCTTGCATCACGGCTGCAAGATAAAAAGTCTCTTGAAAATTCTTGCATGGTACTCTGGAATTTAGAGAATTTCAGTAAATTTCATGTTACAATGATCCTTTTGTAACTATACTATTTTTATTTATATCTATTTTATTATCTTAATATGCTTAAGTTATGCGTATTCGTAATTTTGGTAATGGTATTTCTACGTAAAATTTGTAATGAATCTGGATACTTTTACATTCCAATAAAATCTTTTCCTCTTATCTATTAGTTTCATGTTATATAGAAATGAAGAGAAACTACAGTATTTTAGAGATACCAACTTCTTACCAACTTCTGTTGATATTTCTTTTCATCAGGTCATTTGTATACAGCTGTTTTATGTACTTCAGAAGACTGATTTGAGTATCATAGAATTTCAGGTTGGATATTAAGAAGAATTTCTTCTCAGAAAGAGCGGTTAGGCATTGCAGCAGGTTGCCCAGAGAAACAGTAGAGTCGTAGTCCCCAAGGGTGTTTAAGGAAAGGATAGATGTAGCACTCAGGGACATGGTTTAGTGGACAGTATTGGTGTTGGATGGATGGTTGGATCAGATGATCTTAGAAGTCTTTCCCAAACCATAATCATTCTGTAATTTTATGTTCATTCCATGATACACAATTCCACAGGAGTTATCAGTCTGTACACTTTCTTCTGGATGAAAAGTGAGTTTATTCTACAAGAATCGTTTCTCTTTAGATAGGCACTCATATTCAGCAATTAAAATTAACAGTATTCCAAATCATGATATACTCACAAGAAATTAATTTTAACAAGTTAATTAACAAGTTAATTTTCCTGCATCAGACAGCCCTATTGTCTTGATTCCCTCGTGTCCCTAGATAGAAATCCAGAGTATATACACCTAAAAACATTCAAATTAAATACCAGTAAAGTAGGAGGCAAGCTGTGTGCCTGCCACTTTAGATTAAAGAATATGGACCCAATTCATGCAAATTACTGTGGTTCTCTCATAGTCAGGAATGGGTCCAGCTAGCAACATCCCCACACACTCCTCAAGAGTATTTGTAGAAACATTACAGCAGTAGGGCGTAGGTTTTACTCTCAGTCATTTACATTGGTGTTCAGCACAGATTATGCAGAACTGGCCATGTCTGGTAACTGACAGCTGCATCACTTCCAGAGTGACAAAGAAATACTAAAAAAACCACAGGAAGTGCATCCCACAGTCTGTTACCCTGCAGTCACAGGCTATTTTGTCATCACTTCTTTACATTTTTTAAATTTTGTTTTTCATATTTTTCTTTTTTTCTTTTTGCTCTGCTTTTCTGATTTCAGACACAGGGAAATAATTTGTAGCAGTCTCCACGCTGCTATACTGTTTCATCACCAATATCAGCCCACTAAATTCAATTGCATAACAATGGAAACTTGAGCTCCTTATGTTGAAAAATATCCTGATACTTAAAAAATGAAAAATAATCTACATTTCCAAGCACAATTTAAATAAGAACTATTAAAATAAAACAGATATGCTTCTTGTGTTAAGGAAAATAAAATTTACATCTCTAAATCATGCTTTGCAGCAGCTCTAAGCCACATAAAATGACTTCACTTTGCAGTCCATTAAAAGATACACTTTTCTGTACACTGTAAAGACAGCGAGAGTCAACCTTGTCTCATATGCCATTAAAAAACATATTGTTAAATGGCATATATTTGAATGCTGACACCTGATTAATATCTCCTCATATTTTAAGTTAGCTATAGATTAAAAAGCAAAAAGCATTCTATCACATAATTTTGAAGATTCTGCTAGAAATCTCTTTCCTAAAAGGCTCTGATAGAATGTGAACACGCATCAGCTTCAGGTGAACTAGAAATTAACAAATTTTCAATATATACAATTGCGTAAGAAAATATTTCCAGAATCAGTAACGTCCTTGTTTCTGAAGATTATATAGAAGTTTATTTCTGCATTCTGCATATTATGCATAGTTACATCTTAAGCAGTATGTATGGTGTGAGTTCTTAGCTCCCCTACTGCCATTTCAAATGTATAAATGCAGAAATTACTCCCCCCTAGAAAGTTAGATTCAA
Organism: Meleagris gallopavo; assembly: GCF_905368555.1. NCBI lineage: Eukaryota > Metazoa > Chordata > Aves > Galliformes > Phasianidae > Meleagris > Meleagris gallopavo. The sequence goes on along the minus strand of NC_139419.1, from coordinate 8,567,588 downwards.
ACATTTCAGGTTTTTAAAAATAGGTAAAGAAATAGTAAGTACCCTTGGTAGAATCCTGGATGTCAGTGTTCTCCCCGTGCTTCCTGTCCAAGAAAGACAAGAGACTTGTCTTGCCGAACAATTAGTAACACAAGGTGCTCAGGCAAACAGAGATGTTCAGGTGTGCTCAGGTCCTTTTGTTGTTCCTGTTCCTTTGTAGTTGGTGGCTGGGCTGGGAGCCAAAAAAGGGCAGGGCTTAATTTGTACATAATTTACATTCCTTTTCAGGAAAAAAAAAATCTCCACATCAGATCCTTCTAAATATCTTACTGTTACCTTGTAAAAGGATTGCTGAGACACTAGACAACACAACTATTGTTACATCATTCTGTAGATAAATAGCACTAGATTACTAAAACGTCTCACCTGGGGTTTACAAAAAGTACAGAGAAAAAGGTTCTTATGAAAAACTGGAAAGAAAATCTTAAACAAATCTTGAAAACAAATTTCTCTCTCACAGTTGTGTGGCAGCCAGTCACTAGTGGTATTCCCAGGGGTCAGTATTGGGGTGGTCCTGTATAACTTCTTTATTGATGATCTGGATGAGGGGACTGAGTGCACCTTCGTACGTTCACAAATGACACCAAGCTGGCAGGAAGAGTTCATCTGAGGCCAGCTGTATGAGCTTTAACAAGATCAAGTCCTGGGTCTTGCACTTGGGTCACAATAACCCCAGGCAATGCTACAGGCTTGGGGCAGAATGCAAAGCTGCAGGGAGAAAAGGGATCTGAGGCTATTAGTGAACAGATGGCTGAACATGAGCCAGCAGTGTGACCAGGTGGCCAAGAAAGCCAGTGGCATCCTGGCTTGTATCAGAAATAGTGCCAGCAGATGCAGGAGGTGAGGCCACACCTTGTGTACTGTATTCTGTTTTGGGCCCCTTACTACAAGACACTGAAGCCCTAGAGCATGTCCAGAGAAGGGCAACAGAGCTGTGAAGAGTCTAAAGCACAGGGGAAGAGGCTGAGGGAAATGGGATGGTTTGGTCTGGAAAAGAGGAGGCTCAGGAAAGACCTCAAGGTTCTTTACAGCTCCCTGAAAGGAGGCTGTGGTGAGGTGGGTTGGCCTCTTCTCCGAAATAATATAGATATGACAAGAGATAATGGCCTTAAGTTGCAGAGGAGATTTAGGTTGGATATTAGGAAAAACTGCATCTCAGAAAGAGCACAGGCTGCACAGGGAAGTGATGGAGTCACCATCCCTGGAGGTGTTCAAGAAGAAGACAGATGTGGCACTGAGGAACGTGGTCTAGTGGACATGGTGGGGATGCATTGACAGTTAGACTGGATGATCTTAGAGGTCTTTTCGAACCTTTATGATTCTATGAAATGTTGGTAGGATACCTCTCAACCAGTAGCAGATTGAAATGAAGTACATTTCACTTCTACCTACACTTTTCAATCTAAATTTGGGTAGAGAGAAGAAATAAAAATATTGTTTGGCTATGATACTTAGCTCTTTCATTTCTTGTCATTTCTTTCTACCTTCATCTCCAATCCAATTTTTTAGGCACAAGAGCTATTCTCCCATTTCCAAGTGAAGTATATGCAGCAAACTACCTAGTACACAACAGAAGAGGAAAAGGAAATTTACTCTTAAATAAAGCATTTAAAATTAATAATAAATTAAATGATTAATTATTACAGAAGTTCTCTGATTCTGAGATTTTAAAGTACTTTTAAAGCACAAAACCTCTTATAAATTAAACAATGAGAAATCAAAACCAACATTTTAAAATAGGTGTATCTAAAACTAGGCTTCTGTAGTTAAGATGCTAAAGGAACACTCCCAGATCTAAATATAAATTACTTCTATTTTAAATGTTGGCATATTAGGAATATCTCGTAGGTGACTTTGTAATTTAAATACAATTTAATGGTACTTAATGGAGTCATGTTTTGACAAGCACACAGATTGACACCTAGACAAACACGTTTTAGTACAATATATATGCATTTCAGTCCTTGTAGTCTGCATTAGAATCTTCTAACCTGTCAAGTAAATTTGCACTTCCCAGATTGCAAAATGAGTGACAAACCCAAATCAGAGTAAAATCCTCAGGAATACAAAATTCCCAGGTTGAGCTAGCCACAGCACTGATAGGTTTCACCATTTTATCTGAGGAAGACAGAGTTATTCCATCAATTCTGGAACTACTAAAGAACAACTCCACAAGTCACAGCATCTGGTCACTACTGCTAAGTGAAAATCAACAAGGGGTATTTTAATTTGATTTTTGGTTCCCCTTTGGCCAGAAGAGCTTCCAGAACTGCTATTTTGTACCTCACTTAATTAAGAATACAGGTAGTCATACTTTATTCCCTATATCTTGCTATGCCTTGTTGAAAGAAACAGAAGCTAAAGTTACAACAAGAAATACTGCTGCATTAATACTTCACGTCTGGAATGACAGCTCATACAGAGTTTCTACCTTTTCTCCTGTGACCACCCACAGTTCGTACAGGCAGACAGAAATAAGCAAACAGGCAATACTTCTAGGAGATGACTGCTGAAAATTCAACAGGAAGGAACACAACAGGAAGGTATCAGAAAGTTTGCTAGTTTGTTTACAGAGACAGTTCACATTTCTGAAATATCATGATGGTTTATCAAAACATTACTCACATCCAGTCTGTAAAGCAATGTTGAAAGGTAATTGCACTGTTTCATAGAGGAATCTAGTATACTTACACAAGCTGATTTAAAATTGCATGCTGATAGGACCACTGATAATGACTGAATTGAGTGAGTAGGATTCAGAGCCTGGTTGAGACAAGATGCTGCATGTCTGCAGGATGCAAAGGAACACACGTTCCCACCTAGTGCTGTGGGCACCAGAGCTGAATGCTGGACCACACAGGGATGTGGTATTGTTAAAAGGATAATATAGTTTATTTTCTTTATAACGCTCAAATTTTCAGCCCACCCCTGGGTTTTTTGTCATCAAAATGAGGAGGAAATAATGCAATAGGCCACTTTAAAAGAATCTTAGAAATAGATGGCCAGACTAGAGAGAATGAGCTGAGTTGTCTCTGTATTCTACCTTAAGGCCCACACATTTTTGTTTTTGAGTCTACTGCCAAATTGTCTTCCTTTGCAGAATCATCTCTAAGGCCACTATTGTTTCATATCACAGTTCTTATATCACAAGTCAACTTATAAAGTTATAGATCCACTCCAGTCTCCAGTTTATCATTTGAGGCACAAGAAAAGACAATTCATAAAGCCAGAAACAAATTAAAAAAAAAAACGGAAATATTCATAAGCTTAAAAAGGAAGATGAACCTCACACACAATCTCACAGCTATCAGATTGAAAATGGCTGTATTATAGATACAATTGCACATTATTTCTTTTAGTTTAAAAGGGAAATCACAAAGGACATATGCTCTGGCAACTCCTTCAGAAATAGATACATCCCTCATCAGTGAACCTATTTTTTAATGATATAAGAGATGCTGGAGAGAGGAGAGAGCCTAGTGGTTGTCAAAGTTGACAATGGTCTTTGTCTATGTCTTTACTGTAGGATTTGCAATGGAGTTTTTAGGTGATGATTTGGGTGATGGTCCATTCACCATCTGGCATATATCAGCAATTAAGACACATCAGAAAAGTGGAAGCAATAGATTATTTTTAATGTAACTGAAGATGAGAAGTCATCAAAAGGGTATAAAAGGAGTGATGGGACAGGAAAATAACAGTTAGCTGTGAGCAAGGCAGGACTGCATCTTCAGGCTTCAGGAAGGGAGTAGAGCTCTGGCTGTGAAGTAACAGGAACCTGAATAAGGGTTTTTAATTGTGTGGAAGTTGTTATACAGAAAGGAGCCTTTAGCAGAGATGTAACCTAAGCCTGAAGAACTGGACGTAAGTCTGAGTTAACGTGACAGCCGGATGTTTGTGCTGAGTCATAGGCAGGATTACGTGTTCTGGAGTGCCCAAGGGCAGAAGAACAGCAGAAAAGCTTAAGAGAATCAGCTCTCTCCTAAAGCTACACTGAGCTAAGAATGTCCAAGCTAAAGCAAGAAAATAGGAGTGGGACATGAAAGACTGAAGTTGCAAGTGAGTTGCTCACATAAAATGGTTACTGAGATTGTCCAGAAAAAGGAGAGTTTGACAGAATTATAAATAAGTTAGGGGTGGTGATCTTCCTTAGGTCATGTTCTGAAAAAACTAAAGAGACAGAAGGGAGAAAAAGGAGATAACATGACTGAAACAAGAGAGAACAACATTTTAAGATGAGCATGGGGCACTATACTGAAACCAGATGCAGACCTGATCTTCTCTGCCCATGTCCTAATGTGTATGAGAACGATGAACAAGGGACACATTGCCTTCTCACCATGAGACAGCCTCAGAAGTCTAGACAGTTAGAAGAGTGGTCAGAAAACCACACTGTTGTTTTTTTTCATCTTACTTCTTTTTACTGCAATCAGATCAAAGGCTGTGATGACCAAAGAGGACAGATGGCAGAAGAAGTATGTATAGTGAGGTAGTGAGGTAAGGGCTGATTGCATCAGGACTGACCTATGAAACTGAGTGTTTGTGGCTATCACTGGTACTATAAATTGCTGTCTGGTTTAAATGCTCCACCACTGACTTCGGTTGAGTTCAAGTGACTCAAGTTCTTTGTGGGAAATAGGTACGAGGATATTACACCTTTCTCAATCTTCTCCCAGCGTGAAATCAGCATGAAGTGATGGTGTTTACTCAGGCCAGGAAGCGAGGAGACTTACACAGCCTCTGTGACTTTACAGAGCAACCAGGGACCAAAACATGGAAGGACTCAGAGACCAACATGAAAGGACTGCAGTGAATCGATAGAAGTTGCTCATTGCTTTGGAATAGTAAGCCTTGAGACATGAGATAAGCCACTTTGAGTGCTTCTTTTTATGAGCTGTAGTGCCGTTTGTTTACAGGTAAAACTAAAATGAAGAGGTGCTCCTGTCTGAGCTGAAAGGAGATGAGTTTAGAAAGAGCCTGGATACTGTGGCTTACAAAAGCATTTGGAAGCAATAGTTTGTTTCAGTTGGCTGAGAGGTAATCAAAGAAGAAGGTACAACTCTTCAAGACTAGTGCTTGGGTAACATCTTTCACATCACTTTCTTTAGTTTCAGATACTAGTCTTTAATATGTGACATTATAAAATGTAGTATAAACAAAGTATATTAAAACCGACTGCTGTTCTAGATTAGTTTTAATTGACCACTTAAAAATCGATGCCATTTGACCTTAAATTTTTTCTATACAATAAAGAATAAAAAGTCCCTATGAGAAGTTTGAAGATCTGGAAGTCTGAAAGATTCAGGTAACTTGAAGGTATGGCCACTCTTCTTCAGTTTTATGTACTGCAAATAGGAGATAAAGCACTTCGTGTTTTTCAGCCCTTATTAAAACTGTTGGGAAAACTGTCATTTTCAAGAGGAAGAAAAAACATTTGTATGCACTGTTTCTAAAGCACTTGAAACAGACACAATATTAATGCAACAACAGATGCTGATGCATACTGAAAGTATGCATCATTCAAATGACACATTAACTACTGTAGGACAGCACAACATTCTTCACAGTCTTTGCTAATTTAGAAAAGATACAGAGGCTAACACCTTACCTGTGGTGATGCTGTAATTTCATGCCGTAAGAGAAATATGCAGATTCTCATTCCCATTATTAACAGAAGGCATATTTTCTGTACCTAACACAGCAAAAGAACAATGGTATGCTAGGATTAAATCAAGAGCCTTTGGGCAGCAAGTTCCTTCTGGCATTTTGTTAGGCAAAAAGATACAAGCATTTCAATCACTTGCCTTTTGTAAAGACATTTTGTCTGTATAAGAAGAGAGCAATGCAATTATAAATTTCTGTATAACAACTGAATACAGTCACACGTGTACTGGTTAAAGATATAATACTATGCTGTTTTTTTCATGATCTCTCATTTGGCTTTTTCTTTTTAATACCATTGGATACGTTACTGCTAGGAACAAGCATATCTAATACTTCAAACATCTTTCTCTTAAAGTCTGAAAAAGTAAGGTTTTGTAGTTTAAGTGTCAGACAACTAGCTGTAACCCTGAGTTCTCAGATTCCTTTAAAATCCCTCTGTTCTTCATTAACATACATGAGCATTCTCACACTGTCTCCTCCTTTTCCTTCGTCTGTGTACTTACTTGTATCATGATTCCACATATTTCACCATTTCCTCTTGGACAGAATAAAGCATGCATAAATACTATAAAGTACAGCCTTGGAACGTGCCACTAAAAGTGCTTTTCAAGTTAGGCTCCGATTTAGTTTGCATTTGTGGTTGCTTTGCATGCTACAGAGATGGACTGATTTACGGGCCAAGTAAAATGGCATCTGAGACCACAATGCCAAGTTAGGGTGAAATTACAGAAAAAAAAAAAAAACAAGCATCTTGTAATAGCAATAATGAACACGCCCCTTATGAGTTCTAAGGTGTTAAAAAAGGGGACAGGTTGGACAGTGTTTGAAGGAAAGCAGTACAAAATAAATCAGAAATAAAAATGTTTCCATCTAAAGAACAGCGATGACATCTTGGCTTCTTGGATACAGAAGTCACAGAAAAAAACTGAAAAACAAAGGAAATATATATATATATATATGCAGAAAAAAAAGATTAGGTTTCCTTTTAGTTCAAAAGCTCTCTGTCAGGTATAGCCTGTTTTCCTCTGAGGCAGATATGGCTGAAACACACACAAAGAGTTCCTGAATTGCCAGTCCATACTAAATTAATATGAACATCTGTACTCACACAGAGATTACCAATTCTTGCTGCAGTCTTCTGATAGATGGTTCAGAACATCAAGGTAGCAACTGGTTTAATTCACTTTAATTCACTGCACATAAATCAGAATATTTAGTGAATCACAGAAAATACATGACTTACAAAGAAGATGGTAGAAAAGTATGCAGCTTTGTCAATTATTAAACTCCTCCTTTTATTATATCTTGAATAAAGTAAATCACATTCAGAAAGCATAAACCAGGAAAGCAAATGACATATACGTGACAAATCAACACAGAAAGGTCAATAACAGAGCACTTGATTAATCTAGTCATCATTGCTGACCCAGGTAGGCAATAGGTGGGAGACAGAAACTGTAGTTCGAAGAATTGAGCTGTTCTAAGTAGGCAGCAGGACTGATCAACCTGCAGCGGCTCAGAAGTATGGAAAGAGGCTGGATGAAAACCCTCAGGAAATAAAAAGGATGGAATACAGTGGCTACATACTGCAACATCTGACTCTTTTTGAATCTTCTTTGGTCACACAAATTTAAATATAAGTATCTGTTCCTTCCTTTTCTGTTGCATTTTTCTTGAACAGGAACTCTTAGCTCACAGCACCAGCAAAAGAAGATACCTGAATTCCTACACATATTTAAGTTTACAGTCTGAACCTGGGAGCATTTCAAGAGAAAAGGAGTTATGAACATATGTCCAGACTAATACAATGCAAACAAATGAGCAATGTTTTTAGTACATGTAATTTTAGAATGTTAGTGTATACAGTGCAGAGAACTCAGGATTACATAGATCCATTTATGATCAGTCTGCGAGACTTTGGATTGTTGAGTTGTTTTAAATGAGTAAAATCTACAAAAACCAAATACCATACAGAGAAAAGAAAAAGGCTGTAAATAAGAGGTTTGCCAGACTGCAATCTAACTCAGCACACTGAAATGTTTCAATTCTTATTTCATACAGAGTCTATGATATCACTGAATGTACCACATTCAGTGGTACCTCCTAAGGACCTCTATAACGATATCAAAATATACATCATAGCATTGAGACATTTCTTAAATCTGTCAATGAATAAATAAGCATCTCTTGTTGGCAATACAGAAACCTTGTCTCTTCTGCCTGGATTTACTTTTTCAACAAATTCACTCCTTTTGTCAGTAATCAGCATCTTTTACTTATATATATCCATTAAAAATGCAATTAATCCTATTGATTTACAGTTAAGATTTTATACCAAAGCATCTCAGCAGTGATACACATACTAACATATAGAAAAAATACTGAAATATACTATTAAGAACCATGGAAAATGATGCTCAGATGCTTAGCACAATGTGCCTTTTTAACTGCAGTCTGCCACAGTAGGCTGGTGCTAACATGGAAGGCAGGAGTAAGATGGTACAGAGCGTACAACACTAAAAAGATACTTCTGTGATGGAAAAAAAAAGTTTTAATTTTTTATGGAGATAAAACAGAAGAAGGAAAAGGAAAGAGACTATCTCCCATATCAAATTATTGAATCATTCCCATCAGTTGGCACTCAGGAGAAGTGAATGGCTCCTGAATAAACTCAGACCAGGTATCTGAATTTTGCAGTCTGGATCAATTTTCATTAAAATTACATGTACTAAAACCATGAATTTCTAACCCTCTGAAAGACAAAAGTAAACACCTACAAAATGCTAATGAGCTGTCACCACTGAGTTCCTCGTTAAAAAAAATGTGTATTTCATAAACTGGAAAAATATGTGCCTCAATACTGGATTTTCTTAAATGGCACTGGAAACATTTTTAATCTTTCTATAAAAGGAAGTGCACAAGAACTTAATAGAATTGCTTTGAAGATTGGCAGTGTGTGATTATACAAACATAACCAGGTGTTAATCAGTATCAAGATCTTCCCTTTCCATGCCTGATGATTTCTGAATCATTCGCTCTGATCCTTCTCTACTGCCATCATAACATGTAAAGAGTAAAAATAATTATTACCAAATTTCTTTCAGCAAGGTCATTCCAAGCTTTGTTTTCTGCACTAGGCTTATTTCTTGGATTTCTTATTCAAAACCAGAGAAAAGAATTCTCTTTCTAGTATCACAGCCATCTGTCATATCTGTTAGTGATGAGAGCACCAGCAAATAAGTCTCAAACCAACTACCAAAAAAATACACCTTTGATGTACCATCAATTGATTGAAGCAATTATTAGTGTGATGTGGTGAAATAATTATTCCCAGCCTGTGGGGAAACAGGGATCTGATTCTTGTACAACTACTATTACATTATAAAACCACTACATTCTCTAAAATTTATATTCATTTAAAACTATCCTCTGTTTATGTTTAGACTTTGGAGAGTTCAAGCCTTGATTTACTTTGAGTTCTGCAAAACCTGTAAATGCAGTAAGATGGCAACAGTTATCATTTGTAAGCTCTCCTCTGCCAGAAGTTTAGAGGAAAAAAAAAAAAGAAAAAAAGAGTACATCCTTCCCTCTTTAAACTTGAAGCTGGAAGCTTTAAAGTATGCATTGAAGTGAAGCAGGCTAGTGGTACCACTCCAAACATCTTCAACGTCCTTCGCTGGCCTAAATTTTAATCCTACAAGTCAAACATATGAATAATTTTTTAAATACATCACAATACATAAATCACATAAGTTCACAGACACAATTGAAAAAAGAATACTGGAGAAACTATATAAAGTAACCTGAGTAACTTACAGTTTACCTTACTGACATGTTCAACTACACTACAACATTATGTACTTCTTGAAGTACACACTAACAGGAATGTCTTCTAATATGCTCTACAGTCAGTAGTTCACTTTGGAAGGATCAAAGACAGAGATGGTTGTGAAACAACAGCCTCTGTCTCTACATGCCGGTAACAACTTGCTTACTACTACAGCATGGTTATCCTGTTTCTTCTCCAAACAGCCCTTCATAGTGGCCAGGCCTTACACTGTGAATTCTGCCCATATTTGAACATGCTCCAGATTTTATTTTCTGTGAAGCAGCAGGTCTGACTGGATTTTTTTCTTCTCTTTGAATGACTGGGCAATGTTTGTAAACCAAAATAGAAACTACAGCTGTAGAAACAAGGATTTTAAACACAGTCTGAAAATATATCTGCCTCACCCAATCCTTGATGAACAACTTGGTAGGCCTGAGTTCTCTAGTGCAGCTCTCTCTGTGGTTGTCTCCCTTTTTTCCCCTCAAATAGCTCTTTGACAAATGCTTGCCAGTTCTCGCCTTTCTAATTTAACTCTAAGAAAGTATTGTTACATTCATACCCAGGAATTTCTCTCTTTTTTTTTTAATTTGCTAATTAAAAAGTAGCACGTTGGCTCTGTGAGAGGTTTGGTTTGTCCAGCTACCTCTCCCACTATCTTGTAAAAATAATACGGTGTTTACTGAGTCTGTCTTTACTATTAATAGCATCTTTTCCCAATCAGTATTATTCATTTGAATGATAAATCATGCAGCCCATGTAGCATTTTTTATTACAGCCACTACATCAGGTACTGACCCTCCAATGTGCTTAGCCATTTGCTCTTAGAAGAAACAAAGCCATTCATAGAACACATGTGCCTGGCTCCTTTAATCCCCAAAACATAGTTCTCTTTGAACTGTTTTTTTGTGTATATTAGGTTATATTGTGGAACCAGCTCAGCTAAGCACTAAAATCATTGCAAAATTTTCAGCTTTGGAAAATGTCACTTCTATTAATAATCTTCACAGTAAGCTTATGATATGTTATCCTTCTAATGAAATTTTTAAGCTATGTATAAAATATGATTTATGGTGACTATTTACCTGAGCACTGTTTTTAAAAACAGAACTGTCCTTTTGGTTTATATTCCATTTTTGTAGTAAGAGCCTGTTTGAAAGAAAAAAAAAAATCACACAATTACAGTAGCTTTTCAGGAAGATATAAAGTAGCTTTTTAAGTCTGTGTAGCCATGAACTTGTGTCACAGAAAATCTTTTTATTGCAGAGGTATAATGCATTTTGAATCTCTTTACAAGCACTTCTGCCTGCTGTTACTAACAAAATGGCACTTTCTGCTTCTGGCAGTTAGAAAGCATAACCATGAAAGAACATAAGGATCAACACAACTTTACTGTCCTTTCCTTTGGTTCTAGGCAGGTACCAAACCCAGCTCTGAATGATACTAGATGCAGCAGGAAACTGTGTGCCATGTGAGCCAGTTCAGTTGGCTGAGATACAGATGGAACGAGAACAGAAAAGGCAAAGAGAAACTTTGTGGTAAGTGAGGATGCTAAAGAGAAGAAAAGGAAAACTAAGGGAGAAAAAACCTGAACATGCAGAGAGATAAGGTAATTGAAAAGAACTGAAAGGAAAGAGGGGAAGACAGGACAAAATCTGGCAGGCCCAAGACTTGAAGGGAAAAGGAAAAAGACAGAGAGTCATACTAACTAGGAAAACAGAAAACGACCTAGATTGAGAGATGAGATTTTGGTCAAATCCTTTGGTAAATCAGAACATGAAAGAAGAATGAGGAAGAGAGGAAGGCTTAGGTAATCCTCACAGGAAAAAAGCCAGTTGACATTTTAGAGGTTTTTAAAGAAAAAGGGAGATAGATGGTAACTTGAAAAGCAGAAGGTTTGCTGATGAACAGATCTCACATTATTCCTCGTGACAATTTAATTCCAGCAGACAGAGTGCATGATGGGGTGGTCAGAGAAATCAGGCGAGGTAGCACAGAAGGAGACTATGTTGATTTTGTAAAATAAAAATAATGTGCATTTCAGGGTAAGAATTCAGACTAAAGGAAGAGGTACTATAAAGGACATTTTATTTTTTCATAATCTATACATAGAGAAATATAATGATTTGGCACATGATAGAACTCAAAAGGTGAAGAACAACCTAATGTAATTTCTCTTTGATATAAGTGTTGGAGGGACCACAATGGTATGACAGTAGGTAATAGTGTAAGACTTTAAAATTAAATCCATCTAAAGCAGAGAAATCATTTGCATGCCATTTTCCACACCTCAAAAAAAACTACAATTGGTAGTACAAGGAAGAAACAGCAATTCTATTGCAAGTACTAGACACTGGAATTCAGGTTTCCTTTTTACTTCATGAAATAAAAATTATTGGAAGATTCTTGATACTCACCTCAAAGATTTTGCCTGCTTTAAAAAACCTCTAGCTTTTGCTACTTCCTCAGTAAGTTTCTTTAAATCATCTCCTTCGAAGTATGGGAAAACCGGATCCTGAAAACAGAATTGAAATAATCTACTTTAACCTGCATCTACTTCCTATTTTCAGTTTCTACACGTTTAATGATCTGCCAAAGCTCCACATCTCCCTACCCCTATCTTTTTGCAGAGGCCTTGGAATTACAAACAAAGAGCAGAGCAACTCTGTATTAAATAAGATTCTGCTCATTAACGAACTTTTCTACTGTGGCAATCATTAAGATCTCCTGTTATAACAATGTGCTAAACATTGTACGATGATTTTACAGTGACAAATGTAATTGAAAATGATTTGGGTAAAAAAAAAGTGTCAGATACACTTGGACAGATACACAGGACTTGGCTTTAAATTTCTGTATCATTTCTAACCTTGAAGAGCTAAGGAAGAATATATGCTGCTTAGTTATCATAACCTCCATAGACAGGTTGCTTTTTTTAACAAGAGGCTCATTGTACCATTGTACCATGCTTCTGCTTCTCTTTCAAAAATGTACATTGCATTATGCATTTCTTTCAAAGTTTTGGTCACCTGGTCGAGGCAGAGTGCAGATAGAGCAAGCCAAAATTAAGATTTCTCCTTTTGATTTCAATATGAAGTATTGTAAGATTCCTGTCTTATTCTTCTAGTGATTTTTCTTTTTTAAATGCAGTTTGACTACTAGATGAAGAACTAAGTCAGAATAAACCAAAACCAAATCCAACAAGATCCAAACCATTTAACATACATCCTCATCATCAAATCCTTCTGTCAGCATTCGGTGTGCCGCTAATTGTCCATCCATGTCTCCAAAACTGCAGTGGTAGCGCCCTCCTGTTTGGGAGGCAAGCTTCTTCAGAAATTCATTTGCTTCTCTGTTAATAATAAAGTAATGTCACTTATGAAAATTATTTATCTGAAAGCAAGAATAATATTCTCAGAAAAATAATTTCTGAGAATGCCTCAAGAAAATATTAAATCAAAATAAGCAGTTTGGAGGACTTGGCTTTAAATATCTGTATCATTTCTAACCTTGAAGAGCTAAGGAAGAATATATACTGCTTAGTTATCATAACCTCCATAGACAGGTTGTTTTTTTTAACAAGAGGTTCATTGTAGCAACAGAACCAAAATAAGAAGCTAAACCAAAAAAATCAGAGACCTGGTTGGCAAAGAAAGGCAGTAATATTTCACAAAGGGTAAGAAAACCGAACGCTGGGAGATTCCATAAGAGGAAGGAAAATTTTGTGTGTGCTCCACCACTTACTCTCTGCTTTGAGCCTCTCTTACTTACCATTGTCCAACATGCCCAATAAGTAGATGTAGGAGATGCAGGCCACACAGCAACTACGTGTCAGAACAGCCTGCCCCACTCCCACTGGTATGAATGTCTGCCTAGCTCAATCCTGTTCAGTGAACTGAGCACATGGCATGCACTGAGAACTCAGCCTTCTGACAATAAATAATCACTTTAAGGACTGTCTTTTTTTTGTTCTTGCTATGTATCACATACCTGTCTACACAGCTAAAAGAAATGGTGTGGATTTTAATATCTTGTTGCTTTCTCAATCTTTCAATTTCTTTCAAAATCAGATTGCAACTGGTATCTGGTTTTCCATCAGTCAATATATACAATGCCTCTACACCTTGGAAACTGAGAGCTTTCTAAAAAGCAGAAAACAAATAGCTAGAATATTTAAATGAAAAGTAACACTTTAAAATGAAAACATTCAAGTCCAATCATTTAAGACAACTTCACTATCTTTATTATCATTGTCATTAAGTTAGTTCTTTTTCCTTTTCCTTTTCACTAAAATGAACTAAATCAAATATATATATTATACCTTTATAAAAATAAACAAGCAGATAATTTGTAGCATGAGGTACAATACATACAAGCAGAGCACCATCAAAAACTGAATTACTGAAATAAACAAAGATGAGTAGATCCCCTTAACTAGTTCTGCAGAACTGCTGACAGAGTTCTTTCCAAAGACCGAAGACTTTCATCACACTTTAGCAGAGTAAAAGATGCTTAATATCTGAAAATCAGGCTAATTAGGATTTGGCCTTTCTACATCATGAAAACTTGCTAGGATAATTGGCTCAGCGAATTTAACCTCTATGTAGACATTTCTTACAATTCTACTGCACTTGATCTGCCAAGAAATCCAGAAAATGTATATAATTAGTCTTTAAAAGTACCAATAAAAAGAATCACTAATTTAGGCTAAAATTTCTATGCAGATTTAAATTTTAAATCTCATGAAATTGCAAGTTCTCTCAGTTCCTGTTTTAAGCTGTAATTACCAGTTAATTTCTGAGATAAGAATTTTTAAGGAACTTTCTTTCCCTGCTTCTGAATTTCAGGAATCACATTCAATATCCATGTGATTCCAACCATCACTGCTTCTTTAAGATCCCTGTTTGTCTTCTGCCAAATATCCGATAATCACAGCTGTACATAAGTAGTAGTGGCTGTTTTCTCTCTCCAGGACTGTTTGAACACAAGGACTGATGCAACTACTGACATTTTTCCCAAATTGAGAATGAGGAGTGCATCTTTCTATTTGTGAGCCTTGTGGAGACAAACTGCGGCTTGATTCCAGATCCATTAAATGTTTTCAGTATAAGAGGTGTTTCATGTTGTGACCGAATAGTTTTCCTAAAATATTATCAGTCAGATGGAAGTGCTTTATCAGTGCAAAACACCTTTTCTTCTCAAAAATGCTCTTGTGGGACTGGGATAAAATGTTGTTTCTGCATTGGATATTGAGAAGAGCAATTCATCTAAAGAAGTAAGCTATAGCATATCCTTAGAAATAGCTGATGTGAAAAGTAGAAATACCATATAGATATTAGTAATGTATTTTAGAAAGATAGTTACCGAATTATGTGACAAATTCTTTCTCACAAAGCTGCAATAGACTTTGAATGTTCTAAACAATGTGGGTATAGTATTCTGAACTGGGAAACATACTGTAAGGTTGTTCATTAGGCCAGCAGAAGTGAAATACATTTAACAAGCTTTCAAGGAGCCAGGGCCTTTACACAAAGCAGAACTGTCCCACTCTGTGGGAATGTTAGGATGCCATAGGCAGGCTCCAAGATACTCCCCTCTATCCTCCTTCCAAGCTTATCTCTATGCAAAGACAGATGGAAGACCAGAACAATGACTCAGTGTAAAGGGCACAAGTGCTAGGGGGTAATCAAACAATTAAGAGGTTATGTTTATGTTTATATTGTAAAGCAGGCATCCGAAAGTTATGACCAGATGTTTATTAAGAAAGCAAGTGTTAGAAAGCAATTAACCAATAAAGATATTTGTGTTTGGGTGGCAAGGATCTGTGTTTTCTTGGTATTTGTATGATTAGTGAAACGTCGTGAAAGAGTGTGAACCTGCAGTGCTCAGTCAATGAGGAACCAGGGGAGAAAGAGATGAGTGTTGGGCAATAGGAGATAAAAGATGTAGCACTGTTTTCTGTGTGCACTCCTGCTTGCAGGAGGCCCACCACTGCAATTGCAAATAAAATTTGCTTTATCAGAGATACTGTCCTGGAAGATTATTTGGATATTTCCAACACTATACACAATTTACTAACCTGTAAAGCCATAAGGATACAGGTATTACCATGAGCGTGGAATTTGGATACCCACTGCACAGCATCGTGACATGTTTTATCAGTTGCCTCTACAAGATGCTCCTTCCAACTCTCTGTATTTTCCGCAAATCTCAGCAGGTTAAACCTTGGGAGAAAGATGGCCCACAACATTTAAATCTAACCAATCTTAGTAGACACATTGTATAAGACACTTTTGAAACAGAAAACAAAAACAGATGAACAAAACCAACCACCTATTATTGGAACACAGGATAAGAAAACGTAAGTTATTCTGTGTCAACTGAAAGACCCATGGTCTTTTCCAGTCCAACCATCCACTAATCACCAACAGTCCTCACTAAACTATGTCCCTCAACACAATGTCCAAACGTTCCTTGAACACCTCCAGTGTTGGTTACTCCACCACCTCCCTAGGCAGCCCATTCCAGTGCCTGATCACTCTTTCAGAGAAGTAGTATTTTCTAACATATTACTACGTATTGTTTCTTAATTACAGAAGTAGTGCAGAAACAGTGCAATGTTTATCAGCAGTTTATTATACCTGACTTCATTTTTTCTCAGCTGCTCCCAGATAAGGGAGGTAAGTTCCTTCGTGATATGTGGCAAATATGGGTCCATGGAACCAGATGTATCAATCAAAACACAGACATTTGCTTCTAAAATGGTACCAAACAATCTTCGACTTCCTGCACCAGAATCATTAAAACTAAGTGTTATTACCCAGACTTATTATGTTAAACATACGATTTTATTGAGCCTATGGTAAAATCTTTCATCTTCAGGAGTTACTCTGGACGCATTTCTACATAACAAATTCTAATATGAGTGGAAACTAGGCTGTTCAAGGATTAGTGATAGGAATGTCTTCCACCATTTCTAGTACTAACAAGCATTAGTTACTAGCCATTATTACAACTTGCACTAAAAACAGGTTGAACTCTGCAATACAGAAAAAAAAAAGTAACCATTTCCTAACAAAATTATTTATATGTAACAAATCGAAATAATTTTTGAAAGCAATGATTCCATGTTAAAAGAGGCAGCTGCTACCACTCTAATAATTTCAACCCGTGTGCCAAGCACACAGTTCATTAAGGTTTTGTCTACAAACAAAAGCTTATTGCTAAAACAAGATATATATATATATTTTTTTTTTTTGAAAGAAAAATGAAAACTGGGTTTCCAGAACAGAGTTTGAAACAAAAAGCAATCAAGAAATGGAATTTTACAATTACGCTGCTCCAAATCACAGGACAGACACGACAGATTGTGCTTTATAGGAAAGATGCACAGCAATACCTGACAGAAGCCACTGTATTCTCTGTAGGTAGCGTAGCAACACCTTCTCCATTTGTTCAATGTAGATTTCCAGTTCTTTAGATTGAACCTGCAGATGTCTCACAACCCCCTGAAAAATTGTTCATGCAAAAGCACCTTAACAACTGTTATGAATGTAGTACCTGCATTAGGATTTTTTTTTATCTCTAACTCTATGAAAAAGCATAAAAAACTTTTATGACTCAGTTGCTACTAAACAACTGCTTTACCCAAATTAGGAAAACCTAGTTCTTATTTTAGCCTGTTGTTTCAAGCAACAAAATTAAATAACTTGTCTGGAGAGATGCATCTGTTACACTCCTTCTGACACTTTTATAGATAAAATAAGCCAGTAATATCCTAGCCTTAACCTGCTATGTTTTTCTGGTCACTGCACAAACCAAATCAATCAATATACAACATTCTTGTAGTTTCCTATCACATCTGATTTCCCAAAGTTCTCCCTAAAAATAAATTTTTATATTACTATTCATACTGGATGAACAGAGGAGATGCCATACATTCTAAAGATCCCATGCTGTTCACATTTCAAATATACTAATTATCTTTTGTGGTGAATAGGAGACCTCTAGTTTTCTACTAGCACGTTCATTTAGAATGAAAAACAAGGAACAATAGAGGGACATAAGACTAGCATCTCACAAACACTGATTAATATGCACTGTTTTAGCAAATACAAAGCCTCTCGATATAGGTACATAAAATCTACAAAAGCTTACATTGATTTCTACACTAGGGAAGATAGTGCAGTACTTTGCTGACACTTTCTTGTGCAGAGACTCCACAATTTTCTTTTGGTGAGTGCAGCTTGGACCAAACATCAGTCTGGGCAATTCCAGTTTAAGCTTTTTAATACTGTACTTTGTCAGCCACTTGTAAGACAAACAAAAGGTGCAATTGATTGTTAGTAAATTTTAGAACTATTCAATTAATAATACATTGTATAGAACCACAATTTAAATGTTCACATTAAATCTTATTAAGAATTATTAAATGGCTATTTATTGGTAAGGAGCAAAATACCTCCTTGCTTGAACAGATTTCCTCTTTTTTTGGCAATCTGACAGAGGGAACATGCTTTCTTATGCAAACAGTCTTTGGATAACTTCGGTATACTGCACCTAGCAAGAAATACTTGGGAATGTTAGGTTACCTCTTCATAGCTCTTCACACATGACCTCATAGCCCTCTTGGAGCCACATGAGAATATTCCTGGTGGTAAAATAAAACCAACAAACCAAACAACAACAAAAAACCCCCAAGCATTTCACACACAATTTTTCATTTGACAAGAATTCAAAATTGCTATATGAAGGAATACACAGTAAGCCATTTTATCTCCAGCATTATCTTTAAAAAAATCCAAACAATTTCTTCTCGTCACCTAAGGCATGACAGCATTTTTCCTTAAATCATCTTTGACGAGAAGATCACAAAGCACTTAACCAAAAGTCAAATTAAAAAATCCCAAATCCACCCCTATTTGATAAATGACACTCACTTCCACTCATTGTTTACAGCTGATTATGCGTGACTTAGTATCCAAACTGTTTTATATTATAATAACTGCCAGGAAAAAGGCTTCACCCATTGCACCTTGGTAACACATACCCACATTTCTTCCTTTGTCAGTATAAAATACTGACACAGAACACTCTGGCTGTTTCCTTGGCTTATATTTTCTTCTGTTCTCAGCCTGAGGCCACTGTTTTATTGTTTGTACTACAAAGGAAAAAAACCAACAACCAGCAACACCATAAATGATGACTTCATTCAGCTGAGGATAAAACTGACATGCAATCCAGTTCTTCAGTTGCCACAGTTACACATACTTAATTTTCTTGGATACCAATTAAGAAGAATCTATATTATAGAATTTGTCACATACAAATCAAACCATAATCTGTACAGTTTATAAATTACCATCAGTAAGAAATGTCATACTGGATAACCTGAAAAGATTAGGGGTTTAGAACAAGCAAAGCATTTGTTGCAACATTCGGTTATCATGGCACACAACACCTCATATGCAAATATGAACCCAGATTTGTAAAAGTTACTGAATATCAAGAATCTGCTACCAATCAGTCAGTATTAAAGGCCCAAATTTAATGCAAAAATTCAACAAATAAACAAAACAAAAACCAAAACCCGGCAGATGTTAGCAAAGATATAAGAACAAAACAGGAAAATTATGAAAATGGAAGAATTGACCAGCAGATTTGGAATCAATTTAAAAGCTGTTCCATGCACCAGAGTAGCTGCAGGATGCAGCACTTCAGATAACCTGACATTTGTGTTACAGTTTTCCTTTGTTACTGGATCATAAATAAGTGGAAGAGCATATTAGGAACAACTGCTTACAAGAATATTAACCAAAAAACATGATATATTAAACTAATGATAAATCTCTGAATTGTTGTGACTTAAAAAAAAAAAGTATAAATTGTAAACAAAGACAGGTGAGGTTTTAATTATGCTTTCAGGCATGTGACAAAGGAAGGCTCTTCTTTCCACCACATATATTTATGTTTTCTGATACAGGATGGATATTCAATCAAATGACATGGAAACAGTTATACAGCTGGGCAGCATTCTTCCTCTCCTAATCTAGACAGATGACAACTACAAGTCATTTAGAGGTATTTCACAAACTGCAATGTTCCCTATCGCTCTGTCTTCAGATAAATACTGCTAGTGTTTCTAAAAACTTAAATCCTTCAGTTCTAATTTAATACTTTATTTTTAGCAACTCCCAAACAAACTAAAGACAAGAAGCCCCTCATCCATGCAGACCTGGTGGAATTTCTGCTTTCGCACTGGTGGGACGCCACGCCGGTCCTCTTCTGGAGGCGTTTTTCTCCGCACAGTGTTTGTCTTTGATGTGCTGTAAGCACAAAGAGTAAAAAAATTAAGAAGTATTTTAACCATACAGTATCATAATTGCCTAACTTATTCAAAACTGGAACTATCTTCCATTATTCTCTAATACCTGTTTTACTCTGGCTCTTCTTGCTAGCCAGCAGGTTGCTATTATGACACATTAATTTGTAATTTCTTGCTAGGTTAATAACTCTAATTGCTCTGTTTTAATTTTCTTGCAGACCTTCTGCTGCCATTAAACTGAAGACTAATATTTAAAATCAGATGAGGTTGGAGCATTTTTGTGACATGAAGGAGAGTATATTATGGTAATGGATGGACTTGCTAAATAAAAGCGACTTCATAAAGCATGGTTCTGCTTTGCCTTTGCTTCTATTAAACACTAAATTTTTAAGGTCAGAGGAGGGGCAATTTAGACAATTTTAGATACTACAGTGTTATTTAATTACAGCTATATTTAATTACTTCACAGGATTTAGTAAGGTGTACTTTTTTTATGTAGCACTTCGAATGCAAATTAAAATGTAAATTCATAGTAGAGTCCCAGTACTGTTATTACTTCCTTCAAATTTTCAGCCTGAGCACTTCTCTCACAAAGACCAGCACATGACAGCCAGTTCATATCACTAATTAAAACAGACTGTATCTTAAAATAGAACTGTGAAGGATTTCAAACCTGTCTAGCCAGACTCAGAGCTGTAGGTTTTGGAGATGGCAACTTCTGCGGCCTTCTTTTCTCTTTCCTGACAACCATGGTTGCACCTGCTTCTGCTATAAATGGATTAGCAGGCTGATTTCCTGAACGTTGCTTTAAGGATTCCACTAAGAACGCACACTGAAATGGAAGTTCACACTACTTAGTAATTCATAAACATGACACCTCAAAGACAGACATCCTGTATTTAATAAAATTGGTATTTCTTTTATTTATTATAAAAATAATAATCAGGTGATGCTTAACAACTCATAACCTCTTTGTGTTATACTTGCTAAAACACATGGGAAGTAAATCCTCCCTGCTCTGAGCAAACATTCTAAAAGAAAAAGGAACACTATCTGCACAAAGCCCAGGAAAAATGAGAAGATGAACCGAATACATTCAGCCATTAAGCAATACTATCAGATAACTTAAGACCCTATTGAATATTCACCAGCTGTTCTTTACAAAACAAATCAAACAAAACACATCACCACCAACAAAAAGTTTAATCTCAGACTTGCTGTGATCTCTGGCCAGATATCTCATTGCACATATCCTTCTATTCACACTTCAGAAAGAAAATGCTTTCATACAGCCAGGCTGGATGCTGCCCAAGCAAATGTATTGCATATCTTGGGGGAAAAGTTAAATGCATGCAATATGGAGAGAGACTGTCTAGTTCTACACCCTTACTATGCTTCAGGAAACTTTTTTTTAATTATTAGAGAAATGTACTGTGCAACTGACAACCTTTTCCTATGCTGTGATTTAAAGGAGTATATGAACCATCCGTCTTGGGAAGAACTTATCATAGGATTGGCAACAAACAGAAAAATCACTTCAATTGTGAACTCCTTATATTTGATAGGAAATCATGGGCACTCTAACAGCCATCACTGCAGTGCTCTGGTATCACTGCTTTTCAGTCTGTGTTTACTCTAAGTGGCCATTCTCACATTCTCGAGTTTTCCTCCCTGTCTTACAAGGAATTTCATGCTGTCCAATTTTCTGCACTGCCTGTTGAACAAACACTATTCAATTTTTTTCTGAAGAAAAGCATAATTTCAAAAGACATATATAATTCATACCTTTTGGGAGTAGTTCTTTGCTTTTTCCATTTCAGATACAAGAACAGTGATATCATCACTTTCAAAAATACCTGATAATGAAATACATGCTAATCATTACTTTTAAGTATACAGAAAAGTGTAGAGTATGTCAAATATCAACAACAACAAAAAATAAAAATAAAAAAGCCGTTTCCCATTTGTTATGCAGTCTTTGCCTCCTACACTTGTAAATAAATTTTAACTGTGTATCTTTAAAATATCTAGCAAAAAACAGTGAATTTGAATAGAAAAACTCAAATTAATGCTGCATTATAGTATTCTTTATGATAGCCAAAAGCCTTAATTAAACTAAGACTTATGTTTATATCTCAGTGCTAAACTAAACTTAAAACTAAACTTAATTAGAGGTAAAAAATGCAATAATAGATAGTTGTTTATCATTTGTTAAATAATAAGTGCTGACTCTCCTTTTCACGTACCTGCTTCTCCAAACCAATGAAATCTCCCATTGGCAGCCTGTACTATTTCTTTAAAAGCAATGGCAGTTTCTGTTGGGGTAGCATAGCGTGCTGGAATAATCCCACAGGAGTCAGCATCCTCCATTACACTGAACAGACAGACATGAAGCTGCAAATCAAAACCTCTGCAAGCCTCAGCCACGTAGGCACTGATTGTGTGCTATAAGGCAAAAATAAATCAAAATCAGAATCTCTCCGTACCATAGATGAGTTTCCATCTGCTCCAGTTTTTCCTGAATTGATGAGCAAGCATTCTTAACCTGCATAATTCAGCAGAGGACTATAACCTGAACAGCTCAATGCCTCCTCAACTAATGCATGTAGTCCAAACCCACTGCCTTTGTTACTGCTAGTGGCAATGCTGCAGCCTAGAAGTGAGATGGAGGTAGTTATGAGAATCAAAAACACAAGGTTGTGGAATTCAAGCTGGCCATGCACTGCTGCAAAGAAGTAGAGATGAAAATAATTCATTTAGATTTTTTGTATGCATCTTTCTTTTTCCTGTTTTTTACATCAGTTCTTAATGATTTCTTAGAGTTGTGCAGAATTTCCAGTTTAGCAACACAGGCAAGACAGACCTATTGTAAATGCATGGTTACTCCAATTGGATTACTGCATGTTCAGACACTCCAGGCAACGGAAGTGGCTTAACAGCCACAGAGCACGTGCACTACAAAAATGTACTCACGCAGTGGATTACTGTTATTAAAATAGGTGCTGTTTCTATATAGTGTATTATGAAGTTTCACTGTACAGTTATCTGTGGCTTTGATCCCATAAGGAAATGCTACAATATGAGGAATGTGAGTGGGTTTCTTCACATTCAGAAATATGTAGTGAAATGATGGTCAGAGTTGGAATGAGCCAAAGATCTTAGAAATACTACTGGAATTTTCTGATTTGTGCACTATTAATAATTAGAACTTCTAATGCACAGTGACTGCAGAAACAAAAATCTGAGATTCTGATATTTCTGTGGTCATAGATATGTAATGGAGAAGTATTCTGCCAACAAAGCTATGAAAAACAGCCAAAAGGATAAAAGAGAGGAAAAAATAAAACTGAGATTAATTCTGATGGGAATTTGCAGAAGAACTGTAAAACCTGTAAAGATACTCACTGTTTCTTGATCAGGTATTCCAGTAGTCAGCAGGTAAATTCCTTGTGATTTGTGTTTATCCTTTTCTTTGAAGTCTACTTCCACAGCTCTTCTGAGAGCACTCATGAAATTCCTACTCCCATTGCACTGCAACCTCAATACCCACCTGAGAAGTTTACATTTCAAAGAGTGAACTGAGAAGAGCTTTTGTTTCTGCTAAAAGCAGTAAGAGAACTCTGAATCTTAAATAACACTGCTTTGGGATCTATAGGTTTTTTGACAACAGCCACCAAAACGAGATTATACAAGCATTCAAAACATTTGTTCTAGTTTCTGTATTTCCACCATAGCAAACTACTTTTTAAGGTAAGTTTCAGAGCACGGAGGTGAAAGAACTCCCTCTTAATTTTATGTGGGAAAAAAACTGTAATAGCAGAACTGACAGGAATAAAAGAAAACCACAGAGGTATAATGAAACTAATGAGGATATAATTCCATGAAGAGATTTAGTTTCAGTGTATATGGGGAAAAACAGGTTAGCTTCCAGATCTCAGCTGAATTTGAAGTAATTTTAAATTCTTTTTGTGACCTGTGCATTTCTTAAAAATCTCTACATTTATGCACAGATATACTCTATATACACATGAAATACAAAGACACCAGGACATGCTGAACTTTATGATAGTTTTCACTACCAACCACCTAAAACAATCTCTATAGAACAGTTAATGGCAAAGTATTTTTGTGATATTATAAACTTGTGAATTGTCTAAACTGTTCAGAATGCTGATTCATTTTATTTCTTTCTTGTATCTGTTTTACAGTATCTATGCTCACCTAATTCCTAAGTATGGGAAAGGAATTTGATCCTACCTCCAAGCTTTTTGTAAGTTTTCAGGCTGGGAAGGAACCAGTTCCATCTGCCAAGGCATAATGTGGCTCCCAAATCTTTTAGAGAAAGATAACAGCAATTAATTCTCACACTGTGCTTTAAAACAAACAAAAGAACTAGCATAATTATCTGACAAAAAATCTGACTTAGGGCATTACACAGGTAAAACTGTTACCTTTTTCCAGTTTCACACCATTTAGTTATTCACATTTATCCATCACTCAGGGGTAGTCATATTTTCAAAGCAGTGGGCCAGATTCCATTTTTTTTCTTGAACAGGATGCTAAATGAGCTGGTAAAAGCTCAGCAGAGGTAAGGCAGGATTGCAATTGAAACAAAACAACAACAGACAAACAACATACTCCCCAAACCAATAACCCAGAGATGCTGCTTGCATTCATCTTATGAAGTAAGGGTTCTGTTCTCCCATCAATTTTGGAACTCCATGAGTCTGTCTTTTTTACCTGTCAATCAGGTATCTGCCCAGCTGCTCTGTCATATGTTTCTGACTAGCAGTGTGAGAACAGAAGCTTAAGAAGAATAAAACATTAAGGAAATATTGGAGTCACTGTAAAATTTAAAGTGCATTCTCATTACTGCTCAGACAGCTGAAAAACCTTCTTCTAGTAAAAGTTTCTACCATGTGAACTCACACTGTTACGAACAATACAAGAAAAGAATCTCATCCAACCAGTTTCAGTTGGTCCAAAACAAAACGATTATTTTAATTACTAATTTAGTTTCTATACATCTGATCCATACATTTAGTGAGCAGTTCTGTCAGTGCTACTCCTGCAACTACTTCATCGTAAGATGTGAAATACAAGTAAAATTCTAAAATATCCCCATTGGTAATGACAATCTATCAACATACTTCTTTCATTGCAAAGTGACATTTATCTTACAACCATAAGTAGCTGCTTACGCTATAATATTGAAGCAATCCTTGTCTGACATTTGTTCTTCGAGTAAAAGTCGCAAAGAATGTTGGATATGGATGATGCAGGTAGAGTTTGGCACTGATATATCAACAAGTATAACCACCCTATATAAGAAGCATGTTATTTGTAAAAAATAAGAAAATTAATTGCATATTATCATCTTCACTGCATTCTTGAGCTCACCAAAGAAAACATCTAGCTATGTATAAACATGTATAAACCATATCTATATAAAAATAATAATCTGTACAATCTAAAGTGAGATTCTTAAAATATACCAACAGAAATTTCTATCTTCTTTAAGCTATGCAATAATCAGTGCACTGGCACACCTAGGCACATATTGGCTACTGAACCCTCATCAGCTCCTCTTTCTACTCTTTCTTCTCTGTACTTGAATATCCAGAACATGGCTGAAACTTGGCTGTTATTCAACAAGAAGAGTTGTTGGATAATTCATTGTCCTTTCTCCAATCATCATTCCAGGAAGCTACACAGTATCATTCCAAAGATAAATGGTAAATTATCTCCCAGCAAGTCACTGACAAACAGTGCTTCTCAGGCATCAACTGATTGATGCTACCTGGAACAAATATTAATTATTTGGGAAAAAGAAACTACTGATGTTGATCTTCAGAATAGTCTCATATCAAGGTGTGCTTGTAAAGACAATGCAGGATGGCCGCTGTGAATGGAAAGGGAGCAATGCTTATGGAAAGTATCACAGATGTTATGGACAGTCAGTGGGACAGGTGTGCCCAACACAATTCAAGCTTTGATGAATGAATGAAGAGTTCCCTAGTAACAGTGGCCAATGCTATCTTCTCTGAAACTTTATATTCAGTGTTTGCAAGCAAGACAATAAGAGCAACTACGCAACTGAAGTTGGGTGGGAGACCTCTGCTAAAGATTCAGACACATTGTTAATAAACATTATCATTATTGTTATTATTGAAGATGATCCTCAAACAAAATCAGTTAAAGAGCTCAATTCTCATGCAGGGAAAAAATCTGAAGTTTTTCTGATAAATCTGCATTGGCATTTGTCATCTGGCACTGCAATGCAATTCAGTTGGAGGCAGAAATTTAAAACTAGGATGAAACTTATCTTTCTGATAAGAATCCATAAGAGGCTGTACAGAAACACTCTGGGTATCAATACTAATAGGATGGGGTAGGAGAGTTGACATAAACGCTACATTTGGCCAGAAACACCAGGTATATACGTGGCTTAAGACAGACCACTCCCCAAAGGCTTACTTGCTGGATAACTGAAATGTAATTGTCTTGTCTTATTTGATGGATATGGCAGTTTTTTGTAGACTGATAATAACTGTAAATTCACTAGATCAGTAAATAAATTAATATCAGTATCTGTTGTCAAAAGTGGATTGCTTGCCCTGGTCCTATCTGCAACTGTTGTCTCTACATCTGACTGTTTTGTGCCCTCTGATCCTCAGTGCTCATTTACACATAAAGCAGGGGTTGACAAAACCAATACACAAAACCAGGACTGTCAGAATACAATACCTCCTCTCACAAACACTTCCCCAAATTCTTCTGCTAGCAACAGCCAGCCAGTTAATTCGTTTTTCATAGATTCTTACCATTTTAGCAAGGAGTTTCTGTGGATAAAATAAAGAAAATTTAAGGTAAAAATTTTCAAGTAAGTATTTTGTAACCAAATGCTTAATCCAGAAGTAACATTAAAACATATCAATGATTCTCATTCATTTTATTGATACCATTTTATTAGTAGTAACGATAGCAAAATACAATCCATGAGATAAACATAAAATGACAAAACCCAACATAGGGTCTAAAATATTCTCTTCATCTTCACTTTGTTAGCATGATTCAAAGTAGAGGCCAGAAAAAATAAAACAACCAACCACCTTCAGCAACATTTGTAATAAAATGTGACATTTAAAAAAATATTTTCAAACACATACCATTTTTTTAACACCATATTGACTTGGAGACATTAAGGCCATTTGTCCCAACTCTACAGAACACAACCTTTGCAAGCATATGTATGCATTACATGCATGAGGACAAGTCAAGGTAGAAAAGGGACATGGAACTCAGAAAGAAACTATAAGGTGTACTACCAGAGACTTACCTATTGCCATTGCAACGTAGACACTGCTGCATATGCTACCCAAAAGGAAACAAACTGGCCTACTCTGCATCTTTCTTATTTATCACCATCTTTCCATCTCTAGGGTGAGCCAGTACATAGCTGGATGCTTTCCTACTTTTTGTCTTGTAAAATTTTCTTCACTGACCCCTTCAGAAGTCTTACAATGCAAACACTGCATTGCTTGCTATGGAAATCACACCATCAGGGCCTTAAAGACTATTGAGAACCAATGTTTAAACACACAGTTGCAGATTAGAAGGCAAGGAGAAAGAATTGTATAAGTATTGCCCAGATCTGTCAAACTAAAGGTGGCAATTAGTATCATCAGATACATCAGCTTTATTGGCTGAACTTTCTCCAGCTTTCCATGCCTACCCGACAGGGTGTGCTCAACATTCTTATGCTCTTTCATAAAAGTAGTTTCCCACTAATTTCCTGCTAACAAACAGAATAACAAGGCTTTGTGATTACAACGTTTTACCCCAGGTTGAGGACAGTTCTTGTCTTGTCCATATTGCAAGATGTGAAATTCTAGATCTGAAAGCACTGTGAGCCTCTGCTCATCAAATCACGTTGCAGAACCTTCCTGTTTTTCCCAGGATTCAAATCCCTCCACCATATTTCACCGTTCACATTAAGCTGCAGAACCAAAGCTGCAGCATTCACTTCCCACACATGCCCAGCAGTGCCTGAAGACTGCAGCTGTTCCTCCTAGCTCATTCACTTTGGAAGAAGAAAGAAAAAAAAATTCCACGCAAGCTGTCACTAGAAGGATTTAGAACTCAGGTTCTGGTGCCATGGTTTCCCAAGAATCAGGTGGCCTCTACTGCAGTGTCTCTGTCACACAATGTCTGCATTCTCCTCATAGGAGGCACACTAGCAAAAGGTGTATTCATCTAACACACAAAATAATTTTTACTAGTAGAGACCAAGACTCTGCAGAGACAAGTGCAGCTCATTATTTAACTAATTCAAATGATGTGATTTGCAGCAACATGCTGTCACAATATTCAGAATTCATTCTAAGTATAAAGAATAGTTGAGCATATGCTAAAACATTAACTACAAATGCCCAACTTGTACATATTAATTACTGATACCTTACTACAAAGTAGAAGTATGAGAGCCTTCTATAAAGAATTTGAAAATAATTTCTGCTTTCCAATGCTGAAAATGCCGAAAACACATCTAAATCATTTTCCCTCAACACTCATATTAGGAAAGATAAATTGTCCACCTGTATGATAAGAGTGTTAGAGGAACACAGTAAAGGCTAAAATGCTGCTCTTGCAAGTAATGCAGAAAAATTAGATGGTAATTGAGCCTGACAAGGTTGTGTCCCTACTAAAACCCACCTGATACTTGTATAATATTGGCAGGTCAACATGAATATTTTTCACAGTTCCATCATGCCATTCAAACTGCATCATAGCTTTCTAGAAGGATAAATAACAGTTATATGCTTACAGAAGCCTATATAAGTTACAAGAGCATGGAATTTCTTCCTGAATTATTCTTAAGAATAATATAAATTTCTGATCTGAATGCACAACTCAAATTTCAGTCAAAACCCACAGAGTGTCATTATCTTATAAAGCACCAATTTTAATTAGAAAAAGTAGCAGTAGAAATACAGACAAACAAAAAAACCCAAACCAACCAAACAAAAAACCCAATAAGAGAAAAGGAGCAGGTCCCCATCACTTGCCTCATGTAGAGTTGATGATACTGTTTTTTGAAGAATAGGCACAAATTCTTCCACAGGAGAAAAAGCATTGGGAGCCAAAACTTGATAAAGGTTTAACTTCTTAGCTATAGCAAGGAACAAAAAAATTAAATAAAGCATATTTTCTATCTTTATTTCCTGTTTCTTATCTGTTATGCTTTTCCTTCTGTGCTACCTTTCAATCCATTTGTCTTTAACCATTCTGTTGAAGTTCTGGCCAGGCAGTGTGGTGTTTGAATAATTAATGGTCCTTCATGCTTTCGAGGCTTTGATAGGAAGCAAGGAATTGCTGCATTTGCAACTTCTGTGGAAACCTAAAATGGATTTTAAGAAAACATCCTGCAAGTTTTTGCATATTTTCACTCCCTCACACTCAATCTAAACATCCAGCACAAAATTTTAGTTTTACTGATGTTCAGAGTGCTGAGATTGCAATCATTAAAATACTTCAAAAAAACAGCTACCACTGGTCCTCCCAGAAATAGATTCTGTAGGACAGTGTTCCATTAACTTCAATCCATTAGCCACAGTGCAAAAATCCACAGGGAAAATGAAAACCTCGTAGCTGTACATGGGAAAACAGACAGTTATTTTGCTAAAAAAGGCAGGAAAACCATCAGCATTATACACAAACCAAATCTTGACTTCTCCATTTCCTACCTGTACCGATCTGAAAATCAAAATGAAACACGTTCTCCATTCATTCACAACAATGCAAACAAGTCAACAAACTCCTATGGGACATTAGAACTCTTTCACTTAGAAAAAATGTGTAAGAGACCTATCTCTTATAAATGAATGGAAATCTGTGGAGACACTTTTTCATACAAAAGATTTAATTAATACGTCTCTGAAATGACATGCTTTTATTTAGGGATATAGGACAGTCCACATTTTTTCAGGGTGACTTCTGCCTCCTACGTAGTCTGAATGATTCTTAATATTTATGAGGTTGGATGAGAGAAAAAAGCAGTACGGATTGTATGTATCACATACACACAACAGAGAGAATGAGGAGAAGCAGAGCTAGAAATATCATTCCTAGATGACCATTTTACCTCTAGCCTGGAATATTTCAGGTCAAATAACCAGATGTGCAAAGACACCTGATGGAAAATTTCACTGCCATTTTAAAAGCAATCTTGTCCACTTCGCAGTTGTTGTGACAGAGAACAGACTATTTTGTTAACACAAAAGTTCCTCCAGAGCCACAGATTTATAGAACAGCAATGACAAACTTTGAGCGTGAAAGATCAGCAATTACTTTGCTTTGAACTCAGCTAATTTCAAAGCTTCCAGGCTCCAGGGAAGTACAGAGATAACAGTATGGCAAAAAAAAAAGAGATATATTTCCATTTCTGACTATCTGCACAGGCTGAAAGAAAGATATCAGAAAATAATCTCTCTATCAGGCTAAAGTAGAACTGGAATTTCTCCAAACACACCGCAGAAGGAGGAAAAATTAACAGGAGATGTATTTACTTTCTCATCCAAATTTCATCAAGAGCACTTAGAATTTATTTTCTGGGAGAAAAGACATTCTGGAGAATTTGCTGGTTTTGGCCTTACTTTGCTCTTACATCAGATGGCCAATATATAATATTCAGACTTCACTTATCAAAGTACCTGAACAATCATATGTTTTTTTTTCATACTGTGAACACTAAGGACTTCTACCTCTGATACTTCAAAGTACATGTGGGAATATATATACACACACACACACACTTACATCTGCTATTCCACTAATAAGTGAGACATCAACACGCCTTTGAAAAGTCTGCTTGATACTCTTGAGTAGGTCCTTAGCCTTGTGAGATTCCTGAAGCAGCAGATTAACATCACTACTGTCAGAATTCTGTACATACAGAAACAAGGGGAAAAAAGTTAACTGCTACTCAAACATCAACCAAGCACAGCTTTACTATTCAATGTGTGTGCATCCATATAGAACTGCCTGGTGTGGTAAAATAGAGTGTAAATGTACCTAAGATTCTACATATGGAAGTTTATTAAAAATACATTATTCTTTACTATTTTGAATCAGTTTACAATAAACTCATCACTACTTTCATCCTAATTGTCAGCTTTGAGTCATTGAGAAATATTTGCAAAACTTCCTGTGCTTTTTAGGAAAATATTTTCAGTTGCAGAAACAATAAACGGGTGAACTTGCCACATCCTCAGCAGTTCTGTGACCAGTGCACTCAGCTCTGCTATAAACTTCCTCTCAGATGATGAGCAGTTTGTCTTCTAAAAGTGAAGAGTCACCAAACATAGGAGAGAAAATTCATTTGCCTCTCTAGCTGTCACCTACCTCTCCCTTTGAAGAGTAGCAATGATAACGGCCACTGACAACTTCTGCAAGCTTTTTTACAGTTGCCTACATATTTAAATAGGAAGAAAAAGAATTACTTTGGTTTGGTAATCTCTGTGGTTAACATAGGTTATTAGTATTCAATTCTTAATTACAGACAGATAAGGAATCTTTAAGGTACAGGTAGAGAAAGCCAAAGACATTATAAGATATTTTCATTGCTTTCTTCCCACTCCTGTTTTAAGGACATGTTCAAAATCTCAATAAAGTCATTTACAAAATAGGAAATAAATGATGGGACACTTAAGGAAGTGAGCATTGACAGTTACTTACAATAGCAGCAGGACTGCCACAATCATATGTAACAGCATGAACCAGAAGTCTTCTCCCTAGCATACATTGCTGAGCATAGTCTGCCAGTATTTCCAAAGACTGATCAGGGCTGATTTCAATAAGTAAATATGGAAAAGAGAAAGAAAAATATCTTAGCAATGGCAGTAACGAAATGAGAGAAGAAGAGGCCATACTGAAGAAGACAGAAAAGAAAACATTAAATGAGAAAGAAATAACAAATCATGGGAATTAAATCCCATCATTTAGCATAATTTTACCTCCTCTCCTTCAACAATTACTGAGTTTCTACTACTGGCATTTGAATGTGTTCAGAAATGATAATAAAAGCACTGAAATTTTGTTTTGGTTCACAGCGACTGGTGGATGAAATGAGCTCATTACTAAGTAAGTAATTACTATTTTTGTAACAAGTTCAGATTCTTGTACCAATCCTGTATCCAAGTTAAAGCTGGTTGTTAGAACACCTAATGGACTTACCAGCTTCGTATTATAATCACCAGAGAATTCAGCTCTTTCACTGCAAGGACATGTTTAAAGGCTTTCAGCAAATTACAGCCTCCTGCAGGTGCCAGCTGCTGTACCCACTGTCTTGCTTCACCTAGCCTATGGAAAAAAAGGAACACATGCACTCAATGTGCAGGTGCTGAATAAAATTGACCATGAAGATTACTGCAAGGCACAGGGGCAACAGATGAAGATTGCTCTAATTAAATTGACCTGGTCTGAAATACCTTTACAGAGAAACTAACTTACTTACACATGAACACCAACGTTTTTCGGACTCTCCCATAGAGTTGAAGTTTCTGTACCAAATGAGAGGCAGTACAATTGCTTCTTATAACATAGCTGTTCATCTATTAAGAACTAACAAATAAAAAGTCTGTTAATGCATTACTATCCATGATGCTACTCGTAGAGTTACTACATAAAAGAACAAAGCCAGAAATATGCTAAAAACAGCTGACAGCAGTGTTTTCAGCTACCACAGAGAAATGCTTCCAAAACAAGTCACACAAGTGACTAAGCTAAGGAGTACTGAAACAAGGAGGCAAACTTACAGTAATCCTGTCAGTTTGTTAATAGAGACACAGAATATTATTCTTCTCTTCAGTTGATGTGCATACAAAACAGAACGTACTGTTTCACAAAGGGCGTATTCATTCGCCAAGAAATTACTAAAAATTTTAATATATGTTCATGGATAGGGCTAAACAACAGGTTAGGCATTAGGATTAAGTGAAACCTAAGTTTTCTTTTTAATTTTTTTATTCAGAATGCTCAAATGAGGAACTTGAATAGCACAAATCCATTTGAAATAATGCCTGAATGTGGGAAGTGAAATTGTACTCTACATATGGCTTGGTTTCAGCTCTTATGCTGCTTCTGAGAATGCTGGTACAAGTATTGAGAAACCTGCTGTTATTATTATAGTAGGTTGCAGTAGTTTATTTGGATTTAAAGATTGCAATTTCAAAGTCATTTAAAGAATAGCTTTCTACAATAGAAGACTATTGCACATTATGAATTCAAGAGGATTTTCCCTCTCCTTAGCTATGAGTCTTGATTTACATGTTACAGTAGCCAAAGTCTGCTCTATTATTACTCACCAAAAGATCTTTCTGAAAACCCTCTAGTCTAGGTCTGTCACTCAGACCAGACACATCAACCACAAGTCCAACTTTGGTTCCTTTTACAAGGCCAAACACCTTAAAAAAGAAGTCACTGTAAATATTAAGCTTATGTAAAGTTTAAAAATGTTTCTGTATACTCTATACAATAGCATTTTAAATTTGGGTGTCACAAATTTATTTTCACTATAAGCTTTCAAGCATAAAGATGAGACAGTGACAGACAAGAAGACAAAAGAGTACTACCACACTCCTTGCTTCTCCTTATCAGTGAGTCACACTGCTTCCCTTCCAAGACTATCTATTAATCATTTGGGACAATAAAAAGTAACTTTGGGCACAGCATCTCCTTCAGATTGAATCAATAAGACAGATTTTGGGATGCATCTTGTTTCCCTGTCCCACCTGAGATAGAGTTATGTCCCTCTCCCACTGCTGGCCATGGGCACTGCTAGGCACAGTGAGTCATTAACCAGCTGCGGCAGAGGGCACCAACTATGGCAGCTGAGTTCCAGCCAAAAGTTAAGCTTGGCTTTGGCTATTCCTCTTTAAGGGTACTGGGGGGTCCCTATTAAAATTGCTAAGAGAAATAAAAAGACAACATCTAGAAAGCAAAAATCCCAGATACCAATGTAAAAGCAAGAAAAATAATCTTTCTTCTTTCTGAACGCCTCTTCTCACTAGTATTCAAAGTAACTTATTCTTTAATATTGTATAGAGCTTTCTTCTGAACACATACTGAAAAGTTCAAGTTACCTTTCTGCTGTCCTTCAACAGCCACTGAATTCGTTGCTGATAAAGTTCAACCACCCTGACAAAAGCCATAGCACAGCTTTAGATAAGGCATTCTTTTGCATGTAATCAACAATTTGCCTTCATCATGTCAAATCACCTTTTAAAAGTTTTCAGTGTTCTCATACAACCAACCATTACAGGGCTAGCCATTTTACTACTTCTTCCCCCAAAGGTATTTGACTAGAGAAGGAACAGGCTGAAAAACCAGATTATTGAAATGTTTTCTCATTAGTTGCTGACTTATTCAAGTGAGAGAAGGAGAGGGATGTGGGCCACGTGTTGAAACATCTGGCAAAACTAAGTTAGATCATCACACAGATCTTACTGACAGGAGATGCGTTTAAAACAATCTATATAATTGTTAAAGACACTCATGAAATACAGCTTTGTGACTGGACCTCTAGACTAATTTTAAACAAGTGATTTTTAAAATATACATGAACTGAGGCAAAACAAAGTACTTGTTTTCCCCAGACATTGTTCTATGTTAACCAAATTATTTTTATCACCTACTGCGTAGGTTTTACAACTTGGAGAATAGCACTACAAATGAGAAAAATCTTTCGCCTTTTCAAAAAAATCAAAGCTGCTCCTATTTTAAATCAGATTTGCAGACAGTTTGGTGGGATAGCACAGGTACAGTTATGCATCATAACCATGAACAAGATCAAAACTTACTCAGAAACTCTGGCCTCAAAATTGGTAACAGCCTCTTCTGCCAACTCTATTTCCTCAGCACCACTCCTTGAATCCCTGGAACACCACGTGCAATTAACATCAGAGATGCACAGAGATCAGGACTAATTAAAGGAAGTGCAACATCATACTTACAAAATAATAGTGCCTTTGTTCACCAGATGCTTTAATGTTAATTGCAAGGATTCTAAACTATAGTTTCTTAGCCATTCTTCCGTGGTTTGCACCTTTTTAGGCAGCATTTTCTTCATTTCTGTTGTCTACAGATCAATTAAGAAAAAAACAAATACAGTACAAAAAATGAAATGTGTCATTCAAATGGAACAAAACTATAAGGATGGCTGCAGGTAGGCTGTATATAGCAAAGAACAAAGTAATTTTAGGTACTGGTATACATCCACATCTGATGACCAGTAAGTTTTAGGACAAGTAAAATGCTCTGCATTTGATGCAGGCTTACTGCTTTATTTATATGAACTGCACCATAAGAAAAAAGCCTGGAAAACTCAGTATGACCCGCAAGAATTAGTCAACATAGTCCTGAACCACACAGGCAATGAATTTTGAATTGAATTTCAGATACAAATTTAAAAGGTTTCACAATAGTCCTCACTGTGAGCTAAGGAAAGGGGAGGAAGAGCTCAGTTTGGGGGAGGTAGGTAGGAAGACAAAAAACAGTTCTGTAAAAGACATAAAGGTATACACTTGTGAATTACCAGAAAAGAAGAAAAATTAAGCATCTCCAAAACCTGCCTCACAGATTTTGAAGGGGTATATACCATCTTCCACTTTTCTGAAGAAAAAACACAGTATCAACTTTCAATCTACTTTATAATTTTTGTCTGATACATTCATAGACTGATGCACCTTAACAAAGAAACCCCACATAGCTTCATTACTTTTGTGCTTTTATCAACTGCATTATCTGCATGCATATGCAAATATACCTAAGAAACAAATCAACTGTTTTTCAGCTTATTTTCCATGCTGTGTATTTATAGGGTATGTGTTACTTCTCTAGCTGTTCCATTTAGCAGGAAAACTTGCCTACCAGCAGATCCTGTGTCTCATTAGCACACATTACCAGCAGTCCATTATCTGGTTCTAGATCAGACATCCTGCTGTGGTGGATGGTCACCATGCACAATGGCTTTGGCAGTCACCCTATAAGACACCAAATTTTATGGGATGACTTTATTATCAAGAATATTCCTATATTATCATAAAGCCTTTTTAAAGTTCTTCATGTGGGAAATGTTATGCCTTGGAGCATGTCCAGAGAAGGGCAACCAGAGAAGAGCTGTGAAGCATTTGGAGCACAAGTCTTATGGGAAGCAGCTGAAGAAACTGGGGCAGTTCAGTCTGGGGGAGGCTCAGGGAAGACCTCATACCTCCCTACAGCTCCCTGCAAGGAGGTTGTGGTGAGGTGGGGGTTGGCCTCTGCTCCCAAGTAACAGCGATAGGACAAGAAGGAATGGCCTTAAGTTGCACAAGGGAGGTTGAGGTTGGATATTAAGAAAAACAGCTTCTCTGTAAGAGCATTGATTCACTGTCCTAGAGGTGTTCAAGAGCTTCAGAGACGTGGGATGTTGGTTAGGGGGTGGTAGGGATGGCTTGGGGTTGGACGAGAAGATCCCAGTGATCTTTTTCAATCTTAACTATTCTATGATTCCATGTTTTCTATTTTGCCACTTATTTACATGTTCCATTAGATATCTGATAAACTTTTGAAGGGACATACTACACAATTACACAAGCTGCAATTACCGACTGTCCATTCATAAACTCCCAGCAGGATTTCCTAACGCTGACCTTACCCAATTTTTCAAAGAACTGACCACTGTCCAACAACTGTGCTGTCCTCCTGCTGTGTGCATCCATTACATGAATAAACTCAGCATTAAAAAAAGAAAACAAGACACTATCGCAGCAAAACGCTTAATAGCTCAAGACTATACAGCATTCCAAAAGCAGTAGAATTGGTGGGAACTTATAAACCATGATTACACAGCACGTAGGACAACAGCAAATCAGGGAGCAGCTTCAACGAGGAATTAAGTTATCCACCTATAGAAAACACTCTGGAAGCTATTTGATGTGGGTTTTCAGGCAGTTTATTAGTTGTATGGGCGACTGGGAGACCGACGGCGCAGCTCAAACAGGAAGAAAGGCAAAAGCAATCCTCGGGGCTCGGCAGAGACCCCGCCCCTCACCTCACTGAGGAAGAAGCCCCTCCGCTTGCCGCGTTGTACCGCCCCACTCACCTCAGCGGGAAACGGCTCTCCAGCTCCTTTTCCTCCTCACCTCCGGCAGCCTGAATGCCCGCCCCGCCTCCCGGACCCCCGCTCAGCACCGCCGGCCCGAGCCGCTTCCCGCCCCTCCACAGCCGGCCGCGTGCGCGCTGTGTTACCGTCGGCGTTGCCGATGGAGACGGAGCGGCGCCGCTTCCCGCCGCCAGAGGGGGCTGAGGAGGGCACGACACCGGCCGCGCGGCTCCCCCTCAGTCAGCGCAGGCACGGCCGGGGGTTTTAGTAGACAATTTATTTTGATAAACTTGCTCAATAACAAAAATACAAGTGTGAAGAAAATTATGCTCATTTTTATACAGTTTGTATTAACATTTGTTCAGAAATCATCGATTAAAAAAAAAAATAAAAAAAAGAAATGTTGTAAGCACTTAGAAAACACTCCTCAGTAAAGGCAGGCGGACGGACACAGGCAGCCAGGCCTGGGGCAGGGAGCGACGGGATGCCCGGGCCGCAGAGCCGCTGGCAGACATCCCTTCCTTCATTATTTTCATCCTTCACACAGTTTTTAAAGGACAATTTTATTATCTACAGGTGTGTTCTGAAGTGGTTATGTAACAGCTCTGAAACACAGGCATTATATGCAGGGCCCAGCTGGCATGGCCAGAGGGTCAGGCTCAGGAGCACAGCCCTGCCCCAGCTCTGGTACAGCGGGTGTCCCTGCCAGCAAAGCACCGTGAGCGCTGAATGAGACAGGTTGTGCACTCAAGGAAGCACGTTCTACTCACCCCTGGGACAAATGGCTCTGAGGGGATCGTGTCTCAAGATTTACATAAACACATCAAACAATTTTCATTCTGAAGGTATTTCAAGCTTCTGATTTCACACTTTGTTAGCCGAATAAACAACGTGCACATAGCAATAACCCTCTGGAGAATTTGGAAGCAGAAGACTGAAGAATTTCTAGTGACGCACAAAATGCGCTGTCCTTCAAAAAACCAATGGCAGAAATAGAAAAGTTTATGTAAACACTCAACATAAATACGGGATTACCTTTGGAGAAGACTTGTATGGGAATTTTTCCTTTTCATGAACTGAAAAAGTCTACAGATGTCTAGGCATGTTCAGTACGAACTTTCTGTAGTTTAAACCTTGTGCAAATAGAACCTATAAATAATATTCAGCAGATTTTACAGTGATACTCTTAGGTATTGAAGAATAATGTACACATCTTTCAAACAAAAGTAACAGACAAAAGTTTGACAAATGATTGCACCATAAAACAGTGTTTTATATACAGTTTACAAGATATGATTTTCTGCTATAAATTAATACTGTACTATATAGTACTTAGTGACGTTATTAAAAGCAACTGTTGACAGCTGTCTCTTCATTTACTGATAGAATCATTTTATTTTTAATACAGATGGCTGTATCTATTTCTGGACTTGAAATCTCCAATTATGAATAAAAACAGCTGGCTGGTTACATCTGTTATTTAATAATTCATAGCAACAGCATTGGCAGATCAGATCAATTTCCAGCCAGCCTGCCACAGTCTGGCTATGCTTCAAGAACAGTATTTGTATTTTTTCATTATATGATGATCCATTTAACTGAAGCCAAAATCCACTGCATACACAATGTTACTATACCTGAAATAAGTAGGCGAAGGGTGGCATCTTGGCAGCCAAGAAACTCTTCCACCCTCTGTGTTCCAGTTACAAGAACCTAGAACTATTTACAAAAGTGATATTTCTGAAAACAGAAGAGCTTTCCTTTGTCACAATTCAAGTCTAAGTTCGAGCAAATACTTCAGCTTTGGTTAAATACACAGTAATGCTGAAAATTTAGACATATTCAGCAGCTTAACCTGACATTTTATCTTTCATTAATATATCTATCTTCATAATTTATTTTCTTTAATATATCTATTCTATGATTCTATGATCTTTCCTCCAATATCACTGGAAGGAATTAGAACATTCATACCGATAAAGGCTTAAGTTAGGAACCAAATCATTTACAAATAGCTGGGGCCTGACTGTATTTACAGGTTAGAGTACTTCGGAAAAATTTAGTATTCTATGAACACTTATACTTGTAAGGGAAAAAAAAGTCATTCATAGACTGTTAGAATGATAAGTTTGTTCAAGAACATCAAAATATGAACTGTGAACTGTTTAATTCAGCAGAATCAAGGAGAAATGCTAGAACAGGAATCCTGCAGGAACTGACTGGTACACAGTTTAAAAGAATTGAACAGAATGTCTTATCTTCAAACCCTTAAGCTTATCTGATAAGTGATTATTTTGGTAAATCATGGATTAACTGGCAAGCAGATACTGGGAGTGCAGGCAGCCTTCCTGGGACACTAACAGACTGAGTAGTAAAGTATGCTAGGTAGACTGAGTAGTAAAGTATGATAACACCCACGGAGCCAAAGATTTTTTTCTGTGTTGAAAAGTAAAACTGCTTTTTTGTGAGGAACATTTACTTTAAATCTGGTTGGCCCTTAAATCTGCATTTATAATCACTTTAGTAAATGAGGCATATGCTCAATGATATTGCTCTTTTTTTTTTTTCTTTTTTTTTCTTTTTGTAAAGGTGAATAAGTCCATCCATCTTTGCAGTGAAATAGTGTTTGCATTACTTTAAATATTACATTTTACCTGTGCTACAGAAATGCTCATCTATGGTAAACTGCTATGTTTGAACACAAATGACTGTTAATACAACAATGCAGTAGAAAAAGAGACTATCTGTACAACAGTTGCTAATAATTTAAATAGTGTCAGTTTCCCAAAATTAGAATTTTAACTTTAAGGTATGACATGATCTCACCTTCCACCCTCATATACAAATAAATTACCATAAAAAGAATTTTAGCTTAACTTAAAATTGCACCTAAAAAGGCATGGGATCGTTTGTACCTAATACAAAAACTGTTAAAATCAAGGGCTGCTACAAAGAATGAGGTAAACTGAAGACTCTCAGCTATGTGGCCTTCAGAGAAATGGCTTTTTTTTCTATTGAGTTCTAGTTTTGCACACCACAGTGTTTTGCTAGCAAAGCGTTCTGAGTTCTCTTCCAGGAACCATTTGTGTGTATATACAAATATATACATATATGTGTATATACACACGCACACATACACACACACTGTATACTGCATCAGCAAAATATATATATATTTATATATATATTTATATAAATATAAGGAAGAAATCCCCCTCTAAAATGTTCTTTAGTGTTTTTCTACAGCTTATGGGGGAGAAGGGGATGTATGTCTTCTTGATGATACATACATTTTAGAGAACGTTTGCTCTATTGGCTTCTTGGTGCAGCAACGAAAGACTGATCCATACTGGTGCCAAAGGCTTTGCTCATGAGACAGAGGATGTAAAATACTAATCTCCTACACAGCGAGGCCAGCCTCGCTTGCATTTCTCTGCAACCCTCTGGTCTACCACAAGGTTCATAAATACTTTGACTTCCAAATCATTAGACATTAAAAACTAGAACAGTACAGTAACATGGGGAATTATGCTTCTCAGTGTAAAGCATTCTTCACTAGTTCCTATCACAGTGCAGACCTGACTGCATTACATATGCTCAGGAGATTAGTCAACGGTGTCTGTATTTGGTTATGGGAAAGGCTCTCCTTTTTTTTAATCCAAAGTGCATAGTGAAAAAAAGTCAAAGCATTCCTCTTTTCAGTGAGTGTTTGATAGTCACATCTAGGCATCCTCCTGAGAATGCAATTCTGATGTCTTGCTCTTTTCCAAAACAAAGTCCCGCAGTCCAACATTCATCAGCCAGGTAAACAAACTTTGCCAGCAAACAGAAGTCCAACTATTGTAAAGAAAATGGATAAGACAAACAGTACATACGAAGACCCAACCACTGTGTTATTGGGTAATTTATATGGTTGACCTCCGACTTCACTGATGTAAAATCCTATTGGAAATATTAGGGCTGCCATACAGAATAGAATCACTGCAAAGAAAAGAGAAAAAAAACAGTGTTAGAATAAAAATATTTACCAGTTCAGAGAGCAGTACAGAAAAGCAAAGTATTTTGAGCAAACTGAAAAGCTGAGATATTCCCATCACTAACTGGCTTTAAATGATTGATAACGCTCTATCTTGCTTTTAGAAATCCCACAAATACCATTTTGACAGTAATTTCAGCTCTGCTCACCAGATCATGAACTGTTTTCACATAATAAAAGTCTGGCAGATATAATTCTATCACTATCCATGAATGTAGTCAGTTACTTCCCCAGTTATTTTAGACCATCATTTCCCCCCACGTCAAGCTAAACTAACATTCAAATTCCCTTTTTATTATCAAAGTTGTCTTCTACCAATTGTAGTCATCCACTCCCCTTTTGCATAAACTCTTTTCCTGTAGAAGTTTTGCCAAACATTGCAAACAGAGACTGTTACTGTGGTTTTTTTCATTAAAATACATCAGTTTCCTGAATTCATGATTGTTTCTTAAGTAACAAAATCTCCTTAAGATCTCCCATTGGAGTTTAAGAAAGTTTTCTGATTCAGTTTAATCTAAGATTCTTAGTGAAAAACACCAAGTTCAAATTTTGTGAACTTAGGAGAAACGAGCAATGGGACTTATTTCATTTGAAAACTTAAACTCAGGTATGTGGTTCACACTTACAACTGACTGTGTGAATATGCAAAAAAAAAAAAAAAAAAAAAAAAACCACCAACAAACAACCACAG
This sequence comes from Meleagris gallopavo, assembly GCF_905368555.1. Classification (NCBI taxonomy): domain Eukaryota; kingdom Metazoa; phylum Chordata; class Aves; order Galliformes; family Phasianidae; genus Meleagris; species Meleagris gallopavo. The sequence goes on along the minus strand of NC_139419.1, from coordinate 8,525,868 downwards.
AATCCCTACTAAAGCCATTCATTGGAATTACATTATACATTTCACAGGCCTTCAGATATTAATAGTGGCCAGCATTCCTCAGTACAGAATATGCAGTGCCGTAATCTTTCCCAGATGAGAACACCAGTGTTCCTGTAAGATAGTTCTGGATAAGTAACCTTATTTAATGGGAACACAGCGATATACGGATTTGTACTGTCTCTAGCAAGGGAATGGCTTCCAAATACATATATAGCATCTCTAAGAAGCAAGAGATTCTTGCTCACAATAAAAAAAAGATTATCTTTTAAGTTGGCTTGAGTGTGTATTCAATACTATAGCATTATACACTGTCTTTTCCCCATCCTTTCTTTTTCTTCCATCAGTATTAGAACATAGAATTTTATTTCTACTAGTTAAGTCAACAATTAGTGCCTTACTCTTATTTCACTTCTATGTATTTCAATTTCCTTTCAACTATTATTTGCTGTGAGTGGAACGTCCTTATTTTATATCAGAGGGACACAGGCATCGAACCTGTTCTGTGCTTCCACCAACTCTATAAATATTCACACAATCATCTCCTAATATGAAGCACAGTGACATAACCATCTCCCAGTCCTCAAAGTGTATATATAAAATGAGAAAACAAAATTCAGAAAATTCAAGCCAAACTACAATGCCTCTGCCTGTAGCATATTACATACTAATTTATTCAGTCTTCTGAATGCAGATTGCTGCTTTTTCTTAGTTAGTAAGAAATACAGAACTGTACTTAAGCAACAGCAAAAAACAACACAAAACCAAACCAACCCAAACAATCCCTAACATGCAGTAGTAATAGCTAGCACCTTAACTGCTGGTTCCTGTACAAGTCAGTAATGCTTTTATTTCCAAAGGTACCTTAAGCAAATTCAGCAGCTCGCTTGCTCTTAACAAGGCAGTCTCTACTCCTTCCAGCTGAGGATATGATGGGGTAGAGCAGCTTCAATATTTTGGAATGCAATTTCACTACTCTTCTTCTGGCTAATGCTCTGGTTTTTCCAGCCACAGTGTTACATGGCAATAGTAAAAGATTTTTTTTAATGAACTCCATGTTTATATACAATATGAAATGTTTATCACATATTTTATATCTTACTGCTCAAAACATTGCGATTCACGTAGTACAGGTCTCAGCTTCATGGAAAAACAGTCGTGTTCTGTGGCAGAGACTAGTTATGAACATGATGAAGCTGAATTCAAGAAATGCCTATGCAGGATTTGCACAAACAAAACAGGATGGTTTGATCACATAATGCATATCCAACCATCAGCTGTTCTTTGCATGAAAACAGCTTACACACATCTTGAGTTAAATGCTGCCTCTCTGCTTATACTAAAATACTTAGTTGGGAATAAATAAATAAAAATCAAAATGACTAAATACATCAATCGTTCCACTAGAGGGAGCTTGTGTCTTGTTTTTAATAAAACTTCATCAGCAGATTAAGGATAAAATAAGTGCACAAGTGAATCTGGCAGCTGCAGTTACTAACCTCTTGTTCAGTGCTACCACATTAGGCTATAAAACAATACCAAAGAACCAGAAACCACATATTAAACATTATTTCATCTTAAAGCTTTTAAATATAAGTTATGGATCCACATAATCCCACACTACACAATCAAATCCTTAAAGAATATTTCTCCTTTTAAAATTGCATCTTAACCTCAGGCTGTCCAGCTGAGGAGAGGAAGTTCAGGTACGTGTTTTTTGCGCAGATCAGTTTAAGTGCAGAAGAGCTCTCCATTGGAGTGGTCCAGAAAACAGTGGTTGACAACGAGTACTTATTGATGCAACACATAATTAGTAACAGTTTAAACAAGGCTCTGAGGATGGTTGACGTTACCACAAGTCAACATTTTCTACTACATCCAGTTTGCCCCTGAAGAACATTCCAGTTATTTACAGAATTGCTGTTACATTTTAACAGCAGTAAGGCTGTTGGAAATAGCTTGAGGATGCTGAAACCACCATCTGCACTTTTAAGCTTAAGTCTCCCTTATCACATTCAAGAACTATACGAGCAGAAAAGTTCTGATGGCCTCATGGATAAGGCTGAAGAATAGATCTTTATCTCTCTTTGCTAAGCAAATTGCTCTTTGAGGCACGTTGTACGTACACAAACCCAGCAGTGCTGTAGGTCTGAGAGCTGCTGGTGGCACTCTATTGCCATGGAGAGCACATGCCCAGTGACTCACTGCATTTCTGCCTGAGGACAGAAGCATGCAGATACCTCACTCTCCCTCAGCTCACAAGAGAAAAATAAATAAATTCTGGAAATGCAGGCAGTGTGAATAATGCTGATTCACGTCCACGTTTCAGAAGTAACCAGAGACCTTTTTTCTTCTAAATAACAATAGTGCTATGAAGGCTTCTGAGCAATTCTACTCAGTGTGGTCTGAATTTTTAATCTACTGAAATAGCAAATGTAAAACAGTTTTCATCAAGTTCTTTGTCAGACTAGGGAGCCAAATTCTGGCAATTTTTTGAGATGATAGTAAGAAAAGACCACATGATAAATGTACTAAAAAAACAACACCAAAATTAAAGAGAAATTCTAAGAGAGGAAGCACTCAGTTAACTCAGTGTGTATTCTTTAAGAAGAAGAATTGTTGGCTAGAGGGTAGGAATTTCTTACACAAGCTGTAAAACAAACATATCTGATCATATCTGGTAGTATAAACTCAGCGGATTTCCATCCAGCAACCCATAAAGAACTTCTCCCTTAAAAGTCTGTTCTTACAATTTCAGGGAAAAACTGCAGAAAAGACAACCATTACAATTTCTATTAACAAAAGTATTCAGTAAGAGAACACAATCATTTATAGGCTACTTCCAGTGGCTGTCAAAAGAGGTCTTAGTTTCTTTCATTCTTAAGCTCAAAACTGTTTTGAGCATTCGGTGGCAATAACTTCTATGTACCCAGGATAAAGCATATTAAAAAAAAAAAGGAAGTATGGTTCAGAGATGCACCAAACAGTACCAAAACTAGGTTACTTGCCTGCTACCAATCTATGCCACCATATCATGGGGCATAACCAGTGACAAAGCAGTACAGAGTTGGGATGGCAACAGACAGTTAGCTTGAGCAACAGGTAAACAATACCATGCAATGAATAGCTGATAGATTTTTGGTTGCCATCAACAGGCGAGGCACAGCTACAAGTTTACAATGCCTCTTACTGAAGATGCACACAAAGACCTGGGCAGCATGGCAATGAACACCAAGATGGAATCATACTTCATTACAGTGTGTGAATTTGACACTACATTAACGGGGCTCAAAGAGCACTGACAGTTTTGACTGCATCTACACCCAGGGTCACTATACCTATCACATCAGTTAGGAATACTGTAAGTCTTGAATAACCTTACAAGAAGAATATGAAACCTTTCGCATTTGCTGTAAGGAGGACTTTTGTCATTCATGCATCATGGCCTGAAAGACTGAAATCTCCCCCTCACCAGAGCTAGTTAGCAGGGAAGCCAAAAAGACAAGTTTCTATGTAGTAAAACAATCAATGGTTGAGGAAAGATGCAAATACAATGCTAATAAATACCCTCAGGTGCATCCCTTGCAAAGTGTAAACAGAAAAGAGCATATATGACAGTAAAATTGTCCTTTGTGTGCCCGTTAGCTAACCAAGACAGAGAAGATCACTCAGCAATAACTCATATTTAGAAAGTGCACTGTTGAAAAACATCATCGAAGATGACATTATTACAAGCAAGATTTCCACTAACAAAAAAGTACATAATGCAGTTAGCTTAAATCTCAATATGATTAAGAAATTGAGGAGAATGGTTTCATTGCTGAGAGAAAAAGTTCTGATTCTTACTTCAGGAGAGCTACTCCTTTGTAACCTTTGCTAGAAACAAAAAGAAAAGCAAGCAGCTTTCTCTGCTGTCATCAGTAGTGCCAACAAAACCTCCTGAGGACAGAGGGATATGTGTGAAGACTCATTCAGGGACCTATAGATCCCATCTACAGACATAACCTGGGTAAAATATTTAAGTGAAAATAGACTGCAACAGAAGCTGAAACCAACAGCCTGAATATTACGTCATCACAATCCAAAACAATATCTAAAATCAATCTAATACTATCTTAATCTTTTAGTTGTAGCAGAAAAACACTATCCTACCTTTGCTTCTCTTTGAAGGTGTTGGTATAGGCATGCCAAGCAATCAGCACTAGTTTATGACCTGGACTCTTCTTCCCTGAATTATCATACTGTGCTCTGTAAAGTGAGCAAAGGAATGAAGTGCTGAAGATGTTTGCACCAATTTACTCTACAGAATTCTATCAATTGAGGAAAACATCAAATATTCCTTAAGAGTCTTTCATATTCTTATCATAAAAATCAAGACAAAAGAATCAGGAAGTTCTTTTTCCCTACATAATATTGTTAAACCAGCTACATGGAGCCGCTCTTCCAAGACCTTTCTCTTCTGCAAGGGAGGTCTTCATCTTCTTCCTCAAAAACAGAGGTATTTCAGATAGTCACCTATGGATAAGAATGAGACTTTCTCATAACTTCTCTGGACTGCATTTCACCACCTTGGACAGAAGGTAGCTAGAGAGGATCTGCAACAAACTGACTTAACCCACTGGGGTCAAATTCCAGCACAAGCAAGGCAAGAGTGACCTCTTGCCTGGCTCTCCTTGCTGCTGGCAGAGTTGCAAGGAAAGGGCTGAGCAAGAGCATTCCTTTGTCGTTAGATGATTTCATCTAGACCCCCCTTGCAGAGCTGCCAGTCCCAGAGATGCCTTTAGCAATCCCAGCAGACTTCACTGCCACTTAGGACAGCACATCCTATGTCATGTTCTGAAAGTTCTGCGAGGAGAGTATCTGCTAGCCGCCTGTACTGGGCTGTTCAGTCTTGAAATCACCTGCAGAAGAAATGTAATACAATTATGAAGTTTTCCCTACTCTGTTCTAATGAGTTACCCACGTTTTCATAATACAGCACTCTGCCACTTCACAGGAAGGTTATGGTAGTCATGGTAGTTAATGCCACACGTTTACATGCATCCTAAGATCAATCTACAAATAGAATACTCATTTGTGTTGCCATACAATGAACCACAGAATTTGTTTATATTGACTTCCTGAAGAATAAATAACTCTGCCTTCCATTCACTTCTTTTCTTATAAGTGAGTTAAGAAATAAAATTTTCCATCATCATTGTTAATACAAAGTTCATAGAGTCATATGTATTGGAGATAAATGTATGTTGGTAAATTTCAGCAACACAGCAAATGTATCTTAATAGAATTACAAATAATTCAGTTACAAGAGAACAAATTAATGTGCTTCATTATTAAACATCTCATAACAAAGGCAAGTGCTGAAACAAAACAATATCTTTCTATAGTTAAGGCTTCTAATAATGACCCTATTACAAGCCCAAAGGAATCCACAGGGGAAAAACAAAACCAACAAGCTTTAGGGTATCAGAATTTTTATCTGAAGTAAGCATCAAAGTTGTAGAAAACTAGAGATGCAAGAATTTGATTATTGGAAATATTTTAAAGAATATGTAAAAATCAAAATGCAAGCTGTGAGTTGTGTGGGAGAAAACCCTCAATAAGTAAATATTCTATAGTATTCAAAAAAAACCCAGTAACCCACAAACAACCAAATACTTGAGAACTGAATAGCTTTGAGATCTGCTCACTGCAAGCGTCTTAATCTTATACAGCATTTTGAATTTAAACCCTTCTGTGTATATTAGATATACATGAAATATGTATTAATAGACAATGGCAACTAGAAAAGCTGGCATGGGACATTCAACAGTATTTTCATCTATTTTAGCCATTCATTGGAAAATGAATAAAAGCCAACCACAGTGGATACAGCACTTCAATAGTTCCCTTGTCTGCAATAGCTGCACTGACAGTTTAATATGCTACATAGAAAAGTTGTCAGAAAGACAGCTTTGAAAGCTCAGGGCATTTTTTTTGTTTGCTGTTTTTTTTTGTTGTTGTTGTTGTTGTTGTTGTTGTTGTTGTTTTTAAACACATCATTCCCTTCTCCAAACAACCTTAAATTCATTTAATTCATTAGATGTCATTAGATGCCACAGACTTCCATTAAACCTTACTTATGTTTGTATAAGCCACAAGCTTGCATTTTCTAGTTAGTGTGTACACTGTTATCATATGTCAACTCAAAAGCAGTCAGATTTTGAATTTTTTCATGCCATCATCACCACCATTAAAGCACCATTTTACAGCTGGCATAAACCTGAAACACACATTAAGGAAAAAGAAGTTTGAGAGTTATTCCCTTACTTGTGGGCTAACTGTTTTTCTTTTGCACTAAAGTAGCCACAGCATACATTTCCCTGTGTAGAAACACAGGGCTGCTGGAGGAGGCTCAGTCTTTGCTGTGAGGAATTATGCTGGTGTTCATGCAGCACACAATGAAGGGAGGCAGAAAAACATTAGTGCTATTCCCTCTGCTGAAGAGCTGCTGCAGGACACTTAAGGGAAGCAAGCCTCAGTGCTGTGAAGCACAGCAGGTGCTCTGCAGTGGGCAGTCCTCCCCCATAGCCAATTAGGATGCAGATACTGTGAATAAAACACCCGTTGTGAGCATCAAGCAGGACTGAACCAGCATCAACATTGAATGAGGTATTCAACAGCAACACCTGAAGTGGGGATGGACTTCAGACTGCAGTGTTTCAGATGCATCAACTACACAAGGGAATTCCCAGTCATCCCATTTGGCTAGAAGTACTGGATACAGGGGGCGTGGGGAAGGAAGAATGATCCAGGACTGACCTCTTCCTATCTCTGCTCATTTTCACAGGTCAGCAAATGGCACTCCTCAAAGAAGGCAAAGGGGTCAGGGCATACAAGGCCCTCCTTTCTCTCACCTTGGACTCACAGGCTATCAATCCCTCTCAATTATCAGTCACTTAAGATATCAATCCCTCAGTTTTTGAACAATTTCCTTTTTCTCTCAGATGCAGTATTTGAAGAGAGAGTATTTTGTAAAGAAGGAGCCCTAAGAACTACTCCCTGACAACACCATGTGTTATTTCAGACTCCACCAGTTTATCCTGTGTACAGGTCAACCGTGCAGTTGAGGTCACTTACTTCCAGTGAAAGCTATCCAGCGGGCATATTTAGTAGCTTCTCTTCGCCAGTGGGAAGCCACCAGCAAACCACATGTGACAGTTAGTGAAATGATTCCCATTATGATGAAAAATAACGTAGTGACCCACTCAGGAGGCAGCCGTGGAGGAATACAGGTCCTGTCACGTCCATGGATGGTTTGACACTGTCGCACAAGGCCAACTGTGAGAGCACCTGAAAATACACAGCAGAGAGGCATGTAAACTTTCAAAATCCTCTCTGAGGGGCGCTCAATTGCAAACTGCATCTCAGGTTTGTTCTGAAATAAGGGATTTTTTCTTTGATGAGCCTTAATAAGCCTGTCAAAGACAGAGGATAGAAGGGACGTATAAAGTATCTATCTTCGTATTCTTTCATCAAACACTTGCATAAATTGCAGTGAGATAGCTACAGACTATATCTGGTTCTTGAGTGGCAGTCAAGCTCTAATCAAAGTAATAAAGCACTCCTGTGAATCCTGCCACTGCCAGCTGAAGTGGTGGCGGAGTTGTAGAGAGCACCACTCCCTCATCTTTGCAAGGTAAAAAACTTTCATAATGTCACCAAACAGGATGCAGCCCCCTGAAGCGTCCTTTGTTGTCTAATGCCTTTTCCCCTTATCTATAAAGACAGCTCTAAACCTCTAAGTCTCACAGAGGGATCTGCGTTTAGTTCACACTAAGATTTTAAGAATATTAAAAAAAAAAAAAAAGAAAGCAACAACCATACCTCTTGACAGTAAGTGTTTAAGAGTCCCTCTACCTAAGACACTTAGGACAATTATTTTGACAACTACCATGGGTTACTACACTCAACAACTGGGATATCTATACTACTAGTTGGAAAGATCCTAAGAACAGACCAAGACTGGTAAAGGAACCACACTGTATTGACAAATTCTGCCAAGAAAACAAAAATTATGTAAGATGTATTTGACTCTTGAGGTAGCAAAATGGAATGCAACTAGAGGGTTGAGCATAGGATATATCACAACACACAGAATTCTGTGACACAAAACAAGGTATTTTCAAATAGATCCAAATAGTTCTGATTTAAAATCTATTTCAGTACTTTTGAGACTCATGCATAAAGCAGCTTTTAATGGAATTTAATAGCGAAATTCTCTTTATCTTGAAAATTTTACCTCAATATTAATATTTAAGGTCAAAATCCATTTCTTCCAGTGTCTCTTCTTAAGTCCTATATTTTTCAAATGTGTCTCTTCTTCTGAGCTCTTTAAATAATCACAATTGTCCTTTATCTAAATTAGAAGTCAAAGTCAACAGTGGAAAGTATTAGAGTCAACATCTTCCTCCACAAATTTTGGTAAATAAAAACTGTCTGTAGTTCATCTGCTTACAATGAAGAGGCAACTCTTTTCCAGAAAGAAGCAAGCTAACAGTCAAAAGAACGAACACCATGTTACATTAGAGTTAGTGCTTGTGGTACACTCCCAGAGGATGAGAAAAACAAAACATTACTGATTCAATTCTTCTGAAGCGCTCCTGTAACCTCCAGACTACAGTCCTATCCAAATGTGTCATCTTAATTACATATTCATCAGCTGAAAGACTTGGAGATTAATTTTTACTTAGAAGTTAAGTCCTTAAAAAATGAGTCAGTTACAAAACCCACAATTATTAAACTACAAAATTGGCATTTTCGACTCTGCATCTAAAGCAGCTGAACCATGGCTGTGCACCAGGAGGATTACACAGAGCTCAGCTGGAGTTACACAAGCACTCTCACCCAGTTCACACACCTGCACAGTACAGTTTTACATGAACTGCTTCTCTGTTGCTTTCTCATAGTCTGCTACGTTTTCATTTTAAACAAGCTGCCAGGCCAGAAGGCAGATGTGCACGTGTCTTTAAAAGTCAGTGTCCTCAAAACACACACACAGCAGAACCTCATTAAGTAGTTTGGAGATAAAGAGGCTACTCATTGCGCTATCACAGAACAGGAAACTAACTGCAATCACTACAAGACTGAGATTTAACAATTTTTCTAACAGCAGTTCTGTCTAAACTGAGTTCTAAAATAAAGAATGACTTCTAAAAATGTAAAAACTATATAACTCTACCAATAGATTTTTTTGAATTCAGATGTACTGAACACACCTTAACTTTGACAAAAGCAACACTGTGAAGAACCACTGTGCTGGCCTCCATTCCACTTTGTGTATTTCCTTCAACTTCCAGTTGCTACATTATTGGAAAGACAATGGACTCACCTTTCAGACTCACTTTGCAGTTGGTGCTGAAGATGTTTTTCAATTAAAAAGAGCACATACAACATGCCAGTTTCAGAAGGGATCAAGGCTAAGCCTAGTAGTGCCTTAGCTAGAGAAAACAGAAAATAACTCTACTTGGAACTAACGTTTTTAAGAATGAATCTTTTTGCTGTCCATACCTACTCTTCCATGGGCTGATTCCTAACCCCCTCAAGAACCAACCAAACAGGTTAAATCTCCAGTCTATCAGTATCAGCTAGCACCTCTTCCAAAGACACCAGAGTAGTTGCAAGAAACTACTTAGATTATGGTTTCCTAAATATCACACCAGTTGCCCAAGTGTGTTGTTCCACTCTTTATTTTTAATCAGATTTTTAAAGCACTGGCAAATAAATTGCAGCATGTGTTATTTTGGAGGACCAACGCTGAACTTTATACTCTAGCATTAAGCTTTTGGTAACACATACTCAGTATTTACTCTTAAGTGTGCTTCATGGATTACAAATTTGAAGTAGATACTCTCCACATTCAAAGCGTTGAACCTGGAGACTCCTGGGAGGCAAGAGGGCAAAAGAAAATTTCTGAAGCGCTTCCAAAGGTTCCACAGAGGCAGCTAGGAAAAACAACCTCATTATATGCTCATGAATTTCAAGTTTCTGTTCACAATACAGGATACCACACCTGTATACTAAAGCTGAGGCAGAAGCAACTTATACCTCACAGCTTGCTCCCATTGTAACATCTGTTGAAGATGTAAAAGAAGAATGGGTACAAAATGAATCAATGCTGAGTGCCACAGAACATCCTGCAAGCCAGCTGGAATTACTCTGTTGGGTAGATTCATACCTATGTAGGCACACACTTTGGGTCCGTAAGTAAAACTTTACTTCAGTGTAGAAAAGGTGTATTTATTTGCCAAGGAATTCAAAAGAAAAGAGGGTTTGCATGGTATTTGGTCCAGCTCTGAAGGAAGCATGTGAATAGTTGCCAGGCAGTTGCCAACGATCTAACTTGGTACAGAAAACCTTGGTTAGCCTTAACTGGTCTACCACCGAAAGGAGAGAGACTTACTCAGCTGGTGGAGAACAGCTCAGTCATTCATCTCAAGCCAGCCATCAAGTTCCACTCTTATTCCTAAGAAGAAACCCTTTAGCCATTACTTCAAGAGTAATTGCAGCGTAACTGCTGAGAATCTAAGCACCTAAGGCAGCAACAAAACAAACAGCACAGGCAATGCGAGCAGATAAGGATGGATGTGCTCTATGGCTACGTGCACACAGCAGCACACCTGCAGCCTGAGGGTGGCAGCAGGAGGCTGCCAAGTGCTGCAGACCAGTTCAGCCTTGCTCAAAATACAGGAAAAAAGTCAATGAAGCAGTCCTTGTCTTTCACTAAGGGCTAAGTAAATCTATTCCCTAAAGTACCAGGGCACTTCCAACAGATCAGACCACCTTCCTCTAGCCACAGTCTGACAATAAACAGGACTCCACTCTGTATCAGTGAAAGATTTCATGATCACATTCCTACATGACCTCACCCCACTCCTCCAGACCACCAGTAACACTCACTTTCTGACATTGCATATTTTTACAAAATCTCTAACAACAAAACTCTTCAACACATACTCTAAAATCTGGGAGCATCATCTGTTTAACAACTAAGTTTCACGAAGCTGTTGAGAGAAAGGGAAAAGGCTCCAGATGAAAGGAAGGTGAGCCTGTGTTTCACACCTGGACAGATGTGCTGCTGCTCCCAGCAGCCCCATGCCATCCCACTGCTGTTTCCGTGGCAACAGCACAGCCACCAGGAGGCAGTGAACACTGTGACCAGAAACAAAGAGTGCTGCAGACTTTACACTCCTCCATCTCTCCATCGCTTCTGAATTATTAACATGGCACAGTGATGCCATGGTTGGAAAGCAGCAGCTTGACAACTGCTAAGCAGATGTTTACCCCTCATCTATCTGATGGTGGGAACACGCAGGACCAGGTGGGCACAGGAAGGGTGCTGGTGTGGTGCACTGTGGCATATGAAGTAATTAATGTGGTAAAAGCACAATGCACTGCCAATGTTGCAAGGACACTGATAAGTTTTATGATTTAATAATGAGCACAGTACATCGAGCCGTGTTACATGGGCACACTAAAACATTCATAGCTGCTGGTTAGGTAACAGTCACATGCCAGAGAATGACATATAAAATAAGGACAGCTCAGCTAAGCCATTTCCTGCAACTTACTGAGCCACAGAGATAAGGACAGGAGGAAAGGAAGTTATTTTTGGAAAGTTTCTAAGTTCTGTACAGTTAATAAACCTGAATGGAAAAAGGTCCAGATCCATCTAAGAGCAGGAACAGACTGCAGCTGTCTATGCAGAGCTGCAGCACGCTCCTGAATCCAAGTGGAAGCTTTGTAGTGTAAAATGAATGCAGTGATTTGGTCATGGCAGACTAAATTCCTGCATCAGTGTTTTAAATTACATATTATCCAGAGAAGGAAGAGGGAATGACTTATTTTGTTCTAAGAGTTCTGTATTCTAGGAATGACCTCCCTGGAAACCCAGCTGCCCATCCCAAAATCCAGATAACTGACACTGCTGATCCATCCCTACCTCAGCCTTGCAGATCCCTCCAGGGTGCATACAGTCAGTGCTACTTTCTCCAGTATAAATGTGGCGAGAATTCAGGCTCTGCATCCTCTCTTACGAGAAGAGCAGTCACGCTGCTAAGTAAGCAATGCAGAAGGTTAGAGAAAAAAGCTATGCCTTTGTGGGATGCTTGCGGTTTCTGGTATGAAATGATGAGGAAAGAAGGATTAACAACACCGGGGAAGACTTCAATTCTCAGAGGTATGCAACAGTCAAAGCCAAATCACAGGGTCTCTAGGTGAGGTTCCCCTGAAGGATGCCCACAGGTGTAGTTCAGATTTTGTTAACCCAAAAATGATCAGAACATTAGTCTTTTAAAAGAGACGGTTGTCAACTAGAGTTCAGACTTCTGACTCATTAGAACATTTACAGCCTCAAATAAGGTCATCTTCGAGCATTTTGTAAATTATTAACTGTAATTAACTGCATGTATGTAAGTAACTGTAAGTCAAGTAACACTTCCCTTCACATTTTCACTTCAGTCAGCGTAGGACAACAATCTAAAGAACTATGAAAGGTACATAAGAGGATCAAATATAAGATAAGTAGAATCAATTTCCAAGAATGGCATAAGAATACCATATCTGCCAGCACCCCAACATAAATACCTTTTTTTTTTTTTTGAGGGATGGGGCATAGTTTGAATACATGTCACTTCACAGTTACACCACTAAAATATCTTTGAGGTTGCCATGCAAGTACAGTACTCGGATGTGCCATGAAGATTGATTCTTCTACTGCAATGTTCCAGTCTGTCACTGAGTTAGTAGATTGAGGTAACCAGGTTCTGACTCACTAAGATAAGATTTATGAATGTTAGAGGATGATTTAATGAAAGGCTTAAAAGACTAAAGGAGGATTAACTGCAAAGGCACATAATACATAGGAGTCCAAAACAAAGGGATTATGAATTATCATTCCCATCCTTTGTATGCCAAGTCTTACATTTTTGACACATTTTCTCTCTTGCATTATCTCATAGCTATGGTAATCCTGGAAAAGCTTTGGAGCTTCTCACTCTGAAGCAGACCAGTACTGTTCAATCAAGTGACCAGAAGCATGGTCAGTTCATATGCCCAGTAGATATCTGTTGGTTCAAAACACACATCTAAAAAGTATTTTTTACAATGTTTAAAGATCACTTTTAATGAAGAATGAGATTTACTTGCAAAGCCCTTGCTATATCCAGAGTGCAACTTCTAAGAGCAGTTCTGCAAGATACGTTATATAATAACGTATATATATACATAATATAAACTGCTATTTCTCTTCTACTCCATTTATTCCCTCAGACTATTCTCTCCTCAAACCAAGTTTGAAACGCACCATTCTTCTTGCACTAGAAATGTAAATGTTCCTCTGTTTCAAAAACTAAGTGACTTTCTTATAGAAAAACACTAATTCTGGCATTAATATGTAGCTTCGCTAGCTTCAAAGCTACAGTTTGGTAGCTGTCACGAACCTATTCACTGAATTCTGTTTAACAATCTAATTACCAGACAATTTATTAGGTACCATTTCTGACACTGTTTAGAAATCCAAAGCTTATTCCTGGCTTTTAAACAGACTTCTCATCTCAAAATTTTTAAAGGGTCGAGACATATTAGCAGAATGGCCTGCCTTGTTGCTGAACAGCTTGTGGAGCCTGAATTGCTTCAGAAGTTTTCAATTAGTACTGGTACCATGCATAATTCAAACCAAATCTCCCTCCACAAAGAAGAGTTCTCCCTTCTCCCTCTTCCTACCACCAGAGAGAAGTAAATAAATCAGGAGCAGTATACTGGGAAAAAACCCTTATGACCGACATGTACTAGAAAAGCACATTACTGCAGATGACAATCTTTAGGATTTAGGAGCTATGATGTTTAAACTGCAGATACTTGAACCAGCAAGCAGCAAGTTTACTTCTGAACTTCAGCATATAAGACTTCAATGCAAGGTCTTTATTTATATTGTCTGTTTTAAAGAGATGAACCACCAAAGACTGGGTTATCCTCAGGCCAAAACACAGGAACAACTCTCCTGAGGACATAACAAAGGCTGTGTGTTCTCATGTATCACTGTCAAGAAATCCACCCACGCTGACAGTATTCTTTCCAACTTTAGAAGACAGCATTAATTAAATGTTGGTAAACAGGATCTATAGTAAGTAGCACCCTTCTGGTTGTTGCTCTTCTTACGCTGTAAGTGTTCATGTGATAGAACAGTACCACCAGTGAACACTACAAGCTTTGGTTGCTGAAATGGCAAGAGCCTGGCAGAGAGAACTTGTTCTGCTTTAAAACAAATAAGCAAAAAGTGTAAGACTTTAATTTTAAAAAACAAACAAAAATGAATCTGTGGCTATTTCCATTTTTCCCCCAATCAAAGTAAGACTACTGAAAGATGACAAAATTCAGTGCCTAAAAAAAGAAAGATCAAAGGCAGTGTCAACATTTAAATGGATTTTTTTCTAGTCTGCTTCACCAGTTTTATGCCATGCATTCAGTAGAATGCCAGAAGCTATGACACCTCCTGCTGTTCTGCCACTTAGCATCCAACGGGCTCGTGTTGTTGTTTTTAATGAAGTTATATTCAGACAGAGCCGCAAAGAGCCACCCCTCCACCCAACAGCCCGCAGTGCTGCCTGATCTCCTCAGGAGCATTCCGCTCCCCACGACACAACCAGGCCCGGCTATGTGCCCCCTCACACCTGGCCAGCACATGAGGTGACCGCAATGGCTGGCAGTGGCAGTACCAGGGGCTGCTGTGTGGTACAGACACAGCTGGCACCAACACAAATTCCAGGTCTTCACCTTTCAGTGGATCACTTTCCTCACAGCGTTTTACTCTGACCTCAACTAGAGAGCAGGGCTGTTGTTTTTTTAACTCCTTCTGTGTATCTCAAAGTACCATTTCACCAAGCCTTTTGAGTTTGGGGCTTCACAGATGTACAATCCAGTGGATGAGAACAAAAGTTCTCAGTTCACACCAAGTAAAGTATTCTACTGCTTTCTTCATTCACAAAGAAGAAATATCAGTCAACCTTCCTGCCTGCAATCTAAAGCAAATTCTCTGGTCTGGTCACAGAGGCATTCAAGGAGAGGCAGAAAATCCAAGCTCTGGCCCAGCTCTCGAGAAGGCTTGCACATTTTAATAAATGAAATTCTGAAGGAATAAGGATCATTTTCCTCTGTCAGCAATAACTGCTTATAGCCTTTACTCTATTTCACCCTTTTATTTCATGTTTTTCACACTGTAAGCTTCAGGGTGCTTTCTGCAACCGCCGAACAATCCAGTAACATTCCACTGAAAGAAAATCTCCTGCACAATCTTCTTGCATGAATTTGAACCACACGTGAGTTTAAAAAACAAACTGAAATATGCTTCTTCCCATACAAGTTTCTATAGCAGAAAACTACATCATTAACATGTTAATTAAAGCACATGATTAGTTTCAGAACAGAATTCAACGTAAGGAAAAGAAGTCCCTTCTTTACCCCTGTGACATCTCTCCTTGCACGGCGCTCCTCACACCGCCCGGCACAGCAGCATTTTCCCCTGCACTACAAAGGTAAAATCCTTGACATCAGTGCCCACAAACAGCCATTTGATTATTAAACCATTGGGAATAACAGCTCAGAGGCAGCTCAGCCCTACTAGCGAGTGCCCAGTGTCTACGCAAAGAATTGCTCATGGAGAAGTTCAAGATGTAACATAAATTCTATTCGGCTGAAAAAAATATAAAACACAGTGGATTATTAAACATTACACCCTGGAAGACTGTCATCCTTAATGATCTCAAAGTGCTTTGTAAATTATGGCCCAGAACAGCACCTACCACGAGGCTCCTGGGTAGCAGCCAGCTGTTCTGACTGCACTGTGCATGGAGTGCTGCTGTTTCTGCAGCAGCTCCCTAGAAGGCTGCTGAAACCTCCAGCAGGAAGCACATCAGTTCACCCCAAGGACACAGACATAACACACTAAGCATGCCTTGCTTCAAGAGAGGCACTGGACTCTACACACCCTGCAGACCTTTGGAACCCTAACCAGCATTTCAGTGCATGAGTGTCTCCTGTCAGCTCACCCTGCAGACAAACCAGCACAACCACACTGTGTGCCCTATGGTACCCAAGAGAGCCCAAACTTTTGCAATAAATTCTATTGACAATATTTAAAGAAAAAAAAAAAAAAACACAACAAGATAATGCTCAATTAAAAAATCAAATGCAATAAAATAGGAAGAAACCAAGAGCTTCTATCTGAGAAAGAATTTAATCTACAGCTGTTAATTCCATACAAATTCCTGGGGATTTGGCAAATGTCATTTGCCACTCAAATGCTCCAGCATGTTTTCCCCTCTGCTTAAAACAGGCACATACACACACAGATGCTCTTCTTGGCCATATCTCCAGCTCTTCAGACCTCCAGCAGTCAGAGCTTAGGGAACAAAAGTGAGACTGAGAAGGGCAGCTGAAAAGAGCAAAAGGGGATTGCAGCAAAGCTACCACAGAAATGTGGTTCCTGCATACTGCCCCCAGTAGAAGGGCTCTGTCCATTAGGAAAAATGTCATCACTGTGAATTATAACAACTTACAATACAGCAATTATACACTCATTTCAAAAGGTGAAGATTTATAAACTCTGAATTTATAATAATTTCTCATTCTCCCGTATTACTTTGTACAAGAATACTGTTATTTGTTTCACCATATTACAAACCATTCTGCATTCATAACCTCTACACAGGTTACTGCTCCTCCTCAGCCACAAGTTACTCCAGTTACCTTTTTCTGAAATACACAGGTGTGGGCAACATCTGGAAAAGGACACCAGAACTAGCTGAAGGACTCCCATATACAATGTAAATCCTAATTACTATATTGCAGCAGGCAAGAAAAGTTAGTTCTCTCTACTTTGCTTCAAGACTAACAAAAATGCATGTAGGAAGCAGCTGAGTTCGTGAAGTACCTATTAAAAAACGAAGTACC
The DNA here is from genome assembly GCF_905368555.1 of Meleagris gallopavo. Classification (NCBI taxonomy): domain Eukaryota; kingdom Metazoa; phylum Chordata; class Aves; order Galliformes; family Phasianidae; genus Meleagris; species Meleagris gallopavo. Next base: position 8,508,864 of record NC_139419.1, on the reverse strand, counting down.
TATTAAAAAAGGTAGGTCAGGCTTAAAAGTTTGACCTACTGATCTTTGCTTTGGCAAAAGTACAAACTGAGTTTACATAATGCTGCTTGCATCTAAGTGCTAGCTGGAAACTAAGCAAAACAACTGTTCTGAATAAGCCTCAGTCATTAACACGATTCCATTTTTCAGATGTCCGTTTTAAATCCCTGATTTGCAGTACATAGCATTGCAGCCTTACTTTTAAGATTCATATTTTAAGTGACACTTCCATTAATCCCACTGCCATATCACATCAATGAACGTAGTAAGCATGCCTGAAAGCAGCTCTAAGATGATTTAAACAAACCATTACTATTATTAGCAAAACACAGACAGTTCCCAAAGCCTCAACAATGCATCTTTATGACAATTAGTACCATTTATAAGGCAGATTTACAACCATGTGCTCCTTGAGGAAAGCAAAGGGCAGACCAAGGCCTGCACCTGCACACGCTGCATGCAATCTGGTTCTACAGCAGCCGTACACATGGCTGTGAGATGAATGCTTCGAAGAGAAAGTCATTCTAAATACGTAAAACTCAAGTACCCTACCAAAAATACCTACTATCAGAAAAAAGACAAATGCAGTACCAGTTACTCTTAAATTTATCCTTTGCTTAACAAAGTAAAACTATGATAGGAAGCCAAGGTTTAAAATGAATAAAATCAAAGCTTTGCTTCCAATTTCTCACCATTCTCATGATAAGGAATAGCACCTCTGTTCTACTGAGAGCCCTGCCATGACAACTTTCCAGCACCCAACCTCAGCCATGCCAGGTGCTTGGGTTGGAAGAAAAAAAAAAGTTTCTGGCTCCCAGACCTCTACTCCTTAAACTATGGATTTCTTACCCAATTCTTCAACGCTCATTAGAGACTGAGTAACTCAACAGGACTTGGGGAGACAAAACTAACAGTTGTATACAATCACATGAAAGAGAAAACAAGACATTTGCCTAACAGAAGCAGTATTCAGTTGTATGGTAAAAAGCAAATGCAAAACTCGGTTCCCCTCTGGACAAAACCAGGCAGTTCTCTCCTCCCTGCTCTGGCATGCTCAAGTAACCAGGCTAACACAGCACTCTTTTATGAGATTCTTCCTACACATAAAATAGTTCCATATGTTTAAAAGTTGAGCAAGCACAAAGTTATTTCATTACAACAATGCCTTACTGCTAGCTTTTCTTGTGCCTTAAGGCCTGGTCAGTGACAGAACCCCAAGACAGCACACATCCTCTGCTCTGTCAGACGTTGACATTGCCTGGAAGACATCTTGCTGTCAAAGGGAATGGATGGAGATCCTGAAGATGTTGGGGCCACTCCCAGCAGGGGCACACCCCCTACAGGCAGTATTCAGGACTTGGGTTTCTACATTTTTTGCCAATCCTTACTAGTTCTTATGTGCTCTGTGTGGCTCTTCTGTTGATATTCTCAGAGGCACCAAAACCCTGGGACTTGTTGCCCTGCTCAGCAGCGTGCCAGAGCACTGCCTCTGCCCATCATCCACCTGGGGCAGCCAAAGGAAAGCGTGTTTCTGGGACATGAGAACCAAGAACCTGATTTTAAGCATGTCTGATGCTCACAGTGGCTTTGCAGATCACTTTTTAGCAATCACTCGTCACCCAAACTTGCATTGTAGTTGTACATAAAGCAGACATAAGATTTTTCCTTATGTCTCACTGTGATGCATGTATCAACATAAGAGGATGCAACTAATACTTGCTTTACATGTAATCCACCACACTTAAATTCTGACATTCAGTTTTACTTAATCACTGCTTTGTACTATAAGTTGGAATCACCGATGCTCCATAGAAAGAGATAACTAAGGCACACAAAACAAGTTGATAGCATAGCACTGCTTGCTGAAGGAAGGGATTATTTGATTTAATCTCCTGCTGAATTATTTGACCCACCCTAAAAGCATTTCAAATCACCAACCCCCCCCTCCCAACATGTACCACGTCTCATTTCAACTGTGGGTGCTGGTTGTGTCTTTTGTCTACAAAAGGACTGAGCACTGCTGCTGGAATAACCTGTAACCCCCTTTCTCCCATACAGAACATCAAAACCATGATAGACCATCAGCTTTCAAAGTTCATTACGGAAGCATACAGATACAGGAGCAAAACTCATTACTAGTGAAATGAGTGGGATTTTAGGCACTGACTTATGTTAAAGCCAACTCTGCCCTTATTTCTCACTAAGAATACCAGTGTAAGAATAAAAGGATGTCAATACAGGAATACTGAGGTTCCCAGATGGGCGTTTACCACTGTTATACAAGAGGTATAACTAAACCTCACTGAGAGCTCTGTGAGAGAAAAATCTATTTAATTTTCAACTTTCCCTTATAAGCTCAAAGATATAAAATAGCTGAAACTAAAATAAGGAATGATTCTTGCAAAAAATATGTAGAGGAAGAGCACCAAACAAAGACTTGGATCCACTTCCATGGAGGTGTATTTCCTCTCTGGCCCAATAAGCATCTGAAACCTTCAGTGCCCTCTGTGGCACTCATTCCTTCATAATTACAGTGCTAGAGAGGAATTTTTACAGCCAACGGTTTTCAATTGACTATAAAACTGTCTGTAAGAGTCAAACTTGGGAGACACATCAGCCCTTCCCCCATTACTGCTCTCGTAAGAATATAAGCTCCTTAAAATAAAGCATTTAAAGCAATCTACATTTTTCAGGAAAAAAAATAAATAAGAACATTAAAGCAGCCAATTTGCTTTGATATCCCATTTAGCAGAAAGTCACCAGCACCAATGAAGTATGATGTATGTATTGCTTTGCATTTACTCCAGAATGGATCTTTCTCCTGGAACTCAAGCCCAGGTTTCCAGTCTCAATGGCTGCAGAGGGCTGTGATGAAGCTGCTGCAGTGCTGTGTCCCCACATCTGCTGAGAGCTCTGCTGAGAGCTCTGCTCTACGCAGTCCCCAAGCTGCAGCACTGAGGCTGGGCTGCTCCGCGCTGCCTTCAGGACTGAGGGCAGCAGCCAAGCAAGGAAATACGATCCCTCCCCTTCCTGCTTGGTACTGGGCTGACTTGTAAAGCAGCACCTAGAATTAATCCCACAGCAGATGAGCCAAAGGAACAAAGAGGCTACGCAAAGAAACATTTTCTTTCACCAGCTGAGAACAGGACACTTCAGAAGACCTACCGTGTAGCTGTGAGCACCCAAGCTGGGAGGGCTCGAGTCTGTGTGCTGAAGGGTTCCTGCATCTCGCTAGTAGCTGGGGCTGGGATACAGTCAGGGCAGCATCCTCACAGCAGTGTCCTCCTATGCTGTACTTCTCCACAGCATCTCTAGCTACTGAATGGCACACAGAAACAGCCACCTCATCATTCAGTACCACAGTGCTTACTACAGGAAGTCCTTGAGTGAATGGGCATCTTTGCACTTCCTTTGAGTTTGGGCAAAAGGTTCCTTTCAGCAGCTCTAAGCACTGGAAATGCATATTTACATTGCTTCTAGCCAGAAATCTTAGAACAGAGTAATTCAAATCCCACATTGATAAAGATTTACCAGACAGCCATTAAGGAAGCCACCTCTCCTTTGTGATTTCTAAAAGCCAACAATTTGTTTGGCTTCAAAAGATGGCAATAAAATAAGTCACTGGTCTGTCAAAACACAATTTGAAAAGTGCTGCAGAAAATCCATACAGATTTCATGTTTGCCAGCCTAACTGCAGGTAAAACCTGTTTGCAATCCTAAAAAAAGGGACAGCACGTGATTGTCAAGCAATTACCCATCAAGTAACTGAGAATTCATGATTTCTAGGCACATTATATCAAGGAGCTGTTTTTGTATTATAAAAAGACAAATGTTTTTCTTTAACAGATGTTAACGGTCTGCGCTTAGTTCCCCGTGAGCAATTTTTTCAAGACAGATTTTATTATCTTATTGCTGGACAGGCAGAGAGAAGCCAAAACCTGATGCACGGGGTAGGATCTACGGACATGGGGAAGGGCTTCAGACAGACACATCTACACGTTCATCACAAGGATTATTTTATGTCCCTGTCAGTGCCTACAGAAGGGCTCCTTACTGCAGCACACTGCTGTGGGGATGTAAGAGAAGAGAAGCAACTGCTCCTCAGGGCCACAGGCAGGAAGATCACAACAGACAGGGAGAACGGGACGTCCTACGGGCAGCGCTGCGCGCTGAGCTTGGTGAAGTGACTCGAGCAGGACCAGCCAGGTTCCAGGTGGGATTGACAGAAACAACGCATCCAAAACATACGGATAAAGACAGCGGGTCAGCCTCTGTCTGCCGAGGCTTTCAACACTCCACCAGAGTAAAGGACGCAACGACTCCACTTGGAACAACTCAGTCCTCTTACAGAAGCCGAGCACCAGGCAAGGCAGCAGCAGGAAGTTTTAGAGCACCCTGCTCGCATACAGGACAGAAGCCTCCAGCTCCGTTCCGCGGATGCTCGGAGCACATCCCGCTCCAGAGACCCGCAGGACCGGCCCGCCCCGCGCCCCTGCCGCCCCCAGCAACAGGCGGCGACCGGCCGCTCCTACCGACAGCGTCAGCGCGGCACGCAGAGCGCCTCGTTCTTTTTTAGAGAAAGTAGAGCCGGGTTCTGGGCTGGAAGCCCTCGGCAGCCGCCGGCCCCGCCCCGCAGCACCGCCGCCCCAGCGGCTGCTCGCGGCCCCCGCCCCGCCGCGGCCCCGCCGCCTCACCCGCGGACTCGCCGGTGTTGATCCAGTCGGGGTTGGCCAGGCTGGCGATGGCGAAGATGTCCGCGGCCAGGAAGAGGCATCCTGAGATGACGGTCAGTTTGTCCATCTCCTCCGGCCGCCGCCCGGCTCCCGCGGCGGGCCCGGGCCGGGGGCGCCTCACAGCCGCGGCTCCATGGGCCCCGCGCTCCCCTCGGCGGCGGCGCCAGGAACGGCCCCAGGAACGGCGCCGCGCGGAGCCGGAAGCGAACCCGGCAGGGGGGGGAGCGGCGGTGACTCCGGAAGGGAAACCGCGGCGGCCCTGGGCGGGGGGAGGCGGGGCGGAGGCCTGGGGGCGGGCGCTGGGACTGCCGGACCTCGGCGCCGGCAGTGGCGAGAGGCGCCGCGCGGTCCCGAGGGGCGGCCCGGGGTCGCGGCTGCGGAGAAGCGTCCCCTAGGCGTGCAAATGAAGCACTTGACTCGAATCAGACGCGGTGCCGCTTTCAACGGCAAAAATCCTGCCTTCGTCACGGGGAAGGAAAAGCAAACGCAACCCGCTTCCGCTGCCTTCCCCACTTTGCGTCTCAGCCGAACCGACGAACCGACGTTCACACCGACACGCTTTCAGTCCTGACTGCCTGCAGGGATTCTATGCTGTCCTTCACAGCCCAAATCTTTGCTGCAGCCACGGGAAAGGCGACCAAGATCCCGCTGTTGCCCCGTTACGTCCATCTCCTGGAGGAGAGGCGGATAGCAGCACCCGCTCTGCGCTGCGAGCTGTGCGTTCCAACGGAGCACATCGGCCCCGCAAGTTGTGAACACAGGCACGGCCCCTGCCCCGCGGGAGCAGCAGGGATCCAACCAGGCTGCTGGGAATGGAGAAGTTAACCCACACTGTGGGTAAAAACTGCTGTGAAAAACCCCCTTCTGTACCCTGTTCTTCTACCTGCCTTTAACCCATCACTATTTGCAATTAATGCAAATGTTTATGTAACAGTACTATTCTTTTTTTTTTTTCCCCTCTCGGTAAAAATGTGTGACTAAGAAATCAGTTTCTAAATAACTACAACTTTCAGGCTGTTTATTTGCCCAGAGCTGGTTTATGGAGTAATACTTCTTTGTCAGTATCATTATTATGATTTTTCAGCAGCAACTCAGCAGGCAACGAACGCATGGCCAGAGAGGCACTTAAGGAGGAGGGACTGAGCCATTCAGGCAACTGAGAACAGCTACAGCCTCTGGTAAATGTCTCCTTAAACATCTTATTGAATAATACATTGAATACAATTGAATTACAGTTTAAACTGTTTAAGTTCTCCCCTCACTTCTCACAGGGCAGCTGCCAGTGCTGGAAAACATCGCTTAATGCAGACAGGCTACAGAACTAAAGGCAAACATGAGGATGGGAGAACAAGGATTAGGTCTCTCATCTGTACCAAACAGCCCTTGCTGAGGAAAGCTCTGCAGCCAGCAGTACAAAGAAACAGCAGCGATATTCAAATTTAACTGCAGAAGTAATACTCCCTTTCTGCACTGGTGCCTTGGGGCTCTCTGATTTATTTACACAGATCAAAAGAAACTCAATTTAAAATGACAGAGCAAAGAACCAAGCAGAAACTGTATAAAGCTAAGTGCCAGAATTCCACTGTAATGAAATGCCTCTGATCTTAAAATAGCTGATATTGGCAACTATTTCATCACAATCAAGATTTAAGGCTATATACAAACTCTGCAGGTAAAAAAATCTCCTATTCATCACCAGGTTTGTTCAAAAACCAGTTGGACTATTGCCTTCCAATAGCAAGAATGCTTTAACAATTTCATTCTTCGCTCAGTACATTCTTGTTCAAATCATTTCGCTCTATGAGTAACACAAAACTTCCCAATGGCTTGAAATTAATTTCCCTTTTTGTTTGCTTTCTGCTTCTCTTCATTACACAGAATAGTTACAAAGCAGCAATAAACCAATCTCTGTTCTCTGACGATACACACAGGTGTTCCTTCACTAAATACTTTAAACCTGAAACACACCTTATCAGTATTAACAGACTACTGCTGATGATTAAGGTTTCTTGAACATCAGACACTTCTATTAAGCTTGTAATTGAAAGCTCTGTAAATTTGACTGTTTCATATGGGTCCCTAGAGCAATTACATTAAACTCATGAACTACTGTTTGGGGACAATAGTGTGCTGTGTTATTACCAAATACTAATTTGTCTCTAATGTAGAAATCTACGAAGCAAAGTCTTAAGGGTAATGAAGTAATTTAGAATTTCCTGGCTGTCCAGTGGAAATGCTTATCTTCAAATTAGAACAATTTTCCCAGCATTGTCTTTACAGTTCCAGCGGTTTCCTTCTCACATGTTTCAGAGAGAATGAGAATGTCAAGCACTGGGAAGGAAGACCTACTTGTATGATGAGGTGAAAACCATCAAGCGGAGTTCTTATTTTTAGAGGAAACTTTTCACTTTTGGTGCAAGTGTAAAAATCAGAGAAGTCCTGAGCATAAAAAAAGAAATGGATTTGCATTTGAGCCAAGTACTTTTTTACTATTAACTTAGGAGCTGATAGCTTTCAGCTATTCCCTAAAAAAGCCTTTAGAATATGAAGCATATCTATGATTGTGGTTTAGGAATTTTTCCTCCGCCCATCAGATAGGTCAGCAAGTCAGTAAGATTCCTCAGGCTGCCTAAACTTCCCTGCTCCTAGTCCAACTCATTATTTCAAACAGAAATAGCAGAATGACAGTTGCATATAAAGGTATAAACTCTTTGTAAGTGGTTATTCCTGGAATCCTCATTACATCACCAAAAGATACTGTGGATCAACCCCTACTATTAAAGCTACCACACACACTGCAGCACCAACTAGCAGGCGATACCTGGAAAAACAGGTTTACTATCTCAGAACTTCTCTCTCTGATGGATTTTTGGATGAAGTCTGCCTTAAGTATAAGCAACAAGGTAATTCAGAACAGCAGTGCAGTTATGTCAGGCTATCATTAGAAGCTAAATTGTTTTGGTAAGCACCCCAAGTATTCAAGACTTGGGAATGCTACCAGCTTGAACACAGAAGTGCCCATACTGACACTAGTACAAGTTTTCCATTACTACTATTTGGTAGTTTGATTAGTTTTAATATATCAGTAAATATACAGTATATACAGCTGCCCTGGATAGCACTGGTAACAGTTTTAAAAGCAAGTGACTCATACATTCCCACAGCTCTCACAACACATCAACATACAAAGTGAGTTCCTCTAATGACATGAGATAGTAGTGCTGGAAAACAGGGAACTGACAAATCCACACAAACACACAGCACAGCTGCTTCCCAAAACGACACAGTTACCACCGGCAACTCTGACAGATACCAAATGGAAGTTCCATTGTTGGCAGAAACAATTGAATTCACTCCACAGAAATCTCTGTGGGACACTGCAGCACCCCCAGCCCGGCCCCAGCAGCCGCCGTGCTGCAGGCCAACAGTGCCACCCCCTGGGCACTGCTTCTCCTTGCCCACTCCTTCCTCTGAATAAGGAGCATCAAAATACCCAACGTGATCTTATCAAGCCAGGAGCAAACTGTCCTAAACCAACTTTCTTGCTTACCGAGGGGAAAAAAATAAAAACACAAAGCTCCAAAGAACAACCTTATTTTACACGGCAGGATTTTTCAACCCACAGAAACAATTTAGAAAAAGGGAGGTCTTTTTAAAGATTGCAAGTTTATTGTGTAGTATGCTTAAGTAAAAAGCAAGCCTGGTGAAAATGGAAAGTACAAAAATAAATACGCTTTTATGATGATATTACAACCACACACAAAATAAAGTCAGATAAAATTAAATATGTATAAATAAACATAATAAGTACAAAACCAAATTCTGGCACTTGTCAAGAGAAAGGCCTCATGAAAGTTCAAACAAACAACTTGCAGTACAACACCTTGTTACACAGACCAGAAACATGCTGGAAGTAAAAGAGGTTCAGATGTGAAACCTGGAGGTAAGCACTCACGTTTACTAACACTACTTTTATATCAACACACTGCCTATTCTAACAATACTTACAGTATATAAAACACCCTTTAAATACACCAACCTTAGCACTGATACAGCCACAGCAGGCTTTTGTGTCACCCATGACACGGGTCACACTCTGTTCTTTTCCCTCAGATGTTTTCCACTCCCATCCTATGATTATCCAAACACAGGAAAGGTGGGAGCCAAAGCAGACATTTGATAACTGCTGAATTAGCAGGAAACATCTGGCATTTTTTGGATCGCAATTTTTTTCTTAAAAAAAGAAAAAAAAACCCCACCAAATTGCTATGAGGGCAGCAAGTACTTTAGTGGTGTAAGCTTTTGCATTTACACCAGCAGGGAACGCACCTTAGAGCCACAGCAGAGCCGCTAAGCAGCATCCACCTCCAAAGCCTTTCAGCAGCCTTTTGCCTCAGATTTCTAAGTATACAATTTGGTATCACCTGTTAGGAAACATTTAGCACTGCCACCAGCTGTGGAAGACAGACTTACTGATGCAACTCACAACTACCGCCACAACCAAGCCAGCTAATCCACCATTGTCCCTAAAGATACTCTTTTCATCCAACTGTTAATGTTCTTTTTTTTATAGTGGTTGCAAATTAGGTTATTGATCACACTTTTTTCCCCTCATATCAGTGAGAAAATGTTACACAGGCCCCACTGTGTTGCACTGTTTTGACACTGGGAAAAAAACAAAATGACTTCACTTTCAGACGATCAGTTTCCTAGCATTACTCTAACAGAAAACCAAAAAACAGTACTGCACAGACTGCAACAGCCAAGCTTCTCTCTATTTACTTCTAATGTTAACAACCTACCCTGTCTGAAAGTTGTATCCCTAGAGACGTAAATAAACAAACTTCCAGACTTATGCTCCCCTCAGGCTGAAGCATAACACCCATCAGTATGATGCCCATATTTTGCCTTGATCATCATCTTTCAGTGTTCCATTTTCTTAAATATGGGTGTTTTTTGTAGGATTTTGGTAGGGATTTTCTTCCCCTTGAATTCAGGAAACATGATTTCATTTCAGTATAAGAGATGTTAGATAATGGTACAAGAGAAACTGCTTAGAAAAATGGCAACTGTCATAAACGAAACATAAGGCATATTAATTATTATTATAGACAATTGTGTGCAAGTCTGAAATGGTAAAACAATTAAAATCTTGCCTTCTCAAATTTTTGTTGAACATGTGCTTCTCTGCATCCGGCCCAAAAGCTGTTTCCATAAGGAAATGCCACAGACAGCAAGGAATAAAAATCCTAGGACACCCAGCACAGTGGTTTGATCTATCACATGTATAAATCTGCAGTTTCTATAGAGAATGGAAGTACACCTGTCTGGATCCGTGTCCAACTCAGCACAATTGCAACAAATTGAGGCCATTAATGTGTGAAGTGATGTAACTGCATTCACACAAATACATTCACAACAGCTGCTGACAAATTCAGACTGAAGAATTCAGTTTTAAGGGATTTTTTTTCCTTGTGTAACTGCTTTAAGTATATGGTGAGAAACTAAAACTGTATGTGCGTGACTTATTATGGTGGCAAACCATACAGAGAATTTGCCATCTTAAATAATACAAGAATCGTGTTGAAGATACAAAGTTAGAACATACGATGTCCCAAATTAACTTAATGATGCTCTGTGGTCTTACTTGAATAATATTATGAATCTTATACATGTACACTACTGCATACACAACTTATAACATGCAATTTTCACACAAGGTTAGAGCTTTACAGCTCTTTATTACTTCAATACGATTGCATTAATATGTCATCCTCTGGAAAAGACAACGCTGGCTTATCATTTCAAAATATAACTATGCATTCAAGAGATGAAATACATGGATCAGTGCTGAGAATACCATCATTAAAGAACAGCCTGTTCATCCTAGTGAGTGCTGTCGTCTTAAATTGTCACAACATTTGGCTTCTTTCTTTGGGTTCTTCCTGCATATGCTCCTAAAAACAAAAAGAGAATTTTACAGTTGATAATATTGACTTTTGCAATAGCAAGATTACCCAACAGAAATAACTAATAATACAACATTTTAAGGCATTATTATATATTTAGTATCTGCTTTTAAAAGGAGTTTTCCTTGTGTTCCATTTGAAATGCCTTACAAATGCTTAAGTAAAACAGGTTTTTAAAACTACTTATAAGTTTGCAAGTAACAACATACTATAGAACACTTCTCAAGGAAGAAAATAGTCATTTTTCTGCTACTCTAAAACATCAACAACTATAATTCAGAAGTTTTAAGATAAGTCTGTTTGTAATTTTACCAAGACAATATGATTAAAGTAATTTCAAAAATGATATATAAATATCAATTTAAAAATACAATACAAAGTCAAACGTTTAAGACGAGTTTTCCTTTTCCACCTCCCCTATGAATAAACAAAGAGAAGTTGAGACAGAGCAAGAATAATGCAAAGCATAGGAAGTTAGCATTACAGGTTTGTCTTCCAGTTATTTCTAATTATCTTCACTCTGATTTCTTGGGACATTGGCCTAAACTCTATTCCTCAGACATCCAAACACACAGATCTCTCTTCTGTTGCATCTGTTCTTCCATCTGCACAGCAGCTGCCAGTTTGAATAACATCAGCATCAGGATAAAGGTGCACAGAATCAAAAGGGAAGCAAGTGTAAGGCATTGGCAAAATACAAAGTTCCTTCCCCTCACACATAACTCCTTTCCTCCTTCATCATGTGATCCAGCTTTCTACGAGCAGCTAAAAATGGGAAGAAGTCCTGGCTAAACCTGAGAAAGTGGGCTCCAGAACTGAGAAATGGACACAGCGAGGTGGCCAAAACAAGGTGCACCTGTGCACAACAGCGGCCTCGTCTTCCTGCAGATCTCTTACATGATTTAAACGAGGATAGGGACCAAATCTTGCACTCACCACACCTTCTTTATAGTTTCCACTTGTCAAAACCTCTCTGGTAGAAAATTACAGGAACTGTTGATCGAAATTACTTTGCACACCTTAAATTACATTGCATCAGGCATCCTCCTTTGAGAGCTATAGCTATCTGGTAATGTTACTGATAACTACAATCATAATAACTTAACTGTTAAGCCTAAAGGGACCTCAACAACCTACGAAAAAAGAGTTAAAAATACATGCCAGAGAATACTCAAATCTTAATAAAACTGAACTGTCTTTTCAAAGGAACAGTAGGTTTCCATATGTTAACAAACACAATCAGAATTAGAAGTTCAGTACAAATAACATCAGGCAAAGGTTGTATGAAAAGAGAGCTACTTGAGAAAATAAAAATCTCTCCACATGTAACAAACATACATCTTTAGAAAGGCATATTACACTATGCATAGCACAAGTTTCTTCCAGTAATAAGGGTTTAGCACTGCAGGCTGCTAGGAAGTCACACAATTCAGCATTCCTTAGGTTCAAGCAGTTACTGAGTGTCTAGCAATGAGAGCAAACATTTATACAAAGCAGTGAACATCACATCACATGGTGCAGAGCAGTCGAAATGAAAGACAGCCACGGAAAAGAAAGTTTTCAAGCAATTAAGTGAACATAACAAAGTAGGTGCTGGTGCTTTTTAGAATTACCAGTTCCTTGCAGTGGTCACTTACAGGTGCCCAAGAGCTGTGTTCAGCACAGTGCAAAGCAGCTTTGGAAATGCCCAAGAGACCTTACCATCACAGGAACCCTTCACACCTGAACACTGTTTCCTACTATACAAAAAGGAATTCTCAGTGGCCCAACACTCCTCAGTGTTGTATTCTTCAGCTCACCTGTGATCCCACACAATGAACCAGGATGACAGGTATGATGGTTTATTAGTGATTTAACACTACTCTTAATTCTCCTTGTGTGCACTCCCAAGTCATATAGAAATGTCACATACAGAAAATAAGGGTACAATTTTTACTATTAGGTAATAAATAGGTATATTTCAAGTCAGTTTCCTCCCTCCACCCACCAGATAACTAAATCTTATAGGAATTAAGTTTTTTTTTTTTTTTTAAGTTACACGCGAGTTTAATTTTACATCAATTTATCCTTCTCTAAGATAAGCTTCATTTGACTACTGAAAAATGTATATACTTATTAAGCTACTGTACAAAGAATTAATCTATTTAAATACAGAGAGAAACAGACAATATAGGGAACCTAGACTAGGAAATTAAAGAAGTCAGCTTTACTGGACACAACAATCACCCATCATTTTACTGTGCCAGGGCAAACAACTTCTCTTCTCAGTCATGTAACCACCCTGCTACTCACACACCACAAACCTGATGCCCTCAGAAGCACTGTGTGAAACACCAGTGCACTTGGCAGCACGCATTTCTCACACAGGCATCTGCTCCCTGCTCAGGCTGGACAAGCACACAGGAAAGATCATGGCTCAGTACTGCTACTGCCCAAATACTCTGTGCCTAATGCCCCACTATAGCTGTTACTGAACACTTACTCAGACTGGGCAGAAACAAACGAGGTGGGTAAGCACAGTGGCAGCAGCAGGCTGATCTCAATCATCTTCTTTGCAACACCACATTAAATGCCCTGCTTAGCAGAACTTACTACAGACAGAGCTGCTTTGTCCTATTAAAACAAACAACAAAGATGACACTACAGTTTCATTAAGTTTTTTCTTTAGAACTGAACCTGGTTGAAGGGGTACAAAACACAAAAAGTAAATTCAATAATCACCTGCAGTTCCTAAGATAAAAGCCTTCCTGCCAGAAAACAATAATCAATGAGAGTATTGTCAGAAGTACAAAGCCCTTTGTCAACAGAAGTTAAAACAGAAAAATGCAGCTGGATACCTTCTGAGGGCATGTCTCATGTCTAGTTTGAATGCATGACATCCCAAATAGCTGTATACTACTTATCCTTCTTCCTTCTCGTCTCTCTGTTCTGCTCACAAAGCAGTGAAACTGCTTCTGGCACATTCTTGGCAATACCAGACAAAGTATGCATGGGTAGGCCAGTAGCCACATACAAAAAGAAGATCTGAACTCACTCAGCTGGTGAAGGGGATTTCTGGACAAGAAGCATTCCTCAGGAAGCAGCCCAAGTCCAAGAGAAGCTCTCCTTCCAGTGCCCAGCCCTTCTCTGAGCTGGCCATCTCGGGGAGAGGGACTCCACCCTTCTCATCACCTGGGGAGCACAGGTGCAAACAACACCCTGTGCTCCCTGGGCAGCCACAGCCCTTCCCCAGGTGCTCAATCACAATTCAAGTTGAGACCTCACAGTTCCCTTACCCCTCTAACAAGCACAATTTAACTGGGAGTCAGGGGCAAGTAAGGACAAGAAATGAAATAGAAATGCTCTGGGTTAGGAATATTGCTGACTGGCATAGTTACACACAGAAGTAAGTCTCTGGAGGTGAGCTGGAACCAGATGATCTTTGGGATCCGTTCCAACCCAAGCCATTCTATGAAGCTATGATTCTGTACTGTCAAACCTCTGCTCTGAGTCTACATTTTCTGATTTGTGCAAGTTCTACTAAAAGGAGAGAAGAATACACATTTATTTAGCATTCTGTTTTATTTATAAATTGACTTAAAATTATAGTTTCTGTCTATAGTTTCAGACAGAAATTGCTGCCTCACTACAGATGACTTTCAAGAACCTCTCTAGAAAAGGTTTCTTGACTAAGCCCAGATTTTTAAAGTTGCTAACAAAAGGTTTTAAAAATAAACAACTGTTCAACATATTGCAAAGTCTTTCACTATTCAAATTTTATCCATAAATAAAGAAAAGCACATTCCATATAAAAGTATTCAACTGAAGGTATTTCTCATTATGAGAAGTTATGCAGATTTCTTTCACACCAAGCATTCCCTGTCTAATAATTTCAGAATGCATTCCTACTCATTTAACACAGCAGTCTAATCTATTTATAAAAAAAAAACGTGGAAGTACTGGTATTATACCCCAGTACACGTGATGTCCAAACACTAACTGAAGTTATGCTGTACAGTCATAGCTATACAGCATATTATTGATCTATTTTAAGTTCCAAGATAATCACTAAAGAAGGCATTAAATAGCTTTCCAGTTATTCAACAAACACAATTAGAAAGGTAACGAGAAATTTAGAGATTCCTTCCATTACCTACTATCAACTATCATGACTTGGATAATTACAGCTAAGGGAAACTCAGAGACTTAGCAAAGCAACACATATATGGCCAACACAAAAGATTGATAGAGAATGTTTTAACTGGATGTCTGATGTCAGATTGAAACGTAAAAAATATCATATATCATTATAGATTCAGCATCAATTAGATGAGATCTGTATGCCTTCCCCAAAAGTTAACTCTAAACTTGATACTGCACATCCTTGCACTACTATTCTCCTACAACTTTAATACTCTAAGTGGAAGAGTTGATTGTTTTTGTCAAACTTGTAGATAACAACTGCCTTACAGATAATTTTGTTTGCTACACTTACATTACTTACATAATATTCTTATATTTCAGGAGAGATTATTTCCCATCTTTGGTAATTTTTCAGTAATGTCACTGAACATGCAACTGAGTAACTGATTGTTTCATTGTGTTTTATTCTCTTCATGCCTGTGCAGGTTTAAAACATAGAGGTTTGGCACTACTATTAAACTTACTTATTAAAAGAGTAACCTATCAGTAATCTCTGTATACAAGCTCAGGAATATTCCATTTCTGAATCTGTCTCATTAAGGTTCATGCATTCTGTAAGATGCTGCAGAATAAATGTCAGTTTAAGACTATGACAGTGGAATGCCCACTGGTAAGTCTTTTCAAACTATCCTATCTTCAAAACCAAGCCTACTGAAAGGAGAAGTTATACACGTACAGAAATACGATGACAGTATGATTCCAGCCCACTAGTTTGACTACTGTTAGTTTCCCAAGCAGTTACAGTATTTCCGGCAAAACTTTTTAATGGTTGGGCATCTGGTGAGTGAAAGCAAATGAGCTATAAAGTACATTCTATATACTATGTTTATAGAATCTTAGAGTGGATGGTGAAGTTATCAGCACATGTCCAAAGAGACAGGTTAGATTTAAGACACAGCAAAGCAGGTGCAGAAGAAAAAGAAAACAAGAAATCCCCCGCTTAGTTTTTCTTGACACTGGCAACTTATTTACTATACGATCCAAGCACCAGTTTTCTACACACCTGAAACCGCCTTGTTAGACACTCTGCTCTCTGAGGCCTTCTTTCTATTTTGCTCAACCCCCTTCATTGAGGTCTTAGGGGTTCTAATTAAATATAAAAGAGTTAATAAGTCACTTGCATCAAAGCTGAAAGATTGTATCCAACAACATAAAGACACTAGCAAACTGTTAGGCATGAAATCACTTTTACACTGTCCTATATAGTATCCTCTACAATTCCTAATGAAATTAATACTTAAGAAGATACAGTAAATAGGAGAATATTTCCCCATGTACATATTTTAAAATCTCTGCTCAGGAAATGGATTCATTTCCAACACTGTGGCATTACAGCCTGTACTTGAAAATACAAACGTTTCATTAAGGGGAAGCAAAGCTTCATGGAATGAGTGTTACAAATACAAATGTCAAAACAGTGTAAATGGAGACAATACACAAGGAGATGGTAACACTAAATAATTTTCTTGCAGTGTAAGGTACAATAAAGCTTTACCACTCTCTCAAAATACTGTAAGAATCATTTTGCCTTTGAACAACAGTTGTACCATTAAATGTAAGTACTGTGTAGAAATTAATGTGTTCTTGCATTTTGCATTTACTTTTAACCTTAGGCTAGGAACATGCTGTGTCCTTACCCTTGTCTGCAAAGTAATCTATGAACCGGGGCATTCTGTCCTTGATTTGGTTGAAGTACACTGTCAAAACACAATTTCTGTTAGTACTTTCTCCCTCCTTTAAAAAAAAAAAATAAATCTTAGAAAAAATATTAAATTATGCATCATCTTCCAAATAGCAACTTTCAGAATGGCTAAGAGGCTACATAACACAGATGATGTATGCAAAAGTGCCAGGTATTAAAATTCCTGAATGAAATTACTACTTTCACTTGTTCTTTAAAGCAAAGAAAGCAAAAAAGCACCCATAAAAAGCTTCCCTCAAAAGTGGCTTGGGTTCATAGTCATTGATAAAGACATACAGGAAAAAAAAAGCATGTTGAAGCATTTTAACAAGTCATTGAAGACTAAACTGTATAATTAGATAGCACATCTTCAGAACTATTAGGTAATCATGGAATAAGAAATGTTTTTAAGAGATGCCAGGTATCTGACTTGTCATAGCAGAAAAAAGACTCAGCAGTAAGGCAGCACCCCTCTCTTAACAGCAAGTACTGAGTACTGTCATTTCTGTGAACTAAGTTAACAACTGCACAAACTAGGAGCAATAACTTTTTTCCAAGAGAGATACACACTTATTTTCTGACAGCTTTCTAAAGTGAACATTTTATATTATAAAGGCTGTTAAGAAAGGTACTAGTGTCAGAAAGTTAAATAGTAACAGTGTATCTGAGAGAAACCTGGAACCTGAGCATAGAGTTAAAGAAATAAATAAATTATTTTTGAACTGACATTGAAAAGAATAACTTTTTTCTAGCTTTTTCCCCCCAGCCCTTACCAAGTCTGATTTCATTCCTGTTATAAATTGAGCAAGCCAGTAACACAGATCAAAGGATCCAACATTCTAAGACAATTCTTTAAAAGAATCACAAGGTATAAAATAACCTTCACTCACCGGCTCTCAGGACTTCTTTGTTTTATGACTATTTTTTTACTAGGCATTCCCATTTCTGAAGCCCTAGAGAAACAACACCAATGAAATATAATTAAATTACAAAATCATCATGTCGTTCTTACATGAAAATAGTACGAGAAAAACAGCAAGAAAATCTGCATCTGCATGTTACACTGCCATAACTGTTCTACAGATTACTGCTTTTTACTCAGCTGTGTTGCAGGAGACAGATAATGCCTGCCACCATCCCAAAAACACCCTCAAGGAACTCTACCAATGACATCTCTTGCTAAGCACTTTGAAAAGATTGATAACATACCCTACAAAAATCTACCATAAGCTGAGTGATCAAAACAGGTATCTTGTACACCATAAACACATCCCAGACCAAACATTTTGCTCACAGAGACAAGAAGTCTCTCAAAAGTTAAACTCAACTATCACAAGTGGTAACATACTACACACCTGAGAAGGTTTTTTCATTAATACTTCCTAAAAGATATATTATTTTGCAAAGAAGCTGTTTCCACAAAAACTTATTTTCAGTATCTCCTACTCTTCCTCATCATCCTATGGCCCCCTCCCCTCACCACAAAAGGAGATCTGCACATACTTCATGTACTTTTTCCTATCCAGAGATTTCTGCGTAGCTGTTGAAAGTGTTGCTCTCTCTCTTGGACTCTTTACTTTATCCTAAAAAAGATCATATTCAGGCTAAAGTTAAGATCTTCTTCCTTAAAATCTTAGAACAGTTTACACTCTCTTGCCTATAACCCACCATCTGCCTGAGCATCTTCTCTTTACGAACTTCACGATCATGACGCAGAATGTTCATTCTTTCTGATGCCTCCATTGTGAAAAATATGTCATGGATATCATACAGAGCAGCTCGAAGCTGGAAAGAATAGTTAAACACTGAATAAAATAGCTTAAAAATCTCTCTTAACATGTCAGGAGAAAATGGAATATTTTCATTACAGACGTAATTTCAATTTGTTCCTTTAAACAAAGCCCCCATGCACATTTTATCAATTTATGTTAGTACACACAAACAAGTAACTTCTTTTTACAAAGGCAGAATACCTAGGAAAGCAAAAAAAAAAAAGTTTAATTTATATCACCTGAGCCATTACTCTTTCATGAAGGGATGCATCTTGTGCTGAAACACTTCCTCTTTTTAATGGGGCTTCAGACTGAAAATTTCTTATGAACTCCATAGTATCCTGGGGATGAGGGAGAAATAAGATGAAGCACCAAACGTGACCCTTTTCAACCAATGAATCATCATAAACTGTATGGATAGGGCTGGTCATCTTTGTTTGACTTAAACCTTATAACAGTAAGCAATGCACCACTCAAACGTGTTCATGGGACAGACATGCCTAAATTCTTCTGAATGCAGAAAATACATGATTTCATGATAGGAAAGAAAAAAATAAGAAAAAAGAAAAACCAAAACAGGAGTAGAAGCCACAGAATGTAAAAATGCTGATCTTACTTTTACAGTCTGCTTGAGATGTTTCAGTTTCTCTGTCTGTAGGAGCCGACGCGTAAGAAACCCCTTTGCCACAGCAGTTATCTTATCAAACTTCATTTGTATCTCTGGAGTGAAAATCTTAAAAGAAAATAAGCATTTTCTAAACATTGAATAAACAAAGCAAAATATTTTTTTCTTAAATATCTTTAATTACATTTCTGATATTTCTTAAATCACGTGATTCAAGTTTTGAAGTAAGAAACAACTGTTGATAAAAGGTAAAATGTATTTTGCATTTTGCACAAGAAAAATACACCATACAGTTCTACCACGTAATCTAAGTTGATATAGGAAGGGACATGGAACTTCTCTGTGAGATTTCCTACTGCACAGCTACTAGAAAGTTACCAGAATCTTACAAAAACTGAAGGTCTTTTTAAGCTATATCTTATTTTTCCTTACCTGGGTCCACCTGGTTTTGATCCTGTTACTTGGCCTAGATACTGAGGTTTTTAGAACTCCGCTGCCTGATGGTCCCCAGAGAAAGAATGAAGTTTCACTTGTTGAAGTAAAGGTGTTAGGTGATGTAGCATGAGCAAAACCTGCACACACAGCAGAATGCACAGTTTAACACACAGATTTTTGTCCGTAAGGAATAGCAATGTGTGCAAGTACACACACAGTCATTATGCTTGTTTAAGAACAAAAATAAAGCAGCACTGTGCAAAAATAACAAAAACCAAAAATAAAATATCAAGCACATATTTAAACATTAACTTAAGCTGCAGTCAGGAAGTCATCTTGGCATTCAGAAATTGAGAGACTTCCAGTTCTTACTCGCATTTTAGATGATAGTATATATATATTGGAAGAAAAAATATCCAGCTACAGCATGAAAAATCACTTGCTTAATATTAAAGTTGCTATACAAAACCTCATCCATAAAGTATCTCAATGAAAGTGGTTTTGAAGTGTTTAATGCTGCTAACATAGATCCTAAAAATGAATCATAAATAATCAAAATCATATAATTTAGCAGGTTTACTCTCAAAGTTCCTCTGCTCTTCACCTGCTAAAACACCAATTTTCCATTTGTGTTTGTTGAGAAACAGAGGTTAAAACCAGCAAGGAAGAACTCCACACAGAGGGAGCAACGTTGTTTGTATGAAGTCAATGAAGGAAAAAAGCAATCGAATATTTAATTCATTTCAAAGCAAAATTAGCTGAAAAAAAAGAATGGGAAAAAAAGGAACAAGACAACACACTTTCATAATTTTATGGAACAGATGAGAGGTGGCCTAGGACAGCAGCACTGCCTTTATCAGAACAGCAGGGCAGCTGGTACAGTCAATACTGCAGAGCAAAATATACCACAACATTTGATCTGTATTCTACCCTTAGTTTAGTTTTAGCAGTCAGTTTTTACCAATGCTTGTAGAGTTTGTGTTATGGATTGTTTCCACTTGAGACTGCACACTTTCCACTAAGCCACTTTCACTTTTTCTCCACTCCAACTCCATCCTGCTGTTAATATTCACTTTGGAAATTTCTATTTCTGTTGTAGCGATCTTCTTTCCCTTTCTCTCCTGTTCCTCCAGTTCCTATGAAAGAAAAGTTCAATTGTAAGACTGCTTTTCTAAGTCTGCAAAGCATCAGAATGTGCATTTCAAAACCAGCTGGGTCCTGACAAACTTCAACACACAGGACTTCAGCTCAGACTTTTTCCTCTTTCTGCTTTACCTTCTGCAATTTCTCCTGCTCTCGCTCTTGTTCTGCTATCAGAATTGACAGTTGCTGTGCATGCTGTTCTTCGAGTCTCTTCCTCATTTCTTCAAAGGCCAGCATTTTTGTCTTTAAAATCTCTTCTGGGAAGACACATGCATTACAAAGAATCAAGCATTAAACATTTTATACGTGATCTTTTGTCACAGATATACATGCTTCAAAAGAGTAATTTCCATCTTCAGTAAGAAGGACATTTTTTATATCAAGTTGCCATTATACACTGCAAAGAAGCTTATCAGCTACAGCAGTCCTTCAGAATATTTGCACATTGCTCTTTGTGGGATAAGCACGTGGATGGCACAGCAGTAACACCAACAGAGCCTGTATTAAAATAAGGACGTAAAACATCTGGATCTGGGAACAGCATACCTGCAGTTGTTGAGGAAAATAAAATTATTTTTGCTTGACTTGATAGACACATACAAACGTAACACAGTCTTGAACTCAAAGAAAACAGCTACGTAATGATTTGCAACCTTGTTGTTAAAAGGTATTTTCTTTTAATTTACAGAAAGCATCTTTCATTTTAGTAGTCTTCTTTAAATCTAATAGAATAAGAAATTATATTCTCAGTAAAACTAAGTTCAAATTTCTACATTCAAATGAGAACTTTTTTTTTTTTGCCTAAAATTATATCCCTGGGAATAAATACCGAATCCACAGAATTCTGAGAAACTTTTCATCTGATGCTTCTTCATAAATTATTTAATGAAGTATTTGTGACAGAGAGCTGTAAGACTTCTTTCCATCAGTGAATTCTAAACGAGCAATCAGCCCATTCTGCTGCCGGTAAGCACAGCTCAGGTAGCAAGCTGGAATTCAGAGCTGGTCATTAATTAAAAATTAGAGAAACAATGAGATTACTGAAGAAAGAAAGATAATTGACACAATAACACTTTTGATATATACATACTTAGAATCACCAACGATTATAATATTTTAATTATAATTTTACAACTATAATAATAATATTAACAGTATAGCATTACTATAATAAACTTGATTATAATACAATATTAAGAAATAATCTTTTTTCTAGATCTCTAAACTGAGGAGTTTTAAAAAAACAAACACAGGAAATCTTTTACCTTTTGCCATACTTGAATCAGGGGCTGCACTCTTGGTAATGTAAACTGATGTCACGGGATATTTCTGCTCCTGCAACCATTGCTTCTCTTGTTCCTCCATCCCAACTGTTACAGCACAGGGGTTGTTATCTTTCTGGCAGTTGTCAGTGTCCAAATCAAGTCTACGTTTTACCTTTTCAAAACTGTTTTCTAGAAACTGTTCATTTGCTGGGGGAACACTTGGAGTGTCCATCTGCTGGCGCACACTCTTGCTCTGCATTAGCAGTGGGGATGGGCTTTCTACATCGTAAGATTTATTGAGTTCTACAGGAGATTTCGTATTTTCTTGCAAACTCGACGCTTTGGTTTCATTCACAGCTAGGAGTTTCTGTGTTACTGTAGACTGACTGATGGAAAACGGCTCATTCAGCTTTGGACCTACAGTACCAGTCTCTACTTTAGATAGTCCTCTGTTGTCCATCACTACCTGTCCTTCCCCTGCAGCAGACAACGTCCCTTTGCCTTCTGAGTGCCCAAAGGAATGTCTGTTTGGTTTGCCAACCAGCAACCCATCAGAAGGACCTGAAGAACTCCTGATGACACCAGGAACTCTGCTAGGGCAAAGCATACTGAAGTCCATCATGAACTTTGGCACTGACTCAGACACATTATTTTTATCAGCAATATCTTGCATAATTAAATCCATTGCTCTACCCTTGCCTTTGGGACTTAATTCGTAAGCATTCACGGGGTTGTTTATAACTATGTGTCCCATTGATAGAGGCCTTGGGCGCCTTCGGTGCATTTTTGGACTCATGCTTGGCTCTGGGCTCGGCAGTTTGGTATACGACCCTGTGAGGCTCCTGACAATGCTACTGCCACGGTCAGTGGTGGGAGTATTCTTCAATTCTTCATCTGAATCTGAATCCACCAATGGGGGTGTTCCAACTCTCATAGGTATATCCACTTTAGAAAAACTGGATAAAGTTGACATACTTGTATGAGTAGAGGCACCCTGTATATGAGTATTTGATTTATTAAGACAGGGTTTATCAAGTGGCAGAGCAGTGGAATTTCTGCCTGTAAGTTTCGCTCTCTCTTTCACAGAATCCGACGTTTTAACTGCATCATTTTCTTTATCTGAATGGCTTTCATTCATACTCTTCTTTGAACTGCTTTTTGAGCTACGCCTACTTTGCTCTTTCTCTATGTACTCCCTAGACTTTTTCATCAGATTCTGAAGACTCACTGCATATGGATCTTGGACTTCCTTGTCAGATGATGGCACTCCTTGTCCCTCTTGCTTTTGGAAAGCAGGGGACACAAGTTTACTCTGCACACTGTCAGGAGACGCAGCCCTTGGACAAGGTACGTCTCTTGAGAAGTGACTCTCACTTTCCTTTGAAGGAACATTTTCTTCTGCTGGTTTACCTACTTCTGTTGCATTTGACATCACTTGCTGCATAGAGTCTGATGGCAAAAGCTCTTGGCTTTTTTCAAGCTGCACAGGACGATGCCTTTCAGGAGAACATGACAAGTTGGCATCTGACAAAGCTGCGAGATCAGTTAAAGCTTTTGAGTCTGAACTGGGGCAGGTATTCTCAGCATCCCACGTGTTCACATCACTCATACCAGATACTTTCCTGTTCTGCAAGTAAAAATTGAAAAGTATCACATAGTTTGGATGAAATCTCTGATTTCCAGATTACTGCAAGTCTTACTTGTACTTAAATGAATGCTACCTTAACCTTAACTGAATGCTGGTTCTTGAAAGTTAACTGTTATTAATTTCAGGCTTATATTAGTGAATACCTAAACCTCAGCCCTTTCTTAAAACACACATAAGGAGACGTTTCCTTTAAAGCTATGAAGTTTGTCCAAGTCCTACCTGAATGTTTTCTAGAATCTCCTGCACACGATTCAGTAAGGCTCTTTTGTGGGAGTTCTGTCTCCAAGTCTCCAGATCCAGTGCTTTCTGTCGATACTGCTGTATTTCCTTTCTCTTTTCAAAGCTCAGCTGCAGAACAGAGTGTGAGAGACAAAATTTATACCACTAAATGCAAATTTTATATACATATATATATATATACACCCACCTATGCTGAAACTTGGGCACACTTTAATTGACAGATTCTTTCTAACCAAATACTTTTTTTTTTTTTAAATAAAGATACACAAAATGCTTTTCTGGTACATATGCTAACAATTATTAATTTAAATGATTGTTTATAAAAGTTTGTACAAACATTACATTCCACAATACCAACTTCAAATGATACAGGACTGCAGAACAGGCCTTTCCCAGCTCTCTATTGAGATGTGAGGATGTGGCATCCTGCAGAGCACTGTGACCAATCTTCTCACTTGCACTCAGCCTGATAAAGTCTATGAAGCTTGCACTTGCCTTGTAAAAGAACCTGTTAAAATCTGAATCAGAAAATCTTCCAAATTGCAACCTGAGAATATGCAGTTTGGATAAAATTCAAAACTAAATCTACAAAACTTCATCTACAAAAATTGGTTCTCCAAAGTCAAGTAGCTTCTACTCAGATTAGACATTTCTTTTACAAAACCTGAAAGATCCACACACTTGTAGATGAAAAATATTACAATCCAGCATTCAGCCTTCAACGTATATCCTCACGTTGGAGACTCTGTTAGGAACACTCTCCGTTCATACTTCCCATCACCAAAGCAAGGAAGTCAGCTCCATTATGATACAAACTATCCACAGCTTTCTACTTGGTTCTATTCCAATTAAGCACGGAACAACTTAATATAACTGATGAACTTGTGAACTATATTTCTAGAAATTGCAAATACATGCAAAAGAAGTTTTAATTAAAAGTCTTTTAACAACCTCAGTATTTGCTATTCCCACTATCACATTATTCACTTTTAAACAATCTCACATATTATTCAATGCTTGGGGTGTCTATGTGCTATTAGACAAAGCCAAGCACAGCAGTAACATTCACCAATTTAACACTGCAAATATTTTCACTCTCCTTACAAAGACAATAAATATCAAGAAATGAAAGCAAACAGGCATTGCAAGAAAAATAAAATAATTACTCCTTAAGCTTGTAAAATTAAAGATAGGGATGTTTAGAATGCGGTAAGCAGAAGCCAGAATACAGCTCAAATGGAGCTGTACCTTCAGGACAGTCGGTACACACAGACATCAAGGCCAACAACAGCACAGTTAACACGGCAGGGAAGAAAAAAACGCCTTACCAGAGGGGAGAGCACTGGAACTCCATGGAATTGAATGAGGGAGACATTTCTGTCCAACGCAGCGGGCGAGTTTTCTCCTTTTGTTGCCTCCTGGATTCTGGACAGATGCTTCTTACAGAATGTTTCATAGTCCTCCATTTTCACGCAGCTAAACAGGACGGATAATAAACATATCCTATTGTACTTCCAAGACCACGAAAGAAAAACACCACAACCAATTCCACCTTCAGTTCTGAATCGCCGTTATCTGGGAAACAAATCCCACATTAGATAGCTCAATTAATCGAGCCTTTTTCCTACCATCAGCAACAGCGGCAGAGCCAGCTTTCTTACGAATTCTGCACAGACCAAGAGCACAAAGCCAGCCCCAGTCACAGGCACGCCGTCAGGACGGCAGCGCTCCGTGCCTCGCCCCCGCGAGCCTGCTTTCCCATACCAGGATCACAGGCCAGCCCATCACCGACAGAACAAACCAACAACAAACCAACAAACCGCCGCAGCTCGGCGTCGCCAGGAGACCGAGGGACGGCCCCGAGGAACCCAGCCCCGCAGGCCCGGCTCCGCAGCCCTCAGCCCAGCTAGTACCGCCCCGCGCCCGGCCCAGCAGGGGAGAAGCGCCCGGTACCGGCGTGGGGCGCGCAGCCCGGCAACCGCCCAGCCCCGGAACCACGGAACTACGGAACGACTACGGGCCCCGGCGTGCACCGCGGCGGGCGGAGCGGCTGAGGGACGCGGCTGCGCAGTGCGAGGAGCGACCGGAGTCGGTGTGTGGCGTTCGGAGCGGCCGAGCCGCCTCTCGTCGTGACCGTACTGCTTGCCTGCGGGCTGTCAGACAGCCGCCATGGCGGACAGGCGTGTGAGAGCTTGGCGGGCTGGGGCGGCACGGCGCTGCCGGACACCGAGCCGACGCCGGCCGCAGGCGCGTTACCTCGCGCGTGAGGCGGGAAGCGCTCGTGGCTGCGCCCGGTGTGTGAGGGGCTGTGAGGCGATGAGCGGCTGGGTCAGAGCTGTCCTCGCGCCAGGCGTAGCTCCCGTACCCCTTCTGTCCTAAAGCCCTGGGCTCTCTCCATTCCTAACCTTCGTGCCGCCATCCGCCCTCGCCTGCTGCTCCTCGCGGGACCCCCGGCCGGGTCGCCTCCTCTCAGTCCGGCGCCGTGCGGGGATTGGCCGGCGCGACGGCTGCCGCGCGCTGGTTGGCCGAAGGCGGGAGAGCGGCGGGCCGCGATTGGCCGCCGAACGCTCGCGGGCCGGCGCCGCCGCCGGCGCCCTCGCTCTGAGGAGAGCGCCCCCGGGCCTGGCGCGCCGGCTGTCGCGGCGTCGCCATGTTGTGCGGCGGGGACGCGTTGCCGGGCGCTCTGACGGCGCTGCTGGGCACGCTGCTGGCGCTGAGCCGCAGCCCGGTGCTGGCGGCCCTGCTGACCGCGGGCCCCTTCCTGCTGCTGCACGTCTTCAGCCTGGAGCCCGCCTCGCCTCACAGCGCGCGGCGCGTCCTGCGGCCCCACGGCGCTCCTGCCCGCATCGCGCACCGCGGCGGCGCGCACGACGCCCCCGAAAACACTTTGGCGGCCGTCCGACAGGTCAGCCCGGCCGTGCCCGCCGAGCGCCGGGGGACGCGCAGGGCCAGGGCCGAAGTTAGGAGACGGAATTGCCGGGCCGTCAGCCTGACCTCGGCGTGGGGAAGGAAGGTCGCGGAGCGGCTCGTCTGGAGAGCCGGGCGTCGGCCCGGCCGGCGTTCGCTCGCGAAGGGCGGATCCTGCGTGACAGGGGAGCTGTGCGCGTGGGCTGCGCTCCTACGTGGAGAGCGCCCTCAGATTGCGGGTGGCGCCAAGCTGGGAGGAAATGTCGATCTGCTGGGGTAGGGAGCCCTGCAGGGAGGTCCGGACGGGCTGATCGCTGAGCTGACACCTGGGGTAAAGCTCTACGAGACCGAGCGGCGGTCCTGCTCGTCGGTCCCGGCACTCCGCGCAGTGCTGCAGCCTCGGGGCGGTGCTGGAAGGAGGAGGAGTTCGGGGGTGTCAGTTCAGATATCCACTCATCTATAAACCTGCGTTTGTTTTTAACACCAAGTGTACAGAAAAGAACATTAATAGTTTATTAATTTTTAGCAGAATACAAATGAGTGATAGCAGTACCTGCATTAATTCTGTAAAGATGCACTTTATGTGATTTTTTTTTCTTTCAAGGCAGCTGAAAATGGAGCAACAGGTGTTGAACTGGATCTTGAATTTACTGCAGACGGTGTTCCAATCCTAATGCATGATGAAACAGTAGAAAGGACAACTGATGGGTCTGGAAGATTGTGTGACCTGACTTTTGATGAAATTAGGAAGCTTAATCCATCTGCAAAACACAGGCTGTGGTAAATAAATGTAGTGCAGACTCCTTAGTGGTACAAGTAGCATCTTCCCGGGCTGTTACTGGGAAGGTAATCACCTGAGCCACATATTGAGAACTTTTGCAGCTGCTGTCACTTAATCAGGAATAATCTTTTGCTGTGTGAAGCTGCTTCTAGATATTCACTATGCCTTGCTTATTCTGTGAGGATCTGCATTTCTATCTCAGTGCTAGGGAATGCTATCAAAGCAGGAGGAAGCGGGTGGTCAGCATCTGGAATTGAATGCAAAGGAAAGGAGGTGAAAGACTGAGACCAGTATTTTAGTGGGGTCAATAAGTAGGCATCAAGTTAGACCTTGAATTTGGAAGGATAGAGCTGTGTGGTTGTGGGATTCTGAGGGAAGAAGAGAAATCCTTGCATCAGAGAGCTGCTGCTGCCATTGCTAGTGGTGCTTAACCCCTAATGCTAGTGTCTCTCTTGACTGTGCTTAGGAATCCTTAGGAAACAGTTCTGTGTAGTTGGGGATGTATGTGTGCATCTTGACTGTGTTTCAGTGAGTTCTCTGTTTCTACAGGAGCAAATTCCAGAATGAAAAGGTACCAACTCTGAGAGAAGCTGTAGTGGAGTCTTTGCAGCACAATCTTACAATCTACTTTGATGTCAAAGGCCATGCAAATCAGGTACCACTTATTGTACTATAACCTCTTCTTTGGGTTTTCAGCCTTTTTTTGTTGGTCTCAAGCTGGTCTCTGTGGTACAATGCCTTCTCTAACATGACTGAAAGTGGATCTGCTGTTTGCATCACCCAAAGCTGGGCTGTCAGAAATAAAGACAGTGTGTTCCTTCATCCCATTCCTTTGTCTGGGAAATGGCAATTTAAAATTCGACTGACTCATGGCTACTGAGTTCAACATCATCACAACAAAGCAAAGCAAATTCCATGCCTGTGCTGAGGGAACCCAGAATCTAATCTTCAGTTCCAGCTAGGGATCCCAGTCATCTTTAATTTGTATTATTGCAGGCAGATACAGGTGAACAGTCATAAACATTTTATGCAAGTTAGTAAAATATGGAAATAAATTATTTTTTCCCTTTGAACTAAGCCTTACTATGTCTTCTTCACATTTTTTTTTTCTATAATCTATTTAAGGGTATTTCAAATATGAGGGCAATGAGTAACATTCTTAAACAGAATCATAATCATAGAAAGACAAGATGGCTTAGGTTGGAGGAGACCTTAAAAAATAAGGTAGTTCCACCCCCTGCCATGGGCTGGGTTGCCAGCCACCACATCAGGCTGCCCAGGACCTCACCCAACCAGGCCTTGATCACTTCCAGAGATGGGGCAACCACAGCTTCTCTGGGCAACCCGTTCCAGCACCTCACCACCTTCCTAACATCTCACCTAGATCTCTCTTTTAGTTTAAAACCATTCCCCTTTGTCCTGTCGCTATCAGACCATGTAAAAAGTTGCCCCCCTGCAGCTTGTAAGCTCCCTTTGAGTACTGGAAGGCTGCAGTGAGGGCTCCCTGGAGCCTTCTCTTCTGCAAGTTAAACAAACCCAGCTCCTGCAACCTTTCTTCACAGGAGGTGCTCCAGCCCTTTGATAATCTTCGTGGCTTTCTTCTGGACCTGCTCCAACAGAATGACTTCTGTTGCAAAAACCATACTGGCATTTGTGTGATAATGCTATAAAACCTTTTTTTCTCCCTTCCTCTCCATTTCAGACTTGCTACACAAGACAGGAAAGTGTTTTTAAAGAAATGAAATGACTTTGCAGCATAAAGTAAATATTATGTGTGTCTGTAAATATAACATCTGTGTGTATCTCTAATTGGCAGGCAGTTGATGCCCTAAAACAACTCTACCTGGAATTTCCTCGTTTGTATAACAGCAGCATAGTCTGTTCTTTCATGCCAGATGTTGTTTATAAGGTGATGTTTCCTCAAAGTTTCTGTAACTTTTAAATTCTGTCTGGGAATTTCAGTAAGGATATACAGCTTCCAAAATACTTTCGGGTTGCTGAAATTGCAAAAACATTAAAAACAAATGAAGCGTAAATCCTAAATCTACTGCATGATCTGATTAGATCACACTGTGCTCATTAGATGCACGTATTCTGAACCTACAGTAATTCCCTCTGTTCTGAACATTATGTAGAAATAAGTACACTAGTAACCAATTAGGTGTCCGTGTGCAAGATAGCAGTTAAATAAATATCATCTTTTGATGTAAACACAAACTTTTCTTACCACAGCTTTTTAATTGTTGTTGTTAAGGCCATTTGTCATGTATTTTATTCAGTTTCCTGAATGTTCTGTTCCAGCATCACTGTTATGATTTTTATGTAAGAGCAGTTGCTTATTCTGTACAGATCTAAGAAAAAAACAGTCCAATATCATATAACTTTCTAAGTTACAAAAGGACCTGGGGGGAAAAGGGGAGAAGGATTCTGATACAGCTGCACATTCAAGCTAGCAGTTAGTATCTAACTGCTCCCAGTTTAATGCAGGCTTTGTGTGCATTCATCTTTTCTGCTTGGACCTTCCAGATGAGACAAGCTGACAGAAACGTGGTAACAGCTCTAACATACAGACCTTGGCAGCTGAGTCACTTCGGAGATGGGACACCTCGCTTCAGTTCCTTCTGGAAACATTATTTCTATATGATGTTGGATGTCATTCTAGATTGGAGCCTACACAGCTTCTTGTGGCGATTATGTGGGGTTTCAGCTTTTCTCATCCAGAAAAATTTTATTTCTCAGTAAGTGCCAAAGCTCACTGATGTACTGGGAGGCCAGATCTATTGGTGTATGAGGGTGGAGTTAAAACAATACACGTTAATCATTATCTTCTCTCTAGAATTGTGTAAGACTGTATAGATAGTTTCTTTACTGCATGCCATTTTATTCTTTAAGCCTCTACTTCTTACAAGAAGAAAACACACAAAAAATGACATTTTGCAGAAGATAACACACTATCATTCCTGATGGGCTACCAGTGTAGGACTGAAACTCAATTTTAGTCTCAGTACTGTCTGCCTTAAATACTATGTGTTTGTTCCTTACAGAGATTATGTGAGGCACTGGTCCTCAAAAGGAATTCAAGTGGTTGCCTGGACAGTGAACACATTTGCAGAAAAAATGTACTACGAAACCATCCTTGAATCCAGCTACATCACAGACAGCTTGGTGGAAGACTGTGATCCTCATTACTAGGCCTTCTTGGGACTCACCAACTAACAGAAGCTGTCTTACTCAGGTGTGATTTACCAACAAAAGCAAACTGACTCTTCCTTTGCTTTGTTTAGTCCTGGTTATAAAGTCATATCAGCCATTCTTGATGACGTACTGAACAGTCATCATCCTTGATTCTAATACTTGAAAGTTTGTTCTATCACTGTAATAATTTGAGATTATTTATGGTATCTTAAAAGCATCTACATTACTGTTCTGAGAACAGTGGCAAAATATGGTGCCAAAATAGAGGGCAGGTATATCTCCCTCCTCCTTCATGGAGAGATGGCTGTGCTGCATCTTGTAGAAAGTGCAGTCATGTTTTGGTAGGGCAAGTCCTTGTGCTACTCAGTTGTTGCAGTCACTGATTCCTTATTTGGGCACTGCTGTGTTCCAGCTGATGTGCCACACAATACTCTGAGCACTTTGTGTTATGCTGTAGGAAACCTGCATTTAGCAGCAACAGAACAGCAGATTGCACGGATCACTGGTGCAGGTCAGTACACTGCTTTGTGTATAAATGTTCTTGATAGTGCTCCTCAATTAGAATTAGAATTATATATCAGAGTTAGCTGATATTTAAAACCAACTTTAAGAGGCAAATGATACTTAAATAAAATAATCAGTTGTAAGTGAAAAGAACTGTGACAATTGTCACAATGAAGTTCAGACTCCTAAACTAGTGGTAGATCAACTGCATCTTCTTCATGTAGTGCAACAGTACTCAAATGTGCAACCTGCCTGGCACGTGCTATTTGTAGCTTTCCAGTCTGGTTACAAAAACACTTCTGTTTGTTTCAAATTCTGTGAGATGTTCTGAGGTGAGGGCACGTGCTCTCTCCTGGATGATAGCAGCAGAGGCACTTAATACCACAGTGATGAGAAGATCAAATACATTCTGGAAATAGCCTCATACCCTAACCCCAGTTAGGAATAGAGCTGCTCCAGGTGCTGCCACATGGACAGTGGCAACAGCATTCCAGTGTTTTGGGTTTTGTTTTGTTTTTTTCCAAACAAATCTTTGTTCTCTCAGAGAAATGCAAGCATCATTAGCCAATTGCAAGCTTCTACAATCGGCTTCTGCATGCTGGGGTGGCTTTTTTCTTTTTATCTTGAACTACACATAAGCACAAAGAAAATGGGAGTAAGGGCATGTAATGCTATAATGTGATGGAAAGTACAGCAATGACAGCATAGTAGCAAAGTCCTAGGCTGCAGCAAGTGAGGATATGCTCAGTGCAGCAGCCATGGACACAGAAACAAAGGAAAGAAGCTGCTTACCCTTGGAAGGCCTCAGGTAGCAGGAATTGCCAGTGAGATATCCTTGCCTCCACTGCCAATCCTTAAATGAGGTCTGGGAAGGCATGGATCCTGGCTCCACCCCTTCCAGTCACTGGTGTGCACTGCACACACCTGAGCTCCCATGCCTTGGCCCTGCCTTCCCACCAGGTGCACCATCCCTGGTTCAGGCTGTGACTTACCATTTCTGCTACAGGGGGCATGCTGAATTCCCTGATGTATTTTTCCTATCACATCATTCATCCACTACGTACTGCAAAACCAACAATCTCGGTCTTCTGCTTTACATGCTGTATGATCTGTACATTTGTCACGCCTCCATCAAGTTTGCGGCCAGCCCTGAGTGCCAATCTTTATGTTTACTGCTGCGTTCTGCAGTTATTCTCTGGGCTCTGCTCAGAAGAGCTGCCTTCACAGCAAGGAATCCTTTCTCTAAAGGTCTCTTCTTCTTGTTGCTGCTTGGGTTGCTGGCACAGTGGAGTTACTGTCTTTGCTGCCTGTACTATTCACAGCCAGACTCCACAGCTATGCATGCACAAACAGAATAAAATTCCATCTCTGGTCTTGAGTGTATGTTTTGTCCTTTCTTTCCTGTATCTTTGGTGACCTGTTTTCTGTTGTCCTTAACACAAACTGTAAGCTTAAGGAGCAGATTTACCTTTTTCCTAGGCACTTTTGTCCAAAGCAGCTAGGGAAGAATAAATAAACCAGGCACTAGTAAAAGGCTAAAAAAGTAATACTTTTTTTTTTAATTAAAGCTTATTAGCTTTAATTGTGGCTATGAATAAAAAGAAGCGAGAATCACCTTCAGAAGAGTCCTTGTTGTATTACTTCCAAGCTGGACAAGTTGTCACAACCTTTTTGTCTATAAGGGGTGGTTTTACACAGATGAGAATTTTTATAAGCAATCATTTTTATTTTTTTTTTATAAGAGTTCCTCAAGCTGGTGTTGAACAATCGTAACAAAGTCTACATAAATGGTTCAGAGAAGGGCAACTACAACAGGATTAACATAATCATTCACACAAGTCAGTTTGCAGCCATTAAAACATCACAGTCATTAAAAACAGTTGTGCTTCCATTTTATTTTCTCTGAATTTGACCAATGCTCAGTTGGCTCAGATCGCATTTTGCAACCTCTGTTTTTTCTTCCAGGAGAGGGAATAAAAAAAGAAAAATCAGTGTGTTTTCAGTCATGTGAGTCAGTAATGCCTTCTGCAGAACATCCATGGGTTACTCAGCATCCACTGCTGACTGCCTGCTCATGGTCGAACATTGCTGTCATCATTTAAATCTTCCCACTGAGCTTCTTGCCTCGCACGCAGAGCGAGCGCCACTGCCTCAGACATCCCTGAGCTGCTGCTTGGCTGGGATGTTTCCCAATCTGTTTTTCACAAGGGAAGTAAATTAAAGTGTGCTGATGTAGGTACAATAACCACCCTCTACTAGGAAGCCCCGCACTATTTAAACATCTCATCTGCTTGAAGGAACACGTTTGTATAAACTAGGAAGCTACTGTGCAAGTTTCCATAGGTGTTTCACTCTCACCACAAAATGTGCCAAGGACTCCATTGTTAACAACCACTTCTGAAACACTGAAGTACTCCCTTAATGATCTAATATTCTTGCCTATGTTCCCATAAGACAAAACCTCTCATTTACCCAAAGAAATTCCGCTGTCGTGTACAAAAGTTTGTGATCACTCTTCAGAAGTCACCACAACCATCACAACAAGCCACCAATAAGCATGTTCTGTAGAGAGTTTTAGCCCCAGAAACCCAGTCTTTTTGTTCCTATTGTCTCTTTCTACAAGATGCTGAAGTGTCTGTTACCTCAGTCTGTTGCACCTTGTCTATATTAAATCAAACATTTGTAAGCTGAGCTTACGAACATTGCTTTCTCTGTGCTTACCAGATGGGAAGCCAGTCCCCCTCGAGATCCCAGCAGAATAAGGATACTGGAAACAAAATTTACAGGTAGATGTAAGTCAGCGTTGTTCTCATGTGCCTGTTATCTTGTATTTAAAATTATACTTTACCCATAACAAAGCCATATTACCTCTACATCTCAAGCAGGACTATGAGCACAAATATTCCAACTACAATTCCAACTACAAGCTACTCCAATTATATTTTCTTTCTTTCAAATCAATCTTTTGGAATTATTTCTATACATAAGGGACATCCTCTTTGTCCAACAAATGTCCCTATGTAGAGCCTAGGGCATGATATAGTCAATGGACACCAAGCAGAGACTGCTATCTCTGACTCTCACCTCATTGTAGGATGCATTTTGATTTCTGTCAAATGTCCTTCCTGGATAGTTCGATTCTTGCTGGGCAGGTGGCAAGGATGAGTGAGATAAAGAACTTCTCTGAAAGACAGAATATTTGACATCAGCAGTAATACAAGATGGCTTCCAATCGTGGCTTTATGGTCAGCATCCACATCTGTTACCCTTCCTTTAGGGAGAGTTCTAGAAAGCAAAAGGCAATCTGATATGTTGCCAACAAAGACTGCCTGAGTGCCAAGGCTTTTTCCTTTGTATAGTCCAGGATTGCATCTCACAGTGATACAGAGATGCAACCTCGGTGCTCTGCAGATGGCACTGTACTAATCTGAGTGGGTGAAGAAAATGAAAGTGATCCTGCCTTATCTTGAAGCTCTAAAAATGCACTGAGCAAACGCAGAGCAGAGCAGCAACTGCAGACAAACAGCACTGGCAAGCTGTTCTCCATGGGACAGATACTTATCTGGGTTTAACAAACCCTTCTGCTTCTCAACTATGTTTTCACTCAGCCTAAATTAAACACTATAGAGCACCTACATGTGCACATTTTAACACTCATTTGATGGCTCAGCCAGCAGCACTGACTGGACAAAGTGATTTCAAATTAAAAATGTTAGGTGTCAAATGATGCTGTGTGGAATTTAAAATGGAGTTAAGTCAGGGCACCCGGTTTAATTCAGCTGAAAAAATGGGTGGAGAGGGCACAAAACATAAAGCCTGAAGGAAAGCTGGAGTCAGAGGAGGAAGGCAGCATCCTTCTTACTCTAGGCAATATCCAAGTATGACCAAACTCTTTACTGACCATCATTACACACTGAGGCTACAAGTATTTCCCTGCAGCTTCATAATCATAAATAACTTCTAGTGAGGACAAAGACCTTTCTATGCGTGCTCCCAGGTTAAATTCTACTCTTGAGCAAATAGGAAATTTCCAAATATCCTTTTGTCCTCTGGGGCTAGCTAGGAAGCAAGCACTTTACGTTTTAAATACATACATAACCAAAGTGGCAGCATCTTCATAAGTCTAGAGGAATTGTAATGAGCACATCACTGAAAGAGTGGGATCTGAGCAACCAGACTGACCTGCTGGTCTTGTCCTCTTGGTGCAAATGGATTTTGTGTTCTCTGTAGTTTCCGTAGTTTATCAAGTAAAAACCTCTTATCTTTTCCTGCCTGCACAGGAAAAACACACTTGATCATTAGCTGGAATGGACTTATAATTAAGGGAG
This sequence comes from Meleagris gallopavo, assembly GCF_905368555.1. Lineage (NCBI taxonomy): Eukaryota > Metazoa > Chordata > Aves > Galliformes > Phasianidae > Meleagris > Meleagris gallopavo. The sequence continues at coordinate 8,473,438 of NC_139419.1, read as the reverse complement.
GCTCAAGCTCTATGAGTAACTGATCTACAAAAGAAGCTGCAGCAGCAGTTTGAACATAAAATTCCTTTGCAATGACACTATTTGTAAGTAGTTTTCCCACACAGGGAAACTGACATGCAGGAGGACTTCCACCTTCCTCTGCATTGCTGCAGGAAAAGCAGATTACAGCTGCACAACAGCAGAGTGAGATAATCAACAAGAAAGCCAAATTTTAAAGAAAATAAAGCTGAAAGTCAAACTTACATTAACAATTTGCTCACGTAAGAGCTTGGCCATGGTTCTTCTTCCTCTTACTATTTGCCAGTAAAGGTAAGTAATTACTCTAAATAAAAAAAGTCCAAAAGATGAACACTCATACCAGTGTGTTCCTCCCAATCATTGCTAAAGCAGACATTTACCTTGGTTCATTTCATCCACCAAATACACATGGAACACCAAATACGTGAAATTGCTTAAGACATTATCTTGAAAAGACCCAAAGATTTATGGGACCTTATTCAAGATGAGATAATTAAAGCAAGTCAACAATACAAGGTACATTTCAGACAATGAACAAGAATATAGTGTTCTTATCCTACTTTGTGTCATTTACTTAGATCTTAAATCACAACACTGAACAATTCCTGCTTCCAAGCCAATTTTATTTGCTCTAGAATGAATGACAGCTTGTTTAGTTAGAACAGGTTTGGGCTCTTAGGTGTGCACGACAAAGTAATCCGGCAGCACAGCTACAACTTCAAACCCTGCCAGTAGACCAGCACCTCAAAGATGCACATACCACTGGTACCTAACTTTAACCAAGGAGGCAGTACAGGAATTTACCTGAGATTGGCTGAAGTAGACAGCAATTGACTTTTGAGCATTTCCCCACATTGGTGCTCACTTTAACATGCCATTTGTGCACCACCGTGCCCTTCCACCAGTGTCCCACATTAACTCGGATATTTTTGCAAGGTATCATCATCTCCACAAGTGACTCCACTGAAGAAAAATGGTCAAAGACAAAGCAGCCACCCACCAAACTTCCACTTTTTTTTTTTTTTTATGTTGCCCAAGGTTCCAGTATAGATCTGACACGTACTATTTCTCCTTGTGAATGACAGATCTTTTCCTTCTAATTTATATCTCTTTAAATAAGTAAATAAGTAAAGCAATTTATCCTGCCAACCACATGCAGTATGTTCCCATTCACTGATGTTGCTAAAGCTCACAGTGGCAGTGGTAATAAGACCTGGAAGCCAACTCACCAGTGAACTAAAAATATTAAATTAAAAAGCAGTATATCCTCCAATTAGCATGAAACAAGGAGAGCTTTGGCATCATAACATAAAAGGAATAGGTTTTATAACTTCTTTACATACTTCAAATACATGAATTTCCCTTATATTTATCATTTCTAGTATTCTGAAACGCACTTTGCAATTGTTACAGAGAATGGCTATGGCCTAGCCAGGTTTTTCCACTTCATGTCCTTTTCTGACTTACGTGGTACTTACATGATAAGGATGGAGAGGATGAAGAAGAAAAGTTCACTTGTAATTAAGTTGTAGTAGATCCATGCTACCCATTTTGAATCAATGTAATTTTTCAGTATCTTTACCCACTCAGAGATTGCTGTGTATATGGAAGGCAGACCTCGGAAAGGACCACATTCTTTTGAAGGTTTCAACCTGAAAGCATGAGAAAGCAGCTATTTAATGTTTCCTATACTAACAAGGGATTTCATTCAATGCATTGTTGTTCTCTGTCTCGCTATTGCCCTCCAGTTCTTTGGGACCCTCAGAGAATGCCATCATCTCTAATTGCTGACTTTTTTGGGGTCAGCTCCAGGACATTAAAATTCCATCTCAGCACACCTCTGAGACTATTGCAGTTGGAGATAAGAGATGCTGCAATGGATCCCTACAAAGCCACATGCACTGTATGCAACAAATCAATCACTGCAGCACAGACTACAGCAGTTCGAAAATCTGTTTTTTTGAAGTTGCAGCACTTTGCAGCACAGATGCATAATGGAACAACCATCTCACCTTGCCTTCCAGGACACAAATCACTGTAAACTTTCAGCAACTACAGGCTGTGGTGAAACGAGGTAATTCTTAGCAAAAATTAACGTTTTGGGGCAGACAGAAATAGAGAAATGTTGTTTGCTTTGAAATTGGACCAATCCAGACAGAACAAAATTGCCACCTGGCCCCTGGCAATATGTTTTCTGAAGTACATCACTTCATCTGTTTTTATTTATTAAGACAGGTGGCTACACATGAAATCGCATGGCTGAGAATTGCTAAGAAAAAGAGCTGCATCTGAGTTTCCATCATTACTGTGACCAGAGTAACATGCACATAAACAAAGCAGCTTTAAAACTGCTAGCAACCCAGATGCCTCATTGCAGAGCTCTGCACACTCTTTAAAAAAAAATAAACAAAAACAACATCTGAATCTGCAAATAATCCAGAAGCTCAGAAGTTGACCTGCTCTGTTTTCTTCCAGGTGTTTCTGCATCGCAGACTCAGTATGGCTCATAGCATTTAAGCCCAGGAGCAGGCAAGGTCACAGAAACTTCTGAGGAGCAGCAAAGGTCAAATCAAAGAACTTTCTGTGACATTTACATAGAATACCAAACTTCAAAGCAATCTTGTCTCACCTCCCACTTTAATTATGGGACAAGTAACTGCATTAACCACATTCTTGCAAACTTACTGAACCTGTTTGCAGAACACAGAACACTACGAACATCTGAAACCTGCCACTAGCAGTTAGTATAGATTTCTTCTACTGGTAACAGGTCACACTGCACAGTGTAATGGAACTGAACGTCAGCACTCTCCCATACCTCCAGACAGTGACTGCAATGACAGACAGAACTCCAATGAAGGAAGGGAAAAACAGAAGGACCATGAAGAACGTTGTCATTTGAGCAGCTCTCCAGGCTTTGCGAGGAGGTTGGCAATTCCTCATCAGACTGACCTTTTAAGAGATGAAGGTACATACACTCTTGGAATAGCATCACTTACCACTTTAACTGCATTTTAGTCAATCTTGCTGAAACTGCTGGAGGCAATTGCTGGAAGAGCATCTATCAAGAATTTCCATCAACTTCTTTTATAAGAACTTGAAGTTTTCTAAAACTACAGCTTATCTGTCAAGAATACAGTCTTCCAATCACTACGAGATGATACCAGGTTCTGATGGGCTTTACAGAACTCTGATAGGCAGAGTTTGCTTTTGAAGCACACATGAAACTTCCCACAGCTCAGTGAAGTTTGAATCTGTGCTTCTAGTTATAGCTTTGCTCTTCTATATTTAACACTACAGACTGTTCAGAGGTAAGAATCTCTTACCTAGTCACACTTGTGAAACAAAGAACTCTGAAAGCTTCCGCCTTGATATTAAGCAGAATCACCCCACTTAGGCCCAGGAGCCCTGGGGGGAGGAGGCTGGTGAGAGTAGGAATCCAGAATCATAGCAACAGGCTGAGTGTCTGTACTCACAGATGCACTGTTTGCTGTTAGTTTCCTAGGCTTTAACTGTGCTCCTTTCTTTCTTTAAGCAAGTGAACAACAAACAAAAACCCACTACAACAAAACAGCAAAAAAACAACCAACCAAACAGCTTCCCAAGCACAAAACTCCTCAGCCTCCAGGCAATCCCAGCACTCAACCTAATCCATCCTGCGTAGATTTCAAACAGAATAATTCCCATGGCATTTTATGAAGCAGATATGTAAAGCCTCTTACCTTTTTAACATAAAATACTATAGAAAATGATATCATCTGGATACCAGGCAGCAGAGGTGAGAAGAGAATACCGATCCTAACAGAAAGAATTTATAAGAAAAAAAAGTTGCATTTCCACAATTCATTAACACTAGTGTTTCATCTAGCAGTTGGCAACCCTGCCTGCAACCTGGGAGCTGGAACTTGATGATCCTTGAGGTCCCTTCCAACCAAAGCCATTCTATGATTTCTTTTGCATTTTCTCTCAGACCAGGTGGTCAGGAGGTAAACTACAATAATACTGCAGGTAGTAACCTCAGTCAAAGAGAACTGGCAAGTCACAATCCTTACAAAGGTACTTGGTATATCATCTCCCCCAGGCATTTATCCTGTTCATTCTTTCATGATGTAAAGTAGCCATAAATATCTGAATCAGAATGTTCCATGGCATTCCCAAATACCAGTTAAGGTTTTGACCACTTACCAGGTCAATGTCTGAGCATAGATCAAATCTAAAACACTTCTTCCAATATCAAATTCTGGCACCCCCAGGCTCACACAGACTGTAGTTCCAATAATTCTGGGTGAAAAATTAAAAATGAAAAAAAAATAGCATTTGCTAAATAATTAAAATCATTTTAGAAACCTCAACAAATTACCTCCTGAATGCAATCATCAGTGACAGATTATTCAGGGTTCCATTAACCACATATCAGTCAAAGCAGCCACAGCTGATTAGACAGCACATCAAAAATGAAGCAGAACTTGGCAAATGCAAATTCCCATAAGACAGTAGCGGTAAATATGATTGACAGAGTTTTTTATGCAAGTCAATAAAAGAAAAAGAAGAAAGGAGGTAGTATGTTTATGCTCATGATTAAACAGATGAAGTAATGATTTACCTCAGTAAAAACCCTTAACTTCTTTTCTGTTCACAAATCCTGAAAGCTCTCAGCCTTAATCAAAAACATCAATCTTATAAACTAATGCTCAATACATTCTACAGTATATTCTACTTTGATGTAACCAGTTGTGCAGGCAGCTGAGATACACACAGATAAGCAAGTACCCAGAGGATTTCTCTCAGGGACCAGCAATCTCATTTTATCATTTCATTTTTTCCTGAGCTACAAAGATTCAGTTTCAGGTTTTATTGTTGTCGTTTGTTTTTGTATCAAGAACAGGAAAGATTTTGGTAACTATCCCGTTTTGCCTTGAATAGAGGTCTTAGTATCATCTGATAGCTACATTATCAACAATGAATGTTTCAGGGCTGTGCCAGCTGGGAATTACTCTGAAGACATACAAGTAATTACAAGCAATTGTGCTTCTAATCTTTTACAGCTGTAACCCTGCTGCTTTTGCACAGCTTACTGGATGACATTCATAATGGCTGACACTGCATATTAGTTGTGACCTTTTGCTGAAGGTAATTTCCTATCTCAAAAGAGCAAGAACACGAGAGGATTAAACTACACTGACAAGAGCTGTGGAGAGAAAATCTACAAGGGCTTCTCAACACTGTTTTGTGTCAATTTAACACAAAAGTCTAAGTCCTCATTTGTAAACCAATCTTGTTCTCACCTCATGTGAAGGGCAAACAATTGTAAAGATCTCCCACAGATGTGTGGCTAAGATGCCAAAAAAGCTTTGTAGCGCAGTAAAAATTCAGCACTGTTATTATCACAGTTAGCACAGGGGAAAACAAACAAATAATGAAACAAAAACAACAACAAAACACATATTTGGCTAATGAAGAAAAACAAGATTAGAAAAAAAAGTGTACTCACCTTCGCAAAAATTCTCCAAAGAATGAGCCAAGCAAACAAAATATGAAGTCAACCACCACAAGACGATAGATATCTTGGCCAATCAGTGTTTCCCAGCACTTTAAGGGGTGGAATGAAAAAAAACAAAGATATGCACATTTAGAAGTGAAAAATGATGTAAATCTAACATTCCTCAATGCTTGGGCATCCAAAAATTTGTGCCACGAACCAAAGCCTTGCTAGCATCCTAACTAATGGCTGATCTCTCACTGAACGATGCTGCAAACCAGATGAGATCTTAGCTGAATGTAGGAAAATGAGTTACCCATTTCTCTAGAAATTGAAATAAAAAAATACCAGGGTAGCAAATTCAGCTGTTCAAGAGACTACAGGTACTTCTCTTTGCTTGAGCAGACCTGTCATCAAAGTGGTTCTCAGTGACGTATTCTAAGTCAAAGATAGATATTTTTGAAACTTTACCTGTGACTCCGACACAGCCACAACGTTAAGCCAGTAGTAGCACAGTATTCCAATAATGGATATTTTCAGGATTATAGTTCTAGAAAGAAAGTGTAGCATTAACTGCACTGGCAACTGGTATGCAACCTCGCTGGAAAGAATAACAGCAGGACAACTGCTGGTCACATGTTACTCACACGTTAACTTTCTGCTATAACAACAGCATGCCATAGTGCCAGGACTAACAGAAGCAATCTTTGGAGCTCAGGTGCTGCATTACTTTACTGTCCTGGCAGAATCAAGGATAGGTGGGGCAGATTTGGCACAGGCCTCTGCTCAATAGGCCAATGGCTGTGGGCACAAAGTCCACAGAGAAGGAAGGTCTGAGAAGCACTGGCAGTTATACAGTGTTAATTCCACACATCTGCAGTGAAGTCAGACCTCCTCACTTCTCTTACCACTTCTTTTCCTTCCCCCAGGAGGCCCACAGCCCAGTCACCATCAATGGGAGCTATAAAGCCAAGCCCAGGTTCACCATGTTCCTAACTGGGAAGGAGAGCAAGTCTTCATGCAGTGATGAACATTCCAGACAGAAGACCTATTGGAAGCCAATAGAACTTTGAGGGAAGATTGCACAGAAGCCTTTGGGAAGATGAATTCACCTGCTCCATAGCTCACTACTGCCCACCACACCACCTAGGTACAGCTTGCTGTAAAAAAGAAGAATCAGCCAACTTCAGGCAAAAAGCACTAAGTGGAGGTAGCAACAAATACCTGGCAATAGCAACATATATCTTGCTTTTGGGATTCTGAAATTTCTCCAGGTTTCCAAGCCATGAGTAGAAGAATGGGATGAACACGTTGAGGAGGGATGTAATAATAGGTAGCACCAACATGGCAGCTTGGCTTTCCAGTTCATTTTTATACCCTTTCATAAAGAGCTTTGAGAGAAGAAAAAAAAAAAAGTAAAAATAAAAACCAACCCTAAACTTAGAATTTTAGCTGAAGTGCTGCCTCAAGTTGTGTCCACAGGGAAGACACCTGGCACAGATCCCTATATATTCTCAGATTAGAGGTAATCCTGTTTTACAGTTCCATGTCTGTTCAGCATGTAACCCTCCCTTTCCTATGAGTTACACAGGACCATGGTGGAAGCCCCATTTTAAAAACCATCTGCAGGACAAAGGAGAGCCAGGCCTTCTTCTTGCTCTTTAATGACAGCAGCTGTACTCTTACACAGCCAAGATTTGAGGCAAGCAAATGCTGGAATGGAGGGCTGCAAAATCAGTACTTACCTTTAGATTATTAACGGAGAGGAAGTAAATACCAGCACAAGCAGCTACTGCTGTTCCCAGGGAAGCAGCCCATGACCCAAGATGGATAAGAATACGAACAATTCTCTCCGTTACAGAAAAATTTAGAGTTTCTTTGTTTTCTTCAGCGAGGTCTTCCTGCAAGGAAACAAATCCTAATGAAGAATTCCTCGGGTGACAGCATAAAGCAAAACCTGCTTCAGATAACTGCCTAAGAGGTTGATGTATTTTTTTCCCCTCTAGAATATTGATACAGTGGGAAAATTTACTAGACAACTATGTGTTCCTATCCCAAAAGTTGTTTATCTTAACAGCTATACTGTATTTAACATTTCATATAAGCCTGCTCTTCTTTGAGAAAACAGTTAAACTGAAAAAAAAACAAAACCAAACAAACAAAAAAAAGCAAGCAATATTCTGTTTAATTCTGTTTAGCATATATTTAATAGTCACAGAGATTCATTTAATAGGAAAAATATATATAAATATATATACATGTAAGTATTTACACGTAGCTCAAAGTGAAATGAAAAATGAGTAGCTAAGACAAATCCAGGAGTTCAAACCAAGTTAAACGTAACAGCCAGGAAGACTTAAGTTTATTAGAAACAAGAATAGCATGCTCAAGTTAGTGGCAGAAACTTATTTGTGCGCATGTTCTGTCAGAGTGACTCCAGCATGCTAATTCTGTACCTTTGCACCTTTTTGTATCTCCTGTATTTTCTACCTTTATCTGTGTGCTGAAATTCTTTTGTTGCAACTTCACAGTTTTTTCATTAGTTATGTTGAAGTCCCAAGTGCAGAGAAGTTTGCTTGCATTGCCAGAGTACATCTGAGGGTTAATAAAGTTTCTGCAGAAAGATTTTGCCATGCTGCAATGACAATTAAATTTGTGAGATGTGTAACAGGAAAGCACATGCAACCGTACCTGCCAACCATACAGGGATTTTTTTTGCTAATATAAATGAAATAAGAACATATAGCTAGTTTACCTGAACACCAAGATAAGCAAACAGATGACAAAATATATTCCAACAGTGAAAATATAGGCCAGCTGCATGTTATAAGATGCACCATTCTTCTTTTGACTGATTGTAGCATTGGTGTAAAAGCCATAGTAGAGTACCGTTTGTTGAAAATAACCCTGAAAATATATGGACATCATTCAGAACTTTTGCTAGAAGTACCATCATCTAAGGCTTAATTCACATGTGGGAGCTGTTGTACAGTGAAATCAGAGGAGTAATTAAATTTGTAAATATCAAGTCCTTTATTTGTCTTACACCCCCAAAAAGCTGTGGGACTTTTTAGAGGTACATGATTACAGATTTGTATCACATGGATGATGGAGCATGATTTGGTATCTTCTGAAAAATTCTGAAGAGGAAAAGGCATAATCACTTCCTTCTCAGGATCAAAGTTCTGCACCAACAAATTGCAACAACTGTGAAGGAACCAGGAATGGAACATGTGACATTCTATGCCAAGTTACAACATCACAGCGGAACTCTTGCAATAGTTTCTGTACTTTGCAAAATTGAACAGTGTTACTACTACAAAATACACAACTTTAAAGCCAACCCTAGAAAGAAAAGGCAGGCACCTTTTTTAAAAAAATATTTCTTCTCAACTAAGTATTAGGGAGAACAAAATCTTGTCTATTAACCAGAGAAATTCTTTAACATGAGTTAAACTGACAAAATTCTTAAAACAGTCAAAGATAGAAAGAAAAGGAGCAAGTCTATGCTTAGAGCAAAGTCTTTCTTTCCAAATAGTCTGAGATTTTATGCCTCAAGTAGAAATATCTCTGTAAACTGAAAAGCTCCTTCTAATTACAAGCCACACTGAGCTCAACAGGCTGCAACACCAAGATCTGCATGCACCCTAGAAGAACACAGCTTCAGAGATAAGCAAAATTCACAGGATCGTACACTGAAATCCACATTGTATTTTTAGAGGAAAACTAGCATGGGAAATACATTCTCCTGAAGACTATTGTAGTTGTCTCCAGAAAGCCTGACTTCCACTCTTCCACTGCTTTCTACAAGAAGGAAAAAAACTTGCTACATTGCTTAACATAGCAACCATCTGCTTTAAGACAAATTCATCATAGCACATACATTCCACTCTGAATCAACTTTTGATACAGCCTCTTTTCCTCGAGTATGTATGAAATATTTATTCTAATCACGTGAAAATTTATCTCCAACTCTTAAGAAATAATTAGTTTTTAGACTGCCGTGAGTTTTATAGTAGATCTGTTTCAGAGAAAAATAACACACATCCACTGTGACATACTTACAGCTCCAGTGAGCAGCTCCAGACCCGTGAATGAAAGATTATTTGGTTCTGCTGTAACAAACTGAGGGATTGTGATGAAACCAAAGTTTATGAGGAATGAGAAGATGTTGAAATTCAGCAACCATTTCAAGAAAATAAAATAAGAAAGAACACTTGTTCCAAACTCTCCACCAATGATCTTCAGAGTCTTGTGCCAGAAATTCAGTCGGTGAAAATATTCTGACAAGGTATTTCTAAATCGCCGAAATGACTACAGAACAAAAGATGAGAGAGGTGAACCTCAGTGAGCAGCCTTACACAGGACTCAAATCCACATAATACACCCTCATATTTTTACAGCTCCATTTTGATGATAAGAACAGATTTCCACCTTTCAATGCATCGTAAAATGCTTAAGAACTGTTCCTACCTAATGCAAATCATTATCAATGAACAGCAAATAAACAAAATAAGACCACAAGATGCCCAATACCTCTGGAGATGGTGCTTACATTGCAGCTACAGCTCCCTCCAGCTGTTACCCACTGACATGCCTGACATGCCTGACACTCACCACTTTTGCACTGCGCAGACAGTGCGTACAGCAGCCACACTGAGTACCACAGCCCCCTGATTTCTTTGTGATTTCTGTGAGAACTTTATTCCTGTGGGAAAGCAGGACAAAGGAGTGACAATCATTATAGCATGAGCAGTAATTAGAACAAGAAGCCAAAGAAGCTGCTGCAAACACGTGCTCATGACCAAGCCAATACAACTTGAGATGATTCTGCCAGTTCTTCTTGTGTTAGCTGCTAAAATGGTCTTTGTCCATTACAAGCTGAGGTGTGGCACCATATTCCAACTGCTCTAATAAGTCACTGCTAGGAACAACATCTAAATATATTCATGTGTATTAAATAAATGTACACAATGATCAAAATGATGGCTGAAATCATGTGGTCTCTTCTCTGTTTTTAACAGCCAGCATTCAACTTTCCCTTGAATAACAGTCAGAAGACATACTTGCGTGCAGAAGGGCACGGCCTTGCTATTGTGTTTTATATTAGATGAGTCTTCTCACTCAGAGAATGGATATTGAACCATCTTTAGATTATTTTTCCTTGCAAGATGTTAACTTTTTAAAAGCTAATTAAAAAGTACTATCAGTTTTTTCATACTCAAAGGGACAAAGCAAAGCTGAGCAGCTGGCAAATACATACTTGATAGCTGGATGTCAAAAATCATACTGCTTGTAAAACTAAACAGATCAACTTTTATTTTTACCTGATATCTCTCTTTCTTTTCATGGTTTCTGGCATCTTCTGGATTGCTTTAATCCTTTCACGCTTGGACATGCTTGCAAGATTTCCAACTAATTTTTCCTCTGCATAAAAATAATGATAAATCCAAATTTGGGGATGATAAGGTAGTAATTGTTATTAAAAAAATCAAAAATTTATATAATCGTTCCCATTTTCACAGCTACTAATGCATGTGACGTTCTAAAACTTAATGATTCTGTCTAGAATATCCTTACTTTTACCAGTACTCTAATACAGACGCATGAAGTAGCACAATACTGCACGTTAACAAGTAAGTATCACTTGTCTACTGTTTGTTGAATGCTAATGCAAAGAGCTGTACTGTAAAGGAAGACAGAACACTGACAAACTCTGAAGAGCTGGTCTATTCCTTGATCACTGACAGTCACATTTCTAAAACACTACTAACTTGAAATCTAAGCTTTTATTGTGTGATTTTAGTTCATGCTGGTCTATGTAAAATATATTTATAAGAGATATTACTTGTCATTCATCTTGTTTCCACACAGTTGGAATTCGATGCTAACTCGAGACATATAATAAAATAATAAATCATCAGCTGGACAAGCAAATAAGTTATAAAAAAGAAAAGCTAAACTTCTTAACAAGAAATCACACTGCATTTTGCTTCACTTATGTTGTAGTGTGCTAGGGAGTACAAAAGATGAAATACTAGCCTTAACAAAAAAACAAGCTGCTCTTGTAACCACAGAAAAACTACACGCAATTCTGATGATAAATCAAGAACAGTATCAACCACAGCATAACTGTGCAAGACGTTACCTCATATAAAAACACTTCTCTAAACTCCTACCTTCACTGCACTCCGGAGTTGCTTGAGACAGGGTTGAAAATGTCCTGATGTCAGATGGCCTTCTGTTGCGTCTCCGAACAAAGCTGTCTGAACAACAACAAGCACCATTTAATAAGCCTGGATACTCCTAGGTTAAATTGATTTAAGACATTCAAATTTCACTTTCATAAAAACAATTTAAAAATATATCCTTCCATCTCTCTAAGTACATGCAAACATACATTCTCCCTCTAACTTAATCTCAGGTGATGTTTGATGACTGCTTGCAATTTCTCAGACATACGCTGGCAAAGTGGCACTGAGTCCTCTCCTACTGTGAAAAACTGTCTCATTTAACCCATTCATACATGTACACATTGATTCTTCAAGTTCTTCTTTCTAGAAGACAGCTCCTTTCTTTCAAAATCCTTCCACTAATTTGGAGGGATTGTTTTAGAAACAACAAGCTTCTTTCATCAAACCATTCAAACTAGTTTCCTTAAAAGCATCCACGTTCCAGCAATGAAGCAGATGAGTTTAGCCTTACTTTTGCTTTCCTTGACTCCCCAGTAAGATAATGGCCAACCTACTCAGTGCTACACCCACATGTTGAGCACAATCCTTCAGTCTGGAAGGTCCCAACTGACTGACATGTCTGCTAAATGGTGCACACGCTGCAGGCTCACTAACATTTATTCCTTAGATCTAAAAGTACCACTGTCATTCCTACTTTAAGCCAACTTGTTTTGTAGCAATGAAAAAGAAAAGCATCTGTATCTCCACGTGGATGCATTTTCAGCACCTACACATTTAATCTCTACGTGATTATGTTGTAAATGCACTCTCTCCTTCCTACCTGGTTTTAAAAAAATATGCAGGAGTGTCAGTGTTTGGAAATGGCCCATCTCTGTGGTCACTTACGGGATGAGCATTTCCAGGTACCAATAAAAAGAGTTACTATTTTATATAAACATAAGATTTTGCCAAATCCAATCCTAAACTAAAGACTATGTTCCCATGAAGAAAAGAAAAAAAAAGCCAACAATAACATTCAAGAAGCATTAGGCAGGAAACAAACTGTAACAGAGAAATTACAGGAAGAGCAGATTCTTCCCAGAAAATGATTGGTAAGCTGCTATGCTGGTCTAAGAGAGAACTCAGATTGTATTATTTCAGTCCACTCCGTTTTCATTGACATAAATCTCTAGTTACTGCTATAATAATTTACACTTAGACAACGTAGTAACAAATTCAGTAACTAAAGACAGTCTTGAAAAACGCATCCTACTCTTCTCTTATGTCCTCCTACAGTATGCCTCTTTAAATACCTGTGTAAGTTTATTTTATGATGACCAACTTATTGGGAGTTTCAGTTAAGAGATAGGCATTACACCTTTCACTGCTCAAGAAACAAAGATCATCACTTTCAGAAATACTGAAAAATTCAGCCACAATTATATAGTAAAATATAATTCATGTATTCTGACTCCTTTCATTATGTGAAAATCTTCATACTTAAAGCAGACTTTTAAATCTTTATTATTTTAGGGAACGTGAGACTGACATCAGTGTTCTCACAGAGCACAATCTGTGTGTCTTACCTTCTGATTCACTGGAAAATCTGTGATTATAGGGGTCATCCAGCGGACTGAAGGCAGAACGTGGGCTATATGCCAATTCTGGCTCAGGCTCAAAGGAAAGATTATCTGTTGAAAGCAACCAGAATTATACAGAAAGTTGCATGCTGCTATGGATTATTAACACACCCAAAATATCAGACCTTTTGATCAAATACAGCTCTACTATAGGTATGGCAATATACCCTATCACTTCTGTATCTCTTTTCAGTGTACATCCTACTATTGAATTAATTATGTAGTACATAAAAGTAAGCATTTACTGATCTGTTAATAAAATAGTCAGTACTCCTACTTGTTAATTTAACATCTGGACTCCTAGGAAAAAGGCAAAAAATTCACTGCCAACAAACACAAATTTGTGCAGAGACTTGAGCCTTCCAGAATGGCAGTACTGCCCACAGGACACAGCAAGCTGTTGCTTGTTTCTAAGCATCTTCATATGAGAAATTACATACCTTGGGATCTTCCATATGGACTTCTGCTCAGGACTTCAACTCTTGGTAAACTTTCACTGTATTCAGAGTTGTGTCTCAGAGAAGCCATTGGTAAACTTTCACTGTATTCAGAATTGTGTCTCAGAGAAGCCATTGGTATGGCTGGAGGATAATTCTGTCTTCTTCCTCTGTGCTCTCCTTGGTAAGTATACGACAAAGAATCGTAAGGGTTTTGGTGAGAGAACTGATTCCCTTCGGAATTCCTGCTGTGTAAATAAGAAAATGAAAAATCTTGAGTGCCATAAAACCTTTCAATTGATATGCTTATTAAATTGTTACCTAGTATCATCAAATTTGATTATATTACAAGAGGAAATCAGATACTAACAGGTATTTCATATTTGGAACTTCAACATAAAAATTCTGATTTCGTCATCAAATGAATTAGAAAGACTAATGCCTTTCTCAAATTGAAGTTAATATGGACCCTCCCTAAACAGGAATAAGTGCTTGAAAAGTTAAGACGTTCAACATTATAGCACATTGTAAACATTACCAGAACTAAATAATATCCATAACATCTGTGCTATACAACTTAAAATCAATTTAACTGATAAAATTTGTAACACGTCAAAACCAAGCATGCAATTCCTGTTGACTGACACCTTCTTTTTGACAGCATCAAAAACTTGTGTCTGAGAAAGTAAACATAAAGGAGGTACTAAAAGCATGTCACAAACTAAAACTCTGTAGAAGTTTGCCCTGCACATAAATAACTTGCTTTCTTGCGACACAGTCGTAACAGCCAAATGAAATGGACTCACCTCCTATCAACTTCCAGTGACTCTGAGAAGTGGTAGTCTGGATTTTCAAAGGCTTTGTTGTAATGGTAAGACATGGCAAGTCTTTGGTTTGATAGAAGAAATCTTCCTTATTTTTGTCTCTGCTGCTCCAGTAACACGTTCCTGGATAGACTGATTTCTGACCTGATTACAAAACATATATATATGTATGTATGTATGTATATACACACACACACACAAAATGGAAAGAAAGGAACCTCATTTTTGCCCTTAGTTAGATTTTGTAACCTCCCTAACATGTAAAATATAACAATATAAATGGAAATTAGAACCATCGTCGTGCTCTGACTTTATTTTATTTATCGTTGGGAAATTTAGGGTCCACTACAAGACTCAGGTAAAACAAGAACTCCTATTTCTCTATAGCTAGCTCTATACAAAACTATGGAATTGGAGTGCCACACGAAGACTTGACCAGCATTGACTAAAAGCAGGTTTTAGTCGCGTGTTAAAACATTTAGAAGAAGGAAGTACATCCTCTTTCTTTCTCATACAGGGAAAAACCACCACACAATTTTTCTCTGACCACTATGGCTCCAAAACCAACAGGTAAGAAATGTCTGCCCACTTCCTTCCTGATAGAGGCACCTGCAATCCTCAGCTGTGAGCATGGGACACTGGACCATTCTCAACGAGGGCTCTTCTAATGACTTCATGCTTTGATCTTGTAAATAGTTTCATCCTTAGCTTTATTTCTTAGAGTTTCGCTTCACCCTTAAACAAACCAGACCTGGTCAGAGTTTAAAATTATTAGCAAAATAAGTCCAGGTTAGTCAGTGAAAGGACAATCTTCTACTCAAATTAAAGACAGAATCCAAACTAAATAAGTAGTTCTGCAATTAATCAAAGCCATACTAAAAAAAAAAAAAATAAATTAAAAGGAAGTAATTTTTAGTATTTGTTCTTAAAGGCATCATGTCAAGTTCGACCAGCTAGCAAGCTATTTAACAGGGAAGAAAAAAAAAGAAATAAAATACAAAATAATAAAAATAAATTAATAAAATGATAGATCTGGCAAAACCTATCAGACACCTTGCTTTAATCTCAACTGCACTCCCAAGAAAAGTGGAGCTGAGCTTCATTTAACATTACGCTCTCAATCAACCTTTATGTCTTGAGTGGTTTTCACTTAATTTCTACTGCTGTAAAGAAAGCATCACACACAGAAAAGTAATCTTCCAAACAGATAATTGTACAGCGCCTTTTTAAGGCTTTTGTCTGGCTTTGCAGGCCTGCCAAAATCTTCTCATTTGCTCAAAACAAGCTCAGGATTGTGTCATTTGCACCTCTAAGGATCCCGGACACTCTAAAGACATACAGGTGTAAAACTTAGTCCAGGTTTTGCATGATGACTTGTAAAGAGATTCACATATAAACACTAATGATTTATTGAGTTAAGTCTTACATTTTCATTAGGAAATTGTCCATACTTTCATTATATCATGATGAAGTACATTATAACAAGGCCCCCATCTTGAGCAAATACTCAATAAAAGAGTACACTGGACAAGCAGCCCGTGCTGCGTCATTGTAAATAATGGACTTCCATCCCTGCCAACACAAAACTATAGACATCACCTCCCACAAGTGAAATGTGCACTTTTCATGCCACAGCTTTGTATGCACAGAAACAAGGTGAGATTCTCATTTAGTCAGACAAGTAATTAGCAGAGCCAGAGAAATCCAGCAACCCCCAGAGAAAATCAACAATCACTCCAGGAATCTAATAGTTCTTATATGAAAAGTCTTGGCGAGTTTTAGGTGGCAGAAGCCACTTAGTCCCTCATGATCTTTTCAGATATACTGTAACTAGTGCTGACAAACTATTCAGGAATTGGCATGTTCTGTCCCCAGAGTCCATTTAAAAGAACACATACGTAACTCCTGCAATACCTAACAATGATCTGCTGCAACAATTTGCCTAGAACAGTACATTTTCCTCTAAAAATATTTAACATTTCAAACTGTAATGAAAAGCTAAAGAAGAAAAGATGGCCTTGTCAGAGGAAGAAAACACTCAGACAATTTTCTTAGAATGCCCCAAATGGCATTTTTCTGCTTTTCAGCTGGTTTCCAAGAAACCTCACTCCCTCAGACCCAGCACAAATCTCAATGGCTTATTAGCCTGCCTGGTCTTCAAACTGTAGAGAAGAAATATTTTGATGTAAACATATGGGTTCTGCATAACCAGCCAACTTGCTGAAGTGCAACCAACAAGAATGAGATCAGCTTGACTAAAAGATACAGCCATCACTTCTTTCTCCTACTTCTTTTGAAGACCTCGAGACCTTAGGCTCACTAAGACATTCCAATATGCCCAAGACTGACTGTCCACTGGCTCCATCATTATCCACTTCCTTTCCTCTGCATCCTAAGATGCACAGCAGTGCGTAAGTGTCAGGATTTCCTTGGAAATCTACAAGGACAATTACAATCTAACACGGAATCCAACATGTGAAGCCAGTCACTGTTTTTCCCTGCTCCTGAAGTTTGGAGGACTTAAAATGAATTCCCTATATACACAGATATTTTCTTCCAACTGAAAAGGAAAAAAAGATTCTTCCCCTTGCTAGCTGAGGGTATTAGGTCCCAGACTTTGAACAGCATTTGGAGTGAGGGAAAATGTGGAAAACCCATGTTTCCTGACTGCATGCTCAGCCAAAGACTGCCGTGGTGCACAACATGCTCTGGAGTGGGATGGGTGCACATGATGCTACAGGTGTACAAGTAGCACGCCAGGGTAGTGCAGGTAGCACACAAGGGCGTACAGATGGCACACCAATCCACCCACTTCCTCCATCCCAAACCCCAAAATCATGAGAAACTTTTTCTCTCAAATCACATGTGTACATCATTGGTTTGGTTTGTGCTTTGAGGTACTGGCAGTTTATAGATTTCTTATCAGTCACACTTCATTGGAAAAGCCAGAAGCATGAAATATAAAAGCTAAACCACTCTCTTCTCCTCTGTGAGCTATGATGGGATCCAGTAAATCATGGCTCCAGGAACAGATATGAAGTTTAGACTTACCCTCCCCTTCAAAAAGTTATCTTCCAAAAGAAAAAAGTAAATAGTTGAAGAACAAAGACTACTCAGGAAGATTAAAAGTAAAAGCTCGGCAAACCTTCCCTTCTCAGGGTGGCATCTGTTTGTTGGGTGACATTTTGGATTCTGGCAAGCAAATAGATAAATCTTGTCCACTTCTCACACTGGAGAACAGAAGGTTTTAAGGTCAGCTGGCAAATAAGTTACAGCATAGGTGGAGAGAGGGTGCTTTCCACTTAAATCCTTGAACACACTGCGAAGATATAAAGCAGGGAAATTCAAGCAGTGCTAGCTCATGCTTCTGGATCACTTCCCAGAATAAATAACGGCTTTCACGTCACAAACCACCTGCTATCAGAAAATACTCCCAGTTTGTTTCATCCACTCCTGTTTGGGTAATTTACTGCCATAGACACTAATCCTCCTTTAGAATTTTAATCAAACAAACATGCATGGCTGGCTAAACTACATTTTGATGTGGTATCACGTTACAGGAAAACTCTCACACCTTCAAGTCATTTACCTGCTTTCCTCAAAAAGAACATGTGAAGCAAATTCTACTTACAGAAATCCTGTAAGTCAGTGCAAACAGTAAGCTCCAGAACTACATCATAGTTTACTTAACAGTGCTGAACAAAGGGAAAACGTTACGGAAGAACTGATTCATCTGGTTGAATGTTTTCCTTTAGCATAAAGATCATTTAATTTTCTAGGGTATGATGAACAGCCCTCCACCACTATGTAAGTTATTTTTGTTCATGAGTTCCTCTCCTGTTGAACAGGAGAAGAGAAAGCTCAAAGCAGACCTGACTGTGGCCTTCCAGTACTTAAGGGGAGCTTATAAACAGAAGGGACACTGCCATTTACATGAGCAGATAGCAATAGGAAAAGGCAGAATGATTTCAAACTAGAAGAGGGGAGATTTAGGTTAGCTGTTAGGTGGAAAATCTTTACTGAGAGGATGGTAAGGCCGTGGCACAGGCTGCCCAGAGCTGTAGATGCCCCATCCCTGGAGGCATTCGAGGCCTAGTTGGATGGGGCACTGACCTGATGGGTGGCAGCCAGACCACGACAGGGAGTTGAAACCGGATGACCTTTAAGGTCCCTTTGCACTTACGCCATTCCATGGCTATGTTCCACACAGCTTCAAACTGAAAAATCAGATTGATTTCTGGAAGCCAAAAGTGAGTTTGAGAGACAGACATGTTCTGTCAGCAATTAGGTTCCAATACTCACCACTGCTTTTTCACTAACTCAACTCCAATAGTTTCAACACTACTGCAAGAAACTAGGAAGTCTCCTAGAAAATCCGGAGGGCCTGTCAGCTGTGACAAAGCCTGAATACACTCAACAGCCTGATCTTAAATTGACATGTTAGCAATGAAACAAATGTGAATCATACAAGGAAGTGAAAGTCAATTACTTTTTATGCATACTGCCAAAGTACCTGATCCATACTGACAAACACCACCTCTTACTGGATTTCCATTGTGCTTCTATTGATGTTACCATAGTGAACAACAGGAGCTGATGTCACCTTTATTATCTTAGACACTCAATAAATTTTAGCAAACAGCCTCTGTTAAAAGATCTTCTCGGTGAAAGACAATTGATAGTAGCAAAGACTCATCTGCTTACAGCAGCATTCAAATGACAGACAGGAACTTTGGGAAGAAAATGGGGGAAAGTGACAGCATTGCCATTATGGTCACAGCGCTGTTGCCTCTCCCAACACCTTGTTTGAACCTCAGCTCACAAAGAAAGGCACTTCCTAGCCCTACAACACAATGCTCCCTTCCAGATCCCATTCTCTCCATCCCCCCACCTTTTCTTGATGAGAGGGAGTAGGGTGCAGGATAGATTGGCAGGCTGACATCAGCTTGTAGAACAGCATCCATCTGACACTGGGGAACATCCTACTGATAAGACTCCCTCTGCTCTCGATAGGCTGCTCCCAAAGTCTTAAGCCTGAAGAGCTCAGCTCCATATTCGCTCTATACCCTCTTTTTTTTCCTCATCTGTTTGCCTGTATAACCTAATTACCTTATCCAATCCTCTCTGCAGAGATTCCTTTGAGTGCAAGTCTCTTCTCTTTGCTGCTTCTATTTTATTACCTCTGACTGCAAGTTGCCAACGTAATCCACTGGGAAAATTCTAAGAGTTGGCTGAAAACAATCAGGGATACATAATAACTACTAGAATTAGAATAGGGAATTTAAGAGTAAAAACAGCATGTGTGCTTCCCCTACAGGAAAGATTAGCAAGAATAATAAACTACGAACATTTCTCTTGAAAACGCTTGAAAACTTAACCTTGCTCATAGACTGCAAGTAAGGCAACCATCACTCTATCCATGCAAGTCAATTTTGTGACTACATTTCCAAACTACAAACTAAGTCTTGCTTCACAAAATGAATATTTTTAAGTCTATCTATTAAGCAGCATTGCTAGCCACTTGCATTAGAAGGAAATGTCTGATTAAAAAAAAAAAAAATAGTATTCAAGAATACTTGCTTGAAATTAAGTTTTCTGCTTTCACTGTAAAGACAGCCTATCACAGAACATCCATTAGAGGCACAAGATACTTTTTACAACAACAGCTCTAATGTTTTGCCTTAAAAAAAAAACTTGGTTTATGCTGTGCGTGCAATAGACAGCTATCCAGATTAAATGCAACCTTCAAATTATATTTTAATGAGCAGTATCAGGGTATCAGTTACAGGAGTCTCATTCATAAGTTCAATTGGAAAGACACATTAAAACTACAGATATGATCATTTTAGATTAACAAATGGAACTTTGAAGGTGCACAGTTTTGTCCAACATAATAAAGGTATTGTTCTGTTTGTAATTCCTGGTTTAACTTCCTATTCTGTCACTGATAACTATTTGTGCAGCCAGCACTCACAGTGACCCTGAGAAAAAAACAGAAGCTATTCACTATGTGCTAGTAAATCAACTAACAAGTCAGAAAATGGCTGGAGAGAACCAGTCAGAAGAATGGAGTCACAGGTTTCTCCTCGCACTTCAAAATCTTATAAGTGGTTTTCAAATTACTGGACAATTACTTTCACATAAGCTAAATACTTTTTTTTCCAGACACAATATAGCTAAGTTATAATATAGTGCAGCATGTGAGTTCATTCATTACAATTCTACTTTTCAATAAACATACAGAAGGAATACATTAGTTACAATTAGAGGCTTTTTTTTACAAAAGTGCGAGCAGGGATATCTACACAGCACCAGTTCCTGTTATGTCTGCCCGCAGAACAATACCACAACACTTCACTACTTTTATAGCCTGAATAAAAACCTTCCCCATGTACTTCTGGCTTCCCACTACTTGTTGCAATTTAGGAAAATCACAACCCGCTCTTTAGAAAATGCAGCACCACATCCATTCACTAACTGGCAGAGTCTGAAAAGCAAGCTGTCCCAAAGCAAGAGCGATGCCACGCTGCCAGCTGGTGATCCCAGCAGGGCTGGCACACCTGGCAGGCTGCAGCATGGCACAGAAGCCTTGCTGAGCAAACCTGCCGCCCAGCTTTCAGAGTTACATTCCTGTACACCAACACGAAGCCCTAGGATACCGGGCCGGCCGCTCGAGCGACAACTGCGGCACAGATGCGTGGCGAAATCACCGGAGAGCCGCATCCCGGAGAGCGGCCGCATCCCGGACCCCCGCGCCGCCCCTACCTGCCGCCGGCTCGCTCCGCGCACGGCATTGAGGCCCGGCCCCCCGCCCCGCAGGCGGTTCCTCGAGCCCCGGGCCCGCCCCGCGCTTACCTGCGGAACTCGGGGCCGTTGTCCTGCGGTTACGGCTTGGTAGCCGAGTCTGTCACTTTCTTTCCCTCCGTGAATTAACGCCTGCTTTGCTGTTTGCCCGGACCGCAATAACACAATAAAATAATACAAAGAAATCATATTTAGGAACACGATGCATTTACCTTTATCTCCGGATTAATCATTTATAGAGCAGAGATAAACAAAAACCTTGACCTTACGATCTTATTTCTTACAGGAAAGCTCATTCAGGGCCAATTAAATACATGCGTACACAGACACACTGAGCCAGGCAGTACTTGGCAGCTTCTGGATGGGATTTACCACCAGCCCGGCTTTCTGGTATAACATCACAAACACAGGGCATTTCTTCTCTTACTGATACACACCCATCGATTTTTCACATTCACTTCCCCTCCACATCTTCCCTTCAAGCTGACTGGAACAAAATTCTGGATGAAGCTACAGCTGAGCACGAGCACGGTGACACGGAGTGTCAGGGAAGCACCAGGGAGGAGGGAACTCCTCCACAGTACCTCAGCAGGGTGCGACACTGATGGGAATTCATCCCCTACTTGCACTGAGCTGGACCTGGCGTTCCTCCAGCACAACCAGTCACTGCAGCCCTTCCCAAAAGCTTCTGCTGTCCTCTTAACAGAGGCAACCTCGACTTCAATGTGGGGCCCAACAGCCACCACTGGGACAGGCGGTAGTGAAAAGAGAAATGGGAGGAGGACTAGACTGGCTCTGCTGTATCACACCCATAGGACTGCCCATCACTTGTTTCCTTTCCACTGATTCTGTACAGAACCACAGAACCCATCCCTTCCTATGTTGATATAGTTTGTTACACCATGTTGACACATTTAATATTCACAGCAAGCACATATCTTACAGCTTCCAGAAATTATTCCTAAATAGTTTCTCTGGTAAGCAAGATGGTGATGATGATGATGATGATATCAAAACAAAATGTCAGTCAACCTTTGGACTGAAGGCCTTACCAGCCAGTGGGAAGCAGTCACAAACCAACCTGCTCTGTGTTCAGAAGCTGCACTGTTTAATGCACAAGGATCACTTTTACCAAGCGGACAGTGCTTATTCAGTTCTGAAATTAGGTAAACCATGCCTATCCTGTACCAGATGCATTCAACACAGAGTTAGGTGAAATTTTCTAGTTCTGCTTTAAGACCATGTTTTGCCCAAAGCAACATTCCTGGCGTGACTGCAGAGGACCTGTCTGAAGATCTCTCATGCTGATCCAGCTGCTGCTTGCATGTGGATCAGACCACACAGCAAAACAGGAGGTGGCTGAATACAAGAGCCCAGAATTGAATACTCAGAACTTCTCCGAATCTTTAGAAGCGTGAGTTTTTTTGAGCATTAAGAAGAACCACACACCTACACACAAAGTGTCCTGGAAGTATGCACTGTTATTAAATCAGACCCTCAGGTCCCCATGACCATGGCAGAATACGGCACAAGCTTCTGTGCTCAGCACAGACTGAGAACTGCTGCTTTGTGAGTTGGGCACATTGGAGAAACAACGCAAGAGAGGAAGTGGCCGCAGCCGTGTGTGTGACTGACACTGGCTTTATCACCTGTCCCCATCTCCTTAGCATGCTTTCTTTTCCTGCTTTCCCACCTAAGATTGCTGTGAATCATAAAATGAATGGAAACATTGCCAAGGTTCTGAACAGCTTTTGCTATTCAAAAAGAGAGAAGAGAGAATGCTTTCATGGAATTCCTGGGGAAGTCAACCTTGTTGCAATTCCTGCAATCTTTATCTACACCTTTTCTTAAAGAGTTTCTTCTATCACACAGCATTTCAGAACAGAATCTTATTAACAAGTGTATTACCTTTCTTCATTTTATTCTTACTGGTAAGAAAAGGAACAAAAATAAACAGCAATATTGACACCCCACATAGCACTGTGGGAAAGCCTCAGCCCGTAACAGTTCCTATTTAAGGCAGAGCTGGCCCTGCTTTGCAGCCACAGCCAAATATCCATGCTTGGTTGGCTTCCATGCACCAATAAAAGCGGGCACTTAGGCTCTGGTGGTGCAATAAATGTACACAGCTTTGCAGATGTTACACGAATGCTCAGCATCACAATTTTCAGGGGTTTCAATTTTTAACACCAAATTTTCCAGGAATGGTCAACTGGAAGTTATTCAAAGAAAGAACATTAAATGCGATGCTCAACCAAGGAACCACAATAACCCCTGTAAACACATTTCCCTGCAGCACCTCGCTCTGTTACAGACAGATCCCGTACATACTAGAGCTAAAGTGCAACCTGGCCTCCAGCAGCCACACAGCGTCAGGATTTGCTATGCAAAATGTGCCACCTGGAAAAAACACCATGGGAAAAAACAGCAGATGTGACCTCCCGCCCTATGAACTGGCCTTCACAGTGACCCATGGAAACATGAGCACATACTATAGATTTTTCTCATAGGAAAAATATATAAAAAGCACGTTAATTATCTTCTAGACCAATATAACAGCATGAAATCTAGAATATCAACAAAATGCTTTTTCTGGAAAGTAGTTCCATGCAATAAGGAAGTTAATTCCATGTCTCAGTGTTCTCTAAGTTCTTTTCTTCCTGCCCATAATACACAAACACACTGATAACCATGCACACCTACATTACTTGCAGTACACGCAGATGCCAGCTTGCATTTTTATCGCTAACATTTTATGATTTTATTATGAAAACTGATGTGACCATGGATTCCTCTTGCTAATAAAGCAATTCAAAAATCACAGGCCTGAGCTGACAGCACAGAGGTGAGAGAAGTGTCCTCACTGGTGCCTGACTCAGCATCCTGAAACCCAATGATTCAATTTTACTGCAGAAAGATTACTTCTCCTCACAGAGTGCTTTCATGTTTCCTCACTTACGTATTTTCACTCTAAAGGTAAGAAGTGCTCACAACAAGTTGAGGAGCTCAGGCAGAGGACCTAGCGGCTCTCAACATCAGTCTGAGTTTTCATTGCTCCTCACACCAGACGTAAGCAGAACATGACAAAACAGAACTTATTTCTAAACCAACGTACCATAGCCTCGTGCTCTCGCTGCTGGGGTATGTGGGCATCACTTCGCTCCAACGAAAAGATTTTTATTCGCGTCTTTATGCTGCCTTAGGGGAGTGGAATAAGAAGATAAACGCCCCGAAGCCTGAATCCCCGATTTTCAACCCTCAAAGCCCTACCATGAGAGGGAGAGGCATCAGTACTGAACACAGCGCTGGGTGAGGACGGCGCGCAGCCCTCAGCCGCTCCCCTCATACCCGCAGCGCCGCCCCACCGACATTTCGACACCCCGACACACCGACCCCGGGCACGGCCGCTCCGGGGGGGCCACAAACCGGCCTCACCTCCGCCGCCTGAAGGAGGGGCCGCACGGCCGCGGGCGCCCCCTGCAGCCGAGGGGGCCTTAGAGGAGGCGGAGGGCGGACCGAGCGATGTACTTCGCCCCCGCCCCGCCGGCGGCCCCGGCAGCCGCCGCCCCACGGCTCCTCGAGCTCCGGGGCGCCCGGAAACGGCAGCGCGGCGTCGGGGCGTCCCCGAGCAGACATGAGCGAGTTCGGGGCCGGCGCGGAGTTGCCGGGCTGGATGGCGGACAGCCGCAGCCGGGAGGGTAAGGGCGGCAGGTACCGCGCGGAGCGCTGCGGGAAGGGGGGGCAGAGCGGGGAAGGGGGGGCAGAGCGGGGCCGGGGTGGCAGGTGGTGCTGGTGGGGGTTGGAACGGGGGAGCGGGGGGAGCCGTGCCGCGGGGGGAGCCGTGCCGCTCGGAGCGCCGCGGGGTGCCGGCGGTCGCGGGGTGCGCGCTCCCGGCCGGGTGCCATGTTTTAAACGCGCTTCTTCCGTCTCGCAGAGCTCTTTTCCCCCGAGGAGTCGCGCGCGGCGGCACCTGTGGGGTTCCTGCAGGAGCTGCCCAGCTACCGCTCCGTGCTGAGGCGCCGGGCCGCCGCCGGAGATGTCCAGGAGCGGCGGGGGAACCTGCGGGGAACCGCCGCTGCTGAGCTCCGGGGGCCGCAGCCCGAGGGAGAGGAGCGCGGGGCCCGGCCCCTCTGGGAGCTGCCCGTGAGCATCGCCGAGAAGAGGAGAATAAGGTTCTTTACCCTTGCTTTTCTTTACGCTTTTAAACGTGACCTGCTCCTAAAGGAATGCAGCACGCGTGAGATGAAAGGAGGCACAGAATGGGGCTTACTTGTCCCTGCGGGGCACTGTTTTGAGAAGTTGCTCAGCCTCTTCTGTCAGGAACCCGTCGCGGCCCCACCTGCAGCGGTGTGGCTGCGGCACCGGGCTGGCGGGAGGCTGACTGGGTGAGGGAGTGCAGCGAATGGGAAGAACAGGCTCACAACGAGGAGCTGACCTGCTGCAGATGGACGTGTTTCTTGCCGGCTTCTTCCTCTTGTCTCAAGAGTTGAGCTCCTTGTCTCAAGGGTCCCAGCAGCTGACCTGTCGCTGCGAGCAGCCCAGCCTCCTCGTCAGCTCTGAGTCCTGCAGTTTCCGTTCTTCCTTGCATTGTCCTCAAACACACCGTGCTCTCTCTATTGTGGAATTGATAAGCATGAGACAGCTTTTCAAGATCATTTTCTCCTTTCACATCCTGTAAGCTGTTCTCTGCTGTGAGCAGTTCCTGTCCTTCAGTGTAGCTGTAGCTCAGTGTACAGCTCAGTGGGCTGTATTTCTCACTTGTGACCTCAGCTGTCTCATATCTTACTGCGGGCTGAGAGCTCTTGAGAGTAGAGAGGGTACATCAGTTGTTTTTACAACGTCCTCATCCAGCCACATTTGGACCTTTAGGTCTGGTGCTTCGCAGTTGTGGTTATGAGCTGGGGGAGAGGTGGAAGTACAGCCCTCCCAGGAGCTGTACATCAAAAATGTTTGGTTCTCCACAGAGAACAGGAACAAATTGCTTGCAAGAGGAAAACTGGTAGAGTGGCTGGACTTAGCTAAGAACTACAGACTGCTTCTAGAGTCAGGTCCAGATCTCTTTAGATGCACAAAATGCTGCAGAAGTTCTGTGGCTCAATGTACTGGATTTTATATGAAGTTGGGTGCTCCAGTCCAGTCAAGCAGTAGAACATTAGTTCTGTGGCCATGGTGCTCATAGGAGTGAAGTTAGGATATTCTGAGGTGGTTTGTGAGCTTGTAGCACTATGGGATTCTGATAAGGCCTCTTGGCACTTCAGGGATCAGTAATTGTGCCTGTATTGTACAGCAGCTGCCAACACAGCATGCTTGATATAATAAATGCTGTGAAAGCTGATCACTCAGTGCCTGGAACAAGTACACAGCCCACGCCTTCGTTTAAAATGCAGCACAAACACAGGCCAGACAGTTCTCCAGAGTGTTTGTTTAAAACATTACATGCTGTAGCCTGTAGTTTCTGTAGAATGGAATCTTTTGTGAGGAGCTATGTTTATGATCGTGAAGTGGCGTCATCTGTTGCCCGTTTGATTGTTGCGAGCAGGGTTTAACGTGGATTCCTGCTCAAATACTGTTTTCACCTTAAGCTGAAAAGGATGTGGATGGTGTCAGCACAGCACGTGGCAGTAGCTGTGCAGCTCCTGATGCTGTGTGCAGGTAGCTTAGGGCATCGCTCACATATGTACCAAATATTCTAAAATTGGAACCTTAGTTGTCTCCTCCATAGCTGCTGCCTGCTGGGTTCCTAACAGTGCCTTTCTTCAGTGCTTGCTGTGTACAAGTCAGTTTTCGAGCTGTGCTTCTGGAGGAGAGTTGACCATCTTAAAGGAAAAAAATGCAAATATGAGCCACTCAGAATTTTCTTTGATGCTGTTGCTGGATACGCACCAGTTTGTATAGTTGAAGTATATATATATGTCATCAAAAATCACCAAATAAATTATAGACTATTTGTGGGTCATTCTTGGAATTTGTTTGCAACTTCTGAGACAACTTATTCTTAGATGCCAGTATGCTGGCAAAGAAATTTCAAACTCACTGAGCTGGCACTTTCCATTTTCCTAAAATTCACTGTAATGATTAAAAATTGATAATAGGGGTAGCTAGCATATGTTACTGTGACTTCTAGTGCTGACATCTCTCTGAAGGCACCATTGTGCTTGGTGCTGTTACTGGTGTTGAAAAAATGGGCTCAGTAATTGTGTTTCTTATCTCTTAGGGATTCTCAGCAGGCTGATATAAAATATTCTTCTGGATGGAATCAGTGGAAAAGAACTAGTAGTAAATCATGGAAAAAAGCTCTCAAAGATATCAAAGAGTTGTCATCTTACGTGGAACTTTGGCGGCATGATATTCACAGCATTGAAGGTATTCACCTTCTGTTGGTTTCTCCTCTTTCAAATTGCTTCTATTATTAGTGGTCTTATGTGTGTGAGCGTAGTTTCACATTTAACTATGGGTTAAGCAGTTCCAGCTTAGGAGTGATGAGAAAGAGTGAACTTTATAAAATCTGTAATGGAGTAGATGGAAATATAGTGGAGGAATGGATTAGAAAATCACATTGCCTTTTCAGTTATATTTCTTAAAGCCGATAGTACTGAAAACTAGCTTTTAATAATGTTTTTTCACTATTATTATTTTTTTTAATTATTTTTGTCATTTCAATTAGTATTACACATGCTTGTTTTATCCCTAGGGAAATTTGGTACTGGCATCCAGTCCTATTTCTGCTTCCTGCGTTTTCTGGTTGTGCTGAATTTTTTCATGTTCATCCTGATGTTCAGTTTTGTTACGCTTCCCACTGTCATCTCTAATTATGGAATTTTCAACAGTAGCTCTGCTAAAATTTCTCCAAAAAACACAGGTAAATCTCTGTGTGCTGCTGTTGTTTTTAAGATTTCTCAATTCCTTTGCCTTCTCCCCCACCCACCGGGACAAAGAAATTGTGTTTTGTTTTGTTTTTTATTAAGACCTTGCTATGTTTTGATTAACTTGAACTTGCAGTTTAATGAGGATTAGTATGTTAGTGACCTTTCCTACCTTTCTTCTGACAGAGCCTTATTGCACTGTTTACACACCTAGTGGTAATAAGGGACTTGTTTACTTCTATACATACCTCAAAGATTTGCTCACCGGCACTGTAAGTAATTTGATTTTATATTTTTCTTACAGTTCTAAGTTTCACATAGCATGTAAAATATGAGAGTGTTTTACTTAGGAAATGATGCTTTGATAATTCTGAAAAACGAGAGGCATAGGCATCACTGGGTAAAATTAGCCTTTATCCTTAATCTGTGAGATGGTAGTTTTCAGTTTTTGAGAGCCCACAGGGCCTAGTTAGTCACACACTGCAGCCTGTGCCTCTCTTCTCCAGCTGCTGAACGTTCCATGAGCTGGAGCTTGCTCCCTGTTGTGCTCTCTGTGTAGGTTGCTAGTGTTCTTGACACAGTGCTCTTTGATTGGAGAGGCGTGGAATTTTTTGCATGTGGTGTCCATGGAAGTTTGTTAGAAGTGTGTAAATATTTAGAATCTACAGACTGTTGTAGCCTGCTTGTGACCCCAGCAGTAATCTTACGTTTACAAAATGCTTTGTTTGAGCCAGGATGGATTCAATAGTGCAGTTGTTGTTATTGTTCTATGTTCATTTTAAACTTGGCTTTTTCACAGGGGTTCCTGGAAGTGACAGTTTTGTTTTATGGCTATTACACAGTAGATGCTGCATGGCTTAGTGTCCTGAGATATAACTTACCGCTAGCATACTTGCTAACTACATTTGCCTACCTTGCACTAAGTCTTCTCTGGATAATTCAAAGGTAAAGATCCTGGTATCCTTCATTTACCGCTCCTGTTGCTCAGTTTGCATTCTTGCTTGTAGAGGACACTGAATTACAGAACAGTTTTACATAGAAATTGAGAATCTTTTGCTTGAAGATACAATGCCACAGTACCCTTTGTTTGGTTTTGGGGAGCTGAACAAGCAAAACTAAACAACTTCAATAATATATTGAAGTTGTGTTGGCTTCAGTTGACTTTGATTCCTGCAGAACCACTCTCTGAAATTTTCTTAGAGATTTGTTGATATTATAATACAGTGCTTTAGTCTTTGATGAGGCAGTTTGCCCAAAGCATGTTGTGTGATTGTTTTTCCTCATGGCTAGAATATGTCTTTAATGAATGAAGTAATGTTGCCATTTTCTTTAGATCTGTGAAAGGATTTAGGCAGAACTTGGTGCATGGTGTAAATCAGTTTCAGAGTTATTGCAACAAAGTCTTTGCAGGCTGGGACTTCTGCATTACAGATCTAAATGCAGCACGGCTAAAGCATCGCAGCTTGCTATATGAGCTCCAAGTGAGTAACTTCTTTAGTTTTTCTACAATTACTATTTGCTATATATATAGGCTAAAAAAAGAGAAGTGTATAATTATACAGATAGTGGAATAGGGATAAGAAATATTGAAGTAGTTTACACTGGGGACAGGGGAATCCACATCATCTCACCTACTTTCTAGTTACCTAGAATTGTGGTGCAACGTGACAAGAATTGATAGTGAGGTTGAAGGCCCTTCCCCCATCCACTGAGGACTGAAACCAAACCCATTTGCTGCCTGTGTTAGCTGCCTCTTCCTCACACTCCAGCCCTGTTTCCTGTATTAGTTTCTACACAATCTAACAGGAAAAGCTCGTCTAGCTGTGGGCAAAACCTTGTACCACTGAGAGTCAGTTTGAGTATACTGAGTTGTAAGTCTGCAAAGTGGTAGGCAGTTGTTGTGCTTAGAAAACACAGAGAGAGCTAATGGACTTCCCAAATAATAAGGGTCTATAAAGGGAGAGCTTGAAATGCTTTTTTGCTGAAACTAGAACTGGTTTTTTCTATGTACACTGGAAGCAAAGATTCATGTTGTGAAACAGTTTCCTCTGAAAATATATTCCTACTTCAAATCACAAAGCAATAATTGCTGATTTCATGAATTACAGTGAGTTGTTTTCTGTTTTGGTAAAGTTCAGTTGTCATCTTAAGAGATTTTTTATTTTTTTACTTTTAAATCCTAAATCTTTTCCCTCAGTAATTCACACCTTGAAAAAAGTTGCCCATTAGTGTTACTCTTTAAATGAATTACAATATCAGAAAACATCTGAATAATCTGTGCTTTTGTTCTGTTTATTGTTCTGTTGCTCTCACAAGTAATGCATTATTTTTACATCAGCTAAGCTGAAACCTGCTAAGTTGACGTGACCAGCTTCTCTGGGCTCTGCTTGTTTTTCTGTGCCAGCCTCTGATTTTCCTTCACAAAGCAGAAAAAATCCGAGTCATAGTGGTGAGGGCTGGTTGCTTACCTGCAGAAGTATGGAGATGAATGATCTGATTTACACTTATCAAAGTGTAGTACCAAACTGAGTCTCTCGCAATAGATATCTTTCTCAGGGAGGTATGTTACTGATACAGTAGAAGAGGATTACAAGATGCTTTTCTTTGGGTACAAAGCTCCAGACTAGGAGCATGCTGACTAGGGCTTCTAGTCCTGTGTCGGCCTGTTTGTGTCAATGAAAAGGCACCTTCAGTCTGTTTGAACAGCATGTGTAGTGACCCTCCTAGAAAAAGTTACAGATCCAGCTTCACTGAGGCAAGAATACCCCAAAGGTAGAAGATATAGTGTCAGGACTTGCATGCTGCGTCAGAAAATGATACATTATTTTTCTTTTGTTTGTAGACAGATTTGGAGGAAGAAAGACTGAAGCAAAAAATAGCTGACAGGACTATGAAAGAAAAGCTACGGATCTTCTCTCTGAGAATATTTATAAATATAGTTGTCATTGGAATTTTATTAGGGTGCTTTTATTGTATTTCTAGAGCAACTGTCTTCTCTCAAGAAAACTCCGGTGTAAGTATCAGACATAACATTATGATAGATTAAATTCGGGCTGGTGATTTGAGGAAGAATTACTGTGAAAGAATCAAGTATCCTAATACAGAAGCTTTCATGTAAGGGTTTTGAAACACTTGCTTTCTAACTACCTATATTTTTTTAATAGCAGGGAGTGAGAAGGATAAAGAAGGATGTACAAGAAAAAACAGTGGTGTCTTCCTTTAATACAGAGGCTCCAGATGCCAGTCTGTGCCTTGGAGCTAATGCAGCTGAGAAGAAAAGCAGCTCTCGCTTTTTTTCCAGTATAGCTGTTCTCACTCCTCTGATCTGCTAGTACAAACACTTGTGTGTCTTGGCAGTGATCTGACTCAGGGAGTGATCTGGTTAAAACAAACTTAATTATTGTCAGCTTTTTGATCTAGTTCACTGTTCAGCTGTAAAAATAAACAGCAAGAGAAGGTAAAGACTACGATCTGTATTATGATTTGAGTTACAGCTGTGTGGGGAAGCAGGAAGACTGATCATGGATCCCTTTGCAGAAGAAAAGGTTCTTGCATCAGTATTGAAAGAATCAGATTTGATGGAGTGTTCCCCTCTGGCAGGACAAACAGATGGGAAGAGTGATTCAGAAGCAGAACATCAAGAGCAGCCAACAGTTTAACAGTTTCTCAGCAGTGATTGAGTTCTCTCTGGGACACCAGGGTTTAAATAGCCTGCTGCAAACGGAGACTGCTCTCTTTCCTCTGTTCATTGATGATATGATGGACACTGGCTGTGGAAGAGCAAAGTTATATTCTTGATGGACTTCACTAAACTGCCAAAGTTGCAGCGGGAGGAGTGTGGACCAAAGTCTTTATCTCAGCAGTAGTGTTTGAGGACAGAGAAGGATGATAGCACAACACTGAACAACTGAAAAGATTCCTTCGCTTACTGTGGGCTTTATATATAAATGTTGATATCTTGACCTTGCCTAAGTGAGTAGGTAGAGGAGGTTGTTAAAGTAGTGGGGAAGTCAGGTGAGCTGTTTGTTACCTGTGAGAATGACTTGAAAAGTGTCTATACATTAGTATAGGTCTAAAAGCTGATACCCTTTCATGCTGAGCGAGACATTATAGTCAGGTGTGAGCCTTGGTGAAAACAGCCTTTTCAGGGAGAACCTTTGGAGAAAAGCAAAGCTGTGTAGCAGTGGTCAGGCTTGTTCCAAATATGAGTGCACGCTGAAGGCAAAGTTTTGGACAGGAGGACAGGAGGGAATGGTAGGTAGCTGAAGAGAGCACAATGCCAGAAATGTCTGTCTGAGTGTAGTGTCATCTTTCTCTTTTCTCGCACAGGGCGTCAACAGTGTGGGCTTCCAGGCTAATCTCTTAGTTCAGTATTTGCCATCCATCGTGATCACAGCGGTCAACGTAATTGCTCCTCTGATCTTTTCAATTCTGATCAGATTTGAAGATTATTCACCAGCCTTTGAAATCAGACTGAGTCTGTTGAGGTAAAGATATTTTTGCTATGGGGCCTTGGATGTTTGAACAACTTGTTCTCGATAGATTTGAGGTACTATAAACATTCAAATATCAGGAGTCAGAGGTTGGACTCCCTGCAACAAGGGGCCTGGGCACTGGAAGCCAAGCAGACATTATTTGACTTACGTTTCATTGGAAGCTTTCATTTCAAATCTGGAAACGATCTCCTGTTTTGATGACAGTACAGTGCAGTCATTTAATGTTCCAGTTTCTGTTCCATTTAGCTGTGTGATCTGGACATCTTCAACAATCTGAAAGTCAGTAGGTAAATTAGTAGGGAAGTGCTGATTGTAGAGCTGTGAATTCACACCACTGTGTGGAGCAGTTCCCTGGATGTGCAGTGCTATGTGTGCACAGGAACCAATTTTACTCATGTTACAGAGCTGTACAGCAGTGAGTGAAGCAGGGCGTTGCTCAGGCCAGAAGTGAAAAGTTTTGGAACAAAAGATACCTTAAACTGAGTGTGTGAACTGAATTTGGCGGGTTAAGGTGATAAGATCAAGATTGAAGCATCTGAATATTGTCAAACACCAGTGTTTGTATTTCAAGCCGGCTAAGTGCCTCTGAAGGCCTGAAACCACCTGAGGGGAATGTTGCACATAAAGTTGTTGTGTGGCCGCTCCACTGTACTTCAGAGAACAGCAGCCCACTGTGGGTTGAGCTCTCACCAAATGAAGGGCCTGGGGGCTCAACTTACAGGACCGATCTAGGAAGAATACAATGAAAAGAAACAAAGAACTGGAGCCTAAAGCCGAGAAGGTGAAAGGCAATTTAAGCTACTACTAAAGAAAGAATTGTATGTGGTATCTGCCTAGTCATTCCATTAAAACTGCTGCATTTTCAGTCTCTGTGCTTCTTCATTGGGCTCCTCTGGCAGTTGAGTCAGGTGCCGGCATAGCTGTTTTGGGAAGTTTAAGATTGCTTTTTGCTTTTCTTCCAGGTGCATCTTTGTGCGGTTGGCCAATATTGCTGTTCTGTTGGTCTCACTGTGGAGTCAGATCCACTGTACCACTGACCAGTGTAAGGCCTGTGGATACGATTACAAACTCTATCCTGTAGGTAGACTTATCTTCGTCTTTAATCACCTGAACTTGTAGTAGGAGATTCTTTTTCCATGAGGTTTGCTTGTTTAAAAGCATTCAGAATTGGACTTGTGGTTCCTGTTCATGTTGTAGATAGTGCTGTGTGCATGTATATTTATCTGTCTGTGTATCACTTATCTTCCATTTATTTAAAGCTCATTATTTTATTACATTAACGGATCGTAATTTAGCAGAGATTTTCTGGCTGCTGTGAAGTCCGTCCATTTGAGGTTGTGTTGTCACTGTCTTTTTCTTCAATAAAAAAACAGGACATTTGGTTTGGAAGCTCTGAAACACTTGAAAACTTTAGAAATGGAAATTATTACAGTTTTATCTTTATTGGTGTGAACTGATTGAGAAGTTTGTTGCTTTAGTGATTTATAGCTTTTTTTTTTTTTTTTTTTTTTTTTTACCATTTGTCATTCGACTTTTAATCCTGATTTTTTTCCTGATATGTTTTTCTAGTGCTGGGAGTCTGCAGTTGGGCAAGAAATGTATAAACTGTTGATATTTGATTTCGTGATAATAATTGCTGTGACCCTGTTTGTGGGCTTTCCTAGGAAGTAAGTGTCTCTGCCTTTTGAGCATGCCTTTACAAAATGATTTATGATTTATTTTTTTTTCATTTATTAATTCCCTGTATTTCTAACTAGATTGATAGTTTAAAAGTAAAATATTTCTGGTTATTCAAGTACTTATACAGATGGATGCTTTTTTTTTTTTTTTTTTTTGAGACTTGAATCTACTTCAGACATATTTCTGTCACGTCATTGAATGCTTCAATGCTGAATTTCACGTGTATTAGGGTTCACCTAAGCTCTGTCGCTTCACTCTAGAACTTAGTGATGTTCTTTGTTTTTAGGATGCTAGTTACTTACTGTTCTTGGAAGCCAGTTCAGTGGTTGGGTTTGCAGGAATTTGGAATTTCTGACAATGTCCTGGATATCATTTATGGACAGACTATCTGCTGGATTGGAACCTTCTTTTCACCACTTCTTCCTGCAATAGCAACTATAAAATACTTCATCATCTTTTACATTAAAAAGGTAATGAAGATGTTTGGTGTAAATACAAACAACAACAACAACAAAGAAAACTTTTTTTTTTTTTTATGTTGGTATGAAGTTGATTTAAAACAAAGCCTTAAAAAAAGATATGCAGGAAATGAGGTAATAAAATTCTATTTTTTTGTAACTTTTTTTTACTTTTAAGATTTGCTTTGGCATAAAGGAAAGGAACACTTTAATGACTACATCAATTTGTAGCCTTTTTTAAAAAAATCTTTTCTAATAAAAGTAATTTGTAATTCCTTTTGGATAGATCTGTTTACTGCTTACGGTGCTTAGAACTCAGGCAAGATTTTGCCAAGCTGCTAAATGTTTGGGAGCAAAAGGGAAAGTCCATGCTTAATTAGATATGTGATGTGGTTTCAGCATATCAGAAACCTTGCTCTACAATTAGACATCTCCTGTGCAACAAATTCTTATCAGTGTTTAATTCTTGTGAGAAGGGGTATATCCACTGAAGCTTTGGCAGATCATAGCAAAAGGCTGTGTTATAGATGATATACTATGTGACTGATGTCATTTGGCTCTGCACAAGTGTGATCTGGATCAGACTCATCCGAAATAAGAGATGTTGGTTTATACTAGAATGCAGAACATTCTTGTCTTAGCCCGTCTCAGTCCACGTACGTGAAAGGAAGGAAGGTTGCCTGGTAGCATATCTGACGATGGAAAATACAGTTGGTGGGGAAGTAATACGTTAATACACTGATAGATGTAACATTCTTGCTCATTTTTTCTCTCCAGATCAGTTTGATACACACATGTAAACCTGCAAGTAGGCCTATCAGAGCATCAAGTTCCAATTTTTTCTTCTTGGTGGTGCTGTTGATTGGGCTCATCTTAGCTTTCATTCCTTTGGGAGTCAGCATAGCACAGTAAGTAACAATTTAACTTCTGTGAAGTTGGCATTTGCTTTAAGGTTGTCAGTTCCCTAGAAACAGATTAATAATTTAAAAATAATAAAATAGAATACTGTGTACCTGCCTATAATAAAATCAAACTTTTATTTAGTTTATATAAACAAAAAAATACCATTTTTAAGATGAGGTACGCTTTTACCCTATCAACAAGATAGTGCTGCCTTGCGTTGGATTATTTTATCTTTACATTTTGATGTAACATCTCATTTATCTTCTGATATTTTTTTTTTTTTTTTTTCACAGTATCTCCTCTTCCAAGGCATGTGGGCCATTCAGGAATTTTAACACTTCATGGGCTGTTGTTCCAGATACAATACTTGGGTTTCCAATAGGTCTGCAGAAATTCCTTTTTGGCATAGCATCAGAAGCTTTTGCAGTGCCTTTTTTTCTGGTTGCCTGGTAAGTAATATCTCGTTATAATGATCTCATTATAAATGGCTAGTTTCCTTCCTTACTGAGCTGATAACAAATTTTAGACCATATTTTCCATCTGCAGTCAAAAGCATCAAAGCCCATACGAAGCCTCAGTCCTTATGTCTTTGCCCATTTATTGTTGTTTGTTAGTTTTATTCCACCTCCTCTTTCACAGCCCATTTCCTACATTCTTTCTCAGAACTGTTAACTGTTCTGCAAATTGGTGTTGTAAGTCCTATGATCACAAATTCTGTTCATTAAACTTTGTTTAAAAGGAAAAAAAAAAGTGAGGAGGGAGGACTAAAAGTCATTCTGTAAGGTAAAAATTGGTATGGTTTCATAGAATTTTGAGGGTTTGAGGTTACCTTTGGAGATCTAATTCAGCCCTCATGTTCAAAGCAGGGTAGCCTAGGGTAAGTGGTTGGGAACCATGTCCAGCTGGGTTTTGAATATTGTTAATAGCGGAGACTCCACAATTGTACAATAAAGAGAGAGCTGTCAAAACACCATCCATAAAATCTGAAATAGGCCTTGCCTCTACATCTTCTAGAGCTCTGTCCCAGCCTGACAATAACAAAAATAGCAGGTGCTTCTCAGCAGAGCTATATCCTAATGTATTTTTTCCTCAGCTTCCTTTCATCTGAAGCATATATGTAGACCATTGATTCCCCTGACCTATAATAGCCTTTTTGTTTGCATGGTGCTAACATAATGTTGGTTTGCTGTTTGCAGCCTCCTTATGTTCTATTTGATTGCCTTGGCTGGAGCGCACAAAAGAGTGGTTGAGCAGCTAAGGGAACAACTGGTTATGGTAAGATTTAACCCACTATATTTTTGTACCCCAGAGGTTTTCCTTGTGGCATCCATAATCAGGCATACAGAGGAGGAACAGTCTTCCCACACTTCTGCATATTTGGTGTTTGGACAGGCACTGAAGAATGTTTCATAGATTACATAGGAAAAGTAACTGAAGCACAGAAGTATTTTTCAGTCCAGTTGGTGTGCTTGGGCATCAGCTGCAACTGCAGCAAGACCCAGTTGTATCAGCAACGCAGGTGTGTGGGATGCACTTCTGAGAAGTGATGTCCCTGTTCCTTATTTGTTGCGTTGCTTAAATCAACCCATTTGCGTGTTTTTTTTTTTCCTGCCAAAAGAGAACCTCAGACTTAAGTCTTCTGTCCGTTCCACCATCTTTCAGTCTTTGATTGTTTCCTTCTCCACGCTCAGAGACACCTAACTTCTTGCCCTTCACTCCAAGTCTGTGTTTCTACTTTACTGTAGCTGGACTTTTTCTTGAGTATTAGTCCCAGCACTACCTGCAACGAATACTTAAGGTGGAACAAATCACCACTAACTGGACTTTGGAGAATGTTGCCAGTGTTATTTGCAGCCATCAAAAGCTACTAGTGTTTATCAGTTTAAGAGAATTTGAATGCTGTGGTCTGAATCTAACCTTTCTACTAAGACTTCTCACTTTATTAGGAAAGATCCTGGTTTTGTTAAGTGCATCTTTTAGGTATGATACTTAACAATTTACCATTAGGGAAAAAAACAAAAAATAAAAACATTCCGGGTGAGAGATTTTTTAAGAGTGTAAGGGATTTAGGAGCAAAAGCCTTTATTTTGTTGCTTGCACACTGCTGTTTGGTTTCTTGGAAGTACAGTTCTAAATTTCTAGGTATGTCAGATATTTCTTTTTGGGCTCAATACAGAACTGATAATGTGACCTAAAACAAGGTAAATGATTTCAAAGCCATTGTTAAAATAGTTCCGGCATTTGAGAGAATGCTGTTAACCACTAATTAGAGTACCTGGTGATGAGAGCACCTATTCTAGTAAAGAAAAGAGTTATATATAGAATTCGTACATCTTTTTTATCTAGAGTGCACTTTCCATTCTGTCTTTCCAGGAGAGTCGTGACAAGTTGTTCCTAATTGCAAAACTAACAGAAGCTCAGAAAAATTCCACAAAAATCCAGAAGTTGACTTTTGATGCTCCTGGAACCACTAGATAAGGGTAGATGATCTGCAGCATGTAAAAACAGAGCAGCTGACCAGTTCTGTGATCTGTGTAGTGGATGCTTAACATTCTTGTTAGTGTTGATTATGCTAGTGGGCCTAAGAGTTTCCAAGACTGGAAGTTTAGCTTATTTGTACCATATTAGACCTGTTTAAAACATTGTGTTGCAGGGCACTTTATTGCTGCTACCATTTCAAAGCTGTTAGGGTTTGTGATAAGTTCCTGGTTTGTTTGTATTTTGGAGTTTTGTGCAAAATGTGATCAGAACTGAAACTATTTAAAAACTCTGTACTGTTTTTATAAATTATACTTGTAAGAATTGGGGTGGGGTGAGTGGGTGGGGTGGTTTTACGTTTTCCCACTCAGATCTCTTTTAAAACGAAAGCAAAACAGACTCATGTCAGTATTTTGAAATAGCACAGTTGAACACTAGATGAAGAAAATAAGCAGGAGGAGGACCCGGCTGCAGTCCCTGCTCTGTGGTACCCAGCTCATTGGTGTGCAGGAGCCTCTTTTAAATGAGCAAGACTTTACTGCATGCATTTCAGTTTTGAACAAGTGTCTTGAATACTGCTCTGTGTTCTAAAATGTGAATATTTGGGAGTTATTTATAGTTCAGAAATGCAGCATTCAGAAACTCAGATGCCACTATCCTTTAAATGCTTGTTTAAATGGACAAATGTAGCTGTGTGACTCAGAACAATGTTTCCATGTAGCCTACAAGCTTTTCCCTTTATTTAAAGGCTGTTTTTCTCCAGATTGCTGTGTAAAGAATTGTGTACGTTACTTGAAATTCCTGGTAGTACACTGGCATTTAACGTAAGATACTTTTTTTATGATGTTTTGTAATGTTTTCTGTCCTCAACTGTAAAGAAATTAACATGCAATAAATCAATTTTTAAAATCTAGTACTTTATTTATTTTATTATTTATTTATTTATTTACTTACTTATTTTAAGTTTTGTTGAACGGTGTAAACTGAGTTGACAGTTTGAGGTTTTATTGCTTTATTTGCCTGGGAAGCACGTTTACACGAGGAGTAGCATGTGTGAGCACCTCCCTTAGCTCCCCCTGCGGCACCGCGCGGGAATTACCTCATAGGCTCCCGCCTCAGGCGGGAACGATCCCCTTTCGCTCCTATGGAAACCAGCAGACGCTGGTCTGGAATGACAACTCCGCTGGCCAGTGCGGAGGCCGCGGGCAGCCAATGGGAATCATGGTGGCGGCGGGAGGCGGGCGGCCCGCGGTGATGACGTAAGCAGCGCGACGCAGAAGGCGTCGGGGTCAGCGGGATGGCGGCGGTTGCGGCTCTGACTCCGGCGCTGCGGTGCTCGTTGGGGCGGCACCGAGCGCTGAGCGGCCCTGCGGGTACGGAGCCGCCGATGCTCGCTGTCGGTCGGCCGGGGCCTTTCGGCTGGGCCCTCGCAGCCAGGGCCGGACGGCGGCAAAGCCCCGCTCACCTCTGTTCCTCCGGTAGGTCGTCGCGGGAGGCGACCTTTCCCCGCCGACGGGGCGTCCCTGAGGCCCTGCAGCACGAGGGCGGCTCCGCACGGCGTCAACAAAGCCGTCGTAGATCGCATCATCCGCGTGGACCACGCCGGGGAGTACGGCGCCAATCGCATCTACGCCGGGCAGATGGCCGTGCTGGGCAGGTCGGCCGCGGGGCCGCTCATCCAGGTGCGTGGGACCTGAGCCCTGCTGGTTTGCATTGCGCTGCTTGGTTGTAGTGAAGAGCTTAACTTCTTGGCTCTGTTGCAGCAAATGTGGAATCAAGAAAAAGAACACCTGAAGAAATTTAATGAGTTAATGATTACATACAGAGTCCGCCCTACTGTCTTATTGCCTTTTTGGAATGTAGCAGGCTTTGTTTTAGGTGAGTTTATGTTACTATTGCTGTTGTTGGTTTTGAAAGTCTTCACGTGCTTAAATTATTCACGTTGTTTCAGATTTCACTGTTTGTATACATTTGGTACTGCAATCACAGGGGCTGGAAGCTCTCTACTTGGAAAGAAGGGTGCAATGGCTTGCACAGTGGCTGTGGAAGAGAGCATATCAGACCACTATAACAACCAGATCCGAACTCTAATGGAAGAAGATCCAGAAAAGTACAAAGAACTGATGCAGGTAACTGTGGCTTAAAAAGAGCATAAGAAATTCATTGAACTTCATAATGTGACTTACTTTTAAAATATTGTACCAATCTGGATTTCCAGCATCTCTCTCTTCTGTTTAGAATTCCAAAGTTAATAGAAATTTTGAGATAAAAAGATGGCTCTTCCTCTAGCAGCACTAAGCCTATTGAGCAGCAAACTAAAATGTACATTAGATTAACTTCATGTTTTCAGTCCTTCGTTGCTCTCCTTTTCACTGGGAGAACTGAGCCTTAATTGTGATTACTTGTAATTGAAAGGAAGGAGTTAGAAGGGAGAAAAAGGAAAACAGTGACTACATAACCATGTCTAGTATAAGCAAAATGTTACTATGTGATTCTAGTTTTGAACACTGCTCAGAGGAAGGAAGGAGCTTGTGTTTGTTAGCTTTGTTAGAGAGCTGTTCTCAGATATTGCAAGTTCAGCTCGTTTGTGGTAGGAGCTTACTCTACAGCTTGTGTATACATTTCTAGTTCCTTGCTGAATGTTACTGTGTTCAATTGTGTCTAATTTAACATGCTGACAAGTCTGCTTCCATCCAAATTGGACGTGTGTTACAGGAGTAATACCTCATGGCACCAGATTGTGCTGATGTGCATGAGGAAAATATTGCCTATGAAAATAAAGGCTAGTATCTGAGTGTGCAAAATATAGAGGAAAGAGTTTAGTAAGGTTACTCACAGTCTCAGTATGAGGAACAGTAATGAAAGCAAACTTTTTGGATGAGGACAGTAGCTGAAGGTATGTCCTGACCATATTATTAAGCTGTCCTGGATATCTCCAGTCATACCAAGAGAAAATTCTTTAGATCTTTTTGTCCTAGTTGGAAAAAGTAGAGGAGAAAAACACTGTTTTTTAGACTATGCTGAAATGGGCAAAAGCTGTGTTGGGTTACAAGGAAAATATCCTTACTGATTATCTGTCAAGGCAGGTGCCTTAATTTTGTTAATTGAATTGTCAGAGTAACAGTCGTATGTGTCAAACCAAGTTAGTCA
The DNA here is from genome assembly GCF_905368555.1 of Meleagris gallopavo. Classification (NCBI taxonomy): domain Eukaryota; kingdom Metazoa; phylum Chordata; class Aves; order Galliformes; family Phasianidae; genus Meleagris; species Meleagris gallopavo. The sequence continues at coordinate 8,432,035 of NC_139419.1, read as the reverse complement.
CTATGACTACAGGTTTTCTTAAAATTTTTAAAAAGATAGCAATGTAGACTGGGCCAGGCTGAAAAGGACCTCAGGGATCACAGTAGCTTAGTTTTCTTCACTACTTTTGCAGAATATTTAAATAACTCTAGTTTTGGGAGATGATGTAAATAATCCCTTTCTTGGAAGTTGAAGATTTGGAGAAGCTTCTAAGAGACCTGGTCTTGCCCTGGTGCACACAGTGACCAACGGGCTGTAGTCCTATATTCAGCTGCCTTGACTTTTCTGCAAAGAAGACTTACTAATTACTTGCTATTTTTATAGATAATAAAGCAATGTCGGGATGATGAACTGGAGCACCATGACATTGGGCTTGAGCATGATGCAGAGAGAGTAAGCACAGTGTTAACTAATTGGTGCTGTTCTAATTCAAATAAAACTCCACCCTGCTAGATACTTCTAATTTTTTTATTCTTTGTTTTACAGGCACCAGCTTATACTGTTTTGAAGACAGTGATACAACTTGGATGCAAAGCTGCAATATATTTGTCAGAAAGAATTTAGTGCTATTTTCAATAATGATTGCAGTAATAAACTGTGAAACAAAAGCTTTATTTTATTCAGATTTGTAAAATTTTCTTAATTGAGCATCTGTTTCAACCACATCTGATTTTGTCACATTGAGTACCTGTTAAAAAAAATCCACACTTGAGTCATTTGGGATGAATGTGAACAACGGGAGAACTGGCAGAAACTGTTCACAAGGTGGCAGTAAAATATGTATTTTCATACATACTGTGGGTATGTTACATACATATCCACACACATGAATCCACACACTGGCCAAATTCTGTGGACTGACCTTGTAGCTGCTTTGAGACCAGAGGAGGATAAGATATGCTGAGGTGTGGGTAGGAATCCGAGACCTGCATCTGGGAGCTTGGCAAGGTTTCAGACAGCATGTAATCCAGTACATCTCTGATTCTATGTTTTTAAGGAGCTCTTTTGGTATGTGTGTCTAATTAGTCATGAAAGGATTATTTTCCCTCTTTTTGTGAAGGAGTTTAGACTAGAAGCTAAGTCTTTAATGCAAAAACTCCTGTACGATTAATTACACTGGCATTTTGTAAGTTGAGAATAATTTCTATCAAAACATTACAAGCCTGGCCTGTCTGTACTCAAACTGCAAATGTTATTTGCATTGTCTAAACAATGCGGCATTTGGTTCTGTCTGACTGATCTGCCCATCCACTGGAATAACTTCAGGAACTCAAAAGCTAAATGGCTGATTGTACAGGGGCTACATAATAACAGGGGAGCTCTAAGGGATTCTCATTTTTCTTGTCTCACCCCCAGACAGTTGTGAGCAATGTGCATGTCAGTGGGAATGTATTAAAGGGAGATCATATTAAACTTAAGATGTCTTTCTGAAGTTGATCAATGCTTTGTGCACGAGGTAAGTCTCAATTTCCTTGCCTTAATTGCCCTGAAGCGTTGATATGGTGGAATGTGGAAAATTCCTATATTATCTGAGTAAGTATGAAAGAATGATTAATTAAAGTGGCTAATGAGGTAGCAAGTGTTTAAAGAATACACGATGAGGTTGTTTAAGTCATGGAGTTCAGTAATTGAATATTAAATAATACTAAAAAAACAAAACTGTGCCATCAATTTCTTAGGTTAGGACTGGATGCCAGGCGATGCTGGTGGCAGCTGCCCCATAGGGGTTAACGGCAGGCAGAGACTGAAGCACCTCTCTTATGCAAGTCTGTTATCTTAGTGATTCCCAGTCAACTCCGATCTGGCTCAGGTTGTGTTGACTAAGGAAAAGGCCTTGTCAGACTGTTGTGCAAAGGGACGATGGCCCTGCATGTCCAACTGTGACCCTTCAAACCCAGAAAGCTGCCTGCAGAGCTGTGTGACCCTGCAGCAGCGTGGTCTGGCTGTGGGCAGTGCGTGTTGGTCATGATGCCACGGTTGGGCTGGGCAAATATCCAGTCTGTCTCTGCAGTTGATGTAATGATGCTGACATACGCTGAATGGAAGTTGTACCAGAAGTTATATAAAATGAAGCTTGTAAGATTGTTTGGCAGAGAGCTAAACCATTCTCTGAGATGATAAATATTACTGGTACAAGAAAAATGCCAGACATAATGGGCTTGAGCTTTGTCCAAGCTCAATCTGTGTGGCTCACTTGCTCTCACAGGAGAGCAAGGCTGGCTGTAGCTTGTCTGGGGAGATGGATTGTGTTGGGTAAAGCTTGTTGGCATGTATGTTTGGAGTTGTGAGCCAGTGTTGGGTAATGGAGTCAGCAGGTCATTGGAACAGGCTTGGTGGTACCAGGTCTATAAAACAACTACATTAGAAGGAAGATTTTAGAAGAACAGAAGGAATTTCTTAGCAGTGTGATTGTGTTAATAAAAGGCAAGTTTATTCCATATTAATAAAATATCCAATTACCATGAAGCAGGAATCTTTTTTGTGCTATCGTTTCCAAAGTTTTTCAAGATATCCTTCTGTTTTATGCTGTGCTTTAGTAAACGTAACTCTATTGGCAATGTAATTCTGTTGGTTTCCTGCTCTCATTCATTAGCCCTGAGTGAATGGCAGTGTAAGGATGTGCAGTAATTGATGATACATTTTTAAAATAATGTCATAACATCCAAAGGAGAGCTGTGACGGTGGGAAGGAGTCTGGAAGACAAAAGGTATGGGAGTGACAGAGGCCCATGGTTTTGTACAGCCTAGAGAAGAGGAGGCTGTGGGAATTGTCATAGTAGCCTTCAGCTCACTGGAAGAACAGGGCCAAGCTGAGATCTGCTTTCTGATCTCAGTGCCCAAGAGAAACATGCTGGGGACTGCTGAGCACAAGAACAAGAACAGCACATTCTATGGCTAGAAGCACCCAAGATTCTGCCATGAGCTCTGTGACTGAATCACTGACAGTGCAATAGCCATGTACTTTGTTTTTTTTATATTTATTAACAAAGATGGATGCAGTCCCTGATAATGGTGTTGCAGGGGCGGCCTCTTGCAGGGCTGTGAAGTGCCCCGGGCGCTGTGGGCCTCCTCCCCAGGCCATGATCACGCACCCTTCACCTCTGCTGCCTCGAGTGTGCTGGCTGGGGCCTGGCTGCCTGAGCCAGGCAGGGCCGGGGAAACGCAGGCCGTGCTGTGGGGATGGGCTCTGAGCACAGCTCCCAGAGCCCCACAGCAAAACCCAAGAAAGCCTCGCTCGGTCTCCAAGCCTCACAAACATGCTCAGCTGGGCCAGACTCTGCTGTGCCCCAGTATGTGCAGTGAATGGCTGTAAGGTCACAGTCCATTGCCCAGTGATGTCACACCTGAGCAGATTTTGTGAAACAGAACACTGTGGTTTGGGGCTGTCTCCAGGGAAACCTGTTCAACCCCAGAAGGCTAGAGGGGGACTCTTTATCAGGAAGGAAGTGACAGGACAGGGGCTATGAGTTTAAAATAAAAGAGAGTAGACACGGATTGGGTGTTTGGATGAACTTGTCTCCTTTGGGGGTGGCGAGGCACTGGGGCAGGCTGCCCAGGGGAGCTGTGGATGCCCCATCCCTGGCAGTGCTTAAAGCTGGGTTGGGTGGGGAAAGGAAAAGCCCAGCCCAGTGGGAGGTGTCCCTGCCTGTGGCAGGATGGTTGGAACGAGATATCTCTGAGGTCCCTTCCAACCCAAAGCACTCTCTGCATCTATGAAGAGAATTCCAACCAGCCCCAGTCTCTGTGCACCCACTGGGATACCGTGGTGTTGATGTTGGTATTTCTCAGCAGTCACCCTGGCCTGGGCCTGGTCTTCCCAAAGCCCTTCCCAAAGGTGCCCTGGAACCTCCCTTTTACGTATCCAGCCTCCTACTGAGATAAACAGCTTGTCCCTATTTACATTTAGCCTCATCCATCCCGACTTGGCTACAACGATTCCCTGATTTGGTGTTTTGGACACAATTCTGACACCAGGCCCGCAACTCCTCACTGGGAGCTGACTGGCCAGCAAGCACAGCTGATGGCTCATGACATTCCCAGTCCATGAGCTGACTACTAACCATGGTTGGTTGCTATCTTCCCCTCTTATCTACCATCCTTCCCAGTTCTGACTTTGGCAGGAAAAATGTAACTTGCTTGAACATTCTAGAGTGATTGAAATGTGATTTTAATATTTTTTTTTTTTTTTAATTTTTGAATGCAGGAACTATCTGCTCTTCAAATCCTCCCACCCAAATATCAGAGGGTTATTTGCTAATGAGAAATAATTACATCTCAATATTAAGTGACACAAGTTGTTGTTTACATACACTGTGAGAATCTAGCACGATATCAGGCATATGTTTAGGGGGATTATGCATGAGAAGTGATTTCTCTTGTCAGAGCTGAGCCTTGCAAAGGAAAATGACAGATACGTGTGTTTATAGGCAGACTCCAGATCTGGTTGTATTTGCTTATCATTTCTCATAAAAGCAGATCCATGCAGCACAAGTACTAATACAGCATAAGCTGGAACATATGCTCCCCTCCAGCAGCTGTGGTGTGAATTATAACACTCATGAGATGCTTCAGGTTTGTGACCAGCGAGAGTATTTGTTCTGGTACACTGACACGAAAATTTGGATCTTTTGTTGCACAATCCATGGACAAATCCCAAATGGAGAAGGTGAAGTACAGCCCAGCTTTCAGCTTGTGTTGTTGGCAATCAACTGCTTTAGCAATCATCTGGATCTAGCTGTCGCATTGCTTGTCCATGATGTTGCAAAAGTGTTGAAATATGAACGCTTATGTCATGTCATGGCTTTAAAGTGACCTGTAGAAATCACCTAATGCTTCAGTATTTCCTTTCAGGTCACTTCAAAGCTGTAACTTCCAGTATTTATATCCCTACACCTTGCAGAAACTCCTTGAAAACCGCATCTGCTTATTTCATATGCACAGGCACTTTTTTAGTTGGATTGGATTATTATTCATTTGATTGTATATTTACAGTTCATCTCCTCTCCAGTCAACGACTCCTTCCTGTGAGCTCTACTGGAGGATGCTTTTCCATCACAGTGAAAGAAATATCTGATTTTATCCAGTCACAGCATGCAAGGAGGGAATATTATTAATACTCCCCTAAAAATGTATCCTGGGATGTAGATCTTATTAGTCAGTGAGATTTTAGTAAACAGTACTTTGGTACTGATTTTTCCACTGAGACTAAATACAAAAATAAGTAAATAAGTACAATGAAAACTAGGTTATATTTTTCCTACCTTTTTACCCCTATCTTTTTTGATCAATTAGTTTGTTGGTTGGACGGATGGATGGAGGGTGACTGTTCTTCGTACAAATACCTGCATTTGCAGTTGTTATATATATGGTCATCTTATGAGGCAACAAATCAGAACTGTAGCTGCACACCCAGCACAAACCACGGTGAGAGGACAATGGAGGCAAATGGCGTCCAAGAAACCCATTGGTTAAAAACTATTTGTTCAAGGTACTTGGTGAACAACTTGAAGTGAGATAGATTTCCAAAAGTTCATGAATGATTCATTAAAAGAAGGGAAATGAATCCAATGAGGTATTCATTCATTGTAAATATTTCATCGTGCTCTAATGTAATTAGGAGTGATATTTAAAATATATTTCCTAGGTTTATAACCAATATATCTGAGAGAAAGCTGACCTAGAAGCAGAATATGCCATTGATTCCAGAGCCAAAGGCTGATGCTGAAATTGAATTGAATCTCTCAGTGAGTTTAGATGCTGCCCTTGGTATTTTACAATTCTTGAATGACTCAAAGTCTTTCCACAGAGATGAGTTGCTAAAGCTCTCACTGTTTGGCTCCCAGAACAGCTATAGCCACAGTGAAGCAGAAGGAATAAAAATTCTGAATGTGATATTCAGTATCAGAGTGCTCTGAAGGGGAGGATCGGATTTGTCCAGCTTAAGCCTCTATCACCAGGCATGCCATGGCAGCAGGCAAGGCAGATACACAGGAAGGGAGTAACTTGCATGGGATGGTGTCGTGTCACTTTAAGAGCCACAATTTGAAAAGAAGTATTGTTTTTGCGTGGGTGACTGTTCCTCTTCATTTTTCAATTCAAGTTTTTTATTCTCAGATCACCATGGACGTCCCTTGTTTCTGTTACTGTGATGATCACTAAATTGTTGCAATGTCTGCTCTGCAGTGCATCTGCCGTCATGAGGCTGTGATGCTATAAAGATGCTCAGCTGTTTTGCCTGAACACTTTCAGTGTGATCTTTGTTGTTCCATGGTTTCTCCAAACATTTGTGTCCTTTAATTATGAATACGTTCATTCAGAAGGGACCCCAGAGGTGTTGGAGACCTCTGTGCTAAGGAATGCAATGCTTTCATGAGCATGAGACTGGTGGGTGAGAAGCCACCCACTGAGGCCTTGTGTTGATGCTGAAAACATCTCCTCTGGATGGTGTCCTGGAGTCCTACCTGCAAAATCTCTTGTAAAAGCCCCTAGCAAGGAACTGACTCATGCCAACAGCATAACCTCACCCACATCCCCTTTCCATCCTGCTGAGATGGGAAACCTGGCCACTGAATGCACCATTTGCAGGGAGCAAGAGAGCAGAGGATGGAGCACATTCCTAGAAGTAAAGCAGGAAATGAGCCACAGCTGTGAACCAGCTGACTGTAAAGCCCATTCATGTTCCATCTTGGTCTCAGGGATGCAGCCTGTGCAGTGCCTGCAGTTTCAGTGGCTTAGCTTCACATTTGCACCTGTGTGAGATGAGCATGACAGCTTGCATTTTGCAGCTCCAGGGAGCAAAGATGATGCTTTCTGTATGGTAAGTGGAAAAAAATAGATTTAAATTAAATTAGATAGAATGTGAAAGATGATCCTACCTCTGTTCAAGTGTTTGGCACTGTACTAATAAGGAAACCTATGACACCAGATGTAAAAATAGCTGTTGTTTAATGAGCTAATCTGACTGGCCTCAAACAAAACTGGGAATATGCTGCACTTGCTGTATTTCTAATAAGGTAATTGTGTTGCTTTTTATTGATCTGGGAACATTTAATCTTAGTTAAAGGGCACAGCCTGAGAAATTGGTGTGGAGGGATGCTGGGGAGAGACCAGCTCTGGCTTTGCAGGCAGGGTTTTGGGCTCTGACACTGCAATACCTTTGTAAATAACTACACGTGCAGACGTCTCCTGTGCCAGGCGCTGTGCTGCTTGACAGGATGAGATAGGGGGTTAGGACCAGGCTTCCTCAAGCTACCTCCATGTTCCAGCCTTACAGAATGCGTGCTGTTTGGGCAGAACATCTGCCTTTTCTGCCCTACTTGCAGTGTGACTCCTTTGCACTAGGTGTTTGCGAAACAGAAGCGAGTTTGTTTGATGGCAGTCAAGGTTATCGTGATCACTGAGGAGATGTTTTTGCTCTTTAACACCAGGCTTTTTGTGAGGATAAATTCATAAATCCTAGTGGAAGGGGTTTATGCATGCAGCAGTGAAAGTGAAAGAAATTTCAACCTGCTTTATAAGAAGTTGTGGTTTTGAATGTGGAAAAGAACAGGTGATGCTCTGAGTGTCTGGCAAGTCTCTGGCCTTTGTGCTTCTGAGCAGAGAGAGCCAGCAGGGCAGGGCTGGTCTGGGGACACCAACGGGAACTTCCTTGCATGAAAACACACAGTAACACTTTGGGTCTCTGCTTTTTTGAATTTCAACCAAATTGGTTGTGGAATTAGTTGGAGGAGGAGCGTGAGACAAGCCCTCTTGGGAAGCAAGGGGAAAAATGTGCTCTAATAACTTCAGCAACACATAAGAATGTGAAACTTGTGTTACATTCTTTTTCCTATGTCTTCTTTTTTCTAGCAAACAGGCAATAAAAATCTAGATCAGTTTAAAATGTTCCAATCTTGCTAAATTGATTTTAAAATTGATCAAATGGCACAACAGCCCCAAACTGGCCTAATGAAACCATTATAATCCTCATTTAAAAGACTCTGCTTTAACCAGCAAATTAGAAATCAGCTACGCCATCAGTTTTCATTAGTTTTCTAAGTTATGGTGCATCTCAGACAGAAGCAAATACAAGTTTAAGTGGAGTACCATTAATTAAGCTAAACCATCTCAGTCAGTGATTAAATTTACCTTTCAGCACACACATATTGATGCTGTGTCCCCAGCAGCAGCAGCTTCAGCTCCTTGGAGGGTTCACAGCTTGTTGGGCAGAGCTCAGTGTGCAAGCATATCTTAATGCACGTATATATGTGGTTTTTTTGTTCCTGTTTTATTTGTCTTTATTTGGAAACATAAAGATGTTGCTTCCTGACTGACAGTGTAATGGGCAAGTATAAATGCTCATGAGTTTCTACTCCAAACAAGTCCATGAGAGCTCTAAACGAAACCTGCTAACCTGGAGGTGAGCCCACCAGTGCTTGTGCTTTTCACCAGCACAGAGCCAGTGTATTTCTGGCTATAGTAAAGACCAACTTGGACAAGAGGTTGGTTGTAAGAATTATTCAGGAAGCCATCCTTCTACAGGAAGGAAATCCTGTATTGGGTTATATGTGGTTGAGAGAAGCTGAGTCTGCCTGCAGGCTATCTGGTTCAGAGGTGTTCCACCCTGCTGATAGCTGCTGTGCAGGCAGGTGGAGGTGGTGAGAACATCCCATTTAATAAACAGAAAATACCTTAAGAGAGGACATGTAACAACAGTCCTACACACCCAAACTCCTCGATATCCACGCACATGCCCTGGAGGCCTGGGTTGCTCAGGGACTTCTGTCTCAGGTAGGTGGTGAAAGCACCAGACTGACACTGTGTGTGCTGCTGCTTCTCCCTCCTAGGATAGTGAGCTCCTTGTGTGGACTGCTTTTCTCACACCTCAGACAGTGCTGTAGCACTGACATCTCAGCTACACAGCTGTATGAAATACCGCTCGCTGTGGAAAATGGATGCTACGTACCCAACATGTCTTTTTGCCTCCACAAACCTCTTCTGGAAATATCACATGAATGATATGTACTGGGATGTCCATTTTTAGCTCAGTGTTGTATGTGATTAAATATAACACCATTCCTTATTTACTGAACAGGATATCCTGGATATGAGGCATTCTGAAGCAAGTGCTTAGATAATATTTATTTAAACAATGGGTGATTTAAACAATGGTAGTAAAAATCAGTGTTGTACATTCTCTCTGGCTATGATCTTGAGGTCACGGTTATTCGTGTACAACCTGTTATTTTTCTGGAGCATGCAATTGTACTAAAAAAAAAACCCTTTTATTCTTTATTTTTATACAGAAGGAAAAACATTATTGCTTAAGGGGGAAAAAAGAAAAAGGAGCATCAACATTATAACTTTCTTGCAAGCATATTTATCTTAATCCAAATAAATGTGCTGTTACTTCTTTGGGAGAGGCAGAAAATGTATCTGACAGCCACCTCAGAAGTGAGTGCATTACATGGGGTCCATCTCCCACACAGCATTGGGAGGCCAAGCGGAGGGGCAGACTACCACTGCTCCTTGTTCCCAGGTCCAATCTGTTCTTGCTACCTGAAACAAGAGGAGCTTGTACTCCAGACAAGATAACATGGTTTGTTTATTTTCCTCTGTGATGAGCTGTAAAATGCAGACTGTTGATAGGATGTAATAACATGGATGAGCTGCTTCCATTGCAAAGCAGACAATCCCAGTGGAGTAATTTTGGTAGGACTGGAACGATGGGTAATGAGAAATGACACTTCTTGCTATTCGGTAAGTGGAAGTAGTTTTGTGTTTGACCCCTTTATTTCTGGTACAGCAGCCAGAAATGCTGTTAGCCTGGGGGATTGGGGAGATGCAGTTACTCTTTAAATGGCAATTTCCAAGTAAGGTCTTGACAGCAAAACTGGGCGGTTGCTTGTCCCTGTTGTTGGAGATGTTGTCTCCAACATCTGACATATTCAGTGTTTTGTCCAGAGAGCTGGCCTGTGTTCAGAGTGTGCTGAAGCAGCTAGGTTCTGCAGAGAGGCCACTGGCCATCCTTCACCAGCCCAGGCTCCACAGTTCTTGCCTTGCTGCTGGCTGAAAGGTGAGAGAGGACAGGCTGGTAATTTAAACCATGGAGATAAAAATCAAAATTGCAAGCTAACTCTGGTCCTGATTTTGGAATCGTGGTTATTGAGTACAACCTGCTACGTGGCATCTTGAGTGAGCCTGCCACATCACTGCCTTGGAGACACAGGTGTGCGCTGAGCCCCAGCTTGTGCTCCCCTGAAGTGGCTGCTGAAACGCTGCTGTCAGACAACCCTGGCTCATGTCCCACTAGCTCAGGTGACGTCTGGATTTCCTCCAGCCAGAGGACCTCATGGCTGTGGGGGACTGCAGCTTTCCCCGTGTGCAGGTCCTGCTGTGATACTGGCCATGCTGTGGAGCTCCAGGCCTCAGCACAGCTCTGTCGCCTCCTGCAGATGTGGCTGTGTGTCTGCAAAGCACAGTGTGCGGCTCATCACATCAGCCTTGTGTGAGGAAAGAGTACAGGCCGGATCCAAAGCTGGTGTGCCGACAGCAAGACCTGAAGACGTGTGAAATGTGCTGGCTTGGGGGTGTAAAGAAGCAGAAGCTAGTAAGAATTGAAGCTATGGGCCAATAGGTTGATATAGTTCAGCGGTGTTTTTCAATATAGCATCTTAAAGGATGGTTTCATACCAGCACAGATGTGCTTTCTAAACATTTTTGCTTTGGTTGCTTTTGAAGTAATTCACTTTGCTTGGCCTTGGTTACCTGCTTTGACTGCTCTGGGGGCAGCATTGTGGCTGCTCAGCTGACTGCTTTCTGCAAAGCACAGCTTGATGCACTTGAAGTAATGGTTTGTTTCATATGAAGAGAAATCACAAAAACAAACATTCGCCCAGCCTCGTCTCTTGTGCTTAGCTCCTTCTTTTAACTCCTTTCTCCAGCTGCAATTGCATTCTCAGTTCACTGGGTTCAATCTCCTGCCTTCAAGCACTGCTCCTTTGCCTTCATGGGGCTTCTGGCAGCGCTGTGCAGATGCAGCTGTGCTGCAGTTACTCAGCACTGATTCCACCACTTTTACTGAAACCAGGACACAATGCTTACAGAGATACTCCTTCAGCTTCAGTAAACAGCTTCTAAGTCTAGTAAATATGTACTGAACAGAGAAGGGCCAAGGTCAGGGCTCCCATCTGCACTGACATCAGGATTGCCAACTTCTATTTATCACAGAAACTCAGCTTGCAGGACGTTCTGCTGCCTGAAACCAGAGCTAATGGCCGTACGAAAGGCCGCAGCAGACATGTCTGTGCGGTGCTGCCACGGAGCACCATCGGGGTGGCCGCAGCTCGAGGCTCCGCGCTCCCCCGTGCAGCGACGGCGTCGCGACGGCAGCGGGGTGGCACCGGGGCAGCTGTCATACGGAAGAGGGCCCCACGCGGCACACAAGGAACTTTTTCGGGTCCGGACCGTTCCTTGGCCGTCAGGGTGCGGGAACGTCGATCCCCGCGAGGCGACCCGCGCCGGCGGCTCCGAGGCCCGGCGGGAGGCGTTGGGCGGCGCCCTCCCCGCCCCGCTCCGCTCGCTGCCGGCCGCCCCCGGCAGGACAACGCCCGGCACTGGCGGCGCGGCCGGGCCCGTGGCATTTCCTCTGAGCTCACTGCGGCTGACGCGGCGCCGCTTCCCTCGGAAGAGGAAGGAGAGAGGGGAGCCTCGCGGCGGCGGGCTGACGGACGCGGGCCCCTCGCCCTCGGACAGGAGGCGGCGCTGGGGGAGGCCGGGGCGGAGGAGAGGACCGGCGGCGGCGACGGGGGAGGCCGGCATGGACCGAACCCCCGCCGCGCCATGGCCGCCCGCGTGCCGGAGCCGCGCGCCTTCTGGCCGCTGCTGACCTGCGCGTGCACCGCGCTGCTCTGCCTCTGCCAGGCCCTGGGGGGCCGCGCGGCGGCGGCGGAGGGCGAGGAAGAGGAGGGCGCGGCGGAGGCGGGCTCGGTGCCGCTGCTGAAGGGCTCGGCGCTGCTGCTGCTGGGCTGCCTGCTGGCCCGCTGCTGCGGCGCGGCGGGAGGCGGCCCGAGGCCCGGCGGGGACTGGGGGCCCTCGGCGGTGCGGCGCGGCGCCCTGGAGGGCTTCCACGCGCGGCGGCTGCGGCTCTCGCCCCACGTGCTGGGGCACAGCAAGGCGCACGTCGGGCGCGTGGTGGCCGAGCTGGTGCGCGCCGCCAAGGCGCAGGGGCTGCAGCCCGGCCTGACGGCCCTCAGCCTGCGCGGGGACTTCGTGCGCGTCGGCAGCGCCTACGAGCAGCACAAGGTGCGCAGCCCCGACTGCTTCGACGTCCTGGTGCCGCTGCGCCTGCCGCCGCGCCTGCAGCCCGAGCCGGGCCGCGCCGCGCCGAGCGGAGCCTTCGTCTGCGGTCTGCGGGCGCCCGCGGGGGCCGGCTGGCCGCGCCGCTACCGGCCCTTCGTGGAGGGCTTTTGCGCGGAGCCGCGGGGCCGCCGCCTGCTCTCCTCGGCGCTGGTGCTGCGCTGGTTCCAGGGCCACCTGCAGCGCTGCCTGGGCTCCGTGCGCTACCGGCTGCAGGAGCGCTGCCGCATCAGCCTGGCCGCCTGCCCCGGCCTCCCGCCCACGCTGCACATCCGGCCCTGCTCCGACTACGTCTGCTGCCACATCTCCATGGCCGTGCGCCTCATCCCCGCCATCCCGCTGGGCGACGCGCTCTACCTCACGGCGCTGCCCCCCGACGTGCCGCCGGCCGGCCCGGCCCACGAAGCGCTGTGGGGCCTCAACGCCTCGCGGCACGAGCAGCGGCTGCTGGCCTGGCTGAAGGAGCAGGCCCCGGCCTCGTCCTGCCACCTGAAGTGCCTGCAGCTCCTCAAGGGCCTGCGGGACCTTCGCGGGCAGAGCCTGGAGGAGCCCTTCTGCTCGCAGTGGGGCCGGGTGCTCTCCTCCTACGTGCTGAAGACGGCCCTCTTCTCGCTGATGCTGCACGGGCCCCTGGAGGCCTGGGACGAGCGGTTCCTGGTGGAGCGCCTGGAGGACCTGGTGATGTACCTCAGGGACTGCCTGCGCAAGCAGACGCTGATGCATTTCTTCCTGGGCAACGCCAGCCTCCCCGAGGCCGTGGCGCTGCCCAGGTTCCTCAAGGAAGCCGCCCCGGTCAACTTGCTGGCCGCCTTCGATGGGCCCACGCTGGACCTGGCCGCCTTCCAGCTGCTGTATACCTGGAGCCAGGCGCCGCACCTCATCAGGACGTACGGCAGAGCCCGGTGCCTGCAGCCGGTTGCGTGCCGGCACGGCGCCGAGGCGCGGCAGGAGCTGCCCGCGGAGTGAGGGATCGCCGTGCGCCCGGCTGCCCGCGGTGGGACCCGCTGGGACGTTCTGTGGTTTTACCCCCGACCTGAGAAAACTGGGAAACCGAAGGCTGAGACTTAAAGAAATGGCGATAGCTTTTATTTTTAATGTCTTTGTGGTGGGTTGTTCATGAGAGAATTACAAAATTTCTGCAGTAGTGCCGTAGTAGGAAAGCATTACTTTTGGTTGGTTCAAACTGACAGTTCTGGAAATCTATCTTAACTTGTCCCAGTGGCAAAACTGACCTTTTCTGAGATGTGATTTTTGGGGTACAAAATCCATTTGGGATTTAAAAATCCCGTGAGCACAAACAAAACCTCTTACTGTGTCGAGGTGCTCTTAAAATGAGATGAGCATTTGAGCATAGGTGTTGGTCGCAGTCTGAAATGCTCAGTGACATGGTTTAAATTTCGTGTGTGATGTAAAACATCGTGCTGAATGGAAATGTAATAAGCATCTTAAAGCAGAACTAGGGGGAGAAGTGAAACTTCTGATGATAGCATGAAGAATCTACTTGTGCATTTCTGTTTTAAATGAAGGTTATGCTGAAGGATTGAAATACAGAGAAAAAGAAACAAATAGCACTTTATTTTCACAAAGGCCTTAATTTTAGGATAATTGGCTGCACTAAATACTCACTGTGGAGAAGATATTAGTATTTTATTAAAGGGATGATGTTTGAGTCATCCTCAGGAAAACCTTCTTTTTACAGAAATACTCTGGGTTCTTGTTTTTGAGATACGTTGCATATGATTTTCTCAGAACGTGCTCTGACACAAGGACAACAACAACACAAACTTTCAGTTAGGTTTGGAACAGGCTTCAACCAGTCCACGTCTCACTGATGTGTTCTGCCTGCTGCGTCCCTGTGCTTTCCAGGAGCAGTTAGGTGGCTTCTGGAGCTGCCACCATTTCTCTGCTTGTGGCACTGTTTTGACCAAATGACCTGATGGGATTTTTCTAGTTCTGAGCAAATTATCTTACTGTGGGGAGGAGGAAGTAAAATATTTCAGGGTACTCGAAAATGGTTTAGCACTTATTCATGGTACGGTGAAGCAGCTGTGGCTTCTGATGTATTGTTAATGTAAGCATCAGCGAGGTAATTTCCACTCCTTATGGAAAGAGTGCGTGAGAGTACTTCCCAAAGTTCTCACAGGGCTGAACAGGCAGCATTGAGCTGTTTGTTATGCTTCTCCCTTGGTCTTGGTTGTGAGGTTCAGCTTGAAGGAGAGCTCGGGCGGTGAGCCTCTGCCTGGTGTCCATGTCTCTGGGATGAGATGATGTGTAGAGCTGTACTGCAGCCGGTATGGGACCCTCATGTCTCCCAGGGTGTCAGCAAATGTAGAGTTCTAAACCTTTAAGTTAAAATATCGAGTTACTGAATTATTGATGCTCAAGAGGTTGAACACGTGCTTCATTACCACCACTCTGCATCCTAGGTGAGCACTCTGAAATGGATTATAAATTATGAAATGTAACCCCTGGGGTGCTTCAGGATGACTTGAAATTACTAAGACACTCCTCCCTGATGTACATACTGGTATGCTTTATTCACAGCTCTATGCAACAAAGCACAAAACATTTGTAAGATCTACAAAGCTTTATACAAATCTATTTTTCTAAATGGAAACACTCCCCAGGCAGATGTTTGCCTGCTTCTGTCTCTATTTTTTTAACTGCTCTTGCAGTCTTATTTTCAGGTAATTATAGACAAGGTCATACCCACAAGTTGGGTTATTTTTATATCTGAAGCACCGTGCTTCTTTCTACAAATAAGAACAGTGTATTTAAAGGTAGTATTGATCAAATGTTCTTTGCACATGGTATTTAAGGCTAAGTAAGCTACCTTGGTTGTCTTTTTGTAGCAGACCATATGTACTATTTTTGCAGACTTGTGTTATTTGGTGTTTGAAATGAACGCAGGGCTGTGGTCAACACCATTGGATCTTCAAGGACTGGATGAGCAATCCAGGGCATTGTGGCTGCCTGCACACCCAACAGAAACACTCCAGCTCTTTATTCTGGCATCTCAGCCACTCCAGCTGGCTGATGGTTTGTTCTCATCACCGTGCAGCCCTCTCTCAGAAAAGTAATCCCTTCTGTGAGAGGGATGCATGCTTGGTGTGTGTTCTGTACTGGTGGAAGGTTGTAAGGGTGAGAACTTTGTTGTGGAGGTGTAGGTGAAAGAAAAGATGGTTGCGTTCAGGCAATTCTTGGCAAGGGGAGATGGTAGAGAGTAGGAGTGGTTTAGGCAATGGAAGTTGGGCTGAGGGATGAGTGAGAATAGTGGCAAGCTGTCAACGAAGATGCACTGAGCTGAAGGATGTGAGGATGAGGCTGGAGGAGATCTGAAAGTGAGGTAGACCTGGAACAAGGGAAAAGCGATTTAACTGGGTGTTGTTTTGGCTGTATTTCCAAACAGGTTGAATCCATCTCAGCTGAACAGTTAGGCAAAAACTCACTTTTTTAAGCCACATAGGCTGATACTCAGTGTAAGTTCTTGCTCAGTGAGGAATTTTGAGTTTATGATGACTGGTGGCAGAAGATATTTGCTTTAGCCTTGGTTTGGGCAGGCTTTCCCAAAACACCACGTGCATGCTGTTGGACCAACTTGCAGCTCTGTTATGCACCTGAGACATTAAGTATATATTTTTTATTTAATGTAGGGCAGACATTCATGAATACGATTGGCAGAAGGAGCTGACGGAAATTGGGATCTGTTAGAACCACAGCAGCTGTAGTAGTGGCTGTAGTGTCTTGGTGCTCCTGCAGAGCCCTGTCTGCAAGGAGGAGTGCATGGAACTGACCTGCGGGAATCCCTCCTCCCAGAAGCAGTGCTGCACTCACACAGCAGCGTTCTCAGCATGTATGTGCTGTGCATTAGGGTCAGAACTGTGCTGTAAGTTCAGCGTGGCATCCTCTGTGTGTGTGTAAGCTGAAACGAAAATGCAGAAGAAAGAGCATGTGACTTAGCACTAAAGTAGGCTCTTGGTTCTCTTTATCTGCAAGCTAATTTTACAGAGATTTTGTGCAAATGAAGTCGTTTTTATTGAACACTGAGGAGTTGCATTTGTAAAAGAATAAGTTTATTTACCAGAATGCATACGTGTGACTTCTTTTTATATTGAAAAATCCTATGTATTTTGCAAGGGCATAATTTCTTATCTGACTAAATGTTTCAGAAACATTCCTCCTCTTTTAATTTGAATCTACAGAGTAATGTAAATTTTACATGTCTGTCTGCAGTGGACGTTTTTGGTACAACTATTTTTTGCTGGTTAATAATTAGACCAAAGATTAAAGTGTTCAGCTGCTATTTTTTTTTTCCAAGAAGTGTTAATAGGCTCAAAATGTCCATTTTAAGGCATTCTTTTCCTATTTAATACCAAATTACATTTGCACTTTTGTTGTTTCCATGAAGTTGGTGTTATTATTTTAATATTTCACTGTAGTAATAAACAGCTGTTGTAACGCATCTGTGCCTCGATTTAAATCCCTTCTTGTTGTTGTTCTTTTGTTATTTGGTAAATGCAGCCTGCAACCATAAAGGTTTCTGTGAAGGTTTGTGTGCTCTTTAGGAGGAGACTACTGCAGCAGCAAAGCCATTGAACCAGGAAGTCCCGCCTTGGAGCTGTGCAGAGATACGGGAAGAGAGCCAGGAGTGCTGAGTGTGGCTGGCACGGACAGTGGTGGTGTGGAGCTTTGAAATGGACCACGTTGGGTTTGTGGCCGTGTTGCTCTGAGGTTAGGGAGGCAGTGGTTCTTGTTTCCCTGGTTCCCATTTCAGGTTGCTGCACAAAATCTGCTTTTCTTGGTGCTTGATGAGCTAGGACTTCATTTCACCGCATCCCTGTGAGCTTTTCAGTTCCAAAGCTCGCAAGTTGCACTTTATTAAATATGGAAAAACTTTCACTGAAGCCAGCAGGAACTGTGTAAATGGACCAGCAAGTCACCTGTCCTTTGCTGCCTTTAGGTAAGATGCCAAAATTACATACTTGTAGTTTGTGCTAATGCTCCCTATTAAAGAATGAAATAGCAGCAAGATCTCCACTTTTTTAATTATTAAATTAAAGCTATGCTGAAAGTACACAGATCTCCAGATCTTTGTGTGCCTGCCTCCTACCTTGCAGACGGTAGCTTCTCTAGGAGAGGCAGCAAGAATTGTAGAGATTTCTGAGAATGTCCAGATAGTGGGTGTCTCACTTGTAAAGATTTAAAAACTAACAATTTTTACTGTTAACACTTAGTCACCCAACTCAGTGCTGGGGAAGTACATTTAGATTTCTACTCTTTAATAAAAATGATCTCATGTGAATGTCTTCCTTTAGAAGCAACTCGCTTCTCTGCAGTATTTCTCTGCTTGAACCCTGAGTTTCCGTTAAGCAGAAAATCATCAAAGAAACACAGGAGTTTCTTTTCATGATAAATCTGTTATTAACCAAGAACTGGCCTAAGGACTTGCATGTGTGGTGTTCAAAGGAAAAACTGTTTGCATCCAACTCGCTGGATAAATTGTTTAAAATCTTTCCACTCCTGTGCAAATACCTCCCTTGTAATGCAGCCAAGGTCAGTCATGAACTGCTGATTAACTACTGCTAATGCAAGTTAAAGCTGCCTGGAGGGGAAGGACTCTTGTGCGTGCATATGATTTTCACAGGGCTGCAAAGGAGTTCAGGTAGGATAAACATGCTTTACAAGGCTGCTTTATTTCCCATGTCAACTCTTCAGATACCTGCCTGCTTCATTTTCCCTGAGGTAAGTGCAATTCTGACTGATGACAACTAATTGGGGGAGCTGGCAGGAAAGCAGCCAGTCCCACTTGCACTGTGCTGATCACACCAAGGAGGTGGCCACTGACACAAGGTCAAGGAGCATGTGCCCTGTGGGTGTCTGGGCTCACCTTCGGTGCTCACTGGTGCTCTCCTTGTGGGTCTGGGTAGCTCAGCACCCTGAAGTCAGCAGGCTGTGGGGCTGCCTGTAGGCAGAGCTGCCTTTACCATATGTCACCATCTTGCACTTCTCAAAGGCACGGCGTGGCTGATAGGCTGCCTGTGCTCCTGTGTGTGTTTACAGGGCCCTGTTTTAAAGCTATAGCCAAGAGCTGGCATATTTGCAACTGCTTTACAAGAGAATCAGTGTCATACTATTAAATCAGCAATAGAGCTATAGATAACATGCTCTGTGTCTGCACGACAGTCTGTTAGTACTCAAATAATGATGTACGTGCCAAACTCCAAAAGGTTGTTACAAATACATATGTATCGAATGTCATTGCATAGAAGTTTTCTGCATTAAGGAAGCCTTATTTTTTCCATTTACAGGATAGCAGTACTGATTCAGAGCCTTGGAAAATTTCTGTGTACTCAAGTTACAGGTCTGCATTTTTTGAAACCCTTGGGTGTTTTTTTCCCCTAAAACCAGGACCGAAGCTGTGTACAGAACAGTCAGTTCTGTGGCTTGGGCTGGGCGTGATAAGGGCTTGGAAGAGTTGTCGTGGTAGTAATGGTCTTCTACATGTTTCTCTCCCTCCTACAAAGAGTTCACACCATAATAAAAGAGATGGGAGGTAAGGAGTTGAGAAGACGGTGACAATGTGGGATAACTGATTTTAAAAGACAAGCACCACTGGAAATGCAGGCCCTCCAGCCAGGCTCACGCTCGCTGAGCAGTGCTGTGGCGTTTCCTTGTCCCTGCTGGCACGCAGAGGCAGCGGCCGGGCTTTGTGTGAGCCGTGCGGGAGCAGAGCTGCAGAGGAAGTGACTCATCCCTCTGCTGTGTGCGGCTCTGTGCTGTGCAACGCGCTTAGGGATATAGCGCTGGGCTTCTTGGAAACAGCCTGTGTGCCTGCATTGGGGCAGCAGAGGCACGTTACAGAGCCTCACTTGGTATCTCTGGGCTGTGCCGGCCCGGCTGCTGCGGGCTGCGAGTCCCAGGGCACTGTGCTGTGCTTGGGGTGAGTGGGCTGCTGCTGCTGGTGGCTGTAGGGAGTGTGTCGATGTGGCTTTGGAACGGCTTGGTTTGTCTTGTACTGCTGGAGGCTCACTTAAATGTGATTGAAAAAGGAGAAATTCGCTCATAATAAGGATTCTGAATCATGGGCACTTCTCCAAAAAGTGTTTCTGTTTAGGGTTTAAGGTGCTTTCCCAGAAGCTGTCAGAGCTCACCAGAGCCAATGAAAAGGGCCAAATGTTAAGAAAAAATAAAGTGGAGGGGAGTTGAGGGAAACGCAGCACCATCAGAAGGCTCCAGGAAGCCTATGAGCCCCTATCTCTGCTTTTACATCAGTGTGGTCTTTTCCAAAGCGCTGTGAGCATGTGGGCAAGCTCTGGTTAAGGCAGCTGGGAGGCATGGCAGTATGCAGTACAGCCTGGTGCTGAGTGCTGGTCTCTCTCTGTGTCTTCTCAGTGCTGCCCTTGAGGGGGGTGACCAATTAAAGTGGATTGGCCTTAGCTGTAACATCTGCTGTGAGAAGGCAGCAGTTCTTGGTGAGGATTTGGCAAATCACACATGGTCAGTTTTCAAATCCTGCAGGAGCTTAACTCGTTTAGGAACAAAGCGAGTCTCAGGCAGAGCTCTTGTATCTGCCAAAGGATGATGCTGAGTTTTTTCTTTTTATCTCTTTGCTTGTGTGAATAACAGCGCTTTAAGCTCTTCTCTTGAAAACCCGCAGCGTTTACAGGGGCACATGGGGCACATAATGTGCTTTCAACGCTCAAATAATTCTTCAAGGAAGATCGTTAAAGTCTTCCAAAACTTCCCTTTGTTAAGAGGCAATTAAGGGCTAATTAAAATGAGATGCTGTGGGATGGAATTAGTATCCAACTTGGAGTGACAACAGAATCACCCACGTAGAAGGGCTGGGGGGCAGATGGGGAATAAAGAGCAGGGCAGGAGGAGGCAGGGGCAGCTCTGCAGCTGTGGCAGCTCACGGCCACCAGCAGAAAGGTCTGCCTTGCTGGAAGATGTGGCAGCATTGCTGAAAACTGGCTGGGATTGGCACAAACCTCTTTGCACAGCGTGTCAGGGTTTGGTCTTCTGAGGAGGAAGGTCCTGATCTGAGCTCTGCTCTCTGCTCTGCAGTGTGCTGCTCCCAGCCTGGCGGTGGGGGGATGTGTTCCCCAACGTCTGGGGAAGGGCAGCGCCAACACCAGGTTCTTTTTGGCCGATACCAGTATTTAAAACAAGATTTTCACATCAAACAGCTCTGGGAGCCCCACAGTTTGAGTATTTGTTGAACCACGGCTGGAGTATCTACTTGTGTTCAGTATGTACAAGCATAGAGCTATTTTATTTGAACAAAACCTCTTGCTCTTGGTGATTAGCAAACGGAGTTGCCCTGGGCTTTCTCCTGCTCCCTACCCCTGCCCCACTGTCTGCGAGCTGAGGGACTGCTCTGGTGCCAACACACACATGGGGAGCAGAGCAGTGCTATGCTGGGAGCGTGCAGATGGCAGAGAGTAACTGTGGGCGGATGGAACTGCTCTGACTGAAAGCAGGCTCTGTGTGTACGGCAGCATGTGTGTCCCGGCTGCTCTGGCACGTTTGCTCCTTGAGAGTGGCCAGAGCTTGTGCTCAGCAGATTTCCCACCCCCGTGATGGGTTGGGACCTGCAGGGGAGGCAGCAGACAAACAGCTCCCTTCTTCCAGCATGGCATTTTCATAACCTTCAATGGCATCCCGAAGGAGTGGGGGCAGGATGGCGACTGTGCTCTGCCTGCCGCCGCTCTGCTTCTCCCACTGGGGAAATCCAGGGTGAGGTAATGCTGTTTTCTTCCCTTCTTGGAATCCGCTGCATTGATCTCCAGTTCAACACCATGTAACTGCTGCTGTCTGCGCCGTACAAACACTGGTCTACAGTCAGACACCAACAGCAAGGATGAGTTTCCCCACCTGGGTTTTAGTGCAGACTCTTGAACATGAGGTTGGCTCATCTGATGATGAAGACAGATTTGCCTTCAAAGCGTGGGCCCACCAGGTTTAGGTCTATTGTGTGATGCCGTATTTGTGCATTTGCTTAATGAGATGGGGAAGCCACACAGAATGCTCTCTGCTGGTGTGATGGCATGATGGTAGAAAGAGGCTTTTGCAGTAAAATCCATCCTGCCCTTTTGAACCTGTTGAAATGTGAAATGGACACGTGCACATTTGTGCAGATGATGATTTGGTGTTTGCAAGTCAGTGATCATCAACCATCTCTGTAGCTCTTCCTTCACGGCTCAGAAGCTGGTTTCATTGCTGTTGATTTTGTGAAGCCCTTAAGCAATCTCTCCCCTCCTGTTTTGGTCATTTGCTTCACATCTTAAAAGCTTTTCTCTTAGCAGCCCTGTTTTAAGTGCTTTGGGATGACTTCTGCTACATTTTACAGCTGCACTGCCCCAGGGCTCCGATAGAAGCCTTGCTGATTGAGTTGAAGGAACCGTGTTGGATTACATCTGTTTCTGTGCTAACTTACGTCCCGAGGCTGGAAAGGAGAAAGCAGCAGATGCCAATTTGCTCATATGAATAGGAAAGAAACATTTTAAGATGAGACTTATTACTGTGAATCAGTGAAGGTGTGAAGTAGTTATTTGAAAAACTTAGAGGGGATGAAACCGTTCCAAAATAATTCCTTCTTGAGTCTGTAGTGTACCAGTATCTCAGGACTTGTCTTACAGTTTTAACTTTGAGTCGCAGAGAGATGGCCCTAAGTGCACATGAGGCTGAGTTTGCCTTATTTCATAAAATTACATACTCTGACCCCTGTGGAAGATCTTGTCTCACTTTGAAGGCTGGAGTTACTGCGAGTATCTTTATTTGTGAAGCTGTGTCACTGCACAGGCCTGGGTCTGGCTCTGCTCAGCTCCACACAGGGCTGTGTGGGTCCTGTCTACACACAGCCTGGGGATGCTGTGCTGCCTTGGAGGGCTGCTGGTGCTCAGTGCTCCACCATGAGGGTTAAACAAACATGATTTAGAATTCTTCTGTAAAAACAGAGCTCACTTCCTTAGGAATTTGCTTCAGAGAGGACTGTGAGATATTCTCCCTCTAAGGATTTATATTACAGAAATAGCACGGTCCTGTGTCTGCAAACAGAAATGTGAGCCTGGAGAAGAACTCCAGCAGCCGTACGGCTTGGGTGAGCCCATCGTAAACAGAATGAATTGCAGCAGTGACTGCAAAACCAAACTTCCTTTAAATACAACATTCCCTCCTCAGAATTCTGAAAATACCCCGGGCTTTTTTTGTGCACCATTTCCAAGCTGTTTTGGCCTAACCACGAGGAACAGCTTCCAGAGCAGAAGAGTCCCAGCAGCGCTCTGCCTTCCCAATGGGCCGTGGCTGCGCGAGCAGCAGCGATCCCACGGGCAGTGCCGTGCCCACGGCTGATAGACACAGCCTCAGAGTCCCTTGGCACTGTGACTTAGGCTGTCTGCCTTCCGTGCTGCCAGCTGATTGCACTTGATGTGAGCCCGGTGACTACAGCAGTAGCAAATAAATACTGCAGAAGCTACAGGGTTGTTTCTGCACGTGGTCAGCGTGTTGGGACCAAACAGGACTGAACGTGGCGGTGACAGCTCCTTGTAAGAGGGAGCTCGGATTTGAGGGCTGGATCAAACAGTACGTGCTGCTGCTCCCTCAGAGGCTGCGTGCCCTTTGGCTGTGTTTTTTTAATCTCTTTTTACTATAGAAATAGCTCGAGGAGATTATGCTGCGTCATTCGGTTCCCTGCCAGGGTGTATTTTAGTTAAAGGCAAATGAGAAAATGTGTGAGTGCGGGAGAGTGGCTGTAACTTCCATGGCATAAGCAAGGACATTACAAATTACGTGAGGCAGGGAGGATCTGAGCACTGCAGATCAAATTCAGCCACTTTGTCTGGAGACATAAGAAAAGAGAAAGATGTGCTTTTGCCATTATTGCCACTTAGGGAGCTGCCAGGTGGCTGGATAACGACCTGGCTGTGCTGCAAAAATGCAGAATCAACAGAGGCTGCCTGCAAAGGAAACCTATGGAGTGCTGCGAGTGCATGGCAGCACCGGGAGCTGCAGGTGGGGGGACAGGGAGCAGATTTCAGCTGCCTTGGAAGGGATGATGCTGAGGGGAAACAGATCTCGTCCTGCAGTCATGTGCTGGGGCTTCTGTGGGCTGCCAACAGTGGTGGGAAGCAGGAGCCACCACAGCTTGCCATTCATACACACATCTGGAGATAAGGGGCTTGTTTTAGGCAGGGTGGGAGCTGGCATGGCACCTAGGGCTCCTCTAGGGGTGGTAAGAACTTGACACAGGAACAGCAAAGACACTGCATCTTGTCTGGCACCAACACTTTCTCATCACTTTCCCCTTGCAGCAGAAAGCACTGTTGGTTGCTTTGGAAGGATTCAAACGAAAATCCTTTGAAGCAGCCATCAGATTTCCTTCCTTTCCTTCCTCTGCTTTGTCAGCAATGCTCTTCTCTGCTAACTTAATGGCATGAAGCAGCCTGGTGTCTCTGCCTAGGTGAGTAGATAGGAGCACACAGGGCACTTGAAATGCCATCAGCCCTGATTTCAGTTTGTCACAGGAGCTGCAGAACTGATTTGCTGTACTGGAGGGAGATTTTGCTGCTTGCTGAGCTGGCTGAAGTGATTCAATTGCATTCTCAGGATACATAGCTAATGCTAAACCCGATATGTATTAGTACATGTTAAAAGAGAAATCTATAAAAAAAGCCATATCCTGCAATCATGGTGTTAATTACATTGTTTTCTGTGTTGAAATGCTGCATTTGTATGCCTTGCCATCTGCATCGCAGCCACTGCATGTGGGAAGCATGGAATGTGTCTTATCAGACACAGGGCACACAGCAGAGGACATCCAAAGGTTATGTTGTCATCATGTCAAATGGGGCTGTTTATTCCGACTGCTGGAGAAGCAGAGCTTAATCAGAGCATCAGCCATATGCAGATCTGAAATTAGATTTTACAATAACCACCTGTCTGCTGGTTTGAATCCATCATATCCTTTGGGTTAGAGCTGTATTTGCCCAGTGACTGCGTTTGCTGAGAGAATGTAATCTGAAAGCCTTCATGCAGCAGTGTACCAGTGCCAGAGTGCATGTATATGTATGAGTGTGCGATGGGGCACAGCTGCCTGACGGCTCTGTGCTACGGGGCTGAGGTCAATCCCTGCAGCAGCCAACAACACTGCTTAAACCTGACATCAACTTCATTCTGCCACTCTTCTTTTTGGGTTTACAATGCCCACATGCTCAGCCAAAGGGCCTTCTGCCTTGGAAGGAAGAGGAGCACTGAGCGTGGTATGCCACAGTGACAGAGGATGGACACAGCACCAGCTTTTCCTCTCCTGAACATTTCCAAGAGTATGAAAACGCCCATGCTCATATATTCATATAGTGAAGCGTGTCACAGGTGTGACTCACGGCAGTATAGCTTTAACGAGTCAAAAATCTGTGTTAAAGTTTGAGCCCCTCTCTGCTATGTTGCAATGTGAACAACAGCCATGTGTTGGCTTCCTGTGAGCTGCATTAGGGCGGTGGTGAGTCAGGATGAAAAGAGCAACGATATTCAGGGTAAGGGCTGACATTTGGAATGCTGGCACTCAGAAAGAGGTAGCGGAATTCAAAAGAATTCAAGAGCAAAAATTGACAAACAGTTTGTGCCATGGTTTAGTCATGATCAAAACTGCCTGAAACAAAGCGTTACAGATTTTGCCTTGCTTATCTCCGCTGCAGTAGTTGTTCTTCTGAAGCGGGAGCTGCTCTCCCTGGGGAAAACGAGAATGTTATTTTCTTAACTTGGGGTAAGGCTCTTCCCACGGCAATCAGCAGGAGGTTTCCGTTGAATCCAGTGAGAACTGGGCCATACATGTGCTCAGTGACCAGAGAGCCTCTCAGCGGTACGTGAGCTCACCTCTCCCCAGGACATCACAGCTCCATCAGTGGGAGCTGCAGCTGTGCCCGGGAATCCAGTGCTGGAGAGGTGCTGGGAGGCAGCCATGGAGCTTCCCACAGGCAGCGGGCAGAGCCTTCGCTTACAGCAGTGCAGAGAGGAGCTGCAGCCTGTGGTACCGAAATGGTGCTCAGCAGGAACAGCCTCAAACCTGCACCTTTCCTGAGCTCTCCTTTTGCAGAAGTTTGATCTCAGAACAGAACTTGAAATACTGCCCAGGTCAAAGCACCGCTCAGCAGCGGCTGTCCAGGAGGGCTACCACTGGTCCCCATCATTGGGTCCCATTGCTGGGACTAATCCATCACTCTGTCCCATCCCAGGTCCCATTTCTGGCCCATCACTCAGCACGCAGGGCATAGAACCCAGGTGCGTGGTGCTCAGAGCTCCGTGCCACCAGCTCGTTCCTCATCGCCCGCCAAGACACGAGGATGCGCTTTAATTCTGTACGTTGCACACACGTCTTATCCCCGTGCACGTAAGCTCCTGAAACACGCGCAGCTCAGGTGTGTTCGCAGCCTCCTCTCACAGCGAGCTGCCCAGAGGCGGCTCAGGTACAAAAGCCGCTTTGCCCGGCGAGCCCGCCCCGGCCCAGCTCCGTACCGACGCGCTTCCACCACCCCCTCCCGGCTGCGCCGAGCCGTGCCGCTCCCCGGGTACCGGCGAGGGGTTCCGCCGCTGAATTTCCGCGCCGGGCCCTCTGGAGGTCAGTGTTCGCCCGCGCTGCAGCGGACCTGTTGCACCGCGCCCGGACCGGGCAGCGCCCGCCGCTCGCAGCCTCCGCGGCCCCCGGCGGTCCGGGCTCCCGACGAGCCCCGGCGGACGCCGCCGGTGCCGGCGGGCGCGGGGCGCGGCGGTTCCCCGCGCCCTGACGGCGCCCCCGGCCTCGCCGTGAGCCGCCCCCTCCCCTCCTCTCCCTCCCCTTTCTTCTTTCCCCGCCCGGGGCGGTGCCGTGCCGTGCCGTGCCGAGCCGCGGGGTGTAGCGCGGCGCAGCGGCCGCGGGCACGGCGGAGCCCCGCGGAAGATGGCGTACATCCAGGTGGGTGCGGAGCGGCGGCGCTGCGGGATGGCAGGGCGTCCCGCCGGGGTTCGGGGGCGATTCGGGGCGCCGCGCGGAGCCGGGCGGGCGGTGCTGCCCTGCGCGGTTTGGGCGCGGAACTTCGGGGTAACTTCTGGGGCGGGGGGCGGGCGAACGCGGGCCGTGCCCGCACGGGGACTTCTCGCCGCGGGTGAAACGCGGCTGCCGAGCCCCGGGCAGCCCGGGATGGCGGTGACCTCAGCGGCCCCTCCGGCCTGGACGCATCCTCGGCCGCGGGCGGCCCGAGCCGTCGGCGTGATGGATGGGAACCCCCGGCAGTGCGAGGCCGAATTCATTTCGGGTTATTTTAAAATCCCCGGCGCTTTTCTCTCCGGCTCTGCGGTTTCCAGCTGCTTGTTTTTCTAGCTCTGTAGGCTGCAGCCCCATTTTCAGATAAAACCGAGCAGAACGGCTCCAGCTGGACGAGGCGTCCGGGAGCTCTACGGGAGCCCCCGCTCTCAGCACCGTCCGTGCCCGCTCTCCCCGACCCCGCGGCCCCGTCCTCCCGGCTTACCCCGGCCCGGGGCTGCGGCGGGTGCTCCGGTGGAGCGCGGCTCCCGACGGGGCGGGCTGGGGGCCGCCGTGCGCAGCCGGCCCCGCGCGGAGCCCCGCGTGCCGGGATGTGCAGCGAGGCCGCGGCTGCCCCACGCGGATCCAGCCGGTGCCGGCGGGGGCACATCGCTGTCCCCGGGGACGTGGTTTCGGCGCTGGGACCGTGCGAAGCTGCGGGGCGCTGCGGAGTGGGGCGGAATGAGATTGCTGGGCATTGGGGGCACGGCGCAGGGATACCGGGGATAATAAGGGTGCCTGGCTGGGAGTCCTCGCTGCCCATTGCACCCTTCTGCAAACCTCTGCCCCTCCCAGCGTCCACCTCCACCTCTGTGAGCCAGGTGGATGCACACAGCTGCTCCTGTTTGCTTTCCTTTCATGGGTCCCTGCCTTTATATCCTCTGTGGCACTGGTGACTTGTTTGCCTGTTCTGCGCTGTAACACTCAGCCCTTGTTATTGCTGAACCCCCCCCCCCCCAACCCCCGGCGGAGCGTTCTGAGCGGCAGCAGCATTGCTGTTGAGCTCTGTGCAACCCTCGTGCTGCTCCACTTGCTGGCACGTGGCTGTACTCTCCCATAGCCCATGGCTGTGCCATTTGTGGCTGTGTGCCCCAAGCTGTCTCCATGTCCCTGCAGCATTGGAGGCACTCAGAAGTGCCACTTCTTTTGACCAGCACGTGCTGCAGCGTTTGAGTGCATGGCACAAATCCAGTGCATTATTTTTAGAGCAATTTAAATATCCTCACAGCAGCTTCCCTGAACCATTGTCACATTGACTGCAACTTTGCGTTAATAAGGAATGATAAAGCCCCATGAAACCTCTCAGGATCTCTTTAACCAGTTGGTCCATGGGTATCCAATCACC
The DNA here is from genome assembly GCF_905368555.1 of Meleagris gallopavo. Lineage (NCBI taxonomy): Eukaryota > Metazoa > Chordata > Aves > Galliformes > Phasianidae > Meleagris > Meleagris gallopavo. Next base: position 8,404,320 of record NC_139419.1, on the reverse strand, counting down.
ATCTCGTCACATTGCACTGCAGCATTTTCAGTCTCTTAATTTTTGTTGTAAATGAGCCGTGGCCTTCTCACCAAGTGCTGGTTCTGGAGAAGTTCAGATGGAGTAAAACACAGCTCGTAGGAGTATTTTTGGAACAAAATTTCACTGCTAAATTATGGCTTCTTTGTAGAAGGCTGTCTTTGTCCATGTTGTCCATGAATGTAAAGACAGAAATTGATTTGTGCAGGTGGAAGGGCAGGAAAGAGGCTTTTTGTTGCTTCTGTCTTAGGGACCCCCTTTGCAGAAGGACAGCTGGGACAATTGGGACACTCGGTCATTAGCAGAGTAAGAAGGGCATTTCACCAGGCACCTGGAATGCTGCTAACTGTGTGGTTACAAATGAAGAAAGGTGTGTAGAGTGTTACATGGTTGGCTGCATGGTTTGAGCAGGGGCTTGCCATCATTTCTCCCTTTGCTGTAAACTTTCTGGACCTTCAGGTAGGGCTGCAGTGCAAATGTCTGAACTGGGTGCATGCTGCAGGCTTTGGGCACTCAGCTCTGTGCTTTTAACCTCTGAGTCAGGAACAGGGAGAGGCTGAAAGAGAAGATGTGACTCTTGCTACGAATGCTGCTTTTGCTAGGTTGGTGTTGGAGCTCTGTTCATATGGGCAGATTTTGGACACACACCTTTCCCAACTGCAGTGTTGGGATACAATTTGCTGTATGCTGCCATTGGAGACAGCTGTAAGGAAAGCAAAGTGGTACCCTGTAGCAAGGGGCAAGGAGCACGACTGTTGTGCTGTGGGGCTGGTTGGGGTTTCACTCCTCAGCAAGCTGGTGGGAAAGGGCTGGGAGCAGCAGCCAGCACCTGGCCAGGGCACCTCTGTGGGGAATTGGTTGTTTTGCAGAAATTTCAGCTCATTCCAGGCCGGGGCATGTCATGGCAGAAAATGTGAAGTTGTTAGAGCATGGCTAACCTGTTTTTGTCTCTTTCGTTTTGTTCTCCTTTGCTTCATCCTGGATGTCTAAAAGGACAGTTGGAACCAATAAATGAGGTGAGTTAATCTGATGATTCACTCTCTGCTCTGTCTCCTCGCTCCATCCTGAGGGGATTGTCTCGTATTCTCTGACTCTTTACTGATGTCCTAGATATAAGTAACGCACCGCATTCTAGGCTGATGATTTTTTTCCCCAATGTCCGGTGTTTGTTTATGGAAAACCCGTTTTAGTGGAGCAAAACCAGATGTTCCCATGAGGCTTTCTCTGCAGACCTGTGTTCTAAGGGAAAACCCCTCAGTGTGGTGTGATAGCATCCTTGTACCAAGTGATTTGGTGGGATATCTGTGGAGAAATGCTCATGTGCTGTATGTCTTCAGCTTCTTATGGACCTTCCAAGCTTACATATGATTGTAGAGTGGTTTGATTCCTGCTCAACTCTGGGGATGTGCTGTGCTCTCTCAGCTCTGTCTCGTGGCCATGGGGCAGTGACGTTCTCTAGCAATGCTCCAGCAGGCTGCTTGCTGCAGGATGGGACGTGGCTCAGTTTGGGCTTTCTGGTGCAGGCATTCTGTGCTCCCTGCAGTGGGCTGGGTGTGCACAAAGTTAATCGTCCTAGCAGAGGGAGGCATGAGGACAGAACGCATTCACTGATCCGTTTTAGCGGCAAATTTGTTGTGCTGTAATGCCATATGCGAATGGATCACGTGGATATTACATGCTGACATATCTATGGGGATGAAAAGTATTCATGTTGCTGTGTTAAGGTTTTCAAATTAAATAGACCTTGCAGAATTAAGTTGGAGCTTTCACTTACCTTTTGGTTTTCATTCCTCCTATTGTATGTTTGCTGATCAGCTTGTTGATGTGCGTGAAAGAATAAGCATGTTTCCACTCCAGCATGTTGTTACGGTAGCGTTTTGTAAATCACCCTCTTGCCAACATACATAATGATACAATGCTACCAGAGGAGAAGTACCTGCAGTGAATGCTTATTTTCCTGCCTTGTTACGGCATCAGTGAAGTTGGGCTGGTAACTGCGCAGCACTTGTCTTTTTGGTACAGATGGAATAAATATAGTTCTTAATGTGCTGTTGCAGAAACACATACATACAGCTGAATGTTATTTCTCAATAGCTATTGATGGGTTGTAATCTTGTACTTTGGTTTCCAATGGCTTCAGGGTCTGCTCGCTAGAATCTCGGATCTCTTGCTGTGCCGGTGGACTTGTAGAAATTGTTGTCAGAAGTGTTTCGACTGTAGCTGTTGTCAAACAAATGAAGATGAAGTTGAAATCCTGGGACCTTTTCCTGCTCAGACTCCAGCCTGGCTGTAAGTTTAGCTGCACAATTTCACAGCACTAATGGAAGAATAGGGCTGTTCAGCTGCGATGGGAGTATTGATATGAAAAGGTGAGAGGGGCTCAGGGTTTGGAGGATGCCATACATGAAGGAAGGATCTCCTGGTAAGGGTGGGAAAGTAGGTGGCTGAGTGGTAAGGAGAACCAGCAGCACTGTTAGCTCAGATAATGCAGGGAGCCTTGGTAAAGCACCTTCTGGTAGGTAGGCCAGAAGTAATTATCTTGTAAGCTGGAGTGGAAGTTGATTTGTTGGTTTAGCAGTAAGGACACTTCTCATCCAAAGTCCCATTTTCTCTACAGACAGACCAGAGCTTTGGAGCACTTTCCACTAAGCTGAAATGCTGATGAATTTGTTTTGGAAAAATTTCTTATCTTGGCGTTAAGATTGTTATAATCTAGGAAGGTGAAAGGCATTCCTTGTATTTGTTCTGACAAGAAATCCATCCGAAGTTTCATTTAGCAGGGCTTGAACTCATGCATCATCTTAGTCCTTTTCAAGACTTCCTCTCGAATCAGCAAAGAACAAGAGTGACAACAGCAGGTTTCACCCTTTGAAAATCTAGTACAAAGACAGACAGTCTTCCCTTTTTCACACTCTCTCTTTTGGGAACCAGAGAGGTGACTGAGGAGGCATTGCTGATGATGGCTGTGCTGGGCTGTCTTCTGTGCTCAAAGCCATGGCATGGGAGGTGCCCATTTGGCACATCCCATGATGCTGTGATGTTGATGAGCACTATGATGCTCAGCTAATGTTACCTACTGCTGTGAGTACCTGCTGCTGTTCTGTTAGGTCCAAAAGGTCCGTGTACTGTTGCTACATGAAATTTGTGTTAAACCCATGTCTAAATCATGGTTTTATCTATGTACTTTTTTGAATCATGGAAGAATAGGATGGTAATTAATACCGAAGCAATAAAAGTAGAAATATTTGAGATATGTTAGAGTGATTTTTGAATGCTGAACATCATGTTTAAGAGTCAGATACATGCCCAGAAGTTGGCTTACCTGCAATTAATGTGAAATGGAAACAAAATCAATGCTAAGTAGGAAAGCATTGCAGACAGGAGAACGCAGCGATGAGGTAGCAGTATTGGATGTAGAAAGATTGCTGCAGAAACAATTGTGCACCTGGGAGCAAGCAGGCAGCCCTGCTGTGAGAGGGAACCTCAGAGCTGCCATGCTGAGCAGAGGGCTGTGACGTGCAGCTGGTTGGCCCTGCAGCCAGGTATGGATTGCTGCATCCTGCCTGGCTCTAGGGCACTGTGATGTGGTGACCTTGTGGATGAGCTGGGCTTTGCCACAGGCTGAGAACACAGAAAGCTTTGGACTTGTAAAATGCTCTCTTTCAGTCTGTATTGTTCTCCCCCAGTTCCACTCCATCTGAAAGCCTTGATGATTAATTTTGGTAATGTTGATAAACAGAAGGCAGCACATTCTTGGAGAAGATCTGGGCATTTTTCCAACCATGTTGTGCTTCACACTACTCTTCTCCCAGCCGTGTTGTGCTTCAGTGATGCAGCCCAGTAGGGTCCCTAGGGCCCCCAGCTTGGTTCACATTCAGGGCTGTGCCTTTGGTACCACATCTTCACCATTCCTTCCAGCTGTGGGCAGCCTGGGGCAGGTAGGGGCTGTAGTGGTGGGAGAAGGCAAGTTCCCACAGGTGGCACCTGGGAGGGCAGGCAGAGACGTTAGAGAGGACTCTGTAGATGAGTAATTTGGCTTTGAGTGGCAGCATGAAGGTGTCTTGCCTTAGGATGACTGAAGTCACTCTCCATGCGTTGTAGGGCTCTGTAGGGCTGCTGACTCCTGCTGCTTGGCAGGGATGGGCCCAAGTGGCGCCAGGAGGGTGACCTTGTTGGGAGCTGGTCAGGGAGTCCCAAAAGGAGTGGAGCAAAGCAGAGGTGAGAAAGACATTGAGTGAGAGGATGAAACTGAGAGGAGAAGGGAAAAGAACTGTAGAGAAGTGGGGGTCTGGAATATGGAAAGGTGAGTAGAAGGCAGGGGACAGAAGTGATCTATTTTGTTTGCTGATCAATAGGAGCGCTGCATTCTTTCTGCATGTAGATTTAAGATGAGAGTGATGCCATGCATCCTCTCTTGACTCAAAGATCACAAGTTGAAAAACATTCTTATTTTCATTATATTAACCTTATACTTAGCAATTCCTTTATGCATTTTTGAAGGTAGGAAACAGCGTTGAGTTAGGGTTAGGGCTAGGTTTGGAAATTGGTCTTGGAGTAATGTGTTTAATGGGTATGGTTTTACATATTCAGCTCAGAGAACTGTATATGCTAATTAACGCCATCCTTATTTCTCTTTTTGAAGAGAAAGCTTTTAGATTCAGTGGAAACCCCTCAAATGGAAGATGGATTTGACAACACCATATTCTGCATTTAGATACATGCATTAAGTTTGGGAACAAATCAATTTATTGTATTCCCTGCTCACAGGTTGAAAGTGTTTTAAAAATAAACTCAAATTTTTAGCTGAGGTCTTTCAATGCTGCCACTTCTTTGTGCACCCAGGAAGCAAATGCCATGCAATTTGCTCTTTCCCTATGTCCCTACCCAGTCTCCAGAGAAAAATTGATGCTATGGTCTTCATTTGCCCACTGGCAAACAACAGGATGATCTGTCTCAGTGATCTGTCCTTTGTATTTTGCATGCAGGTTTTCCCTTTGGTAGCTGTGAGACACCTGATGTCCTGGAAATTCAGGAGAGGACTTTAAGGCTGCAAGTTTAAGTACTTCTTGAGAGGCTGTTGATTTTTCCTCGCTTTCTGAATTTTCACAGTGGCTTCTAGTAGCAATTTGGGGAAAAAAAAAAAACCTTACTGAACTACTGAACCTAATTGCATTGACCTGAATGCGTGGTAGCTGCTGCTGCTTATCTTACGATGAGTGATTGCATCCCAGTCTGTGCAGCGATGGGCTGGGAATAAGGCTGTGTGTTGGCACTGCCTGTTGTGGAATATTCTCCATAAAAACCCAGAGATAAATGGTGCATGTTCTGTGAGATTAAATTGAAATCAGAACGAGATTCCTCTTCCCAAAGGCTCTGATTAAGCAGAAACAGAGCTGCCTTAGCCAGAGCCAAAGTTTATTTGAGGAAAAATTATTGTAGCTCAGTAGCAATTTCCTTACTAAAGGTCATCTGTATGTTATTAACTCACTATTATGTTTACCCATTGTAGAGCATCCTTAATGCCTCTCTTCCTGATTCCCTTTTCACTCTGCTTTCTTGTTTTGTGCATTTGCTTCTCAGACATGAACACATCCAAATGCTACGTACGATCGTGCAGATCTGCACTTAGGCATGAAAAAGCTGTTTGTGCTTCTACTGTGTCACTCTGCAGGGTTTGGACTGCCCCTAATGGGCTGCAGAGCTGTGCAAGTACCGTGTGCCCTCTTTAACACAGGTTTTGGTTTTGATTTCCTTACTTTTGGATTTCTTTCTTTATTTGTTTATTTTTAATGTGGATGAGTTGTATGAGTTGTATGACTCTGGATTAGTGAGGATTGCACGTACTGTAAATCCTGCTGTGAATTTTGTGGATTTAGATAAGAAATTCTAGTTAAAATCTCTTTTGTATTCAGGGGGCCTTTTCTATTTTGTAAAATTTTATTTCCCCAAACATTTCTGTTTCTCTAGTTCAGGCACTGATTACTAAAGCAAATGATTGAATGTATTCCATTTGCACCCAGCCTGGCCATGGCCATGGGATGAGTGACTCAGGAGCTAGGCTGGAGCAGCATTCCCTTTGCTTTGCTCATTCTGTGCTGGCGCTTTCCTTGTGATCTGCTGAGATTTCCTGAGCGCTCCATCTCCTGGATTCACTTAGCGTGGTGCCCTAAGTGTCCCGTACCATTGCTTCGTTTCATTTCCATCAGCAGACTTCTAACCGCGGCTCAGCTCTCAGGGTGCAGTGGGGCTGTAACCTCTGTGTGGTTCTGTCTCTTGCTCTCCTTCCAGCCTGAGCTGGGAGATCCCAGCAGTGGTGCGTGCCTTGCAGTTGTGAGAAGTTGAGATTTTTAACCTTAGAGAGGAAAACTAAGGTGAAATGGGAACTGTATGAGGATTTTGTTATGATCCCAGTCTCCTACTGAGTCCTCTCTGAGGTGCTTCAGCTCTCAGTGGCACTGTTACTGGGATGCTGCTGTCCTCTCCCTGCCCCCACCAAGACCCATGGGCAGTAACATTTCTGTCTTTTGAAAGTCACCTCTGCTTTATAGGAATGGATAAAGAGCAGCCAGTTCTTTAAAAAGGCATATCAATAGATGACTGTTAATTAATCCTATTTATTGAGTTTTGAAACCTCAGTGTCTGAAAAGTAATATTTTACTGAGAGAGGTGTTTGGTGGGACTGGGATGTCTGAGCATGGTGGTCTCCCATGCTGGCTCCTTCCTACTGGTGGCCACTTCCAGAGAGCACCAATGGATTTACAGCAGTAAGCTCATGTTGTGAGGTTTTTTTGTTTGTTTTCTTTTTTTTTATTTGCTCAAAGATGAATATACTACTGCTGATTGAGATCCAAGTCACGTGCTTTTGTGGCCTGTGTCATGCTCTGGTGCTGATACACTCTTGCTGGAAAGGCAGGCAGAAAGATAATCTCCTTTTTACATAGGCATGAAGTCAGTTGCTCAGCCTTCTGCTTGCCAAGTAGATGTGAAGGAGATACCCTGCAGCATCCTGGGATGTGCATGCAAGATTAGAATATCCAAATACATTTTTGTTCTGTAGGTAGTCCTTTTACTGTGTTGAATCACCCAAAGGTCTCTCATTATAACAGGATAAGCAGCCAAAATGAGGACAAAAATGGAGACTCTGATAATACAATCAGTGACCTGCCTCCCACTCATCAGGATGTTTCCCCTGACAGAAGGCGGTCGTCTTCAGATACATCACGGTCCACTTACAGCCTCACCAGGCGGATTTCAAGTAAGGTCGTCCTTCCAACATTAATGTAATTCTTGTGGGGGAAAAAGTCAGAGTGTATTGCCTGCTCTTTCATCTTTTAGACAGGTAATCAAGTCCGAGCTGAAGGTACATTGATTAAAATCTTATCCTGTTCTACAGGAACATGGTGGAAGAGGCCAGCCTTGTTCTTCTTGCTAAAGCACGTGTCTGGTGAAAATGGATGTGGGGGGGGTAGCGTAGCTGAGATTGCTCTGCAGCATAACAAAGGGTGCTATTAATTTTTTTACAGTGTAGTGGTGGAAGGTCCCACGTTGCACAGGTACAGAATAGCCAAACGTAAAGAACCACGAGATGACTTGGACCTCTAATAGGTTGAGTTTCTAACAATCATACTTTTGCATTTTTCTTGTTTAGGTTTAGAGACAAGGAGGCCAAGTTCTCCATTAATTGACATTAAACCTATTGAGTTTGGAATAATAGGAGCCAAGAAAGAAATAGTTCAGCCAACTATCCTGCGGAAAACCTATAGTCCAGATGACTATTTTAGAAAATTTGAACCAAGACTGTACTCTCTTGACTCGAATAGTGATGATATGGACTCCTTGACAGATGAGGAAATCTTATCCAAGTACCAGCTGGGCATGCTGCACTTCAGCACTCAGTACGACCTGCTGCACAATTACCTGATAGTGCGAGTCATTGAGGCTAAGGATCTGCCTCCCCCCATTTCGTACGACGGCTCAAGGCAAGATATGGCTCACTCCAACCCCTACGTGAAGATCTGTCTGCTTCCAGACCAGAAGAACTCCAAACAGACTGGAGTTAAGCGCAAAACTCAGAACCCAGTGTTTGAAGAGAGGTACACATTTGAAATCCCATTTTTAGAAGCCCAGAGAAGAACTCTGCTTTTAACTGTAGTGGATTTTGACAAATTCTCACGCCACTGTGTCATTGGCAAAGTGTCAATGCCCTTGAGTGATGTAGACCTTGTGAAAGGTGGACACTGGTGGAAATCCCTTGTTCCTAGTTCTCAGGTAACAGAATCAATCATGTTATTACCACAATTTTTCCTGCTTTTTGTGTGTGTGTGTGTGTGTATGTGTGTGTGTGTGTGTGTGTGGCTCCTTTCTTTGTTAGCAGTTAATACCGTTTTTTATTAGTTGTTGTTATCTTGTTAATACAGCATCTGCTGGGTTGAGATGAAGTTGAGCCTATAGCTGGCCTCGTAGCTGCTTTGCTGTGGGGTAGAGAGGCTGCCTTCTTTCATAGTCAAGGGAGGTGGAATGACGAAAGATTTATGTCAACTCCAATGAGAACAAATCAAAACTGCTTTGGAAATCTGCACTTTGTGGAAGATCTTTCTTGTCACTGCAGTGACCTGCCTCTGTTCCCAGACACTGCAGTGACACTGTCTCTTCTGGGTCACTCCTGTGGTTGTTCACATGACTGTGCTTTGGAGAATCACTGGCACCAGTTCAGTAATGATCTGATGCAAAGAAAGCATATAGAAGACAAAATCCATCCCAGTCCCAGAGCAACAAATAGCAAGGTAATTTTATTTCTGTCATGTTCCTGGAGGAAATTAAACTTGCCACAGATGATATCTGATGTGAATGGCATGTTGCATGCACGCAGCTTTGGGCCAGCAGTGTGGCCTGAATGGGATGGCAGAAGGGTGCAGAGGGGGTCCTGTGCCGAGAGGGCTCCCAGTAGCGCTGCTTCCTCTGCACTGGGAAAGGAGCTCCTCAGGGGGAAGGGCTGAGCTTTGCCACCAGGGCCTGCAGCAGGTCTGCTTCTGGCAGTGCCACCTGCAGCAGCCTTGCACAAAGCGCAGCCAGAGCTGGGCATGGGTGGCATTGTAGCAGTCTGTGCTAAAGACTGGAGTGTCACTGGAGGCTGACGTAACGTGATTGCCTCTACCTGATTGTCACCAACTGTGAGATTACAGTTTCTAAGTCTTGCTATCTTTGCTGAATCAAAAAGCCTGTGTGAACTCAGAAGGTTTATGGTTCTTTTGATTTGTGTCCACAAAAGCATAGCTGAAAGTGCTGGACAAGATCAGCAACAGATTGCTGACCTCGTCTGTGATGCGTGGGTCTGAGAGTGTGATGTGGAGTGGGATCTTGTCCTCAGGTGCTTGTGGAAAGGAAAGCCAGCCAGGCAGCGTGTGGTCACTGTGCTACTCTGGGCTCCAGTGACTGCAGGAGCTTTGTGCTTCACCTCAGAGCAGAGGACCTTATGACTTATGGCTGCATTTGCTGGAGCACAAGCAGTAGTATTACAGGATTAGCCAGAATGTTTCTCATGCAAAAAGGAAAGTTCTGAAAGCTGAGCAGAAGTGAACACCGCAGGCTCCTGCTGCCTGTGTGGGGGTCTGCTTTGCTTGGTAACAACCTGGTGGGGAAGGAGGGGGCAACTGGATTGCAAATGTTCATCTTCCCTATGAACAAGAACAGAGATCCCTAGGGTGCCCTCTTTGCCATTTTTTTCCCAGATGAAATGTTTATTCACACACGCACATTACTTTTTTTCTTTTTGGTATTGGTGGCTCAAATAGGCTCAACATTGAAGTACCTGAGGACAGAGGTCTCTTTCCATCCCACTTATTCTCCTGTGATTCATACCATGCAGCTTTTTAAAAAATTTTTCCCCTCTCTGCTTTTGCACAATAAACACTTCCCTCTATTCTGTGTCTATTAGGAATGTAGTTGCAGTGCTCTGAACACAGCCATGCTTGGACAAGGCCATCTCTGCCTCTGTGCCAGGGGCCAGCCATCCTCCACCTAGAAGGATAAATGCATCTATCAGAGGGTTAAAATAAATCCTGGAAGCAGTAAAACAATACAGCTTGTTACTTTGAAAAATTGCATCTTAATATTTTCCAACAGCAGTAGTATTTGTCCTAGAAGTTTGTATTGTTAAATTGCCAGTTGAGAGATTCTGCCTTTTGGCATGACAGATTTGACATGCTGATAAATATTTTTTAATACTTCTCACTTCTTTGCTTGGTTGGCTGTGCAACAGCCTTCATCTGTTTTTTTGTTGGGTTGAAGATGAGTCTGCCCAAGTGCATTTTGTATCGTAAGATCACTGTAGATTGGGACAAAAGCACCCAGTGACACCAGTAGTGATGTTGGTCAGACACATGTCCTGGGATGTGGAGAAGCTGAAACAGATGCTCATAAAGCCAGCAGCAGTGGGAGATAAAGATAAGATAGGTGTACATTGGGATATGTAAAGATGGGAGACAGAAAATGTGAGGGTGTGGGTTGTGTTTTTTTTTCTTTTTTTTTTACTGGCATTTATAGGGGAAAACGTGATGAGCATGAGAGATGGAGGGAAGTGAATCCAGGTGGCTGTGGAGAACGTTTTCTTCCTACCAGTGGGGTGGGATGTCTGTTTTGCTGCCTGGAAACCATTGCCAGGGTATGTGCTGATGAGGGCAGGTGCTTCTGGGCAGGCAAGGGCGTGTGGTCCTCAGCAGCAGAACATCTCTGTTACCTCCTCATGGAGCTGCTCGTTAACTGACAGCCTGGAAACTTGTTTTGGGTACAACTGCTCAGATGAACCAGACTTTGCGGCATTGTGTGCTTGTTACAGGGGCTGAAATAGAGTTGTTGTGTCTGGATGTGTACAGTTGGTGTCATCAGATAAACTGAATGTGTGTGAGCAGTGTGCTGTCCTCTCAAGAAATCAGGCACTGAGATTATTAACGCTAAGCATTGGGTATAAGACCATGCCTGTGCATAAGCATATTTTCAGTTTGGATTGTGTGTTAAGCATTTGGTGGGATTGAGTCCAAAAGGGAGGCACAAGGGAGCTGCCATCCCATATGTGATCAGGGCCAGCAAATAAGCAGGCCTGACTCCTTGTAGGAAATGCCAGTGCAGGTACTGCCAAATTCTCTATCCTTGGTAGTTCTGGATGACTTTTTCTTCTAGGTTAGCTGCTCACAGAGAAACTTTTGAGTCCAGTCTGATGGGAACACTCTGCACTCCTTAAATATCCTCCTAAATGTGTGTGGCTTCACTTAATTACCATGAATGAAGTTGGCAGCCCTTGCTGTGGCTGTGCTCAGATTCACACATTTTCCTGTTAAGATTAATTCTGAAACGCATGTTAAGGACCCCAACTTTTATTGACATATGATTCATTTCTCTTTTGGCAGATTTGAGTAGGCAGGAATAAATGTTTTAGACCAGCAGTAATGAGAGCTTGGAGACCGTTCTGCAAAAGGAAAAAACTTGCGTGGTTGTAGTTGGGGGAAAATAACATAAAAAATCACCCTCCTCTCCAGCGTAGCCATTTCTGTAATAGAAGCGATAAGTATTGGACTTGCCTTTTTAACTTCATACTATGAGAGCACTAGAGTGACGGTCTTTTAAAGAGCTGTCATCTTTGTCTGTCCTTCACAAATAGCTCTCCTGTGGCAGGGCTCTACAATGTTTGATTCCCACCTCAGAGACAAGCCCACAGCAAGCATCACGCTGTTGTTCTTACCATGCCTTGGTTGGGAAGGAAAAGTGAGAAAGGGATCTGAGATACAAGAAATGAGTCACTTCTGAGCGTTTCCTTTGCCTTGCCTTGAATCCTGGGTGGTCCTGGCATACTGCTGGGGGCCTCTGGGTGAACATGCTCTAAGTTTGCTCTTGGCACTGCCATTCCTGGGTTTGCTGTTGCAGTTCTGAGAAGGTACCGTCTTTGGGGAACCTGTTATGTTTGACTTTGGGTAGTGCAGGGTATTACCCAGCAACATGCTGGCACACCTCTCTCTCGCAGACATGGGACAGATGAAAAAGTGTCTGGCAACTTCACTCAGAGAGCCTTGACACAGCAACTGATTCAACCTTGTGTATATCAGCATGGAACAGAGTTCATGTTGGTGGTATGGCATTGAAGGAATTTAATATGGAAGTGAGTACTGGTATTTTCCCTATTTTTCAAGCATAGCTGCCTAATTAAAGGAGATGGTGCAGAATCAGTGCTGATGAATGAAATATATGTATTTCAGTTCCTGAAATATGTATATATATATATATAAATATATTATTATATATAATATATATTTCTGATCCTTAGTAGCTCAGCCTTCCAGGAATGATTGTTGTGTGTCACAGGATGCTGTAGAGACCCTGTTAGAGCAAACTGTTCTAAGCCATCAGTTTCGTAATGTGCCTGGAGGTATCATCACAGATAACCTGGAGGAAGAAAATCAGTCTAAAACTTCATTAGCAGTGTTGCATAGATGTCTGTGCTGATGTAATGTGCTCTGGTTCCCATCGGGAACTGGGGAGAGTTTCTAGCTGCAGTTTTGCTGGTATTGTAGCAATACAATATGAGCAGCCAGGGTAGGCTGTCAGTAAGGAATCTCCCTAATCAAAAAAGATGTGCAAGTGACATTACTTATAAACTTCTTCTTCCCTTGGGATAGCCTCGTTGTGTTTCAGAGAGGACAGAAAAAATAAAACTGTCCTTTGTGTGTTTGGTTCAACTCAAGTGGTAAGGGCAGAAGGTTCTGGATGAGAGGCCAGCCTAGGGCTGGCAGTGTGATAGCAGCAGAGAGGAGCAGCCAGGAGTGAAATGCAAATTCAGCTTCAGGAGTCTCAGACATCCCAGGCTCGATGTCACTTAGGCACCTAATCAAACAGGAAATTGCTTTCCCAGGTCATCTGGGATCTTGCACAAATCAGCGCATCGTCAGCATGCTAATGGGAGCTCAGCCGAGGCCTTGGAGAGGTGCTGCCTGAGGGGCAGCTCTGAACATTGTGTTCTGTGAAAAGCACATCCAAGGCAAAAGCAAAACAGACAGCATTTCAGGTTTCTGATGGACAGGGAGGAAAGGGAAGATTCAAATGCTTTCTCTCCCTGCCACATACCGTGTGCTGATGATAGCTCTTGTGCTGTTAAGCTCGTTCCTCTTTACTCAGCCAGTGTATGAGTGTGAGATTTGGGAAGGCTTCAGTGAGCAACAGAACAAAAGCTGTCCTTCTGTGCCTTGAGTCCTCCCATGAAAACGTGTGCCTTGACATTGCTCTTACTGATAGAGATGTCTATAAACAGCATGATGGCCAGCAAAACAAAAGTCCAAAGAGGTATATTATGTACCCAGGGTTTTTTGGAGCACCCAGTTAGTTCCTCTCCTATTGGTTAACGATGGCTGCAAGTGACAAGTGAGCCAAGAGCAAGAGAAAATTACTGAGTGTGGTGTGATGGTGTCTGGCCAGCCTGCTGGGGAGGAACCTGTGGCTGCTCCCAGCTGTGGATGTTGGCTGACCACCTGGTGCCCCTTAGCCACAGTGGCAGGGATTGAGATGCGTTTCCTAGATTTTCACAGTTGAACTAGAAATAATACATTTATAGGACCAGAGGCAGTTCACTGCTCAGGTTAAGTGCTTTTAAAGGTCTGAGTCATTCATACCGTAGGCTATGAATCGAGCTGGGTTTCCTTGTGAAACCACCTTTTGTTACTGCTGGAAACACTTCTGTTGTTCTGCCTTACTGTAGGACCACTTTGTTTTTGGGCACAGCCACCCTGCGTGGTCCTTTGCAGGCTGCATTGTACCTTACCTCCCTTAACATAATTAGTAAAAAAGGATGCGCTTGGAAGGCAGTGAGAGCTAGAAAGGCTCTGCTGGGATTTGGGAAATTAACCTGATCTGAGACTCCTTAACACTGGTTGGAGTCTTTGGAGTCCAGTGGATCACACAAAGTACAGCATTTTGTATCTCTCTCACGTAGTCAGAAGGGTTCTTTGAGAGCTGCCAGTATCTCTGTTATGTTGGTTGCTGCTGAAAATCAGGGAAGTAGCTTTCCCTTTCCCTATTAAGGCTCAGCACTGTCTGGCAGCAACATGCTTGTATTACATGGGCTCCTGGCACAGCTCAGTGAGATCAGCTGTGCCTCCAATGTGCGGATCCAGATGGAGTTACCTCAAATTTTGGATGTCCAGCACTCTTAGCTTGAGTTGATCTATAGAGTGTCTTACCTTCCTGTCTGGTGTCAGCCCGCCTCCATCTGCACCAGGAATCTGATATTTACAGCCTAAACTGTTGGGCTGTCTCATCCCAGCTGGTAATAGCATCGTTAATTAGCTTCTTAATTTGTGCTGTCTGAATGTACCTGAATTTCTAGGAATTAAAGTCTGCATGGAACCCAGCACAGCGGTGAATGCAAGTGGAAAACAAGGCTAGATGCATTAAAAATGTTGGTGTATTATTAAAAAAAAAAAAGAAAAGAGCTGAGGGATAGTGCAGGTGGATCATGTTTGCGTAGCGTGGGTTGTATAATGCTTCCTTACTGTGCTGGTGATAGATTTTACAGGTCAGGTGTGAACACTGAGATTAGCTCTTGTGATTTGCCAGGCAGGAGGGACACTGGGTGATGGCGGTGGGGTGGCTTTCTGCTGTCTGGGGGCTCCTGGCAAGATCTGAACCATGCTTGGGGTGGCTATTCTCAGTGATAAATTTGTCTGAGTGATTTTGGGGAAATATCAAAGATGATACAACTAGGCATTTGAATCACGTTGAGCATGATGCTGTCCTAGATCCTTTGTGCAACAGTTGGCTACGAAAATTTATGTGGGTATGGCTTGGCCTTGCAAGAGTTCTGAGCATGATGTACGTATAAAGGGAATGGCTTGCTGATGGAAAAAATTGAAAATATCATATATTGAAGTGTGCTGTGATGTGGAGCTGCACAAAGGCTGATGGAGGGAGCATGCCATCCAGGAAAAGCAAAAATATTGCAGCAACAGCAGGAAATACATATGGTTAATATGAGTCTGTGATCTCATCATGACCTGCATAACGTGACTTGAGAGATGCTGTGAAAAAGGGAGTTAGGAATAAGAAGTCAGGTGCTTTTTCTGGTATGGGAGGGAGGCTGTAGGAAAGGTGCCATCAGGATGGGCCAGCTTGGGGCTGACACTAGTGATGTGGCTCTGGGGTAGCCAGGGGTGCAGGGAGGATATGTGGTAGGATCAGGTAGACTGCTGTTGTATTTTCCATATAAAGCAAAAAAAAAAAAAAAAAAAAGAAAAAAAAAAGAAAAAAAAAAAGAAAAAATTGCATCAGAGGCACAGGGCTCCCTCAGCCTGCCACCTGCTCCTGCATGCCGAGCACATCCCGCTGCCTTCGCCAGGAGCAGTCAGCAGGAGCAGAGGAGACAGAACGCCTGCGGGAGAACTTTTAACATGATTACGTGATGTCAGATGCAGCACTGGGCTCGGTGGGTGAGGAGCTGGAGGTGCAGCCTCATGCATACCGGGTTTGGGCAGAGCTGTGGTGTGCTCACATTGGTCACTCAGCCTGGGATGGGCAGCTGCCATGCTGACCTGTCTGCTGTGAAACTGGGCCAGCTATGGCTGTGTATCACAGCTTCTTCTCTGTATTGTCTACCCAGTCGCTTAGTCTCTGATTCCTTTAATCTAATATTTGGGGTATCATTAAAGATATTTAAGCCTTTTGTTATGATAGCAATACCACAACAGCTCCTTTTTCTTCTGGGAATGGGAAGTGTTGGTCAAATCTCGGCTTGGTTTGGACCTGCCCTGCACCATGAAATGCAGAGCTGGCTTTGGGCTTCTGCAGGGAAGTGAGAGGGGCTGGTGGCCAGCCCTGGTGTGGGCTCTGCAGCTCCAGCCTTCACTGAACATAGTTTGCATCTGAGAGTAATGGTGGCTCTGAGCCAGGTCAGGCTAAGGGGAAGAGATTATTCTGTGCTGTCATGCCTGAGGAGCAGTGATGTCAGTTCTCCAGCCCTTTTTATTAGTAGTATTAATTACTGTTTCTAAGCATCATTAAGTAAAGTGAAACGAACGTAAATAATGGCTGAACAGTGACATTCCTGTCATACATCCTGACAAAAAACAAAGGGTGGGCTAAGCCTTTCTGGGATGGGCAGAGCTGGATACCAGAAGACAGCTCTGGATCTTCCCACAAGAACCAGGGACATGCTGACCACCTGCTCCTGAGTTGTGCCTGAAGTTCCCAGGAGGCTGATGGTAGTCACTGGGGCTGAGGAGAGGAGAGGACATCTCAGATGGAGTCCATATTGTGAGTGTTGATCAGGAGGTGAGACTGATGAGATGAGAACAGCATGGAATCACTCAGAATGAAAGGGGGGGGGGGGAAGAAACTACTGACCCTGTATTCCTTCTTCCTTATATGTCCTCTTTGCAACGACTACTGAAAAGCTGCTGAACAATCAGAGGTTAAAGAGCAGATCTTCATCTGGGGATAGTATTCTTTCTTGTTTCTGCTCAGCACGAGGTACCACCAGATGGTTCTTGGTTGCAGCTTAGTGTGTGACTAAAATTTGTTTTTCAGGCATTTAGGCAAATGGGATTTATTTAATTTCTCTTCCTGCTCTTTCCTTCCCCTCCAAGCTATGTTCTAAATTTCCACATTCCCTTTTCCCCATAGAATGAAGTTGAGCTGGGGGAGCTGCTGTTGTCACTAAACTACCTGCCCAGCGCAGGAAGACTGAATGTGGACATCATTAGAGCAAAACAGCTTCTTCAGACAGACATGAGCCAAGGTTCAGGTAAAGGGCAGGCTATTTCTCACATTACTCATGCACAGCTTTTATATACTCCTAAAGCAGACCGCCAGCAAGGCTGCAATTTGTGCGGGATCTAGGGGGATTTGGATGCTCAGTTCCTTTTAATACAAGGCACTGGATATTCATTTTATATATGTAGCCAACAGTAACCAAAATAGCCAGAACACTTACTCTGAGCTAAAATTGAGGGTATGAATGCCTTTGTGATGCTGAAGTTCAAAATCTCTGAACCAGAGTGAGATGAGGAGCCAGAAGTCCCAGTTACCTCCACGTTCCATGTTGTAAGACAGCCTGTTTAAGGTTGTCTTATCCTTTGCAGATACTGAGCACTGTGTGAATGTTAATATTGCAGTGGTTTTATTTAGGAAAACTAGCTGCTCTGTGGACAACATTAGGTTTTCACAGTGTCCATGCCTTGCTCCCTGCTGTTTCTGAGCATGCAGACTGGCAGTCATGTGCTGCACCAGGCCATACTCCCTGCCCCAGCATTGCTGCTGTCAGAATGCTGGCATTTTTTAGAAAGAGCAGAGCATCTGGCCTGAGTCAAGGCTGTCATTAATTGCGCTCAGTGTGGTTTCAGCAGGAGCGTTACTAAGGCAGCTGCCCGACTCCTGCCTCCCCGCTGCGCGGTGCTGCAGGCCTCAGTCCTTTCCCAGCGCTGTTCTCCAGCATGATCCAGCCCTGTGTCCCTGTGCCCAGCTGTGCTGAACCTTCCTGAACCAGGACATTGTCTCACTACTCCAGTAACGTACAGTCTGTGTTTGTTATATTTTTGTCAGATCCCTTTGTGAAAATTCAGCTTGTTCACGGATTGAAGTTAACAAAAACCAAGAAAACCTCCTGCATGCGGGGAACGATAGATCCCTTCTACAATGAGTCCTTCAGCTTCAAGGTTCCCCAAGAAGAACTGGAAAATGCCAGCTTGGTGTTCACAGGTAAATGTGCTGCTGTTACTGGTGTGGCGTGGCCTTACTCTCCTCTGAGGTGAGCAAAGCAGCATTTGCAGGCATGCAACGAGCCCATGCAGGGCAGTGCTGGTCCTGGTAGCTGCCCCAGAAGGGGTGGCCATTGCTGGAGTTCTGGGGTAGCTCAGTAAGTATGCTGAGCTCTTCAGAGCCGTCCACAGCTTGAGTCTGGAGCTGCTGGGGATGCACCTTGTCTGTTCTGTGCTTAATTTGTGCCACTGAAAATGGTTTTCTGCATTAATTACACTCTTGGTGATAGCCAATATGACATAAAGCCAAAAATCAGAAGAATAAGAGATGAGCATTGGCTGATCCTAAACCCAGCCATTGGCAAAGGTAACTTTTGGTACCTGACGTAGTTTGCCTGTCCGATGATGCAGTCGAGGTGTGTAACATTGACATCACCTCTTCCCTGCAGCACAGCTCCACTGGAGGAGTGCTGGGGTTGAGTGGTGGCTTTGGGGACATACGCTGCACCCACAGCCACTCTTGAGTTCCTGTGTTTCTAATTTTATTTTTTGGCAGATTTCTGCTCATTACTCATCACCTTTCCAAAGAACAGAAATGGATCTGTATCTGGGAGAAAATATGTTGACTTACTTTACTCCTTAGATGGCAGATGCAGGTGTCACAGCCTGTACCGGGAGCCTAATTCCCACCCATTAGCTTGTTTCCAAACGTGTCACAGCAAAAGCGATGCTGATCAGTAATTTAAATCCTGCCCTTCATGTTCAAATATTTCCTCAGCCAAAAGCCTATAATTAATCACGTCTTTGCATGCACGTTGTCCTGAATGCACCTTTCATGTGCAATGATGAGTCTGTTCTTGGAAGCTTCTGTCAGGTGTTCACGTGACAGATGTGAAATATTCTTCTTTGTTTTCATCTTCTTATATGAGAAAAAGTGGATGCAATACCAGCACTGTGTGATAAGGAGAGTAAGGGGGGTGTTCTGCTCCTCACTGAAGCTGAGGAAGTTGGCTTTGACAAAGCGGCTATTGGATTATTTTTTTTATTTCTTTTTTTTTTCTGTGTGTGTGTGTGTGTGTGTGTGTGTGTGTGTGTGTTCAAATGGATGTATTTTAAAATAAGTGAGTTGGAAGTTAGTTGTGTGATTCATAATCATACATAATGCAGTCAGGTTTCAGTAATGTGTCTTTTCCTTGGTACTTGGCTGGTGATGCTTGCTTTGGAAGTTGCAATAAGTAATCCCAAAATGTCCATTTTTGCTCTAGGTTTTTGTTTGTTTGCTTTGTTTTTGCTGTTGCGGTGGTTCTTTTTTGTTGTTTGTTTTCTGGAGCTGATTTTTAATTTTATTTTTTTCTTTCCATGGCTCTAGTCCTTTAGGTCAGTTAATTAAATTTGCTGTTGACTCGAAGACCAATTGAAAAGGAAAATAATTGTGCTTGAAGGGTGGTTGATGCTGCTCTAAGTGGGTAGAGAGCTGCCAGTCACTGAAGCCAGAAAATGAGTACATCTTCAATAATTTAAAGGAGCCCTTTTTGTGGCTTCATATTTTGGACCCAGTGTGCAGCTGTCTTTACATTGGCTTGGCTTCATTTGAAGGTGGTGGAGCCGTGCCAGTCCCTATCAGCTCCTGCCTCCCTCTGTGTAGCTACACTGCAGAGTGATGTGCTATCAAACAAAGTACAGTTATTATTTTTTCCATAGTGTTTTTTTTTTTGTCTTGAACAGACTATCTGGCTTTCAGTGCACTGTAATAGAGATTTGTGCCTGTTTCTCCTGTGGCTTTCCCAATGACAGCCTTGCAACCTGGCAGCTCTATAGGCTCTCCTCTGCACTGTGTTCCTCATGGAGCTGCAGAGAACCACCCTTGAACTGATCCCACATTAGGGCACGGCTGTGCTGGGGGTGGGAAGCCTGTGTGTGCAGGTGGGGAGTGTGGGGGCAGCTCAGCACGAGCAAAGATTTGGGGTATTTGGGACCATTTCTTAGACTTTTCTTCTTCCTTAGAATCAGAGTGATTAAGGTTGGAAAAGACTGCTAAGATCATCTAACCATCAACCCATCCCTAGCATGCCCACTAAACCTTGTGACTCCTTGGGCATATTGGGACTGAATTCTGGAGGTTATTGGTGTTCACAACCCAAAGTGCTTCTTTTTCCTTCTATATTGGTGCAGGGCACGTGTGCCTTCTTCTCAGGTGCCTTTTGGGGATGTCGCTGCCTCAGGGTCCCCACTTGGTGCCCAAAAGGAGGTGAGAAGAGCTGGGGGGAGGCTGTCTCCACCAGAGCACCATCTGTACGCAGCTCCTCACCAGAAGAAGCTAAAACCAGGAAAACGATCAAGCGATGTAACAAGCATCAATTAGTGATGCAGCAACTTGTAGAGATGTTTAATTGTAATTTACTTCATCCAACACCTTGTCTTGGTAACAAGCACCTATGCAAACAGTGACATGTTTCTTTGTGGTGCTTTTTTCTGTCTGCATTTTTTTGCAACTTGACCACCCGCGAGGCCGTCTCCTTGGGTGTGGGCAGCTTGAGGGCTGGCCCTAGCAGGGCAAATTTGGAAGGACAGCAGGTTCTCCTGAGCACACACACCTCTGAGCAAAGGCATTCATTATTCTTTGTCCCGTGGATAGTGGTATTCAGCTGCTGCCTCCAAGCAATAGCCTGAGGTCACCCCTGGGCACACTGCTGAGGACGTTGGTGCAGCAGCAGCTCTGTGCTCGGGTTGGCTGAGTGCTGGCCTGCAGGTGTGTGCTCTTCCCTGGGAGGTATGGGACTCAGCCCCAAGTCCCAGCCTAACCTTCAGAAAGCAAGAGGCACGATGACACCTGACATCCAAGCACCGTGGTGTTTTGTTAATGATTATAGCATTGTTAATAACAATCGGGTAATGCTGTTTGCGGTGCAGTAAAGCCCAGATGGCCCAATAAAAGCCACTGGAGCTCTGGAGTGAATCGCATCTTGTGACACTCTGACTTCTGATCACTTACAGCTTGCAGGCACTTTCTCTTCTGCACCATTTGTAGGATTTTCTTCACTTTTCGATGTGATAATGTAGGACCATGTTGGTTTTGTTTTAGTTTATTTTTTTAGTTCCTAGGGAAGCATAGTTAAATGGTGGGATGTTGAACACCTACAGCTGTGCTTTCAAGGGCTGCCATGCTCCACAGGGCTGAGACAGCACCATGAGTGTTTCCTGCAGCAAGCAGTTACAGTTCATGTCTTCAGCCCCAACATTGTGCTGATGCTTTATCCTGCAGCTCTAATTAACTTCCAGTTAATAGGGAGTGCTTGATTAAAATAACAGATTGCTGTTCGATAGCAGTATACCACATTCCTCGTTACCTTGTTTTCTCTTTCACTCAGCCCTTGGGGAAATGTAAGAATCGTTTAACGAAGTTTGAATTTTTTGAGGAAGAAAAATCCTTGTTGGGGTGTGTTGATAATGGTGTTGTTTTGGTGCTCAGTTTTCTTTGATTGAAATGCTTTCTTTTTTGAAGAAATACTGCTTACAGGAGTGTGTTTTGAGATGGATATTGGAAAAAATTCCTTCTCAGAAAGAGTGATGAGGTATTACAGTAAGGCTGCCTGGGGGGTGGTGGAGTCAACATCCCTGGAGGTGTTCAGGGAATGTGGCGATGTGGCATTGAGGGATGTGGTCAGTGGGCATGCAGACACATCAAGGATTTTCAATTTTTTTTTTTTAATTAATAGGCTGGTTTCCAAATGTTCAGATAATTGGAACAGGTTGAACTTAGATAATAGATTTGGCCTCAGGCTACTCCAGAATTACGTGTGAATTTTGATTTGCCTGGCTGTATACTGGCATCTGAAGGTCATGCTTTCATCATCTTCAGCTGCCCATTTGCAAGGGGTGAAAAACACAATCTGTTTGGGATCATTACATGTCTAATTTCTGACTTGCTGCTTCAGATGTTTGTGTCTTGTTTCTCCTATTGCTTTTATTTCTCACAAAAATTCAGGAATTTTGTCTTTTGCACACATCTATGGGGAAAAAGAAGTTCTCTCCTCTAACATGAGGCAAGTGAAACTTTTTTTTTTGCCTCCCCCATGCTGGCATACAGGAAAAAGAGGTGGTTTCTGTTTTTTAATGCTATGCTGGGCAATGTAATATCTCTTAGGTAAATAGATAGGCAATTTGCTGCTAGAAGATTGTTTCTATTAGACCTGTGCTTCTGAAGCAATGTGATATCTATATGTTTCATATATCAGGAATATACAGATATTGCAGGTCAGAAGAGGAATCCAATCTGTGCTTAAACATGTGTAATCCTATCTTAGTCAAAGGAAGAAAAGCAAAAAAACATTGATGTCAGCAGAGGATTTTCTCAGGATTTAGACCTGTTTAATTTAGATCAGAAATTGGCCTTTGTTTCTGGTGTTACAAAATACTTTATGTATTTATGCAGTGTACACCATATGGTCCATGCCCGGCTTTAAGGATAACAGAGCAGTGCTGCTGCTCTGCTCCACATGGTGTGACCCAGCAGGTCATCAGGAACACCTCTGCTCCTGGGGCAAAGGGAACCCAAACCAGCCCTGGAAATGGAAGTTTGGCTATAAAAATAGTCACCTGGGACCTTCCCTGGGGGAGAGGTCCTGCGCTGGGGTGTGAACTGCTTTCAGACTTTGGCATGAGGCTGTGGGCAAGCTGCTGCAAGGAGAAGGTGCTGGTTCCCTCTGCTGAGACACCAGGGGATCCAAACCCCCCTCCAACCTGCCTGCAGTGCGGGATTCAGGCTGCTTGGAGGAGATGCTCAGGGCTACTTTTGCGTTTTTGCACCAAGCTGGCCTTTTTAATGTGAAAGACAGGATTAATAACAATGAGAGCACCAGGATGTTTGTGCTTCTGAGGCAATCTGTTGCTTGCAAGCGAGGCAAAATGAAGACTCTTCATTCTACCTGACTTTGTTAATGAGAAGTTGGTGGCTTCAGTCTGTGCATCACTGCTGCCATGGCAGAAAATGATTGTTTCTGGAGTTCTCTGGAATTCTTTAGCAATTGTCTTCTAAAGAAAAGAGCAGTCGCTCTTGGAGCTGACCCGCAGCACTTGCTGATGTTGCAGCCCATTAATTTAAACAGTGTCACGCCTCTCTCGACCTCACTCTTTTTATCTTGTTTTCCTCACCCAACGGTGAAAGAAATTACTGCAGCAGCTCACTGGGCTGTAATCTTTCTGTATATCAAATGAGGAACAATCTGCGTGGCACTGGCTGCTATGGCAGTGGAGCTACCTGGGGACGAGACGCCCATGCTGGGGGCACGGGATGTGGAGCTACCTCCCAGATGCTGGGTTTGGTTTGGAATCTGAACTCTTGGGGTTCAGATTCCCTCTGCAGCTGGGTGTTGTGAGCAGCCTGATAGAGAAGGTGCAGGGAAGTGAGTTTTCCATGCAAATCAGAGTCTGCGGAGATTAAATTGATAAGTGCAAGACCACTGTGTTTCCTCCCTTGCTTTTCTGTTTCTGCTGAATATTACTGGCCACACTCAGGGAGCAAAGGGCAAAGTTTAGTCCACCCCATGGCCTTCACAGTGAGCATGGTTAGTCTGTCTGCTAACAACACCCACTCTGCACTAAGTAGCTCTTTAATATTGATGTCAAGCAGTTCAGAAGTAGTTTCAGACCCATTTAACTGGCAGAATAGACCTTTTAGATGGTGGACACAGTATGGAAAAGGCTGGACACTGATTTTCTACCTGTACAGGCTGGGGAAGGAAATTTAGCTTGCTTGCTGCCCTGGGTTGTGTGCCTGATGTGCTGCATTGAAGTACAGGAGTGCCTGGGAGCTCACTGAGTTCTGAGACTGGAACGGGTGGACCCATGGGAGTTAAAGGCTTGGTGCTAATAGAGTTAGGGTTTCTTCTCAGGAGATAAAGATCTTTCCAGACTTGTTTTCCCAGTAAGGTGCTGCCACCCAGTTGCCCACATGCAGTTTTGGTCAAGTCTTTGCTATTTTTCCCTTTCCTTGCAGTCTGGTTGCAGTCTGAGGATACTACTGTGCAGTGTGGCTGCAGGAGCAGCACACTGGCTGCCTAAGGCTTGCAGGGTTTGCAGATTGCAGCATAACAGTGACTGGCAGCACATGTGCTTCCATGGATGCAATCATGGTTGGGATGTAGGGTTAGAAGAGCTTGGTGTTCCAAAGCTCTTGCAGTAAGAACATATATGTGTATTTTTTCAGAGTCTAGCCCAGTGTGCTGATGTGACACATCAAGCTTTTACAGGCTGTGGCAACAGCAATTAAAAAAACATAATGGGTAATATATTTGTAATGACTTTCTAGCCTGAGAGTTGATACAGGTAGCCAATGTTCCCGATCAGTGGCCGAAGCACCTCCAGCAGTAGAGGCTGGCTGTAGCTGGGTATCAGGGGTGCAGGTGATTCACCAAAGCAATGCTCAATTATTTAAGGCCTTTTAAAATATGCAGTATGTGAACAAATTGAATTAAACCCCAAAACTCTGGGGGCATTTAGTTAGGTTATGGGTGATGCTGCGCTGTAAACAAACTGATGGCACACTGATATAAATCGAGTGAAGGTGTTCTGCTTGATACCTAGCCCAAAGGAGATAGTAGTCCTCTTTTTGGAGCAGAGGCTGTGGGGCTGCAGGGCCTGGTGCCTGCAGGAGGCAGCAGAGGCTCGGGAAAACTCGGGCACATCTGGCATGGCGCATTCAGGAGCTGAAGATGTGCGTGGTCCTGGCTGAGCAAGGCACTTCCTTAAGGAAGCTTAAGGAATTGGCTAAAGAAAATGGTGTAAATTAGCTTTTGGGCTGGATCCGTGCTGGGCTGACGCCATACAAGCAGGCTTCTGGGTCAGTTAGGATCGATGTGATGATAAGAGGATAGCACAGAAATGCTTTATTTGCATTGCATCTCTTGTCCTCAAGTATTCAACCCTTTCAATAGACACGGGTGAACTCAATTTTCTTTTATATTTCAGCATTTCTACTAGAAAGAGGTTCTTTAGGTTTTGTGTTTTTTTTTTTTTGTTTTTTTTTTAAGCCTTTCAGCTTATAAATGCATCTCTCAGTAAAGAGCATCTGCAAAAGGAATTGGTTTGACCTCTGCTTCCTTAATTGCTTTTTGCTCCAAGTTGGCCTGGAAATAAATGTTGCTATTGTGTAAATTGCTGCAATGGTGGAAAGAGAGCCGATGAGATCAGGTTTGTAAGTTCTGTCAGGAAAATCACTTTCTTAACAGGAAAGCAGTGCCTACTGCCTGTAACCAGAGCGGGTCAGACCAACAGACCCACCTGATAATTACCTATTTTCTGCTTCTGAGCAGCCCACAGTGCTGGTTGGAGGGTGTTTAATCTGAGATCTCTTCTGAGCTCCTCCTAGGTCCTGGAGGGGTGCTGAGGGTCAGGTAATTTGGGCTGGGGTAGGAGTGGAGAGCCAGGGCCCTCCTGCAGAGGCTGAAGGTGTGAGTGTGCGTGAAGCTGCTCCTTGCGTCTTGTGTGCTTTCCGTTCTTTGGATCAGCCTTGAGCACCCTGTGAGCCCCTGCCAGCAGCATCAGGCCTCTGCTGGGCCCACAGGCTGCGTGGGGTGCTGGTGGCTGGGGAGGCTGCAGGTTCACACACCTGGACTGGATGTGGTGCTGTCACTTATGGTCTGCAGGCGTGTTGTGAGCAAGTGCTCAGCCATGGGAAACCTCCACCCTGTTCTTCAGCTGTAAGTTTACCTCTGTGCTATCGAAATTATCAAAATGAGAGAAGCAACAGTGCTTGTGTAATTAGTACATTAATATGCTGAAGGAATCAGCATACTAATTACTTGACAGGATGAGAATAGAGGTCAGGTTCTCCAGAAGGGATGAGGGATGAGTCCTGTGGATTCAGACAGCTCCATTAGGATGACAAAACCTTCTCTATTTACCAGTAACACCTCCAGCAAGATGCTTTTCATTATAAGAATTCAAAATGCTTGGGTCAATGCTAAAACAAATGTCTTCTGCATTTAACGCACCTTCTGGTTTTACAATCCTGCTGAGGACTTGGTCCTAAGAATCAAAGAATCAGTATGCCTCGGATACTTTGCCTCTGCTAATTGAAGCTGTGAGTAATTGGTGGTCTTTAGAACGTCCTGGTTTGAATTGGTTTTGTCTCTCAGGATTGAGCTTTGTCCTCTTCTGTGCTTGAAATAAAGAAAAGGAATTCAAAAAAGTGAGGAAGAAACAGCTATATTTAAAAAAAGTAGGAAGCATTTGATTTGGGGCTGCTTTTATGCAATTTTTATCATGTATGCTTTTGCTAGGGTAATAAATTCTAGCAGGCGATTTAGCATAGTCATGCTATCCACATTTGTGATCTCTTCCCTTATGTGAGAGCCCGTGAATAACACTGGCAGGCTGTGTACTGGAGGGGATGGGTGGCTGACTGCTCCTTACTGCAGCCTCAGAGGCAGTTCTCCAGGAAGCACACAGAGCTGCCCTGAGGACACCAGCACCTGCTGGAGATATGCCTCCAGGTGCTGGTGGCTTCACCTCCAGGATCTGATGGTGACCACCTGAGAGGCCATGGATGTCCTAAGATGGAGAGGTATCTCCTTCAAATGGTCAGCGATTTCATGTCATGTTTTTATTGTATGAACTTGGAGAATTGTTGGGGATGTGAAGGTTTTGCTTGCGTGTCCAAGGGTGCTGTGGTGTGGAGAGGGCTGAGTCAGTCAGTGGACTGGTGAGGTGCTGGGCATACTGCAGTAGCACGGAGCTGCCTGTGTGGCTCCTGTGGCTATGAGAACAGAGCTTTGCTGTACCCAAAAATAGTTCTAGGTCATTCAGTAAGAAAAAGCATCTCAGGCACAAGCTGAGATTTTGTGCTGTGGGGTGCTGCCACTTGCAGAGCGAGCACACTGTTCTGTGCTAGCGCCCACCTCTGAACTTACCTGCTTGGGTCCTGGAGCCCCTGCAGGCATTTGTTCTTAGAAGTCCTCCTCTTTCATGGGAAAGGTTTTAATCTTTAGTATTCTAGCCAGTGCCCGTGGTTATCCTGGCTTCAGCTTTTGCAGACTTTTGGTTCAACTTCCTAATGAGCTACGGCTTTATTTCTCAAAACACAAGGTGCTTTTATGCCTGTCCAACAGGAGCACGCAACCTTGGCCAGCATCAGGCCCATAATTACCGACTGCAGCTGTCTGCAGCTTTGTTCCACGAGGCTGGGCTAGCACAAAGGACGGGCGTTAGGCTTGCCTCTCTCCCTTGGTTACTCCCCTGGCCTTTTAACAAATTATAATTACAGAAAATTGGTTCTGTATAAGCATCCCACTGACAGCCTGTGCGTGTGAGATTCGTATCTGTAATTTGGCAATGACACTGATTATCATTACAAGGGGTCGTTAACATTTGTGTTTGAAGAATGGCAAGGATGTCATTCTCCAAAGGATCTGGAGGATGATTCTTGTTCATTTACCGAGTGGAGGCTGTTGTTCTTGCTTCAGCATCCTGATTTGCCTGGACAAAGGTTTTGGCCTTTCTTTAGATGGTATAATTGTTTATCATATTCTTGCTAAATAGCAATGTGGATTTGTGTGTCCTCTTTATTTCAGTTATATTTAAATCTGAGTACAACTTCTCTTTTTCTTTCCAAGCTGCTCAGCCTGTCTTTTGGGTTGATGAGCTACACACTAAAAATTCCAGTGTCCTGGCTAAACCTTTTACAAAAGCTCTTCAAAAAACATCCTCAAAATGTCACTGACATCCCAGTTGCTGGCGTGGCACAGCCACAGGACACGGCTGTCCCCTGGGGCTCATGTTTGGCGGTGCCCGGGGTGGCTGAGCGGTATGCTTTCCTTGATCTGTCCCCGTTTCTGCTTCCCACAGTGTATGGGCACAACGTGAAGAGCAGCAACGACTTCATCGGGCGGATCGTCATCGGTCAGTACTCCACAGGTGCTCCCGAGTCCAACCACTGGCGCCGGATGCTCAATGCACACCGGACGGCTGTGGAGCAGTGGCACAGCCTGCGCTCACGGGAGGAGTGCGACCGCGTCTCCCCGGCATCCCTGGAGGTGACATGAGGTGTGGCACCTGTGGTGGCCAAACCAAACAGGCGGGCAAGGCAGGGAAAAAACTCCAACCTCCAAATCACCCAACCTCACTCCCACCCCACAGCAGCTGCATTGGACCGAAGCAGCTGCTGGCACCCACCTGGCTGCGTTGGCCTTTGTGCAAACCTCCGCAGCGCCAACCATGTCCTGCCGCGTCCTGTGCCAGCAGCTCCTCGGTGGCACTGGCCGCCTGACTGGCCGGACCCATTGCTCCCTGCGCCCGGCACCGCTCTGCTGTTTCAGTGACAGAGCAGCAGGTGGCAGGTGGAGGTGCCACAGGACATGCCAAGATGGGGAAGAGTTCTGAGTCGCGTCCACTCTCTTTACAATCCAAATCCATGACTTGTCCTCTCGGAGATATGCGTACCTGTGTGCTCTCGTTGGTGAACATCATAATTAGGATAGGATGTTTTTTTAAATGGTAGAAGCTGTGGTGAAGTCGATTCTGGCTCCAGTTTTGTCCTTGTATTTGTTTCAACAGAATTAAGCTCCTGTTAATACGTGGCCGGCACACACAGTCCTTGCTGTGCGGGGCCGACGTGCTGCCAGCAGTGGGGCCTGCCACTCTCATAGCAGTCTGTGTGCGTCCAATAGATACTGTGATGATATAGCAAGTAAATGTCTCCAGTAGCATTTATATTTCTCAATCCTTCCTGATGTTGAGTAAAAGAAACCTGCTGTGGGTACTTCTGCAGTTAAGAATGCCCCCAATGCACAATTTTACTTCCCTGATAGACTGCAGTGACTCCTTCTGTGTTGTGTGTGTTTACCAAGGTAGTTTTCCAGGTCAGCACATGAATGTAGGTGTGGTCAAGCTGTCCTGTTGGTTGCTTCTGTACATTATTTTTTTTTCTTCCACGGCATATTGTCTGGTATAATGCAGATTGTATATTTATTGAAAATAAAAATCTATTTAATTGTGCCACACACCCTGAGGTGGTAACTGTTAGCAGAATTCGTTCTTGCGTTAAGCTCAGTTATGTTTGTGGTGCTAGTAAAGACAAGAAGGTTGGAGCAGGCCCTTTCTTACTGTGGGTGAACCCAGAGTTATTTTGGGGGAGCAGACCTGGAGCTGGCACAGCCCTGCCTGCCTAGTGGCCAAGAGTCCCGTTCCTGCTGGGTGCGTTCCCAGCCAGAGCATCCTGGAGAGGCAGAATATGATGTGTGTGCCTGCAGGGGACTGCAGGTCGCTGTGCTCTGCAGGAGCTGCCCCCAGATTATTATATATTGTAAAAGTTGTTTTTTTGTTTTGTTTTGTTTTTTTCTAACCAGCATTGTGACTGTAGGAAAATCTGTATCTTGCTTTCAGCCCATTCACAACTCATACTAGAGGGATAGCATCCACAAGAGAGCAGGGTTTGGTGCACTCCCAGAAAAAGCTGTAAATTTAGTCTGGTTGCTAAGAATTAGAAGGGAACAGCACTGACTGTGTTCCCAAGAAGTGTGCCCAGTGCTGGCTGGAGGCATAAATGGAAAATGGAGTAGGGCCACAGAGTTTTATAGCACGTGTGTATGTTCTGTTTCCCTTACCCGTATGCTGATGCTAGAAAATGACTTAATACAATGTTGTTATTCTTTTTTAAATCTGAAGTTTATTTCCAAACACAGTTCTGACCACAGAAAGGAGACATTCCGGAGCATCCATCGCATCTCTGCTCGATGCTGGAGGTTTCCTCGTGCTTGCAGGCACGAGCACGGCGCGGAGCTGGCAGGTGGGCGGCAGAGTGAGCGAAGCAGCCTTGCTCTGGGCAGCACAGCCAGTGCCTTCCTCTTTGAGCTCCCGGCGCTGATAACAGCCAACCCACAGCGCACCGCGGAGCAGTACGGGAGCACAGCCCCGCCGGGAGCCGCATCCCCGCCCGGCTCGGGGAGGAGGGCAGCAGCGGGGAGGTGCGGGGCCGCCTCCTGCCGCGGGTGGGGCCGGAGCTGCCCCCAGTGCCGCCGCCCGCCCTGGCCGGAGCCGAGGACCGCGGAGCTGCGGCGATGGGCTGCGGCCGTGCTGTGTGCGTGTTGCTGGCTGCCGCGCTTCTGCCTGCCCGCGCCTTCCCCCAGACCAACATCAAGATCAGCCAAGGTGAGTGAGAACGCGGTTACCCCGTTTTGGGCAGCAAGGTCGGGCCCTCTCGGAGGGGCAGCAGCGGACTTGTCAGTTTCTTCTGCTCCAGAATTCTCAAACTTGCCAACTTCTTTTGGGAGGATAAGTCCAGAGCAACCTGAAAAATAACATAAATACGTGCTTCCTCCCATTCCTCTGCTTTTTTTTCTGTATGTAAGTCTGAAGCATGGGTTGACAGCAGCTGCTCTGTGCCACTTACATGTGTTGCAAACTTGTTAACGGGGCTGCATGGAGGTGTGCCTGTGCTCAGTGCAGCACACTGCTTGTCTGTAGGGCTCTGAGCAGAGAGGGACCTGCTGAGTGCTACTCTTGAGGAAAGGGATCAATACTTGGCTGTTTTTCCTGCCAGATGCCTTATCAATGGCAGCTTTCCCTCCACTAATTAAGAAGTACAAAAATGCAAGATAACTGCTATCTGTTACCTCTGGCTGTAGCAGAGCCGCAGGGGGCTGTTGCTGTTGGCTGCGGCAGCCTTACATCTCTGAGCCTGTGTGACATGAGATTCCAATCTGGAAGGACAGCTTGGTTTTATTATAGGGTCTTAAAAAGCAGAGCTCTCTGTCTGAGAGGATGTTGCTTTTCTGATGCTCTTCAACTGCTCTTTAAAGTTTTACTTGGAAATCTGTGTCTGGTACCTAAAACAAAACAAAACAAAAAAAAAACAGCGACACAAAAACAAATGACTCCAGGGTGTGCAAAACATTGCCCAGTTACTGACTGATCTCCATGTCCATCAGTGGCTGCCAACCCTCAGACACAAGGGAACTTCCACCCTGCTGAGGCAGAGACTCATGCAGTCAGTGTTGTGTCTTCTTCAGTAGCATCCTGATTAAAAAAAAAAAAAAAAAAAAAAAAGCCTCAGGAAACTGCCTGGGGATTTCTCAGTTTGTCGTTGGGAAGTGAAGCTTTTTGCCAGAGCTGTGCCAGCTTCTGCATGGCTGTGACACAGGGTTTGTCCCATTATGGGGATCCTGATGGCTCTGAGCTGGGTCTCAGCAATAAGTAAATAGAACTCTAAACAAATGTATGGAGCGCAAAGCTCTCTTTCTGACCCTAAATTTTTGCTTTCCAGCTTTTCTGGATGTTACCTACCTGGTGTGGATCTTACCTTCAGCCAAGTTTAGGCCAGAAATTTGGGGACAAAGGCCTGATGTGCCACGGGGCTGGCAGGAAGCTGGTGTTGCAGGTGGTAGCTTTGCTTCAGGTGCTGCTCTGGCCCCCAGGAGCTGATGCTACTTAGGAAGATGTTTTTCTGGGGGTTTTATATCTGAGGACCTGGTAAGAATATGCCCCACTCCTGTTTACATTAAGTATCGTTTTCAGCTGCTAGCTTAGGTTATGAGGTTTTCCTATAGAGCTGTGAGTGTGCTTATATACTCACGCATGAAATTTCTTATGGCTTTTCTGCTAAAAATAGCTCCTGAAGTTCCCAGACCATGGCAGGACCCCCAGTTGTCGCTGCCTGTAAACGTAAGAGCAGAAATCCTCCTCCAAAGAGAGCGCTAGAGCCTCTGATCCTGACCCAAGAGAGAGGATGCTAATTAAATGTTGACCTCCCTTCTTTTCCTTTTTGGTATATTTAACCTTAAATTCCTTCTGGCACCTCTGGTTCGCTGAAGCTCATCAAATTAATGCTACCTAATGGGAAGCAGCGCAGAATAACAAAGGAGGGCTGTCTGCATCTCCACTCAGTTTTGGCTGCTTTGGACAAGAGGGGGGCAGTGATCCTCCGGGGCAGGGAGTGCTGAGGGCCCCAGTGTGATCCGGGAAGGGAGGGAGTTGCTGGTCTCTGCCCTGTGAATTTTGCCACCATGCTGCTGGAGGTGAAGAGTTTGCCAGGGCTTTTTGCACCTCTGTAAAACAGCTGGGGGCTGCAGCCTTTTCCCCTGGATCCAGTCCTTTGCCCTCACTGTGTGTGACGCCGCAGGAAATCACATCAGCTTGTGGCATTCCTGGTCCTTCTGCTCTACGGCTGCAACAACAATGGCTCACTTTTCTTAGGGCTGTGCTTTTCCCATTGCAAGACAAGCTGGATGCCATCCTGAGCCACACATCACCGCTGAGCTGCCTGGGTCTTGGCTGCACTGCTCTGAAGCTGCTCCTCGTCTTTTTTTGCCGTACCAACATTGCCTTCACTGCCCTCTCATCACATGTGGCTGTTGGTGGAGATCTGCTCTGCTCACCACTGACTGACCCATGGTGACAGTCAGTTCCCTCCAGGCTCTTCAACACCGGAGGCCCTTCAGCAGTGCCTTGACCTCTCCGGCCTTGAGCCTGTTACCTGCTTGGGTAGCTCAGTGGCATCTGCCTCTCCCAGGGCCGGGCTGTGCCCTAAGCCCTGCTTCTGACCCCTCAATCATTCCAACAGGGCCCTGGGGGGAGCTGATGCTGAGGGAGCTGGGGCACATCAAGGCTCAAAACCCAAGGCCTATGGGGGTTCAGCCTGTTTGCTGTGTGATTTTGGGATGTGCACATGTATTAGTGTTTGTGGTGTGTGCTCTTTCTCCTTTGTTCCACATAAAGGAGGCTGCAGAGGGATGCGTTCATGTGTTGCAAATTTTATATTATATAAGGGCTCCAAAAATGCCTCTTGTGCCCCCACAGTAGCCTCACTTGAGGAAGTTGTCTTGGCCTGCTGAAGAGCTCTGCAGGGCCCCTCTTATCTCCCAGGGAGGCAGATAGAGCAGCACTGCTCCCCTTGGCCTCCCCAGGGCTATTTCTGGCCCACAACACAGGGCGTGCTGGTGTGCATGGCTGCCACTGGGCTAGGACAGGAGGTGTGCTGAGAGGGAGTTGTGGCCTTCCAGGAGGTATAAGCAAGAGAGCAGTGCATGGCCACAGCCCTGCAGCTGTGGTGTCAGCCCCATCCCAGCACAGCGGCCCTACTGGTGTCTGATGGAGCCGAGAGGAGCCCTTATCTCATTGTCTTCAGTAGCACCAGTGAGTGTTTTCATTTGGAGCACCCCATGCATGATACTACGTCAAACAGTCTTGCAGTGCAAGTCTCAATATTCTTGTAGGTGGCCACTAAAATAGGGAAACTCATGGCTTTTTGCAAAATTTGTTTGGGCTTGTGCAAAATTTTGAATCGCTTCAGCCAAATCTGCTTTTTTTCCACATGTATGGCTTTGGTTTGCTGTCAAGGAGCAGGGGTGGAGGTTGCTTCTCCCACATTTCCTGTGTGTCCTCTGCTCTGCCCCCAGCCCTGCCGGAGCCTGTGCATGCCTACTCCTGCCCTCTTTTCTGGACGGAGTATGAAGGGCACTGCTACCGCTACTTCCCCATCAACAAAACCTGGGCCGAGGCCGACCTCTACTGTGCGGAGTTCTCCATTGGCATCAGGTCAGCAAAGCTGGCCTCCATTCACAGGTGAGAGCCCGACTGTCCTGTTCCTTCTGGGAAAGCGGGGACATGGGGACTGCATCCAATTCCATGCAGAAACCAAGGCCAGCCTGCTGTCTTGAGCATGCAAAGCTGGGGAAGAAAATGGTTTTTGCTTTGCTGGCAGAAATAATGCTGTAGTGCTCCCTGAATCTCCCGCAGGGTGTGTTTCTTGTACCTGAACTGGGGTAGAAATCTGATGTGATTACACGGGCTCTGCTCCTCCTTGTCCTCTACACTACACACCTTTTGCAAAGGCCTGGCACCTGATCACCACAATTAATAGACAAGGAGCCATTTGTCCAGCTTTGGGAAGGATGGTGATGGCATGTTCCTGACCCTTGCCAGTGATAACCTCTCACTGCTGCACTGCTCTTTTGCCAGCTGGGAAGAGAATGTCTTCGTGTATGACCTGGTGAACAGCCGCGTGCCCGGCATCCCCACTGACATCTGGACGGGGCTCAATGACCTGCGGCAGGTGAGCAGCCCTGGCTTCTGCTTCTTTTCCTGTTTTCCTGGTTGTTGCAGTAAGTAGGTGTGTTTGCAGCCTCCTTCCTTCTTTCCTTGGAAACTGGAGAATTATTCTGTGGTTTAGAGAATAGCCATGTCTATTGCTGTCCTTTTTGTAGATTGAAAATTTCTCCAATGTCAAAAATCACCAAGTTTCAATACTTTCTTATGATGCTCTGTAGCTTTTAAAAAACTGGCCTGTTGGAGTTATTTCTTCACCATATTACTAGATGATATAAAAATTGAGATAATCAGAACAGTCACACATCAGCAATTCCTCAAAAAGAAGAAAAGGAGGAGAGGGAACACAGAATTTTGCACTCTTCAGTTGCAAGATTGATTTCAAGAGAACCCCTGTGCAGTGCTGCAGCCCTGTGGAGCTGCCTTTCATTGATGTTTTATGGGCACTTATGAAATGCAAAATAAGCCTTATTATTTATTACTGTAGCTTGAATTGCAGTATGGAGGGATGTTAAACCAAGGTACAACAAGAGGGATATTGAATTGCTTGAGCATGAGCAGAGAAGACAATGAAACTCAGGGAGGACAAGAAAACAAGTTATGAGGAGTTGCTGAGGGAGTGGGGGCTGCTCAGTCTGTGGTCTTAGGTTGTGCCAGGAGAGATTTAGATTGCCAATCAGGAATAATTTTGTCGTGGAGAGGGTGGTGAAGCATTGGAATGGGGTGTCCAGAGTGGTGGTGGAGTCCCTGAAGGTATTTAAGAGTGGAGTGGATGTGGCACTGAGGAGCATGGATTAGCGATAGGACATGGTAAGTCAAGCTGATGGTTGGACTTGGTGATGTTGAAGACTTTTCCAACATCAGTGCCTGTGTGGTTCTATGCTATAAGTTTGTGGTGCAGATTGCTAGATCTCCCTGGGGTAGGTTTTCAGCTATAAAACCTCAGTGAGTTGCTTGCTCAGTTCTCAATGTGTCCCTGTAGTGTCTTGCATCCATCCCCATTTGGGTATATGGCAATGGGTTGCCTTGGGACAGGGTCTGAGGGGCAGTGCTCCGCAGTGGCTGCACCTCTGCCTGCCTGTGCCCCACAGGAGGGTCACTTCGAGTGGACAGACGGCACCTCCTATGACTACAACTACTGGGATGGCAGCCAGCCCGATGACGGCATCCACTCCATCCCAGAGGAGGAGGACTGTGTACAGATCTGGTACCGGGCCAGCAGCGGTAAGCACCGCGGTTCAAGGGCACACTGAGTCCTATTTGCATGCAAATAAATTCTGTCCGCTGCTGCTCGTGCTTTTCTGAAGTGGCTGCTTGGCAGGGTGACGATTTGCATTTTAAATCTTTATTTTCTGCTTTTCTTCACAGAGCAGGGGTGTTTTCTCTATAACCACACTCACACACATGCTTTTCCTCTGCTTACATCCATCCTCAGCAGCTAGGGGGGGGAGCATCACTGGAGAATCACTAAATTTAGTCAAAGTTAAGGTGTTGTGATCTCCCTTTGCATGCACAGCTTGCCGCTAAGCACATCCCTCAGCCAGCTTTCGCTTCCATTGCCACCATGGGCTCTCACTAAAGCACGGCAAGATCCTGCTTATGTGAGAAGCCCAAAGGCATCCATGGGCTGGGTGCTTTGCCTCACGCCTTGTTTTTGGGGCAGCGCTGCGCTCCTGGAACGACAACGCCTGCGGCCGGACCTTCCCCTTTGTCTGCAAAATCCCCTCGCTGGCCCTGGACTGAGCCTGACTGTGTGCCCAACTTCGTGCTGCCTCAGCGGGGCAGTGCGGGACGGAGCAGGCCTCATGCTCTTCACCTCGGCCTTGGAGCTCTGCCCGCTGACAAGCGAGTTGCAAAGCAATGGAGACCACCCAGATTTAAGCCTGGGGTCGGGTTTAAAATAAACTCTCACAGGAAATCTGTAGGAAATCTGTTATTTTATCAATGCAGAAGTTGTGGCTGCAGGTGGAGAATTGGGAGAAAGGGAATGGGCTGTTGCTGGGCACTGTGGGGTCATGATGATGGCTTGGGGTAAGGGGGGAAGAGCTCGGAGCAGCTGTGCTGTGCTGTAAGGGGATAGCCAGTGTGAGTTACACATATAGCGTGCACACATGTGCCAAACGCTGTGGCTGTGCCATCAGCTGCAGGCGGATTGGTCTTCCTGACTTTAAAGAGCAAATGCAATATTAATTCTTCCTAATTGCTTCCTATAAGCTTGTCAGTAATATGTAAAACATAATTATCATCACAGGCCCCTTGGATAGGTTTTAGATAGGATCAATTATCCCTGAAGAAACAGCTTTAAGACACAGGGCCTTCTTTGCAGGCTGTTCCAGGCAGGATGGGGTTCTTTTCCTCCTCTTGACACAAAACCAAGACAAATCCTTTGCAAAGATGAGTAAAAACTCCCACATAAAATTGCTTTGTTGCCCCTGATGTCACCAGCTGAGACACATGTCAAAGCTCATACTTTCCGGAGTGATTGCATTGGGTGCAATGAGGTCAGCAGGGCTGAGACAGCTTTACCCCTAACAGCTACCTCTGCTTTTGGCTAAAATGCATTTTCTCTCTTGGAATGGAGCTGCAAAACTTGGTGGGGGTACAACTGTAGTTGTAAGTGGGGCTCTCTGTTGAAGCCAGTCTTTAAATGAGGAAATACTGTCACCCCAGGTACACATTTAAAATATATTTAATTATATATGTATACATTTCACTAGTTTTCTGCCGAAATGCTGTGTGGTAGAGGATGTTCACCCCATTCATTTTGTTATGGAGGTGAATGCCCAGGGTTCTTCAGCACAGCCAGGCTGCAGGACCCAAAGAGCAGATCCACCTCCAGAGTACCTGGGCTCTGCTGCTGGTTTGGCTGTCTCAATGGCACAGGGATGCTGAGCATCCTAGCAGTCTTCCTGGGAGATGCTCTCCTCTCCATCCCCATTGCCCAGCTCCTGGAAGGGTGAGTCCATGCTGCTGATGCCTTCATTTCTTTGGTTGTGGGTGCGTGCGGAACCTCACACCCAGCAGAAGCCCCTGGTCAAGACATGAAGCAGATGGATGGGCAGCCTGCAAGATTCAAGAAGACGAAACCCATTTATTTTGTTCAAGAACTACAAACCTTTTCTATTGCGTGGTGATCTGCTTATTGCTGCTGTGACTCACCCATGGGCACCTGTGGTTTGGTTGTTTTTTGGGGGGGGATTATTGTGTTTTTGTTGTTGTTATTTGTTCTGTTTGTTTGTTTTTCTTTTAGTGGATATTCCTGACCCATGGAATTGATGGTTTTGGAACAAATGGTGCTGCTGGGAAGCCAAGTGGCTGCAGTGAGGTGGCAGCCCTCACACTGTCCTGTGAGGGGTACTTGCATCCTTTGGATGCTGGGGGCACTTGCAGTGAAAGAGCAGTGGTCACTGATGCTCTGAGTTGCAGCAATGAAATAAGACCAGTTTCTGTGCACAGCATGCATGCATTACCTTCTCTCCTCACTTTCCTTTCTGAGAGTCTTCCTTTTATGCATGAAAATAATTATTTTAGGATAGTTTTTGCATGTTGGACAGGAGGTAATGAATGTGTTTTTTCCAGGCTTATGCCTGCCGTCATAAAACAGTGCATTGCATACAGATAGCAATGGTACATAAAGAAACCAGCTATAAAAGCAAGATGTTCCTGGTCCCAGTGAGTTCAGCAAATGCTGAACTGAAGCAGCACCTGGTGCTGGGGCTGCCTCCCGTCCCTGCTTCTTCCTGCTCATTCTGTTTGCAGGAGCTGGGAGCTCAGCACCATGGGACCTGGCACGCCTCGAGCCAATGCACCCACCTTTCCCCGCAAGTGGCTTGAGACATTTCCAAAAAAAGGTTTGAAAAGTTCCCTTGGGAAAGCATTTGAAGAGTTGGGCCCTACCACGGCTAAAAATACTGCTAATGGGGTGAGCCTGTGGAAGCTGTCGGCTCCAATTAACGTCTTCATTTCCAGGTAAAGAGAAGTGAACTTGCATGACCAGAAAGTCAAACTGAAGTTAATAGGGGTGATGTTTTGCAAACCTCTGCTGCTTTCACGTCAGGCTCCAGGATACTTACTTTCAAAAACAAACAAACAAAAAAAACAAAAACAAACACCCAGTGCTTCTTCCTTTGCTGCTGCCTTCTGTGTCACAGCAATCACACAGGGCTCATGGGACAAAAAGAGTGTTCTGCTCCTGAATGAACTCTTGGATCATCAGGGTTGATGCTTGTCACATGATGAGATGTGCCTATGCCCTTGGTGTTTGCCCAGCTTGAAGGAGCAGCAGCTCTTCATGTTGAACATTATTTTAGTTTTCCTGTGCCCTTGTCCATGCCCCCAGTTCCTCACCTCAGCTGTCGCTGTGTGATGAGGCCAGCAGCGTGGGAACCCCCAGAGCAACAGATGCAGGAGAGTCCTCTTACCTCTCCAAGTGTTTCAGGAGCTCAGTATCTTCCTTTGCAATGTGTGAACTCAGTGTAAGTTTATGACATAATCTGGGAGTGAACAAAAATGATCATCTATTGGTGACAAATGCCTTTACCCTCCTGTGCCCCATTTCTTGGTCTGTATAGGTGCTATTGTCCCCACTCAGTCCCAGCAGACAGGAGACATGGGACCACCTTCAATCTTTGTCGTTTAATTCTGGTTTTATTTTATTTTATTTTTATTTCCTGAGATTCTCTGTTGTGTGTGGGAGGAAGCTTCCTGGGCAATCTGCAATCTCTGGGCCACCAAAACACTTCTGTGCTGTGCCATGGGGAGGGCAGTGGGAACCAAGGGGCTGGCTCAGTGTGTTTGGTTCATGCTGCCCACATCACTCACTGCCACTGCCATCACATTCTGACTCCTTGAGATTGTGGAAGACACCTGCCCAGAGTCAGCTCTGTATTTGGTCCAGACATTGCATGAGCATTCAGTGCTTCATGATGGAGAGTCTGTGGGTTTGCAGCTCTTCTGGTGCAGCACAACTATGTGAGAAAGGTGATTGGGTCTTTTATTAAATGCTTTTGCACGGCAGGGGCTTGTCAGCTTGGCTTGAAACTTCCCTCTCTGGTTGCAAGTCATCAGAAGTGCAGATCTAATGAGAAAGTAATGAGTTCCTGCTGGTAAACCTGGTCAGCCTTGGAGGTCACTGTGTCAGCATGCAGGTGATGTGGTGGAGAAAGGGATCTCAGCTTGGCAAGGCTACTGCCACCTGTTTGTCTCCCAACCTGGGGAAGGCTGTGCTGGGCAGGGTGCAGGAATAAGGCTGCTGCTCAGCAGTGTCTGAGTGGTGCCTTCCAACACGGTCATACTGCAGTGCTCCTGCTGCTTCAGCTCAACGGAGCTGTGCTTTGTCATCTGTTAACAGACAGCCCGGCTCTTGGGTTACCACGGCAACTGGATATTTGCTCATTTGTATTTCTTGAAAATTATTTCTTCTTGTTGATTGCAGTGTTTGTGGAGCTGCTTGTCAGGGTGCTGAGGTACCAACACCTGTCAGCACTGTGTGCAAGTGGAACAGTGCTGCTTCAGAGCGGGCAGAAACTCTGCTGGCTGTGATGTGCTGTAACTGCATCCCTCCTGTGCAGATGGGTACCACAGCCCATGGGCAGGGTGTTTGCTCTGCTCATCCCACCTGACCTCTGCTTGTTGTATTGTACAGCCAGCTGGGTAATGTACAACACAAGTTGCTGGAGACCTTCCTAAGGAGGGGAAGGGGAAGCATTTGCAGGATGAGGGTTTTTCATGCATGGAAAGGACTGCAATAAAACACCCCCCCTTTGGGTACTCTCAGGCTGAGGGATGACTGTCCCTTGTATGATGGAGAGAGGAGGTGGGGGCTGGAGAGGCTCCAGGGAAACAACCACTGCTTCCATCCATCTGAGCAGAGGGTGGTCAGCATCATCCCCTCCATCCCCTCCCTCTGACTACACCCATCACACACTGAAGGGGAAGGCACCAGTAGAAGTGAGGGGTGAAACACTGAAATGTGGGTTCATTCATCAGGGTGAGGGCAAATACCCTCAGAAAAGGGTCGTGGTCTGCATTAATCTCCCAGGCGCCGTAGACAGGCACAGGCCCAAGTAAATGCTGAATGGGAATGATGAAGGTGTTCATCTAATATGGAAAATTGCCCTGGATTTGTCGGGATTGTGAAAGCGGTTACAATTTCTAGTAGCAGTAAGATTAATGGTTATGATGAAATCTTAAACACCAGCTTTGTACTCTGCCCTTTCAATACCCATTAACTCCTTACAAAGGCTCTGCTGTAGCTATCTGAGGGAGCTGGCTGTCCTTATGCATGTAACCCACCCAACCCTCGTATTTACCTTTGCTGATAGGGATTGCTATGTTACTTTTTGCTCTGGGCCTTAGATGTGCACTCTAGAGCTGCTTTTAGCTGTTTTTAGCATCCAGCCATGCAGGGCACCAAATGTCTCTTAGAGCAAGGTTTTTAACTCTAAAATGCCAGCACA
The DNA here is from genome assembly GCF_905368555.1 of Meleagris gallopavo. Classification (NCBI taxonomy): domain Eukaryota; kingdom Metazoa; phylum Chordata; class Aves; order Galliformes; family Phasianidae; genus Meleagris; species Meleagris gallopavo. The sequence continues at coordinate 8,364,077 of NC_139419.1, read as the reverse complement.
GCCTCCTATCATCTGCAGAGCCAGCTGCCCATCCTCTCCTGCATCTCCTTCTCCATTTTCTGGTTGGAACTGAATGACCCCTCCACCCCCCACCCCCCAAAAAGCTGCGGTGTTGTTCAGATGGCTCAGTGCAGTGAATGACCCTTTTTTTTCTTCTCCAATGAGTCATGGATCCTCCTATGAAAGATCTCATTATTAATACGCCATTTGGGGAATATGTCTGATTTTTCCGGCAGCAGCCGTGTCTCTGCTCTGTAAGGAAACCTACACAATTAATGGCTATGTCAGACGGCTGTGCCCCAGAACAACTAATTTGATATCTGTGTTTGCTTGTTTTTGAAGGATAAATTGCTTGTGTGTGATGCAACCTGCTTACCACTTGCTCCTTATTAGTAATTTGTTGGAATTCTCACAAGCAGGGCATGGGGATTCCTCCCCAGGCAGTCTGTCTTGCAAAAGGGAAGCGGAAGAGGACAGGGAATTTTGGGGTGTGAAGGATGCTCAGGGAAAACCTTTACTGTCATCCTGCATCTGGGAGGACCCCAGATATTTGATCTCTGGCAAACCTGGTGAAGCACATAACCGAATGAGTGTGTCTCTCTGTATATATTTGTATTCATTATCTCTAAGGCATCTTTAAAGGACATTTCTCCTATCAGGAGTCCAATTACATCATTTTGAAGTTCAAGGGACCTGTTTTCTAAGATTTACAAAAAACCTAATTGCAGGCTGCTTATGTATCATGCTGTCACGTCACCTCGTTAGCCTGATGAGCTGGCTGAATTGAAGGACAATTGCTTTGTGTTCTGCCAAGTATGCCTTCTAGAAAACAGGTGCAGTACTCAGTACAATGTAAGAGCACCGAGCAGACTGGCTGGGTTGGGGTAATTCTGTGTGTGTGTATCTCTGGGTGAGGCGGAAGGTTGGAGTATGGGATGGAGGGCAGCGGCAGGGCTCTGGTGAGTCTGTGTTCCTCTGGGCAGGAATCTGGCTGCAGCCATGGATGTTGCTGTGCCCCTCGCTGGGCACACACTGCCTCTTCTCATCTCCATCCTATGGATGCTATTAAGCCTCAGCTGCTGCTGGCCCCTGCTTGTTATCGAAGGCTGTAAATTGCCACAGTGGATAGCACTTCATCCTGCAGGGCTCTTTGCCTCCCTGGGAGGCCAGGTCCTGGGAAAGCCGTGTTTATCCCGGAGATCCACCTTGGTCTTTTTGGGACCTTTCTTTCTATTATGCTCATTTTGAGCACATAATTTCAAACCCACTCTGTTTGCTTTCTTTGTAACACAGACAAGGCATCCTCGACACCACCAGGAGCAATATGAAGCGCCTGCCAGCACAAGCAGGGCTGTGAGACAGCGTGGTTGCCTTTTGAAAGAGACACGTTGCAGATCGTGTTTCCCATGCAGGTTGCTGTAATGTTTGTTGCTGCTCGTCCCCTAGCAATGCTACTGAGCTCACGCCGGGGCCAGCAGCCAGCTCTGGGCTGCACCGCTGCTCTGTGGGCAGACAGCAACTCCTGTGTGCATTGGAGCAGGTGGTGCCAGCAACAGGAGCTGCTTGGGCAGCATGCACAGTAATGCTGTCACAGCGTGATTTGTCCCTGGTGCTTCTCCACCCAGATTCCTCAGTGGTGGCAGTGCAGTGTCTGCTGAGGAGACCTGAACTGCAGGTTTTCCTAAAGCCTATCTGTCAGCAGGCATGGCTCTTTTCAGAGGTTCTTTGTAAAAATTTGTCATCATCAGAATTTGTTTTCCGCTAAGTGAAAATCTGAGTGATGTTCTCACCCGACCCCTGTGAGCTGGAGTGGTGCTGTGGGTGGGAGTGGGGTTTGGGGCTGGGAGGAAACACTATTAATGTTTAGTGTTTTTCTTTTCATTAAAAAAAAAAAAAAAAAGGATAACCAGGTAACACTCAGAAGCCCACAGGCGAGCCCTTTCCCGCAGTGGGGTTGGCCTGAGCTGCACGTGTGCGTGGTTTTGAGGCGGAGGGAATGTTTGCAGCCGTGCAGTCAGAGTCATAGAAGCACATCCATGAGAGCATGCTGCCATCTCTTGGCTATGCAAATTGGAGGGCAGCGGAGGAGCACAACAGGCTTCAGTTCTTTACAGAGAGAGTGGTGAGGTGCTGGAACAGGCTGCCCGGAGAGGTTGTGGATAGGTTGTGGATACCCCGTCCCTGGAGGTGCTCAAGGCCAGGTTGGATGGGGCCCTGGGCAGCCTGGTCTAGCATTAAATGGAGAGGCTGGTGGCCCTGCATGTAGCAGAGGGGTTGGAGATTCATGATCCTTGGGGTCTCTTCAAACCCTGGACATTCTGTGATTCAGAAACAAATTTTAGAAACTAGAATATAGAATCACAGAATAGCTTGGGCTGGAAGGGACCTCACAGACCGTTGAGTTCCAACCTGTGCTGTGGGCAGGGCTGCCAGCCATATCTGTGTCTTCACTGGTGATCACCGCACCCACTGGCTTCACTTCTCTCCAAGGCTCCAGTATTGCAGCTCCCCACTGCTGCTGCCAGAGCCTCGCAGGGGCACAGCCAGCACTCCCCAGGCACTGCTGTGACCATTGTCCTCTGGTCAAAGTCCTATTCCCATTGATTTTTATTTTTTTTTTCTTAGACTTGGGTGGTTGGTCTGAGCCCTGAGCACTTAATGCTGGCAGACTTGCATGGATCCCTTCCCATGAGGGAACTGCTTGAACGCTGAGGCTGAGTGCTGTAAATATGACCTGACTGCTGGGGATGAGCTGCCACCTGCACTGCAGTGCGTGGTTGTGTCTGAGGTTGCTCTGTGCTGTCTGACCCCGTTGCTGGATGCTGGTGCTTGGTCACCTCTGCAGCTGCCAGGAGCCGGGCCCTGCCCTGCTGCCTGGGGACACCAGCCCTAAGAAACAGCCCTGAATGTCTCCATCAGTTACCCCGTGGTGACAAAACCAGTGCTTGAGAAGTCTTGGGGAAAAGAAACAATGAGAAGACGAATTGCCTGGGGAGATGGGGTGGTCATAAAGTGCCAGGTATTTTGTTGATGCGGATGGGATACATTTGTATGTGACATCTCTGGTAGTGACATAAACTGATCTCCCAAATCTGTGGCTGTCAGTGTAGCACTTCTCCAACATAGAAAAACAAATTTCAGTGACGCTGAACAGAAAGGGGGAGGGGATCGTGGCCCTGCTCTAAGCTGATATCCCATCGCTGGGGATGGGAGCACTAGCAGGCACGTTGCAGCTGCTTCTTTCCTCTGCCCAAATCACCAGCGGTGAGTCATCATGTGCAGATGCTATCAGCTGCCATGGTTCTCACAAAACCCCCTGCTTTCCATTGCTGCTGACAGGAGCAGGACTCTGATCGTGGCCAGAATAGCTGTCACTCAATGGAAACATGGTATAGGAGCCAAATTCTTAGTTAGGTCTTTAGTTCTAGAAACAAAGCAAGCAGTGCCCTGCCCCTCCGCTGGGATGAGAATGGTGAAGTTGGGGCAGAGCAGGGAACAGGGGGTCTCAGTGCAGGACGTGGGTATGGCTGAGCAGCTCCTGCTGAGTTGCCGATTGGATGTAGATGGAAAGGTAGAAGGGCTCAGTGCTTGCTATCACTTTGCAGAACTGATAGCATGGCTGAGCAGAGATCAGGGGAGGCTGGAGCTGGCCAGCAGCCTCTATGGGTACAGCTTGGTGCCCAGAGTGCAGACAGCAATGGCAAATCATGATGAGATGTGGCAGCAGGGCACGGCTCAGCCCGCTGTGCTGGGATGTATTTTAGCAGCTTTGTAAGAGATACCTGTTTGCCTGGGAAGCTCTCATCTCTGCAGCTCCTTTCCATCTCTGCTCAGGAATAGGAATGGACTTGGACTGAAAGGAGTGGAGCTGTGAGATGCTGCTCTGCATGGCACAGGGTTGGCCTGCAGGAGCACTGGGGCTGCTCATGCCTGTGTGAAGCCAGGTGCCTCCATGCTGCATCCAGAGCTGGTGCTGATGTCCACTGACTGGAAACCAATGGAGAGCTCAGCAGTTAAATGAGAAGGTGTTTTCTACCCCTGCACAAGTGTTGCTTGGGGGAGATAAGAGTGTACAATAAGTGCAGGGAGGCTGAATTAGCAGGGGGTTTGGTATGCTTTTGGTCTGATGGTTGCTGCAGCCTCAGGAATTTGCTAATTAGCTGTGTGGGACAACTAATTATCTTGTCAGCCAGCCAGTCAGTAATTCAGTTTAATCACACTTTCTTTTTTTGCTCACTGACAGCACGTTGGGCACTTCAGAGCTCTGTGTGCTGCAGGGGCTGCAGTCCCAGCGCTGGGTGAGGTGCCCCAGCACCCACCCATGTCCTTGCCTGACACCCATGGCAGAGCAAAATGCTTTGGTCCCAGAGGAACTTGACTTAAAGATAGAACCAGAGACAAATCCTGACCTGACGAGAGCTTTCAGCCCATGTACCAGCATGGGAGAACATAAGGTCCAGAGCTGGCTGGGAAATAACAACCGGAACATTTTTGATAAGAGACAGTGGTGTGAGCCAGCAGCACAGAAACACTGTGTTCAGCAGGTGCTCTGCTTACCCCATCCTGGTTTCCACAGTCTTCTCTGCTTCCCACAGGCATAACTGAAGCTGTGTGCACTGGGCAGAAAGGTATTGCTGGAAAATACATTTTTTCCACCTGGCTGGTAAACATTTCAGTCTGTGCGCTTAACCCTGCTCTGAGTGATGCTAGAGTAAAGCTGAAGCCCATTCAGTGTATCAGGGCTGTCCAGTGAGATGCAGTGTGCAGCCCTGTGTGTGATGGGGAGAAGGGAATCCTGGTCTGACTTGCTTTCCTCCTTCACAGCAAGAATTATCCCCCTCCTCCATGGAATCAAGGGATAGGGGGATGAGTTACATTATTCATGAACTGAACCCTAATGAGGCTAATCACCAGCTAATTAAAGTCCTCTCATTACACACCCTGTATTGCTGTGCCCTGGTGGATGGCGGTGTAGCGGTTCTCAGCTGAAGGAGCTGAAACAATTTCTCTGGAACACATTCCAAAATTAATTTAACACACAGCGTCTGCTGAGACTGGGTGAGTCAGAGTGCCGTGATGGGACTGTGAATACACTGCGATTTATTTGTGCTGAAGTTTAAATAAGATTGATGGGGCCATAAAAATGTTATCAAAGAGACTTCGTGGTAGAGCCTAACGGGGAAATAAAGCTCCAGGTTTTGGGGCACACACCATGCTGGAGGGCTGCAGTGGTGGGAAGTCTTCTCTGGTGATTTGAGCTGAGCTCCTTAGGCTCAGCCTGTCCAGCTGCAGCTTTGCTCTCAGATGCTCTTAGTGCTTCTTACCAGCACACACACACAGTCCTGGGAGTGGTCCATTCCTTTCACCCACTGAGAACTGAACTCGCCATGATGGTTAGAGGGTGACAGTCTCTTGGACCAAAAAATGCAGGGCAAAGCTGGCAAACACACTGCTCTCTTGGGTCATTTTCCAATACATCCTGAGGACAGAGAGAGCTCAAACCTCCTGCATGCCCTGAAGCAATGATAAGCCAGCAGATCTGAAGGCCTTTGACTGCCTGGGTGAGTCAAGGCTGTAGCAAGCAAAGGTGGTTTGGAGTTGCACAACATCCAGCCCTGCGTTCTGTTGGGAGCTGTGGGTGCTGGAACAGTTTGGAGATGCCAGTGAGAAATCTGCAGTATCTCTTGGAAAAGAGCATTTGTACTCCTATGGGGGAAACCATGCTCCTGGTGAGGATCCTGGGAGGCCCTTTGCTGCAGCAGGTGGGAAGGGAACCTATGGGATATCCCCTCCTCATCTCATGAGCTGCTGTCCCAAGGACCAGCTTGGGCTGGGTGTGACTTTCTGCTCCAAAGTCACCCCAGTGTGGGAGGGATTGGACACAGACCTCCTGTAGGTTCTGTGCATCAGACCAGACTGTGCCTGTGTTTAAGGATGTTTTGGCTCTGAGGCTGTCCCTCCATGTCCCTTTTCTTCCCATTTCCCAGTGTACAGATGAACCTGTAGACTCAGCTGGGCTGTGTCCATCTCCCACACACTGCTCTGGAAGGACAGCAAAAAGAACCAGATGGATGGAATCACAACAGTACAAAGGATTATTGGCTTTGGTTTGCTTTTCAAAGATTAAGCTCTTTCAAATGTGCAGAGCTTCATTTATCACTTAGATATAGACCAGCACAAGCAAGTACATTTATGGTGCAAGATCCTCCAAAGGATTTCTTTGTACTTCTCAGCCAGAAGGTGTCAAACTCTCAGCTTTTTGATGAGCACTCAGTGACCCAGGGAGAGGAGCAGTGAGCAGATGTGTGGCTGCAGCTGCAGGCTGCCATGGGCTGGGCAGCTCTGTGTTCCAGGTGCCAGCCCACGTGTCCACTTGTCACACTGTCACATTGCTGGTGCGCTTTGATGGGTGGTGAGAAGCCCTTTGTAAAATGCTTTTGGGCATCCGATTTTGGCTCAGCCCTCCTGCTGGGTTTGTAGAAAGATTCCATGAGCTGCTGTGTTGCAGCAGATAAGTACAATGCTTCTCACTTGGCAATCTCCTTCCAGTGCACTGAGATCACAGTCAAGAAAGACACAGGGCACAACAGACTTTCCAGCCTGGGTGTCTGTACTGTGGCTTGTTAAAAGGCACTGAACGGGATCCTCCTGACAATCTCTTCGAAACCATGTGAGTCATCAGCATGTTGACACACAGTCATTTTGTCCAAGTCTGGTATTTGTTCCACCGGTGGTGTCTGTGCCCAAAAGGTGCTGGAATGGAGTGCAGCCTGCTGCAGGTCAGTCAGCTCCTACTGCTCACACTGGAACTGGGGGATGAACGCATATCCACACCCTGGTGTGTGGTGACTGGGAAATGTATGGCACAGCTGCTCGGAGGCCATTTCCTCTGTGAGGAGTGGGCATTTTCCCAGGGCATCCTCTCCCATCTTTCCCCAGCCAGATGAGAATGCAACATGGTCATCCCCAAGCCCTGCAGCGCTCCAAAGGATGCCCAAGGGCTGCACCCTGCCTTAGGCACGGGCGGAAGCAGCATGTCAGAGGCTGTCAGCTGTGTCAGAGGCTGCTGATGTGTTGGTGCTGCTCCCTGGGGATGCCTTGAGCAGCATGCCCGGGCTGCAGGACCTGACGTCACCGCTACGATGCTCACGCCGTCTCATCCACTGGAGCCTATTTTTAGAATTATCTCAAAAGTGCCTCCTCACCCGGGTTTAGTTGCTTAGCAGCCGCCTCGCAGCTGTGTGATTAGCACGGGAGCAGGGTTATGAACACACGTGTGGAGACTGCCTTGCTGTGTGCAGTGCCTAGTTGCGGCCCCAAGACCTGGCATCTCTTGTGTGTGCAGGGCTGGAGAATGTGTTCCTCTGCTTTATGGGATGCTCTCCATCCCCCATTCTTGTGGCTGTATGCCTACATCCATGCTTGCCCCTTTAGCACAGCAGAGACTTCCCTCCTGGTTTGCTCTGTTTCGGACCAGGCATGAAAATAGGACTCAGGCTCTGGAAGTCCCCACCCTGCAGCCAAGAAAATGCAATGCATGGATCCGCTGTTTATTCTTTAGTGAGTGATTTTATTTTCAGCTCATCTGTTTTCTCTGACATACACAGAAATGCATGTTTCTAAAACTGCCTGCTGGGATTGCTGGTGTCTCAGGGTGGAATTATGTTTGCCATCGAGTCAATGATGCTCTTGGTCATAACAGGGCTCTCAGAAGACGAAGGGAATTATTTTCTCAAATTGGTAAGTTTGATACCTAAATTATGTCTGCTTGAATTGGTTTAATCAGATCGCCCAGCCACAGATAACTTTACAAATATATTTACTGAAGAAAAAATTATTTTAGGTCTTCATGCACTAAAAGAGTTCTCCTAAAGCTGGAAAATCCCAACATGTGTTACTCTAAGTGCAGCATCTCCATGTCCCTCCTTGGCTGTGGGCAGGGATAAGAAGTGATGGCACCAGCATGGTGCCCCGTAGGCATCCTTACTTAGCAGGAAAGGCAGAAGTCAGGGTTAGGGTTAGTGTCTGCCCGTGAGGCTTCTGGCAATGAGGAGCCCGAGCTCCCAGCTCCCCTTGAGCCAGCCCCGCTGCCTGCGCAGCCTGCCCCGAGGTGATGCTGCAAAGGTTGTTCCTTGGCTTTTTGCTCCCATTAGTCACTGTGGTGCTGTGCCTACTCTGATTATTCTCAGACATTACGCAATGTCGAAGCCCCTCTGCCCTGCTGAGCGCCGTGGTGCGAGCGGCGCTGGCTTTTCTGCAAAGCAGAGGAAGCAACTGAGCTGCGTGCTTGCAAAACCAAGCCGTGGCAAGGCCTGATCCACGTTATAATGAAACACTTTCTGCATCCCAATGGCTCTGTGAGCAGCGCCTTTGCTCTGCCACCTGCTGCCAGCTGGGGAGCGGGCACCGGCTCTGGCCCTCTGCACCTCCAAACGCATCTGAAATAAGAAATAATACTCAGGTGTCTGAGGGCAGAGCTTTATTACACTCTGTTTGCTGAGAGCTCCTTCCTTTGGCAAGACCATCGAGAGCGTGGAAGGAAATGAATGTTTGGCACGCATTTTGTAATATTGCTTATAGGAAGGTAAATGCCACAAGTACGTGTGCCGTTTTATAAAGAAACGCTTCTGGCAGGAAAGCGATTTTGTACCCAGTTACACGGCCCGATTGAGATCAATGTGAGGAATGTGCGGTAAAGTTTGGCCATCTGCTGATCAGAGCAAGAACTGCAGGGTGTCCTTCTCAGAAGGGAGACGTTAAGATCTGCCATACAGCATCGCGACAGATGGAAATTCATCCCTTGAAATCCATAGAAAAGAACAGAATTAGCACCTGTGGGACAGCGGGGTTGAGAGGAAGGTAGGGGGCGTTTTGCCCCTTCAGCTGGAGAAAATGGGCTGAGCTCTGACCTGACCACGAGCTGGAGCCGCTCCTCCGTGCGGACGGAGCCGGGAGAGCTTCGGTCAAATCTGATTATTTCATCCTCTTCCCATTAGAGGGAGCCTGCAGGCGTTGTCATCCCTGCCATCCCAAGAAAGACTGCGGAGGTGCTCGGGGAGTGAACAACGAGGACTTGGTTTTAAACCCATAGAAACACGGTGAGTCAGGAAAGGTTTCAGCAAGAGGCAAACCAAATAATAGCACAGCCATTTGCTTTAGAATTTTCCTAAAACTTTCCTCAATTTCCTCTCAGCTGAATTATTCTTGATTTTTCTCAGCATAGTCAATGTTTTGCCCTAAAACCACCTGTGGCTGAGACAGGGGCACCTGGCACTGATTATAGCTCCAGTCCCACCTGCACCCAGCACACCAGGAGCCTCAGCCTGCCCCCTGGAGATGGGCTGCTTCTTTTGCCAAAAATTCTGTGTAATTCCTTCACCTGGCGAAGTGGAAAGCTGTGCTCTCCCTCCTAGCACAAGCTGTAATCGCAACGGGCAGTCTTTTTACTCTGGGCTGGGAGCGTGCATAGCACTGGTACTCTGAGATCCTCTCTTGTTTGCGGTTTGATGCAGCTCCAGCAGCAGGCAGCGCTGCTGCTACACATCGTATAGGAACACGTGCCTGCAACTACAGGGCTGAAGGTCAGGATATTCACTTTCTTTTAATCTGAGTTCATTGTCAATTTGTTTAATGTTTTTTCTGTATCTTCTTTTTCTATGCTACGCCACTGGAGTGTGGTTGAATTGCAGCTGCTGTCTGCCCTAGGCTATATGCACATATTGGTTTTGCTGGAAATTCCTCTAGCTTCAAGGAGAATTTGGGACTTCCATAGGGCAGGAGCAGCCCCTGCAGCCCGTGTAGGAAGGAAGGTGTCCTGCCTGCTTGTCTCGCTTGTGCTGTGGGTACACAACAGCAAACAAAATGATGCTCTGGTGAGTCGAGGTTGACCTGAAATGTTCATCGAGTGACTTCTGTCCCGGAGACAAACGTTATTCCTTGGACAACACAAGCAAAATATCTTGTAGGACTTATGCATACATGCATGGATAAAAGGCATTAAGAAAATGTCCCTTATTTTTCAGATGTGCTGTCTTTCCTGGGGCTCGCCTCCTTGCTAAGCTCTGCCTCTCATGAGCTCTGTGCATCTCCTCCAGTGGTGTGCATTTATTTGGCCCTGGAGGCAGCACCCTGTGCGATGCAGTCTGTCTCATTGGCAGCCCGTGGCACATTTTGCTGTTGTTCTGTTTCATTTGGCAGATCTAGGATTGCACACAGTGCCTGGCACAGCCAGGGCCAACTCACCAGGACACCTTGGGCTCAAGAAGAAAATTTCCTTCAGAGCAGGGGCAGCACTTGCAGCCTTGTGCTAATTACAAAACAAGTGAGTTTTTTTTGTTGTTCAGAAACTGAAAAAAACTTCAGACAGATAAAAAGGATTACTAAGCAGAAGAGGATGTGTCAGATGAGCTCAAAGTCAACGTGATTGCACTTCGTGCTGTATCAGCAAGTCTGCCTCTAGGATGAGACCCAACTTCTGCTGGCTTCATCCCATCCCTTGGTGGCCCCTTTCCTTCTGATGGGACCAAACTGCTGGGACCTTCCAGAGCCCAGCAGCAATGGCCTGAAGAGGACTGCAGCCTCTTGTCTTGGGAACCTGTTGCCTCTAGACATAACCTTAGTGGGCTCTACGTTCCAATTTCATGTCCCTTCCCTCTATCCTCCCCTCCTCCCCTCCCCTTTTAAATTATTTTTTTTTATTATTTCAGTTAGCTGCTAGTTACAAAGGCTAAGAATCCTCTCTGCTGACAGTGCTGCAGACAGATTCACAGAGTCCTGGCTTCCAGGGAATACTGAGATCTCTGATGTAGAGCATAGTGGGATGATAAGGATGGATCTGCTCCTTCACCTAGCGACTGAAGTAGGATATAACAGTGGAATTAATTCTAAATTACTTAACTACTCAAAGGGCTATTACTTCTTTTAATTACAAGAAAGCCAGAGGAAATCAATATGATTTAATTTTGACTAAAAACTCAAACAGCTCAACTATGTGTTTCATTTATTACAGAAGTGACAGAACATTACTGTGCTTTGTGATGCTTTACCTGCCTGAAAACTCTGTGCTTTGTTTATTCTGGCCATTGTAGTGATAGTCCGTGGTTTGGACTTTACTAATTGCTCAGCAGCTGCCTGAAGGACCAAGCAGGGTCCCCCATGGCAGGGTTATAATGCTTCCTGCTCACCAAGTTAAACGATGCTTTGTTTTGGCATCGGTTATTAATTACACTTGTCGGACCCTCCAAGTATCACAGCCCTTTGTGGAGCATTGCTGCCCACAGGGCACAGCAAGGAGATGGGATGGGCACCGTGCTGCAGAACCTTACTGAAATGTGGGATGATGGAGAGGGAAATGGGAACAAAAGAAACAGCTGGATGGGTTGGTTTATGAGCACTATGAGCAAGCAGTGAATGGTGCTGCTGTAGAATGCCTTTGTCTTGCTGCTCCTGGCTTTTTTGCCTTTGTAGTCAGAGTTTATTTTTTAGCTAGTATTTTTAGCATTGTTCCAGTTTGGTATCATTTAACCTTGCTGCTATAATAACTGCTGCTGAAATTGTCAGGAGGGAATTTATTCTGTCTTTGTGAATCTGTTTGTATAGTATAAAATAAAGAAAGCCTGAGGCAAGCTATTGAACAACAAGGAGAAGACAAAATATTGACTCATCAATTGGGTAGCATCATCTGCCTGTGTTCTCAGCAAGGCAGGGATCCTACAGTACAGTCTCATTTGATCATGTAATTAAGGAGTGTCTCATAAGGCAAATAAACAGGACAGCACACGATTATGTATATATGTAATAATAGCAAACCTGGTGATTTTTGAATATTTGACTTTGCAGTGTGTGTACTTGTAATGCTCGTAGGTAAGCAAAGGAGCTGACTTGCACACACACATCTTTCTGAGAGGTCTGTGTGTGGGAGTGGTTTCCTTGCTGTCTGTGGTTCCGTGTCTCCTTGTCTCAGTGCTGCTTAGTGGAGCCCCTGTGCAGTGCCTTGCGTCATGCAATGGGATGGAGCATCTGCACCAGCCCTTCCAGCAGCACTGCTCCCATGCCTTGGCTGTTGTCAAGGATACCTATCTCTGGCACATCTTCACATGGCTTCTCTTCTTAGCATGCTTTCCATTGCTATGGAGACTATCGGGAACTCATTTAGCAACTCCCAGTGCTCCACTAGGGATGTGTATTTCATAACACACCGCTCGGAATGAAGAGAGATGTTGAATTTTTGGCCTTTCAGCTGCTCTGCCCATCCTGGCTGTGGGAGGAACCATCAGATCTGAGACCTCCTGCACTGACATAGCGCCGCTACAGAAAGGCAGACTGAGCGGGGCTAGTTCTATGCAGGGTAAACCTCACATGTGGAGGAACCCAGAGGTGTGCCATGGCCACCTGATGTGGCTGTCCCCATGCAGAACCAGGGCTTCATAGTTCTGTTGAGCTCCCGTACCACTGCTGTGTCTGGTAAAGAGCCATTTCATATGAAGGAATTTGAAATTGCACGAAGTAAAACTGGAGAGCTGGAATCAAATAATCCTATTGCTGAAACCACTTTGGGCTACATGGAAGTGCAGGCTGTTACTGACAAAACCAGGACATGAGAGAAGCTGTCATCTGAGGTTTGCAATGGCTGGCAGGCAGGAAAGTGGTCAGTGCTGGCCAGTGAGCAGTGAATTTGGTAAATCCTTGTGACACAGTGCAACAGAGACACAATGGCACAGGAAGACCCCTTTCAATGCAGATGTAAGTGAGCAGGTGCCAATTACACATAAATAGGGCAGCCTATGAAATTATAAAGTCATATGTTGAAGGTGGGAGTTCCAGCTCCTCCCCTGAGCCCTGCAGCTTCAGCAGAGATGGCAGCTGAGGCTGCACTTCCCAGCTCCCTGCCCTACTTCCCCACTCCAGTGCGCAGCCTGACACATTAGCATAATCCTCATCTCCAATTTGCATTAATATGTTGGTCTGTGCCCTGCAGTAACTCACCACCAATATACAAGAGGGCTCCAGTTGGGGATGGTAACTCCATTACCCTCCCTGGATAAATCAGAGCCAGTCCATAGCCAGAAATCCACAAGGAGCCAGATATTCTCCTTTCACTTAGTGCAATACAGGTCCATGAATATTCGGAAGGTGTTAGGCTCAGCTGAATCCAGCAAAAAGAATCTAAATGTAAAAATAAAATAATGTAATTCAAGTGTTTTATGAAAGAAGAGTAGGTAAAATTTACATATTTTATTATGGCACATGATTTATGACATAGGATTTGGAGAACCAAGAGGAATTCCATGCATCCCACTGCTGATGCAAATTCCTCTCTTGCCACTGATTTAAAAACATCAGTGAGCCACACGTAAAGCTGCTTTAAGATGCTGCTATGCATCTCCCTGTGGCGCAGTGGGCTGTGGCCATTTCAGCAAAGTCCAGCACAGGGCTGGGCTGGTCTGGGAGGCAAACCCTGAGAGCCTTGGGGAACCAGCTTGATGCAGCTGGCACTGACAGGCAGATGGGAATGAAAAGAGGAGGGAAATACGTTATGAACCTACTTCTGAATGTCTGATTCATTCAATCTTAAAAGCGATGGGTTGCTTTGTGCTTTGCTGCAATGTCATTTTTAATTATATGAAGTTCAAAATGTAGAGGACGTATTTCACTCAAACAGTTTTTTTTTTTCCCCAAACTGGATTCCAAACTTAAAGCACGTTGGTTATGTTGCTCCAGATAGTTTGTGTGAAAATATAGGCATATGTTTGTATATTGTACACACTCAAACACAGCTCAGAGTGGTACCTATGCCAAAACAGCAATTACCCGTGCAGCTCTGGTTTGTGCTGCTGCATTTCTCATTGTCACTCTTTGCTCTCATTGTGGTTTTCTTCTCAGTGTTTAAACGTTCTTTAGCTTGTTCTTTAGCTGTGTGTTGGTGGAAGTGGATGGCCAGGATTTATGGATTTGTGGGCATGTCATTATGGGCTTGGTGGAATGGCTCTGCACATGGGAAGCTGAAATCCATTTATCAGGAGAGTAGGTGTTTAACTAATGGGCACATCAGACACAGCATAAATGCAGCACAGCTTCCAGTCAGTGTTTTACAAAAACATCTGAATGAATGAGCTGGGAGAGGAAAACATTGTCTGTTTTTATATCCAGCAAGCAGAAATAACAAGAAAAAGCACCATGATGAAGCACTGTCTTTGTGCACTACTGATTATTTCAAGGCTAATTTTATTCTTTCTGAATGGTCTCCATATCTGCAAGAATGAAGAACAATGAGGTCAAGGAGCTGAGAGAATTAAGTAATTACAAACTGTAGACTGAAAATAATCTAATTAAAGAATTTGAAGGAACTTAGCTGAAAGATGATCATAAATTTTTGCCACTTTTGATTACTTTCCAGCCAAATGAGAGGCCGGTTCAGTTTGCTAAAGATTCTTTGGGTTAAAGGGCTGCAACGCTGCTGTGTGCATCAGCTCCAGGAGCTGTGGCACTGAGAAGGATGGCTGTGCTGCACAGAACTGGACAAAATGTAGTGTAGCTGACGGTCCAGAACAGCACATGAAGGGAGAGAGAGCGAGGATGCTTCAGGGCTCACTCTGCTCCAAATGGGGAGGCTCCCACTACTGCAGGCTCTTGGTCTCTTCTATGGGGGAATTATTAGATTTAATGCTATTTTGTGCTCAGAGATCCCAACTATGTCAAGGTCCTGCTGTGCTAAACATAAGCAAAGATGTCACTTCTACCTAGAAAGCATTAAAATAAGAAAGTTTATAGAATTTCATGTTTTTAGAGGAGAAATCATAATTAGTAGGGACTGAGGAATACCAGTCATGTAAATTGCCAAAAGGAATTAAAAGAACGCTTAAGGATAGCATGATGAGATCTGCTGTTTGCCTTCTGTTTCTTTCTGTTTAAGCCCTTGGAGTTTTTAACATGCAAAAGCTCAATTAAGGGTTGAGGGTTGAAAAATAGAAATTTGCTAACTGAGGAAAAAGCCAGAATTCAGATTGAAAAACAGTGATATAGATTTTTTGAGCACAAGACCACTCAGTTTATTTTTCATCCTGGCCTGGGGCTGAGTCAAAGCTGGGTTTTGAAGGAAGCTGTGTTTTGTATGGACACTGAAAGGCTGAAAATCGCAAGGACTGAAAATTGTAGTGATTTGGATAGGGCACTCCAGGAAGATGATTTGATAGTTATAATGCATGTATTTATGTAGGAAGTGAGATTCTCTTTGATATGCCGTGAGGCAGCCACTTCAAACCAAACCTTTCACGGGCTCAAATAGGTATCAAGTTGGCACTGAACATAACTGGCAGTGGGAGACAAACCATTCTCATCTGATTAAATTTGAAGCACATTGTGTTATTATTCAGATACAGACATAGCCTTCCTTATAAAAATAACACTCAATCACAGTTATGTAGATGTGTTTTCAATCAAGTTGTGTATGGGCCATAAATCCTCTCTGGTAGACCTTGAGGCTGCTGAGGTGCTCTAGATGGAGCTAGGTGACCATGACCATGGGGACATCTGCCCACCACAGCCCACACTGCTGTCTTGTGGCACAGTGGCCTGAAAGGCTGATCTTTTAGCTGCTTTCTTAGGGAAGCAGAATTTGCATGGTCCCCTGGCCAGCTTTCAGGCTGTGGGTTCTCTGTTAGTAACGTCTGGTCCCACTGCCAGCACTGTAGTCAGAGATCTCAACTTGGGTATTTCCACCAAAACGCACTTCAGGAGGACTGTGAGAAAATCTGAGTGGGGCTTGAGAAAGGTCTGCAAAATTGGCAGATATTCTTGTTGTATTTCACATCTAAACTCAGCTGCATGGAAGATTGCCCAGGTCGGAGCTGTGAACTCTGGTCAACAGCGATCTGCTGCTTAGATCTCTCTGAGTCTCACCCTGTGTCTCCTCACTTTTGTGCTCTAATACCTTTTTCTTTTCCTATAAAACCTCATTATTGAGCTGTCGCTTGAAATATGACCTCATGTGACATCCCTGGTGATATCATCAATACCTACCAGAAACTTCAAGTTAAAACTGAGAGATGAGGACTTGGTCAGGTTGAGACATGGGACACAGGAAAAAAAATAGCAAGGAAAATAAGCCTAGAAAAAAACTATTAAAATTGGAGTAGATTAAAGGACAAATACCTTTTGGGAGGAGTTTGCTGAGTGTTTCACTTCTAATTGTACTACACCTCTCAGACCAAATTTTCTTTTAATTTTCATAGCTCTCTGCTATCAGCATCAAACTGAGCTAAATTAACAAGTCGGATTCATTAAACCAAACAAATTTCCCTGGGCTTATTATGTCTTAAGGGCTTGATACTTTCCTGGCAGCCTCTTTCAAATGACCCCTTCAACAAGCACTTTATAAGCTTGGGTCTACTGAGCATGAAAATTTATGTGAGAGAGCAGTTATTTCAACAGATGGAAGTTCTCACTGGAAAAGTAATTCAGCATCAAGTACACTGTTAATTTTTGAGAAGGACTGCCCAGTATGATAGTCTTGTATTATTGGCACCCACTGTAAAAGATAAGTGCTTCTTGCTTCAACTCTGTCTTTTTCTGCAGTGAGCGCAGTTCACACCAGTTCTGTTCCAGCTTTGTGCAGCATTCCATAATACACAGTTTCTTATAAGTCCTGATTCAGCTTTTCACTCTTGCAGAATGCAGTGTTTTTCATTAAGCTTCAGCCCAGGCTCCCCAGAAATAACAGAAACAGTACAACTCTACCAGACCATCCGTCAAAACAACAGCGATATGAGTTGATTTGCAGCCATGCTGTCTGGCTTGCAGGCAATAGAACATCTTGGGCAAGCTCCCAGGTATGGTATGGAGGATGCAGAGCCTGATAGGAAATCTCGTGAAACAGAAGAGAGGGCACTGCTGCTTGTGGCACACAGTTATTTGGCATAGGTAAAAGCATACTTGATTGTCAGCCAGTGTTGCTACCAATCAGATATGAGATTACTTCATGAAGAGGCTCATTTTTCAGAGATACTGAGAAGTTTTTCTTTTTTAACAGTTGCTCTGATGTTGTCAGCTTAACTCCATGACACCACATGCATGCCATGACCATCCTCTAAGCCATTCTGCACAACCTCCAAAGCTTGTAAAAGGGTTGTTGCCGTTTATACCATCCTGAAGACCAACACAGAAACTACTCCTTTGGGCTGCCTTTGTGTTTTTACCCCATCTGAAATGTGACAGATGTAGTATGGCTGATTGGATGAATGAAATTTTACTGTTCTGCCATTTTTCCTCGGGCTTTTCAAGACCTAAATATTTCAAGATCTAAAACTGTTGAAGGCTCTGTGTTTGTCAGGTCAAAGTAACTCAAACAACTGCTTGTTTAGCTACCATCCATTTGAATGGAATGCTCAGTTTATATGTTAGATATGACTGTTGGCTATTGCATTGTAGTATGCAAATAGCATACAGAACGTTGAAGTTAGCATATAGATAATGAACAGAAAAGCAATTAGTTAATAAACAGAGAATCAAGCTTCAATGCCACAAACAAGGACTTCTGTAGCCCATGATGCAGTAAACTGAAAATGAACATCTGTGCCAGGAACTCAAATATTTACTCATATTCTGTCTGCTGAAGTATTTAATGCTTCCTTAACAAGAGGTGTAAAGCACTCACCTTCTAAAATAATATCCTTGAAGAAATTCAGTAAAGCAAAAATGTGAGTGCAACAAAGTTAGTTTATTGTATTTATTGCACTGATGTAGAAGAATGCTATTCAGTAAAAATTATCCTCTAAAAGACCTTGAGGAAATAGAGCAGATGGTTCCATGTGCTATCCCAGCTACGCTCCAAGTAGCTTTATAAATACTCAGAGTAGTAAAATGTGTTATATAAAGAAAAGAAGGTAAAATATTTTGTTGTTATTCTATTCACAGCACACTTACTATGAAATTCTAAAATGTAAAATTGATTATTTTTTTAAATTATTATTATTATTATTTTTTGCACTAGGAAGGTTTTACACTGAAAATAATGGAAGAGTTCAACGTGCCTTTCTTGTAGGACCACTTTTCTTTGGATTTCTGCACTAATACATATGGAAGGATGAGGGAAAAAAGCAGAGTGGGGTGAAACAAAGTAGCCCCTGTGCACCATTTATTCATTACATGCAGTGTCTTTCCTAAGCAGCTCAATCTCCACAGACAACTCTACCTGCTGACGTTTTAATGGAGAAAACAGTAGGAGTTCTGAGGAACCTCCTGTGCCTGCACTGAGGAGCTGTGCCTGCATCACCAGCACAATATGTTCTGGACTCCCTGGGCTATCCATGCCTGCACAGATTGGCCATACATCATACGTGCTTTGAGTTCACAACGTCCAGAAAACAGTGAGCTGGTGCTGCATGGGGCCATTCAACTGAAAATCTGTTGGGTTACCGATAAAAACAGGATTCTGCCATCAAAGTGATAGAATTGGCAGGTAAAGGGAGTAACCATTCTAGGAAACCTTCGTAATTTTTAAGAGTCATGCATCTGCAACAGTCAGGCTACAGAATCTTGGCATTTGCTCCTCTGTTCTAGTTAAATACTGTTTTGCTCCTTGGCTTGAGTCCTATTTCTAGAACAGGAAATAGCATCTCTTTGGTTTTTTTTTTTAATTTTGTTTGTTTGTTTGTTTTTCTCTCAATCTGTAGCTTTGTTATGGATCAGAGTAAGCCAAGGGCCAAAAGCGACTTGTAATCTTTAGCACATGCTGTTTTTTTTTTTTTTTTTTCTAGACGTACTGTTCAGTAAGGAAATAAACTAGTAAGGGGTGAAGATGCAATATGGTGCTAACCACCCTATTTCAGCACATTAAATATATAAATTTGCACTTTTCTCCAACTAAAAATAACACAGATTAATAAACCCTGATATTATGTATTAAATAGAGAAATCTTTATCATGGATTATGCAGCAGGAGAATGGTATTCACAGTGGTCTTCGCTCGAGAGTTCATTGTTAGGACAGTTTGATGGGTGGACTGAGCACACACTTAGGATACAGACTGGAGGCGTATCTTTGAGTGTCATCAGCTCATTATGAGATTTAGGACCTGTTTTTAAAGTCCACAAATTTCTGTTTTGGGGGGGAGGAGTCCAGACTTAGACATGAATTTGTTTATTTTTAACAAAGTTCAAGGAGAGCAGCTCTAACCGGTGTCAGTGCTCACTGCTAAGCAGCTAAAAATGAACTGCCAAACTTCAAGACAGAAAATTAGGTGGCAGTTTTGAAAAGTTGGGCTTCATCTTCCTTGCACTTTTTCATCTATACAGTGGTGCCTGAATGGCCTTGGCCATCTTTGCAAAATGGATGAGTGAGATCTGCAACCAAAAAAGTAATACACATACTCCACTTCACTCTACTTCAGAGTACTGCCTATAAAACATAACACAATACTTGTAGAAACAGATCCAATATGTCTTCAATAGTATTTGGCAACTATATGTCATTTTACATTCTTAAGGCTGTGTACAGCAACAGTTAAGAGAGCTGAACATCACCAACACATTCAACAAATAAAGACAACCACACCCAAAGTGATTGGCATCAGACCAAATGACAAATTCATCATTAGGATACAGGATTTCAGATACAAAGTTTCTTGTACCAAACATTAGATCCCTGGTTCTTAAACTCTTGCAATGCGCAGTCAGTTATTTTTCATATTGTGCCAGCTTTTTTTCCTGCTAAAACAATTTGAAAGATATTTAGAAATACATTACTAATATTACCTTTCCCTGCAAGTGATTTATATCATTACCATTGGGATACTCTGTAAATAAATACAAATAAACAGAAAAACCATCCCCTGCTGCATCACTAGTGGCTGACGATCTGTTAGACGTTGTTGGGCAGGCTGAGCAAACGCACAGCAGGCACTGTTGCTATACTTAGGAAAATTTCATTTTGCTGCATATTGCATAATTCTGGATGTCCATCTCAATTGTGAAAAAGTAAATTAAAATTATATATCATAGCCTGTGGAATTGTTTTGGCAAAACTCATTCACTTAATCATGATGCACAAGTGTGTGACAGTTGAAATGCAGCCTGATGGGTGCAGGGTCATCCTGCAAGATGGGCTTAACTCACAGTGAAGCCCTGTGATATAATTTTTATTGTTCTGGAACTCTTCCTGAGATCTGTGCAGGTTTAGCAAGCATTGCTTATGGAATGTCAGCCAAGAAGCGCGCATCATGGGCTCATGGCTGCCCAGCAGAAGCCAGGGGGAGGCGGCAGCAGCCATCTGTCTCCGCTCAGTCACCCACAGAACTCTGGCTTATGGGGCACATGGGAGTTTAAAGGGCTCCTCGGGTCTGTCAGCAACGGCAAACCGAAGGCATGGCACAGTTCAGCCTGGTCAGGTCTCTTTGTTGAATAACTGAGTGAGTCATTATAACTCTTCTTAGCTAGGGAAATAATCTGCAGTCAGGAATGTGGTTTATCAAATAAGCTCACGTAAGCATCCAGGTCTTATAGGAGAAATAAAAATATGCCTGAGAGAAGATCACATCCTTCTGGAAAATGAGTATCTGCTGAATTGAGGAGACTTTTCTCCCGGCAGATCTGCCACGTTCCCACCGGCAGGGTGGCTTTCCTGCACTGTGCATCAAATGCCCTTCCAGCAAACGTGCTGCCTGCTTCGCACAGAGGTCATCCAGGTTTAGAAAGAGGCTGTTTTGTCAGCTTGCTTTCGCAACGCATTTTGGCAGCTGGAAGAAGGAGAAACCAGTAGTAAGGGATTAGTCAGCTCTCTGCTGACCGCTGCCAAACACCAGCCAGACCCGGCAGTCATGTACAGGGCAGATACACGTACATGTACATGGGCGGGGGTGATGCGCTCCGAGGGATGCGGATCCCTGCGGACAGTCCTGACGTCTTTTTTTTGGGGGGGGGTGGGTTGCTTGGATGGGGTCCCCAAGAGGGGCGACGATCCACAGCGCGGGGAGGTCATGCGTGATTCCACCCCGCTGCCCTCACGGGGCTCCTCAGTCTGGCTCCGCTCGCGCCCGCGGGGCTCCGCTCCCCCGGCTGCCCTCACGGTCGGGCATCGGGAGCCCCGGCCTCCCCTCACGCCCGCGATCCCCTCCGCGCCGCCCTCAGGCCGGGACCCCCGCTCCGCCTCGGCCCGCCGCCCCCCGCGCGGAATCCCGTCCCGCGGCACCGAGAGCGGAGCGCCCGCCCCCGCCCTCCCATGGTGCCCCGCGGCGGGGGCGGGCGGCCCATGTCCGCCATCCCGGCGTGCCGCGCGGTCGGGCAGCAGCCGGAGCAGCAGCGGCCGAATCCCCTCCCTCCGCCGCGAGCCAGCAGCCGCCCGCTCGGCGCGAGTGAGGAGCCGCCGCCCGCGCCTCGCCCCCTCCCTCCGCCCCGCGCCGCTGCCCGGCCGGCCATGCCGTCTCGGGCAAGGTAATGAGCCGCAGAGCCCCGGGGTCTCGGCTGAGCGGCACCGGCAGCAGGCAGCACTACCACCCGCGGGGCTGGAATGACTGGCAACCCAGGTGGGCAGGGCGGGGACCGGGGGGCCGCCGCCGGAGCCGGGGCGGCTGAGCGGGGGGCGCGGAGCCGCTTCCCGAGCGCCGGGCCTGCAGGGGCGGCGGGGCGGCGGCGCCGGGCCTAGCGGGGGGCGGGAGGGATTTCCGGGTGCGCCGCGGCTGTCACCGCGCGGCAGGGCCGGAGCGCGGCCCGCTCCCACGGGGGCCTCGCGGCGCTGCGGACAGCGGCGGCCCCGCCGTGCGATCCGCCTCGGCGGGGGCTTCGGGCTCGGCCCCGTGCCTCCGAGGCCGCGGCGGTGCGTGGAGGGGGGGGGGGGGTCGCGAGCCGGGAGTGGAGCGATGGGCTCGTGCGGTGCGCTGGGTTCCGCGGGGTGCTGTGCCCGGACCTTCGGCTCTTGGGGAGCGAAACTGAGGGCGCTGACATCTTCAATCGGGTGTGGAGCGTGCGTGCCGGGCCTTGCTGCTTCTGTACAGCTGATGCCGCGCGTGTGGTACTCTGCCTTCCTATGTTAATAGCCTTTTGTGGAAATCGTGTTCCTTCAGATATATTTTTTTCTTTCTTTTCTTTTGGTAATGGGGCTTTTTCAGTGCATTCGAAACTGTAGTGTAGTGTGGGACCCTGCTTTTACTACCGCCAGCAGGGAACATTCAGGCACTCTGTGAGGAACGTGTCTGTGTCTGGCGTGGGGCACTGGGAGGTCTGTGAGCTGGGACTTCAGAATTGCTGTGCCAGGAGCTGCTCTGTGGCTGAACAGCCAGCAGCACTGTAGGGCTGGTGTCCAGTTCTTAGTGCTGTATGTGACCTGGGCACTTACATTCTGATTTCTTGTTATGGGACTGTTTGCTCAGATAACTTGCCATTTTTTCTCGCTTAAGAAGAAGCAATCCTCATTGGTGACATCTTATGGCGTCTCGGTCTTAGTGAAGAGTCTTGGCATGTAAGCAGATTGGTCTCCTGCTGCTGACCTCCTGCCTCACTTCAGGTCTGCAGCATAGAGCTCTGATGTGTAACTGCTCCCCTGGAGGAGCTGGGGTGCATCCCTGCAGTGGATGGCATTGATGGGCGCTTCCTTGAACCTAATAACTTATCACAAGTGTTATCTTTTAGCCTGGAAAATGTCTTGTAGTTTCTAGAAAACAGGCTGTGTCCAACAAACCTCTGCCTTCAGCATATTCAGTTGTGTTAGGGGTGGAAGTGAGAATGTGACTGCAGAAATGTTTTGTCTGCTGGTATGGCAGCTCAAGAAATTGGTCAGTCCCACATCTCCAGCTTTGGTTCTCTATGCTACTGTGTGAGGCATCCTCAGCTCTCAAATACTGTGCTGCTGTAAATGACATTTTTAAAATAATCATCCAAGAAGCCATTGCAGAAACAAATCTGAAAGCAGCAGAGAAAGTGTAGCAGGCATGGGGAACTCAGAGGGTGGGCGGGGGTTGGTTCTGCTTCTATCAGCTTGTGTAACTGGGGTTTCTGTAGAGAAATGTGTAACACCTCCTTACTGACTCTGCCACTTGTGAGAATTTAACTTTCTTTCCTCTCAAATATTTGGAGTTTTTAGCCTGGTGAGAGAACCAAGGAACTAGAAGTGTTCACATGGTCCCAAACACAGATCATGTTTTTCTCTTTGTGTTACACCCACGGTTTCTGCATCTCGCAGTGTCAGCTTTGGCTGTCTGGAACCTGTGAGGTTTCACTTAAAGCACAGAGTAGAGAGTAAATCAATCTCCATTGTTTTTAAGTGATGGACCATTGAAAGGGGATCTGTTACAGAAATCTAGCAGTGAGTTTTTCTCCTTTGTGAAGCATTTTGAATGTGCTCTTGGACAACCTCCAGTATGGCATATATGCAAGTATAGTTTCCTTCCTCTTCCTTGCTCTTGATTGTTTTGTTTAGCACAGGTGATACTGCTGTAAGTGCTTGCTTGCAGGGCTTGGAGGAGTAAAATGGGTAAAATAATGAGAAATGTTGCCTCAAGTTGCTTGAGGGGGGAGAAAGGAACTCCTAATGCTTGGGTGTGTATTATCAGATAAACTTTGTTGTGGTGCATGCATCACTGTGTGTGTAAAAATGACCAGAGTGATTTCCATTATAAGCCTAGATTCCTCTCAGTTTCTAGTGATGCTAATAAGTGCTGGGACTTGGGGTGAAAACAGTCTGAAACTGAAAGTTGGAGCCCAGGTGCTTCCCTAAGAGAGCTGTTTTCAATTAGGACTTGATTTTTTAATTTGCCTGCATGAATGCTGTCCTGTCTGTTAATGTACATGGCCTGGTCTTCCTGCAGTGTGTGTGCTGGTAGAGCTGTGCATTGCAGAGGAAGGAGTTGTGCTGATGGACATGGATGTGTCAATGTGTGCACTGTGGTATTTCAGACTCTGCAGTAGTGGCAACACAACACTTGGGTGTGACGGAAGAATGAAGTGGTTGTGATAGTTTTTCTTTGCTATTTTTTTTTTAATTTGTTGAAGAGATCTTGTCCCCCTCTGCTAATCTTTCCAGCTTTGTAGACTGTTGACTCAGTGTAGTACTAAAGACTGATCGTGTAGTGAAATAAATAATGTCCTTCCATAGGAACTGCTCTGGGTGGCACAACAGTTGGTATGAACATCACAGTGCTCAGCAGGAGCACGGGTGTGGGATGGCAGCTCAGTAAGTGCACTGTGCCAAAGCAAGAAAGGGAGATAAGACTTGAATTAACAGGACTTCTCTCTCTTTTGCAGTAATACAGGTTAGCAAGAGGAGTACAAGAAGTCTTTCACATCTGATAAAAGATCTGGAGGTGGCTTATTAGATACAGGTTCAGTCTTGGAATTTGTTCTTGAAAATAAGGTGTATGCTTCCCGTGCAATGTAAGTCAATGCTAGGAATCGGTAGTTTCTGTTGTTGCAGTGCCAAACTGAGTGACGTGGTAGATTTCTGTCAGTCTGGACATCATAAGACAATAAAATGTGGTTCTCCTTAAAGGTAGCTTATAACCTAAGCAACAGAGTACCTGTGTTTAACATGAAATAAAACAGGAGGGATTGGCGCAGAGCTGAGAAGCTCATCAGAGCAAACAGGTTGAAAAAGTGACATCCAGAGCAGCGCTTTTCCTGTGACTGTAAAGGGCAGAGGTGTGTCAGGCAGCGAGAACTAGTGCTGGTGAGTTAATGTAGTGAAGGCATGGGTGGGAGTTGTGCTGTTGGAGTCAAGCTAATAGCTAGGGAGTGAGCTGCAGGGTCAATTCTGAGGTGTGACTATGAAGAGGTCAGGGGAAACCTCGGAAAGAGGTTTGGAGGACTGTGCAGGAAGTGCTGAATGGGAGTAGGCACAGCTCTGGACTGGTAACAAGTAGTTCTGGATCTCCTTTCGCATCTGAGTTCACTGAATATGCTGATAAGGCTGAGAAGGTATGAGATCAAAGAGGTTTTTTTGAGTGTTTGTTTTTATTGTAAAATGAGGGAGCCTAAGTTTGTAATGTGGAAGCATTATATATTTTTTTTAATGTGAAACCAGAGGAGAATGAGATGTGAGAAAGATGAAAGAACGTGAAGTGTGTCAGTGGGAAGCAGAAGGAGCTTGAAGAGCACAGTCCTGCAGAAAACAGCCATCCCAGAGCTGCAGTGATCAGCTGCACCCAAACATGGCTATCGGGTGGCTTATGGGGAAACATGAAAAGAAGGCACATATAGGATAGGTCTCTTTGACGTTCTCTCCTGATATCCATTGTAGGAGAGCATTGGTGAGCTCTGTGCAAGAAACGAGTGCTGCAGAGCTGAGGGACATGGGAAGTGGCTGTGGGTGCTGTCCAGCAGCAAAGGTGGCAGAAGTGCAGCAGGAAAGAAGAGTTGTTAGCCCCATGTTACTGCAGGAGGGGTAGATGCAGACACTGGTGTCTTTGCTGTGCTCTCAACGCAGGCAGCAGCTCAGTCAGGCCGGGGGATCATCTTGGTGCCTTAAGCAGTGCTAAAAAAACATGGCAAGAGGGGATAGTGCAGAATGGAAGAGGGTTGTCCTCGCTCTGTGAAGCTGTTAATTTGAGTGGTACAGTTGCTGTAAGTGGATAAACATCTTAAATAGTGAAGAATTGATGTGCGTGATAGCAAAAATAAACTTGGCAAATAGAGCAAATGACCAAGGAAAACTGACCAGCTTACGTGATAACAGACACAGTATGTGTGTACAGAGTAAGGCATCCATGTCGAACTGTACTTGGAAATACAATCAGATAGAATAATTAAGTGTTTTTTATCTCAAAATAATACCCATATGGTATAGTCTCCTAACAGAGTCACAGATAACGGATAGTATGCCAGATTGTCTGTAACAAGATTCTCGGACAAAAGTTCTGAAGGTTTCCATGTAACCAGAGAAACAATTTATTTGATTGACCTATTTTCAGATTCCATAAAAAGACTTTTTTTAAAGCAAATTGTTCTCAGCCGTGCTTCCTTCAGTCTCACGAATTGCTGTAGTCAAATCTTGCCGATATGTTTGATAGGAGGGGTGGACTTTTCCAATTGTAAGTGCATAGGTTTCCTCTTGTACATCCTTGAGACAAACAAAAAAGTTCAGTAACCTTTTGAAGGAACTGTAGCAGCCATTTGAGTGCACTTAGGCAGGTAAAAAAAAAAACACCACGATGACTCCACCACCACCCTGGTCAGCCTGTGCCAATGCCTGACCACTCTTTCAAAGAAGAAATAGTTCCTAATAGCCAGCCTGAACCTCCTCTGAACTTTATCTGATGTCACACTTTTGTACTTGGGTTCACTTGTTGCTAACACTGTACAATGGTTGCGTTCATACTTGGCATGTCTTCACTTCTGTGATGATGTCAATGTATGCAGCTGATAAAGTGGTCTTTGCATGAACGGTTGGGTAACGAAATCTGGTTCTCTGGAAAGCAGTATCTTTCTGAGTAGTGTTATTTTTATTTTTTTCTTTGCATGGTAAAGAAAGGGCAGAAGCTGCTGGTTATTTAAACTGCATGCTTACTGTAGCGGGGAAAATGTCTTCAGTGGGAACTGCTGTCTTGCGATGCACAGGAAAGTGGCACATTTTAAATAAAATCTTGTTCACCTTTAGCTGCTTGATGAGCTGTGCACTGTGAGCTTGCAGAAAGCTGTCCCCAAAGGCAGAGCTAACCAAGTGTGGAGTTCTTCCCAGGGAAACAATAGGCTGGTGCACCACACCACAATGGAAAATCTTACAAAATGCTGACAGGCTGTCTGAGAACATGTGTAGTCCTTCCATTGGTTGGGATATGAAATCCTAAAAATTGTATATTTAATCAGCCCGTGCTCAGACTTCAGAACTGCAGGCTTCATGCTGGACGCTGGTGGATGGAACAGCCACAGCACAGTTCTGTCAGACTGTTTCACTGACAAGCAAAACCAGCTTGAATCCTCTCATAAACTGGAAGCCCTTTAGGATTTCAGGGCAGGGAGAGCTGGGAGCTGTGGAACTGACAGGGAAGTTGGAATGTGGTGTGAGTGGGGTTGAAGTCCGTACCACTGAGGAAACAGTGCTGAGTGTTGCTGGTCAGTGTGACTGCGGTGAGTGCTGAAGGTCCAGTGGCAGCTGTGTGATCCCAGCCCTGAGCAGAGGCTCTCAATGGGGTTCACCTGGCTGTGGCCACTTGTTCCACATAGCAGTGCTGTGCTGCCCCAACATACGCTTCCTCAAGAGTCCTGCTGTCTGTACCCAGAGGTGCATTGGCTTACAGGGCCAAAGGCACGTGTACCTTCCAGGAAAATCCATCGACAGCTTTTTCCCCGTGGAAATTTTAGCTGGGATCTAAACTTGATACTTCAGATAAAAGAGCTAGAGTACCACTTCCTTCTTTTGAATCTTATTCCTAGTTGGTAGTGGGTTGCCTTTTAACATTCTTAAAGGATTAAAATACATGGGAGGTTTCTTCAGTTGTGTTTACAAATATGAACTGCCATGCTGTTCTCCTTCACTTGTGCTGAGGAGAAGCTGTATCTGAAGGCAGCAAGCCCTGGGGACAGCTGGGGTGCCACCCATTCCCCAGAAACCTTCAGCTGAGATTGGTGTTCCCTGTTGGCCTTGGGATGTATTTGACTTCTTTTCCCTGATTTTGGCTACTGGCTTTAATACAGTGTTCTTTTTAGAAGTAAAAATGAAGTAGTTTTTTCCCAAGATCATGTGGCATTTCTCCATATGCAGGATTGTGGTTAATTCACAGGAATGAAAATAAATCATACATCCTGCTTTTTGGTAAATACTTATATGAGCTGTCCACTACTTGAGAATTAGATTTAACAAAGCCCTCTGTGAGTAACTTCAGTGGTGAGATGGCAGTTGCAGCTGGGATGTACAGCAGTTCTTGCCTTAAGATGGCTATGATTTTACTGGTTCTTGTGTAGAGTCTCCGGTGTTGCTTGTAAAAACAAACAAACAAACAAACAAAAACTTATAGTAATTAGTTGAGTTAAATTCTGGATCTCATGCGTATGAATATAATACATTGAAGTAACTGTTTTTAAAACTCACATCACTTGGTGTGTCCAGTGAGAGCAGGCATGACAGTTCTCACCTTGTTCCTTACAAGTTTATTCTGAGCTATAAATCACCTTTCTGATATGAGTGGTCCAAACTTCATGGAGATTTATATAAAAATCACTTA
Source organism: Meleagris gallopavo (assembly GCF_905368555.1). Classification (NCBI taxonomy): domain Eukaryota; kingdom Metazoa; phylum Chordata; class Aves; order Galliformes; family Phasianidae; genus Meleagris; species Meleagris gallopavo. Next base: position 8,335,939 of record NC_139419.1, on the reverse strand, counting down.
CCTGCAAGCATTGTTCTAAAAGATAACAGCTCTTAATATACATTTCATCTTTTTTCTATAGTAAAGCCTGCGTTCTTGTTTTGCAGCTTTTGTTTTGCAAAAAGTTAATATGCTTTTCCTGTACTGATTATCAGTTGTGTGCCATTAACACCTCCATCTAATAACCAGTTTTGTGTTGCTCAGTGGGACCCATAGTGTGTTATGTAAATGTTCATGTGTGGATTAGTGATGGCAGTGCACAGTGTGAAAGCCTAGCTGTGATACACACCTATACCTCACTCTTTTGTTTGTTACTTGTGGAGGGAGTTTGTGCTCCTATCTCGTATAGGCATCTAACTGAAATACTTGGGAATCTTTGACACAAGGTGTTGATACTGGAATGTTTCCTTTGCATGCTGTTGTGATAATCAATTCTAAACCCAGTGTGAATTTGAGGTCACTTCCTGAAGAGTAGGTTAAATGTGCACATTTTAACACAGGGAAATACATTTGGGATTGTCATTTAAGTATGTTGCGTTTGTAAGTGAATGTGAATCCCACTCATGTTATACTCCTACATAAAAAAATATTTTTCTCTTTATAGAACTGACAGTGCATCAGCTGACCAGGACAATTTAAAATACTCTTCATCCAGAGATCGGGGCAATTCTGCCTCCTATGGATTACAACCCTCAAATTCAGCTGTGGTGTCTCGACAAAGACACGATGATATCAGAGTCCACACTGACATACAGAATGAAGACAAAGGTATTCAGATTGCTGTTTCATGTGTAAATTTTGAGGGAACGGTTCAAGAAAGGCAGTATACTCAAAATGCTTGAGAAACTTTAAAAAAAAAAAAAAAAAAAAAAAAAAAACAACCAATAACAAAATTGTGAACCAGTACAGCTTATTGCCACAGTATCACTGGTAAGAGGTTTATCTGGGATCAAAGAAAAGCTGTGGTTGATATGAGCAGTGAGAAAATATGCAGCTGCTTTAAGGGAAAATTAATGCATTAACAGTTTTCCTGAGGAACAGTATTTTGGACATGTCTGGTCTGCAAGTTGTAATTTCTTCCTACATAGTGCTTGGTGCTTCTGGGGTTGGAAATGGGCTGCCTGGTTCAAGGGACCACTGCTCAGAGCATCTCAGTGGCTTTACTGTGGCAAACTGGAATCTTAGGGAATCAAATCTGTCTTTTGTCATTCAGCGAAATTTCTGCTCTTCTTTGCTTAAGTCTGACTTCATATGGATTGCACAATGTATGGGTTGTACTATTGCAGAGTTGTGTTGTGGTTTTTTTTTTTTCTGAGGGTGTGGGGAGAATGGAAATACTTTGTCTAGAAGACAGCTGAAATTTCAAAATGGTATCCATTGTGAAAGAAAAACTTGTAATCTCAACTCTCTAATTTCCTAACGCAGAGCTGAAATACGAGGATTTTCTGCTTGCAGAATTCCAGTGATATTAGTGTGGAACCTCAAAAGCATTTGCACTCCCCCTTCTTTTCTATCTTGTATCCTTCTGTACACAGTTACACACCACATCCTGGGGGCACTACAGCTGGGTGCACTGATGCAGATTTACTTTTTGCAAGCAGTAAGTGCTGTTAATGGGAGAAAGGAGCATGAGTCTATTCTTGCTTATCTTCATGCTGTAAAGGTTGATAAACAGATGACCTTACTAGAAAGCAGATAGCAGATACACTGACAATGAAACCTAACATGGAGGGATCTAGTGTATTTCAAATCTACTGGATTATTCTTAAATACCATGTGCTGGTATAGTGAAATAGCAAGTTGCATACAAGTCAGCAAGGAAGTTTTTGTGAATTTACTGGAAAGTACCTCTTGGAGAGGAGGAATGTACCCGTCAGTCCCTCAAGTACTGTGTCTTACAGGACGTGTCTCTGCGAGCTCAGCACTTTGACTCAGCTGTTTTGTTCAGTTGTGACTTGAAAAGAGATGTGCAAAATCAAATTCCTTGTATTCCTTGTTCATTTTTATATTTTAAGGAATTTGTAAGCTTACAGGTGCAGTTTCACACCTGTGTTATTTTGTTTTTCTTGCCTGAGATTCTTCAGGCAACTGTTGGAGTCTGCCAGTGGGGAACTTTTCTTTAAAGAACTTGTAGCTTCCCTGTCCTGGATGGCATAGTCACAAGTACTTGGAATCCTTAAGAGGTTTCTTTTTTCCAGTTTCTGATGTTGGTAGCACAAATGACTTCCAAGTTCACCATTTCTGGAAGTTCCTTTCTGAAAACCACCTGGGCTGCAGTTATGCGCCTCCCCTAGCAACCTGTTCACTGCTTTAGCACTCTCGTGGTTAAGGATTGTTTTCTTGTGTGCAGTTCAAATTTCCCTTGCTGCAACTTGTCACTGTTAACTCCTGTCCTTTTTCCATCTCTGAGATCAGTTAGTTTTTGTTTTTTTTAAACAAACTTTCCCATTAGGTAGTGAAAGTTTGCAACTAATTATCTCCCCTTTGTCTTCTCTACTTACTTTACTTTCTGAAATGAGACAGGTAAGTTTGCAGACTTCAGTTTTTTAAGTTAAGTCCAAAGCCTCCTGAGGTTTGTATTCATAGATTAATGTTCCCCATCTCTGCATTTTCTGCCTTCTGGTTTGTTACTCTGTGTTACTGAAGGGGAAAAAAAAAAAAAAAAAAACCAACACAAAAAACCCTCTACACTAGTGTTCATGCTGTGGTATCATACATTTCTGCTACGATTAATAATGGTGACATAGCTGAGCTTGTTCTTATTTGCTCTCAGATTTGATATTTTAATAGAAATGAGTTAGAATTCGTATATATTAGAATTTTCAAAGTCTTTTGAGAGCAGCAGGTAACTGTCTGAAGAGAATTATGTAATATTTGCAGCGTTAATGCCTGAAAACTTGCCCTGCTGTTCTTCATTTACTCAAAATGACAGCAATGCTATGCTTGGTATTGCTCCCAAAGATGTACCATATGTATGTCAAATGGGATAATGCAGGCTTGTGTTGAATTCATGTCAGAAACGCTGGAGCACATACCAATGCCTTTGCAAGCAACCAAAACCCAATGAGATTTTTGTGTGCGCTCAAGGGTGTGAAGTAACATTGAAGTGCAGTTGTATGTGACAGCATGCGTGTTTGTGATAGCTGATGTCTGTGGTCTGAATGCATAATTCTGACACCCTCCGTTAAATTAACCTCTTTGTTGCTTTACATTTTAGTGATATACTTCTCTTTAGTCATAACTATTGTTAGTAAGTTCCTTCATAGGGCTGTGTTGATTTGTTATGACAAATTAACCTGAAGGAGGGAGATGTGCTGCTTTGTTTAAAAACATGGTTTTATGTTGTAAGTAAAAATGTGCGTAAATTATCTTTGCTGTAGGTGTAATTAACTAATTACAGATGAGATTCTGATTAGGAGTTTTTCATGGAATCATAGAACGGCTTGAGTTGGAAGGGACAGTAGGGATCTGATTGGAGTTCTTGTGATGGCACAGTAGTCCTGTGTGTAAAATTGCACAAGCTTCTCCTGGTAGTTCGCAGCTTCTTTTTATCCAAAGTTCTATATTTGAGATGAATGACATTTTATGTCCACTAATGCTCAGACTGACTGTGAGGTTTGGAAGTTTTTCACTTATGCTGCAGTCTCAGGAGGTTGCCTCCTCTTGTACAGAAGCACCTCTCCTTTCCCCCAGGCTGACTTTTATGTACTGATGCAGGCAAAACTGTGGAAATGCCTTTTCTGAAGGAAGCCTCGCATATCCTTCATTGCTCCAGGTTTCACTTTTTTTTAGCTGAGCCATTCCTGTCTGAAGCAAAGAGAGAAGCTCAGAAAGGTGACTGGGCCAGAAAAGTGGCTGGGCAGCTGGCCTTCCAGGAGGGCTTCAGCATATTGAGAATGTACATAGCTGTCAGTTTCATTTCTCCATTGTACTGCAGAGGAAGGAAGTGCCCTTAGCTGTGGGGCAGCCTGGAAGAAACCTTGGGCTTCCTCATTTGAGTATGTAAATACTCTAGGAGTAAAATGAGGGATCTCGGAGTAAAAATGATTGCCCTACTTAAAACGACCCTTTTATTTCTGTTTTGTACTGTTACTGAAGATGTACCATGTCATTCTCAAGTGGGAGAATGTAGGATTGCATTTAATTAAAGGTTATGCCACTATTAATGTAAAAAATGCTGACTGCTGTAAGTTTAGGGAAAGTTGTTTGATTTGTGTGTCATAGTTTAAATCATCCACAGCTTATTCAGAGCTTTCTCTTATTTTGGGTGCTTTTTGGATCTTGTGTTGTGATTTTATAATAAAACAGTGTTGAAATTTGATTTGCGTGATGAAGGAGCGAATAAGTGAATGCATTGAGCTGTGTTTAATGGTAGGTTGGTGTGAAAAGCCTTGTAAAATACAAGATAAAAATATAAATAAACCCTGAAATACAACAAAATTAGCTTTTTAAAAAACCCTTTCTATTGCACTGGATTTTTATGTGCTTCAGAAAAAGAATGAGCAGATTCTGAACACATGTCCTGGTACCTTACTGGGTGTAAGAAACACTTGCATGTAGAAGAAAGAAAGAAGCTAAAAAAAGATGGTAGAGGTTTGAGCTGTTGATTTGCATGTGAATTGAGTAACTCCTAATATGCTGTTCTATTGAATGCAGTTTATGTTGATCTCACCTTGCTTTTTCCACAGGTGGCTACAGTGTCAATGGAGGATCTGGGGAAAATACTTATGGTCGGAAGTCGTTGGGGCAAGAGCTGAGAGTTAACAATGTGACCAATTCTGATTTTACCAGTGTTCCGCATGGGAATCGTGCTTTAGCCACAAAAGACATGAGGAAATCACAGGGTAAGGGTCTTGGATTTTCAGTTAGGAGATCTCTTCTGGCCACTGCTCGTGTTCAGAATGTCAAAAGAAGTTTGCTGTGGAATGGCTCCGAAGAAGTGAATCTGCTCTTAGAGTCATTGAAAATTAATGCCTGAGTAAAAAGTTGCTAGCAAGGAGTCCTGAGCGTGGGAAAATGTGTAACGGTGAGCCCAGCCGTTATCTGTTTGCACTGGCCTGCGGGTCAACAGTCATTGTAGCAGGTGATTAGTCAGTAGATGTGTGCTCTGAACCAGCCACGTTCGTGCTGCCTCTTGCTCAGCTGCAGGTAGATGCCAGGAAGGAACTGGAGGCATGGTAAGAATGTGGGCACAGTCATGGGAGGTACAGCAGGAGGAAATCTGGAGTTGCAAGAGGGTGAAAGAATGCTGGGCGTGCATCTTATTTGAGAACGAAGGACTCACTTTTCCTGCTGATTGGGCTTAAATAGTGTTTTTTATTAAAAAAAAAAAAAAGCTATTGCAAGGACATTGGAATGAAAATAGCGACTTTGTTATGACTAAGTGCTGTCATTTATTGCATCACTTAAACTAAGTGGTAGCTGAGTCACTGTCAAAAACTATGACTAGTTTATATGAGGCCCTTTATAAATATATAGGAATGTAGAATTTCTCCTCAGGGCTTTACATTTTAGAGAGGACAAGGTAAAAAAGGAGCATTCGGTGTGCTTTGCAAATGCTGGAGCTGAATTGCAGGTAGTGATGTGACTGATGCAAAAATCTAATCTTTGGGAGGAGTTAAACTGATTTTTATAATCCCTTTCTAGTGTTTTGATATAAAAAAATTTCAGTGTTTTTAATACATTGTCATGACTGTGCAGGGGCAACAAAGAATTGCTTAATGGAGAACTCAACATAAATAATACTTTTAGGAACAGAGGTAGGAGGCAGTCTCCTGTTCGTACTCACAGAAAGTTCAGACTATGGTAGGTATGTGAGCACCTCTTCAGCCAACAAAACGTTGGGAATCTTGAATAACTGAAGTCACAGCCTGTGATGTGTATGCTTGTGCATAATTAATCCTTCTCCAGGTGGCAGATCTTGAGTCTCCTTGTTAACTGGGAAGCTTTCATCATTCTTGTACATTTCAGTAAGTCACTAAGATTTTTTGGAAGCTTCCGTACCACACACCAGGGTTATGTTGCAACAGGATCTTTTAAAAAAAAAATATATATATATATATATTTCCTTTTCTGTTATGCATGTACAGTTAGCAATTTTAAAAGTAGTTTTCTTTTGTGAGTTCACATATGGCTGACTGATTTTCCACAAAGTTGAAGTCTTACACATGCCTTAATTAGTGCTCTGATTAGCATAGTTTCAGACATACTGAGAGTTATTTTACTCTTCTAATTATTTTTTTATTACTTTATCGTTGTGACTCAACAGCCAGCTAACACTCACTGTCTTAGGGACTAGTGTTAATGTTTATGAGGTATTAATTGATAAGAACAGAGCTGCTTTTAGTAGAGAGGTTTGAACAGTATGTCTTGTTCTAGTAGCAGTGGAAGCCTGTCTCATAGCACCTTGGTGGTGGTTTTGTTTGTAGAGTTCTAGTTTTAGGATTTATTTGGTATGTAGAACAGCACGTCCATGTTTTCAAAATAAATGACTGTTTTCCACAAAGAGAGTACAAATAAAATTAAACACAGAAAAGACAACATTCAAAAGCTGTAGGATGTGAATTCAAGGGTTCAAAAAAGTGAAACCACTTCAAGTCTGTTCACTGTTTTTTATTTTGAAACTGAGGAGCCCAGTGACCCTTTTCTTTTAGGGGACAGAGGTTACCTTCCAAAGATAGAGAATCTATTTATAAAAACTTACTTGGAAATAATAACGTCCAGTATTTTCCAAATGACTGCATCCTGTTTTGCCCTTTAAGCGCAGTGTCTGCTGACCCAACCCAGCTGATGCCTGTGTGGTTTCCCGCTGAGCAGCAGGGATCAGCACAGACAGGCAGGTGACTGCTGGGGTCCAAGGCAGTGCTCAGCAGAGTGTAGCTGAAGGGATGTTGCAGAACAGACGTTTCTTTTAATCAGGAGGCACATCTGTTATCTTGTAGTGGATTGTGTTAAGGGGCTGTTGATGCCTTGAATTGTTCAAGGACAGGCTTATATCGTTCTTTTGAGAGGCTTTGTTTGTGGACAGTGTAGAAGAGAAAAATTTCTACATTTTGTTCAGCTTAGTCTTTAAGATGCGTTCAGTAATATATAACGGGATGCTTTCCTAGTTGAGTGTTCCCATGGAATTATTCATGAACAGCAGTTGTACATTTTAATATGTTTGTACTATGGTCTGTATTAATTTCCATCCTAACCAAACCGTGTATGTTTTGTTTTCAAACAATTCCATTTAAACTTTCAAAAAGCATTTTCTTCCCTAGGGGATTACTGACCTTCTACTACTGCCCATGCTTTTAAAAAAAAAAAAAAAAAAAAAGGTAGGCAGGGTACCCCAAGGGCAGGCTGTATACTTCCTGGTAGCCCCTTTCTTCCTTTTTCAGGGCTGATCAGATATTTTTTTCCCCAGATGGCTCACTGTACCAAGTCTCTTCTTCTGAAGTTTGGCTATGTATTGACCATTGGCAGGCAAGGATTCAGCTACAGTTGGTAGCTAAACTCTGGTCAGAAATAAAAGGAGATCCTCAGAGGCAAGCAGATATAGTGCATATATTGCAGTTCTTAGGCTGGCAGCATCACTCAAATACAGCTTCAGAAATGCCTTTACTGGTCATCATTGCTTGTATGTTTCTCAGCAGACTTAGCTTTTCTTCCTCTACTGGAGACTGCAGTTTCCAGATAAAGCAAGGGAAAAGAAACTCAATTCTTCTTAAATAGCCTTTAGTCTTTGGTGAAATCAGTAACATGTTGAAGCACACTCTTTTCATTACCTGTCAGCATGTCTTGTGTGGATGTTCTAGCTAAGAAGAAGAGGTGTATTTGATTCTTCTTGCTATTTTAATGTTTGCAAAGCCTCCACAATCTTTCAGAATGTCAGGTGTCTTCAAAGTTCATTTCTGAAACTAATGCCTGGTGAAAAACAGGTTATCAAAGCTGATTTTATTTATACTCTATTTTAAAATTCAGAAAATAGATACGTTCCTCAACAGAACAAGCGTACCTTTTTTCTTTTTCAAAGCAGAACTTTGCTAGCTATTAGGCTAACTGTAATTGTTCTTGTGCCAAAGTGACTGAGAATACTGTTTCTTGGTATTTTTTGAGCTTAAATCTGGTTCTTTGCTTCAAGAAACAGGTTTTTTTTAATAAAGATTTGCTTTAAATATCATTTGTTGAACTGTTTTGTTCAGTCAGAAATCTTAGTTAACCTTGTGTCAAAACTTTTAATTAAAAAGAAATAATAATATGTATATTTTCACTTATATGTAAGAGGCAACTAAATCCAGGATTATGTTTAAAAGTAAAACCAAGTTTTGCTTAGTTGTGGAAGGGTTCTACCCGGATACTAGTCTGGCTACTGGAAGATATAAGGTATTTTGGTAGCTGAATTGGATTCTGTGTTTTCTCCATATCAAGATGTTTATTTTTAACTTTTTTCCACAAATTACTATTAAGACTTTTTGAGTATGCAAATACTTATTTCAGGCTATGTGTCTTACTGATAAAACATTGTAGAGAGAAGAAATAATGGCCTTTTCTGTTTTTTTGTTTCAGAGCGATCGTTGTCTTATTCTGATGAGTCTCGACTGTCAAATCTTCTTCGGAGGATTACTCGGGAAGACGACAGAGACCGAAGACTGGCTACTGTAAAGCAACTGAAAGAATTCATTCAGCAACCAGAAAACAAACTGGTAAGTAGTCGTTACTCTTCTGTAGCACTGGAGCATTTTTCTTTTCATAAAACTGCCTTTCAAAAAAAAAAAAAAATTGGTATTGAAATCTGGGGAGTATATCTTACCTACAGCAAAGGAAAGTGTGTTTCTGGATTTTCAGTTCTTTCTCTGTCATTCAGGAAGCTTTCCACTGCTTGATTACTGAATTGTAGTTTTTTGACTTTTTTTTTTAAATATCCTTCAGTTCCTTTAGCAAAGAAATAAGGAAAAAGCAAACCAAACATGTTTCCATCTTGTTCAATAACCATTTCTGGATTTTAAATGAAAAATGTGCATATATTTTTACAGTTGTCTGCGTAACTCATCTTAAAGCTACTAAGCTTTCTGGTTAAGTATATACAAATACTAAATTATGGAATAAGTACACGGTATCTTATCCAGGAGCCTTTTATCCCCATTTGGATTGCGTAGTATCCTCAGACGACTATCAGTGTTTCCTTCAATAGCTCTCTGTGTGCTGGGCAAGGAAGAAGTGATAGTCTGATCCTTTGGAGTAGACGTGACAGGAGGTTTTTGGAAGGATGGCTCTCTTGAGAAGAAGAGTGGGCAATAGTTAAAATGTTTTATTTCCATGGCCTACGTTTATGGAAGGAGTCTTGTTATAACAAGTCTTTTAGTAATTTGCACTTTAATCTGAATCTCACCTGGAATACAATTGCTCAAAGCCGTTGACTCAGTCTTTGTACCATAAAGGGTAAATTCAGAGAGCATGAGATGTAGGCAGTGCTGTTATGCTGTAATATTTTCTCCATAACTTCGCTCAGTAGGAATAGTTTGTGACACACTCAGTGGTTGCTCATAACTCTGAAGTGAATAGGTTTCATATTGCTTTGAGATCTTTTTGATAATCCAAAGCATGTTGATAGTTATTTTAAATCCGCTGTTGTAGTGGCAGCACGTGTTTGGTTTTCATTTACTAGGCTAAAATCTGATGGAAAAGAAATTTCTTTTTTAATCTGGTTTCTGCATTTCTGTAAGCAGATTTTTTTTTCTGGGAAAATGGTAGTATCACTACTAAACTGTCTGTTGTGTGTAATTTTTTTGGTCTGGGCTTCATCAAGGCTTTGGTACAAGAAATGCTTTGCTTCCATTGAGTGGCTGTTGGACAGAGGGATGATCTCTGACACTAAGAATTGAGAGATTTGGTGTTTGGTTTTGGTTTGATAGACAGTGAATTTGTCAATATTTACATGCTCCTCTCACTTCTATGCTTCTCTTTCTACATAAATGTGACAGTTGCAGCCCTTATTTTTCAGTAATTGATATATATTTCTTTTGCCATCTGTTTTTGAAATGTGCAAGATTTTATGTCTGTAGGTATTACAAATTAACTGCAGTGTCTTGTGAAAACAATTGCTTGTAACAGGGTTTTGCTTTTCAGTTACCTTAATTATAGCCATCATCTTATTAGATACTGGTAAATGTTGGCAACTTAAGGAAGCTATGAATCCTTCATCAAGCATCTGAAGAGAAGCATAGCGTGCTCTTTGGAAGAAACATGATAGAACATTCTGGGTGGTGAATATATATTTCAAGTCCTTTAAACTTGAAAGGGATCCCACAATTATTCAGCATTGTTCAAAATGAGAAAAGCACCTCGTATTTGGATCCTCTTTTGTGGAATTAGGAATAAAATAAGTCTTTTTTTTTTTTCCATTAGGTCTTTGGTATTTGTTCTAAAATGAGTTTCTGAACTCTAAAATTGTCAAGTGTTTCTTAAGGGTTCAAGGGAACTCCTTCAAGGGAAACTTTCTCTTCTCCCAGCTAGCAAACAGAAATAAGATTGGATTTCAAGTGATCTCTCCAATATTGAACATAAAATTTTATAAAGTATGATTCTTAACCTAGCTGTCCCTCTTGCAGTTCTTTACATCATTAAATGTAGTTTAACAGAGATCTTGTTGGTCTTTGGGTTGAAATGTAGGTGCGTTGAACAAAGTGTAGTAATAAAAATAACTTGGCAGTGCCCTTGCCATGGAATGGCAATTTATAAATTGCATGGGTATCTTTTTCCCTTTTGCTGTAGCCTCTTTTGCGGATATCAGGCACGTTTTTCAAATGTTTACATTGTCAAAGAATTTAATTCTCCAGACTATTACTGATCAGTTAAATATTGTGCTGCTGTACTCACTTATAAAGGTAGGACCCTAGGTCTTCAGTAGCCACTACTGATGGGCTGAATGGTGAGTTTCACATCTATGATGTAATGTCATCAGCTAGAACTAAATATAGAATGGGGCTTGACTGGAGGCTGCCAGTGTATTTTTATGGTTACTGTAAATAAATATGAAATATAACATGTGGGATAATATTTCAGTATTGCTTAATATAGTTCCTGCTAGTCTGCAGAGGCCATGAAATTGTAATAGCATTCTATTGGCAAATGTAATTGCCAGGGATGTTCTTAATGTGGATGTAAACAGGACCCAGTTTGCAGAGTTATTGTGGCATTATTATATTTATGCCTTTTATGTATTCTGTGTTATAGGTACTAGTTAAACAACTGGATAATATCCTGACTGCCATTCATGATGTACTCAATGAAAGGTAAACAAGAAAAACTAAGCAGTTTAAAGGTTTTAAAGAAGAACAGTGATGTTCGGTTTATTGTTTTGAGTATAGAAACACCGTAGCATGAAGGAAAGGTTGAAAGAAATTCACTTAATTTGCATGGATATGACAAATAGTATTAAAAGGATGGAGCACGAGGACAGCTAAGACTCTTAAGCATGTCAGTAGTGCTTTTAGGCTGTCCAGAGTACACTTCACAGAGAGAATTTTAATCTATATGGCTTTTATGTTGTAGGTGGTGTGAATTCTGTCTCAGCTACATTTAATTGGTTAGACATAGTATCGTGTTGCTGTGCTTATCTGGCTTTCACATTTAGCTTTGTTTTTTACAACCTGATTTGCTTTGTCTCCATGCAAGTAGGAACATATGCAGAGGAAGCATAAGAGTGTGTAGGCATTTGGGTGTTTAGTTCAATGCTGCTACCTAAAATTAGCTCTGTGTTAAGAATATTCTTTCTCGAACATCATGTTGCAAGTCGATTGGCCAATATATTGTATTCTTTTATTTAAATTGATTTATTTCATAGAAATACTTCATAGAAAATGTATTACCTGTTATTAATGGCCATTTCAACCTTATGATCGTTATTGCAAATAAGTAGGAGGGGAGCTCATTTGTGCATATATTTTTCTATTTCAGAAAAATGTTGAATCTTTTCTTGGTTTCTTTTGTTGTGCTTTAACATCTGGAGACTCCACATTTCTTTTTTTCTCCCCCAAAATGCAGTAGCAAATTGCTTCAAGAATTGAGACAGGAAGGAGCTTGCTGTCTTGGCCTTCTTTGTGCTTCTTTAAGCTATGAGGCTGAGAAGATCTTTAAATGGATTTTTAGCAAATTCAGCTTATCCACAAAAGATGAAGTTAAACTTCTTTATTTGTGTGCAACCTACAAAGCACTGGAGACTGTAGGAGAAAAGAAAGCCTTTTCATCTTTAATGCAGGTAAGGCTGCAAGTTAAAACAGGAATATTAAGACTTCCAGTGCAATGCGTGAATTAATGTTTAAATTAGAATGACCAATATGTAATTCTATGTTGACATAATAAGTAAGCACAATTAAAAGTGGGAGGGGACTTTGTATGAAATTCTTTGGTACTGATTTTGTTAGAAGAAAATGTCAAGAAAATGTCTTTGTATGATAGTGGCATCAAAAAAAAATGTACTTATTAGGGTGTATTGCAAATCCAAAGTGAAAAATCTTGTTGAGAGCAAAACAACTTAACCCAAGCAAACAGTGCACATAGCCTGATCTGTGGATTGCTTTGATGTGCCACCTTCTCTCTGTAATGTCAAATTTGAATTTTAATGGTATTTGAGACAGAATAGAATGTGTGCAGACAAACTTGATCCCTTGGTTCAAGTTCCAGGGTCTTATTTTGGGTGTAGAGTAAAAGCATTTATGTCTCCATTTGGTTTCTGTTTTATGGAACCTAAAAGCTTTCAGCAGGAGAAATAAACCTAGAGCAACTAGTTGCACCTTGGCTAAACAGTTGAAGAAAAACTGTCCTTAAACTTTAAAGTTGTTATATCTCAAGCAAATACCCAGTTGAAATAGGTCTTTTGAAGCCACTTCTGTGGAGCTTTTTAGTGTTTTCCTCCCAGCAGATGTGTTGAGAAGCTTAACTCAAAGCAGCTCACTGAAAACCTGTCTTTATATTCTAGCTGTTTCATGGGCTGTGTTAATGAAGTGAAATGTCTAGTAGTGTTGCTTTATTTTTTCAGCTTGTAATGACCAGCCTACAGTCCATTCTAGAAAATGTGGATACACCAGAGTTACTGTGTAAATGTGTCAAGTGCATTCTTCTGTTGTCCCGATGTTATCCGCACATCTTCAGCACCAATTTTCGGGTAAGCTTAATTTGTTCTGTATTTTTTTCTCTCAGGTAGAAAAGTTGCTGTAATATATTGAGTAACTTTTTTTCCCTTCTGTTTTCCCCTAAAATTTCTTTACAGGACACAGTGGACATACTGGTTGGGTGGCATATAGATCACACTCAGAAACCTTCATTGACTCAACAGGTGTCTGGTGAGTTTGGCTGAAGGGCTGCAGATATCCATTCTGGCTTGCAGTAACTGGGGTGGGAGGTTACACTAATCTGGTTCTACTAAAGTGGAAGATGACAAAATGAAAATGAGTTTCTGACTCTGCAATGAGATATTTTGTTCCTAATTTTGAAATTTTTTTGCCATTTTATGGTATGCGTGGAAAGGTGGGACACTTTAGACTGTATTTAAGCATCAGTTAATTCGTGGAACTCCTTAACAGTTAGTAGGTTTATGAATTTTAATTCTCAAAAATTAAGTTACTAAAGATAAAATGTCTTTTATATACCTAAACAAACTGTTGTGGGATAGATGCTTTAGTTTACAAAAATCTCTTTTTTGTTCATTAACTAGTTCCTTTGTTTTAATTGGCCTGGTATTTTTATGTAGGATGGCTGCAAAGCTTGGAGCCCTTTTGGGTGGCTGATCTTACTTTTTCTACCACGCTCTTGGGTCAGTTTTTAGAAGATATGGAAGCTTATGCTGAGGTAAATAAGGCTTGATTGTATATGCCAGAATTAACTGTTACAGATTTTATTAAAACATACACAGCTTTGTTTAGGCATGTATTACCCTTGTAGAAAATAAAAATTATAGGGTTTTCATGGGGAAAAGAGGGTCAGATTGCGGAGTATATATTCAAGTTAATGGGAAGACAATTGTAGAGTGCTCATGGACTACTTGGACTACAATCGTAGCCAGGCTATCAGCCCTTGTCATTAAGAATATCATGTTATAATAAAATTATCAAAAGAGGACTCCCTTTATTTTTAAAATGCTGCAGTAAAGACATTTTTAGTATTTTTCCTTATTTTCTTTTTGTCCAACGTTGGTGTGTTTTGGTAGAGGCTATTAAGAGGGGAGATGCTTAATGTTTCCATAGATTAATGGTAAATGTCTTTTTAAACAAAGTAACAGGATACATTCTGTAGAAAATAATGTAGCGAGAGGTTTAGCTCCTATTAGAAAACTAGAGCATAATGATTTAACTTCTCTTTGACACTGTAACCTTTGCTTGTTAATACAGCATAGAGTTTTTCTGAAGCTGTCATTAGACGAAGAGTTTTTGGCTCCTGTACATTTTTGTAACTAGATTGTGCTGTAGCCTACATGGCAATTCTGCTAGCACTGCATTAACTTGCATGCAGATTCTATAGGTAAGGTTGTACTTCCTACACAATCTGTTTAACTCAAAGCAGAATAAATCATTCAGTTCTATTAGCATACTTACGTGTATGCTTATACTTGCAATGGTACAACTCCAGCATTCACACATCTCTTTGGCCCTCTTCTGCCCACAGAAACTTGCACTGCTGTAACTATAGGCACATGATTGAAACTATTAAGCTAGCACTGTAGGTTAATGCTTAGCAGCTGATCTGCTGAACTGGACGGTTTGCATACTACTAGTCGTGGAAGAGCCCTGAGATAACATGTTAATTTAAGTTGTGGGGAAGGTGATTCAGGCTAGTGTGTTCAGTCTTGCCGTGGGGCAGACCAAGGCTATATGTGTACTGCTGAGATCAGCACTGGGAAGGCTCCCAGGTACTGCTGCCAGCTGGCATGGAATAGCCTGCTGGCCAAATCAGTCTGCAGATAAAGGTAGCTGTGTAAACAGTGTGGTGGGGGTGGCCACCTGGACATCCTGATGCCAGGCTGTGGCTAGAAGTTGTTTGGGATGGTGGTATGAAGGAACCTGCTGAAGCAGTGCTGCATGTCATGTTCCAGAGACCAGAAGCATTATGAGGCTGTGTTTTGATTTTCAAGGTGCAGTCTGAGAGTACTGTATTGTAGTGGCTAAGCTATGGAATGGCGTTTAATTACTATTCAGTGACTTGCATATCTTTGCGTGCCTATATCCTGTCTTTGCAAAATTAAGTACAGAGGATAAATACATCTAAAGCTGTATATGTTTGGAAACTTGCTACGATTAGTTTTAATATCAAATTTTGGTCTTTATGTATTTTAACTGTTAGTAATGTGTCCTGACATACAAAACCTGTGCACTGCAGGACCTCAGCCATGTGGCTTCTGGGGAGTCCCTAGATGAAGATATTCCTCCTCCCTCTGTATCACTACCTAAACTGGCTGCACTTCTTCGAGTTTTCAGTACTGTGGTGAGAAGTATTGGGGAGCGCTTCAGCCCAATTAGAGGACCACCAATTACAGAAGCATACGTAACTGATGTAAGAATTGAAGCTTTTGCTTTTCTTCATTGCTGACGTGATTTATTATCATGTAGTGACAGTTTTTTGATTGATAAATATATGCTAAACTTGAATCAAATGTATTCCTCTAAAGAATTATACTGCAAGAATTTTATTAAATGTTGAGGTACATTGTGGCAATGTCATATTGGAAGCCTATGCAACAGATGTGAATGGTGAATGGTTTCTTGTAGGCAATTGATTTCATGCAGTTAGATTTGTCTGTTAGCTTTTTATTACTGTGCAGTTACCATTTGTTCCAATTGTTATGGTGTTATAAAATCTGAACTCAAAGTGTGTGGTTTATGAAGTGTAGTTTTTACATTATTTGTGCTGAAGGTACATCTAAGTAAAATATGATAGCAAAGTTCACTTGTTCTATATAGGACTTCATACGTGGTTAGTATAATACAGTGCAACATGAGAACTAGCTGCTATACTTCTGTGTCATGACCAGTAGAGGGTGTGAATGACATTAAGACAAAGATTGCACAAGATAAAAATATCTGTAGTCAACATTGTGTTGTTGCGTGAGCTGCACAACTGGAATTTGTGCTCCTCCAGAGTTTTGTTAGGGACAGAACAACTTCTCAAATAAATAACAGTATTGATTTCCCAATTAAAGCCAAGAAAGTTGTGTAACTTGTCTTACATCACAGGAATCCTCTGCAGATTAAATTTCAGAAAGAAATTTAGTCTGTCTTTTAGGAAAGAACAGGAGTTCTGTTGTTATCAGTTGTAGAATGGACGTCTGAATAGTGGATTTGAGTTTTCTAGGTCCATTCAGGCTTTTAGCTGATAAGAAGCAAGCAATCAGGAGTTTATTTCTCTTCTTATACCTGTAATGCAATGCAATGCCATGATATATGTGATTCAGAAAAAATATTCTTTTGAGAGAGTATACCATGATGCAGAGTATGTTAAGGGGTAGAACATCAAATGGATGCAAGTATAATTAAATAACATACAGTTCTTGTATTTTTTTGTTTTGAAATGGATTAATATAGATGTTTCTCTTAACTTTCCAGGTTCTCTACAGAGTAATGAGATGTGTGACTGCAGCAAACCAAGTATTCTTTTCAGAAGCAGTACTCACAGCTGCCAATGAGTGTGTTGGTGTTTTACTTGGCAGTCTGGATCCAAGTATGACCATACACTGTGACATGGTTATCACATATGGATTGGATCAAATGGAAAATTGTCAGACTTGTGGCACTGATTATATCATTTCAGTCCTGAATCTGTTGACGCTGGTGTGTACATGTTATTTTGTTTTTCCCATGAGAAAATAGTGTTTTTTTTAAAGGTAGAATGCTTTTTTCTGTCTGTGAGAGATGTATGCTTAAAACTCTGCTTTTCCTGACCACAAGCAAGAAATTCTACTACTAGTATTCATTCCTGGAAAGCCTATATTGCTAGCTTGTTTTTAGTTGCTAGCTTGTGCTTTTAGTTTTAGCCTGAGTGTTGTTTTTATTTTGTTGGTTTCTTTGTCTTGCTTGACTGTTGGTCTCTGCAGTTGATGCCACCAGAGTTTTAGTGTTTAATATTCTCAGTTTTTCTATTGAATATCTGCTTATGCCATCACCTGGGAAATCAGAATTCTTCAAAATGTAGCTCTTAGAGCACAAGTTTTTAAACTCCTATGGATACAGGTTGATGGAGCAATTTTTTCTCAGCTATTCTGTCAAAGCCTCAAAATAACTAATTCTTTGCATGGATTTGGGAGAGCAAATACCAAATATTTGTGTTCGTGGGAAACTTTTAAATATACTGTATGCAAGATAGAAAAAGTGTTTTGATTAATCTTTTGTAATTTATTGCAATATAATTAGATTAAAGGTATTTATTTAGAAATTTGTTAAAGACTTGTTTTGTTTTTATCTCCAGATTGTTGAACAAATAAATACAAAACTACCATCATCATTTGTAGAGAAATTATTTATTCCAGAGTCTAAACTGCTTGTACTTCGTTATCATAAGGAAAAAGAGGTAAGAGAAGTGTCTCTGCAGGTGTGTTACTACAGCCTTCTTACACGTGTAAAGGGTGTAAAATGCATTTCATTTTAAATAAGCTATAAGAAAGCATATGTAGCTAGTTTGTGGTTTTGGTGTTTAGACTCAGTGTGTGTGTTTGCAAATTCTCTGCCTGGTATGACAAGGAAGTGCTTAGTGTGGCTTTCATAGTCAGTGTGCATTATGTGAGTGGTCTAGAAAACAATCTACAGGCTGTGGGTGATGCTTAATTGCAGAAAACTGAAGATTAGGTATGAATATTGAGACTAAGTTATCCAGCTTTTAGTTCTGCAGTGGTAACTAATTTCATTTTGATTACACACTAATAGTTTACTTCTTTATTTTATACCACCAAGGTTGTTGCAGCAGCCCATGCTGTGTATCAGGCAGTACTGAGCCTGAAGAACATTCCTGTTTTGGAGACTGCTTACAGGTTGATTCTAGGAGAAATGACCTGTGCTCTAAACAGTCTTCTCTATAGTTTACATCTTCCCGAGGCCTGTTCTGAAATCCAGCATGACTCTTTCAAGAAGCATGTATTCACTGTGGAAAATGCAAAGTTTGTTGTTATATTTGACCTCAGTGCCCTAAGTACTATTGGAAATGCTAAGAACTCATTAATTGGGGTGAGTAAAGATCATATAGATAAAGTCTGTGCAATTTTAACTTTGTGCATAATGAGAAGTGGTTTCTAAGGTAGAATGTCTTAGCAGGGTTATTCCTGAATTGAAGCCGTTGCTGTCAGAACAATTCTGCTTTTTGAAAACTGTCAGATAAAAGCAGTGTGTCTGCTGATAGTGTATCAGCTGTGTGAAAATACTTGTTATGGGTTATTCTAAGTAAGCATAAACTACTTTTAACAAATCATTTAAAAAGGGGGAAGAAATCAGTTATGATCAATATCAGTAAAATTAATGGAGTTGTAAAGTACTGTTTTCCATGGGAACAAGTGAAACAATAGTTAGCTGTATGGAAGGCTACACTTGAAAATTGAATCCTATTTATTATGTTTCTGTGCTTATGTTACAATTTTTTTTATAGATGTGGGCCCTTTCACCAACTGTGTTTGCACTACTGAGTAAAAATCTGATGATTGTTCATGGTGACATAGCAGTTCATTTTCCTGCTGTCCAGTATGCAGTACTCTATACGTTGTATTCACATTGTTCCAGGTAAGGAGACTCATCAGTAGTAGTTCATCAGTATTTTAAGAGCACTAGGATGAGTTGATTTGAATGGAAAAAATATGGGATGGAGGAATGTATTTAATAGGATTTAACAATTAAAGTTTTGCCCAACATACTCTGATCAGTTTTAATTGAATAAATTGTAGGGAGCCTGCATCTCAGCTAGCAAAGCATGCTCTGACTTAAAATTTGACATTTAATTTGGAGGAGGATTAGGAGTCTTGAGTTTGAGTAGAGGAAAGTGAGGAAGAAAATGTTTGGGTTTTGACATTATATGTAGTCATGTGACATTATAATCATATCAACTTCTGCTTGCTTTCTTTTTGTTTCTTATATACTGTAAGAAAGTTTTTTTTTTTCTTTAATTTTCTTGCCTTGCCTTTCAGACATGACCATTTTATATCCAGTAGCCTCAGTTCTTCCTCTCCTTCCCTGTTTGATGGTGCAGTTATTAGTACTGTAACCACAGCAACAAAAAAACATTTCTCAATCATATTGAACCTTTTGGGGCTACTGCTGAAGAAGGATAACCTTACTCAAGATACCAGGTAACTGTCGCTTTCTTATTAACCAGGAAATGTCTTCTCCCAGTAGAAGGACTTAATTTGGAAAATGGGATTTATTTTCTTCAGTAAAATGTGGTGTAACTTTAACCAGTGAGATGCTTGTTTTTTTATGAAACAATAATGGAGCATATGTGGGAAAAGTAGCTGCTCACTTTTACGCATGAAAATTAAATTGAAACCATCATAAGATCTATACATTAAAATCAGAGCTGCCAAACTTCACTGAAAAAAGGATTTTGCTAATTGAAAGTACCCTACCAAGATGTTGTGAAATCTAAGGATGATCTTAATGTTACAAAACCTTTTAAATAAAAGAGGAGAACTGTGGTATGATGTTGATCTGTAACATGAAGTAATTTAAGTTGTACTGAAATGTATTTTTGTGATGGTATGGAGTAACTAATAGTTTTGGTTTTCTTTTTTGAAGGAAACTGCTTATGACATGGGCTTTGGAAGTGGCTGTTCTGATGAAAAAATCAGAGACATATGCACCCTTATTTTCTCTCCCATCTTTCCATAAGTTTTGCAAAGGACTTTTAGCAAACAGTAAGATTTTATTCATTGACTGTCTCTTATATGCCATAATTACATACAGAAGTTCCTTTTACATATCATGGTTAACTGTAACTGTGATTGTTCTACTTTTAGAAGTGCTTCTAGTCTTTATTACATGAAAACTTGCACCCTGTCCTTTTTTCACCAACACATCCCTTGTCATGACTTAAGCAAACAGTCATTTTCTTAAAATAATACTTCATGGATGTGATGGTAATCTACATAAAACAGCAGCAATGTCCTAATTCTACAAGTATGATGTGTATGTGTATTATTTGACTAAGAAGCAGCAGAACAATTCCATAACATGATATATTGTTCTGGACTTTAGAATAATCTGGAAATTGAGTTATGGGAACAAGTGCTTCTGGTAGCTTAGTACTAGCAAGAGAACTATGTTTCCAAGATCAGGAGTTGCTAACTTTAATATCTTCTTACTGGAAATAAATAGCATATGCCAATGAATGGAGGCCATACCATAATTAGCTGAACAGAGGTCAGAAAAGGCCACACAAATGACAAGCGAGGCAAGTGACTCCCTATTACAAAGTCTTTATCTGACACGGTAAAACTACCCAACTAAATAAAAACAGAAATAAGGCATAAAGCCTTTGTATAATAGCTGTTCTGTAAAAATATGTAGATGGTCTGCAGCAACTAGAGTAATATGTCAGTTATCTGTTTCTAGCAACAGTAACTTTTTCAATTCCTTAATTTAGCCCTTCTGGAAGATGTGAATATTTGTCTTCAAGCATGTAGCAGCCTCCATGCCCTGTCCTCCTCCCTACCAGATGACCTTTTACAAAGGTACTTGCACGCATTATATATGTTATTTGAATTATGCTGTTTATGGAAATGTTAAGACTTTTTTTTCCACCCACTTTTTGTTGCAGATGTGTTGATGTGTGTCGTGTTCAACTAGTTCATAGTGGTGCTCGTGTAAGGCAGACTTTTGGAAAACTTCTGAAGTCAATTCCCTTAGATGTGGTGTTGAGGTAAGTTCTTCAGATTAACTCCATGTAGAGAGCAGTTTTCTTTCTTTCTTAAAATACTTTCTGTGAAATGAAAAATAATGCTTAATGGATGTTACCACATTTTTTTTCTCTCTTCTACTGTGTGATTTAAAATCACTGCTCGTAAACTAGTATAAGTATGAATAAACTTCATAAGCTATGCAGCACTTCTTGAAACAAATTATGACTACTTCTAAGGTCCGTGTTATCCAGAGCTTCAGCAGTATTTTATCCTACTCTTATTATAAAGAATTAAACTGTTAAAGTGTGTTGTCTTATTTCCAAAGAGTATGTTAATTTCCTCTCATTGTATGTGTATAAATATATTTATATATTCTTCCTGATTTATTCAATTACGTGACTTTTTTCTCCCACTGTTCCTGCAGTAACCGTACCCACACAGAAATACAAGAAATTTCTTTGGCTATAAGAAGTCATATGAGCAAAGCTCCAAGTAATACATTCCACCCACAGGATTTCTCTGATGTCATTAGTTTTATTTTGTATGGAAGCACTCATCGAACTGGGTAAGAACTTCTTTTTAAAACTGAAATTAATTGATGCTGAATAGATAGTGAAGAATTTCAAACTCTGTCTAGTTTAAAACTTGTAACTATTTTCTTACATTGTTTTTACCTTCAGTCTTTTTTCTTATGGTTCCTTTCAAGTGTTTATAAGTATCCTCAAATACACGTATTTACATCATGCATGTAGCTGCTGAAAATAATCTCATGAGAGATTTGATTGAGAGAAATAAGTAGCTGGCATGTGAGCATTATAATCTCGTTACTGTATGAACTTGTGTTATGTACTGATGTTTTCTTTCAGGAAAGATAATTGGCTGGAAAGGTTGTTCTATAGCTGTCAAAGGCTGGATAAACGAGATAAACCAACCATCCCTCGTAATCTGTTGAAGACTGATGCTGTTCTCTGGCAATGGGCCGTATGGGAAGCAGCTCAGTTTACTGTTCTTTCTAAGCTGAGAACTCCCCTGGGTAGAGCCCAAGATACATTTCAAACAATTGAAGGTAACGTAAAGATTCTTTTTTCATAGGATTTTTTATAAGTTTGTGTGGATAAGAAATTCATGTCCAAGGCAAGAAACACATAATGGTTTTATTTTTCAGTGATAATAGATGTTAATAGATTTTAACATCTAAGACGCCAAGAAAAGCAGAATAGCAGTTGCATAATTATGATTTTTGAGAGATTTTGTTTTAGCATTGTTGTCTCTTGGCATGTTGATTTAAAGCATTCTGGTGAATGTTTTTTTTTCTTCCATGTTTTGGTGGCATACGTAGGTATTATTAGGAGTCTTGCAGCGCATACGCTAAACCCTGATCAAGATGTTAGCCAGTGGACTACTGCAGACAATGATGAAGGACACAGCAGCAATCAACTTAGGCTTGTTCTCCTTCTACAGTATCTGGAGAACTTAGAAAAACTGATGTACAATGCTTATGAAGGATGTGCCAATGCCCTCACCTCTCCACCCAAGGTTTGTGTCTGTTACTAGAAACCATCTGTTGACTTGAAGAAAACAGGACTGTGTGGGTCTTAAATCTGTAACCTTTTGGATTATACAGCATTTAAGCACGTACTCTAATGAAACGTGAAAAGAATAGCTTCTAAAGCAAAGTTTGAGAATGTCAGGTTGTCTGGCTACGATGTAGTTTTTTCTTAGAAGATGGGGAGGGGGAGCTTATTTTTTTGGAGCATCAGCATGCATAGTGGTAGAGCAGTAAGCAAATCTGAGTACCAGATTTTTGTAGCTGTTGCTTGTCTATATGTTGTGAGCAGTCCTCTGCTGTTGTGATTATTTGAGGTCTCAGATTGCCTTTTGAAGAATTAAATATTTAAGATGCAGTTTTCTGTAGTTTTAGCTGCAAAATATCCTTCATTGTTGAAATAAGTTAATTACCAGACTTTGTTATTACAGTAATATGTAATTTAACCTTGAAGTGAATTAACATTTTCAGCTTACTAGTGTGCCAGATCAGCTGCATGCTGTACATGATTTCTGGGTACTTGTATTCACAACATTCAAAATGCAGATTTTTAACATGTTTCTTTACCTCTCAGTTGAAAATTCAGCCTCAGAGAAGAAACCTGTCATGACTTTAATTGTTTCTCATATTAAGCACTGAATGCAATTATTTTATTTGTATAAAGGACGGGGATGGTAAAATTGTTATCTTTTTCTGTCTTAAAAGGTTATCAGGACATTCTTTTATACTAATCGCCAGACGTGCCAAGATTGGCTGACAAGGATTAGACTTTCCATCATGAGAGTTGGACTGCTGGCAGGCCAGCCTGCTGTGACAGTCAGACATGGTTTTGATTTACTCACAGAAATGAAAACTAATAACAGTTTATCTCAGGTATTCTCTTTTAAAATTTTGTTGACTGTTGTAAAGAATATCCCTACTACGTCTTAAAATCTAAGCTAATGTAATCAGTGGTTGTTAAACCAAGTGTTTTAGAAGAGTAGCTTTTACATGAAAAGTGAGTCTTGAGGTTTATACTTCTCTATTGACGGATTTTTGTGGTTAGGTGATGCTGTGGATTGGAGATTACAGTGTACTTCCACATTTGGCCAAATAATGTATATAAGTGAATGCTATTTGAATTGAGCAGCTTTTGTTTAAGCAAAAGGCACTGCTTAAACCTTAAGAAACCTGCCGTTCTGTTCTATTAGCCTGAGGTTTGTGGCAGTGTCTGCCTTGTCACTGTGAGCAGGAGGGGCGTATCGCGAGGGATTTTTATCCTGCACGAAGTAACTGGCAGATAAACATAAGGGTGTGATGAGAGAATCAAACAGTTGCTTAAAGAATGTCAGTAATTTGGTTTGCTGAAACCTTTTAACTAAAGAGATTTGCTAGGTGTTTCTTACTCCTGCTTCTTTATGAATTCTTAGGTTTATTTTTATGTAACTGTAGACCACTATGTGTAGTGACTACAAGCTATTAACATTCAAGCTGGGAATTTGTGGCATGAATGCTTTCTTGAGTACCACTGCTTTTCCAAAGGCAGTGTTAATGGACAGATGAACAGAGTACTACACTCGTGTAGGCATATAATGAAGTACTGCTTTACTCTATACAAGCATTTAACGATGCATGCAACTCTTACTTCAATTGAGATTTGTTAAATAAAGGTTTTGGTTTGGTTTTAGGGAAATGAATTGGAAGTGACAATTATGATGCTGGTGGAAGCTTTATGTGAACTTCACTGCCCTGAGGCTATTCAGGGTATAGCTGTCTGGTCTTCTGCTGTAGTTGGGAAGAGTCTTACCTGGATCAACTCTGTAGCTCAGCAGGCAGAAGGGCGGTAAGTTTTTTGGTTTTTTTTTCCAGATAATTGAATGTTACAAATTTGGACTTTGTTTCTTCCTATTCATATTCCTACTATTTAATATATCAAGCATTTTTAAATATTTTAATTTTAGTTTATCTATGTTATCAGGATTTTAATATAAATGGTGTTCCTTTTTACTTAGTTTCTTCCACTTAACAATATTGTTTCAGTTTCTGTTGCCAAATATTGCTACAAATGTCTTTTATTTTACGTTCTGGCCAGTGACAAGATCTGAGTACTGGTCATGGTTTGCCAAGAGAAGTAATCCAAGGAAGATGCTTTGCACATTTATTTTTCAGTTTAGTTTTAGAAAAAATGGCTTTTATATCTGTTAAAGTAGAATCTTTGGCTACAGTTACTATTTGGTTGGTTGGTGTTCAACATAGCATGTGCCTGAATTGTAGTGATGCTGTCTCCTTAAAGCAGTATGTACTGTCTTCTGTATGAAATGAAAAATGGGCATTTTTTGATTAATTAGTTTGTCAGCAAAAGATTTAAAAAAAAAAAAAAACACCCAAGATTTTAATATTTATAACTATTTTCCCATTTTTGCAAGATTCTTTAAAATAGAATGCAGGATTGTAACAATACCTGAGGATTTGCTCAGAAATGTCAAACTTAGTATGTGAATTGTTTGTTCTAGACCCAGTTTTACAATTCTCAATTAAATATTTAACTCATTTACTTGCATTTGGGTGTGACAGCATGACAGTCAAATTTAAGTCTTGCATCTCCTTCAGCCTGGAATTGGTTTGAAGTTGGATTAAATCTAAATGGAAAAGCTTTAATACAATGCTAGAATCTAGAAATTCAACTCACAGACTTATTTTGATGTTAATCAATCTTTCTATTGCTGAAGATAAGAAATGAATATTTGGATTGTTGTAAAGAAGTGTTTGTTGCAAGTACACCACTTTACCAAAAAGAAAACTGATTCTGTAAAATGCTGACAAAAATATTAAACTATTTAAGGTTTGAAAAAGCAACTGCAGAGTACCAGGAGCACCTGTGTGCCATGACAGGAGTAGATTGCTGTATATCAGGCTTTGACAAAACCGTTCTGAAGTTGGCCAATTCCAACAGTGTGAATAACGCCAGCCCAAAGCACTCCTTGAATGGTCAGTACTTGTTGGTTTCTTCTGGAAAGTGTGCGTATGAAATTAGAATGTTTGTTTGTAATTATAGCATCTGATTCAAAATTAATTGACCTCTTTCTGCCTGCAGTTAAATTGAATCACTTAATGCCATTGAAATTAACATCACATATACATATGACAGTTTGCAGTATTGATGTCTAGCTGAATGAGATTAATAGGTAAAATATTTTGTATTTTAGTAGGTTAATCCTAAATTATTTATATCATCATAACTTAAGACGTAGTGTTTACTACATAAATGTATTATAGCTGCACAACTGATTAAAGGTTTTCTGAGCTGAGACTTTGCTTCATTTTTCTGTCTCATCTTTGATAAGAGAGATTCTTTGTTCCTAATTTAGTCCTGTTTTCCTATTTTGGAAAACTTCAGTCCATGTCTATAAAGAAGTTTCAAAACCTCCATTGAAAAGATCCTATATATTAATAAAAAAATAAAAGACCCAGCCAGGGGAAAACAAACCAAGCATTCTTCCTCCACTCTGTACTTCCTTAACTATTATGTAACAGTTGAAAAGAATGTTTCTTGAGTAAAGATGTGTTACATCTGAGCAATATAGTTATTATTTCAAAGCACATAAGTATATTTAGACGTACATGCTATTTTTTGTTGTTGTTACACAGGAGAAACTAGAAAAACCGTTCTGACTAAGCCAAGTGACTCTTCACCTGAGGTTATAAATTACTTGGGTAACAAGGCGTGTGAATGTTACATTTCAATTGCTGATTGGTCTGCTGTTCAGGAATGGCAAAATATGGTCCATGACTTGAAGAAAAGCACGAGTAATACCTCAATCAATCTGAAAGCGGATTTTAACTACATAAAGTAAGAATTTCATTCATCTATTCAGAAGTGTCTTAGATTGTTGAAGTTCTTGTGGATTTTAGTAATAATGTCATTGAAATAAAGGTGTGACAAGTCTTGATAAGTCTCCTCCTTAGGGGAGGAAAACATACTTATCTATATGGCCTGTAAATATCATAATTAACATTGTGGGTAGCTGCTGTGGCTTTCTGACTGTCGAGGTTTTTAAATGTTCAGGAAGAAAGTCTTTTAATTGAAAGCAGAAGTTAGCAAACTTAATCCGGTTCTGCTGGTAGAAGGTGAATCCTTTCACATGGTCAACTTCTTAAAATGCCTGTTGTGGTACAGTTTTTGAAACGTACTCTAATGTAAAAAGTATATTAATATATTAATGAGGTGGATTTAGTGGCATAAATGTTTTTGTTTTTAATAGAGTTTTGAATTCTAGCTTTTGTGTTTCTTAAGCCTTGATTGTCTGGTTCCTGAAAAATATTGGTGATGTTGAAGTAGACCTTCAAGCTTTAAAGGTCCTTTCATTTAATTTGTCAGCTTTTGATTACTTTCCATTCCTGTTCTATTGCAGTTAAGCTTAGCAAAATCCTGAAATTACTTGACTTGAAGTATTACTTGACTTGAAGAATTACTTGAAGTTCCATCCCAAAGCTTACTTTCTATGCATAAAGAAAAAAGTTGTTTTTGTTTTTAAATTCTTGCATAGTCAGACTTTCCATGATCAGGAAGAAATGGTTAGAAAAGTATTATTCATGATCTGTTAATACAAAAGCTTTGCAGCTGGAAATAATATATTCTCATTTATAAATGCTTTATTAAAACCTGGGGGTTTTGATAGTGTTTTTTTCCTGTTTGAATGAGAGAGATTTAGTTTCTGGAATGGAGCAGGAAATGTGAAAATAAACCTGTAAAAATTGAATTGCAGATCTCTGAGCAGCTTTGAGTCCGGTGAACTTACCGAATGCACTGAACAACTGGAATTATTACCAGGAGAAAATATCAACCTACTTGCAGGGGGATCCAAAGAAAAAATAGGTATGTTCAAATAAAAAATGACATTAGTTGAATTATAGAAGTAGATATTTTTCCATTTATCTGTGTGACAAACTGTAACTTCTGAATGCAGTTTGCCATGTTCGGACTGCCATGTAACTTTTATGAATTTAGCTTCAAAATGATTTGCAATGAGAATTAAAAAAAATAACCTGTAATATTTAAAAAGTCTTTTGTGGAGTTAGTGTGACCTAAGACCATTGCTTTCAAAAACTTGTTCTTAACGTGTGGTATTTGGAAATCCTACTTAGTTTCAATTTTTTTTTTTTCTCTTTGTAGACATGAAAAAGCTCCTTCCTAATATGCTAAGTCCTGACCCAAGGGAACTTCAAAAAGCAGTTGAAGTACAACTTCTGAGAAGTTCAGTGTGTCTGGCAACAGCTGTAAACCACATGGAACAGGAGCAAAAGTGGCAGTCAATATCTGAGTAAGTCACAGCATGTTATGAATGAGTGTAACTCACTGTGACAAGCTGTTCTAGTTTTTCAAATGAAACTTTGTGAACTGCATAATCTGTACTTCAGCATTTATAGTACTGTTGACTCCTAGCTTACTCTGTTAGGAGGTATAAGCTTACTCGGGGGACATGAATTGGTGTTTAACTTTAAAAGGCTGTTAGTTGAGTCAACATGTGACTTATTATGTTTTTGAATGATTTCTTGATCATCAATATGCCGATGTAGGAGTTGCTTTCTTCTTCAGTATTTTTGATACTGTTTTCTAATAAATAGTCCTGCTAATGAAAATAATTTAACTTTTATTTCAGAAATGTTATAAAATACTTAAAACAAACATCACGAATAGCTATTGGACCTTTAAGACTTTCCACGCTCACTGTGTCTCAGTCTTTACCAGTGTTGAGCACTCTTCAGTTGTATTGTTCTTCTGCTTTAGAAAACACTGTATCCAACAGGCTGACATCAGAGGTATGGCTGTTTGTTTCAATCAAATTTACATTCTACAGTTTTCTAATTCTGTAGCCATGTTATGAAGTATTGAATATAGGAGGTAGAACTAAAGAATCATTGAGTTTGGAGAAGACCTTCAAGATAATCAAGTCAAGATGTCAACTGGACTTGCAACTACTGCATCACTAAATCGTATCAGTTAATGCCACATCAACGCATCTGAGCTATATCTAGGGATGGGAACTCCACTGCTTCCTTGGCAGCCCAGTCCAGTGCTTGACCATCCCCTCCAAGAAGAAACTCCTCCTGGTATCTGGTCTAAATGTCCATGGCAGTTTGAGACTGTTTTCTTTGAACCATGTTAATCACACTGTAAAAAGGCTCTTCTAGTTTTCTAAAGTTCTTTGACCATGTTTTATTTTAAATTTACATTTCAGATGGATTTCTATAGTTCTAAGTACACCAGTTCTTTCAACATATCTTTGAAAAGCAATTTACAATAAAACTGCAATAACACCATGACAGTAACTTTCAAGTATTAAAAAAAAAACAAAAAAAAAAAACACCACAACACAATTAAAAACAGTGTCAAACTTTAGTGAGCACAGGTGACCTGTTTTTTTAAATAATGTGACTAGGAATGTTAGTGCTTGTTGGTGAGCTTGTTCTTATGGTTGTCCTCTCAAAATCAAGGATGTCTTCATAGGTCTACATAATACATATTTGCTTTTTAGTCATACAGTTTGACTACTAATACTAAGAATGCTTGCTTTTCAGTAAAGTAGTCTTTGCTTTTAATAAATGAAAACACTTCTTTATTAAGCTCTCTTGACAGCTGTACAACCTTCATGCCTCTTTCAGGACTGTCTTATACCTCTCTTCAATGATGCTTTGAGGTCATGTAAACAGCATGATGTGAGGCCGTGGATGCATGCACTGAGATACACAGTGTACCAGAATCAACTGATGGAAAAACTTAAAGGTATATAAGCTCTTATTTTAGTGCTAAAAATTGTTAAATACAGAATTTAAACTAAATTTTCATTAAAAGTGGGAGCTGCATCTTGTATTCCTAAGATTAGTTTTTAAATCCAAGGTTTTGTTTTTTAGATATTTTCCCATATCTAAGTGTTTCAATTCCACTGTAATGCAGACTGTTCTTAAGAAAAAGGAGAGTTCTAATCGCACTTCACTTGCTCATCTCATTGTACTTTATTTCATTTTTGAATGCTTCAGTACTTAAAAATGGTCATGAAAACCACGAAAGTGCATTTCTAGATTAAAAATAATTAAGTCACTGAAATGTCTTAAGGAATTTTTAGGAAATACAAAAGGGTTGACCAAGTTCTTTACTAATGGCAGTATACAAAATACTCCTGTATTGGAGAGAAATTATACCCTGGATAAAATTACTTTTTTTTTTTTTTTAACTGTGCTTAGTATGTCTTGCTTTCTTCTTCAGAACCAACAGTCCCAATTAAGAGTCATCTAATGGAGCTGGGCTTAACAGCAGCAAAATTTGCACGAAAGCGAGGAAATATTGCCCTGGCTACACGGTTGCTTGCCCAGTGCAGTGAAGTTCAGCTAGGAAAAACCACCACTGCACAGGACTTAGTTCAGCACTTTAAAAAACTGTCTGCACCAGGTCAGATAGATGAAAAGTGGGGTCCTGAACTTGATATTGAGAAAACAAAGCTGTTATACACAGCAGGTGAGTATCACTAGCAGAAATTGTAGATTCTTGAGCTCCTTGTCCTCATGACCAGGCTAAATCCTCTGAGTAAATCTTAATGGAACAGCATCATTAGTAATTGCTTTCATCCTATTAACTGTTGTCTCAATCTGAGTTTTCTTTATAAGATACATTGTTATGAGCCTTATCTGAAAATACTGAATTTCAGAAGAAGTGTTTTGAATGAAGTTAACACCACTAAAAATGTGCTTTTCATAATGTGCAGGTCAGTCAACACATGCCATGGAAATGCTGAGTTCTTGTGCCATATCGTTTTGCAAATCTGCCAAGGCTGAATACGCAGTTGCTAAATCTATTCTTACACTGGCTAAATGGATTCAAGCAGAATGGAAAGAGATTTCAGGACAGTTAAAACAAGTATATAGAGCTCGTCAGCAGCAGAATCACACTGGTCTGTCTACCTTGTCTAAAAACATATATACTTTGATTGATCTCCCAGCTGTTAATACATTGGAAGAGGAATATCCCAGGATTGAAAGTGAATCTACAGGTAGAGTTGTTTTCCCACTTAATTTTATTTTGTTAATTATTGGTGGTTCCACTGAGGGATAGTGCTAGTTATAAAGAACAAATACTCTATCACTTACATATGTAAGTACATATAAACAGTGTCTTTTTGTATAACAGGTATGTATGCACAATTAAAAAAACAAAAAAAAAACAACAACAAACGAACAACCCTTGATATTTCACATTTCATGTTTCTTTCCTGGTATTTTTGTCACTTCATTTCTTGCCTGAACATGAAACTGTAATGTATGTATTTTTTATGAAGAGGATATAAAATCTTGTCATCCTTCTGTCTGCTTTCAGCTCTTGAATTTTTTTTAAGTGTGAACAGAGTATTTTAGGTTGAGCGTTAAAGCAGTTATATTTTTAAGGCCTTGGAAATATGAGTTGTGGTCACCTTAGGTTTTCTCATGAACTTCCATCTATGTTTAATTTGAAAATGTTGTTGTTGCCACTAAATACACTCAATTTTCTGCAGATCTTTCTTCAAATGTCAAGATAATTCCTTGTTTAAATATGGATTTTGCATATACTTCAGAATTGATATAACTATTATTGGATGTTAAGGGCTTTTTTTTAACTTTGAAGAAGAGAAATACTCAAGTCGAAATACACTTACGTAGCTTGGTTATTTCATAGAAGTCTGCTTTCTGAAGCATAGTATTTTCCTGTTTTTAGAGATCACGAGCCTCTTGCTTCAGTTTCATCCTTCTGTGACAGAGAAAGCAGTTGTAGAGTACAGAACAGTGGTTGTTAGCAAATGAAAAACTGTTTTACAGTTAGTGTCAAAGCTGAAAAAGAATTCTCTGGAAAATTTTACATATGGGTACTAACTTAACCAAAAAAAATGTACTTATAATAATTTTCTGTTATTTTATATGTTGAGGTAGTCAGAAGTATCTATTATGTTGTATGTTGCTCCATTTCTTCTGTTACAGTAAATATCGGAGTTGGAGAACCTGACTTTATCTTGGGACAGCTGTATCACTTGTCTTCAGTACAGGCACCTGAAGTGGCCAAGTCTTGGGCAGCCCTGGCTAGTTGGGCTTATAGATGGGGCCGGAAAGTAGTTGATAATGCCAGGTAAATTCATCCTAACACTTGAAGCATAATTACAGCATAATTAATACATATTTTTTAAGATGAGTTCTAGCATTGTATTGATTATAACTCTTCTTTATAGTCAAAAGTCAGATGTGAGCAGGGAACTATGACTGTTTTGACCTTTCTAAAAAGTGAGTCTCTGTATGTGATCAAGGATGAAGATTTATCTTTCAGGTTCTATATACACAGTGTTAATGGACTCCTCAAATAAGAGTATAACTTATTAAATGTTACAGTCAGGGAGAAGGTGTTCGTCTGCTGCCCCGAGAAAAATCTGAGGTTCAGAGCTTGCTTCCAGACAACGTTACAGAGGAAGACAAAGAGAAGATTTATGGGATCCTTGGGCAAGCAGTGTGTCGTCCAGCTGGGATTCAAGTAAGTGGGAATTTTCCTGCTTAAAATATGCTCAGCTTTGTGGCATATTTTCTGTCCCCTACTTGTGATTCATATTAACTTCTGTAAGTGTTTTGTAGTTAAAATTCAAACAATATACAAGTTCTCTTAAGAAACCAGCTGTTAGTTAAGTGGTACATGGACTGTGGTAGTATAGTTATGCAGTGCAGTTGGGATGGATTAGCAACTAACAGATCCTTGTAGAAAAGGCTTGGTCAAATCTTTTATCTCTTTATTTGTACTTAGGATGAAGATATGACTCTGCAAATCACTGAAAATGAAGACAATGAAGAAGATGATATGGTGGATGTTATATGGCGTCAATTATTAACAACTTGTCCCTGGCTTTCAGATCTTGATGAAAATGCAACAGAAGGTTTAATTAAAGTATGGAGGAAAGTTGTAGACAGAATCTTCAGTCTCTATAAACTCTCCTGCAGTGCATATTTCACTTTTCTCAAACTCAATGCTGGTCAGGTTAGTGTTGTGCTGATAGGAAAGTTGAGTTATAAAAGTTTCTAAATGATGAGATGAACTATATACTTAATTTAGAGGAGTATTTCTTTCTTCTAAGGTTCCACTTGACGAAGATGATCCAAGGCTGCATTTAAGAAATACTTCTGAGCAAAGCACTGATGATGTTATTGTGATGGCAACCCTAAGACTGTTAAGACTGCTTGTAAAACATGCTGGAGAGCTTAGACAGTATCTAGAACATGGGCTAGAAACTACACCCACTGCTCCTTGGAGAGGTAGGTATACGTTACCTAGCTCTTAAAATTGATTTTGACATGTCTTCATAAATGTAAACAGAAGGATATTCATTGTGTTCTTGGCGGGGAAAAAAATAACACAGTGGAATGAAGGAAAGTTCTCCACTGAATAATTTCATGAAAGTTGTTCTACTTTCTGATAAGCATTCTGATCTTAGAGTACAGATTCTCCTGTATTGAGACACTGAAAGAAGAAAGAAAATGTGTTTTGTGGAGAGTTGCATTATTTTAGCCTCTTAAAAGAAGATTGTGTGTGTGTGTGTGTGTTTCCCCTCTAGCCACAGTTTGAAATATGTTTCAGAGAAATGTATGTGGTTGAAGCAGTAGCAGTTGTCTGTCACCAGACTACTGGTTCAGTTTAATCAGGGACATTCTGCTGGAAAGATATGGAGCGTGGAAGGCAGCAGAGGAGGAGAAAGCCAACTGCTGCCAAAGTTTGTTTGAAATGTCCAGTTTACTGACTTCAGGAACTGTTGCATCTCTCCTATTTTTTAAAAATTATGTAACAGTGGAATTCATTTTCTAGTGCTTGATTGAACAACGTCATCTGATGTGGTCTGCATTTGAATTGTCTGACTAAATAAGCAATTCAGTTGCTCATGCCGTGAAAGGCAATTATTCAAAACAAAACGGCGTTTTTGCTGGGAGCCTAGACTTTTCACAGAATTGTAGAATTGGAAGGGTTGAAAGGGACCTCAGGATCATTTACATTCTCGCAATGCATAAGTAGCATGCTTTAAAAATATGCATTGTTTAATGTATTTGAAAAGGATACAGCATATCCTCTTGACCTGTTGTTATAGGTATTATTCCTCAGCTCTTCTCTCGCCTCAATCATCCGGAAGTGTATGTTCGTCAGAGTATTTGTAACTTACTGTGTCGAGTGGCTCAAGATTCTCCTCATCTCATACTGTATCCTGCAATAGTGGGTACTATTTCACTCAGCAGTGAATCCCAAACCTCAGGTATGAAAGAAAAATATCAAACGTTCAAATGCTTTTTATCTAACATACTTTATATACTGGGTAAAGTGATATTATTTTTTTTTTCAGTAACAGTAACATTCTGTGTGAAGGACTTTGGGGATCTCGTGGGTACTTTGATTTACCAGTTTTGCACATCAGTTCTGAATTTTGTCATTAATTATTGGCCAAGTATATGTTACATGGGGTTCTAACTCTAAATGAGGTATTGAGTGACACAACTTTGAAGGCCAGGACAACATAAATAATATTTCAATATCCTTTGTTTTTACTTTCCTTTTCTCAAATTTAGGGAACAAGCTTCCTTCTGCTATCCCTACTTTGCTAGGTAATATTCAAGGAGAAGAGCTGTTGGGTGGTGAATGTGATGGTGGGAGTCCACCAGCTTCTCAAGAAAGTACTAAAGATGATACAAAAGTTGGATTAAATGAAGATCAAGCAATGATGCAAGATTGTTACAGCAAAATTGTGGAGAAACTCTCAACTGCAAATCCAACAATGGTATTGCAGGTAAGTAATTCAAATGTGCGTTGTACTACAAAACACTTATCTTGTTTGTAGGGCTGCTGAAAGTTTGGTACAACTTTGTTAGGCTGTCATCTTTGTCAAGCTATTTGTATACAAATATAAGTCTCAATACTAGTACTTCTAAAAAGTAATGTAATCTTTATTTTATATAGGTTCAGATGCTAGTGGCTGAGCTGCGCAGAGTTACAGTTCTGTGGGATGAACTTTGGTTGGGGGTTTTATTGCAGCAGCACATGTATGTCCTCAGAAGGATTCAGCAACTAGAAGATGAAGTCAAAAGGGTCCAAAATAACAACACTCTACGCAAGTATGTCTATGGGTCAAATCAAGTGAAAATTGTTAAAGATGGTTGCTGGGGAGGCATGCCATCAAAATGATCGTTTTGCACTTGAATTTGTACTATCCTAGCTGCTTCTCTGTAAGTTAGTGGCCTTATTCAGAAGTATTTTGGTGCCACAGCTAGTACTCTGATATAATGAGAGGCAGCAACAGAGTCAGTCTCTGAGTCTGTGTTGGGATTTCCTCAGTAATAATGTGCTAGAACCCAGTGTGAATTGAGTTGTAGTTTGAGAACTTGTAGTTCTTCATTTCCATGGTGTTTCATAGAATCCATCTGAGATGAGGACAAGCATGTGGAAGGATGAGACCTGTCTGGAGTTTACTGTAAACACAGATAGTTGGAGTAAACAGAACATTGTAATCTGCTTTTTTGCCTTTCAGTGTTCAGAAACAAGTTTTTTATCTCTTATCTGGATTCTCCTGTGAATGGATTTGTGGAAGAGGAAAGTCTTCACTGGATGCTTGCTTACGCTTAAAAACACCTCTTAAATTCCACAGTCAAGTCTGAAACAGAATGGGAGAATAGGGTAGTCCTCTCTTCCTTCTTGAGAGTGTGGTACGCTCTCGTGAAGTGGTAATAAAGAGCTCTTGTAACAAAGGAAATGAGTTTAGGGTGTTTTGTATTCCCTGGACTTCTGAAATCTGGATCTCCAGTGGTGAAAAGCCCCAGTACAAATGTTTCAGTTTGAAGTATGATTCAGAGGAGCATTTCATTTTAATACAATTGTTCTCAAAGACCTCATTATAGAGATGCATTGGTTTTGTGATTTCTGATGTCTTGTTTCCAGCCTGTTTTAATGCTCTACTTATAAGGTTACTTGTTTTTGTGGTATTAAGAGAGATTTTTTTTTTTTAATAGAGAGGAAAAGATAGCAATCATGCGTGAGAAGCATACAGCTCTAATGAAGCCCATTGTATTTGCTTTGGAACATGTCCGGAGCATCACTGCAGCTCCTACAGAAACTCCTCATGAGAAGTGGTTTCAGGATAACTATGGAGGTGCAATCGAAAATGCACTGGAGAAACTTAAGAATCCTTTGAATCCTGCTAAGCCTGGAAGCAGCTGGCTCCCCTTTAAAGAGGTATTATATGCACAGACTAGGGGCTGTCTCACTCTTTGGTGTCCTGTTATTGTCTTCATGTTCTAAAATTGTGTCCTGAACTAGTCTCTGTGATCAGCATAGACATGTTCCATACTGAAGCACAGTAACTTTTGTCTCGGGTGTCTTGACTGTCTGCCATACTGCACTTCTACCCAAAGGAATTATTTTAATATCAACTTAAAGGGCAGAGGGCTTTTGTTTTTTTAAATTCTGTCTTTCTGAATCTATGTAATTTAAGTTTAATAGCTTCAAATGCTAACTAGCTGATACTCTGGTTATCCTGAGTGATAGCTGTTCTGTGTTGCAACTTTCAATCAGTCAACCTTTCTCAAAGCTACTTAGTCAATTATGTGATTTTGTCTTACTTTTTTATGTGTTGAGGGAAACAAAGCGTTTGTGTTGCCCACGTGGATATCCAAAGGCAACCTGTTGTTTTTTAAATAGCTTGGTAGTTATAAGTTTTTAGTTTTACACAGAGTTCCTTCAGCTTTGCAAGGAGCAAGGTGGCATGGAGGTATATAAAGAGGAGGTTGCTAGAGGCTGCTGTCTTTGACTACACCTAAAGATTTATAAATGCTGGAGCAAGCCTATTGAGGAGTTTGACTTACTGTGACTTTGTTGCTTATTACCAGACAGGCTGCATTTGCTTCACAGGGGATATCTGTTGGATTTTGTCAGCTTCGTTCTAAACTATAAATGGATTAGTAGGGTGCCAAGGATGAAAAACAATTGAAGAAAATCTCTGTACTTTCTAGAAGAGGAAGACCATTAAGTCTGTTTTCAATTTTTAATGCTAGCTTTTAAGGTGAACCTCAACCTAAAACAAAACATTTCCTTGGAATAGGTTATGCTAAGTTTGCAGCAAAGAGCACAGAAACGGGCCAGTTATATCTTGCGGCTTGAAGAAATCAGTCCTTGGTTGGCTGCCATGATGAACACTGAAATAGCACTCCCTGGAGAAGTATCCACCAGAGACACAGTCACAATTCATAGTGTGGGCAGCACCATCACAATTCTGCCTACCAAAACCAAACCTAAAAAGCTGCTTTTCCTTGGCTCAGATGGGAAGAACTATCCATACTTGTTCAAAGGTAAGAAATTGAGATTTTGTTAAACAAGTTAATATTTCTGGTTGCAAACCAGATATACTGGAGTTGGAAGGATGCATGTTTTCTTTGTGCATAATATGTTTCATCCGTTCACTCTCCTTCCTTTATTCCACCTGACTATATGTGTTTAAGGATTTTTGCCTTCCAAAGCTATGAGTCAAGGGATATTTTTTATATTTTTTGGATTAGCTGAATGCACTTTACCAGAAGCCTAAGAATCTCAGAAGATATCTTCTAAGACTTCATGCCTTCCTCAGTAGGGAAAGACCTCTTCACTACATTAGTTACTGTTTTGTGTACTGCTCACAGAGAGATGTGATAAACTGATTCTAGTAGGTAAATGTTAAGTAAACATTAAGGTTTAAGCTGAACGACTCATCTTTAATCTGCATGATTTTAGAGCTATTTGTAGTTGCGAATGAAGTAGGATTTCAGAAAATGCTTTTTGGGCTTTAGGATGGAATCTTATTATCTAGAAACTGAATTTTAAACTAATTTAACGCAGGTTTAGAAGACTTGCACCTGGATGAAAGAATCATGCAATTCCTATCAATTGTGAACACAATGTTTGCTACCATTAACCGTCAAGAGACCCCGAGGTTTCACGCACGGCACTACTCTGTGACACCTCTGGGAACAAGGTCAGGCTTGATCCAGTGGGTGGATGGAGCTACGCCTTTGTTTGGTCTTTACAAGCGATGGCAACAGCGGGAAGCTGCTTTACAAGCACAAAAGGTAACTACAGTGTAGGGACAACTCAGAAGGGAAACTTTTATTCTCATTTGCTTTGCGATTCTAAGTAACATAGTTTTAAAATAGACTTTTTTTGTTCACAATCATGAAGGATGGGTCTGTGTATTTGCATTTCTTGAGGTTCTACCAGATGTCAATGAAATTATGTATATACATACACGTATGTATATGTATTTATTATAGTAGCTAACATAAGTATACTTTTCTGGCACAATAATTCAAGAACTGTTTTTGAACAAATAGAATTAAACCTAGATTTCACATCTCGTTCTCTACTCCTTTTCTATTTACAATGTAGTCTTTACCACAGTATTTTCAAAACTGACCTTAGTAATTACTGAGTAAAGTTAGGCTAAAATAAACTGTTTTGGCTCTCTTTAGGTTTTCTCAGTTATTGACTTCAAAACAGCTCTCTGTACTATAAAGTCATTGTTGAGGAGTTGTTGATTGTATGTTATTCTCATTTAGACAGAATGTGGGAAACTTTTCTGTGGTAATGCGAGCTATGATTTGTACTCTAGCATTTATAATCTCTTCTAGGCTCAGGATTCTTATCAGACTCCTCAGAATCCTGGAATCGTGCCTAGACCTAGTGAACTTTACTACAGTAAAATTGGACCTGCTTTAAAGGCAGTTGGGCTTAGTCTTGATGTGTCACGTCGTGACTGGCCCTTGAATGTGATGAGAGCTGTTCTAGAAGAACTGATGGAAGCAACTCCTCCAAATCTCCTAGCTAAGGAGCTCTGGTCATCATGTACTACACCAGATGAATGGTGGAGAGTTACACAGGTAAGTTATAACAAATATATTTTGCCTTTGAAAGATTTTTTTCTAATGGGATGAAGGGCAGCAAAGGCTTAGGATGTTATCAAGCAATGTTTCTCTGCAGTTAGATGAGTTAGCACTGCCAAAGTTTCACAGAATGGGAAATATTGGTGGGAAATAATGTACCATCTGGAATAAAAAATGTGTATATACCTGATTTCTTTACATTATTAAACTAGGATTGCTGGTTTAAGAAATGATGGCTCTTGTAAGATATCATCAGGTAGAAAACAGCTTGGAGTATGGTGGTTTTGATTTGTCTTCTGCTTAAAAATAATGTTATGATAGTCAGTCCAATGTGTTGGCAGAGAATTTCCACAAATAATTTTTTTCCTGAAACTCTCTTTAAAGTCTTATGCAAGATCCACTGCAGTTATGTCCATGGTTGGCTACATCATTGGTCTTGGAGACAGACATCTGGATAATGTTCTTATAGATATGACCACAGGAGAAGTTGTCCACATAGATTATAATGTTTGCTTTGAAAAAGGTAATTTTAAAAATGCCTTAAGCTATTCTAACGATAGTTTTCTTTTTTTGGCAATTAAAAGAAATGACTTAAATTTTTATCTTACAGGGAAAAGCCTTAGGGTACCAGAGAAGGTTCCATTCCGGATGACGCACAATATTGAAACAGCACTTGGAGTGACAGGAGTAGAGGGAGTTTTCAGGCTTTCTTGTGAACAGGTAAGTTTGGGAGTTTGTGGAAAACTGAGGGCTGTCACTTACCAAATATAGTCTTAGATGCTTGCTATTAAGCATTCTGCTGTTGATTTATAAAGTCTTGAGATTTAGGTTGATTTACCTTTCTGTAATATGTAGCCTGGCCAAATATATGCTGCCGTCAAGTCTAAGTAATTTGGTTAAGGCAAAATTTGAGCAATGTAGTAATCTCTTCTCACAGGAAACTACACTGTTTGTTCGCACTCTTACCTTTTTTTCAGGTAAAGTGTGAATTATTAAATAGCTAAAACTATTAGTAAATTTCCAGCCTTTGAGCTTACTGTAAGAATTCTGATGGATTTTTAAGAAAACGGTGATTTTTCCCCCCCCACCACCCTACCCCCCACATAAAGGGAGCACTTTATTAAGCTGTAATCCAAAATCTTAGCAAATATGTTTTGGGGCTTTTTATTCTAGAGGTGCTTTCACAGAAGGGCTTCTGTGTCCCAAAGTGAATAATTCCCAATGACTTCATTCTTTTCTTGGCCATGCCAAGTGGGTGAGGTGGCTCTTCATGACAACTGTAGCTAGTCATTTCCTGTTAGACACTCATGATGTTTTGCTTACCCTTTTTCTTCAGTGCTCTTCTTTTGCAAATGTGACAGGTCATTATTTTGTTTGTTTTTTTAAATAAAAAAGTGATAAGCTCTGAACATATAGAGGTAAAGACACTTCTTTCTCCAGTGTCTGTTGCTAGAGTTTGTGTGGAAGGCTAGAATGCAAACTTGTTGGTGGTTTTTTTTTTTCAGTTTCTACGTGAATGCATCACATAGAGATGTTTGTACAGAATAGCTGTGTTTGTATATCCTGTGGTCTTCCTGTGTTTGAGATGTGTAGGGATAATTGATGTATTTCTGTAGCTGCTCAAACATGATATTTTATCCAAGGAAGACGCAAATGATTGTTTAAAATGCATGATACAGGTTCTTCATATCATGCGGCGTGGGAGAGAAACTTTGCTTACGTTGCTTGAAGCTTTTGTTTATGATCCTCTGGTGGACTGGACAGCAGGGGGTGAGGCAGGATTTGCAGGAGCCGTATATGGTGGTGGCGGCCAGCAGGCTGAAAACAAGCAAAGCAAAAGAGAAATGGAAAGAGATATTACACGTAGTCTCTTCTCTTCAAGAGTGGCTGAGATAAAGGTGAGTTCAGTTCAGTCGTTTTCTACTGTATAACCAAAGTAGTTTGTGTACTTTCTTGTCATTTCTTCACATTTGGGGATGTTGGAAGAGGTGGTCAGCTATTAGAAATGGTTCACAAAATGTAGCTAAGTGGCATTCGTATTTAGGTGGATGTATATGCAGAGCTTGAGAGTGTTTAGAATATGTTTTAGAGTTAAGCACACAGAAAATAATGTTTGGTCCAAGTTAAGGTTGGAGACTTTAAAAATAGGGTCATAGTGTCATCTAAATGTTGTCCGTAAAGCTTTAGGTCTGTAGCATTGGAGAGAGAATTCTAGAGAACACTTTTCTCTTACCTGTTTCAATTAAATCCTGTCCTATAAATCCTGTATCTTGGTTATAGGTGAACTGGTTTAAGAACAGAGATGAAATGCTGGCTGTGCTTCCAAAGTTAGACAGTAGTTTAGAAGAATATCTCAACCTGCAAGAGCAGCTGACAGATGTAGAAAAATTGCAAGGAAAACTACTGGAGGAGATAGAATTTCTTGAAGGTGCAGAAGGAGTGGATCATCCCTCTCACACACTTCAGCACAGGTACGGAGGAACCAGGAATTCTGAAAGGAATCTCAGATTAATAAGAGTTGATGGTTTAGTATGTACTTAAATATACATTTTTCTCATTTAATTTATGAGAGAAGTTAACAGCAGAGTAAAAACTATTCTTACAATAAAAGGTCATTCCTTGTGTAGAAGAAATATTGAATCAATTTTCCTACTGAATGATGTTAAGTCTTAGGGTTCATACTCCATCAGTATTACCTGCACTATTCCATGTTTCATGTTTAACCCTCAGTGCAAGAAACAGAATAGACTGAAAGCCTTCAAATAATCTGCAGCTACTGGTTTATAGAACAAAAATCTTTGAATCTGCTCCGAATTCTTAATGTTATTTTACAAGCTTAGTTAAAAATTATAAAGGATTTGAAAACTGCACATGTGCATGCAGTCGTTATTTTGTAGGAACTCAGTTATTAACAGTGTTTAAGTTTTATGTGATTGCTGAGAATATATTAATTTTCTGGTCAGTGAGATAGTGCAGCATCGTTCAATGTAGTTCTGTATTCTCTATTTTTTTTTCTACTATTTTCTTGTAGTATTTACTTGATTCTGTGGTTTCACTAATCCAGGTATTCTGAGCACACACAATTGCAGACCCAACAAAGGGCCGTGCAGGAGGCGATCCAGGTGAAGCTGAATGAATTTGAGCAGTGGATAACACACTACCAAGCTGCTTTCAGTAATTTAGAGGCAACACAACTTGCAAGTCTCCTTCAAGAAATTAGCACGCAAATGGACCTAGGTATGAAATAGTATGTTTTTAAAATATTTTTTTTTAATTGTTTGAAAATAACTAGAGTTGAATACCAGGAGGCTCCATGAGTATCTTCTACCTCAAAAACAAGGTCCTTTATAAAATAAATTTAAAAAGAGATTCTTTAAAGAGCAATTCAGTTTTTCTTCCAAGCTGCCCGAAGGAGCCTTTCCATCTTGCCGTGCATGAGATTCTCTTACATTTAGAATTCACATTACTACTTTTGATCTCAGTGTCATCTTTACTGTAGCTAAAAATAAAACAAACAGAAGCCCTAACTACAATAGTGCTCAATATTTGTATGCTTCAGAGATAAGTAAGACTTATTTTTTAATTATCTATCTTAAAAGGTCCTCCGAGCTATGTACCAGCAACAGCGTTTCTGCAAAATGCAGGCCAGGCACATCTCATCAGTCAGTGTGAACAATTAGAAGGGGAGGTGGGTGCTCTTCTCCAGCAGAGAAGATCTGTTTTACGTGGTTGCCTCGAACAATTGCACAACTATGCAACAGTGGCTCTTCAGTATCCGAAAGCTGTGTTTCAGAAGCACCGAATAGAGCAGTGGAAAACTTGGATGGAAGAACTCATCTGTAACATGACAATAGAGCGCTGTCAGGATATCTTTAGAAAGTAAGTTGGCAGAGTAATGGGTTGTTTGAAAAACTTAATTTTCAGCTACTTTAGGATTTTAATTTTCTAATTATAAGTGATTTTTCTAATTAATCTAATTATAAAGTAAAACAAGATTAAGTTGTAATTTTGGGAGGCTGGAGAAAAAAACATTCTTTTAAAAATACTTTTCTGGAGTATAATACGTTTACTGTAAACAAAGTAAAAAAGGTAACATTGTCCTGTAAAGAACAAATTAATAACAATGTGGCATTAAGGCTGTGATATTCAGGGAGTTTACAAACATTTAGTATTTAAAAATCACATAGCTTGACAAAAAATTATTTTTTTCCCCTTAAACCAAATTTTCAAGCAATTGTTTTATTTTTTTTTCCTCTAACATGAGGCCATTACTTGGCTTACAGGTTCTAGATTGTATTCAGATGTTTTCATTGAAACCTCTTTCTTTCCTATTCCTTACCTTCTCTTCATTCTTTCCTTTAGAGGACTATTGTTTAGCCTCTATCCTTAAATGTAGTTAAGAAATACAGTGCATTCTGTGACTTTATGAAGGTGTCACTTTGATAGCCATCAACTGCTGTGGTATTTAAGATTTGGTGTGAAGTAAGTGGTATAGGAACTGTTCAAATGTGGAGTATCTTTCCTTCCCATGGAGCAGAACACAGCCTGCTAGAGCTGCAGAAGGGAGACTTTGGTCACTGTACTTTTGCCTTACAGGTATGAAATGCAGTATGCTCCGCAGCCACCTCCAAGTGTGTGCCAATTCATAACTGCGACAGAAATGACCCTCCAGCGCTATGCAGCAGATATAAATAGCAGACTTATCAGGCAGGTGGAGCGTCTGAAGCAGGAGGCAGTTACTGTACCTGTTTGTGAAGAGCAGCTGAAAGAAATTGAACGTTGCATAAAAGTTTTCCTTCATGAAAATGGAGAGGAGGGCTCACTCAGCTTAGCAAGCGTCATCA
This sequence comes from Meleagris gallopavo, assembly GCF_905368555.1. Classification (NCBI taxonomy): domain Eukaryota; kingdom Metazoa; phylum Chordata; class Aves; order Galliformes; family Phasianidae; genus Meleagris; species Meleagris gallopavo. Next base: position 8,292,804 of record NC_139419.1, on the reverse strand, counting down.
TCTCTGCTCTTTGTACACTGACCAGGTGAGATACCTCCCGTGAAATTTTTTGGTATGCATTTCTGTTTGAGAACACGTAAAGGGAATGTTTGAAGCTACATGGAGAATGCATGAGTACATGGAGAAGGCACGTTGTCTGACCAACTGTTGTAATCCACTTAGGCGGAATCTGATGATGGAAGGTGCAGCATCTAGTGCTGGAGAGCAGCTGGTTGATCTGACTTCGAGAGATGGAGCCTGGTTTTTGGAAGAGCTCTGCAGCATGAGTGGGAATGTTACTTGCCTTGTGCAGTTGCTGAAACAATGTCATCTTGTACCCCAGGACTTAGATATTCCTAACCCAATTGAAGCATCAGAAGCTGTTCATTTAGCTAATGGAGTATACATCTCACTTCAGGTGATACTTTATGTTAAATCTTCACACATCCTCATCCTTCTTGGGCTTCATCTAAGTCATTCTTAATAGCTTCGTGCTTAAAACCAGCTGTTTTTATGGTACTTCTGTGATTACTTGGAGGGAGCTTTAGTCTTGGTTTTCTCTACTTTTCTGAGTTGACCAGCCATTTACTCTTATTACCATTTGCGTTTTTACTGGTCAAAGGAAACAGTTTTAATCTGTGTAGCAAGTTGTAAAAACAAAACAAAAAAAACTGCTGTCAAGGAATCAGGAGCAAGGAGTTAGTAGAAAATTTGGAGACAAACCAGTTTCATGTCTTGCTTTCATTCTTTTACTCTGGTGGTGGTGGTGGCCCAGAACAACCTTCACATTGTTTAACCTGTGTTATTTCCATTCTGTCCTTCTGCTAAACTTCACTTATTTTCACCTGAAACAGATATCTGGAAACAAATTCTGAAAAGCTATTTTACAGACTCCTATCTCTAAGACAGGGAAGGAGAGAAAAGAATTTAATGAGTACTTTTCACCCAGACTTTTGTTGTATCCGAGAGCTCCTTGTTGAGCTCCTGAATAAGTAGGTGTTTCATTCAATTAAGCAGCCAAAATAATTAATTGATTTGGTACATCTTGTCTCATTTTGGAGACTGAGAGCACTGGTTAGTCCTTTTCTGTAGCTGCGTTTAGGTCTCCTGCTTTTTATGTCACTGAAGGTACTATTTTGTCTTACCTGCATTGATTTCTGTGGTGTGAGTAGGTCTCTGGCAATAAGTAAATACAAATTACAATCTGACAAACTTATTTCTCTTTTCCTTTTCTTGAAGGAATTGAATTCCAACTTCCGGCAGATTATTTTCCCTGAAGCACTTCGGTGCTTAATGAAAGGAGAATATACTTTAGAAAGCATGCTTCGTGAATTGGATAACCTTATTGAACAAACAACTGATGGAGTTTCTTTGCAAACATTGGTTGAATCTCTTCAGGCCTACTTAAGAAATGCAGCTATGGGACTAGAGGAGGAAACACACACTCATTACATTGATGTTGCAAGGTAAATCGCTTTTTCTTTTAGGTATGAGAGAGAACGAAGACTACAGAATCATATTAGTTTATCTAAATTTGAGTATTTGAAGTATGGACTTTTTGTGCTCCAGAATATTCTTCAGCAGATTACAGTGTCCAAAGCATGCATGTTTCATCTCTGGGTTTCCATGTGTATATTTGTGCACATAAATGCATATATTTTTACAGTAAAACAAATACAGAATTATGGTAATGGAAATATTTACATCTGCTTAAAACAGATATTTGAGTTGTTTGATAGTTAACTTTTCCAATAGTATATAGTGGGAATTTTGGTTGAAGTTTTTAAAGGATAATAAGAATAGCAACTGGCCCATTATTTGTGGAAGGAACTTGTGAAAAGGAAAGTTTGTAACTATGACATGTCTCTCATCAGGAACTTTGAGTAGCTTTTGAGTAGTGAATCAGTGACTTGGTTTAAAAACAAAAACCAACGTAAGAGAATCAGTGCTTGTCCCTTTCTGAGGAAGCGATTGCTGGACAACTGAGCTAATTCCCAAAAGCTTTCTGCTGAATGAAAAAGTGGTCTTGCTGCTTCTCTTGAATTCCAATGACTCCATCAGCACTATAATGAAGTGTTTTTCTTAAGTTAATTTTCTTTCTGGTTTACCTGTTGGCAGGCCTGCTCAGCTTGTTAGTTGAGAATCAAAAATTATATAAGTGAGGGAGAGAATAAGGCCATCCTTTCAGGAGAAGCAAGCTATTAAACCGTCCCAGCCATAACCTGAGGCCTCATCTCCCACTCTTCTAGCTCATACTTCATTACGTAATTCAGTCAGTTATACCCATGTGTATTGTAAAAATGAGTACTTGTTTCTAAGGAAGGAATGGTAATATTTGCATCACTTAATATTCCTAACATTTTTTTTTTTTACCATGCTCATAGGAAGTACAGTCTATATTTTCCACCTCTATTTCCCAATGGTTCTTTAATACAGTCCTGTCCTACATAATATCCTTAACTGTTCTTATGAGTCCAGCGATAGAACTCCTATATAGAATCGTAGAGATGGGGAAGGGGTGGAACCTGTGAAAAATTCACCTTAGTTCCAATCTTCTGTAGCTGTAGGAGCAATCAGTTTAAGAAAATGCTGTTTAATTTTTGTAGACTAATTAAAAACATGTGCTTTATTTATTTAAGAGTACTTCATGCTCAGTATGGTGAGCTGATTCAGCCAAGGAATGGTTCTGTTGATGAAACTCCCAAAATGTCAGCTGGTCAGATGCTTTTGGTAGCTTTTGATGGAATGTTTGCTCAAGTGGAAACTGCATTTGGTTTATTGATTGAAAAGGTATGGATTTGTTCTTCTCAAAGTACTCTTTGAGCTTGGCATATGGCAGTTCTATAAAACAAAACAAATTATTTCCTTTATGTTGCTCAGCTAAACAAGATGGAAGTACCTGTGGCTTGGCGTAAGATCGATATAATTAGGGAAGCCCGCAGCACTCAAGTTAACTTCTTTGATGATGACAATAATCGTCAAGTTCTGGAGGAAATCTTCTTTTTGAAGAGATTGCAAACAATTAAAGAATTTTTCAGACTCTGTGGTACCTTTTCTAAAACGTTGTCAGGTAAATGAATGTTATTAAATACTCACTGTCATTTCGTCCACTGCTCATCCCATTATTTTCTGAGAATGTAGAAAGATAGATACTGTTGTTTTAATTCACCTTTCCAATGCGGTAAGTAATCAAAAGTCTTAAATAAATTCCCATAATCTTCCTGTTTTTGTAAGTCTGATATTATTTTTCTGGATGCATCTAAAGTTTAAAACAAAGATATTTCCTTTTTTTTTTCTTTAAGGAATCAGTTCACTTGATGACCAGAATGCAGTAAACGGACCTGTTCAGATTGTCAATGTGAAAGCCCTTTACAGAAACTCTTGCTTTAGTGAAGACCAAATGGCCAAACCAATCAAAGCTTTTACCGCTGACTTTGTGAGACAGCTTTTAATTGGCCTTCCAAATCAGGCTTTAGGACTGACTTTGTGCAGTTTCATCAGCGCTTTGGGTGTGGATATCATTGCTCAGGTAGAAGCTAAAGACTTTGGAGCAGAAAGCAAAGTTTCTGTGGATGATCTGTGCAAGAAAGCTGTGGAGCACAATATCCAGATTGGCAAGTTCTCACAGCTGGTCATGAACAGGGCAACAGTCCTAGCTAGTTCGTATGATACAGCATGGAAGAAGCACGATCTGGTGCGCAGACTTGAAACCAGTATTTCATCTTGCAAGACCAGTCTTCAGAGAGTGCAGCTGCATATTGCCATGTTCCAAGTAAGATCACGCCTCATGTTTCTTCCAAATTGTGCCTGTGGAAAACGAGCTTTAGCTACTGTCTAAGCACTACAGGAAATTTAGTATTTGAGCTTTAGAGTATTTTAGTGGATTTATTGAAAACTGCTTATCTTGCAAAATGCAAATGTGACAGGGTAAGTTCTTTTTAGAGCAAATACACAGTCTTTTCAGTAACCATCAAATAATTTATTAGAAGAAAATAAGTTATTAATTGGATTTTATACTCCATTAAGGTATAAGTCTAATGGAGGAGCTTGCTCAAAATCAAGGGTGCATGTTGCTGAATGTCATCCATTAACTTTCCTTTTAAGTTGTAATGTGTTAAATCTCCCCTTGCTCTCCTTTTAATCTCATGGAAAAATATAGCAGTGCTGATCCTGAAAACGTTGTTTGGCAATACTGTCACATACCTTGAACTTCACACCAGTATCCAACTGTTCTGTAGTATCAATGTTTATTTTACAGTATTTTGTAGGTTATGGTTAGAAGTTATGCCTAAGTCAGTTATTAAACTATTTTATAGAATGTAAGCAAAATTGTCTATCTTTAATGCATCATAAGTGAATTATTTCCAGATATTGATGGGCTTTTCCTTTAGATCAAGGAAATGTGAATACATAATTTCTAGTAAATTAGTGAGTGATCAACACTAAAAAATTCCTAGTCAATGAAGTGTAGGTTACAACTACTTACAATTTTTAGTATTCAGTAATGTTTTAAACTTCTGAATATGCTGGTATAACCTTTTGATATCTACTCTTTTAACCCCTAGTAATAAGGTGTAACAAAGTTCTAGAATTGCTATTTGTGAAGCAAAGTATATTGTGATGAGTTGTTGACAATCAAGTGTTTGTCTTTTCTCTTAAAGTGGCAGCATGAAGATCTTCTTATCAGTCGCCCACAAGCCATTTCTGTTACTCCTCCACCTCGTTCTGCAATTCTAGCCAACATGAAGAAGAAACTTCATACGCTCAGCCAGATTGAAGCTTCAATTGCAACAGTTCAGGTATTACTGTTTCTGAGGAGGTTGTTGAGCAGCATATTGCAATCTGACTCTAACTACCTACTGTAAGATTGCCTGCTGCCTCCAGATTATCTATTGCTCTCAAAATTTTTTCTCTTTATTCTGTGTTAAGGTTTCTGTGTGCTGTAGCTAGCCTCAGCTTTTTAAACTTTTGAGTATCAGTGTTTGTTTAAAATAAGTACCCTTTAGCATGTTGAATTCTAATTTTGTTTTTACTCATAAAGATACTGAAGTTTGTATCCTGAAGTTGAATCCAGGACTACTGGGATTTTTGTCTCATTTTTAGCTGAGAAACATGACTGATTTGCTTCCAAGCAGATTATTTAGTTTCCCTAACAATCAAATCCAGTTGTGACGCGTACTGAAAAGAAACCTTTAAACAGCATAATCTAATATTTGTCATCAATGAATACCATAGTATTTTATATATATATGCACTTATGAATGTGTCTGCATGTGTTACAGATGCATAATTTCTTCTAAGCTATAGGCTTAATGTGATACATATTGATCTATGTATGTTTTTCTTCTCCGCTAATGCAGGAGAAACTAGCAGCACTTGAAGCAAGTATTGAGCAGCGTTTGAAATGGGCAGGAGGGGCTAATCCTGCACTAGCACCAGTCTTGCAAGATTTTGATGCCACTATTGCTGAAAGAAGAAACCTTGTCCTGAAAGAAAGTCAAAGAGCAAGTCAGGTACTATATACATGGGTTTGAATTGATAAGTGTTTCACTCTTTCTTTCTTGAGATAATGGATTTATTTAGATCATTTCTTTTCCTGCTCAGCTTCAAAAGAGCAGGCATAGATAACCACATACTTCTGGGAATCCCACTTAATAACCAGTAGGAGTAATCTAAGGGAGAGATGCCACAGGGCTGGATTACCCTGAAATTATACTATTACTGTAACAGAGTGGCTTATTGCTGTATTTAAAATTCTCCCTCACAAGTATATGGAACAAATGCAGTTTGTGTAATATGCAGTTTAACTGGAATGTCTTCTTTCTCACTCTTGCTTTGATTTTCAGGTTACTTTCCTGTGCAGTAATATCATCCACTTTGAAAGTTTACGTACTAGAACAGCAGAAGCCTTAAATCTTGATGCTGCATTATTTGAACTTCTCAAACGCTGTCAACAAATGTGTTCGTTTGCATCACAGTTCAACAGCTCAGTGTCTGAACTGGAGCTTCGTCTGCTTCAGAGAGTGGTGAGTAAAGGCCAAAGCAAAATGTGGTGTTACTGACTTGCCGTAATCAGAGTTTGCAATTTTTCTTCTGTCTAAATAATGTTATATGTACCTCCTGATGGGCTGTATAGAGTTCATTCTATTAGCTCCTACACACTTGACAATAACACATTATATAATTGAATTTTATCTCTATGTGGAGCTTCAGAACTTTTTTTTCTGTTTATTTTTAGGGCACTGGTCTTGAACATCCTATTGGCAGCTCTGAGTGGCTTCACTCAGCCCTCAAGCAGTTGACACAGGAAATAACTACACAGAGAACTGTACAGGCAGAGAGAGAACAGCAAATAGAAACAGTTTGTGAAACTATTCAAAATCTGGTGGATAATATTAAAACTGTGCTCACGGGTCATAATAGACAACTTGGAGATGTCAAGCATCTACTGAAGGCTATGGCAAAGGTATGCCTGAAATGTTTTGAGCAGTAAGTTTAATAACCATGTTGATATAGGTAAAGAAAAACAATGCTTGTAATGATGTGGTTTTTAAAGTATATAGGAACATTGAAATGCATTCATGCATGTGGAGCCCAGGACTTGAATTTCTAGAGATTAAGCAAATGCTGTAACTTCTAGGGTTAGGTTAATCAAGTTCTGGTTGAATTAAGCTCCCCATTTGACAGTTTAAAGGTTTTCTTCATGTACTTTTAAAAATCTTCTTGGCTTTTCATCAGTAAAGCATTTAATTATTCCAATTTATTTTCTTGAAATATAACTACTGAAAATGATTTTTATTTTTAGCTGAGGAGTTGAAAGGGCTAAAATGCTTTTCGTTGCTGGATTTTGGCAAATGGAATAAACATTTCACCTTTTTTGCATGTGTTTGTTGCAGGATGAAGAAGCGGCTTTGGCAGATGGTGAAGATGTTCCCTATGAGAATAGTGTTAGGCAGTTCTTGGGCGAATATAAATCATGGCAAGATAATATTCAGACAGTTTTGTTTACATTAGTTCAGGTTATGGGTCAAGTCCGCAATCAGGAACATGTTGAAATGCTGCAAGAAATAACCCCCACCCTGAAAGAGCTAAAAACGCAGAGCCAAAGGTAAGAAAGTTGTCTTCTGTGAGTTGAAGAGCTGGGGCTCTTCAGCCTGGAGAAGAGAAGGCTCGGGGGGGACCTTACAGTGGCCTTCCAGAACCAGAAGGTGGCCTACAGGAAAGCTGGGGAGGGGCTTTTTTTAAGGGCATGTAGCGCCAGGACAAGGGGAAATGGCTTTAAATGGAAGAGGAGAGATTTAGACCAGATATTAGGAAGATATTTTTTACTGTGAGGACAGTAAGACACTGGCACAGGTTGCCCACCAAGGCTGTGGATGCCCCTCCTTGGAAGCATTCATGGCCAGGAGGTGTCTGTGCCTATAGCAGGGGTTGGAACCAGGTAATCTTAAACCCAAACCATTGGAATACCTAGTTGATGGTTGTCTCAAAATGCAGAAATGTTTTGACTAAATATGACTTACTCTAACCTTCTTTATGAATTTTTGGTAGCTCAAGTAGTTCAGTGAATGCTTATCAATTACATTATTTTTTTTCTAGTGTCTACAATAATCTAGTGAGTTTTGCATCTCCCTTAGTCACGGATACATCAAATGAATGCTCAAGTCCAACATCAGCTGCTACATACCAGCCAACCTTTGCTGCAGGTAACACTGAGAAAGTAGAAATATTCAAACAATAAAAATTTATACTAGAGAAGAGATTATAACTTTTTAATAAATTCTGAAGTATAGTCTTTATGAGATGATTTAAGCCTATAAATGCTAATTATTCAACATAAAGGACTGAATGACCATCTGATTAACCCTGGAGATCTGGATTTGCTCAGCAAAGCTCTATTCTGAGCTTTGTGTAAACTGAACTTTAATTTCTGTTGAAATTACTGTTAAAATTCGTGGTGATTTTGGACCTAATTCTAAAACCCTACAAATGCATTCATGTTCAAAATAATTTCCTTACTTCACAGTTCAAAGCATGAATAAACTTTCTCCTAAGCATGGATTTCTTTCTGTTTGAAAGCTTATTCTGCTCAGAGCATTTGGGCTAAGCACAATTTTCTGACTTCTGTAAAGCGCAATTACTGCATTTTTAGAACTTCCGTACCAAATGATAAAATTAGTGAGGTTACAAGAGTTCATAAAAATGTGCTTAATTGTAAACATTTTGTAGTAGAATAAAACCTCTTGCTTAATTCTGATTCAAACTCTTGCTTAATAAGTGGAAGAAATCACAAAATGGTAAGACCAAAGAAAGAAGAACTGGTGCAGAGTTTTAAAATACACCTTTAAAGTGCATTTGTTAAGAATGAAGTACAGATAACTGCATTTAGTACACATTTAGTTTTTTTCTTGCATCTAAAACATCTTTTAAATGCTTTGAACACTTGAATTTTCTTTACAGCTGTACGTAGCAATACAGGGCAGAAAACTCAGCCAGAGGTGATGTCACAGAATGCAAGAAAGCTAATTCAGAAAAATCTTGCCACATCAGCAGATACTCCTCCAAGCACAGTCCCAGGAACTGGCAAAAGTGTTGCCTGTAGTCCCAAGAAGACAGCCAGGGACCCTAAAACAGGAAAAGGTAAATACAGTTGCAAACTGGGCTTTAAAGAACAGCAACTAAAAAAGCCTCAGTTGGCTTCTATGCAGGAATGTGAAACTGAATTTTGTTTTGTGCCTTTAGCTGTGCAGGAAAGGAATTCATATGCAGTTAGTGTGTGGAAGCGAGTCAAAGCCAAGTTGGAGGGTCGAGATGTGGATCCCAGCAGGAGAATGTCTGTTGCTGAACAGGTTAGTTGAAAATAGTAAAGGTCAAATACCAGACCTTGCCTTAAACATTTGATATTAAGCATGAATTTTATATGCGTGCTGAGGTATGCCTTAAATACTGAAGTCCTGCTGTGAATGAGGAATCCCTATGGAGAGGTACTATTTAAATTCCAAAACAAGTGGAGGTATGCTGTTGTCTTGCATTACTGCACTGATTATCAAATGAGTTTGTTTCTTATATCAGGGTTACATAGACCCATGAATCAGAGAAGATTGTCTTTTGTACATCAGGATGCTAACACTTGTTTCACAGCTGTTGGTATCCAGTGAGAACATGAGGTTTGTAAAATTGTCTCAAGGACAAAGCTTGTCTGCTCACTGGTGTAACACAGCCATACTTTTCTCCTAGGACCTGTCTGTGGACTTGTGAATTTGAGAATGTTGTGAGTATGGTCAGGTTAGGGGTTATGAGTGAAGCGATGCTTGACTGCTTTTTCCCCATCCAGTACAAATTCCTGTTTCTCATGTGAACTACAGAAAGCTACCTGGATTAAGTTTACAGTGAATACAGTTTCATTTTTGTTTTTTAATGAAATTTTGTATTTGCAGGTGAAATTTGACAGTAAATGCTAAGATTTCTTAAGCACTTCAAAAATCGAGCATGTTTTAATTACTTGTTTGACCTTTTTAATAGGTTGACTTTGTGATTAAGGAAGCAACTAATCTAGATAACTTGGCTCAGCTGTATGAAGGTTGGACTGCCTGGGTATGAGTAGGGAGAAAGCAGATCGGTCTGGTTCAGCGAGGTCAGACATCCACCAGAATCAACTCGGCCTCAGGCATCCGTAGCCACACCACAGTCGGTGGTGATGCATACTGGGGCTTAATCTGAGGAAACCTAGGAAATCTCGGTGCACTGGGAAGTGAATCCTGCAGGATAGCTGCACTCAGGGATACGCTAAACACAATGGTCTGCAACCCCCAAGGTCAAGGGTGCAAGTTCACCGCTTGAGCAACACGGTTTGTCTTTCTGCTACGGAAGAACTGCAAACGTGTGTGGGGGTTTGCTGCAGAAAGAAATCGGGATGCTACAAACCGCAGAGTGATTTGGAACTCAATTCCACCTGACCCTGTGAACAATTCAGGAAACACCGAACCCTGTTCAAAGAAAAACAGAAAAAATGGGGCCACGAAGAAATCACAGCAAGGAAGATTTGATGCATTCAGATTCTTGATACTCTTGTTGCTTGGCAACAGTGCTGGTTGAGTTGACCAGTTAGTGTGGAAAAAGGCTACAAAATGTAAACTTCAGAAATGGACTGAAAGCAAAGAGCTGTACATCAGAAATACGCTGCATTGGAAGAACTTCTGAGATAGAAGAAAAAGCCTTTGTTCTCTTCTCCCTTTCCTCTTTCCTTTCTTTCTTTCCTCTCAACCTCTCCTCGCATACACCTCTCTTGGCTTCTTCTTGTAGGCTAGGCGTACTTCCAATATACTTTTTATTTCAATCCTTCTACTTCACAGTTTAGTCAAATAACAACTTCATTTTGTTTGGTTTAAAAAAAAATAAATTCCAAAAGCACTGAAAATATGGAACATCAATGATTACTTATGAGTTGGATGGTCAAATGCAAAATGTAATTTTGGTTATGTTAAAGTCATTTCTGTGATTCTATTATGTACAGTTTCTCAAAATTGTCACTGTGCATTTAAAAGTAATGAATCCTACAGGCATTTGATTTCATGTGCACTTCCCTCTGCTTGCAGTGTACACTTTTTGTAATTCAAACTGTCCCTCCAATCTCATTCTACTGTGATTGCTGTAGTTTCTTTCGTACGACGTAGCTAAACCGATGTAATCTTTACCTTTTTAAAAACCAGGATAGAGTCTCTAGTAGAGTTTTACATTGTTGATGACAGATAAACAATAAAGTGATGTTCTGGTGGAGGTAGAGTGATACGCTTTTTACTTCACTTTCCTAATACTTTTAGTTCACACTTGTAAATTATAGTGCTTCAGTTCACAGAGATGTATGTGTAATCCAAGAAATGAAGGACTCCAATTTTTGTTCAACCAGCTCTGTAAAGATTTTGGCAAAGCAAAATTACTCTACCAAGTTGATTTTATAGATGGTTGTTCAATAGCACATCCATAGCGATTCTTTCACCAAGGCTTGTTTTTAATCAGTTCTGCACTGAAAGTGTGATTATGATCAGAAAAGTCTCTCTAAAAATGGCATCTTCTCAGATCTGCTTCTCTGCCAGTTGTCTAAAATCCATCTCATTTCCTTTCTAAAGTGGGACACCTCTTGGAAAAGGCAACTTCCTTTTCTTACTGCAAATAAATGTAATTTGGGTACAGCTGCAGACTCTTACAGGTTCTGATAATTGAAGCAGAAATGCACGCTGGTGTTGTCAACCATTTGCAGTGCTACATATAAAGTTTCTCTTTGGTAAACTGAATTCATTGCACACAGCTGCTGAAAAAGGATAAATGTAGGGAGATCCTTTATGCCATTTCAGTCTATTTTCAGAGTAAAAATACACCTTAAATACAGCTTTTTTTTTTTTTTAAATCAAAATTTCAGTACTGCAGGATTTGAGCCAAGTTCATTCCTGGCAAAAAGGTTCATTCAACTGAATGGATTTGAAGCAGTTTGTCTAAGTAGAAAGCGTGGCTAGTGATTTTCGGATACCATGAATTAACACCAGGCACAAGTCACAAACTTGCAGAATTTCAGTGTTTGCACTATGCTTGCTGCTTTGCCTCCTCAGTAGGTCTCAGAATTAATTCACTTTCTCCAACTTTTCATGGACATGCACTTTTGAAGTGTAAGGATTTTCAGAAGACACACGGCCTTCTTTGCAGTCTGATTGCCTGACTGTGACTGTAGGGAAGCCACAGGCTTCATATTTAACAATACCCGTGCAAATGCATTCCACTCATTGCTTCCTGAACCCTCTGCCGTGCTGTTGCATTGCAAGAAGGAAGGTGTTTGAATGTTGCAGTGAAGAACGTTCATATGCAGAACGAGACACGTGATGCTGTTCGTCCTTTTATTTTTTTCTCCAGTTAAAAATAACCTTACGAACAATCTGTTTGGAGTACCATAGTGACAAGAGTGTTATACATGCTGTTTTATTTCTTGGAAGCCGGGGGCAAGGGAGGGGTAATGCACTCACCTGTGGCTCATGTATTATACCTCTGCCATCCAGAAATGAAACACTTGTGTGGAGATGGGTTCTTTACTGCGTAATTTAATAAAGTTTTAAAAAGAAACATGCGCACTCATAATTTCCTTGTATGCCAAACTACTCATGGTGTTGAAAAAAGGGGGAGAAGAATAAAATAATATAAACTAAAATAAAACAAATCAGCTCTGGTCTGTTACTCTGAAAACAGATTATGTGCTTCCATGTGGCATGTTAAATAAGGCTGCATTAATTGCAGACATTGTATTTTGGAAGACACAGTAACTTCATTATTTCAGTTAGGAAAATGCTTCCTACCCCTCTTTGTGTTTTTTTTTGTTTTGTTTTGTTTTAATTTTAAGAAAAATGTGAGAAAATATCTTGTAAGTCTTTGTTATGAAGCTGCTATGGAGGCATTGGTGACACATACGTGAGGACGTGTGCACATACTCCACCATAACCATAAATCCAGTGCAAAGTACATCTGGCCATGCTGTCTGAGCAAACTTCAGTGCTTCAAAAGTGTCTTGTATTGCAAATAAATAAAACAGTCATTTCTGACTATTAGCAGCTATTCCCTTTTAGGAATTAAAGAATCATACTAGCAGAAATATTTAAAATGACACTGTCATTCATTTTCTGCTTTCTTAAAACAGCATCCAATTGCCACGTGAAATATATATAGTGCCTTTAGTGGAGAAGTTATTCAGGAGTATGCCCATAACACTTTACTAAAGAATGTTATTGAAAAAGACTTGTTGCACACAAAATTATTGTTGTACTGAAATGTATCACTGATCAGGGCAATTTTGCCATCCACCAGATCCACCTTTTATTACTAGCATAGGGAAGAAGTCTGGGAGGTACTTACTGCGTTAGTTTGAATAGGTGAGGTGTGATGAGCGGGCAAAAGATGTAACGTAAAATTGATGTCTGCTAAAGGGGCACAGAATTGAATTGTTCCTTTTAAGGGAGCCTTGAAGTTAGTTTGGGCATTGGATTCTCCGTGTGCTAAGGAAGAACGCGTCGTGCTGCAGTGTGATCTGCACTGAGGTACACAGGAAGCAGTCTGCTTTCTGTAGCTCAAGTAATGCATGGTAGATGGTAAACAGGTAAATGGCACTTCTGTGGGCCTGCTGCGAGGGGAGAAAAGCTGCATTGGGGCCCTGAGGTGGGTGCTGGCATTCAAAGGCTACTGTGAAGTTAATGTCTGTCTGACGGTGGGGATGGAGGTGGTAGCATTCCTGCCTTTTTCCAGTGGTAAGTACTCATTTACATGGAGAGAACCGTACAAATGGTGAATGCGGGCAGGAGCTGCAGGCACGTTGTGTTCTGTTCGTGCCTACTTCCTCACAAGGCTTCCATCAGAACGACTGCTGGCATCGCTTCCTCGGGAAATCAGCTTTTGTTCCAGCCTTGCTGTGGTGCAATTACGGAGCTGGAGGATGGATTCCATCACTTCTAAGTGCAAAACAGTGCATGTAGACATGCTTAGCTTTCAATAATGCATGTAGACATGCTTAGCTTTCAATAATGTGTTAAGTAAATATGAAAGTTGTTTGGAAATGTATGCTTGCTTTACACACAATCTTTGCACAGCACATGCTGTGCTCCTGAAGCACCACACCGCATCCCACTGCACCGCCGTGTCTGCCCTGCTCTTCTGGGGGCCGGGGAGAAGGGATGCCAAAGCACTGCAGTTTGAGCCCGGAACGACAGCCTTTCGCCCTCCTTTTGGCGCAGTTATGTTCTAGAAACTGTGATGAAGCCGGGATGGCTTCTGGAAGCAATTACAGCAGGCTGGGCCGTGCTTCTCCAGCAGACACGGCTTCATGCTTGCTTGCCTACTAGTGATCCCGGTATTTAGGTTATGTTACTTTTTCAGCACGTCTCAAGCGTTGACGGTTCTGAGCTGCTCGAGAACCAGTCCGGCCCTCACAAGACCCGACCGCACGCCCCTAACGCCCGCTACTGCCGCAGTCGCATTGCGACGGAGGGGAGGGAGGAGGCGGGGACACCCCACGCTGATTAGCTGGCTGCCTCTGTTCGAATCCCATCAGCCAATCGGTTTCAGCCGGAGCGCGGCGGGAGCTCTGGGATTGGTCTGCGTCGCTTTCGAGTCGGCCAATCATAACGCCGAAAAGGGGCTGCGGAAGCTACAAGGGGCGGTGGCGGCGGGCGTGGCCGCGCTGCGAGGGCCGAGCAAGATGGCGGAGGGCGACAACAACAGCGTCTACCAGTTGGTCAGTGCGGCGGGGCCGGCGGCTCCTCGGGTCGATCGGGGTGCCCGGAGCCCCTGCCTGCGGGTGGGCGAGGAGGAGCCGGCGGTCTCGGGGAACCGGGGCGGCACGCTGCCGGGCCGTCTGGGCGCAGACGATCGGCTCCGTGCGCACCCCTTCGCTGCGGGCGGCCGGCCGGCTGCACGGCGGGCTGCTGTGCGGGGTTGGCCGCGGGAGCCGCCCGCGTCGGGCTCCGCTGCTCGCCGGCCGCCGGAGCTCATCGCCGTGTGCGACCTGCGGGGCTGACGTTAAATATTCACGTCTGTGTGTGGCGGCGGCTCTCGGCTGCGCCGTCGGCCGGGGGAACCGCGTTACGCTGAGCGGGGCGGGAGGTCCGAGCGGCGGGCGGGAAGAGGTTGAGGGGGGGAAGCGCTGAGGTGTTATTGATCGTCTGGGAGGTGGTGAGAGGAACGCGGAGAGTGGAAGAGAAGGCTGGGCGCTGCGGAAGGAGCGGTTGGGACTGCGTTTCAACGGCGCGTGCGGTATTCTGGGGGTGGGAGCTGTGCTCAGAGCAACGGCATTTATGGAAGCTCGGTTTGTTCAGAGGGGGGAAAAACAAGCGATTGCACAGTGCGGGTGGGCAGGATCTGGAGTGAAGGAAGGACGGGTGCTGGCAAAGCTGCCCTTCAGCTGCCGTCTGTGCCTGTCCCGGTGGAAAACAGCTCCGGACAGTTGGTTCAGACTGTAGTTAATAATGCTGTTATATTCCTGCGTGCTCCCCGTTGCACTTTCTCCTGCTCATAATGATAAATGCAGACAAGTAATAAAGCAGAACAGCTGGCTATAAAATATCCTATGGAGAACCTGCTTTCTCTTTTTTTAATGTGAGGATTTGTGTTTATAACATAAAATGTATGTAATGAGCTGGAAGGCATTCAGCAGTCTGTCAGATAGCCTTCCATTTCCCTCGGTGTTGAACTGTAACTTTTGCAGGAATTTCTGATAGAATCCCAGAGGTAAGCTCTGCTTTGCAATGGCAGCTGCACTCAGCTGTCCTTGTTCTAAACCCACTCTGTCTTTGTGCAGCATATGTGCAGGGTTGGGTGACTTTTAACCCATGACTGTGTGGGAATGTCAGTTCCATCCGTGGTTACACGAGTGCTTTAATCTGGGATCCCTCTTTTTTCCTAGGGCTCACTGTTAAGCTCTGCTAAATGCAGAACACCTGAGGTGAACTGCTTAGGGAGCTGCTGTCAGAGCAGATGGGGCCTCTTCACAGAGGATGTGTGGGGAGGAATGGAGGCACAATGCAGGAGCAGGAGTGTAAGGGCTGCCTGTTCTGTTTTGGCAACTCATGGGAAAACTTTTTATTTGTGTTCTAGTGTGTTCAGTTTGGTAACTTCCACGTTACAGTTCTGCATCTTTTCATCTGTTTTCCACATAACAAAAATGGATGTTGGACAGCAATTAGAGAACTTTAATATGTTAAAGTTATTTTTGAAAATACCTATATTTAAAATATCTCTCACATGCCAGGAAAACTGCAGCTTTGAAGGACTTGTCCTTTGAAAGACTTGACTTTCTGCTAAACTGGGCAAGGGAGCACCATAAAGGGGCAAAACACCTCAGTAAAGTCTGCAGGGAGGTGTTGTTTGGTCTGGTGAGATGTGCTACTGCTTCATTATGTTCTGGGCTATTTTAAAGTACCTATTCTACAGTGTTATAGCAGTGAAAATTTGTTATTAATAATTATTCTGATTTATGACTGAGATCTTTGCGACTCTTTTAGCTGTTGCTGTGTGGGAACTAATCTGATCCTCTGCTTAGAAATCATGCCTTCTTCCCTTTTTTTTTTTTGTAGGCTGCAGAGACAGCTAGCTTGGAAGAGCAGTTGCAAGGATGGGGAGAAGTGATCTTGATGACTGATAAAGTTCTTCGTTGGGAGAGAGCCTGGTTTCCTCCAGCACTGATGAGTGTTGTTTCATTTTCTTTCCTGTAAGTAGCTCTGTGCTCTCATGGCTGGTAGCAAAGCTACTAAACACATTGGGACTATTAAGACCGCTTTAAAAGACCTCTTTATTAAGAAGGCTCTTCAGGTTCTGTTTCTGAATGTATGTAAACTATGAAAAGGAAAACCTAGAAGTACTGGGAAGAGGAAGTAACACCATGGCTCAGATCCTGCCCAGAGGGGGGCGGTGCTTTTTGCAGATGTTTGTCAGGCCTGATTGCTGTAGGTTTTCACTGGGTTCAACTCTATGCCCTTCGTTGGTGTGTTCATGTTCTGCCCTCATCCTTTCTATCCTGATTCTTAATCAAATCTGGCCATCTTCTGTGGCTTATTCCTGAAGCTCACACATTGTGGTCATAAAGAAAAACAAGCTTCCATAGGGCAGGCTTTCCTTACTAGATATTCTTTGTCTTTGGTGTGGTTTTTAGGGACAAGTTTGGATGGTTTTACACAACTTAGAGAAAGAGGGGAAAGGAGCTGTAGGCTGAGAATAACTTAGGAGCAGGGTGGGAGGTTGTTGCCTTTCTCTTCGCTAGAGATACAGTCAGGAGATTTGAGCTTGCTGAGGCTTCTGCTCATGACTGTGTAACATTATAATAGTCTGAGCGGCTCTTAGTTGCCACATAGATGTAAGTGCAAGCAATGAGTGTTGGACAGTCATATTTAGCAGTCAGTGTCCATAAATCATCTCAATGTTGTTTTTACAGGATGATCTACTACTTGGATCCATCTGTTCTTTCAGGCGTCTCCTGCTTTGTTATGTTCATCTGTTTGGCTGATTATCTTGTTCCTGCTCTTGCACCCAGAATCTTTGGCTCCAACAAATGGTGAGGAAAGCCTTAAATTAAAATAGCCTGAGTGTAAAGAAATTGATTTCTATCCAAGTGAATATCTGAATTGCAAGTGTTAAATGATTCCTGTATAGTCAGTGTCATTGTCAATCTCTGTGGTTTATGAATTGAGGACACTTGTAAAATGCCCTGCGTTCTTCTTTTACTGAAGTAAAACTACTACAACATAATCTTTATTGTTCCTTCTCTTCTAGGAAAGTAAGATTTTATTTTTGAAGGAATAGGGGCATGCTTTGTTCTATTAAAGATGTTCGTTCTGCAAACTGGTTTGTACTACTTAACAGATAATAGGTGCCAACATCTAAAATATGAAAGGAACTGTGTTCTTTGTTTTAGAATAGCACTTGTAAATGTGATGTAAGTAGAGTGATGTACAGGAATCTTAAGAGTACAAATGTGATCATAAGTGATTGAAATATATTCAGAGAAGGACAAGGCTTCTGTAAAAACAGTAAGCTGAAGGAGAACCTTATTTGAACTGAATTTTGGATTAAAAATAAATTGTTGTGTATCTGCTCTAAATTAACTAGTTCTTGTCTGTCACTGTGCCAACAGAAGAACCCAAATAATTGCACACAGCAGATAAAGTTGAAATTCATTGTTCTTCTGACTAGAATAGGAGTTGCAGTTTTGGAGCTCATTTGAGAGATTCAGTGTACTTAATTTCATAGGCATTGCTGAGTAAAAAGAAGGTACAAAACTGAGTGTAGCAAGTGTCGAGATAGGTACTTATTTTTCTGCTGGGAAATAGTATAGGAGAGTTCTTAAGTTTCAGATGACAACATGAATTCTTATTCCTGGCTTCTCTTTATTAAAAGGACTACAGAACAGCAGCAAAGATTCCATGAGATTTGCAGCAATTTGGTCAAATCTCGTCGCCGAATTGTTGGGTGGTGGAAACGTCTTTTCGCGCTGAAGGAAGAGAAGCCTAAAATGGTATTGAGTTCCAGGGGTGGTTCTCTCTGTCACTGTAAAATATCTCTTTGCTTTGTTCAGCCTTAAGCGTTTTAGCAGAGAACGTGTCTGAATAGAGTATTTCAGAGTGCAAACTGACTGTTCTACCTGTCATTTAATGTGAGTCACACCTCTTACTGAAACCCTGAGTGGCAAGATTCTCAACCTGGAACGTGCACTGTTGTTCAGTATGAGCATACCCCTGATACTAAGATAAATTGTGTTTCTTTGGGTAATTTTTTTTGCAACAGAGCTTGTAAAAAGCACATTAAGATTGTTGTGTTCAGTGTACTACCTGTCTGAAAAGCTAGACCTTAATGTTTCAGCTTAGTTACATTAATTAATAGTTATACTGGTCAGAAAGCTTCAAGTGCTGCGTGAAGCACAAGTTGTATGGATATGGGGATTGCACAGTGTGAGGGCTATATACAGCTGCCATACTGTAATAAAAGTAATAGTGCATTAAATAATTGAGAATGTACAGATGTAGTCTCTGCAGTCTCAGTTCTAACAAGCCTGTGCATAGATATTGCATGTGGAGAGGCCAGCGGACTTCAGTCTAGTTTTAGACTTTGAAATATTGCTCCATACTGAAGAGAAGGATGAGAATTTCCATCAGATCAGTGGTAACTGTTCCCTTTTCTTTTTTCAGTACTTCATGACCATGCTTTGTTCTCTTGCTGTGGTTGCCTGGATTGGACAGCAGGTTCACAACCTCTTTCTGACATATCTTATTGGTAAGTGTGTAGTGTGCAAAACAGATCCAACTTTGTTAGCTGCCTAAAATGGTATGAGGCTGGTGGAAGTGAAATGTGATTATTTGCGTGGGGTGGTTTTCTTTTTAACCTGGGACATTTACTTGTGTGTTCAGATAGTTGATGGGGCTTAAGGGAGGCAAGGAGTTGCCAGGTGACAGAAGACAGAAGTTAAAACGTTAGTAAATAATTGATTTTTTTGTTTATTTCTGCAGTAAGTTTCTTGCTACTGTTTCCTGGACTGAACCAGCATGGGATCATTACAAAGTATGTTGGAATGGCAAAAAGGGAAATAAACAAACTGCTCAAGCACAAGGAGAAGAAAAATGAGTGAAGACTTAAGTGCTGTTTGCTCTTGTAGAAGGTTTTCTTGGGAACAGTTTTGTGAATTGATGTATAATTAAGATAATAGAAGTTGTATTGCTCACTGGCTTACCTTTTTTTATTGGCTCCAATGAGTTGAAAATGTCACTCTAGCATCTGCTATGGGTTTGTCTCTCTTGTAGGGTTCTGTATCTGATTTCATATGAAAGATCTTAACCTTTGACATGTGGAGCTTAAATTCTTCACCAATTTAAGAAGCCTCATAAGTACCCTGTCTCAAAAACTTACTGCAATTGATCACAGCATTTCCATACCTGTTAGCTTCACCAGTTAATGGTTTATGGTTACAGCAAGTACAAAGGCGTTCTGAAAGCTTGCACTTCTCAGCAGCTTGTTACTACTGAGTCTTGTGGAAAGAAGACAAACTGAATAAATGATGGTAGTTGAGCGTGCCTGCCCTCACGTGGGGCAGGAGGTGGTCCTGTTATCTCACTGAATGTTTGCTTTCTGTGGCAGCATATGCCAGACTGCCTGCTGAACTGGGATCTGGAGTACATAGATTTCTGGTAGAGTTATTTAGCTGTAGTACAAACTTCAGTTTGTTGCACTGAGACTGTAGAGAGCGAGTTAAGGTGTGTGTGTGACCTTAATAGCTGACTGTTCTAAGAACTGCTGTCATGGAGCCATGTAGCACGTTTGGTTTTATGAATGTTGTCTGTGTACAAAATCACTCTGGATGCACTCGGTCTGTCTGTTGTAAATAAGGCTGAGTGCTCTGCTTTTCTATCTCCTCCCCTCCTTTTTTTTAAAAACAAACAAACTTTTTTTTTCTTTGAAAAGCTAAAACCTGTGTTAATGCATTTTAAAAGTTTACTGTTTTAAAATGAAGTCTCCTCAGTGTATTGTAACTGTTGAGTAGGTAAATATAGACTAATGAGAAACTTCTCAGACTCGTTCTTTGTGACTGTTTGGAAGGTGATGGATGTGGATCTCGAGAACTGGAAGAACTGGAAATAGCGTTTGTCGCGCAGTTGTACCCGCACGGCGTGCGTTTGTCATCCCTCGCTGTAAGCAGCAAACTTGGCAGCCGGGCCGTGGTGCCGCGCGCAGTCGGTTATCGCGGCTCTCAGAGGCTGCGGGCAGACCGGCGAACCGCGGCGCAGCGTCCGCGTTGCTATAGGAGCGCGCGTGGCGGCGTCGGCTCGGAAGTGCGCCACTGCGTTCTCACCAATGGGGATGGCCGAGCTCGGCGCGCGGCGCCTTCCGGATAGGATGTCGAGTCTCGCGAGATCGCGTCGGGCGGCGCGCGCGCCACTCCGCGCTCATGGCTTTCCCATAATCCCGCGCGGGCGCCCGGCCTCTTCCTTTTCCGCCATCTTGCCGCACCGGTGAGTAGGGCCGCCGCTTCGGCCCGGCCGCCATCCGCCGCGCTTCCGCCCCATCCTCGCTCCTCCGCCGCTCCCGCTCCCCTCGCCGGGGGCCCGAGACCGCGCCCGAGCGGTCCGGCCCGCTTTGAGCCCTCGGCGTCATCCCTGACGCTCTGTAGAACCTCCGAAGCGGCGGGTGGGGGAGAGCCGCCTGCCAGCCCAGAGAGACGGAGGGAGGGGGGCTGAGGGCGGCGGCGGGCCCGGGCCGGGCGCGGGGCAGGGCGGCTCGGCGGGGAGCTCTCGGCTTAGAGGCGGAAACCCGCGCGTGCGCTACGAGCCGGCCCGCTCCGGGATGGCCGTTCCGGGTCCCCCCAGCAGCAGCGCCCGCCTGGCTCCAGCAGCACGCGGAACGGTGGGGTCCGGGCACGGCCCGCCTTGTGCGCGGAGTGCTCGTGGCCTTAGCCCTGCGATGCAGGAGGTGATGCACGGTCTCCCTTTAAGAGCGGTTCATCCTGTAATGCCTTTTTTTGTTACCTTTTTGCAGGTAGGAAAGCTAAGCAGTATCTAGATTATTAATACCATGTGTGACATGCTTTTTGGATGGGGTTAATACGGAATTTTAAAATCTAAACCATTCCCCTGGAAAAGACGTTGATGGCATATTGCTTGTTACATGCTGCTTGTTAAAAATCTTTGTGTGTGTGTGTGAATAAAATCCAAGTTGAAGTCCTGATGTGTGTGATTTTCAAAGTTGTGACAGTATTTGAATTCTCTTGAACAAACCTGAGCGTGTGTTGTGACTTGCTAAGGCTGAGTGCAACTTTCTGTTACTTTTTGGACCTTAAGCTCTAAAATATGCCTCAGAAGTGCCTCTCAATGTGGCTGTGATGGATGCGTGTGTATAACTGCCTCTCTCCTCCCCACAGGCACCATGGTGCGCATGAACGTTCTGGCCGATGCTCTCAAAAGCATCAACAACGCAGAGAAACGTGGGAAACGCCAGGTTCTCATTAGGCCATGCTCCAAAGTAATCGTCCGGTTTTTAACTGTGATGATGAAGCATGGTGAGTGTGGACCACAGCACTGATATTTCTTTCATTTACGGTTCCTGTGTAGTTGACTTTAGCGAAGGAGATCTTTGGGTAAAGTTGGAGCATCTTACTGAATTGATGTTATGTGTGGGGTCATGTTTTTAGATGAGTGTGCTGTTAATTGCTGGGAGGAGGGAGGAAGCGGAGTATGGTTTTTGATTGTAGTATTCTATATGCATTCTGAATAATGGAGCTACCCAGAACATTCTGCAGGAATGAGACAAGTTCTGGAAACAAAAGCCAACCAGAAAAACCCTCACAGCAGTAATTCTTCTTCAGTGTTTTAGTTGTGTTTCAGCTTTACAGAATGTAGTCAAATACAACTGTGCTTCAGTATAGTGGAACCATACGAGTTTGTACACTCAAGTTAGTCTTAATTGCTGAAAACTTCTGAAATTCTGTGGATGATGTTTTCTTCAGGTGGTTTTTGACTTAAATCAAGATGCTTGAAGTGGTTTTGGATAGCTTGGTAAAGTGAACTGTATTGTAGCTACGTATCATGTTTTGATTTGTCTGTTTTCTAATCTTTCCTAGGTTACATCGGTGAATTTGAGATAATTGATGATCACAGAGCTGGGAAGATTGTTGTCAATCTCACAGGCAGACTCAACAAGGTAGGCTTTGTTTTCCTGAATTCAGTTCTCTAGGAAGATGTGTAAATGAGGCCTTTTTGTCTGCTCTAATTCTGAAATAATTACTTGTGAGAACTTGGCATTTAGTTAGGTCTGTGTAAGTGAGAGTAATCTGGCTGTTATCAGTAGTTATCGGATGTTATGTTTCCTAGATATGTATTAGTATGGTTGACTTAATTACCACTAAATGTGCAATACATAAGGTAGATTTTTGGAAGTCACTTTTCAGCTGTATTTCTCGTTAGGGGCTTTCTGCCTACCCAGTGATTTCTCTGTTAAGTTATCTAGAATAGTTTTGTCCCAAGATAGCAACTTTGCTTTCCAGTTGGTGTTTAATACCTCTAAATAGTGAGGAGATGAGCATTTCTACTGCTGCTAAGGTTGGCTTTGCTTGTGGTTGAGGCAGAGTGAAATGTTGTGATAATCAGTGCTTTTTGGGTTCCTGGGGTGTATGAATCATTGTTGTGTTTGGGCATTTTTTTAAATGCATTTGACTTAAAACATTGAGCTGTCTACTTCTGTGATGAATTGCTATGCACAGAGTCATAGAATCACCAAGGTTGGAAAAGGCCTCCAAAATCATCCAGTCCAACCTTCCACTGTCACCAGTATTTCCCACTAAGCCACAGTACAACATCCAAACGTTTCTTGAGCATGGATGGTCATTGTTTCCAATGAAGCTATTCGAGTGAGAGGTGGTTTTCAAGTAAAGAGATGTAAATATTAATTGGCCGGAAGATGTTGGGGGGGCTATCTCTGTGATGAGCAACTGTTGCAGCTGAGAATGTTTGAGTGTAGTAGCAGGGAATTCTGACTCCACCCCAGTTTCTAGTGGCATATGTCTGTAATAAGAATAATAGAGGTCATATTTGAGTACGGTGTTTCTTGAGGTCTTTCTGGATGATTTTGTATCAGATTTTGCAATTGGATGTGATGTTTCTTCCAGTAGCTGCAATAAGGAAAGAAGCTACTTGGTTCAGGAAGGTGTCAGTGCAATCAGGTGTACTCTGCTTTTGCTCTTGGATGTTAAGGTTGTTCGAGCCAGTGAGGTCACTAGAGGTGGTCATGGTTGATAAGTAATAGGATTAACTTGAAAGTGCTGGTAACTTCTGCGCGTGTTAATTTCTCTTTGTTTAACATTACAGGTGTTTCTGCTAACTCTTTATAATGATTACTCAAGGACAGTTCACTTCTGATGTCAGGTTGTTGATGATATAGGGTACTCCTTAACCTTTAGTAGTTTATAGCATGCTTTTGTGCTCTCCCAGCTGTACCAATTAAATTATTAGTGTAGCCTCAACAGCAGTATATATCTCTCCATTTAGGCAAGAAGGAAGAGACAAGGATAAAGAAATAAAAGCTGAATAACTGCATGAGAGCTTTGACTTCTGTCAAAGAGAGAAAGCCATTCCGTACGATGGAATAGGGCACATGCTGCTTGATACTCTCTAGTCTTTTGCTGCTGATTACCTTTTAATTGCAGTTGAATTTTTTCATTCAGAGGGCTGGAATGACAAACGTACAGATCCAGTTTATATAGTTCTCTGGTTTGTAATGGAATTCTGTTTTATAGTGCGGTGTAATCAGTCCCAGATTTGATGTTCAACTGAAGGATTTGGAAAAATGGCAAAACAACCTGCTGCCTTCACGTCAGTTTGGGTAAGTATGGAGAGGAGTTAAATCTGTCATACATAATCTGATTTCTTTTTTTTAACTACTGCCTGAATTAGATTCACCTGATGCCTTTCATCTCACTAGTCTGAAAGCAGATAAGAGTAAAAATTCAGCTTCGATATAAATGCTTTTTAATCAGTTCTGAAGGAGTGCTACTAAGCAAGAACCTTTTTTGTTGTTTCACCATTTCCTTAGTCTAGAGGATTTTTGTTCCTTATTTTACTTTTATGAATGGCCATTTATAGATGAAAGAGTAGGAAGAGATGAATGGGATTAGGTTGCACTTTTGTGATTGTGTTTAAGTTGATTAAATATGAATTAATGTAAGACTCAACTTCTTCAGTTCTGAATATCCAAAACATAGAAAATGTTACAATACGTTTTTCTTTCCCCAAATTCCCTAAATTGAGAATAATAAATTGCAGTGGCTCAGCTAGTCTGCCCTGTTGGAGGCAAGATTAACAGTTCCTTGTCATTTCTTTTCTTAAAGCTCCAGTGATAAGCTGAGTAGTCAAGCTGTACCTATCTAGCTTGCTAGTATGTGTTGTCATACTGAGATTTTTCAAGAGTATTTATAGAGCAGTGGGAAGAGGTTTTCAGACATGAAGCTGTGTGAACTATGCTGATAATCCAAATGTTGGCATTAGAAGTCACTAAAGCTGCTTCAGTTGTCAGTCCAGGTTCAGGTACTCATCTGTGGAAGCATGAGCAGTGTTCGAAGCACTGAGTGACAAAGCCTTCAGAGCTGGCACCATAGCAACTCTTATCTGCTCTGAAGAAAGAACTCTCCTTGAAATAGAAGCAGACTTTGCCTATAAACTATAGGCTTCCCACCACTAGAACAGCAGAACTGACTTTACATTAGGAATGTATGATGAAACTGAAGGGAGAACAGAAGCCTGTAAATGTACTTTGTGTGCTTCACAACTGGGAGGAGTTTCTTTTTCGTTCTCTGATAGCATGCTGTCTGTGTTATGTCCTTTCTGAAAAAAACATCTTTCTGTTGTAGTACAAAAATTAAGTTAGTGCCATCAGCTCTGCATGAACATGGAAGAAAACTGACAATAAACTGAACATGTGTTCTTCCTCAATAGGTACATAGTACTGACAACCTCAGCTGGCATCATGGACCATGAGGAGGCTAGGCGAAAACACACAGGAGGCAAAATCCTGGGATTCTTTTTCTAAAACTTGTAAAAGAGGATACTAATAAATTGTTCAAACGGACTCTGCTGTTTCCAGTTGGTATTTCAATAACTTCTAATACTACCTGCAGTAGTGCTTGTAACAGACAGCTCTTGTGCTTCAGTTCGGCCTTTACTTCAAATGATGCTGAGATTCCACACTGTCCTTGTTCACGATTTTCTGTTAATGATACAGCATGCTATTAATTGTTACCATTTTTTGAATGACAGGTAGGGGTAGCTCTACAGAATAGCCTCAGTAGGGAAGTTACAATGTTAGACTGTACTCTGCTATCCTGAGTTGGAATTGCTCCTTGCTTTTTAGGTCACCATAGTTACATGAGTGTGACTCCTCTTTTCACTTTCAGAATAAGTGGAACATGCCTTTCCAGAAGCTATTTCCTGCTTGTTAAGATTACTTAAGAAGTTGTGAGATGCAAGATGGTGAAATAATTAGATGGCTGGAGTTTGACATTAGATCACAAACTTCTTTTAAATCTTACAGTGTTAAGGAGCAATTGAGGTATAAGGTTCAATTGTTTTTTTTTCCTTTCGGTTTGCTGCTTTGTTGGTCCTCTGTACCATCAGAATTTTGGGCAGGGTAGTTGCTGTGCAGCTGCTTTGCGTCTTGCCCTGAGGGTGTAACTGTTTGGGATCTCTCAAAATGTCTGAAGAGAGAAAGAAAGAATGAATATATTTGGTATGGAATGAGTTGCTACCTTAATTTAGGTAGGTGATGTGTAGCATAGTGTACTCAATACAGAAATAGCAAATTTCCTTAAAGCAGCACACAGAGCAGCTGACTGCAGCTGAAGAGCTACTTGTAGATGGTAAGATGGTTGAAATGAGAAGTAATGGGCTTCTGGATTGGTTGCCTTGTTCTTTTTAAACTAGTTTGTAACTAAATAACCTATGTCAGTTTAGTTTCTTATTCCTATGTGAGCAAACTGGTCTTAACTCTAGGTAGGCTGTCCAGTCTCACCGATTGTGGGTCTTTGAGGAGCAAGAAGCTAGCAACTATGCTGCAATGAATAGTTACCATAAATATTGTAGTAGTTACCATATATATTGTTAGTGCCCTTCACCAGAGACTTACAACTTACCTGGGAAGAGCAGGGAAATGATTTAAAAGGTTACAGCTTTCCTGCTCTGTCCCACTCATAAAGGCAGCAAGTCTGAATTGCATATGGCAGATGTGGCCATGTTCAGCTGAAGATAAACATCTGTATACTAAATTACAAAGAATGGTTTCAGAGTAAAAATGTATTGACCCTTTTTTATTGCCAAATTAAGCTTTTAACAATTTTTTGTGCTGTTGTTGTGGGACCCTTAGTGGGAGTAATTCAGCATAAGCACTGACTGCACACACAAGCAGAGCTGTTACATTTCTTGTTCTGAGTAACCCTGAAAAACATAACCTTTTTATAAAATCTTGGTTTGCATCAGACCAGAGCAGAACACATGTTCCTCAGGGATGCTTTAAGAAGGCTTCTCTTGGATTTTTCCAACGGCTTTGGGCTCCTTGAAGATCATGCACTATAAGGTGCCCTTGCCTGTGGCAGGAGGTTTGGAACTTGGTGATTTTTGAGGTCCCTTTTAGGATGGTTCCTTGGTTCCATGACATTCCTGTTTTAAACTAATTTCAGAAAACACACTGGTCTTGCTGAGCCACTTTACCTGTGTGTAGTGCTTCACTACTACACAAGTGTGCTGTTGTGATCCAACAGAGACTTCCTGAAGCCAGAGCGTTTCTGATACCCTCAATCATCTGGGAATAGAACTATGTTAATTTATTCCACAAGGCAGCCCAGCACCTTTCTTACAATTACTAAGTGGAGATTAGAGCTCCAGGATGGAAAGAAGGACTTGGAGGTGAGCTTGGACCAGCAGGTACAACCTTTTTTGACATTCAGCAAATGTAGCCCCATACTGACCTAGTGCATGTGGAAGTGAATGCGGCTCAGTTCTAAGCTGATCTCTGAAAAAATCCATCACAACTCGTAGAATCACAGAATGCCAGTTGGCCTTCATACAGGGAAAACTCGGGGGGTGGGGCACAGCTGAGGAAAGCACCTGTACTGCAAACTCCTGACTTGGATATCTGGAAATGGGTTTCACCTCTGCACACTCTCAAGTAGACAGACCTTTTGGCTTGAGGTCTGCTTTGCTTGCTAAGCCCGAACTTAACACCAGGCTTTGTGAGCAGGATGGCAGGGAGCTTGTGTGCCCAGCTCTAGTGCTGTGGGATTTTGTTATTTGAAGGTTACAGGTAGTGCAGGGCAGTGCCTGCAGCCCCTCCTTAATGCTCTGTGCAGCTGACCACACGGTAAGTATCAGCAGTCTGAGTCACAGGTGGTAAAAGGGGGTCAGAACTTAGTCTGAGGTATGCAAACTGCTTACTAAGTTGGATGTAAAATAAAACTTTCGAATAGCCTGCTGTGCATAAAGTATTTGCTTTTGCAGGGCAAAGTTGTCAACAGGTGGCAGCATCTGACTTTGAATCGTTGGAGACTTTGATCTCTGTAGTGAGGGAAGTCCTAAGAGAGCTTTGGCATTGCTGCTGGTCTCTGCTCTTTGTATGGAGCTAATCATCCTGAATTTTCTTGTACTCTGCAAATAAATTTCTTCTGTCTTAGATGCAACAGAGCCTAACAATATGGGAGATGAGAATAAGTCTGGATCTTGAAAAATTTGTACCAGAGTAAAGCCTTGTGCATGACAGTAGGTCCACTGGAAAAGCAGTTCCTCCTCCTCCCTTCTGCTGGTTCTTTGCCACAGGCAATTCATTCAGCTCAGTTCTGAACAGTGTGTGTGTGTGTGTGTGTGTGTGTGTTTGGTTTCTCGAATTTGTGTCAATTATTTGCACCAGAAACACAAGCAGTATTTAAACCTTGATTGCAGTTGTCCTGATGGTTACTTAGTGCCTCTTTCACACCTGTTGGAGTTTAGACAAAAACTAGCAATGACAGACAAGAATGCATGTTGCTGTGCTACAGAAATCATGGGGAGAAAATGGGTTTAAAACAAGACTTGTTCGGTGTCTTACAGTCAATTAAAGCACACAGCAGGCTCTCAGTAACATCAGCTGTTCCTAGAAGGGCTGGGAGGCACTGCCATTTGCTGGGGAAGAGTGGGGTTGCAATGTTCCTGTTAGAAGCAGATAGACTTCACGTTGTGCAACAGCTTGTGATGTAACTTGGTGCTGGTTGGGGTGTGCACTTCATTAGGGTGCTTAAAAAAAAAAGGTAGAAAAAAAAAGCTTTGGCCTGCTTTTTATTTTTTTTCCCCTACACGCCCCCTGCCGTGCATTACCTGGAATTACCTGGATATTTGATTACCAAACAAATTACAATCTGGAAATGTGTGATACAACAGTGTTGTTATCGTGCTGATAACCCGCTGGCTGAGGGTGGGAGAAGGAAAACTGCAGGCCACAAATGCACACAAGGTCCATTGAGACAACTGTCCTACCTTCTAAAATCTGAGTCGTGAAGTAAGCACAGAATGGACGTTATTATCTTCTTGACTTCGTATCGTTCTGGTGAATTTTACCCCATTCAGTGCTGCTCGGGTGTGAGGGAATGAATGGAGCAGGAAGGTGCTGCAGTGGAGAAGCTGCCTTTACAAGCTACTTTCAGCAAGCATCAAGCAAGTTAGAACCCCTTTATCAAAGTCTGGTACGTGCTGTCGACCAGCTTCAGTCTAACAAGGTAATCAAACATCTGGTTTCCTTAAGAGATTAACTGCAGCCGACTGCGCTGCACCTGTACTTGTGTCCTGCAGCCCTGCTTCCATTCCTGTATGTGCTGCCTGTGACACTGAACTGCTAAAGATAAACTCCAGGGATGTGTATTTAGTTCTGGGGCTGGCACTGGGGCCATACTCACTGCACAGTGATAGTTGATCAAATTTTAGTGCTTTGCAACAGCATAACATGGGGTGCTTGAGATCAGCAGCCACCACTTTTGTTTTTTATAGTGACATAAAACACCGTTAAAGCGGATGCCAAATGGTCTATAAAAGCAAATGGATTGGGTGCATATTGTAATGAAAAGGGTGGCTTGTTCTACCTGTTCTGGGCCATGTGATGACTTTACTTGGGAATCTGTCTTCAGGCATATAAAAATGGGTCAACTAAAGGATGTTTTTACTTCAAGCAAACATAGGTAGCTGATGCCCAGCACAGTACTCTTCCACTGCAGCAATAACTTGTTTTCATGTTCAGCTTTCTGATACATCGGGTTACCCAGTACTGTTAGCTGATGAGCAGTGAGGCACAGCGTGTCCAAGACTGCTTACAGAATATGGCAGATGAAGTGATTTTACTCTTCGTAAGTGTTCATAGATTTCCAGTGCCCGTAGCTCCCGTGGCTTATGAAGAAGACTCAAGAGTTCCTCAGCACTCTGCAGGGACAAGGAAATATTCAGGCTTGAATTTGTGTGTAAGCTCATGGGTACTAGTGTGTAAGCCCCCATGTCCTGCATCTGCACTGATGTTCCATGAACTTGGTGACAACAGAATGGCTCTAGAAGAGCTTTGGCTGCTTCCATTCAGGCAGGATGCAACAGGCTGCCCAGAACTGAGTGCCCCATCCGTGGAGGTGCCCAATGCCAGGCTGGGTGGGGCCCTGGGCTGCCTGAGCTGGTGTGGGGCAGCCAGCCTATGGCAGGGGGTTGGAACTGGGTGGTCTATTACATCCCTTCCAACCCAAGCCATTTTAGGATTCTGTATGCACTCCTCCTGTATTGCCTGCCTTCAGACCCCTAGCAGGGTATGTGCACTGAGCAACCCAACCCAAACTTCCTGTTTACCAAGGGGTTGCTTTTCTTCACAGTTTGGGGGTAGTACTGCAATGGGGCAAGCCAAGGAAATGGTGAGCATTCCTGCTACACTGTGGTTGTTTGCTATTCACTCTTCGTCCCATCGTTTACAGCCAGGAATTGAATTGTTTCAAATTCCATTTATTTATTATTCCAGCTCTATAATCACATCATGTTACCCCTTCTACAGAAAACAGTTTTCCAGAAGCCTGCAGTCTTCTGCTTGCGATCTCTAATGTCTCTGTTGCCCCAATACCAGAATACATGAAAAAGGCAGGGTTAGCAGAACACTTGGTAAGTGACTACATACTGCTTTGTGCAGCATCTGTTCATCTTCTCATCCACAGCTAGATCAGAGTGTATCTCTCTGTTCCATTGTGCGGAAGAAATCTAGTTTTGCCATTCTTACTCTTTTCCACCAATGCACAAATATTGTGTTTTTAGCAGGACTAGGAAAGGTGAGAAGAAGAGTGAGTTTAAAAGAAAAGCTGCTGCTGAAACCCACCTCTGTGGATAGAGCCTTACCAAATAGTTTGGTTCATTGTTTCATGCAGTTTGAATTTGTTATAAAAAGAAAAGTCCAGGAAAATCAATGAGAACTTCAGGTCCTATTACCATTTAGTATCTTTAAAAACCTGTCTTTTTACAGTAACAATGGAAAAAGTCACGGGGAAAATGAATTTCTTTTTCTTTTCTCCCCACACCTCTGCAATTCATGAGGATGCTCATCTCCTCTTGTGCAGCAACGTGCCTAGCTATATTCTGGAGTAACAGGACTCTTGACCTATAGTTTTTGGTATGAGCTGGTAATTAGCATCAGCCCTCCTTCAGTCCTTGGGGTTCATTCCTTAGGGCTGCAGCATCCACCTCTCAGTTGAGCGTTTGCAGTCCTCAGCTGGGAGATCATGCCTGTGTCTGTGTCTGTGCCTGCACTGTCAGACTGGGAGGACTTGTCCTACCATGCAGGGCACGGGTCTGGGGACCACAAGCCCACTGCATGGCAGCAGTGTGCCCCGTTCCCCCACCCTGCTCCCCTGGAGCAGGAGAACCCAACAAAATATGAACCCAGTGCTGATAGGTGGTGGCTCAACAATAGATACAGTGCTGACAGGTAACACAATCTGGTAGCTGAAATAAAAAGAATTAAATTGTACAAAAGTGCACTTTAATTGCTAACTCTCTCCTGTCTTCTTGAATCATGAGAAATAAAGGTCTCCTCTTCCGTGATGAGTAGTTCCAGGCAGAGCAGACGTGATGGGGGAAACATGTTTGGAATAAATACTGATGTGAATGACACTTATTAGCTACAGTGTGGCATATTTATTTCTCCATAGTTAGCATAATAGCACAGCTTGAAATGAGAAGGGTTCTTTACTCTTGTCTACGTGTGCATGCATAAAAATAACAATGGATTGTTATGGCCAGAATGCAGATAATTTTTCTGTCTCTGCAATTAGCAGCAATGTTGGATGGCATCACGTGATGGAGCTGAGCAAGTGCCCTCAGCAAGGCTGTGCTTGGAAAAAAACCTGTGCCAAACAGCAGATGAGATGATGGCACAAGAGGCCAGCTCTTCTTCCCTGTCTCCATAGCTTGCTCTGCTTTTGGCGCTCCTAGAAGGATGAGATGCCCTGACCATCAAGTCCATCTGGGTCCTGCTGGCTGTGCTGGGACCTGGTGCCCTGCTGCTCATCTGCCTCTTTTATAGTTTTTCCACTATAGTTACCATTTCTTCTCCGTATTTCTAGAGTCCATGTCATGCCTCAAGTTGCACTGAGGTTTGGGGGTGCCATGTTTGCAGGAAAACAGAGCACCCAGTGAGAGCAGAACTTGTCCTGCTGCAGCTGTGCATCCTGCAGTGCTCACACTGATGCAGCAGCTTCTGGGCAAAGCCGGTAGTGCTCAAGTGGCTCCATGGGCACCTGCCTTCCTATCACCGCTTTGAACAGCTGTAAGATTTCTCATCTCTTCTGTTTATAATTCAATGGAAAAACACGGAAATGGAAAATCTTGGACCTTCAGTGCCTTGTTCAGACTTAGAGAAATTGTCTGGTGCCTTGCAGAGTTGGCTGGAGAAGGGAAGATAATGGGCTGGGCAGACGGGCACTGCCTGAGTTCTGTTTCCTTAAGAAAAATCATGAAGTATTTCAAATGAGAGGAGCCAAGAGCTTCTGAGGTCGTCTGGGAATGCTGAGTGCTGTCTCGGGAGCCATTTTGGAAACCTTTTTGTTGAGGAGAATAATTATAGTGCGGCAAAAGTATATATTTGCCAGGTATTTGCCTGCTTTATTTGTACTGTATTCTTCCATTGCTGAAATGTAAGATGAAAGACCTTAAGACATATGCCCAGGAGTAACTAACTTCCCATTCTTCTGACATTCATGTGACTGAGTGCAGGTTTAGAAACACTATAAAAGTGCCAGGCCGTGGCTTGAAATATCTCATTACCAGGTGTCAGGCTGCTTATAACTTTCATTCAGAGATTGTTGAGGTTTTTTGTGCTTTTCTTTTCTTGTTGGTCTTCTAATGAAAATGCCAAAAAGGGAAGAAACTATTAAAAAAAGAAGAAAAAAAAAGAAAAAAAAAAAGCAGCTGCTTAGATTGAAAATAAAACTGCTGAGCCAGCAGTAGCTTTCAATAGTTCTTGCACAGTTTCATGGCTCTGACTGTATATTGTTTCACAAGCCCATGGGATGCTGCCTGGGGTGAGGGTCTCATATAGGCACGAAGGTGCTGTTTTTCAGCATGCTGTGGATGATTTATATTGATGTGGGGACCTGACAAGTAGGCACGGAGTAAAACTCCAGGTGCTGGGTTACAGCAGTGTGTTGGCTGAAATTAGATAAGTGTCCCCTGTAGCAGCTGAGGACTTGAGGATCTCCACATCAGCTGGAGCACGTACTGCTGGGGACAAGAGTGTCACAGTTTGTGGACCAGCAGCCAAAGCCATCTTGTTGCTGCCTCAGCAAAATGTACCGTGGTGCAGGAAGGTTCCTGCTGCCTGTGGCACACTCAGAGCCACCTCAGTGCCGCTGTGGGAGGTGACAGTGCCCCAGAGCAGCACTGTTACTGTGGCCCTCTCTTCCCTGCTTTTCATGGCAGGGAAACTTGGAGACATGGCAACCGATTTGAAAACAACAAACACTTAAAACTATATGAAAAGCATCTTGCATGGAAAATCAGACAGGGCAGGAGAAACAGCACTTAGCGTCAACATAATGCAGCTGAAATCTTTTTCTTAGAGATAATCATCTCTGACTCCAGCAGTAAAAATAAAGGACAAAAGCTGGAGGAAGACAGAAATCGCAGCTGTGGGAGTGAATCCTGGTGAAATTAACATTAAAAAAACACAACAAAAGGCATTGAATTACTTTAAGTAAAAACAGAGCCGTCTGCCTAGAACAACAGCTGAGATTATATGGGGAGCACAGGGCAGTGTGGAGAATGGTCCTTGTTCAGGTTCTTGTTTTCGCACTCAATCTGAAGTATATAGTAATCTATGGTCAGTCTGGAGGATAAGAGCTGATCCTGGTCAGTGCCCACTCCTGCCTGGTAAAGTTCATCCCTGAACCAGTGACCTTTAATAGAGAGTACATTCTGAACTCATCTTTCTCAATGAATTTCAGTGAAGTTCACGTTTAAAGGTCTGTGCAAGCAGTCTTGATCCAAAGCTCAAAAAAAAAACTGAAGGTAAGCCTTCCACATGCACAGATCCACCTCCCACCAGGCTGTGATGGCTTTGAGAGGCAGTGCTGCCCAATTAACCCAGCTGGGAACCGTCCATGGAGTTTGCTGGTGTTGTTGCTGTGTGGGAGCATGGTCTCGTGCAAATCAGAGTCACAAAACCAGGCTCTATATGATTTTTCTCTCTTCAGGCTTTAGGTGATCATTTGGAGAGCCTATGTTTAAAAATATGTGTTAGTTTTTGAGCTACAGGTGATACCTGGCCTTTTATCAAAGGAGACCAATGTGTGATGTGAATACCTATGTCTTGGGATTCTTTTGGGCTGACCGTAATGAATTTGTTACACTAGGTGTCATAAAAATCAAACTCCTTGAAATATGATGTGCTATTTCCCACAACACCAGAAAAGCACCTGGGGCCCTTTTGGTTCTCACAGACAAAGGTGCAACTCTCCTATCTGCCGACTGACTGCTTTCTTCCAGAGCTGCCGTGGTATTTTTAGATGCAAAGGAGAAATGTCTCCTAACTATATGCTAATCACATTTTCAATGCTTCAGCTGATATTAGAATGATTAAAGTGTTGTCTGAATTCACATACTTTTGTTTGTTGCATTTTGTGGCTGCATATAGCTTTTCATGTGACTGTGCCTACGTTCTACCAAAATCATTGTTTGGGAGCTGCCATGCAACAAAGGATGTTTTTATCAGAGAAGATCTTTTGAGTTATCCTTGGCTACGGCTATCTGAAATACAGGCTCATGCACATATATTTTCTCTGCAGGCAGAGAACAGAGGCAGGAATAGACTTTATAGGCACACTTCTCAAATTTTATTAGGCAAAGGGCTGCCTGACCTTCAGGAAAAAACATGTCTGGGAACTGTCATGTCTGATGCTGCCACCCTGGTGTTCATTTACGGCCAAATAACTTCTTTATAAGATATATTTTTTTTTAGTTTTTGTTTGGTCTTTCATTTACACGCTTGCCTGGATGGGAATGGGCTCCGTAAATCTCTTTGTCTCTCCTCGTGGGTCACTGTCTGGTGTCTCACACTGCACCCTCAGCCCATAGACCACACAGTGCTCTTCTGCCACCACTGTGGCCTCGCTTCCATCACTCCTAGCAAGTGTCTGACAGGCTGATGAAAACGGTCGGTTTTCTGCAGATGGCATGGTGAAATTGGTCCTTTTTGTAGCAAAATGATGCTGCGTAGTGAGCAGCCTGAGAGTGAAGAAGCTGGGTATGGACCAGCTGGAGGGCTGGGCCCAGACAGTCATGCTGAATGGAGGCAAATCCAGCTGGTGATTGGCACCACTGGTGTTCCCCAGGGCTCAGCATTGGGGCCCATCCTGATAAAACTGGACAAGGGGACTGAGTGCACCCTCAGTAAGTTTGCAGATGACACCGAGTTGGAAAGAAGCACTGACCTGCCTGCATGTAGGAATGCCCTGCAGAGAGCTCTGGAGAGGCAGGATCTGCCTCTGCTGCAGTCACAGTGCTGCTTCCGCCATTTTGGCTCTCCTCCTTTGCTAAGCTGTAATCGTGCATTTCATACCTCCTGTTCACATGGCAGCTCAGCTTCCTCCACACCGAGCCCTTCATGAGCCTCATGGCCACTAACAGAACAGCTGCATGCTTTTCTTCTTGCATGTTAGGCCATCATAGAAGGAAGATGCAGTCTGGAGGCGTATTTTTGGAGGAATTGGATATCCCTGCAGCTGGCAGTAAATAGACACGGCCCAGTAGTATGAGGAGGACTGCGCTGCTGAGGGCTGCCACCCAAGATGGCTGCCCCAGCTGGGGTTGCTGACGGCTGTGCTGGGCCCGGCCGCTCCTGGTGGGCTGGTGAAGGTGACCTGCATGGCAGCTGCTGGCTCGGTTCTGCCTGCTGAGGGCGAGGTGAGCAAGGGGCCCTTTTCCCTGTGGGGTGGGTTGGTACTGGGGCACAAAATGGCAGCTGACCCCACTGTGGGGTCACGGTGCCGCTGGAGGTGTGCTGGGGTGGTCCAGTGCCTCGTTGGAAGGCTTTGTGTGGGGTGCTTGTGGGCATGGTTCCTTCTGTGTGCCTTCCATAGGCCCACGAGGGCTGGTTTGGCTCAAAACTGCCAGCCCTGAAAGGGAACAGTGAAATCGGTGTCTCTGAAGGGATATGAACGGCTCTGGTCTGGGCTCTGTCACGGCTCTGCCCTCCTGTGCCTGCTGGGGGCACTGCTGTGAGGCAAAAGGTCAGGTTTTGAGTGAAAATAATCTTGAGAAAGGGCTTGTTTTTTTCTGCCTTCCTTCTCCTCGGTCCATAGATTTAGGTTTGTACCCTGATCTGCAAGGCGTCGTAAAGCTCTCCCACAGCTTAATGTTTGCATTTAATGTATGTAAATATGTGATGTATTTAGGACTGAGAAAAACCACGGGGAGATAGATTTGTGAACTGACAAAAGTGTAAACGAAAGTGTTTGTGTATGATGGAATTAAGGCAATGCCTTAATAAAATATGGGAAAGAAGACAAGGAGAGCCTAGTCTCTGTTGTAGTATCAAGCACATTGTGACTAATGCAGATATTTTTTTCCCTTATCACTACCAGAATAGAAGTCTAAAACTAATTGTTATCTGCCACCTGCTGTTTGTAAAGCAGCTTCTCTTAAATAGTCCCTATATATTGAGTTCAGCTGTCAGAAGGAGCTGCTTTTTTTCATGGCCAGCAAAATGCATTTCAGTATGAACACAGCTCGATGCAAAGGTCACCCCATCAAAAATGTTTTCCCTCAGTAGTGAGTGTAATGGTAAAAAAGGCGTTTTGCAGTCCATTCTCACCATTTTACTTTATTTCTTAAATGGTAGATGTCTGGACATTAAATTCCCTTTGATGGGCAGAGTTTGAGGGTGAATGTCTTATAGCATATGCTGAGCTTCCCCCCTCCTTTCCTTTGTGCTTCGGTATGGGCTCTGCAGTAGCTGCTCATGACAGGTAATATGAACCATAAAAAGAGTGGGAGACAGAAGAAAATTACCTATTCTTTTTCACTGGCTACCATTCCTTAGCACATTAGTATGTGTTCCTGTGTGTGATAGTGTTTTAATGGTAGTTTAGTCCCTCGATGCTTGAATTAGTTTCCTTGTCAGTGTTTCTATTTTCTTGACACGTTTCAAATATGAAAATGCTTTGGGAACCAGCCCACAGAGCAGGGGAAACTAAAGCATCTGTAAATATCACTACAGACAATAGGCAGAGGTCAAGCAGCGGGGGGAGGGGTTCCTGCTAACACTGTTCTGCAGAAGGGTCAGGATAAGGCAGTTTGAATTACAATTACAGGTATAGACATGCAGGAGTGCCTGCCCCGTGCATGTGCTCACAGACTTGCTTGTAGTATAAACTGCTGGAATAAAAGATAGGTCCATCTGCTGTGCGGTACCTGTAAGCTGGTGTTTCATCTTTAGGGATGTAACTTGTAACTGTTCCACCCACATTTTTACACTGCCTTTGCTAATGGTTTGAAGTTGTGGAGAGGAAGTTCAGTGAAAGCTTGTGTGTCCCAAGGGGAAATGGTTGGTGCTGTGCTGCCTGGGTTAACCCATGGTGACCCTCCCCCGAGGACTGTGTGCCCACACAATGGAAACAACGGCTCTGCATGAGCACCTACCAAAATATGTGAAATGATTGTTCAGCAGTAGCAAAGGGAAGCTCAGGATCACTGAGAACATAACCCCAGCTGTTCTGTCTCCTCTAGAAGAAAGGAACTGTCTTTGAAGGAAACATTTCTTCCAATTTCATCTGTAGTTTGATTGTGTGCTTTGATTTAGGCCTAACTCTGCTTATGTGCATGGAGATCTTAAAGTAGCAGAGTCTGTCCTTGACTTTGTGTGAAACCAGGGAATAGCAACAGTTTGGAGACCTTATACATCAGCCTTCAGAAGTGCATGTGGTGGATGTGGATGAAACTCAGGGTGTCTGAATTGCTGAGCCTGGGCTGTTCCTGTCTGATCTGAAAAACCAATCTGGTAGTGAGCAGCAATAATAGATGGAAATTTCTGTTGGACCTGCTTCTAAGAATTCTAGTCTAAGAAATAAACCACTCAATCTGGTCTCTTCTTTGTTCTATGCTTCTGAGCAGCCCAGAGAGCTCCTTTGTCTCAAACTGCAATGGCGATGAAGGAGTCCTTACTTTTTTTTCTGGGCTGCTCTATGAGTGGCAGTGACCACAAAAATAATGTCTGTCCAGAAACTCAAGGTGGCTCTTCGGAAAATAGCTAGGAAAGACATACAGACATACATTAGCTTCTGTTTTCTGTAGTCAAGGGCACGCCAGGAGGATGCAAAAAAGGTAGGAATAATCTCTATTCTGTTTTGCTACGGGTGAAATCAACAGCACAAAACTTAATAAAAAACCATGGCAGAATATTGCACGTGGGTGAAATGTGCTGCGGTGTTGGACTCTTTCTGTCACTGGTTGATAATCACTTGCAATTGACTTCTTTAGGCAAACTGTGGAAACCTCCAGCATCAGGTTCTTCGTAAAATGGATTTTGCTGCAACCAGCAGGGGTGGTGCAAGTGTACGTTTGCTGACATTCCTGGGATCCCTGTCTATTTTTGGGAAAGTGCTTTGAAAGGCTTGAATGGGAAATTCTTTCTGTCAAATCGTACTCGTAATTAAGCCTGTCTGTTTAGTCATGAGTTCAGGCAGGATTATTTTTGTTTTCTAAGAGATTGTGCAATGTATTCTGCCATACATCTGCTGCTTGGTGTGTGCTGGGGAGGGCGGCCACCTGGTGTCAGTGGAGCGAGAGTAGTGGAGTGGAAACAGTGACCTCGCTGGGAATTTCCTTTGAAGAATAAAAGCCCTGCATGGCTATTTGTGAAGTATATGTATATTTAAGCAGCAGCATGAGTAGGTTTGTTGTAAAGCTGGAGGTGTTGTAAAAGCAAGTAACTGCAAGTTGGCCAGGTGCTTAAAGAGGATCCATCAGTCGTGACAGGTGAACTTATCTGGCAGCAACACTTGCACCATGGCTGTGTTGCACACAGGTGGTTGTTACTGAGAAAGGCATTTGCACCATGTAATTCGTGCATATGTTGCATATGTTCTGAGATGCTGTCTGTTTCTGTCACATTGTCTGGTGGGTCAGATGGGAAAATTACCTGTATATTCAAGTGCAAGGATGACAGCTGGATCTACTCTCCTGAAATTGGGGTAATCTGGTGGAGGAAGGGGAATGTTCCCTCTGGACAGTGGTAGGAAGGGGAAGCAATCTGTTGAAATGGGATGGATGTCTGAGCACTGTTTCTGCCACGTGGACACTTGAGTCTTTGCAATACTTAAATCACAGAAAATATGTGTGCTTTCCTCGTTGCGCCAAAGCCAGAAAGCCCTGACCCAGCTGGAGGAAAATAACAATTTGAGAAGAGATCTCATCAAGCAAGATGTTCCAGCTCGTTAAGAAACAACCTACTGTATGCTTTAAAGGTGCTGCAATGCATAAAAAGAAATAGCTTATGCTTGCTCTGGAAAATCTAAAGTAGAATAGGCAGATACTGACCTCATCTCTTCATGCTGGAAAATTACTGCCACATAACTTGGTTTTCTTGCCATCTTAAAGTGGTTATTGGAATCAGCAATGTGGAAGGCAAGCACAAATGCGGCTCTGCTGTGTACGCCGCAGCAGTCTCTTGTTTGGAAACATGTATAATGAATGGAAAAGCAAGTGGGCAAGCAATATTGTTTAGCTATTTAACTGGCCTCTTCCATGTGTCAGGAAAGCCTGGGAAGAATTCAGAGTGAGCTATGTTGCCTGACCCTTGCATTGAGAGCAAATTGCTTCTGCTAGTACAAGCTTTTGGTCTGCTGCCCCACATACTCATTTGGGAAAGAAGGTCCCAGAAATAGTCTTTGCAACAGCACTGAGGAAGATAAGCCCACACTGTGATACAGGCAGAGCATACTGGTCTGTAGGGATCCAAGCAGGCTAGCAGTATGTGTTGCAAGTGGCTGTTCCAGCCTCTCCGATCCCCTTGCCAGTTCACAGTTGTGGACATTTTCTGCAACTGGAGAGCCCTGGTTGGCAGCCACATAGGTGAGTTCTGCTCACAGCACACTGCCAGGAGGCGAGAGCCTCGCTCAGGTGGACTGTTGTAGCTGAAATGCTGAGTCACAGCTTGAAACAGTGATTGAGCACCTGGTGGGAAGACAGGGCCAACCCAGAAGAGCTCAGCTGCATGCAGTGTACCTGAGTGACTGGAAGGGGTGGAGCCAGGATCCACCCCCTCCCAGCCCTTGTTTAAGGGTTGGCAGTGGAGACAAGGGTATTTTGCTGGAGATTCCTCTGTACATGAGGTCTTCAGAAGGTAAGCAGATTTTTTTCCTTTGTTTCTGTGTCTATGGCTGCTATGTTGAGCGTATCCTCATTTGCTGCAGCCTAGGATTTTGCTACTACGCTGTTATTGCTGCACTTTCCGTCATGTTATAGCATTACAGCTATCATTCTTTTTTGGACTAGAATATGATTAATAAACAGGTTCTGTTTCTGTGTTTAAACTCAAACTCTGCTGGGAGAAGGAATTATGGAGCAGAGGAAAGACTGGAAAACTTTGAAATGCGGTGGAACTGTTGGGTAGCTGAGCCAAGACTCCCTGTGTGGAGATGGAAATTGCTCTGGGAGTTTGCCGAGAGCTGAGGAGCTCTGAGCCTGGTGTGGTCTGGAGGTCCCCGGGTTTCCATAGAGCCTGCCAGGGCAGTCAGAGCCAGCCCTTGGCTTGGGATGGAGCTCTCCTTGGCTTCAGGCTCTTGGTTTCCAGCAGGACAGATGTAAGCCAAAGGCCTTTAGCATCGAGGCAGGCCACGTGGGAGGGGACCACTGCAATATGCCTGTTTGGCATGCTTGGATGTAGGGACAGATTAAGAAGATTAAAGTATATCACCCAGCAGCGATATACTTCCTGGTGGGGAAGCCTGCCATTTCCCCAGGGAAGCTATTTCAGTGGTTTAATTACTCTCACTTCTGGTAAACAATTTTTTATTTCAAGGCTGAATGTACGTGACTTCGGTTTCTGCCCATTGGTCCTATTTTGATGAGGCTTACTCTTGGCTATCTCTTCCCTGTGCAAGTACCTGTGAGTATCAATTGAGTTGTCCCTTTGTTTTATTCAGACACATCAAACTCTTAGTCTGTCTTTGCAGGAATTCTTCAGGCTGTGCTTTTCTTTTGGGTTTTGTTTAAGCTCATTTCTGTGTCTCCTTGCACTCTGGAAGCTGGCTCTTTGCTCTGGGAGCAGTTCTCCTGGGGAGAACTTCTCAGGTCTTCATACAAAACTGAGTTTGCCCTTATGCTGCTCAACTTGCAGCCGTGTAAGACTGGCATCAATACCTCAGAGAGTTTAAGTAAGAATTGTTTTCCATGATTATTGCTTCTGTGAATCACTGTTTTCTGTCTTATAAACGTAACCATTTTTTTGGTTCCCAAATCTGCAGCCTTGCAGTAATCCAATGAAGCAGTGTGCTCGCAGTGCAACTGGGTCTGTGAGCAAGCATTAGCACTGCTTGCCAGGTTGCTGTTTGCTACCAGGTCACATGTCTGCATGTTATTAGCATTCACAAAGTAAGAACGTTCTCCTTCTGACCTGTGTTTCAAAACCATTTGCTTGCAACTTAATTATCCTTTGTCAACATGAGAAAATTTCCAGCTAGCTTCAGGTTTGGCTAGGCTTCAGCAGGGTGGGGAAGCAGGAACTGCTTGTGATGGGATCACTCATTTCGGTGGGATTTTGTACCATCAAGATGGAAGGTGGGGATGGGAATGTGGAGGGGAAGCTGGGTCTGATACCTATCATGAAGGCATTAGGTACCACGGAGATGGCTCATTCTAGGTGTGTGAGCAGTTAGAGAGAAGCTGCTGACTGTGATTCAGAGCCTCCATCTGCCATGGGCAGGCTGTGCTGTTGGCCAGAAGAGCCATTGCTGTTTGTGATGAATATTTCTTACACTCTGAACTCTATTATTTGGCTATTTAACATAGGAGTTGGTTAACCCCGTGAAAACTCACAAGGTGGGCAACTCAGAAAGTGAGTCATTGTTTAATTAAAGATTAATGTCTGCTCACCTGTGCAGCTGACACATGAGCAAAATCTGGGAGGACTGGAGGATAGCAACCACCCACAAGACCCAGTTTGCACATCAGAATAGCAAGTGTCTGACTGTTATGAAACAGTGCTGGAATGAAGAACAGCTCATTCATCCCACCTGTTCCACTTCCCTACTGTCTCACTGTGGCTGAGGCTCACTGAAGCTGGTGGGATTTTCATGCAGCGTTTGGACATGGGTTGAATTTCTAATTTATCACATTTAGGAGAGACCAAACTAAGTGCTGAATGCCTTGGTGAATGGAGATCTGTCAGAGGGGAAAAAATAAGGGGGGGGGAATAGGAGCAGAAATCAGAATGGGAATGCAGGGTATCTTCACTAATAGGGTTTGTTTTCCTATTTAAATGCAAATATTTCTCATCATCATCCTATTTGTGGACAAATAAGGTAATTGCTCCTTGTGGCTATGCTGAATCTGCTGGCATAATGGGCAGTCAGATTGGAAAAAAAAAAGTTCAGGCAGTTGGATTAAGATGGGATGTTAAACGTTTGGAGCCTGGAAACCCTGTGTCAGCCCACAGCTTGTAAAGAGAAAACCATCACTTGGCAGAGACAGCTTAATAGGCTTGTAAAATCTGGCACCATCAAAGCCATGATTTGGATTTTATCAAAGCATGGCAGGGGAGCCTTGAGAAATGACAGCTGTATTATCTGTCTTCAGATCATTCTGAGAGCAACATCAGGAACAGACTGAAAACAGTTCAGAAATAATTTCATGTTGAGGGCTTGCTGGGGGCAGGAACGTATAGGGAAAATTGAAATTAAAGAATTAATAGCAGTATCAGTAACCTTCTTACAGCAGCTATCAGACGTGACATGAAAATGACTTGAAAGTTGTCATCTGCTGCGTGTTTTATTCCCATCAGAAAGGTTTGAGAGATGAGAGGAGAATCCAAACAAAGCAATTAATACTGGAATGTGTTGCAGAAAGGAGGAATGACTGTTCTGTAGAACCTTTAAATGCAATTTTTCCTGCTAAGCACAGTGGCTGGACCAAATTGATACAGTGGAGCAAATACTGGAGCTAACAGATTTCTGGAGTGACAGCAGGCATTTGCAGTCTCTGCTGGTATGCACAGGGCAGTCTGTGCAAGATGACGGTCACTGCAGCAAAAGGCACAATGCAGCTGTTCCTGGAAGCAGAAGGCTCGAGCTAGCATTTCATACCAGCTGAAACCTGTGAGTCGCTGAGCGTGGTTCAAATTGACTGAAGTCATTGCCAAGATTTCTAGTACTTTTTCTGGGCCATGGACCAGTCCTGCTCAGTCCAATTCAGTTAGCGTGGGTGTTGGGGATGGCAGACATCCTGCTTTTTTTCCTCTATGTGAGCTGACTGAACCATTTGTATGCGTTTCTTTTCTCCAGGATGGCCTGACTTGCAGCCAGGAGCTCTCTGTATTTGTCCCAGACTTTGGCATTCTGGGCCCAAACTGGAACTATCCATAGCTACTAGAAGAGAGAGCCCAGCACGTAGGTTAAATCACATATAAGCGATGGCATGACTGAGGCAGCCAAGCTCTATTTCTAAATGTGACTTAGTTACATAACAAGTGAAACCGCTCAGAAAACGTTCCCCTTTCTGAGGTCCAAATGCTTTCCAGACATTACCTAACTCATCAGGCTGCAATGGGACAGACTATTGTGATCCCATTTGCCAGTTACAGGTCATTAATGTGCAGAGGAGAAGGGACTTGTTTTCAGACTTAGAGGCAGCAAGTTTCTATTGTATTTAATCCTGAAACTTAGCCTCTGAATAATCCAGAACTGACGTGAATTTTGACCTGTATTAGCTATATTTTTGCCATACAGCTGACCAAACCTGTTTCCAAGGTTATAAAAAAAAAAAAAGCTTGCAGTCTCCGTTTTCTAAATTAGCATTTGTTTGTCTGAGAGCTTTAGAAACTGGTCAGAGAAAGTGGAGAAATCACTTGCAAGTGCGGTGAATTGCACTCGGTTGTGCAAGGCTAAGAGCACAATATCGCAGAGGAGAAAAGTAGATGAGGTAAGCAAGTTGGTCATTGCTTTCTCTTGCCCCTAGCACAGCCTCTCTAATCAGCATCTCCTTCATAATGGAGACAGATACAAATACAGAGGTGTACACTGTTGGGTGAGCCCAGGCGTTGAGCTGTCTGCTGGAAGAGGCAGACCGAGGGCTGCCAAGCAGCTGAAAATCAGCGAGGAAACAGCTTGATGGCTGCAGTGACATTGGCAGCCCCTGTGCAGCTCAGGCTCTTGCTGTGCATCTGGCAGGACCTTGCAGTTCAGTCCTGTGCTTCCATCCACTCCAGGAAGCCCTTTCCTGCTGCCCAGGAAGCCCTTTCCTGCTGCCCAGGAAGCCCTTTCCTGCTGCCCAGGAAGCCCTTTCCTGCTGCCCAGGAAGCCCTTTCCTGCTGCCCAGGAAGCCCTTTCCTGCTGCCCAGGAAGCCCTTTCCTGCTGCCCAGGAAGCCCTTTCCTGCTGCCCAGGAAGCCCTTTCCTGCTGCCCAGGAAGCCCTTTCCTGCTGCCCAGGAAGCCCTTTCCTGCTGCCCAGGAAGCCCTTTCCTGCTGCCCAGGAAGCCCTTTCCTGCTGCCCAGGAAGCCCTTTCCTGCTGCCCTCTGCCCCGCGAAGATGGGCTGGCACTCAGGGCTGTGATATAGGCAGACTGTGGTCCCTGAAGCAATGGGTGATTCGTGCTGCTGGAGAGCTGGCTTTGCTTGTTGAGTGGGAATGTGTCATCCTGAAGAAGAGCACGGTTAGAGATGTACTTACTCAGTGTCTGTTCCCACTTGTCGTTTTCCCTTTTTCAGAAAAAGAGAAAGTGCCTTTCTAAGGGAAAAAAAGAGTCAGGGTGTTCAGTGGCTGTGGTGTGTGGTGATTCTCCTAGCCAAAATAGCCTGTGAGCACCCAAAGTGAGAAAAGACTTCTGTGATTCTAGGTACTTTCTCCTCTCAAACGTTCACTTTTCTCTGCCATTTGGAGCTGATTTGACTGGGAGTTTTTCAAAGATACCTTCCAAGGATCAAAGTCAGACCCAGTCTATACAATGTTTGTGCCTTTTCCATTCAGTTTATGCAGATCTT
This sequence comes from Meleagris gallopavo, assembly GCF_905368555.1. Lineage (NCBI taxonomy): Eukaryota > Metazoa > Chordata > Aves > Galliformes > Phasianidae > Meleagris > Meleagris gallopavo. Next base: position 8,248,052 of record NC_139419.1, on the reverse strand, counting down.
AATGAGGTGCATTTCACATGGCCTGACATTCACATCTTCTGTTTACTCTGCTGAGGTTGTTCTGCCGTCCTTCTTGTTTCAATAAGCAGCAGAGATGCCAGGATCGTGTTCTACAAAGATATTTTTCCACATTAGGATGAGCAGGAACAAAAATAGGGATGATAATATTAACAGGCATAAAACATCAGGATCTTGTGTCTGATGCTTTCAAAGCAGTGCATTCTTCTCTGCTTCAGTTACTCACAGGTTTCAAGCTAACGCATGCATTTCTTGCCCTTTTATCTCTCTAATTGTTTTTGCAAGTTCATTAATGATTTTGCAAAAGCTGTAGTGAAACTAAATGACATGCTCATAAACCTTTAAAGGAGAATATACCCGGCTGGTGATGGGAAAAGTCTCATTAGTCTTTTCAAATCACTCCCAGCAGGTTTTCCTACAGATTCAAACTTGTTAGGCACATAAATATACTTCTCTAATTCAATCAGCTGTGCTGATTGTGTGACAACTGAGGCTTACTCTGCTTTAAAGTAGCTGCTGAGAGCCCCTTTCTAGAGCAGCAGTTCTGAGATCTACATTGGGGCTGAATTTGAGTTGTTGTGTGGATGTTTTTTTTTGTTTTTTTTTTTCCCCACCAATCTATGGAATATCTTGGGCTACAGATGGCATCTGTGCTTTGTTTCTAAGAAAATCCAGTGATAGCTCATCAGAAAATCCCTGGGTTTATTTCTGAGCTGGGAATATTAGGTGATGACAATGTAAGAGTACAAGCCAAGGTTAAAGACAACTTGGGAGCTTTGTTGGGACAAAAACTGAGTTCCACTAGGATTAGTGACGAATTAGTAAGTCAGCTTCTTAGCTACCTACACAGAAGATAAGTTCTGACGTGTGCGTGGATGAGGGGCTGAGAGAGGAGCTGGCTGTAGATGAAGACAGCTGTAGCATCCTTAGGAAGATGCTTAGTGAGCTGTGCCATGGTCTCCCCCTCCCCAAGCCAGGAGGAGACATAAATATTCCTCACTGGTGTGCATCAGCAGGCTTTGGCCATGATTGAGTGCAGCGAGAGGGAGGGGAGGTATGCAGGGCTGACCACAGTGGGAGGCAGGACGAGAAGGGCTGAAGGCTGACTGAGATGGCTGGTCAGGTGTTGAGGAGCCATGGGGAAGTGAGACCAGAAGGCTCATTGCTTCTGCAAAGTGCAGAGGGTGTCCTGAATCACTGGAGCAGCACATTCTCCATCCACAACGCCCGTTTCAAAGACATTCTGCCTATAAGGAAGTAATGAAAATGATTTTTAAAGTCTTGGAAGTACTTTCCTTTGAGTTAGCATAGATGAGGATATTTCTGCCACACAAACCTTAATTAAAGTACTTGATTTCTCTTTTGTATGTGAAGTTAATTTATGTGGCACAGTTAAAATACATTTTGTTTATACGATAGGACTTAAAACCGGAGTAGGTGATTAAAACAACAGAACATTCTCTTCTGAAGGTTTAATTTTGCTAAAAACATAACGATCCTTTGACGTGATATTCTAGTTCAGTATTTTTTTAAGTAAGCTAAATATAAAGGTGCGTTTTAGATGAATAAATTTCCATGCAAGCTTCATTTTGTGTCTGACGTTGGAGATCTTAGAGTTTTAATTAGACTTAGACTAGTCAGGGGATAGTAATACGTGTTTTGGCCCTCATTAGCCCTGCTCTCTTGACTCCTACCCAGGTGTAGGACTGTCCTTGTTGAACCTCATAATGTTCTGCTCTGTCCAGGTCTCACTAAATGGCAGCACAGCATTCTGCTGTGTCAGCCACTCCTCCTGGCTTTGTAGCATCAGCCAACTTGCTGAGGGTCATCCAAATAGGCTCTGTGCTGCTCATCACAGCCCTTTGAGCTCCACCAGTCAGCCAGTTCTCAGTCTACCTTACTGCTCCCCTGTCACACAATTCCTAAGCTAATTCCTATGGGGATGTTATGGGAGACAGCATCAGAAGCTTTGCTGAAGTCAAGGTATGCAATATCCACTGCTCATCTACTCAGCTGGTCATGACACTGTAGAAAGTTACCAGTTCAAGCATGATTCTCCTTAGTGAATCCATGTTGATGTTGATTGCATCCACTTACTACTTGCTTTCTCATGTCAGATAGTGAGTAGTCCTCGGCAACACAGAGGAAGAACAAACCTCCTTCTCTGTGCAAGTAAAAACTAAAACATCTAATCTCAAAACTAGAAATGAAGCTGCATGAAGTCTGGCTTGTATTGCTGCTGACCAACAGCTTATAGCACAGATGTAGCTGTGAGCACAGTTGTTTTATTCTTGTCTTGTACAGCCTATTTTGAAGGGAGGCTCAGCTGTAACTCTATTTTTAAGGTCTCTCTTTGTCTGAGGCTTCAGTGAAGTTGTAAATAGCTATTTTTGGTTGTTGTAACTGACAGCTGTCGTAACCTGTGCCTTCGTACAGTGCTGCGTGTATCATAGTAAAGTGCAGCCATCAGTCCTGGCTAGCCCAGAAAACAAGATGTGTCTGCTGACATTTAACCTTGACTCTGCTGAAAAGAGCAAAACCCTTCCTGAGAGTTAACTGCTCAACTGACATGCCTTGGGCTGGGTGCTGAATGCCCGTATGTGTAGGACTCTTCTGACCTCGGGAAACTCTTGCTGAGTGCTGCTGGTGGCTGTGGACGTCCTGCACACCAAGGTATATATTCTGCAGGGCAGGAGGAACAGAAAGCTTGGCAGACAGCACTCTAAAGCTGGTACCTGCAGGTGTTGGGATGACCTGCTTTCCTTGGTCTAAGGCTACATTCAGTGTCTGCAGCATGTTGAGTCCCCTCCTCTGCACAGCTCACTGCCAATCTGGGTGAGAGTACTTCAGCTGATGAGGAATGGGGGGGACACAGTGCAGTTGTGCCACTGGTTCTTTAAGAGACCCTTCTGGGGAAGTGCCTCCAATAGACTCTCCCTTTATTCAAATAAAGAAAGCTGAAGCTCTGTCTCTTCTTGGGACAAAGACAATTGAGCCTATCCATTATTAATTTCCTCTGATTCTTTTGCTGCACTGCATTAAATAGCTGAATCACAATGTAAAATAGCAGGAAAAATGCCCTGTGGGCTGTGAGAAGAGGAGACAAGAGAAGAATAGATCAGGTTTGAAGATATCAGTGCCCTGTGCAGTGTCCTTCTGTACTCTGGGGCACAGACATGATATGGAAATGAGGAGAGAGAAAGGTCGGGGTTTCCTTGGGATCAGAGCTCAAGAGCTCAATATTTCTGCAGAAAAAGAGATGATGGGAGAGTGCTATTTCCTGCAAGGCTCTGAGACCAAGTTTTCTTTGGGGCCATCTGAAACTGCAGAAATAGGAATCAAAATCCCCATTTAAAATATTTTGTAAATCTATCTAATTCTATGACAGGATAACAGACAAAACTCCTCATATCTTTTGTTTGCTTGCTGTTGTGTATCAAAATGTAGAAATCTTGACCCAGCTTCTTGAGTTGAACCGGGAAAGAGGAAAATCTCAATTTTTTTCCCCCATCTCAAAACAAACAAACAAAAAAATTCTATGCATCTATTGAGCTGTCATTATCTGAGAATCGCAATTTCCAGTCACTCATCACTTAGGCTATTTTAGTGGGTTTTTTTAGCATCTAACTTGGATTCATTGTTCTCAGTTTCTACAGCAGAGCAATTTTCTCCTCTCCTGGCATAGCTGTACTGCTGCATTACTGTGTGAAGGCACTCGGATCTCTGCATAGGAGGTACAGCTCAGTGAAAAGTCTTTCTGTTGCACATGAGAAAATAATTTGCAATTAAGTTATTGGATGAATTCCTCCTTTGTTCTATCTGAAAAATGGCCTTTATGCAGATTGCTAAATTTTCAAATGATTCATTGCAACAAATTGTTTGTGAGTTTCTTGCCTAAATAATTCCTGGTCTGACTAGAATAAGCAGCTCACAATGCATGGGGAGAATTCATAATTTCTTAGTTTCTTGAGTGGATAATGTCCAGAGAGAGGTTCCCCATTTAATGTGAAATGCAAGTAGCAGAAGACGAGGCTGAGAATTTGCTTTGGATTTGTGCTTTAACACTGAGATGTTTAGTTGTGATCGGAGTTCTCATTTTCTTAAGGGATTTGAGCCCAAGGTGTTGTAGGTGGATGGGTTAAACCTCCATTTCAGGTGGGTGTTTGCAAAGGGGAGGAGGTATCTGTACGAGGAAAGGCTGTGTGCTGGGTTTGGGAGTGGGTATAAATACATCCCTTTAAAACTCCCAGATAATGAGTGGGAGGAAATCCGAGGAAGAAGAATATGGACAGCCTTTGGACTGAGGAGGAAGAGGGGAGAGGGTGAAACGTGCTGCGTGAGCAGGAGCTGAGGTGTGGCTGAGGACAGCCCGGAGTCAGGAGCTGGTGATGGGTGGGCAGAGCAGCCTGCCACGTAGCCCGGGTCTGGAGGTGCTGGAAGGGGCTGATGGCAGAGCTCTCCTTGGCCAAATCATCACCCAGCCTCTCCAGCTTGTAAATATTACAGCAGCTGAAAAAATGAACAAGAGCATAGCAGGAGACATCCCTGCCTGTGCCAGAAACTGCAAGGGCTGAGCTCGGTGGTGTGACACTGGCAGCCCTTTCCGTCACTGCTGCAGTCACAAATCCTCCTGCTTGCAGGCAGCTGTCAGCTATCGCGATCTGCGTTCCTCTGCTCTCGGGATTTGGAAACTGCACAGGATGCAAAAATCAGATGCCAATTCTTGCTTTATTGCATTCTGTTGCTTTTTGGCTGTGCTGGGTTTGTTGCCTGACTTGGTATAAAAGCTAGCTGAACACTTTATCCTCTGTGCTCTAAATCTCATTTTTAACACTGTTCTTTTCCTCATTAAGAAGAGTTGCATGTGACCCCAGTGAAGTTGCCTGTGCTAGGTCGCTATGAGCTGTTAAGACAAAAGCGAGCACTGGCTAATGAAGATGGGAGCACGGGTGTTCTGACTTACTCATTTTCTAGTCTGTGGTCTGATTATCCCCCACCCCTGCCACAACCAACTTGGTAGCATACACAACAACATGCACTTTGTCAAATTTTTGGCTGTCCTTCCAGCTTAGTGCAGCTCCCAGACCAACTGCAATGGCATCAACAATTAGTTCATTCTGCATGTGTTAATTAAAGTAAGCTAAAAGTATCAGATGTTATCACGGCTTTTAAAAGCATTCTGGCATGCTTGTGCCTATCAACTTGTTCCCATGGCTGATCTTTGTTGACTGATTTGTGTCGTGCCTGTGTAATGGTGGCTAAATCTGGAGCGGAACAGGAACAACAGTTAGTGAAACCCAGAAGGTTTCTTGCTTCTCAGCTGTCTTTAGCTCAGTGGCAGCTTATATATCCACTATTTCACTTGTGTAGCATTAAAATTAACCTTGTCTCGCTGTTCGGGTGGTGCAGTGTGAACTGCTGAAGCAGGAGTCAGCAGATGGCAGTGTCAGACCCTGCTGGGAGCTGGGGGGCTGCACGCAGCGCAGGTACAGCTCTTTGAGGTGTGTTCGTGTTTGCACTTTGCTTCTCTCCAGGGCAGACTTAAGCGGCAGGCAGTGCTTTTGTCCCCTTGGTTTCCGCTCGGTGATCAGGCTCGGGTCACCGTGCTTTAGCTGGGCTTCCTAGTGGGAGGCACAAACCTCTCCACCTAGCTGACCACCTCTGCTCAGGGATGGAGTCAGACACGGCTCTCAGCATCAGCTCTGCAGGCGTCTTCCTCCATGCAAGATGACCTCTGACAGTGCTCAGCTGGGTGTGACATTCTGCTTCTGACTTTGTGAAGGTCACCTTGGTATTTGTAAGGGGCAGGGAGAGCTGTGCCATGGCATTGAGGCAAGGTGATGTGCAGGTCAGCACTGTGCTTTTCTGGCATGTATGATGGTGATTTCAATACACTCAAATTGCAGTGTGGCTTTGTAGAAGATAGCTACTTCTGCACATCTGTTAGCCTCATTGCCAAAGGGATGATTCCTAGAAAATTAACTAGCACTGCTGTAAAAATAAGGATTTGTGGCAATCATAAGTGGAGCTCCAGGAATCCCTTTGTACAGTCACCATCCTGCGCAGGCTTCTGCTCTCCAAGTAACACTTTGCTTCCAACTTCTGAAGTAGATGCTGAGCTTGACATCAGTTCATCTGTCCATGCACTGTAATGTTGTCAGTGACATCCAGTACTTTGGGGATTTTTGATTGCTTTCAATGACATTTGGAGCAATCTCCATGGCCAATGTGAGATACTCCTCTGTGCTAAAGAATATAAAAGAGACTGTTGCATTTAATATATTCCAGTATGTGAGATACAGCAGCAGTTTGTGTGATTCAATGGGAAGACAACAGTGCATCGTAGCACGTTCTGTAAATACAGGCAGAAAGAAATCATGGTACATCCAGCTGTAAATTTTCTTCATTGCTGAAGTGTCTAAATTAATAAATGCAGGAATAATGGATTAATTCAAACAGTTGGGTCTAACACAACGACTTGCTCATTAAATGGGAGCACACTTGGCTGCCTTGAGAAGGATGCAAGATGTGGTGATTGTGTGTCATTTAGGATATGGCCCCAGTCTGTGGGAGGGGTCAGTGCAGGGAGATGGAGAAGGGGCTGCTTTCTGTTCTACAGCAACGTGCCATGGTGAGAAGCATCCTCCTGGAGCTCTTGCATCTTACACAGAAAGGCTGCCTGTGGCTGTTATTGGCTCCCATCCCTTGACGACTTTTTTTTTTTTTTAATGCCTCAGGCTCAAGGTGGGTGATCTCTACATTGCAGTGACCGAATATCTCTCTTGTTGGAGTCTTGTTCACTTCTATTTTCCTTGAATCTGGAAGGTGGAAACGGGGAGAACTACACGTGGTTTCTTTGTACAGATTTCAAAAAAGGAAGAAATATAGGTAAATACTTGCATTTTTAAAAGAAGTATTAATTTTTACTTGTGACGAGGCTGACAGGAAAGCAAAGCTGGTGGATGGGAGGCAGAGCAGTGTGTCTGCTGTCACATCTTGTACGAAGTTTGATGCAGCCAGCTGGCAAATACCAGCGGCTCTCCTGAGCTCATTGCTCACCCTCTTTGTGTTGACATTTCTGGCAAGGAAAGGTAAAGAGTTATCCTAGCTATGATAACCTGTGAGATTTCACTCCATGTTTTTCTTAATTTGCCTGAAATTAGTCTCACCTAAACAGGAGCCATCTGTGTGCCAGCATTGTTACTGCTGGCTGGGAGAGCTGCATGACTGAGGGAGGTGGCACCTGTAGTGATCCAGCCCCACACCAATGCCTCTAATGGAGAAGCTGATGCTGACGTCCTTTGCATGTTAGGGTCTGCTTCAGAGGCATTCACACAGAGCCCTTCACTTCACTGTTGTTACAAAAGTTTTTGGGCCTGGCTCCCTTCTCATTCCAGTCCTACTCTGAGGTGACACTGGAATGATTTTCCTCTTTATTCTTCTATATCAGTGCAAGTCAAAAACCTGGCTTATAAAAAAAACCCTGGAATGTACAAAAAAAAAAAAAAAAAAAGAACAAACAACAACAACAACAAACAAACAAGAGAGGAGAAACAAGCCAGGATAGGCCTCTTGCAGTACCATAGAAGCACGTGTACTTCAAACACAAACCAACATTTGGGAAACTTGAGGTTCCTTACAGTGGTCTTTGGACACAAGGTATCATAGCATGTAGTTCTGTCTTAGCACATGAAGCCTTACTGAAAATATGCAGTGGATGTGAGATACTGGATTGATATTTTAAATAGTTACAAAAAACCCACAACTGGTGCTGAGGTCTGAAGAATGGTTTCTTTCATTTGAAATAGGTACCGGGAAAAAAAATCTGCTATTTTAGTAATGTAACTTTACTGAATGTATTTCTGATTAAAAATTTTGTCCCTTGAGTAGCTGGAATGTGTCAAGTGGCTGTGTCATTATCTGATATTATTTAATGGACTCAATTGGAGTCTTATTTGTGGCCAAATAGCAATAAGAAATCCTTTTTTTGTTTCTAATAACATGGTGCACATACCCTGAGAAGGACAGTGGGGGCATGCTCTGCTGGTTCGCATTTTCCAATTGTTGAGAGATATCTGTGATTGATGTTGATGTAAACAAAAAGGAAGGTTTTATTACGGTGTTTTCCTCTTTTAGTTAGAATACAGTTTGGAGAACAGAGGTTACATGTCTGGAAGGGAGACAAACGCAGTGCTGCAGATCATTGCTGGGAGGGTGTGATGTACTTTGCTCACATTTCTCGTCTGCACTGACTCCAGGTTTGGCTTAAACAAGTGTCAGGAAGAAACAGGCTGCTGGGTAGGCTACTGCAGAGCAGCAAAGCCTTTCTTGTAAAGGACTCCACAAGTCCAGAGTGGGGCTGTGAATGAAGATGACTGAAACCTGTATGGTTTCTGCATCAAATTCAGTTGCAGACTGATGTAAAATTGAAGTATGACGGGGAAGAACAATGCCTGTTGCCCATGCTACTTTTAGAGCACAAACTTTGATCTGTCCTCACAAAATATCCAAACTGTTCCAAAATTGAGTCCAAACGTCACTTTCTCTGTGCTCTTCTCCTTTTCCCCTAATGAAATAGTGCTTGTTGGTTTTCCTCCTAACTGAGTTTTTCAGGATATTAGATTCAACGCAGTATGGAATCATGTTAACTGTCAAATCTGCTAAATGAGGAGACATCCGTTTTCTGAAAAAACAAATAAAGTCCTCCAGATAGCCTTCAACATTTGGAGAGGGTATTTTCTCATTGCATAGGAGGTAAGCTTCAATTTGAATCAGTACTTAGTGTTCAGTGGAAAGGAACCTGGAGGCATGCAAGTTATTGATAAATGGTTTTAAATGTCTTTGTTTAAACTGTAGTGTTATTTATATCTCTGAGTCCCCTGGGAGCAGTAAACTGTCACGCTTGGTTTTAGTGTTAGTAGTTCTGCCATCAAGTCTAGTGAATTTGGTTGTGCGGGTCCTGAAACATATTTAAAAGCCTTCACACCATCGTGTGCTGGTGTTTACAGTCCTTGTCAGAAGATTTTCTGGTTAGAGTTGGCATTATAATTGTAAAAGAGAAGAACTTAATGCTGACTGCATTGGGAGTGCAGAATGGGAAGCTGCAATGAAGTGGTGGACTTGCTACCCAAGGTTCTGACAGGCAGAAGATGTCTACGTTGAGGGGGGTGAAAAGCAAATGCTGTTTTCGTCACAGTGGGTTTGGGACATGCCACAACATAGTGTCAAAGGCCTTGCATAATCAAGAGGCCAAAATATGAGGATCACCAATTCTGTGGTGCTTGTGTGCTGCTGGATAAATGCCTCGTGAAGCCTTCTTTCCCTCTGACTTGATAAGCAAACAAAGCATGTTTTTCCATCCTTAATAGCTGACGATTTGCCTTCAGAGAAGAGAGGAAATTTAAATTTAAAGGAACCCCAAATGAGTTGACTCTCTTGCTAGCATCCTGTTTCCTTAGGCTTTGCTCCAGTGCCTGCATTATCTGTGCTGTTTATAACACTGTTTTCCCTTGGAAGTTGGTTACTTCTATGTTCTTCTCTCTTTTTAAAAATGTGACCTTCGACTTCTGAGCTTTCATAATTGCTATTAATTTGTTCAATAATGAAAAAATAATAGGGCAAAAGTTATGGTCTGGTCTGTCTGAGTTCTGAGCTTTTGAACCCGCTATTATTTTCTGCAGAAGTGTTCCAACCCCCCCCACCTTGGGGATGCCAACTCCTGCCTGGAGGACAGCTGCTATGAGCGCACGTTTCCTCATCTGTGCATCAACTACAGCTTCATGCAGAGGCAAGCAGGCTTCCTCTTGTTCCTTATCAGGCCTTGGTGTTCTGCCCTACTGCTGCCTTTCTGACCTGCTGTTCGTATTCAGTAGCCACATCTCTGGCTCAGCCTCCCACACCTCCCTGTGCAGGCAGCTGCCCCTGCTGTGCTTTCCTCCCCAGGGCCGTGACTGGGGTGCAGCTTCATTATTCAGAGCCTCAGACATGGGTGATGCACTGTGGCAGTCCTGTGATCAATGCTGGCCCTGATCTACCTTGTGTTTTCTTGTACATTTTGCAGTTCTGGAGCTAAGATACTTTGAAACTCTAAGTAACTGAGTGATGAGAGGTTGCATTTCTTTTTTCCCCTCTCTACTCCTTTGCAAGGAGTTTTACTCTGTTCCTTCAGTGCAGTTATCCTGAATGGAATCTGGACCAGTCTCTGTCCCAGGTGCCCCCTGTCAGAGACACCTTCTGTTGTTATGTGGCCTGAAGTGAATAATATCGGAGAAGGCTTGAGGCCAGAAGATTTCTTTCCTCTCAGCACAGCCATGTGTGCTGTGAAAGCATCTTTCCAGCACCTAATACTTGGATAATTTTCCTCCTTAATGCCTGAAAGCTTTGCTCACCTTGCTGGCTGCCTGAACTCAAACTGCCTGCCTCTCCTTCCAAGATGACAGCCAGGAAATTATTACAGCACAATTTAAAGACCATAAAATATAGGATGAGCAGATGGCAGGTCACTTTACCTTCCCACGAACAGCCTATGTCACCGTGGCACTGCTTTAGCATATGCTGAGCCACACTTGTAGCCTGGGCAGGAGCTGTCTCTGGAGGAGATGTCTGTCAGAGCACCAGCCCAGCAGCGCAGACCTTACGACTGTGACAAGGAATCTGGGCACTGGTGAGGAGCTTTAGCAACAATGAGCTTTAAATACCTGCTGCTAAAATAATCACGATAATCTGTCTGCCAGCTTTTTCCTAATGTGCATTTTCTAATTCGTTGTGGGAGGTAAAATCGTTTGACCACTGGAATGAAGATGTGACACTTTGGCTATAATTTAAATTGTTAAACAACTGGAAGAGGTAGCTATCAGACAGCAGAAATCCTACCCAGAGCAGAATAGCAGCCTTCACAGATTAGTTTAAAAAAAAAAAAAAAAAAAAAAGGATTGGAATATAGTTCTTCATAGAAGGGAGTTCCTGTTGCAAGGTAGCCTCAGTTCTGTAAAAGGATTTAAAAAAGATGCATTTCCCTGTTGCAGGATTTGCTGTAATATGTTCCCCTTCTGATCTTTTTGAGTCTACCCTTGGAATATGGGATCTCACGCTTTCTCTCTCCCTTTGTGCCCTGTGCTCTACTGTATTTCATGGGGGCAGGATGCTGAAATAACTGGTATAGTCATCCCCATCATCCCAGACAAGATGTTCTCAAGCAAGTGAATTTTTCTTCTACTGAAATGGGAAGAGCAAAGCTCTGTCTCATACTGGTCCTTGTTGTAGCAGTGGAGCTGATCTCCTTATCCTTTTTGTGTTAATTACAGAAAGCCCGTGAGCAGCGCTGTGCTGGAGAAGGCTATCTGTTACTTGTTAACCAACAACACAACTGAGCGTACTTGAGGAATGGGGACACACTGTGTGTGAAAGTTGTCACAGTTTCTTTACTATTAGTGGAGTTGGAACAAAACAGGGATATGATATCTAGAAATTTTGTGGTAGAGTGGAGTTAATTTCAAAGGAATGTATCTTCTAAAAAAAAAAAAAAAGGAAGTGCTACATGTAAATGAGCTCCTCAGCTCTAACAGCAGGACAGGCAGGTAAGTAATGTGTACTGAAAACAGCACAGCAATTCAGAAATAATTCCTCACATAATTTATTTTCAGTTAATGAAGGTGATTGTTTTTCCTCCTTTCACACCCAAAGGGAGTGGGGGGCAAACGTGTAGCAGTTTTTCAGCCTGCAGCCCAGCAAGGGTAGCAGCAGCTCTGGACCCTGGGGCTGCTGGTGGTCCCTGCCTCAGGAGACCTCCTTATGCAGGTTTGGATAGTGCATGAAATGCACTCTCGGTTCCCTCATAGGTGAAATGTTTTGTAGTGTCCCCCTGTTCCCATGTGTATCCATGCCTTACAGTGGCTATATTTGGCACCTTTGTTGGTGATGCCCCTCTCAGACACGGATACTGATGGAGTTGGGAATTACAGCTCTCTTCTCAGTTCTGGGAATGGCCCTTTCAAGGACGTTTTCAAGTGGCTTGCATTGCTGCTTGCTGTTTAAGCTAAGGAATAAATAGCACTTGACTATCTGCAGCTGCTTTTGGTACTTTTCACTGGTGCCAAAATTCCCCTGGTGATCTGCAAGAAAATAACCACCAAAACCACCTTCATTTTCTAAGAAATATTTCACAGTAAAATGTCATCTTTCATATAGGGCAGCTGAACTTTGCCAGTTCCACCGTTTATTCAACAGGGAGCATTCCAGTTTGCACTTTGCATTTCTAAGAATTGAATTTGCTAAATGGAGCACTTCCTCCTGACAGAGCAGGAATCATACTATGCTTTGTTTTTCTTTTCTTTTCTTTCCTTTTTTTTTTTTTTTTTTTTTTTTCCAGCTGAAGCCATTTTTCTGTGCATCATGGAGCTTCTGAGCCCTGTTGAATCTGGCTTAGTGTTTCTCAGGGGACAGAGGAAGGATTGCTAATAGCTTTCTGACCTGCTTTAGTCTCTCTATTCATAATGCAAACGCTCAGCAAAACAGGCTTGAGCAAGGTCCTTGTCCTGGATGACTTTTTGCTAAATAAGTTAGCAATGCTCTAGTTAGCAAAATCTTTTATCCCCTGTGGATGTGGTGCAAACTTAGTGGTATGCAACAGCATGGCCCTGACAAAGATAATATGAGAAATGCCAGGAGAGGAACAGTGCGGCTGTGTCATGTTTGATGAAGCCAGTTCCTGATCTGCATACTTGGATGTGCCAGAGAAATAAAGTCATATCTCAATCTGTAACAGGAAAATTTCCCAAAGCATCTGAATATGATCAATCTTTTTTTTTTTTCTCTTGCAGATGGACAGACAGAGCTTGCTGTTCCTCTTTAGAGAGCAAGACTGTTGTTCTACATGAAACATATTAATTAGTAAGTATTTTCCTCAGTAATCTTGTCTCCTGAAAATATGTATCCCAAGTTCTGTTGTACTTTTAAGATTTCCCCTATGGAAGTTGTACATTGTAAGGTCGTAGGAAAGAGAGTAGGGACTCATAAAAATTCATTGCAAATTTTGCAGTGTTTTTTTTTTTTCTTTTTCTTTTTTCTTATTCTGGTCATGCAGTAAAATGAACCTTGAGATGACAGATACCAGACTCTGACAGGTATCTCATCTTGTATTGAGGCTAGTGACGGTCTGAAAGAAATTGCTCATCTGAGTCAACAGCCAGCTCCTCCAACTGTGTTTGTCTTCAGTGCTAATTTCATTTCTTTGCTCAGTTTTCCTGGAATCTAAGCACACACACTGACCTGATAAATAACTGAAGCCAGCAATAAAGATAAAGGAAAGTTCTATACTCTAGAGGTCAAGTTAGCCTCCAAATCATATTTTCCCCTAATGGGGAACAAATTCAACGCTACCAAAAGTCAAATGAATGTTTAGTCACCTGAGAAAATACCATTATAAGCTGAAATGAGCTCTCATTACTTTTTCCATTTTATTTCTTTAATTTCTCCTTGGCTTCTGCTACAAAACTAAAAATAAGGCCATCAGTCACAGGGTGCTTTAGAGACACCTTCAGGGCAGGAGCAAAGTTCTAAGGTAAATCAGAGCTGGTGGCTCTTAAAATGGATGAAATCACTTGCATTGGGCCTTCAGGATGCATATTTTCATTTACTTGATTTATTCTTATTGTTTAAGTTGTAATGAGAAGTGACACAGATGCTGTGGAGCTAGGCTGAGCAGAACTTTATAGTGAGTTGCCAGGGCAGAAAATCCCATTGCGAAGAAATCTGTTACTCAGAGTTGTTTATGAGCATGGAACAGCAGAAAGACAAAGAGATGATTTAAAAACAAAGAGGAAAAAGGACAGACAGGGTGAAATAGGCAGCTAATGATCTGAGATGCTGTTAGGCACCAAGGTGCTGGAGAGTCTGGAACAAAGGGCTGTGGAACTGAGCACAGGGCAAATCAAACTTCTTTCTGCTGGTGAGGTGCTGATCTCTTTCTGGAGGTGAGGAGGATCCCTCAGGCTCTCATCCTAACACTGCAGCCACCCATTTCCAGGTGAGCTGGTCCCTTCCTTCTCCACCTAGCCTGGGAGATGCTAGTGAGTTGTATCTTGATTACATCTCTGCCATCTTACATTCTTTGAGTACGTGAATATAATGGCTGGTTATTGTCTGAAGCAATATTTCTGATAGCCAAACCTGTTTGGTTGGATCCCGAAAGATAGTGGAATTTAATTTTACATCATTGTGATGTCAGCAGATTATATTTCCATGTCACTGTACCACAAGCATTCTAAAAAGAAGGTTCTGGGTAAGGTGTGTAACCACTAGCAAATGTTTGGTAGTTACACTGTCTTCTAGAGAAGGGATGTAATCAACAGGGCCAAATACCTTTCTAGTAGCATTTCCAAGACTTCTTGGTGCAATTTGTATATTGGAAACTTCATAAGCCACATTTATTCTGCACATCGTTGAAGGAGAGTAATGAATTGCTGTGAAGGTAGATGTTAACACAGACTGGGAAGAGTGGATAATCATTTATGCATCCTACTGTATTGCTTACCTCAGGTGATGTCTGCTTCGTTACTTTGAATGCACGAGTCCTGATTGTTTAGGGAACTTTTCTTTTTAGTCCAAGTGCAGTTGTGGAGTTCATGGAGGGCAGCCATATAGCTCAGGTTTACATACAAAGGATTAAATGTTTTTTGTTCTTTAGAGGTCAGTTATTTATTTTAGAAATCTCTTTGTAATGAAACTTCAGCTGGTTTGCGTAGTGTCTTGTAAAAGGATGGCTACATCAGTGATGCCTGTGAGTTTCTGTGATACAGAAACTTAAGTGTATTTTAACAGAGTTGTCAGCAAGTTATCATGGAGCTGACTTGTCACTTAAACAAAAGTGTTTTTACCTATGTAAGATGGTGTCTGCGTTTTATAATAAATTACATTGGACAGATTATTGAAGAATGTCTCTTGTGTATTTTGTGGCTTTTATCTGCTTGTGTTGCCATTGCATTGGGACTGCACTTGGTGCAAATTTTGTGTAAATGTCAAATCCTCAAGAAACTCCTTGCCTCTACTTCCACAGAACCAAAATATTTTCGGAAGAAAATTTTTTTTTTTGTCAAAATTATTACATTTTCAGTGAATAACACAGGCAAGACTCATTTAAATGATAAGATGAGCTGCCAGAGATATGATATTTTTAGTAGTGGATGTCTCCCTCTCATTGGTTTCTAGCTGACTCCCTGGGTGCTGGGATGTCTCTTTTCTCATGGAGCTGCTGGATTTCTGTGTCAGTGATGTGTGTGGGAGATGAAGTCCAGCATCAGAGCCAGGCTAAAGAGGAGATGGAGAGCAGGAGGTATGCAGTTAATAGTTGTCATGGGCACCTCCTCAGACATTTCACAGTCAGATAAATCAGCTGGTTAGGTTTTTTTTTTTTTTTGGAGTTAAATTCTCTGAATTTTCCTTCTTATGCATATCCCTTGCTCTTATTCAGAAATCAGGAGGAATTCTGTTTTTTCCTATTTCCTCCCTTGAAGGGGTCAAAGCCAGTTCTAAGAAAGCATGTCATTTTCTAGCAAAATATCCAGTTTTAAAGACAAATTATTTTCTGGAGGAGACAAGTTTGATGATTTGCAATCGTAGTGATGTATGTATTCCAGGGATGAAGTTGGCCAACTGTTTATAAGCGCACACATGTTATAACAGATGTAAATGGAGTATATATTGTTTGGCAGTGGGAAAAGGAGTGCTGCTTTTGACATAAAAACAACGAAGTGGATGAATCTGAGAGCTAATGTGGTATCCTGGCACTTCTCCATATATAAATAGAAGGAATAGTACTAAAAAGACTGCTTTTCAGATTTTAATAAGATGGTGTCTGACAAGACTGCATTTTGGTTTATAGTACAATTGTACAATATAGTATAAGTTCATTTTTTCTCAGTTCTTCAGAATTTTTTTTAATAATGCATATATGCTTATATTTTGTGGTTGCAAATGTTTTCAATCACTAAGTCAACAAAATTAAAAAAAAAAGCTAACAATTAATGTAAATTCCTACTGGTAGGTGAGTTCAGTAGCTCGTCTGGTCAGTAAGTACCAAAAGTTATGGTACTACGTATGACAATTCTGGCAACTGGGAATGTTTGGTTCCATGTCACCAGTGTGATCAATAAGCAGATGGCTTTGGAGATACATCTGTGTCCTGATTTTGACTGAGATAGAATTAAACTGCAACTCCTCAATCAGACTGGCTGTGTAGTAAAGAAAGTAAAGCTTTTTTTTCTGTCCTTGTATTTAATATAGCCCTTACCAATCCAATATCCTACTGGATAACAAATCTACAGAAATCCTTCCATCAAAGGAAATCCATAGTGCTCACTCAGCAGCCTTCCCTGGCATTGTAATTTGCCATACTGTTTGTAGGATGGCATTATGTACTGGGCTCTTATTCTGGTCATGCCTTGCAACTAGATTTCCTGGAAACTGAAGACAAGAGGAAAGTTTAAAAGCTACTGGTTTAATTTTCGTCTCAACATCTGTATCTGGAGCGAACAAGTATGCACTGCAGCAGTGCTGTGTCTCTCTAGAGTCCATGTTTAGTTGTTTGCTGAAAAGAAATAACATTTGCAGTGGTGAGCGACTGGTCTGCTTCAACCTCTTTTTACTTTGGGCACCTGTGCACTTCCCGTGTGTGTGTGTGTATACATATTTTTTTGCTAATAGGCAGCAATGTAAGCAACCCAGCAAGTAAAGATTGCATCCCTGAACATTCTTATTGCTGTGTCTGGAGTGGCAAAGAGTATTTAGAGCTGAAAGCTCAGAGCTGGCCTTTGCTGCTTTTTTAAGTGATTGGAATGGAGTAGAAAATGTCATCACTTCTATGTTTAAGTGAGTGAAAATGTGCAAATCGTGGACTGTGCAGCAGTGTTTTAGCTCTCTCGAGGACTAAATGGATCTGTATAACTTTGCTGCTACCTGCTAATGAAGGCAAAAGTAAAGAGGGGAAAAAAAGCTTGCAGAACTTATTTGTTGATTTAAACTCACTGTTGCTCGGCCTGAGGTTCTCATGTAGGTACATTTGCAGTAAACAGCTCAGAGGAAAGGTTGCTCAGAGTGGAACTTCTTAGTGGGAAGAATTATGGATTTATAATATTTAACACCATTAATTGTACCTGATATTTACTTAGTGTTTCACATGGTCAATCTGAACTGATTTATACAACAATCAAGATCTCTTGTACACCTTAAACATCAAGAATTAAAGCAGGATGCTAAAACTGTATGCCTCACATCACCCATTAAGTCAATGGCAGTGCTAAGGTGAGTCCCATAGTCTCCAGATGCACCAAGGCCTTGTTCCTCCTCTATTTTACTGCTCATGAACATTTGTTTGGTTGAAATTTAATAAGAATTCAACTTTTCATGAAAAATTATGTATCTGTGTCTGATGAAGCAGAATATGGGCAAAAAACCCCGACAAAATTATTTTAGGAATAATCAGACATGTTTTAATTGGCTGAGAGACTATATGCAATAGTCACTGAGAAACAGAACCAAAGATGGGGTACCAAACAGCTGCCAACAGTTTGTTCTCTCTGGTCACCTTGTAAGCAGTCTGTGCTCTTGGATACGTTAAGCATCAGCTGTGAATAATGAAGAAACTTATTAAAAAAAATTTTTTTTTTTTTTGGAGGGGACAGTTAATGAGCTGAAGAACTAAATTTATTGAACAAGTTGTTGATTTAATAAATGGTTTCGCAGGAGTATGGTGCTTCTGTTGCAAATCATAGCTAGATGTGTGCAGAAAGGGCCCTGTATCTTTCAGCTAGGTATATACTGCGTGCTTTGTCGCAGATTTCTGGCCTTTCTAAAAAAATTGTGAACACTTAGATAATGACAGCAAGCAGAATGGAAATTGTGTTAAAGATTTCCTGAGGAACATCACTGTGGCCAAGGTACAGCAAGAACAAAATGGGCATTGGGCTTGTAATTGAATGAGCAAGAACATCCAGAAGGGTAATATTAGCAAAATTTAGAGGAGAATTATTACGTTATCTGTCAAATTCCAAAGTAAACTTCATTAGTGGCTAGGAAGAGGCTTTTTTTTTTTTTTTTTTTTTTTTTTTTTTTTTTTTTTTTTTTTTTTTTTTTTTTTAATGAAAAGATGCTCTCCTGTGTCCCTGCTGCAGGGCTGTGGCAGCATCTCTCTGATGGATCTGAACTGCCTGGTGTCCTGCAGCAGGGCCTGCGCCAGTCAGAGCTTCAGCAGCTCTCACGTGTCTTGTAGATCTCGTAGAGGCTTCCAGCACAGTCAAGGAACAGACACGGATAACAGAGGATGATAGAAAGGCTGTGTGCCTGTTTCCGTGACACAATTTTAATTGCTTCTTTTTCCTGAGGTGTGTGGGGTTGGTCATTAGATGCTTGACTAGGCTGGTTGATCCCATATGTAATTCCCACACAGTTTTCAGCCTTTCTGATGTTAAAGCTTGACTGGTCTGGGAGAAAAACTTAGTTTTCTCTATGTTTGCTGATGCCTGCACTGATGTGTGGAAGGAAGTGTCTGATCATAAGCCACACATACAAAGCTATACCGTGACAAGGAAGACAATTCCCAGCACCTGCAGTATATGGAAGAGGATGCAGCGTGGCTATTTTATACTCATAGGAGTATCTTGGCTGTAAGTTAGTAATAAGGATTAGTGAATGATTATTTTGTTGATTAAAAACATGTAGCATTTGTTTATCGCTGGTGGAATCAGGTGCTAAGGAGAAAACATGCTAAGCCGTTTCTTTTAGCCTGGAACTGGGAAAGGATACACTAAAGAGTAGCAAACAGATCAATAAGTGCTTCTCGGAGAGGAATGTTTGGTGCTGGGTAAATGCTCAACCTGCAGGGAACTAGAGGAGGAAAAGCTCTGTGAGGAAGGATGAGGAAAAGCTGCTGTAGTAAAAGGGATTTAGTTGTTAAAAGCAGGGCCATACCAGATTTAAAAAATTTTAATATAAAAAAATAAATAGAAAACCTTACCCTGAGTGAATAAAGCATCAATTTTCCTACTTCTAAAATGAGATCTAAAAAGGAGCTCAGTAATAGTTTTGGTTGCCATGGTGTTTAAAGGTGCAGCTCCACAGACATTTCAAATAACAGGCGATGCTTTTATCTGTCTGCATGGCCAAATTAATTTTCAACTGCTGGAAACGTTTATTTAGTTTGCTTTAATTCTTCTATATTGGCAGTATCATAAAAAGGCCCAATTCTGCCATCTTTATACAGACACAGCTCTTTTTTCCTCTGGAGAAAGAAAGATAAGATGAAGGCTGAACTGGTCAGGAGATGCAAAAGGCAATGCTGCAGTTCTGGGCTTGCAGAGACATACGTGGAAACTCTGCTGATGGTGCAGGCGTCTGCTGAAGTGTGGTTCGGGGCTGAACCAGCAGAGGAATGTGTGGAAAACTAACAGTGCAGGCACTGATACTATCCCATGTATCTTCTTAAGGGGCTGTTATGGCTGGAATATTTGGTCTTGTATCCTTGCAGGTTTTGCCCTTCTTTCCTTTGGAAAAATAAGAATCCTGGCTAGGAATGGTTATAGACCAAATGAAAAGATTACTGAGTAGGTGAGACCTGCAGTTAGATTCCCAAATCCATACCATACACCTTGACCTGACTTTTGATGTGCTGAACGCTTGGCAGTCCCCCCTGCCTTTGGTGGTATGTGCTGGTTATTTGCTGCTGCTGATAGCAAAGCACTTGGGCAAGTGCTCAGATCCCATCCCTGCACTCTGTGATATCATCCCCATGCCTGGACAGAGCCTGGAAGTTTTTTCAAATCTTGGCATGTATACAGAACATCTTGATCCTGTGTCCTACTATCCGTGTATCTCACTGGCTTAGCTCCCTCTATCCCCTAGTGTTTTGAATACAGCCACCAGTACCGGATGGCATCCCTAAACTCAAATACCTCTTTCCTGTATTTGACTGTACCTGAAATATAGAAAGGAAGCTGAAAGGAAGAACTGCAAACTGATGATGTGATATGATGTGGCCCTTAGTAAGTTTGCTATGGCTCTCATTTGAAATAGGTGATCAATAAGTACATTTCTTATGTTTTCTTTCCAAATATTAGT
This sequence comes from Meleagris gallopavo, assembly GCF_905368555.1. Lineage (NCBI taxonomy): Eukaryota > Metazoa > Chordata > Aves > Galliformes > Phasianidae > Meleagris > Meleagris gallopavo. The sequence continues at coordinate 8,227,928 of NC_139419.1, read as the reverse complement.
TGTCATATAATCTGCAATGAAACAGCATTCAGGGACTCAAGGTCTATTTCAGTGATTTATTTTAGTGGTGTCTAACATTCCGCTGCCTCATCTTCCACTTAGAAGTGTGAGACAGGAACCCTCTGTTATTAAAAGCAATCCCAGTTGTGCACACCTTTAATTTCCTCTGGATTACGTTAATTGCCTGACAGCTAAAAGTGATCTGGGTTTTTCAGTCTTCAACACTGGACTGCAAAAAATATTTACAAGCTACAGCAGACTTATAAAGATGCCACTGAGATGCCTTGAGAGTAACAATCGGAAAACGCAGTGGCAAAACAACACTATTTTTCAAAGGTTAAATGCTCAGAATGCTAAAAACGAATTGCACATAATAAAGCCAAACAAAGACTTGGATTCAGCCCATTTTTCCCTCTACTTGTCTCACATAAAAGGAATATGCTGGCGGTTTAAAAATGATGGCACAGCATCACATAACAATTAGAAATTTAATAAGGAAGCTTTAATTTTAGTATGGTTTTGGTTTTGTAGTTCAAATATCCCTTAGTGTCAACCCCCTTCCTCTATTGCACGGTCATTCTCTTGTCATGCATGCCTTGCTCCGGGTCTTTATAGGACTCACTTAGCTGAGAATGGCTGCATGGTGCTATTTAAAGAGCAGCAAACAGGAAGGAGGGACTGTCCAGGCTGATGTTAGCACTTGGAATTTGTCCTGTGTGACTTTGAGCAGTCACAAGGCCTATCTGCACCCTGCTTCCCGAGTGTGAATGGCCATTGCAGCGCTGCAGGAAAAGAACCGTCTCAAAGGCAGCTCAGACTTCCTCAGCGGTGAGGAAGTTGTTGACCCCTTTGCTATTCTCCAAGCTGTGTCTTTGTAATGCTACGAGTCTGTGCTGGGAAGCGGTTTGAATACCATCTGAACGGGGAAAAAGGGCAGCGAGAAGTTCTGTAGTGGTGTAATCTACCATTAATAACAATTGAGAACTTACTGGCAGACACTTCTTTGGTTCGAAGCTGCCCTTAGGGGTTGAATTAAATTTAGTCTGTTCATCACGGTCTGCTGGAAGGTGCTGTTCTCTGTGGTGGGATGGAGGTGAGCCCGCCGAGCTGCTGCAGGCAGCCAGGATGGCTTAGTTTGGGTGACCTGCTATTTAGCAGCTGGGTGGAATTGTTTTGCACTAGATAGGTGACCCGGGTGCTTCCAGCAGGCAGAAGCCGTGCTGACAGCAAACGCTGCAGATTGCTCGCAGTTTCGCTCGGCAGGTGGCCGGTGCCAGCAGAGCTTGGCGCAGGATCAGCCTGACATCGTGCTGTGTGCAGGAACGGCGGAGTGTTGGGCGGCAGCTTTTCACTCTAGTTCACATCCGTGCTCTCTGCTTTCAGTTCAAACGAGGTGCTGGGGGGAGGCTGAGGTACATACCTCAACTATTGTAGGGAACTACGTTATTATGTGGGGGCTTGAAAGTTTGGATTCGATTACAGTATGGACTCTGAAAAGTACTCTGGTTTTAATTTCTCAATCCATTTCCAAAGTGAGATGAGAAAATGAAATATGACCTTTACTATGTAGTTGAACTTTTCAGCAAAGTAATGTAGTCTTAAAGATACGTATTTTTACTAGATTGGTTAATTTATGTTATTTTTTTCTGAGACCATTTTGTAGATGAAGCTTTAAAATCTTCAGCTCTTGTAGACTTAAGGGTGAGCAGAAATACTTGTTCTGAAATGCAATCTTTGTGATTGGCTTAACAAACTGATCTTTTTTCTATCTCTGAGCTATTTTTTAATGGGATCCTTATTTTATAAACACTTGCACAGAATAGGGATTTATTTCACAAATGGATATTTGGTATTTCTCAGTTATTTTATGTACTTGACCCTTTTTTGCCAACATTAAAAGAGCTGTTTTATTTTCTCAGACCCTGGAGTACTGGATTGCAAATGTTATTAATTTTGTGTGGTTATGTCATATTGTGGCTCCAGACGATTCTTCTGTAATGAATATGGATTTTATTTGTCTATGAACTGGTGCATCACACCCATTATTATTTCTTTTTTTTTCCCCCTCTGCCTTTTAAGTTGGAAGGAAGTCCTATAGCTTGAAAACATTTCTCTTTCTCTCTTGTTCTTCAAAGTCCCTCAAAGCCTAAAGCTGGCTGCTATAATCCTACCTTATCCTTATTTTAACCCATACAAAGAATTACTTGTGAATCTACAGTATTCATTTTTGTTTTGTTTTCATTTTCAATTTTCACTGCTTTTTTTGATGATCCAGCTCAAACTGTTATCACATACTCTCTTTCAGGGAATGGCTTTGGGGGACTTAAGCTCTTCTTTAATCCCCCCTCCAAGAAGCAAACTACTCTGAACTCTTGGAATGGAGAATGTGTGTGTTTGTGTGTCTGCATAGCTTGACCTGCCTGAGGGATGCTTTCTTTGGGCTTTGCCTTACCTGTTCATAGAATCAATTGTGACTGCAGAAGGACAGACCCAGCAGACTTCAGCTGCAGACATTCTTTTGCAGATCTGAGTAGTCTCAGCAGCAAAAACCTGCACCAGTCCCCTATCTGTGGGTCTGTACTGTAGTATTCTGACTCCATGGCAGGAATGAAGGGGAAATCATTAGAAGTGGGGTAGATACCCAATGGAGAGGATGAGATTTGTCAATTGCACTGCAGCAATAGGGACATGCTGAGAGAAGGGAACAGTTATGTCCTTGATGAGCTGGGAGGATTTCCATGAGCAAAAAGCTGTAGTTATTTATCCAGTGCATTCTCTCTGCCTCAAGATAGTAAGAGAAAAGGTAGGAGATTAACTCACCTCCCTCTGTGAAAGTAACTGCTCCAGGGAGAAAAAACTTAGTCTTCAGAGCAGCACTGAAATATGAAGGCTTGTTCTGTTCTTCGCATTAGGAAGAAGAAATCCTTCTTCCCACTGCTGCAAACCAAATGAGTATCTGACTGAATGAATTTGAAGCAAGCAGCTAATAAAATCTAAAATAAATGAGATTACTGAATCAAATCATAGGATGCAAAATATTTGTGTAATTGTGTAATTCAAAGCTGTTGCAATATTAATGAATATTATAATACAATGATTAAACACAGGATTCATTTTGGTTTTGCAAATGTGCCTAAGCCCTTAATCTAGCAGGGTATTTCAACATAGGTGAATTTTGTTGAACCCATGCACAACTAGAAGCCTCTTCTTGTTCAAAGCCCTCATCGTCACTCAGCCTTCTCTTTGCTCTGCTGCTTCCCGTTGTTTCTGGCTCACCTGCTGAAGATAAAATAAGGCTCTGCAGCTAAGAGGGCTCACTGAGCAGTGAGAAACCCAGGGTATAGTTCAGCACAGCTGAAGTCCAATTGCCTAAAGCACCCTCTTATTCAGATCCTGCCTTTGCTTTTCCTGCAGTCTGATTTTAGCCTCTTGTATAAAGTGTTTTTCTCTGAATAATCTTGCTGATCGCATGGAGCTGTTTAAGGAGCAAGGTCCTGCTTAATAGCACAAAGTGAGGCAGAAAGGAGCCCCAAGAGAAACCGAAAAATCTTGTCTGCATGCTCATTTGTGCTAACCTCTACTTACATTTGGTTTATACAGCCTGAAGTGCCAAGCAGTGCTTTCTTTTGCTGTGATTTCTTGGACCATCTTCTCTTAAAAAAAAAAAGGTCTAACACCTTTGTGTTTCTTTCGATCTGCAGGAAAGGTGCAGAACTTCAGTCCAGGCTGAACAAAATTGATTACTCCTATTTTCTGCTGTCTGGTAACTAATCTTGGCTCCTTGGAGCCTGCTTTAAGTTGTTCTACAGAGTTTTTGTGTTACTGTAAATCACTGCTGTTGTCAAGATAGAAAAGTTTTGAGATTTCATCCATCCATAATGCTCGCTACAGCAAGGCTCTTGGCTTGTCTGTGGACTCTGCTTTGTCCTCACTAGAAAAGGGGCAGATTTCTTGACTGTAGCCTTCAGATTAGCACTGCGAAGGTTTTGTTTTATATCCTGTGAGGGAGGGCAAGGCTAAGAAGTTGCCCATCCCCACTGACTATCCTTGCTGGTATCCTTTGTGTTTGAATCTGTCCACAGTTAAACCATAAGACTGAAGCTCTGTGGGCAGTTGGGATGCTATGATGAACAGCTGAGGGGCTCCTGTCCTAGGCAAGCCAGGTGATTTTGGGATTGTTGTCCCATGCATTTCTGCCTTGGGTGGGCAACTCTGTCTCCTGCTCTCTCCCCACAGTGCTTGCTCCCCTTTTTTTTTTCCCCCTGCAAAGGCAGTGTCAGTTCACAGAACAAGTGCCAACCAGGCCTTATTGAGCTCTTCAGGAACCAGTAGAATCATCTTGCCTGGTTTCTGAAAACCAGAGAAGGAGCAGATGTATTATGTCTAGAAATAGCTATATGTTTGTGCTGCAGGGGGAATTAATCATTTGAACAATTTACCTTGGATTGTGCTGGATTCATTGCCACATGAAATCTTTAAATCAAAACTGGATGCCTTTTCTAAAAACAAGATCAACTCAGAAGTTATGTGCCTGGTGAAGGACTTCCTGGGTAAAATTCCATCTTGCACAAGTTGGAAAAAGCTGTGACCACTGTAGGCCCTTCTAAGGCTAAAATTCTTACAAAGCAATGCTTTTTAGTGGTGAATCTTTCCTACCCTTCGGTGTTCCCCTTTGCATTAACCAGGAATGAAGGATGTGAGATAATGATTACATGAGATATCTTTATGTTATTCATTCCATGTACTGAAATCCATCCTACGCTATAGCTCTAGCTCAGCTCCTGTATGAATTTCTACGCTTTGGAAAATAGGATTGGTTGTCCTCTTTATGCACTGTTCCTTCAGAAGTACTGTCACGGGGTGACAGATATCATCCCTTTATCCTATTAATCTTCATAACATTGTAATCATTCTGGCATCTTGGAAAGGTGTGGGCACCTGTATTCAAGTTATGCTAAATCATAACAGTGTAAATAATACTTTGAATGCTTTGATGCAGGAGAATAAAAACCTTCCTGTAATAGATTCTGCTAGCATTCTTTGTCATAATGGAGATATAATCAGCTGATTTCAGTACCAGTAGATAATATGATAGGATCCATTCTTTGCAGAATGCTGAAGGAATTTGGCAAAATGAGTTGATTCACAAAACAAATTGCAGAACTATTTAGTAGATCTAAACTGTTTATGGACATACTTTTTCCCCTTCACCACACAGTTAGCAGTGTAGCTGTCATTTCCTTTCATACACATACAGGCTTTTGTGCATCAGTTTGTAAACATAGTCTGAGATACAGATTCACAGGCTCAAAGAACACCAATCCAGCATGGGCATGAGGTTTCTTGAGAGGCAGTGAGCGCTTTGAACGTGATGCTACTTCTTAGAATAAGAAATAAGAAAATGTATTTGGGACAAAATTCAGGTAGTTTTCTTCCTTGCAGAAGAAAAAAAACCTCATCATTTCAACCCAGATGTTTTATTCAATGTGAAGTGAACAGCTCATTTTATTTTCAAATGCTAAACTTTTAAGTTTTTGCTTTGAAAAAAGAAGCTGTCAAATGTAATATCAGTAATGAATCTGGAGAACACAGTAGGGCAGTAGGATTTTCTGGTGTTTCTCTTTCTTTGATTAAACTCCCTGCCAAAGTCAGCCCAAATTTACAAAGTATGAATATGCTGTTAATTCAGTGTTCCTGTTGCTCTGCTTACAGTACTGTCTTGATGTAAGGGTGAATAGTTTGATCCTTGCTGCCAGCAGATGAAGAGGTGAGGAACAGGCCAACACTGATGCTGGGTTGCGGAGGCAGGATGACTCTGCCTCTGTGGGCTCTGGACTAATTGCATCATTTGTGTCTATTTTTTTTTTTTTAATCATCAGCCGTGTTGTTTCATGCATGTATTTGTTTAAGAAAGATCTGGAATTGTTTGTAAGGACTGCTTTTACCTTGAGCTGGCTTGGTTTGACTGCACAGCAGTATTTCATTTCACTGTTCTGTCACTCGAGATGGTTGATTTCTTCATATTACAAGCAAATTATATTCCCTAACAATGATTTTATGACACAATATATTTTTTCCAAGCTCAGTTTTGCATTGGAAATTACTCAGGTCAGTGTCTTCAAGCCTGTAAATGAATTGCAGGTGCAAATGGGGCTAATTGGACATCTCTGATGGTGCAAATTTCAGCCCTTTGAGACTTCAAAAGGCTGTGGATTCAAATTATGATCTGCAAAACAACAAATTTAAAGTATGTCTGAAAGTCAGGCATTTACTGAGTACAACTGAGCTCCGCCTGAATCTATTAAACCGATGAGAGGTGATGAACACTGCTGGAAATTAGGCTGTGAGGATTTAAATGTCTTAACTGTGAGAACTCTTACAAGTAAGTGAGCTTCCAACACAGCAGCTACCTCTTCAGTGCACAAATACTAAATTTAGATGTTTTCCTTTCCACATCCATTTTGCATGAAATACGTATTTGTACATTCCTATCGTTTATTTTGTACTATTTCTCACGGTGAGTATCGATGTTGCCTCTGCAGTTCTGATATTTTGTTACTCTCTCCTTAAAACAACAGTCTGCTCAGGTGAGTGGTATGGATGATGTGCTGTGGTCATGTGCACTTTTAAGATGCAGCACTCGTGCCAGGAGGTGGAAGAAAGATGAGGCCAGAGGGAGAGTTGTGGAGGTCTGGTTAGAGCCAGGGTACGGTCTGAACTGGCTCACTCTCTTGGCAGTGGGCTGAAGGAGCTTGGAGCAGAGTCAGACCACAGCCCTACAGACCAGGTTTAGCAGAAAAGGAATAGCAGAAAACAACTTGGATGTGTTTTATATTTCTCTGTGGCCAAAATGATTTTCCAGAGAGTTTCTCGGTGTGGGCACGGGGATAAACGTGAGGATAAAATTTAAAAAGGCCTACAAAAGGGAGTGGGTGTACTGTGACAGGAGTGTCCTTGGAGTGAAGAGATGCATGGTAAAGGAAGGCAGTCACAGAGAGGCAGAACTCTGAAGGTGTTGCGGTGAGGCTTGGCTGTAGATGGTGCAACAAGGACCTGTGTCTGATGACCTACAGGATGAAGAGGAGTGATGTAGTCAAATCACCAAGTGGCTGCAAGTTGAACCAAGCTGGGTTATAACTAAGAAGTTTTTCCCTGCATTGGACATATCTAACCTATTTTCTTTGGCTTCTGAGTAAGGGAATAGGTTTTCATGTGTCTTCTCTTTCACTATGGTCTATGTTATCATTGCTGAAATGCACCTTTGCTGATACTATGTCATTAGTGCCTGTCTGCAATCTCTGCTGCTGGGACACTGGGCATCAATCACTGTTGTAGAAGTGGTTTTTTTGTGTGTGTGTGCGTGTCACTTCTGGCAGCGAAACAGAGCTCAGTTGTGCACTGAGCTGAGTGAAGAGGTTTGTGTCTGGATAGATCAGAAATACAGTGATGAAAAAGGAGTGGGAACGTTCACAACCCAACCTTTCCTTACAGGTACTGTAGTGCTGAGCTCTATTGGAGGCTCTAATGTATCCCCACGTCTAATACGAGCCTGGAACCATGGTTACCTATCCAGGCAGTGGCTTAGCATTAGCCACAGGATTTACGTTTTCTCAGTATCTGAAAAGCAAGTACTATAAGAACAAATACAATTTCACGGTAAACATGGTTCAGCTGTCATTTTAAGTGGGAATAGAGCGACTTTGGAATGAATTGCATTATGCTGCTCCATTGTGTTAAACTGTTTGATGAACTTTGCGGAGCTGAAGCCTTGCCACTGATTAGGAACAGCGCACATGCATCATGCTCCCTACCCTGTCAGCAAAGTTGCTGGAAGGCTCTGGGGACTGCCAGCAGTTCCCTCTGAAGGATAGCTTACTGCCTGAACTTACTGCCTGAAATTTCTCAGCTTAATGCCTATTGCTTATATTGCTTGAATTTATATGTGAATCTGTTTTGAGTGTGCTTTTTTGAGATGGCCTCTGATGTTCAGATACAAATCCTGATTTTTTTTTTTTCTTGCTTAGGAGTGCCCAGGACTTTCTGAAAATGGGCTGTTAGTGTTTCCCAAACCTGAGAATACCTAAGCATATGTCTTCTTGGAAAATACTAGCTTATCCAGCTCTCCCTATGTTCATGTAAAAAAAAAAAAAAAAAAAAAAAAAAAAAAAAAAAAGGCATTTATTTTATCCCAATGCTTTGTAAGAAGACTAAGTTAATTTAGCAGCAGCGTGACTCTGCTACCTGGTACGAAGGCAGGATTCCTTTCTGCACGTGTTTTATCAAAACCGGAATATCCTACAAGAGCCAGCAGGTTTGGGTACGGGAGGAATAGCTCAGAGATAAGAGGGAGCAATGACAGCCAACCATATCTTGTCAGTTGAGCAGATGCAGTGACATCCATTCCTCTTTCCTGGGGATGAAGTAAAACTAAATGGCAGGAACTGCTTGCATGAATGCGGTGTTTCATGGGAAGGAAGCAGGACTTCCAGACAGTGAGATGTTAGTCAGTGGACACCAGAGGTGGCTGCTTTGGCAATTGAAGTGAGTGCCTGAAACTCCTGCTGCCACAAGAGAGAAAAATCAACCTGCTTGCTGCAAAATAGCTCTCTTGCAGTGATCTAGCTCTTCTCCCATAGGAGTTTGGATTTTATTGAGAGCACAGTGAGACCTCACTTTACAAGCTCTCAGTCTACCTCCTCAGCCAGCATTTTCCTAATTGTGTCAGTAATCATTTGTGTAACCATCAAAATCTAGCTGTGGGAATCGTGACCCCATTTGAAAGTATTCCATTTTGCTAAGCAGAAGCTGTGCCTTTCCATGTGGCAGTACTAATTTCTGTATAAAATCTCTCCCTTAAAGGTGTATTGCCTATACAGACTCTGGGCTGTTTTTTTACAGCTGGATTTGCTGTGAGCATTTATGTGATCGTTCCCTCATTGCCCAAGCTATGGCCTGAAGGCTGCCTTTGACATCCTCTCTCATTTGGCATGAAGACTTCTTCCTCTCAATTCCCCAGTCAGATACTTACCGGTGTAACTGGCCACAGGAAGGCAAGCAATAATGTTTCCACTTGATTTCACACCAGAGTATCACACAAAAAGCTGTGAGTGAAAGGCTGCAGAGAGCCTCCAGAGAAATTCTATCTGAAGGTGCTGCTCTGAGGAAGGATCAAGTCAGCCCACACAGCTCCCAAGACATCTCACAGTCTAGCTATTCTTAACAACTGCAGTGAAGGGCTTTTTGCACATCCAAAAGCAGCATATCTCAATTCTTTACTAAGAGATTTTTTTTCTTAGTGCCCAGAAAGAACTTTTGCTTCTAATAAAGCACAATTTTTTCTCCCCCTTCCTTCCTGCTTTCTCACTCACAAGGGTGGAGAATAACCTGGAATTTATAGTCTTTCTGTAATAGCCTTTAATGTATGGAAAGCCTATCGTTGGCTACCGCACTGGCTTTCTATTCTTTAGATTAAACAAAGGGAACTCCTTTAGCCACTCATTAGTGCTCATTTTTTGTCCGATTCTTCTCCCATTTTGTGTTTTCCACCAAAATTCATACATTGGAGGAGGCTCGAAAGATCAATGAAACATCACTTCTTGTCATAGGGCCCCACCCATTTAAACAAAGACTTTTTTTAGAATTATTTGAACTATAAATATAAAAGAGAAAATATGGAAATGTGGAACGTTTGCAAACCAAAATATCTCTGAATATCTATAACTGCTTGACAAGTTGGTTTTAAGCAGCTCTGTTTCAGACACTGCAAGAAAGTCATCACCTAAAGCAAGAGTTATTTTCTTAGTCAACTTGCTAATTTCTTGCAGTCTTCATCTGCAGGCCATGCGATCTACAAGAGTAACGCCCTGTTCTGCATCGCTATTTATTCTTCAACTCTGTGCTACACATTAATTACCAAAGGGTCTATTTTATTCATTCATGTGATAATACACATTCTTTGTGAAATAACAGTTTAAAAGCTAAGAACTATATCCCAAATCTGGAAAGGACATGATTTTAGCATGTTAGATATCATGTTTTCATTTTGCATGATAGTGTTTCTTGAGCATCCTCATTTGTAATGTAATTTTAAGGGATTTGCTAGTGTGCTGCAACACTTTCCATTTAGTGAGTGCACTCTGGGGTCTCCAGTCCCTCTGACTGAAGGACCTTAGCCTTATCGGTACTCCTTGCATTACATCCCCATCACTGGCTGGATGCACAATAGAATAGTTAGAAAATTCTTTGCTGGAGAGAGAAACAATTATAAAACATTTTTAGAACAGTGAACTGAATGTTTGTCATAGCTGGCAGCTTTTATTTATGACAAGTAGTAATTGCTTCAGCTGGTAAGAAGAAAAAAAACACAAGAGAAAAAAAGATATTTTTAAAGGGAATTTGGTGCCATTAGATCTCAAATTGGATTCTACAGGCACTGAGTAACTTCAAGCAGCTAACACTGAGGGTGCTGGGAGGGGTGGGCTTGGTCTGTACGAGGCACTGCTCCTTGAAGGTGGTGCCAGATCTAAAGAGATGTCGCTATATGCAGACCAAGTGAGGATTGAAAGAATTTTTAATTTAACTAAGTATCTTGCTTATTGGAAAATCACATGAAACATGATATCTTTGTGTGGGTTCCACGTAATGTTGAAGTAGAAGTATCCTCTACCCCTGAACAAGGAGGACAGAAAGAAACTGCCAGGGCAGTCCTGAAAACATAACATTGGCCAAGGAGTGCCTCTGCTTTGTGGCTAGAAGCTTGCTTATCTAGGCAGCATCAGTCTGACTCTTTTCCAGTCTCTGCTGTGTCTCTTCCTGTGCACAGGCTTTAATGCAAAGCTGCAGCGGGAGACAAAGAGAAGGGAAAGATCAGTGGTTATTGCGAGCTGGCTATGGCAACTGGGTTGATAGAATCTAAGAAGTGGCTGGCATGATACGAGCACCCAGGGAGGCATTTGGCTGGGCTTTTTTATTTAGACAGTGAATTATTCTCTGTGGAGGTCTTGCTCGCTATCGTGTTGTATGACATTTTGGGTAATATTTCAAGACAAATAAATAGAAACAGTAATAATTCCCTTGTGCTTTCCTCCCAGCTGCAGGATTTTGAGAACCCTCAGTACACGTTTCTTCCAGGACTTTGTTTAAAAGTGCCTGTAACAGGGAGAAGAAAAACAAGAGATTGGCTTTAAAAACAAAAGGACAGTTAAGCTCTCCATTAGATCTTGCACAGATGAAACCCAAAGCACCCTGATTTTACATTGGTATTAGCAAACCCATAATAGAAGTATTTTCTGGGAACTGAGAACCTTTGGGCTCTTCTGAAAGAAATCAGCGTGTTTTAACCAGTGTGTTTTATGTGCTTTCCTGGGCTGAGGTCTCTCATAATTGCTTTCTGCTGGTACTCTGGAGATTTGCTGGATCTCCGTGTTCCATTGTATAATTAACTGCATCAGAAAAAAGCCATTTTATTGATAGTCTATGGGGTCTATTTTTGGAAGAGAAATGAATAACGTATTTGAAGAAAGTCTATTACTTACCCTCCTCTCTGCCTGACTGTATGACGGGTCAGGCAGGGACACCTGATTTTGAGCTCCAAAGCTTTCAACATGTATTTTCATTAGACATCTTGTGCTGAAGTCAAAACAGAGCTATGCCTGCTCTTATCAGCTGAAGATTCAACCGTTTTGAGAGCATAAGAAATGACTTTAAATCTACGGCTCCCACAGCAGCAAAATCTGACCAAAATGGTTGGGAGTCATGATCTACCATGTTTTGTCTCAGGCTGTATAAGCAATCTCAGCCAAAATAAAACCTAGTCCTGCCAAGATGGATTTTCAGAGGCAAGAGAATCCCCCAAGAGGTAAAACATTCTGGTGAAAAGAAGGAAGATAATTCTAAGAGCTTAGAGAGTCATGTTATAATTTCGTATTATAATGAAAAGTTCCCCATTGTACCAGATGATGCACATGATTTAATATTCCTAAGTGTGCTTAGTACCTCCCTAAATGTATACAGGCTTCTGCTGTTAGGATGCAAAAGTTGGAGCCTGGAAAACAGACATTTGGAAGAACTTCTTTCATCTGGAAAGCCAAAGTTACTCTGAGGAGAGTTCCGTACGAGTGCTGTGCAGGGGCTCAGTACTGTGTGTGGTTTTGCCAAGATGGTGAGTGGGAGGAAACGTGCCATGGGGGAGGTTGGGTGTAGGGGAGCTGGGGGAGAGTTCCCTGTAGCAGAGATGGAGCTTGTGCCAGAACCATGGTGACTTGGATTAGGCTTTACTGCTGGCTAAATCTCTGAGTGTGGTGTTCCAAAAGGAAAATAGTAACTAGCTGTCTTAAGGCACTTGTTGGAGGAGAGACTATGAAATACTCATTGGCTAGGTGTTATGTGCAGATATTAGAGAGAGGCTTTATCTATTGCACTAGTGTTTTCCTACTTTGCTTAAAAAAATATTTTTTGCTGCTATGGTTGCTTTTTGGAGTGGTGAATGTATCTCACTGAGCATTGGAGATGGTTTTTTTTTTTCAACTTCATAGGTTTGGGAGGGAGAACTGAGCCAGTGATTTGCTAGCAACCTTTATAAACATGGCCTTTTGGCAGCGAGTCAGCTGTTGGCAGAAGGCTTGCAGTTGCTTATTAAAAAAAAAAAAAAAAAAGTCTTTCATTTAGCCATGTCAAACCTAACTGCTTAAAAAACAAAAAACCGAGTTGGCCTTGATTTTGAATTCTTTCAGAATAAGTTTTTTCAGTGTCTGGTTAGCAATGGCTCTTGGATAGGTTATTTGATTATCAGTTAAACATAGGTTCTCATACAGAATACGTGCATTTGATTTATACCTGATCTAAATGTCTGTAATATTTTTTTTTTTTGTCTGTTTCCTTGTAAGGGCTTGTTTCCATCACTGCATGGCTGTGTGTGTTTCAGAGCTGATATAAGTAATATAACCAGATCTTCAAAAACATAAATGCACAAGTGATGGTGCAGGCTGATACTTGGCTCTCCTTTCAAGGTGCATTTGCTTGGAAAGATGGTGCTAAAGTTTGGTATCCTTTTTTCCTCACTGTTTCTCCTGCAGGTGGAGAAATGTGCCCATATCTATGCTGTATTTGCTCCTTAATGAGAGCAATCGTGCTTTGTTTTTGGGGAGAGTTCTAAATGATTGGAGGAAGGTTGTCTGCATCACCTGCCTTCTACCTATGTGCACAATCCATCTCTAGCCAGTCAAAAGGATAAAGAAATGAGCTGACAAATGCCAACGCTTTTTTTAGAGCACATTATAAGGTAAAGCCCAAAATAAATTTGCTATTGCTTTCACATACTTTGGACATAACTCTATGCCTAGGATATGTATCAAGAACAATTCCTCTGGTTACAGTCTATGAGTATATATGAGCTATAGAGTGCTTACTCCAACTACCAGTTTCCTGGGAAAAAGGTTTGCCATGACCATCTATTATCTCAACTGCAAAAGAAAAGTAAACTCTTAACCACACATAAAATTCAGCAATTCCTTTTTAGCAATAGGAGTTTGGCTTTAGTGATAATAAGTGTTGGTTTGTGATTTAATAGTTCACTACTTACTTTGCCTATAATCACAGAGTAATAAATAACTATTGGCAAGATGGATAACAGCTTGATCCGAGAGGCATGGAAAAGATAAAGCAATAGGCACAAATGCATAATTTATATTCATAGTAAATGGGTCCTAGCCAAGAAATGTGGAAAAAAAAACCCACAACTGATACAAGAGCATATTTTTTAAGATACCTCTGATTTGGAGGATGGCTAAGTATCTACGTTCATACTAGCTAGTTGTCTTTCTAGTTTATCAGACTCGCTTTGCACATGTTGCATGGAAAAATCCCTTCCTGAAGTGTTAACTCTAAGTCTCGTGGATCTAGAGTACCTAATGAAAGACCACACCAGCTTTTTGGGCCCTATTGATCAAAAGTCTGTTTGCATGCTTCCCTTTTCAACATTCTCTGCAGTTGCTGGGAGTTTTGCTGACTTCTGAGTCACAAAGTGAAGCCTTCAGATCTGTTTGGGCCTGACAACTGCAAGCCTGGGCTGCACTGTGAGCACTGTTAGGCATGGGTTTCAGGGGCCAAGAGCCTTGAGACAAAGCCTTGACACCTGATACGTTTGCTCCTTCGCCTCTTCTGTTGCTAAAGAAATGGTTAGCTTCTAATCTGCTGACTACTCTGAGTGATACAGCAGTTTGTAAATGCAATATATGAATTACATGTAAAAATCTATTCAGTTCCAAAAGTAACACTCTCCTCACTGGGATTTTGGCTGCCTTACTTTTAAATGTGTCAGAAACTGATGCTTTCATTTTCTGCTATCACTGTTTTCTCCATTGATGCTGATCTGCAAATAAGAGAATCTCACCTTATACTTTGTCTTTTTAATTTCAGTTTTACATTAGTTGTTAACACTTCGATAGATGATGCTGAATATCCTTTAATTCCTTCAGCTGTGATTCTGTTGTTTTTCCTGAAGCAAGAAGTGAGGTATTTAAAGTTCCAGTAACTGTTGGTTTCAGTGATGAGATGACGAAATTAAAAATCCTTCTCAAATGAATGAGGAAAAAACAGTTTCTGGCCAGTTGACCTGACTTATTGGAGCCATTCAAGCCTAGATCCTGCTGGTTCTCAAGTCTTTGGAGATTTGGGTTTAAACGATTCAATAGCCTGTAGATGTGATAATTTAGTTGTCATTCAGCCTGGTTACACAATTTCAATTTTTTCAGTCTTCTCTTGTAAAGTAGCAGCTACAGCTCCTTAATTACTTCTGTTACTTATTTTATCTTTTTTGCATGCCATCTTGAATTTTTTGGCAAGGTTTTTGCCTTCCAAGGTTTTCAGCTTGTATGTCAGGAACATGGCATGGCTAAGAATAGACCAGAAAATATGGTTCTTGCTAGTCTGCTTCTATAGAGAGAAAATGAAATTCAACATGAAGAAACATTTGTTCCCAGCAGAACTTGGTTAATGTCATGGGAAAGTGAGAAAAAATAAAATAAAATGGCTGCAGGGATAGTAATGAGGAAGTTAACACAAATGTGATATGGAAACTCAAGAGAAACAGCATGCAGATGGTATATCATTCCAGCAAATACTTACATTATTTTCCTGTCTGAATCCATTGATTTGATCTGAGAAATGTGTTGTCTGTAATCTATGCACTCCCCTTTCTTGGAGACCCTTTGACAATGCATTTCATTTAGTAAATCAGATTCTATTTGCATATTCAGAGGCTTGGGCTCAAAGCTACTGATGCATTTAGAGTTTGCAGGGAGGCTGGATTGCTTTTTGTTAAGGACAATTCCTTGCATGATCAACATTTGTTTCAAAGGGGGAGATTCGCTTTCATGACCAGCCAGGCTCAGTCTCACAGACAAAATGCACTGCAGGGTGCAAAAAGAATTGCATCCTTCTTTTCTCCTTCTTGACAGCAATGAGAAATCTATAAGATTACCCAGGAGAAGGGCTGACAAAGGCCCAGGGAGCCCAGGAGGGCTGGGAATGCCAGAAGAGTGGAGTAGGGAGGCTGCATCCCTCAGCCAAAACTTTCCCCTTTCTTTAAGCGACTTAAACCTGGAAGATACGGTCAGTCAAGTGATGAAACTTTCTTCATCTCCCTAAACCACCTTATGGTGAGTCTTAAGTCTCTTTTATTTTTCATTCTGGCTATGTTTGGTGCAGGATATGGCTGATAACATCTTTTTTCTGGCGCTGAAGGAACATCAGCTCAGCATTTTCAACAAAAACAGGAGTGGAATTAACCCAGCTTGTGTATGAGAAAGGGAGGAAGAGCTTAGAGGATGGAGAGCAGATGACTTATTTTACAGGAGCTGCTTTGAAGTCTTTCTGTGTGGCATGATACTTCTCTGTCTTGGATTAACAGAGGAGTTCTCAGCCAGAGGAACTGACCTGCTGAAAATAAGAGTAAAGGAAAGGAGATTTAGGGACAAGATCTGTGAATTTTAGCTGTTCTGTTTTGGAAGACAGAAGTGATGTAAAGAGAACCCGAACAATTAGGGCATATGCTGTGTTTGTTTATGTTCAGAAGCCTGTAGTAGGTGTGCCTGTGTGCTGTTGTTCAGCAATTAGCAATAAAGGCAGACAGCAATTAACCACATGTCTTCTGTGAGTGGTAATGCCTGTTTTTTGTATTTAACCTCCATGATTCATGAATCACTTTGATTCTGGAAACTAGGAAGAACAGGAGGGAAAATCTTAGAGCCTGGTGTAGCCACATGAAAAATGATCATATGTTGTTAGGCAGTAATGAAAGGGCTTCCATATAAATATAGAAAGCTTTTATGTTATTAGAAAATAAATCTATATTTGCATATATACATACATACACATGTATCTATGTATCTATATGCCTACATATATATTATTTGTTGGGTGTCAGTAGAGTTCTATTTCTGTGAATTTTAGGCTTCCTTTGGTTTTAGGACCTCAGACAGGCACATACTTGGAGACAAGTGGATTGGATTGAAGGACAGCCTTTGTGAAGAACTGTTTGGAACAGAGCTTGGTCTTTTTTAAAAGTGTCCTGGGTACAGCATATTTAAAACCAAAGAATACCTGTCTCATTATTTACTAATGAAGAGATAACTATTGCATCAGGATTACGTATACTTTAAGGTCACTTCTTTTCCCTTAACCGGATTTCTGCCATAGACCTTTTATTTGGTAGAATGAGGTTTAGAAACCAGTTTGTCTCATTATAAGTAAAAAAAAAAAATTGGAAAGTTTTCCACTGATTATGGTGTAAATTTGGGCTTAACTGTAATGAGCTGGCTCCAGAATGTGTGCTGGAATAATGATTTTTGTGAATTAATAAGATATTGTTTCCAGGTTTTTATGGATTAATACTTAGCTACAAGCTGTTTAATATTTGGACAGAGAACATCCTAGTAATAAAATGCAATTTTGTTTGGAAACAGATGGAACAATTGGATTGGTGGACAGGCTGTTGTAAAGGGTAGCTGGGGAGAGGCAGAAAGTGCCTGTATTGGTTGTTCTTTCAGCACAAGTCACTGCGATTGCCATTTTAAAAGGAATCTAGTGAGGGTTTTTTGGAAAATGGAGTTTTGGGAGATTTTATTTTTTCTTGTGCCTAAAAATGTGGTTTTAGAAAAAACAGTTAAAAGGAGGTATTTTGGAAGGAAAATGATCATTTTTTTAGAATAGAGAAGATCATTTACATTGTAACCTCAATTATGAAAATGTATCACTTGGCCTGGAACCCAAAGCTTATTTAACACTACTGCAAACATGGAATCTGGGAACTCAAACATTTTCCAAACTGCACTTTTTCAAAGGTGGGTTTTCTTGGGAGCATTTTTCTTTTTCAAATCCACCTAATAAGTGTGCCATGAAGCTTTTCAGGCATTCCATGGTGAGCTGGGGAAAGGGAATGATGTTGTAAAAGGAGCTGAAGGACGAGGGCAGCGATTGGAGCTGAAGACTGTCAGACCTGTCAGAACATTTGGCCAGGGCAGCACAGCAGCAGGCTAAGCGTGTCGCAGAAGCAGACTGGCAGAAATAAAGAGATGCTCTGAAGCTGGTGCTCACCCTGGGAAGTCCTCTGTGCTTCTGGGTACCTGTAGCCTAAGTGAAGAGATGGGTGTTGGTGGGGATGCTATTTTATGTTGTATTGGTCCAAAATGACCTTAGCTACAGCATTCTGGAAGGAAAAACAAAGCCTATGTGTGTTGCTATTCTTTACTTGATGATTATTCAGCTAATGTCAATCCTAATTTAAAATGAAATGTGGATTAACTCCTACAAAACCAGTTACCTCAGCAATTATTCAGCTAAGAGCAGTGTCAAAGACATAGTCTTAAGCAGTCACAAACACAGCAAATAGCTTCAAGAAATGTGTTTGATCACTTATTGTTCCCATGCCATGAAGAGACCTGTAACAGAACATACCTGCAGGGAACAGGTTGCCTTGAAATGTAAATCAAATTCAGTATCATCATACTTGTTAGTACTGTCTTTGCTGCTTGGTAACTAGGAGCACCTGGAGCTTTGACATCTGGCCAGCTGGGCATTAATGAAGCACACCATCAATTCAATCAGTGTTTTAACTGGGAAACATTAAGGGGAGATGTGTGAGAGTGGGTGAGGGTTGTTCTGCAGGTAATATGTGAAAGCCTTGAATGCTCTTAGATTGAGAGCAATCCTTCCAAGATCTCAAGGATACCAGTACACAGATGAAGGAGCCCTGCCTCTGCTCACTGTGCTACAGACACCTCATGCACTGGTATCCAGGTGCAGTGGTTTGCAGGTCTGGAAGAAGAAGAGCTCAGCATAACCTTGGGCAGTGTCTGGCTGAGCTGTGGGAAGGATTGGTTTGCAGCCACAGGATTACCTGTGAGATGCTTCTTGATTGGAAAAGAAATATTTAATCAGGTCTATCTCCTGTAAGTGTCATGTTGAGAAAACAGGTCTCCAAATTGGATTTTTGTGATCGATGGGCAGGAAAGACCTTTTTATCCACCTTAGTGGAACTGACTTACAAAAGTAGGGTTGGGTGACAGCAAAATGTCTGTATTCTGGCAGGACCAGCTGTCTGGGAATGCAAGCTGTTCTGGAACTGTACGCTGATCATCTGTAAATTTTAGCCACAATCCATATGTTTTGTACGTCAAAAGAAAAATAGTTGCTGAGTTCAGAAATAATATGATTCTATTTCACCAGTTTCTGAAGACAAGTGTCATTTCCCAGTAAAATGCATAGAAATATTTGGGTACCTAGACGTAAGTTTTGGAATTTAAGTGCATCGTAAAGCAGGAATTACTGTGTTGTTTTTTAAAGGCCAGGGACACAGCAGGTAGCATGGTGCAGGGACCTGACCCAAACTGAACTGAATCTGAGCACAAAGATCTGTAGGATCTGTTTGGAGAAGAGCAGATATGGATCCAGGCAGTTTATAGACACCAAGTGACAGGGGCAGCGGCATCTGCCTCTGCTAACAAGCCCATGTTTGCCTGTTCTGTGAAGTCCTCTTTAAAGCAATGTTCTGTAAATAAATGAATCTGTTAAAAGCACCATTCCAAAACACAGATCGGGATCTACAGAAACAATTCCTTACTTGAGCTTTTCTGAATAATACCATCTTCTGTCATGCCTACTCAAACTGATTAGACAACACTTTAGTAATGTAATTTATCTCTTGCCTAGGTGAACTATATTCATGCTTCAGTTACTCAAATATTACTGTTCTCCATTTGAAGTTATGTTATTCTGTGCTTTTTATGTTAGATGATATCCGATTGTAATTAAGTACTTGGGAAGTTGGGTATTTCCAAGTTCAGAAAAGCTTGTTTGGGGCATGCATTGTTTCCCAGGTGAACAAGCTGGACTTGGGCATGTCCTTCTCTGAATTGCATCTGACATCCTACACAAGCCAAACGTTTATCTGTGAGCATTAAGCATGTGAATAGCCTATTTAACTAAAAGCACAAGTTCACATTATTTAATTGAATTGGGGTTTGGAGGCCAAATTTATTCCAGCTGGAGATCTGGCAGGGAAAGGCTAATATTCTCGGAAGGAAGGAAGGAAAGAAGGTAGTTCTAAAGCTTAAAAACATTAAAGAAAATGCCAGTAGAAAAAAATGTACTTAGTTTAAAATATATTAATGGCTTCCGTGAAGCATGCCTCTGATGTAGCTGCAGTTGCACTAATGGGCACAGCATCCACCCACCATCCACGCCAATTGGAGGAAGCACTTCAACACCTCTCAGGGTGCAGGACAGCCTGAGACGATGCAAAACCTTGCCCGGAAGGACTGATGAGTTTTTCTGGTGATTGCTTGTAAACTGTTGCTGTCTATTTGATTAATGTGTGGATGACAGACCACAAAGCAACCAGAAGATAGAGAGAAAGCAGAGCAGCATAGAACTGTCATGGTGTGGCCTGATAAAGGGCTGACAGCTTCTGGACGCGCAAGAGTGGATGTGCAGTGGGTTAGCAGAGAGACCAGGCCATCTGCTCTCCCTACTGACCTGGCTGCATTTAGGGTGCCAACTGAGCAGGCTGAAGGCCATTTTGATTGCCTGTCCGTGCTACTTGCCTGTGTTTGAGGCTAGCCCTGGGTGGACTTAGAAGAAGTATCAGTGAGGTTTGGGCTTGAAAGTACATTCGGGAAAGACATTGCCTGTGCCCCTCATCAGTTCTTTCTGCCTTGGGCAGATAAAGTGGGCTCTTTTCTACTTGATTGGATTTTATCTATGTCAAGAACAGTGGAGCATTGCAGACGTGAAACTTGGGTGGGATTCAAGCAGCTTATGTGCAAACTCCTGGGAGTACTTGGGCTGAAGCACAGAGGTCCCGCAGGATCACTGTGCTTGGGTGGGTGGCAGTAGGAAGAGCAGAACCTGGCCTCCAGCTGCAGCACTTCTCAACTGCACTCTATAGCACTCAGCAGGGTAATGCCCAGCACAGGCAGAGGCATCAGAGTGATTTTACTCAGGTTGATTTAAAGAATTTCACAGCTAACTATAAGCACCATTAAGTAGAGCGATGTGTGGGGAATGGCACCATGCTGTTTTTTTAATTTTGGAACCTGGCTTTATATATATACTGCTTTGCTAAGCAGGTTCTTAAAAGATACCTGTTGAGTAGATTCTGTCTTGTAAATAGATCCAGATGAATTTCGTTAAGATTTTTTGTGTAAATCTTTTCTGCCATGCCTTAGGTTGACTTTGGTAGTTTATAAAAGCTTCTAAGAACAATGAAAAAGATGATGTTTTATTCTTTCTGAATATGTGTAATGCAAATTTCCTCAGGTAAGAATTAAATCTTTTTAGGATTTTACTTGAAGGGAACAATGACTCACATCCATTGATAAAGTACACCTTGCCTCCATATTATTAACAAGTTCAGTCAGGTGAATCAGACTGCATCTGCCATTGTGAATAGAGATACTTGTTTGGAAGACAGGGCAGGATTGCACTCCCAGTATGTTATGTTTTATGGTTCCAAAACCAAAATACAGATTGGAGATTTGTCCCAGGTCAGTGTCTCCTTGACAGCATGTGCAGTGTTGCATACCAATTGCTCCTGTGCAAGATGGGCACAAAAGTGCTCTAGAGTAAAAAAAACAGGTCCCAATGTCTCAAGCATTCTAGGAATAAGCCACTCTTACTGCCAGCTGAAAATGCAGGGTAAAACAAAGCAAAAAACAAAGCCACAATCAAGCTGACAAAGTGATGCGTAAGGTACAAAGTGGCAGAGCATTTAGTAAAAGAATAAGAATTATTTCGAAAAAGAAAAACATTATTGGAACGGTAACTGAATGGCACATTGATCTGTTGACTTTTCTGTTGTTAAAATAAGAAAAATCCGTGATATGGAGCTGTTCATTAGTGTAACTGTGATTTTACTGCTACGTTGTATAATTTTCTTTTGACACTGGGGAAACGGATATAAATATGCCAAAGATGGAGCATCTATTAACAAATAAGTCATCTGGGACAAGCAGAAATTCATGTAAAATGCTGTGAGCATGATAAGATACAGAAAAGGCGTAAAGACTGAAGAAAATGATAAAATGCATGGCAAAGAAAGCAGTCGCTCTGTGGGGAAAAAAGCCTTGTAGCGGAAGCAAAGCTTTAGCAATTTGTGCAATGAAGGAAGTTAATTGAAGCTGGAAAAACCATTATTTTTTCCCAATTTAAAACTGGCTTTATATTTATAAAACTTATTTTGTACTTTTTCTCTAAAGTCTGTTTGCATGTTTGGTCTACAAAGTGCTATCATTTGTTTCGCACTTGGTCTCAGATGATGCCTTGAAATTTAATGTCAAAGCAGAGGTAGGGAAGGTAGGGTAGGGACTACAGAGTAAGCAGTCTCACCGTTGGTGTAAAGTTTATGGTACTAGACTGGTGGATTAAGCAAAGCTGGCAGTAAGAAAAAATACCACACTACATAAAGAAATGTGTTGAGAGCCTGTATTTGACTGCATTGCCAGATCCTCCACATTTATAGCCCCACAGTGTGTTGCAGAGGTGTAGGCACATGCAACATCTATCTAACTGCTGGAATATTCCCATAATGAAACTGCACTATTCTTGTTCTACTGATATTCACTTCAAGAAAATGTACGTTAGTCTCTTCTGAAATACCTACCCAAATAATACTTCTGAAGGGGACTGTAGGAGAGGGGCAGTCTCTGGCCTTGTTTGGGTGCTAAATATAATTGCCATAATTGAGCGTGGTCTTGGTAAGGTAGCAGCCTGGGATGTGTTCTCAGTTCTGCCCAATTTAGCTGCCAAGTGTTGAGGAGGCCCTGCTCTGGAAAACAGAAGCAATAAACTGCTTTTCCTTCCTCTTGTTCACGCTATGTCGGATTGGATTCCATAGCATAGCTCTTGCCTTGAATATTGGATGTGATTATCTGATACTAGCACAATGGATTTCATCCTTATTCAGTCTGGAGGTATTGCCCTGTAATATATATGATAATATTTTAAATTAGAAATTCACCATAGTCATAGGAGACAGCTGGAAAACTCATCAATTATATCATGCATCACTTTTTAAAGGATGACCTGAAAATCTGCAACTCCTGAATCACTGTCTGCACCAACGCCACTGTCAGCCTGTGCTTAGTATTTCTGCCAGAGCTGTGGCCATCCAAACTCTTTGGCAAGCAGCCAGCCTGCCCTGTGGGTAGCCACGGCATCTCCCTGCATCACCATGGCAGTGGGGAAGTGAATAAGCTTCAATAACAAGTGACCTCTGTCGGCGTTGTCCTGGAAGAAAATTTGACAACACAGGTTTTCATTTAAAAGAAAACCTAATATAACTGCCTGAGATTTGTCTCAAAATCTGAGACCTCTAACAGTAACAGGGTAAGATCCTGAGTTCGAAAGAGCCTCATTCTCCTCTCCCCCTTCCCTCCCCTTCTCCACGTGTCTCTGCAGCCCAGCCACGCAGATGAATCACAGCAGAATTTAACAGGTTCAAGAGAAGCTGAGCGAAAGTGTTGGGTATCTCTGCCAAATTTATTGCTTTATTCATTATTTATGCAGACAGCAGATGCAATACAGATTTAGGGACTGGCTGCAGTAAATAGAAGTCTGACGTGGCCCAGCCAGACACACTAAACACTTCAGCACTCCACTGCTATTGCATCAAGATGCAAATTCTAAGTCCTAACAGCAGTGATAGAGGTTTGGGTACGGGCATTAAAAGCAGCACCTATAATTTCTGGGTACTTCACAGCACCTCTGTGTTGGGGGCTTGTGGAAAGCAAAAGCAGAGCACAGACAGGTGCTGAGAGCCAGCAAGGAATCTCTTGTACAACAAACAGTGTCTGCCCCCTCCCCCACGGTTCATTTGGGGCAAATAAGATACAGCTGCTGGTGGCTTCTGGCCCTTCAGTGATTGGTGGGCCTTAACGAGCAGCTCTGAGGTGGCACCTGTGGGCCCTATCAGTTGGGGAGGTGCTCGGCTGGCTGTGCTGGTCTGAGGTGGGGGGAGAGCTGCTTTTGGAGATACGGGACAGTCGGGCTTTGTCCTTGGAGCTGTGGCGATGGGACTGCAGACGATCTGGTGAGTGCCTTGATGTAGCGATGGTTTCCTGTGAGGGGAAGGCGGAGGCTGAGGTGAGATGCTGGGAGCTGGGAAGGGCTTGGTGGGTTGTGAGAAGCGGTCTGGCTGGGCAGCCTGCCGGAGGGCTGCTTGGAAAGCATCGTTCTTGTTTTCCTCCTGGTCTTTCCCATAAAGAGCTCAGCTTTCTGGAAGGCTAGAGTCCATTTTCTATATTAGTTTGCTTGGAGGGTAGTTGTTTGCTTTTGTGAGCATGCTTCCAGGTGCTGTCTCTTGCCTGAGCAGGTCCTGTTAGATAACACGGTGGGGTTTGAGGCTTGGTGCTGCTGGTGGCTGCTCCAGGGACACTCGGAGAGCTGGGGGTGCTCTACTGCGTGTGAGGCCTAGACTGTGCTGTGTTGGGTCTGTTGCTGCTGGTGGCTCTCCTCCAGGCTTCTGTGGTGAGAAATTGGGACTATGGCAGTGTGCGGATGGGAGAGAGAAAAATATTACAGCCTGATTTATGTGAAGGGCTGTGATTTGTTGTGAGCAAATGGAGAACCAAGGGTCTCTTTTATTTACTTATTATTTTATAATACAGATTATGCTTTTTTTTTTTTTCCTGTTGGTTGCTGTTGATGTATTTCACATATCTGTCACGTCCGAAACACAGCTTTAATAACAGACATAACAAATGGCTGAAGGTTGCTATCTTTGCATGAAACTTGCTGAATTTTCACTGGTGATGCGGCCTCTTAGTGTAGTGCAAAGAATGTATTACTGACTAGGGGTACAGATGGTACTCCATATTCAGGTCCCAGTCTGCCATTACAATATCACATGTACAGTCGCTGTCTTGATGTGAGGCCCCATGGCAGTGAGAGGAGCGGTCCCTGGGGCACTGTGCTAGGACAGTCTGTGCTAGGACAGTCTGTGCCCTGCTTCATGAGGACCTGTGGTGCCCTCTGTCACTGTGCTTATTAAGAGTTTGTGGCATTTAGCTGCAGTTGGGCCATTAACTCTGATGTCCTGGCTAAGCTCCAGCCTAATTGCATTTTGCATGTGCGCCAGTATATTCCTACTTGAGGTTCAGATGTAAAAATTCTTCCTCTTCTAACAAGTGTTATACAGAGGGAGATTTTTCCTCTGTATTCTTGAAACTGGATTGAGGGCCATCAAAGAAAGCAGTGCTTTCAAAGCACTTGTCCAGTTCCCTCCAGAGCAGAACCAGGCTGCAGAATGTGTTTCTCTCACTCCTCTGTGAATTTCTCAAATTCCTTTATTAATAACGAACCTCTTAAAAATCTGTTTAAGCTTATTACTTGCAGCAAATAAAAATACTTCACGCGAAAAGAAAACAGATGGTCCTGAATGCTGAAGATCTGTTTGAAATGTATTTTCATCCCACTGTCTGGAACTTGTCTCAAGTTGTAAAGGAATTGCAGTTTAATTACGAGCTCTGCAATGCTAACACTGTGTAGCCAGGGAATTCTCTCATACTGGCCTCATTGAATATCAACGTAATTAATTATTTTATGCTCTTCACATCCTCGTTAAAGGAAAATATTTATACACTTGTTTGAAAGAAAATAACTCTGGGTTGGGGGCTCTTTGGGACTAGATTGTTCCTATGTTTGAGTTGAGGGCTTGTGTTAAGCTGGAGAAGATGGGATTTGTGATATTTGTGCTGACGGCATCTTACCAGTGGTTGGCTCCTAACAACTTCACATTTACACTTCAGAGCAGAAGCTGGGCTGTGGTGTAAAGAGCCCCTGACTGCAGCTATCCCCTGTGCTGCAGGGCCAGCTCTGGGAGCCTGTGGTGCCTGAATAATATTCTCATTTCTCTGATCTTAAAGCTGTATTTGGGAAAGTGTAGGCTTTAGGCAGAAGCAGTGGTTATGGCTTTTTTTTCCAAGGGGACACCTCAGGAGGTTAATTCTATCTATGTTACTCAGACTCCTCGGTTCCTGCTGACACATCATCTGGTTTTCGTAGTCAGTGTCCTGCTTCCAGCTGAAACCCAATATGATACAATAGCAAAAAACCCAAACCCACTGCTGTCTTCTAGACATTGTTCTCTTAGCTGACTCGTAGACATTCATCCTGTCAGATAGATGTGGCCACCCTGAAATAAATGAGCTAAGAGTGAAGGAGGCCAGGGCTTGGTTTGGCCCTAAGCAGGAGGGCTGTGTGTGGGTGCAGAAAGGACAGCATCTATGGGATAGCTTAATTCATATCTTAATAATAACAAAAGTTGTCACCAAGTTATTTTGGCCAGTTCATGAATCTTACAGATTTTTTTTCTTAAGACATGTTAAAGGTCTGTAGGCAAGGAGGTTGTGTGAGGGGGCACTGACACCGGGTGTTCGAGTGCTTGGGGCTGGTGATACTTTTCAGCCTGGGTGGATACTGGCAGACTCCGTAGTGGTACAACAGCAAAGGCTGAATACCGGGCATCTGTATGAAGCTTTAAATGCATAATTTAAGGAATTACAGACTACTGAATTTATACTTGTAAAGCATGAGTAAATTCCAGACTGGTAGTCAAACGTCTATAAAATTTAAAAAGACTGTTGAGTAATGGGTTTTATTTTAAAAATTAATGACTTATATGTAGAATTTTTATGTAATGCATTTTGGTAGAAATCTTATTTTTGTCTCAAATCTAGGACTTGTTATTTCTCACTTCCTCCCCTCATTCTTTCACAGGAGGAGTTGGAATAGCTGTAAAAAGTAGTGGTTTATGGAGGAGGCATTCTCAGCTTCCTCCTAATGCAGTTAGGGAGAAAGAAAAGATGAAGCAAGGTTTCTCATCAGATTTTTCTGTCAGCTTTTCTCCTTTATCTTAACTGAAACATAACGACAATTGATCACTTTTTAAGAAGTATTATAACAAAATCTTTTTTTATGTTCAGAATTTTCTCCCAAAAACGGTAACAGATTTCTAATCCTGAAAATGTTAGAGGTTCCCTGCCCTCCCAAGGGCCTCTCTTGCATCCTCCTTTACTCCCTGCCAAAAGTCCAGCCAGCATCACGCCCAAGTGAACTTGTGAAAAGATTTCTCAAGTTTGCTCTCCTTATAAGAGGCAATAATTCTGGGTTTGTTTATTTTATTGGTTCCTTGTTTAGGTCATAGAAATCTCTATTATTGCAAAATAAACAAACCTCAAGGAGAGAAAACCCAAACACACTGACCAGTTGTTTCACATTTTTGCCTTCTTGATATCTTGGCTCGCCAGGCTGCAACTGTGGGCAGAGCAGTGGCAGTGCTTGGGAACAGGGACTCTGCATGTGCAGTGGTGCCTTGCTCTCGCTGCTTCTGGGGCTGGCCTACCTCTCTGCAAAAGCACCAACAACCGGTGCTACTCATTTTTATTTTTTATTATTAATTCTCTAGTCCTTGTGACTCGCTTTCTCTCTCTGCAGAGGAGGCTCAGGTTTTGTTGGGATCCTGGAGTGGGAGTCTGGGGAGGTCTGAGCTACTGCTGAGCGCCTGTCCAGGCAAAGTAGCAGCACTGTAGATGGCATGTTGCTGCCAGAGTTCCTTTGAGTTAAATTGAGTTTGACTGAGTCTGAAACTATATTGTCTTCTGATGTCTGTTTTTCAGCTTTCTTATTTCTTCATCAGAGAATATTTTTTTCTATAAGGCGGTTATAAATTGTGTAAAATTATCCTTCCAATTCTCCTCAGTAGAGATCAGAAAGATTTTTAAGTTTCAAAGCTGCAAAATTTACAGTGAATAATTTTTATTCTTTTCAACTTATCTGTAACATTTTGTTGTGGATCCATAGCCCGTATTCTTCAGTGGGGACCAAAGACAGTACAAGTGAGAGGAAGGAAATGCACTGGGAAATACCTTCTCATAGAGGAGTAATAGACTCGTCCTTATGTTTTTTCTGCTTACTTGATTTCTTCCTTGCACATCTGCCAACAATAAGATTATATACATTTAGGGCAGTGATAGAAAATCTACAGTTGCACACTACAGTATTTCTTTCAGAGTGCTATGAAGTGATGCCCTAACCCCCAGAGGAGCTTTACCTCCAGTCACCTTTGAGATGCCCACAAACATCAGCCTATCTTTGTTCCAGTGAATCATAGAATGCAAGAGATTTCAATTCAAGATTGAAAAAAACATCCAAAATATGTAGTCTGACTGTAACCATGATCATGTTTTGTGTGCATATTGTTCTGCGTTAGTGTATATTTTGTTTTTATCTACCAAGTTCTTATTCTGGAACCTGTCTCCAGGATGCAAGTAATCCTTCACTTTGCAAGAGGTCCTAGGAACCTCAAGCGTGTGGCAGGATCCTTGTATCAGGAATTCAGATGAACTGTTTTATTAAATACTCCGCTTTGCTGCTGGTGAGATTGTCTCCTCCTCCCCTCTATTTCTTGGCCTTTAATGCATTAATGAAATGTGCAGTCCTGCTATCACTGCAAACTCAAGCACCTGGTATTAAATTGGGCAGTGTCAGCACCTGAACAGCAGTTCTGTGTCCTCCCCACACCAAATGATCTGTTGCGAGCGTGCTGCTGCTCAGCGGTGTGTGTCCCCGATATCCCACTGAAATCCCTGCAGGAAGGAGTGGTTTATCTCCAATGGGTTTTAAAATGTGAGGTTTGATGGCAATTTCCTTCAAGGTTTGAAGTTAAGCGGTTGTAATTAATTTTGTTATGGCTCTCACCAAAGTGCAGTGTGTGGCCTCAGCCCAGTCAGCTTTTTAGCACTTTTAAAAACATTTGAATATGGTTTATGTTTTTCCAAAAGATGGATTCTGTCCCACTCCCAGTCAATCTGAAAGCACACTTTGGACCTTTTCTGACGTAGATTAATGCCCTAGAATGGTATTTTATGAAAATATAGGAAAAAAATGTGAATTTTCTAAACGCAAAATGTGGTGCAGCTGTTTTAAATGCCACTGAGCCCTTGCCTGATGGTATTTGTGCTTGCATTTGGACATGCAGGTTAAGATTACATGTAGCAGAATTTCCCTACCAACCGCACTGCAGATGGTTTCTTCCTTAATGTACAGCTTATTATTCTCCAGATGTAATTAGACCAAGTGTTATGACAGTTGGTGGGATTACAGCACTTTGATAAATGACTTGTTTCTTAGAAGAGAAGGTTTGTGAAAACAAGACCATTCATCTCATTTCTTGCTTATTTTCTCTGCCCAACTTTCTTCTTGAAAATGTACAAATGGCATTAGATGCCTGCTCAAGGACAGAGTTGGGTGTTTCCCACAGCCTGTGGCTGAGTCCCTCTGAGAGCCAGCCCTGCCCTGAGTATATCAGCTCTTCCGCTCACCTGGATGTCATTTACAAGCCTGGTAAGATGGCTCTTGCATGTCCCTGATAAGCTGTGGAAGAGGATAGGTTTCAGAACAGACCTATGTGGAACCCTGCTTAGTAGTGGCTTCTCAGTGCTCATTAGCTCCTGCCTCAGTCCTGCCAGCCCTCTGCTTACCCATCTAGTGACGTTCTGGACCATACCTTAAGTGTTATAAAAGGCTGTGGGAAACTGTGTTGAAAGGGAGAGGTTGTGGAAGTCAAGATAAATAATATCTACTGCTCTCATCCACAGCTCCAGTCATACTTCCATAGCAGGCAGTTGTTTCAGTGAGCCCAATTCACCTTTGGCCAGTCCACAATAAGCAGTTTCAGTTGCTGCCATCTACTTCAAGCCCAGTCCCAGAGTACTCTGATTTTCACACCAACCAATGCAAAGCTGACTGTCCAGGCTCTCATTTTGGCCTTTTCTGAAGATAGGTGCAACATTAGTTTTTCTGCAGCTTTTGGGGATCTCCCTTGATCGTGACAACTACTCAGAGATGACAGGAGTGGCTATGACATCAACCTGTCATGTTATCACCTTCGGGTTCAATCCATCTGATCCCATGAGCTTGAAATCAAGAGATGGGATGAAAGAAATCTTCCACTTCTGATTTATTGAAAATGTGCTGTGCTGGTGGAATGAACTTGGTGTCATGGCTTGTCTAGCCACAGTCACTGATGGACCTGTCCTGTGTATCAAGGGAATGGTTTTCCTATCTTAGCACAGTCACCTTCCATGAGATTTTGATGACTAATTCATATTAGCTATGTATATCTTCCTGACTGTATACTATATGCTTTCCTGACTATACCGAAGCTTTAGTGTAGTTGCAAGGTCATTTGGATACTTTTCCAAGTTAGTTGGAGCTGAGAAGAAGGGTTTCCCTGTGAAGTCCTGCACACTGGAGCTGATCATTTATCTATTTTCTGAGTAATTTGTGTGTCAGAGCTCAAGACAGTAGCTTTCCAGAGGCTTGAACAATGGTGACTATCCATTCCACTTTACAGCATATTTTTTAATCTGAAATTGGGTTTTAGGCTTTCTTCTGAGCGGTGTGACTGATCTTAAAACCTTCTTGATGTATTACCCAGGCCTATTAGATTTTGCTAGACCTCTCCATCACCAAGAATTGATTTCCTCTTTCTCTCCCCTTCAGAGCTTGAACTCAGAAGGCCCTTAGGGCTTCTGGCTTAATTAAAAATTAAATTTACAGATCATTTCTCAAATCATCCCTTAAGCAGCCGGTAATAATGATCACCTCTGAGTGGTATGTGTCACTGTCATTTAATGTGCTGTGTTGTAAATAGTAATGTGCCCCCACTGTGAACTCTGTGCAGAGCAAGCTGCCCTCTGGTGCTCTCCTTGTTTATGTGTATGAGACAAAAGTGGGTGTGCTTCAAGACCTGGGATCCTGGTTCTGGTTGAACATGCTGCTTAGACCTATTCTTGCCACTTTTTCTCCTTGCCATACAGAAGAAAAGAATGAATTGTCCTGCACTTAGGAACACTTCTGTTTGTTCTGAAAACTATTTTCATCTTGCCCATTGCATCTCCCTATTATTCTTTTTTTTTTTCTACTTGCTAGGATATTGTTTCCTCTTAAAATCCCTTTTCTTCCAGTTGAAAGAAAGTTCATGGTATATGGAAGGAATAGATAAAGCTGCCAATCCAAACTGGTACAAAAGGTTCTTGCTGTAATGATTCCTGGTAAATACAGCACTGAGCCTGTCAGGTGCTTCAGCGTTGCAGGTGGGCAAGTTCCTTGCAAACAAGTTATCCAACACCAAGCACTCTTACAGTTTTTATGAGCCAACCCACTGGTGATTTTGTTGCGTTGTTTGCTGGCATTTATTTAATCTATGAGGAATCTGCCTAGAGCTTTCTCTGATTGTTTGCTACTCATGCTACAAACAAAACATTTGCTATGTCTGTCTTTTTTTGCTACTTTGCAAGTTGTTTGTGTGTTTTGAAATGAGGAATTAATGTTAATGAGCAATAGTTTTGCTGATGCACAAGCATCTTTGCTCTTATGCAGTGTAGGTACCTGTATGAAGCTGCTTCCAAGCACTGGAGCAATAGCACACAGGTGGTTTCTGCTACACTGTGAATGTACACAAATAGGAGTTTGAGGGCTATATCTCCATGTTTACTTTTTCACTAGATAAATGTGTTTTTCTGCCCTCTGTATATTTGTGTATCCTCTCAATTCCATATTACATTTATTTTTATTTCCTTTCTGTAGCTTTCTGATCCTTCCTTTCTTTCATCCTAAAAAGTGCATACCTTGATGTTTGAATTTCTCTGATTTTTGAGGGGAAACATGACTACCTAACGCAACCTCTGTAGCTCTGCATGATTCCAGAAGAGGCTTGGCCTTGTCCCTTGATTTGACAAGAAGGCTGTCCTGGGGAGGATTTGACCTAGAGATAGTTTTCTAGATTGTTTGCACTCAAGGTTGGGTTTTAGTGGAACACTTAATAGCTCTGCCAGTGGTCTCTGAGCTGAGGCCATGTGGTGAATAGGTTGAAGAAAAAAAAAAAAATCCCTTTTTACCAGAATTGTAAAGAAGTTACTGATTGTTTGAATTACTTCAGCAAATGCCCATTACACTTCAGGAAACGTCTCTGAAGAAAAATAAGCTAGTGACATTACCCTAGCTGAGCTGCTGAACCATTGACCTCAGCTCTTGATGAGACTGTGCCTACATGAAACAGCTGTTCAGCTGGTGCCATCAAAGAGGGATATTCTCCTCCTCCTGGGGTGGGTTGAGGGGAGGAAAATGCTTTCTAGAGTATTTCATAAAACCTGCTGAATGTATCGGGGCCTCTTTAAAGCAGCTGGTTACATATACTGGGATTTGTAGAGCCCTGAGATGTTCTCAGTGGAAGTCTGGGCTTCTGCCTGAAATGGGAGGTCTTTGTGCAATCGCCCCACGGGAACAGCCCAGAGCCACTCCTCTGTGCTGACCACAGTCAGTCTGAGCAATCCACTGCTGCTGATCCTGGGGCACTAGGGAAGCACTGTCCTACAGCCAGGGGTTGCTGGGAGTCCTCTGCTGGGTCATTCTGAAAGCAAAGCAGCAGAGCTGCCATGGAGTAGAATTAGAGGAAAGAAAAATATTTGTGGCTCTTCTCTTAGAGATGCTATTGCACTACAGAGCAGCATCTCGGTGTGCAGCCTCTGCAGTGATCTGGGATTTAAGTAAGAGACAGGGTGTCGTTAATCTTCTGCTGGTGATTAGTCATATTTTTCATTTCCTTCCTGGATGTGCAGAATAAACTCTGTGTTACCACTTGCAGCTGCAGCAGTGCAGGAATACTTGTCTAACCGTGTGCTATGGGTGTATGTGAGTCCGATTTCTGATGAACACATGAGCAGATCAACTTTCCCCAGGAGCACCATGTGAAGGCCAGATATCCAGGTCAGGGTAAACTCTTCCTCACACAAATATAATGATAGCTCTTAAAATGAAGGACATAGCTCTCCCTGAAGTGTTATTCTGGAGACTGCATGTGTATATGCCATAGATGACCTCAGGGCTTCCTTGCAACTCACACTGTCATAATAGATAGACTCAGTTTGAGGCATCTCTTGCATCATTGTTTTGCTTTTTCCTTGCCTGTTTCCCCACTTATGGATGCTAGCACATGAAAAGTCTTTATTTCTGATCCCAGTGAACTCTAAGGGGTCATGAATTAATAGTGAAGGCTATCGGAGTGGCAGCTTAGTTGATGCATTGCTTTTTGAACTTGCTTGTTTGATGTTGGCACGTGTGAAGGCAGGAGAGCATTGTCCCTGCAGGCAGCTGCCCTCGCCTAAGGCAGGCTGAACATTTCAACAGTTATTTTCTATTCTGCTTTTTTTCTCAAATGGCTCAGACCAGCATTGCCCATGGATTGCGCTGACTGCCCTTCCCTCCCCCCCAGCATCTCATGCATCTGTATCACACAGCTGCCCGATGCAAAAGCGTCTGTCATCTCTTCTACCTCGGTACAAACACTTGGTCAAGGAAATGTCCTGCTGTGAACAGGCTATGTAGACCCAGGATGGAGAGATGAGGAGCATGCTGGACTTGCTTGTGTGGCCTTAAATAACAGCCTGGTTATTCGTGCTCCATAGTAGTATGTTATTTCCTTTTCATGTGCTGTGTCTTGGAGTAGCCAAGAAACATCTGATTCTCTGCAAAAGAAAAAACCTGTCAATTCTAAGTACTCTGAAGCTATTCTAAAGTAAATCTTTTCTGTGAACTGCAGAAGGTGATTATTGAATGTATCTAGACCCGATATCCATGAGTCTCCGGTGTTATTTTGACTGAATGTATCTTGGATATGCCAGGTCTGGTTCAGCCTGAAGGGCACTTGTATACAGCTGAACTGACATCAGTTCAAAATGCCATCACAGCTGAGATCTCCTCCCTTTTGCTCTGTCTTACAAGAACCCAGTTGCTCAAGAGCTGACTGAAATTTTTGAAGTCAAGTTTCCCTGGGAGAAAAGTTTCTTGGACAAGAGCACTCTTGTGTAGGATCAGTCAAAACTGTGTTTTAATTTCTGGTTTGCTATCACAGGGTATACTCCCATGCCTAACTAAATGTTTCCAAGTTGGAAGTATGATTAATAAGACAAAATGTGGATATTGCCATAATGATATTATTTTTTTTCCTCATTCGTTCTGCTTTTCCCTCCTCCTTCCCTCTGAAGTTCTGGCAAAGTCCCTGGGATCTTGCCAAGTATTTGGAGTATTTAGCAAGAAGATGGTTTGCTTAGTGTTTTACTGACAGATCCCTCACTGATTATTCTTTGGAGTCAACAGCCAGTTTTACTCAACACATCTACTCAAGCTGTTTGTGCATATTTATAATAATGGTTTTATGAACCTAAAATAATTGCAGAGTCCTGCTGTTTTGATGCACCAGTGTTTTATGTTTATTTTGAATAGGCATAAAGAATTGAGCTGTATCTTCTGATGTGTGCCAAAGCAGCCCTTCGTGGTTTAATGGCAGGGCTGATTCTTCAGTGCAGGAACTGCTTGGGACTTGCTGGCATGTAGGGCACTCAGTACCTAATGGAGGGCATCTGCATCTTCAGTTCTGCTTTATGGACTGCTTTTGAACAGCTCTAACCCCATGCTCTCATGATGATCAGATAGATGCAATAGGTGTAACATCAGGCAGAAATATAATTATCCAGCTGAAATGGCTTTTTCTGTGGATGGGATGCAAACAAGGCTTTGGGGAGTAAGAGCCACAAGTTCAGCCCTCAGTACTGTTTGGGTTTTGTTGATATCTAATTGCATGAGAGAGCAATGCTGACTTTAAGCCCAGGATCCATTGGATGAGTTCTCGGTCTTCAACCCCAGTTCCCCAGGCACGTCTGGCTCTCGTTTGCTGAGCAGTGGGAACAGAGTGGCATTCTGCCCTGCACTGCTGCATGAGCTTTGCTTAGTGAGGACAGAGGACATGTCCCCCTCCCTGCCTGCAGGTATGTCACCAGGCAGACCTCTATAGACACCTTGCAGGAAAGCACTTTGCAACAACTACGCTGGCTTTGAGGTAATGCTGCAAAGACTGTGGTATTGTTGAGAAATAAAAAATGCAAATAAACAAATGAGTGTATATATTTAACAAATAGAATTAAACTTTTTTTCTTGTGACTTCTAATGTGTCTCCTGTCAATCCATGTGTTACCAGTCCCACATAAAAACTCAGTTCCAACTGTTTGTTTGTGTAAATGTGGTTGTTTGATGTAGTTATTTAAGAGGAAAACATTGAAGTAGCCTCTGCATCAAGAGCTGTTCTGTTCTGTGTCCAGTACACCTACGCTCTGCTGTAGCAAGATAAGCAGAACAGCCCTTTCAAGCTACCCAGTGAGCTCAGCCAGTCAGCTCAGGGACTGCTTTGCCAGCAGAAGCTCGTGCTTGTCCTGCTGAGCCTTGCGTCTCTCATCCCAGCTTGTTTTTTCTCTACTGACTATAAGTAAATTACCTTCTACTCCTTCTCTCATCCTTTAGGGGGAGAAAAAAGGGGGAAAGAAAGGATAAGAGTTAACTTGAGAACTGCTGCATATGTGAATGCAATTTTTAAGCAGGAGGCTGCAGTTTGTACAGCTGTACTGTTCTGCTGGTGCCTACTAGCACTGTGCTCCCAATAGCCCATCTGCATGCAGGGCAATCCTCCTTCCTCCAAGAAAAGCTTTGGCTCCTACCGAAATGTGCATGAAGGTTGTGGCAGTTCCCTTTGCCCAGCTGTATCCTGTCCTGCTGCAGCCAAATCCTACTGCAAAAGGTTGGAGAAGTTCTCTAGCTTTCTGTTTTTACTGAGTGCCACTGCTGGTTAGGTTATTGCTTGGCCGCAGCAATACTGCTGCTTGTTTTGTATGGCCTCTATCCTTCTTGCTTCTCTGCAGCTTGAGTACAGCCATTATAAAAGCCATCTGCAGCTTTTGCCTTTATTCCTTGGGTTTCTAGGCTGACAGATTGTCTAGACAAAAAAAAAAAAAGTACCTTCTTCTCTCTAAATTAAGCAATAACACATCAACTTCCAATCGCATTCCTCGTGATCACACTTTCATAAAATCCCTGTTTCCATAGCTAAGCATGATAGATATTTCTCAGCCTTACAGGTTGCGTCTGAAACAAGTCTCTGTGCCGTGAGCCCTGAAAGAATATTTCCAGCGGCTGCACACCTGTCTTTGCGTCTCAGCTTGCAGCAGCTCTGCTCAGCCATTTGTTGCTGAGCATGAAACACCACAGATTGCTGTGTTTGATAGGACTGGAGCCGACGTGCTGCTGGCTGAGCGGGGTGTTCACTCTCCTATTTGGTGTAAGTTTGGGATCATTGCACTTCAGAAGTCTCATTTTAGAGAGTTTTATCTTGTCACGGTAAAAAAAAATTAGCTTGATTCTGTTCAGTTGCAGATCTCTCTACTTTTTCTTTTGACCTGCTGGTTTATTATCATTTCCTCGTTTGGCCTAATTAAAGTGCTGTGTGTAGCAGCTTGTTAGTCTTAACTATGTTCCTGCATTGCTGCAGATGGTGCATCTTTGCTGATTGCTTTAGCAGCAATAGTGGCCCTTGGCAAATAATTTGTAGCAAACCACTTGACTGACTGCGCACTGTGCCTCCTTCCTTGGTTTGTGAATTATCTGTGGCAGGATTGTTACTGTCTCAAGCTTGTTACTTCTAATGATTTCTCAGCACCTTCCTACCAATAATTTTTGGGTTGGGCTTTGCTCAGGCATGGTTCCTTGCAACTCCTGTGCAGGGTCACCTCCGGCACGCGTCCTTCATCAGTTCAGGCTGCTCCCCAGGGCCAGCTGGCACCCTACTGCCCCAAGGAGGCATTTCCTGTGCAGCAGGGGATTAAGTTGCTCTGTAAATGAAGATGGAACGCTTTGCTCCCTCTGCACAATGCTCTAATGAAAAAATATCCTGGCTGTTTTCTGCTCTTTCCTCAAAAATTGATGTGTTGGTGAATTCTAAGCAAGTAGTGACAGGTGACTAATTTATTTTTGTCAGCTTAGCAACAAAGGCGACCCTTTGTCACCATGTTCATTTGTTATGGCAGTGTGTTGGCTGACATTGAGATTCATTTGAGTATTTAATATATCTTACCAATACAACATCATAACTGTGCAACTGCACCCCTTTTTCTTCTAAAACAAGTTCATTTCTAGTTTCTCCCATTATTTCCTGAATCTTTTACATCTCCTGGCACATGTAGACAATTTTCCTGAAGTATTTCTGCTAGCCTAACTGTGCAGTTCTGATGCTCATCAGATCATCGCTGCCTTCAGCCTCTTTTTACAATTCAGAGTTCAAAGGGAAATAGGAGGGAGACTGACAAGTTTTGTTTTTATATTTTTCTGGAAGACGCAATGTGCCATTGCCAGAGGTGATCAGGAGTGACGTGCCAGCAAACTCCTGGATGTGTCTGTTAGCAAACACTGTCAAAGTCAGTAAAAGCCTGGAGCAGTGACTGCCCTGAGCCCTGTGCCATCCTGCCTGGACCGGTGTGGACTCAGGCAGTCTGGGCAGCACGGTGGGTGCACGGGGTTCACCATGGGTAATCCTCCATCATCACCCACCTCTTGGAATGCAGCTCTGGTTGTGAGGAGGCACCTGGGGATGCAGCCAGTTCTGCTCTTAGAGGGACTGGAAAGTAGAAAAAGATTTCTGATGCATCCCCCACGTAGCTCACTGATCCTCTGGTGTGAGGCAAAGTCATTCTCGTGGCCACTGAAGTGGGGATGCTTCCCACGGTTCTCCTTGCTGCTCAGTGTGGGTTGGTGGTGGCCCACCACGCTGGTCTTTTCATTTACACTCATGTGAAGCACTGCTGCTGCTCCAGATGGGCAGGCTCTGCTGGTGGCTGAAGTGAGCTGTGCTGAACCTGCTCCAAAGCTGCCAGTTGTTCCCTTGTGTTGGAAGAGAGAGCTCACTGTGCTGTCTCCTGGTGCCTATGTATCACATTTGGCCAATGATCTGCTTGTTCTGAGTTTGACAGGATCACTTATTACCACTGCTTGTCGCTGCTTGGCAGGAGCTTATGGTTGTAATATGGAAAAAGCCAGGGGACTTGGCAGGCATCACATTGTGCTTATCTGTGTGTATTTTGAGTATGATAATATGAACAAACATAAAAGTGATCTTGGAGGGTACTGGTTGAGTGTTTTCCTTGCACACCATTTTTCAGCAATAAATATATGGAAACAACTTGGACAGTTCTGTGTCTTTAATCTTAGTACAGTTAAAAGCTG
This sequence comes from Meleagris gallopavo, assembly GCF_905368555.1. Taxonomy (NCBI): domain Eukaryota; kingdom Metazoa; phylum Chordata; class Aves; order Galliformes; family Phasianidae; genus Meleagris; species Meleagris gallopavo. The sequence goes on along the minus strand of NC_139419.1, from coordinate 8,190,272 downwards.
CTGGATCTCTTGCTTCAAGAAAGTTGTTGGGAATTTTTTCCCCAAAATCTACCAGCACTCGCACTGAAATGTGTTTTTATGGCCCATTTCTATACCCTTTAGCTTCAACAAAGCATTGAGCAGCTCACGGATGGCGCCGTCACAATTATCTGTCCTCCATGCATTCCTCTTAGCAAACCCCGTGTTAACCATACATCATTATTAGACTGACTTCATGTCACTAATTGACACAGAATGAAATTCAGAGCAGGAAACAGAAAGGCTTTAGCAATCACTATGAACAGACTGCAAATTAGTGTTACTGCTGTAAAGGTTAACTGAAATTGAAAACTGTTCTCTTGCTACCATGTAAGCTGAATGCTTCATTTTTTGGGGGAAATAGCCATGACTGGCATCTGAAGAGTAGAGGGGGTTACAAGGAGAAGGAGAACACATCACGGTGAGGAGATCTTGTAGCAGCTGTAGCAACTATAAAGCCACTTCAGGCATGCTAAAGAATGTGTGCTGGTTGGCTTGGGTGAGGTCCTTGTCCTAATGATTGGGATTTCTTTTCTTCAGTGCTGTGTTTATCTACTTGGTTTTTGCCCAATAAGGTACAAGGGGCTGTACAAGCCATGCATCTGAGGCCAGGAACTTCAGTTTCTTAACTTTAAGCCTAAGATTTGTGTGAGTGAGAGAAAAATGTCATAAGTCTTGGCTTTAGGAAACTTGCCTACGGGAACATCTCCCTTTTCCTGACACTCATCTTGCTTTAAGTGTTTACTGTAAACATTAGGATTATGTTAGATATCTTGATTTAGCATGAGCAGATAAGTATTTGCTACTGAAAGCTGACCATGCATCATGCAGGCTTTCTTGTGTGCTAATATGGTGATCTTTCTTGTGATTTCTTGTGACTTTTATCTTTGGAACTTATTTCCCTTAGTAGAGTCTACAACAATCAAGAAAATCAGAGTTGGATTTTTTTTATTTTCTTTTATTTTACAGAAGCAGTAACACTTAGGAAAGATTGCCTGTACTTGCTTATTGAATGTGTACCCTGGGATTGTTTCCAGAGCCCCTCTGACCTCTTGCCCCCACTCTTTCTGCAGTAATGACTTCTGCACCCAACCCACTGCCAGATTTCAGCCATAGAGCATGTTCACCTGTGGCATGAGAGGCTGTTCTGGTGTCATGCACATGGAGCCAATAACACCTGATAATATATTGCTTATTAGGATGGATGAAGATGCCAGAGGATGTCCAGCCGCTCTTTTGCTTACAAGGATGTTCAGACAGAGAATTAGAAAAGCTGACAGGACAGTTCATTAATGACTTTGTATGGTATTATGAAAATAGAGAAGTGTTGTGCAAGTGATTCGTTACTTTTGCTAGAAATGAGCAATAGAATAGAAAATAGAAAAAGTTGAGGTGTCTAAAATAAATTGACCAGGAGAAGCATACATACAAAAAGCCCTTTGTACTTTATATGAAAAGCTACGTGCTTCAGAAAGATCATGCAGCCTCCTGCCTTGAACATCTTCCTTCTCCAGGCTCCTTGCCTATCTATCATCTGGAACAACAGAGCAGGAGATCTTCAGAGTCTGACCCCATCTTGTGAAATGAATGGAAATCTGCTTTGCCCATCAATAAATTACACTGCTACAGGAGGAGGGGGTATGAGTCTTGGAGCAATGGCAAGTCCCACTTTTTTTTTTTTTCTTCCTTTCTGCTGAAAATGATATGTGAAAGTCAAGACAGGGATTTAATTTGGAAGGAATTCAGACCCTGCTTCTCTCATGGTCTTCAGTAGAGAGCTTCCTGAGGCACTGAGCTCAGCATGAAGGGGGCCAAACTCTATTATCATTTAACTTGATAATAAAATACACTTTTGTTTGCAGTTCTAAGTTGAAAATGAATTCTGCATTCCTTACAGAAAACATAAGAAATACATTGTTTTCCTCCCAGCCCAATGGGCAGGTGTCACATCCAAGAACAGAGTTAGGATGGTGATTTCTGGCTTGGGTATGCATGCATAATAATATGTAACCTCTTCTGCCAGCAAAAATGGGAATCGAGTACGCTTCACTTATGATTTTCTGGTTTTGTCTTCCGTAATGTGCATGACATCACACCAATGAAATAATTTCTCAGTTTTAAAAAGAATTCATAGGCAGATTCTCCTGAACTAAGGCATATTTTTGGTGTGTGAGTGTTTATCTGTACTGTAATCAGCTTGACTCTGAAGAGCTGTATTGCATCTAATATGATTTTATCCTATGTCTTGCTATCGTAGGCTGTGCTGTGTGCTGCATCTGTGCAGTTTTTCTAGTAGGAAATGTGAAAATAATATAAATATTCAGTGATGAATTTAGACGTATTCCAAAATACTGAAACTGGATTTCAAAACTGTGAAATGAGCAGTTTCCTGGGTCTGATGGTTCTTTGACACTCAGAACATATGTTTTGTCTTTTTAGTTCTAAATTAAAATATCCTTTTCCAGTCTCAGCATCTCTCTGGTTTGGGAAGCACTGGCCAGGCCCAGCCTGAGCACCCTGTGGCTGTGGGGAGGATCCTTGTCCTGATGACACTGGCCTAGCATTATGATTTTAATGCATCTCTGAAATCCAGTGGGACTCTGATGCCTTTCCAAAGGTTTGATCCTGACCAATTCTTAGTTACGGAGAAATTGTGATGTAGGTGGCTCTAAATGTGGCAGGGTTAACTTTGCAGATAGGAGTAGCCTCCTCCATGAGGGGCTCTTGTTTTTGAGGAGTGAAAGGCTCAGCAATCTAAAGCTGCTGTATGTTGGTACCATTGAATAATGCAATAGACCCCAGTGATGGAAAAACTGAATTTTGACAGACTTGGAGTACTTAAAAAAGGAATTAGGGCACGGAGGGTACCTCACCTTCCCAGGGGCTGATCTGTGGCTTTATAGATGGGTTGCTGATACTGAGACCCTCACCAGGGAGGGAATAATGGTCTGACTGTGCCTGGGGAGATGAAAGGAATATTAAATAGCTATAAAGAGACACGGTAATAGCCCTTATGCTGGCCCACTTTCTATGTCTTGCAGTGCTTCCTTTTATTGTTTCACTGAATTCCTTCTGGTGGTAATTTAGAGCTTCTTCTGAAAACCCAGTGTTTGCGTTGCAACCATTCATTCCTCCCTAGTGTTGTGATTTACAAGGTAGCTGCATGTGTACTCATTACTAATAGCAGTCTTGTTTCTAGCACAGTGTACAACTCTTTTCCAAACAGCTGTACGATAACAAATTCTGTCACTGCTTTTTGGGTGGTAAATGCATTTACCTCCCTTCCCCAAAGAGCAGGGAGCAGGGATTATGCACTCTACTGGGTGTGTGTGCTGAAAGCACGTGGGAAGGAAATGAGTAGGTATACAAAATGCTATGCATTAGAGCCAGTGAGTCTCCCCTGACTAAATGAAAGGATAAACCAAGTCCTGGAGTCACTAGGAGTAACGTGCCATTAAGGCAAAATTATTTTCCCAAGCAAAGCAATGGGATGGAGTTGATTCATACAAGTAGGTACCATACCTGTAGGTAGCTTTCAAGCTGTCATCCTGCATGTTAATTAAAGCTTTCCAAGTTGCTTCTTTGCACACGCTGCTGTAAAGCACTCCATAATTAACCTGACAAGTCATAAAGAATTTGCATGACCAAAACCTGGCTGTGTGTTCTCAGGCATGGTTGGTAGGATGGTATGAAAGAAGAAGTGACTTCTCATTGGTGGCAGCTGGAGCCAGGGTGGTGAGATTGAGTGTGTGGGGTCAGTTACTGAAAGGACCAGGCATTGGTAGCATGTGCCAGAAGAGCCCCAGAGGAAAGCCTTCAGCATTGCAAGTAACCCCCTCCAGCAGAATGAGGCATCACTACTCATGAGAAGAGCTTGGAAGAGCAAGGGATACTGAAGATGGATGAAAATTAAACGTTCTGCTGTTGCTGAAATATTCCCGTCTAAACACTCATGCCCTCATTCACCAGCTGCTGAATTTACGGCTGTGCTTTTGTTGTTGGTGTGGTTCAAACCTGAAGCCTCTGTCTAGGGCTCAGCTGTGCTCCTCCAGTATAGTGAAAACTATCTAGGCAAAGCAATCTGTGGCCTATGTAAGTAACTTCAGTTGCATTGCAGTTGCTGTTAGGAACTGTAGTTATGGACCCAAACACAACGTGATGCTCTGGAAGCAGCAAGAAGCCAGCAGTGCCCCAGGGAGCACCCAGCATCACAGTCCTCCCACCCACCAGGCAACTGCAGGCACAACAATAACATTGACTGCCTTTGGCCTTAAAAAAGAAATGAAAATAAAATGCATTTTAGTTTAGGTGCAGTTTTGTACTCAGAGACATTTTTAACTAAGGGGTGAAATCTGTTGTCCTTCAGAAGATGGTTTTGTTTACCTCAATCAGTGCTAAAATATTCATTAAAGACATCAGAACTGCTTTTGTATTATGCAAAGAAACTTTGTATTTAGTGTTGTCTCTATGTGTTTGGCATATGAATGCATAATGTTCTTAATACTCAGGCATTGCAAATAGTTGTTTTTGAAAAGGATTCCAATGACTTTCTGAAATGTATATTTATTAAAAAAAAAAACACAAAACCCTCAGGTTTACACCAGCCCTGTGGATAACTTTTGTGTCAAAGACAGTGGGCAAAATCTCTCCTCCCAGAGCTTTTCAGAATAGGTAAGTTAATTTAAACAGAAAATATGAGAGGTAGAAAACAAAACAAAAGCCTGTAACCCTTCCACTCCTTCTCTGCTGTTGCTCTCTTACATGAAGCGCTTCCATGCTGGGCTGGTTCTTCCTAAACATGCTCTGAAGGAAATGCAGTGGCAGTCTTCCAATACAGAGTGCTGTCGTGCTGGTGGCATCAGTCGAATTTTCCACTGAAGCAAAAGAAAAATGTTCTGCAAATTTCACAGAAATGGTTTGTAATTTTCAGCCTAAGAAGCAAGGGAATTCTGAATTAAAATCTGCTTTGGGCATATGTTAGTAAATGGGATCGGGTTGGTGCCTCTAGCGCTCTACTTGTATCTGCTGGTGGTATGTTGTTTCTTGAAAACTTCATACTAAGAAATACCTGATCCATAATTCACCAGTTGGTTATTATTTTTTAATGGACTATCATGAAGTTTTAAGAAGTTTGCATCAGTTTAGTTGTCAGGAAATGAAAGCAAGATTCATGAATAAATAAAAACAAATGGAGCATAGATAGAGATGAATTTGCTTTCTTAAACAAAGCTGCAGTCAAGTATGGAGTAACTATCTGTAACTGACTCTTGCTAATCTGCTTTCGTTTTCTGTACAAAAGAGCAACACCCTTGGAACTAAGAACAGTATTGAAGAATTTCTGAAAGGGATGTAAGAAGAGGTGACTCGTTGCCACTTAATAAGACCATTTTAAATCAAAATATTTTTTTTTTCCTTTGAATTGTTCTATTCCAGTTCTCTGATTGGAGTCTTTCTGTTCTTTTAATAGAGGCTTAATTATTAATAGCATTCTCGAGATGAAACAGTGGTAAATTTCTAACAGTTTTTATTCATCAAATAGCCTGAGTGCATTCTTCAGCTTTCTGTCATATTCTACAGAGCTACATGCAGATGAGCACTTTCCTATTCCCCTGACTGCTATAACTCAATGTGATGACTTTAAATAATGGGAAGACATAAAAATGATGGAGTTAAGCAAATTTGGGTGGAAATAATGTGAAAAATGTTATTCAAAGTAGATACAGATCTTAGTTTTGATTTCACCTGTCCATTACTGCATTTAAAAAAAGAATGTTGCTTTTATGGTCCAAATCAACAAAATATAAAACTCCTGAAGGGAAATGTCCTAGCTGTTGCCTGGGAATAAGTCAGTGCTGCTCCTGTCCATATATCTTGCTAAACAAAATATCATTTAATACATCTGGTGTGTGAGAACGTTTAAGTGTACTTGATGGCATTTAATTTTCATTGCTACAGAGTGAATTCATGAAGTTATGGCTCTGAGGTTAGCTGGATGAGCAATCAGGGAGAGCGACTTGTAACTGGCTGTTGGCAGAAGGCAGGCTGGTGCTTCTTCATGCACCAGTGTGTGTGCTGTGTGTTACTGAGGGACAGAAAGTCATCAGTTCCTTGCTGCGTGTCTGTGTGCATCTTCCATTGTCATCTGAGGGGAATAAACCCCATACACACAGAAGGGGCTCCTTCTGTACGTATGGACTTTATTCTGGCTTTTTATGTATGGACAAACAGAACTTAAGCTACCCCAGCAGCTTGATAATAGGTCTAGATGGACCTCTCTCATCTTCCATATCTACGTTGGTTGCTCCAGAAGTAATGCATCTTATTTATTTCTGTGGAAACCACAACAGATACAAAAAGCATAATAACACTACTTGATAGAGCAAACTCACCAGTGAAATGCTGTTTTTCAGCATAGTCACTACTATTAGCTATGTTGCTTCGCATGATGAGCATGAGCATGGGATGCAGGCTCTTAAAAATCTGTACCTGTGGAGGTGACCACTGTCACCTTCACCACTGCCTCACCCTGCTACATCCTCTATTTGGTCTCCATAAACATTTGTGTGATGGTGAATGTCAACGGGCACCATTTTTTCTGTAGGGAGGAGTTTAATTCCACACCTCTGCTTCATACACACTCTGATGTCAGATGCCCTTGTGCAGAGTGCCCCTCTGCTGCTGTCTGTCTCACAGCAACAACATGTAATGGGATGATGTTGAGAAGTTTCAGCCTCTACTGCTGCGCCAACACCTGCATCTGATGTTGTGGGCCAGGATACTAAAATAAAAGGCAATACTCCTCATGTATGCGGCATATACCCTCTGTACAGCTCTGTGGTTGTTTTGCTGCATGGTAAGCTATATTTTAAGATATATTTGCTCATGGCTGTGTGACTGCATGTACGTGTGCACTGCTGAGATCGTGAGACCTCAACCCCAAGTGGCAGAGATAACAGAAGATGCTCTTATGGGAAGTGCTGCTTAATATGAGGAGTACGGTTGTGCCAGATTAGAGGGTCTTTTGTTCAATGCCCTGCATAAATCAGAAGGCAAGGCTGAATAGCTGTGATTTATGTTCTGCATTACTGTGCACCTGATGTTTTTCTGCTGGAGAGAAGAGTGGCCAAACCAGGTGATGCATCCAGAAGTAGCTCTGTGCTAACTGCTGCACCCAGGCCAGATACATCCCTATGTGCATCACCTGCTGGAGCTGCAGGTATGGTGATGGCAGTAGGTTTGTTAACTGGGAGGAGTCCTGGTCTTACTGCTTCTCCAGCTGTTTGCTCGGTAACAGCTTGGTCTTTAAGACCATCAAAAAATTCTTTTTTTTTAATGTTGCATGGGGTGGACCTTTAATTGGAATCTTCACAAAAGAAGTGAAATTGCTAAGAGACACTTTAACCAAGCCTCACCTGACCTGTCTGTACTCATTGCCCAACTCTGTATTTCCAGTACATAGGGAATCTTTGGAAAAGAAAATACATTAAATTAACAAGATGTGGAACAATGTTCTATATACTTCTGCTGTAACCCATCCTTTCACTACTTCTTTTATTGCTTAAATTAAGCTCTAGGTTCACAATGGCTCATAATCCCATGACAATGCCAATGTCTAACTAGAGCTATCTTAACTTTTTTTTTTGTGGTGAATACAATACTGTACATTTCTGTTCTCACAATGCAAATACAGGTTTTGACTGAGATGTTTAGAGTGGAAGTGACATCAATGTCTTTAGTGGATGAGCCAGGAGAGGAATTGGTTACATGTTTTTCTATGTTCTTCATTTCTGAAGCTCTACTTCTTAAGCATCAGGTGAACTCATGTCTCTTTGAAGATCCTTTTCTTTAGATTTCAGAGTGCTGCTGTGCTGTGCCTTTTCTTTATCGCCCTGCTCCATCAGAGCTGCATGATGAAGCAGCAGCACCTTCTGTCATAGCTGCGTACATTGTCAAAAGAAACTCTCTTTTTTTGTTGTGCATTAGTAAAAGGTTCCTGCACTTCACAATCCTGGATCTGAAGTTATTTTTAATCAGGTCTCAAAATTGCTGGGCTCTCTCTGTTAGTGTTATTTGCAGTCTTTCTGCCTCCGGGGTAGAAGATAAGATATTCTTCTTAGACCAAATATTTTTATTTCAAACCAGAAGATGTAATGAGCTTGATATTTTTATAATCATACTGGGAGAAACTGTTTTGTTCTGATCCTGTCTTGAGTTTCTTGTATATAAAGAAAGATAAGTAAAAATGCCTCATTTGAAGTTAAGACTGAGAAAAGACATGGAAAAAGACTCTGGGGCCTGTTTCTTCTCTGCTGGGCTCTAGCTTGCTGATCTGCAACATTTTGGTTGTTGTGAAACCAGGAATGTTGAAGGCCCTTGAAAAAGGGAGGTGATGTGAGTTTGGACCACTTTCCATTAGGCGAGGTCCATTATGCTGCACCCTGCCTGCTGGCCATTGCTAGGGATGGGAGAGCTGAGCTCTTAGCTAAGTGGAAATTTTTTAGGATGTACATGTAAAAGTATTAAATAAAAGCTTTTTACTTAGATGGAAAAAATAAACTACCAGAAAGGAAGCTCGTAGAAGGAAAGTGTCTTTAGTCTTCCTAGAATTTCTGGTAGAATAAGCAGAGAAATTATTAATTGGTGCTTTGGGAGAAGTAATAAAACTTCAGTGACTAAAATTAATTCTTTATCTCTTTGGCAACAGAAACAGGAGTCTGCAGAGGTTGTATGTCCATGTTCTCCAAATTGAAGTAGCTTCCAAGTGCAGGGATGTCTGTCAGCTCCAGTACCCAAGTTGCCAGCAGGTATTTTGCTCTTAATTCTGAACACCTCTTCCTTAACTGAGGGACTGAGGTAACATCATTTAGGAATCAAGTATACATGTGGTATGTTCAGAAGAAGCCTAAACGTGCTGACACGAACAGCTTTTTCACCAAGCAGAGACTTTTCCTGATCACAGTATTCTATGGAATGCAGCATACCCTTTGCATTGCTCTATAATGGAGGATTAAGTTTTTATGCCTTAGGATGAGGGGTTTCCCCACAGGTGTTCCCAGCCAGCACACACATGCTCTCGTACAGAGTGCAGTGTGCTATGGCCTTTGATCTGGTTGTTTGCTACCTTCTGTCCTGGAAGTAACAGCTTTTCTGTAGAGCTGGGGTTATACAGAAATAATGCTTTAGATGTCTTCAATCAGAAAGATGTGAGGTACCATGCTTTGAATATTTCTAAGATACCAGTTTGGAAGATGGAGTACTTTTTGCTCCAGGCAGATATTCAGCTGAAGGATTTTCTGTGGCTTAAGTGATGGATGATGAAAGGGGAAAAATATCCTTCCAACTCCTTCTCCACTTATTTGGAAGAGAAGGGTGAAGAATACTTGTAAATACTCTGAGAAGAGGGGTTTGAGGGACCGTTATTCTTTAATATAAAAGTGAAGTGTAAATCATAGCTGGATGAGAACCTGCTGCTGCTGTTCCGCACTGGTTCCTCTCCCGGTGGAGGGGCTGTTGCAGTCTCAGCTACTGGTTCGGTGGAGCTGTTTTCTGCGTCAGTTGAAAATGGGGCATCCGTAATGCGAAGACATTCTGGCAGGCAGGTTGTCAGCAAATGCGTATGATGCTCTTGTAATGATGTTTTCTAGTGGCTGCAGCTTTTGTCAAATGAGCACAGAAATCCATCTGTGGTAATATTCCATAAAAACATGGGCATGGCTAAAGCACTGGATAGTGCAACACATAGGCTGAACTGGCTTTGGCTTTGAGCTGAGCATTCAGTTTATCTGTTTTGGCAGAAGAAGATGTATTTCTGGTATTCCTTATCTTCTTGAGATAGCCGTTTCCTATGCCATCCTTCCTTATCTTTTATGAGCCCTAGAATTACTGGGAAAAAGTACTTGCTTCAAATGGTCTTCTGTTGTTTGATACTGCTTTGGGTTCTGGCTCTGTGTGAGCATTACGTGTTGGTTCCCATCGCCTTTGTATCCTCAGTAGTGCAGGGTTTTTTTTCTTCTCATTATGCAAGATGTTCATGATGCACTCTGCAATCTGGATGAGTCCTCTTCGTGTCTACTGTTGCCATATGTCTAATGGCCAATAAGCAGTATGCTGCTTGTTACCTCAGCAGAGAGCCAGAGCCTTGCTGCGGTTGGTGGAGCCGCAGTGATTTATGTTAGCTCAGTCTGGAGTGTCATTACAAGTTTTTGGTTTGCTTAATGCCTTCCCTAAAACTGAGCTGCTGGATCTGCAGAGGATTGGTGTGTTTTTTTGATTTGGTGATCGGAGCAACTGAATCAGCAAAAGGTGCTTCTGGTCAGTTTGTAGCTCTGGCCTTCTTTTGTTAACTGTCACTGTACCCTGGCACTGACCCTACAGCCCTTGTAGGGAGGTGAACAGAATGAAACTGCAGTGCTGGAATAATGAGAAATAGAAGGTAGGACGTAAGCTCATGCCCTGAAGGTCTTTTCAGCTATCATTCATTCACTTAAGGCAACCCTTAGTAATCTCCTAAAAGAATATATTTCTGCCACCCAACTGAAAACACATTTAATCTTTTTATGACATCTGTCTATTGCAGAGTTGTTATAATGGAGTACTGAAGTTCTCTTGCATAGATTTGTTATTCTCACCACCTGACTGCTTTAATCTGTCTGATTTACTATCTGGTTATTTTACTGTTAGATCCCAAATTAATTAACGCTGCAATAGTGCTGGCTCATTAGCAATATTCATCTGGATCATCCCACACAGAAGTATGTCATCAATGTTACATTGATGATATGATGTGCGTTTTCTTTTTATTTTTATCACACCATTTGCTTGTCCTTCCTCTCTCAGTGACTTTGTTTTACTCCTTAATGCTAAGAGAGTGCACTTAGCTTGTCTCGCTTTCTGCATACTCTCCATCATCAGTTCCCACATGCTTTGTTCTGCTGTTTGCACAGGGCGCTATGATCTGCTGTTGTGTCTTCCCTGAGCCTTCTGCCTTTGCTACTAGTATGCAAAGCAGGATTCGTGGTGTCACTGCGGGAATCGTTTGATTTATTTCCATGCAAGAGAAATGCATCTCATTCAGTTCTCCTGCTTTGGCAATAACTAGGTATCAATATATCAATTGTCAGGTCAAGCCTCCTAAATAACATCTGGCTGAGGCTGCTGGTTTTTTATTTGTTAATAAAGCAATTCTTCCTTGTATCATCCTGCAAAGTGCTATTACTCAGAGATTGTGTTTTCTTTGCGCTACGGCTCTGAGTCTCATTTCAAAACAAGCCTCTAAGCCCCAGTTGTGATAGGATTGTCTGTCAGAGCTGGTGTTTATCAAACACTGCCTCACTCCTCTGCAAGCCATTAACCTACATGGTGCATTACTGTGTTGTCTCTCAGGCTTCAAAAGTCTCACGGCTCTGCATCGTTATCTGAGGGAGCTAAAACTCGTGCTGGACATTAGATACCACCTGAAGACTTTGAAGAATGTATCTTCTTAAATGATTTTGAAGTTTATAAATTGATGTGGACAATTTTAATGAATTTTCAGTGTCCTCGTTTTTGTAATTGCAGTCACAGGTTCCCACTTTCTGAGTCTGTGGAAAGCAAAAGCTTGACCAATCGTGGAGGTGATGAAATGATTTGTGTGGTTACACAGACGTTGGACAGCAGGTAGTTAACCCGTCCTCCTGCACACATCTGACCATAGCAGGTGAAATTCTCAGCCTGGAGGTCAGTGCTGCGTAGAGCTGTGGAGGTGTGTGGGCACCACAGTGCTGATGTCCTGGCTGTGTGCTGTTTCTGTTGGTGATGTTGCTGAGCAGAGACAACTGGGAATGTAACGTTTGCTTGTGGCATTGTAAAACCACAACCAAGTTCCATGATAAACACTCCAGCTCTGTGGGCAGAGGTCAGAAGAGTGCTTCTCAAAGCCAGCTCCAAACAAATAAGAGTCATTAGCTCAAACCCACTAATTCTAGTTCCCTATTCGTATTTAGGATGCAGACATACATGTTATAGGCACAACAATCTGACGGGCATGTAAAGCAAACAAAGAGTTGAATATTGTTGGTTTTTATAGGATGCAAGTGTGGCTTAGTTAAGTACTGTGATTGGATGCAAAACTATGAAACTTTTTAATTTGGATTATAACTTTCAATTTCAGTGTATTTCTCCAAAATTGCCCTCTTTTCCTATGTGAAATTGGAGGTATTGCTCTGCTCATCTAATTCAGCAAATGAAACATGAGACCAGTGACTTCCTCAGGTTAATTCTTGTTTGGATCAAGTTACCTGCTGTAGAGAATGAGAGCTGAATAGAGAGCATAATAATTTCTCTTTTGTTGGTGTAGTCTTGAGGAGCTAAGAGGTATAAGCAACCCTTTTCCCCATTGTATGATCAGACTTGTATCAGAAGGGATGGGAAATATCCATCCTCCATGGCTGGTTAGATGTTTCTCTCACTTGACTGGAGATTTTGGGAAAGCCTGCAGAGTGGGTGGCAAAGTCCTGCCTACAGATCTTGCAACGTTTCCAGTGTTATAGAATTCATCGTATCTGTCACATAAGAATCAAAAGGAAAGTATGAAAATCCCTCCAAATACATTTGACATTGTCAACATGTTGTCATCTTCTTGACCTTTTGTTTTGCTCATGCTTCTCATGTTTCAAGCTGCAGCCAAATTTTGAAGCCTTAGAATTTCCCAAGGATGGATTTTATTCTTTCCATCCCACCTCACGCTGGAGCCTTTTCCAGCACAAGGACAAATGGCTTGTGGTGGCCTCGTGGGGACTGAGGTCTGAACCTCTGTGAGTGGCTGTCAGTAGGATTTGCTGAGCACAGTCTTGGAACCCTGCTTTCTAAAATTGGACTTTCAATAAGGTAAAAATGATGCACCAGCTTCCCAGAGGAGTGCTGGATGTGATAAGAACATATTTTAAGGTGGCACAGCAGCCAATGAGATATGACAAGTGTATTGATCCTTATCAGGGTCAGCATCTCAGTAAGAATGGGCCTCAGATATTGAGAATAAAAAGCTGCAAACCGAAATGGGGCACGCTTTCTTCACTGCAAAAAGTGAGAGATATTCCAGTAGTGTAGGTGCTGTGCAGACAAGAATGATCCCGTTGATGATGCCTGATGATGGTGGTTGTATGGACAATGGATACAAGGGAGGGGGTATGATCAGCGCTTTGGTTATGGTGCTAATCAGAATTGCCCTTGTCAGGTCTCTATGGGCCCCTAGACCTCCTTTTGCATCAGTTTGATTGGTCTGTGCATTTTGTAAACCTCAAAACAGAATTTCCTTGTGACTGCCATAATGATAGAGGATAGAATTCATCCAGACTGGGAGCAGCAGTAGCAGTTTAAAGTTGTCTAAAGCTCAGCTCTGGCTTGTGCCATTTAAACCTTCCATTTAAAATTATTTGAATTGACATACATTTTCTTTCTGAGAACTTTCTTGCTACAGGCCACTTTACCTACCACTTGTGCAACAAAGGAAGCAGCTGGAGCAAGGGCTTTGATAGATGTAGGTCTCAGCCTGTTTGGGAGCCAGACAGGGTTGGGAATTGAAGCCAGATCCCGCAAGTATGTTAACGTTTCTTTTAATGGCAAACCCTCATGTCTTTTAATGACTCAGTAGTTTGGTCAGAATCACCACATTCACTGAAGTTTTACTTTTAAGTAAGACTGGTACTGTATTTGGGGTTATCATTCCAGAATGCACTGATGAGCTTTAGAAACCTGGAGGGAAAGTAGACTTAAGGAAGTAATTCTTGATGTCAGTATGTGAAGGAAGTTTCTCTGAGATATAGTTTTCCTGCACGGGGTGACAGCTGCCCAGCATGACACAGTGTACACAGTAGTCTGTGAGAAGTTCATTACAGTAGTCTGTCAAAGTAATTCCCATCCCAGATGGGATGGCAAATGGAAATAAATTATTTAATGAGAAGAAATAAAGGATATGACATCCAAAAGTTAATTAAATCCTGTAAGTCTTTCACTAGTTGAGTGGAGAAAATACTTGGGAATGTATCCAGGTCAGCACAAATCAAACCAGATTTTGATTTACTGATACCAAAATTCCAACCTTGCTCTCGTATTAATTAGTCACAACTACCCAATACTATTGCTATTGTAAGGTGGAGATGTATTGCTCTCCTTTGTGAGGGCTCTAGTTGGGAAGCTCATGGAATGGGGATTACAGCTTCCCAAGGAAATGTAGGGATCATGACACTCATTTGCATGCACTTGAATTGTACTATTGTTGGGCCTTGTGATGAGAAGTATGACAAAACTTCTGTTCAGCCAGAATTAGTTTCTTTACATGAAACAGAGTTAATTTGAGTAATCTAGGTCTACTTCCTGCCTTTAATCAACAAATAAAAGCTACTTTGTATGTTTGGGTTGGGGATATCAAGGTAGGGCAAGAGTCACCAAAGGCTGTTGTTTGGGTTTGATGGTTTCCCAATTGAGTTCATGGGAAGCAACTGGTATGCTGGCACCAGCTTCTGGGAACAGGCTCCTGATGCAGATTGGGACTGGCAGGTTTGTGCTCCAGGCTCCATGAGAAGGTTCAGTCAGAAACTATTTTTGTTTAAAGTGTTTTTCACTTTCTGCATTATTCAAGACTTTGGGCCTTTTGCAAAGTCCCTCCAGCATCCCCTGCTGCAAACAAAGGCCCATCTGTGACCTGGCCACTGCACACAGTGTGAGAAACTTCTGACCTTTCCAAATTACATATGGAACTGAAAAATAAAATAAAATCCTATTGCTGAGGACTCCTGAGGTCAGATACAGAGCAGGTTTGCCTTGGAGTTTTACTGCTGTATGTTGGGACATAAACATTTGCGTGAATCTTAGAAGCTCACCTTTTAGATGAAGCTGGATAAACTTCATACTGAAGTTACATCTGGTAAATGCAATCTGAAATCAGATATTTTTGCGCCTCTTCTTCATCAAGAATAAGTCCATCCCTGGATACCATGGGTTGAAGTGTTGAATGGCTCATGAATGCTGCAAGAACCTTTTGGAACATTGCTGCTCTCTGTCAAAGCGTGTTCTTGCACTGTACTTTGATGACCAGGTTTGCTTTGTATGGTGCTTAACCCTGAACATCTGCAATCTGAAATCTTGGAAGGGTGAAGAGAATCAGAAACATCACTATAAAAATCAGTGTTAAAATAAATGTTTTTCTCAAAGTATACAAAAACAGGATCTTGAATCATTTCCTACAGAAATAAAAGTGGTATACTGAACCCCCTTGATTTCACTGTGAGTCACTGTATCCTAGCCACACGTTGGTTAGAAGGGGAAGGCTGACCTCAGAGCCATGGCTTTAATTTCAAGATGATCGACTCGCAAACTCAACTCTTTCTTGGAAGTCTCCAAGATAATGGGAAGTTTTCTGGAGATGACTCACAATTCTACTTAATGCTGCAGCCTGTGAGAAAAGCATGCAGTTTGGAAAGGAGTGCAAGTGGAGGTATCTGCTGCAGACTCATCAGGCTTTTACTGCAGATGGAAAATGTCAGCAACTTGTTGAGTAATGCAGTCTGTAAGCATGATAATCTGGATGTAGAATAAAATAGCCTGAGCCTGAGATTGTCCGTTGAAAGATCTTGAATTAAGCTATGAGCATCAGATTCACGTGGAGCACAGCCTGCTGGTTTTGTGTCTCTAATGGATGGGTGACCTGATATGGTGATGGTGTGGGTGGGAGAGAAGCACTGGGATGCCACAGAATGGAGCAGAAACCGCTGCCTTTTTGAGCACCGGTGTGGTGTGGGTGGGTAATGAATTGTACTTTAAAGCAGAAAATAGATCATGTGTTGTTTGAGACAGCATTCTTAGCTCTGAAAATGGAGGTCAAATGGTGGAAGGCAAGCAGGTAAAACTCTTGTGTTTTTGGTGGTCAGCTGAAGGAATGAGATGAGGTAAATAAATGGAAACAATTTTGCTGTAGTAACAGCTGGGGAAAGTGCTTGTTATTGTGTTGAGCGTATTGGAGTTCTTGGTGTTTTTAAATCCGGAGCTGGTTCACTGAAAGGTCAGGGACTGAATGAATGAGGAGGAATCTGAGAATGTCTCCAGGGAATAAGAAAAACTGCACAGAGTGTGCCTGGAGCTGAGAATGCCCTGCTGCCCAAAGACATGTCTTGAGAACATTTCCCTTCTGCTAAGGCAGGAATTGAAGGATGAGCTGGATTTCTGCTGTTGGTGTCACACGCTGATGTTCACTTTGTTTCTTCTTGGTTATAGCAGGGAAGAAAAATGGAATGACGAGGTAGTGCTGAGAGAGGTAAATTAAGAGGGAAAAATTAACCACTGCTGCTGGGAGATCTGAGGAGTTGGTTTGAGAGGAGACAAAGCAGCAAGGGCTGCTGTGGGCACAGCTGTTGTCTCCTTTGCCCTGTGTTCAGTGCTGCTCTATCTGTGGTAGAGCACCAGGATCACTGTAGGAGTCTCCTTCTCCCAGAGATAACAGCTTGAGAGCTTCCTCATGGTTCTCTGGGTTGTATACTTCGTAAGCTGTGGTTACAAGGAGCTTTTAGGGTCAGCAGTTCTTTCTGGCTGTTACTGCTGTGTCGGGGCACTGGGAGCTGGGCATGTGGCACAGAAGAAACCAATGCTGTAGGAAGTGTCCAAACCTCCTGCAAAAGGAGCCCTGCAGGCAGGGCTGGCTGTTTGTTAGAGGAATGAGCTGAGCTTTGCACCTGGCTGCCCTCTCAAATCTTGCCAGCAGCCATTCGGGAGCGTTTTAAAGTGGATGGAAATAAACATGGCAATATATAATACAGATCAGAGCAGATGGAATCAGTGAACTCTGATGGAGAAAACAGTCAGCTCCAGAAAGGAAATATGCCACAGCACATGATGTTCTATGGTCCCCCTTTTTCTCTCCTTCAATAACCATGGGAAAGTTTCTTTTACATTATTGCTAGTAAGCGCTGGGAGGTAACCTGAGATGTTGCCCACTCATTAAAATATTCAGAATCTCAGTAAATATTCTGCTATTTCCATCTCTGAAAGAAGAAAAGACAGATGAGTTTGAGTTTGCAAATTGGAATCTATATTAGCAACATGTCAATTAGCCAGGCTTGTGTGGCTGGGAGCTGCTCATTGCTTTTCACCAATAGTACATGGCATTGTATGGCCCTGATTGTAGGAGCACTTAGATATAGGGCATGAGAGAGAGGATTGTGGTTGTATTTATTTATTGGGTTTTGTTGTTTGCTTATTTGTTTTTAACACAGCTCAATTGGAAATAATGTTTTGTTCCAGAAAGGGGTTTTCAGGAACTCCTGGGAGGCATCACGAACACGCAGGCATTCAGGCACACACCACAGAGAATAAATTGGGAATTATACATCTGAATAGACCATGGGCCTGAATAATCATTCTCCAGGGAATGCTGCTAGTCGGAACACCGTGGGAGGAGAGCTGGGATCTGTTTGGTGAGGATCCCATAAATAAATAAAAATAAATAAGTGGGCTAAATTAGTAGTGAATAGTTCAGACAGCTCTGATGCTAAATAAACAGACTGAATGGTAGTGAATATGCTGAAACCTGTTTGAACTGGAGCAAGAAACCCAAGGAGAAATAACTGGCGCTTAAATTAACGCTTAGCATGAAATATAAATACATGATGTGAAATATAGGTGTTTTTTTTTTTTTCCTCATGAGATTTTAAAGATTCATCTGTTCCCTGTGTTCGGAAGCTTAAGTTAGACCCTGTTCAATGCTATACGGTGGCATACATCACTGAAGAGCTGTAAAATTCCTTGATGTATGCTTTTGGACACTAACTATATTTGTAGAGGCTCTCATGGGGAGGCGGGGAAGTATTTATATTAGTATGAGAGTGCTTTAAATTCATACAGCTATCTCCATATAAACCATTTTTTATGGGATTTTCCACACTGTAGGGGGTTGCACTACTTTAATTATACAGCTGTGGAATTGGTGAAACTTATATGTAAAGATAAGCCCTTTAGCAAGCCAGGCTCCTGCACTTGAACTTAAAATAATTTTCTTCTTCTGAGTTCCCCTGAGAAGAGCTGAGAAAAGTCAATAGCTGCTCTGGTGTGCAGGACAGGGTGTGCAGGAGGGGCAGCTCATTGCAGGCAGCATGGTGTGTGTGCCGTTGTGTGCCCCAAGCCTGGTGTTGCTGAGGGTACCCCCTCACAGGTGACACGAGGCTGCCCGGGGTCACCAACTGCTCATCAGCCACTCGTGGTCACTTCAGTTCACTTACAAATTGAGTGGTATGCGAACAGTCAAGGACTGAAGAGCAGCTCTGGTGATCAAGGCAAAGATCATCAGTGTACAAATGGAGCTCTTTAAAAGAGAGCAGGAATATTTTTTCATTGGGATATTGTGACTGTTGCTCTGTTGAGGACTAAATGCTTGGGGAGTGGGACGGGAGCAGCTTTAGGGTGCCATGAGAGCAGCCCTGGTTGATAGGCTGGAGGCATGCTGTGTCTGGCACGGATGCTGGCTGGGAACTGACAGGCAGTACTGGTGCTTTGGTCACTCAGGCTTTGCGGAGCTACAGAAACTGAAGTCCACTGTAGGATTCGAGGCACTCTGGAGACTGAGTGGCAGCTTGAAACTCATGCCAGTATCCCTGATGGGCAGGAGTGCATTGGTGTGCAGGCTGGCAGTTACTTGTCTCTAAAGACATGGGGCAGCATGGTGAGAGTGATGGAGGATAAAAGCTGTCAGGAGCTAAGGTTCATTGCTTCACTCGATTGAAAAAGAGAAAAATGCAAAATGCTTTCACTTCAGGTTGTCTCCATCACTGCAAAGCAACTTTTATAGGCAGAATACATCTGTATTCTGACAGCACTGCACAACAAAAAGAATATAAAAACTTAGAGGAAACTAATAAGGTATATAGTCCCCCAATGTGAGCTGAAAATGAAAAAATGAGAGCTTTTTGCTTTATAATAATAGTGTCGAGCAGAGTGAAATAATGGCTCTGCATATGAAATAGTTAGGAGGATAATCAACCCAGACCTCCTATGATCCCACAATAGAGGCACCAACACTGGAGGCAGGCAGTGGAGGTAATAAATTAAGGTGCAACTAAAATAGATTCACAGTCATTTAACATTGTGTCAGAGCTCCTAGAAAAATGAGCATAATGTATTTAAGTCTAATGTTAAAAAAAAATAATAACTTTAAACAGAAAAGAATGAGGGAAAGAGAAAATGGGGGAAGATTCATTGCAGCAAACAGCTGAGGTCAATTTGCTTTCACAGCAGAACAGGAGAAGAAAACAGCACGCGTGTGCCAGGAGAGGTGGCTGTAGCTCTTCCTCCTCCTCTCTGTAGGATGCAAAATAGGTTGAGGAATTATCCAAAAGCTCTTCTGATGAGTTGTCCATGTGCCTAGGAAAGACCAAATGTGATTTCTCATCTTGAATTTTCCTGGAGCAGTCATTTTCTGCAGAAGTCAATAGCCTTCAATAGGTTCCATGAGCACCAAGCCCAGCCCTCCTGCTCTGGTTGCTGACTGTGGGAGCTGGCTGCCCAGCAAGTGTATTGTGTTTTGTTCTGGGGAGAAGGTTAGCAGAATTAACTTGAGTCACTGATTCGCTTGTTTTCTGTGGCCCTGCACTGTTAGCTTGTGAGATGTCATCATCTGCTGGGTTTCCTATCTCAGGATGGCAATCATCAAACCATTTTGGACAGAGCAGATGTAGCCAGCGAGTCTCTGGCCCCTGGGAGCCCAGGCATACGAGAGGCCTTTTGGAGTGAAATATTCTTTGCTTTGCACAGTGGTCTTCAAAGCACCCTGCAGTGTGAACTCCAGGATGTGGTACTTTTGTGGGCAGGACCCTCACTGCCACAGTTCTCATCCCATTTCCCCTTGATGCTCTGTGCGTGGCTGTGCCAGCTCTGCTGCCTATTGTGGTAAGAAATACAGGCAATTGTTTTATTTCATACAACAAAGCTACTTTCTCTGCTCCTGTAGAAGCATGTATTGCCTAAACAGGCTCTCTAAGGAATGCGTCTGAAAAGATATCTAAGTGTGTACTTAAAATCTTTTCTTTCTTCCTGAGATTAAAATAGAAACATTGATTTCACCGCTTAATGGTTTCACTACAATAGTGCTCACACCTTCTGCATTCAGTTTTGACTTGTTTAGCACTTACTGTCAGTGTTGTCCACTGAAACAAAGTGCTGTAAGTGAACAGGCTCCTAGATGACGTGGATGATTTATAAATCAGAACATATTTATGCTGGGCAGCCATTTATTTGGCTACTTCCAGAGACTGTCTAAGCCAATAACAGTTACATTGTTGAAAGACTACTGAATTTCTGCTCAAGAAGGGCTACTCTTGGCCATTACTCTGATAAACCTGTTATTCTAGGTAAGAAAGAAATGGAAGGAAGTTTAAGCTTCAGGCTTTGTCTGCTTAAAAGATACCTTGGAAAAGTGGAAAAGCTGGGCTTGCCTCTTTTAAAGTTGACATAAAACTCTGCAGATGTCACCAGTGCAGGTGTGAGGCTTGAGAGATTTATAAAGCAGAAGAAATGTTTTTGTTCTTTGCTTTATGAAACAACTGTTTGATTTAAGGTTTGCGTATCTTTACTTTAAAAATGTCTGTTTTAAATCTCTTACTGGTGGCGGTGAGCTACTCTAGGCTTTTATGTCATAGAGCTATGTCTAAAAATACACGTTAAAGAAAGAGAGAGATGCAGACAAATTTAAGCCTTGATCTTACTTTGAGATATTGGCAAATAGGCCGGGTCCCATAGGCTGGGATCCACTGGTGTAAATCTGACAGCAGGGTCAGTCTTGCTGGGAAAGTGCAGCAAAAAAAAAAACGCATCTGAAAATCTGTATCTGTGTCTAACTGGGCTGAGGAAAGCAGGTTGTGCCTCTGCTCAGCTAAGGTGCATTGCTTTGAGTTTGGGAATGACAACCACTGCAGTTACTCCTCACACTGCTCATCCTATTTCCAGTCTCCAGCCCTTGCTGCAGTCAGGCCTTGTTGGGATGCAGGACGTGTTTGCAGAACCTTTTTCCCTCCTGCTCCATGAAGCCACTCTCCCAGCAGCTCTGCTGGCTTTGCTTGTTTGTTTGCCTTCCAATCCTCCTCCCTGTTCTCCATATTTGAGGTCACTAGATGACTGGCAGATCTGCCCAATTTATTCCTGTATATGACAGAAGAGACCTGGGTCAAGCAATGAGCCATGAACTTCCCTCTCTATTTTGCTGCAGTTGTACAGCAGTGATCCGCGCGCTGCCAGTCATCCACCATATTGATGAGATTAGCTGGTAATTAAAAACCTAGCCAAGCCAGGCAGAGGAAGATGACTCAATTAGCAGAATGTCACTGAATCTAATTTACTTTGCTTATCACAGATTTATTCTCTAATGAATTAGAAAAGAAGAGCAGGACACCTTCAGAGGGAGATCTGTGGGCTTAAAGGCTTAAATACTTTCTAACCCCTTTATGCTCCTGGTTTGGTTTGCAGGGAGTGTGCTGATATTGCTAATCACACCAAAAGACAGGTTCCTAATAAATGTACCCTAAGATAGTTCATCAACATGAATAGTGCTGTCAGCTGTTCCTTGTGAAAGGAGCTGGTTGGGTCACATCTTTCCTTATTTATAAACCTTCACGTACTTTCAAGTTGAGAGCAAAGAGGGGCTTTGGTTGTAATTCTGTTGGTATCATGCTGGGTGAGTGTTCAGTGTGACTGTGGAACTGACACCAAATGTGGTACTTGGCAAAGGAAAGTCTGAGGGGTTTCCTGGCTCCAAAAGCATGTCAGAAATAGACACTTTCTGCTGCAGTGTGTATTTTAAGATATGTCTCAATGTTTTTCTCATTCCAGATGTGATGTCCTGATGATTAACAATTAGATCAATGTATTTTATCAAAGCCCTTTGGAAATAGTTTAAGAGCCTATTGGACAGATGTACAGTTGAATTTGTATGTAAAGTGGAGACTATAAACCATTATCTCTTCTGCTCTCTTCATAGTACATGACGTAGCATATAATGGGTGAATTAAGTGAGGATATTCTGGGCCCTGAGCTTTTAATCTGATCAGCATGGCAAAACTTAAATGGCTTGATGGGGTCCTAGTGATCTCTCTGCGGCTGTCTGGTGGTCACACAGCAGGATCAGAACTCTGGTCTGTGGCAGTCACTCCTCTTAGAGTCTCTGTGCCTAAGCTTCAAAGGCTGGGAAGGTGATTTCTGTCTTAGCAAGGAAACAACAATAGGAGCAAAACATCTCATTCTGGTAACTTTGCTCAAGTAATAATAAATGTAACAGAAAATATGAAGCTTTTAAAGCTTTGGAAGCTATTAGAGGATCTCTCTCCATAGATGTAATCCACACTGGCATCTCTAACAGTCCAGGGAACTGTTTTGCAAAATATAATGAGATGTATTATTTTTTGTAAGCGTGCATGTTGATTGCAGAAGGGAGGGAAGGGTTTATAATGAGAAAGGATGAGAAGGGAAATCATCTCTATTTCTGTCCTGAATCTATTACCAAGGCGTGAGAAATGTTGGTGTAGTGAGGCTGTAACTGTCCCTTATTCACTACTTATGCTAAACATGATAACAGCTTCAGCAGAGAAGAAAAACAGGTGTAGATTACTCTGTACAAATGGACATATGTATTTGGCTGGGCTCTGGATGTTACACTTTATATGTTCTTTCCTGCAATTTTCAACTCCTGTTCTTCCTCTGTAGTTCTCCAGATCACTGACAGCAGTTTGTTCAGCAACGTGGAGTCATTAGAGAGCTTCTTCTCCACCACACCTCAATGGCAGCAAGCTGTTTTCCAGAGATGTGACCATTGCCAAATGTACTTCTCTAAGCTAGTCTGGAAAGACACTAACTCACCAAGGTATTCTCATTAAGCTAATAATGACAGGGAAGTTCAAATCCTCTCTAGTGAGTCACTGGAGTTGTAGAGCCAGAAAATAGAGTGCCATGTTCAAACGCTGTCAGCAGCTCTTGCTATATGGGTATTTTGTGTGTGCGTGTTTGCCGAGATCATGGTTCTGAGACGTGTATAAAACTAAGTGAGCTATAAAAAGAAAAAAAGAATTATGAGTGGCTGGAACATTGATGTTAATTATTATTACAATTAATTCCATTCTAACTGTGCTGTTAATGCAGCATCCTTGTTGCTAATACTTGCTTTGTTATCTGGAGAACACCATTAGCACATATTGTTCTCCTTTGTTGCATAAGCCACAGAGCCAAGTTCCAAGTTCATGCAATTTCATACAGAGCTGGATCTGCTCTGTTCACTGTGAATATACTTTCCCAGCCAAGCTGCGGAGCTCCTTGAGGATCCAAGGATGTGAGGCTTAACCTTGATACCGTGAAAAAGGGAATGAGAGAAGCTGGAGGATGTAATCAGTAAAGCTTACTGTGGAAAGTCTGAGACTGGTCTGCAAATGTTAGGAAGCCTACAGGTATGAGTGCTGGACAATGGCTGGGGTGATGTAGATGATAAACAGTGCTGTGTCACTAAACAAGAGGGAAAGTGGCTTTGTAGGAAGTACAAACAGCTGAAAATTTATCAGTTAAAAATGAAAGAGGTGACTTAAGACAGTGGCCATGGAGGAGCAGGTTCTGTTACACACTGTAAATCTCAGAGATAGGACAAATCAAAGAAGAGTGAATCCTGAGATTAAGACTATTGAAGGAAGACTGTCCCCTGAGGTCCTCTGGCTGCACAAATCAGTTCAGGTGTCTTCTATTCTCTCAAATAGCACCATGGAAAAAGAACTGTTGAAAAAGTTTCTAATGCCTATGGTACAGAATTCCAAGGCTTTCTAAATCAGACGCATCAAGAGAAGATCTCTGTCAAACTAAATATTTATTTTAAGTGCTCTCAGTGGAAAATATAATGGATAAAAAAGGCTTGAGCCTCTCAACTTCATGTGTAAACCAATGAAACCGATGACAATTCTCCACTCTGATGTTTGAAGTATCTTTTTTTACATTGTCATTATCCATGCATGGCTTTTCCTTAACTCTTTGAAGGTCTTTATCCCTTGTTATTCCCCTCCCTGCAGCGAGACGGCTGTGGTCCATTTAGCTGGAGAAGATTTGAAGACAGACAGAAGGCTATATGGATAATAATGCACAGAAGGACCCTTTACTGCTTTTCTGGGAGCTGAGGAAGAGCACATTAAGGAATAGTTCCATTCACAAATAACAAGCTAGGCAATATCCAGTGCTGCTTTTAATTCTTCGTTCATCAATTAGAGAGAGGGAAAAAAAATAACTGAAAGCTCCATCTAACACAGCCGTGAGCACTGCTGTTCCCTGCACTCCCAGCTAGCTGTCTCATTGTCATTGAGGTCTGCAGCTTTGCATGGCTATTGATAATTACCGTTACCTTTCACTATGCAAGCACAGGGACATGAAGGACCCAAGAGCCAGGTCTGGATGTACTGATGAAGAGAGAAGTCCAGGTCTGCTCTCAGAATTGCATCCCAGAAACACACACGTGTAGCAGAAGAGCAGGGTGAGGGGAACAGGAACAGAGTGCCAGTTTTGTTCAACAGCAGCTTTTCCCCTGGATAGAGTGTTGCTCCTTTCACGTCTGCTTTATCTTTACTTCTGCATGGAGCTGACCAGTGCCCTGAGGCTCACTCTGAAAGCGCACCAAGGATGCAGAGAAGGAATGAGACGTTCTCTCAGCACATGGATATTCGGTGCCAAAACCAACAGATGAGGTAGTAAACACACCAAGTTTTAATGTGACTTAATGAAAGCACTGCTGCCCAGTGTTTTGAAAACAAGCAACTGAAGCACAGCCTCTTACAGAAACAGTCCTGGGGCACAGAGAAGTAGAGCCCTGAGCAGGGAGAATCACAGGAGGCAGAAGAGGGAGTTGGGGTTCCTGAAGGCCTCGTCCCACCTCCCTGTCTGCTCCTGCGTGCCAGGACTCAGATGTAGGGCTGCTACAGATGGTTTTCACCTCATGATGTGCCCATCTGGGAGATACATCCAGCACAGGCTCTTCTGAGGAAAATGCTTCCCTCAAATACACTTCAAGCCTCTGAAAGATTAAATGTGGGTCTTGAGTGGAGTAAGATTATGAATCCCTTAACAATAGTCTCTATCTGTGTTAGCCAAGTAACATTTCTGACTCTGACCCAGCCTCTCAAGACCTTCTACAGAGGAATACCAATGACCTAGGCCTTCATTATCCTGTCATTACACAAATCCTGCTGTTAATTTATGTATAGGAAAGAAGTAGCAGCTACATAAGGCTCCATCAGCTGCATAATTGCTGCATATATTATGAAACAGCAGCAAATACAGTCTGTGAATACAAACCATCTCAGCTCATTAGAAACCTGCAAGAATTAATTAACTGGAGCCTGATTCTGCCACAGGATGCTATGCCAGTGTGGCTCAAGATTCAGTTGTCTTGGTCCTTCTGAAGTAAATAGGGAAGCAGGGCACACGCTGCTCTGCATAAGCATTTGGGTTGTTCCTAGGGTGCAGAGATGTTTGCTGGCTTTGCAAAGACCTTGTCCTCAGCACTGTTTGATGCATGGAATCACAGACTGGCCGTCTCTGGAAGGAATGTCTGGAGACATATGGCCAAACCCCACCTCAAGTAGGGACACCTAGAATCTCTTGTCCAGGCTCCAAACTTTTGTTCCAGAAACCCACGTGGGGGTGTGAGCAGGCTGCCATGCCCAGCCAGCTGGGGGCTGGGTGCCATCTTCCTTTCTCCTCTGTTACCATTATTTGTGTTCTCAGAATTCAGATTCGGATTAAACCTTTAGAACAACTGAAAAGAACCTATAGTTTAAATATAAAATGAAAGGATTTAGGAATTTTCCACAAGTGACATTTATATTCTAAGATTAATTTGCTAGTGCAGTGCTTATACTTCCCAGGTTTCTGTTTGCTTATGTACCAGAAAAATGTGCTCTGCTAGACTGACTGTAGCGATTAGTTAAATTACTCATACATCAATTATTAGTAAGGGGAAAAAAAAAAATCAGCCAAAAAACTCTTTTCCACTTTGAGCCTATGTTTGTTTATCACCACTTGATGATAACTTTCTGCTTGAATGATGGCTGCTAATTTTGTTTATGGCTCTTGAATGTCAATTGTGCACATAGTTGTGAAACAAAATGCGGACTGGTAGTTATGGGTATATATTGATGCATATTTCCATGACAGCTTGTTCAGAGAGCTGGAATAAGGCTTTACCCTAATTCCTGTGCCCGTGTTCTCCCCCTAGGAAAGACTGCTTTTGGTCTCCTGTTTTTGGATACTGGGGGGCCGTGGCATGTCCTTTTCCACAAGGGGTTGGCAAAGTGCTCCAGAATGGCTTAAAATAACTTGCTTTGGAAGCTGCGCAAAGGATGAAAGGCAGTTAAGTCCATCTGGCATAGACATTTTCAGTTGGACCATTTCTTTCACTAAATAAAACGGATATAATACCCTCCTTAGAATGAGATACATAAAAATGGATACATTTAAATCTACTGAAACAGGTAAAACGCTTGTAAAACTGTAGATTACTGACCTTTCCTACCTTTCTTGTAAATTCTCATTTTTCAGGGCATGCACTTACTGAAGGTAAATATTATGAACTTCTATGTGGTTATTTATTTTATATCTCATGTGCTCTTTTTGGCTATGAACACTCTACAGCTCTGATTTTAATTCAGATGTCTGTGGTCTTCGTGATTTCTCCTCCATGTTGCATGCTTTCATTTTGTATACTGGAAGTTCCTAGTAATAGTTAGGTCAAACTGTGTAATGCTAGTGTGCCTTTCTCAGGGAGAGGTTTTACAGAAGCTGTCAGCTTAATAAGACAGCAATAAATTTCATTTAATGTAAATCAGGACTTTCACAACAGTGTCTTTAAGTGGTTCATTTTGTCTGACAAACTGAAAGGTCTTGCATTGCGCTGTCTTGCCATGGTGAGATATTTCAAACACCTGATATAATGAGGCCTTTTTCTCATGTCTTAGAATTCTCTGGCATAAATAAACTACTTCATTAGCAATTCCCTGTGAATGCTTCTGGTAAAGAGTGATTACTTTTCTTTACAAGTGTTGTCACTTCTCCTGTGGCTTAATTTGGCTTGCTCTGTAAAAGACATTGGGGGCATAGGGTGGGAAGAAGTTTGTATAAAAATTTTGACTTACTCTCTGTAATCTCACCCCAGCGTTTTGCTGGCTCTGATGTATTTGGTGTTTTAAAGGGTATGTCAACACAGTAAACTTTATATTGCCAATAAAACCTGTTGGTGAGCTCACTGAGAAATTCCTAGACCTTGGAAGGCAATTAATGTTTGAAATATATAGTAATCTGTTTATTGCAACATTTTACACATCTACAAAATTAGGTTACCAGTCAGTAGGTAGCTGTAAACTATAGTGCTGCAAGATAAACCCAAAGTAGTAAATAGTGTATATTACACTGTATGATCATCTTAATAGTCTAATTTTCTAAGGGATATTGGAAAGAGAATTCATACTATTTCCAAGTTACTCTTGAAAAATAAATACTGGGGATACATAGCTTGGTGAATGGATCCCTGGCACATGGTAATTATGCTGATTCTAATGATGGCTAAACTTTAGCTTCAGTTAAATGCTAATGAGTGAGGGATAGCAGCCTTAATTAAATCCACAAAATATGTCAACTAGTTCAAGCTTCCTTACCATCACAAGAGAGCTCTCGGTTGGCACCTGGCCAGCAAGCACATTCAGAACAGGCTTCATCCAGAGGACTACATAGTGATGTTCAAGGCAAGCTGTCACTGCTGGGTTGGAGCTTCACTGGGGCCAGTTGTGTAACCAGTGTCTTTGAAGGCCATTCAGTGATCTGATAAATATGCAACGTTAAAGAGACACTAAGAAATTTGAGGTAGTGGTTAACCTGAGAGACTACCTGTCTCTGGCTGGTCAGGCTTGCACCATGTCTGTCAGCATATAAGAACTGATAAGGCTTTAGTACTTGGCATTTAAGAGGCCTTTTTAGGCTTTTTCCTCCACGTATCTCCATTTTCAAGCTACTTGGAGCCCTATAGCTTTGAGGTGTGGTGTTATGTTTTTAAGATACGCTCTGGTGGGTGAATTATTTTCAAGAAAGAGTGCAGATACCACTATTGGTGACTGAGGACTATAATTAAATATCTCTGAATATTTTTAATGCTCTAAAGGAAGTTAAATTCTTGATTCTGTTACAGATTCTGTGAGGCCTCTTCATCATGAGTTTGTTGGGTAGCTTGCCACTCATCTCGCATCCCTGTTAAAATGAAGACTATGTACTCTAGTTCCCTCCTATTGTTGAGCATCTTCAGCTCCTGGGCATTCAGCTTGTTTCAGTTGTAAGAGTAAAAATGCTTGGGGAGAACTCTTAAAGAAACTTTTCACATGAACCACGAACTTTAGTGAATTTATTTGTAAGATACCTAATGAAGAGCTTGCATATTTCTAACAGTAGCTAAGAAAATTTATAATCAACTCTGGGCAAGGTAAAAACTGAAGATGAGGTATAAATTTGTTAGTTGAGCAGATAATACAGAACACACTTGCCCCTCTTGCAAATCAGAGTTAGGGTACTGACATCCTTACAGGCTATGTTTAAAGTTTCAGCCCATCGAAGGTGAAAATATTTGATCTGATTTTCTGCTTATACACAGACCAGACCCTGCTCTGGATTTTCTGGATGCAGAAGGGAAAAGGAGCAGTGAAAACAAAAAGAAGGGTTAGCCTAAGAGCTCTGCCTTTCCTCATTGCAAAAGATCTCATGAACTATTGGTGCTCTTTGGGGCTGCACCAGCCTATTGGTAAAAAAAATCTTTTTTGCTTTTTTCTGCTTCACTGATATTAGAACATCTACCCTTAATATTACTAATTAGTCTAGCTAATGACTAGTTGGTAACAGCACTGTCTTCCTGAGGAAGTTCAAAGGAAGGCTAACCTAAGGCCAACTCTGTTGAAATGAAGTCGCTATTGTATGGGTTTGGTCCAAGACCTAGGATGGAAATAATGATTTCCTGATACCGAGAGGCAGGGAGCAGAAATCTAGGATCTTTGCTTTTCAGCAAACTCTACCATGGAAAAAGCAGATACTTCTGTTCTATTTAAAAGAGGAAGAAAGTGTTTAGGGATATGATTTTAAAATAAAAATAAAAATGATAACTTGTGTTATCTGTTGAGATGCATCTAAAAGAAAGCTTCAGTGTGACTTTATCAGCTGAGAAACAAAAAAGTCATTCTCTTTTTCTGTCTTACTCACCCTTTATATTCAGAGATTAATATATAGCTTTATTTCATATCATCACATTCCTGTTACCAATTTGACTGAAATCTTTTACTATACATGACTGAAGCAAGGTGAAAGTGCTGTCAATCTGTAAAGAAAATTACTTTGAAGAGGCTTATATCACATCTAGTTGGCAAAGAAACTGATCTAGCCTCATTGATAACATCTTCAAGGTCGCAAAAACTTCTCACATTAATAGTGGAGATAGCATTTTGGGTTGAGTTGGGTTAAGTGCAAGAACAGTAGATATGGAGGGATTTCAACTCTAAGGTTATGTATGCCCAGA
Organism: Meleagris gallopavo; assembly: GCF_905368555.1. Taxonomy (NCBI): domain Eukaryota; kingdom Metazoa; phylum Chordata; class Aves; order Galliformes; family Phasianidae; genus Meleagris; species Meleagris gallopavo. Next base: position 8,160,679 of record NC_139419.1, on the reverse strand, counting down.
CTTTAGAAAAATTAAAAATACATATAACTACAAACATAAAAGCTCAGTTTGCAGAAAGGTGATGGAGCATCACTGCTACATCTGAGACCAGATGAATGGTCAGGGTGTTCAAACATATGAATTCCTTCTAAATGGCATTTTTTTCTTTCAATTTAGTTCTAGTTTATTAGAAGTTGGAGAATGTCTTACATTTTAGGGATGGGTACAACAGGAAAGATGGGTACAATCTAAGCCTGGCTGCTGGTGTGCCTTAAGGCTTCTAAGAACTGGAGGGGTTTTTGAACTATTGTCTGTAGAAAAAAATTAGAACAGTAAATGGGACTTCAATAAGCAAATGAATAGAAGCTGTAGTAAAATTGGTGAATAAATACTATATAGTGAAGAAGAGTTAAAGTAGGTTTTTTTTACACAGAAGGAAGTTATGAAATGAGAATTCTCTGAGGAGGTAGGAACATAAGGGTGATTCAGCTGATGGCCTTTTTTGTTAGGCTTTCAACGAAGTCTGATGCTAAACACTAACCTCAAATAATAAGGGTTAAAGGACAACAAGCAAGTGCTAAAAAAAAAATACCATTTTTGCACTGGAAATATGCTGGTGATGGATTTTCTGTGGATTTTAGTTAGAACCTATGTCATTCAGCGCATTCAGAAATGGTTGGGAAAAGAAGATCAATTAATAGATGCTAAAATTTACTGAAATGGAATATTCAAGGTAGTGAAAACTGAAATTGACTGCAGAATGTACATGATAACAGTGACTGAATAGCAGCATAGAACCAAGTGTTCGGTATTGATAAACGCAAAGTAATACACTTGGAGAAAAATAAACTTAACTATTCCTACATTTTGATGGACTCTAGATTAGCTATTTCCACTGAGGAAGGTGCTTTGAGAGTCATTGTGAGTATTTCTCTGAAAGTATCAGCTAATTCTAGCAGCAGTCAAAAAAGCAAATTGACTCTTAAGAATTATTAAGAAAGGAAGTGAGAACAAACCACAGAACATTAGACTACCATGTAAAGCTGTGTACATCTCTCTGGCTTGGTATGCTATTAAAGTCTTCATCTCAGAAAGGATGTAAGTAGGACTAGAATGTAGAGAGGTATGAATCCTACTATTTAGCTTTCAGATGAGAAGGCTACAAGTCTTCATCTTGAAAGAGCAGATCACTGACAAGAAGATCAAATAGAGCTCTAAAATCAGCTGTAGAATAAGTGAATGAGGTATGATTTTTTTTTCATTGTTTTTCAGTAAATGAAAAACAGCTAAAAAAAAAAAAGGTGATATATTACAAATACAGGAAAAAAAGAAAAAGGAAATTTCTTGTGCTGTTTACATGAATGATGTGGAAATGGGTCACAGAAGGTGTTGAGTCCAAAGTTATAAGGGGGTTAAGGAAGAAACTAGGCAAGTTTCTAAAGATTGATCTGTGGCTTATCAACCCACTGCCTAAGAACTCCCTAACCCAGAGCCTGTTGGAGTTGGGGGGAGGGTCACAGGGGAGGGGAGCACTCCACAAATACCATACTCCTGCTCCTTATTTCATAAATATGTGATTGCTGACAGAGACAAGGTACTGATACAATCAGTGTGGATGTTCTTATATTGAAATGACTGAGCGTGAAAGACAGTATTTTTGGATTGTTAATGAGTTTATATGCTTTTCACCAATCAAAAATCTTTCATAACACTTGTGTGTGGAAGGTCAGAATGCTGAAGGGCAATAAACTTAAAACATTGTGGCTCACAGTGAGGTGCTCCCAGTGTTTTAAGCCTGAATACAGGTCCCAGTGGCTTGAAGGGAGGCATCATTTACTACCAGTTCACCAATTCAGAATGCATTCTTTCAAAACCTGGCAGTATTGAAGAAATTTAAACTCATCTGAATGCAGTTTAGGTTTGGCATCACCGTGAAGCAGTTCAGAAGACTCCTGAATGCTCTTGCATCTTCACTGCCTGACTGTCTTGGTTGCTGGTCTCCCATGGGCTCCCTCAGATCCAATGGCAAAGAGTCTCTTCTTCCCACAGCTCAAGAACATCAGAAATAGGCTGCAGCTAACTAAAGCACTTGTCTAAGCATTTTCTTTCTTTGTTGTCTTAAGTCCACAAAGTTTTCTGTCGCTCAGGATCCATTTGCTTCTTCTTAGCAAAAATAGGCTCAGTGAGTTCTTCAGTCCTGTTCCATGGAGCGATTTCAGAAGATGTAGACATGCTGGGTAAGGGCAGATTTCTTGGGAAGGAGCTGAGGACACGTTTCTCTGGATACTTGTGCAGAACCTCAGCACAGCCTTTTAGGTTGGCCTTGGGATTGGGCCTGGGTGTGTGGTGCTGCAGCCCAACTGTGACCTTCCAGTGGTGCTTCAGATGGCAAGTTGAAAGCTCCTACAGCACAATCTATGCTTACTCTCTGCATGGACACTAAGTCTTGTTCTACGTTTTTAGATTTTTTTTTTTTGTTTCTTTTCCCCCCTCAAGTCTTGCAAAGGTTTTCTGTCTTCCTTACAGGACTTGCCAAGCACTTGTCCCAGTTCTGGCAATCTCATACAAAGAGAGATGAATACATCATAAAATGTATGTGGCTTGAGGAGAGCTTTATGTCTTTTAAAGAGATCTGTTTGCCTTCCTTGCAGTAAAGCACTTTGCGATCTGTGGATGAAAAAACCCCAGAGCTATATAGAACAATGAACTTACTGAAGCCCTCTGGGATAAATCCTCCAGTATTAGGCAGGCCTGAGATAATTATCGTTTTCCAGCAGAGGAGTAAGGCAGCAAGCTGCGTAGAGTTCTGAGTTTTATCTGTTCTCTTTCTATCATCAGAGGAGGAACTTTCATGTTCAGTTGATATGAAAAAAATGTAATGAAACTCTACAGCTAGTGCGTTAAAAGCTGAATAACTCATTATGACTTCTGTCCTGCAATTACGTCCCAATTTGCTTACCCCATCAGGTGCTAGTTAAATCCCACTTTATATTGTATTCCCACCTATTGTTCCAGCAATCAGTTTGATGCCTTTGAGGTTTCTCTTGGCTGGCCTCATGGTACTGTGCATGGCTTAGACTGCAGACTGGAGCATGGAGCTGCCTGTGCACATGCTGCCCTGGTCACAACTGTGCTGGTTTCATAGACAGACGTTACGCTTGGCTTGTCCTCTTCCTTCCCTGTAAGGTTTGCTGCTCTCCTTAGATCTGCAAGTATAGTTTGTATGTATAAATGGAATTGTCACAAACTGACAGAAAGGTTGAGGTTGGGAGGCTCAGCCCAAGCCCTGATGAAAGTGGGATCAGCTAGAGGGAGGTGCACACAGTCAGGTTCCGGTTTAGAATGTCTGAAAAGGTAGAGACTTCACAGCCTCTCTGGAAAGCAGTGTCATCCTCACAGAAGCTAAATACTTACGTTTGAATGAATCTTCCTGTATTTCAATTTTTGGCCACTGCTTCTTGTACTATCTCGAGAAGAGCCTGGCTCAGTCTTCTTTACGTGTCCCCATCAGGTATTGACGTACATTAATAAGCTCTCCCGCAGCCTAAGCCTTCTCTTCCCTGGGCTGAGAAAACACATTTCTCTCAGCCTCTGGTATACCAGATGCTCCATGGCTACCATCACCTCAATTACCCTTTGCTGGACTTATTTGAGTATCTCCTTGTCCAGAGCTGGACGCAGCTCCTCCAAGCAGGTCTCTCCAGGGCCAAGTAGAGGTGGGTAATCACCTCCTTCCAGCATTGGTGGTGTTCTTGGTTATGGTTTTTTTTTTTTTTTCTTTTTTTTTTTCCCTATTCCAAGTCTTCTGAGCAGAACTGAGTGAAGAGGTAGATCCCATCCTGTGATTCTTATGATTCCACTGTGGCTATGAGCATTGTTTTGAGGGGCAATCACTCTGGGGGCCGGGGTGAAGGAGTAGGAGACTGACTGGGTTGAAGGGCCAGTTAAACCCTGTGGAACAACAGACAAAACAACACAACTGAATGCAGCCTCTGTTTCCTTGGATAGTAAAAGACACAAGCAAACCCTGTCTGAGAAAAGTATGTGAGGATTTTGGGGGCTGAAACAGGATAACATTGTTTAAAGTTCACTGGTAGCCAGAGATAAAGGGTTTTTCTCACTTGCGTTGACCTGGGAGTGGGAGGCTGGAAGGTTGTGTGCAGAGGGATGCAAGCTGACTGCATGCTGTGGCTTTGTTAGCAATGCAGTGGCATGTGGTGACTGTACACCTGAGCTGTCATGTCCCAAACACAGCTCCCCTTGGCCACCTGACTCCTTGTGCTTTTGCCACCAAAGTTCTCCATAGGCTTGGGACTCCCTGCAGTACTGCGCTGAGTGGATGGATTTGTGTCACTTACGAAAGTATGATGTGTAGCTTAGCTTGGTGTTAGCAAGCAATGAGATACTGTGTGTATAAGGTGGAGCTCAGGAGAGATAGTGGCTGAGCTCCAGGGCACGGGATATCTGTGTTAGTCCAGTTCAACCCTTCTTGCAGGGCTGATTAGCCTGTACTTTGCCTGCCACAGCTTTTCTGGTGCCAAATCTGGAACTAGTTCGGATATGAATTAAGCATACAGTATTTATCAATGCTTCTAGCATATCTGTAGGCTGCTATTTCTTAGGCTTAGATCCATGGGGGGACTTGGGTACCTAATTGTGTGCAGGAGTTAGACACCTAGATCTGTCTCAGGACCCATCTTGCAGCTATTAGGCCAGAGTTAATTCAGATACTCAGTATGATTCAGCACATGTAGATCAACATTTTTCTCTTTATCTGAAAAAAGGTTCACTTTGATTTATGCCCTCTTAGGATCTGACGTGCTGGTTTTGTAGGAAATCCTTGCATTTTCTCCTGAAGCCTGTATTTGTGTCCTGGTGATCTGTATTCCACTGCAGCACAGAGCTTTTTCAAAATCTGGGAGCCATTTACAACTTTACTGCCATGCTGTGACATGATGTATTTCTTTGTAAACAGGGTCTTAAACAACCAGGGTCTTAAATCTATAACTGACTGGGACTTGGCAACACTTTGAAAATCTCTTTGCCAAATAGCATACGTTATAATACCCTCTGAACAGGCTTCACAAAGATCTGACTGTCTGAAATGTTCGCATCTCTTTTGACACAATACCAAGATGTTATGAGGCTCCCTGAGGCTTATTTCCTTTTAAAAATAAAAGAAGAAAAAGCATCTATTCTATGGGTAAAATTATGCATCTGAAATACTTGGCATGCAAAATTCCTCTTGTAATTAATTCCAAGTTCACATCTCTGTTGTTGTTTTAAAAAAGTATTGCTGTCAGTTTTACTTTTGGAACTTGCTGGTTAAAGCATCTCCCAAATACATTGTCTTCCCTGAGACATCATAGCATTTGTGCATCTTCTCTTCTGCCTCCCTATTCTGTAGACTGAGCTGAGAGGAAGGTTGCTGTAGTGTAGGCACCAGTCTGTCCCACGTTACTCTCACGCACACAACTCATCTTTCAACATACATATTTCTCCCCTTTTCAGCAGGATGTAGCTGTATTTTCCCATGGCTTTACTTTTTACTAAGGCATCATAAAATCATTCTAACTTACTGTTTCACAGCACTTTGTTGGTTTTAAGCAGTAAGTAGTTGGGTGAGTAGCGTGGATGTCTGGCTGAGAGTATGGCTCTACTGGCTGTACTTTTGGTAACAAACCTTCTCAGGGCTTCAATCAGTGTGGTGCACTAGTGTGTAGGGCTTCATTAAAGTGATGCAGCAAGATCCCTTGACACTGGTCTGATTGGATTTTTTGCCTATGAGTTTCTTAGTCCCGTGGAGTCTGCTTACTTCAAAGATGGAACCCTGGAAACCAACTCTATCAGTGCACATGAGCGCACCAGCCCTTACATACACTCAGTGGTTCTGCTTTCCTACTGCAGTCACTTGAAAATCAGCAGGTTCTTAGGGTTTATGCCCAGCAGTGGGCTCCTTGTGACCACATGCCAAAGTGAAACATTGTAAAATCTGAAAGAAAAGAGGAAATGTAGGGAAACAAAAGCCTGTTACATAGCTTGAAGTTTGTCAGACATTTCTTTCTTTTTTTTTTTCTTTTCTAAATGAGTCATAGAGTCTTTAGCAGGAGGTTGAAAAAGACCTCAATTTGGCTAATAGTTCCTACCCCTCTCCTTCATGGAGACAGTAAAGCACCCCTCCTCTAAGTAGGGCATTCAGGGAAGTGTGTTGGAAATACCTGGTACGAGGTATCAAAAAAATAACAGAGAAGAGCATTTTCTGGATGCACCTATATGCCATTCAGAACGGGGGCAGTTGATAATCCAATTACTTTACTGCATCCTTTTCATCTTCAATTTCCATTCTCTTTTATAACAATCTCAAAGGCTGTTGCCAGACTGCCTAGACATCCTTAGTGCTACCTGGTGCATCATAAATCTGCAGGCAGTGCTCACCAAAAGGGAGCAGACTCAAACGATGTGAAATGAATACCAGTCTTTAACATCAACATCCCTCCGCTTTTATGCTCTTTCTTAACTGATTTTATGGTGTTGGAGGAATCATTATTTTGGATTATTTTTTTTTAATAGGCCTCTGTACTGTTCCTTATGCACCAAAATTTTTGTGTAAGAAAATGTGATGGTGTAGCTGCTGTACACAGTGCGTGATGAACACCAGTGTGGTACTGTACAACAAAGCATGTCTGGAGGAGGGACAATTCTAGCCCTCCTTGTGGCCCTGTTTTAAGCCCTCTTTTTAAGCACAAAGTTAAATCTATCATTTGTTATTTGTCATATGCTGAGAAAAAACATAGAGCAAGTAAAGATCTTAGTCTAGTTCCTGTGAGTTTAGATATCTACATCAACCAAGACAACACTTGTTGGCTGAATGACTGTAAGAAGCAATCAACATTTGAAGCCTTCCAGTTAGGGAGGTATACTGGCAGAGCAGGAATGGTGCCAGTGCAACAGTGCCCATCTTGGCACTTTGTCATCCCACCTAGCAGGTCTATCGTCCAATACTTTTCTGCATACTGTTGCAGGACAAGATTTGTCTCCTGTGTGCATTCAATTAATTTGTTAGTGCTGCTGGGGTTAGGAGCCAGTGGTGGGAGGGGCGCGATGTAGTCCAGAATACTTGGCCATAGTTCTTACCAATAGAGAAAAGCGTGTCAAGTGGGCAGATATTTGCTTCTTTCCTGGTTTCTGTTTCTCAAAATATCCAAACCTTAATACAATAATAAAAAGATAGAAAAAATGTAAAGGCATAAAATACAACAGCAGAATTATTTTTTTGCAAAAAATGCATGTAGAGCTTGTAGAAAATCTATAGTACTTTAATTTCCCCAAACAACTTGAGCAAGTAAGTCTCTTTCTGACTCATTATGTCTGATTGAGAAGTGAACTGCAAGTCTTTCTTGTTGCAGCATGATTAAGACTTACATGTCTCTTGTTGGCTAGATTTCCTATTGAGCATAGTAACAGGCGAAGAAAATGATGGTACAATTTTATGTGATTAGGACAAATCCTTAAAAATCTGGGCAATTTTCAGTAACTATGTTAGGATAGTAACTAAAACAGAGTTTTTAAAGCTTGTCAAACTTCATTGTTGGACCAAACAAATGTTTCTAATTGATTGAGTCAAATTGTGTTTATTCAGATCTGTGTGTTTTCTTCAGTGTTGCTTTTTTAATGTAGACATCTGTTGTTTTTCTGATATTGCTTACGTAGCCTTTTAACACACATTTCCAAGAGTAAAAACAGTTCCATTCTTCTTCAAGCTTCATTTAAACAATCTTTTGTCCATGTCCTTTTTCTTTTCATTTTCTTTTTTAAATTAATTTTCAAATGAAGTCATGATAACAATTGACATAATTGCAATAAACCAATAGAATTTACAAGAAAGCTTTGTGTTAGAGATCTTGTCAGATGTGGTGCAACTATTGTATGTGTCTCAGAGATGAGAAGGAGAAAAACAAAACAGTTTTCAAATGAGGTCTTAAACTATTCCCATCTGCAGCAACAGGAAATTTTAGCGTTTAGCTCAAGAAAAAAATCAAAGCAGACGCTAAAACAAAGCAAAACATAAGTAATTTCTAAGTTTGATAATAACCTCTGAAGGCATAAACAGTGCTGGGGAATAGACAGTTACTGGAAACACAAATGTGGTGTTTTGTAGCTAGCTAAACCAAAAGGCAGGCGCTGGGCTTTCAGGGCTCTACTCTCTGATAAGGCATTTCTGCACAAGGCCTGCTGGAGTTGGAAATTAATTCTAAGCAGTAAGATCCATCCGTCATTCCTGTGACATTGCAGTGGCTATAGACTTTGCTGTCACTATGATGTTACAGTTGTTCATTTCAAAAGGTTTTCGAGAGATCTGTAGTCCAGACCAGGGCTCAGAGGAGGACCAGAGGTCCAGTGCTTGTCCAGCACACGGAATACATCCAAGGATGGCAATCCCATACCCTCTCGGTGTCTGTTATAATAGCTGAGTACCTTCAGGATAAATTTTTTTCCCTAGTATCTCATAGAATTTCTTTACTATAACTCATGTCCCTTCTTGCTTGTCCTACTGCCAAGATTTAGTCTGTGCTTATTATTTCTCATGGCAAAGTTGGATAAATAAACATGAATGTGTTACTGCTGCAATTCCAGCACAAAATGGAAGGGTTCTTCTTCAGATGGAATTATTTAGAATCAGCTTTTTAAAGTTATTTTTGTGCATGAAAGTACAAATTTGAAGCCAAGATCACCTTTATCTCCAGAATCTACAGATTTCTTTTTAAGAAACTGGCAGAGGGTGGCTTTAGACTAGATGTTAGGAAGAAATTTTTCACTGTGAGGGTGGTGACACACTGGAACAGGTTGCCTGGCAAGGCTGTGAATGCCCCTTCCCTGGAAGCATTCAAGGCCAGGCTGGATGGGTCTGTGGGCAACCTGGTTTCTAGGGAGGTGTCCCTGCCTGCACAGCAGGGAGTTGGAACGAGATGATCTTAACAGTCCCTTCCAACCCAAACCGTTTTATCTATGATTCTGACAGGCAGAAGACCCCGAGAAGAGAGTTAAACCTGTAGTTTGATCACGTGTGGGCAACCCACGTGTAAGAGAGGTACAAGAGTCACATTGAAGCTGAGGCAGGCTCAGCTACTCTGAGGGAATTCCTTAGTGGGAATGAGGAGCAGTAAATACAGGATGAACAGTTTCAAAAGTGGCTTTTCATTATGGTTGGCTCATTGTAAAAAGCCGAGCAGAGTTTTCCTGGGTGTTTAATGTTTGCAGTATTTATTGATTTCAACTGGTGTTGGTGCATGCTCAACACTTTCGGAAATGTTGGAACAGCTGCTGTGCCGAGACTGCTGTGCGTAATTACTGAGCACAGTAATCTCATGGTTTGTTTGGGTTCCCTGTGCTGTTCTTATCCAACTCGCTGTCTCCTGCCTTATCCTTCCATGACAATGCCTTTAGGAGAGCACTGTCTCTTGCGTTGTGTGCAGGAACTGAATTGATAATGATCCTGACTCGCGTAGTGCTTCTAAGAATTATTGCAAAAAAGCCCCATCCCATAATTATTTATTAATATGGTATGCATCAATGTGAGACATTTCATTGGCTTTAATAGGCTTTGGATCAGTTTCCTTAGTACCTCTGGCCTTTTTTGGTTCTATAATTTATGAAAGAACATGTTTAATTCAGAGTCAGGGACTGCAAATCTAGTATACCTTGTGACGCTCGCTGGTTTTATCTGCAGTCACAGAAGTCATCCCCAGCCTGAAAGCTGCATCACGTACATGGCCAGGTACGTGGCAGACCCCTTTCAGAGCCTGCCTGGTTCTTTATGAAATAAAGGGTGGATTCCCCCATCCACTGTTTGTTTTTTTCTGTGTTGTTTTTTTTTTTACCCACTGATGGAGTGTGTTCTTAGTGCTCAGTGCACACCTTGGATCTGAAAGGCTCTCATCTCCCATGGGCTGTGAAGTGAGCAAAGGAGTTGAACTGGTTGAAAGCAGGGTCATGCTCTGCCCTATCCTAATTTCATTCAGGGACAGTCTTTTTTGTCAACCTTCCATTATCTTTCCCCCAGTTTTTACCCAAAGATAGAAAGAAACAGCTTATAATTCATTACACATCATTAAAATGAAAATAAAATTTATTTTGCATCAAAATGAAAAAATATGAATTGTTCATTATTAGCATATAAATGATATTTTTTATGTCACTCTACCACAAAATCACTTACATTTTCAATGATCACAGCACACAAAATTAATTTTTGATAGCCTTTTGTGATTTGGTTGGAAATTCTCATTTCTTTTTGTGCATTAACAGCAAACTGTATCCACTGCTATTCATACCAAATTTTAGATAATGAAGCAATTAAAAATACATGGATTGAAGATCTTATCTCATTTTTCCTCTGGCCTATTTCTTCTTCATTATTCATAAAGGGATATGTTTAATTCAGAGTTAGTAATTGCAGATATATCTAGTATAAATTGTGCCTTATATTCTTCTACCCAGTTTCAATTTATTTTAGCAAATAGATCTGTGGGGGAAAAAAAGAGCAAGAAAGACAAAAGGGCAGAAATTACATCTTGGTGTCACCAAACAAAACCTTACAGGTCTATTGCTTGTAAAGTACGGCTGCGACTCGGGGAGAAAGTTGATGCAATGAAGCACGGCACTTGGAATATTAATATTTTGCATTTGTTCAAACGGGTGAATTAAATGATTCCAATAGGAAGCAGTTTGAGAGACCTCATGACTCCGTGTGACTGTCATTCTGCTTTTATTCACAAAGTCAAAAAGTCCCCATTCACTGACAAGCAGGAGGAGAGAAATGAGACAAGATAAATAGCACCACTGAAATAAAATTAAGGCCTTTTAGGCAAAACAGGAGTTTCCACTTGGCCTGAAAGTAAGAATGCGTCTGGATCACATGTTTCCTTATGTCTGGATTGAGAAGAGATGTAAAGGCTTGATAAAATGCTCAGATCTGGAACGCATAAAACCTTAGAGTTCCACGGGGTTTGGGATCCAAGAAAACAAAAGCCAGTGCATGTGGTAAGGATGGGCTTGGAGGGGGCTGCCAGAGTGCAGCAAAGCTGTGCCTTGGTTGGCCGGCTCCTGCTTTTCCCTCACACAGACTTCAGCCCAGGGCTGGATTAGGGTTGGGGTGGGATTGCCAAGGAAAAGAGAGCTGAAATGCGTGTGGGAGAGGGCTGGAAGCAGGCAGCCGGAGTGCCTAGGGCTGCTGGGGCTGTTGTCCTCTGCACTGTTAGCATGGGAATGGGTTAAGTTTCTGAGCTAGTGCTCAGCCTGGGGCTCCCCATGAGATTTGCTCATGTCGTGCTCAGGGTTGGGTGGACACCAATGTTCTCTCCTTGTGGAGAGATACTAGTGGGTGAACTATAGCTAGGAAGTGTCGTGTGTTGGCTACTGCAGTGCTATGGTCATTTTCTTGGTCTGTAGCTCTGAGTTAATCTGCTCTGTGTTTGCTCATGGTCCCTGTAGTACAGGGAGCAAAAGGGGAATTGCTTCTTCTGCAGCCATGGCACAGTTTACTTTGCTATTCCACATTTGGTTGCTCTGTTGTGATAAGATAGGTGAGTTTGCATTTGTTCCTCTGACTGTCACATTGCTATTGTAAGAACTTTTGTTCATGATACACAGGGGCAAAGTCCCAACCCCCCTTTATACTCCATACATTTTTGTACATGTGTCTCAGACTTGAAATATAGAATTAATAGTCTGGATTTATTAAACATTGCAATCAGCACTTTGCAGTACAATTATTAATGCAAATATTGCTGCTCAGTTATTTGATTAACTGAATATCCTGCAAAGTGATGCACAGCCTTTCCAGTGTAGTCCATGTTTCTTAGTTTCCGTAAGTTCACTAATTACAATCTTATTTTCTCTGTTAATGAATTCTGGTTTGCTCTGATGGCTCTGGAAGCCTTAAAACATGTTGTGAATGGTTCTCTGGGAGTGAATCAGCTAAACTTTTGAGAGTTCTTATGTTTTATAGTAAATGACATCTAATAGCTCTTCTTTTTGAGTACACAGAAGTCCCAGAAGGCTTCACAACACCCAGCATCTCTAATAAAAGGTCTGCCTCCTTCAGCTCCCTGTGCTCGCTCCCTCAGGAAAACTCATCCCTTCACAAGCAGGTATCCATCTTTTCTGTAAGGAAGAAATTACATTACTTTTGGTTATTCTGATCAATGTAAGCAACATTCCCTGACCTGCTGTGGGTAAACAGCAATTGGAAGAGAATGTCCCAGTGGCAGTGTCAAGCCACGGCAGGATTGTGCAGTCATTAAGGTTGGAAAAGAACACTAAGATCATCTAGTCCAACCATTAACCCATCACCACCATGCCCACTGAATCATATCCCTCAGTGCCACATCTAATACGTAATGTGCCTATGTTTGCAGGTTTGTCACCTGCCTATGACCTTGCATGTGTCCTGCAATTTGCTGATAAGTGTATTAATGGCTTTCAGAGCCCACATCTGTTGAAGCCTCCTGTTGGTTCATCCTATGCTGTTGAAACTAAATATAATGCAAAATGTTTCCAAATGTGTGAAATCTGTTTTCTTGGAATCTTGATTTTAATAAGTTGAGTGCAGATTTCCTGCAACTCCAAGTGGTGCATAGAAGAACTTCTGCCAGGGTTCTGTTGTGGAGTTGCCGCAGCTGTGCTAAAGCTAACCTGCTTACTGCTCATGGAAGCTGGGTACTTTGTGGTGCTACCAAACCAGTAGCATAGCACAGACTGTCTCAGAGGTGCATGTCTTCTTCACTGAGTTCTGTTTTTTTCCCACTCCAAGATAATGCTTCCTTTGCTCTTGGAATTTCTCTTTGCTTTTTTTTCCTGTCATATGAATTTGGTCCTTTAGCTTTCACTCTATCTTCCTAGATTTGATTGTGGAAGTAGAAGGCCATGTGCCTATTTTTTTGTTTTTCATTCAATTTAATTCTTCTCCACTTGTTCCCTTAATTGTACACAAACGTTTATAACCTCTGCCTTGCCCTTTGATTGTCATAGTTTTCTCCCTTTCCTTTGATCTGCTTCCCCATGCCCTTTTGCTGGGGGCTAGCATGGTAAAAGGCCATTGAACTCAGATCTTCCCCTCACCTTCCTCTGAGGTTGCAAAATGGGTGAGGAAAAGTAGTCTCTGAATGTGTCCTGGAGAGACCTGGAGGTTGGAAAAAAGGCTCAGAAGCTGAGATAATCTCTTGTTCAACTCTGAGTAATTCAGATAACCATCAGTCATCACTGATCAGAAACATGAGTGTGGTCATGATTTGGACCCAGGTCTTGCCTTCTTTGCATCCTCCTAGTTTCCTAATTATGTATGGTCATCCCCACAAAGTAGGGCTTCACCAGCTTTACTTCATTAGAAACTAATTAGAACCATCACCCTAAGCTGAAAAGATACCTTTGAAGTACAGATATTTGTGCAGCTTTTCTTAATCAAGGCTTTTTTTTTTTTATGTTCCTCCTTATATGCTGATTCCAGCCTGCACATGGACTAGAAACCCTGGAAGGCTGGGAGGAAAAACTCCTCTTGCAGTATTTCCAACTGGAGCAAAATCAACAATCCTTTGGAAATCTCATGATTTCCAGCCCAGTGTACCTGCCAAGAAAGTCTGGAGAAGCTGCAGTAAGCATCCAGATGTCTGGTTAACTCTCTGAACTGAAAAATCTTTAGAGGTTTGTTTATTCTGAATACAGAGAATAAAACCTTATTATTTATCAATATTAATAAACTCCTTAAAGTGCACAGTGCCTACAAGGCAAAGCATTAGCTGCGTTGCTTGTGCTGATAAGCTTATAGACCTGCAGGCTTGTCTGGCCTGGGCAAGTCAGCTAATTCAATTCAGAGATTTAGTACAAAATTCGTTGTTGGGAAGATTAAGGAGCCTTCATGGAAGAGGTGATTTTTAAAGCAGAGATGTAAAGCAGAGGCAGGGCTGGGTTGTGAAAGCTACGTGGCTTTCACAGCAGCATTAGAGAGTGGTTGAGGCAGGGCCAAGTCATGAATGGAAAGAAAGATGAAGGAGATGCAGAGATGGTTGCTGGTTATAAATGGGGCCAGGACCACATCCTGGCTGTGCAGAAGGCCAGCAGAGTGCGGTCAGCCCTGGTATTGCCCAGTCTTGCTGCTGCCCAGGCCAGTTACAGTGCTCCATCAGTTTGTGTCTGCATAGAGCTCAGCCTGGAGCTACCTGGTTTATGTTCTGTATGCACGTGTTTAGTGTTCCAAACCAGACTTTTGGGTAAGCACTGTTTGAGCAGATTTTCAGAAAACCAAGCTTAATTTCCGAGGACAAATCCCAGTACTGGTTTAAAGGGTCAAAACTTCCTGCTATGTGGCACATTCAGCAGGTACCTATTCTATCAACATTTATGTGTGTGTAAACTGCCATTTGGTCTTGTGATGTGATGTTTGCTTCTGTATTTGGTGGATAACTTAATAGCAAGGCAGTTTGTGAATGGCAATTTATTCTAGAGGATCAGTGGTGCAAAGATGGGGATATGTGCTGGAAGTAAGTTCTCCCACAGAGGACAGATAACAAACTCCACCTGTAGCTGAGCGCTGCCAGGATGGGATGCAGGGACAAGTGGCTGGAGATAGAAAAGAGGGAGATTAAGGTTGGGACCCTTATTTTATACATTTTTAAAGTGCTTGCCATAAATTCAGTGCAAAGTCACTCAGATCCCTGACTAGCAAGCTGCATAATGTGGCCTTGCCGTTTCAGATGTTTTTCTTGTTTGCTCTCTGCATCTTTATTAACAGCACTCTGTCAAGGCTGCTGTGCTAGACATTGATCTACCTCTCCAGCAGAACAGGGCATGCATATTGAAGGGCAGGTGTCAGCCCCTTGCCAAGGGCATTCCTCTCACATAGGTAGTTAACTCTTTTCTAGGCTAAGGAAGACATATGGAAAGAGCTCCATGGTGCTGAGTTGGTATGAAATTACACTAAATAAAGAATTGGGGAGAGGGGCTCTGCACTGCTGACTTTCATATCTGGAAGTCTGTACAACTAGCAGGTGTGTACATCAACCTTGTTGCTCCTGTGTAGAAGGTTGCTGCCTTCTTGTTGAGATTGGAGATGGGGGGAACGACTCAGCCCATCTCAGCTCAGCCACATGCATTGGGCATCTTTCTGCCCCTTTCACCAAGAGCTTTTCATATAAGAGCTGCAACAGGTATTTCTTATATGTATATTTTTTACCCCCAGGCCTGAAATGTTTAACATTTCAATCAAGTATGATTCTGATTTGCTGAGTAAACCCTGGGAGTTGCCTGGACCCCCGAGGACTGATGGTGTATCTTCAAAACCAACGTGCTTGATGCAAGCAATTGTTCTCTAAGGCCTGTTCAAACTCTGGCTTGTTCTTCACATGTACACACGCGCGCACACACACACACACACACACACACACACAAAAAGCACTGAAGCTGTTTCTATGGTGTAACACTTGTTATCGTGTTTATTAACTCACCACCTTGTTGGTTCTTTGTAGTCTTCAGTTTACCTGTCCACAAGGGCTTTGTCCTACGGAGACAAAACTCTTGAAAACATCAGTGTACCACAACCACGTCTGGCCCAGCATCCCTTCTCCTCCCTTTCCCTAGGTGCCGGGGCATGACAAGCTCTGAATGAGCACAGTCTGCTGTCATACACCCCTCTCCTCGCCTTCTCATCTCACTCATCCCGATTTACAAATTAACGCTTACCTGCCAGCTTGTGGTCTGATTATGTGGCCATGGAAAGCTGAGCAAATCCTGAAGACGTTGCATGCATAACCATTTTAATGTCTAGTAGACTTTTCCATCTAGCTCGAATCTTTATTGTCCCTCCAAAAACAACTCAAGAACGATGCCATGGAAGTTCTTATTGCCATGGGTATTCTTAGGTCTCACTTGGGGAAGGCACGGTTTCCAGACCATTACATCAGTCTCATAAATGACTCATGCTGGATGTCTGTACTTTCTATTACTGGTGAGAATACAGCTGGGTTGGAGAGCTTTGGTCAGCCTCATGTTTCCATGGGGTAAAACAAGGGCTGAGCCAGCTCATGGTGTAACCCCAGTGAGTTCAGCAGGGTGTATCATTGTCCCAGGGAATGTCTTGTGATGAACCTTGTCTACGTGTCATTGAACTAAAATAAGTAGCAGTCAAATATTTTTCTTATTCTGTGAGACACCACCTCCTACCTTCAATTTTTCTGGTTCATCTGCTAAGATTTTAGTGTTTATGCCATGAGAACACAGCAAAGTCTTTTTCAGACTGCCCCATCACTTACTGCAGAAAGTTGTGCCAATTTAATTATCTTGTAACTTCATAATATAAGAAAATGAAGTCTGAGATTACTTTTCTTCTCTGTTAATTTATGGTATTTTCTTTTTCTGGTATTAATTGGTTGGTTTATCCCTAGTAAAATTTTGTTTTCATGAGCTGTGCTCCTTCTGGATGTATTTCTCCAATTTTTATTATAGTTTTGTGGCACTTGTTTTCAGTTTTTGAGCTGATGAGGTCCTGATTGGCAAGAAATTAATAATTAAGTAATACACGATTAATTATGTTAGTTATTCTCAAAGGTGGCTACCTTCTTCAAAAGAAGATGTAAAGGGAAGACTTTTTCCCTTAATGGGAAAATAGAAGTGTTTTCATGTCAAGTCCAAATGGACTGAAGCAACCGTGGATTAAGCTGAGCCAGTCCCTAGTCTCATTACTGACATCAGTTTCTGGGCAAAAAAAAAGTCAGGAATAGGGAAAAAGGCCCATAAACTGCCTTCAGGCTGCCTAATTGGGGCACACGTGAAGTGTGGGAGCTGGAGCCCCAAGATCAATCCATTGAGAGTTCTGAATATGTGGGTGAGTCACTGCCTGGACGCTGTATTGCACAACATGGCTCAGCTGCATCCCTGATAAATAGCACTGCAGAGCTCTTGAGTGGGGGAAAAAAAAACAACCACCAAAGAAAAAGAAAAAAAAAAAAAAAGAAAAATCAAAATGGTTCAAAATATTTCAGAAAGTCGGGGTTTTGACTGAGTTTTGAAAATAAATGGAGAGGAATAATGTGAAAAGATGAAGAAGGGCTGTTTGAAATGATCTGTGCCACGTGGGGAAAAAAAGCAGATCTGAGCAGATTGAAAAGGATACAGAGGGTGTGGCAAATTTGGACAGTGTGTGGGAAGGACTCAGGAGAGCCAGGAAGAAAAGTGTGAGAAAATGGAACAAAAGGCGGTTTTGAAATGAGAGGAAGCTACAGGGCTCATGTGAGGGAGAGGAGAGAAAGTGTCATGCATGTTATTCTTAACTTGTTTTTTTTTTTCCCCAAAATGATTTTGCTTCATTTGCTTTCCTAACAGGAGGCTGAAAAATCCAGCGTAGGCAGGAACTCTAGTGAAGTTTCCTTGCCTTCTGCTTCCAGCCTGCCTGGAAACCCCTCAAGATGAGGCTGTCATGGTAATTTAGCACATCTGCTTCTGGCCCCAGAACCCATCGCTACCCTCAGGGAAATTTGGCCCTACTGGATGGCTCCTGGGACAGGGAGCAAGCATGAAAGAAAATCCAGCTACGTGCCTTGGAGCACCTGGAGTGGTTGTCTTCATACTGAATTGAAGAAAGGTTTATGCTAATTCTTATTAAATTCGGAGAGATTGATCTGTCTGTTTGTGACATTTCTGCTGACAACGTTTCTGAAGGGTACAGTGAACCTTTAACTGATGGGGTGCAGCTTTCTGTCCTGAAAAGCCTTATGGAAGAAGTGATATAGGATTATTGAAATGGGTAGCTCATCCTATCGTGAAAGTCTTGTGCCAGGTTCTTAAAAGGTATTAATGTTAGGGTTATGTGTATGCTTACAGAGTGTTTTGGCAAGCTCTAAATGCTGAACTTCTGGTCTTGTAGTATCTATTGCAGAATAAGAAGGCTTTTCATGAGAGGTGCACTGTGCCTGTCGTTTTTAGCATGGAGATCAGATGCCTTCTTGCAGACAATGTGTGTATTCAGCTGTAGAGAACACATGGTGCAATTTTCTGCCTGTTCTAGTTTTGTAACCATGCAGTTCTTCCATCACTGGGTAAGAGCTGAGTGTATCCTTTAAAGAACTGCTGTGGGTTTGCACCACTTGAAGTTGGTGAGAATTGCAGGTGCCTGTTGTACACGAGGACTCACTGCAGCGAAATCACACACTCCCCTTATCAAATTGTATGGTCTGACACAGTCCCTGAATCTGAGAGTGTAAAAATAACAAATAGAAAGTATAATTTCCTGGATCTTATGCTTGAGAATGGAAACAGAGGTTAAAGGGTTTTCTGGTTACAGAGAGCTTGGGCAGATTGCATAATCTCTATTATGCATCCTTGGGTTTTCTGAGTATTTCTTCTTATGATAAGGCAGGCTTTTGATCTGTGACAATATTCACGTTGTCTAATTATTACTTCTGCAAATGTATGGTCATGAGTGTTAATGTCTCCAGCTTCAATCAATTCAGTCAATACTTTCAGTCAGCTCTACACTCAACACTTCCTTGAACCTTGCGGTGTCATTAGTGGTTGACTTCTGGGAGAAATTAAATAGCAATTCCTGTTTCAAAGCACACAGTGACAATTGCCGTGCATGCTTCAGTCACAGGAGATGGCAACTATTACTTGTATATGAAGTCATGCTGCCTTAAAACTAAAGCCCAGCAAATAGTGACTCATGTACTAACCAGGAAATTTCCATGAGGACAAGGAGATGTTCTCTAGTGCATCATATGCCCAGAGCATGTGCTGCATGAGCTGCTTTGCTATGGTCTTTTTTTTCCTCAGTACAGGATGTGGCAATGGGAAGAAGTTGTGGTTTGTAAACTCTTTTCCCAGTGCAATCTGAAGCCTCGAAAATATGTAGGATGTAATTAAAACTTGCTTTGAAAATGGTAGTTTCCTTCCCTGGTTCCTGGAGTATTTGGTGCTATAGCTCTGTCCAGGAACTGTCTGAGCACAAGATGACTCTCCAGGACACCAGAGCTGCTTGGGGATAAAATGAGTACAGGGAAAGCATTTTATTTTGTCTGTAAATGTTTACTGTTTAATGCTCTCTGGGGCTCTGCTCTTCCATCCAGTTCTGGTGGCTGCATTGCTCTCACTGGGGGAGCACCACCCAGCTTAGAGATGGTTGTTAAACAGCAACTAATGCCTGAGGGATGCTGTTCCAGCTTGTGGGGACATCATCTCATTAAGCTCTTTAGCTGCTTGATCTTCCACCTTCTGAGTCCTACAGCATGAACTTTGGCTTCCTGTTGGCGTAGATGTTGAAGTGGCAGCTACATGTAAACCACGAAGCCAGCTTCTCTGAAAAGAGCAGGGACTCCCATCCTGCAGTTCCAATCCCCTGGTGAGCAGCTGCTCTGCTAATAGGTGACCTGCAGTGGGTATGAGTGCTCCTCTGGGTGAGAAGTCCATGATTTTCAGTTATTGTAGAGCCACTGGGTCGAGGCTTCAGCCTTCTTGTGCTGTGCTGTAAACAGATGTTAGAAAAACTAATGGAGACATTTTCTCCTGCAGATAATTTCATCAAACATAGTGACATTTTGCAGCCAGAATAATCTACTGTTAGCACTTCAGCTGTACCACTTCTGCAATTACCAACACCTTCATTGCACTAAAAAAGACTGGTAAGAGCATTCTAACTGGTTCTGCTCCCTGAGCAGCAGGGTTTAGTAACTGTTCACTTGGGCACTTTGGAGACTGTTTGGGGTCAACTGCAAAGGAGGAATAGCATTGACCTTTGGGAATTGGCCAGAGAATTGCTGAAGGGTGTGTGAGATTTAAGAACCAAAATGTCTTCTTAGCTCTTTGGGTTTTGGCAACGTGACTCTCACGGACTTCACTAATAGCAAATAGATTTTTCCTAGAATCATAAAAGAGGCTGAAAGGGACCTCTGGCTGCTGCCTCCTTCCATACACTGCATGAAGCAAGTTGATGCTGACATTTAGTGTCCAGCTCTGCTCTTGGCACAGTGCTGCAGTGGAGGAGGACTCAGGGAGGCTTCAGTGAGGCCCTAAAATTGGTCACAAATAATTAACTGATATTAAGTTTTGAATCATTCTCTCCAGTCTCAGTTGCTGAGCCCTCCTCCGGGTCTTCTGCTGTGAAAAGAGCGTTTGATATTTGCTCTTCTCACCAGAGTGTTATTGGAGTTGGTGCTGATGAGGTGTCTAGCCACGTGCTGCAAGTTGCTTTGTGAAACTGCATTTATACAGCGGTAGTTTGGAAGGCTGTTTGAGAGCAAAGTCATTTTCCTGGGATCGTTTATAAAGGTGGAGCAAATGCATCGTTCAATTGCTTCTTCTGGCACTGATGTCAAATAATAGATTCAATTTTTTTATTGCATAATCTCTTTTATTATATTCTGTTGTTGTTCTCTGCCTCATTATTAGCTTGGCTTTTCTTTCCCAGTTCTAATTCTTTCCCACCCATTCTTCTCTAAAGCAGCTCCTTTCCCACTTGCCATGATTAACTCCAATTCTGCTGTCCTTTCCTTCTGGTCCTTCAGCCCCATTCCTCTCCTAAGTTCACAATGCTTTCCTGATGCTATGAAAAGAGCACATCAGCTGCACTCTTCTGTCCTTACAGCAGAGCTGGCTTGGGCTCCCAGGGTGGTGTTTCTGCACATGGCCCACGGCTGATGGCAGAGCTGTGTGGACGTGGTCATTTACAATGGAGACACACTTAGGTGATACTGATATTGCTTCTGGGATGCAGAGGGTGGTGCTCTTTAGCATCCTGAATATTAACAAGACAACTACAGCGCACTGTGTTTTGCAGTCTAAAAGTGTCTGTTACTAATGTAAATGAAGAACAAAACAGCAAAGTCTGTGATGAAATATTCAAGTTCTTCACATCTTCATTTTTTCATCTCTGTACCTCCGAGGGACGACGTGCCATCTGAGCTGGGCTTTGTAGTGCCAGATAGCAGCAGCATTTTGTCTGTGCTTGTAGAACCTCCTCTGCCTCCAGCTATGCACTGCCTGCCAGCTGAGGCTCCCATGCAGCGAAGTGTGCGCCCAGTGTTCAGTCCCAGCGTGCTCCTAAAGCAGCCACTGGTTACCAGGAGCTTGAATTAATGGGTGTGGAGAATTTGTCAAGTGAAAGAAGAATGGTGGTGACCCTCAGAACGAACTCTGGCGGAGGAGCTGAGACAGAAGGTGGGCTCTGCTCAATCCTGGGAGGGCTTAAAAATGTTTTCCACTGAAAAAAAGAGTAACAAATGGTATCACAGCTCAGAGGAAATGTGGGGACTGCTTGGGCACTGTGACGCATTGAATTCTGCAGTTAGGATTTCCAGAGGCATCTAGAGCAGCCGCCTTCTGTGGGATGTGAATAGCATCTGGGCTCCATATCTTCATCTGAAAATTACAGGCTGTTTCTTCCAGGCTATTTCTTCTCTCTCTGAAACATCAGTAGAGGGCATTTTACTGCTCCAGCTCCTCTGAAAGGTGAATGAGAGGATGAATAGGCACATTCTCTGGAGCAATGAGATTTTAATACAGTGGATGTGGAGACCCCTATGGCCTTTAGTACACAGAGCTCTGCTGCCCTGACTTATGCTTTGGCAAAACTGCCTGAAGACTGCAGAAGTTGGGTTTAATGAACACAGCAGACAGACTCTCTTTTGATTAGAAATATAGTAGGATGGGAGAAAGCAAATAAACCTTCCCGATCTGTATTCTGGGAAGCCATTTGGAGCAGTTCTGAACCTCAGGTTTTTATTCTGGTGTATGAGACCTTTTTAATGATGAAGACGTTTTGTGTCTACACATGTGCATCCCTGAAAGCACTGCAGAAGAGATCTCACAGTCAGTAGCTGGTGAAGGTAACGTGCCGCACAGTACCAATGGGATGCTGATGCAGTTCTCTGGTGTGCTCACAACAATTAATTGTAAAAAGCTTTACTTTCCTCCCTTCTCCCACACCACTCCAGCAGTGCAGGCTGTGTACTGTTATGAGCTGGGGAGAATCCTGAGCATATATCAGCCACAAAAGTGCTTCAGCACTTTGGTTGGAGAAGTGACCTGCACAACCTGCAAGGTGTAAATCCTTGGGATTTATGTAATAGCTGGAAGCATGAGAATCTACCAACTACAGGCAGGAAAAAGAACAGAGAATTAAAGTTCCCAGTCCTGGTCTTTTTTGCACTACTGCATCAGGAGGAAAACCCCCTGTGACAAACGGACAGCTGCAGTAAGACATGTCAGTGCAGCAGCCTGCTCTGGCACACAAACGTGTCTGAGTGGGAGAAACAAAGATGTTGCTCCCTTATCTTACTTTAAAAAATGGTCCAACTTTCGCCTCTGAGGTACGGTATTATATGGCTTGTAATTTGTGGAGGAGCTGTGATTCCCAAATCAGCCAGCTTTTCTATGTTCGTATAAACAAGAATTCGAAAGTAGAGAATAATACTACTTAGGGCTGATTCTTGCTTGGAGATTTTTTATCAGGAGCTGCACTCTTCATTATCTGAGTCTTTCTGTTAGTTGCTGGAAGGTGTGCAGTTCTCATAGAAACCATACATTAAAAAAAATGTGAAAAGTGTGTAATAGAAACTGGAGAGGAAAAAACCATCTTTAACCTTCCTTTCAAATAGAGCCTTATTGCTGATATAAAACAAGCTCTGGAAACAGCTTCAGGTCTGCTCAGCTGCTTCTGTAATATTTTTGTAGGTTTTCAGCTTGTTTGTTTGTTTGTTCGTGAACCAAACTTTATGTTCGTGACCATGCACAGATCCTTGGGTGACTTTTCAGGGATGCTCAGAGTGCTGCACAGGGGTCTGAGCTTGGAGGTGCTGCACAGTTCTGGCACTAGCTATGAAACAGGGCAGCCTCAGCCACCCGTGTGCATGCCTAGCCAAATAACATGGAAATGTACTGGAAGTAATGCCTTTCATGCTCAAGATACCACAAAGCACTTTACGTAGATTGTTCAGTGCTAGCAGGAAAGGGATCCTGTAGACAAAAGGCAGAGCAGAGCATGCTGAGCAATTCTGGAAGAAAGCTTTCATCGCCAGTGTGTGATCCTGAAAGCACAGCTCAGTGTGAGGGAATAGGATTTTGGGGCATCTCTATGAATTTGATCAGAATGGGGCTGCAGAGAAGTGGTGAAATTCTGCCTTAACAACTCACGTGTGCATTTCAGGTACTTCAGTGATCTGTCATGCTGTGCCCATGTCATGGGGACTGAGGGCTTCCTGGGAGGAGGAGGTGTATGGTTGGGTGAGTGTTGTGAGCTTCTCATTTAAAATAGGGTTAGTATTTATCCTGCATTAACACATATTTTAATATAATATTTATATTGCATATATTATATTAAGATGTTGTATTAATATTGGGGTGGCAGATGAGGGCTGAGAGCACAGATTAGCACCTTCTTATCCTGCTATGTTTTGCAAACCCATAGGAAAGTTATTGTCTCATTCACATAATAAACTGAATAATCTCATACTCTCTGCTAATTATACCCAGCTCAGGTGCATTGAAATGAGCTACTGTCATACACAGCAGATGAGTCTGAGGTGAAACAAATGCCTGATTTAAATCTGATCGAGACCTGACTGCTCTCTGCCTGCAGATTTGGTGTTGCACCTGGGAAGGAGTGCTGTCCCCTTAGGGAGCTGTGGGATATAATAGCTATTTTTGTAGAGTAGTTGGGAACCCCCGTGGCTGGGTGCTGGGAGGAGTGTGGTGAGTAAAGTGGAGCTGATGGTTAAAGAAAAATGAGGGAAATGAGTCAAAACCTCTGTGAGAAAACTCCATTCTGACCCAGAAAGCTGATATCTTCCAAACTTTGCAATTTTTTTCAGGCAGCTGTGCTGAAAACTTCAGCTCTGAATGCTTCTGTGCTTTGTATTAATCCTCAAGGCAGAAAGTAATGTCACCGCTGCAAAAACGTGGTAGCATTTTCATTATAAAACAAGCCTACGGCTTATTGAATTTTGCTCTAATTAGGTCTTTTTTGGTCTCAGTTCTCCTCCTCACTGTGAACTGTGAGACCAGTTTGTTTTCCTTGGCCTTGAGGACTGGGAAAAGCTTGTGGGAGATGTTTTAAACTTCCTGAGTCTCCTGTTCCTGGATTGTGTCTGATGGATGCACACAGTTTGTGGAGAGCAGGCTGTGTGGCTTTGAAGCTCTGAAGAGCAGCCATCCTGCTGCCCTTAGTGCATTGCACTGTTGGTTTTAACCAGTGATGTTTCTGGGGTGAGTTTTGGCCTTCTGAGGCTCAAAGCTTAAAAGCAAAATGTTGTTAAACAGGGAGCACAGACCAAAGGAAAATGGCTTTGCTGACTGCTGCAGGTTGTGAAGTGCTGAGTTGCTGCAGGCTGAAAGGCAGCACGTGGTGATGGGGCACAGGGCTGTGTTATGGGTGTGTTGGGGCAGTTCTTCTTGGGAAAGGAGCTCCCATGTGGCTGAGTGCTCCCAGACAAACAGCTGGCTGGGGTGGAGGGCTGTCCTCCGCATGGGTGACGAGCCATGAGTTTACTGACACCACGTGCAGTGCCTTTTTGTACACATAAGAGAGACTGATCATGAGCTCTACATCATGGCAATTGACAAGCTGTACGAAGATAACAACCTCCCAAGTGCCATGAGAGCTGTCTTGCTTTTCTCTTCGGACTATTCACTTCCCCCTTGACCAAGAATGAATTTAAAAGGTATGAAGAGGCTGTTCTTTGGCCATCACAGCAGCAGCATCTTCTCTAGGCTTTTAACTTCCTCGACCTTTTGCCCCATTAACACAAGATAAGTGTGTTGGGAAGGTAAACATCAGCTCACAACTTCATGGGCAATTGATTGGCACAAGAAAAAGCAACCATAGTACTGAGTGTAGCTTGCGTAAGCCTGCATAGGGCCTCTTAAATATTATTCACTATGTACTCATTATATTGTGCCAGAATTGCCCATTAAAACTATGGAGATGAGAGCCTGGGAGCCTCAAGAAGGACTTCCTTGTCCTGCTCCATGCCTATTCAGCTGGGCTGGTGGTAGCATTAGGAGTAAATGCAGCTCAAAGCAGCATGCAGCTCCTTTCTTTTTGTGGTGAATTTAAGTAGGATATTTATAGGCATCAATCATCTCTGGTCTCCTTTGATCCATTCTTTCCAACTGAAGAAGTGATGTTTTGGGGAAAAAAAAAACTAACAGAAAAAGCTTTGTCTTCACAGCGGCAGAATTAGAGAGAAATGCCAAGAACTCCAGATTTCAAAATGCATCTGATGCTTTTAATGCTTATTTTAACTTCTAAAAAATATCTGAAGGCATGATCCAGAAGAGGCACGGAAAGCAGCAGAAGACCTTGTTCTACTGCTGTTGTTGCATGACACATCTGTGTAGTGCTAGCTGTGAGGCTATCGCAGGCGATCCCACCTCGAATGTTAAGTCCCTGCCTGAGCCCATCTCCTGTAAATACACTTGTACAAAACATGCTCACCCTTCTGCATGCATATTCATGCTGTGCCAGCTCCTGGTGGGGATGATGCACTGTACAGAGCCCTTCTATTAGCTCTGATTGACACATGGATTCCCAATCTAACGTATGTATGTCACCAGCGGATCACACGAGCTTTGAAGTCAAATGTGTGCTTGGGAGCTGAGCTACTTTTGTTACAGTGCAGCATTAAAGAAGGGGTGTGAAGTCCCCTGCTGCTGGATGGCACTCAGCCATAAATAGGCTGATAAGGAGGAGGTGTGGGCTGTGTGTTAATACCGAGATGCTGCCGGAGGCTACAGCAGTGAGCAGTGCTGCAGTGGGAAGGCTGGTGCCTCTGCTTGGCTTTTCCAGACAAGGTGCCACAGGGCAGGAAGAGCCTTAAAGAAGAAAATAGCGTGGCCTTTCTGAAATGCCTGATCTGCAGCCTGTGAGACTGTATTCTTCAAGTAAGGCCACATCTGAACGTCATTAACAAGTGATGCTCATAATGCCAAGAGTTACAAATAACAAAGAGTCTGCATTCCCACCCAAATGTGGGTTCACATCTATTCTGCGTACCTTTAGACATCCACCACGTACAAGTACTTTGCCTGCCTTTAGAGGGAAGCTCGGACTTGGAGATGAAGATGTTCCCAAAGAATTCAGGTTGGGAGCACTCTAGGACATACTGAGGTTGGCTCAGAGGCAGCTAAGCCGTTCAGCTGGCACTGGGTGAACAGAAACATCTCAGCTCAAGAAACCTCTTGCAGATGAGTTACTTACAGACCAAGCAAGATGAGTTGCTTACAGACCAAGTAACAACAGATGTTACTGTATGTATAGAGTAAGCAGCCAGAAGCACTTCGCTGTCTCTATACCTAGCTCAGTAATTCCTTTACCCTATTTGAACAGTTGCTGATGAGCATTGTGAGTAATGCTGAGACTTGAGCACCCACATCATCCTGTTCATCCTGGTATACAGAATGAAGTCCTTGTCCTGTTGATAATCAAACCACAGTTCTTACTCATTCTCTGCAACATTTCACCATCAAGAGCGATCTGCTTATTGGTAATCTTGTTCATGCTTGCTCTTGAGTTGAAGCACAAGTGATGATAAAAGCCATATGTATGAGTATCAACAGCGCCCAAAAACCCAGCAGTAGAAATTTGGTGCAGTTTATTTCAAGGTTGCAGTATCCTCTGCAGCCCAGCTTCTTCATCCAAATTAAGCTGCACCAAGTCCATTGGAAAACTCATGTTAGCTAACCCTGAACTCACGTAATTGTTATGCCTCATTAATTTGGTGTGTTTATTTAAATAGGCTGGTGTGTTCCTGAAATCAGTAATCTAGCATTTAAAAAAAAATTTCTGATCACGTCACGGTTCTTTGAGCAGCTGCAAGCACGAACTGCTCCATTGCTCTTTTGTCTTTCTCATTTGAATGCGATGGATACCTTACAAATGAACAGAGCTGGAAAGGTGCTTAATTTATGAACTAAGAAGTGCCTCTAAATAATCTCTAATTAGTTCATCTATGACCTGGCACACGGCACCTAGCTTAGTCTGAGCATTGCAAACCATTAGTAAACATTTTAATTGTAATAATTGCCACTGGCAGCAATTATTTTCAGAAGGATGGCTAATTTCAATCAGCAGAGGGTATCTGAAATGTGAGGAGCACATGTCCTGTCTTTTAAAATACACCAACAGAGCAGCTGCACAGCGGCGTGATGAATGCACAGCTTCATTTGAAAGAGCAGTGCTGGCTTTCAAGTTGAAGACATCTTCTCAAGCACCTGAAGACAGATTTGATGGGAACGACCAAACGTGCTGCTGGCCCTGGAGCTGCAGGACAGGCTGCTTTTGGGCAGGATGGATGTGAGATGCTGTAGGGTGGGGCACACGTGAACTCATCCGCAGTGCCGCTGTGTGATGCTGCAGCTGCTCGCCTCAACGCAAAGCTCAAAGCTGGGAGCTGCTGTGGGAGCTGGGAGGAGCGCCGGCGCCCGGCCGTGCTGCCAACTGCGTGCTGCCAAGCTGGGACGGAGCTGCTGCTGTTTGTGCTGGTGTGAGCCGGCTCTGCTCCATTTCTGAAAGACGCCCATCCAGAAATTCAAAATTGAGTGTAAGACTGTGGTCAAATGCTGCAATTAGACAGAGAGATGCAGAAGAGGAATAAAGTGCCTCATTATTTCTTTGTTAAATTAACTTTTCTTCCCTAGCCCTGTGATGTTTACTGGTGAGACGTCACTTGCAGTGTTTTTCCGCGTGCACTCAGCGTGGTTCTGTCATACAGGCACTTTAGCACTGAATTAATTGCTACCTTAATGGATATCTCTAGTCCATTAGTAAATTAAGACCTGATGCTAATCCTCTTAGGGGGGAGCGAGGGGAGAGAGTCTATTCAGTACCAAATCATTCAGTTCCTTACCAATGGACTCCAAATTTCAAAGGCAGGAAGGGAAGTACATCAAAGATGCTATAATTTGAAAAAGGTACAGGAAGCTGATCTCAAGGCCTGCCTGCTTTGCAGGAGATAAATTCTTTTGAATTTATTATCAACCAATCACTAGGGATTGGACACGGATGGGCCTTTAACACCAGTCGTTTTCTTCAAACAGCATCCAACCACGCGGTGTTAAACTTTTTGTGTCTGGCACTTGGAAGGATACCAGTAGCCTAAAATATCGTGGGGATATGACTGAAATGAGGGGGATTGCCCTTTCTCCCAGTCTGACGGATTCAGTCATCCTTAGGCTCCAAAATAAAGTCTGGACAATCCAGTGACAGGAGGGTTAGGAAAACAAGTGTGTAAGTAAACAGTGTTTTTGACTTGATGCCGGTCTGCTTTGGGCCTTGCCAAGAGGTGCTTTTCTGTTTTGTGGCTCCAGATGAATTTGTTTCCAGGTGTTGATTTGGGATCACTGAATCTCAGCCAGGTGAGGGAGCCCAGTTTGCTGCTTCTGCCTGCTGTGCTCACAGCCCCTGCACCTTGTGGGTACAGCTCTGCCCTTGGAGCACATCGTGTGTAGGCTTAACTGGGGTTACACTGCTTTGCATTATGGAGATATAAATAACTATGTTCTGACCTGATCACGCTTGACTTCTGCCTGAGCATTACTGCGTTCTCCCACCACTCCTAAGTAGGTTCTGCTCTATAAATACAAGCCAAGCTTACACATTTTGCCTTTAATAGTATATGAAAATGAAATTTGCTCTGTAAGGGATGCAGTCACAGATCAGAAACTGTTCATGTGGGTTTTTCCACTCTACTGGTAAAAAATATAACAGTTAATTAGGCTGGAAAACCCAAAGGAAAGTGAATTCAGACAACCAATCATGGTATGGCATGGAAAATATCTCCATGACAACAGAAATTTACAGCACTTTGGTTTTAATATATCAAAGGATAAGGGTAATTTTGTGGGCCCTACACAGAAGATTTACCCCTTTCTTTCTCTTGATGGTCCCTGGATTGAATGGAAGCCAGGCTAGTATCCCAGATGTGAAAGTGAAAGCAGGATTACAAAGCGTATAAAATGTTATAAATGCAAATGGACCAGCAAGGTGAAAACTTGCCCTGATGTATAGTACAAACATTTTTGGCCTTTTTTTTTTTTCTTTTTTTTTTTCAAGATATTGCAGTATATCACAGTGATTTATTCCTCAATATTAATACCACATACTTGACTAGCACAGGGCTCAGTGCAATGCAAGTATCACAGGCAGTTTGCATCCCAAGCAGCATGGTGCACCTCCTGGGGACATCACTGCTAATTGCCATCTCTTGGTGCTACTATGTTGTATCCCGTAATGAGTTCCAGGGTGAAAAAGAACTAAAAAGGGGAAAAATGAGTTTAGAGATCATGGAATATATCCAAAAGTCTGACCTACATTCCCCTGCTCATAATGAACAGGAATATAAGGCTTCCATCTTAAATTCTGCATTCAATGTAGTTTGTAAATGCATCTGCATGCGTGAATGTCTCTTGAAGAAACTATCATACGGTCTTTACTAAGAGATGAATCAATTAGAACAGATTTTAGAATAGATATTTCATTAGAGATTTCACTGCAATTAATCGATCTGAATTTTCAGTTAAAAGTCAAACTGAAGAAGGATGGTATTGACTCTTGGCAATATTTTAAAAATATTAAAATTGATAACAAAAGGATTTCTGTTAAATTCTGTTTGGTACCTGGAGGAAAAAAAATCCTACTAGGAAGCACATCACTTTCAGTTAGATTCAACAGGACGTTCCTGTATATGAAAGTTGCTCTGCTTTGCCTGCAAAGATCTCATCTCCTGGTTTTGTTCCCTTGAGCTTGTTTTGTGTGACACCTTCCAAACTGCCGTGCCTTGAACTCTTGGGCAGCGCTAACTGTGAGTGGGAGGGAAGAAAATGCTGTCTGTAAGTGCATGGGAACAGCACAATAAGGGATAACAGTGGTGTTCTTTTTTTTTTTTTTTTTTTTTTGGTAGTACTACATGGAAAGTGCTGATAGGATCATTCTTTTGTGATGAATGATAAATATATTAAATACAAATGTTAATAGGCAGCATGAAATTGCTAACAAAATAGAAAATTACTAATAAAATCCAATGGGCCTCATTTTAATATTGAGAGTGCATCTGGATTTTAGAACCACTGTCCTTCCTGAGTGCACAGAACGTGGTGGGGCAGTAAACAAAGGTGGGTTTGGTGCAGAGACCTACGGTGCCTCTGTTTTGAATCCTTACACTGGTAGCCTTTAGCACCTGGAAAATGAGAACTACTGTGCTTTAAAATAACCAAAACAGGGCTCAACGCTTTCGAGAGAAGCATTGGAAATTCCTTCCCTAAAAATGCACCAGCCCAAACACAAATGCATTGTGCAGGGGGGAAGCTGAGAGCACAGGCAGAAAGACCAAACAGTGCTGAGAGGGAGAATTGGTAAATAGAGACAAAGGAATGTAAAATACATAGCGAATAAATTAATTGGATAAACAGTAGAGCCAAGAGGTAAACCAGAACAGAGACCCATGTCTTGTAATAATGCTTTCAAAACTACTCAGATTAAAGGAGAAAGTAGAGATCAAACGAGCTAATTAAAGTAGATGCTAACCTCAAAGGATAATGTGGACCTTAATTACTTACTCTTACTCTTCCTTCTCTTCTTAACTAAGTGAATTTCCCAGCTGGTGTTTCTGACTTTTGCCAGACAGGAACCAGACTGAACTTTTCAACAAATGGAACTGGCGAGGTCCTGCTTCTCACCACGTTCATCTTTCCATTTATCCTTAGCTTTTAATTATTTTTCAGCCTGGTCATTTAGCTTCTCCCTTACTGAAAATCACTTAAGGAAATATTTGTGGGCAAGGTAGGAACTGGCTCAGATGCTGTAAGGTCCTGTACTCCTTCCAGTCAAGGCGATATCCTCTTTCCAACCAGCTTAGGGCTCCTCAGCTGCTGGCTCTATCCAAACCAAGATCCTGTCACTATGACTCTCAAACCCCATCTCAGCAAGGTACATGATGAGTTCTTATCTTCGTGTCCCTTAGCAACGTTCACATTTGGGCTTTGATTTTCTTCCTTGTCATGGGTCACTTCTAAATTTGGGATCATTTTGGAGGGTTTCCATCCTCCTGGGTACAGTGTCCAAAGGCTCAGGACTGCGTTTTTTACCTTCCAACACATTGCAAGTAATAAATCTATCAAAAAAGCTGAGATGACTTGAAAAGCTTCATCCCAAAAGCAGGAAAAGTGGAAGTTCTATTTTTCTTAATCTCTCATAAGTGTTAAAAAAGAAATGTCAGTTTTGCATTTGGTGGTAAAATATATCTGTAAGTGCAGATGTGATTTGTAGTTTTGGTAGATGGAGACAGGACACCAAAGGGCCTGTGTTGCTATTGCAGAGCTCAATAGCTGATCTGTTCTTCTAGACCTCTGCTGGAAAGTGACTGTGCGGCTGCTTGAGGAGCTATTTGGGTTGGTGTCCTGCTGCTCTAGGAGGGCTTCCTCTTGGTGATGACCCAACTGCAGTCTTCCTCTTTTTCCCGACTCTGGAGTCCCCAGTTTTGGCAGGAGAATCGAATGAACAGATCCTCTTTCTGTCACTGTGCAGGGGCTACTAATGATGGCCCCCAGTGGTTCCAAGGGAGGTAGATAGGAAGGCACTCCTGGAAGGCAGAAAAGGAAACGGCATGCAGGCAGAAATACAGGTGTGGGGAATGGTGTTCTGAAGCAGAAATGGGAGAATGAAATGAGGACCAAAGTGTGTCTAGGTATAGGTCCAAGGAAATGCATGGTATTGCTGTTTTCATCCACAACTTTCAAAGCTAGATTTAAAAACTTAAGGTAGGAAGTGCTGTAAAAATCCAACAAGATGATTACGCCAAAGGGAGACTATGGCACAGCCATTGCCTATGTCACATTCCAGTTTGAATTTATTTTATAGACTTTATTTTATATAAGACTAAAAGATGCTAAAGAATCACAGCCTCTGTATGGGAGCAAATGAGAAATGTATGCCAAGTGTGTCACAACAAAAAAATTACCTCTTCAATGGATTTGTGTTGTAAGTGAGTACTCAGTCCACTGATAAGATACAACAAGTTGGAACTACGATAATGATTCAAGGAAAGGTGGTGTTTTCCTTTTCTCTCACAACCTGCTAACAGAAATACTGCTCTGCTCAGGGTAGCAACTGTAGCAACAGTAGGATTTCTCAGGGTAGAGGTCAGAGAGTGTAAGCTGTTTTTCACTGCTGATTTGAACATGCCATCTCCACAATTGGCTATTATTGCTGGTGCTGGAAGTCCTTTCCTGTGATTATGTTTAATCTGGGGCTTGAGCAAGGCTGAATAATTAAAGCTGTCAGCAAAAAATGAAGTACTTGTATACCGTTGAGAACAATTTAAAAATCATTTGCAGTCTCATTTTTCTTGAGAAAATTATTAACAAAAGAACTGTCCACAGGATGGAGGAAAGCGTGCTTTGAGGGTATCTCTGTGTCTTTTTCACTGCACAGAACATTTTTACCAATGACAGTACTGTGAAAATCCTTGTAACTGAGTAGACAGTATTTCTACAGGTGTATTGGGGGTGAAAATCAGTTGTCAGCTCAGTAAGAGAGCACAGAGCCACTGGCCAGGCAAAGGGGGTTGCTTGTACTCAGCCATATTTACAGAATGCCTGGCTTTAGGAGGCAGAGGTACATGATGGGTTCTTGTCTTCGTGTCCCAAGCCATGTTGCTTGCTGTGTTTTCCTGCTTTTCAAAAAGCAGCCCGTGTACCACCAGGATGTAGGTAGTGGGAGGGATGGCTGAATTTTGTCCCTCAAGTCTTATGAGGAGCAGTTGAGGGGACTGTGGTTGTTCAGTCTGGAGAAGAGGAGGCTCAGGGGGGACCCTGCTGCTCTCTACAACTCCTGAAAGGAGGTTGTGGTGACATGGGAGTCAGCCTCTTCTAGTTAACAGTGATAGGAGAAGAGGTGATGGGCTCAAGTTGTGCCAGAGGAGGTTTGGGTTGGATAATAGGAAAAACTTCTTCTCAGAATGGTGAAGTATTGGAGCAGACTGCCCGGGGAGGTGGTGGGGTCACCATCCCTCAAGGTGTTCAAGAACAGCAGAGATGGCACTGAGGGACGTGGGTCAGTGGGCAATATTTGTCATAGGTGGGCAGTTGGACTAGATGATCTTAGAGGTCTTTTCCAACCTTAATGATTGTACGATGCTAAGGTGCTCTTGCTCGATGAACAGTTTCCCATTTGTACTTCAATGTGCTTTTCCTGTTGTGCTTGAATATAGCTATCCTCAATTTTTTGGGATGTGCTGCTGTGAATATCCAGCTTCCTCTGCAGCCTCAGTGATGATGCCTGAGATTAAACTTTGAACTACACCTGCTCCAGACACGGCATTCAGGAGGAAAAAAAAGCCGTGTCATTTTCCCTGCTGGTCTTTGTTGCAGCAGGTGTATTTATACAGCCCTGGCTGTGGGTTTGCTTTAAGAATGCTTGGCATCGATGTCGGGCTGTGGCACTGGCTGCCTTGCAGATCAGTGGGATCTCACCGCCACTCATTGCTCTCATTTGCAGAGAGAGGGATGCACGTGCAGCTATCTAGGGCATGCCATAACATAACCTCAATAGAAAAGCACTTCTCTAAGGTTCCTTGCTATCACCAATTGGTGCTCCAAGAATTCAAAATCTCAGCTTCTTTATCAGCACAGTGCACAGTTCGTGGTACGGTTTCTGGGGATGTGCAATCACAGAAGCTGGCTTTCTGCAAGCACCGGTTTCTCATACCAGTGCTTCATCAGGGTTGTGTGAAAAATGTACTGCTAACTTGCCAAATACAGGAAAAGATAGCGCTGATGCCTTCTGTGTAACGTTCTGAGACTGGAGGGTTCTAGTGGGGCTCTCTGATAGAAATGTTACATTAAGTCATTTTTTCTTTCCATCTGTCTTTTAGGATATCTGCATCGTAAAGGAAACACTTGTGCTGTATGCTTCCATACAATATCACACCTCTAGGTCACACTGAATTTAAGGACAAACCCTTCTCTTCCCTGGGTTGCTTGCACCAAGCTGCACAAATCCTGATGGCCTTAAGCATACCAACCTGTCCCAGTGGAGCTACTCACATCCCGCGTTATGCAGGTTGGTACTGAGACATTTAGCTGAACAAAGACATCAGAAACCTAAATAATGCCTATTTGCAATTATGTGTCCTATGCGAGCATGCAGCTCAGCAGGAATGCTGGTATTTGCATGCACAAGTGCCCTGTGACATCTTTGTGTACCCGCAGAGCCCTGTGCTTCATGTACCCATTCGCTGGAACCCAGCTCTCGTGTGGCCATCAACACAGCTCCTAGGCTGGGGGAGGCTGAGACAATTCCTTCTCTTTGGTTGATGGAAAGAAGCAAATAAGTTCCCTAGAGCCAGAGCTGTGTGAGGTTGCCCTTGTGATGGAAACTTGTTTTTATCTGTGCTGAGTTTGGGAAGAGATTGCATGCTCAGAGATTGAGGTGGATTTCATTGCCAGGCTGTTTATGTTTGTGTACAACGTGGAACAGTTTAATGTTTGCTTTTTTGTGAGGCTCAAGTGTCTGCTTTTAATCAGATCGCCTGCAAGCATTTGGATTTGCTCTTGCATATGGTAACGAAGTTCCATATGAGAACTTGTGCCTTCTAGGGTCCCATTCCTCCAAGGCAGGCACACAGCAAGCTGCTTTTCTCCCAGTTTTGGCCTAGGGTTTTATTCCACAATACCCACTATGTGTATATACTTTATATAATCTTGGTACAAATAAATGTACACATATGGAGCGAAGTTCCTGGCAGGGTAGTTCAGGCATGGAAGAGAGGCTGTTGTTCTGGAGATAAATATGTCCTGTGGATGTGGCACAGAGCAGCCTGCAGCTGCTTGCCCGAGGCTCTTGACTTTCATCTGTGATCATTTTAGCTCATGACTTCTGCTCTCTTGTTCTCTCCTCCATTCTTTATGTGCTATTATTGTGCTCATTTAGCTTGTTGAGACCTTACAGCAAAGTCTATCTACTTCCATACAGATGTGAAGCATGTTATATGAATTTAGGTTATGCTTTACCTGACACAGTGCAGCGGTCACTGACTGACTCCATATCTATCTGGATTGTTAGCAGTGTCTTCAAGGCCACCCTGCCTCCTAGGCTGGCACTTCTAGAGCATTTGGATCTGCACTTTACCTTGGACTTGTCCTCAGTGCACACATGCCATAGCACTGCCTGTGCAATGGAAACTGCTCCTGGCTTCACCCCTTTCTTTCTCTGGACATTTTCACCATCTTGGAGATCAGTGCAAGCTGCTAATTGATATATTGCTAGGAACTGCTAAATAAACCCTTCATTCTTGAAAAAGGACGTAATTTACTTCTCTTTTTCTGCTTTGATCCCTTGTTCGGTACAACTTATCTTAACTCCTCTTGGCATTGAGCTGTTGCTGGGTTTTGCATACAATGTGTATTCATATTGCATTGCTGCTCTGTGCTGCATCCCTGCAAGGCAGTCTGCTTGCTGCTTGGATGGCAGATGCACAGAGCATTCAGGTAAGGAAGATTCATCCTCCTGCTGTAGGAGTTCCTCAAAATGGCAGAAAATCAAGGCAGTAAATCAAGTGCATACATATTAGCATCAAAACCTAAACTGCAGGGCAGGAGGAAAGGCCACATATTGTTAAATCTCCCATTATTTATTGCTTTATCAGACAGAGGTATTATTGCACTGTAAAGGATATATATGTTTCCTATCATGAGGAGGTAGGAACTGCACAGCAGCAGCAAATTAGGATATAAGTCGCTGAGATATTCCACACTGGAATGTGGGAAAGATGCCTATAGATGGGAATTTGTGCTCCTGGTTATTTTTTTTCCCTCTCTGTCTTTTTAGTTACGTTGAAGAGAACAAAGGCTTTACTGCATTACAGTGTTGTTTGAGGAAATGGGAATCAGCTTTTAGTCATAAATAGGGAGTGTTTGGGAAAATAGAAAACGGCTGTGAAACATTCCTGGAGAAGTTCCGTGTTACAGAGCTGTGTGCAGTGAGGGTTATGTTTCCATTTGTATTTTAATCTGGACTCTGATGTCTCTGTTCAGTGGTTAAATGGAGAAACATGACACACTTCTGTAGGTTAAGCTGGAGCTGAAAGATGAGAAGGGGAAAGAAGGAAATAGTCTACAATTCCCATTTGGCATCAGGAAGATTTAATTTTTTGTTGCATTGAAATTAAAATTGTCTTTTTTTTTTCTTTTTGTCTTTCATGCTTTCTTAAAGCAGAAATTAAACTATATTCCAAAAGGCCTGCTTCAAAACCCAGGAGCAAGGCTAAGGGCCTCAATATCGCCTGTGTTGTCTGAGGGAGAATAGCTGAAGGAAAATGTTCCCATCCTGTTCTCAAGACTGAAAAGCAAAGATGTGCTGGAGACCAATGACAATAATTGTAAGTACAGCATAAACATATGAACGTTACCCAAATTCCAGGGTGGTGAGCCCTCCACCCATCCGCCCACCCTCCCTCAGCCCAACGTTAGGCCAGGTGGCTAAACACAATGGTGAGCGGTCGCGTAGAGACATTGCTCCTTGCCATGGGGAAGGCAGATGCATTTGCTTCATGTTAATAGCTCACAGGAAGAAAGCTTCCTATATTATTTCCCCCCTCAAAATACAGCTTGGAGAAAGCCACAGCTTTTTGTGGCTTCACATAATGCATGTGAATGTCAGGTCTGGTTGCTGAAGAGCGTGCAGTTAAGTAGTACTTGAGGAAACCAAGCCACGGAAGTTGTTGGGGTTTTGGGGGGCTTTTGTTTTGAACAACAAGCCTTTAAATGTTGGTTAACTTCTTATAAGGTGGCACCAAGTCATTTCCTGCTCCTCTGAATGGGAAAGCCTCAGGATTCACTGAGGAATGAAAATGGTTTATATTTCTTTATATTCTCTTTCATCCCTTTTATTCAAAAGTGAAAGAATTAAAATAAGTTTTTGTAGCACAAAGAGCATGGATTCAGTGCTATTTTTCTACAGATGCATTGTCCTACAAAGGTTCTGCAGTGTGCAGGGTTAGGCCTGGAAGCAGCAGCTCTCTCATGAGAGCATCCACAATCAGCTCATGAAAAATAATGATCTTTTCCCCTGCACTGTGCAGCTCCCAAATCTGATTTTGCTCTGCTGGCCTTAGGGGCTGTTTGGCAACCCCTGGGACCATGCATGGGTCCTGTGGAAGAGACAGATTTATGCTGTATGGAGGAGTCCCAGCATGTGCACAGGGGGAAGCTGAGCAGGGCTTGGAAGCTTGGACAGAGCAGGGCTACAAGGAAGCATCTTTTCTGGATTTCTTATATTCTCCCACCCAGCAGGAACCCAACTCTGTGGGTCCTGGGGAAAAGTAATATTAAAAGATGTCATTTCCCTTTTGGGAACTAGTTTTGACTCTGCCCATAAATGGCAAGATTCTGAATCAAAGCTCTTCCCACAGGGAACCAAAGAGTTCAGGGTATTTGTCTATGTCCTTGTCACTAATAAAACCAAATTGACTTTTAAAAATAGCTCTTGTGCCTTATGAAAACAGGCAGAGAGTGATGCAGCAGGCGGGGAATGAGCCTGAGATATGAACGAGATTAGAAATATTTCTTCATCTGCCACCAGATTCAGGGAAGATCCTTGACCTCTGCCTCACCATGTGAAACCCTGCAGATATAGCACTCCTACCTGCAATGTGTGCTGGGATGGCCACTCTGAAACTACACAGGAAAGAAGAACCTGCAGTAAAAATGCATCATGGCCAGCTGAAAACTCCAATAACTGAAGAGTCACTCCCTGTAGTACTGGAGGCTCTTACAAGCAACGTATGTAAATGTCCATCAGCAGGGAAGCAGGCTTAGGGAGCTCTTTGGGATGCAGTGAATCCTGTGCTGGGGGATCCACCACCTTTGTTTGCTCATGGGGAAATTGTCTCCTCCCAGGTTACTTCATGCCAGGCACCTGTTTTTGTCAGCAGGAGAGTTTGCCTCTTCTGTCATGAAGTGACTGCTGCCCAAAGCCAGCTGGGAACCACTGGTGTTTGCAGGTATCTATAGAACCAAAACTGCGAACTGGGCCTGGGACAGCATGATGCAACCTCCTGAGGAGCTGATCAACTGTAAGTAAGAACTCCCTGGCAAACCAGTTGTTTCTTTCTCATTAGATGTGGGTTTTGTGCCAGGATCTCCTGTCAGGCCCAACACCGTTGTGCATTTCTCAGGGAGGCACTGGTCAGCCTCCTGCCAGCACGGAGAGCCCACAGCAGGAGCTGCAGGAGGCGGCTGCTCTGTCGTTGCTGGCTGTGCCCTGCTGACAATAGCCATCGTGGGGAAAAAGCCAAATCACTCAGTGTGCTTGGGCAACCTAATTGGGTACTCAATATTTGTGTAATGGGCTGCAGCCACAAGATGCAGATGGGCTGTTGTAGCACTCGGCTACATGAAAGAGGATGAACTGCCTAAAAACTGTGCATCAACTGCACACAGGTGTTGATGGGCATCTGTCAGGTATGCACCCAATGTCCTCAAATTAAGGGTCTTGAGAAAGCTCCTGGTGTGCTAGTAGAGGAATGGGGCTCAAAGTGCAAGAACAGAAAAAGGAAAGGGCATACCTGCTGGAACGGCCTTGCATAAACCCACTCATCATGATTCAGACCTTCATAAGGAATGTCAGTTCAGTAATGTTTCATTTATCTGCAGCTAAATGAGTGCTGATGCTGGTGGGGGCAGCAGAGAGGATGCCATGCTGCAACACATGGTGTGCGTGAAGGAACTGCAACATGAGCTTGCATTTCCAAAATGTTTTCTAAACTGCACCTTTGTTGGAATATAAATGCAATGCTGAAAATCACTGGAAATACAATGGCAGCTGGAAGCTCTGAACAGTGACCCACACTTGGCTTGGGTCCACAAAACCTTTCACTTTTATCCTCTAATCCATATCTTAAAATTCAGACCAAACTTAGAGCTGCCGATGACAAAATATGAGGCACCTATGTAACTGGCTGGACACACATTTCAGTGCTGATTCTTAAAGTGTTGTCTCCATGTAAGATAATGTGAGATAATGCCAGCAAGTGACACCAGCTCTACCCACACACAGATGCTGTGAGCCAGGTGCTGGCAATTCAGCCATGCTTGTAATTCTCTAGGGTGGGTCATTAATATTAGATGAAAGCTCAGATAATGAAAAAGGCTTTTGTAGTTAAGAGCATTTTGTTACATCTGAAGAAACAGTGAGATTCAACGTTACGCTTCATTCTTACTGGCGTTCAGTCCTCCTTCAGGCAGTGATGTTATGCAAAGCAAGGGAGGAATTAAATAATCTGACTTTGCTCAGCTGAGTACATTCTCAGATAGAAAACAAGATTTCCTCCACCCCCAATCTGATCTGTATCACCTTATACTGGGCATGAAGCCTGCCTTAGTCCAGCACAGGACACATGGACAGCAAATGGAAATAATGCCTAGAGTCTGCTAATTCCTTATTTTTGGAGTAAAAAATTTAAACACAGCAGCACAAAGACTTCAGCACAGCAAACTGATGCAAGGCCATCTTGTCCTGGTGCTGTGCTGCCTGGTGCACAGCTCCCTGCTTTGTTTGGCCATGACAACACTGTCACTCATCTTTGTTTTGTAGTTAAGAAGTCATATATAGTAAGCAAAACTCACAAGCTCGTGTTGAAACCTGTCTGAAAAAAGGAAGCCTTTTCATCAGTGTATTGACTGCTGTTTCCCTAACATGTATGTGTTAAAATGTGCTTCCAGCCCTGGCTTTGGTGAAATCCAAATGAGAACAGGTTATCTGAGGTGCTCCTGCTACCCCACGTCACCGAACGCCTTTGCAAGGATGAGGTAAGGGAGGCTGCATCCCAGCACGGCCAGAAGTGTAACAGAGAGAATGTTGTGCTGCTCAGCATTGTTCAGCTGAGGTTTGTGTGTACCTGCACAGAGCCCTCAGGCCATCGCAGCACTTGAAGGCTGCAGACTTAGGAATTAGTAGAGGAAAAGAAAGACAACTGAAATCCCCCACGCTGTGCTCCTGGCATGCATCTGAGCTGTTTCCACTTGCCCCCTTATTTTTAAGTGCTCAGGACAGGAAAAGGCATGGACATGGTGCCATCATTTCCTACATGATGAGTGCATTCTTTACAGATGTTGTCAAGTTACGTGGCTGATGCTGAGGTGTGTACACTACACACTGGGGTGTGTAGTACATGGGATAGATTTCTTAGAATTGCATTGCAAGTGTATTTTAGACTGTGTTCTGACCTGAAGTTTTATGTGATTTATATCAAACATCAAAAGAAAAAAAAAATGGTGCTTTTGCGTAGTATAGCTGCTGGATAATGCTCAGGTTTCTGCAGAGGCACCCGACTGACCACATAGATCTTATTGTCAGAGGACACAAACTGCTGCAGTGTTAGTTTCCTCTTTTCATAGGTTTGGGGTTATTTCACTATATATATATATATATAAAACTTACATATTATATAAGTAATCAGCATTTTTTGTTATTGATTCAGTCAATTCAGCAGAAGTCCTAAGTGAATTCTAGAGAGAAAAGGAAGCAGAGGACAGGCCGCAATCAAGCCAAAGCATCAGGCAAACAGAAATCAGGCTGCTTGTGTGAGAGCTGCACCATCAAGGTTAGTGATACTTTTCTCACACTAGAGCAGAGAAAAGGAAGTCTTAAGTCTTACAAATATTCCTCTAATGTGCAACACCATTGCTGGCCAGCTTGTGTTTTGTTCTGGTGCACAGGGAAGGGCTGCAGGGCCAGCTCTGCAGCTGCCCCCATTTTAAGGGTAGATGCAGTGCTGAGTATCCAACAGATCATCCCCATTCTTTTTCCATGCCCAGGCTTCAAAAGCACAGCAGGGCAAGGCAGGCAGCCCTTGCAATGCATGCACTTTAAGGATTTCCCTCTTAAAAAAATCTCTTCTGAGAGCTCAGGAGCGATGTCCTGCTGTCCCAACCAGGTGCAGGCAGCTTCAACATCTTCCTGCAGTCGGCAAGAGGAAGGGAGGGATGGGGGGATTCTGGGCCCCATTATGGCAGTGCTGTTGTCACACACCCTCAGCCCTGCCTGATGTGTGGCATGCAGCTGTGCTGGCCAGAGAGCGGGACTGAAAATAAACCAGTGGCACTGCTGCCATGCTAGGCTCCTGTTGGTACTCCTTGGTTTTGTTTTGTAGCATCTTCAAGGCTGGATGAAGGCAGGGAGAAAAAAGTTTTTGGTTTTGAGGTTGGGTCAGGAGGCAGCTGGCATAAATCAGTGTCATTTAATTCACTGGATACATGGCATCAAGTTCACTTTGGTACTGATTAACATACACGCAGAGGCATGCTAAATTAAAAAGTATAGCATTTGTGCTACTAATAATGAGTTCTTATATTGAAACCAGTGTAATTTATGTTAATTAGCTAAACGAATGAGCAAACTAATTCAGCACTTATCCACATAAAAAGAAGGGACTGTGGTGGAGCTCAGAAAGTAGCCCAGCGCTGGCACCCCAGGAGAGAGATGGGAGGTGACCGAGTGGTGATGGGAGTGCTGCCCAGTGGGTCCCTCTGGGGGCTGCTGCCTGCCCCACCCCTGGCCACGGCCTGCTGCCGATGAGCTCATGTCCCTGTTTTATTTTATCTGGAGGCAAAAGTTATTTCTTCTTCTGAAGGGCCAGGGCTGGAGCCAGCTGCTAATAAAAGCAAACCATCAGTGAGCAGCGATGGGAAACCAAGGGATGGTGTGGCAGGCAGGGGCTTGCTTTCAATGCACAAAAAAAAGTCCTTTTAAATTGAAATTGAGCAAGGAATTAAAAGCACATATAGGCGGACTTTATTAGAAAGTGAAACATTTGATCTTGGCTATTAATCTGTTGTAAGAAGACTTTCATTTCCTGGCCATATGTACCCAGCGATAGACGTTCATAAATGAGATCGCATTAAAATCTACTTTATGTTTCTAGTGAAATCTTTTATGCACGGTCTATTTATGAAAAAAAAAAAAGAAAAACAGAACAATTAGAGAAGCAGAGAACTAAATTATTATAGCTCATTAATACGTGAGTGAAATACTGCTCCAGCCTGAGGGCTCTGCACTATGCAGTACTGAAGTGCCTGAGGCTGTGGCTGCTCTGTGGCCTTGCTGCCAGCTGCTTATGGCAGTGGGAATGCGAGCAGTCCCTGCAAGTGGCTCTTGTAGGGCTGGGCTGCAAAGATGCAAGTCTTGACAATACCCAAACCTGCAGGAACTGAGCAAAACTAGCAACACATCTTGTATCACAAGATTTGGCACTACCAGCTGTTTAACACCTTTGATGTTCTTGGTGTCCAAACCATCATTCTCTTCTCAGGGTAGAGGAATATATTTTTCTTCTATTTTTATTTATTTATAGTGCAGGACCGTGTCATATTCCTGCTGCATTTCAAGCAGCTTTTCATTTCCACTTGGGCAGACTGACAAAAGACCCAGCAGGGACCACAGCAGCACCGTTTTGGATCATATTAATGTGTTAACAAATATGGGACTGAGACTCCTCTAGAGCGGCATTAGGAACCTGGCATGAAACCACGTAGCTTGAGGGCTGCCCAAAACAAGGGGGCTGCCAGGGGAAGGCAGAAATCATGCCGAAGTGCTGATGTGGCACCACAACAGCCAAGGTCATCCTTCGTGAGAGAATAAAAAATTACCCGTCTGTTTTTGAAGTATAGTAGAACCTCATGAATCTCCCACTTCTTCATCTTTTATGGACTCTTTTTAGAAATCAGGCTACAGATTCTTTACTAATGGATGAAAAAAAGTCAAACATCCAGGCACTGCAAAGAAATCCCTTTTGTCAAGGCAATGAAATACCTCATTGCTGTTACGCTTGGCTTCTTGTGCTTTCTTACTGGCACCTGATCTGCAATACAATTTGAGTTGATATTGTGAATTAAGTAAGTATGCTCTACTCTATATAAATACTAATGATGATCAAG
Organism: Meleagris gallopavo; assembly: GCF_905368555.1. Taxonomy (NCBI): domain Eukaryota; kingdom Metazoa; phylum Chordata; class Aves; order Galliformes; family Phasianidae; genus Meleagris; species Meleagris gallopavo. The sequence continues at coordinate 8,117,737 of NC_139419.1, read as the reverse complement.
ACAGATTAGGCATGGCAGATTAAAAAAAAAAAAAAAGAAATGACACTGTGATCTCAATGAGACAAAGCTATGTGGTCTATTGAGCACATGGCTGTGAGCATGGTGCTGCAGACAGATCTTTCCATGATGCATTGGGCTTTTTGTGCATAACCACAAGGAACGTTCAGCTCCTAGCTGAAGTTTGCAAAGAAAGCAAAATGCATGAGCACCTGGTAGCTTGATTTATTTTTTTCTTTTTTCAAGTTAAGGCCAATGACACATTTGGAGACAATTAAAACAAAGGTCGAGCTTTTCAGCTAGGAAAAAAGAAAAAGCAGCATGCTTATGCCATATATAAATAAAACCAGGCTTCAGTACTGAGAGCAGACTGTTTTGTTATTTTTTTCCCTTCTACAGAAAATCTTTTCTTTGTGCCAGGACTAAAATATTAGCACTGTGTTCCCTCCTCTGTTTAAGCAGACCTCATTGCATCTAAGTGCCAAAAAAGTGGAATTCCAGAACAGCAGGTGAAAAGAAAACAGAAGATCAAAAGCAGCTCTGGCTGCCAAGAGAACCTGCAGCACTGCTTGGGGGTGCATGAAAAAGTCACGCAGACTCCTGATGGTGTCAGAGACTTTTGAAAGGTCGTCAAGGATGTTTTTTTTTTCTCAGGCATCCCACATCAAAAAGCAGCACTAGGAGAGAAACTTGCAACGCATCATGAGAAGCGTGCTTTAGATACACCCCACTTGTAGGAGAACTTAGGTGTTTTCCTCAGCATAACCTATAGAAGCAGCTTTAAGAAACCCATGCTTAGACTGGAGCCTTGTATCAGGTGATCATTAAACAATGGCTAATTTGTGTCTTTAACACATGTGGGGGAACTACGGAAGAAGTGTGTCTTTCTGAGCTCATCCTCTCAGCAGAGACAAAGGACATATACTTTGCTGTTCTTGTAACCAGGAGGCCTTAACATTAATTCCTGTTGCTACACCCAGCTGTCCATTTGTATGTCTGTGACCTTCCTCTTTAGTGATGATGAATGCTTTGGGGATGAGTGGGAGAAACTGCTCCAATGCACTTTATCAGTAGCTGTCTTTAGAAGAGAGAGCTACAACAGGCTTTTTTCTCCAATCCCTTTCTACCCCCTCTGCCTACCATGTCTTGGTTTTTTTGGAAGAGGCCCAACAGCAGTCATCTCTGATTGTCTCAAAAAGTTTGGACCTGTCTCTGGACCTTGTGGACAGTATTGGGAGCACTGTGGTGTCCATCTCTTGCCTCCCAATGCTCTTACTGATGGTGACATTAGCCTTGCAACATGTGCAAGCCATCATCTTGACCAACAGTGAAAGTCTCCTCTATAATTACTATGGCTGCAAAATGGAGCCTAAGAAAAGACTGGGCAGCAATTAGCATCACGATGGGGATCACAGATCAGTTATGCTTCATTCCATTTTTTACTCCTAAATATCATCAAATAATGAAGTTCTCTTGAAATAAAGACTTCCCTTAGTGAGCTTAAAATAACACGTGTACATCCACTCCTAAAGACAGCTTTTTTTTTTTTTTATTTTAAAATTCTGCATCTGAAAACACAGTATGACAGAAAGCATTTATATACAACTGCAGTGTTTTTGGTATAATACAGTATTTAATACATCCATTTCATTTTCTGCAAAAAAATTTGCTTTATTGGACAAAAAAAACAAACTCCCATTGACAAAGAATACAGCTAAGGCACATCGTTTTCTGCTAAATGAAAGACAAGAGGGTGCAAAAACGGGTAGTGCAATAATTGCTGAAAATCACATTCTACTACAAGAAAAGCATTCTGACTTTGAACTTTGATCACCGGTCAATTTTAAGACATTTCAATATCTCATAAAATACTCCTTTAAATAAATAGCAAAATATCTACATCTTTCAGTGTGTTCCATTTGAATTTCCAATTTTTTTTAAACTTTGCTGTATATACATGTTTTTTTCTCCCTATTCAATAGCTTACAAAATATTTCTGTACAGCTTTATGCATATTATGATCTGTAACAAAATAGTTATTTCTTAAAACTATATTACCACCAGTCTTTGAAAATGACAGAATAGGAATAACTTATTATGGACTATGTTAGGCAATACAAAAATCCAATCAACCCCAAACAAAACCAAAATAACAAAGTCAGAAAAATCATTTAATTAACTCAAATCGGTTATTTTTGTTTCACAATTCTTGCTTGCTGTGTAAACCTTCTCAGTTGCCTTTGGGTTGTATATGCATCAGAATACTGAAACAGAGTAGGATATGAGATTCCTAAAAGCACTGCAGCCTGCCGGGAATATTGGTGCTACTGAAACATGACAGTATTCCTTGGAGAAAAGCATCAATGAAACCCAACATACTCAAGCCTTAGCAGAAGTTCTTGGCTTCTGCAGACTTGGACAACCTTTGGATAAAGCTCCAGAAGCCAGATTTTTTGGAAGTGCATTTGTAACGTTGATGGTACAGCCGGACTCCTCTGTCTTCTATGCCTACTGTTAGATTCTCAACCATCACTCAAAATCTGGCCACTGGTGGTGAAGTTCTTCAGGTTTTAAGACCATGCCGTTAGGATACATGTTCTCTCAGTTACGAGTACAAATCTGACATGAATGCTACTGTGTTCTGCCAAAATGAGTGACACTGCTCCAGTATTCATCTCATGCATCTGAGAGCAGAGTCTGTCCTGTTACAGTGTGAAGATAAATAAAAAGCTATTATGTCTGCACTTTGTAGGTAATTAAATCAGCCTTCCTTATCTACCGTAAGTTGCAAAAGACAGAGCTCATAATTTCCTAGGGTTTATATGAACGTCTGAGCCTTCCTTTGCCCAAAGGGAAGGTCATTTTCTTCCCTTAAAGACTGCATTTGTAAGCAATTTCTATTGTATTTGTGAAGTGTAAGCTGACAGTAACACAACTGAACTGTAATACAAACCTCAAGGTGCCTTTTATTCCTTCCACAACAAACAGAAAAAGTGAGCAAGACACAGACAACACCTAACTTTCTAACACAGTTTAAGGCCACATTTAGAAAGGATGAAAGTAAGGCTTTCTTTGAGGGGCAGCACACACTGAATGCCACAATGGGAACAGACACTGAGCAATTCAAAGCCAACAGGCCTTACCCAGAGAAAATCTGAACCACCGCCCTAATTCTGGCCAACACGTCTGTGCTTTCTTTTGGATATAAGCAGGAAAATAAATGCCACAGTCATCCTGCAGAATATTCCCAGCAAACTGAAGGTGCTCCCCTAGCAAGAGATCACTATCTTCTCGGTTGAGGGTGTTAATTACAACAGAACCAAAGACAAGCAAAGTCATTACAATATACAAATGCAGCGCAATGAACCGCGCCTAGAATTGTCACTCTGTTATCAGAGGCACCTGTACAGTATCTTGCTGTTTATTTGGCAAGGTTACAAGTAATACTTCTAGGTTTTAACAAAGTAGAAAGAGAATTTGCATAGATTGTACATTCAGTTCAAGGAGACTTCTGGTACCTTTTTTTGTTGTTATCAGGTAAACGTGTTTGCAGACACAGTGAGGTAGCAGCTGTGATAGCACCATGAGCAAAAGAAGGTAACCAAGGCAGAAGCAAAGAGCAGAGTGATCTATGAGCTACTGGTAGTATAAAGGAGCAAAATCAACACAGTACCTGCAGCCTCACACTGTCAGGGTTAATTGCTCGACTGCAGGAAACCTAATGCTGCTATGGTCCTGGGTGACATAGGCTGTAAGATCTTGTTGCCTCAATTTTCAGTGCTCTCAGCCTGATTCCTCTTTTCCTTACAGTGGTGGTGATGGTGAAGGCCTTCAAAAGCCAGCCTCTTCCATGCTGCACCTCTGAAGGGAGCTCTTGAATAGTCTACAGGAGGAAAGGTATCTCACAATACAGTCCTTCCCACACTTGCTAAGGCTCTATATGCCATGTTGTCCACAGCATCCTGGCTGCCCTCTTCCACACTGGTTTTGCTTCTCTGTGCAGTGGCAGCGGCCACCCTGTGTACTGGGTCTCCTGTCCCAGGAACTGCTGCTGGGCCCCAAAGGGCAGCGACCCACCCCCTCCACCGCCAGCTGGCTCCTACTCTGCTCATGGACATAAGCCAGTGCTTTCAATTGCCATTGAATATGGGTTTAATGCAGTGTCCTAAGAATCCTTAAGACTATCTTGGAGGCCTTGAATAGATGAAATGAAAGCACATGGATATCATTATCTTCTCACTGCCAGACTGCAGCTAAGGACAGTGGAACACAGTGCTAACTGCTTTCTACCAACTCAGTCTTTGCTGATGAAATAACCAAACCTACTATTACATACCTTAAATAACCATGCCCCAAGAATTGGGAAAAGGTACTTGCTGTCATTTTTTCAGATTCCTTCACTTATATTAGTAGTTAGCTGACTGAAGGCTGCTCTAAAAAGCAAACTTTTCTGATTTACAACTAGGGGTTTTGATGATGCCTAAGGGATTTGGCTCATACGAGTACAAAACTTCCTGCCCAACAGAAAGCAATGGAGTTGGCCAAGGTTCCATCTGGCCAAGTCCTGAAGCCTTGGGAGCTGGGAAAATGCGGAGGGTGTGATAGCCAGCAGCAAGCTGGCAGCTCTCTGACAGCTGTGATGAAAGAAGAGAACTATGGAAATCAACAAAAGTTGGTCCTCATTGTCTGACCACAATTAAAATCTGGATTTTGTTTTATTTTTATCTGGGAAGTCAAAACTAAGATCTCATGGTATCAGCATTTCTCAGGCTTGTTGTTGCAGAAAAGAAGGTGCTCAGTTTCTTCAAAGTGTTGTTGCTGCACAACTGTGTCAAACTTTTGCAGTTTCAGCACCTTTATCTTTTGCCTCTCCCTTCAGTCAGGTTTAGAATATTCCAGCTCTGACTTACTACTCTGGTCATTACAATATGAGAGACTGAGACTTTGTTAATATTGTGATTAGTGCTGTAGGAGATGGACAGAAGGTGAATAAACATTAGTTGGTCCTTCTGTTGGTCTTGCAGGATCATTGTTAAGTTGTTAAACAACTACACATGCATTGTGCATTAAAGCTGATACTTAGGGAAGCCAATCTGTAACACAAATGCATACTCCTCCATGTCTAGGCTCAGTAGTAATGAAGACTGAGCAAGAGAGATACAGATGGACTTCCTTGTATAATACTTGCCATCATTGAGGTGTTGTTAAAATTCCCTGCTTGCTGAGAGCACAAAAAATGAAGGCGTAATTTCAACTCTAAGAAGCCTTTGAATATCAGAAAATGGAAATATAAATACAATCGCTTAATGTCCAAACGTTATCAAAGAATTGGACACCTCTAAAAATAAACTGTCATTTGAGCTGTTTCTATTTGCCTCAAGGTTTAACATTACCATATAAACAGGTTTGCATATCACTAAGACCGACTTTGGATGTAATTCATTAAATTATGTACGTAGATGTTCTGCGTTTGGCCACGTTTCCTTTCTATGTAATTCAGATTGATCACAGAAGTGTTCCATGGCTACTGTGCAGAGCAGGCACAGAATTTAAATGAGCAAAGCATTACACACAGAGGGCAAATGCACGCATATGGAAACCCATCCCTTTGCCACAGAAGGGATTCTGATCAAAGCTGGCTTTCAGCTGGAGTCCCATTCAGCAAGGAAAGGCCAACATGACTGGAAAATGACACCAGCACGTTCAGATGGGGCTGCATAACTTGCTTGTTTTATACGAACTGTGGGTTCCTGCTCTGAATTCTCCTTTTCACCAAATGTAAGATCTGTGAAGTTATTCTCTTCTAACAATATGTGATATTCACCCCAAGCTCCAAGTGCCTGCCATTTCAGGACCAGAAAAGCTACTCAGCAGCACCACGACAGCCACTTGGTTAGAGCAAGCTCTGATTCCTGATGGAAGAAGTCTTGCATCAATGGGGTTTACTGCACCATTACAGCACTTCCCAACTTAGACTTATCTCTACAGGACCTCTGTCTGTGCCTACATACCGACAGCTACAGCAGATGCTGTCGTGTAGGTCCAAAGCTCAACATTCAGCCCAGAAGACGTTCCAAACACAGCAGCTCAGCCACTGAGGATTTCAAACACACACAGTATTTACTGATAACATACTGTATCACCCTTTTTATTTATGTGGACTTGACTCTGGAGCCCTTACTCAGGATCAGCACTCTGTGAAAGCTTTGCCTGAGGAAGGACTGCAGGACCTCTTGTTTTAAGCTGATGCTGTAACAACAGCACTGGGAGTGCCAGCTTGCTACTCGACTTCTTTGAGCTTTCTGTCTTTCAGAAAACAAACTAATATTTAAAAAAAAAAAACTAGTATAGAATGTAAGTAGATACTTCAGCAACCACTTGAGTTCTTCTCCCTTTTTGAACTACAGCAAACTAATCTGTGCCTTACATTTAGAATGACTGGCAGATTTTCTTCTAGCCTGGGTTATTGTCACCTTCTGCTTCATCTAGTTAACAATGAGAATTTCCTAACAAAGTAATTAAAAACACTCCTGTTTAAGAATAAAAAAGTATCAAATTTAAAAATCAAGTTATCTGCATGTGTGTGTGGGTGCACCCTTACACACATGCCAATGTGCAAGACAGACTGAGCAGTCTGTGAGGTACCCCAGCAGCTGTACTGAGAACAATCACTGATGGGGTTGTTAATGGTGTGTCCTCCATTTATCCACAGGGCTCTGACGGTGCAGTTGCCATTGCATCAGTGTGAATGAAGCCCTGGATGGATTTCTCAGTGAGGACTGGAGGCCCCCAGAAAATCTGAACTTCACAATGGAATGTTAGATTGAAAACAAGCACTGCTAAAAAAAAACAAACCAAACAACTAAAAACATACTGAGTAAGTAATAATACCGCATTTCTATTATATAAACCTGTTGGCAAACCTGGTTTTAAACACATTTGCCTCTAGAGCCACTTGAAAAGCATGAACATTATTTTGACTGAAATACTTCAACCAGCTCTCATTGCTACAAGCTTTCCTAAACCTAGAGCTCTCATGACTGTCAGAATGAGGAAGAAAAGAGAAAGGGAGGTGTGAGGGGAGGAAGGCCTTTTCTTAATAAAGGCAGCTTCAGTTAGTAAGATAACATAATCTTCAAGCTGCAAAAGCAGCACCTACTAATTAGTCATTGACTAAAACATAAATAATAAATACCTAAATTGTTCCTTCTATGCATCCATTTTCATGCCAGATAAACACTTCAACGCTCTGCCTTCATGCCAGCACAGCTGACACCGCAATTTCAAGTCCAAAGCAAACTGCAAGTAGCTTTAAACCAATGCTATGGAGAGAGACAGAACGAGCTGCTGGGATCTCTGTGTCACGGACTTCTTGCAAGCGCTGTTTAAAAGGGAATTCAACCTTTCTGTGAGATGCGATTACGGAATGATGTAAGGGTCTATTTCCCTCCTGGTGTGGAAGCTTAACTCTCATCAGCAGGAATGAGAGCTAGACATACACACACAAGGGTAAACAGATACCTTGCTGTTTAAATCAACAAGATTTTGTTCCTAATTAACCCAATAGCACTTAATAACTTTCTTGGGTCAAGAGATTACCACAGCAACAACAACAAAGTGCATGTTTTATATAAATGCAAAATGCATCAGTTGGAGATGAATCTACACAAAACTTACAAGAAGTTCTTGGAATATAAGAAAGTGAAGTCTTTTCCTGCTGTAGAAAATGCAGCTAAAAATGATGCAACAGATGCTTATTTCAAACAGGAAGCAGCCTGCTAGAAACTCTAAGGACAGGGGAGGGTAGAGTTTTCTGAGAGAATAAAGCAAGAGCACTGAGAAGCAAGGTGTTGCTCTCCTTCATGTCCATCTTTGGTCAGGAACTCTGATATCCTGCTCAGCCTTCTGGGTGCCCTGACAAATTTGAAATACCCTTCTTCACGCAGAGCAAGCAGATCTGAGACCAAAGGAGGAAATTAGTGTTAAGACTTACTTATTTGTCGCTACTCAAGTTAGGGAAGAAATGTGTTGCAGATTTAGGTCCCAATCTTGCTCTCACTGATAAAAACAATCTCCAACTCTGAACTGCAAAGGCCAAATGCCACTGTTTTACTGGTACTGAGCAACTCCACTGCCTGAAAAAATACAGCAAAAGTGAGCAGTCACAGCCCAATCTATGCCCAGTGATACACGCACTTCTGTGCAGGAAGTCTGCAAAATACTGAGTGCTGGTGAGCTTAGAAAGACCCTGCACATTCCAAAGGTCTGAAATCCAAACTACTTCTTGGTCTTTCAAAATAATACTTGAAGCAGCCAGACCCTTAACCTGACCACATGAGAAATGAAAAGCTGATATTGCAAAACACCAGTTCCATGTAGAGCTTATCATGAAATTGGTCTGAAAACCTCTGAATGTAACCTGAAGGCCCTTGTTTCTGCTCACATTCCCTAACTAGGATGACACAGACAGCACAGCAGTTAGCTGTGTCCAGAATTACTTTATGTTACATACAAAAATAATAATGAGGGTGTACCATAATTATGTCACGTTCTGTAAGGTAATGAGGCCATATGGGATACAGCCTGCAGTAACCAACCTCCCCAGGAAGCATAAATAGAAGGGAATTTTGCTGTGATTTATTTATGGTAGCAAAATAATTAAAGCCTATGAAACAGCAGAGGTACAGACAAATTTATTTTTAAAAAACACCACTTTTAGCAGCTGTTCCCTCACTGCCCTCTCCATGGCTCAATGCTGCTGTTGCTTTGAGGCCCACATGGTGAACCAAGCCACTCCAATGGAACTGATGGAGAGAGCAGTGCCAAAGGCCTTGTCAGGTTATTTTTAAAGAAATAATTACATTGCAATATGTAACAAAAAAGTATAACGTTCCCTTAGGTGAAACCTAGCATGAGATTCATGTTCGAGCAAGGTTCAATTCCCTTTTAAAACCCAGTGCCGAAGGAGGGCGTACCGGCTGCTACCTCAAGCGACCATCGGGTTTGACGGGGCCCAGCTCGGACTTGGGGTCGGGGCTCAGGGAGCTCCAGGCAGTCTGGGTGCAGGCCTGCATGACGGGGCAGGCAGTGGGGCCGGTGCTGCAGATGTCCACGGCCGACCAGACGCTGCCGACCAGTGAGTCCACCCAGGCGTCCAGCCGGGCGCCCACCAGCGCCGCGTTCCTCTTGGCCTGATCCACGCGAGCAGCGCTGACGGGAATGTTTAAGACTGGGTTCAAGCCCTGGAAGCTCTGCTCCATGTATGCGTTCTTTGGAGGCCCGCTGTGATATTTCATGGCTTCCTCTGGAAAAGGCAGAAACAAACCACAAAATTAGTGTGTTGAAGAAAACCTTTGGGGTCTAAAGGGTTCAGCACAACTAAAAGGCGGGCCCAGCCTCGCAGCTCCTGCCCATAGCTGGAGCCTGGGCAACATGCAGTTCCCCCCTGTGAGGAACTTATTTTGCATTCAGGAAAAGCTGATGTTGTCTCTCTCCCCAGAGAGAAGCCTGCTGATACGCCCTGCTCAGCTGAAGTTACCCCACCAACATCCACACAGACTGTGCTCTGAATTGAGGGAATGGCTGAAGGAGACCCGAGGTGAGAGTGTTAGAAACTGTGGTCAGACCTTCAAGTGTTATCAATGACTTGTCTAGCAGAAAGAGAGCTCAGCCTGGTTTTCTTCTAAACAGATTCCCCTTCCCTGTTATGGAAGTCACAACTCTTGTACGCAGTATCTGCCTCCAGAAGCCATGTGGTGACACTGCCGGCACTGGAAGGACAGCATCACAGCCTTTGAGAGACCAGGTAGGGCTGGTTGAGCTGTGATCCCAGCATAATTGCTGGAAGCACTCCAGTCTCACTGGGAAAGCATTAAAGACAACCATATTTCAAGCACTTGCACTGAATAATGGATCAAACCCATTTCCTAGCGACACTTCCTCTTGCATTGTGGTTGCTTTTCTTGGAGTAACTCCTCAACCTCAGCCAAATGCAGTACATCGTTAGTAAAAATCGCTATCAGAGTGCGATAACACCTTCAAAGACCTTCAGACCTTCAGCCCAGTCTAAGGCTTGCTGACTTCTGGAGGTAGCTGAGGTGCTACTCATACGCCCAGAATGTGACCCTCCAAAAAAATTCACTCAGTGCCTCTAGGGAGTAAATTCTCAACTCTTTCTTTCTGTTCTCAGCTGACTTCTCTACCATCCTTGTTCCCGGCAGCACAGAGGATATGTTCAGCTCTGCCAACAAATACAATCTAAAACACAAAAAGGGCCCATTCAGGGCACTCCAAGTTAGGAAAGCCACTGGGTTTAGATATCATTTAGAGGCCAGGAATTACATATTCACGTCTACAATTCCTTCCACATATCCTTGCTGCTCACACTGAGTCCTTTCTTCCACAAAGGACAGCATCTCGGGCATTGGCAATAAATCAGTATGTTGATTTAGAGGGAAAAGGGACACTTAATTGGAGCTTTGCTGTTACATTTGCAAAGTTTTTAATGTCAAATGCAGTGCAAGTCCATTTCTTCAAATCCTCAGTTAAATTAGTTCAGCAGATCCCCATTGCCATTATACATGGTTTAACTATTCCTGTATTCTGTATCTATCTACTCCCCTTTTTCCTTTAAATGGTAAATATCCAGAATAACTTCTAGTCAAAAGGAGTTTGTTCCATGCACATATGTCAGAAGTGTGCTCTGCCAGAGCTCTACAGTTTAAGAAACAGAACGAGTACACATGATTAAATTTTCTCCTTTGGAAGCAATTAAATATGGAAAATTGTTTGTCAACATATTAATTAAATAGGAGCATTATAAGTAAAAATCCCCAAACAAATAAGATTTGGCATTACTAGCAGGATCATCTGACTGAAACAGGCAGCTCAGAGAGCTTGCTGAATTAAAGGCTGCTGTGCATGTGTTTGCTGTGTGGAAGAGATATTTTTCCAGACAAACAACAGGATGAAACAGAACTCGCTATGACTCAGATTTTTCTCAGACATTCCCACCTGCACACTGCTGTGTGGTTCTGCACCACTCAGTGAATGCTGTGCTCTGCTCCAGAACCAGCTGTGCTGCATGGATGTGCCGGCAGAGACAGTGCTCAAAGTGTATAAAGGAACTGAAGGGAACCCTTTGTTTTTAAAATAACCCAAACAAGTATTATCAGACAGAGCTGGCTAACAGCAGTCAGTGCAGAGCTACGCATCAATAGAAAATTTTAAGGGTTCAACCCAGAACCCTCTCCTTAAGCCTCCACATCTTGGTTCAAGAGTTCACAAGAGAAAGTAATGACCTCTCCTCCCTGTTCACTGCCCATGCTGCTCATACACACTATGGGAGATGTTGGGTGCTATTCCTCTTTGCATTACAGACAAAAAAAAGAAGAGATAATAAAGACTTTATAACGTACTGGTCTGGGAAAGCAAGGAGATGTGGATCCCAAGCCCTGAAACACTGCCCAAAGGGAGGCTGGAGCTACTGTGCATCATTTTGAAGTGCTTACTTACACTTCAGTCCTTGCTCATGAAAAAAGTAATGAATGTAAGGCTTGCTTCCATGAGATGTGGTTTTAGACATTTAAGACTCCAGTCACAGCCACCAATTCAATTCAAAATTAACTGGACTGCAGACAGTAAGCCAGATATTTTTTGCCAATGAAGACATCCATATGGTCCTTTGAGGTGGAAGACCTACCAGTGCAAAATATTTTTTAAAACTAATTTAAAGTCAGTGGAACATAAGTTATTTTTTGTGCTCCGCTGCCGTTTGCACTTCATTCTGGGAGGGCATTTCCCTCCTCAACTGACTTTCCTTAGCATTACTTCTTTGGGCTGAGCACACAGCCTGCAGTCAGCTGCACAGGCTGGGATCTCAGCAGTTCTGTGTGGGTTTGTTCTTCATTTTGCAGAAAAAGCAAATGAGTTTAGACAGAGAGTGGGCTACGGAATGAAAGAAGCAGTTACCTTGGTACACATTAAGGCGCTAGACCTGTGGTTGTTTTTTTTTAAGGAACACAGAACGTACAGCTTTATTTCCTTACTTGAATTGCATTGAAGCCCTCTGGCAAAGAGGTAATTTTTTATCGACGTTTGGTTTGTTTTCTCTTGCAGCAAACAAGACAGTGCTGCATTTGCTCATTGCAAAGCTAATCGACTCCTTGTCAACTGGATCTGAACTAAATTTCAAAGCAAATCCCTGTCTTCAGGGTTTTTCTTGGACTGACGATTCTAGGGCAGGTCTACTCTCCTGCAGACACAGGCCTGCCTGCTGCCATTACTACATTTATCAAGAATGTATCATGTTATAGCTGGTTAATTTAAAGAAATCACAGCAGTTCTGACACAAGTTGCCACCCACTTTATAATCCGTATAGATGCAATTAGAATTGATTGAGCCACTGCAAATAACCAACAGCAAAACAAAGGTTTCCCAGTACATACTTAATTAAGCTGATCCATAAATATGGATTAGGTTAACAGGTTTCTGAGATGTGTGTGTGTATTGCAGGGTGTCTGCTAATGTCTCCAGGTCTTTGAAAGAGGTGGCTGTAGCTGGAGGGCACTGGGACCATGGGGTGATGTTTGAGGCTCCCTGTCCTGCTGTGGGGCAGCAGGAGCTCCACGCCAGGAGCATGCGAACACATCAGGAACCAAACATGGAAGGTGCCTCTATAGAAGGATGCTCTCCTTCCCTCCTTCTTTGCTTGAGGGAAGAACTTTTTAAGTAATTTATTTATTTTCCATCTAGTGTTTGGTATTGGCTTGAGGTCTGGGGCTTCATCTGTCCCAAAAGTGAATCTGCCCACTGGCTCACAGTAATTTATTTAGGTTTTGTAAAACTACATTAAACACATGGTTACTCATTAGCATCACTCCAGCTGGGAGACCACCGTCAAAGCTTTGTATGAATATAAACTCAAATTTGAAAATGAATTGGTTTGGCTTTTTCCCTGCACCTCTCAGTGCTTCAGGGAGATGTGTGCAATCCCACCTGGGAGGAGCACTTGCACAGACTTCGTGCAGCAAAGAGAGATGATGGAGAAGCAGATCCAACCTCCATGGAATTTGCTGCTTAAAGCATACAGTAAGAAATCCTCATCCTTGTGTATAACCACATCTTCTAGCCATCTGTCTCTTGTGTCCTCCACATGACATTTCCTTTCTGTCTTGGCCTGAAGCATCCCAATGGCCTGTGGCAGCTCTCCTGTGTCCTTACAGTGAGCGAGGAGAACTTGGCTTTAACACACTCAGCCATACAGTGAGACACTCTGAGTCACCATTTAAAGAAAAAACAAAACAACAACAGAATCTGGCTGTGCAGGACACAGGGAGAAGGAGATACTGGTGGACCAAGTGAAGCTGAACCTGCTTTTTCCAAATGGGTTATCTGACAAATTCATTTAATTCACTTTGTTTTCTTCTTCCAAACATGCAAAGACCTGAAGAAATTCCTGGGCCAGAAGGATCTGTTTTAGGCAGAACTGATCAGAGACAGAACTCAGAGAAAACAGACACAGATTTGGATGACTGGAGGGGAAAGAGGAGCAATAAAAAATAAATAACATTAGACTCTAAACTTTCTGCTGAAATAGCTTTGGGAAAATGTCCCCAACCTCTAAATGTGCTCAATCATTCCTCGTAAGAACGGATCTCAGATCTTTTATGGGTCCAGTCCTTGTAAAGGGCAACAAATGCCTGTCTTTAAACAATTTACATTCTACCAGTTACGCGCATCTGGACATAATATCCCAGGAAAAAAACCTGTCCCTGATTTCCCCTTGTGGCTTTGCTTGCATGCACAAACTCTAGGCCAAAGCTAATAAATAAATGAGAATAGAAAAAGAATAACTATCTGCATATGCTGTTTTTATAAACTGCTAAATGAAACATCTTCGCTGGTAGCTGGTCCCAGAATTAATTTTTTTAGTTCGAATTGTAATAATGAATTTTGAGATAGATACAGGAATGAACTTGTTCTGCTTTATTTTAGAGAGGAGCAAGTTGCTCCCTTTCGGTGTTGGGAAAAAGAAAGCAGCTTCATCTTGTGCTCTGTGCTGGCCAGTGGATATGCAATGATTTAGGAAGTATAGTGACAGTTGTCACGTTCTTGCTCTCAAGATACAAGGTCTTAGAGGCTGCTGCCAGATTTGTCCAAATATTTTTTAGAAAGACAGTCAGATTGTGCACAAATACGGGCAGATCGTTATGTAGGTACCTATGTAGACTCCGGTTTCTACATCTGGAATGTTTGCGACAGAGTGGGCCTGATCCTGATGAAGCAAATCATACTCAAAGTGAATGAAAAAGGCTTCTGGAGGAGCAAATTATCTGCAATGGAAATCTCTCTGACAAGAGCTATAGAGCTTTTCTTTTTTACTCGGGGTGAGGGAAGAACAAAACTTGAATCCCTAATAAAACATATTTCTCTCTTCTGCTGACAACTCCTGGCTAAGGCTGATGTATGTTTTATTTTCAGTGTCGGGACAAGACAATAATACTATTCCTTCATTTTAGAGGATTTTTGGCAGCTTTCACATTGTTTACAACAGTAACAGAAATTGTTCTTTTAGAACTTCTAATTCTTCTGTCGTATTCTCACAATGCCTTTATTTGGCACAGAGAAATATATTTAAGTAATAAAGTGGTGACAAACTGACAAAAGCTTGAAATCAAAGCTAAATGACAATTGCCAGCACAGAGCACAGTAACGTCACTGAGACAGAAAGCTTAAAAAAACCCAAACAAACAAATCTGCATTGTAAATATCACTCTAACTACAGTGAAGTGCCTCTCTCTGCCCCTGTAATTAATTTTTTCCTTTACCTTCATGCCTCAGCCACAGGGAGATTATGCATCCCAGCATCAGCAGCAAAGCGCTCCTGAGGCTTTTCCTAGATAATATTGTTCCCAGGCTTTGTATTTCATTCCTATGGTAGATTCTCGTTACCATATGAATAGGGCTCTTTAACAAGAAATATGAGCCAGATCTTCTCTCAGTGAATCAATGGGACAACTTCTTTCTTATTTGTGGCAAGATGGAGGGACTCCCTGATTCCAGTGGAACAATTTGAGATTTGGCCTTTGGACCAGAGGGCTTTTTGCCTTCCCACCACAAAGCATGGATGCTGGGCTGAAGCCTCACACATGCTTGGCTTTGCTCAGTACTCTCACATAGCAAAACACAGCAAGGCTGCTGGCTATGTGCCACATTTTCAATCCAGTCTGTGCCTCAACTGTTAAATTAGCAAAGAACATGGAATTCATTCATTTGCAGGAGATGAATCTGTAACAGCCACGTTTAGAAGCAGGGCTGCTTCAAACTTAAAATTCTTTCTACACGCGGCGTTTTTCAAAATGTATCATTGCCTAGCAGCTAACAAGAGCAGCAGGTTGTCCGTGGTGCAG
Source organism: Meleagris gallopavo (assembly GCF_905368555.1). NCBI lineage: Eukaryota > Metazoa > Chordata > Aves > Galliformes > Phasianidae > Meleagris > Meleagris gallopavo. Next base: position 8,102,329 of record NC_139419.1, on the reverse strand, counting down.
TTTTTCCTTAAGAAACGATGTCACCAAATGCTACAAGGAGAAATCAGCATGTTGGCTGTCCTGGTGAGAAATGTGTAGCATCAGGCTCCTGCTGAGCACGATAAGGGCGGCATTAGCGCTCAGCAGCTGTCTGGTGGTGAGTGTGTTACAGAAGCAGCACATAATGCTGGAAGGTAGAGGCCTGACTCAGTTTATGTGCTGCTCCATCAGGAAGAACAAGTTCTGAAAAGTTAAAAGGACCATTCACGTATCTCTCAATTTTAAGTTAGGGATATTAATATTAAGCAGATGGAAGCACTTGAGAGCATTAAGAATAACAGTAAAGACATTGCTAACAACAAACTTGTGTTGATCACAGCGAATAAGAGAACAGCTGTGGCTGCAGACTGTACCCTCTCTCCCAGCCCATTGTACCTGGCACCGGATGAAGAGCTGAGCACACAGTGCATGGGCTGCTGCTGGCCCTGGGGTGGCTCAGCACTGCTGTGGTGGGCAAGAAAATGGTTTCCTTGTGTAAAGTCTGACTGGGTCTGATGCTGCACACACCAGGGCTGCTGCATCTACTGGTATTTCTGTAACACGTGTGTTTGGCATGTACTGAGCAGGCTTTGGCAGGGATCAGGCAGAAGTGAATGCCTGCACATGACAACTTGTCAGGTAGCTCTGGCCTAGAGTTATTTTCTCTGACTCACTATTTCATATATTAATGTTTTTTATCATTAAACACACAGTCTTTGCCAAGATAGCTGTTTAAATGCCTGCAACTCTTTATGAGCAAATGTGAATGCACAGCTTCAGAGAAGGGTCCGTTTTTCTTTCTAAGTGATGGCTTCTATGATAGCTGTTATTTCTGAGTCTGAATTTCCCTGGATTTTGAACAGTGTGTATTTTAAAGATATAAATAGACTTTCGTTCAAAGTGGCTGTCTTGTACAGGCTGGATACAGACACTTCACTTGTCTTGGTGCAACAATTTCATCTGATTTACTATTTATAATATTCCTCTATTTTCGCTGTTTCCAGTGCCGCGCTACTTCATTTTTAACAGTGGCATTTACAGTGAATACAGACAAAATAACCGTATTATTCCTGTAACAAATAATAAAACTTACCTTGTTTGATAGGCTGCCGATTTGAGAAGGTGAGAGGCGTAACAAGGAATTTGGTTTCAGCTACCTGGACCCAGTGGTGCAGAATTTTTATTGTCCAGACACCAGGCCTCAGGGGCAAATTCAAGGGCGGTTTGTAGTGAGTAAATTCTGCGCTGGATTCAATGAGGATATCGTACGTCGCTGCTATGACGTTGACTGGGTCCACCCAGATGACAGTAACGGTGACGTTGGGGCCTTTTCCCCATTTCTGCATGCCAACTGGCTCATCTGTTGGTCCGAGGAGTCCTCCGAAATTCCGGAACAGCCTCTCCTTGGCATCCCACTCCGTGCCAATCTGAAATCAGAGACCACACCACTGCTAGCATCATCTCTGCAAGCTGACAGTCCTGTGTCAAGTAAGGGCTCTCAAGACACAAGTTATATTTCTCAAACAACTTCCACAAGGTACACAGATGAGTACTATCATAGTAAGAAAGATGTAATAGGCTCCAGTAGCTCTCCTTTTTTTCCACATGAAAGCAGTCAATAAAGGACCAAGTCCAGTGACCAAACACTGACTATTGCAATGCTTAGGACCTATTATCTCCTGAGACATCAACATGTATAGCACATTTGAGAGATGGAGCCTGCAACACAGATCTAGCCAGCTAGTGCTAAGAGTAAGGATGAGGCTTGTGCTGACTTCAAGACAATTCACATCAGGCCCTTTACTACAATTTATGCATGAGATGCTGTTTCCTTGCACTCCCTCCCCACATGATGCAAGTTACTTCTGGTGAACTCTTTTCTCACTGTCATAATAGTGACATTGTTTTTTTAATTATTCCTAAAATAACAGTAAAGCAGCTGATTCACAATCTAGTGTAAATATTTAATAGACCTTTCCTTTCTCTAGCAGCTTTCATATTTCACTGTTCTTTATATGAATTGTAATGGTTCACCCATAACCCACAGGATGATACAAATTTATGAGCTGTTCCATTGAGCACTTGTACACAACTGAAAAAAAACCCATCTGTAAACAGAGAGCATTAAAATGTAATAATTACCCTTCTTAGGTCAACTTTACTTTTTACTATTCTAGCACCAAGTCTGTGGGGGCTGCTCTGAAGGTAATGTCTCCTATTTTGTTATGTCGGCCCATGATGTCAGAGGCGGCTGTTGGTGGGATGGCAGCAGAGGTTGAACCTTCCCACCAACATCCCATTGCATGTTGCTGTGTGACAGACAGCAGCGGAGGGGCACTCTGACACAACGGCATCTGACATGGAAGGGTGGATGAAGAAAAGGGGTGGAATTGAATTTCTCCATGCAGAAAAAAACGGCGCCGACTGACATTCATGGACACTTTGTGACCATTGATGGAGACCAAACAGTGGCTGTGAGCACAGCTGAGGCAGTGGGTAATGCGTTTCAGCAACAATGCCATCAAAGCAGCTATAAGACAGTGTGTCATCTCTGCTGGTGCAGATTTTAATATGAGCGTGGCATGGAGCTCTTGTTCATCACTGGTGAAAATGCACAACTAATGGTGGTGACTGTGCTTTTTGTAGTTGAGAATTTGCTCTATTAAACAGTGCTATTATGTTCTTTATATCTATTATAATTTCCATGCAAATAAACAGGTGGCATTACTTTCAGAGCTGCTTACACAGCGTGTACTTACGGGGCTGACTGTTAACAAACCATTCTATCCATTCTCAAAAAGGCAACAGAGTGGATCACAGTACTGAATGTCTCATATTAGCTGTTGGTTGAAGTGTCTGTCTTCCTTGTCCCATAAGGTCCTGCTCTCATGACCTCAAATCAAAAGCAATCAGTATCAAAAAAGATTTGAGTGACCTCGTGGGAAGGGAAGAACAGAAGAAGCCCCTGGCTCTTTTTTGCAAGCAGATATCTGATGCCATTCCTTGGAGAGACATACAGATATCTTCACCAACCTGGAACTACAACCTTAGTAGCCCTCCTGGTGCTCATTGGCTTTAATCTCCAAACAAACAGCAGTGACGACCTATGAGTCGATCTGTTCCCTACACAGAAACCACGGGGTTCTCTCAGATGGGCTCTGGAGTCCCATGCACATGCAGACAGGATCCTCTCTTTCAGTAAATGTAGATATTTAAGATTTTCCCAATGCTGTCCTGTCCCTCATATTAACCACCTCACACGGGTCATGGGCAGAACCTGCTTTCCTGAAAATGTAACAAATGATCGTAGCTGATTTGCTTCAAAGATTTTTCTTCTAGATTTCATCTTAATTGATAAAAATAAGTGATCCCAGTTTAATGTTGAAATCCCTCAAATCTGGAAAACTTAACAACTACCTGATGTTTACTATCTATTTTGTATTTTGGAAACTGTCTGGTCCTGAGACCAACTTAAATAAGTCCCTGTGTTTGGCAGACAAATTACAGGAGGACTACTAGCAAAAAGCTACAAGGCCAGTAGAATAAAATCCTAAAATCCTAAACTCATCCTTCTTCATATGAATTACTCTACAGGACTATGACACAGCAGAATAAGAGACAAAATGAGCCTTCTAGTGCTCTGCCATCAGCCCAGCAGTGTCTGGTATTTCCAAGGTATTTCACCTCGCACACCAGCTAATCAAGCTTGACAGTGCAGCCCAGATATCAGACCCCAGCAGTGACTGCCTTGAGGAGCTGTCAGAGCCAACTCTCCTGACAAAGCCAACTGAATATGTATGGAAATAAGCTGAGAAAGAAAATTTCCTGGCCAGATCTCACTACCTACTCCACTGACCCTCACTGGGTATGGTGATATCACACCTACCTCTCAAGAGACTGGAAATAATGAAACCACAACACCTGAAGCAAACATGCACCCTCCGGGGCAAAGAAAACCCTGTAAGGAACAGCTGCTTCTGCAGTATTTCCTGGTATTTCTTACTGAACTGCTCCTTCAGGAAAGTAGGCTTTATCCTCAAGAATTAAACACGTTAAAGGCTTCCTTCCCAAACCCAGCAATGTTCAGAGCAGTTAACGGTCCAGGCCTGGACAAACTGGAGGTTGTGTTTCAGTCTATGGGTGAAGTCCCTCTAAAGCAGTGCTGACCATATGAGAATGGGAATAACATCATTCAGAGATCTTACTATCCAAGGATTTCCTGGAGATACCAGAGAAATACAAACTAAAACAGCATTCAGGAAGTAATGCCAACTTACCTCTTGGAGAGGGTCCTCCCATCATGAGACATACCTCACCCAAAGGCCACTGCCTTCTGTTTGAAAAGACTCCACCCAAACCAACCCATCACCCACCGCAGTTCCAGTCCCAGGATGGGAACCAGTGTGGGGCTGTAATCCTGCCATGCAGACAAAGCCCACAATGGAAAGCAGAGGGTGAAAGATGTGGTAGAAGCACCCAGTGCCATCTCACCGATGGCCACAGGATGCTGGAGAAGGGAAAGCATGTAGCTAAACACATCTGTTACAGGATCTGCCCTTTATTACCAGCTGCCAGCTGGAGGACATGCTTTCTGTGCTGCACAGCTTACAGGATAAGCTAGTTTTAGAAGCTCCATGTTTTAAAAAGAGTTTTACTTAAAGCACTATTGAGAGACTTGTAGCTTCTCCCTTGAACTTGACATGGCTGAATTCCCACTACTGAGATGTCTGATTTTACAGGTCAGAAGCTACCACAGTCCTGTAATATTTTTCACAGCCCCTTAAAACATTTGAAGCAGACTTTCACTTTCAAATGGAATACAGAAAGTACAGGCTGGAATCAAACAGTAATGAAGAACTGATAACATATGAAAAGATGTGGCACGGAAACCAACATTTTCCATATCATTATTTTAATCACCATTATTTTGAGCTTCAGGAGCAGGCACTGTGCATGGTGGATGTTTGGAAAGCTGGAACTCACTCACTGGCTTATAACTCCCTATTCTATCTCTGTTCAGTCCCCAGATAAAATTTTCCCAAGATAAATTATGCCTTGATTATGGGCTTCTGTCTCATTGCTCACCACAAACAGGACCATTAGGTTCACACAATGCGCACTAATTGCCTGCCACCTAGTTTATTTTATTCTCTGTGATGAATCACAAGTCTTAACAAGACTAGAAATGAACTTAGTGTTCCACTGATACACTCTGAGCTGAGACTTTTAGTACTCTACAGCAAATCAATCTTCTGCCTTCCACGTAAAAGTTATCATTGATCTGGACTAATTGGATATATATTATATGTATTATGTACAAGCCAATTTTAGGAGATGTGGGAGTTTCCAAGAAAAAAGGAGGAAACACTTGGAAATCTTCTTTCTTGGATTTCCTGTAAGGTTATTTTATTTTCTCAGCCAAAGACTGAGTACAGGAACCCAATGCAACTGGAACACTATTATTAACCCCACTGGTCGTTCACACAGTGTATGGTGATACATGGATGCAAAGTCTGAGAAGCAAAGCCAAGGAGCAGAGGGCAGGAAGGGCTGATCCTGCCCAGAGAGAACCTGTCTGTGCTGCCATTCTGGTTGTGTCTCAGTGACACAAAGGCACCCAGGAGCCTGCACACACAGCAAGTCTGTGCTCTTCCCAGCAGGTCCCACTGGTGTAAGCTGGGGACAAAACTCCTATTTAAAAGACTCCATTCAGTTTCAAGTTTCTGCCAAATTATGGGATGAAATTTGGAAAGAAAAAGAAAACCCACACAGATTTATGTCCCAGTGAGCCCAAATCATAAATTTCTGTTTTGGTGGTTAACCTGCAATCATCGATGTCCTCACCTGAGCTGAATTGCTAAATTTGCTTTACATTAGCTGGACTTCAACAAAGAGGTGGCATTTTAATAGCTGTAGCAGATGACAGACTTTGCAGCCACACTGAAACTGAAGAGGTTAATGCTGGATTTATACCAGGATAACTGAGAGAATCATTTGGCTCAGAGGCAGAGATGCCTGCTGGCCAACGGAGGGCAGAAATAAGACAAACATTTAAGAAACAATTAAATGTTTGACTTTGTGCCTCCTGGTCTTTTAGAACATAAATCATTTCTGAAAAGAGGACAATCCAAGAGTTTAGGTGAGAAAAAACAAGGAAGAGATGTAACCAGCCACCAAAACTCTTTTCCCAGATTTCAAGTAGAAGAAAAGGTTTCCTCAGCCTAAAAAAAGCTCCCCAGTGACCAAATCCTTCCCATGCTTTGCACTGACACAGGTCACTGCAGCAGCAGATCCCTCCATGTCTACCTGTAGCCCAGCTATGGCTATGAAGACGGGCTCATCAGTGCAGCAGAGTTCAGGCATCCTCCCTGCAAGGTCACACTCTTCCTGTGTGTTGGGCACAATGCAGCAAGGGGGCCACTGACACACTGCTGCTTCCCCAGCAGGGGACACCAACACTGAGCATCGCTGCTCCAGGATATCTGTGGGCTTACGGTTGCTGCAGGGCTGGTTTGGGGGAAAAAAGGCTTGGTGCTAATGCACTGGAGCCAGAGCGCATCTGGCGCGTGGCCAGAGAGTAAATTCTGGTCCCACGAGTGCTCCCTCCCTACAACTGAGATGAAGTTAGATGTATTCTTACTAAATATGTTTATTCTAGTTCTCAAATACTGAGTGAATGCGCTTGTTTCTATCATGCAGTTAGAAAAAGATTCCTGCTGCCAGCCCTGTTGCTTTTGAAAGAAGGACTCAGAGAAGGCATCAAGCTGAAAGTGAGATAAAAAATACCAAATAAACAGCAGAAGTACTCCTACAAATCACAAGCATTAAAGCTTGTATGTTCATTTATCACTGCATGAAATGGCAAGTCTACCATCAGACACATTGATAAACGAAACACACCTTCCATCCATCTCTTTAATGGCACATTAATGTCATGGATTTGCCACGCACACCAAAACACTGAATCCAACTCAGGCATTTCTTAATTGCCCAAGAAGATGGTAATTTATGGACTTGGCCATAATGACTGGAATGCATTTGTTCAATCAATTTTGTGCCTTAATTGAAATTTGTGGCTTAACAAGAAAAATCACAAAATTAACTGCTCAGACAGTTGTATCTTTAAAACAGAACACAGATGTCAGGTTCTATTAGTGGTCAACTTTCCTGAAATATTCTAGGGTACACTTTTTACACTATATGTCAGATACCGAGACAAATTCCTACAACAAATAACAGGATTTGTGAGAAATCTCAGCCACTACTGTGATGATTTTCTCTTTCATGTTACAACATCAATATTCTACTCAAATGTGGTACTGGTGCCTGACTATCACTAATTTCATGGTTTGTTTTCAGCATATTCTTGAGAGGAACGTTTACCACATCCTTGCTCACATCTGCATTTTTCAGCTCCCACGTCTCTCTCGCAGCAGTCACAACAATCGCAGTCACAGAACTTTTTAAGTTTCTGAGCCCCTTTTACCACAGTGAATGCCTTCAGTTTGTCAGAGGGAATGAGGGGACACTGAGAGTAACATAAGTGAGAGTTAACCATGGATCTGGGCTGGCAAACAATACTGCCTTTGATAAAGAAACTGCACTGCACTACAGAGCTACTCTCAGCTACAAATTACACGGAAATGCAGTTTCCAAAGGCTGCTGAACTAGTACATAATCTCTTCCGTGGCTCGTAACAGTGTGAATGAGTGGCTATGAATACTCACCTCTGAGAACTGCAATCTTCCAAAATCACTGGGCGGACTTGCGATCTTGAATACTTTCTTTGGCATCACCCATGTTTCCAAAGTCTCTAGTTTACTGACAGCCAGGTTGGTGGCGTGGTGTCTGATGAGGAAACCTTGGAAACGGTCAGCAAGGAAGTAAAGGTGGACAGAAACTGGGTGGCCCATGGGATAGTATCTGCAAAACAGCACATGCACACACTCATCAGTTACACAAGAGAGACATGAAATCTCCATTTACTTGGAGCTAATGGCTTAAGAAGCATCCATTTCAACTAGAAGATTCACCGCTGTACATTAAGAGATTTCAAATGCATTCATGACTCATTATCAAACATTCTTAGGCTGTTCTGATTACCCTGAAACACAGAAAATGTCAGCAGGAATATATACTCATTTAGAAGCTATCCGCAGCCATAAGCTCTTTAGGAGATACCTCTCTGTGCCATGCTAGCCAGCACCCCTCCCTTTCTACCTCTTCTGGGTAAAATGTGTCACCCAGAGATATCAGATTAAATGGATAAATGATAAACAGAGGAAAAACGATGTTCAAGAAATGTGCTTACTGCCCTACACTGGATGCTCTCCTTTCTTTCTGCCCTCAGCAGGGTTAGTCCCTATGCTACCTGACCGTGGGACAAAAGCAGGTTGGGGACAGCAGAGGGTGCTGCGAGACTGGATGAGGGTGAGCCCATGCCCCAGGCTGTTCTGCACACAGATCTGCTCCCCATGCACTCCTAAGGGCAGCACTTGGTAGGGCTGTGCAACGGCGATGGGAGCTGGGATCCGGTCCCCATATTTTAAGAAATCCCCTTGATGTTCTTTACAGATTTGAAACGATCTCCTGCCACAGTTTTTTTTACTCACAACTAACAAGAAACAGAAAAAAAGTCAAACAAAACCGCTACTTCGGAGACTTGGAAACTTTCTGCTACAGTTTGGATTTTAGAGACAATGTAGTCATTGATTCAGATTATTAAAGTCTATGGTCAATTGTCTGCTGTAGTCCCAGTAAGATTTGAAATGATGCATGAGCGCACACACAGATGAATTAATAACTAAAAATATGCTCACAGCTCCAAAATCAAGTCATCTGCTACTTCACAGCAGTGACATTAACTGTCAATCAGGTGTGTTTGCAACACATTCAAAGCCAAACAGTCTCAAAAGCCTCCCCATTCAAGTCAGCGAGGATTGGCTCCTCACGCTAGCGGTAAGAGAGCTAACCAAGAATGACGTTCCATTACCCTAATCCAGCAGCAGCCAGCAGGAAGTCTCTAGAGCCCAAGAAATAAACATAACAAGACGGGCTACAAACAGGGCCAGCAGTGACAGACCTAGTGAAAACACAGCACAGCTATGCAGCCAATACCAGCAACAATCTGACTTCTGTGCTGAGCACTAAGGCCTCCTGTTTCATATGTGCAGCAGCAAATATTTACAATACCCTTGAAATAGTCTGAGTAAATTGTCTCTTGGCAGCAGTGAGTAAAAACATCTAGAGATGGTGAGAAATAAATTAAATCTCAAGCGCACATTAACGCTGTTCCCACTGAAGATGCTGATCTGCAATCTAATTCGGTAGCTGAGCAGTTTGCACGAGGCACATCTTTCTGAGGCTGCCCCTTGTTAGAACAGCGTGCAAGGCAGTTTCTTACAGATGTCTCCCAGGCAGCTGTGGGCAGCAGCATGGGACTGGCTCTAAATGTGCAGCGCCTCCAGCAGTGTGAAATGAGCTGCTCTGATGACTGCTATCAGCTAACTTTCTGCTGCTAATAGCCCTGATGGCACTGGGAATACTGTCGAGGTGCTCAGCCCTAATGCATGCCTGCTGTCACTGCTTTAGAGACATGCAGAATCACGAGAGGAGGAGGAGGAAGTTCATAAATGCATACATGCAGAAAGACAACAGAATATCCATAGAGAAGAGATGTGAACCGTAACCTGAAGATTATTCACTTTGCTGTGATTTAAACCAGACACGGACACTTGGAGGGGCTAAGGTAGAAACAAAGTCCCCAGTCCCTATCACTGCTTGCAATTCCTTCTTGAGCTGTCTGTGGGGCTGCAGCCCACTGTAAGGCAGCCAGGCTTTATCCCGAGGACAGCTGCAATCAGCAGTGGATGACGTGACTTCCCTATTTATAATCTGAAGCAAGCTTGAAAAGCACCTTGAGTTCCTGTGCAATGAAAAGCTCCCCAGAAATGATACTGATTACTGATATAAATTATCATTGGAACACCAGCAAAAGGAATAAGCACGGAAGTAATTGTTGCATTATTTCAGTACTGGCTATACATAGCTCCCATCCTCTCTGCTGGCTTCACTCTTCAGGACAAATGACCCCAGGACTTCTTTCAGTCTGCCTTTATTTCATATAAGGAAGTTACGCTACTAGTGATTATTTATAACTAATTGTTATTGATCTCTTACTGCTCTGTACTGCTAACCTTTAATGGCAAAGCTGTAATAGGAACCAGGAACCATTGCCACATCTTTCTAAATGGGACACTGCTCAGCACTTTCATAACTGAGAAAGTCACAGTGCATTCAAAAACACAAGAAAGGCCCGCTCCATCTGTCAAACTACAAGGACTCTCTCAAATGCTTCCTAGCTCATCCTGTATATGTTTTCTATTAAGATTACAAAAGGCAGGGTCCCAAAAATACACTTTGAGAGAGGAATTATGAGACTGCTGTATAGTAAGACTTAAAAAGATGAAGCCTCTCAGCTAAGCAGCTTCAGATGTGTGTGCAGGCAGCAAGCATCCACCACGAAGTAAACCCTCACTATGCAAGTCTGACTCTTGGAATTCTCCCTTCAAAACATTTTTATACTGAATTCCTATTTGCTAGGCTTATACACAAAAAAGGAATTTAGAATATGGCTTTTATTTGCTATATATATGTATATATTTATATATACACACGTTTTATTTATTTGACGTTAATGGATCCCACTTGTTGCAACATTTTTGGCATGGATGGCTGCAGCAAGCAAGCAAATCCTGCTCAAGCAAGCACTTCTCTGTGCTCCGTGTATGTGCCCAGGGGAACAAACAAGCAAAGACCATTAACCTGCCTGGTTTACATTAATTCTGAAATCCTGTCCTGTGCTTTGGTAAGCATAATAGAGGTGAGCATGACCTCTGCTGCCATCACACAGAGGCTTTAGGAGCTGTGGGTGTAATACACTCGCTGAAATTAATAAAGAAAAATGCAGCAGCAGGGGCAGCGGTGCCCGACTGGATCCTGTCAGTCCTCATCAGGCTGCAGAGGAGCTCCTTTATAAGTGCAGCAAATAGGTCACCTAACGTCAACTCTGAACAACCAACACTTTGTTACAGGCATAAATACTCCTGGAAATCACAGCTGTACACTTGCAGTCACCTGGCTCCATTCTGGCTACAAACTCCCTGCCAACACATCCCAGCAGAACCTCCTTCAGTCTTCAGAAACACTCAGAAACGACCAAGAGCCCAACTGACCTGCAGCTGTTGTCCCCGGTGGAGTGAAAGGAGCTCTCGGCTCTGCGCAGGCCCAGGCGGACGAAGGCGTGGTACATGGTGAGCGCCACGTCGCTGAGGCTGTGCACGCCGTCGGGCTCGTCGTACACGTTCTCCCAGTAGGAGCGGAGGCCAGGGGTGCCGGGCGGGTAGTTGCCGTACAGGTAATAGTCCAACTGGCCGATTATCTCCTGGTTCACCACAGCTTCAAATTTGCGGGCGAAGAAAGTTGGCCTGGCAGTCTGCTGCGGTGAGGTGAAAGGAAAAGAGACAAACTGAGGACGTGAGCAGAACTTCCCCGCAGATAAAGGTGGCTTGAATGGCACCAGTGGTTAAGGTTCAGTTAAAAGCTATGCAATAACTCAACAAAAATGCAGATGGTTCTGGCCTGGATGTGAGAAACATCGGCCCGAGGTCCCCCTGAGGCAGCCAGCGCTACAGGAGTGCTCTGCCCTGGACTCAGCATCACCCATTCAAAACACATTTCTTTGCCATCAGGAACAAATTCAATGACCAGTAAAGGCACAGGATCAGATCAGACCGAAGGGGAAGCACAGCGGAGGTTCCCATTATTTGGCCTCCCTGGGAGGTCCTCCACCACTGGGCCGTCTTGACTTGGTGGAGATTATGCTGAGGTGTTAAGAGAATGTTCTACCATTGCATGAAACCTCAAAGGAACAGGGTGATTACAGTCTGTAGCTCTACTCAGCATGCTGTCATTACAAACAACCACATCTTCCTGAATTTTCAGGCAGCACTGCATTCAAACGAGGTGAAAATGCTAAATCATTTTAGAGAATTAAAAAGAAGGCAAATGAGGCATTATGGCTGTTACTAATATGTAGGATATTGAAAAAAAAATCAAATTAAAAGAAACTGAGCAGTTTAAGGAAAATCACATCTTGCACTGCTACTCTTCTGATAGAAAAGCATCCTTTGTTTCTTAGACATGGGATTTTTGAGCACTGTAAATTGTTTATTGGTGTGAAAAGCATTTTTGGAAAAGAAAAATATTGAGTGTGACAAATGGCCAAATAAAATATCAGAAATTAAATTATTTTCCTATCTATCTCTTATGGTGCATTTTATCCCTTTTGTTTGGGGACAGACAGAACAAATAATGCACAACTCCATCATTTCACTCATCCAATTAAGTAGTCAAGTGGGTCAGTTATTTTGAAATAATGGCTGGGATAACCCTAGAAGTCAACACGGTAAGCTGTGCTTTTAAAACTCAGCCACAATTCCTCAATCACTTTACAGACTACTCTGCAGGCAAATACTCTCACAGGTAACAGACACAATGGCTAATGCAACGTGTGAACGCAGTCTTAGAGAAAACAAAGCTGCAGCAGGCTATTAGGACACTTTTCGCTAGTGAATAAAACAGGGCAGGGCCCATTCTCTGGTCCTGAGGCAAGTGGAGTGATGAAGTCTGCATCTGTACAGCTTGGACTATTCCCTACAGACAGAATGGACTCATTTACCTGCACTGGTAACAACAGCTGGCCTCTTCCCTTGAGCCATACTCTGTCACTGCTGGTAGGCATGAGTCAAAAATATGTCACAAAGAATCCTAACATTTAAATGATGTGTGGGGATTACTGTGTGCCAGTTCCTACCCCACACCCTGGTCCTGCTTGGTTTATTGCTGTAAACACAAGCAAAATGGGCACTTAGGGCAAAATAATGACACCTGTGCTGTCACCTGATTCATCTAAAACTGAACCAGACACAAGTTTCTTTCAAGTCTGGTTTCTAAAGCAGTAATCCTCATAGCCCACAAAGACATCAGAATTACTGCACAGTTTGGGTTCCTTCCCTGCTGTCCATTCTTTGTATGTTTTCAGAAAAAACCCACAGTCTTTAGAAGGCACTTTTTATTTATGTTGGTGCTTGAACACTGCTTTGGCCTGCTCGGAACGAACTCTCTAGACCAGACAGCAGCATCAGCCAGGTCTCATGGCTAGCTACTAGGGAAGCAATGCACACATCTGGATACCAAGAATGTGAGACAACAGCTGTATTATGCCCAAGCACATTGACAGGAACCAGGAGAATTTAGAACAAATATAATCTGTGCACAAATATAAATGGCACAGATGACAACAGTACTTTTTCTCTGCTGTGCCAAGCATTTTGTGCCTGGAGCCACCTCCCACTGCCTTGCTCTGAAAGCTCTCCACATGCAGGAGGGACTGGGGAAGGCACCCTACACCTCCATGTCAGCGGTCTCACAGACATCCTCTGCTCTGCACTTGACACAATTGCAGGCATACTACTGCATATGCTACTCAACTTTTAAAAGCTTTTAAAAATCCTTTGTTTTGCCTTGCTCATATTCAGACATGCGTTCTGACGTGCCAAGGAGTTCAAAAGTGCCTGAGATGGTTGAAAATTCTTTTGAGGATGTTCGTTTTCACTCTCAGACAGCACATGCTGTGGGCTCTCTGATCTCCTCCTCTGCAGCTTGCTTTGTGTCTCTGTGGAAACCGCAAGTGAGACTTCTGGCATGGCGTGTTCATCCGAGGGGCTCTCATCAGGCACAGTGTCATAGGGGGCCTTTAATGTCTATTCTAATGCTGAACATTCCCTCACAGCTCAGTTTACCTGATAGTTGCTGTGGGTTGTTTTCCCAGCCTGGAGCAGATCCACCTCTGCAAATTTGCAGGATCATTTTAAGGCTTCCCATTTGTTCTTTGCTGGAGACTTTCCTGGGATTAGAGTCTGGGACAGCAGAGCCCCTCCTAGATAACATCTCATTTGCTCCTTTTTGACCGCCTGCGTCTCTGACTTCAACCATGTCTGGTAGGCAGCACAGCACAGTAAAGAAAAGTCTCTCTTTTGGAGCAGTCATTTTTGTGCTGTAGGGTAACTCATTCCCTATCCCACACAAAGCCTGAACAAACATGCTTTATGCAAGGAGCCTTGAGAGCCGGAGGGATGGAACTGCAAATCTGGTGATCTTGAAACAAGTACTTGTTCATTCTTCACAGAAGATACACAGGCCAGATACAGTCTTGAGAGTGAGTGCTCCCCTGAGCACAAAGATTTGCTCTCATGTCTGCCTTGAGGATACTGTATCACAAAGGAACCAATTAAACTTTTTGAGGCAGTCCTGCCAAGCCTGCGTGACCAGAAGTTCCTAACTCTGGCTTCCAAAACCACGAGGCAAACAGAAATATAATTGTGTTAAAGAATACAATAATGAAAACTGATTTGCCTTGTGCTATGCAAGCAATTCTAGTCAATTTTTCAGCTTTATTCTGAAGATGAGGAACACTTAACAACATTAAGCCCTGACTTTCATGAAATCATGAAGGCACTTGAGCTGGAACTTGAAAAAGTAAATCAGCCCAAGTGGTACAGTGTGATGGGTATAAAGCTTCCCTCATTTCTAGCACAACAGGTCCACCAATGCCATACAGTCTGAAGAGCAACCCTGGGGCCCTGCTGCACAGCAATTAGTCTCAAAGGCTAAAATACAGAAAGCCACATTTCTCCTTCTCCTAGACTGAAGATAATTGCATCCTCACACCTTTCTCCACCTTGCTTGGTATACCTACCCTTTGTGGGTATCAGAAAAGAGAATGGTTCAGTTACCTGGAATCTGTGGAAGTCTGCTGGTTTGAAGTCATTGGGCGAACAGCCACACCAGTCAACAATGTGCTTGTACTGACACTTGCAACCAAGTTTACGGTTCCAGTTTGTGATGCGCAGATTGTTGTCCACCATGGAGTCGCAGTACAAGCTATTTTCCAGAACAGTGTGAAAGAAAGACTGAAAAACAGACAGAACACATGAGTACACGCATGATAAATCTCAAATTGTTCCCTAAAACAATTCTCAAACCTTAACCACCAACTTGGTTACTATGGAGTAAAAAGAAGTCTCAGTTCTTGGGTGGGTCTGTGCACCTCCAACACTCCTAAATGCACTGCTGGTTGAATGGGCTTGCACTGAAATACTCAGCTCACCCCAGGCATCAGAAGGACGTTCTGCCTTCTGCAATTACATCTGAAATCATAAGTCTTTATCTGCTGACTCAAGGCAGCAAGGAACTCCTATTGGGCTATCCTAATTATATCTCCATAATATCAGCAATTACATAAATCATGTGTAATGGGGACTGATATAGCAGGTTAACAGGTCAGTGAAGGCAGGGTGATTTTAAGAAGCCAGTCACGTATCTTGCAAAGAAAACCTCGTAGATAGAAACTGTGGAATATGATCAAATTTAGCTCTGTAAGAGACAATTTTAGGAGTAGCAACTTCTCTTTAAAATCAGCAAGATCTATAAATAATCAGCACGACACTAGCATGGCTGGCCCCCCAAATAATCCCCTTACCCTTTTAATGTTAAATGACAGCCCAGTGAATATGGATTTTATGCTTGAACTGTTTAGTTAAACCCATAAAGGCATCCATTCTCATTCAAGCGGGAGGAAGAAAAAAAAACCTTACCCAATTACCCATTGCCCTGTGTCCTTTCATAATGATACAGAAATTTCTCTGAGATAATGGATGAAAAGGTTATCAGAGTTGAGAGAAGAGGTGATTTTTAACAGAAACGGGATTAAAGCAGAATTATTCAACATGTGTGTGGAATAATAAACTCCTATCATAAGATGACAATCATGGCGTTCCACTGCAAGCTAACAAGCCTAAATTTGCAAGATCAGACTCATCAATCCCTCACAGTGTTCAGGGGCAAGGAGGAAAGTCGTAAGTGGCTGAAGGTGGACTCTTAAAGAGAACCGTAAGGTGCTGCTAGGATGGCTGCATGTTGCACACCCTGGGAGCACAGCCCTGCGCAATGCTGCTGCCAGGTCTGCACAGCACTGCCTGCTGGGCTCAGCTCTGCCTGGGGACACCGTTTGATGCCTGACACAGTGCCATGCAGAGCCCAGCCTGGTGTGCGTCCCTGACCTGCAGCACTTGTAGCCAGAGCCATCCATGAGTGACAGAGCCGGTCTGCAACCATGCCTTCTAGCGGAGTTTTGAATGGAACAATAAACCTTTGTTTGTAGACTTTTTGTCTTTACACAGAAGGAATGGGTAATAGTGAGCAAAGCTACTTAGGAAGACAATAGGCCAGCTCCAACAGCCCTCAGAAGCGTTGTGGAGAAACAATCTGCACACCCGGCTGGATTTCTGGTTGTTCAGTGACAGATTAATAGGTTCAAAAGTATAAAACAAAGCCACTCCTGGCAAAGATGTCCCACAAACGAACTGCACAAGTAGATCTGACGCTAACAGACTTACTCAGTGAGAGTAGAATTCTCACTGCTCACCGCAGGACGATCCCAAGCCCACTGACATCAGAAAAATCCTCACACTTTGTGTGTGATCTGTGAGACATGGACGAAGCTGCCCTTTAGAAAACAGAGAAGCACCTCTCTGAACTCACCTCGGCAGGCAGCAACGTGTAAGAATAAAACCTCTTCATCTTTGTTACGAGGTCATCGTTGGAAAAAGTGACATACTCCACAAACTTCCTGTTGAGGAGAAACCAGTCCGACCCTCCATCCACCGCGATGCCCTCGGGGATCTTCCTGTCCCCCAGGCGCCACATGTGCGTGTCGCACTCCAGGAACAGCCGGTCCAGTCCCTGTTTTCTAATGAACCTGAGGGAAAGCGAAGCCGGACATTAAACGCTCATCTGTGTTTTGTTATGGGCACTACCTCTACAAATAATGAAGCTACTTTCTCAAACAAAACAGGACCTAGAGGTCACTTGTTTGTACTTCTGCTCTGCTCATAAATAACGCAGAGGGGTTTAATAAATGATTCATTAGTTATATGTTCGGATACAGGGGAAAGAACAACAGATTGCTTTTAAACATCATTTACACCTTTTGCTGTCCTAAGACAAAACTGTGCACATTACAGTGCCCCACGGCACGAAATTCTGCACTGCTCATTAACTCTTTGCAAACCACTGGGGGACCACCGGAACGCAAAGGGGAACTACAACCAATCTGTGCTATCGGCTTCTCCAAATAAACGCGGCGCTGCTGAAAAACAGCTAACTGTACATAAAGGCAAAATGACCAATTACCTTCTATGTTATTATCCCGTGAATTTTTCTACAGGGGTATAGTTAATTAGGAAGAAATACAATTGCATTGCTCTTTGCTGTAGAATGAGTATGTTTGCTTCATTTTCAAGTCTACAGGGAACAATGTTTTGTTTACTGCTGAACCATGAACACGAGGAGCAACCGCAGAACTGCAGTGTTATGGAAATGAATTATTTGAGACCAATGTAATAAGAAAAAGGAGTTGGAAAATCAATCTGTGCTTGAAAACATGCCGGACTGTATGCCCACACGTTTGGGGACTGTCTGACACAGGTTTCTATTTGTTATTCTATTTTCAGAATAATTTCTCCCAAAGGGAAGCAGGACTGCCATGAATTAGCACGGGTTTACCCGGGGGGCTGAGTGCATTAATAAAGGCAAGTCACTGTGCTGAACACATCCCGTGCATTCCAAGGAATAGCAGACAGCGGCTGACCAGGCTGCTTGCAGGAACAAAGACATTCAAGCTAATGGGCCAAGATGAGGGGTCTCGCTCCTTGTAGGCTAATTCCCTGGTTGAAGTGGCATAAAGTGTCAAAGAACCAAAAAAAAATTACGAGAATTATGAAATGTTGTGTATTACTTTTCAAAAAGACCAGAAGACTTCAGGGTCTATCCCGAAGTCCCAGGGATAGTGATGTTTCTCTTCTATTAACACAACCATGCGGACAACGTGTGGATGCGAGTGGCAAAATTTTTCTTTCCTTGAACAAGTTTCTAATTTCATGTTCCATTATGAAGGATAATAGAAAAGTCTTGCAATTTTAATGCAGTGCTCTGGAATGTAATCTTCAAATTCAATATTTATGCAGTTATCTCCAAATCAAATATTAATGTGCCTGAAAGTTCGGTCATTTATTTATTTCCTTCAAAACTAAATACTCATTTGAGTTAATTATTTTAAGAAAATAATAGAATTTTATCGACCATATTTAAACAGGATGTAAAGTTCTTTCCCATGAAGTCATTTCTTCCAACTGCTATCTCTACTGATTTATCATCCTGTATTCACATTTTCTAACAGAAGAGTTTTTGAATTCAACAGAAATCCCCAAGCCAGAAGAATGCCTGACCATTTCAAAACCCCTCGACTCACAACTGTCTCAGCCAGCATTACAAGATGGGGTTTAATAGCTAACAAATCCTCAAACACTTTAGCTCTACTGTCTGAAATTGGGAACAGAAGAACACAGCCATGATCAAAATGAGAAGGTCCCAACAACTCCAGACTCACAGCTTCATGTTTTCCATAATGGTTTAAAGGCTTCTTTTTCTTGTAAACATACACAGTTCTATGTTTTTTTAATGTCTTGTACAAGCAAATCCTGGCATACGGAGCGAAGGAAGACCATTCTTGGTAGCACAAATGTTTTCACAGTAAATCTTAGTCCTAAAATCCTATTCAACAAGGTTATCAGAAGACAGCTAAACGCGCTTTCCAACATCCATCCTCCAGCAAGACAGTGTAGCCCAACTGAAAAGCAGCAAAGCCTTTGGGATCTGCAAAAGCCAACCCTTGTGCTAACGCTTCTTGAGGAATGCTTCCCAGGAACATCTTATCAGGCTCTATATAGCAGCAGCAAACAAATAAGAAATCGGCATATCTCAGAAGGCTCACTCAGCCTGCTTCGCACACAGTTATTACACCTAACAGTGCAACGTGCTGCATAGCAGATGATTTCCTTTTATCTGTGAAGCAGCAATTCATACAAGGAAATCCGAAGTTAGAGCTCTCCACTGGGCAATTGCTTGTTATCCATTTATGCTCCTTGGGAGCCAAGGGGACCCAGTGCAGCTCAGATCTGCCAGAAGCAAAGGGATCCTGCCTGAGGATGCAGTGGGCTGTCTCAGCAAGCCCAGGCTGTGCTGCTGGCATGTGCAGCACAAAGCTGCACACCAAAGTGGAAAAGGTGGATGAGGCTTTCTTTTTTCCCCATGCCCTGCTCCAGGATGACTGATGTTACGGGCTGCTCTGGCAAGAGCAATTTTGGCACTTAGGGAAGAAAGAGCTTACTCTAAGCATACTGGATGTTTCCTGAGGGAAAGCAAAAGGTGCCATTCATATGCCATGTAGGCCTTTCAAGGAAGGAATCAAAACCCCTCCAACGCTATGTTCATAAGGATTCTTCACTAGCCATCCAACAACGCTTGCAGCAGCCAGTCCTGAAAAGAAAGATAAGGAGACGGAGGGCAAAACCATAACCTACTGATTTGTTTCTATAGCTTAATGCTGCATTTCATCAGTTCCTTGCTATGCCTGCTGCAATACTGAAACAGTGCTTTTCCTAAAGGTATGCCAAGCTTCAGAGAAAGCAACAAAATGCAGAAGTGATGATTCTTCCCTTACGTCTCTCTTTCTTGGGTTTTGTAGGACAGCTAGCAGATACCTCTTGAGAGAGTGTTAAAAAAAGTGCATAAGCAATAGCATTTGATTTCTGTTAGTCAATGTGGACAAGCTCTGGTGCTTTCTGGCATCCTGAACTTCAGGTAATACTGCAGTTGCACTTGCCAGGACAATGACACGGCTGCATCAAAGTATGGGTGGCCAAATGCAATGGAGATTGCCATCAGATGAAGACACTTGACTTTTCCCCTGATCTAAGTGGACAACAGGAGGAAAATGATAATGATATGAAAAGAGAGCCAACCAGGAGAAACTAAAATTAAGATAAAACCAGGGTTAAGAAAAAAGAATCTCATTTTACCTTAGTTCACATAAGGCTCCATCTAAGACATTTTATCCTTATTTTCGCATTAACTCTTGATCAGAAGCCTCCAGCTTTGAGGCAGCTGCATTCTACTCTCAAGTAACTGCAAGCAGTGCATGACAGCAATGCAACTTGCCAGCTGAGCTCCCCAACCAGGCTGCTGAGGGTGTGAACGTTGCTGTTTCTGCACTAACCATACTGGGCTTTACAAGGTTCCCTATTAATATTTTTATATTTAGTTTAAAAAAAAAAACACCACTGGCTGCTACACACTGTGTCACATTTCGTACAGCTAGCTAACTGCCCAGACAATGTAACTCAGGGAACTCCTCTTACTTTGTAGTACATTTAAATATTTATCAACTCATTTCAAATGCGAACCTACGACTGTGCCCCACAGAGCATTTGTAAGACGTTTAGTACATGCTCCTGCAATGTGAATATAAACATGCAGCTAAGCTCCCACAGTATGTTTTCCTTACCAATAAATACTCTGCAGTTACCTACTCTCAGCAGACACCACAAGCAGCTCTTCCCTTTTTGAGCAGATTTCTCCAAGTGGTGCTGCGCACTGCAGTGACACTGACACCTCCACTACTGGATACACTACAAAAGGTCATGCTTTTGTCCTGCTGCTTTCTGCTTTCCAAAGTCCATGAATGAAGGGAACTTTCTGGCAACTGGGTACGCAGGAAGCGCAGAATTCAGAACACTGGCCCTTAAAAAAGGTCAGGGAAGAGCACTGGTATAGATAAAAACAAGAAGAGAGATGAAAAAAGAGGGGGAAATAAAATGTCACCCACTTTCTGATGCGTTTAAATTGCAGCATCCTGAGTGCAAATGTTATAACATGAAAGGCAGAATTATTTCTTATCTTTCTTTAATTCCCTCACTTTGAAAAAATACTATGAACACAGTGCTACCCTATCAATCCCTTAAGCTTTAATGCAAATGCACAAACAAACACCAACAAAATGGGAACGGCTGGATTTGCTTTACTTAGACTCGACTTATTTCACAGGCATAAGCCAAACCCTTAAGTAAGCACACAAATCAGAATGCTTTTAGTAGCTTTGCCCACTGCACTAACTGCTCAGAAGCTGACTAGAACGTTGCTTTTCTAAAATGATCAGTGATGGCCATTTGTCACTCTGTGCCCTACAGGAGAGGAGCACTGGGCCGTGTGGAGCAGCACCAGCCTCAGGACCCGGGGTTCAGCTCAGAGCTAACACAGGTCACATAGCCATGGAAAAGACACACAGCACTAAGAGACACAGAGGCATCAGTTCTGCCATCATTTGGGTGCCATGAGACCAAAAAGCACTACTCAAAGGATTTCCAAATCACCTGTGTAACCAATGTGGTTTCCAACACTCTTAGGCAGTTTTAAATTCAGTGTGCAACAAATCTGTGGCAGACAACAGGTCTGCTACCACAAACGCTGAAGATTTAGCTCTTAACACCGTAGAAAATATGGCACAGGACTTTGACTACTATGTTACACGTCCTTTCTCAAGCAATGGCATCATTATGGAAACCAAACATCCATCAGATTTAGGTTATTCCACAGGAGATGGGCTGCTCGTCGCTGATGGATACAGGTTTTATCTGGCCATTATTCCATATCTACATGGACATAATTGGATTTTTCAAGCTTTGTAATAGAGCCTCATACTCTACATAATTTATTGCTGCTTCTTCATATGCAATTTCCTCATCCTATCCATTTGATACTTTAATCATATCACATCTTCATATGAGATTCAGAAGACATTTCTCATGATACTTTTTTCTTGTCGACCTTTTCCTAAGAGTTAACTTGCACTGGTTTAGAAAAATCTTATTTTCCATCTTTTGGAAATCTCTCAGAGGAGTCTTAAAAAACCTTCATGCTTCTTAACATTTTGATGCTGTGGCTCAGAGAGCAAACTCCTCCAGTGTGCCAAAAATAAGAAAAATTCTAAAATTGTTTTTAGTGTAGGAAAAATCAAGAGTCTATTTTTGCAGTAATGACTCCACTAGGCATTGCCTTGTTTTGACAACAGCCCCATCCAGTCCCCTGTGAGAATGAAGCTCCAGGGGGACTTTCAAGCATTTGCCTCTGCGTTTCCACCACTCCTCAGTTCCACTGTCTCTTAGGAAATGCTGGGACAGCTTTTCCAAGGACAAAAATGTAACAGCTAACTCTCACGACCTGGGAGTTTGCAACTCCAGTGGTTGTTTTGTTTTTAATATAAAAATAATCAAAATATGGAGAAAACTGCACATGAAGAGAGACGGCATGAATTCACAGACAGACTCAACGACATGAAAGCTGACATTCTGCCATCTGTTTGTCTCTGATAAATGTCTTCTTCAGATGATTTCTTCTCCCCAGCACCCACACGACTAAGCATGCCCACCAGGGAGTGCTGCTGGGGCGGTGCAGCTGAGCTCTAAGTCATCTCATCCATGTGAATCCATGGGGATTCAAACTTTCCAAGTGATGTGGGTAAGTGTGAGTTGCTTCTATGGGTGTCCAAGCTGCCAAATCAGGCTATTCATCCCCGATTCTGTTAACAAGTGGGTAGAACAAGGCCAACAGCATCTGACAAAAAATATTCCCTGCTAATTTCATAAAATGTCTAAGGATCTTGGATGAAGGGACACTAATTTTATTACTTACACCACTGAAAAAAAAAGCATGCAGCTCAACATTCTTAGATAGCAATCAGATTTCTGGTTACTTTACCGTGCCACAATTTTCATCTTCCCACCCTACTCTGAAAGTTATTGCCTTCTTCAGACCTTCCCACGTACTGCTTCTTCCTGAACTTCTGCTTATATATTCTACCAACATTAATAAACTCAACCAAAAAAAAATCCCACTTTTTCCCATGTCAAAGCACGTGGCTGCTTTTATTGCACCTTCCTACCACCTTTTATCTATATCTTTCCTTTGCGTTGGCCGTTTAGCATTGCTTTCAAAAACAGAACAGGATAAAAAGCCCTATGGGGAGGCAAATAGTCAAACTGAAACAGCAAAGGTTTTATGGCATCCCTAACTCACTCCATAAAGCAGTAAGGAACAGATGAAAGTTAGCTGTAACATCTAACATTTTTAAATGCACTCTTTGCATAGAAGATGCATGTTGCTATTTCAGTCGCTACAGCTCACATGCAACTGTGGGGCTGAGCTACTTACAAGCAAAAAATAGATCTTCCCAGTCTGCGTGCTTCAGAATACTGAAGTTTGAAAAAAAAAGAAAAAAACAAAAAAAGCCTGGGAGTGAGATCTGAGCCAAATGAACCACCAAATACTTGGTGTGAGCAGGAAGGGAAGTGATTAAACTGTTCTCACAGCAGAGATAATAAATCCATATTTTCCTAGTATTAAAAAAAAACAACAAACAACACCAGAAGAGAACCCAGGTTCCATTCAAACTGCTGAATTTGCGGTGGCCATTTCTTTAGTTACCTGTTTTCTACTATGAGCTTCAGATTCTGCTAGGATTTAGCAGCATCCAACCTTTGCAGCGTGCTTACAGCACTCCCAAATGATGTTTGCTTCTGTTTGTGCTTTTTTTTTAAAAATGTCATTTTCCTGTCACTGAAGATGTCACATTTCACCATCTCCATATTTCACTACACATCATCCAGGTGCTGTTCCTGGTACTGTGTGCACAACTACTGGCTTGTTCTTTCTCTTTAATAGTGTAAGACACGCTGAAAAGAGGAGAAAATGTGTTGTCCACTAAGTGCTATGTAATGAGTCCAGCCACTGTGCGCAATCTCCCCTCACACATCTAGCTCTCTAAGGAAATAATGCTTCCCCAGCTGAGCTAAGGAGCCATTTTCACATCCGTTCCCTTTTTTGAAACTCCTAAATGAAAATCAGAGTGATGCACTTTTTAATGACTTTGGCATAACTAAAAGAAAACTTCTCTCTATAAAAGGAAGCCTGCTTTCTCTCCTTATTTGGCAGTAAAACATGTACTGATTGTGAACACGGCTTGAATACAAAGCACACTGTAATTGAGCTGTGCGAGCATTTCAGCTTTAAGATGGCACTTCTGATCTTTCTTTCTGACCCACAGACACAATTCAGAAAATATGCAGTTTACATTTACAAAGTTTACAAAGCAGATTTAGTCGAAAGGCTTACTTTTTCGGAGTAGTATTCACTCACAAATTAAAATAGAAAGCAGCAGTGATTTTTATATGCTGAGTTCCTGTGTTATTAATTTACCAGGTTTTGAGAGAAAAGCCTCAGAACAGAAGTTATCGCTGTACATGTGGCACCAGTCGGTCAGGCGCAGTATCCTCTCCCTTATCATCCCTTCAGCTAGACATTTTAAAGAAAAAGCCCTGTTAAGTCTGCTTAGAGACAGGATGTCCCTGGGCAAAGTTTTCTCCGATTGCCCTCTAAGTTAGAGATTGGTTTGTGTCTTAAATCCCAAATTGGTCCTGTTTTCTTTTATCTTTCTTTCTTTCTTCTTTTTTTTTTTTTCAGGCTGTAGCTTCTCTCTTCAGCTCTTACAGAGCTCCTGTTCATACCATTTGCCCTGCTGGATACTTGTTTCACACAGGGTTGTGGCAAGGCAGAGTAAATAGTAACATTTAAAGAATGACCAGACTAAGGATTTCCTGATTTCTGCCTACAGAGCTAAACCTCACCAGTATGACCATAGCTCAGACACCGTGAGCATAAAATAAAACTCAGTTGGAAACTGTGTGCCAAACGGTTGTGGCAGACAGTGCATTTAGACACAACTGAGTAACTGGAACACTAAAATTGAAAGATCAGGCTGGAAATTCACCTACTATACGAGCAGGGGTCTAACTGCTTTTTGATCAGCTTCTGACACTCATGGAATTAACATTTACTGAATGCCAATATTAATCAAAGGTCTCTGGCTGCTGGCCTGTGTCCTGTCCCTTCAGATATCTCGAGCATGCAGGAGGGGAGCCAGCCTATCTCCCCAGTAGAAATTCTGGGGAGCTGCCAAGGGGTGACATGAAGGGATCCATTCATCCAGCAGCCAGAAGCAGGAGTGCTTATGGGACTCATGGAGCACACAGACAGAGGAAGGCAGAACTCTGTGTCCCACGTGATGCTCCCTGATGCACAGAGAGGTTTTGTTAGAAATCCAGGAGAAAAACCCCAAAACTTGGTGATGTGCTGTAATGGGGTACAAGGTATTTAACTATTCATAGAGTCAAAGGGAACCAATGAATTAATAAATGGATGGTTATTGCTTTGAGTAGAGGGCAAGTGACACATTAACTCACTTTATTACTAAATTAATACTAGATTTATGTGCTTAATTGATCTAAATTGCTCTAACCTAGCTGAAGCTTCGTGCTTAGTTAATGACTGTTTACATGGGTTGACAGTGACAGGACAAGACCGACTGCACCTCCCTGGCCACTGCTTCTTCCTCCTTTACTCAGCCCCACTGCTGACCACTGCTGCCAGCAGAGCTGAGCCTGCCAGTCACTCTGACACTCTGCATTTCCCAGGCTGAAGAATTTCCTGTGAAAACTGCTGACTCTAATTTAAATATTATCCCCCACAGTTTTTTACTACGTGCTACAGAATTTTAGCATGCATCATGAAAGCTCATGAGGACTCCATTCAAACCAGAGCATGACAGAATTGATAAATCCAATGACAAGAGCAAGAACTGTCAAGAAGAGAAACCTGTGAGTTATTCTACCCACCCTCAGCACTGAACATGCGATGTGATGTCTCACATTCTCTCTACACTTTATCTGAACCCAGTCTTACAGCACGCTTGACATTTTACAGAATAAAGAGATTACCTGCTGACCCAGGCAGAATAAAAAAGTATTTTCAGGTGCAGAGCTACTGGGACTCAGCATATGGAGTTGCTGGAGCTGATGTAGGATTGGTTACGTAGTATGAAAATACCAATAATAAGGAAAAGAGAAGCATCACAGTCAGACGGTAAAGCTCTTTGAGCTACAGATGCTGTTTGAAGCCCTGGAAATGTAGTGCTTGGTCACTACTCCTCCCTGAAAGCAAAAGCTGATGCGTTGTGGGCAAGAGCACATCTGCCTTCCTTCAAGACTCACACAGGGTGGATGAAGAGGAACACTATTCTGAGATCTTGAAATCATAGGGATCACAGAACCCTCAGCTATCACCCCCAGCCCTGCTAGCATGTGCAGGCTGGCCCAGAGCTCATGGAGACTCGCTGCCTGCACAAGACTTTCCTTCAGGCCCCTTTGGAAGTTTTACTATTTCTGATAAACCACCTCTGTAAGAGTGGTCAGCAAGGGGTTGTGCAGATCTGGAGCAAATATTCTGGACTAATTCCAAAGTACCACTCCCAAAACAGCCATCCATGTTAGACCACAAGCAAGGAGCAAGCATGGACTGCTTCACGCCTTTTTCCCTACCAAAGCATCTTTACATCTGACCATCAGGAAGAGCCACCCTGGATCAACAACCATTCTCAGGTAGGGGCTCCTCCTCGCCCACTTCCTCTTTGCTGGAGCAGGGATTTCTCCACTCAGTTGCTACACAGAAGCCCAGTGCTGCAGGTCAAATAGCAGAGTGAAGAGCCGGCTTACCTTGCGTTGTCCCTCCCGTGTGACTTCAAGAAGTTCATGTCGCGGTATCTGGACAGGAATGCTACGAGCTGGTCATTTGTTCTGTGAGAGAAAGAACAAAAGGTGAACAATCACATGATGAAAAGTACCATCTTTAGAGCGCTTTATGCACTTCTGGTTCTCATTTGGAAACCCTCTGCAGAATGAAGCAGTTACTGAAAAACTTAAATCCTTCTGCTAAGCTCCACTGTCCTCCTGTACTGAGCACAGTGTGCTTGGAAAGAAGCAATATTAAAAATCACATCAAATCTTGGCAGATGTTTTCAGTATTGGAACAGAGCACATATTGAGAAATACTGCTCAGCACTTTTCAAGTATGAAAATCCAGCTGTGAGAAAACTGGACCGATAGTTCCCTTTTACATGCTTTGCTAGTTCGGTCTCAGGGAACTTGGTGAAGTATCTACTGGCATTTTCTTTGTTTCAGTCTTTGTCCTAAAGAGACCACAGCTGGAATGCAGAAAGCAGGAGAACTTGGTTGTCAAAATCCCAATAAAATTAATAGGAACAAAGGAATTCAGAAGGTTAATTCCAGTTCATGCAACTTGCAACTCAACACTGGCATTTTCAGAATTTCAGCTGACACGTCCAAGAAGGTACATCTGCATGGCAGCTTTTGTGGTCTGGTTATTTCTTTAACAATGGAGCAAAAATGTCCTCTGTTTACCTAGGTCAGCATATTGTAGGAAAAGAGAAGAAATCATATTAAAAAGATCTTCACCCTTTGGTTTGCATTCAAAAACTCATTATAGGTACAACAGTTGTTAAGGCAATGGTCTGTAAATGAACTTGATAGCAGAAAAGCTAAGAAAATCAGCTGTCAATAGAATTGTAACTTGGAAACATTTTATTAGTATAAGCCCTAGAAAATCAAGTGAAACAAGATTATTGTACCACATGCATTTAACTTCTGGGGTCGGTCTGCAACAACTCGGAAGTGTTATCAGACTAGTAACCTATTTCCATATCTAAAAACCCAATTTCTTGTTGTCATAAATAGCATTACCTCACTGAACTTATAAGTAAAGAACAAGTTAGCCACTGATTTTATCTGGACCAAATGGAGAAGGTTCTGTCCATCGACTGGCCTGTGTGACCAGGCTGAGCAGCCTCACACCCTCCTCCTGTGCTCACTTGTGTATGCTTTACTACCTCCCAGGGTCAATCCCTGCATCTCAATTTTGGCAACCTCAGAAAACTGCTTTCTGTATAGTGAGCTGTGCAGATTTTCACATTTGCTGCTCCAGTGATTCCCCATCTTACTGGGATGAATAGGCATTTAGTGAATTTACTTAGCAATGCTTCCACATGAAATGGTTTCAATGGCTGACATCTTTGGGTGAGTTTCTAGGCAAAAGCTGGCACGCAAAGATGATCTTTAGAAATATAACCAAGTTGGGAAGTATTTGAGTTTTAATCTTCTTACAGGACAAAAATCAAATCAACCGAAGCAATAGCCCACAACACTTAATAAAACATCATTTATGGATTGCTTACCAACTTATACTGGGCTATTCAGTGGTGCTCCATTGAATGCCTCTGGGCTCAGGGCTGTCATATGAGCTTTTTAGTCATTTCCACTTTTTAGGTACTTCTTATAAAAGCCCATATGGCTTTTAGTTCTCAAAAAATTAATAATTGATAACTTTCCACTCTTTGAAAACTCTGGTGGCATCATCTGTAAAATATGTATTTTTGGAAAAAACTCCCCATAGGATTTTATTAAGTATGCTTCTTTTCATGTGTTGACAACATGGAAATAAAACATCACATTTCCATTTGGTAAAACACTTGAGTTATTTGACATTCAGTTTCATGCAGTCAACCAATTCCTTGCTCAGTATGGGAGCACACTGAATTTCTATTAAGCTTTCATTCAAACCACTTCTTCTGGCCCAGACACCATGAGGACGCTGCACATCACCTCCAAGTTATTCCACCACACCACATTAAAGAGAAAACCAAGGGTATTCAGCACACCATAGATGCCTCTTCATGTGCAGGGGCAGCACCGTCACAGAGCCGGCAGCACTGGTTATTTACAGCACCCCCAGCACCCTGTGAGAAATACTAAAGGCATGAGCCTCTGCTTCATCTGAGTGAAGCAATGGAAAGCTGAGACTTCCAACCATAGACATCACTGGGGGTAACATCATCAGCACAATGCCAAATTAATTTCTACTCTAACTCCACACAATTCAGGGCAATTCACTGAGCACAAACCTGGCAAAAAAAATCTCTTGCTAACCACCACAGTGTAACAGAAAGCAACGAGAGCAACACATTTCCAGTGCTTCCTTCCTAGGGAGGAAATCAGAAAGTTGGGATAAGGGAGAGTATTTTTGTGCTAATGTGCACACTAGTACACGTATTACATTTCTATCAGTCTCCCCAGTGTGCAGCAGCATGAACACGATGTAAGAAGTCTTTCCAGAGTCGGTGATGAACGCACTCACACAGCTCCCACTTCTATTTCCTTTTGTTATTGTGCTCATTTGGAGGGCGAGGTGTCAGGGGAAAGGATTAGTTAACTGAGCACCTGTATGGTGAGTGGGGAGGGAGGGTGATGTGGGAATGGAGGGCAGAGGAAATGTGCTCACTGACAGGTGCGTGGCACACTGAGCGAGATGTGAAACCGAACCTCTCGTGAACTCAACATGTGGAGAGAGAATTTAGAGGAGGTCCATGAAAAGGAGACAAGTGGAGAAGAATGAAGAGGAAACAAAGCATTTCTGACATCACTGATGGTCACGCAAGAGCAGGACTTCCAGCTGGAATGGTGAGATCCACCAGAGAGGGTTAGGACCAACACGATGGTTAGAGATCCAAGAAATAGAGAGGTGAGATGTACAGCAGGAATGGAGCTCAGAGAGACTGCCAAAGGAAAGCAAAGCCAGCTTTTTCTCACGAGCATCCCTAGTGTAGGGTTCAGGTGTCTGAGGGTGTAAGCAGTCACCAGGGTCTCAAGTATACAGACACGCTTCGCACTGCAGTACATTCAGAAAACAACATGTGCACTGGGAAATGAACTGGAAAATGGGAAAGAAACCCAGAAAGAAACTTAGTGCTGGCGCTGTCGGGAGGCCGACCTTCCCAGGGGCAGCACGAGCATCTCCCCATGCACGGCCACAGCACAGTGCTGCACAGAACAAAGGGCAGTGCTGGTTTTAAACAAATCTTCCCAGTCCTGGTGACTAATCCATGCAAAGAGCATAGATTCCCTTAGTTTACAGCTGTGAAAATAGATTAAGAAAAGTCTCTGGTGAATCTGAGAGAAGGAAAACAAGCAATTGTTATGTTTGGAAGACAGTGAAGTCTAACATAAATTTCCTTGATTCAGCAAAGTGCTTTAACGCATGGACAACCCGAAGGATGTAAAGAATAGCATCTTCTTCAATGATCATAAGCCAAAACTTACACAACTGCTTAACAACATGACTTACATTAATCAAATGCTCAGAAACTTTTGGCAGCACACGTATATGGGAACAATATAGTTTGATTCTGTGTAGGAATGTACCTCTGTTTCTGGGCACTGCCTGCCCAGGCTGAAGTGGAGATTAACAGCCTTATCACCAAGTGGGAGCAGTCTGCTCACATGTGACACAATGTGCTGTGCTACCAGGACCAGCCATTAATGTGGATCTCACACAGAATCACAGAACTGGAGGAGCTGGAAGGGACCTCTGGAGATCATCTAGTCCAACCCCCTGTTCAAGCAGGTTCCCTACAGGAGGAGACCTGTTTTTCTCCCTGCGTATGTCAGAGCCTTATTGCCATTCTGACCATAGAGAATTCATCTGTCCTGCACTAGAACTTGCTATATCTAACTTTAATTTTGACAATAATCAGTGTTTTAAAATAAGTTCTGCTATGAGAGCAGAAACGATTAAGCTCTAAGTTAGTGACTATGCTGAGGCCCATTTGCAAACACTGCAGTGATACCAGAAGGTTCATCACGTGTAATTGTAACTGACATTCATGGCACCCATAACTCACCTGGTAATTCACAGAACACAAAGGAAAATGTTTCCTGACCTGGAAATCTCACAGGATAGAAAAAGCATTAAACAGGTCATTAAAGACTACCTAAGACCACAGTCCTCAACAGACAGGAATACTCATCTCAAGACGCTGAACAGAAGTATTGGCTGAACTCGGTGCAACATCACATTGAGAGCTGGCTGCAAGACTGCTCATATCAGCCCACGAACACCCCTTACTGCTGGCAGCCAGTTCCACACCCAAGGAAAATGCTCCACTGAGGGATAAGGCAGTGATGCTTACAGCAAAATGATAAAAGCATGTGGACGCAAGCAGAACAATAAAGAAAACCACTTTCTGTTGCACAGTCCAATTTTGGGACCCTGCACACCCCACCTGGCCATCACATTTTGGGACCCTGCACGCCCAGCCTGGTCACCACATGGTGCTGCCAGCCCATCCCTCTCCCCAGCTCCAGCACTACCTTTGCAAGGGGAGCGCCAGAGAATCAGGCAGCATCAAGGAGAGATGACTCCGCTGTCTAAAAGCACAGGGGAAGGCTATACTTAGCCCTTGCTATCAGTCACAGAACAAATATTAGCGTTTGCTCAGAGAAGCCGATTCCCCTAAGACCAGTCATTCATAAAACACAGCATAAAAATGAGAGCGACAGAGAGGATTTCAGAGGCCAACTGCATGCAGAAGGCTGCAGGTGACTATTAACACCTCTGCTTTTACAGCAGTGTTGTCTTTAGCTGTTTGTTTTGTCTTTCAAGCTGTGACTAGCAGAGGAGCAGGTGGCGGAGGAGCAGCAGCTGGGCTGAGCAGGACCTGCCGCGTTGGGGTGCTCCAGGTGCCGGGCGGTCACAGCTTGGCCACTGCTGGGTGGCCCCCCAGGTTCTCTATGAGCAACACAGTCACCTTTGCAGCACTTTCAATTACTGCTTTCCATTCAACCACATTCGGTCTCCTACAGAAAAGAACTAACAGAGTCACAGAGGAGGAGATAAAGTCTTCTTTAAATGTCACATAGCTGAATAAACCCAGTGAGAGAACAGATACGTCTGGGCACAAAAGAGAGAAGAAGAACAAACTCCATTTTCTGTTCCTAAGACACTGCGTAACACGTGTTATACAAATTCAGTTCTTCAGATGTCATCCACCAACCAAATAAATAAGAAGCCCACCATTGACAAGCAGTGGCGCATGCTTAAAATGAGCATCCTGGAGAGACCATATATAACAGAATTCCACCCAGCATTAATGAACAAATGTGATTAAAACTATCTGCAGCTCTGGACTGCAGCCAAAGCGCTGCCAGCACTATTTGATATGCAAATACTTAAAACATTTGCTGTGTGCACAGTCGTCGATGCAAAGGCTCTATAGAGGGTTCCTTCATCTAATTAGAGATATTGGCTTAGCAAACTTTGGAGTTTATAAAAACCCTCAATGTCTCATTATTCTTTTAAAATAGAATATTCATTTGTTTGGAATGTTTTCCAGCTATATCCCATGAAGCCTCAAAATGCCTGTGGCTAATGAAAAACGCCAGCCCCGTATCAGCTAATAAACCCTTGGGCTTTTATGATAACAAAATACTCTGCATACACTCATTAAAACTTTTTAACTTGCTGCTTTTGACTTTCTTTAGCTATTTGCTAGGTTTAAAGTAATCTACTCAATTTCCAATTATTTTATAGTGCAATTTCATCAGAAGCATTTAAATTATAGAGGATCTTATCAAACACACCACATTACAGCAGAGTTGCTGTGCTGCTGATCCAGTGAGGCACTTAACAGCGTGTGTTTAACCATAGCACACTTGTGGCTCTTCTGAAACGGTGCTGCTCCCATGCTTGTAGTCTCAGCAATTGCTTCAAGTCTGCATGTGCACCTTTTAGGAAGCAACATGTGCAACGATTACACATAGCATTATCAGCTAGGAGCTGTCCTTGAATTCAACTGAGATCTCTTGGATGCATCAGTGCTAAGGAGGCTTTTCCATGGTGCTCAACCCAGTTGCTCCTTGGTTTGTCCACCTCCGCCCTGGATATATCACATGGCTCCACGAATACCCCTACAGTCATTGCCACAACCAAATGATTTGCTCAGATCCCATGTTCTGAATGCCCCTACCACTGTACCAAGAAGTAAAGAAGTAAGGAAAGCACTGCACTGCAGTGCTGTGTAATATGCAGCTGTTGTCTCCAATTTTCAAACAACATATGTATTCCACAACAAAATTAGGAGATGCATTGCTTAGAATACTGTTTTCCCTTCATACATTTATCTCTACGCAATCTCTAGGCCTAATTATATGTACGCTTAAAAATACAAATGGAACAGAAGCTTCTGAAGATCCTTCCAAATGTGCAACAGCACAGATAAGACACGTGCAAAACCATCAAAGAAAGCCAACCCCAAGCAGCACAAACACCTTCCTGAACCACCTGGTGTTCAGACATTCAACTCAGAGGCATTTTGCTGGAAAGGAAGGAAACATTTCACCCTGATTTGTTCAACAATTTATTATGTATTTTTCTCCCAGTTTATGAATGATCAGCACATCACAGCTGGTATCATTTGTGGTTCTTTTTTTTTCCCTTCTTGCTAGCCCAGAACTTGAGTGCCTTCCAGACAGCCTTTGCTGAAAAGGTCCATTAACTGCTTATTTCCAACAAATATTTTTAAGTTAATGCATAGACATGTGTCTGACGTAGATAAGGGCCAGGAAACTTGTTAGAGGTATGTACTGTTGCAAATCAAAACTCCAATCCCACTACATTCAGAAGAGGTGTCAGTTTAGTTGAACTGACTGTACAGAAGAAAGCGCAAACATTTCCATTGGTGGCAAAAACTGTTTATCAAGCCCCAGTGGCAGTCCCTTAATTCATATTTGGTAAGTAAAATAATGCAGATCGGAGAAGAGAAAAATACTGCAGTGTGGGGTTCACACACTTCTAATCAGGCCTGATCCAGGCTGCCGGGACTACTGGAAGTTTGCAGCCCAGACCCCACGCTGATTGGGCTGGGAAGGAATGCTGCAGGACTGTGTGCACAGCCTGGAAATGGCCTAAAATGGGCACTGTTCTACCATTCTGACAGCTGCTCTCTTCTCTTTGCTTACGTGTTTCACAGCAGGTAGTGCTCCATAGGAAAAGTTCTGAAGCACCCATTTTCTCCCCACAAGCCCTATTTATTAACATGCCCAAGTGATGTCACTCCATGACTCCTAACAGTTGCTGAAACACCTCCACCAAGAAGTGTTTCCAACTATTTTTCACAAAGCTGCCTTTACCTAGCATCACAACAAGGCGTTCCATTACTAAACTGCCTCAATGCAGAGGTCAATAGAGAGAAGCACCCTATTTAACAAGCTAACAAACTCAGTCCTGATGGATCAAACCAGAGCAGCCTCCTATTGATTTGTGAACAGAATTTGCAAGGACACAGCACCACAAAGAGTTAAAACACACACCACCATCCTGTGCTGAATTAAAAAAAGAGAACTGAGCTCACTTTATATATCTGCTGAAAAGCATTAAAAAAAAAAAAAAAAAGTGTGAGAAATTTTCCTAATCCAGGGATATTTCATGATCAGAACCAAATGTAGTAGATTTTTAGGTTTTTTTAGGTTTATCAGAGTACTGGGATTTCATGCAGCATAGAACAATGTCCTGCTTTGTGCTCTTCCAGGGTTTGGCTGCCACAGCATATTCATGCAGAGCCCCATCTGCCTACATGAAACATCCCATTTGGATGAAAACAATAATCACTGATTAAGTGGAGTGAGCGGCAGAAATGATCAACAAGTCCATTACTCAAATTAGTGAGACTTCGGTTAAAAGGAAAAAAAAAAAGTCTCAATATTGGGCTGAGTGGGATCCTTTTGTTTGTGTACGCTGTACATATTTTATGCTGCGTATCTTACATTCAGCAATTCTTTTTTCACAAACTTCAAAATTAAATTATCAGCATCTCAGCATAAAAGAGAAGAAATTAAATAGGAGCCTAAATTTAAGGCAACTTCACTTTCCTACCTAATTTATACATTCCTTCATCCAACTGAATTTTATTTGGGCAAGTTGGTAACAAAAATGATTCTCTCATTGTGATTATAGTAAAAAATGCTCACTTTCTTCTACAAAAGGGGGAAGGGCCTGTGCATGGCATACACCGCAGGTACAAGGGGTACCTGCTGCTGTAGTGCTCCTGCCACCCACTGTGCTGCTGACCCAATGCATCTCACTGGCAATGAAACCCCAAGAGCTCACACCAACCTTGCAAGCAGCAGCAAACCTGAGACCACCATCACACTGCTGGAAGTGGGAGCAGAACACCCCGAGAGGCACAGCTCTGTCACCCAGTATTTACATTGGGTCTTGCCTACCTCCCTGGTTAATTTGCGACATAAACCTGCAAAAAACTGCCAGCATAGTTCTACACAGCACTGAGAGTGGCAGTGGGAAAGATTTACCTATGCAAAGAAATCCTTTAGAGCAGCCCACTCTTTCCAAGGAATAGGCAAGATAGAACATAAACTCATTCCTGATGAACTTGATCCCCTGAACATGGGTTATCTCGAGGAACACACCTGGGCCCCAAGGCACAGGAGGCACCCATGTGCCATCAATGCAGCTGGCCTCCCTCTGGCCAGCCCTGCTGCTGAGGCCCTTTCACAAACCCTGGTTAAAAGCAATAGGAGTTCTACTTTGGAAGCTCCTCGTGGGCCTGCCACTCCCTTTGATCCCTGAGCTGCTGAGCAACCTGTCGGAGCGCATCAATTCAAAGGACCAGAAGGCAAAATGGGGAAAACGGGGTCAGGCTAATGGGATTTAACATTAATTCCACACTGAGTCTGAGAAGATGGAAGAACAGGGCCTGGAGGGTAAAAGGGATAATGAATGAGAGCTGATGGAAGGAAACTTAATTGATTTTAACAACGGAAAGTCACATTTTGTTACCTTTATTTGGGTTGAGCAATAATCTTATTTTGACAATTTGGGCCAGCTGATGACCTGCCCTACTCTTTGGAGTACGGCAGTGAGGAATGCAGCACTGGGATGATGGGCATGAACATCTAGCAGAGAGCAGGAAATGTCAAAGGCACCGTCTGGCTTCATCAGCTGGTGTCACTGGGGCTGGAGAGAAAATAGCTGGGGGGTGGAAGGCTGCTATTCGCACTCACTTAGAGCCACAACCAATGAAGTCTTGTTTCATCCGGAGAACCAGTGCTTCACCTCAACCTAAGAAAGAACTTCAGATGCCCAAAGAATGCATTGTAGCAAGTTTACTTGCTAAAAATTACTTTGTGGAAGCAAACTTTCAAACAAAGACCGATTCAGTATTTGGAAACAACCTGGCCCCAAACCAGCTCCTAACACTCTGAAGAGTGCAATTACCCTGACGAAAGGTTGAATGATGGATATAATTGACCTGTGTGCTGCAGAGTGGAATGCCTACTGCAGTGAACCATTAAGGGTCTCCTCTCCTGAGATCAGCCTGGAATTAAAGTGCAGTCACAAACACAGTCAGCTGTATTCAGCACCACCTTGTCACTCGTGTATATAGACGGAGAAGTATCATACTAATGTGTTGTGACTGTGCAGGGCAAGCAGAAATGAAGTACTCAAACGTAACACAAGACTGTAACAGCCAACAAGATGTTAATTCTACCTGGATGGCACAGCAAGCGGAGGTCCTGAACTTCTGCTCTAGGACATGCCAGGCCAAAGCTTCCATGGTACCTCAAAATGTAAAGTTCTGATTAATCAGCACAGCAAAAATAAATTATCTTGGGAGAAAGAAATGCATTCTGCAGCATGTCCCAAATGATCTGTTACTCCAAAGCAGCTGTAATTCTGTTGTAAACTATTTCCTTCAATCAGCCCTTCCGCTCATTCATATGCGGTGAATGAGCACATACAAAATGTCAAAGCACATAATTTAATTCTACAAGACCCGAATTTATATATAAATTGGCAGAAAAATCTTTAACGTCAATTACCACTCAACTCGTGTACATTTTTAGCCCTATTTTGATGGAAAACAGTTTACCTATTCCCTCTCCTTTCTGTTTCAGCATCACCACTGAAAGGCTGAACTGAAACAACCCTTTGCTCACCCCTTCGTGGCCCCTTAGCATTTAAGAGTGACTTGGGAAAGGTAACGGCGCATCTTGCTGCTTCATCTTCACTTTCAATTGCCACCCAATATTATTTTGCAGCTGTTTTATTGCGAGTGGCATCCTGAAATCTAAACAAAAGAAGTTTCTTAACGACAATTTCAACAGATTTTTAATTTGCTGAGAGAATTCTGCAGGGCTACAAAGGGAGAGCATGTTTAAAATGCAGTGCTATAACAGAAACGCTTCTCTTTTTCAAGCAGTTTTAGCATTTGGAATTTGATAATCATTTTACTGAACGTTCTATAAAAAACAGCTCAGTAGAGATTAAGTTGCTGCTCCCAGAGCCCAGGTAAACTCGCAAGGAACTGTTTCTCTGCAGCTTTTTTTTACCCCTCTCCCAGTTACATCTACAGTGTAAAGGCTGCGTGGAGCAAAGCTGCGGGGGGCACTCGGGACACAGCGTCATGCCTGAGGACCAATGCCCACTTCCAGCCACAAACCTTGCTGCAGCTTCTTGCCCACAGCACTGTAAGCAGCTGAATGCTGTAGGAAGGGCCTGCAAGTACAGGCCAGCCAGTGGGGAATTTCAATAGTTACACATTTAAAGGACAAGAGCCATTCTGCACTAAGGACCCTTTTTTGACTAGATTACTCTTGACTCTTTCCCCACAAAGACAAGCTCCAAGAAAAACGCAGGTCTCATAGAGATTCCTGGGGCTGTGAAGGAGAAGCAGCTGAGCTGGCAAGATCCCTCATACTGCTCAGAGCCCTCCTCAGCCCTAACAGATCTGTTATCCTTACCAAAACACTGCGTGAGATGTTATTCCAGCATCCTGAAGACAAAAAAATGTAATTGTGTTGCCTAGGAACTGATGCTGCACATTATTGCAATGTTTGCGTTGCTATTGTTTGTAGGCAAGGCTGAATGGCATCCACTAAAGACATGCACTTAATTCTTTCATGAGGCAGACCTTTTTTCTTAGTCATAAATAAATGAAAAACAAATCGCATCCAGAAAGCAAATGGCAAAGAGCTGAAAACAAACCCTTTGGCTCTGCACTGGAGAACCTTTTAAATCAGTATGAAAAGCAAAGATGAACGGAGAGACAATCCAGCCTCCAGTCTGGGGTGCTTTAACTTTTGTTGCCAGATTAAAGCTGCCACAGGGAACAATCCAGAAGTACCAACTAGGCACAAAGCTACGAAGTGCTATAGATGTCACAATCCTACAAAAAACAAAAGCTGTTTGTAGCTCCAAGCCCAGCAGGAGAAGTGAAGAAGGAGCAGCCTCATCTGCTGTGGCTGCACACAGCAAGGGCGGGTCTCCCATCACTGCCAGGTTGAAGAAAATATTATGTTAACACCAAATGTAAATAAAAGTCTCAAGCCACAATAACTTCAACATTTCATCCCCCACTCTTTGCAAACAGGATGTGCAAAAGCACTGCTTTGCCAACCACTGGATAATCTAGCAGTAAACCAGAGAAGTGGGATAAGAGACTAGAAAAGTAACCTTAAAAGAAATCTCATGCAAATGTGCTGGAGAAGTGAGGGAAAAGAAAGAGAAAAGGTTATTTGAGGGATTTAAGGAAGAAGAACATCTGAAACTCTAAGAGAATGCAGATATATGGAAAACATAGATAAAGTCCCTTTTTGGACAGGAAAGAAGATTTCCTGGGAAGCATTAAGAGTGGATTGATGTCTGGCTTACCAGATAAAGATATTCTGAGCAAACAAAACTGCATCCGATGTCAGCTACAACACCAAGATAAAAACCTTAGATGCTGACATCTTAACAGATGTTGTACTGCCAAAGCTACCTGCTCTCCCATCGAAACAGATAGATACTACTTTCCCGTGCTTCAGCTCAGGATCATGTTTGAAACACACTTGAAAGCATGCATAATGTATTATCTCCCTACTGCCAATTCCTTGCTCTATTGGCAAGGCCTGACTTTATGAGCAGCACTGCAAGGAGTGCTTGAGCACAGTGCAAGGTCAAATCCAGGCCTGGAATACCGGCATCCTTCATACAGGCTCTCACATTGAGCAACAGCATATGTACTACCGGGAAGGAAAGAGCTGTGAAGAGATGCTCTGAAGTCAGAACCTCAGTGAAAGATGATTGTTCGACTAAGTCAAAATGATGAGAAGTTGAGAGAGAGCATAACTGCCTTTTGAGCAAATGTCTTTGGTGATCATGTTGCTACTACGCAGCTTCCATCAGCCCTGATGGCTTTGGATTTGTAATTTTACAACAAGAGGGCACAGCTGGGTCTCAGACATTTCTCATAAAGTTAGAGTGCTCTACCTTAAAGCTCAGTTCTTTGTTTCAGTTCTATGAAGAGATTTTCCTGTGCTCCCAATAGTGCACTTTGAGTCTGCCCGTTGCAAAAGCTGCAAAGTTTTGTAAAAGCAGATGGAGAGCTTGAGTCCGGTTTGCTCACTCAGTACAAACTGCATTCTCTCACTACTTCTTTCTCAGTCATCTGCTTCAAAGGTTTGGCCATTAGGTCAAAAGTCCACAAGAAATCTTAGCAGGACATTGGAAATCTGCTATACAGAGCAAAACCCATCTCCAATGAACTTTACATAGTGTCAGTCACCCGTGCTCTGCTGAAATAAGGAAACTGCTAATCCCTCGGGTCATCCCATCACCTGAAAAACAACTTGAAAAAGTGGCAAAACACTTTCTCTTTGGTTTCCTTTCCAGATACCCAAAGCAAGCAATTTCTGGTCCCTAGTGTGGCCCAAGTGCAGGACCTGGACATGTAAGCTACTAGAGATGAAAGTTGTGAAGAAGAAAGGTGAATGAAAGGACAGCTTTATCACTGCTAGGCTCCCTGCCATGTTCAGATCTGGCAGGAATTCAAGCAAAACTGTTGATTTTGGGTGGTTATCTTTGCTAACAACTCCCCTAGGGAGCCAGGAACACAGGTTGGCTGGAGCCAATGAAGGACTGAGAGCCAGGCTGCCTGCCTGCTGCTGGCTGACGGACTGGAAACGCTGACCCGAGAAAAAGGTCCACCTGCTTCACAGGGCATCCTTCAAGTTCCTATGGAACACTGAAATGTGTAGTGAATATTGCTAATCAGCATTAAAAAGGTTAACTTGACCCCTGATCAGAGGAAAACACAACAAAACAAGAGCAGGTCACTCAAGAGCTTTCTGTCAGCTGTTTTTTCTTAATTTTTGAATACAATTCTGACTGACAGAGATGATCATCATAAGTTACATGAACTTTGGTACCTGTTGCTGAAAGTACTGGTCCCAGTTAGATCATTCAATTTACTCCCTTAGAGTCTGTATCCACCCTTCCCCAGATGCTACCACTATTTTGATATATATTCAAGTTCCACACCAAAATCTCTACTATCTCATTTGACCAAGTCTTCACAATGCAGGAAGACATTTCAATAAAATCTTTATCCTAAAATGAACTCATCTTCATAGTATGAGCTACCAAAACACAAATAGTTTCACTGGTTTTCTTTTATTATACCCAATTGCTCATAATTGAAAATCATATTATCTATATTCCTGTCTCCAGAAATAAGCCACTCTTTTTTCTTACCATTCTGAAGCACTCCCCAAGCTTCTGCTAATAATTTCACTTGACCTTTATTAAAGACAGAGCATTAGCTGGCAATTAGATTTGGTGATCCCTTTGGTGTTTGAGATTCAGTGATTTACTGTAAATTACAAAAAGTTCAAATGTTTCATTACGTCTATCCTTTGTACAAGCTTTGTGACCAGGTAAGCACTGACATGACATTCACAGTTAAATTAGGAAGTTTAATGAGATCACTTAGGTGGTGCAACACTTCACCTGTCCCATTATCCAAGGACTCCTGCAAAGCACATTAAACATTCAGCATCAATAGATGCTCACCATAGTTCCCCTTGTTGGGAGTGAAATTTCAGTCCCTAAAAGTAAGGTTGACTACTTGATGCTGTTTGTCAGAGACAATAAGTAATGCAAATAGATACGCACGTAAAATAAAAGGATAAAGACATTGATAGCTTTCCCACAGAACTTTGAAAGAGACTCTCAGAAGAACAGACTTCTTCCTCAAAAGAAAAATCATGAAAAAAGTAAGAAAAAGGAAGGTATATTTTTTGTTCTCTGTGAATGTTACGGTTGTGGGAGATGGTATCTTGAGAAACCTGAAAGCTTTTTCTAAACCCTCAAAACAATGAAAAGACCCCAAACCACAGAGCCTTAGAGCAAATAGAGAAAGAAGTCAGAAAACTCCTACCCCAAAGTATCTCTCTGCCATTTCATCGCTCCTTCTCCTACTCACTACGGTTATCAGGGTTGAGCAGAGTCAAGTTGGATGATGCTCCAAATCATTTCCCTCAGGCCAACGAACAGCCTACTGCCTCATGGCTAGAGGAAAATGCAGTATTTTCTCAGAGGTATCTCTGTGCTCAGACTGTGTGAGCGATTTCTACTGCAGTGACAACTAGAAGAACATGAATGAGAACCTCATTGTATGTACCTGGTTGACAGACTCCACCAAGGCTTCAAAAGCTAAACACTAAGGCATGAAGTACAGCAACAGGGATATTCACATTTTCTTAGTTTGCATATGTTTTATTTCAATTGTAATTGCTCCCCTCCCAAAATGAGTGGTTCTGATCTTTCTTTTTTTTTTCTCTCCCTGTGCCTTTATATGCTGTGATCCTTGACATCTGCTTCTAGGCATCTCTTCTAAAAGATGAAGGGTTCCCAGTACTTGTAATGTACCCTGTGAGCACAGCAGACAGCTCCCCAGACAGATTTAGGCTTCATCACACAGAATTAACCCCGCATATAGAATGTGTTCTCCTGACTTATAAGGCTGGATTAGCTTTTATTATCAGAAGAGAAGTAGTAAAGGTTTCAGTGTTACAGATGGAATGGCAGATGGGAAACGAAAGCTTAATGTGAAGCAGCTCTGGATAAAAACTATTAATCCACAAAATTCATATGTTCTTATGCAGGGAAGCCTAGCTAAAAACACTGCAATATGACTAACCAGTGTGAGAACTGCCTCTAGCCCATTATCTAACAAATCATGGCCTAACGTCTGGAAAAAGCAAAAACCCCTCAAACACCCTATTTACTATTTCCTGAAAAAACAATCTGTGCTGTACGCAGAGAGGTAGTGCCTTCCTAAAGATCATAAATAATATTAATTTATAGCACCTCTGATACG
Source organism: Meleagris gallopavo (assembly GCF_905368555.1). Lineage (NCBI taxonomy): Eukaryota > Metazoa > Chordata > Aves > Galliformes > Phasianidae > Meleagris > Meleagris gallopavo. Next base: position 8,060,337 of record NC_139419.1, on the reverse strand, counting down.
GAAATTAAATGGACTCATACATATTTTTGATGAGCTAACATTTTCTAGGGTTTATAGCTGTAATAGTCCACATTCAAAAAATTTTACGGCACCTGTAATTCACTGTTATTGAAGTCATAGCATTAAAAAAGGCATTTTACTTTGTGTTGAAGTGCATCATGTAGAGAGGGAGCCTGTATCCAACAGTTCTGGTAACAGAGTGCTTTGACAGAAAGGGAAGTGAGCACTTCAGTGCCTGCCCAGCTGCTGGCAGCCCACCACGCAATCCCAGAGCAGCTGCAACGCAGCAGTGCAGCCTTCAACAATTCCCACCACGAAGAAACAAACGCCTGGAATTTTTCCAGCTGAATGGCACTTGTTTGGAGTTTGAATGACTTTAAGATACCACGGCATCACTACAAAGAATCCATTAATGCAGAACTGACTGCAGTCTACTCAACAAATCCTGTGGCTGTTTATGGCCACATCTGTTAGTGACTGATCTCATTTGGCCCTGAGGTTTAACTTGTTTCGCAGAGCATTTGAGAATGCTGCAGGTCACGGCCTCAGCACTACAAGATTATGTTTAGGTTGAACACAATACCACAGCATGGTAACTGGATACGTCTGCTGGGATTGTCCTGTAATTACACTACACCTCTAACCATTTATTCTCTTATAATTTATCTTACTTGATTATAAGTCCCACCACCTACGTTTCTCCTCTGTTGCCTTGCATTATTCTACTTTTTATCATCAGTGCAGGACTCCTGAGCAGGAAAATAATTTACAAGGAGTAAGAAGCTACTTTTTTGCAGAACTCTGGAGACACAGCGAATGTTACATGCTCTCCTTTACAATCACACATAGTAAGACAAAATTGCTACAGCTCTTCCAGTAAGACATCAAATCAGATGCAATGTGAAATAGCGGGAGTTCTAAGTTCAAACTCCCTTGGTCCAATATCAGTGCACTCTCTGTGACTCTTATATTCTTGACTAGTTTTCCTCCCCAAAACATGCTGCATTTGACTGACAGTGCTTAGAAATGGGCGCCAGTGACAAAGCCTTTTGCCACTTTTCACAGGAATCCCTCCTAAGGCAAAAGCTCATGCTGTTTTCAATTCACACTTCTGTGGGGATTCCTGTCTGAGAAGGAAGATTCAGAAAAGGACCCATTACGTGAGATCTTGAAGAAATCTAATCAGCTCTTTTTACTGCCTTTTGCTAATATATTTATTTTCTATTAGCATAAAGAGCATGCAACGTCATCACTTATTGGAGAATTACCCAAGAAAGTTATTTCCCTTTTCTTGATTCCTTTCAGTACGAAGGGAAACAGATGTCACAAGGAGAACTTCCTCCTTCTCTCTTCTTGATAATTCTTATAGCCTAGAAACAACAGCTGAAGCACAGTTGTTCTTTGCTTTTTGTAGTTTTTACTCTCCTTCCCCTTTTTATGGCCTACTTTTGCATAATGTAGTAAACTTCAATGAATGCAGCTGTATTGCCTGGGTTATGTAAATGCAGAAAGAACGTAATTTCACTTAAAATCACAAGCCTTGTCATGCGGTGATGTGTGAAGTTCTTTCCCTGATGGTATCTGAATAGAGACATTCAGGCAATAGTTGGTGTTGAAGATATAATTGACTCCTAGAAACTTATTTGTCACTTCTACTATCATTATCCTTTACAGAAAAAGTACTAAAAAAGGGAAGAACAGAACATTACCTTCACTGAATCTACATTCACACCTTCAACTCCTGAGACATCAAATCAAACTGCTGATCAGAGCCCTGGCAGGGAGTTCATTTAGCTCTGGTGTTTCCCATTACTTTACTCAGCCTCTCTTCTAGGTGCCCCTTGCTGGAAATGGGGACTAAATAGAGCAGCACCTGCTTTCTCACTGAAAGTGAAGAATTGGTTCTGCTAAACTGCTTGCAGCCACAGATGCATAGGGTACAGTAAGGCGACAGTTTCCAAGGCAAAACCATGGTTATCAGACACCAGCCTCACCAACAGGAGTCTCCTGTTGTAAAACCGAAGAAACTGCTCCTCTGACCTCCTCTCCTTGCAGCACAAAAACACCATCCCTTACATCAGTACTTACTTCCCATAGAACAAGAGACGTGTTTAAGTGTGCTTAAAAGACTTGCTGTACCTGATTGGGTAGTCGGCAGCGCTGAGGTTAATGAAGAAATCCCACGGCCAGTCATTCATCTCCATTAAGTCCCTCATGCTCTGCAGGTAGGTGGACAGAAGACTTGCTCCTCCCCAGATAGTTGCCATTCTCCAAGAAGTGACTCTCACATTTGGGTACTGGTTAGCAAACTGGAGCACTTGCCGGTGTAAGTAATTGGATCGCTTTACAGGAGAAAAAAGTGACATATTCAAGTTACTCTGTCCAAAATTGTCCCTCCCTGCACTGACTAACCAGTAGCTGTATTTCTTGACTACCTGAGTGTTGTGACCTTTGCCCTCAGCTGCTGCAGTGCACAATCTTCTTCTGCAAAGTGTTAATATGGAAACGTGCAGAGCTCCCTCTTTTAGCTCGTTTCATTACAACTCGAGTCATTGTTAATCAGTACAATTAATGCTTAGTAATAATTTCTCATCAGTAGATCCTAGGTAGCTGTTAATACCTGCATCTTGAGCTGCCCCAAAGAACCTCAGGTCAGCTCTCCATCCAAGAGGCCACTGCAGTAAGTCTGCAGCAACTTGTCAATTACTAAGTGTACAATAGACAGACATGGATAGATACTCAAAGACATACAAAAAGAGATGAAAGCTCTTACACAGACAAGATAACAAGAAAGAGTTATACAAAAAGTGGCTCCAAACATATAACAGATGGAAAGACAAGAAGTGACATGCACTTTATGTGGCAGAGGTAAAGAGAAGATGAAGAAGATGACAGAGATGGGTAGACTGACAGATGGTGAGACAGGCAATTTATAACCAGTGATATATTACCTTGTCAACATGAATGTAATAAAAATGGTCTTTATGGTAAATAGCCTTAAACATGCGTTGGAGCTGCCGAGAAGCTCTGCCATGAACAACCAAGACAAATGCGATCCTGACTGGATTGGCTGGCATGTACTCTACGGAGTCCTCATCCCACTGTACATTGTTGTTGGCTTTTCCTGTTTGAAAACAAAACACAGGACATCTCTGAGTGCATGCATTTGACCTTGGCTCTTCTTTTCAGAACCAGTCTCCAGGGGGAAGTGAGAACTTCCAAGATCGTCCCCACCTGGAGGCTTCCATCCAGACCGAGCCACATGAGCATAGGGAAGGACCCAAAAGTCTGAGCTCCTTCTTTGAGTCAGACACACCAAGCTCGGCCTGGACACACACACTTGCATCTTCAAAGCAATCACCTCAAAGTTTCTAAGTGCTGTTCAAAATATTTGCAGAATGCCAAAGCTAACTCCTCAGCAAGAAACCCCTCGCTCCATCAAACCACCCTCATTTCTCTGATCAGCACAGCTCTGCTGAGAGGCTGGTAAAACTCTGCTATTTAACAGCGGCTGAGGATTATCTTGACAGATAGCATCTATTTGCAACAGCAGGTGTAGCCTTGAACATTTAAATGGCATTCTGTGCACCTCTGCTTCTCTGTGTGTGAGACTGGGCCTCAGAATCCTTTCTCAAACCTATTTTTTATTTTTTTTATATTAAGAGAGGAATTTATGGTCTCAATTTTCTGAGGAAAACACCACACTGTAGGTTTATGGCAGGATGTACTGATAAGTGCTGAAGGGACATTTTTACTCAGGAATGTAGACAGCCCTGTTTTGGTTTCGTGTAACATCTCTTCATCTCAAAAATCTGATCATGATAGAAGAAAAACCTAATTTTATCCAAAAAACTACCACTCATTCTTCATCTAACAACATCTTCATCCCTCTGACCTTGTCAGGATCTTTCTCAATAGAAATGTTTTAGAAGGAACTTGAAATTTTGCACGTAAGCAGAAGGAAAGTACCCCAAAGATTAACAAACTCCAAACTATCCCTGCCTCCATTTCCCCCTTGCAAACGTAAACTTTTATTTTCTAGGCAGTATCATTGTCTAAAATGCAACTGAGCTCCTCACAAGAAAAAAAAAAAAAAAGGTACAATTTTTCATTTGTGCGGTCTTTCTGGTTCATTTTGTCAGGAAAGAAAATCTGACTATCCTGAAAAGCCTGAACTTCTAATTATATTGGAAATACTTAATTATTGGAAATAGAAGTGAATGTGAACAGGATTCAAACATTCACTTGACAATACAGAGAAAGGTGCAGAAATGGACATGCATGAGCTACCCCAGGTGAAAGCAGCAGCAGTGATCACATGCAAGAACATCAACTTAACCCATACACCGTGCTCTGCCATAACAGGACCCTTCAGACTCAATGTACCTGTATGTATCCAATAAATAACCAGCTCAACCAGACCACTCAGCTGGGTGGGAAGTTCGGTCCCCCCAATAGGAAAGCAGCCCTTCAGCCCGTGGGTGCTCCACAGCCCTGCGGTGTGGGAAAGAAGAGCAGAGGAGTGTGCCCAGAGAGGTGAGCTCCAGTCCTGCCCCCTGGGCTGCTCCTCTGCTCAGCTCCACACACAGACAGCAGATGCAATAGGTTTGTGCATTTTTGTTTGAGTAACTGAGACGCTTCTTTAGACAACCACAAGTCAGATCCTGCTGTAAGGCAGCACCACGTGATGGAAAGGAATAGCTTCAGCATCTCCAGTGACACTCCCTCCAGGTTCTTCTCCTCAGCCATGCTTCTGTAGTGCTTTGCCTTAGATAAGAACATGTTTCTTCTGTCCTGGAGGCCAAGAAAAGCTATCCATGTGAGAAGTGCATCTAGTCTCTGCAGTAAGGCAGAGGGGTTGAAAGGTAGACATGTGCCTACCTGTCCCATGCGAAAGACTTTCACCTCCTTGCAGCCCCTCAGGGAAAGTCTATCTGGAGTGGTACTGCTCACAAATTAATGCAACTTTAATGCCCCAAGATGTGTTCAGATTGCCTATCAAAAAATCTCTAGCCATGAATCACTCCTAATTTTAAAAAGGACACCACCAACTTAAATGGCATTTCTTTACAAAATCATCCACTAACTCACTAAGACTCAGATAAACTCAGATTAAAAGATTAGAACAGAATTTAAATTTCATTTCTTCTATCACATCCAGTTCGTCTACTATGGCATTTACGTACACTCAGTTCTTCTGTTCCTCCTACATCACTGCTGAGCCTCCCCATGTGAGTGCTCAGGGCTTCTGCTCAGCAGCAGGGACACAAAGAGACCATGAAAGAAAAAAAATATACAAGGAGAACTGACAGGAGACTGAAAGGCAATTGCAATAGCTAAAACAAGCAATTTTTCATTTAGATTGCTCTGATTTCAAGCTGTCGATGTCCCATCAGTGGGCACAAATATTTTTAGTGGTTTTCATTACATTTCTGGATACCTCTTTACTGAAATTAGTGGCTTTCTGCAATGATATGTAGAAGGTGATGGGAATTTAAAATAGCCGTATTGTGGGTCTTTTATTTTAAACTCACTTGCTTTCAGTATCTACACTATCATTTACCTAGCAATTACTGAAAACAAAATCCTCCTGAATTTTCATCTGAAATGCTACCTCACTTTATCAGGTTTCTCTAATAAATTCCTGCAGTGACTTACTCTCCTCTCTGCTATTTTCCTCTTTTCCTATGTGTTCCTTCCTTCTGCCTTTTAAGGTTCAGGTTTTTTCAGTCACATTTTCCATCTGCACACTATTTTGGCTTCTTTAATCCAATCCTTTCCCTGCCTGCCTGGAATTTCACGAAGGTAAGAACATTGCAATTTTTCCATACGTCAGAGTATGTGCTTCTTCAGCTCTATACTGGCACTTCTCTGTTTTCAGTCTGGGGCTGATGAGCACTCTCTATGTTGCAGACTGCTCTGCTGATTAAATAGAGAACCAGCTGGATTTTTTTAATAAGGTGAAACACTGAGTATTCCTTTGCTCAATAAATACAGCAGGAGTTCAGAGCTGTATAAACAATGGGAAGAGTATAACAGCACTAACAACAGTGTTCCTAACAGACCTATCATGCATGTGGCACACCATAGCCCTTCACGTCACATTAAAAAAGCAGTAATGGACTCTGTGACAAAATGCCTTTTACAAACTTACTTGGAAAAATGGAAGTTGCCTTTCTGGCTTCCTGCTTAATAGCTTACACTGAGGTTTGCCAGGAAAACACATCTCTTTTTGCAGGTAACAGGAAAACCTCTTCTCCAGTGCAGTTCCAACTTGCATTCTCTAAGCCCCAGAGAAATCAATACTCATAATTAAGAGTTTATTCTTCAACCACTGCAGTATTACTAAATGCCAGAGTAATAAACATCCTGCAATCACTTTCCTATTTGTTGTAGTGCCACATAATGCTCAATCATCCACCAACAGAACTCAGAACCAACTAATCTATTACTTCTAGTGCTAATTAATGAGATGATCAGACTTCTCTAGCAGCACCAAGCAACCTTTTAATGAATTCTGTGAGCTATATTATCTTTTGTAAATTAATCCATCCATTTCTACTCTAAGCCTGGCATCGTCCTGTCTGTTCAGCAGAACGCCTGGATGCTGCTGACTCAACCTGAACACCGCTTTGTGCACGTGCCAGGCCTTGATACCATGAATCAGCTGACAGAGGACATCACAAGAGGTATTGCTGTGTAGTTCAGCACACTATTTACCAATATGACATCCATAACACAATCAGATAGCTACCAGTACAGCACGAATCCTGGCCCTAAGCACTCTATAGGGGCAGAGCTCTGCATCCCTGCCTGAACACACAGGAGCAGCCCTGGGACCACTTCTGCTACTGAGCAGTAGTTGCAGATTTTCTCTACGGGTTCCTCCATTCTAATTTCTCAGCACTCCTAACAACCCAGGAGGCTGGAAATGTCCAGGCTTGGCTTTGTCTGAAACCTCTTCCATTTTGGTTAGCGCAGAACAAAGACAGTTTTGCTGTGTTCAAATGGAGACAAGAATAAAAAAAAATCTCTAATTAGAAACTTGAATGTTTCTAACACAACTAGCAGCAGAAGTAGCTGGCTGCGTGTGTACATATAAAAGCAACAAAACAGACAGCTCTGTGGCAATTTACAGGTGAGCCTTTAGGATCTTACGAGCAGTCTTTGTCTGACAACTTGAAAATAATAAAATTTCTCTGGACTTATCTACAAGGAAGCTCTTGTTGGAGTAAAGCAAGAGAGGATGCTCTGTTACTGTAACGATCCATTTCAGTAAAGCCACAGGGCTCAGGAGAGGGTACCCTGTCTGTACCCTCCAGTGAGGACACGTTACACAGACAAGCTAACTCCTGAAGCATGCTATGTGAATTGCTCTTAGGTTAGAAAGCAAATTTTGCTGTCCCAGAACCCAGAAACCAAATTGGATTTTGTCACAATGCAGGTCATCAAAACGTAAGCCAGGCAGCACATTTAATTCAGGTGGATTTCTATGCTGATGCATCTTGCAAGGAATCCCAGCCTCCCCCTGCCTCCCGTCATGCACACGCACCGTGCTCAGACCATGGGGCTCAGTGCCTCTGCTGATCACCTCTGCCCAGGTTTTGCCTTTAGCAAAGCACACCTGGCTCCTGCTGCAATTCGTTCACATGACTGGCCATACACACGCCTTCTCGTACTAGGGTTTAACACACTCAGCAAAGCAGAAGAGGTGGAATCAGCAGAGATCTTCCATGCAGCTGTCCCCAGGGCATAGGGATTTGTGAGGAATGCTTATGACTTACAAAATGAAATGCTCCTGGTTACAATCTGCAGATTTCCTTAAAATTGCTGTTACCCGTACTTACTATCTACAAATTAGCATTGAGGACTTTGGATAAAATTTCAGAAATTATGCTGCTATTGAAAAGTGGATATTCAATTTTTTTGCAGTAATGTTTTATCTCAACAACTCCTCTTGAGAATTTTTCATTCCCAGCTTCTGCCATGAATTACAGAAGCAATTTATGATCCTCTGTAAGTTCACACAATCAAGTAACCCGTAAGCAAAAATCAATGCAAGGTAGGTGGGGAACAGCAAAACGTGATGTACAAGCACTCGATGACTTGTCCGTTCAGCATTAAAGAGACAGATTTCAGCAATGTTCTCCCATGCTGAGCAGAAGCCCTGCCTGGAACAAAGGGGTTGATGTGGACAGGCTGGGCCTGCTGTTATGGTGTCAAACACGGCAGTGCAGGCTGAGGGCAGCCAGAGGAGAGGAGTCCCTGCCTTACAGCTGGACAAGGTCTTGCAGGAGATCACTGCAAGTTTCTACGCAGTGAATTTGTGAACGCTGCAGCAGTTTTATGCCCCTGCAGAACTTCAATATAGTAGGGGAAAATGGTTATAGTCATGGATTTGGGTTGAGTTTCACTGTAACCCCCGTGCTGGAGGATCTCTACCTTCACTGAACAGAAAAATAAAGAAAGGAAGGTAGGAGGAGAGAGGACAAATGGAGAACTGTTTCATATTCACAACTGGATCATAAGACAATGAATTGTTTCTATCTTTTCCAGGGAAAAAAAGATGATGATTTTCTATTTCGGAAATTGAAAGAGAACATTTCCATCCCTGCTCTGTCACCCTCCTGTCAGAGCTGCTTAACTTTCGTGTTGTGTGCACCACTGCAAATACTCATCCAAGAACCACTGCCCCATTGGGACGGGTACAGTCCATTAGATATAAAAGAAACCTACACCAGGAAACTTGCGTTTCCACATCATATTTGTCTCCGCACCATATGAAGGATTCACACTGAAGAACCGTGAGAACAAAGATTTCTATTTTTTTTATCCCAAAGCTTTTGCAATAATATAGGACTGTGCAAAATCAACCCCAGTGCAGAAATTCAGATTACATGTGTGCATGTGCTATGCCAACACACTGTGTGAGGGGGATTTCAAAGAACAGAGGCAGCGGCGTTGGGTCTGGAAGCAGTTTGCTGTGCTCCAAATACAAATTCTGCCTTGTCTTGCAGTCAGTCTCAAGTAGTTATTGTAACCATTCCTATGTTTTGCAAACGATAGTCTAATTATCAGATACTGCTACACTGCTCTCACAGCACACACTAATCTTCATTTGCTATGCAAATTATCAAGTTTGCATTTCTGATCATTCTAATGATGAAAATGGCCACGTTCCCAGGAGGCATATCTCAGTTACTTCTAGCTTTGCTGGAGCGTCTTAGCCAAACTTTTTTCTTCCCTGACATTACTGGTCTTGAAAACTAACCCATTGCTACGGAGCAATCAAGGCAGCAAGAAAGCACCAAAATCATCACAACACAAAGTGTAACAAAAATACAGCCTTATCTAGTCTCAAGCCTCAAATTAGCATTTAAACCAGTCTTTCTTTATTCTAGCGCTCTGTTGTGTTTTTTTCTTGATTTTTGTTCTGTAGCATATTTGGAGAATGGTATATCTGTAACCTTTATTCCATCTCTTCCCGTCATGCTCACAGCACGAGTAATCAATAAGGAGTGAAAACAAATGCACTTACATGGTTAGAATAGCCTCTACTTCACATAACCGCCCAGGAGGTACCTGCTGAGACTGCTGAGGAATGAAGAGGCAGACAGATGCGTGCTGGTTACCTGGTGATGATCAATGCCTTCCTGCTCTGTTCTACCACTGTGCTGCCATCCTTCACGTCCCGTATCAAGGATTGTCTCCCTGGATATCCTTAAGAAATGAACAGCCAGACACTGTGACCAGCTGGTGTAAGGCCAGGGTAACTTCACTGCAACTGTAGGAGTGAGATCGTTTATATCACATGGAGGTTTGGGCTGCTAACTACAAATTCATCCTTCCTTTGAGATTCTCATTACATCTGTCTCCTGTTTTTTTAAAGTCAGATTTCGAAGCACAGAGTCTGTCTTGATTCTCTGCCCATAATGACCACGAACGTGATGCTAGACAGATGAAAAAAGTGAAGACTTTTATAGTTTTTTTTTTTTATCAGTTAGGCACTGAGAAGGACTGACACTAACAATGCAGCAAAAATAAACCTGCAAACCTGCAGCATGTGTTGGAAAACACTGCCAAAGTTCAGACTTACATTTTAGCTGACCCTAGTTGTACTCTAAGTGGAATTAGTAGAAATTTCTTCATAGAGACAAAAGATAAACGGCACACACACAGGCAGCTCCACTCCAGAGCCACATCCCACTGAGTTCAGTTCCATGGATTTCCGAAGCCGCAGCACTGCGACGCATCTGATTGTTTATGGGAATCTCTTATTGTAGAAATAAAAGATGCACGAGACATCAGAATCACGTATGTGTACATACCATGGATATATGTACAATCTGTGTGCATACATACCCACTGTATACACTGGCGGGTTAGTGAAAAAATAATCATAATTGAAACATTTAAACTAAAACATTAAATACTACACCTCAGAAACTGGCTTCCCAGATAAATGCAATTTCTGCATTCAGAGAACAATTTTTTCTTTTTTTTCTGCCTGTGGGCTGACACATAACTCTTCTGAAATATCCCTTGTGGCAGAGGACACTGGTAAGCAATGGCTTACCCAAGGCTGCTCCAAGCATCAGGGCTACACCATGCGATCATTCACTTTCTGCTTCCAGCCCTGCTGACCACCGGGCCTGGCCGACTCACCCAGCAACGAAGAAGGCCTTCTGATGAGCAGGAACTGGGGCTGTCAGATAGAATCACGAGACATTTCCAAGACCTGGACCTTCCCTTAATACTGGCATCCATCAACGAACTTGTTTTATGTCTCTCTGGATTACGTGCACTAAATCAACTAATTCTGGGCAATTTAAATTTTCGTAACCTTACCCTGTGCACTTCACGCTCCCTGTATGATGTATTTTTCATTTATCTGTCTTAATAGTGACACATTAATTATTTTATCATTGATTAGCTCTTGTGCTTCAAGAACGCTTGCTACCATGTACATTACTGAAAGGGTAAGCGTGAATAATTTTACCCAACAGGGAAGAAAAAGAGGACCAATTTTCTTCCAGTATATTACTTGTCAGACAGAGAAATAGAACATAATTATGTTGTGACATTTCCAACAGCAAATATATTCTATTGTAAGCAATTAACAGTGGTTCCTTTGGCAGACTTTGGAAGATTACTCATACGGTATGCAAAGCTACAATAACATCTGAATAATAAATAGCTCTGCACTCCTTTAGCTGGATTTCATCATACATGCATAGGTCAAAACAGAGGAGAAAGAGAGGAACGGCAATTCTCACACAGGCCACAAGTGCAAACTGCAGCACTTCTGGGACGGCAGCGGTGGGGCCGTGCTGCCTTCCTGGCTGCAATGCCTTCCAGAAGCTGCTGCTGATCAAGGGGGATTAGTGCAGATGGTTTAAGAAGAAAATCATGGAGCATTAATCCTCTAAACATTTCATAGTCAACATATCTTTAATACAATCCCTCTAATCCAATTAGGGCGCCTTGAAAATCATATCTTCAATTCCATGCTGTGTCGGGATCGGCGCTGTGGGCACACGGCCGCTCCCATGCCTGCTCAGCCCCTGCCTCTGCTCAGCACACCCTGAGCCCCTGCCAACACTGCAACACACTGTGCGTGCCCATCACCTGACAGTCCCTGGCCATAGCTCACCAGATGGATAACACATCTTAAATACCAAACTCTTTTCATTCATAAAGACACAGAATTAAACATGCAAGAGAAATGCATCATTTTAATTCCCTCTTTCACAACTGGACAGCAACTATTGAGACGCGTTACCAGTAAGAGGACTGAGGTCTCAGCGGGTGGATGGGCATCCTGTCCTTTTACCACCCATCCCCCGGAGCCAACAGGGCTTGCAACCAAGCAACAAGTTACTACCTGATCTATCACAGCTAGGATGATTTTTTTTGATGTTCTCATGAAAATTATTTGGACTGGTTTCTGTCAACACTTATATTTAGGGACAAACAGACAAAAAGCACAATATCGTCTCTAAAGCAAAGGACTTTTCATCCTATTGCTCCATGCCATTAGCATACCACTAGCAGAAGAAAATCAAATTGATGGCACAGGAAACTGTTCAACAAAAGCAATCTGAAGTGTTTTTTTTCTGTACACGTTTTCAGTTTTGCTGTAAAAACAACAACAACAACAAAAGCCAACAACAACAATAAAAAAAAATAGGCAGAAAAATGGTATTTTTTTGACTAAATAAGTTACTGGCTGCGGCTAAAAGCATCCAGAGAGAATTCACATGAGCAACGCATTCTTGCAGTAACACCATCATTTACACACTGGAGTTCCAGATTTCCCGCAGATTTTAACCAGGCTGCGATGTGTCTGGATGTCAAGGAAGCTGCTCCAACAACAACCCATAGAGCAGTCTGTCCTCTCCCACAAAAAAGGAGCATCTGCCCAATGCTGAAAACTGCAATTTTAACACTGACCTCTTCTCTAAAGACAAAGATAACAATGGATATTATTCCCCAGATTACTTCAGCTCTGCACCTGCAGCTCCCACCTGTGCTGGCACTGAGCTCGGTGCAGGAGTGAGAGCCGTGTAGCAGCGCGGGTCTCCTGGCACAATGCAGTGGTGCAGCACACTGTGAGCAGGGCACGAGTCCGAGGAGTTATGTGTTTAAATTAGGGAAAGCGCATGCTGAAAAAGTGCTTTGAAGCTTCAGGTGTAATCTGGTAACACTTGCTTCCAATAGAATTCTTTTACCTGCCACCTGCTCACAATACACAAGCTAACTGACCACTCCTGTCATAAGAGGAGGCTGAAAAACAAAAAACACCATGCTCAGATGTGATTCAGTCCCTCTCTGCTTAAGGACTGGAGCTCCAAACTAAACAATTCATTCTCAACTTGGCTTTCATGGTAAAAACCATCAACTGCAGCAAAACTGCTAAGAAAAACTCATTTGGGAGACGAGAAAGTGTGAAACACAAGAAACATCTCACAGATTGTAAAATGGCATATTTATTTAAAAAAACAAGAGCAGGGAAAGTACGGGCTCTGGGCAGAGCTCAGCAGTGACAGCTCCAGGCTCACTGGCTGCCCCAGCTGCAGGTCTGTGCAGCCCAGGGCACTGAGCGCAGCCCCCAGGTAACAGCAGCACATCCCCAGTAACTGGGGGATGAGGAGGTGCAGGGGGGAAGAGAAATGGGGGGAAAGTCCCAGCAGTCTGTTAGGAAACTGGTTATAAGCCTCCCATATGCCAGGAAGACCAGTAAGGATCCTAATGCTGGCACCTCAGATGTACAGAATGGCAAACACACCAAAGCCACCAGCACAGGACCAGCGGTGTCTCCAGGTATCGCCAGGTCTCCAATTACTGCTGCAGCTGTGAAATTTGTTCTTCCTGTAGCTCAAAGGCTAAAACATACCAAAGAGGTTCATCTGCTGAATTCATCTCAGCTCGCCCCCTGCTATAAGGCTGGAGTCACTCATTTGAAATCAATGGCGAATTCACAGCATTAAATCAGTATCAAAAGAGGATCAACGCAACTGAGCCACATTCTGCTCAGTTGACTCATGTTTCAGCTCTGAACAATTCTTCGTGTACATAAATGCAGATCAACTTTGAGCTTCCTTCACAATTCCCCATTTTAGCTAAAAGAACCGAATGCAATTGAGGGGCAATTTCTTTCAAATGTCACTTCTTATCCATCACACAGAAGTACCATCTTCTCCTCAATGCAAAACCAATTTCAATTTCTGAAATTTCTGGAAACTAATTCAACACATTATGACCAAATGCTTGATGTTCAAGAGGAGAACGTTCTCAGAGCTGAACAAAAATGAGGATGCTTGTCTGCTGGCAGCCCTTTCATTCAAACAAAATTACTCCTTAAATCCAAAAGTCAACCGCTGTGGAAAGGGTTAATGCACTGCTGTAAAATTTTTTTAAAATAACAATTACACCTGACACCACAATTACATTGCCTTAGTGTATAATCCCAAAAAGACCTTTTGCCAAAGGCGGTTTGACTGTTAATACGAAACTCAATGTGTGCTCACTTTAGCTACATGTACCTGCTGAGAACATATTACAGAGTCCAGAATGCTAATTCGTTGTCAGCATGACAGCAGGAACCAATATTAAATCTTGCACACCAATCTTTGCACGCACAAATTTTCCAGATCACCAATTACTGCACAAAAACAAGTCATGCTGCAAGCATGGTAATCAGCATGGAAACCAAACGGGAACCAAATACTGCAAAGTGCAGCTCAAGCTGGAGCCAGCAGTGGGTGTAGGCGATCTCCAGACTTCTCCTCCTCTGCCTCTGTATAGCCTGGCCTGACTGTAATCCCACTTACACGAAGCTCTGTGCTGACTTCCTTGGCCTTAATCCTCACCGGCACAGTGATGCCGTGGTGAAACTGATGTTCACGAACCTTGTTAGTTGAAGCATACGCTTCAATTGCTAACCCTACTTAGCAGTATATAACAGCAGTTCATAGGGGGCTTAGGGTGGAGCTTTTGGCTCTTCTCAGTCTCCTGCATTTCAAACACACTGTGGAGTGCTTGTGTTCTCCTCTCGTGGTTTCTGGCACCGTGCTCATGTTAGGAGTCAGCTGTACCTCCTAACCCACACCAGTGTACCAGCAAGACTTCTGTATCAGACACATTCAGATCTACTTATAATTAATGAATATATTCATGCATCATTCAGTATTTTATAAGGAAAGTGCCTGGAGTATGAAGGGAAGAGCCCCAGTGCTCACCAGCGAGCTAACCCTGGGGAGCCGAGACATAAATCCAGCTCTGAAGGCAGCAGAGACCCAGCCAACACTTCTAACTGCTTCTTTGCCTGCCTTTTTGTTGCTTTACTGATGCATAATTAATTAATAGCTACTGCGCCTTCCCAACAGAGCATTTTAAATAACAGTTACATTTCTTTATGGATGATTATGAGTCATAAAAGTATGTCTGGATGTTCAAAGCAATAAACAAGCCCAGGTAGGGAGCCCAACCTGCTGAAGTAACTGTTCTTTCAAAGCCTGAAGTTGTGGGGATGCAAAATGCCTACTGCACAGCACTGTGCTATTTCCAGTCTGGCTTTATCCAATTAATCTGTAGAAGTCTAAAATTTGCTGAATGGCAAACACCATTCGAAAGGAAAGGAGGGCATTTCAGAAAAGCTGCCATGTTGGTGAAGTTCAGTGCTTCACCAAAAGGAGGCTGCACCAATTTAGACCAGCTCCAAGTTATCACTTTCAGTTCTCAACTAAGATAATGGAAATTCTCGAATCAAAATTATTTCCACTCAAGATTTATGCAAGTGATGAAATATGTCTTCTTAGCTTTGAAACGTACTCAGGGATGACTGATGGTTTTCCTTTTTTGCCTGAATTCTGGACAAACTTGGATTCAAAGGTATTTTTAGTGCAACTTCATGCTATTGCAGACAGATAGCTTTAGATTAAGTTGAAATAAATTCATATTCCTTAAAGATGCAAACTCACTTGGACATCCTATTTCTCTGTATGGTAGTATTTTCCACCTTCATGTCCAAACCCAGAAGGTTTTTTATTATTCAAAGAAAACTGCAGCATTAGTGTTCAACAACATGTCCTTCCTTAAGAAAGGAAAGGAACTTGCACTGCTCATTCACTCTCCTCTATGTTTAGCTATCATCTGAATGAAGATTTCATTTCTTTTCCCAGTCTTATCCACCAAGGGACGAATCCAGATGCCATCCTGCGGTTTGTTTCCAGTTCTCACAAGACCTCCCCTCCACTGATCCCCTGCTTATTTTTACATTGGGTACGAATCCCTTCAGAGCAGCTCTGGGATGTGAGAAGGGCTCAGCATGTGTGGGCAGCCCAAGGAGCCCATGTCCTCCAGCAGGACCAGGAGGAGCAGCCAGCAGTACCCTGAGGGAACATGTGAGTCCCCCAGCAACCAGGCCAGCCAGCCCTCGGCTGCTCACTGAGAACATTCTTAGCAGCATCCAAGCAAAACAGTTCACCCTCAACTCCCCAGACAAACTACTGCCATACTCTTTTTCTTTCTAATATTTCTCTCTTCTAATCTTAATTCTTCTGGCTTATGGCTCAATCTTTCTATGGGGATTCATAGCAAATACAAAGAATAATATCTCTCCTACTTTCAAATATTAAGATGGATCATTATTCCTCCTGACATGTTAGAAGATATTTATCAGTATGAGTTATGAGGCCTTTCTGACTGCGAAGATTTAAACATCGATTTAATGCCAACTTAAAGACTCCTAAAAGTGTTGGAGATTGCATTAGATAAATAATTTAACAATAAAAGGTATATCAAGGCAGACATTATTGCAACCTTCTGCCAATCAATCACCATTTTCCATGTTTATCCAATTTCCATCTCAAGGCTCGGTACATCAAATTGCCTAGACATATAGGACACAACTGAAATAACTTCATCATTGAATAAAATTGCACGGCCATTAAAATTCTCTAAAATCAAGATAGCTGGCAATATGTTAAATATTGGCTTCAGTTCCGTAGGGTAATAAATTCTGACCTAAATCCAATCTTTCATGGATAGCTGATTCAAAATGAAAAATTACTGTTTAGTCATTTTACCTTAGGAAAATTTCTATGGAAACCAAACACAGCCCGGGGCGGTCTTTGAAATATATGATAATTAAAAACACAACTCCCATCCTAGGCATCCTGAAACAAAGTGAATGGATTTGTTTTGGTGCACGAATATCAGACACGTTAACAGCTACCTGATTGAGAGGTTGTGCCTCTCCCAGGTCTCTGATGCAGAAGCAATCAATCGGTGCATGGTACAACTTGCACACCTTACAGCCAGCAGGCATCCCCTGCAGCTCCTGCAACAGGGCAAAGGTGCTGGGCTGGGCAGATAAAAGCAGAGTAGTGCAGCAGAATTCTGCTCCGATCTCACATTTGGGCGTTGCTGAAGTCTCAGAAAAAACTTATTATTCTGTAACAAAGTTAACTCCAACTCTTTTGATAATCAGATGTTAAAATCCACTTAAATAGGAAGCTAACAACAATACATCGCACATCATGTTTTCATCTACATAATTTGCAATGGAGTTAAGCACCTTTTATCCCTGATCTGTACATGGTGTAACTTGCCCAGGGTGTCCCAATAAGCCTGTAAGGTATCAAGGGGGTAAATCCAAGCTCCCAAAGTGCTAGTCAGTGTTATACGATGGGTTATGATACGGCAAAGCAGCATGCTTTGCTCTCATTCTTTAGTCAGGAGCTCCTTAATGACTTCTGTGAGTAATCATATCCTCAGGTGACAATCTAATAAATAGACTCTGAAAAATATATTCTTTCATCACAGCAAAAACAAGAGAACCTCCTTTTTTTTTTCCCTTAAATGAGATTTCTGCTTGGGTGAATTCCACTGTAACTCTCTGAGCCCTTTCAGGCTTGCAATGGGGGTCTCTCATTTCTCTCTCATTTCTTCTCTTATTTTTGTAATCTGCAGTGACAGGAAGGAAGGAAAAAGACATGATGTACCTGTTTTAATTTTGGCAAATTATGCCCACAAATGGCTATAAATGATGGAGAGGAATAAAAATCTGTGAATTTCCATGTGAACTTTGGCCTGTTTGTTGTAAAGGACCGAGCTAAATCTAACAGGATTTCTCATTAAGGACATTCAGAAGTGGATCAGGCTGAATACCGTTCATTTCTGCTGGCTAGGTGAACGATGCCAGAAGTATCTGAAGCCCCTCTGCAGCATCTCTCTTGAGCCCAACAGAAGTGATTTTCACACTTGCTTTTCAGGAATCTGCTGGCAGAATTTCTAGAAACAAAACTGCCATACAATGGTTCTTACGCCCTCAACTCAAGTTGGACATGCTTGCTTTGGACCATACACTTCCATGGACCTCTTCTCTTCTTTAGCCTTGCTTATCCCTATATGACCAAAACTAGCTTCTTTTTCACCGGTGATCTTAAAAATTACCACAATACAGGTACAGATATTTGTCTCATCATCTTTGATTTGAGTAGATACCTAAATAAAGCAGCTGGATTTTTCCCAGAAATGCAAAAGATTCGGGACTACTCACTCACACTCTTGAAGCACAGCATAAACTAACATAAAAAGCAAAATCAGGCTACAATGGAATAACTTCTGGAATGCAGCCAAGACTGGTTGCTCTACTTCTAACTGTGGGTGTGTGTGCATGGGCAACTTTGACATTTGAGTGGTCAGAGGTACTGCACTTCATTGGAGACAGTACCCTTTGTTCTGGCATTAGCTAATGAACAATAGGCCAGCAGAAAACAGACTCTGGAACAGAAGTCTCCTTCTGATATATGCCATTTTGCTGCCACCTGACATGTAGATACATAAAGCTACTGGCATCCAAAACAGAAGTGAATCCTTATGTTCTGGACTGCTGTATAAGGAAAGAAGACAACATCACGACTTTGGAAAATCCACCTGCAATTCATGGAACAAAGATCAAAAGTGTGCTTTTTTAAGAGGGAAAACAAATACTGGAGCAGGTTTTAGTTACTGAAGACACTGTTTAAATGAAGTCATCAAAGCTAGTGCAATGTACATCAGCTCTACTACTAACACACTTTGCTTTTAATATTTCATGGGAATCTTGGGTTTGTCTTCATCTCCTGGCAGGAAACAGTAGAATTATGCAAAAATATACCTCAGTTCCACATTGCCTGTCTCTGCTGCAGCTTGGCAAACCCAGCACGTGCTACACAGAAGTCTTGTTATTCCCAATTAATCTCAGCAGCTGCCTCAGCTCTCATTAGCTGTTTGCTTATGCTGGCTGGCAAGGTGGGCAACTGAGCCAGGCTTGGCTCTCCCTTTTGTAAGGGAGTAATCCTTACCATGCTCTCAAGTAAGTGATCAAAGATGATTCCTCCTCTGACACGGGGAATTACTTTGGTCCAGATCTTCAAAGATGTTCAGAGACTTGCAGATGTGCAATTAATGAGAAATTATTTCAAATTATTTCAGAGCACCTAGATCCCATGCAGAAGAAAAAATACAAACAGATACAACATGCATTGCAGTAAATTCATCCTTTAAAATTCCTTTTTCCTGCCTACCATTCAGTGAATTACCCAGAATGAATCATAGCTCACAAATAGATGGAGAACATGGAAATGTTCAGTTCTGTTTAGTCATGCTACTGTCAAGCTCACCAATATTATGCAGCACAGTAATACACAACATACACAGAAGATTTCAGTCTAAAAGCGGTTGAAGATACTCTGCTGCATAGTAGTAGCTAGTAGCTGGCTGGAAGCCTTAATTTCCAATTAAAAGCACAGATGAGTAAGCAGCAAGAGCAGTGCTTCAGCTGCAATTTACAGCAGAAGGGTGCATTCTCACTGGCAAAGTGTTTCTCTACCATTCTGATGAGTGACACAAATGAATCAAGACTTCAACAAAACACTTTGCCCTCAGTTTGGGCGAACAAGTCTCCAGAAAACAGAAGCAATCACCTTGCAGAATGAGGATGATACAAGCAACTGCAGTTAGAATTAGTTACTTTGCAGAGCTGTCTTGCTCAGCAGTGAGGTTTCCCATGAGCTCACACCATCCTTGCATCCTTGGTGACATCCAATGGAGGGATGGTGACAGGTGAGCACCCACCACAAGAACAGCTTGTTAGGATCTGGCTCCAGAGAGCTCTGGGAGAGGGAACTGAAAAATTCCTTGGCCTCCCTGGAGGCTGGTGAGAAAATTAGAGAAGGAAAACGATGGAATTCTGCCACGGACTTCTCAGTAGGGCCAGGACTTGAAACCCAAGATCTTGCCAGGAACAGTTTGTGAGTAAGACTGTAAATAGAACACATTAGAGTTGCGTGTGCATTAAAGCAGATACTGGGAGTGGGAGCACTACTCTTCCTCATGCAGGTGCCAATCAGGAATGACTTCTTAGACACAACCAGATGATAAATCAGTGACTTATCATGGATATTAAAGCAGAGAGTGAGGGAATCAGGGCTATTCACATCTAACAAGCTCCTGAACAATCAAAGACAAGCTTTTATCTGGAAGACTAAATACACAAAATCTTATCCGAGGTTGCACTGCTACAGTCTCTTGTTATTCACTTTTTCTATACCAGCCTTGATTACTCAGGGAGAAAAAAGACTGATGTTTTAAAACTACTTTCTGTGTAAGAAATACTTGCACAGAAACAACTAAATCATGGTTTTCTTAAAATAGCATTAATGCCCTATAAGACTGGCTTCATGCCTAGACTGTTGGCATTTTAATTCAGGGTAGATCCCTTCAGCAACTCCTCCTCATTCCCAAGGAAAGACACTGCAAAACAGCCTCTGGTCTCATAAAGCCCCGTGATTCTCTGTGTACATCAACTACGTGTACCCGTCTGAAAATGTGCCTGAAGCAGGGCATATTCCTTTTAACTGTATACCAAATTCTGGAGCAAACTCTGTGAACAGTCAAGGCATCTATTCCAAGCAGCCACAAAACAGGAAAATTCTTTAGGCCAGCTCAGAGGAGGAAATTAAATGTAAAGGTTTTTACCCCCCCAATTATTTTAGAAGCAATGCAGATTATGTCATTGTCTTCAAATCAAACAGCGGCTGCCTCAAGCTGCAGCTAACACGGATTGCTGGGACACAGCAGTCCCCTGTCCTCAAAGCAACAGCTCATGAGATGGAGGTTCCCATGAAAACCAGTATTTCTTTCTCATGCGTAGAGATGTGCAAATGTTAGAAATGCAGAGCTGAATCGGTAGTGACTCAGCCCCAGCAACCTCCTTCTACCCTTGGTGATGCTGTAGACACAACATTGAAAGCCAATCTGAAAGTCGCTGTTGTCCATTAACAATTAATGCATACTAGTGACACTCCAACAGTTTTGTTACGGTTGCAAAGTCAGATTAGGGAAGAACTAACACTGACGCTGCTCACAAACCTTAATTTAAGCTGGATTCAATACTACTGTGCTTCATATTGCACAGCTTCCTGCTCAGCACTGAATAAAACCAGGAGAATTTAGATGCAATGCTTTCACTTAAACACTCATCCACTGAATACTGCAATGAGTCCATATCAGAAGCCCAACACCTATTTTACACGAAAATAAGCAAAACTACTGGTATGGCTTGAGTTTTCCTACCACAAAACACTTTTTAAACATATTTTCTGACTATATTTTTAATTTAAAACCCTACCAGCTCCCAGCAACAACCTCCTTTTGCTTCAATCATATCCATCTCATCCCCACCACTCCAACTATGCACACTGCAGGATCATGGGAGCATTAGCCACTGCTCAAGCACTTTGCTTTCACTGCTGTACACACACAGTAATCTTTATCAAAGTGCTCACTAAGCACCTGCTGCCCACTTGGCCATTAGCTGCTCCCACACCTGCCCAGCTGCCCCTCTAATGCTCCCTAAAATGACAGCATTTTCCAGAACAGCAATTTGGTGACAACTAGGGCTGCTGGTCGCAAGTTTTTCAGCCTTCCTGCCCTTCATTTCTTGTGCTGTGCACTGCTCTCAGCATTTTCTTAAGATGCCATTTGCCAACACTTGTCTGCCCTCAAGTTTGTTGCCCTGTTCATCTCTGTTACAAGATCTGTGGACTTTCCATCTACAAAGAAAGATGTCCAGTTTCTGACTCACTGGCCAGATTCAGCTTCTGAGGATAAACCATTAACTTGGTTCCTTTTCCCAGGAACATCTCTTCCATGAGCAACAAGAAGTGTTTGGACAGCTTTTGGATCAAAGAAGCATTGCCTTTATGTTCCAAGGAACAAGTGCTCCAAGCACACAATAAAAACACAGCCCTTCCATCTGATGCCTGATTGAAAATCCAGTACAAGTGGCAGTAGCTTCTCTGAACTTTGAGTCCTGGCATATACATGTACTTTTGGCACATAGGCTATTCTCTGGTCTCCATCCACATGATGAGACAGGGTCCATTTTCAGCCAAAACAACTAAGTGTCTTTCCATTACTCTCTCATATTCTAATTTTATCTGTCAAAACATGCACATGTCACGTTAACCTGAGAATCACTACGACTGTGCATTACTGCTGATACCTTTTTTTTCCTCTTTACAGTGTCATGGCTCCATTGATTTTGGTATTGTTGCCTCTGCTTCACACATAGCTAAGGGCATAAAGGAGGCACACCACATTTTAGAAGCTCACTTCACCTAAATTTCAAGCACTGAATCTTGAAACTGCCTTTTATAAAGAAAGAATACGGTTTCCAGAAGAGAACACAATCTTTGTACGTGGGGTAATTACATCTTGGTGTACTGCAGAATAACGGCGCATGGCTTAAATGCTATTAATTGTGAGCAGTTTTGTTCCACAGGATGTTGTTCGCTGATAACTACTCAATTAGTGTTATTTTGCAATTAGTCTACTCACAGTAAATTTATTGCAACCAGAGTCATCTATGGTGCAGCAAATTAAAACGCTGTCTGGGCTGTATGTGCAGTGGCTCTTATATGCTTCTTAAACCGTGCACAGCTCATCACAGTCATTTTGTCACACTGACAGATTAGAGGTGCAGGAAAGCAGCAGTCACTGTCACTGGGAATCCTGAAACCAGGAGAAAAAGATAAATTTGGGGTCCAGTCACCTCTGATTAAACCCAGCGAGTGCAAAAACGCAATGCCAAAATTGTGAGAGCTAAACAAAGGGCATACATTTACATGTCACTGTGTGCTTACCCATGCATATACAGGGTGAAATTTAATATTTGCTTAGTTGAAACTCCCATTCTTCCAAAATTATACAGAGGATTCTCCCATTTCCATGCTTTGAAGAACTGCTCTGCTCCACCTCGTATTTGGCATTTGTGAGGCTTATCCCCTCTCTTCCTGCAAATCAACCTCCTCCTGCCAAGTCCTTTGAAGTGTTCAGCTACACACTCTGCAGGCATACAGACTGCTACTACCTGTGCATATTGTACAGTAAACAGAGCTCCAGAGCCCTTTTCTCATGGCTTGAAAACTGAAAGAAGGCGGTGTTTTCTAAAATGAAATGGAGCACTCTCCTCAGCAGCACATGAGAAATTCCAATCTCTTGCCTCAGTGTGCCAGAGCAGTATTATCACTAAGAAACTCAAGGGAAAGCAGTCTGATCTGTAAAGAACTTTTTTAGTGCTGGTGAATTATGTGCAAACAGAGTAGCTTGATTATTTTTCTACTTTATTTATGAGTTGGGTTTACCCCATAGGGATGAAGGTAGCAGAAAACTGCTAAGACTACAGTAGAGCCAACAGAAAATAAATTGGGCTCACTTGATGCAGCATTTCTGGGGACTTTTCTTTTGCCACAGCGTCTTAGAAAAAACCACTCAAAGAAACTGTTACTTATTTTTGTCTATCTAGGGCCACAGATCTGGGTCAAGCATAAACCCAGATGGATAATTAACAATAAGGATTAGGGCAGGGTCTCCCCTGGACTGTAGCAGCCTGTAGAAGCTGGCCCACAGGAGGGCTGATGCAGAAACCGCTCGGCACCAGACCTGATGACTCACAGACTCAGTACCAAGCACCAACGAGAACTGCACATCCATCTAATTTGAGGGCCAAAGGACTCAGGGCTGTCATAATCCACATCAGAGTGAAAAGCAGAGAATTCAGGGACTGATGCAGCCAGCAGGCCTGAAGTTGGGCTACTTTAATTGCAGAAGGAAGATCAGCAAGGAAAAGTCCCAGCCTCTCTGTGGAGTTGTGCAACTGTAATTTATTGCTGCTCAAATTTTTAGTCACATAGGGTCACCATGGCCATTCTAAACTGCACCCTTCCCATGGGAATAAAAGACTCTGCTGGGGAATAATGTGGCACATATCACTTGTGCTTTGCCAAAGAGGTTTAAGATTAGATTATTTTAAAGCCAGGAGTTCACGTTTCAACTTCCACTTCTTATCAGTGCATCTGCCCTAGAGGAGGGCCATGGATAGGGAAGGAGACAGTTCATCCAGGCCCACCTTTGCTGAGCAGAACTGAGTCCAGCTCACCTGGGGAGTCAGTGCCTGCATGGCTGGAGACCAGGCTGGAGATGGGCCCAACAAGGAAGCAACCAGCCCTGCTGTCTGCAGGCTGCTGATCTCCACATCACATCTGAAAAGAACTGAACTCCCCAGAGGGATGGTGTCAGACTTACTTTCTCCCTCCCTTACCTGCACTGACTATATTTCCCCTCAAAACTCACTTCTACCAGCTCCAAACAGTCCCTTCAAAACGAAGTGACTTACTAGCTAGCTGCCTGCTGCCCTGATCTTAGCTTTGACTTCAGATAAGGCTGCACCCAAAACCTGTGACACCAGCTTCCTGGTCCACAGCACTGGTGTCCTGTTTTCAGGCTGGGTTCATTGGCCAATGCTTACCCACATTCTGAGCAAGGTAGGCAACTTCTCCTGTTCCAGGCCCCGTCCTGCTGCAAGGCAGACACTCTGCAATGTCCTCAGAGGGACTATAGCCTGTCTGCTTCTGTTCTCATGGAAACAATGCCGCTTTTCATACAAGTGGCAAACAACATGCTACTGGCGTTAACAATCCTTTCTTATACGCTGAAGATGGTTACATTCAATTTTTTTTTGCTTATTGCCATTGGAAATAAAGTATTTGAAAGAAAGAAAATGAGCCTGTAAGATCCTGTTCCTGTTGGTAACGATTCAAGTGAATGTATCGCTTAACATTTATGATAGTCCAGCTGGATGAAGTCATGTCCATGATTGATAGCTACGCTGAACAACTTTGTGGCTTTGATCAACCAAGACAGGATCCAATGGAATTAAATGTTGGATGACATCTCAATGGAAACTGTAGAACTGAGAACACATTTATACACAGAGATAATGGATGAATGTGCTTCTACAATGCATAAATATTTAAACTTTACAGCTCTGCTGAAAATGGACAGGAAATCTTTTTTCAAACCAAACTGAAAGGGATAGTGCCTGTATGCTAAAAATAAAGACTAACAAGTGCCTGGATGTCTGACTTTTGCTGACAAACAGCATATAGCTTTCTCGATGCATAAACTGGCAAAACGTCTAAACAGACCTCCCCCCTGCCAGCAATCTTGACAACAGGCTGTCTTATGTTCCCAAAAGTTGATAGCCAGTGCTTCACAAACCTCTTCTAATGAAGATCAATGCCTTTCAGGCATATCTGGATCTGATGAAGACACCTTTGACAAAGGATGTGGCTAACAGCAGCAGCAGGAAAGGTCTGAGACCACAAAACAGAACTCAATCTATGGATCTTTAACAGGGCTGTAAAATTGAACAGATCAACCAAGTGGTATCATAAGGTCTCCAAGAAGGAAACTAATGGCTGAACAGGAACCAGTCCTGAGGAGTACTCTAACACCCACTGGACACCTTCAATTCAGGTGTTCCTACACGTCTATCTTAATAACGCCGTATTCAGATGTTCTAGAAATCACTAAGCCTGGATCTCTTCTATAGCTCTGAGGTCCCAGTCTGCCTGTGCACTGGCACCACTTGCATAAGCAATTCATGTCCCACTCAATATGCTGCTGCTTTATCACTTCCCTACAGCAGAGCTCCCAAGTCTGCTCCAGAGCACCCTATATGTAACACAGGATGTACAGACTTCTACGCCAATGAAATCTGGCTGTTAGAGCAGTAAACTTCAGCTGTCAGCATGGGCAGCAGGAAATCACCCTGAGGCAAAGAAAAGTCAACATTTTCCACAAAGATCCATCTGGCTAAGTTAATAAATTCCCAAATTAAACTTCTTAAACAGGCCTCACTGCCTAAAACAAAAATTTGAATGAAACTTAATCACTGTTAACCCAAAAAACTGTACCCACAGTCTTTTTACACTTAATACTTTAATGTGGCATATCCCCATAAGTCATGAGCTGCTAATAAATTCATGTGTATTTTAAAATAAAAGCATACTGGACAATGACTCCATTTCACTACGTCTTTGGAGGGAAACTCAAGTGATGCTGAGACTGCCATCGATGCCTGATTTTGCTGAATTCTTATCTTTCTGCTGTTCTGCTTTTACTCTCCCTACAACTTGTTCTGCCTTCTCTGTCTCTCTTCCCATTCACACTGAACACTACATCTTCTACTTGCTCCATTAATTCTTAATCTCCAATATTGGCCTACAGAGTAAAGACTTTGAATTTTACCATGAATTTTACCAATTTTACCAAAAGAAAAACATCAAAACACATGTTGTAAAACAAACAAACAAACAAACCAAAACCAACCCCATAGCCACAAAACAACAGTCACAGAGGTGGGAAATGAGGAGCTGACACCATTCACTGTGGTAATATGCAACATCTAAGCTAAAAGCTTAAGCTTCTATTACAGAGAGATGTTCCTCTGGGGCACCTCCTTTTTTACACTCTCTGTGAAAACAGTTTAACCTCCAAATTCAGCCAACAGCACCATGATCCTCCTCCTCTTCTCTGTGCCACACTGAGTCTACCCAGTCATAACCACTGCTCTCTCTGAGATGGTGCAATGAACGGGTAAGCTGTCAGGCTTAGAGGATGTAAGTAAATATTCCTCATGAAATAAACTGAACATTCTTTTCAAACAAGCACTTTACTATGGTGGAAGTTTACAGCTGAGTAAATGGCGGCTCATGAAGTGTTCTTACTGAAAGGCAGAAATGGGCTAGTGAAATATGCAAAGTGAAACCAAGCAGAGAGACGCCTGATGTATCTGACTGCACACAGGAACCACAAGCAACAAATCAAAGCCTGACTTAGGCAACAGTTGGCACCTGGCTCTCTACAGTGGTAATTTTGAAAATTACTTTAGTTGATTAAAGATCATTAAAAACAGAAGCGAGTCACAGAACTAGATTTTTTTTCATGCTTAAAAAAATAGCTATGTTTCTTACAGTTATCTCACAAAAATGCTTAGTAGCTCTGGTTCTTAGCTAGAGTTCCATAGCAGAACTATTAAAAATGGCTGTAACAACAATATATCTCATTTATTGGCTAGCAAAACACACCAGAATTCACTACAGTTGTTCTCTGATCCCAGAAAAGCAGGCGACTCAGTAACAAGACATGCACCTCAACTGTGCTTCTCTGCATCTCTAGATGAAGAACTAAAAGAAACAAAAGTAGCAGATAAATTCTTATATCACATAGCACAATAAAAATCTGGGGGAAGTGAAAAAGAAATTCAGCATGAATCTACCAAGGATCCTGCGATACCCATATAACTCCCTGCTTAAAACATCTCAGATTCTCCCCAGCTTTCACAGACTAGAGAAGTACATGTTTCTGCAGCAAAGTCCATTTCTTGTCATTAGGAATCCATTTCAATCATACACAATCCTATTCCCAAAACACCGCTTTATTTCTCCTTCACCACCTCCCAACTTACCCTCCAGCGTACAGAAACGTGTCACCTTCTCCGGCATCAGCTTTCCATGCTTGTGCTGACAGTACACATCAGCGATCTCCTGCCGACATTGCTTAGACTTTGCCCGGGACATGGCTGAGATTGCCTCTTTGCCCGTTACCTCGCACTTGGGTGGCTGGTCGTACCTCAGTTCAGGAGAGCTGTTTCCAGTTTTTTTCAGAGGCTGCTGTATGGGAGACGTGTGCATGTCCTTCAGGTTGCTGTCACTGCTGTTCTTTCCAGGCTTATCACCCAACTGCACCACCTCGTTGGAGCTCTTCCCCAGCAGCGAGTTCTCCTTTACCTTCTCCTCTTCCAGTTTCTTTCTCAAATGCTCCTTTTGCTTGCTAAGGGGTTTTTTCACCAGCTCAGACTGGTGTTTTTGCCTCTGAGTCCTGGGAGCAAAGTTACTGTTATCAATATTTTCAAAGTCTTTGGGGACCGAATTCTCATTATTGCTGTCTGTTCGTGTTTTCTCTTTTGGTCGGTGAGAAAAATAGCCATCCTATAAATAAGGAGAAAAATTACATTTTTCTTACTACAATATTCATGTGCCATGCATTACAAGCATTTCATACATGAAAATATCAATAAATTATAATCCAGCATACTGGAAAATAGCATGTTAGGGTTCATAACAGAAAGGTAAGGCTGAGGAAGTCAACTGAGCTGCTGACATCAGTGCAGGCAACCACATCACCCACTGCCCTTCATCTCTGAGCTGGGCCTGACTCCATCTCCGATGGAGCAGGGGGTTTATACAGACTTGTGAGCAGTTGTTGACTGAAGAAGACTTCATCCTGACACCATTAGAATCAATGGCAAAGCTCTCAGAAAGGCCTGGGCCAGGCCCTGACCTCCAGTCCTCCACCAAAGCCTCCCCTCGTCTCCACACCAGGATGAACATCCTGACCATAAGGGCTGTAATGTTCAAAACATGCTACATGAAGGAAAGGGAATGGACATGGTACAATGTTTGTCTGCTGCAGAATAACGCCAGCCTTCGTGATTTCCCCCCTTCACCTGTTACCATGGAAACTCAGCCCAGCACTGACTGCAATAGCAGATTTTTAAGAAGTCGCATTTTTATTTGCCATCAGATAGGTTACACTGGTGACAACTCCTGGGGAAAGTGCAACAGGCCACACAAGGACTGTGAAATCAGTGAACACCCTTGTTTGCTGTGCATTGGTGGGTGGGCTCCCTGGGAGCCAAAAGTTCCACCTCAGTACTGCCCACGTCCCAGCCCTGCACTGCTCCCTGGCTTCCTGAGCCTGCTGTATGGCCTCCTCCTGCAGCTGTCCTCCAAATCATCTCCAAAACATGCTTATTAAACTCAGAAAAAACCCCAAAAGGGAGGCACCATCACAGCCTACCCCTGGGCACCACCATGGTCTGCACCACAGCATGCTCTCTGCAGACAGAGGGATGCAAGCAGTGCCACAGGGGCAGGCTGTTTGTCTGTCCAGCCTGCTTCAGGCTGAGGGAGCTGAGCCAGGCCAGGCCTGGAGTGCTGGGAGAGCAGGGGCTGCTGAGCATAGAGAAGAGGTGGCTCTGGGACCTCTCATTAGTGTCCATTAACACCTGAAGGGAGGTGCAAAGAGGATGGAGCTGGGCTCCTTGCAGTGGTGCCAAGAGCAGAGGCACTGGGCACCACCCAGAGCACAGGAGTTCTCTCTGCCCATCGTGCAGCACTGTGCACTGTGCGGTGCCCAGAGGCTGTGGGGTCTGCTCCTTGCAGATGTTCAGAAGCCACATAGATGTGGGCCTGAGCAAGGCACTCTGGAACAATATCCCTAAAGGACTAGACCTGAGCCAGGCAGGCACACTGTAAGGCTGTAGCAGTGCTAACGGCAGAGAAGGGAGGTGTGGGACAGCACAGGGTTGTGGGCACCATGTCCTCCAGCCACAGCAGAGGCTGAGGATGGCCGAAGCTGAAAGTGTCCTTCACCAGCACTTCTAAGCCTTTGTCGCTCTTTATGCTGGCTTGAGCTGCTCATATTCTCATGGAAATCAGACAGGCGTGAAAGAAATCCTCAGCAAAAGGGCAGAATTAATTCTGAGAATGTACAAAGAACAGTAAAACATCTGAGTTCTCCCAAGAGCTGGTGAGAGCTGGCTACGTGGCTCCCTTCAGACCTCCGCAAACCTCTCCTGGTTGGCACGCAATTGACAAATTGAATGAACACATTCACAGGAGAAAGTCTGTAAGACAGAAAAGAAAAAGGAGGACAATCCCAGGGATCCCAGGGACATCAGAGAGCACAGCAGTCTGTTAGAGAAAAGACACAGAAGACCAGAACAAGAGGCACCTGTATGTGTAAATGAATATGAAATGGGAACTCTGCTCCAGCTGCAGAAGATAGCACTCAGGCTAGCAGGTAACACTCTTTCAGACTCATGGAACAGGCAGTATCTCTACTTACTAAAGTGCTCAGCAGACAAAAGCAAGGGGAATTGTTACTAAAACATTTGATGACCAGGTTATAAATATTGATAGACTTTTTTTCTGCCCAGCACTCTTTCCACTCCTGCTAGACTAAGCAGCCAGAAAGCAGTGCTTGCCAAATCACAGCAGTGGCTAACGTTGACTGATGGGAGCCATCCTTAGCACCTACCAACCACATCTCACATCCCAAACATTTCAGTAGTGCTAGCTAATTGCTTCTCCCACCTCTCCTGTGAAGAGCTATTTCACAGTCAGATTTCAGCGATGAAGGAGGATGAGATAATGACTTGTCCAAGGTCACACAGCAAGCCAGTATTGCTTTGACCTCTGCAGCTCAGCAATGAGAAATGTTTTAATAGTTTATTCATTAGAAGATCTGTTTTTGTGAGTGACCCAAGTGATTCTCTTCCACGAATCTCAGCTTGCAAGTAGCTATTGCAAATGGAATGCAGAGGTTTTTCACAAGCCAACTGTTTTTCAAACAAAATATTTTTATTTTTGAGAAAGTGCATCTTTATTTTTTAAAAAAGTCTCATTTTTAAGAGTAGAAAGCACACAAAATCAATTTTTTCTATTTTTTTAAATAAAGGAGTAAGATTTTTAAAATTTGTATCTCAGTGAAAGAGCAACAAGAAAGAAACTAACAAGAAATCCCACCAAAAAAAGTTTCAAGACAGCACTTGTTCCTATGAGTGATCAAACAAAAAGAACTCCTCTATTTTCAGAGCCCAGCTCTTTTTATTTATCCTATATCTCCGATATATCTTCAAAAAGAAAAAGACCCCTGACCCCAGCAGCAAACTGCAAACAGAGCAAGACAAATATGAAGCTTATTAACTTCATACCCAAAACACCTCTTCCAAGGTGCTGCTGCTCTGGGTAATGGCCCAGTGCTTCAGATGTTTGATAGCTGCCATGTTCCCTTTTTTGTTCAGCCAACTTCTGAACCTCAGGTTGGCTATGCCAGTAGCACACTTCAACTTGCTTTATTTTAATGCAATGATAGAAACATCTTGCATTTGTATACACAAAACAGCTCTGAAAACTTAACTGCTCTGCAGACACACTTTCTCTAAGCTAGAGCTCAACTTTTCCTCTCACTCTATGCTCCAATGCATACATTGCCTTTTATAAGGCAATAAGCTGCACCCAGCCTTGCGATGAGGCAGGAACCACTGCGAGCTGGGGATATCTGGATGGTCAAACAACAAGTGAAATGAGACACAAGAGGCTGCAGTCGCTGCGGGCTGGTGAGATCAAAGCCGTGCTGGGGTCATGCTGACATCCCCAAGGCTGTCTCATTGGCCAGCCACGTCCTGCCGGTGGGGATGGGATGGCTCAGGGCACCCGCCTGTGCTTGCTCAACATGGGGCTGGGTCCATCTTGTGGCTCTTGTGTTACAGCCATTTGTTTCATACTTATGAGATAGCGATGTAGATATCACCCTGATGGCAGTGGTTAATTGGGTGTACAAATGTGTGAAAGTAAACAGGGAGGCTTTTCCCTTGCTTCTTTTTTTTTGTTTCCCTGCTTATATGAAGCTGAAAGACAAGTCATCTAAAATGCTATTAATACCATTAGTATAAATTTTATGTCCCAAACACCTCCTGAGCTATTTATAGTCCTTAAACTTCAACAAGTTGCGTATGTGAAATATGAAGAAAAATATGAAAGAGGAAATGAGAACTTTGTGTTGCATTTCAATGACAGCCATGCAGAGAGCTACAGGGACGTGGCTCAGCAGTAATGCAAACACCCTTATGGTTAAGTTCTCATCGTTAATATAGCTGAAGGCACTTTCTGTCTGTAACTGGAGCCTTTCAGCACACAGAAACTCACGGCCAAAATACCTGGTTGCAACAATGAGAAAAAAGTCTATCTTCTGCATTAAACTCTTTCCAAGGCTGCGATGAGATCTTTCTGTGTATCTTGGCAACTTTCCCTCTCTGACTCTCACTAAATGACTTTTCTCTTCAGGTTAAAAAAGAAAAAAAGGAAAGAAAAAAAAAAAGGAAACAACAATATGCCGTACCACAAACAACATATTGATAAGGGAGGAGAGCAGAATTCCACTTTTTTTTTGGCAGTAATTCTTCTAATGCCCACAGTAAGAAATTGGTGCAAACACTGCCCTCAGCCCCTACCTGATGCCTCATTCAGACCCCTCCATAGCACAAAAAAGCCTTCAAGGATGAGGTGTGGGGCCTCTCCTCTTACAAATCGCATCTGACATAGGAGAGTAGTAGAAAGCCTTGAAGAAACCTCAGGAGAAAAAAGCAAAGTAAACAGAGGATTTACTGGCATAAGGTTCACCTCTTCAAACTCTTCTCTCCCTTCAAGTGCTTTGCTCCCCTCTGGGAAATGCCTTTCCAAGTGTACACGCTGGAATTTGAGAAGACAAATGTATCACAAGCGCTTCAAAGGCAGACACAAAACTAAGCTGGGCTTTAATCGCCGCCTGCCTGGGGGCACGGAGAAGACCACAAAAGCTCTGCAGAGACAGCATCTGGGAGGAGCGAGGGCTAAAAATACAGCCCAACTGCAGAACGGCTGTGCCAACCAGAAGGTGTGTATGTACATCAGTGCATACAGAATAAAAAGCAAACAGGGCACCCAACAACTGCCACGGCTGGACACAGTCCGATTTCAGCCTCACGTGAGCCAATGCTCCCACATCTGCTGATGCAAACAGGGAATGCCACCAAGCACAAAGTCTCTATTTACCTCCCAATAACTCAATTCCTTCTCAACAACTTTCACCAATTATGCACAGTGTAATGGTTTCAAGGCAGGACCCGCAAGCATCAGCAGGACAAGGTTTGCAGGGAGAGGACATGAAGCTCAGCACTTAAAAGCTTGCAACAGCAGCAGCTGCTGACAATAAATTGCATTCATCTGCAAAGTTTGGGAGTACAGACAAAAGCAGCACAGTGGGCTTAAGCAGGCTACAGGAAGATGGATCTCTCTTGCTCTGCAATACTTATTCTACTATGTTGGATTCACTGCAGACTTTGTGCCATGGATGTAAAATATGTTCAAGTCAGGACAAAGAAATCCTGGAGAAAGATCACAGTGAAATCATGCTTTGCCAGTTCTGGCAGTGCTACGCAATCTGTATCAGAGGATTTGCTGTTCAAAAAGTCATCCTTTCCAGCTTTGGACCAACTATTTGTAAGCAGCACCTTCCTATCTCTCAATGCGCTTGCAAATTACACTGAATACACTACCAAAAAGAAAAGAAAACAAAATTATACCAGGACCAAATTAGAAGCAGAGAGCTTATTAACATAGCCTCTATGTATCCACAGTCAAAAATGAAAGTAGCATTTTCAAGACAATACCTAACAATGTTATTTTTCTTTTGTACAAACCTAATCCCATTCATAGAATGCTCAGAAAAATATTATTAAAATCACCATTCTGGTCTTTGCAAGAGAATAGTTTTCAGGCACAGCCACAGATCAAAACAGACTCTACCCAAAACCACCTCATTTGAGAGGGTTCCCGTAACTATCACTGAGTACTACAGGCTTCAGACACACACCACCCAAGAGCCAAGCTATCTGACCTGTATTTCCATCACACTCCGTCTGACTTTGGCTGTGCTTCTGCAGCCTGGGAACGACGTGGCTTCTTTTCAGGGACAAACCACAAACCTGCATTTGCACATCCTTCTTGCACAATGTCTGTAGCTCAGCTGATGAACACACTGCTCCTGCTGCCATTCTGCTTCTGCAGAGAGGTGCCAATCAGGTCAAAATACTTTTCTCCTCCCGTTTTAAATGCCAGCTCTGTTTACAGCCTTTCTAAAGAAACCTTTGGAGGGCTTGCATCGCTCTGCAAGCACTGTATTTCAAAGCTCAGGTGTGACACTGTCACGTTTATCACCAAACATACCTGGAGAGAAGGATTTCCACAAACATAAAGTTTTGGTCCTAAGCATATCTGGTCCTCAGAGGGTCAGGGAGAGGCGAAGTGCCACGTGCTGCATGGCGACAACCCTGGCATGGAGAGTTTGAATGACGCTGGGGCCTCTGTATGTGAATACATGGCGATTCAGCAATAACAAACACATGCTCCCAAACTGGGAAGGAACGCTCTGTGCCACAGAGCATGGATGAGATCACAGGCAGCTACATACTGATTGCCACTGATGCTAAAAATAACAATATAACATTATTGAAAAGTAATTTTTGAAGCTCAAAGCTTTGCATGTAGCGAGAGTCTGAGCTGTCCTCCAAAACCTGCACAGGCTTTAATTTGCCAAACTCTATCTTTATTAAAGCATTTCTCGTGCAGAATGAACGCTCTTTGGTACACTGCCCACTGCTTCTACAGCTTATCAGAGACTGGCTAACATGCAGATAAATGGGCAGCCAATGGGAAAACAGAGTGAGGGCACTGCAGGCGGCTCATGTGCGGTTCAGGGCTCTGACCCCAAGCACTGCACCCAGCGAGCTGTGCTGGGCAGGCAGCACTGCTCAGAGCCGCTCCTTGTGGCAGCAGGACTATACTCCTTTCACTGGAGGGGTCATCCATTGCCATCCCGGTATCACAGAAGTCCTACAGACGCTACGCAGATGGAGGCACCATGTGCAAGCAAGCACTGAATGGAAGCACTTACAGTCGTTCTCTGGAACGACTTATTTCCTCCCCAAGTACAAAGCCCTGGGCTTGGTGGACTCAGAAGCACGTATCTATCAAAGCTCCGTCCCACACAAAGCTGGCATTGTTCCACCACGTAAAACAGACATCAGGATGTGCAGCTGCGGGGCAGTGCCCCGAGGGGCACAGGACCATCTATTCGGCTGGTCCTGAGACCAGGAAGGGTTTAAACAGCACTACATGAGAAGATAATTAAAACAAGTCTCCTCTTTGTTCAACATTAATTACAGCTCTGTGACATCTTATTTTGTAATGCTAGTTAATTACTCAATAATGATACCTTCCAACTGCCAAGGAAGTCAGCGGATGGCATCCCTACAAGTAAAGGCTTCTCCTGGAGCACAGCCCTCCTCCCATGCTCGGACCTTGGCACAATCGAGGGCTGTTTCTTTGTCAAACCACAGAGAATCACAGAATGGCTTGGGTTGGAAAGGACATCAAAGACCATAATTCTGTAAGAATTCATGGGGGGGAAAAAAAAAAAACAAAGACAAAAAAAAAACCCACACCAAAATATCATCTCCATCACTGTAGAATAAATCTGACGTGTTTGTCTGGAGTCATCCCAACTCGTCTGCCAGATGCATACCAAAGGATGGTCACCATCAGAATGGTAGCAAATAGTAATTTTATTTATTTATTTATTTCTACAAAAAAGTCATTGCAAAGGATTTCTGAGGCTGAGCATAACAAGAGGTACCACGGCCGGTACTACACTGCCAATCTCAGCACCCTGCAGACATCTTGTTGCTCTGTCAGAATGAACATGAAATTAAGGACTTCAGTTGAGGACGTGGCTGATGGGCCACGAGACCTTGAAAAATGAGTGTTTCTGGCAGGTTTGGACAGGAGCACAGCCAGAGAGCAGATGGAGAAGCGACAGCAGATGTTAAAGCAGTTAGCTTTGTCCATATGCTTTTCCATTTTGCTGTAATAAGTACATTGTACTTTAATCGTCAGAGGCTGAAGACTTGTGAGAATCATTCTGTGAGCAATGTATGAACCGACTTCGTGCCTGACATTAAAGAGAGAGGCACAAAGGGTGGAAACAAATTTATTGATTTTGAACTTGAAAGCTGGTTGAGATGAAAGATGTAACGGCATCAAATATGGTCCGCCAGTACGTACAAAGATCATGAGAAGTGATCCCTTGGACTTAAAGGGAAATTCCAAGACTTGAAAAAGCTCCAGCCCTTCAGGAAACAGCACTAACAAATGCCACCACTAATACATAGATAGCTCTGAAAGTAATGCCTCCTATTTATTTCTATGGAAACTGCAACAGATACAAAGAGCACAATAACACTATGTGATCGAGAAAACTCTCAGCTACAAAGCACTATTTTTCAGCACAGTCCCCAACATTAGCTGTGCATTTTTGCCAGTGATGAACAAGAGCTGCATGCCATGATCGTATAAAAACCTGCACCAACGAAGGTGACCCACTGCCCCCACTGCTGAAGTGCACCACCCATCCTTCCCTGTGCTACGTCCACTGGGTCTCCATCAATGTTCAGCAAACAAGAATGCCCATGGGTGCCATTTTTTTCTGCATAAGGAATTCAATTCCACTCTTTTGCTTTATCCACCCTTCCATGTCAGATGCCGTTGTGTCAGAGTGCCCCTCTGCTGCTGTCTGTCACATAACAAAATGTTACGGGATGTTGGTGGGAAGGTTCAATCTCTGCTGCCATCCCACCAACAGCCACCTCTGACATCATGGGCTGACATAAAACAGGTGACACTACTTTCAGAGCAGCTCTCATATAAGGTGCATACTTTTTCCTTTTGTATACATGCTATTTTTGCAATAAGGTAAGATATAGAATAAATACTTCAATACTTCAAAACTTTGCCTGCTTTCCTCGGAACAGTTTTTCTGTTTTTTTCTGCTAGCTTGCATTTGACTTTGAGTGATTTGGATCATGTAAAAACACCACAGAGCAGCCCTCAAGAGATGGAACAGATTTTCACATTTCCTGCAGCTCAGTGCAGTGCCTAAATGAGCAGCTCTTTTGCATTAATAGTAATTTCAAATGTTCATCTGGCTATTAGAGTCTGGAATAAAACTACAGGGAACTGTGAAAGCAAACATCTGCAGTATTTTAAAAACTGTCAGCCTTCTTTTCTGCTATCTCAGGCTCTTCAGGAAAATCTGTACTTACACAGAAGGACTGGAAGATACCTAAGACTATTTTACTCAGTCTGTAACAGAACTTGCTTTGTAGTCAGCTGCCCCCAACTTACAAATGCTGCTCCCTTCCATGCAATGCCTGACCCCAGGCTCAGGCAGCTCGCAGCGCTGGTGGAGCAGCCGCCCTCCATCACTGACGGCATTTTCAACCTCCTGGCCTCATTTTAACTCAGCTCATCTCTGAACAGAGCTCAGCACAAGGGATGAGGAAGGACTGAACCGAAGTGCAAAATACAGTTTCTGAGGAAGCTCAGGAAAACCCTGGAGGCTTGCCTGTCCTTTCTCTTTTTTTTTTTTTTTTGCCCACAGCTCCTTCCCAAGGGAAGGCAGGTGGTACAATCCTCCCAACAGACACAAAGGAGCTTCAAGCCCAGACATGAAGGAGCCTATATGAAGTCAGCACTTTCTCAAAGGAAAAGTGATTTAAGTGACTTTTTGTATTAATGCCCATTATCCTGTACTCCTCGAACAGGACCCTCAAGCAGCATTTGAAAAATGCTGCAGCTTCATAGAGTAAAAAAGCAATTGCCACTTGTGCCCCATAGATTTCTACAGGACAGATGGTTACGTGTGGAAGGGGCTGCTCTGGGGAGGGCAAAACAGCTCTGGGCCCTGGAGCATGGAGTGGGACCTGGTAGCGAGGGCTATTCTGGTACTGAAAAGAAAACAATGTTTTGTGTATTTATGTATTTGTGTATACAGCAAGTTGTACCACTTGATTATGTGACAAGGGTGTCCAGAAAGATGATGCTGTATAAATAAAGAACACCAGGTGTTTACTGGGGTAAAGCTTGGCCACTGGAATGCAAACTACCAACACGATAACCACACTGCACACCCATCAATTCCCAAACTCACCAAAAGATTCTCCTCCTGCACTGCAGTGTCAGTGATCCATCCCACAGCAAATAACATGGCTATGTGAACTGAACTCCTTGCCTTCATCCTTATTTCTTTCAGCCAAAATTCAGCCCATATACACTTCATGTCTTTCAGAGGAGTAGTAAACACTTGAAATTGCTTCCTGATGATTTGTTATTAACTAGATTCCAACTAACTTCAACTGGAGAACAACTCCAACTCACATCTAAACAATCTTGGGCAGCCCACAGTGAACTGCTGAGATACACAGTCAGATTTCTGGCAGCTATGGAGATTAAGCATAATTAAAATACGGATGGTAGAATCTGAAGACCCCCTCACATACAAATGAAAACATCCTTGTAAAATACGGTCAGTTTAACACAAACATATTCAGCCTTAATTAGGTAGAAAATCTATTTAGATAAATACAATACAAAGAATAATAATGAACTTCTGGATTACATTCTGTTACTTGGAGGGAAAATACAACACAAATAAATGGGAAGTAATTGGAGCTTATTTAATAGTCTCAGACTATCAGCTTGAACAACTATAATCGTTAAAGACCCTGCAGTGATCTTCTACTGATAAACGTTGTTAAATCAGAATTACAATATGACAAGCATGAACAGCAAAGCCTATTAATACAAACAGCACTAAAAGAAACAGATTAATTCCAAGCTGCCCAGCACCATGAGAAGCCTTTGAACCAAACATTCTAGAAGGAAAGGTCTCCACATTTCCTCTATTTTGAATAAGACTAAAATAGGAACACTTAAGTATGTAGAGCAGCTGCAGGTAAGCAATGGCTGTCCAGCATTAGAAACACATCAGCACAGAGCTCAGCATTCACTGCTCAAAGCGAGCCAAGCAGATCCGTTCATGCAAGTCTCAAGTACTGCCCCTGGACCATGAGGACCACGAGGGACGGATGGGTGTTTGCAGCACTTTCTTGTAGTACGGATCTGGTAAACCTGGTACCACGTCTTGCTGGTAGAAAACCAACTGCTGCCATTTAATTCCCACCCATGGAAGGCATCTTCCCTCTAACATCTCTTCTCCATTCCTTCCACAAACACAAAGAGATGCTGGGTGGACTCTCTTACTCCTTTTTTCTCTAAGGACAGCTTAGAAGTCCCCTTCCCCAAGAGTTATCCCAGAGCTGCCCCAAACCTTCTGTGCAGCTCCACCTTTGCCAGCCATGCCCTGCTGGGGCAGAGATGAATGTGCCTGGGCCAGGCTCATTTCATCACAGCCATAGTTTGCCTCCTGTCATAGCTACATGTGGTTTGGCCAAATTTTCTGGCCCTGTAAACAGGCGTGATTCATACAGGCCCATGGCTGTATGCCAGCCAGTAGTAGGAGATGATTTAATTAAATGGAATTAATTCAGGCCTCCATTAAATCAGGCTCAGGCACTAACATTATCAAGAATGCACCCTGTCATGCTGTGCACAGGTCACATCACCAGACCTGTCACAGACTGCCCAGAGGGGCCACATCCTGCCCTGTGCCTTCACAGGACGCTCTGCAGCTCCCACCTGAAATTCTGTCAGGAGCAAGGAACTGCTCACACTAAGGCAGCAGCCACTTCCTACCCGACAGCACTGCCCAGGCAGCACAGAGTAACACTGACTTTGCCAGTCACTCTCCACCGCCTGTGAATGCAAAGATCCCAAATCACAATGTACTCCATTGTGTTAACTAACATAGCTGCGTTAGTGCATCATAAAAGTACTTCCTTCTAAGGGCAACCACAGCAAAGGTTTATATTTACAGCCTGCAGTTTTTATGGTGACCCAGAGCTAACTTTGCCTCAGGGACACTAAGGAAGCACTGCTTCTGAAGGCACGGGGAAGTTCAGCCCATAAGAATGCTTTTTTATTCCTGGTGGCTGCCCCAGGAATATCCCCTCCTATTCTCTTCGCAATCTACCTGCCAGGGAGAAAACAGTAAATTATTGCTAACAAAATATTTGATCAAAACAGCAGGTTTGGGCTGTGTTATGAAACCTGTTCCAGCAGCACAGGACTGTGCACTAGCAGCTCCACAGCCATACTCGCAGTCCTCATCCATGAGCAGTACATAGGAAGTCATGCAAGCGACTTCAGCAGCACAGACCTGAGCAAGCACCAGCTTGCAGCACACCTAAAGGTTTGCTAGGGACCAATCTCTTCCAAATCAGCTGAAGTTTCATTTGAAAAAATAAATAAATAAATTACTACTACATATAATAAGAGCAGTGAAAATCTGCTTGACTGTCAAGAAATTTTCTTTTGTCTTCCTCCTACCTTTCCTATTCTAAAGCAGCAAAATAACATAAACGGAGTCTGATAAAGTGTAACTTGTGTCAACAAATAGATATTGTACAGATGTTTATCAAATTTACCTGGGATTTTGATTAGTCATGCCCTACATCATCAGCATTGGTCTAAAACAAGCTCAGAGTAGGAATATGATGTTACTAATTGGCAGCTGCGGCATTATTTCCACCTAACTGAATTTCAATGGGTAGAGGAAGTGGCAGGATAGAGTTCCTACCGTCGACCATCCAACTAGCCACTCTTTTCTGTGGCATTGGGATTTTTTTTTTTCTTGATTTTGCAATGCTCATCAGCTCCCAGCAACCGCCATGGTAATGGTGAAAGGCAAAGACACCATTCACACCAAAGTGCTTGTAGGGAGGAGCTATCAGTCTTGTTTCCATTACAATGGAATATTTAATAATCTACAGCATTCCTGATGGACATGCTCCTGTAATGCACCTTTTAAAAGAAAACCCTTTCCTGAAAATTTCCTGATTGCAGAAGAAACCTTCATTTGCAGAGACAGCACAATAAAGTACATAATATGGTCTATGTTCTGTTTTTCAGAATGTGCATTTCCCTTTAGTATTTCTTACTATGCAACCAATTCAAGTACCAAAGTGACACCTGACAAGTTTAATGCTATATATTTATCAACAGAATAATAATACTCCAGCAGAGTAATCTTCCCAAAGGGTTTGAAGGAAATGAAGAAAATCTCTCTCTAATCTTATCTAGGATGCAAAAGCTGCCAAGATGAGGGCACTACCAAAAATCTTCCTACCGCAGCTATCAGTATTAGGAATTTGAAGCTAGCTGTTTCTAATCTGTGTTTTTTAAGGATGGATGTATCAATCACTACACAGAGCAAAGCCTATGACACACACGCTGCTCCGTGTGCTTTTTGTGACGGCTGCAGATAAAGCCCTGCTGGCCCACAGGGCCTGGCACTTTGCTTAGCTCTTTCCCTATATCCAAGGCAAACAGCAGCTATTTTATATATAACAGCCTGCTCATCCACTACCTCTCAGTAACGTAACGCTGCTATGAGAGAAGCAGCAAATTTAGCAAGTTTCCAGGATTTTTGTCCTTGCAAATATCCACCTTTTTCCAGAAAAGCTTCTCACGTTGGCAAGCTGTTGGGATTTCGCTTTCTAAACTCTGGGGCAAAGCTCTGATCCCACTGTGGCCACTCACAGCACTACCAACGCACAGCTAGAGCAAAGAGAGGCAAAGCAGGAGAGCACCTGGCTCCCCAAATTCTGCACTTGCCTTTCCCACCCTCCTGCTGCCAGCACCATGCTGGAGGAGCACGGCCACGTGAGAAGGATGGCACAAAGTGTTTGCTCAGGACTGCGCCGGCCAGAATACCAATGCAGCCCAGCAATGAGCTGAACAGCGAACAGGAAGGAGGAAAAAAAACCCTCTGCCACTAAAGAAACAAATAGCCGGAGATGAGCTTTCCCAGCAGGTAACACATTGCAATTCTGAGCGCAGCTGTATCACAGAGCAGCACTTGCAACAGAGATGGCTCCTCTAGGAAAACAAGCTCCAGGTTTCTACTGCTCATAAAGACAGGGCTACTTCTTCTTGTCAGCAGATCTGAAATTGTTGCCTTTTATAATTCCTTATTAGCATCAAATTATGTTAGCCGAGCGGACTTGAAGAAACCTGATCCAAGAAGAAGCCTGCTGTAAATACCGATGTGAAAAGATGCATTTCGCATGTGATGAAAGCCGAGAATGAGCTGTCGTCTCCACTTAGTTTAACTCGTGCACTGTCCTTTATCATAGCAAAAGCCTTCAGCGAGAAGAAACAATGTTAGGCTCTGCCTCAGGGCCCAGATTCTCAGCTCATGCTCAAAATAATTTTATGCTCTTCCAAAAGGAAAGCCTTTGAAAGCATGCTAACATCTGCATGGGCTATCACTGGTTCCCAGTCGCTCAAGAAGATTCAAAAAGAGCAGGCAAAGCTATCTATCAGGCAACGTTTTCTCTTGGCATCGAAATCTCTACACCTTGAAAAGGGAACTAGATTACTATCATTCTTAACTCTTTGACCCAATGACAAGTTGGACAGCTTCCAGTAAACAAATGGGCTGTTATAAAAGCAATTAAAATAAGCAGAATCACTTGAATTATTTTTTCCTTCCCCATCCGTAAATAAATGTCTGCTACGTCACCAAGATTCCCCTGGAGACAGAAAATGGCAGTGACAGTCAGGAGGGGCACCTGAAAAATCCCCCTACTGGCCTCTCTGCTATCGGCTGTCTGCGAGAGGGACACAATCCCAGCACTGCACAACAGCTGGAACTACAAATGCACACAGCCAACAAGACCATTCCTGTACGTGAGCAATGACTTCAGTGCTGGCTTTACAGAGCACAGTGAAGTGCCGACAGTGTCTGCCCAGAAATCACTGCGATGGAGAAAGAATTAACTGAGAAGTTTTTGCAGGAAATGATTTAACACGAGCCCTCTTCACTGTAAGTTCGGCATTCATTAAATGCAAAAAGTCTTTAAGAAGCAGCATTTAATTACTCACGGATTGTTTTAATTGCTATTACAATGCAATAGCTTCTAATTACAGATCACATTCATACAAATATGATCTGATCATGATCGCTAGGACTTACTGTAGTGCTCTTGTTCACCAACACAGCGTCTTTGTACTTAAAGTACAATTATGTCATTAAAAAGCCACAGGAACTTCATCGTTAATGTGTGGGTAGCGTAATCTTAATTTTCTCCTGCAGATATTGAGCTGAGACCAATCATGCAAGATTTTCCAGTGTGTAAAACAACTGTCACTTTTCATTACAAAGACTATGAAGCAAAGGGAACACTGAAATAACAAGGCTGAAACAACAGCTTTCCAGATTTAGAAAATCCCTTGGCACATGCTGTCTAGGAGCACTTTGTTCAATGGCTACATTTTCCCAGGAGTTGTGAAACAAGGTGTAATGTCCCTGTGTTCAGAATTCCACTCTGGGTCAGCAAATTAGTCAACAACAGACTATTCCATTTATCCTTCATGCCGATGATGGCACAACCTCAAGTGTTTGGGAGGATTTCTTTTTTTATTTATTTAAGAAAACCCGACTGAAGATCAGTGCAATTGCCAGAGGCTGAAGATTTTAGCTCCTGATAATACAAAAAAAGGTCAGGCTGACTTAATGGCAAAATGTATAAAACCAAAAGTAATGCCTGATTCAGAAATGGGAGATACGGGAAAAAGAATTCTTCAACAATAACTCATTTCAAGCAAATGCAGATACTGACATCAGCACATAGGGACATGAAGGTAGACGGTCAGCCTTCAGAAATGTTAAATAAAGGGCTCAGCTCTCCAAGATCCTGAACATTTGGCAAAATTAGGAAGGAAGACGGAAAATGCAACGCAAACAGCTTTATAAAATATAATAAATGCAAATATATATGTAAGTAAAGTCAAAAACATTCAGTGGAAAGTATGTGGTATATAAACAATGAGAAAGGATGAGGAGTTTCATGAACTCTGTTATGGTTATTCTTCCAAAGCCCCGGACAGCTGAACGAAATGAACCCCGGGTTGGATCTGCTCAACACTTATTTAGCCCTGACTTCATCTAGATTGCAATTTCTGACCCAATCCTGAACCGTGCTGCTCAGCACCCCTCCTGTCAGATGCCATATATGCAGGTACAAGGCCCTTTGTGTGCTTTCCTTTTAATCTTGTTTTGCTGTTCAATAGTTCACCTTTTGTCTGACTGCTGCCCTTGCTCAGGTTCCAACCTTTGCAGATCTGAAGACCTGTCAGACAAGGAACAAAGGACTCTTTTTTAAATAGATAAAGGAACATAAAAACAGCCACGGGTCAGATCCTGCTCACTGCTACGACAGCGGACTGATCTGTGAAGTGCTGTCAGGATGAGTCAGGCTTCTTCAGCTGCTGGCTCTCCAGTGAAAGCTAATGAAATCCCCCTAACTTTTCAGCCTTAAAGCCGCAGCACAGATTCAGGCGAGGACCAGAACATCATTCGTAATTAACAAAGCTTGAGTTTCCAAACATGTGAGTATCCAAAGTTGGTCCTCCATGCCATGGTGCTGCAAAGCACATAACTACAGTTCTAAGGGATTCATCAGATCCAGTGGCATTCCCGGCCCTCACAGCAGAACAGATCTCTACCATGGCACTGTGT
This sequence comes from Meleagris gallopavo, assembly GCF_905368555.1. NCBI lineage: Eukaryota > Metazoa > Chordata > Aves > Galliformes > Phasianidae > Meleagris > Meleagris gallopavo. The sequence continues at coordinate 8,016,300 of NC_139419.1, read as the reverse complement.
GATATTCATGGAATTTTTTTCACTATCTTAAAGCTTATGTGGATAATGTTCAGTAAAGCTGTATTAATTAATGTCACCTACATGTGTATATGATGATGGCCTTGTAAAAGTGAAAAAGAAGCATTCAATGTAGCATTAAAATACACATTCAGGCTACATGTATTATCTGTTTTCATGTGTAAAATGAAGAGTCAACCAGGCACCTCTAAGCCAGGATAAAGCCGCTCCAACCCAGCAGCTTTCTCTCTGACAAAATCTGGCTTATGGTATCACAGAAAACAAAAATGGATTCCTCACTCCTTTCTCAGACAATTCATTGTTTTTTATTTGCTGTAAGCCCCTATTCACCCAGCGGGTTATAAACTCTTCCACCAGCAGAGTGGGCAGGAAAAGCACATCCATCATCTTTCCACAGCTTTCTTCCCCCGATTTGCCATATCAGAAAAGAGTCCCTGTTTCTCTTGCATTATCCCCCCTCTAACAGACTCATGTTGACACTGGAGATCTTCCTCCTGTTTTTAAGTACCATTACAGTCCTTACGAAAATGCACACAATGGAAATACTAGGATATTCACAGCTTTATAATATACTAAAAGCACTGAAGGCCAAACTAAACAACCCAGCATGTGTCTCTATTTTCACATGATGATACACTTACATTTTACATGTAATTCACATATCATACATTTCCTGATTTTTCTTCTAAAACCAAGTTTCGGAATGGCCTGTTTGCCTCCACTGCAACCTTGTAAATTTGCAGCCTGTCCTGTAAAGCACCAAGTGAACAACAAAGTAAAGAAAGGAGTGGGTAGAAAGAAAAAAACCTCTTTGTTGGACATCCTCTTTGTTGACCCAGTTAAAGGAAGTTGGACCTCCAGATATTAGTTAAAATGTAGAAGATACACATCTATATTTTCTGTTTCGTAATAGCATCAAAGCTGCTGATGTGGCACCTTCCCAGTGTTGGATGACTCAGGTTTACACGGTTTGTGAATGGAAGCTTTTTATACACCAGTGGAATTTCAGGTGCTAAGATGCAGAGAGGCAATTCCTGTCTGTTATTCAGAAAAGGTTACGGAACAAAGGAAAAATCATCACACTGCTTCATCTCATCCATTCACACAATGCACAGTGACTCATGGCTGCTGACAAAGCCTGGACTCCCAAGGAAGCTTAGCGTTTCTTGCTTTTTTTTTTTTTTTTTTTTTAATTTTGAAGTGAGGATAGCTGCAATTACCACTCAGCTGCCACTCACTTTCCTAACACTGTTTCATGCCTAAAATAGCAAATAAACCCACTGGAGCAGACAGGATCAGCTTGGTGCAGCAGCCTGGAGGGGATGTTCCCACTGTTATTGCAGGAGCACAGCTCCAGGCAGGGGCTGTTCCTGCAGCCAGCTTGCACTGCACACCAACACAAGCCAGCCCTGAAGGAGGCCTGGTCCTATGGGTGCAGTAGTGCAGCACCAGGAAAGCAGAACAATCGTGGAGTAGCAGGTACCTAATTAAATGAGGCTGAGCTGTTGCACTATGAGAACTCAAAAATCAGTTGTAGGAAACAGGTGAGAAAGATGTACAGGCCTATATGGGAAGCAGAAGGTTATTTCCACAGAAAAACTAGAGCTCATCTGAAGTAGAACAGGAGACAGCAAATTCAACCTGCAGATTCAGCAAATTCAAAGGAAGAAAACAAGGATGATTTATCTCTGAGCTCTCGCTGCAGTCTGTGGCCAGTTTTAGGTAAAATGTAGTAAACTTCTAATGCTTATACAGCATCTTTCATCCCACACACTCCACAACACACATCTCCACTGAAATACCACACATTTCAACTGTAACACAAGCAATAAATAATTTCCACTGAAAGAATGCATATTTTTTTTTTCTGAACTTTTTTGGAAACCTGTGGGCAAGACTTCCCAGTAAAGATGTGCCATACAAATATCAAAACAGGACTCCTCTAACCAACGCTCCCTGTCTTAGAAAATCCAAACTGAGTCTCTGCTAGGCTTATAATCCATTTACAGAAGGGAGCCTCCACACACAGCTCATGGAAGTCCACATAAAGAGAAACGGAAACATGCACCAATAGTAAATCCAGCTAAGGGTCATCACATTTTTTGGACAGAGTTGTGGCAGCTGATAGCTTGTGTTCCACTGATTTAGTAGGTCAACTAATAGACGTTGTGATGCCAGACATTTGAGTACATGGTCATTAAGCAATACTTCTGCAAAGCCAGAAGAGCTTAGATGCTACCCATATGGTCCACAGCTAATTTTAGCCACCAGTGAAGTAAACGTATGCTACTATAATAAGAGTTACAACTGCTCTACTGAGATGACACCATTAATTTAGGAACCACTGAACAGAAGCTCACAGACCCTGCCATCCTGATTGTTCATCTGCAGCACGGAATGATTTGTCAAGTCAACAACATTGGTTACTCAATGACTTACAAATCAGGAGCAAGCAGCTTTTCAATAGCTCGTGTCCTTCACAGGAAGAGTGTGGTCTGCACTATGGTTCAGTATTACATGAAGAAATGGAAAACACGCACATGAAGTAGTGACAGAAGGTAGAAACACAGAAGGAAAGAAAATAAAAGTATGATCAAAATGTTTTTCTGTACATCAACGCCAAAAGAAGACTATTTCAGATGAATTTGAAGTGACTATGGCTAACTGACATCAAATAAATAATAACTGCCGCTCTATACTGGAGAATACACAGCCCTCAGCATTGCTGTGTCCAGAACAGGGCCTGAGATCAGAAAGCTGCAACTGTCCCAGCACCTGCAGAACGAGTTACACAGGCAACAGACGTGATACAAATGCTCACTGTTCAGCTGCTGGGAGTGTGTCTTCCAGTGTCACGTAGCACACAACACGCTGCTGCCACCAACCAGCCCAGCTGCTGGTATGGCTTGTATGCTTTCTGCATACCTGAGCTAAATCTCGGATTTGCTGCTGACATCATTCTCAACTATTTCCTTCCCAGCCTGTCTCCCACGGTTCAAGCAATCCACAGGCCATATTCCCTCACTGAACTGTGGGGTCCTATAGCGCAGCAGACTGCCTGCCAGGCCTGCTGGCCTCCTCTTGGCTACCAACCCATCACCGAGTCCCACACCAATGCTGTGAGCACAACTCAATACTGCACCTTTCCAGGAATACAACAAGAAATGCATAATGATGTATTTCTCTCAGGTGAAGCCTAAGGATGTCAATTCACCTCTCCTTACATGTTTTATTTAACTAGCCCTGACATCACATCGAAGTGAGGTACTTCCTAGCAATTATTTATGCATCTAATGAAGATATCTTCACCTGATAACCTCCCAGCAGCAGTTATAACAGTCCTGTGGACAGGAACACATAACTTTTCCATTCTTATCTCTGTCCATAACCCATGTTTGTCCCCTTTACACTCACTTTGGATCAGGACTCACCTTGTGCACTGTGCCCATGTGTCCCAAAGTCCTGAACTGAAGCCTCTGAGGAAGTGACAGAACTTTACTGACAAGTGGACACCAACCCTAAGCACCTTCTGTTTGTCAAGAAATACCTCTTTGTAGTTGATTTCAAGTTTTCAACAGAAATTTCCACAGGCTTTCAGACTCTCATAGTGACCTAGACGTACAAGCCAATGAAACTTCCTGCATAGATTAGCTTGGAAAATTCACCAATTTGTTAGGTTCTCCAGAAACTAACAATAAAGCAATATGCTATTACTTCTGTCAGTGCAGGGAATGTGAACCATCGTCATCGTGTATTCTGATGTGCACAAAGAATAAAACAAGAAGCAACTTGGACAAACCGTAAAACACTAAGTACATGTGGCTCTGAATCCCTGTGGTCATTTGAAAGAGCATAAAGATTCACTTACAGCTAGTAAGTGACCACTCTTCACTTTGCATGTTTGTAACAAATCAGCTATTACAAGAATGCTTTTCGGTTGTGTTTTTTTTTTTTTTTAGCTCCACACAAGGACTTTTCAAGTGCAGAAGTTTCCTAATATAGAAAGAGAATTAATCAATTTCATTGCAAAAAGGTCCCAAAATATAATGCAGTTTTAAACAGTTAAGTCTGAGTTATTGACCTTCAAAACCCTACTGGCCTTATTTACTCACACACAGATACACTGAGGATGATAGTCCAGGCTATGAAGTTACCAACAAAACAGGAGCAGACAGATGCACAACAGCACTACAAAGTATCTCTTAACTAGGAGGGATGTGAGAAAACTGAGAGGAGAAAGGACTGCTCAGGTGCTACTTCTTCTGATTAGCATGTTTGATTAGGTTAACCTAGATCCACGTGTTGCTGCCAAGAAGCAGAAGAGAGCCAAACACCCAAATACCAGCTCTGAGCTGTCTGGGATGGGACCCGGGGCTCAACACAGCCTAGGCTCTGCTCAAATTCTGGAGCTTGAGCAGGTCTGTAGCTCATACACAAGCTGCAAAGAATAAACTCGTGTAATTTCTCAGCAGCTAATTTAATAGCTTTTTTAAGCCATAAGATAAATGAGAAATACATTTAATACTTGAGAAAAACTCACTGTGGTCAGTAATTCTAACTAATTTAAAAAAAAAAAAACACAAAAAACCACCATATTTTCTTGTAGCTTAATTGCATTTGAAATAGAAATGATCTTGTGGTGATTAAAAAAAAAAAAAAAAAAAATACTTGGGACTTTCAACATTTGCATTTAACCCTTATGAGGTGGCCAGAAAGGGCATCATGGGGACAAATCCAAGGGATCCTGTGGTGAGGAGCGATGGCTGTACAGCACTAGCTGAAGATCCCAATCCTTGTACTGAAGCCATACAGGTTATAAACCAGGAACTCAGTGCTGTATCCCCCAGGTAAGCAGCCTGCAGCTGTGCCTCACCCCATTCTCACTGATTTCCAAACAGTCTCTGTAGCTGTATTGGAGCAGGGCTGACCTGAGGCTGACTGTCACTTGAGATGGTAGCAAAGCTGTGAACAACATGGTATGACAGCAAAGGAAGCAAGAGGACAACCCAGGGGTTGTGATTTTACTGTCTACTATGGCATTAAATGGCCAAAGCACAAACACTGCGCAGATCAACACAATATTTTCAGTGATAAGAGAAACATCTCTTCACAGTAACAGCAAATTGAGACCAGAAGGGATTTCCTTCACTGTGATATTCTTTCAGGCTAACTAAAATATGCTGTGCATTGCAAATTTTTGGAGTACAGGAAAGGAATTCTTCCCCACACTCAGCACCCCACATGAGCTGACAGCAAAGCTGCTCCCTGCAGCCCTGGGTGCAGCCCTGCAGCCATCACAGGCCCACAGAGCTCAGCCCGGCCTGCACAGAAGGGCCCTGTGCAGAGCACAGAGCGGCCTTCAGGCCAGGCCGCAGGTGGTCAGTGTGTCCCTGCAGTATAAAACCAAATCCTATTTATTTGGGAAGGCTCCTGTGTGTTCCCAGCCTCCGCCATTGTGGGGTGGGGTGTGCTGGCCGGGAAGAAGCTGGCTGTGGGGCTGCTGAGATCATCGTGCCCACACCCTCACTCAGCCCATGCTCAGAGAGCAAAGCACTGCCTGTTCAGAAGGAAAGCAGAGGATTACTTTTTAACCGGCGCCACAGAACGTTCTGCAGCAAGGTGTGCATGGGAGAGTCAAACAAAACGTGCTATGAATCCAGTGTGGTTTTATCTTTAAAGAGGAATTCTGCCAGTTGATACAGCCAGCACAGCCCAAACCTAATGCCTAATGGAAGCAGCTCTCTGCAGCCCCTAAGGATTACTGGAGACAAATTATCAAAAGCACATCAGTGGCAAAACTGCACTGCAAGCCAAGAAACAAAGAACAGAAAAGTTTGGGGTTTTTTTTCCCCCTTCCTTTTCTTCGTCCTCCTCTCTATGCAAACTGGTTATGAAAACCTATGTTGTGCGATTGAGTAATACAGACTGCATTTGAAGCAGTGTGTGAGCAAAAAAAATGTGCAACGCTTCCAGAAAGCAAAGACTTGTTTGTGTGCTTCACTGAGAGCTCAGAGCCCAGGGTCGACTGGGGACCCTGAACCACAAGATCCAAACAGCAGCTTTAACCAACAACACGAGGTGACTACACTGCCTAAAAGCACAGGATTACTACTTTTGGGCAAACTGTGTCCATTCAGTGCCCACCTGGGGTAAGAGCTAGCAGCCCTCTGGCTCATTACAGAGTTTCTGAAGCTCTATATGAATAAACCAAGCCACCAACAGACATCCTGATGGTAGCTGGAGAAACTGCCCTCTGTGCAACAGCACTTGTTAAAGCCTTTCATCTTTAGACTGAAAGCCAGAGGGTATACTAAAAATCATGCCTGGGTTTTTCGTAAGTAGGGTAAGGTTTTGCAGCACTGTGAAAAGATCAGACAAGATGTACTGGATGATGAGCAGCACGTGAAGATCATGTCACTGCGTGGTATTTAGCTTTCAATCCTTCCTATTTACAGAGCTCTCCAATTGCTCCATTCTAACACTAATTGCACGGCAGAGCAACAGGCAGTGCTGCTGTGGCAGGGTAGGTGCAGGCCTGGAGCCAGCAGCACAGCTGTGCATGGTAAGCCAAGTACTGTGTCCCTGCAGAGCATGTCCAGCAGCACTGCACCACCGTGTCCTGCCACACAGCCTGCTCCTGGCCACAGGGCTGCTGGGGACAGTGGAGTGTGGGGGCTCTGACAGATGCTCTCAGAAGTCACACACTGTATCAGTTACCTTACAAACACATAACATCGTCCGAAATACTCACATTTCCACAGTCTGTGACCACGGTCACCACTACAACAATTACATTTCTCTGCAAGTTCTCATTTTACACTCACAAACGCTCACTTTACACCACATGACTGACCTTAAATTCCTGCAGAACATAGGCTTAATTCCAGCTTTTCCCACGTGCAATGACACTTGAAGCCAAACATACAAAGGTATCGAGGAACCTCAAGATAGTAACCAGTACCTCAGCACCATCAGAGCAGGCCTGGGAGCTGTACTTTATCTCACTAAGTAATTTTCCTACATCTTTACAAGTCTATCATGATCCATCCTAAAACAAATCTAACACACGTGCTTGGGCTGCAGTGTTCCCTCCAGCAGCAGAATTCCAACTACAAATGCACGGCACCACAGCAACTTTGAGCCTCAGAATAAAACTTAGGTAAACTTGGAATAAAAACCCATTCCTTTGGGGAATACTCTGCAATTGTTCATATTTGACAAGGCAGCTGCTGAGATGGCATGAATGACCTTCCCAAAAACAGACAGGCACTGACCTTAGTGACAGCAAAGCTGATTTTAGGATTTCACAGAGGATGGAGTCTCCTCAGGATCCCCAGCAATACCTCTGTAACACAGCCTGTTATCTGCTGCTTCCCCCCCAAACTGGGCAATTAAGACGTCCCAGAAGCATGGCAAGAAACCAACTTTACAAAGCAATCTGTACTTCATGCTAGCTGCTCTTTATCATTTTCCAATCAACACTAGTTGGCTTCTAATTGATTTTACATTGCGTCCCTTACCAGAAGTAAGAATGTTGTGTTTACTAGGGCAGCACAAAGAGGGCAGGCCTATTCTTACTGCTGTATTTAATGCTGCTGCTAATCATGGAGATTAGACTGAAACAATTACAACAGCTAATTAAAGAACAATGCGGTTTTTGGCATCTTTTCTCAGACAGCACTATTGGGAATTCCTAACTCAGGCAAAGCAGGGATAATTAAAAATCGAGCTCTGGTTTCCCCTGCACTGGCAGCTGGATCCCGCTGATTAAACTGCAAATAAAACACATGAAACCAACACTTTGTAGTGTATCCAATTTCACTTAAAAGGGCCTTTAAAACTGAATCATAAACAGAGAAACAGTGCGCGGCGAATTATTGTGCTAAGGCTGGCTCTGCGCTCCTGCCTGCGCTTGCTTGCTATCTTCCGTGGACACGGCAGTGCCTGAAGGCTGCTTGCAGTGCCCACCGCCCTTCCCAAGGCACCTCTTTTTGAGGGGATGGCAGCAGCAGCAAGCAAGCTCTGATGCAAATAACACAGCTCCAAACGGTCTGCACGGGAAAGGCAGAGCAGCATACAACAACAACGTGGGGCAGAGGGGCTGCCACCTGCAGCAGCTCTCTGTTGACCCCTGGGTGACGCTCAGACCACGGCACTGCCCACAGCCTAAGTGTAGGTACCAGACAGACCTGCACAGCTTCATAACAAATGTAATTAAAATAACAGTGTTTACTCTTGGCAAGCGTTTATTTGCTTGTACACTTCTGCCCTCTGAGAAGAGCAGCAAGAGCACAAAGCCAGCCAAAAGAATGAGGCATGAAGGGTGATGTGTAAATGCCCAGCGACGTGTCTGTGTGCTCAGAAATCTGCCTGTGGCTGTTCCTGCCTATGCCCTCTGGGCAGGTACTTCATATTTGTTATTTAAAACAAAGAGATACTGTTAAGATTTTGAAAGCAGCACCAAAACTTTCCTATTTATGTAGCTTTGCAGAGGAGCACCCCTATTAACCCATATTCCCCCATGTAACTGGACGTGCCTCAGGTCAAGCTGATGTCAGAGCTCAATTATGCCATAATTGTAAGGGATTTTTGTTAGCATTATATATTAAAACATTTCATAAATAACAAATAATAGTAAGCAGAGACTACACACTTAATGCCAGCAATATTTCTGAAGAAGAGAAGCATTAATGAGCAGGGTGCTGGTGTTAGTGATCCAGAAGGAGAAGCGGCTGATAAAGAACTGCGAAAGAGGAAGAGAACCAAATCCCATACAGAAACATAGAATATAAACAGAGGATCCTGCCAGCAGCTCAGGGCAAACCTAGGAGACATCCTTGTGCTCTGTGACCCTCATCTGACTGACAAAATGGGGACTGATAACAACTGTGCTAATAGCTTTCTGTTAGCTTCATTACTTAAACGCTCACTCACCTTATTATGCAGACATGAGCTATTCTTTACACTATCTCTTGTTACTTATTACTCTTCTCTGTCTCTAATAATAGGAGTTCATACTGAAGAAGCAGCTTTCCCATTTTACTCTAAAGTTACAAGTTGGTTCTCAATCCATAAGGTGATATCTGATGATTAAATGAAATTTTGGCCAAGAAAAGCAAAGTACTTCACAGCTATCCCTCTTCAACTACCTACCATCATGGCTTTACATACCTGTACAGAAGCTATGCACGTTTTTATGAAATTAAGTTACTTTAGATACACAAAGTGATTCAAGTATAATTGTTCTTTCCAGGCTCCAAAACTAGTTTAGAACTTGGAAAAACTATTAAAGCGGAATAGCTGGAAAAAATGCTTCATTTTTCACTTAATAATAAATGCTTGAAAGGACTGCAACATTTTACAAGGTCACGTAGAACACCATTTATGGCACTACAGTAATGAGTTATTCAGCTCCAGCAAAGAATATAAATCCTTGTAATGCACATGGTTAAAATGTGGTTTAATTCTTATTATCCTTTGGCTTTGAGTCAGAGTTCCTGCTGTGTGTTATAATGTTCAGACGACGCATATTTTCTGAGACTCCTTAATTAAACCTGCAGCATAAGGCTCTGCCTCCAGCTGTTGGTCACAGCACCTGCCCTGCCTGCCCTCCATCCCAGCCTGCAGCCAGAGCTGGGGGACACAGTGCATCATGTGCTCCTGTCATCCCCCAGGCTGAGGCTGTTCCTCTGGGCAGATCCTGCTGCTGCACAGCTTAAGTTTGGGACAAAATGTAACCACTAGGAGACCAAGAAAATACAGGTTCTTTCATAGCTAGCCCCCAATAATTTCCAGGGATATGCTAGAGCAGGAGCCTGCAGCACAAACGGTGCCTCTCCATTAGCTGGATGTATTTCTAGTCTTTTCCAAAGGCCGACTGCAGCAGGGAAGCACCCAAGCCTCTTTACCTCTCCAGCACACGCTCAACACAGCACTGGGTTTAGTGAGCACGTACTTGGGACTGGTAAGAAAAGCAGCTTGTTCTGCTCAGCTCCACAGCCAAACCAAGAGCCAACAAGAGGTGCCCCAGTGCACAGCTCAGCTCCTCCAAAAGTCTTGCCCACACACGGGCACTGACACAGGCTGAGCGCAGCTGTACCCAGGGTTTGTTTCAAGTGCATGCATCTTTGAAATTCATTTCCTTTGAGCATTACTGCTGTCAAATAATTAATTTAAATGCCTGTTAAGACTGCAGAAGCCAATTCACCGAAATGAAAAGCAAACGTTTTTGCACCAAGGGCTGGAGCCAGGGAAATGCTGGAGTTCATTGCCCAGCACATCGAAGCAGCTGCCTGCCTTTCTGTGCCAGAGGGCTGCTGCCCTCTGCAATACCTCCATACGGTGTTTTCTTATGTGCAAACACAGTTATTGAAGATACAAAAGATGAAAACAACAGCTTTGTAACTTCGAATTTTGGCCAAAGTCCTGTAATTTTGAATCTGAATAGAAAAACACTGCATTCTCTAAGAAAATAGCACAGGCAGCATTCAGCCCTCGCTGTACTGTTTCTGTAGTTACTCAGACACGTACCATATCACAAAGACAGAAATAATAGAAATAAGGACATCAGGAAAGTGCTCTTGTGCAGCCAGCATTTTGTTATCTACAGGGAACAAAACACGCTCCCATGGAGGAAGACAAACATTAAGCAAAAGAAATCTCAGTTTAAGAAGCTCTGAGATAATGGAAAACACCAACGAAAAGTTGAATCCAAATCAAGAACGCAAAATGGAGAAGACACAGCTTATGTTATCAGAGCCATGACATTTACACTGGGAGATGACGTGGGAGCACAGGCATTGCCATAGGCACCATCAGCCCCACATCCAACCAGTGTTGCTCTGACTGCTGCTCTGATCAGCGCCAGTAATGGCCTCAGGGTTTGGGGCCGCATGCAGCAATGCAGCTGGGAAGCAGTGGGGCTCTGCTGGCCTGTCTGAGAGCATCTTCAAGGAAATGGGGCTTTGGAAAATACACAACCTAATCCCAGAGTTGAACAGATGAGAGACTAACTTGGAAAGGCATTCACACTAAAACAGAGCAGGGGTTCACCTTGGACCAACAATTCTTTACGAGCTTCCTCTACTGGCCTGCTCAGTGTAAACAGGGCGCCGTTCCAAGTCTCCCAGTTCACCCCAGAGCAAATGCACCATGAAGGATGGCTGTCAGAACATAAAGCACAGCCTGCCGGGCAAACCCGCAGGCAGTGGGCAGAAATGGCACAGCCCCATGGAACACCCCTGATAACAGCACTTTGTGTAAAATCAAGCAGGTCACTGATATTCTGCAACAAAACAAAGCAACAGCTTCGAAACTGGTGCGTATGCCATGGTGTTTTACATAGAGGAAAAACTGCTCACACTTTATTTTGAATTGCAACCAGTGTTTATGAAAACTATTCGTGGTGGGACAAGGCAAAGCAGCAGGAAGTTTATACTAAGATTTCTGTATACACATTGACAATTCACAAATGCCCAGAACACAGATTGGGCCTCCGCAGCCCAGCCCCATCCCCACAGACATTGCGGGTGTTTTGCTGAAGGCAAGCAGACTTTCTTACGAACAGCCAAGCGACAAATGCAACAGCATCCTGCCAGAACCACATCACTGGTAATAACAGCACTTGTACATCACCAGCACCATTTGGACCAGGGCTGTCCAACTGAAGAACAGCATAGGCAACATCAGAGTTTAATAACATTGTTTCGTTTGCTGGCTGAAATCTCAACCATCAGCAGGTAGTCTTAACAACCACCGCACAGGGGAAAGTACAATTACAGAGCAAAAACAGAGACAAAGTGTGGATACTGGAAGGTTCAGGTTGATATTAGGAAACTTTTTTTTCAGGAAGAGCAGCCCAGCACTGTCACTGCTGCACAGGGAGTGATGGAGACACCGTCCCTGAGGGGTTCCAGAACTGCAGAGATGTGGACATGGTGAGCAGCACGGGGGGGGGGTGCGGTCAAACTGGGTGACCTTAAGGATCTTTTCCAACCTTAATGATTCTATGAATAACAACAATGCCTCCTGGTTCTTGTGAAGCCATGCAATAATATTTAATATGACTTGTATAACCGAAAGCCCTGTAGCAAGGAGCAGGGAACAACCAGCATGCTGTCTCCAAAGGATGGCATGGGGCAGCGTGACCAGACCATCCCACAGTGTTGACATGGGAGCTCCTACACACCAAGGAGCTGAGGTTCCCCCAGGACCCACCTCTTGCCCAGCACCCTGGGGTGCTGCCTCCTCCTGCTTCCCCTCAAGGAGGGCACAAGTGCTGCCTTGGCTGGCAGACTGGCTGGTACACACAGGGTGCAGAAACCACACAGCTCTGCCCGCATGCCCCAGCAGTGTGAGATTTGGACATCTCCCACCCTTGGGATTTCACAGTATGACAGATTTCACTAATCCTGTTCTGAGGCTGTCAGCTCCCAACATGCACACGGTGTAAGGAGCTTAGGCAGTAATACTGGGCTCAGCTTTGGCTGGGGAAGGCAAGCCTCAAACTCAGATCTTCACTGATTCCTGCATACAGCCTCCTACTGCTTCGACCTCCTCAGGAACTGTTACCTAACTAATAAGGCAAGGTAGGGCTGGGTTCACAGGGAAGCAGCTGAGAGTAGGCTGCCTATGGGACAGTGGCCATGGCTGCTCATGCCACCCACCTGGGACAAGGCAGGGACAACACCCAGCAGCATGGGCAGCAGCTGGCACGTGCAGGACTTGGCCAAAGCCACAGTCCTTGTTCTGTGGTCTCAGGCACTTGGAGGACTGGTTAATTGCAAAGAGAGACAATTTTTCTGGTATGTTACATGAAAGTGGACATAGCCAGCTGGAAGTTGCCCTGGCTACAAAATATTTGTGAGCAGATCTTGAAAACGCTGCACACAAACCACAGTTGTGAATGTCATTATTCATCCAATTATTATTTCTTAAGAAATTTTTTGTAGATTCTGCTCCTGCAGCACAACCATGCTGCTCCTGCAGGCTAAGGATCCCCACAAGAGCACAAAGGCACTGAATGGGGATGAATTCCAGGGATAAAAATGTTAACCTGCTGCAGCAAAGGACATGTCATTGTAGGCAGGAAACGGAGGTCTGAGACACAGGTGTCATTTAACCACAGACATTTCTAACCACTTTATTTCTGACCTTATCTTTGCTCACATCCATGCATCTGATTATTAGACAGTAATAGCTCAGCAGTTTGATTGCATTGGACATTTCTATAGGGAATACATTAAGAAGAGTGCAGTGATAAGTTCATGCAAATCCTCCTGCATTTCCATTTTTCTCAGCAGGTAGCAAAACATGCTGTTCCTTCTTTACTTCAACAGAAGAATGAGAAATCCCCAGCTACAGCAAGCACAAATTGCAGAATTTGAAGAACCTGCAAAAAATTGCAGATTTCCCCTCAGTGGCCATTTATCCCATAGGCATTTCAGCACCTTACTCATTTCCATACCACAAGAATTTGCTGTCCAGCCCAAGAAGCTATGAATCAAAAGAAACACCCTGAACTACACTGCGAAAAGCAGCAAGCATCCTGGAGGTTTACATCGTCTTTCCAATGTATTTTAACAAAAGATTCCAGCCCCAGACATCTCATCACAACTGCAAGGTGCTGTTCTCTTGGACTCATTTTTCTGATATCACTATGTATGCATGAAAAAACTTCAAGTTTCTGGCTTGTGGGGTAACTGAAAGACTCAAAGTAACCCCAAAGACACCCAAAAACAGAGATGGAAAAGATCCAGAGCATTATTTTTAGACATATTCTTTTCAAAGCACTTTCTTGATTACTGAATAATCTTTCTCCATACAATGTTCTAACAACTGAAGTGCAGAATGGATTTTCTTCTCCTTTTCAGCAATGGGGTACCCTTTGGTTTGCACTTAGTTGAGCCATACCCAGAACTGACCCCGCACTGAGCACAAAAGCAGCTTGCTGGGCACTCAGAAGCGACGTGCCAGGAGCTCAGCTCTGCTGCTCAAAGCGGCCACTTAACATGAAGTGCAACACCCACGGCACGCTGCGAACCTTCCTTTCTGAGTCACTTATCGAATTAAGACAGAAAATTTCACAGAAAGGAATTATGGGATAATAAATACCTTTTAATGACAGTATTCTTTTCATTGAGCGAGACTCTCCAGGATACATTTCTGTTCTAAAATGAGTTCTGTCTCAAAAAAAATAATACGAATGAAATGGCAGACATGATAACATCCAGCAGTGTTCTGCCCTGCTCTGTGCTGCTGAAGCAGACCCTTAGCCCAGGACCATTCTGCTCCAGAGAACAGAGGCCAGCCTTGCAAACAGGATGTGCCCAAACTGCATAAGTAAGAAAAGGGCTCTGGCTTTGCCACAGCACAGCATGCATATTGCTGCACATCCTCAGCCATCAACATTTACATCCTCAGTGTGGGACAGTAAGAAAAGACCTTCAAAGCATCCTTCCCACTGGTTTACCAGCACGTAATCTTGTGCACTGCTGGGCCTCCAACAGCCACAGAACAGTAGCTCTGGAAGCAGATTGACAGTGATCCCTTCAATCCAGACTATGAACTCCACTGCTCCAAGGGAGAGAAAAACTGGGCCAGAATTTCTCTTTGGGC